>NC_138862.1:5704061-8156835 GCF_965194805.1 Balaenoptera borealis | reverse complement strand
GAATCACATCGGATTCTGAGCAACGTGAGCCAGCATTTGCCCGGGGGAGGGGCGGGGGCAATGATGATGGATTTAGTTTCCTCTGGACCACTTGCTTCATTTTGATGATAACATTTCTCAAAATTTATGGAAGTGCTCTTGCTTTCTGAATCTACCCTTTATTTCTAGAAGAGTGAGGAAGGAATGTCAAATCTCTTCCTCAGATGATAAATGATAAATCTCTTCCTCCGCGCCCCTTCTGCAACTTCCACGCTCTCAACCTGGGCTTTGAATTAGGAGTCTGAGCAGATGAAGAGATAGGAGTCAACAGCATGTCCAAACAGGATAATTTTTCCTGTTTTAATAATAATGTTTATCGCCTTGGGGTTCTTAGTTTCCTCTTTCGAGCCAACACAATTGAGTTATCAATTTGTTTTCCTTTTTCTTTTGACTTCACGGCTCTTTCTCATTATTCCCTGAGTATGGCTTTGCTTTGCTTCCCGGAATGGGTAACAGAAATGGTTCTGATGAATCCTGGGAGAGGCCAGGTCTTACTCTCTGATGACACGGCTGCTCCGAGGGAAGTCTGGCCAGTAGAGAGCGTTGGGATTCCTGTTCATATCCCCGGTATGTGGCTACGTGGGGCCATGAGCATTCAGTGGGCTCAGGTGGTCTCAGAACCCCACAAAGGGAAGAAAAGCACTCCTCTAAGGCTTGCGGAGTATTAAATGAGTTGGAGAACCCAGATCTTATAACTTTCTGAGTGATCTGCACCAAGTGGAAAGACCCCCTCTTATACTCTCTTCAGAGGCCCTTTTGCGGGGGAGCGGGGGGGGGGGGAGGAAGGAGGCTTCCCCCTCCTTTGTGTCCTCTCTTCCCTCTCCCTAGGAACCCAGCGCTTTAAGTTACCTCCTCTCCTATCAGAAAATCAGGGATTTAGTGTCTTTTATCTATTAAAGAATCCAGAGACGATGATTCTTAATCTCAGAGAATCGCTAAGGGAATTTCAGGCATTTCCACGGAGTGTTTTAAATGGCAGGGGAGCCTGACTCACCTGCAGGTGGCCGAAGTAGGCTGGTTTGGCTCTGACAGGTATCCTGGTGGGCCTGAGACAAATGTTCATTTGACGTGAATGGATTTAAGTTGGGACAGTGTTGATAACCCCTGAGGAGTTCCCTCAGAGAAGTGTATCTGAGGGAGGCCATCTTTCACTCTTGCCCATCTCTGCGGTTAACAAGTGGCCCCTCGTAGCCAGAGCGTTCTCATTACAGCTGGAGTCCACGGTGGACCTTCTTCCTCCAAGGCCCCGGGGCTGGAAGGCTGGAGGCAGGGGCGGCACCAAGCCAGAGGCATGTGAGGAGCTCTGGTGGGTACTGCCGACAGGCCGTCTTCTCCTGGGGACCGGAGGTTGGCTTCGGCAGCTGGCACATCTGGGGCCGGGGATCAAGCGTGCAGCCCACTCCCTGATGAGTGCACAGGGGCACTGAGCCGAGCCTTTCCCCTCAGACCTCAAGGCCCACCTGCCGGCCTGCAGCTGGTCACTCACAGGCAGCTGAGCTGCAAAGCCTGGCTTTGTGCAACCTTGGGCAAGCTCCTCAAACCCGTCTGAACTTCTTTCCTCATCTCTAAAATGGGGACGAAGCCCGCCCTGCAGGGTAGTTATAGGACAGGTGAGGTGATCTGGGGAGAAGCTGGAGCCTTTGTGGGATGCGCAGACACGAGCTGCTCTCACCACATCTTCTCAAATGGGGTCGACCCCGGATTTCCTGCTGGAACGTTCTCCCATGCCTCAAGGTTTCCAGTGGGCGGAGGGTAGGTGGTGACAAAGATGTTTTAGAGCCGGAAAATCACGGGATCCGAAGTCCCCAGTGACACCCGTTAACCCAGTCACTACTTCCGGCCCCGGGAAGTGCAGGTCAAGGGCCTGGGGGCCCCCCGGGTCAGCTGGAGGCGATTGACACGAGGGCGGCGTGCAGCCCCGCGGAGCGCCGCTGTCCTGGCCGGGAGGGGCGAGCCGGCTGCAGCTCCCTCCCACGCTCTCGCCCTTGCGCCTGCCCAGGTGGGGCCTCCTGCACGCTACGCCGGAGCCCCGGAGCTTCGCAGCCTCTATTCTGGGGTGCGGCTACAGGCGGCGCGGGACGGAGGAGACGACAGGCTGTCTGAGTTGCTCTCCCGAGCAGACCCTCACGCCGGTGGTGCCAGCACCCTTTCGCCACGTTGGGCCGAGCTGCGAGGCGGAAGGCGGAAGAGGCTTCCCCCAGCCGGAGGTCACGTGACCTGGAGCCCGCGGCACCGATTGGCCGGACTCTCCCGGGCCACGCCCCGAGGGCCGAGCCCTTCGCTCCCAGAGGAGGCGCGGCCACCGGCGAAGCGGCGTCCTCAGGTGCACTTGCGTGGGGACATCTGGGCTTCTCGGCTTACGGGTCATGTCGGGATCTGTGCTGCTGCGTCTCTGGTGGCTGGACACATTAGCTGTGCTGAGCTTGGCGTCCTGCAGGGCAGCTCTCCGGAACGGGGCTTTCTAGAGACTGCTCCAGGGCTGCGCTAGGGAAACCACGCCCTCCATACGGGGTCACGTCCTCGCCGTGCCCCGTGTCGTGGTGCCCGAGGAAAGCCCTCACCGCCGTGAAGGAACCCTCCCAGGAAAATCCTTGCAGAGGCCATCTTCCCCTCCGCGCAGTATCCAAGCCTGGTCCCAACTTGCTTTTCACTCCTGTTCCCCGTGGGGAACGCAGATTGGACCTCAGGACACCCGCCTTCCCCCGCCGCACCCCTCCTCCCCCCCCCAACCCCGCCCCGGGTTCCCCAAGGTTGATCTTCAGTGAGACGTGTACTGTGACTCACGGTTGCAGGCATTATTTCTCTCCGTCCTGGCAGAAGGTGGCAGGCTGCTGCTGGCCTTCATTCCTGCGTCTGGCAAATCGCAGATGCGATTTCTGAGTGAATTTACAGCGGAGCCTGGTGAGGAGTCCCACGAACTCTGCCTGCATGACCAGCGGGTCTCCCTCCCTCACGTCATCCTGCAGCTCGCTGCAGCGCCAAGCACGGTATAAGCACCGACCCAGGAGACCTGCAGGAAATAGGGAACCCTGCCCAGTGGGACCCACAGTCTGGAAAGGGAGAGAGAACAGGCCCTTCAACAATTATAGTGCAGTATGCCACAGCTTCCACGGCCAAGTAGCCCCAGTTACGCATTTATTTGTCAAATACAATGACCCTGTGAGTTAGATGTTACCTTCATTTCACCCAGGAGGACTTTGAGACTCAAGAAGTGAGACCTTGTGAAACCACTCTTGAGTTTTCTTCCCATTCATCAACTTCTAAGATATCACCTGTTTTAGTTTTAAATGGTTGAAGTCCTTTGCGGTCCCCTCCACTTTATAATCAATACCAGTGTTTCCTCAAAACCAACAGGGGTTCTTAACCCCTATGGGACCCCTGTCTTCACTGACTTTTTTCTGAAGAAACTTAACTCCAGAACTTCTGATTGAGATCTCAGGATATCACAGTGGATACTTTATTCCATAGAACTCCAGGTTTTCAATGTGAGAGAAAAGGAAAGGGGGACAGGAGAGCAGACTGCATTTTCCAGTGAGCTGTGGGAGGGTCCCTGACCCAGGAGACAGGGTCCAGGTGGCGTTTATGGGGGAGCACATATGGAAAAGGTGAGGAAGCTTCCATGGAGGAAGAGGAGAGAGAGAGAGAGAGGGAAATTTTAGAGCCTTTGCAATATAAAGCACTGTGTTGCATCTTCAGAAATTCCTACAAAAGTGTCTACATTATTCTTCAAGACTTCTGGGGTTGATTTATTTTATTTTATATTTTGTTATTTTATCTAATTTACTTTTGCTTCAACCCGCAGAGGAAGACTTCAAGGCACTGCAATTATATTCTGGCTATCTAAATTGATCAGAATATGAAAACACATTTAGGGACTTCCCTGGCGGTCCAGTGGTTAAGACTCTGTGCTTCCAATGCAGGGGATGCAGGTTCGATCCCTGGTCAGGGAGCTAAGATCCCACATGCCTTGCGGCGGGGACAAAACCAAAAACAAACAAAAACCCAAAATGTATTTAAATCGATCTCAAAACATTTGAGGAGATTTGATTTTCTTCCCAAAGTGAGGTACAGTTGAGTAGCCCTGGAAGGAAACTGAGCAACGATTCCGTCCTTCCCTAGATGTGGTCCAGGCCCCACCTGCATCAGAAGGTCAGTCCCTGGGCCACAGTAGGACCTGCTGAAACGGACTCTCTGGGACAGAGTTTGGGAGTTTGCAATTTTAATGAGCTCCCAGCAGCTGCAGAAGCACCGTAAAATTAGAGAACGACTTCTCTAGGCCACTCTTTTATCACGTGGTTTAGGACATGGAAGGTGGAAAGAAGGCTGAGACCATATTCGAGGCCCAGAGCTTTTTTCTAGTTGAATATATCAAAAAAAAGAAAACAAACCCTAGTCTTTAATAATCTTTTATTTCTGTCATTGGTCAGTCTGCAGGCAGTGAGCCCAGCAAAAGTTTTGGGGTGGAAAGTGCATGAAAGGAGGCCTTTGCACCACGTGGATTGGTGTAGATCGTTTAGGCAAGTGTGAGAAAGCTCCCTGGGAGGTTCTGAAATGTCTTCCCCTAATTTGAGAATTAGACCCAAGATCCTTGCTACTCCAAGTCTGTTCCTTGGATGGTGTCATTGGGAACTTGGAAATACAGAATCCCAGGCCCCTGCCTTATAACAGGGTCCCCAGGTGGTCCACCTACCCAAAAAGTTGGAGAAGTGCTGTTCTTGATAATAGTGTGAATGTGCAGGCTGGACACAGGGGCCAGAGGGAGAAGGACATCAAATTACTTTTGATAACAATTTCAGGAGAAAAAGCAGGAAGAATAATCTCTATTCAGTTCTACTTTGTGGAAGAGTTGCAAAGGGTTTGTTTCCATGAAAAAGTACGTCTTCCTAGGTCCCCTACAATTCATCCCTAGCTCCCCTAAGCCAGTCTACATCTCTTTGCCTCCTAATGTAGACCCTCTACCCTGGTACCATGTTTCTCCTCTCTTCCCTCCAGAACATGCTCATACCTACCCAGCACCGCATTTATGATGCATCTTTCCATGACTTCTTTTTTTTTTTTTTAATGTGGCCTTATACCATTATGGTTAGATTTATTTATTTATTTATTTTTAAAACATCTTTATTAGAGTATAATTGCTTTGCAATGTTGTGTTAGTTTCTGCTCTATAACAAAGTGAATCAGCTATATGTATACATATATCCCCATATCCCCTCCCTCTTGCGTCTCCCTCCCACCCTCCCTATCCCACCCTTCTAGGTGGTCACAAAGCACTGAGCTGATCTCCCTGTGTGATGCAGCTGCTTCCCACTAGCTATCTGATTTACATTTGGTAGTGTATATATGTCAGTGCTACTCTCTCACTACGTCCCAGCTTACCCTTCCCCCTCCCTGCGTCCTCAAGTCCATTCTCTACGTCTGCGTCTTTATCCCTGTTCTGCCCCTATGTTCATCAGAACCATTTTTTTTTTAGATTTCATATATATGTGTTACCATATGGTATTTGCTTTTCTCTTTCTGACTTACTTCACTCTGTATGACAGACTCTAGGTACATCCACCTTGCTACAAATAACTCAATTTCGTTTCTTTTTATGGCTGAGTAATAATCTATTGTATAAATGTGCCACATTTTCTTTATCCATTCATCTGTCGATGGACACTTAGGTTGCTTCCATGTCCTGGCTATTGTAAATAGTGCTGCAATGAACATTGTGGTACATGACTCTTTTTGAATTATGGTTTACTCAGGGTGTATGCCCAGTAGTGGGATTGCTGTGTCATATGGTAGTCCTATTTTTAGGTTTTTAAGGCACCTCCATACTGTTCTCCACAGTGGGTGTATCAGTTTACATTCCCACCAACAGTGCAGGAAGGTTCCCTTTTTCCACACCCTCTCCAGCATTTACTGTTTGTAGATTTTTTGATGATGGCCATTCTGACCGGTGTGAGGTGATACTTCATTGTAGTTTTGATTTGTATTTCTCTAATGATTAATGATATTGAGCATCCTTTCATGTGTTTGTTGGCAATCTGTATATCTTCTTTGGAGAAATGTCTATTTAGATCTTCTGGATTGAGTTGTTTGTTTTTTTGATATTGAGCTACATGAGCTGCTTGTATATTTTGGAGATTAATTCTTTGTCAGTTGCTGCGTTTGCAAATATTTTCTCCCATTCTAAGGGTTGTCTTTCCATCTTGTTTATGGTTTCTTTTGCTGTGCAAAAGCTTTTAAGTTTCATTAAGTCCCAAATTGTTTATTTTTCTTTTTATTTCCATTTCTCTAGGAGGTGGGTCAAAAAGGATCTTGCTGTGATTTACATCAAAGGGTGTTCTTCCTATGTTTTCCTCTAAGAGTTTTATAATGTCTGTCCTTACATTTAGGTCTTTAATCCATTTGGAGTTTATTTTTGTGTATGGTGTTAGGGAGTGTTCTAATTTCATTCTTTTACATGTAGCTGTCCAGTTTTCCCAGCACCACTTATTGAAGAGGCTGTCTATTCTCCATTGTATATTCTTGCCTCCTTTATCAAAGATAAGATAACCATATTTGTGTGGGTTTATCTCTGGGCTTTCTATCCTGTTCCATTGATCTATATTTCTGTTTTGTGCCAGTACCATACTGTCTTGCTTACTGTAGCTTTGTAGCATAGTCTGAAGTCTGGGAGCCTGATTCCTCCAGCTCCATTTTTCTTTCTCAAGATTGCTATGGCTATTTGGGTCTTTTGTGTTTCCATACAAATTGTGAAATTTTTTGTTCTAGTTCTGTGAAAAATGCCATTGGTAGTTTGATAGGGATTGCATTGAATCTGTAGATTGCTTTGGGTTGTAGAGTCATTTTCACAATGTTGATTCTTCCAATCCAAGAACATGGTATATCTCTCGGTCTGTTTGTATCATCTTTAATTTCTTTCACAGTGTCTTATAGTTTTCTGCATACAGGTCTTTTGTCTCCTTAGGTAGGTTTATTCCTAGGTATTTTATTCTTTTTGTTGCAATGGTAAGTGGGAGTGTTTCCTTTTTCAGATTTTTCATCATTAGTGTATAGGAATGCAAGAGATTTTTGTGCAGTAATTTTGTATCCTGCTACTTTACCAAATTCATTGATTAGCTCTAGTAGTTTTCTGGTAGCATCTTCAGGATTCTCTATGTATAGTATCATGTAATCTGCAGACAGTGACAGCTTTACTTCTTCTTTTCTGATTTGGATTCATTTTATTTCTTCTCTGAGTGCTGTGGCTAAAACTCCAAAACTATGTTGAATAATAGTGGTGAGAGTGGGCATCCTTGTCTTGTTCCTGATTTTAGAGGACATGGTTTCAGTTTTTCACCATTGAGAACGATGTTGGCTGTGGGTTTGTCATATATGGCCTTTATTATGTTGAGGAAAGTTCCCTCTATGCCTACTTTCTGGAGAGCTTTTATCATAAATAGGTGTTGAATTTTGCTGAAAGCTTTTTCTGCATCTATTGAGATTATCATATGGTTTTTATCCTTCAGTTTGTTAATATGGTGTATCACATGGATTGATTTGCGTATATTGAAGAATCCTTGCATTCCTGGGATAAACCCCACTTGATCATGGTATATGATCCTTTAAATGTGCTGTTGGATTCTGTTTGCTAGTATTTTGTTGAGGATTTTTGCATCTATGTTCATCAGTGATATTAGCCTGTAGTTTTCTTTCTTTGTGACATCTTTGTCTGGTTTCGGTATCAGAGTGATGGTGGCCTTGTAGAATGAGTTTGGGAGTGTTCCTCCCTCTGCTATATTTTGGAAGAGTTTGAGAAGGGTAGGTGTTAGCTCTTCTCTAAATGTTTGATAGAATTCACCTGTGAAGTCATCTGGTCCTGGGCTTTTGTTTTTTGGAAGATTTTTAATCACAGTTTCAATTTCACTGCTTGTGATTGGTCTGTTTATATTTTCTGTTTCTTCCTGGTTCAGTCTCAGAAGGTTGTGCTTTTCTAAGCATTTGTCCATTTCTCCCAGGTTGTCCATTTTATTGGCATATAGTTGCTTGTAGTAATCCCTCATGATTCTTCGTCTTTCTGCAGTGTCAGTTGTTAGTTCTCCTTTCTCTTTTCTAATTCTGTTGATTTCAGTCTTCTCCCCTTTTTCCTTGATGAGTCTGGCTAGTGGCTTATCAATTTTGTCTATCTTCTCAAAGAACCAGGTTTTAGTTTCATTGATCTTTGCTATTGTTTCCTTCATTTCTTTTTCATTTATTTCTCATCTGATCTTTATGATTTCTTTCCTTCTGCTAACTTTGAGGTTTTTTTGTTCTTCTTTCTCTAATTGCTTTAGGTGTAAGGTTAGGTTATTTATTTGAGATGTTTGTTGTTTCTTGAGGTAGGATTGTATTGCTATAAACTTCCCTCTTAGAACTGCTTTTGCTGCATCCCATAGGTTCTGGGTCATCGTATTTTCATTGTCATTTGTTTCAAGGTATTTTTTGATTTCCTCTTTGATTCTTTTAGTGGTCTCTTTGTTATTTGGTACAGTATTGTTTAACCTCCATGTGTTTGTATTTTTTACATTTCCCCCCCTATAATTGATATCTAGTCTCATAGCATTGTGGTCATAAAAGATACTTGATATGATTTCAATTTTCTTAAATTTACCAAGGCTTGATTTGTGACCCAAGATATGATCTCTTCTGGAGAATGTTCCATGAGCATTTGAGAAGAAAGTGTATTCTGTTGTTTTTGGATGGAATGTCCTATAAATATCAATTCAGTCCATTTTTTAAAATGTGCCATTTAAAGCTTGTGTTTCCTTATTTATTTTCATTTTGGATGATCTGGGAGGGGTATGGTAGTTATAACTGGAATGCAGGGCGAGCCTGCCATGGCAGAGGCCAGCGTGATGTTGCACCAGCCTGAGGCATGCTGTGTGTTCTCCCGGGGAAGTTGTCCCTGGATCATGGGGCCCTGACAGTGGCAGGCTGCACAGGCTCCCGGGAGTGTGTGGATAGTGGCCTGTGCTTGCACACAGGATTCTTGGTGGCTGCTGCAGCAGCGTTAACATTTCATGCCTGTCTCTGGGGTCTGAGCTGATAGCCGTGGCTCGCGCCTGTCTCTGGAGCTCGTTTAGGCAGTGCTCTGCCTTCTGTGGGCAGATGGAGAAGGAATCCCTTCTCCTCACACATCCCAAAACAATGGTCTCTTGCCTCTTAGGCAGTTCCAGACTTTTTCCTGGACTCCCTCCTGGCTAACTGTGGTGCACTAGCACCCTTCAGGCTGTGTTCACAGAGCCAACCCCAGTCCTCCCCCTGGGATCAGACCTCCGAAGCCCAAGCCTCAGCTCCCAGCCCCCACCCACCCCAGCAGGTGAGCAGACAAGCCTCTCGGGCTGGTGAGTGCTGGTCAGCACCCATCCTCTGTGTGGGAATCTCTCTGCTTTGCCCTCTGCACCCCTGTTGCACTCTTCTCTGTGGCTCTGAAGCTCCCCCCCCCCCACACCCACCATCTCCACCAGTGAAGGGGCTTCCTAGGGTGTGGAAACTTTTCCTCCTTCACAGCTTCCTCCCAGAGGTGCAGGTCCCATCCTTATTGTTTTGTCTCTGTTTTTCCTTTTTTCTTTTGCCCTACCCAGGTATGCGGGGAGTTTCTTGCCTTTCGGGAAGTCTGAGGTCTTCTGCCAGAGTTGAGTAGGTGTTCTGTAGGAGTTGTTCCACATGTAGATGTATTTTTGATGTATCTGTGGGGAGGAAGGTGATCTCCACGTCTTACTCCTCCACCATCTTGAAGGTCCACCTCCATGACTTCTTGATTCTCCTCCATGGGTACCTTCTGCATATTATTTCTCACATCATTTGAAAAATCCTGATAATTTTATTTTTCCGGTTTTATTGAGAAATAATTGACATACATCACTGTATAGGTTTAAGATGTACAGCATAATGGTTTGATTTACACATATTGTGAAATGATTGCCACAATAGGTTTAGTTACCATCCATCATCTCATATAGATGCAATAAAAAGAAAAGAAAAAAATTCCTCCTTGTGATGAGGACTCTTAGGATTGAATCTCTTAAAAACATTCAAATATACTATACATCAGTGTTAACTATAGTCACCATGCTGTACATTACATCCCTAGTACTTATTTATCTTATAACTGGAAGTTTGTACTTTTCATTGACTTGAAAAAAAACACACAGTGTGAGAGCTGTTAGTTTCAGTTGCAGGGGACTTACTGAGGACTAGAGCCCAGGAGACATCCTCTCAGATAGCTCTGAGGAAGTGCTCCAAAGAGGGAGGGAGAGAAGTCAGCGTACACGTGATTTTGGCAAAGGGGTATGTGCACTCAAGCATAGACCTCAGTAGAAGCTTACTGCTCATCATGAGGGACAGATATCTCAGCTAATGATTTTAGTGCTTTTCTAAGTATGGGAAGAAGCAAGAATCCAGGTTCATAAAAAGTTTCATCTGAAATATTTCTAACTCGCTAAGAGCCTGTTTTGCCTCATTCTTGATCTTTGCCCTGAATTCTTTTCAGGGTGTACTATATGTAGGTCAGCTACTGCAGTGACTAATAACTCAATCCTTGTAGAGCTGGAAGGTGGGCAACATTCTTTGCTTTCCACTTTTGACCACCTTCCTCCAATTCCCCTTTCCCCACCCCTATTTTTCACTTCATTTTAATTTACTGCAGTAGTTCCCCCTTATGTGTGGTTTTGCTTTCTGTGGTTTCAGTTAACTGAGGTCAACTGTGGTTCAAAAATATTAAATGGAAAATTCCAGAAATAAACAATCCATAAGTTTTAAATTGTGCACCGTTCTGAATAGCACGATGGAACCTCATGCCCTCCTGCTCCGTCCCTCCAGGACGTGAATCATCCTTTTCTCTAACATGTCCCACCCGTTAGTCACTTAGTAGTCCCCTTGGTTGTTAGATCACCTATAGCGGTATCACAGTGGTTGTGTTCTAGTAACCCTTATTTTACTTAATAATGACCCCAAAGCACAAGAGTAGTGATGCTGGCAATTAGGATATTGTCTTACTGTGCCAAATTTATAAAGTAAACTTTATCTTCAGCATGTATGTTTAGGAAAAATCATAGTATATATAGGGATTGGTACTATCCTCGGTTTCAGGCATCCACTGGGGGTCCTGGAATATATCCCCCAAGGATAAGTGGGGATGACTGCCTGTATTAATTGGAAGGGCATACTTGGGAGCTTATCAGTATCCCATTCTGAATTGTTATTTGGTAGTTCTACGTGTTGAATCTCTCTTCTAAGTGACATTGGGAGCTACAATGACTGGACACCAGTTTTTTCAAAATATTTGAATATGCAAAACCTTGCCCATTCTTCTGAAGGTAACCATTCAGCGGCAGTGATTCCTTAGAGCTGAGTCAGATCTTGTGCTGTAGATCATACTTTTAGCATTTTAACTAAAATTGGCTTTAGACTGAGGAATCTGATTATCTTCACTGTACAGTGGAGGGGCAGGGTTCAAATCATTTGGCTAAAGCCACATGGTAACTTTGGAACTTAAGTGAGGGGCATAGGCAAAGCCACAGCATTCAATGGTAGTTATTGAGATGACACAAAATAGGAATAAATATAGTAGTGCAAAGAGAATTAGAATTCAAGTTTAAAAATCCAACATCTGAGGAAAACCATCAAGCCATTTGCATCATGAAAACGTTTTTCATGGTAAAATGCTATTTTACTGTCGTTTTGAGTGAAACAGATAACAAAACAAAACCAGAGTTAAACAGTTCAGAACTTTTTTTTTTTAAACTGAAGTATAGTTGATTTACAATGTTGTGTTAATTTCTGCTGTACAGCAAAGTGATTCAGTTATACATACATATATATTCTTTTTCATATTCTTTTCCATTATGGTTTATCACAGGGTATTGAATATATTTCCCTGTGCTATGTAGTAGGACCTTGTTGTTTATCCATTCTATGTATAATAGTTTGCATCTGCTGATCCCAACCTCCCACTCCATCCCTCCGCCATCCCCTCTCCCTCTTGGCAACCACAAGTTCATTCTCTATGTCTGTGAGTCTGCTTCTGTTTTGTAGATAAGTTCATTTGTGTCATATTTTAGATGCCACATATAAGTGATGTTGTATGGCATTTGTCTTTCTCTGTCTGACTTACTTCGCTTAGTGTGATCATCTCTAGGTCCATCCGTGCTGCTGCGAACCCATGCCCTGAGAATTTTGTTGTTATTATTGTGTCCTCAAGTATTTGTGCCTGAAGGATTTGTCAGTCTAAGGACTTTTCTCCCCTAGAGGAATGGCTTTTCAGTCTTTCTGTTGAAATTACTCTCTGTGGTTCAAAAATATTAAATGGAAAATTCCAGAAATAATCCATAAGTTTTAAATTGTGCACCGTTCTGAATAGCATGATGGAACCTCCCCTAGAGGAATGGCTTTTCAGTCTTTCTGTTGAAATTACTCTCACATCTCTTCTGACAGAGTTGCAAACATGCCGACAACCCCCAAATGATCTGATATGGGATCCTAAATAGGCGTGGAGGTGTTCTCCAGACAAGAAGTCCCGCCCTCGCTGACGGTGCTGGTTCTGGATTAGAAAACCAGGTGGGAGTTTGTTTGACAGATCTGCCAGGAACTGCAGGATGGCTTTCCTGATCTGGAAGAGTGAATCTCACATATTTTACCCATTTGCAGGTATTTTAAAATAGTTTTTGTAAGATGCAAACTTTACATGTACAATATCTTGGGGTTCTCCCATGTTTATTGCACGAAGAGCTCAGTGGTGTTTATACTGAATTTTGGGTGCACTCTATGACCTCCAGCCCCCCTCACCCACCAACTTCTCTCTGGTTCTCAAACTCCACTCCCCTGGGACCCCTGGTGCCGATGACTGACTGGTGTCCTTTAGGCTTCATGCTCCAGGACCCACTCCTCCTCCTGGGTCTTTGGCCAGAGTCTTTCTTCTGCTAAACCAAACCTGCCACTTCCTTCAAGATTCTGCTCAAGACTCTCTCTTCCGAGGAACCTTTCCTAAAAACCCGACTCCATATTTTCATCATTGGCCTACCCCATGCCCTTGATAAGATGAAGTTTGACCAACGACTCTATGGCAATAGACATTTGCATTCACATAACTTTTCTCTTCTCTTGAATTATTTGCTTAAATTCCCAGGACTGAGTTTACTGGATCAAAGCAGACAGATATTTTTATGGCTGACAGAATTCATTCATTCAAAAAATATTTGTTGAGCAGCTGTGGGGTGCCAGGACTGGGCCAGCAGCTGGTGGTGAAACAGCAAACTGTCAGCCTTTCTGGAACTTACCACCAGTAGAGAGAGAAGACCACAAACAAATAAACAAATAGATAGATAGACAATCAGGTAGATGACCACCATAGAGAAAAACAACGCAGAGTAGGAGGCCTGGAAGTGCCTGGTTGGGGGATGGTGAGGTGGGGTAGGGAGTTGCTGTTTTACACAGGGAGGTCAGGAAAGACCTCCATGCTGAGGAGATATTTGAGTGGAGACCTGGAAGAGGAAAGTGAGTGAGCCATGCTGATAGATAAGGGAAGGACAACTCAGAGGAGCTGTAGGTGCAAATGTCTTGTGTGTCCCCTTCAGAGACTTCCATTAAGTGCATGTTGGTACACTTGACGATGTCCCACAGCTCTTCTGAGACACTGTTAATTTTTTAAAAAATTCTTTTTTCTTTCTGCTGTGGACTGAAAGTTTGTGTTCCTCTCCCCCCACACAACCAAATTCATATGTTTGGGTTGAAGCCCTAATCCCTAGTGTGATGGTATTTGGAGGTAGAGCCTTTGGGAGGTGATTAGGCTTGGATGAGGTCATGGAGGTGGAGCCCCATGATGGGATTGGTGTCCTAATAAGGGGATGAAGGGACCAGAGATTTCTCTCTCTCTCTCTCTCTCTCTGCCATGTGAGAACAAAGAAGAGAGAACTCACCAAGAACCCAAACATGCTAGCACCCTGATCTCGCACTTTCAGCCTCCAGAACTGGGAGAGATGAATGTCTGTTTTTTGAGCCACTCAGTCTTTGGTATTTGTTACAGCAGCTCAAGCTGACTAAGACACTTTCTCTTCCTCAGCCTGTGTAATCTCAACCGACCTGTCTTCAAATCTGCTGTTGAGCCCCACTCTTCAATTTTTCTTTGCAATTACTGTACTGTTTAGCTCCAGATTTTATATTTGTTTATTTAAAAAAATAAGTCTCATCTCTTTAGTGATATTATCTGTTTGGTGGGACATAGTTCTCATGCTTTCTTTTTGTTCTCAGGCTTGGCCTCCTTTAGTTCTTTGAATCTATTTATAATAGCTGATTTAACGTCTTTATTTAGTAAGTTCAACATCTGGGCTTCCTCAGGGGTAGTTTCTGACAGCGTTTTCTTCCTGTGGGCCATATTTCCTGTGTTTTACAGGTCTAATAACTTTTTTGTTGCAAACCGGACATATTAAATCATATGCTGTGGAAACTCTGGAAATCACATCTCCCAGGCTCTGTTAGCAACAGCTGCTGTTTGTTTACGAACTTTCCGAACTAAATGTGTATAGTCTATTTTCTTCATCGTGTGTGGCCACTGGGATTTCAAGAGAACTCACAGACAGGACAATAATGGCAGAGTCTGGGAATGGGGCTTTTTGGGGAAGCAACTTGCCCTAACTGCCCCAGCTGGGAAAAGGCAGATGGGCCCAGGGCAAGTGAAAATGCTACAAAGTTCACATTTCTTACCAAGATTTAGTCATTTTTCTTGAATAAATCTCCTCAAATTGTTGCAAGCCTTTGGTTAATTTTCAGAGTACTGAAAAAGTTGCTTTTGACAACTTTCTGTCATTTGCAGCCAAACCTAATTTCAACATTTGCTTGAAACTTACTTTCATATCACTTACATTCAGGTTTGCAAAACTCTTTGCTCATCACTCACTGGGTTCCATCTTTAATCCAACTCACCCACGTGCTGTCAGATGCTCCCTGGTCATTTCCTCTCTGTGGTAACTCTTGCCCCTCTAGGACACTGGCCTTTATCCCAAGCCTTTATCACATCTGGGCATCTTGCTTTCCATTTTCAACTGGGGCATGAGGACAGGAAGGGGCTGTTTTCTGATTATATAATCATCATGCTTTCCATGGCTAAGTGATTGGAGAATTGACTAAACTTTATATCTGGGCTTCTAGGTCAGTTTTCTTGATACACTTTTTTAAAATTGAAGAACAGATATAATGAGCTAACACTTTATTGGGGGTATGTGTGTATGTGTGTGTGAAAATCCCTGAGAAGCCAGAAGTAGGGGTAACTGATTGAGCAGAGAAGGAGGGAAAGCAGACAAGCGGGTGTGTTACTTACTTGTCCCAGCCTCGCCAGACAGTCTGGCTGGTTGTTTGGTCCCATGCACTGTCTCCGGGCTGGCTGTATGAAGGTGCAGCTGCTCAGAACCATCCTTCAGGAGGGAGGCAGGTAGAATTCATCCACTGGATCATCCTGTTCCGTCTTCCATTGTCAAAGTTCCCTTCACAGGGATCAGCTTCCCACACTTCTGGGTCCTGCCACCCGCCCAGGAAGCCCCAGGGGTTAGAACTTCTCCTGGGCTACTGTCACCCCTTCTCTGGTCAGCCTGTCTTATTTCTCTTAGGGAGCACGTGTTTTTTGTTCTGTCTTTCCATGGGGCCCTTTGGCTTGGTGGTGGAACCATTATTACCTTCTGTTTCAGAAGTGGTCTTGGTGGGTGAAATGGTCCCAGGATGCTTCCCACTTGGAGATGCTGTCACTTTCATTAACATGACCGACAACCTTCCTTAAGGGGGAAAAAGACAAATCATAAAAACAAACCCAGCAAACAAAAAATAAGAGACATTGGTGACTTATTTAAAAGAACCTGGGGACTTCCCTGGCGGTCCAGTGGTTAAGACTCCGCACTTCCAATATAGGCGGCACGGGTTTGATCCCTGGCTGGTGAACTAAATCCCACAGCCCACGCATGCCAAAAAACAAGAACCTGAAGGGTATGTCCTTGCATCCCCCAACCCCCACTGTCCAGGGAACGTGGCCAGTGCCCACGGAGACTGGCCAGTGCTCTGTGTGGGTGGAGCTAGGTTTTCCGAGGCCTGAAGCTTGTATTATTGGAGGGTCCATTTTAATAACAAATAACATGAAATTATGAATATGGAGTTAGGTTTGATGGTGAATATTTATTTAGGAGAGAAAAAATCACCATCGATCATAAATTTAATAACACACCCATTAAAAAGTCCAGAGAAGTAACACACTATATTATTAGTTAGCTGCCCGAACCACCTCTTTTCCCCTCTCTCTATTTTTTGGGCTGCATGTTCTTTGCTTTCCTCTTCATATGACAATGATTTTAAACTATATTTAAAAAGAAAGAATAGGTTGGTCATTCAGTCTTTCCTCTGGCATCTGTGATCAATATTTGTTATTGATAGTTTGGCAAATATTAATTAATTAATTAATTACAACCTCACAACTAATTACTGGTAATATCATGTAAAGTTTTAGGATTGTTAAAATTGGGACCATCTCTACTGAGTTTCTATTGATTGTTAAAATTGGGACCATCTCTACTGAGTACAACCTCACAACTATTACTGGTAATATCATGTAAAGTTTTAGGATTGTTGAAATTGGGACCATCTCTATTGAGTTTCTGTCACCTGTGAGCTTTAAGATTGCACGGCATTTCAACTTTCTTGTGGTTCACTATTCTTAAGTATTCTTTGAACCGATCCTCTTTAACCAGATGGTCATCAATGTCCTTGTTGTAGTGGTGTGTTAGGAGTTTTACGTTATCTTCATCAGTGTCAGTATTCAGTGTCACAGAGGCAAAAAACTGAAATCTTATTTCAGTGTGATCCTATGACTCACTTCTCATTATTAATTGGATACCACATCATTCAAGAAACAATTATTTCTATTAGAAAATTTTTTCCTTGTCTTAATGATTGACTACTTTTAGGATCATCTAAACTTTTTCATTATGAACGTTCTCTCTTTGATAGCAGAATGATTTCTGTTGTTCATTTCTCATCTTTGTTGCTTTTAAAATATTCTATTAATTTTTATGTGTATTTTCTTTCAGTGCTTTAACAAATTTTAGTGTCAAAAAAGGCACTTTTTATACAAGTCCATACGCGTCTATAGTTTCTCATTTGTTTTATTGAAACATTCCAAAGCACATTTTCAAATTGCAGTTAAACTGGCATATTCAAGTTTTATCAATTTTTTTTGAATAATTCTTTCTCTCATTCCTGCTGTGTTTGGGTTTCTCTCTTGAATCTTTAAAAACATATATTAGGGCTTCCCTGGTGGCGCAGTGGTTGAGAATCTGCCTGCCAATGCAGGGGACACGGGTTCGAGCCCTGGTCTGGGAAGATCCCACATGCCGCGGAGCAACTGGGCCCGTGAGCCACAACTACTGAGCCTGAGCGTCTGGAGCCTCTGCTCCGCAACAAGAGAGGCCGTGATAGTGACAGGCCTGTGCACCGCGATGAAGAGTGGCCCCCACTCGCCGCAACTGGAGAAAGCCCTCACACAGAAACGAAGACCGAACACAGCCAAAAATAAACATAATAAATAAATAATAAATAAAAATTAAAAAAAAAACATATATTAAAGTCCTTAAAATATTGTTATATCCAAGTTACAAGGCTTGAATGAATTTATAGTAGCATCTCTCTACAAATAGACTCTTCAAATAAAAATCCAGTTGATAATGTGTGCTTAAATTACCCAATCACTTGAACCTGAAAAAAAACACATATAATTACTGCAAAATATCACAGTAGTTAACAACTTTAGGTCTTATGAAGGCAGTTTTTTCTCCTATGATTTTAAAGAAATGAGATGCTCAAGGCAAATATATTGTGATATTTGTGTCACCAAGCCAGGTGAATTGGAACAGAGGGCAGAAAGAGTGTTCCTGGAAATCATTTCTGCACTAGACTAGTTTCTCATTTTATTTCTCTGCTACAATTCCTTATATTTTCACAAATTTTGCCCATTTTTCACTCTAAAAATGTTAACATATATATTAATACATTTAAAGTCTTTATTTGCACATGACAGTTCTGGGTCATCCCTGGGTCTGTTTCTACTGACTATGTTTTCTATTTATGGGTCATATTTTCAGGTTTATTCACATGTACTTTAGGTTTTTTTTCTTGTTGTTGTTTGTTTGTTTTTTAATTAAATACTACAGTTTGAGTATAACAGAGCAGTGAAATCAGACAGAAATTATAATATTTTCCAGGAAGTGCTTGCTCTTTTTTGAGTCAGGTATCTTGGTCTAGGATCTGGTCTCTTCAATCTAATCATTAGTTGAGCTGAATTAGCACTGGGGTTGTCACTCTGGTTAACTTAATTCACCTCTGCTCCTAAATATCTTGAGTGTGGGATTACCCTCCTTCCAGCAGTGCTGTGAGATCTGATACCACAAAATTTCTCTTTCTTGTGTCATCTTCCTGGCCACCATTTACTCAGTAAATTTCTGTGAGAGAGGGTTGGCAGACAGCGACATCTGACTCTGTGTTTGGGACTCCACCAGATTCAAGTCTACACATCAGCTGTTAAACACTCAGTTTCTCCTTATCCCCCCAGTTTTTCTCTACCAGTAGCAAACTTACTTTTCAGCCCATCCAGGCTCCCATACTTGACAACTTACCCCAGTCATGGAAGAGGCCATGCTCAACAAAGAAGGACTCATCCCTCTCTGGATTTTAGTTTATTCAGACTTCTTTTGAATCTGCAATTCTTCAATGGTGTTAAAGAAAAATACAATTTCAAGCTTATCTAGTTCTTTCTCATTGCTATGGTGTAGTGGTGGTCTTTTGTGATCTTTTACATCTTAACCAGAAGTGGAACCTCTTCATTTTGTTTTGATTTTGGAAAATCTGCTCTTTTATATTTTGTTTCTTTTAAGCCATTATTTGTTTTGTTTATTGCTTTTGATGTCTCTTCTAATTTAGTTATTTTTTTTCTGAAAAATTTTCCTTGTATTTCTAATCCTGTTCTGCGTTCTGTCACCTGTCCTTTCAAACCTTGTACTTCTAAATGTTTCTAGTTTTGATTTGTTACACTTTTTTTTTTTTTTTAACCGCACTGCTCGGCTTGTGGGTCTTAGTTCCCCTACAAGGGATTGAACCTCGGCCATCGCAGTGAAAGTGCCAAGTCCTAACCACTGGACCGGCAGGGAATTCCCTAAGTTACACTTTAATAACATCTATCATTTGCTTAATTCCTTTCACCTCATTTCAAATATTAAGTTACATTTTCATCTGCGTTGTGCAGCATAGCTTTCTGTTTTGCTTTCGTTGTCTGTAGGGACAATATTATGTTCTTTTCCTCTTTTCTCTTATAACAACTTTATATGAGAATTGGCCATGATCCTTTTCTATTGTGTTTTGTTTTTTGGTTTTAAGTGAAATGAGTTTCTCTGTATTTACAGGAGTGAGGGATACAGCAAAATAGGTTTTGTAGCTTCCTGGCTCTAGTGCTCCCTCTTCTGCTGCTTTTGCAAAGTGACAAAAAATATTGTATTCAATATTTTCTGAGATCTGACTTTCTGATCCCCTCCCCCACTTTTTTCCTGCACCACCTCTCTTCCCTGCACCCTTTATTCCTGATCTCTTCCTTGTGGAGTTTGTCTTGACAGGTAGCTTCCCTGTGCTATTTTTGAAGGCTTCTAGACTGCTCCTTCATGGTCAGAATGGTGTGTCATGGTCCCCTTGTGCTCCTCTGTGAATTGGATGCTACCATTTTCAAATTGGACCTCTGTGCCGTCAGTGAATACAGGTGAGCAATGTTGTGGCTTTTCTGTTCTCTGTACTGTTGGAATCCCTTTCTTTCCTCCCACACAGATCCTCAACCATACGGGTCTTGTAGCTGTTGGTGATTTACCCCACATGCTCATTCTGCAAGATTCATTGGAATACCTTGTTAATTATTTTGTTGTAGAAGTTCAAGGTCTTTGATTTTGATACACTGATTGCTTGGTCTGATTTGATGGAGGAATTTGAAGAGGTGAAAATATTATGCCTCACAATCTCCCCAGAATCCTTGTCATAATTATTTTCAAATGATTCTAAAAGAAAAAAAAGGTGTTACTGATGATTCACCTCTGATGCCAGTCAACTGGGATATTTCTAGAGAAGATGGTTCTGTTCTGGTTTGGTGGCTAAACAAGGCTATGTCACCATCTATGACTGTTTTCACAGAATCCCACAAACTCTGATCTGATTCCTTCACACCTTGTATTTTCCCTGTTTTGGGCTGAATTGTGTTTCCCCTAGATTTATGTTTTGACGTCCTAATCCCTGGTACCTCAGAATGTGACTGTATTTGGAGATAGGATCTTTAAAGAGGTCATTAAGTTTACATGAGGTTATATGAGTGGGCCCTAATCCAATAGGACTGCTGTCCTTATTAGAAGAGGAGACTCAGACACAGAGAAGTACAGAGGGCAACCATGTGAAGACACAAGGAGAAGGTGGCCGTCCACATGCCAAGGAGAGAGGCACTCAGAGGAAACCAACACTGCTGACACCTTGATCTCAAACTTCTGGCCTCCAGACTGTGAGAGAATAAATCAATTTAAAGCCTCCCAGTCTGTGGTACTTTGCTATGGCAGCCCTAGTGTGATTCAACCCGCTCCCCCCAACCCCGCCCCCACCCAACAAACAAATGCGCACACTGCGTGTGAGAATCTGTTCCCAGTTCACCATGTCTGGAGTCAAAAGACCATACCAGGACCTTATTTTCCCTCTTGATACATAAGAATAGCTCCCTAGACCTTTTACTCCCTTAAAAAACTCATTTTGTGGGAAGAATAAGCTACAATATTTTTCATTTTATTTTGTGATCTTGGTTCAGGCAGAACTTGGAGGTGACTGACCTTTTGTCTGTTTTCTTATAATCTGTTCTCTTATAGCTGTACCTACAGATGTTTAAATTACACTAAATATATTCTCTGCCTTCTCTCTCTCAGACTTTCACTGCAAAGGCTTTCTGGAGAAGGAGTATGACAGAAAGAGGGCAAGCTTTGTTGGAAGAGAGAGGTGGGTTCAGACCTTCTGTCTGTTGCTCCTGTGTGGGATACTGGGTGAGGCACCTAACATCTCGGAGCCTTTGCTTCCTCCTTTTTAAACTGAAATGATGCTCCTCCTTCAAGGAGAGGCCCAAGGGTCACAGGAGACAAAGCTGTCATTTGCTTCCTGGCACATAATGGACATCAAATCAGTGCTATTTTCCACTTTTTTTCCTCTTCCTTCTCCCAACCACAGTTAGCCAGAAAAAAAACATCATGGATCAAAGAAAATTTCAGTTAATTGAGTATATGTTTAAATGTGCGCAAATTAGCAACCTATTACTCCCTGCGCTCCAAATGAGCTGTCATCATCGGGAGTCCAGAGGGGTGTTGCTTACAAACTCGGGAAGCACACAACGAACAGCTCTCTGAGCGTGGTCCTCTCTGCAGAAACAGAGCCTGCTTCAAGGATTCTCTATGTATCGTTTTTATTCAGCAACTGGCAAGCCGGTGTCCTACATAGTGGTCAGCAGGAGGTAGCCCATTTTGAAAAGAGATGAGAAGACGTTTCATACGATCTTCAGAAGTCTGTAGAACTATCAGTTCATCCTTTTCTCCCCATTTACAGAGGCCCGGGCAGTGTAAAGCCCACTATGTGAGGGTGGCAGGGGGCGTAGTATGTGTGCAGCTGCTGTGGCAACCGTGGGACTGATAAAAGAGGTCCTGCTCAAGAGAAAAAGAGTCACTACATTAAGAGGCACACTTTTGAATGGTTTTCTTAAAATATGAATGATTTCAAATACACAGAAAAGTTCATGACAAACACAGCACATTTACCACCCAGCTCTAGCGAGTTCCAACATTTTGTCATACTTGCTTCCTATTTCTTTAAGAACCGAAAGAACATACATGGTGGCAAAGCTCCCAGTATATCCTTCCATGATCCCTTTCTTTTCCCCGTCCCTCACCCAGAGGGGAACTGTCATCTCGAATTTGGTGTTTACCTAGAATGGCATTTGAAAATTCTATTAACATCCTATATGTGAATCCCTATTTTTTTTGTGTTGTCAAAATGTATTTTATTGATGTCATACTGTGTATATTTTTTCTATGACAAACAAATAATGCAATAAACTCTCTTGTGCCATTTTCCCTATGGAACTTCTGTAAGAGTTTTTCTATTCTTTTCCTAGAAACGGAACCGCTGGATTGAAGAGCAAGTCTTTTCTTTCCAGAGTGATTGTAGCAAATTTCCCTTCAAATACCCATGTGTAAGTGATCCCATGGCTTTATATCTGCGCTGATACTGAAATTGTTAGGCTTTTGAATATTTTCCAATTAGGTGGTTATAAAATATTTCAGTGTTTTAATTTACCTTTCCTTAATTAGTATGTATATTGAACATCTTTTAAAAAATTTTTTTGTTGAAAAATAGTTGATTTATAATGTTGTGTTAATTTCTACTGTATAGCAAAGTGACTCAGTTATACATATAAATATTCTTTTCCATTATGGTTTATCACGGGATATTGAATATAGTTCCCTGTCCTATACCGTAGGACCTTGTTGTTTATCCATCCTATATATAAAAGTTTGCATCTGCTAATCATACTGGCCATCTTTTTATATATTTCTTGGTCTTGTATTTACCTCTTCAGGATGGGGGCTGGTTTCCAGAAAGACCACACCAGGAATAGAAGCCTGGAACTTTCAGCCTCACCCCCCCCAACCTCTGGGGAGAGAAGAGGGGCTGGAGGTCATCACCAATGACCAGTGATTGAATCAATCACATCTATGTAATGGAACTTCTATAAAAACTCCTGAACAATGGGATTCAGGGAGCTTCCACGTTGCTGAACACATTGAGGTGCTGGAGGGTGGCCTCCCTAGAGAAGGCATGGAAGTTCTATATCCCACCCCCAACCCCCATGCTTCTCTTCCATTTGGCCATTGTTGAGTTGTATCCCCTATGATAAACTGGTAATATAGTAAGTGAAGTGCTTTCCTGAAGTTCTGTGAGTTGTGCTAGAGGATTCTCAAACCTGAGGAGGGGGTCTTGGGAACTTCTGATTTATAGCCGTTTGGTCAGAAGACTGGGTGGCCCAGGATTTGTGAATGATGTCTGAAGGGAGGGCAGTCTTGAGGGACCGAATGACCCCTTTAACTGACTTCAGGTAGAGAGTGTCCGAACTGAATTGAATTGTTGGCCATCCAGCTGGTGTTGGAGAGTTGGAGAAGTGGTGTTGGAAAAGACACCACATATTTGGGATCAGGAGGAAAAAAATCTCTCAGGATTGTACATAGTGTATGTGTGGTGCCATCATGGAGGGAGCAATTAACAAATTAATTCACTTATTCCACAAATATTTATTGCACAACTGCTTCACACCAGACACTGTTCCAGGCACTTGGGTGGTGAATAAAATATAAAAAATCCCTGCCCACGTGGGATTGGATTCTAATAGGGAGCAAAGAAAAAAAAAAAAAAAAAAGAAATCAACATGTAGCAGATCAGGAAGTGTATTAGTTTGCTAGGGCTGCCTTAACCAGATACACAGACTGGGCAGCTTAAACAATAGAAATGTACTGTCTCTCTGTTCTGGAGGCCGGAAGTCGGAGATCAAGGTGCCAGCAGGGTTGGTTCCTTCTGAGGCTGTGAAGGAGAATCTGCTCCAGGCTTCGTGGTCATTCTGTTTCATCGTTTTTACATCATCTTCCCTTTGTGTGTGTCTGTCTCTGCGTCCAAATTTCCCTTTTTCACAAGGACACAGTCATATGAGATTGGGACCCTAATGGTCTCATTTTAACTTGATTACTTCTGTGAAGTGTCTATCACCAAATAAGGTTCCGAGGTAAGTGGGGGTTAGGATTCCAACATATTTTGCCGGAGAGGAGACAATTCCACCTCTAACAGGTAGGTATTAGAGAATACAGAGGGCAGGATTGGGTAGGTATATAGAGAGTGGTCAAGGAGGGCTTCCCTTAGAAGGTGATGTCTGAGCAGAGACCTGAAAGATACTAGGGAACAAGTCCCACAGATGTTGGGATGTTGGGGGAAGAGCTGCCAAGGCAGGTTTGTGGGGGGGGCCCTGAGACCCTTGCTGAGGGTTTGAGGAGCAGCAAGCAGGCAAATGGGGCCAGGATGGAGCTGGTGGAGAGGGTCATGGCAGCGTCTGCTCTAGTATGAAGGGCTGTATCAGTTTCCTGAGGCTGCTGTAACAAAAGACCACAAACTGGGTGGCTTAAAACAACAGAAATGTATTGTGTCACAATTTTGGAGACTGAAAGTCTGAAATCAAGGGGCCGCCAGGGCCATGTTCTCTCCCCTGGTGGTTGCCAGCCATCTTTGGCATTTCTTGGCTCACAGCAGCATAATTCTAACATCTTCCCACCTCCGTTCCCCCCTCTCCCATCATCTCACGGCCATTATCCCTCTGTGTGTCTGGTCATCACTTGGTGTCCTTCTCTTTGCATCCCTGTCTCTGTGTCTCTTTTCCTCATCTTATAAAGACACCAGTCTTATCAGATGAAGAGCCCACCCTACTCCAGTATGACTTCACCCTAACGTACATCTTAATTTTATCTTTAAAGAGCCCATTTCCATATAAGGTCACTTTCGCAGGTACCCAGGAGTTAAGGCCTCAACATACCTGTTGGAGGGACACAATATAACCCACACAAGGACCTTGTACGTGAGGTGGGGCCACTAGACAGTAGGGGTTCCTGTGTGTCTGATACTCTGCTCAGGGCTCTTTGATGCATGGAAGCAGCTGCACGGAATAGAGCATCTTTTTAGCGACACATTCCTTGCCTACTTTCAGAAAAGCTTGGATGCAGCTTCTAAAGGTAAATGCATAGGTAATAGGACAATTACAAAAGAAAGGAAAAATTTCTAATGACAAGACTGAGAAATAACTATATTCTGGCCCCAGGAATGCATCGAGGACTGAATTCACTGGCAGCAAAGGCAAAAGGGAGAAATTGGTTTAGTTCCATAAATGCCTTAGTTTTTTAAAAAAAATAATTAATTAATTATTTTTTGGCTGTGTTGGGTCTTCGTTTCTGTGCGAGGGCTTTCTCCAGTTGCGGCGGGTGGGGGCCACTCTTCATCGCGGTGCGCGGGCCTCTCACTGTCGCGGCCTCTCTGGCTGCGGAGCACAAGCTCCAGATGCGCAGGCTCAGTAGTTGTGGCTCACGGGCCCAGTTGCTCCGCGGCATGTGGGAATCTTCCCAGACCAGGGCTCGAACCCGTGTCCCCTGCATCGGCAGGCGGATTCTCAACCACTGCACCACCAGGGAAGCCCATAAATGCCTTATTTTTAAAATACAACATAAAAGCCATAGGTTAGTGTGATGGCAAAGGTCTGCAGCTAGTTTGGCGACGTCGGGGAAACGTCCCCAGCACCTGTTTCCTGTCCTGATCCTCTCTCCCCTTGGCCCGGAAGTCCGCATTTTGGGGACCGGCTGAGGGCGTGCAGCATCCTGTTTCGGAAAGCTGAAAGCATCGTATTATCTCTGAATCCAAAGAGGGCTTTCTTTGTGGAGAGTTGAAACCACACGCTTCCTAATGATTCAGTTGAACACAGCGTTTGCATTTAGAAGTCCGAGAGGGAGGGACAGCTAATGGAATCTGTAGGTTGAGACTGTGCTGAATTGACCTCAAATCACCCTTAGACTGACCACACCGGTCACATTACCCGCCCCCCATCTGCCCACTCTGTGTCACCCCAAATCCTGCTTCTTTGTTCCCTCCCACGTCCCGGTGAGTCCTCCTTCAGCACCTCCTGTGTACATCACTCCTTATCCTCCCCCAGCCACAACCCCAAATCGTCCCTTATACCCATTTCTGGATGACGGCACCAGCCTTGACTAGCCTCCCAGACCCCTCTGCTCTTAGAGGAATCTTCTCAAAACCTAGCACAAGCATGTCAGCCCTTCCGTAAGGATGGTCAGTGGCCCCAACCCTTCAGCCTGGCCTCAGAGGGTAAGTGGAGGGTGGAGACACACAGCCCTGCATCCCCATATTGCGGCTCTCTGAACCCCATAGTACTTTAGCCGAGTTGGCTAAAGGTGTCGCTGGGGGGATCTTGCTGACTCAACCCTATAACGTCGGGTAAGGATGCCAAGTGTCTTGGGTGGCTTTGCCCTCCTCTCCCCTCCCGCTGACACCACAGTTCAAAGCTCAGGGAGCAGTCTTACTTCTTTCACATTTAGGTTCTTAGGGGGTGCACCATCACGCACTAGCCACGGTGTTGTAACGTTGCCAGGATTTGGGGTGTTGGGCAATCTGGATGGAACGCGGTGATGAAATGGTGAGCCCTTTGGTTCTCAGCTGCATGCTGTCTCATGCTCCATCCGCAGAGCTAGGGGTCCACCTTTCTGAGAAGAGAACTCTTCTAGAAAGCAGACTTTCGCTTCTTTTTTTGCTATAAGATTCTCCATTTTTAACCTAATATGCATAATCTTCTTATTTTAGGTGCTGAATTAGCTAACATGAGAGCAACTTTATGGAAGAAATGATAACTTTCAATTATGCCCCAAATATTTGTTTCAGGGTGGTGAGAAGTGGTGGTGGGTTGCTAATGAAATAATTAGAAGCGGCTGCTTGAAGTTTCCTCAGTTTTAATAAAGCGGGCATTCCTAATTAGGGGTGACAGATGAGGCTGACAGGCATTTGGACAGCCAGATCCACCTGAAACAATTATTTTACAGACAGATTATGGCCATTACAGCCTTCAAAGCTTCCAGAAATTTCTGTTAGCTCATGGACCGTGGGTTCCTAGAAATCTAGTTTCAGACATCGGAGGGGTCTGAACATCCATGGGGAGGACTTTGTGTGGATGCTGGATCTGGTGGTGGGTAGCATGTTGGCTCCCCCTCTTGCTAGCTATGAAGCCAGGGCAGGTTACTGAAAGATCCTGAGCCTCAGTTTCCTCATCTCTAAAATGGGGGTAATCAAACCTAGCTCATCAGGGGTTGTGGGGAATCTCACGAATTGATGTACGTGAAGCACTTAGCCCAGTGCCCAGTATTTGGAGGTCAAGTAGCTTCTATTTTTACTCTGTGATCAGGTGCTCACAAGCAGAACTTTCCGTGTCGACCATGATCACATGGGCAGCCTGCTTTTCTTCGTTCAAATTCTTTCTTTGAAGGATGGATGAGAAAAGGGCTTAAGACTCTAGACTTAGAGGAAGCTGCTTGCTCAAAGCAGGGCCTCCTGGAGACTGATGATATTACAGTCTGGAAAGCCTAGAAGGTCAGGGGGTGCAGTGATTGGCTTTCTCCTTTTGCATGTTCCGGGAGGGCCTATTTAGGCTCTGGGGATGTGTTCCCAAATTTTTCAGGGTCAGGAAAAAAGTGAATTTGTAGCTGGGCAGTCTTCCTTCTCCATGCTGTGCAGTGCTGAGGTTGGCCCCTCAGGCTGGGGTGGCGCCGGGGAGGACCGGGGAGATGACACCAAGCATGATTTGACTTGGTCTCAATTGCTCGATGAGGGTAGAAGGATGGGTCGTGGAATGCAGGTCCTGGGCTGGGATGGTAGCCATGGGTCACTCTCCCGTCCCTTCTCTGGGGTTCCCTGCTTCAGTTCTCTTGGGTGGAAAGTTCAGTAGGGATCTTGGATTTTTCCAGTGTAGTAACTTGAAAGGTAATTGATGATAATACTTCTTGACTGTGATTGTTGAATCCTGGTATGGTCCAGGCACTTAGCTAAGCTTTCGCTCACAGTGACTCATCCATCCTGGCCATACCATTCAAGATAGGTCCTGCCGATGGTGCTGAGGCTCAGGGAGGTTGAGTGACTTGCCCAGAGATGCACAGAGTATGGCAGATACACACCTGAGTCCAGAGCAGGTGCGTGTAAACACTGTGCTGCTCTGTCCTCCAGGGCTTTCTCCCATGGTCAATTCCCACTGCGGCCTCTGTAAACTCAGAGCAGACACAGAGCTAGGCTTGCTTGCTGGGCTGTGAGCCCACCTGGACCTTGTGTTCAAGGAGCTGGCAAAGTCGATAGGCACAGGTAACATAGAACAGCGCCATCCTGGGTGGGAGTGCGAGGTGCATGCAAGCGGGGTTGGTGGACTGATGGCCGGAGGTCTGGGTCCTGCTTCTGACTGTCACCACTGGAAAGGGGACATTCAGCCATCTGCATCTTCTTCTGGCCTGAGGAATGGGGCTATGTCCTTCTGATGTAAATCCTTACAATTCTAGGTCTCTGTGTGCTGTAGGATTTTAGGAAAAAAGGAAGCCATACGTGGCTAGATGGAGCCAGGGATGCACTGGTGCTCTCTGCCAAGCTGTAGGCTGCATGATGTGCTTTCCAGACTGATCCGGGCTTTGCACTGCTCCCAGGCAGGCCTGGTCCTCCCCCAGGTGAGCCCTGGCTTTGCCCTGCATCAACCCTGATACTTACCTGGTTGAGCCCTGGTCCCAAGCCTTGCACTGCCCTTGGGGAATGTGTGCAAGCCTGGCATGTCCCAGTGCCACCTAAGCAGGTGAGTTGGTCCAGCAATCCCACAGAACCAGCCCTGGATGCCCAGGGTCACAGAGTCACAGAGTCTGGATGTCTTTGCCTCCCTCTTAGAGGAGCTGCTCCCCTTGCCCTCCTTCCTCCTGGGAATGAAGAACTCCAGAGGGACTCCACACTCCCTTCTCCCTTGTGGGACCCCCTGATATCAGTGGATGAGAAGGGGGGGATTGTATCCCACAGAGACCCCTCCTAAGCCTGTGCTCTGGCTTCATGCAGACAGACCGTGACCCCCGGAGGATGAGTTGTAGCCTGAAGGGAAGGCAAAACAAACCTCAACACTGTGTATTTTTCCTTTTAAAAAATGCACCAGGAAAGTGTAACTAAACACAGAGACATGCAGGAAAAGCGAATACCGTTCCTCGGGCTCGCTTCTGTTCTTCCAAGACGCATTTCAGAGCGAAGTTGACCTTTCTAGTCATCTCATTATCTCCTCTGAAGGGTGGCAGCCTGCAAAGTTTAGGGCCTTTTATCGGCTGAACGGTGGAGATTGCCGAGTGCTCTAGAAGTGGTTTATGTTTAGACCGTGTTCCAAGTTATGCAAGACATCCCCTCCGGTGGATAATGGCAGGTCCCTGAATCCCTTGTCTCCTGTCCTTTCTGTCCCTCCCTCGCCCCCTCCCTCCCTGCCCGCTGCCCTCTCCTGGTTAATAGAGAAGACTCCACCTGGGATGTCCTTCTCTCCTGGTGGCCATTGGGGATTCATACGTGGGTTTCAGCCCCTGCTTCCTTGTTAATGCCCTCTGCTTTGGTGACAGTAACCTGGACAGTAAGAGAAAAGCCTCCTACCCCAGAGTCTGACAACTTGGGTTTGACCCTGGCATAGCCTCCAGCAAACCTCTAAGTGGACAGGTCACTTAACCCCTCTGAGCTCCCATCTCCTTGCCGTTCCATGAGGTACCAGTAGCTCGCACCCACTTGGGTGTTGTGGGCGGAAGAGAGACATTGTGTGCTCTTTCGTTCTTTTCCCATGAAACTTGAGGACAAGGCCTGTCATATAGAAAACTATCAAGGTGAACTGTCATTGTCATGATGCCATCAGGGTGCCCCCGCAGTGTCTTCTTGGTGGAGCCCAAACACCGATCAAATCACTCCTGTTCAGATTGGAGAATCACAAACCTCAGGTCTCCCAAGATCAGGGAAAACACGAGGGGTTCCAGACCTGACAGTGTGTCTGCCTTTCCTTGTGTGTGTGGTTCTATTTCTGGATTTCCCTTTCTCTGCCGATTGGACACCTGGGGGTTGGGCTTTATATTCAGTTCCCAGTGCTGCTGTAGCAAGTTACCATGGACGGGGCGGCTTAAACCAACAGACCTGTATTATCTCACAGTTCTGGAGGCCAGAAGTCTGACATCGAGGTGTCAACAGGCCCCGGCTTCCTTTGAAGGCTCCAGGGGAGGATCCGTCTTGTCTTTTCCAGCCTCTGGTGGCTCCTGGCATTCCTTGGCTTGTGGCCGCATCACTCCAACCTCTGTTTCTGTCTTCACTTGGCCTTCACCTCTGTGTCTGCCTTTTCCTCTTTGTAGAAGGACACTAGTCATCGGATTGAGGGCCCACCTTATGATCTCATCTCAACCTTAACTAATTATGTCTGCAAAGAGTCTATTTCCAAATAAGGTCACATTCTGAGTTTCTGGGTGGACATGAATTTCTGGGAAATACTATTCAATCTACTACAGTTATTAACAGCATGGGGTAGCCACACATTCATGCCCCGGTGGCCTGGAAGCTCCTTCCTCCAGGCCCTGAGACAGGCTGACCAGACTGGAGAATGTTCCTCTACTTTCTTTCTCCAGAGCCCAAAGCAGCTCAGAAATTCCCTCTTGCTCTCCACTGGCATTTCCCTGACTCTTCTTGCAGACTTATCTTTTGAAATCTTCCTATTTTTCTGTCATCCCAAGTACCCTACAATGAAACCAAAGCCGTGTCTGAATGCTGTGGCTTCTGAGAGGGTAAATAATTTTTTAAAATGTTTAAAAACAAAACATTTTAAATTTGAAAAGAACACAGAGATAACCACCATATATAAATCAAGAAATTGGCAGGGCTGCAAAAACGCCCAAACCAAAGTCTGTCTGTTCTGCCCCCCTCAGCTCTGTTGTCTGTTTCTGTGCCCATCTTGGGCTTTGCGGGGATTTCATTCTGCTGGCTTTGTGCACACATAACAGATCTCCAGGTCTTGACAGCCCTTAGGGAGCAGGTTCTGGCAGGCCATTATGGACAAGACTCCTTTCCTTTCAGGAACTAGTGGTATTTTGTTCGTATGCCCTCATGGGCTTATGCAGCACTTCACTGCTTAGAGGCAGAACTTTGTCATCTCTTTGTGCACAGAGATGTTAGTTGCAAGTGAATGAGTGGCCTCTTTGGCCCATGGTGGGTGAAGGCACAGCCCAAGATTTGGTCCTCCTCCAGTAGCTGGCGATATGGTTGTGGGGCAGGGTAGTGATGGGGGTGGTGGTTCCAGCTAATTTGTTTCTCGTGCATCTTTGGCCCTGGCAGTCTCCCTCTAGCATTTCCTGGAGTGGACAAGACCCCAGAGACTGTTTGTTTGGATTCTGTTTGACATCAATTACCTTGCTCAAGCTGTGTCCTAGGGCCATCAGGGCAGCTGTCTGACTGCATTTCTCATCTTGGGCTTCTCCCATCTAGGGCTTGTTAAGGCCCATTAGCCAGTCGTGCATCTCATATGAGTAAAGATCTTTTTTTTTTTTTTTTTTTTTTTTGTGATTCAGCTTAATTTATTATTTAAAAAAATTTAAAATTGAACTATAGTTGATGTACAATATTATATGTTACAGGTGTACAGTATAGTGATTCAAAAATTTTAAAGGTTATACTCCATTTATAGTTATTATAAAATATTGGCTATATTCCTTGAGTTGTTCAATATATCCTTGTACAGTATATATAACTTACTTTATACATAATAGTTTGTGCCTCCTAATCCCCTACCCCTACTTTGCCCCTCTCTCCTTCCCTCTCCCCACTGTAACCACTAGTTTGTTCTCTATGTCTGTGAGTCTGCTTCTTTTTTGTCATAAGGATCATTTTATAAGGCAGCTCTTTGTGATTCCAGCACAGGTAGAAACTCAGGAAAGACATGAGTAGGTCTTGGCTGTTGTGTTGTCATCAGAGAGCCACTATAATGCTCTAACAGGAATGGAATGAATATGATAAGGTTCTATTTTCCTTGTTGCTATTTTTTCTTTCTTTCTTTTTTTTTGTGATAGAAGGAATGTGTGAATTATGGGGGAGGAAGTTAAGGAGGGCCTCAGTGCATGTTGTCTGGAAGGACGTGGGAGGGGGTGGGGAGAGTGTCCAACCTGGGCTGAGGGAGTTAAACCTTTCACCGGGCCCTTCCAGATCTAGTGTCCGGAGGATTAGAAGGCAATTGCAGTGCACTGCAATGCGGGCAGGCTGGGTTTTTCTGCTACAAGGGCAATGGGTAGTGAACTTGCCCCGCCCCCATTGTGGAGTAGAGTCTCTGCCTCCTTGGATCTGGGGTTAGGGTGGGCACTGTGATTGTTTGGGCCAGCGGAGCGTGGTGACAAATGGCTCAGTTCCTGGTGAGACAGGCTGGGACCTGGGGCCCTTTACTGCAGGGCTTGCACCTGGCCAAACGCCTTCTCCAGCAACAGATACAAAGAAACTATAAGGGACTAAAAATAACTGCGTGCATGCACAGCTGGGGTAATGTATGAACAGTAAGATACAAAAAGGCCACAAACCAACTGCCATTTCTGATGTGCCAGGAGCAAAAGCAGGGGACTGCGTATGATCCTTGTACACAGCACAACCCAGGGGGTGGGCAGTCCACCTAAGCCGTCCCTCCGGGCCCAACCCACCGATCCGTCCCTACCTCCACCCCATTTAAGGAACCAGCTCGCCCACACTCGGGGAACGAGCAAGGGAACCTGTTACTTGTTTTTTCTCCCTCGTGCTGCAGCACGAGTCCCAGTACAGCCTTGCCCGTGTTCCTAGCCTGGCCTCTGATCAATTTCTATTGATTCAAGAATCCTAGAACCCTGGTCAGTAACATTGGCGCTGCCCTTCACTGAGCGGTGTGGGCTTCTTGCCTCTTGGAAGCGCTGTCCTGGGAGGAGTGGGACACCTGGAGACATCCACGCTGGGCAAAACCTGAGTCTGGTGGCTGTGAGCTTCCTGGGCCATGAGCAGCCACGTGGAGACAGAGCTGGGCGAGGAAACCAAGGCGCCCAGCTGACGGCTCACGGATCCGAGACACACCATCCCCGCACGCGCTCCCCCGCCCACAAAACTGTGTGCAAAATAAATGGTTGTTTGAAGCCTCTATGGGTGGCTTCACGTGGAGAAACACATACCTGGGGCATTTTGTCAAGACAAGATTGGTTACCCAGCTGGGTCGGGGAGGAAGCTCTTTGAAAAGTGGCCCAATAAACTGGTAGGTAAAGATTTCAGCTGCTCTCTCCGGTGCAGGTGAAGAGGGGCGTCTATTGGGGACCAGCGAGGGTACACGATCGCTGTGCAGGCCTGGATGAGGTCCCATCACCCCGCCTCTTGGTGGGACTGGGCAGCTGGAACAGTAAACACATGCGATCCCCAAGTCCATTGTTCCATCACTTAGCAAATGCCTACTGAGCTCACACCTGCTTGGCACACGAGACAGGAGGAGTCGACAGACATGACTCTGGTCCCAAGAAATCCGTGCCTGTCCTCGGTGGGACGGAGTTCCTGTGAGGTTACTGTGGAGAGGGAGTGGGCTTGCTGGGAGTTTGGGTTCCTTGGTTAGGCAGCTGACCAGTGTCCTCAGACCTGTTATGTCCTGGTCGGCCTGCCCCATCTCTGCCTGCTGATGCGGTACTGCTGGATGCCCTCCCTGACGGCCGGTTTGGGGAGAGACCCAGCCAGGCGTGGCGTTAGTGGCAAGACCCTGCTGAGGAGGTCACGGACACCCCATCAGCTAGTTTCCTTCATCACCAGCCAGCGTTGGGCCCCTGCTGGTCTTGGCTCCCTGGCTAACATTCTGCTGCCCCCTCCTGGCTCGAGCCTAATGACCCCGTCACCACGTGGGTAAAGATGGTTGGTCCTGGTTTCCATTTCTTCCTCTCAGCACGAATCTGTGTATTCGCTGAGTCATCTCTGAATGTTTAACACATAATTGGCAGTATAGCTTTCAATTCAATATTATCATTGCAGCTTGCCATGTCATTTTGGACTAAGTGTTATAATCTTTGAGCCTTTATCTTCTCAGCTAGAAAATGGACTAATATTACTGATTTTGCAGGGCTATCAGGATGTGGAATTCCTTGCACCTGTATGTAAATGTGCTAACAAGTGGTGGGTTTTTTCTGTGGTTTTGCCATCAAACAATCAGAGTCCAAAAAGGGAAGAATCATCGGCTTGCCTTGAGTCTATAAAAGTAGAAAAACCATGTTTTCTGAGACTGGCCTGTGGAAAAGAAGCTGGAATGGAGAGCTACAATGTATCGACAGTGGCCTTCAGCAAGGCGGGGAACGCCTGTCACCTCTTTACCAGCTCTGGTAGGGACAAGCTGTGTTTTGAGGAACTGGCCTTCTCATTTTCTTGTCTTTGGGATTCCTTGACGCTGGAGGGCAGAGAGGCAGAACCTGGTCTGCTCAAAGCATCTTTTGTGGATGGAATTGAACTCCCAAGTCTTCCTTCTAGATATGACTTCAGGGCTTTGAGAAAAAGAAACATGATGTTGTGATTTAGGAAAACTGTAACTTGAGCAATTACTGAGAAGACCCAAAATAATGCATTTCTTTGTAAGAGAAGAAAGATCATATTATACAATCAAAGCATGTGAAAGGATGTGTGCATTGTGTTGGTTAAAGAAGCCTAAGGTGAGCTTCGGGAAAGCATTAGCAGTGGGAGTTGCTGGCTGTTCTGCATCCCACTGGATACAACGTCCATCCCTCCTGATGGGTCCTGCCAAGTGATGAATGAGAAACACTTACCTTTCTGTAGGATATCTATTGACCTTAGGTGGCTGAATTGTAGCCCACTGGTTGTAAATGCCCAGGTCACAGTGATGGACGATGATCAGACAAGAGGACCTCTTCTTTTTTTTTTAATTTTTGAATTTTATTTTGTTTACTTTTTAATACAGCAGCTTCTTATTAGTCATCAATTTTATACACATCAGTGTATACATGTCAATCCTAATCGCCCAATTCATCCCACCACCATCCCCACCCACCCCACAGCTTTCCCCCCTTGGTGTCCATACGTTTGTTCTCTGCATCTGTGTCTCAATTTCTGCCCTGCAAATCGGTTCATCTGTACCATTTTTCTAGGTTACACATACATGCGTTAATATACGATATTTGTTTTTCTCTTTCTGACTTACTTCACTCTGTATGACAGTCTCTAGATCCATCCACGTCTCAACAAAAGACCCAATTTCGTTCCTTTTTATGGCTGAGTAATATTCCATTGTATATATGTACCACATCTTCTTTATCCATTTGTCTGTTGATGGGCATTTAGGTTGCTTCCATGACCTGGCTATTGTAAATAGTGCTGCAATGAACACTGGGGTGCATGTGTCTTTTTGAATTATGGTTTTCTCTGGGTATATGCCCAGTAGTGGAATTGCTGGATCATATGGTAATTCTATTTTTAGTTTTTTAAGGAACCTCCATACTGTTCTCCATAGTGGCTGTATCAATTTACATTCCCACCAACAGCGCAAGAGGGTTCCCTTTTCTCCACTATGTTGAATAATAGTGGTGAGAGTGGATATCCTTGTCTTGTTCCTGATCTTAGAGGAAATGCTTTCAGTTTTTCACCATTGAGAATGGTGTTTGCTGTGGGTTTGTCATATATGGCCTTTATTATGTTGAGGTAGGTTCCCTCTCTACCCACTTTCTGGAGAGTTTTTATCATAAATGGGTGTTGAATTTTGTTGAAAGCTTTTTCTGCATCTATTGAGATGATCATATGTTTTTTATTCTTCAATTTGTTAATATGGTGTATCACATTGATTGATTTGTGTATATTGAAGAATCCTTGCATCCCTGGGATAAACCCCACTTGATCATGGTGTATGATCCTTTTAATGTGTGTTGGATTCTGTTTGCTAGTATTTTGTTGAGGATTTTTGCATCTATATTCATCAGTGATATTGGTCTGTAATTTTCTTTTTTTGTAGTATCTTTGTCTGGTTTTGGTATCAGGGTGATGGTGGCCTCATAGAATGAGTTTGGGAGTGTTCCTTCCTCTGCAATTTTTGGGAAGAGTTTGAGAAGGATGGGTTTTAGCTCTTCTCTAAATGTTTGATAGAATTCACCTGTGAAGCCATCTGGTCCTGGACTTTTGTTTGTTGGAAGATTTTTAATCACAGTTTCAATTTCATTACTTGTGATTGGTCTGTTCATATTTTCTGTTTCTTCCTGGTTCAGTCTTGGAAGGTGATACCTTTCTAAGAATTTGTCCATTTCTTTCAGGTTGTCCATTTTATTGGCATAGGGTTGCTTGTAGTAGTCTCTTATGATGCTTTGTATTTCTGTGGTGTCTGTTGTAACTTCTCCTTTTTCATTTCTAATTTTATTGATTTGAGTCCTCTCCCTCTTTTTCTTGATGAGTCTGGCTAATGGTTGATCAATTTTGTTTATCTTCTCAAAGAAACAGCTTTTAGTTTTATTGATCTTTGCTATTGTTTTCTTTGTTTCTATTTCATTTATTTCTGCTCTGATCTTTATGATTTCTTTCCTTCTGCTAACTTTGGATTTTGTTTGTTCTTCTTTCTCTAATTCCTTTAGGTGTAAGTTTAGATTGTTTATTTGAGATTTTTCTTGTTTCTTGAGGTAGGCTTGTATAGCTATAAACTTCCCTCTTAGAACTGCTTTTGCTGCATCCCATAAGTTTTGGATCATCGTGTTTTCATTGTCATTTGTCTCTAGGTATTTTTTGATTTCCTCTTTGAGTTCTTCAGTGATCTCTTGGTTATTTAGTAACATATTGTTTAGCCTCCATGTGTTTGTGTTTTTTACGTTTTTTTCCCTGTAATTCATTTCTAATCTCATAGCGTTGTGGTCAGAAAACATGCTTGATATGATTTCAATTTTCTTAAATTTATTGAGGCTTGATTTGTGACCCAAGATGTGATCTATCCTGGAGAATGTTCCATGCGCACTTGAGAAGAAAGTGTAATCTGCTGTTTTGGATGGAATGTCCTATAAATATCAATTAAATCTATCTGGTCTATTGTGTCATTTAAAGCTTCTGTTTCCTTATTTATTTTCATTTTGGATGATCTGTCCATTGGTGTAAGTGAGGTGTTAAAGTCCCCCACTATTATTGTGTTACTGTCGATTTCCTCTTTTATAGCTGTTAGCAGTTGCCTTATGTATTGAGGTGCTCTTATGTTGGGTGCATATATATTTATAATTGTTATATCTTCTTCTTGGATTGATCCCTTGATCATTATTTAGTGTCCTTCCTTTTCTCTTGTAACATTCTTTATTTTAAAGTCTATTTTATCTGATATGAGTATTGCTACTCCAGCTTTCTTTTGATTTCCATTTGCATGGAACATCTTTTTCCATCCCCTCACTTTCAGTCTGTATGTGTCCCTAGGTCTGAAGTGGGTCTCTTGTAGACAGCATATATATGGGTCTTGTTTTTGTATCCATTCAGCAAGCCTGTGTCTTTTGGTTGGAGCATTTAATCCATTGACGTTTAAGGTAATTATCGATATGTATGTTCCTATGACCATTTTCTTAATTGTTTTGGGTTTGTTTTTGTAGGTCCTTTTCTTCTCTTGTTTTTCCCACTTACAGAAGTTCCTTTAGCATTTGTTGTAGAGCTGGTTTGGTGGTGCTGAATTCTCTTAGCTTTTGCTTGTCTGTAAAGATTTTGATGTCTCCATCGAATCTGAATGGGATCCTTGCTGGGTAGAGTAATCTTGGTTGTAGGTTCTTCCCTTTCATCACTTTAAATGTGTCATGCCACTCCCTTCTGGCTTGTAGAGTTTCTGCTGAGAAATCAGCTGTTAACCTTATGGGAGTTCCCTTGTATGTTATTTGTCATTTTTCCCTTGCTGCTTTCAATAATTTTTCTTTGTCTTTAAGTTTTGCTAATTTGATTACTATATGTGTCGGCGTGTTTCTCCTTGGGTTTATCCTGTATGGGACTCGCTGCGCTTCCTTGACTTGGGTGGCTATTTCTTTTCCCGTGTTAGGGACGTTTTCGACTATAATCTCTTCAAATATTTTCTCGGGTCCTTTCTCTCTCTTCTCCTTCTGGGACCCCAATAATGCGAATGTTGTTGTGTTTAATGTTGTCCCAGAGGTCTCTTAGGCTGTCTTCATTTCTTTTCATTCTTCTTTCTTTATTCTGTTCTGCAGCAGTGACTTCCACCATTCTGTCTTCCAGGTCACTTGTCCGTTTTTCTGCCTCAGTTATTCTGCTATTGATTCTTTCTAGTGTAGTTTTCAGTTCAGTTATTGTATTGTTCATATCTGTTTGTTTGTTCTTTCATTATTCTTGGTCTTTGTTAAAGACTTCTTGCATCTTCTCAATCTTTGCCTCCATTGTTTTTCCGAGGTCCTGGATCATCTTCACTATCATTATTCTGAATTCTTTTTCTGGAAGGTTGCCTATCTCCACTTCATTTGATTGTTTTTTTGGGGTTTTATCAGTTCCTTCATCTGGTACATAGCCCTCTGCCTTTTCATCTTTTCTATGTTTCTGTGAATGTGGCTTTTGTTCCACAGGCTGCAGGACTGTAGTTCTTCTTGCTTCTGCTCAGGAGGACCTCTTTTAAAAATGTAAACTAATGAATTTCACAGAAATTACCCATTAGAGTGTGGTAAGATGTGAGCAGTGCAGCACGTTTTGTCAAAATGTCAGATCATGTAATTGGTAGGATAAACCATTTTACCATAGATGGAAGGAGGCACCAGATCATTCCTGGTTGGCAAAGAGTGAGATTTTCAAAATATACTGCAACTGTGAAAGCAATAATAGGAGTTTCTGTGGCTGCTGTAGTTGCCTGAATGGCAAACTATGAATGTACTACTCTTTCTACTCCATCCATCCAACCATCCATTCACCTACGCACCCATTTACCCATTCACCCACCCATCTATCTACCCATTCACTCATCCACCCATCCACCCACTCATCCATCTATCCATCCACCCACCCACTCACCCACCCATCTACCCATCCATCCACACACTCATGCATCCATCCAGCCACCCATCCACCTACTCATCCATCCATCCATCCAACAAAAAAGCACCAACTAAGTACCAAGCCTTGTGGAAGGTGCTGGGGACAGATGAGTGAGACAATATTTGGCTGTAAGGAGTTTGCTCTCTACTGGGGACGACAGACAGGAAGAGTTAATATACAGTGCAGTGCTAGCTTATGAGCTCTGAAGATGGAAATTCGGAAGCCTGCTGGGGTCGAAGGAGTTTGGGAAGGATGTCTGAGCTCCCCAGATGGCCCCAGATTCACATTCCAGGAAGAAAAAGCAATGTTTTCAAAGTCTAGGTGGCCTGGGAGGGCGTGCCCTGTTGGGGAATGTAGACATTTGATAAAGAGGGCTAGTGGGGTGGAATATTGTCCCATCCTTATAAGGCCCAGCAAGAGGTTTGGAAATGATGCTGCACAGCAGTGATTATTAACCTGGGCTCCAAGGACAGGGGCCCAGGGCACTTGGGTTTGAGGGGCAGGGCTCCTAAGCTCCACCCTTGCTGCAACTGGGCAACTCATCTTTTGTCTAATTCAAATAATGAGCTTCTGCTTGAGAGTTCTGTCAGAGAAAAGTTTCCGCAGCTTAGTTTGGAAACCACCAGAGTAGATGAGGGGGCTCCAGCTATGGCTCTGGCTAGGGAGTTGCTTTAGACAATCGCTCCAGGATAATGTGGAGGGTGGCTCCAGGGGAGTCAGCTAGAAGCAGGGACAGGGGCTCTTCTCTTGGGTACCTGAAGGGATGGAGACATGCCCATGGGTTTCTGCTGGGCCTGGTGAGTGCTAAGTGGGACAGATGTGTAAGGGGCTGGGGGATGCAGAAGACAGGTTAGTAACTCTACCAGGTGCAGCAGCGAGACTTGGGGGGAGGTTACACTAGGAAAAGTGGGATGAAATAGTGATGGTGTCCTGAGGGTTTTATTTCACATCCAGCAGGCTCTGGGAAATGATATAACCCAGGTATATTTTTACACAACGTCTTCTGTTCATGTTATAGTGTAAGGCAACCAACATGCCATTTGAAAACTCTGCTGGACCCAGGGGCTTCTTTCATGCCTCCCTAGAGGGGGCTGGGGGCCAAGGCCCTCTGGAGTCAGAGCTGAGGTGCTGGAGTTAGGCAAAGCCAACCCCATGCAAAATGGAACACTGAGAACATGGAAAACTCTCTTAGGAACGTTTCTTCAGTTCAACATTGGACTTTGCCTGGTATTGTTAAACTCCTCTAGTTAAGACACTTAGAGTTGTGACAAGCAGCTGTGAACTGCTCTGTGAGTCCTGAGGTCCCTTTCATCTTTTAAAGTTTCATGAGGTGCAAACAGCAGATGGGTATAGAATGGGTCCTGCCTGGGTGGGCAGGTGTGGGAAGGAGCAGGGCTGCCCCAGTGCAGGGATCTGGCCATAGGCAGAGCGTGGGGAGAGGTGGGTGGGGGAGGGGAGGGGGGAGAGAGACAGAGATGGAGAGACAGACAGAAAGAGAGAGAGGGAAAGGATTATTACAAACCCATAACACCGTCCTTGATTTATATGGGGGGAGGTCTGACATCCTGTTGGTCCTGTGAAAGGATATGGCACTTCAAAAATGATTCATGTTCCCACATACAGAAAAGGCTGACTTCTTTGGACACACACACACACACACACACAAAAAGAAGAAACCAAGGACATATCAAATTTTTCTTTTATTGTTCCAGTCAAAAAAAAGAGGAACACCTCAATATGTAAACAGTTTCCCTAACACAGCGAGTTCTTAAAGATATATTTTTTTATTCTAAAAAAATTTGGCATTGTAGTGATTTCTCAATACATAATTTGTGCTTTCGCATTTTGCATGCTTTCGCCTCATTGTCCGTGCACAGATGTACTTGGAGTTGAGTTACAAAAGAACTGAAAGGTGGGTCAGGAGCCAAACCAGCACTTGAGCCCTACCTGGCTTTCCTTTCCAAAAAGCGTGGCGGGAAGGTTGGCAATACTGACTTCAGAAGCCAGTCTAATCACTTATCACGAGGAAAAGTCAGAAGCCTTGGTAAGATTATTTGAAAGATGCATTTTCTTATTTTTTTCTGTTTATCACTAAAGGATCATTGGTTTTGCTCAAGTAAAACTTCATTTTTTGCATTGTATTATTTAATATCTAAAAATCTCTCTTATAATAACCCTTGTTTTATGATTTTTCTGGACTTGTAATTTACTACTAAATGCTATTGAAATTCCACCAATGATTTATTCTGTTTCCACAGATTCACTGAATCATATCAAAGTGCTTGACAGTTTTGTCAAGGACATTTTGCCTTTTTCTAGTGAAAGTTATTCTTTTAAAAAAATTCAATCCTAAAGCCTTAAGAGCCTTTTAAGCACGATGGTGGGTTTATTAATAAATGCTGCTGTACTATTCTTTCTGTGGTCTGTGTTCCTTAGCCTGGAATTCTGTCTTCTACAATTTAGCACCAGTTTTCAAAATGCATATTTCGTCAAATCTACAATAAGCCATCCCAACCCATCTAGGCTGGCCTAGGTACCATCTCCCAGTCTTGCTTTGTGTATGCCTATCTTTGGACCCTCTCTCATGCTAGCTCCTCAAACTGAAAGGAAGGCCCTCCCTCCTGGATCTCTATCTTCCAAATCCCATTTAGTCTCAAGGAATGTCAAGACAAATATCCTTTCCTTTCCCAGGAAACCACTCCTTATGGCTTACATGGAAGCTGATCTGCTTTCTTTAAATTTCAGAACAGTTGTTTTGCCCTCTCTATTAGGTTGTCTTATTCCTAAAACTAGAGTATGTTAATTTCCCTCTTAGGCCTCAGTATCTTCATTTGTAAAGTGGGAGTCAGTATTTGCTTACCAGGCTTTTGTGTGGCTTGATGCACTCAGCACGTGTTGTCACGTGGTGAGAGCTGGTAGCCATGAGGTTGTAGGCTTGTTGAGGGCAGAGGAAGAAGTCACCATTTCTTAGTCTTCAGAGTAACTTGCCTAGGGCATCACCCACTGTACTACAACTTTTCATGGGCCAATACTCAGTCAAGCTCATGTAGATATAGAATAATAAAATATGGAGCATCAGCCAGTTTTCAGAATATTTTGAGTATTCTATATTTTGAGAGTTCTTTCTTTTTCTTTTGAGTATTCTATATTTTGAGAGTTCTTTCTTTTTCTAGTTTTAGTCGGTGGTTTAGATCCCTGAGAATGGAAATACAAGTGCATGCCTGCTCCCAGCATTGGTGAACTTCGTGCACCTTGAAAATGAAATATTTTATTTCTCTGTAGGAGAAATTTATCAAAAACTCAAGTTCTTAAAAGAATTTCTGGGAACAATATTGAAGATCAAGTATGTCTGAGCCTTGTCTCTTTTTAGAAGACCTGCATTCTCTAGGAATGGATACTGGACCTGGAACACCAACATGCACCCCAGTGACACCCCAGCTTGATGACCTGGTCCTGGGAGCGTCCGTTCTTTGTTTTGTTTAAATAGTTCCTGACATTTCTGTGTGATGGTAGGAATGAGAACTTCCAGGTCAAGAGAAACATGGATGTCTACAAACATGCAATGCTCAAACCAGATTAAGAATTACCCTCAATTTCACAGATTCAGATTAAAAAGACTATTGAAGTTTAGGCACTGCTTAGGACTTTTGAACTAGTGAACTTTCCAGAATAGTTTTCTTTCTATCTTAGGAAATGGCTCACAGAACAACCTCATATTTTATAGGGCCATAGTAAATGTTTGGGGCCTTAGTATTGTGCTATTTTATTAGGAAAGACAAACATAATGAATTGTCTTTCAATTAATAGTGGAAGAGAGTGATATGGTTGAAATAAAGCAGTTGAATGAAAATGTTATTATGGTGTAAGCTTTTTGCCTCCTTAATTACGTTCTGCTTGGTTTAGTATTTTTTTTTTTTTTTTTGGCTGGCCTGGGATCCCAGGTGCATGCTTCAGGAAACGTAGAGTTGGATTCAGGTTAAAAATAAGTTGCCAATAACCTGCTGGAGCTGACTGAGCTGTTCATGGATGAACCTAAGATGTAGGCATGCACTTATTTTCTATCAAAGATGCTAAGCTTCCTTGGGGCTTTTTCTACTGTAGAGGAGAGTATAGTGCTTCTCTGGTAATACCTCATTTGTCTAGAAGGTACCTAACTCACACTCACAACTTGTTTATTTGCTACAGGTTTAGTGGTGGTAAAAGAGAGGAGAGAAGGATGTGGTTGGCAAGGGGATGCTGGAGACAAGCATATGGGTGGTGATGAAATTTCACTGCTGCCAGCAAAGGAATCAGTGAAACTCTTAAAAGCAGCTAAGGCTTAAAGCTAAACCATCTTGGGCTATTTAATGTAAGGAAGGATGGTATAGACCAGATCTGATGGTGATGTAGACCGGAACAGATACTGAGTCATAGACGCAGAGACTGTGGGATTCAAATACTTGCTGAAAAAGATGAAACTAAGAGCAGACACATTTTTTTCCCTCAAGCTTACATGAAACATTCACCAAGATAAATCACATTCTGGGCCATAAAACACACCTCAACAAACTTAAAAGAATAGAAATCATGCCATGTCTGTTTTAGACCGCAGTGGAATTAAACTAGAAATCAATAACAGAAAGATAGATGAAATATCTCAAAGTACTTAGAGATTCAACAACACACATCTAAATAACACATAGGTTAAAGCAGAAATCTCAAGAGAATTAAAAAAATATTTTGAACTCAATGAAAATGGAAATACAACTTATCATAATTTGTGGGATGCAGTGAAAGCAGTGCTTAGAGGGATTGAGAAGGAAGAAATAAAATTGTCTTTGTTTGCAGATGATATAATTGTCTAAATTGTCTATGTAGAAAATCTGAAAGAATAAAGCAAAAACTCCTGGAACTAATAAGCCATTATAGCAAGGTTGCAGGATACAGGGTTAATATACAAAAAGTCAATCACTTTCTTTCCTATATACCAGCAATGAACAAGTGGAATTTGAAATAAAAAACACACCACTATTTACATTAGCACTCCCCAATATGAAATACTTAGGCTTAAATCTAACAAAATGTGTATGAGGAAAACTACAAAACTCTGATGAGAGGTATCAAAGATGAACTAAATAAATGGACAGATAGTCCATGTTCATGGATTGGAAGAGTCAATATTGCCAAGATGTCAGTTCTCCCTAAATTGAACTACAGACTCAATGCAATTCCAGTCAAAATCCCAGCAAGTTATTTTGTGGATATTGACAGACTGATTCTAAAGTTTATATGGAGAAACAGAAGACCCAGAATAGCCAACTCAATATTGAAGGAGAAAAACAAAGTTGGAGGACTGACATTACCCAATCTCAAGGCTTATTATAAAGCTACAGTAATTAAGATGGTGTGGTATTGGTGAAAGAACAGACAAACAGATCAATGGAACAGAATAGAGAGCCCAGAAATAAACCCACATAAATAGTCAACTGAACTTTGACAAAGGAGCAAAGGCAATACAATGGAGCAAAGATAGTTATTTCAACAAATGGTGCTGGAAAAAACAGTACATTCATATTTTTAAAAAATGAATCTAGGGGACTTCCCTGGTGGTCCAGTGGTTGAGACTCTGTGCTTCCAATGCAGGGCATGAGGGTTCGATCCCTGGTCAGGGAACTAAAAAAAAAAAAAAAAAAAAAGAATCTAGACGCAGACTTTACACCTTTCACAAAAATTAACTCAAAATGAACCATAGATTTATATGTAAAACGCAAAACTAGAAAACTCCTAGAAGAGAACATATGAGAAAACCTAGATGACCTTGGGTATGGCAATGACTTTTAAAATACAACACCAAAGGCATATTTCATGAAGGAAAGAATTGATAAGCTGGTCTTCATTAAAATTAAAAATTTCTGCTCTGCAAAAGACACTGTCAACAGAATGAGAAGACAAATCACAGACTGGGAGAAAATATTTGCAAAAGACTCATCTGATAAAGGACTGTTATCCAAAATATATGAAGAACTCTTAAAACTCAACAATAAGAAAGTAACCTGATTAAAAAATGGGCAAAGAGATTAGACCCATGCACCTATGGTCAATTATTCTATGACAAAGGAGGCAAGAGTATACAATGGAGAAAATACAGTAAGTGGTGCTGGGAAAACTGGGCAGCTACATGTAAAAGAATGAAATTAGAGGACTCTCTAACACCATACACAAAAATAAACTCAAAATGGATTAAAAACCTAAATGTAAGGCTGGATACTATAAAACTCTTGGAGGAAAACATAGGCAGAACACTTTCTGACATAAATTAGAATAATGAAAATAAAAACAAAAATAAACAAATGGGACATAATTAAACTTAAAAACTTTTGCACAGCAAAGAAAACCATCAACAAAACAAAAAGACAACCCACAGAATGGGAGAAAATATTTGCAAACAAAGTGACCGCAAGGGGTTAATCTCCAAAGTATACAAACAGCTCATGCAGCTCAATAACAACAACAACAAAAAAACAAACAATCCAATCAAAAAATGGGCGGAAGATCTAAATAGACATTTCTCCAAAGAAGACATACAGATGGCCAAAAAGCACATGAAAAGATGCTCAGCATCACTAATTATTAGAGAAATGCAAATCAAAACTACAATGAGGTATCACCTCACACAGGTCAGAATGGGCATCGCTTAAAAAATCTACAAATGGACTTCCCTGGTGACGCAGTGGTTAAGAATCTGCCTGCCAATGCAGGGGACACGGGTTTGAGCCCTGGTCCAGGAGGATCCCACATGCTGTGGAGCAACTAAGCCCGGGTGCCACAACTGCTGGGACCCGCAAGCCTGGAGCCCGTGCTTGGCGGCGGGGGGAGGCCACCACAATGAAAAGCTCGTGCACCACAAGGAAGAGTAGCTCCCACTCACCTCCGCTAGAGAAAGCCCGTGCGCAACAATGGAGACCCAACTCAGCCAAAAATAAATAATAAATAAATAAATAAATAAATAAATAAATAAATAAATAAATAAATTTATTAAAAAAATCTACAAATGATAAATGCTGGAGAGGGTGTGGAGAAAAGGGAACTCTCCTACTTTGCTGGTGGGAATGTAAATTGGTACAGCCACTATGGAAAACAGTGTGGAGGTTCCTTAAAAAACTAAAAATAGAGCTACCATAGGTTCCAGCAATCCCACTCCTGGGCATATACCTGGAGAAAACCATAATTCGAAAAGATACATGCACCCCAATGTTCACTGCAGCACTGTTTACAATAGCTAGGACACTGAAACAACCTAAATGTCCATTGACAGAGGAATGGATAACGAAGATGTGGTACATATATACAACGGCATATTACTCAGGCATAAAAAAGAATGAAATAATGTCATTTGCAGCAACATGGATGGACCTAGAGATTTTCATACTGAGTGAAGTAAGTCAGACAAAGGCAAATATATGATATTGCTTATATGTGTAATCTAAAAAAATGGTACAAATGAGCTTATTTACAAAACAGAAATAGAATCACAGATGTAGAAAACAATCTTATGGTTACCAAGGGGGAAAGTGGGGGGGAGGGATAGATTGGGAGATTGGGATTGACACATACACACTACTATATATAAAATAGATAACTGATAAGGACCTACTATATAGCACAGGGAACTCTACTCAATACTCTGTAATGACCTATATAGGAAAAGAATCTGAAAAAGAGTAGAGGGCTTCCCTGGTGGCACAGTGGTTGAGAATCCACTTGCCAATGCAGGGGACACAGGTTCGATCCCTGGTCCAGGAAGATCCCACATGCCACGGAGCAACTAAGCCCGTGTGCCACAACTACTGAGCCTGCGCTCTAGAGCCCGTAGGCCACAACTACTGAAGCCCACGTGCTTAGAACCCATGCTCCGCACCAGGAGAAGCCATCACAATGAGAAGCCCGTGCACCTCAATGAAGAGTAGCCCCCACTCACAGCAACTATAGAAAGCCCACGTGCAGCAATGAAGATCCAATGCAGCCAAAAATAAATAAAAAATAAATAAATAAAATTTAAAAAAAAATACAAACTTTCAGAAAAAAATTAAATAAATAAAAAGAGTAGATATATGTATATGTATAACTGATTCACTTTGCTGTACAGCAGAAACTAACACAATATTGTAAAACAACTATGGCCCAACAAAAATTTTTAAAAAATGGGCAAAGACCTGAACAGGCACCTCATCAAAGAAGAAGTACAGTGGGAAATAAGCATATGAAAAGATGCTCCGTATCTTATATCATCAGGGAAATGCAAATGAAAACAATGAGATATCAGTGCACCCCTATTAGAATGGCCAAAATCCAAAACACTGACAATTCCAGATGCTGGCAAGGATGTGGAACAACAAGAATTATCATTCACTGTTGGTGGCAATGCAAAATGGTACAGCCACTTTTGAAGACAGTTTGGCAGTTTCTTACAAAACTAAACATAGTTTTATCATATGATCCAGGCTTCATGCTCCTTGGTATTTACCCAAATGAAAAAAAAAACAACCTTGATGTCTACATAAAAATCCTGCACACAAATATCTATAGCAGCTTTATTCATCGTTGTCAAAACTTGGAAGCAACCAAGATGTCCTTTGGTACGTGAATGGATAAATAAACCGTGGTACATCCAGACAATGGAATATTATTCAGCACTAAAAATAAATGAGCTACCAAGCCACGAAAAGATGTGGAGGAACTTACATGTGTATTACTAAATGAAAGAAGCTAATCTGAAAAGGTTATATACTGTACGATTCCAGCTATATGACATTGTGGAAAAGGCAAAACTATGGAGACAGTAAAAAGACTAGTGGTTGCTAAGGTTTAGGGCGAGGGAGAGATGAATAGGCAGAGCACAGAGGATTTTTAGGCAGTGAAACTACTCTGTATGATTCTACAATGGTGGATACATGTCGTTATACATTACACATTTGTCAAAACTCATAGAATGTACAATACCACGAGTGAACCTTAATGTAAACTATGGACTTTAGGTGATAATGACAATCAAGATAGGTTCATCAATTGTAACAAATGTAGCCACTCTGATGGGGGATGTTGATAACGCGGGAGGTTGTACATGTGTGGGGACAGGGAGTATATGGGAAGTCTCTATATTTCTCGCTCAGTTTTGCTGTGGACCTAAAACTGCTCTAAGAAAATAAGGTTAACTAAGTTCTTAAAAGATGAGAAAACTGTTTCAAAGCAGTTCATTTATTTATTCAAGATCACACGGCCCATCTGGGGATGGAACCAGGACCAGAATCCCAGTCTCCTCAGACTGAATCCAGGTTTCCTACATACCAGTGAAAAGAAAGGCTACTATATGTATGACCCTTTGCCTGTGGCTTCAGGGAAGCATATGGTACATTTCAGAAAGAATATCACAGTGATGGTGAGGGAGGGCCGGGGGGAAGTGATTATTATTGTTATGGCTTTGGCTTTCTGGAAATTCACTTATGTGGACCAGCTCATAACGGATTGGGAAGGATAAGTGCGTGTGGTGTGTGTGTGTGTGTGTGTGCGCGCGCGCACGTGCGCGTGTATATAAGTGCATGTATATTTGAGTATATGTATATATGTGTGTATGCATTTGTCAGTTGATGTGTTAGTTACAAAAGACTGGAAACTCCCACTGCATTGTGTACGTTTAGCGGAGTCTTTTAGAAAAGGAAAAAAAGCACATGAAGATACAAATAGAGAGGAACCACAGGAGAAGAGCCCACACGTCTTGCTGATGCCTGTTGTAATAGAATTAAAAAATAAGATGGAAGTCAAGCTGCTCAGGTTGTGGAAAGTTCTCACTTATTCCCTAACACCCATCTGAACACGGCCAGCTGACCCAGTGAAATGCAAACTCTGGGATCTGATCTGGCCTGACTTGTACAGTGTGGGCATGACTTAGAGATTTGAATGTTAAGATCCTCTCTCTGAAAGCAGGCCATCATCTTGAGTACCACCGTGTCCAAAGTTTCCATGAGGTCGGTGTCCAGTGGGATTGCTGCTGAGACATTCCTGGTTAGCAGAGTTTATTCCAGCCTGATTCATGGGGCCAGACTGAATTGAACTCTAAAAGCTTCAGTGCTAAATTCCACTTCACCTTTCATGCCAATGTCAAGGAGTTTTTTTCTCAGTTTCAAAGCCAGATGGAAAATGGCAAGTTCAAGGAGAAATAGTACCGGGGGGGACTTTGCATCCTGGAGGCAAAAATGAATATCTCTGATTTGAAATTAGGGCTTCTAAAAGAATTTGTAAGTAAATTTTAAAAATCGCCTTTGGGGCTTCCCTGGTGGTGCAGTGGTTGAGAATCTGCCTGCTAATGCAGGGGACACGGGTTCGAGCCCTGGTCTGGGAAGATCCCACATGCCGCGGAGCAACTAGGACCGTGAGCCACAACTACTGAGCCTGCGCGTCTGGAGCCTGTGCTCTGCAACAAGAGAGGCCGCGATAGTGAAAGGCCCGCGCGCCGCGATGAAGAGTGGCCCCCGCTTGCCGCAACTAAAGAAAGCCCTCGCACAGAAACGAGGATCCAACACAGCCAAAAATAAATAAATAAATAAATAAAAAAGAACCACTATGTCCATCAAAAAAAAAAAAAAAAATCGCCTTTGTTTGTACTTGAGCTTATTATTGAAACACTAACTATTTATTGTGGACCAATCTTAATCTTTTAGGCAGAGATTAATAAGATGGCAGCTTTTTGGACATCTATTACATCAGATGATGTGAATTTAGTTTTGGTTTTGGAATCTTTTTTTTTTTTTTAAAGGCGAATGTGATTTGGGTGTGAGAGTGTGTGTATGGGGATGATGGCTTAAAGAATAGCTTTTTAAGGAGCAGTTTGGCCACCTAAGTGCATGCCATCCTAGGAGGAAGGGGTAGGAATATCTCACACCTGGCATGCTGAATGAATACCTATTTGCCTGGGCACTGTCCCATGTGTCCTTGGTTTCCCCCAAGGCTATCTACAGGTGGAGCAGTCCTGGGGAGCCTCAGCCCCCTGGACCCTCTGCCAGTTCTCATCAAAGACTCCATGGAGTGGTCAGTACCGATAGGCTATGGTTGCCATGGCAGCAGCCATAAATGTCCTGGGTAACCAGGCACCACATAGGTGCTGGGTTTTTCCCCAGAGCACAGTCTGTGCAGATGGTGGGGGAGGAAAGACCATTTTGCACAGGCAGATTTTTGGGTCATTGTTTCAGAATCCTATACACGCTTGAGAGTTCACTGTTGTCCCTGCGTGTCTCTCATTTTAGATGCAGAATCATTGGGCGGAATAAAGATATTCAGGACTATCTTTGGCAAGCTGGCTAACCTAGTCACAAGGACAAGAAGGTTTCCCTGGAAAAGTACAGCTGTCTCTTCCTCACAAGACTTCACTGATGTTCTATTCAGTTATGGGCTGATGTCAAAATGCCCGACCATCACTAGTGGGCTCTCAATAGCTCATGTTTATGCGGCAGGAGCAAAATATTCTACGTTTTGGTCTCAGGTGGTCAGACCATGAACATAGTATATGCTCAATTAAAACTGGTGGTGGACGATGAAGTGGTAAGAGATAGGACTAGCCCCAATAATAGGTCTCGGCTACTGCTCAAGAATGGAATGAACATTCAGAGGAAGGTGCCAGGAAAGATGACCGTTAGTGGTTAGCTGAGGGAGGAAATTCAGAAAGAGGAGCTGGGTAGAAGGCTTGGACGACCACCTGTGGTGATGTGAAAGCTGGGTGGGCACCTGGGGACAGCACAAGTTGTGTCTCCAAGAGTTGCAATCCAGAGGCATTCCTTGCAAATAAAAAGAAAACCCTTGACATTGCTGCCACATTTGGTGGCTCTGCCAGAGGAAAGGGAAGGGATGTAAAGTCTCTTGACTGGGGCAGCATTTGTTTGGTTGTGGGGTAGATTTGTGTGGTCAGATCAAGACCTCTCACTTAAAAAGAGGAGACAAGGTCAGACCATCTAGGGAGATGGCTGAAAACTGAGAATTTCTAGAGGCTGAAGAAAGATATGTAAAGGAAGACAAAGCAGTGAGGTAGCCACCATGGGTAATGAGAACTCTTTTGGACTTCCTTACACTTACTTCATTTATGCATTATTGTTGTTTGATGTTGACTTACTTATGGGAGGGGCATCCCTGTGCATAGGGGACTCAAAAGGTCTTACTTCAGTTCTTCTAGGGAGAGTCATCATTCCTAACCCACCCAGGTGCTCTGTGGGGTCAAGTGTGCTGGCCAAGAGAAGCTCGAAAGATACAGGCTTCCCAGCAGACACTTCTGGGGGGTCATTGTCTAGATGCACAGAAACCAGGGCTGGAGGGAGAGGCTCCCCCAGAGAGGCGGTGGGTATGAACAAGGCTTCTGGACTACCCAAGGCTGAGCCAAAGGACAAGGGAGGGTGTGGCTCATACCCAGCCCCGCAGTCAGCCATGCTGAGAGATGATGCCAGAATGGCACCTGCCATGGCTGGATCTGAGAACAGAGTTCCTTCTCCTTCTCTGAGAAGCCTGGCTAAAGACCCGGAGGTTCCAATCAGGCACAGCTGTCAACAACCCAGCTCTCTGCGCTACAGCTGATCCAGTTCTGCTACTTGCGTTTAGTGGTGATAGACCCAATATTGACATACTCCATAAGGCATTCAGCTTGGACTGGGGTTTTAAGAGCCAAAGAAATCCGATCCTGGACTCCAGGGACGTTTTGCTCCATTGGATGGATATTTTGTGGTTTCTGTTAGAATTTTAGAAATGATGATGTATTACATGTTTATTTCACTAGTGCCTGTTGGTAGCAGATATTTACATTGCCTGAGAAAAACAGCCCTTCCTATTCTTATAAAGATTGGCTGGTTGATATCACAGTATTCATGATCCGTGTTAATACAACGGGTATGTAGCCTTAATCTTGAAATGGTCAATTACCCTTTGTTAGTAGGAAGATTTAGTTCTCTGAAATCAAGCTCTGTTGCTTATGTGGTCACAAATCTCTAGCTAACCACAGAGCACATTAGGATTGATGTCTAGGTGGGTAGTGTCTAAAAATAACTTTATAAATACCATTTTCACTGGTGATAAATCTCAATCACTTAGTCATGTTGACTACTTCAATTAACTATTCTTGTGAGTGCTAAAGTAGTTTGTCCTCTTTTCCCTACGACTCTCCTATTTGAATTAGGTGGATGCATGAAGCTTTCTTTCACCAAGGTAATGAGGCCAAGTAACAGTTTGACTCCTTTTAACATTTATTTAAGTTTTATGGTGTTGAACTTTGAGATTTTTTCCCCTCCCACTTAGTTATTATGCTGTTCCATGCAGTTGCAAGATCGCAAGCTTTTTGCATGATTGCAGATACCATCAACTACTTAGTTTCAGACACAGGACCAAATTCATCTCAATTTCCATCATTTATCTGTCAGCAATACAACATCACAATGATTTATTACAAATTTTTTTCTTTTCCACCTAACTTCCAGGAAAGCACTCATAAGAGAACTTGATATATTTTTCAATAGAACTAAAGAGATAAAAAACGTAACTTGGTTGACCTATGTCTGGCTTTGGAAATGCTTCCTTAGAATACAAGTGAGTTCAGCTTAGTGATACTAAAGAATGTCATTTAGTATTGATTTATCTCAAAACTCCATTGTCTGAATTTCTTTGATCCAATATTTCTGTAGTTACCAATTTTTATCTTGTGCTTAAGACTCAGAAAGCAGCAAACAATGCAATAACCCTTTACTATGCCTCTGTTTCTTCCTGAGCTCTTTTCACAGAACCTGTTTGTTTTCTAAGAGAAGCATTTAGTTTTTATTTGCATGTTAAACTTTTAGCTGAGTACCTAGAGGGAGCCAGAACTAGTACAACTAAACAGGAGTGGTGGTTTAAGGTTCTTCTTATCACGCTGATCAATTGTGGGCTAGAGGAAACTAGCAAGGGAAGATGGAGAGACAGCTCAGCAGTCTAGTTAGTTCTATTCCAGGAAAGAATTAGAGGGAAGGCATGTAGGGGAGGGGAATTTGTTTGGATGTGTGACAACTACTGCAAGTCCAGTTCATCCCACTCAGCAGAGACCCAGGCCCCAGCTCTCTACATATTTAAATACCTATGCATGTCAGCGAAGCAATAGCTCAGTCCCTGGAATTCCCATTTTTTAAAATTATTCATCAATGTGTAGTTGTACCACATCACTTTCTGAGCTGGCCACTGGCTCTTGCCTGACTGTTTACTCTATTTACCACTCTTGGGGGAATGGTTATGAAAAGAAAGGAGCTTTTCTTTGAGACCCAACTCAAAGTCCTGTGAAGCAGTTGTCTCTCTTACAAAAAAATGAGTTATTTTTCCTTGAACAAACCTAAGCACAATACTGGAAAATAGAGTTATACTGGAAAAGAATGTCATCATTCTAATTTGCCCAGGAATGTTTTAATAGTACAGTACAATATGTAATAGTACTTAATGGTATTAATAGTATTTAATAGCACAGTACTGGGGTTGGCAAACTTTTCCTGTAAAGGGTCAGAGAGTAAATACTCTAGTCTTCCGGCTATGTGACCTCTATTTTAATTACTCAACTCTGCTGTGTATTGTGAAAGCAGTCATAGAAACACATAAACCAATGGGTGTGCCTGTGTTCCAATAAAACTATATTTATGAACACAGAAATTTGAATTTGATATAATTTTCGCATGTCACCAAATATCCTTCTCTTGTTTCTTTTTTTTTTTTCTTTTTCCCAGCCATTTAAAAATGTAAAATCAGTCTTAGCTTGCAAGTGGTGCAAAAACAGGCAGTGGGCCAGATTCTGTGAGCAGATTTGGTTTGCTGACCCTTTTTGTGGTAAAAAGAGCCCATGATTTTAGCCTCAGCACCTGGATTTGAGACCAGGATCTGTGATTGACTGGCCTTGTAGCCTTGGGGAAGTTACTCAGTTTGCCCAAACCCTAGTTTTCCGTCTATAAAATGTAAATTATAATACTCAAGCTCTGATGGTGGATTAGAATTAAATGAGAAAACTTGTGCAAGTACTCTGAATGCTCCAAAACACCACACAATGTAGGATGTAATATTGTTTGGTTATTATTGTACATACTGTGCTTTGTCAAAATCAAATAGTAGCCTGACAGAGCTTTGACTGCTAGATGACATTCTATATCAAAAGCTCTCCAAGACGTTAAGGGCAGAAATATTAGGAAGAGGTATGCTTTACTCAATTTTAAATTAAAGGATAACATTTTCTTAAATGCAGGGTGGCCATAGAGTCTAGAAACAAGATATTATTAGTTGATTATATTGTAATGCAATATCAATGAATCATCTATTATGTATATGTTGCCTATGTTTTTTGACTTTATAGCCATCCACAGAAATGAAACCATAGAAGATAATGTTTACCATCTCTGTAGGACATTTAATCGTCAACTACCCTTATGACTCTTCTGAATCATATAGAGTATCACCCAAGTCAAGGAAAGAAAGACTGTAAACTAGTCAGACTCTTGGCAAGCTGTTTTGGAAATGACTATGAATATATATATATATATATATTTTAAAAAAATCTTGTATCACTTAGCTAAGCAAATGATTTCACATTCTTTTGCTGAGTTAACGTAGTTTTCTAATGGAATTTTTACAGTCTCTTTCTCTGTCCACCAGCTCCCATATTTATAAACAGTTTCTGAACATCCCAAAGATACTGGCTTCAATCTAAATAAAAAAGCAAAGGTGAGAAAGTAAGAAACCTGAAATGTAAGAAAATGTAGCAAGGGAAAACATAAGAATGTTGCTTGGAGACTTTAAAACTTAGGCTTTTAAATGAAGTCATAAATAATTTTTAAATTAGAGTATAATGAAAAACAGACATTTCAGAGCCCTAGTTTGGTTAAACCAGCAAGAGAAAATTGTGCTTAAGAAATAGATTGACCTTTTTAGAAACAGTAGCTGGATTTCTGTTAGGGAACATAAGATATTGAACTAAATCAATGGAACTGGAACTGGAGAACTAGGAAAAGAGCAAAAGAGAGGGACAGATGGAGGAAGGGAGTGGGGAAAGAGAGGTTTCCTTCTCCTGGACATAGAGTGTCTATGTATTGGACCAACCAGGCTAAAAGGCCATGTTTCGAAGGGATGGAAAAGTAATGACCTGACATTACAGTGATTGCAAAGGTGTTAATCCAAAAGAGTATAGTTTGCCCATGGGACATCCAAAGACATAAACAATTTTATCAGTTACATAAAGCTGGCATAAATAAATAGGTGCTCTTCCAGTTGGAAAGCATATTGGGGTGGGTGGAAATGAGAATCTGAGGGTCTTGTCAGCCCTTGGGGAGGTCATGCTCCCAGCTGAGTCTGCCCTTTCCTCCAAACTGGAGTCAACTGTGGCAAACTGTAACCCTTTAGCCCAAAGTTCTTATCTGGCTAATGGATACTGCCATGCTTTTATGGGAAAGGGACTCAAATACACCATCAAACAGACCAAAATATCAAGTTGAGCGTGATCCTCATTCATTATGAGTATTGGTACATTAACATAGGCTTATTTATTTCCATAGCTCTGGATTTGCTAACAAAGTGACTGCGTGATCGGAGCCTGGATATGGTGGAAGAGAATGGGTAGAAATTGTAGGGTCATCTTTGCTGAACTGTTAATGAAAGACACCATTCAATACTTGCTACTTAGAAAATTCAGTCTTAATGAGCTTTTTTCAGTTCCAAATTTTAACAGTTGACACAAAATACACTGTTAAACTGTGTTATCAATAATTGTAGAAAAATAGACATGTTTGATAAGGACATTCTAATAAAAGGTTCTTCTGGAGCATCCTCATTTAAAGATTCAGAGGCTCACATTACAAAAATGAGATTTGGTTCATGTTCCATCTCCAACCACATTGACACCAAAGACAGTGAGAAGTAGGGAAAGACCTCACACCTGGGTGCCCTGTCACAGATACAGAACTGACGTGTGTGCCTGACCAAAGGGTTGTCAAGGCTCTTCATTCAGTTGTGCTCAAGGGCTCCCAACTGCTCTTCCAACCAGACAACAGGGTGTGTGTTGTCCTTTAAGCCTTAGTAATGGATTTTAAAAGGCCCATTGAGTCTTTAGGAGCTAAATTAGCAGACTTTTTGCAGCCCCAGCTGATCTTGCTTTGTGCTACCATGCCTCGCCCTGCAACTCTGGTGATGCTGCAGGGATAACGCCCCCAAGGCAAGAGGGCCCATCCTAAGGCTACACTGAGGTAAGGCCACAGTACCTCCCCACAGTCTGGCAAGAAGTGTATGGGGCTCCCTCCTCCTCCTCAACTACAACCTCCTCTTTGGAGTGTGTGGAATGAATAAATGATTCAACAAATATTCAATGCGAAAAATGAAATGTTGGCAAAAGGAAAGAATTATGGCCAACAGTTTTGTTTTCCATACGGTCAGTGCCAAGAAGCAGTTGTCTTGATACAAGGTGTCAGAAGTGGGAGAAGAGAGACCCACCCCCCATGTCAAATTGAGGAGTTACTTTCCTTATCTCTGGGCCATGCTTTTTAATAGACAAGGTCCCCAAACTATAGTGTGAAGGCCTGTGCTATCTGGTCAGGGAAGGCAAGGGCAGCAGGGAGGGACAGCTAGTTTGAGTTCTTTGACCTCCATGGTGCAAAGCCTCAAACTGAGCACAGCTGTAGAAGTTGAAAATGAACTTGGATCCAGTCAAATGAATATTTATGATGGATGATTATGTTAGGGAACAAACAGTTTATAAATGCCAACTTAATGTGAAAGATCTGTTTCAGTGCAAAATCTCCACCTGCCCTTGAGGTTTTGTCTAAGATTCTCTTCCTTTTCTTATTTTTTCATTTGAAAATTTTTTCATTTTGAAAATTAGATTTTCAGTACAAAATACTATTCCTTCCTTCCCTCCTCCTCTCCTCTCCTTCCTTCCTTCCTTTCTTTCTTTCTTTTTATCTTTGCAGATTAAAATGAATTAAGGCTGTAGTTTTTTGTTTTCTTTGATTGGGAGACACTTTGGATTTGATTTCTAACCTGTGGCATACTCTAGAAAGATTTCTTAGACAGTCACCAAGATTGTTGATCTAATCTTTAAATACTGAACTCTGGAAATTTCATAATAATAAAATAATAATAATAATAATGATAAATACCAATGCAAGGAATGCTGATGGATAAGCCCCCCAGGTATAGGAAGAGTGCCAGATGGAGTCAAGGTATGTGAGATCAGTGATTACAATATACTTCGCCCATTACATGCCATTATGAATTTCATGCCTTTAGACCCAAACCATCTTTTACTAACTTAACATGTCTCATATTTTAACTGTGATTATAGAGTGAAAATAGTTGGAGAGTCAATGATTTTGTAAAAGAAAAGTTTCTCAAACTGTGGTACTACAAAGGGTGAGAGCTAACTTGAAAAGCATAAACACATAATTCCCATCATTCGTGGGAATTCCCTGGTAGTCCAGTGGTTAGGACTTGGCACTCTCACTGCTGGGGCCCTAGGTTTGATCCCTGGTCAGCGAACTAAGATCCTATAAGCCACGAGGTGTGGCAGAAAACAAAAACAAAACAAAACAAAAAAACACACATCATTGGTGACATGCCAGAGCATGTCCTCCTCCTGAAATTCTGCCCCAGGCTAGTCAGTGAGGTCTTGTTACTTAAAAAAGAGACCTCAGTTTTGTAAACATTTCACAGTATATCAGCATACTGGTGGTGTCTTTTGCCGTCTACTGAACCTCCAAACTTCTCCCAGACCTATGGCTTATTAGATTCAATTAAAGGGAACAGTGAGGTACCCAAATGGCTGCCAGTCTGGGACACGGAGCAAAGGCCATGCACTAAAGGGCCAGCGGTCAATGGGACCAAAGAAATCCAGAAAACAGGACATCAGAACAGAAATGCCTACTGTACTTTGGAATCTTTTTTTTTTTTTTTAAATCTTATTTCTAAAGTTATATATCTAAACCTACATTAATTTTACATCTATGTACATTATTTAGAAGTTTTGTTCTACAGTACTTTTGTACATGCTGGGTTTTATTACTAACTGCAAAAGAAAATAATTACATAAGGCATATATATGTACAGTGTTTTGTCATTACCTCACCTGGGTCCTATAACTGCAATGCCCGCAGGGGGCAAGCACCTCGCCCTGTAGATGAAATTTATTGACATGTATAAAACTGAGGGCTCGACTCTATGTCTCACTGCATGAATGAATAGGCACCAGAGACCTTCCTCATCATATCCCAGGTAAACTCTTGGATGCACTCTTTTGAGTGATCTGGTATTGTACAACACATGCAGGTATAAGTAGCAGAAATCTCCAGGACTCGGATGTGTCGTATTCAAGGAGGAGACCAGGCTTGGGTCACAAATGAGGGCACATGACACCTTAACCCAATCTGAATCTGCCTTGTCAATCTGAATAACTGAGAGGGCAGGTAGATATTTTACACCTTGAAGATTTGTTTTCTGGTAATGCCAAACTTCAATATAAGGAAAGAACAAAGTAAGAGAGACAGAAAAGAAAGAGAATGAGAGACAAGGGAAGGTTGTGGGCAAAGAGGAGAAGGGGTGGCCCAGCCAGGGGACTAAACTTTGGATTCGTTCTCTAGATTCGCCACATCACCATTCCTCTCCGTCTGCTCCTCAGGGTTCTTTCCTTCCTCTTCAGTCTCCAGTTCTGCGTGTTGGTTGAGTTTGCTGGAGACGGACCAGCTCAGGGGCAGCTCAGCCCTGCTGGCTAACTCGGCCAGCTCTTTGGCACTGAGAGATGGGGTGCTGGTCTCGTAGGTCTCGTGGAAGCTGTTGTAGTCGACTTCGTAGAACCCGTCCTCCAGCGTCAGGACAGGGGTGAACCGGTACCCCCAGAGGATCTCACTAGTGATGTAGGAGCTTCGAGCTTGGCACGTCATCCCTGCAGAGAGGAGAATGGAGGCTTTAGTGTGTGTGTCTGTGGGCTTTGCATCGCCCAGGGGACTCAGGGAGACAGGCAGGACTGCTGCATGTGGTGTTGAGACTGTGACCTGCATAGGCTGCTATAATAGGGAAGAACAGATCTGACTCCATATTAAATCTGCTTCTTTTACTTTAACCTTGTATTCAGTTGCTTTTGCTACAAGTTAAGAATGTTGCCTATAGACTGAAATATACAGGATAGCCCATTCTCAAGGCTCTGACCTTTAAAGGTATAACACTTGCCCATTCATATAGAGATAAAAAGTTGCAGAACAGAGGATAACATTTGTCTTGCTGGAGGTTTACAGGGGCATCATGACGTGACCTACAGGGACAGCTGCAAGAACAAAGGATTCTGACACCAGGAAGTCTGCAACAACCAACCACACCGCCTCCCTTTTTAGTATAAAAGAAGCCTGAATTTTAACTCAGGTAAGATGGTTCTTTGGGACACTAGTCCGCCATCTTCTCGGTCTGCTGGCTTTCTGAATAAAGTTGCTATTTCTTGCCTCAACGACTTGTCTCTTGATTTATTGGCCTGCCATGAGGCGAGCAGTACGAGTTTGGACTTGGTAACAGTGCCACAACTACAAGGAGGTGTCTTTCTTGTTGTAGACATGTGCTACCATGCAAGAGGGCATGTGGTGGAGATCCCAGGCTTCCCCATGGAATCCCAGGTAGCAACGTGAAAGTTCTGGCTCACACCAGGCGCTTGCAGGCACTTGCCTGCAAGGTCAGGCACACACACAGGAAAGCATGTGTGCACATGCACCCAGGTGCACACTCATGTGGTTGTACCTTGTCCACTTTTTACTCCAGGATCATCTGAGGTCATGACTCTGGTCTCACACTGCTTTTAGAGTTTTTGCCTGAGTTCTGCTGGGATTTGAGTCTTGGCTTTGGCCACAGACTTAGAATGAAATTTGACATTTTAAACTAAACTTATGCTGCCTTTCAGCTGGAGGTCACGGATTTGTGTTACCCTCCCATTACCGTGACACAGAGGCAGCTACTGTGGTCCCCCAAATGAGGTTGGAAGGGATGCTGATCTGAGTTTGTACTTTCTCCAGGACCAGTGGAGATGGTTGTTCAGATCGTGTGATAATATAATACTTTAAAGTCGCCCCCCATCTCACCCGCCCTTCCTGCTTATAGACAAGAAGACTTTTTCTAATTTGCACAAAAATGCCGTAGGAGCTACTGGCAGCCCAGGAGTCGGGGATAGCTTCCTTTTAAATGTGAAAAGGCAGAACAAGGGAAATCCCACCCATCTCCTTAGAAAAGGAAACTAGGCAACAGGCTTGGTGTAAAATATGGGGAATGCCATTGGTGCATTTTTTTTTCTGAGGTCAAAGAATTCTCTTATGAAACTTCTCAGGAAACGGAAGCGTTCATTCAGCCATTCCTTCAGGGCTGACTTTCCATTAGCTCAGTAGGCCCAGTACCAAGGGCCCACAGTGCTTTTAGGGGCCCATGAAAATATTCATCTTTATATAAAGTATATTACATATTATATAAGGTAGATTATATACTTTATATTATATTATATAATTATATAAAAAAATAATTAGAAAAATTTTAAATGGAATAAAGGGCCCACAAAGGTAAAACCACGTAGGACTCACCATAGTCCTACTGCAGCCCTGTGTTCATTCATCCAGGGAAGCAGCCAGCCAGTCAGTCAGTATATTATTCCTTAGGACAGCCTATAAGATATATTAGGCAATTGCTTTATGCTGAATGCAGGTGTGGTAAGGAGAACAGGACACATATAGGTTTTACACAGAAGGGTTCAGATCTACGAAATATTCCCACAGCAGTGCACCTGTTCCTCGTGGCTAGAAGAAGAAAGTTGGGGACCAGGGACTGAAGTGACTGACCCACTGCAGCTGGCAGAGTCTGAGCCCATCAGCCCTCATCCACATTCTGCTCTTCCTCTGACCCTCAAAACTGAATGCTACCCTTCTTCAATGTTTCCCTGACTGACCCAACTATGTGGTCCGCCCACCCCCATGCCTCTGAAACAAGTACTGCAGGGCTACTGGGCATTGTAAAGCAAAGAACAACAGCATCTTGCTTTTATTTCTCAACGTTTCTCTTCTGAGTTACCAGCTCTTTATCTGTGTTTGGGAGTGATGGGGGAAGGCAGGTGATGACAGGATTCTGTGGGCTCAGAGTGAGGCACAAACAGGAAGTCAAAAGGAAAAGGTGATAAAATACCTTTCAAACTTTTCTTCCCACCAAGGAAGCATATGTTTATTGTGACATGACTGGAAAACAGAGAAAGGCAAATAAAATAAAACCCACCTAGATTTTGATTTCTGGCTATGGAAATGGCCAAGTGGAACTAGAAATTAAAAATACAATTATTAAAATTAAAATCTATATGGAGGTTTAACATCCAATTGGAATTGACTGAAGAGAGAATTAGAAACTTGGGATACAGGTATGAAGAAACGACGCAGGATGCAGCCAAGAGGATGTCATTGGGACTGATGGAGAAAGGACCTCTGAAAACCCTCTCCTCCATGAAAGCAATGAGAACGCTGGCAGAAACTGACAAAGCAAACTCTTTTAGAACTCTGTAAATGAACTCCAGGAGTGTTTGCTCAAGAAAAATGGCTGAATCGCAGTAAGAACCCTGAGCTTTGGGAAATTTTAACTTTCCCCCTGCTCAGCTTCATGTTACCCTTAAAAATCAACAGCCTGCAATCATGGTGCAAAAGAGCATTCTAGCAACCACTGGAGGGGTCAGAACAGGATTGGAGCTCTTTCAAACCTCATGCTCAGAATTGTCATCATTTGAAGTTTCTAGCAGTTCCCTAGAAAATCCCATTTACAAGGCTTGTCTCTTTTTGACTTGGGACAGAGCTTGCCCAATGCAAATAGCTTGTTCCCTTGGGCCGTTTGTCAAAAACCAGTGGTTAAACTTTGTACTCTCTCCACAGCCCAAATTCCTATGTCGTTCTAACCCCCGGTACTTCAGATTGTGACTTGTTTGAGAGAGGGTCTTTGAAGAGGTAATTAAGTTAAAATGAGGTCATTGGGAGGGGGTCCTAATCCAATATGACTGGTGTCATTATAAGAAGAGGAGATAAGTTACACAGACACGTGTAGAGGAAATACCATGTGAGGACATAGGGAGAAGATGGTCATCTCCATCTACAAGCCGAGGAGAGAGCAACCAACCCTGCCAAAACCTTGATCTTGAACTTCCAGCCTCCAGAATTATGAGACAATAAATTCCTGTTTAAGCCGCCCAAGTCTGTGGTACTTTGTTATGGCAGCCCTAGCAAATGAATGTGCTTATTGAATTCCACAGGGATAGTAAAATACCTTTTCATAGTACCACTTTAATAGGATTAATTTATGTAATCAAAAATGAATAAGAGAGATTTAAACAAATGCTTGTGGATGCTTTCCCAATTTTTATTCACCTTTTGGTGTCTTAATTCATTTGAAAAAAGATGAAAATAGTATTATTTGTCTAACAATATCGAAAAGTATTTCTAGTGTAAGCTGATAATTTTCATGTTCTTCAGAAAGATTCCTGTCTTACGTATTGACATTGGTCCCAGTCCATTCTTAGAAAAAATGTGATTTTTACTGATGTTGAAAAAGTAACAAAATAAAACCAACTAAGGTACAGCCGCCAAAATTACATCAGCGTGTGACAGCGGAGCCCTTGTGATTTTCGATGTCACTTAAGTCACTGAAGCGTGACCGTGCCTCTGAGACCAATTTTTCACAGATTGTGTTTCAGGCTTTGAAATGAGTGTGGGCCGAGGATGCAGAATTTTCTTTGCTTAATAAAAAAGATTAAAAATGAAAAACATGAAAAAATCCACAACACTAATAATGGAAGATAGGAATGGTACATGTATATTTACCATGCACATAAAAGTTTAGATACTACCTATCTATGGATGTGCAGAAATATAAAGTAAAAGGAGACCGCCTGATCGTCAGAAAAAAAAAAGATTCAATCAGTGTATATGCAAGTTGTGTTTGTTTTTCATATCAGAAAGATCATTACGGTGTCCTGAGGTAGGTTTTTTTTTTTTTAATTAATTAATTAATTTATTTTTGGCTGCATTGGGTCTTTGTTGCTGTGCGCAGGTTTTCTCTAGTTGCGGCGAGCGGGGGTTACTCTTTGTTGTGGTGTGTGTGCTTCTCATTGCAGTGGCTTCTCTTACTGTGGAGCATGGGCTCTAGGCACGTGGGCTTCAGAAGCTGTGGCATGCGGGCTTAGTAGCTGTGGCTCGCGGGCTCTAGAGCGTAGGCTCAGTAGTTGTGGCGCAGGGGCTTAGCTGCTCCACGGTATGTGGGATTTTCCCAGACCAGGTCTCGAACCCGTGTCCCCTGCACTGGCAGGTGGATTCTTAACCACTGTATCACCAAGGAAGCCACTGAGGTAGGTTTTTGAAGTGAGTGAAGTAATCTCTGGAAAAAGAGAAGCTCCTTTTGTAGAGACGAACAAAACCTGAAAAATCTCATCTCCAAGTTCAGATCACAGCCTTTACTCTGAGCATGCTGGCTGTCTTGCCATTTGCATTTATATTTTTTTGCCTGTATTTGTGCTATTTGCTTTATCTTGAATGCCCTTCCCCCGGTGGACTCCTGCTCATCTTTCAAGAGCTGATTTATCATCTCCTTTCTAAAGCCCTCTGGGACCGACCCCACTTGAGTTGGAACTAGGAGCCCACGGCTATCAGGACATTTCAGTGACACCCCATCACAGCCTTCTCACAGCCTTTGCAGCTCATGCTGTCTGGTTTCCTTGTTGGACTATGGATGCCTCAAAGTTCGTTTATCTTCTTTATTTCCATATTCGTAGCATTTAGCATAGTGCTTCAACATTGGAGGTTCCCCCCAAATACCTGTTGTTATGTGAAGAGAATGGACCTAAGGAACTACAGGGAAATGTTGACTGGAAATGTCTGACATGTATTATTAAATTAAAAGATGGCTTGTGGTCCTTAGAAAAGAAAGTGGGAGATTTCTGTTTCCGCATCATGTCAGCTTACTTAGGAAGGACCCTCAGCTAAAATACAAACTAGATACTGGAAAGTTACAAACTCCCAAATTTTAATCAAAAATAAGTTCAATAACAAGTAAGGGATGGGACTTCTGGGCTTGGTGAAGATGGAGTCAGTGCAGCCTTTGTCTTCCGTTGCTTACAGTGAAGACTTCTAGACAAAACACAAAATGCAACAACCTGCAGACTCTGAAAAGTTACCACTAGTGGGAAGATTAGGGAGGGGTACCAAAAGTTGAAGAATGACTTGTTTGGGGGTAAATTTCTTGGTTTGTTTCTTCCTCTCTTTTATCATCTGGCTTTAACCTGAGAGTGGTCCCTATGCAGAAATGGGCTGTGGTGCTGCAACAAAATCTCAGAGAGAAACCCTGTCTTTCTGGCCAAAGGACCAGGACAAGGTGCCCCACTAGGCTGGAGAATGGGGGTGGGGAGTCCTCATTAATTTTTGTCTCTCTGCACCCAGCCCTCAGTGCTGCGTAGTCCGGAGCTGGGAGAAAATGTTTCTGGCCAGAAGACTGGGAAAAGAGGTCTCTGTGGACCAAAGAGTTTGTGGCTGCGTTTTCCTCTCTTCTCACTGCCTTACTCTGAGAATGAACTCTGAGCCTGTGAAACGGGCAGCAGTATGGGTGGCCAACACGTAGAGAGAAATCCTGTCTTTATAGACAGAGAAGAGGGGGTCTGGGAGCTGAAAAGGGTGGGGAATCTCACAGAGGACAAAACTGAAGAAGAGTATCCCCTAATTCTGTGTATGAATAGATGCAAATCATGAATAAAAAGAAACGATGAATGAAAAGAAACTACTATGTGTTTCATAACACATATAATCATACTTTGAAACAACTTCAATGAAGAAACTCTAATGGGAGTTCAATAATACTTAGAACTGAATGATACTGAAATGTAAAATGTCAGGATTGTGGGATACATGGAAAGTAAGAAACATGTATAGACCTAACTGCTTATATTAGAAAAGAAGAAAGTCTGCAAAATATCCAACTTAAGAAATTAGTAAAAGAACAACAGGATGAATCCATGGAAAATAGGCAATAAACATCAGTATATAAATGAATAAATTAGAAAACATGATATTGAGTGAAAAAGCAAGTTGTATAGAATATATAAAATATACCATTTTTATAAAGCTAAAAGTAAGCATAAGTAATATATCATTTAGAGGCACATACAAAATTATTTTTTTTTAAAATTAAGGGAATGATAAAAATAAATAGTTACATTAAGGTGGAGAAGGAATACAGAAGTAGATATAGCAGTAATGTTCTAGCTCTTAAATCAAACAGTCAGATTGGAAGTGTTTTCTTATACCTTGTAACATAATACGTGACATGCATTATTTTGTACTTAGCAAGTGCTATATTTTAAAAGATTGCTAATTCTATTTGTTGTTGCAGTATTAGCCTGCTTATCTTTTGTGCAAAGGCTCCTCTTGTTCTGTGTTTTCAGAACTGTTTTTTTCTTCTTTTTTCTTTTTTAAATTGAAGTATAGTTATTTACAATGTTTCAGGTGTATAGCAAAGTGATTCAGTTATACATATATATATATATTCTTTTCAGATTCTTTTCCATTATGGTTTATTATAAGATATTAAACATAGTTCCCTGTGCTATGCAGTAGGTCCTTGTTGTTTATACAAACTTATTCTTTTTATGTAAAGAATTGGAAACAATAAAAAAGAATTGTGACATAATCTAATCTATATAATTCTGCTTTGTACTATTATTTAAATGTTTCCAAACATCTGTTGGCTCAAAATAGCTATAATGTCTTTTCTTAAAGTTACCCTGTGATCAGAACGGTTAACCACTCATTTATTTGGGTCATATTTATTAAATGGAATCCATGTGCTAGGTACTGAGTTCCCAGTCTCAGGGAACTTACTGTCCGTCTTTTCATTCCTGTAGAAGCTCAGAATCAGGAATTCTGACTGGGACTTCCAGAAATGAGGACCCTTGCCTGCGTCCCCTAATGACCAAGGGTTCGTGATAACTGACATCCAACTGGGTGCCTGGGGTCTTCGGAATGTATGGTGGGGGCAGGGGAAGGAGGGAGGCTCAGTGCATCTGGGGCATAAACTCCATCCATGGTCTCCTTGGCTCCGTTATCCAGCTAGTGGGGTTAAACAGAAATACATGATTGTGTTTCTCACCCTTCAACTAGTTTTTCGTGCATTTTTATTTCCTTGACAGTGAGTCAGAAATTGGGTCTCTGTAGAGTAAGATGTTGTCTACTTATCCTCCTTGACTGCTTTCTGTGCAAATAACCACAGGAAATTCCACAACTGAGAGTCAGCTTAGAGGTGGGCAAGACGAAATCGGGGAGGAGGACGTGGCATGTAAGACCTGTGCTATGAATGATGGTCCCCGTTTCGTTTCATTCTTCATTATCATGTCATTGTCATCTTCATGGAATATTCCCAAGTAGTTACTGTGAGCTGGGGCTTCCCTAAGCCCTTTACCTTGTCTATTTCGTTTAATCCTTATAACAACCCTATGAGCTGGTGCTATTATTCTATCCCTGTTCTACAGATGAGGAAACTGAGGTGTGGAGACCACTCATGTCACATCCCTGGGGAATCTGGCCTCACAATCTCAAAAGAAACAGGTGGACACTGACATTGCAAGACAGCATTGAGGCCAGTGGGGTTAGAGGAGGAACGGCCTGTTGGTGTGTTCGTGGGTCAGGCATGCCTTTGACTTTGTGCTTGAGGAGCCTGCTTGATTTCCATAGCAGCGTTGTCTGGTCTAAGTTATTTCCACAAAGCCCAGAGGCACACGCGCGCGTGTGTGTGTGTCTTAAAAAAAATTATTGCACTTCATAATTTCTCCACTGAGAGCTTCTCTGGTTAATCTTCCAAGAGTTTAACTCACTTGGAAGTCAATAGAAACAGCCCATCTTTTTGGTGGTGTTTGATTCCTTGAGTAAGACTACGTTAGAATAAGGAGTGGTGAAGGAGGGACTGCTTGTCATTGGTGGTGAACAAAAAGCCCAGGAAGCCGGGAAACCAGACTGAGGCCCAGTTGAGGGATCTAACAGGCACTGAGCAAACACGGGTCAGACCCTGCAAGATGGAGATTTAACAGGCAAAGTCTTATTTTTAGATTCACGGTGACAAATGATGACTGGAGAAGTCTTGTGCAGAATACCAATATGAGGGCTTCCCTGGTGGTGCAGTGGTTGAGAATCTGCCTGCCAATGCAGGGTACACGGGTTCGAGCCCTGGTCTGGGAAGATTCCACATGCCACGGAGCAACTAAGCCCGTGAGCCACAACTACTGAGCCTGCGCGTCTGGAGCCTGTGCTCCGCAACAAGAGAGGCCGCGATAGTGAGAGGCCCGCGCACCGTGATGAAGAGTGGCCCCCGCTTGCCACAACTATAGAAAGCCCTCGCACAGAAACGAAGATGCAACACAGCCATAAATAAATTAATTAATTAAAAAAAAAAAAAGAATACCAATATGATGAAAGCCATCCTCAAGAGAAAGCCCTCTGGATAAAGCTGGAGGTATGCACTCAGTAGATAGAAAATGCATCAAAATTGCCTGGAGAATGTGATTCCAATAAAATAAGATGGAATAAACCACCCTCACCACTTTGGAATTCTGTAAAATTAATCTATATTGCCAATAGTCAGAAACAAAGAATTGACTGCAGACGTTTTGTCTTTTTATTTCAAATACCAGGCTACATGATGTAATGTTTTCCTTTACTCTTGTTCTCATTCTCAATAAAAACTGCACTGAATTAGTGCAGTAATAAAGTGTTCTGCACTAATGTTTATAAGTCTTTGTTAGGGAGAACGATCTTGGTGATTTACCAAGCCCAGTGTCAAAAAGAAGCAGTATAGAGTAATCTCTGCCATGATGTAATAGTGATTTTAATTCATTAGGCTCAGCCAACTGCTGATCATTTAAACAACAAGCCCTGTCTTATGCTCAGGTTAAGAATACCTTCAATAAACAGTTGTACTTCTTCTGTTACTGAAATTTTGGATGGCCAGTGAGGTTCACCTCTAGCTACACAAAAAAATATTGAAAAGTGTATTTTTTTAAATGTTTAAAAAAAGGCATTCTACATGTGTATTCCTAATTGTCCTCTCACCAAAGTAACTGATAAATTCATAAATCAAGTATTGAATTAAGTAATAAACATTATTTATTAAGTGTTTATTGTATGCCTGGCACCAAATACTTTATGTGCATCAACCAACTAACATCTTACAACAGCATTCATAGGTAGATGATGCTACAATATCTATTTTACACATAAGCAAACTAAGACCAAGAGAGGTTAAGTAAATTTTCTGGGTCACACAGCTTTATGGACTGAATTGTGTGCCTCCAAAATTCCAATATTGAACCCTAACCCCCTCATGTGACTGTATTTGGAAATAGGAACTTTAGGGAGGGAATTAAGGTTAAACAAAAGTCACCTAATCCAGTAGGACCATTGTCCTTGTAGAGGAAGAGGTACCAGAGAGCTTTCTCTCTTTCCACATGCCACATGAGGACACAGCCAGAAGGTGGCCGTCTACAAGCCAAGAAGAGAGGCCCTACCGGAAACCAGCGCTGATGGTGCCTTGCTTTTGGACTTCTAGCCTCCAGAATGGTGAGAAAATAATTTCTGTTGGTTAAGCCACCCAGTCTGCGGTATTTTGCTATGACAGCCCTAGCAGACTAATACCAGTCAGAGTGGAACTAGGGTTCTAATTTAGGGAGCCTGTCTCTAGAGCCTATGTCCTCAACTGCCACACTATTATATTTGTTTTTGAAAACAGGGGTCATGTGTTCATTGCGACCTTTATAACTCCTATAAGTGCCTTATACTTATATTTACAAAATAAAGTGGAGAGTAGATGAATCATCATGGCCCAAGGGATGTTGCCACTGGGTGTTGTAACTTGACTGCCAAATAATACCTGCTCACCATTTGTCTTTCCCATCATATCTACCATTTTTTCCCCACCAGCTCTCCTAAGCCTGTCAATTCTTACCTTGTCTTCCATACAAATGTACTTATTCTCTACTCAATCTGGAGCAGTGGCTACCAGCTTCAGAATGTTGCTTGGAGACACTAAACAACCTTGATTCTTTTTGAAAGAAATCACGAGATAGCCTCAAATCAAATCGTAAACTGCAGGATTCTTCTTCAACCTCTCCCATTCTATATTTGTTTCTCTCTTCTCCAACAGTTCCGGGTTCCCAAAAATCTATACATTTATCATTGGCTCTATCCTACGAACACACAAAGCAGCTTTGGAATGATCACACCTATAAGTCTACTGAAGAATTGTTTGTACAAGACTCAGACCTCACAGCAGAGGACCAGATATGCTTCCAGTTGAAACAGGAAAGCCCCTGTGACTTTACAAGAAAGCCCCAGTATGTACCAGTAAATAGTGAACCAATGACTGCCAAATGCACTTGAAAGCCAATTAGAACGCTTCCCTGCTTCCAAAAAATTCTATAATAGAACACTACCAATCAAAGGCTATCTTAACACTTCATCCTTTTACTCTGTAAGTCCTGTGAGTTTCTACTGAAGGAAAGAGATGGTAGCAAACTATCTCGTATGATCTGAATAAACAACCTTTTGTTAATAGTACAGGTGATCTGTGTACTTTTGAAACCATCATCCACAAACCTATGAGGTAAAATTAAAAATTGAAATTCTTTTTAATCTTAGACTATTCCCACTGAGGTAGTACAATCCAAGTACTGAGTTCCAAAGTTATTGGATTCATCCTTTTTCCTATGTGGCTTGTTATCTGTTTTATATCTAGTTAGGTTCATTTGTTTCTAATTGTATTTCCTTTTAGGATTTGCTTTTGTCGTCCTTTTTTTTTTTTTTTTAAAGAAATTTTAAACCACTTAAATAGTTCAAAAATTAAGTCAGCATAAAAAGATATATTCAGAAAAGTCTCATTCCCACCTCTTCTTCTATCCCGTTTCTGCCCACCTCCTATATGCAGCCATTTTCATTTGTTTCTGCTTTACCCTATGTTTCCTTTTGTAAAATAAGCAAACTTAGATGCACGCACATTCTTGTTTCTCATTTTGACCCTACAGAGGGAATATATTTCAGAACAGGAAGCTGTATGAAGATTTCCTTCTGCTAAAGCAATTTGAAATCTCTGGACGTGCTCATTTCCTTTTATCATAGAATCCATAGGCTTCTCAATGATACAGTGGAGCTGAACAGTGGGAGCTGGAAGCAGACAGGCCCAGGTTTGAATCTGGGCTGCCCAGAGCCGCAGTGTGGCCTGGATAGTCTACTTAGCTTCTCTTATTCCTCATCTGTCATAGCTGGGAAAATAATGACCAGAGTAGAGAAATGATGACAGCATCTACAAGAAATTTCACATGTGAAAGCCTTGACATAGGGCTCTGCTTGAGGACATCACTGGCAATTCTCTTAGTGCCATTCCTTCCCTTGGTCAAGCATAAAAGCTGACCTTTCTTGTAGAATTAGCAGCATTGATCAATAGCATTTTTTCCCTTACATCAAGTGTTTGGTTGCTTGTTGATTTTTTTCAAAAGGAATAAAAACCGTTCAGAGAAAGATCTGGAGACATCATGTTTCATCTTCCTGTTGATGTCAGGGTTTACTTTATGCCTTACTATTCTTTGGACATTTCAAAATACCCTTTGATACCTGATATTTGAAGAGTCACCCGTCTCTTCATTGTCCTCCATTATTCTGCATTTTCTAGGCAGTGGTTCTTAACTTTTTTTGGTCAAGGACCCTTTTGGGAATCTTATGAAATTCATGGATCCTCTTTTCTTAAAATATGCAAACATACAACAGTTTGTAAAGGCTCAAGGGCTCAGGAACTCGCTAAAATTTGTGGGATCCTAGGTTCAAACAAAACAAAGAGAAGCAAAAACAAAAGAACAAAACAATTCTGCTTTAGGAGAAGGTGTGTGTGTGCATGTGAGGAGGAAGAGGTTTAAGGGAAAATAGAGAAGAGAGGGTTTAGTTAAACTGCAACTGGGTTATAGGCAGGTCATGTGCTTTCTCAGTGGCCAGTGCTCACCCTACCAGAATCTTCCTCACCAAATTGCAATTGTCAATATTTGTTCCTACATTTTCAAGTCTGGGGATGGGGGTTCCTGTGGGCAGGAGCTCTGTCTTGGCCACGACTTTATCTCTGTCCCCTGCTATAGTGTTTGGCAACAGTGTTTGATAATATGCCCAGTAAGTATTTGTTAATGGCTAAATGAATAAAAGGGCCCAGGTGATAATAATTCATTTATTCATTCATCATATAATATTTATTGAGGACCTACTATGTGTCTGGCATTTTGACGAATTCTGGGCATCAAAAGATGACATGGTCCCTGGGTTCATCGGATTTATAGTCTTCTAAGAATGGAATAAATATCTAAATGAAAGTAAAATTATAACTGTAATAAATGCAATGAAGAAAAGGTAGATTCTTCTATAAAACATAACAAGGAAATCACACTTGGGTTGGTGTGGGAATTAGTGAAAGTGTCCCTGAGGATGTGGCATTTGGGTTAAGACTTTAAGGAGGAGCAACGGAATGAGTGAGGTAGGGATAAGTGGACTATATCAAGGGAACGTTTCTGGCAGAAGGAGGCTCTGTTGGAGGAGGGTCCCTGAGGTGTCCAAGAAACTGAAAGACTAGTGTGTTTGGGGTATGGGTGAGGGGAACTAAATAAAATATTGCTCTGGCTACAGAGGGAAAAATGACTTGGAGGAGGGCAAAATGTGTGTGGGGAGAAGAGTGAGGAAGCTACATCAATAGTACAAAGAAGAAATTATGGTTATCAGAAGCAGAAGAGAACCAGTGGAGATGGGGAGACTAAAACGGACTGAAGACGTATTTAGGAGGCCAAATGGATAGACCTCTGTAATGAATTATTCATGGGGGTGAGTTAGAAGGAAGAGCCAAGAATGATGCCCAGATTTCTGGCTCAGGCAATGGGATGGATGGTGGTGCCACTGGGAATCTTGAGTGCAGGAAAATTACATGTTTGGTTTTGGGAATGTTAATTTTATTGTGACTTTGAGATATGCAAGAATATTGAATAGGTCCTTGGGATAACCAAGTCTCAAATCCACAGAAGAGGTCTGGATTAGGTATATACTTGGGATGTCAGTGGCATGTGGATGGAATTGAAGCCTGGGGGCAGATGAAATTGCCAAGGGAAGGGTATGTGATGAGAAAAACTGAGGATGAGACTATTGTGAAAATTTAACATTTGAAGGTGGAAAAGGATTAGCTTGCCCAGCATGTTGAGAGAGAGAGGGTGGCTAGAGAGATAGGAAGAAAGGCAGAAGAGTGGAGGGTGGCACAAGCCACGGGAGAGGGGTGTTCAAGAAAGGCAGGTGGTTAACAGTGCCAAGAACCGATGAGAGAAAATTGCCCCAGACTGAAAATTATACATTGGATTTCAGACATGGTGGTCACTACCAACTTAGTGAGAGCTGATGGGTAAAGGAGTCAGTGAAGTGGTTTGAGAAGTGGGCTTGGGGTGAGGAAATGGGGTGAGTGAATTTAGGAAAGTTTTTCAAGAACCTGACTATGAAGATGAGGAGAGAAGGCAATAGTTAGCAAGGGACATGGGGTTGAGTGAGTTTTTAAAGATGTGGGACACCTGCCCACGTTCAAATACTGATGGGAAAGGCTCTGGTTGAGTGGGCAGGGCTCCATCTAATGTAAGAGAAGATGTAATCAGTAGCTTATGGTTCTGGAGAGACGGGTAAAGCTAGGAAATCAAGGTGGCAGAAGGAGGCTCTGTCCTTACAGACCATGGGTGTTGGTCCAGGTAGATTTGTGATATGTGGCAGAGTTGAGCGAATTTCTGTCTGAAAGTGCCTATTTTCTTATTGAAGTAGGAGGTGGGTGGGGGAAGATTTGAAATTTTGTGTGGAGAGTGGGAGAGCAGATTGATCAGAGAAACAAAGAATGATTAAGACAGGAGGATAATTATGAACTTGCAATGAATACTTATTGCTTATATTCCTTCTTCCTAAAGGTACTCAGAGTTTTATTAGGTGCACCCCCTCCACTATAGCCCATGAACTTTGGGGTCCCACTTGGCTTAAGCTTGTTGATACATCTCATTTTCTTGGCCACGGTCATTGGTTCCAGAAGGCATATGATGTTCCTTCAGTGGTTCGTTCAGGATGAATTTCAAACCATTGCATAAAGTGATGGGCAGAAGTGAGCTCTCCTCATGATTGTGAACCAGGGCACATACAGCCCTGCTGGCTGCTGGTGGCCATATTGGGGCTGTGAAAGCAGAGAGATAGGAAAAGATGACTGGGAGCAGACACCTTATCTGTCCATGGACTTTGCACTTGTGAGAGGCAACAAACCCCCTAAGTGTTCTAGCCTGGCTGTCAACAGCATCCTAAAACAATCTGTCTGACCCTGGCACCAGTTTGCCCTGATGTGTGTTATCTTCTCTAGCCAGACTGCTGGGGTTAACACGTGGGTCCATTGATCTGCCAACTAGACCAAAACCAAATGAAGACTAATGTATTCATTTGTTCAATAAGAATTTATTGAATACCTTCAAAGTGCCGTATATATTCTGTGCTTGGTGATGGGGATTCAGTGATGACCTTGACCTCAGAGAGCTGACCATCCAGTGGAGGGCTGCAATAGGGCCAATGACCCAGCACCACTGATGATAAATTCTCATCAAATTTCAGTAAATGAACGAATGAGTGAATGAGTTTCTCATTATCACTACGACAGTGCAGGGTGATTGGCCATATTCTCCTGAATGGCATATTGCCTTAAAAGTTCCCCCAAACTTCAATTCCCCTTCAAAGCTGTTCTTGATGTTCATTTCAATCTACTTTTTCTCATCAAAAAATACTAATTTTAAGGGGGTGGCCAAGGAGATAGTGAGAATTTTCTCTGGGTCTAGACCTACATAGAGATGCTATCAAATGTGCTAAGTAATAAACTGGTCCTGATGCTGACATCCAAAGGACACACACATACACACACCCACTCACTCTGGGGCCCGCCGCACGCCGCTGCCAGACTCTACCCTGTCAGTGCTTGTCCCACGCTGGCCACCAGCCTTTCAGTTTTCACTGTGCTCTCTGTTGGTCGAGGAAACATCACTTTAGAGCCGATTCCTGCAGTGGGGATTTTCCTGGAGGGACCCATGAACATGCAGAGGGAAAATCTTTTGGAACGTTCATGAATGCAGTTTTGTTCCTGATGATCCCAGGTTATTCCTGGCTGCCCTGTGTCTTCCCACTCATGGCGTGAATGCTTTTCACGGCTTCGTGGGGTGGGTGGAGAGGGGCCAGCTCTCAGCTTTGACACACTATAAATTACACTTTGAGTCCAAAGTTGCACCAGTGGCCTGGACAGCAGGGCTTTCATTGACAAGAGCAAAACTTTGTGGAGAGAAAATAAAAAGGACTTGGGAGTTCCAGAAGCCACAGCTATGAGAATTGAAGTCTTCCTGTGCCATTCAGGAAAGTGAGACCAGCTGGGGAGAGGGGGGACCAGGTGGAGGTGTTGGGGATGTGACTAGGGTTTGCACACTTCCCGGGTGTCCAGGAAATGGCTCAGGACCCCCTGCCTTCGGCCTGACTTAGGCGTGGGAAGAGGCCAAGACAAAAGGCCCTAAAGAGTTTGAAGTGGAATCGGAGATCGTCAGGACTCAGTGCCTTCTCCGTGGCCCTGGAAGATTTCAGACCTCATGGAGCAGCCTAGGGTCGGCCCAGCTTCTGAGAGGCTGGCTGCCAGCACCGACAGGGGAGTGTCTGGTAGTGGCGTGGGGGGGGGGGCCCAGAGTGAGTGTGTGTGTGTGTGTGTGCATGTGAGTGCACTGTGCATGTTTGTGTGTATGTGGGTGTGTTTTGCCCTTGTGCAAGCTCCCCTCGTGTGCGTGCAAGTGCGTGTGTTCCAGAGCGTGTTCGCGGGAGTGCGTGTGTGTGTGTGTGTGTGTGTGTGTGTGTGTGTGTGTTCCCACATCGCTCCACCGACAGGGTGGAGCCACTGGCAGGCCCACCAGTGGGGAGAGGCGCCCAGCAACTTCTACCCAGGAGCCTCAGGCACCTGGATCTGACACAGGGACACCAGGGGATGCCCTCGAAGACCTTGGGGGGAGCAGCAAGGAGACAGGATGTACTTAAATCACACCCCTCCATCCCTCGTGCCAAAATGATGTATAACCCTCCCCAATTCAGGGCTCTCCTAGGGTGGCGGAGGGGGACATCTCGAACGACAGTTTAGATCTGAGTTAACCCCATTTAAAGTTGGAAGTGAGGGAATTCCTTGGCGGTCCAGTGGTTAGGACACTGTGTTTTCACTGCTGAGGGCTCAGGTTCGATCCCTCGTTGGGGAACTAAGATCCCACAAGCCACAAGGTGTGGCCAAAAAAAAAAAAGAATTTGTAAAAAAAAAAAAGTTGGAAGTAATTGTTACCTTTTAATTGCCAAATTTAAGGTTTCTTTTTTCTAGGAGGAAACAAAAAGGGAGCTTAAGAGAAGAGTTAATTTCAGTCGCAGAGAAAGTCAATTCTATCTTTACTTATCTAAGTGCTGTCTATAAAATTATAAACTCCCCTTGAACATGTTTCTAAAAGTTGGCTTAAAATTTTTAGAAGTCTTTCTCAAATAAGACATAAAATGACATTTATAACTAAAATGCCTTTGTCTTGGAGGGAAAAATCAGAGTCTGTGAGCCTGAGGATGCCCTCTAATGAGTTTACAAAACTTGGGAAAACTTATGTGATCCTATTACTCTTTGTAGAGTTCAACATAAACATCCTATTTCAACTGACTTTAAGATTCTAGTAAAACCAGCTTTGAGTTTGATAATTAGAACAATATAGACATTTGGGCGTGGGGCTCAGTTTTTTCCAAAGACTTAGGATCTTTTTGGTGGGTAAAGATGTACAGATGGACCATTTCTATGGACCTGTGGGCTCCTGTCCAGTACATTGATTCATCCGTGTTAAAAGCATGTACTGTGGTTTTGAGAAGACTAAAACTTACATGAACTACTGCCTACATTGTTTTTGTGGCAACTGAGAGTTAAAAATGTTGAGGGAAACTCTAGATGATGACCTCATCCCACCTATCTAGCTTTTTATAAAATCCCAAACTCAGGTGAAACTGCGGGCAGGCAACAGATGGGTGATCATGTCCTGCAAAAATCAGTTACATGACTGTGGAGCTCCTACTATGTGCAAGCTCATTGGATTGGCTCTGCAGCTGACCAGGCCAGTCTTCTTGGCCATCAGGGCCCTCTTCTGGGGCTTCGGGGTCCTCTGTCTACACTCTCTCCCTGGATGATCTCATTCACTCATGTGATTTCATGTGCTGCTGGCTTTCAAACCTCCAGCCTGACCCTCATGCCTGATCCCCAGACCCGGACATTCACCTGCCCACTGGGCATCTCCCCTCCAGTGTCTCATTAAATGCGCCTGATGGAACACGTGCAGCCACTTTCCCTCCAAGCCTGCTCCTCACCCCAGGTTTCTGATTCCGGGTACCATTACCACCAGCCGGACAGAACTGTCTCCTCCCCCCAGCATCCACTCCCTGAACACATCTGGTTGATTCTGCCTCTGAAATATTGCTGGGATCTCTGCTTCTCCCTCCCCTCATGGCCACCACCATGACCCGTATCATCTCCAGCAGCAACTCTTGCCTTCAGCCTTTCTGCTCTCCTCTCTTTTCTCCTCCTGCCACCAGAGTGACCTTGGAACAAAGCAGATCTGATTCTATCTGTGTCTGGCTTAGAGACTTTCAGTGACTCCCTATTGCTCCTCGGATAAAACCCCAAATCCTTACAGCTTTCTCTCCGGGTCTCTGCTCTCACTACCTGAAGTCCATCCTCCTCTCACCTGGCTGGCTTGAGACCTTCCTCGGGGGCCATATTGCCTTCTCCAGGGGGTCTTTCCTGACCCCTGCACTGAGTTAGGCCTCCCTGTCACTCTCACCCATCACACCCGCCTGTTCCCTTTGAGACTGTCACTGCAATTCTTGATAAAATGCCTGTATTCCCTGATAGAACATAAATGCTGTGACAGCAGGGACTGTTCCTGCTTTATGTTTCTGGAACCGTGCCCAGAGTGGGACACGGTAAGTGCCCAAGAAAGACCTGGGGAACTAAAGAAATGAGAGGAAATGACAAAGCATAAGCAGCATTTCTTTCACTGATAACCCTTACAATGGCACAAATCCAGTTGGAGAGGGAAAGCCTTCACCTGGGAAAAAGATAATGGGTAGTTAGAGGCCGCATGTGATCAAACCTAAATGAGCAGCCCAGGGAGTGTTTCCAAGTTTAAAGGCTGAGGGATTCTCTCTGGGTTGGGGCCGGCTGGGAAGGCTCTGGACCAGGATGCCTTTAGCTGGGCCCTGAAGACAGAGCAGGACGGGGCTTCAGGTTAGCAGAACCCATGTGCCTTGAAATTTCCATCTGTCACTTGCAAACAAGCTCTGGGCTAAGGTGCTACCACTGAGAACTAGACACTTCAACAAAGGCTCAATTTGGCATCTTGTGGATACCGTTGGCATCCCAGTGGGTGACCTAGGTCTCTAGACCACCCCTTGCCCCAAATTTGCACCTGGGCAGTTGTGTACAAAGCTGAAAGTGAAGAGAAGGGTCTCGGCAAAGGTGACACAGTTACTAGAGAAAAAGAACATCAACTGATTTGCATTTGATTTGGCCAAGAATACGAAGCCAGTAACACCTATCAAAACAACTTTTCATTCTCCAACCTAGGGTTTGTCTCTGCCTGTAAGAGGCATATGTACAGCCCTCGAATTTTTTTAGGGATGATTTACGTGTGGGAAGGGAACAGAATGGGGGGACCCCTCCTCCTGATTTTCCTTTAGGTCTATGAATCTGTCCTATCTCTCAGAAGTGTACAAAAACTGGAGACCCTTCACTGAAAATTAAGTATAGCTTAAGCCTGGCCTAGACATAGTTCACTTTCATTGCCTTTCCATAAATTTTACACCTTGGGAGCCACGTTTGATCAATTTGCAGAGATACAGTTTCTGTGTCTCAGAGGACCCATTTGTACTCTGCCTTGTTAATAGCCTGTCAGAAGGAAATGGCTTGAGAAAGACAAATACTGTATGATCTCACTTATATTTGGGAAAAAAAAAAAGCCATCAAACTCAGAGAAAAAGAGATCAGATTTGTGGTTACCAGAGGTGGGGGGGTGGGGAAGGGGAATTGGAGGAAAGTGGTCTAAAGGTACAAACTTCCAGTTATAAGAGAAATAAGTCCTAGGGATGTAATGTACAACATGATGACCATAGTTAATACCACCGTATGGTATATTTCAAACTTGTTAAGCGAATAGATCCTGAGAGCTCATCACAAAGAAAAAACATTTTCATTTCTTTTTTTTGGTATCTGTATGAGATGATGGATACTAACTAATAGTGATATTAGTGCTAGTCATAGTGTATTGTGATAGTCATTTCACAGTACATGTAAGTCAAATCATTAGGCTGTATACCTTAAACTTACACAGTGCTGTGTGTCAATTGTATCTCAATAAAATTGAAGAAAAAAAAGGAAATGCTTTGAGCATCTTTTAAATTCTTCTTAAAGTTAAGGGCATACCTGCAAAACCATAGCCAAACTTTCTGCCCTCCCTCCTTTCCTCAAAATCATTTTCTGGAAGATTCAAAGGTGCCCTTCCCCTAGGGGGAGGGAAAGTGATGGGCAAGGGAAGAAGCAGCAAGTGTGGGAAACACTGACTGCAAGAAAGCCAGTGTTTTTCTTTTGAAAAAATGAACAAACAAACAAAAAACAAACAAAAAAACCAGACCCTAAAGGATTTTTTAACCACAAGCAACAGATTTTTAAAAACAAAGACCTTTACAGACTGATTTACAAATCTAGTGACATTCTTGTGATCTGTTGGAATTTCCTTGTTCTTCAACTAACGGTGAACAGTTAGCGAACTTGGGGTCACTCCTACTTACGATTCTATTCTGCTCCCTTTCTTCAAATTTGGATTCTTTCCTGACATGCGGAAAATTGGGTTTGGCTTGTAGCGTGTGAGGCAAGCCTTTTGAATGAGCACATCCTCGTAAACATGCGTCATACTCTTTGAAAGGATGCATCATCCCGTTAGCCTGCTTAAGCTAAATTCTGTGTTGAAGCCTTGATTTCAAGTACATATATCAACTAATCTCCACATTCCTCATTCCAAACCATTTATGGTGAAAAATGTAACCCAGGAGGGTATGATGTTTCAAATACAGGGTTTTGATGTTAAATGAGAATCAAACATTTCTAAGGAACGAATGGAAACTTGGTGTGGCGAGATAAACCCTCACCACGCTTCATCCTTTGGCTCTGAATCGCTGCCAGGTGTCTGGGTTCTGGCTCGCCTGAGCTCCGGGCAGTGACAGGACCGTCCCTTTGGTTTCTATTCTCACTTCTTGCTTGTTATTATCCTGGCATGATACCATGTTCTGGGAGCCTCAGCATTTACTTGGCTCTGCCTTTTAAGGCAAGAAGGGTCCGTATAACGACACTGTGTTCCTCCTCGGGCTAATCTCTGCCATCTCATCTCACTGTTCCTCCGGGAGGGATGCTGCGATGTTCCAGCCGGTGTGCCGGAGATGCTGAGCAGAGTTCCTCAGAGACAGGAACAGCAGGTGCCTGGATTCTAGGTCATGGTGTATCTGCAATCAGCTCAGACTCTTTGTGACAGTGGCACTTGTGCAGCGTGGCGTAGATTGTGTGCGCGGGTCAGATTGAAGGGAGGGGGGATCCCCTCCTCTGTCCCAGTGGGAGGAAGACAAATCATATGTCAGATGGAATAATACACGAGTATCTAGCACGGTGCCGAGCCCTTAACGTGTTCCTAGTCAATGGCACCTTCTATTAAGCGTAGGCTGTTATGTTACGCTTATTGTATCCTCAATGTACTGGTGATTCTTTTTAGCTCATTTCCTTGCACCCCATGATTTTTGGGGTCTTTCTAAGAGTGTTTTATTAAGTGTAAGGACCTGGCCGAGGGGCGTGTATGTTTTTGGGGTCAGGGTGGGCTGGGGGAGCAGTATTTTGTGGCTGTTTCGTGGCTTGGTTCTGAGTTAATGTACTAAGCATGTCTTTTATTTTCTGTGTTCTGATGCTTTGACACCTGGGGCCTTGCTGACCTTGGAGGGACTGTCCCTCCCAGGGTTAGCCAATCCCTGCACATATTGACTGATAGTAAACAACTTGCCTGTGAGAGAAATTTTTAAGTACAAACTGACCAATCCAGAGTCCACACCCCCAACCATCTCCTGTATGAGGTTTTCACACTCCTGGGCCACTGTTCACCTGCCCCAATCACCCCAGGGCCAGGTGTCAGACAACCAGGGACAGCTCCTAGCTCGGGGTCCACTAAAATCATCCAAACCAGCCCATTCACTCTTGCACCTCCCACCTGCGAAAATGGCTAAAGGAAACCTCATTTACAATGGAGTCGGGAAGCCCTGAAACGTACAGACCCGGCAGGAAGAAAGGTTTCCTCTGACCCTACAGCGCAAGCTGCCCACCGTCTGCAACTAATGGCAAACCCCACGGCCCACCCCCATTCCCTGCTTTCAAGCTGCCTCCTCTGTTCTCTGGACTTGCCTATGGTTCACCATAGTTTGTTTGTCCCGAACTGCAATTTTTTGCTATTCCTGAATAAACTCATTTTGCTGGTAAAATACGTGGGTTTTTTTTTTTTTTTTTTTTTTTTTTAGGTCAACACTCCCCACAGAAACCACAATAAAAGCTTTTCCCATAGTTACCCCTCCCCCTCTGCCTCCTGGCCAATCTTAGTTCTTCTTCCCACCACACACCCCCTCCACGGCGTGGCGTGCCATGGGATCTGTAACAAGTCATCTTTGCAATGGCAATCATCTCCTGATCTGTTGGCCTTACTGAACCTCAACTTTTCTACTGATACATAGAAAAGTTGTTTCTCTATTTTAAAACAGTTAACCCCTGGAGGAAATGGAGGGCGGTGTCTGTGGCTTGGTTGACAACAGTGTAGCTGGTGAGGAAGTAACAACACCGCTAACAGTGATTGTGCTTCCTGAACCTCAGATCGGGACCCGTGATCTGAGCCAGCACCATGTCTCAGGTGTTACGGGCATTAACTGTTCTGGTCTGGAGTAGCCAGGACAGGGCGGCTGCTGCCACAGACGCTCTTTAGACAGTCCTGGGGGCATGTCAGGAGCTCATGGAAGGGGCAGCTTTGAGCATGACCTCTGCCTTTCTCTTTCAAGAATTAAAATGCTCCCCAAAAGAGCTAGGACTTGGCGATCAAGGCCTGGAAGGGGCCCACAGGGGAAGAGGCTCTGCCTGAGGGGGTGGAGGCTGGCAGCGTTGAGGCTGGCTGCTCTGTGTGCAGAGTTTGGGGCCATAGTCTTGCAAGTAGTGGGTTCCTTGCTGCCACCTGCTTGCCGAGCTCTTAGAATGTTCCTCAGGGAAGCCATGGGGAAAGCCGCCTGGCCTTTCCTCTGGGAAGTGCTCGTGCACACGTGGCGGGCATCAACCTGGAGAACTGGTCCATGGCCTCAGGGTGATGGATGTCATCCGGTTAATATTTAGATTGGAGGATGAAAACCAGAATTCTTTATTTTCCTTTCTGGATAATCTAACTTCACTCCTTTAGCATTTTCTCCTAACCAAACTGTCAGTAGGTGCACGTTTTCTGCTCCTGGAAGAGAGGGTCTTGATTTCACTGTGCTGCTTCCCGGACCATAGATGTCACAGGACCTTTCTCAGCCTGACGAGATGATGAAAACTAGCCTCCTCCCCTGTTTTTTGTTATTTCCCCGGGGTCCATCATTTCTAGAGCCACATTCTACTGGATTTATTACACTGGGGTTTTAAAGTTTGTTTTTTCTTTTTTAAAAGAACTGGTAATGTTAAAATCACTGTGTTTCTCTTTTCTCTCCCTTTGACATCTATTTAATTTTTTTTTCAAACCCTTGCCAATTAAAAAAAATTTTTTTTAATAAATTTATTTCTTTTATTTATTTATTTTTGGCTGCATTGGGTCTTTGTAGCTGTGTGGGCTTTCTCTAGTTGTGGCGAGAGGGGGCTATTCTTCGTTGCAGTGCGTGGGCTTCTCATTGCGGTGGCTCCTCTTGTTGCAGAACATGTGCTCTAGGCATGTGGGCTTCAGTAGTTGTGGCACGCAGGCTCAGTAGTTGTGGCGCCCAGGCCTAGCTGCTCCACGGCATGTGGGTTCTTCCTGGACCAGGGCTTGAACCCGTGTCCCCTGCATTGGCAGGCAGATTCTTAACCACTGCACCACCAGGGAAGCCCCTCTATTTAATTTTTGCAATTAAAATGTCCATGAGCTATGGTGGAAGACACTTGAGAAGTTTCGACCTGAGGAATCCTAGCACTTATATTCCTAGAAGGAGGATGGGATGCCTTTCCTCCTCTGGCCACTCCTTCAATTTCCTCTAATTGTTCGGTATTGTTCCACAGACTCAGAATTCATTACAACTGTATAACTTCTCAATATAAATTATTAAGGAATATAGAATGAGAAATTGAAGGAGACCTATAGAGAGGAATATTTTTGTAGGTTGCAAAAGCCCTCCATGACAGTCTCATGATGAAATCAATTGGAAACTAAGGTTTCTGTGGTGGGAAGCTGTGGGGATGACAGTAGTCCTTTGCCAGGGGCTGTCTGCACCATCCACAGAGATGCAGCCAGGAACCGCAGATTGCCTTTGGTGGGGTGTCCATTGCTGAGGTTTCAAAAGGTGCTGCTTCCAAATGAAGTAGCCTGGGTTCTGATTTAGCCACATTTGTATCCCGTATGTTTATTCTACGTCACTGAATAGAAGGTGACCACATGGCATAAACTTGATTCAGTGAGCATCTCCTATATGCGCCAGGGACATGCCCCTGCCAAGACCTTCATGGGCGATGCAGCCCTGCTTCCTTTGGATGGCCTTGGTGGCTTTGTTTTACATCCCCTTGGTGGCCTTTTTGGTGGAGAAGGGTTTGGGGAATATTTCTCAGTTCATTGGAGGCCCTGTATCTCACTTTACAACTCACAGCACTTCATAAGGACTCCTTTACTGTGAAAATACTGATCATAAGTGTACACCAATGCGTGGGAAAGTAATAACTTATGACTTGATCTGCATTAATCAGAAAATGTATAGTGGAAGACCAACTTTAAAGAACGCTAAAATGTTTGCATAAAAGGGTGTCAGGTGCAATTATTAAGACCGAGAAGGGGTACAGAGACAATGCCAAGAGGGAGATCATCCCTAGTGATTAGTACCAGCCAAGGCAAAGGCCCAGAGCACAGAAGACTGAGCTGGGGCCCCCCCGCATCCCAGCTCATTTCCTGTTTGAACCATAGCTATTTGCATATCTGTCTCACTTTCCCTTTCCCTATTCAAGAGCAAGCTTTCTACCTAACGCAGTATTTACCCAGTGCCTTGCAAATAGCAGGTGCTCAATAAATCAATGGATGGATGGAATAATGAAAGAACAAAATGAGACAGATAATCAAGAAATGGGTCACTGAGGTCTGGAGTGGAGGTGAGTTTGCTCTGGTCTGCATGTGGGCCCAAGGGATTCAGGCAGAGAGTGTGGGAGAGGGGTCAATAGGAGATGAAACTGGGGGTCCTTCTACAGGTACTCCTCCTCAGCCTGGGTCCCAGCAGCGGTGCACAGATGGGCTCCATCCTCTCCAGGCTCCAGGGAGCCTGCCTGCCTGCAGGGGGCGCCAAATCATCCAGCACCATCTCATTTGGTGCATTCGCTTTTGCAAAGGCTTTCTCAACTCTCTGCGGGATGGTTTTAGTCTGTGGAGATTCTGCGTGGTTTGACACGTTTACATTGGGCACAGGGCTCCCTTTCTGCCCTCCCCTGTGCATTTCCAGCTCTGCTTTTAAATGAAGAGGTGGAGTAGACTTGTGGTTGCATTACTTTTCACCTGACCACTTTATAGGGTCTTTCCTCGGCGACATGTTTGGGGCAAAGTCTTCACTTTTTTTTTTTTTTAAGTTAAATGTTTAATTGACTCTGCACTATACGCATTCCTCCATTATGAGTTGGAATCTGCCTTTTAGCTGGCAGTCCTTCAAATATAATTTTAAGATTTTTATTAACAATCTGACTTGGGAGCTCCCTGTACCTCACTGATTCACTGATCTGATAAGAAGTTTGTATTTCACAAAAGTGACAGTGTTACTCTAATAGAAGAAATGGAAGAAAGACCCTCCCTAGGTCAGGGAGAACACCCAGTAGCTTGCTTGGTTTCCTCTCTCTCGCTCTCTGTCTGTCTGTCTGTCTCTCTAGGTCCCTGGAGACTAGTTCAGCCCTGGACTCTTATAAGGATTGAATATCCTCAAACCTCTACGTAAAGCACAAAGATTCATGGCAGAGTATGAGAGAGACAAATGTCTATTTATCTCTTTTTGGACGTGATAAACAAAAGGATGTCCTCATTTGTGGAAATAACAAGGAACTCTCATTCCAGCTCTTAAAACAATCTGTCTGGAGTGTCTGCATTCTAGAAAAGTAGTGCACTAAGATGCGGCTTTGATCCTGCCTGGCCCACTTGAGGCTGATTCAGAATGTCTGGGGCCAGTTCCCTCTTGTTCCCTGTGAGCAATCAGCCCTGACAAGGTGGGTCTGGGCAGGAAGGAGGCAGCCCACAGTCGTTGTTGGGAGTAGGCTACCCTTGTCTGCCTGTCACTCACTGTGTGACTTGGGGCAAGTTGCTTCATCTTTCTGAGCCTCAGTTTCCTTATCTGTAAAAGAAGAATAATAATACCTTCCAGGTTACTGTGAGGTGTACTATACAAGGCATGCAGGGAATTTTACCTGATCCATTGTAAGCTCTCCATAAAGAGAGCAGCTGGAGGGCAGCAGTCTCCACACTTTTGTGCCATTCCTCCCTTCTGGAATATTCTTTCTCCTCCTCTGCCTGTCAAAGTCCCATCTAATGCCATGAGGAGGCCTCTCTGAGCATCCCAGCCAGCTTTATTCTCAGGAATTCTGATTCATTTATTGTCTGTACCACTCACCAGGGTCTTTTCATATTCTGTCTATTGTTTTTCCCTTGACCGTTTTTTAGGGTTTTATTTATCACTATTATAAAAAAGTTAAGTGTGAGTCTTAGTTCCTCAACTAGGCAGTAAGTCTATGGAGTTTACTTTTTATTTTTATTTATTTATTTATTTTTGGCTGCGTTGGGTCTTCATTGCTGTGCGAGGGCTTTTCTCTAGTTGTGGCGAGCAGGGGCTACTCTTCGCTGTGGTGCACGGGCTTCTCATTACGGTGGCTTCTTTTGTTGCAGAGCATGGGCTCTAGATGCGCGGGCTTCAGTAGTTGTGATGCACAGGCTCAGTAGTTGTGGCACGCGGGCTTAGTAGTTGAGGCGCACAGGCTTAGTTGCTCCGCGGCATGTGGGATCTTCCCGGACCAGGGCTCGAACCCGTGTCCCCTGTGTTGGCAGGTGGATTCTTAACCACTGCGCCACCCGGGAAGTCCTATACATGGAGTTTAGTGAATGTATTTCTGCACCTCCACCTTCACTTAATCAGATAACCTGAAGAGAATTTTGTATCTTTTGCATAAGCTCACTAAATACTTGAAGATAATATCTAAATAATATCCCCAGAGTGGGTTACTTGATTGATTCTACTGGCACTACACAAATCTTTTGTTATTTTGAAGTGGGCGCTCACTCCCGCAGCCAGCCCGGATCAGGTGTCATGTACATAAACAAAAATCATTCAGTAATTCAGCAAGTGTGGGCGCCTATTATACCAGTCAGGCACTGTGTTGGTTATGGGACACACTAATGAATAACACCAGACCCAAATCCTGTCCTCTTGAAACTTGTGCTTTAGGGGGGGTGATGAACATTGATCAGTGTATAAAAATTGTGATGAGTTTTATGTAAGAAAAAGGTATAGAAGGCTATGGGTGTAGATAAGTGTGGGGACATGGTATAAACTGGTGAGTAGAGAAGGCTGTCTTGGTGTTAGAATTAACATTACCCAGGTGAAGGGGAATGTGGAGAAAAGGGAGTTATTGGACCGGGTGAGCCAGCACCCTGTGGTGGGAGAGTGTGGGCTGGCCATAATGGGAAACGGGGCTAGAGTGGTGGGCAGGGGCCCACGCACAGGCTTGTGGTCATGTCAGTAACTCAGCCTTTCCTCTGAAAGCAATAAGAGGTCATTGGGGGCGTTTTGAGGAGGAGCCAGAAAGGACCTGATCTGCATTTTCATCGAAAAGGGCTGCAGTGTGGACAGTGGGCTGGAGGACGGTGCACGTGGTCACAGGAGAGCAGCTAGAGGCCTTCCTGACGGTCTGGGTGAGTGGAGCAGCCGCAGAGAGGGAGAGAGAGGATGGATTCAAGAGGTAGGAGTTGAAATGGGCTGAGCTTGAAGCTGGATTGGAGAGGGGCGCAGGGAAGATGCAGGGGCCCGATGTCTCCTGGGTTTCTGGATTGAGCATCTGGATGGATGGAGGTGCTGTATACCGACATGTGCGCTCCTGGGAGAGGACCGGGCTTAGGGGGTGTTTGTGAATTTAGTTTGGTTGTGTTGCGTTATGGTGCCTTTGAAACCCAAGCTCCAAGAGGAGCTTTCACGTGGGCCGTTGGATGAAGCATTCGGGAACTCTGAGAACAGGTCTGGGTTAGGGGTAAGCTTAAGAGTCACTGGTGTGGGGTAACTGAAGTTGTGGGTGGGAATGAGAATTGGAGACAGGGTAGAATGAGGGAGAAGAGGGCTTAGACTGAACCTTGAGAAACTCTGACATTCATGGCTGGTTACAGGAGTATGAGCTTGAAAAAGAGCCTGAGGGATGGGCAGAGGGGAAGAAAAACCACGAAAGTTAGATGTCATAGGAGCCCAGGGAAGAGAGCAGAGCCAGAGGGAAAGTGTGATCAACATCAAAAATGGCTGGAAGGACAAATAAAATGAAGATTGGAACTGGCTCATTGGATCTGGAGACTAGAAGTCATTGAGGAGCTGAGTGAGAGATGTGTTGCTGGACCAGTAGGGTCAGACCCCAGTGGGAGGTGTGGATGGGCAAAGAGAAGAGGGAGGAGGGAAGTATAGACAATTCTTAATTTGCTTGTGTGGGGAGAGAGAAAGAGAGCAATGGGGAACTGTGGAAACAGGGGAGCGTTTCTTTGTCTTTGTTAGGTTTTTAATAAGAGAGACTTGAGTACAATTACAGACCAATGCAAAGGATTCACTGGCAAGGGAGAGGCTGAATATTCAGGAGAAAGAGGATCTTATCTATAGTGTTTTAGGGTGAATGGCTGTCCTTGTTTGCCCAGGACAGAGGGGTGTCCTGGGACCCAGGACTTTCAGTGCAAAAACCAGAACAGTCTTAGGTTAACTGGGATGGTTGGTCACCTGAGTTTTTAGAGAAGGTGAGAGGGGATGAGATCCAAAGTATAGGAGTAGGAACCTACTTCTGCAGGAGGAGGGCCACCTTCTCTCTTGCAATGGAGAGAAGGAAAGGATGAACTGAGGTGGAGGGTGGTTCATAGGCTTGTTTTGCGGGGGAATCGAAGGGTGCTCATCTGATGTTTTCAATTTCCTTTAGGAAGTAAGGGGTATGATTATTTGCTGAGGGGGGATGACTGGAGAAAGTTTCAAATGCTTCTCATGGAACTTGGGAGAGCAAGTTGACAAGAGAAATATAGTGGTATTACTGGGTGGTGGTGAAGGGCCATGTGAGGTTGGGTGCCATGAATTTATAACAATGCTCATTTGCCCGTCACGTGTATAGGATTATCCAGCAGAGATCAGCTGCTCAAGGGCAGCTTAGAGATGGTGGATGGTTGGCTTCCCGCAGGGCTGAAATTTTTCCAGCCGGTGCAACAATTCTAGCAACAGAACAAAAGAGTGAAAGGAAAAATTTAATGTACTGCCAAGAATTTTATTAAAGTGGTGGAAGATGGAACTTAGGCTGCGCAAAGTAAAAGTGAAGAACTTAGGCTGGAGAAAGGAAGAAGTGATGATGGATTTGGAGTAAAATCAATGGATTGGTAAGGTTGGCGGTAAGGCTGTGAGCCCAGGGTGGAGGCTGTGGTTGAGCTGGAGGTGTGAAGTTGTCACCAAGCATGCCAGAGGGCACAGGGCATGAGGCTCGGAGGGTGCTGGCTGGGACCTGTGAATGTACATTCTCTTCATGGGATGTTATAACAAAGGAAGGGAGGGACAAAAATACTCTAGGGGGAAGTAGGGTGAGTGATTGATGGTAGAGGCAAACTTCTAAATGTGTTGAAAAAAATAAAGCAAATGCATTTAAATGCTTTAGGGAAACTACCATTATCAACTGGTCTTTGATTCTAGGATAAATGGTGTTATGGGTTGAATTGTGTCCCCCTAAAATTCGTATGTTGAGGTCCTAACCCCCGTGTCTTCAAATGTGACCTTATTTGGAAATAGGGTCATTGCAGATATAATTAGTCAAGTTAAAATGTGGTCATTGGGGTAGCCCTAATCCAATAGGACTGGTGTCCTTATAAAAAGGGGAAATCTGGACACACATACACACACACACACACACACACACACACACACACAGAACACCATGTGAAAATGAAGGCAGAGATCAGGGTGATACATGTATAAGCCAAGGATGCCAAAGATTGCCAGCAAACCACCAGAAATTAGGAGAGAGACCTGGAACAGATCCTTCCCTCAGCCCCCAGAAGGAACCAACTCTTTTGACACCTTGATCTTGGGCTTTCGGCTCCAGACTGTGAGACTAGATTTCTGTTGATTAAGCCTCTCAGTCTGCGGTACTCTGTTATGGCAGGAAACTAATACATTTGGGATTATGGGACTTCAGTCAGTATTTCATATACTCTCCTCTTTCATAGTTTCTCCCTATCCTGTCTCTAGTTCTGGTGTAATTCTAATTTGGTATTCTGAGCAAACGTATTCCTCTAATTATCTTGCCTTTCTTACTCTCCTATGTAATATTTTTAATCTTTAACAGGCTACCCTAGGTAAGAATATATGACGTGTTTTAGGGGCTTGAAATGCTTTCCACAGAAAGTTGGAGACACAGTCTTAGTTATAACAACTTCCAGAAAAATTAGGTAAGACGACTCCATACTCTAAAGGACAGTCCTCAAAGTGTGAAGTCACCCCGCTCCAGCACAGACCCCGTGACGACAAGGAGGGTCAGGCATGGAGACCCCAAAAGGGTCTGGAGCCACGTGCAGGAGATGCCCATGTAGGAAGCTGGTTGTCTCTGGGCAACTTTCACCATCTCTTAGAAGCTGATATTCTGTCTCGTGGGAGCTTTATGAGCACTGGGGATCATGGATGTAAAAGCAACCTGCACAGTTCGTCGGCTCGCCGTCCATCTCCTCAGTTTTTTCTTTCGTTCATTCCCGGGGTCAGCGAGCTGACATCCCTCAGGGCTGCTGTGTCCGAGGAGATGGGATCGTGGAGCATGCAGCACTGCCCTCAGCGCTGGGCAGACAGAAGCCGCTGTCAGCTCTCTGGCTGGTCTCCTGTCTTCCTGATGTAACAGTCCCCTGAATTGACCAGTGGGAAATAGTTTCCGTGTCTCCTGATAACTCCTCCCAGCTCGCTTTCGTTCAGTGACCATCCCAGATCCCCTTCCCACAGTCCCTGAAGGCAGCAAGTGCAGGAGAAAGGGCACCGGCCAGTCGGGGGTCAGAGCCCTGACTGTGTCCTCGGGCAGGGCCTGTCCCCACCTCCCTCCTGCTCCCATTGGCCTCCTTTGATCTTCTCAATCGCTCTGTGAAGCGGCTGCCATTCCCGTCTGACCGATGAGCAAATTTGTGATTAAGTGACTTGCTAGAAGCAGAGGCGAATTCCTGGAGGAGCCTAGATGTGGTGGGCATTGGGGGTTTGCCTCGCCAGCACCTGCTTCCTCATCCTCTCTGCACAGCGCCTGGCTGTGTTTGGGGACACAGCTCTTTTCCTGGGCTCCGGTGAGGACCCCGTGTCCAGGTCAGTGCCAACAGGCGTGAACCTTCCCGAGGCCACGTGGGACCCAAGTCAATCACAGTGATTCTCAGAACTTATGGGAGCTACAGGAAAGGACCTTAGCCCTTCCCCTTTGAACTTGAACCTGAGAGGTGTGAGAGAGGCTGGCTGAGACAGAGGCAGCACAGAGGAAGTACAGCTGAGAGAAGGAGGAAGGGAAGGTCCCATGACATCGTTTGAACTCTTGGGTCAAACTGTGTCTTAGTTAGTCCTGCCTGGGCTTGTGACACTGGTCTTTGTGCTCCAGCTTGTGTGTGTGTATGTGTGTGTGTGTGTGTGTGTATGCACGCATGTGTGTTACTGGCACTGAAGAGGGTAACTGATACCCAGTGCTACAATGTGAAACCCTGAGACCCCAGACCAACCCCCCCCCCCCAGTGGTAGCCACATTGCTTTCTGAAATAATTACAGGTCCAAAGATGACATCTCTGAATGTGACATGCAAATCAAAGCTGCTATTTTTTGTAAAGAAGCCGAATGAACTCACTGGCTGTTCTTTATGAGACTTTCAACAGACTCTTCATTCCAAGGAAGAAGTGATTCTAGATTTTCTGTGGATCTCTGTGCAGGCTGTGACTGTGTGTGTGAGTGAGCGTGTGAAAGTGTATGAGGGGGAAGATGGGACATAGGTGGGGGAGGACGGATGAGAACAATGATGGGAAAATTCTTTGCAAAGTTAAAGGTCTTGTTCGAATATGATGTGACCTTCCATGATTGTTCAGTTGATTCTTGGCCTCTGAAAGCTCCATGATTAGTGCAGGGGCTTCCCTTGATTCTTCCTGATGACCTGGGAGTTCCCGGCGGTGATGACTCAGACTGGTGGGGTAGCATTTCTTCCTCAGAGACCATGACCTGGAGCCCAGCCTCGAGACGGAAGAGAAGGGAGCGGAGGCAGAAAGGAGGCCAGGCCAGCAGGTGCTGTGCTGGGGATGGGTTCTAGAGGCACATCCTCCCCTGGCCCGGCTTCTGGTGCTGTCACCACCTTCTCCTCTCCTGTGTGGAGTTGGCTGATGCCACTACTGGGATGCATGCAGCCCAGCCCCGGGCGCATTGCATGGACACAGTGTCACACCACCACCTTTGTCCCGTGGCTTCTCTCCACGTTCCCATAGCACATGGGACCCCCGTGGGCTTAGGGCTCGTGCTGATGATGGCCACTGATCATCCTGGCACAGCCGACGGGGACCGGGCAGGCACAGCGTGCTTGCCTATTGCATTCACAGCAGCAATGCTGCTTTTGTTGTTGTCACTATATATTCTATTTTATTTTTCATTTGAAATATTGTTAGTGCTTACCCTAGGTCCAGCCTTTTTCCAGGTGGGAAAATTCAAAAGCAGGGGACATAGGGAGAGGCAAATACCCTTGAGATGAGTGAAGTATTCAGCACCCTCTCCCCTTATACTCTCCCTTGGGATCCAGCCTTCTCTGCAGATGGAATAACAGACCCGCCTCACCTCTCAGACCTTCTCTTACCAATTCACTCTCAAGATTTCAGCTAGGCTCCAGGCTTTTAAATGCACATGGCCTGAAAGACGTAGCTCCTGGATCCATGGATCATTTATGGCTCAGGGTAAGTACGTTTGCAATGGGTTTGAATGGAGCAGAGCACCCAAGGGGACTGGGCTTGAGAGGCCACGTTGCCTGGGTGCAACGTGATGTGCTGTGCCCCCTCAAAGTGACGCACCCCTGCTGCCCAGACTGGCGTCTGCTGCCCACCACCACCGCCTCCTTGACCAGCATTACGGGCACTGTGTTTGCTCCTGGAGACCGGCACCTTCATCACAGTGCTTGGGGCTCCTTCCGTGGTGTGTCCAGGGTCTAGGCTGGATAACTCCTCCCTGGACGATGCCTGCTGGGTTTGAGCCCGTCGGCTTCAGACCCCTCCTGACCGCTAAGGGGCCTGCCTCAACATCCCCGGCAGCTCACCTCTCTCTGCTGGTCCCTCCGAAGGCGCAGCTGCAGACTCGGCTTGGTTTGTGGTGTAGACGATGGCTTGGTGGCCCTTGTCCTGGGCTGACTTCTGGCCCCCGGTGCCCCCACCTCGAGGTGGGCGGCCAGTGCCTCTCACCTCTCCGGGGCTGCGCAGAGCTGCAGGGAGTGAGCCGGGAGGAGCTCCTGGAGCCGGGAGCTGGCATCCGATCCAAGGGCAGTTTTCATTTCTGTCCTCACCCAGCCTGCCCGCTTGGACGGTGCCCTGGAGAGCAGACCCTTGGTCTGACTTCTGGCCGGGGTGCTGTGCTGCTTGGGTGTGGGCTGAGGACAGAGGTGGTGGTCGTGCACGACTTGGCCCCTGGGCCTCTCTTCTCTGGAAGGTGCTGGAAACCACTGGAAAGAATGGGGGATGTTTGCTCCTCCTTCGTCCCTGGGGGCTGTCGTGGCACTTGTGCTTCCTTCTGGCCTGGAGAGAGGTTCCAGGTACAACCCTGTACTGCTCCCCTGGAAGGTCCCGGGGAGGGGGAGAGGCTGCTCCCCGGGTGGAGGAGGAGTTCGGGGTGCCCCTGCCCTGGGGCCTGCGCCGGCCTTGCTCCCGGGGACGAGGAGTCCCCTCCTCCACTCCCACCAGCCCCCAGGTGTCTGGGACCTGGGAATGCCCTCCCCCAAGTGGCTCTGATCTTATTCCAAGGCCCGTGTTGGCCAGAGTCGCAGAGTTGGCTGTGTGGGCACCCCTGGGCCTGAGGGGCTGCAGGAGACCTTGGACACACCTGCTAGGGTGAACCCACCTAGGTCCCAAGGACCCCCGCTGGACCAGTTGGGAGACGGGGACTGGAGAGAAGATGTGTGTGTCCTGGGGGGGGCCACCTCTGCTCCTGCTCTGGCCCCATGAAGCACAGCCAGTGGGAGCCCAGGGAGGCATTTCTGCCGCGGGAGGAGCTGGTCCTGAGATGGGCGGGGATCTGCCCCAGCATCCCCAGGAAGAGCCCCACTTCTCCATCAGCAGCTGGAGCGCCTGCCCAAGCTCCCTGGGGAACATTGGGCCCTCTGCCCCGCCTTCCTTTAAAGGGACACTGTCGCAAGAATATCAAGACTGTGACAGTGGAGCATTAAACTAAGTCAGGGCCCTGTGTACAGGTTGCTGGCTCATAACGCTGACCCCGAGCCTTTATAATTTTTATGAACCTAATTTTTTACTGAGGTAGAGTTGATTTACAATATTATATTAGCTCAGGTAGTATAACACAGTGACTCAAAATTTTTATGGATTATACTCCATTTAAAGAAATTATAAAATATTAGCTATAAAAAATAAAGCAAAGGGACTCTCCACTGGGAGAGGGTCCATCGGGATGACCACAGTGAACCAGAGGGGCTCCCCTGATGTTCTGGACTTGGTGGAAATCACACTCCTCCAGTTTTGCCATATCATTCCTCATAGAAAGACAAGTAAATAAAGTGGTGATTTCTCAACACTGACCCATCTGGGCCACCACCTGGTTTGGAAAAGTCCCTGCAACGTGAAGCGCCTTTTCAGGGGAAATGGCACACTGCGTTCTCCGGCAGTGTCTTTCCCGTGGTTGTCTTGCAGGCTGGTGAAGTGCTGAGTGCGGTATTTGAACTCAGGTCCGTTGGCTATTCAAATTCATCACACCATGCCTGACTGGACTCAGGCTCTGAGACTCATTTTTCTAACTAGGATGTTTTCTCCTAAAACAAGGCTCCTGTTTCTGTAAATGTTTATCGATCACTTTGTTACACATGGAACGGAATTGCTTTGAATGAGGTGGGGGCAGGGGACATGGCCATCTGCAGAAAGGGTCCAATTAACTGATTTCATGCCAGCCACAGCCTGACGCAGACTTTCATTTTAGAGATTAGGTTGAAAATAAAAGCGAGATCAGAGCATCGCAAGCATGAGGCAGGAACGCACCGTGAATTCAAGGGAGAGACGGAAGCATTTGGACCCTGAAGACAAGCATGACATTGCAGTTTAGTTTGGATGAGGAAACTGAGATCTCTCGGAAACGCCTCTGCACGTGTGCGAGTGTCTCTATCAAGTTCCTGCTGCTGTGCAACCATTAACATTGGTCCTAAAATACCTGCGGTGCAGAGCATTTGAAATGAGCTTTTCATTTGCTAAAATGTTGCAGCGAGCCGGCAGAAGTGAGGCTTGTGTGCGACTTTCTGATGGTTTAAAACGCCTTGCAGAAATGGGGGGTGGTGACAGTTTTTCTTTTTTTTTTTTTTTGGCTTGTCTACAGAATGAGTGGAAAGAGAAAGTATACCTAAATACTGTGCTCATTCCCAAGGGCACACCAGGCAATGCAAACACCAGAGGCAGGACTGATGGGAGGGAAAGGGATGCTGAGGCCAAAAGAACTCTCCGTGGCACAGATCCTGCCTCCTCAGGGCTGGAAAGGACACCAGAGGCCATCCCCGCCCCCGCTCCTGTGGCAGGTGGGGAGACAGAGGCAGCGACTGCTTGCTCCGGGCGGTCCAGCCGGCTAGTGGCAGAGCCTGGGGCTCACCTAGACCCTCCAATCCCCAGGCCAATCCTCTTTCCATTCTGCTTCCCCGCAAACATTATCTGTCTGGAAATGTCGGCTCCCACACTTCAAAACAGAAAACTCCTTGTTCTCACTCCCCAAGTGAGTAATTTGTTTTCAGTGTTTACATTAGCTGGAAACAGAGCTGGGAATACTCCTCACTCTGTTTTCAAATGAGATGTATTTTGATCAAGTTTCCTGGCCTCAAATGCTTCTCTGCTTTGTCAGGGCTTGTTGGTTAGAGCTTGGTTCATGGAGGTTCTCAGAGCGGCGGGTGGAGCTCGGAGGAAGAGTTCCAGGTCGTCCCTGGGTTTTGTTTTCTTCCAGGCACGGCTGGAACCTGCAGCACAGTCAGATCACACTGTTCCACATGAGAAATATGCTGTGAGGTCGCATTCCTGACCATGAACTTGGCACCAAATGAGTCGTAGAAGTGAAACCAAAAAGTGTGACCAAGGGTGGGTAGATGACCCTTGAAGACCGAGCCCCGGCTTTCAGCTGCCAACCACCTCGCTGGCAGCAAAGCCCTTGTTCTAAGTTGGGGTGGGGGACAGTGGCTACCTCCTCACACCTGGGGCAGATCTCTTGTGACCCCAACCACTAGAGATGCTATAAGCGTCCAGGTAGGTCTGAGATGTAGCCGAGAAGATGAGAATGGAAAAAGGGAAGCTTGAGAAAGAGAAAGAGGCAGGAATAAAAGAGGGGAAGAGCACGGGAAGGATGGGAGACGCATCGGAGGGCAGGGGAGCTTGTGCTCACCACGGTCCGGGACCTCCCTGGGGTCCCTCAGCTTCCTCACTCTGGAGGGTACTCACATGAGCCAGTGGTCTCCAGCCCAACCCAGTGGAAGGACCACAGTCCACAGGTCGGGGCTGTCAGGGACAGGGTGATGCTTGGTCAAGTTTGCGACTTCAGGATTAGGTCTGCTAACTCCTGGCTTCCTCTGGCCTTCCTTACCGGGTAGAGATTCAAAACCTTTTGTAAAACTACCCAAGCACTTCTGCGTCTGGCTGTGTAGGCAACCGGAAAACTGTCCCCTTCAGAAATACTTACAATGCCGACACATGATAAAAACGTAGGTGTCGGTACAGTCGAAGCTGGGAGGAAAGGCAAGTCTCGAGAGGCAGGAAGAGGGGACGGGAGGGGAAGTGGAGGTGGCTAGGGGACACTGCGGTGAGGCTGCTCTGGGTCCACCTGGGTGGGGGGCTCTGCCTGGAGGGCTCGGCACAGAGCCTGCAGAACCTCACCATCTGGGGACCCCCTTCCCGAGCGCGTCCACCTGGCACACACCTGCAGTCTCTTTTCCCCGTTTTTTTTTTTGTGTGTGATTGGTCCCCTTGCACTTGACCGAGAATGGCCACATTTCACCAGCATCAGTGCCCCAGAGTGCAAGGACCTCCCGAGGCCCCAAAGGGGCGATAAGAAATATCAGAGCTGGTGGACACGCTTTTAATTGGGCACCACTCTGGGTCTTGCACGCCCTGCCCTGGGCGGGGAGCACTGGCCGCAGGTGTTCTGGCCCAGGTGCGATGCTCTGAATCCGGATGAGTGGCAGAGCGGGCTAGCACACGGGGCACCGGTCTCCCCTTAGCCACCCTGTGCCTTTCATCTCCTACTATGGCCACAGCATGTATTGTTCCCACGAGGACAAAACAAAGACTCTTGGATGGTGATGTCTCCTGCCACCCAAGCAGCAAACACACACACACACGCACACATACACACACACACACAGGACTCCACGCCTGGTCTGCTTCCCCGTGTTAGAAATATCTGGGCTTGGGAGAAGGCATGCTGGCAGGGCCCATTGGCCTCCGAACACCCTTTCTGCCTGTTCTCCACCTAGAGACAGAAAGAGCTTACTGCATGCAGGCCTGGCCCCAGGAATTGCACACTTTGCTTTATTAACCCCATTGATCTTGGGGAGCCCTGTCTTATGCTGGTGTCCCACTCCGTGGACCATCTGCATGATTTTAAGGACGAGAAAGTGAGAATGTCCACTTCTAGCAGGTCATTATGACGTCTTTGAGAGAAGGCAGCATGTATCAGTGGTAAGATAGTGTTTTAGAGTTTCTTCAACATTATTCAGACTTAACAGGGCAAAGATTTGCATTAAATTTTGCCACAACTTTAATTACTGAATACCTTATTCAACTTTACCTTTGAAAAGGTCTATTGAAATGAATATTTCTAGTTTTCTAAAATTTTTGGAGAATAAGCTAAAAGATATGCCTCTAACTACAAGAGTCACCAGCATAATTAACTTTGATTATTTTGATTATTATATAATTAATTGGATACTGGTTAATAGTATTAGATACTCTTGGTAATAGTCTTGATAACCCCTCCACACCCACACTCTTGCATAACTCTCTGAAACTGAGAATGTGATTGACTGTCATGACTAGAATGTGATTGACTAGTAATGTAAGAGGGAAGAACAAATCGGATGCCATGTTGGATCTGTTTCTTTTACTTTAACCTTTGTATTCTATTGCTTTTGCTACAAGTTAACAATGTTGCCTATAGCCTGGAATATACAGGATAGCCCATTCTCAAGGCTCTGACCTTTAAAGGTATAACATTTTCCCATTGATACAGAGATAAAAAGTTGCAGAACAGAGAATAACATTTGTCTTGTTGGAGGTTTACAGGAACATCATGACCTGACCTACGTGGACAGATGTAAGAACAAAGGATTCTGACACCAGGAAGTCTGCAACAACCAACCACGCCCCCTCCCTTTTTAGTATAAAAGAAGCCTGAATTCTAGCTCGGGTAAGGTAGTTCTTTGGGACGCGAGTCCACCATCTTCTCGGTCCACTGGCTTTCCGAATAAAGTCGCTATTTATTGCCCCAACAACTCATCTCTTGATTTATTGGCCTGTCATGCAGTGAGCAGTACGAGCCTGGACTCGGTAAGAGTAACAAATCCTTTTGTAAGTAGCTGGTTTCTAAGTATTTGCTTTTTTTTTTTTTTTCTTTTTAAAGAACTCAATTTTTAAAAAAAATTTATTTATTTTATTTATTTATTTTTGGCTGCATTGGGTCTTCGTTGCTGTGTGCAGGCCTTCTCTAGTTGCAGTGAGCGGGGGCTACTCTTCATTGCTGTGCGCGGGCTTCTCATTGCAGTGGCTTCTCTTGTTGCAGAGCACAGGCTCTAGGCACATGGGCTTCAGTAGTTTGTAGCATGCGGGCTCAGTAGTTGTGGCTCGCGGGCTCTAGAGCGCAGGCTCAGTAGCTGTGGTGCACAGGCCCAGTTGCTCTGCGGCATGTGGGATCCTCCCGGACCAGGGCTGGAACCCATGTCCCCTGCATTGGCAGGCGGACTCCCAACCACTGCGCCACCAGGGAAGCCCCTAAATATTTGCTTTTAACAAAAGTAAAACAGGGGACTTCCCTGGCTGTCCAGTGGTTAAGACTTCACTTTCCAATGGAGGGGTGCATGTTCGAGCCCTGGTCGGGGAGCTAAGATCCCTCATGCCTCATGGCCAAAAAACCAAAAGATAAAACAGAAGGAAATTGTAACTAATTCAGTAAAGACTTTAAAAATGGTCTGCATTGAAAAAAACTAAAAAAAACCCCAAAAAACTAAAACAGGACCTAACTCATGTCTCAGTGTGTGGATCATTTAACATATTTTTTGATGATTAATCAATATGTAATTTTTAAAACAAATGATTCCAAAGAAGTTCAAAGAACTGAGTGACAAGCTATAGTGATATGCATTCTACCCCTATTTATGTATTTATAGGAATAATACTTATCAGTACTTGTAGCTAAACAAATAATAAATCAGAATGAAAATAATGCTCATCCCTGTCTCAGACTACCAATAAGTAATAGTATCTACAGCTACATGTGAAAAATAAAAACTCCACCCAAGTCCTTAAGTGATGTATATCTAATAAAATTTTTCTGTTTGTACTTAATAATTATTTACCCAAAATTAATATATTATTTATTTATTTATGACTGTGCCACGTGGCTTGTGGGATCTCAGTTCCCTAACCAGGGATTGAACCCAGACCATAGCAGTGAAATCCTGGAATCCTAACAACTAGGCCACCAGGGAACTCCCTTTAATGTTTTTTTTTTTTTTAATATATTTATATTTTGATCATTTGTGTCCTACTTATGTTGTAATGATATCTATGTAGAAGAAAACAGTTTAATCCTTGAAGTTTTATGATTACAAGAATTTTTTTTCAAATTTAAATTTGTATATATATTCTTGTTGCAAAGACGTCTGACATTGTAATCAAAAGATCTGGAAGCACAAAAAATGTAACACACTATGATAGAATTCTCTGGGGGAGGTGAAATGAAAATACAAGTTCAAGGGAAAAAAGGACACTGTAAAATGTCAGATGTTTAAAGAAAAGCTTGTCTTGTGTTTTTAAAATAGGTGATAACTATTAAATTGCTATATATTTATATTTCATAAAATATATTTAAATGAATTATGTAATCATTTTATAGTTAATGTCAGTATTTACAGTATGCCAAAAAATCTTTTGCAATTACTTAAACTTATGATAAACATGTTAGATGTCAAATTAAAACTCTGTGAGAGGCCTGTTTGCCCAAATTTTTAAGGAGTATGTGAACAGAAAAGTTGTATAAACCCCCCTTAGACCTCTGACCTAGAGCACTCAACTAATTTCCTAGTAAAAAGACAAAGATGGTTCTACTGAATTTTTAAAGAATCCAACAGCATCCTATTTATAAGAGGCATTCCATCAAAACAGTATGGTACTGGCACAAAAATAGAAATATAGATAAATGGAACAGGGTAGAAAGTCCAGAGATAAACCCACGCACTTATGGTCACCTAATCTATGCAAATGAGGCAAGAATATACAATGGATAAAAGACAGTCTCTTCAGTAAGTGGTGCTGGGAAAACTGGACAGCTACATGTAACAGAATGAAATTAGAACACACCCTAATACCATATACAAAAATGAACCCAAAATGGATTAAAGACCTAAATGTAAGGCCGGATACTATAAACCTTTTAGAGGAAAACATAGGGAGAACACTCTCTGATATAAATTGCAGCAAGATCTTTTTCGATCCGCCTCCTAGAGTAATGAAAATAAAAACAAAAATAAACAAATGGGACCTAATTAAACTTCAAAGCTTTTGCATAGCAAAAGAAACCATAAACAAAACGAAAAGAAAACCCTCAGAATTGGAGAAAATATTTGCAAATAAAGCAACTGACAAGGGATTAATCTCCAAAATATACAAACAACTCATGCAGCTCAATATCAAAATAACAAAACTCAATCAAAAAATGGGCAGAAGATCTAAATAGACATTTCTCCAAAGAAGACATACAGATGGTTAAAAAGCACCTGAAAAGATGCTCAACATCACTAATTATTAGAGAAATGCAAATCAAAACTACAATGAAGTATCACTTCACACTGGTCAGAATGGCCATCATCAAAAAATCTACAAACAATAAATGCTGGAGAGGGTGTGGAGAGAAGGGAACCCTCCTACACTGTTGGTGGGAATGCAAACTGGTACAGTCACTATGGGGAACAGTATGGAGGTTCCTTAAAAAACTGAAAATAGAGCTACTGTATGATCCAGAAATATATGCTACTCCTGGGCATACACCTGGAGAAAACCATAATTCGAAAAGATACATGCACCCCAATGTTCATTGCATTATTCACCATAGCCAGGACATGGAAGCAACCTAAATGTCCATCAACAGAGGAATGGATAAAGAAGATGTGGTACATATATACAATGGAATATTACTCAGCCATAAAAAGAACAAAATAATGCCATTTGCAGTAACATGAATGGACCTAGAGATTCTCATATTGAGTGAAGTAAGTCAGACAGAGAAAGATAAATATCATATGATATTGCTTATATGTGGAATCTAAAAAAAAGGCTACAAATGAATTTGTCTACAAGACCAAAGTAGAGTTACAGATGTAGAAAATAAACTTATGGTTACCAGGGGTTAAGGGGCAGAGGGATAAATTGGAAGATTGGGATTAACACATACACACTACTATATAAAAAATAGATAACTAATAAGTACCTACTGTATAGCACAGAGAACTCTACTCAGTACTCTGTAATGGCCTATATGGGAAAATAATCTAAAAAAAGAGTGGATATATGTATTTCTATAATAGATTCACTTTGCTGTACACCTGAAACTAACACAACATTGTAAATCAATTATACCCCAATAAAAAGAAAAAGAAAAAGAGGCATTCATAGAACAGAGGAGTACAGAAAGTTTGAAGAAAAATAATAATAAGAGGTATATTAGGCAAATAGTAACCAGAAGAACACTTGTGAAGCTATATTAATATGTGACAAAATGGACTAGGGCTAAAATTATTGCAAGAGATGAAAGGATCACTTCATAATGATAGAAGTTTCTACTCATCAGAAGATATAAACATGCTAAATTTATGTACATCTAATAACATGTCTCAAAATAGAACAAGAAGAAATGGACACATTCACCAGTGTAATGAAGACTCTATCAGTAACAGATTAAACAGACAAGAAATCAGTAAGAACACACATATCTATACAAAGAACACAATTAACAAGCTTAATTAATATCGTGAACACGTGTCAGACACTGCATCCAAGGGCTGGAATCATATTCTTTTTAAGGACATACAGAGTATTTATTAAATTGACTATGTACAAAATCAGCAACCAAGACTTGATAAACTCCAAAGAACTATCATTCAGTTCACATTCTCCAGCCATAATGAAGTTAAATTAGAAGTCAATAACAAGGAAGATTAATAAGATGCCATGCTTTTGGAAACAAAGTCACGTCTAAATAATTTATCTGTTAATGATCCAAGATCATAGAAATTGGATAACTCTTGGAATTGAACCATAATTTAAAAACTACATATTAAAACTTGTGGGATGGAACTAAAGGGACTCTTAGAAAATTAACTCTAAATTATATTAGAAAAGAAAAAGAGGACAGAAAATGAATGAGTGAAACACTCACTTTAAGAGAAAAAAGTAACAGAAATAATCCAAAGAAAAGGAGGTAAAGAGACAATAAAGATAAAAGCAGAAAATAATGAAAGAGAAAACAATAATGTAATGGAAAGGATTAAGTCGATTCTTTGGAGGCTAATGAAATTGACCAGCCCCTAATGAGATGAACACAGTGGGAAAAAAAGATAATTTGAATAAACAGTATTAGGAATTAATGAATGTACATACTAAAGATGCCTTGAGATGTAAAAATGTAAGAAGAAATATGAATTTATACCAGTAAATTTGAAAATTGAGAAGAAATAGACAAATTTCTAAAACATATGTAACTTCCAAAAACTGACTCAACTAGAAATAGAAAAACCTGAATAGTCCTATAACTATTAAAGAACCTAAATTGGTAGTTAAAAGACTTCATAAAAAAGAAATACTAGTTGCAAAAAATGAAGTGGTTTTACTGTGGGCTCTTTTAAACATTTAAAGGATAGATAACTGATTGTAAAGAGATTGGAAAAAGGAAATAGTCCTTTTATAAATTTAAAAATTTTAATGAATGAATGAATGAATTTTTAATTGAAGTATAGTTAATTTACAATGTTGTGTTAGTTTCAAGTATATAGTAAAATGATTCAGTTATATACATGTATATACATATATGCATATAGGTATATATAATATATATATTCTCTTTCAGATTCTTTTCCATTATAGGTTATTACAAGACATTGAGTACAGTTCCCTGTGCTATACAGTAGGTCCTTGTTGTTTACTTATTTTATATATAGCAGTGTGCACATGTTAATCCCAAATTCCCAACTTATTCCCCCCCCCAACCCCCCTCTATCCCCTTTGGTAACCATAAGTTAGTTTTCTATGTCTGTGAGTCTATTTCTGTTTTGTAAATAAGTTCACTTGTATCCTTTTTTTTTAGATTCCACATATAAGTGATATCATATGGTATTTGCCTTCCTTTTAAGGCTTGGTTTAGTCGTCTGTTGAATGAGATAGCAACAGTACAAACCTTTTGGGATCCTTGTGAGGAGTAGAGGAGATAATGAATGGAAGTCACTTGGGGGAATAGTCATTAAATAAACATTATCTATTATTATTATGGATCACACAACAGTAAAACAGAGCGTTAACATGGGGAGGTTGTCCCTGAGAGAGCCTAGCTGACAAGGCCATCCATAGTAGGGGATGTGGTAATCTTTGCAAGAGTCATTTCTCCAGGGAAGGGGTAATCATTACTCACTCTGGTTTTACAATAAACATTTAGCAATTGGCAGGATGCAGATTCATGGCAATCGGAATTAGTTCTGAATCGTAAAAGGAAACACAGCACGATCAGGTGGGGAGGTAATTTTTAATTATTCCACCTGATTTCAAGGGGGGAGATTGCCACCTTGGTGCCAGTAAGAGTTAGAGCTGGGATTCACACAGCTCGGTCTAGGAGCATAGCCCCTCCTGCCTCTTTCAGTGGTTCAAGGCAGACGAGGAAGACTAAAATAGGGTTTTAGGTGGATCCAAGGGTGTGTTGGGTGAAATCGTTCATCCCTCCAACAAGTATCACAGAAAATTTTGTACTTGAAAGTTTACTCCCTTTTAGTAATTTAAAGTGTATCTGAGAAACAAAATACCCTGACGGAGAGTTGAACAGCAGTAAGGGGTGTTGTGTGAATGCGTGCTAGAGGTTTGGTGGTTTAGTTATTTGGAGAAGGAAGTGTCAGACGTGGTTAGGGAAGGCTTCCTGGAAGACACATGATGGAAGCCAGAGAACGGATGAGATGTGGGTAGAAGGAGGAAACGAGCACACGTGCTATGACGCCCAGGGACTTTGCTGGTTGTTTTTGACATGTGATCTCATTTTATACCGCACAGCCACCCTGAGAACCCGAGAGCAAGATACTGTTACTCCGCATTTTGTAGGTGAGAAGGCTGTGCCCTGCACTGGTGAAATGATTTTCCGTAAACCAAACAACCAGGAGTGGGGGGATTCTAACCAGGGTGGGAGATCAGAGGAGAGGGGAGAAGACGGAGTATGACGGAGAGACTGGGGAATGGGCAAGGTCAGCCTCTGTCGACCCAACAGTACACTAGTCCTGGCTTCCTGTTGGGTATTGCCAAGTCCCCATCCTGGATCCTTTGGGCTGACCCTCGGCTGAACTGGACCCTCATGGTCTGGGCAGGATGGCGTGACTCGGGTGCTGCTATGTGATGAGGGGAATGGGCTGCTAAGAGGGCTGCTGGCATCACAGGGAAGAACCTCTGTATTCTATTACAAGTTAATCACAAAGGGATATTGCTTATAAACTTAAATGATACATATTGAGCATTACGTTAAAATACCTTTGTTTAGCTCACAGGAAACACCCTGACCAGGTCTACCTGTGAATGGCCACAGGAAGGAAGAAATGAACACATCCCCTCTGGAGGCTGACCTGGACCAGGAAATGCTTGACTTTACTCCCTCCTCTTTTAGTAAAAAAAAGAAGCTTGAATTCTACTTCAGGCAAGATGGTTCTTTGGGACACGAGTCCATCATCTTCTCGGTCAGCTGGCTTTCTGAATAAAATCGCTATTCCTTGCCCCAAAAACTCTTTTCTAGATTTACTGGCCTGTTGTGCAGCAAGCAGTATGAGCTTGGACTTGGTAACACTGGGACATCCACCTCTATCAGCACTGCTGTGTCATTTCAGGCAGGTCCCCCTACCTTTCCGAGACGTACTTTCCTCATCTGTAAAATGGGAATCCAATGCTAGTACCTCTTTCATTGTTTTCCCCTTAGGAATCAAATGAGACGACAGAGGCAAAGCACCCAGACCAGAGCTGGGTGTGTAACAATAAGTGCCAATGAGTGTTAGTTCCTTCTGGCTCACCACTTGTATATCTAGGTCAGGGTTTCTCAACAGCACACCATGGGTATTTTGAGCTGGATAATTCTTTTTTGTGGGCGTGCTTGGCAGCTCTTTCCTCTCAGCACATAGAGCCCCAAGCTATGCGCATCCCGTCTGGACCAGGAGGTCCAGCCCAGCCTAGGGTCAGCCCACAGAGCCCCAGTGCGAGGACAGCAGAGCACTGGCAGGGCTCAACAGGAAGAGGCAGTCGGGGTTCTTGGATCAGCATGGTTGGTTGTCAAGCAGCATCCCCACTTTTCTCCAGCATCTCTCATCCCCCGTTGTGACAACCAAGATGTCTCCAAACATTGCCAAGTGTCTCTTGGGGACAAACTTGCCACTGACTGAGAACCACTGTTCCAGGTCCATCTTGTGCAGTGGCGCCAGATCCAAATGGGGCTTGGGCACAGGGCAAGAAGCACTCCTGCTAGGGAAGTCGTTCTTGCCCCTGGGTGCACATCAGAGATCCTGGGAGCTTCTCAAAAGAACGGGTGCCTGGGCTCCACCCTGCGATTCTGGTGTCATTGCCTGTGGACGGTATTTGCTCAAAGCTCACCAGATGGTTCTGACGCAGCCATAGCTGAGGACCACCGGTGACAGGCTCCCTGTGGACCGGAACCCTCGCTCCTGGTGGCCTGACCTCGGCTGCAGGAGTGCTGGCAGTTCTGTGCATGCTGGAAGCATGATGAGCACCTACTATTGGAAGATGCTCCTGAGGTCAGGAGGGGGTGTTGAGGTGGCTGCTTCGTCTTCCTTGTCTGACCCTGCTTCTCCCCAGGGAGCAGCTCTTCCAGCTCATCCATCCTCCCTCCTGGGGCCTTCATTTCCTCAGGCACAGGATTCCTCTCCAAGCCTCGGAGATGAGGGTGTGTCTCAGAACAGGGCTTCTCCTAGTCCAATGGCCAAGCCCACTTGTTTCTGTGGTTGGATCCAACTCACTCATCATACCCCTGTTATGGACCAGAGGCAGGGCTGGGCACCAGGATGTAGGGAGGGGTCAGACCTGAGGGTGCAGACTCTGATGTACGTAGTAACCAGATAGATGGAGGCATTTAATTTTAGAGGTGTGTTCAAGGCTAGAGGGGGCAGACAGAAGGGAAGGGGTGCCTGGGTGAGAGTGTTGCAAGGAAGTCTTCAAAAAAGATGGACCGGGCATTGAAGGATGAATAGGAGTTTACCAGGTGGATCAGTGGTGGCAAGAAGGGGAAGAGGCTCTCGCTGGTACTTGTCCTGTCTGTGCATTGGAGACGCCTGGAGGAGACTTGGAAGAGAAGACGGCTGAAGAGCAGGGTTTACCTGCCCGCTTTCATGGTGTGACTCTCAGCTCTGGGGTTTCCCTTTTAGTGATTCCAGCACATGCACCCACATGAACTTGGCCTCTATCTGAGGTCCCTGGAGGCAGTGAAAAACAGGCTACTCTGGAGTGTGGGGCAGGGAAGAGCCCATTCGTCCCTGTGTATGCCCAGGTGTAGAGGTGGAGCTCATGGGTGGCTTTCCCACCTCCAGCCCCACCTGCCCCAGCGCTGCCTCTCACCTGCGTTCCCGCAGCAGACTTCTCCCCCTCTCCTGGCTGCTGGCCACGCACAGGGTAACCGGCTGGTGCAGGCTTGCCTGTGACACTCCCAGATTTAGCATGGAATGTCCTACCACATCCTGGGCAGCCTCTGAATCCCAGGCAAACCTGGACAGGGGTCATCCCAGATCACACACCAGCCGATGATCCTTTGAAGATGCACGGAACGTCTCGCCACGCCCAGCTCAGCTCCATCCGCGCTCCCCTCTCCGAGCAAAGGCCTGAGTCCTCACAGTGGCCCGTGAGGGCTGCCGGGTCTGGAGCCAGGGGTCTCGCGCCTCTGCTCCACCCCCCTCGCTTTCTCTAAGCCGCCTTTCACCGCAAGGCCTTTGCACTCCTCTCCTCTCTGCTTGGAATACTCTCCCCCTTAGATCTTCATGGCTCACACCTTCCTTGTCAAGGCAAGTTCTAACATTACCTTCTCAGAGACACCTTCCCTGAGTCCCCTGGCCCCTGCTCCAGAGCCCCGTTTCCCACTTCCTTTTCCTCTGTGCACCTCCCACCCCGACCCATGTACTTTCTCACTTAGCCTCTCTCTCCCGCTCCCTTGCATGTAAACACATGAGAGCCGGGGCCTGCTTCACTCACTGCTGTGTCCACACTGCCTAGAACACTGCATACTATGTGCTCAATTAACGACGAATGAATGAATGAATGCATAAAATCCAGACAACTTGCTCCATTAGGGTGGCTAAGGAGGGGCAAGGGCGGCTCTCCCCAGACAGCCCCCCAACCCCCAGCCTCCCCGGTGGCCTCAGGTTGCCCTGCTTAGAGCTGCCAGGTGCCCTGGGCTTAACTCAGCGGACGTCCTTCACATCATGCTCTAAGTGTCTCGCTTGGACTGAGCCCAGGAGGCCTCAACCGTGTTTTATTTACTGTCCTATTACTGTGTCTGGTCTAGGGTCAGTGCAAACCCCACAGCCCTTTCCTTTCATTATCTGGAGTTTCAGAGGTGATGGCTATACCACAGAGATATGAATGCGCACAGAATAAACCTCAGCGATGTTTTCCAGCGACTGACTGCACTGGTTTTAGAAACTGTCCGCCAGCCCCATGGACACCTCGGCTGCGCGGTCCTCTCAGGCCCGCTGTGTGGCCTCTGCACCACCAGGTGGCGCTCACACTCGCGTGTCTTTCAGGGATGGTCAGACGGCCCAGGTTGCTTTATGTCGCTGCTGACAGCGCTGGGGAAAGAGCACCGGCTGTCACCGCGAACGCCATGTAGGAAAGGTGCTGTCGCAGGGGAACCTCGGGCTGCAACTCGGGTCCTGGGGACCCCACCATCTCTGGGAGGAAGTGTTCCTTGATCTCTCCTTGGTCCTGGGATGTGGGAGGGGACGGTTGCAGGGATGAATTTAGCCCCGGGTGCCTCAGTCCTAGGCCGCCTCCTCTGTGCCCCAACCTGAGCAGAAGTGTCCAGCCCCAAGGAGAGGGTGTGTGATAAGAGAGGAGGCCTTGACCTCTAGATTCAGACCCTGGAGGCTGTCACTAGAGGCCTTCGCCTCTTCTAGAAGCAATAGCAAACCAGCAAGCTGACTCTTACACGATTTCCGTGTACCGGAGAAGAAGAATTTGGAGGTCTGCCCCTGAAAAGTCTGTCAGTGTTACCCCATCCCCAAATTCCTGTTGCTAGAGTCATCTGTAGGGCGGACGCCCCTGCAGTTCCCATGTCCATGGGAGGCGGTGCCCTAACCCTGCCCGAGGCATCTGTCAGATTTCCTGACTGTGGCTTGGACCACCAGCCCTCACGTGTGGTCCCCAGGAGTAGCCGTGGCAGCATCCCCTGGGAGCTGCTTGGAAGGCACAACCCAGACCTACTGAGTCGGAATCTGCCTGTGAACACCATCCCCAGGAGACTCGTGGGCGTCTGAAAGCTTGACCTGTGCTGGGAGAGGCCGGATGGAGGGCCCGCGGTCTGAGGGCGGTAAGCAAGGTTGGCGATGCCTGCGGCCTGGAGAACTGACCGCCGGGTCAGAGGCTGAGAGAGGGCTGTGGGCCCTTCTTCCAGGAGGTGGTCTGCCATGGGTCAGGCATGTGTCCTGTGACCCCAAGGAGCTCATAGTCAGGTGGCAGGTGGGCTCTAAGCTCCCCAGGGCAGGGCTTGTCCTCTGGCCACCATTGTATCCCGCTACCAGCCGACACTGGGCACCTGATAAATCACTGTGGAACGAAGCATGAACACGGATGAACAATCCCAGGGCCCAGTGGAAGGGCCCCCGAGGGCTGTGGGCATGTGCACAGGGTCCTGGGCATCTGGAGGACACTGGCATGTTAGTGAGGGGCTGTGCCCATGGTGGGCCTGTAGGGAGGTGACCAGTGAATGAACAAAACAACAGGAAAGCAGAGGGGTCGACCTTCCTGCCAGATCAGTCATTCTCAGTGGGTAGCTTTGCCCACCCCCAGTGACATTGGCCACGTCTGGAGACACTTTTGATGGTTACAACTGGGGGAGGGGTGCTACCGGCATCTAGAAGGTAGAGGCCAGGGACGCTGCTGCAAAACACCCTACAACACACAGGATGGCTCCACAACCCAAAGCCCCAAATGTGAGCAGCGCCAAGGTGGAGGAACCGCGCAAGAAAGCAGAGGGCCTCTGTCTACACTGCTGGAGATTTCCCGTCTCACAGTGGCTCTGCATCTCCTTCACGAACTCCACTTTCCCCAGCGCTGTGGCCTGAGACCTTAAGAGGAGTGACTGCAGTTCTGGTCCCAGTTGACTGTAAGGATAGGGCTCTTGGTTAGGCTGAGGCTGCACCCGGGAGCTCTCTCTGTTCAGTGGCTGAAATCCATCATTGGTTCTAGCCGCTTTCCCCAGATGCCAGCCTGCCGGCAGTGCCCACCACCCTGCTGGCCTTGGACAATTGCCTCTGACTGCAGGACCCGTCCCTCCTGTGGCTTAAGGCAAGCTCCAACCTGCTGCTCTGTGACAGCCTGGGGGCGGGGGAGGAAGAGGACTTCTGTAAACACAGCCCAGGGACAATGGCTTTTCCATGGCAACAGCTCTGCGCTGGGTCTGCTCGCGGGCACATGGGGCATATGCAGCCTGTGTCCTACCCAGACGGCAAGTTGGCCAAGAGAGTATTTTCAGTCCTTTGGGGGAAAAACGATAATGTTGCTCAAGAGAATCAAATCCTTGGGTTTGTGAAATACTGGTGCTTTTATTTGCCCTTTCATTTCTTCTCCTGTCCTTTCCTCCCCTTTTGTTGTTGTTTGTATTAAAATTTTACACTTTGTTTTTCATATGGTTTTATCCTGATTAGGCTATTTTCCATAACATTTTTCTTTAGTAAATTTCTCCAGAATATATATTAATAGTTAATCTTATTTTTATATGACTGTTGTAAGCTCCATGAGATCAGAAGCTGTGTCTCTCCATCCAGCCATTCACCCATCCATCTACCCATATACCTACCAACCTAACCATTCATACATCCAATCATTTATCCAACCATCATCCATCCATTCATTCATCCATCCATCCATCCATCCATCCACTCATTTATCTCCCCAACCACCCACCCATCTATTTATCAACCCATTCATACACTCACTCATCCATCAGCTCATTCATCCAGCCAGCCAACTAACCATCCATCCATCCATCCATCCATCCATCCACTCACCTATCTCCCCACCCACTCACCCATCTATTTATCAACCCATTCATTTGCTCACCCAACCATCAACTCATTCATCCAGGCAGCCAACTGTCCAACCATTCGTCTGTCCATCCATCTACTCATCAGCAAACATTTGGAGTGCCTGCTCTCTGCCCGGCCCACAGATCTTATTCTCACAGAAATGTCCTTCTAGTGGAGGGTACAAATTCACAATACAATGTGTTAAATGCAACTTGAGTGGTATGCACAAAGTCCTATGGGGCCAGAGAGAAGTTGCTGGCTAACTTGGCGAGTAGTCAGAAAGACCTCAGAGAAGAGAGATTTATCAGGAAAGCCTTGGAGGATAAGTGGAGAGCAGTGCGACCAGCATTTATCTGGAGGGAACAGCATTTAGTGAGTGGTTCATTGGGGCTGAGGCATGGGTTGCTGAAGTGAAGGTGGGAGCAGAGATGATACTGGACAGGTAAGTTAGGTGTACATTGCAAAGGGCCTTCAGTGACATACCAGGGAACTTGCACTGAATCCTATAGACAATGGGGAGCTATTGAAGATCTTTGGAAGTGAGTGAGGTGGTCAGCACTGTGCTTTAGATAGATACCTCTGGGTGCAGGGAATAATAGTGGGGAATGATGGCTTCTCCACAGCAAAGTCAGAGAGAGGTGGGGAATGCTCTCCTAAGTGACTTAAAATTCTCTGGGAAGTTTAGAAACCTCTGTTCTAGGGTCCTAGGCTTGCTTGTTGCAGAATTTCCAGCAACACCTAGAAAGCCACTCTGATAGGTGGTGGTGCCTGGACCTGGAAGGTAGAATAACTGGACCAGCTACAGAGTTTTGCATGTGTGGTTGAGAGACCATGTTATCCAGTAAACTTAGGGATCATGACCTTATCGGTGAGGTACATGGCCTTTGGAGCCAAGCTGAGTGATCCAAATCATAGCTCCACCATTTACATGCTTTGCTATTCCCCCTTCAAGAGTTGGAGCCTAATTTCCCTCCCCATAAGTGTGGGCTGGACTTAGTAACTCATTTCTAGTGAAGAAGTAAAAGCAGAAGTGATGATGTGTGACTTCAGAGATGAGGTCATTCAAGGCACTGAGGTTTCTCTCTGTCTTTTTTGGACCACCAGCTTTGGGGGAAAACTATCTGTGATGTTGTGAGGACACTCAAGCAGCCTGTAGAGAGACCCACAAGGCAAGGAACTGAAGCCTCCAGCCAACAGCCACATGGAAGTGGATCCTCCGGCCCCATCAGGCCCCTGGGAGACTACAGCCCTGGCTCATCTGCAATCCCATGAAAAACCCTGAGCCAGAACCATTCAGCTAAGCAGTTCTTGATTCTCAACCTACAGAAACTGTGAGACAACACCTACTTGTTGTTTCAGCCACTAAATTTTGGGGTACGTTGCGCAGCAATAGAGGACCAGTACAGAAGCCCTGTGCCCTTGGACAAGTGAATTAAATCTCTGCTTCCTCACCCACAGAATTAGGGTGATAATAACGGTGTTTCCATCATAGAGGGTCAGTAACAATTCTGTGAGTTAGTCCGTATAAAGTCCTTAGCACAGTGCCCGGCATGCAGTAATTGCTCAATCAGTGGTGGTTAGTTTTAACTATTACTGGTAGTCATTGCATGAATTTTGGGCAAAAGTGGAGGAGTGCGCAAGAGGGAGGAGATACGGGAATGCATGTATATGAATAGCTGATTCATTTTGTTATACAGCAGAAATTAACACACCATTGTAAAGCAACTATACTCCAATGAAGACATTAAAAAAAAACAACTTAAAAAAAAAAGGTGGAAGAGTGGGGAAGAAAGAGAGTTCTTGATGGATGAATGGAAGGCGGGAATTGACGCTCATCCTAACTAGTCGGTGAGCTCTGCCAACCCAAACGCATCACAAGGGTGAGGATGTCCGCAGGCCAGTGAGGGAGTGAATGAAGGGGAGTGACCGTCACTGTGGGAGGACCCTCTGTGCTCTGGGGGTGGTGCTGAGCCCTGCGCCCTGTTTGTCTCAGGAAATTCTCCTGCTGCCTTTTGCAGTGATTCAGCATATCATACTGTCTCCCCTTCTAGACTTGGTTGAAAGAACCCTATCTACTGACCTGAAAAATCTTTATCAAACATCCTGATTACTCATATTTTTGAAGCAACTGTGTATCTGTGAGCGTCAGTTCCCAGGGAAGCCCTGAGTCAGCAGAAGGGCCAGTTACTGTTGTGACAACTTTTATTAAAATTCTTATTTGACTCTAGCTAGATATTTGTATATAAATAAATGGTTTACAGCGAATCACGGTTTTTTTTTTTTTCCCCCCTCTGATACGAAAGCTAGATGTGTAGATCCCATTCACTCCCTCTCAACTGGTTTCCCCAACTGGCCAGGAGTATATATAAATAACGGCCCATTCTTACTTGTTTTTTTTTTTTTTTGACTTTTCTTTTAAACATCTTTATTGGAGCATAATTGCTTACATTTCTTACTTGTTCTTTACTCATGTTTTCCCCCTTTTGGAGTGAAAAGAGCATATGAAGATTCCAACTGGGTGCAGAAATTCCTGAGGAAGCAAGCCCTCTGGGGACAGATCAGAGTGAAAGATGCGCCCAAGAATGATGTGAGTGAAGGTAACGAAACTCTGCTCATCACAGACTGTGACCCTGGTCCAATCAGCCAGCGCCTCAGTGAGCAACTGATGGTGAATTTCTAAGGGCTCTTGCAGGAAGGTCAAACCAGCATGCATGGCGACACTGTCTCTGCTGGCTTCCAGAATATTCGGCTGCTGTCAAGGGCACGCCCATTTCAGCCCTGTGACGGGACTGTTTCTCAGAGTTGTGCTTCCCGTGACCACCTAGCATGTTTCACCACCCCCCCCGCCCCCCCGCACAAAACCAACAGTTCTGAGACTGCACCAGTCTCCAAGGTTGCTCACTGTCTGAGCCACAGAGCGGCGACCAGCCAGCTCTGGGCCTCACGTGGCTGCCACTGAAACCTGGCGTATCCACACTGTGACGGCTCATTGTATGTGTCAACTTGATGGGGCCGCCAGCTGCCCAGGTCGAACATTATTCTGGGTGTGTCTGTGAGGGTGTTTCTGGATAGGGTTCATCTTTGAATTGTTGGACTAAGCAGAACAGAGTGCCCTCCGCCACGTGGGGAGGTCATCCAATCCGTTAAAGTCCTGAATAGAACAAAAAGGTGGAGGAAGAGAGGGTTTGTTTCCTCTGCTTGGTTGTCTTTGAGCTGGGACATTGGTCTTCTCCTGTCTTTGGATTTGGACTTGGGCTGGAACTACACCATTGGCTCTCCTGGGTATCCAGCTTGCCAACTGCAGATCTGGGGACTTTTCAGCCTCCATAGCTATGTGAGCCAGTTCCTCATAATAAGTCTCTTTATCTGTCGTCTGTCTATCTATATCTACCTGTTAGCTATTATCTCTCTATCTATCATCTATTGATCTTTACCCCATTGGTTCTGTTTCTCTGGAGAGTCCATACTAATACACATACTGAACAGAACACCGCAGCCAGAATCTCCATGACCCTTCATGGAGCTTTTTTAACCCACACCTCTGGGACCTCAGGGCTCACTGAAGAATCCCTTCTTCTCCAGAGCAGGCAGCATTCACTGTTTGCGGCAGATCTTGTGTTTCTGCAAAGGTTCCCATCAAGGGCTCTGGGATGAGGATTATGCCAGTTGTAGAGGGAGCTATGACCCTAGAGCTGACTGCAAGATTTCTAAGTAACCCCAAGAAATCTGTCCGTTAGGTATCAAGGAGTAAAAAGCTTAGTCCCATGGCCCCGGTCAGAAATAACAATGCCAAGTTTGAGATTTCCTCTTCTCTTTCTAACTTTCCAGGGGTTGAGAGTTTTCAATGCTTGACTTTTCCTGGCATTTTTCATTTGATGCAATAATGTGAAACTCTCAGATGAGGGCAGGAAATTCCCAAAGTGTCAGCAGGGATAATACGATCCAAGTGAAGGAAGATCTAGAAATAGCCAGATGGTAATTTGATAACTCGCCAAGCTTCTCTGATTGGGCCTGTCTCTTCATCTTCTGTGGATTGTTCCTGTGTTGGTTTCAGTCGGAGAGGAGAGTGACAGGTGCTTATCGATGAATTTAGCACAGGATCCTGCTCTGTCCTGAGCAGAATAGAAACCTGTAATTTGGTCAGGAGCTTCTGAAAAGTGTGTGCACAAGCCTGCTGGTTTCACTCTGGTCCATCCCCCAAGGGCTTGCTTCCTTAGGATGTCCGCACTCAGATTCTTCATAACCTTTTTTGAAAAAGGAAAAACATGAGTAATGTTTTCTCATCTTGCTGTTCATTAAACTTTCTCTCTGTGAATGTATATGTGGCTGGTGAATTATGCTAGTGAAGTCAGCTGGCCACAAAAAAATAAGAAAAAGAAGAGAAGGTAAAGAGGGCGTTTTCTGGAAGGTCAGGACTCTGGGCAGCCACCTTGGCCAACTGAGACCACCGTCCCTGGAGCTCCCGTGTAATCTGAGGTCAGGGTGTGTGATTGGGATGCCGGCCTTGGCTGGCTGATGAAGGTGTTGGGTACCTGCTTCTCTCTTTCTTTATCAGGGTGAAAGAGGTCTGGCGTGCCCACATGTTGGGGGGCTGGCCTGGACCTGACACTTTTCTGTCTTGTCCGTTTCTTTATTCCACAAATATTATTTATTTAGATGGTCTGTGAGGAGACAGCAGAAGGTGAGCGATTATTTGGAGGGATGGAGTGTTCGTTTCCCATGGCTGCCATGACAAATCACCACAAACCGGCTGGCTTTGAAACAGCAGAAATGTATTCTCTTGTAGATCTGGAGGCCAGAAGTCTGAAATCAAGGCGTCACCAGGACTGTGCTCCCTCTGGAGGCTCTGGGGGAGGATCCTTCCTGCTTCTTCCAGCCTCTGGTGGCTCCAGATGTCCCTTGGCTTGTGGCCGCATCACTCCAATCTCTGCCTCTGTCTTCACATGGCCTTTTCCTCTGTGTCTGTGTCTTTGTCTCTTCTATCTCTTATAAGGACACTTGTCACAGGATTTAGGATGATCTCATCTTGAGATTCTTAGCTTAATTACATCTTCGAAGACCCTTTTTCCAATAAAGTCACATTCAGAGATACTGGAGCTTAGGGTATAAATATCTTTTGCGGGGTGGGTCACCCTTCAACCCCCTACAGATCGGTTGGTGCCCCAGCAGTGACAGAGTGGTCCTCTGTTGACCCAAGAACTACTGAAGGGGGCTCCATCTGACCCCGCAGCCTGCTGGGAAGGTGCTGCAAAGCCAGCAGCTTTCAAGAGCTCTGGAGCCACAGGGAGCAAAGGCAGGGATGCTTCAGGGAGCAGCTGACCCTTGGGAACAGTGCTCAGGCCAAACCAGAGCCCCAACATCCAGGCTTGCCTTTCCGAGTAGATCCAGCTTGCTTCCACCCACGCTGCCTCTCATCTCTGAGGGAAGCATTCCTGGAAAAGCGTGTCCTCTGAATCATATTACCATCCTGATTTACATTATAATTTCTTCAGCTGTGTGTTCCCAGAGGGAGGAAATCAGCTACAAGCCATCACCCAAAATTCACATACAAGCACAAAGCAATGCCGAAAGAAAAGTCGTGTTTGCAGAAAAAGATGGGGCCAGTGTCGCAAAGGTGGATTCCCCGGTGACAGACGTGGCTGTGGACTTCAGTGTGATGTAGCTGTTGAGAAACCCCCATTTCTGGAAGGATTTTTCACGGTTCTTGCTTTTTTTTAAAAACAGCATTTAACGAGAGCAGCTTTGAATAAATCCTTCCTCAGGGTTCCCTGCAAGGATCATCCTTTTCCTCCCATCCCCCTTCCTTCGCTTAGCCCACTGGCTTTTCTACAGTTTTAGGAGCACATTGTAGATAATATTTCTCAGCTGAGGAAACTCAGATGCACTGTCTCGTCAATGGTCAGAATGGTCTGTTTGCCCAGCTCAGCATGTTTGTTTGTTTCCAGGAAGAGGGAAGGAAAGCTCAGAGCCTGGCAGGTGGTAGGAGGGGAGATGACGGGAAGGAAGCCGAGGCCAGGGCAGGAGTGGGCAGAGTTCTGCTGGGAGCTGAGAGCGGCCAGGGATGGGGAGGGGGCTGCTTCACCATAGCAGAATGCTGGTCCGGACCCCGGGCCCAGCGCTTTCCTGATGTACCGCAGGGGAGGAACCCTTACTTGGGTAGGCGGAGGCAGAGGGCATGGCTTTTGCAGTCTGGTGAGCTGGCTGCCTGCAGCCTCAAGCTGTGCGGGGTGGGTGGGCGTGAGGCCCAGAGTGCATCTCCCTGATGGCCTGAGATGGACGGTGACCACTTCTGTGTGAGGCTGACCTGCACAGAGGGGAGATGTTCCCCATGGAACCTTCTCCAACAGCAAACGAACTGGTCTCCAGCCATGAATAAGAAGTCAAAACTTTCCCTCTCATTGTTGTATTAGTTTGCTAGAGCTGCCACAAGGAAGTGCCATAGACTAGGGGCTTCAACAACGGAAAGCTGCTGTCTCACAGGTCCGGAGGCCGGAGTCTGCGAGCAAGGTGTGTGCAGTTTGGTTTCTTCTGAGGGTGGTGATGGAAGGTCTGTTCCAGGCCTCCCTCCCGGCTTCTGGGGCTTTGCTGGCAATCATTGGCGAACCTTGGCTTGAAGTTGCACCACCCCTATCTCTGACCTCATCTTTATGTGACATTCTCCCTGAGCATGTGTCTGTGTCCAAATTTCCCCTTTTTATAAGGACAGCAGTCATTTTGCATTAGGGTCCAGCCTACTGTAGTATGACCTTATCTTAACTAATTCCATCCACGATGACCCTATTTCCAAATAAGCACACATTCTTAGGTCCTGGGGGTTAGGACATTACCATATGGATTTTGGGGGATACAGTTCAATAATAACAATTGTAAAAAGTCGTGTTGGCATAAGCAACTTAGCGGAGCTTAGATTGATACTTGAAACAGTCACCCAAAGATCAGGAATATTTACTATTGACTTGTGTTTTCTTTTGCTGAAGAGGGTCAGGAAAAATCATAAAGTGCAAAGCTGATAAGCACTCAAATGAGCTGAGAGAAAAATGGATGATTCAATGGATAGTGTTGGGACAATCAGCTGGTCACTCAGAGCAAAATGCAAGCTGGCTCCCTAGCTGAGTCAGCTGGACCAAAGATCTCAGTCAGAAAGTGAAACTGCTCAAAGGACTATGGGAAAACAAAGCAGAGTTATTTTATGCTAAAAATATAGGAATAGGGAAGGCCTATTCCTATGTTCCTAAAATGTAAACATGCCTATGACATAAAACTGAGATCTCATAATAAAGTGATGTTTCACTACATAAAATAAAAATATTATAAAAATATCCAGGCTAAAGATAAAAAAATAAAAATACCATTAACAAAGAAAGCCATGAGACAAAGGATAGATTGTGAAAAACACGTATGTGTAAAACATGTAACCGGCAAAGGGCTAATTTTCTTGATCTAAAACAAGGCTTTCCAAATCAATAAGAAAAAGCAAAAAATCCATTGGAAAAAATGGGCAAAGGGCAGAAAAAGCAGCACCAGGAAATATATAAAAAGATGCTCAACTCCACTCTAAGAAATGTAAATGACACCTAGTTTTCACTTATCCTGCTGGCAAAGATCAATGAGCTGCTTATATCCAGCGTGGGTGAAAATCTGTTTACTCAGGCACGAGCCCCTCTGGAGGCAGGCTTTTAAATCAACACAACCTCTTGAGGGCAAGTTGGCAGTATCCTTAAAAGCAAAATATGCATATCCTCTTTTCTCCCATCAATCTCACTTCTAAGAATCTATTTTATGGAAATCAAAGAGTTTTCTTGTAGTGTTGTTTGTAATAGAAAAAATGTAGGAAGCTATCTAAATATTCATCAGTAGAGGACTAGCTCTATAAATGATCACACATCCATAAAATAGACTATTATTTTGCAGTTTAAAAGAATACGTACAAAATACTAGCAAACAGAATCCAACAGCACATTAAAAGGATCATACACCATGATCAAGTGGGGTTTATTCCAGGAATGCAAGGATTCTTCAATATACGCAAATCAATCAATGTGATACACCATATTAACAAATTGAAGGAGAAAAACCATATGATCATCTCAATAGATGCAGAGAAAGCTTTTGACAAAATTCAACACCCATTTATGAAAAAAGCCCTGCAGAAAGCAGGCATAGAGGGAACTTTCCTCAACATAATAAAGGCCATATATGACAAACCCACAGCCAACATCGTCCTCAGGGGTGAAAAACTGAAACCATTTCCACTAAGATCAGGAACAAGACAAGGTTGCCCACTCTCACCACTATTATTCAACATAGTTTTGGAAGTTTTAGCCACAGCAATCAGAGAAGAAAAAGAAATAAAAGGAATCCAAATTGGAAAAGAAGAGGTAAAGGTGTCACTGTTTGCAGATGACATGATACTATACATAGAGAATCCTAAAGATGCTATCAGAAAACTCCTAGAGCTAATCAATGAATTTGGTAAAGTAGCAGGATACAAAATTAATGCACAGAAATCTCTTGCATTCCTATACACGAATGATGAAAAATCTGAAAGTGAAATTAAGAAAACACTCCCATTTACCATTGCAACCAAAAGAATAAAATATCTAGGAATAAACCTACCTAAGGAGACAAAAGACCTGTATGTAGAAAATTATAGGACACTGATGAAAGAAATTAAAGATGATACAAATAGCTGGAGAGATATACCATGTTCTTGGATTGGAAGAATCAACATTGTGAAAATGACTCTGCTACCCAAAGCGATCTACAGATTCAATGCAATCCCTATCAAACTACCACTGGCATTTTTCACAGAACTAGAACAAACAATTTCAAAATTTGTATGGAAACACAAAAGACTCCGAATAGCCAAAGCAATCTTGAGAACGAAAAATGGAGCTGGAGGAATCAGGCTCCCTGACTTCAGACTATACTACAAAGCTACAGTAATCAAGACAGTATGGTACTGGCACAAAAACAGAAATATAGATCAATGGAACAGGATAGAAAGCCCAGAGATAAACCCACGCACATACGGTCACCTTATCTTTGATAAAGGAGGTAAGCATATACAGTGGAGAAAAGACAGCCTCTTCAATAAGTGGTGCTGGGAAAACTGGACAGGTACATGTAAAAGTATGAAATTAGAACACTCCCTGACACCATACACAAAAATAAACTCAAAATAGATTAAAGATCTAAATGTAAGTCCAGACATTATCAAACTCTTAGAGGAAAACATAGGCAGAACACTGTATAACATAAATCACAGCAAGATCCTTTTTGACCCAGCTCCTAGAGAAATGGAAATAAAAACACAAATAAACAAATGGGACCTAATGAAACTTAAAAGCTTTTGCACAGCAAAGGAAACCATAAACAAGACCAAAAGACAACCCTCAGAATGGGAGAAAATATTTGCAAATGAAGCAACTGACAAAGGATTAATCTCCAAGATTTACAAGCAGCTCATGCAGCTCAATAACAAAAAAACAAACAATCCAATCCAAAAATGGGCAGAAGACCTAAATAGACATTTCTCCAAAGAAGATACACAGATTGCCAACAGACACATGAAAGAATGCTCAACATCATTAATCATTAGAGAAATGCAAATCAAAACTACAATGAGATATCATCTCACACCAGTCAGAATGGCCATCATCAAAAAATCTACAAACAATAAATGCTGGAGAGGGTGTGGAGAAAAGGGAATCCTCTTGCACTGTTGGTGGGAATGTAAATTGATACAGCCACTATAGAGAACAGTATGGAGGTTCCTTAAAAAACTAAAAATAGAACTACCATACGACCCAGCAATCCCTCTACTGGGCGTATACCCTGAGAAAACCATAATTCAAGAAGAGTCATGTACCAAAATGTTCATTGCAGCTCTATTTACAATAGCCAGGACATGGAATCAACCTAAATGTCCATCATTGGATGAATGGATAAAGAAGATGTGGCACATATATACAATGGAATATTACTCAGCCATAAAAAGAGACGAAATGGAGTTATTCGTAGTCAGGTGGATGGAGTTAGAGTCTGTCACACAGAGTGAAGTAAGTCAGAAAGAGAAAAACAAATACAGTATGCTAACACATATATATGGAATCTAAGGGAAAAAAAAAAAAAGTCATGAAGAACCTAGTGGCAAGATGGGAATAAAGACACAGACCTACTAGAGAATGGACTTGAGGATATGGGGAGGGGGAAGGGTAAGCTGTGACAAAGTGAGAGAGTGGCATGGACATATATACAGTACCAAACGTAAAATAGATAGCCAGTGGGAAGCAACCACATAGCACAGGGAGATCAGTTCTGTGCTTTGTGACCGCCTAGAGGGGTGGGATAGGGAGGGTGGGAGGGAGACGCAAGAGGGAAGAGATATGGGGATATATGTATATGTATAGCTGATTCACTTTGTTATAAAGCAGCAACTAACACACCATTGTAAAGCAATTATACTCCAATAAAGATGTTAAAAAAAAAAATCTATTAAAATAAATAAATAAATAAATAAATAAAACAAAACAATAAAACAAACAAAAAAGAATACTTGAATCTGTACATAGATTACATTGTGAAAAAGCAATTAACCAGGAGCAAAAACGTATGCTTCAACTTGTGTAACAAAATATAAATATGTATTAATGCATGTGGACGTATGCTTGAATAAGTATGGAACATTTCTGGAAGGCATACAAGTGGCTGTGAACCCTTCTCTCCTGGTAGAGGCACCAGAAAAGAGAGGGTGGGCGGGGGATGTATTTTTCATTACACATTCTTTTATGCTATTGGAATTTCTTACCATGTATCACTATTACTTGTCATGTAAAAACATCGAAATCAAAATGACTAAAAAAATGAGGAAACAGACATTGATCCTTCTTTGGCAATCAAATGGTTTTGCTCTGGGTGACTCTTATGTGTACAGCTGAGGACAGTGACAGTTAAAATTTAACTGCTTTAGACTAAAGCAAATAAAGAGAGATTCATTACCCAAATCCAACTGGCTATGTAGGTGGTGGATCAGGATGTCTGTTGCGTGGGAGGAAAAGAACTCCTATGATTTAAAAAACAGGCATTGGACTTCCCTGGTGGTCCAGTGGTTAAGACTCCGTACTTCCACTGCAGGGGGCGCAGGTTCCATCCCTGGTCGGGGAACTAAGATCCCACATGCCGCGCGGTGCGGCGAAAAAAACAAAACAAAAACCAGGCATTGAATCTGGTGTTCTGACCGCCACATGCCCCCTTCCTTGCGTTAGATGCTCCCAAGATACAAGGGTAGACGGGGGCCTAGGTATTTGGTCACAGGCCTCAGACCTGGGCACCTAGGTGCCAGGACACAGACATGATGAGGAGGGAGGGGATGAAGGTGAAAATGAGGGCTAGGGGCAGGAGGAGAGAGGGGGCCTGCAGCAAAACCCGGAGCACGCACCCTCCCTAAAGGCAGGCAAATTCAAGCTCCTAAGAATACTTGGCCAAATAAATGAGGAAAGTGAGGCCCAGAGTGGCTCACGTGGCTGCCCCAGTGGGCTGGTCCCCTAGTCCACGCCGTCCTCTCACATGGAGCATCTAAGGCCCCCAGAAGGCAGGGTACCTTCTAGGACACAGGGAAGCCCCTTAGGGCGGAGGGCGTCATCCACACAGACCGCCAGGGCCCTTAGAAGTGCTTTAGGTGCTCGCTTGGGTTAGAACAGTGTGACGGGGGCGTCCTCACTTGGGACACGCTGGGCTGGAGACCTGGGCTGCTGGGAGCCTGGAAGGCTCATACCCGGCTGGGCCCCAGCCACTGGCCCCGCCACGTGGAATTGCATGCCGCAGGATGGATATTCCAGATGACAGAGGTTTTCCCCTTAAATGGCAATATAAATAAACAAACGCTTCTCGGTTGAAGCCAGAATTCTTTCGGCAGTGTGGCAAACGCTCCCCTTTCTTTGCAAGCCGAGTGTCATCTAAGCATGTTCTCATGTCCCCGTGCCATGTGGCTGAAACCTTAAATACTGTGCTGCCCTTCAGTGCAGACCTGATCTCAGGAGATTGGAAGGTGTTGGAACGTGGGCTTCTCTCCTAAATAGTTCCAACGGCTGCATGTTTGGGCTCTTTTTCTTTGGTGTAGGGCTCTGGGCTTTCCTCACTTGCTGCCAGACCCAACTCTCACTGCTTTCCACATGCCAGCTGTTTGCAAACCCATCTCCTCCCTTTATTTACTGCTTCCGGTCTGCTCTGGTCTGGGAATCCAGTCAACTGACCTTAGGATTTCTTATTAGAAAAAAGAAAGAAATAGGCTCTGCTTATCTTCACGTCAGCCTTAGATACTGTGCTAAAATGCATGAGGTTTAATCAGTGGACACTCTGATGTCTTTTGTGGTTGCATTTCTCCCCTCACTTTTGGGTTCTTGGTTGGATTCTGGAATCTAGATGGATCAAGTTGCCGGATAAACAAGTGTCAGATGATTGAAATTTTTTTAGTGCTCTTTAGACCATATTCAATGATTCTGAATGATTTAAATTTTCTTGTTCTTGTTCACTGAGTCCTAGCATCCAAGATGGAAGGCATCCCTCTCGTCTGACCTGGTTCAGGTATAGAACACCTGATGAGAAGCAGGCAGCTCTCCAGTTCTTAGTTTAGCTGATATTTTTGGTAAGGGCTTGGCAGACAGGTTTTTTTTCCCTATAAAGATAATTTTAGAGCTAACGTGTTCTAAAGTTACCTGAATTATATGTGATGGAATTCCCAGCTCATCCTGCTGAGATTCAACCTAAGAAAGAATTGCCAGCTAATAAGGAGGATGAGTGCTTTTTCTAACCTGACATTTTTAGGAGTTTGAACCATCTGTCATTTTACAGGTGAGAAGAGCCTCAGAGCACTAGAGATATACCGGTATTTAAAAAGCAAGACTTTTTTTTTTCTCGATTGTCTGCAACATTTCAGATTCTATGCTAAGCTCTTTTATGTAATCTCATTTAAGCCAGGCAGGTTATTATCCCCTCTCATCAGATAAAGGAACTGGGGGTATGGGTAAACCAGGTATCTGGGTCAAGGACAGGGTAGGGTCAAGACGTGAATGCATCTTCTGGTCACAAGAGGTCACTGCTCTCCCTGGTGAATTGCACCGTCTTGGTCAGCCTAGTGTAGTGTGTAACACAACCCACTGCTGGTGACAAAGACTCTCCCTGACCTGACTTTAGGGAGGCTCCTCTGAACCCTCTCTTCAAGGAGGCCTTGACTTCGGGACTTATGTGTCTGTCTTTGCATCGCCCAATTTTAGCAAAAGTCCTGCTAAGTCGGTTTAGGCAGAACCCCCATTCCCCCTTCCTTGATATCTGATCACCCTCAGTATCTGATCTGGTTCTTGGTCCTCACCACTCCCTAGATGATGTCTGATCACCCTGGCCTGCCTTCAGTAAGAGTCCTATTAGGTTGGTTTAGTCAGAATGTTCCTTTACCCCAATTGTTTCCTCTTAGTATTTTTCCATCCACCGACGTCTTCCCCCTCCACCACCTTGGCTAAAAGTCCGGGCTTGTCCACACTGTATTTGGAATTGAGCCCAGTTCTATACTGAGATTTTGTTTCCCCTATTGTAATAGTGCCTGATTAAAATCTCCTTTTACTGCTTTAACTACTCTCAGACTCTGGTTTTTCTTGAACGCTGGCAAGGCTTGTTCTGGGATATTGAATCCCAGTGGCCAAACAGGTGGGGAAGAAGGATGCAGGTGTCAGATAAGATACCTGAGATTATTCATTAATGAGACCTGTCTGTACTGATACTTGGCTGGAAACCAGACTTGGTTGCTTAGTAAATATTTTCTCTTAGTCCTACAGTTTTAGAAAAGGTATTTACTAGACACAGTGACATTATGGGTGGAAGTGTTGGCTAAAATATCAGATCCAAAGAGAGCATGCTGGAGGTCAAATGGAGAATTCTTTGAATATATACTGAACTAATGTATTGGGTTGGCCAAAAAGTTCGTTTGGGTTTTTCCCTAAGATGTTATGAACTTTTTGGCCAATGCAATAATTCAATTGTAGTGAAGATATCATTAAATATATGCATATAGATATACATAATGTGTATATATGTATATTTATGTATATATATGTATGCATATGTACAATATATAATAATATTATATGTTGCATTATAATATATATTATATATTATTATATATTATAATATACATGTATTCTTGAAAGTACAGTTAAAGTGCAGGAGAGAGTAAGAAGTACCATTTAGGAAAGAGATTTCAGGGTCTACAGCTTTTAAAAAGTGATCCTTTTCTGGTTGACTGAGCCCAAGTAAGGAAGAAAATGATCTCTCCTACCCTCCACTGTCCTTCATGAGGTGAAATCTTGATGAATTTCCTACCCTGGAATCACTTCAAAATCATGAATTTTAGAAGGTCTGCTGGGTTATAAAGGAGAAGGGTGACAAGAAAAATTGGTAGGCAAAGTGTATATTCCTTTTCTTCTCACTCCCCCTTCAAAGGGGTTCCACCTTGTTTTTCTCTTTCCTTTTAAGGAGCTCGGTGTTCACATTCTGTTTCTTTGTTATCAAAGCCTCCCAAGAAGGGGGTGTTGAGTTTTTCAGAGTGTTACTTATCCATCATCTATCCAACCACAGTCCCTAGTTCTTAGTACTTAGTAAGCATTCAATAAATCCCCATCCTCCCTCCCTTCCTCCTTTCTTCCCTCTCAGGAATTAACAATCTATTGATAATAGGAGAAAACAGTTGCCACGGAGTGTCAGAACACATGACATGTCATGCTGGGCTATTTGTATGTTGAATCTCACGTTGATTGTGAAAGACAAGGCTTAGTCTCTTATCTCCTGTCAGGCATCAGGAGTGGGTGGGAAGCTTGGGTGACCTGAAAATCCTTTCCTCACACCATTTAGTTCACATCAGGGAAGCAGTGGCTCCTCCCCATCATCCAGGCTGGTTTGGGTCCCAGGCTAAGAATCAAAGGTTGGATCTCAGATGGCCAAGGCACCAGCTTATTCATCATCAATGGCCCAAGCTGCTGTACCCTTAGTGAACTTAATTTTGCGTTGAGGATTTAGAAAGATGAAAGACATCCACTGCAATCAACTAGAGACTGTCCTTATAAAAACCCTTGCCTTCTCAGTATAGCATTATGTAATTAAAATTGACAAATAATCAACACATGATATAATTACTTAAAAATTACTATTACTTTCATTATGGTCATCATTATGAACTATGCTATGTCCAGAGGTTTACCATTTTTCATTTAATTTTTTTTTTTTTTTACATTTAGGTGCTTCCACTCTATAGCATACACCTGACAGTAACCATTTCCCCTTGAATCTTGTTTAAATTTATAAAATTCAAGGACTGTTGACTACAAGACTTTTAATAAAATGTGGGTGTAAATTTTTGACTTCAGCCACTGTCTGCTGGGCAGCTACACACCTTTACAGCTGTAAAAGGCATTGGTGGGATACGAGGTCTTGGTTGTGGGAACCTTAGGAAACCTCAAGATTTTTAAATTTGCCAATGCCCTGTGAATATTTTGCTCAATTCTGGGCACCTGGTTACCAAGGATGGCACCTGGCCCAGATAATAGCCTATGGCCACAGTCAGGGCAAAAACATGACTTAAAAAAAAATCCATAGAGTCCTTCCTTTTCCAAACAGAAGATGAATCAGAAGCAGGCATAGATCAGAGTAACATATTCATGGTGAAGCTTCAGGTGACTTTTCAATTTCAATTTACCTTCCATGTGGGTGAAGAGTTGGGCCACCAAGCTAGGTTCTGACCCCTCGCTTCGCTGGCTTTCAAGGAGCCCAGCAGATCTTGTTGGAAGCTGGAAGGACTTGACACCCATTGGGTGAAAGCACCAACTGAGTCTGACTTCTGAAGAACTCCTCTTGGATGTCCTGTCCTGCGCCTGATTCACAATTTTGCCCCTGGCTGGAATGGTCTCCAGATACAGCTTCAGGCCACTGTGCTTTTCTCGGTTTTTGGCCTGAGTTGAAATCAGTAATAATAGTGGGGTGTAGTGAGATATGGCTGGAGCCACCTGGCAGGGGTGGAATCGGTAGAGTTACTAGCACACCTGTGCTTACCTGGAAAGCACAGCCATTAGAAGTCCGTGGACCCTGCAGGACCCGTTAAGTTAAAACAGGGGCACAGATATGAATGTATTCATTCATTCAACATGCTTTTGCTATGATCCACCAGCGTGGATCAAATATGTCTTCTGAGATGTTTTGCTATGTAATTAAAAGAAGATTTCTCTACCCTCAGCTGATTGCCCACTTATTACAAGCAATCCCTGACATAGTTGAATTCTAACACACTTTGATAGTCACTTGGGGTTGGTGGCAATGGAATTTGATATATGTATCCACTTCCAGAGGTTAAAGAGCATTGAGAGGCACCCACATTCCCATTTAACTTTTGTGTTTCAACTTCCTCTCTCTCTCCCTTTGAGAAATAAATGCAATTTATTTTTTTTCCCTTTCAGAATAATTTCCAAGGAGCTGCATAAGGGGTTCAAACTGTGTTTAAAGCTCATGGGTTTAAAGTAGACAAGATCAAGTATAACCTCTTCAGCTGTACCAACCCCAGTTCCTGCACTTACATTAAGAATAATACCCCATCCTTGTTTTCCATTTTAGTAAAAAGATCAGGAAAATGATGGGAATGTGGGGGCCGATATAAGCCATGTCTTGGTTGGACGTACTATGTCCTCCTGGTTCAGAGAGGACTTCGGGGCCCAGGGCTTGAGCTCTTCTCTCTCCCTGAAATAGAGTTTAGACCCTGGCTTCGGAGTGAATCAGGAAGACAGGAGAGTACTTATAATTCACTTTCAGAGAGTCACAGTATTGACAGTTTGACATTCTCCAAGAAACAGATCTCCCATTGAGATCCACAATTGCCTGGCAATATGCCAAGGAAATATCTATTTAGCCCAAATTTCTAAAGTCACTTCCCTCAACTAAATGGTTATTTAGTTAAAGTTAGAATAAAAGGGATGGATTAGATATGTTGTTTTACTTTTAATATAGAAGGGGTAGCTTTTCATATGTATCTTTATTTGTATTGTAAATAACGACAACGAAACGGATTCTGTGAGCAACCTTGTAAGAACAGTCTCATTAATGACTAGCTATACTCTGTTTATGTTCCATTTTGTTTTCTGGCTTCTATTAAAAAGTGTTAATTATCGACAGATGAATGGATAAAGAAGATGTGGTACATATATACAATGGAATACTACTCAGTCATTAAAAAGAATGAAATAATGCCATTTGCAGCAACATGGATGCAACTAGAGATTATCATCTTAAGTGAAGTAAGTCAGAAAGAGAAAGACAAATACCCTATGATATCACTTATATGTGGAATCTAAAATATGACACAAATGAACCTATCTAGGAAACAGAAACAGACTCACGGACACAGAGAACAGACTTGTGGTTGCCAAGGGGGAGGGGTGTGGAGTGGGAGGTTGGGGTTAGCAGATGGAAGCTATTATATAGAGGATGGATAAACAACAATGTCCTACTGTATAGCACAGGGGACTATATTCAGTATCCTGTGATAAACCATATTGGAAAAGAATATAAAAAAAGAATACATATATATATGTACGTAGGTATGTATAACTGAATCACTTTGCTGTACAGCAGAAATTAGCCCAACATTGTAAATCAATTAAAGAAAAGAGTTAATAGGTAGGGAGAAACGTTCCTGTGATACTCTCTGTTGTGACAGTGGGAAATTAATAACATTAATCCAATTTGGAACTCTATCAGATCAACTATTTAAATGTGATAATCTTTCCTTCTGAAATTGATGGTGCCAAGTGCTATGTCATAGGTATTTTCTTGCTTCTTGAGGTTAGAATCGATGTTTCAGGCAGCACTCAAGTAATGACTTGTTCAATGACATCTAAGCAGGGGTGTAAATACCGTGGTCTCTTGATGAATGTCGTCGACTGGGGGGTGGTGTCTCAAATGCCTCTTTCACAAGGAAAGGGCCCTGGGTCGGTACCTGAGCTGGAGGTGAAGGAGCATGTAGCTCTGGGCTGTGATGGATGAGTCCTCAAGACAGAATCCTGGGTGACGGCTTGGACCTGACAGCCGCGGTCCAAACGGCCAAATCCCGTGGGCGAGAAGCAGGTGTGAGGCGAGCCGTGCTGCGTGGCTCTTGGGCAGGACAGGGGAGGCCGGGGCAGCCGTACGCAGGGGGCAGGAGCTGTGCACAGAGCCTTGGGCCTCTCTGCTGGGCAGGCCTGCTTCCCTGAGAACCTGAGCCCCTCAGGCAATTGTAAGCAGGGGGGATCAGGGGAGGATGGATGACACAGCACAGCTGATAATTCAAAATGAATCGATAGGTGATTTGGGAAGAAAAGCAGAAACCCTATCACGTGCGCTGAAACAGAGCTCCCAGAGCCACAGATGAACAGTGTTGGGCCAGCCGCTGGGCCAGCAGCACCCTTCCTGCCAGAGGGACTTGGAAGGGAAGTGTAGAGAAGGTTCCGGAGGGAGAAAGCTCCAAGCTGGGCGGCAGATGTGGCATGCCCAGGACTCCAGCCTCAGGTAGCCGTGTGCCCTCAGGCTTTCCCTTTCTGAGACCAGGTCGACTGGACCCACGGCTGCCCTGCTGTGTGTTTACCCTCGTGGTTCTCGCCTTCCCACCCCGATGGCTCTTTCAGCAACTGTGAGCTCACGTTCCACCAAAGAGAGAAGCGTTGTGGGTTGTTCTGGGCAAGGGATGATGGGGCACTTTAAGGACATTTCCATACTGTCTGATTATAGAATAATGAGCCAAGTTTTAGTGGATTTTGCTGTATATAATTTTAGATAAAGCACAACTGATCAAGTGGCAGGCGTGTCAGGGTCTGTGTTCTAGGTGTCAGTGCAATAAAGGCTGCAGACTGTTACTGAGGATGCAAACACTGTGTCCCTTTATTATCACTCTGACGTGGTCCACAAGGATAGAAGCAGTTTACATGGCGTTATGGCCTCAGCTGTGTCCCCTCCCCCCAAACTCATGTTGAAGCCCCAAACCCCAACGTGCCTGTACTTGGAGGTGGGTCCTATTCGGAGGAAACAAAGGTTCAATGTGGTCATAAGGATGAGGCCTTAATCCCACAGGATTGGTGTCTTTTTAAGAAGAGGGAGGGAGTTCTCGCTCCCAGCACAAAGAAGAAAGGCCCTTTGAGGACACAAGGAGAAGGTGGTCATCTGCAAATCAGGAAGAGAGCTCTCACCAGAAACCGAATCTGCCACCACCAGCCCCATCTGGGATTTCCAGCCTCCAGAACTGTGAGAAAATAAATGTCTGTTGTTGAAGCTGCCCAGCCTGTGGTATTTTTAATGGCAGCTCTACACCACTAATACGTGTAGCCTATATATACATAGCACCGTCATGACGGGGGTGAGGCCACGGAGAGAAAGCCACCTAAGATGGGGTCATAAAAAGCACCAGGAATGAGGCATCATGAAAACGCACACCACAACCACATGCAGCCTTGCTACATGCACCCCGAATTTGGTTCTAGGCATTATGGCAACCACAAGGGAGACCTGGCTAGATACCGAACTTACAGCACCCATCACATAAAAGGAAATCAATTCCTAAGCAAAAGTCCAGCTATTCTTAGTGCTGTGACATGAAGAAATGTCTCCTGAGAGTTTGCAACAAACTGGTGGGACTGTGAACTCTAGTCAACATCGCCTTCTAGGAGACACAAGGTCCGTTTCACGGGGCTGGTTATACTTCACGCAGCTCAGTAAAACCCTTCTGCAGCGGGCTTCTAAGTCCAGGGTTATTCTCTGCTTCTCTGGTAGGTGCAAAAGCTGGGTTATAGACCTTCTGGAAGAATGTGGGGTCTGTGTAACTTCAGGCAGGCCTCCCCATATGCTTCACTCCAGAACAACTTTCTGATAAATATTGGAGGAAGTGAGCTTGAGATTTCTCCCTGACAAGTTTCTCGAGTGCAGAGATTCTGAACTCCTGGTTTAGTTCAGAAACATACATTTAGCAGCCAGCAGAGCTGGGGTAGAACTGACCTTTTCCTTTGTAATTGGAGGAGCCTAATATGAATATCTGTTCTGCACACCTAATGCCCAAGTCTTGGTGCTAAAGACCATACTCTACTAAAAGGAAAAAAATCTTTGGAGAAATGTCTGATTCCATAGCAGGGACTGGAAAAATTAAAATGTGAGCCTGGAACATCTTTTTGTGCCATAAAGGAAGAAAGCACAAAAAAATTATGGGGAAATGTTCAAAGGATAAGAAGCCTGCCAGTAGGGGGTCCCATTGGCCAAATCTCAAACACTTGGAGCATCACAAATAATTAATGGTAGAAGCAGATTGTAATCCATGGGATAAAATAAGACTCAATGAGTCCGTACTGATATAGGTAGGTAGGTAGATAGATAGATAGATAAGTAATGAAGGGAGAAAAGCTCTTCCTTAGTGTTGAAAGCCAACACCTAAATGTAGAAAGAATCATGGAGTTAGAAAATTGCCATTTGATAACCATTCTAGTAATAGTTGATTTGGGTAAGAGTCATCAATGGATGCTATAATGAAAGTTTGCAGAGGAACAGAATATTTACATGGTCTCGAAGTGTCTATCCGCAAGATGCTTTTTACAAAGTGAAAAGCAATAACTTTAGAGTGAAGAAAGCTGGTAGGCACCCCTACCCAAGTTGGGAAAAACCAGCATCACGTGCCTCCTGATCTGATGTACAGAGAAGGGCCTGGCTTCACTTCTATTGTATTCTTGTCAAAAATGCAAAACCTGAATCTGACCACAAGGCAACATGAGAAAAATCCATATTAAGGGACGTTTTACAAAGTAAGTGGCCTCTACTCTTCAAAAAAAGTCAGTGTTTGGAAAGTTAAAGACACACAGAGTAGCTCCACTAGGTCACATGAGATTGAGACATGACGACAAAGTACGGCCTGTGACTTTCTTCGACAATAAGAGAAATTATTTGGAAAACTGGCAAAATCTGAATCGTCTTTAGATTAGATAATAGCCTTGTATCAATATCAATTTTCTGAGTTTGATGATTAGACTGTGGTTTTATAAGACTGTCTTTGCATTTACAAAATATACACTGAAGAATTTAGGGTTAAAGTGGCAGCTTGTCTACAGTTTACTTCCAAATGATTTAAAAAAATCTCAAATTCATATACATCCGTAAGCACATATAGCTATGTTGATACCCGTATGTAGATTGAGCAAATGTGGTAAAATGTGGAAGATGGTTCCTGCCGTTCCTGACTCGTGATACAGCACGGCTAACAGGATCAACGTGAGGATCCGAAATGGGTGGGTGATGCTGAGTGTCTATAACTGACCTCATAACAGATTCTGGCCCCGACACTTGTCAAATTGTTAACAAAGAACTCCTGGCATGTTTGGGATCCATAGGGGCAGCTCAGGAGGTACCTTGACAGGTCCCCAAGCTATCACCAATGTGCACTGTGGTCTCCTGTGCTCAGCGTGGTGCCACGGGGACCGGAGAGAGAGAAGGCAAGAAGCTTAGGGTCCACTCGGGAGATGACAATGACACTTGGAAAAGGAGGGGACATTACAGGACCTGATTAGAGGTGAGAACAAGGGGCCGGCTGCATCATGTGAAGGCCTTGCGGAGGAAGGGGCGCTTGTTGGACTTTACAGGGTGTGGAGAATTCAGAATGGGAGGAAAAGAAGCCACAAAAAGCAGTGTGGGAAAGACGGGGAAAAGAGAACCAGGAGAGAAGCTGAGGATTTCCCATGTGTGTTTTCCAGTGAAAATCCATTCTAGGGAAAACGATTTTTGTCAAGGCAAGTTCCAATGTGCAACTGTTTTTCAAGAGTTTGTTATGATTATTCTGAACCAAGCTCCTGCGATTAGGTAGCAATACAGCCAAAGCAGGTTGTGGGTCTTGGTGAGGTCTTCCCCCTACCATATTTGGTTGGGTCAATGACAGTTGTGTTGACAGCAAGTTGTTTGATTGGAGGCATTTCCAATGAAGTTGTTAAGGACACCTTTCTGTGTGGACTGAGTCCCATAATCGCCTGATAGAGGGCAGGGTTGTGTGGATGTGTAATTCATAGCAAAGGTTGAGTGTCTTCATTGATGGCTAATCGCTATACATTCTCTTCAGCCTCCTAAGAAAATGGGGGTGAGAGTGGGAGGGGGCAGAGGGGAGTTTGGACCAAGAAAGGCTCTTTCGGGGTGGAATGGAGTTTAGGACCTTCAACCTCCAAATGAATTGATGTTAAGAATAAATGTTGAAGTAGAAAACAAACTTCTAGTTACCAAAGGGGAAAGGGTGGGGGGGGGGAGGGATAAATTAGGAATTTGGGATTAACAGATACACACTCTTATATATGAAATAGATAAACAACAAAGACCTACTACAAAGCACAGGGAACTATATTCGATATCTTGTAATAACGTGTAATAGAAAAGAATCTGTATAACTGAATCACTTTGCTGTACACCAGAAACATTGTATATTAACCATACGTCAATAAAAAATAAATTAATAAATAAATATTTTAACTTAACAAAAGAATAAATGTTGCTGGGAGAGAGTTGTATAACATTAAGTAGGGGGAGTAATTTGCAGCCAAAGAAAAACAGAGCAAGCATAAAAGGAAGTGTCAGTGCGAACCCTCCCGAAACAAAGACACTCACATTCTTTAATTTTTTCCCCTTTAGACCATGATGTTAATAATAGTACTGTTTGCTGATGAATCTCTGCTTTTGAACAGAAGTTCAATTTTAGCTCTCTCTCAAAGGTCAGGGACCCTCTGCTCCCTATTATCTTCTCATTCTGGGGGAATGCAAATGCAAAGAGCAAATGTAAGTGATTTCCTCTCTCCTGGATTGTGGCCGCTCCCCCTCCTCCCTGGAGGTGCCATGCTTGCTGCTGTCACTGGTACTTATTATGTGGCACACATCTGAAGTGGGATTCTGGCTGGGAGTACAAGAGCAGAGCTCCTGTACCCGCTGGCGCACCTCCCCATTAAAAATGTTCTCTGTATATACATTATTCCATTTTGTATAGTAATTTGTTTTTATGTCCAGTCCTATCGCCTAGAACAGGAGAGAGCTAAAAGCAGTTTTGACATTTTTAAATGGTTGGAAAATACCCCAAAGGAGAATAATATTTTATGACACGTGAAAATTATGTGTCCATAAATAAAATTTTATTAGGACACAGCCACGGTCCTTTGGAAACATATTGCCTGTAGCTGCTTGTACTCCAAGGCAACAGAGTTGAGTAGTTGTAATAGAGACATCACAAAGTCTGAAGAATTTACTACCTGGCCCTTTACAGAAAACATTTTGCCAACCTCCTGCTCTAAAATATGAGTTCCCTCAGGGCAGGACTGTGTTTGTCTAACTTTGCCCAATGCCAGGCACATGGGAGGTTCTGGAAAATCCTTGCCTGCAGATTGAGTACTCCTCAGCCTCAGACACTTTGCCTGTAGAGATTTTACCTTCAGAAAGCCCGCTTAGGATGCTTCAGATGTGGGCTGGTGTGTCCTGATCTAGCACCTACCCTCATCCTTCATCACTGCAGAAGTTGAGGGTTGTATAGTGAGAGACCCTTTATTTATTTATGGATTAGAAACTTGGGTAAAGGAATCTCCCTTTCCCATGATATGCTCTTCTGAGCTATTTGCTTGGTCCTTTGGCAGAGAGGAGGAGATTTGTGAGCAGAGCCAGACAACATCAGAGGGAAATATCCATGCGTGGGATGAGGGGGAATGAAAGTCATGAGGGACTCATTATGGGAGCCCCATCTCCTGTCCCCACTGAGCCTCCAGTGGACTAGACCTGCTTCAGAAAGGGGCCCAGAGATATGTCTACTTGGAAGAGCCCCTTGTGTAATTTAAGACCAAATTCTGGGACAAGTTTGCCTTTTAGATCTCTGCTTTAAACTATCTATATTTACATTGGATGGACTTTATAAGATGCCTGGTGAATATTGGATGGGGAAAGGATCTTGTAAAATAAACAGGCTCTTTAAATAAAAAGTCTTTAATTTTTAAATTAAATGATATAACAGCCTCATTGGGAAGGCAGATGTAGTCCTTGGCTCTCAGTAGAGTTGAGATAAGGTGGTGCCAGGTGAAAAGGAAATGCTTCAGGGAGTCTAAGACACATTTAGAAAGGCCAGACCTTGCTTTTTACAAAACCATCAATGTATTCATTCTTTTTATTGAGCACCTACCATGTGGCAAATTGTGCTAGTTGTTGGGGATAGAAACAAAGGGCATAATCTTTATCCTCAAAATGTAGAGTCTGTTGGCGACACCCAGCCATGTGATCAGTCATCCACAATGCAGTCAGACATCATGGAGATTTGTAGAAACGCAGGGGAAGCAGAGAGGGAGGACGCCAGAGTTTGCCAAGCAGTCAGGAAGGTTTCACAGGCAGCAGCATTTGAAGGGAGATTTGGTGGGTGAGTAAGGGTTATTGGGAAGATAAATGGAGGAGGATATTCTAGGCAGAGATAATGTCAGCACATGTGCAGGCCGGAGGCAAAATAACCCATTGTGCGTTCAGGAATTTCAGTAGCACAAGCAGGTAGTGGGGAAGGTGACAGGGCTCCTGGACGGGTGGCAAGACTGTGACATGCAAACGAGATTGGACTCGATTCTTTAGTTACCCAGAAACTACTGAGAATGTTTGAGCTGGGGAGTGAGGAGATGGGATCTGTAAGTTACAAAGTTTACTCCACTAATTACAAGGAGGGTAATTGTAGAAATGAGAGTCTATAATTAGGGAAGTCAGTATGGAAGCAGTGTAATAGCCCAGAGGGAGGGAGTGGTGTTGTGAATCAGTGCAGTGGCCAAGATGCTGGAGAGGAGAGGACGTTTGGATACTAGAGACAGGTACGAGATGGAATGGATAAGTTTAGCTAGGGCCACCACATACGGTTGTGCAGGTTGTACACTGCACAACTCACTAAATCTAAGCTGTACAGATATATTTATGACATGAATTTCCCAGCAGATGGCAGTAGAGTTGAGGAGGGATGGCTTTTCCTCATTTGCACAAAGGAGCCCTGTGGGCTTGGGGAAATGGTTGGGAACGAGAAGGCTGCAGTGCCCAAGGGAGGGGAGAGCATAAATGACAACCACATTTCTGACCTGGACAACCAAAGACTAGAGGTTCCATTCATCAAGGGGTGGAATACAGGAGAGGGAGCAGGTCTGAGTTTAGGGCAAGTTGTATTTAAGGGACCCGAGAGCCACTTAGATGGAGACATCCAGGACCAGTTAGCTGTCTGGGTCTGTAGCTCAGGAGGCAGGGGTGGGGCTGTACCTGTGGGAACAACCTGCACACCTATGGGAGTTGATGCCAAGAGGCAGGGATGGGTTGCTTTGGAAGGATGTGCAGAAGGAAGTGATCAGGGCCCAGGATAGTACCCCGGGAAGCCACTGAGATTTTCAATGGTGGGTAGCCTTGAAGAAGGGGTGCTTGGAACTAGTTTCCAGAGTGTTTCTTAATGTCAGGAGGGAGATGTTTCAGGTTGATCAAGGCCAGGTTGATTTGGGGGGAGGGGGGCAATTTGAAATGACTCTAGACTTTCTCTGGTGCTTAAGGGACCAATCTGGTTTGTGACCCTATAGAATGTTTCATGCATTCATCCCTCCATTCATTTATTTTGCACCTACATATTTATCCAGTGCCCTACTATGGTCCAGGAACTGTTCCTGGTACTGGGATAACTCCCAGTATGCTATAGCAAAGAGTGGGACAAGGCACTGTTCTCAAGGAGCTTGCATTCTAATTGTTAACACACAAGTCCACAGGATACTGTCAGCTGGTGACAAGTTCTGCACAGAGTGACAGATGCACAGCGATGGGAGCCAGTTTCTATCTGGTGGGCAGAGAAGACCTCCCTGTACAAGAGCTCTGTGCTCAGAACGGAGAGCCCACGTGGCTGCAGCGTGGTGAGTTGGGTGGGAAAGTGGTTGGAGGTGAAAGCAGACAAGCATGCTGGAGCCAGGCCAGAAGGGCCTTGTAGGCCACGGCAGGGAATCTGGATTTTCCAAATGCAGCCAGAATCCATGGGAGGGTTTTAAGCATGGGAATGACTTGCTCTGGTTTACATTTTTATTAACATCCCTCTGGCTGCTGTGTGCAAAATAGATTTGTGTAAGGTGGTCAAAGTTAAACAGGGAGACCCAATTGAATGTCATGGGCTCCACATTATGACAATCTGTGGCAGTAGCCATAGAGATAGACATATTTTGGAAGTCACACCTATAGGACTTCTGGACGGTAATGGCAAGAGATGAATCAAGGATGCTCCCGAAGTTTCTGATGTAAGCCATCACGTGGTTGATGATGATATTTATGAACATGGGGAAGATGGAGAGGGAAGCAGAGTCTAGGGGATGCTAGGATATCTAGTTTCTGCTTTGGTCACATTTGTTGTACAAGCATCTAAATTGGGATGCCAAGTAAGCAGCTGGATCTTTGAATTCAGAGCTCAGGGGAGAGGTTAGGACCAGAGATAGAAATTTGATGTCACATGCAAAAAAGATGGTAATTAAAGCCAAGGTCCTGGCTGAAATAACAGAAAAGGATAATTAATGGAGACTAGGACTCTGGATGGAATGGGCCCCGAGATTTTGGGGAAAAGGGGAAATAGCTTGAAGATGAGGATGGAAAGGGGCTTTCACTGAAGAAGGAGGGAAAGCAGAAGTAGTGGTGAACGCCGGGGAAGAAAGGCTGGAGAAGGAGGAAGTGGTCAGCGTGTTGATGCGAAGAGGCCAAGTAAGACAGGAATAGAGGGGTGGCCTCTGGAGCTAGCAGGATGGATGTTGTTGGTGTGTGTCAGTGGTGTGCTAGGAATGGTAGCTCATTTGGAAAGGGAAGTAAAAAAGTGGTGATGGAGATTCAGACAATTCTTCCTAGAAGCAATGTGGGAAAGAGCGTTGAGAAATGGGACAGTACTGGAAAGGGACATGGTACCAGGAGAAGTCTAGTTTTGTTTTTGTTTGTTCTCAAAAATGATAGATATTAGGAAATATTTGTATGTTGTTGGAAATAAACTATTAAGAAAAAAATTGATGATGGGGGAAAGAAGATGGTGTAGTCTAAAAGTCTTTGAGAGGGCTGCAGGGATGCGGTCCAGGTTTGGCCCCGGGTTGGACAGGGCTCCAGAGAGTGGCGAAAGGCCCAGGTGGCGGAGGCGGGGCTGTGGTGGTGAGATAGGGCCCGGTGGAAAGGCCAGTGTCCCAGTCTGATTGCTTCTATTTTCTCAAGGAAGTGTGAAGCCAGGTTGTTATCTAAGAGGGAGTGATGTTGCAGGATTGAAGAGAGAGGAGGATGTGGAGCTCATGATTTTGGTGGATGGGAAAATAAAGAGACTAAGCATTTAAACGTAAATGCATGTGCCTCGGGTCCATCTGTGGATTTTGCTTCATCATAAGAAGACACCCCGGACTTCCCTGGTGGCACAGTGGTTAAGAATCCGCCTGCCAATGCAGGGGACACGGGTTCGAGCCCTGGTCCGGGAAGATCCCACATGCCACGGAGCAGCTAAACCCGTGAGCCATAACTACTGAGCCCACATGCCATAACTACTGAGCCCACGTGCCACAACTACTGAAGCTCGCGCACCTAGAGCCCATGCTCTACAACAAGAGAAGCCACCATAATGAGAAGCCCGCGCACCGCAATGAAGAGTAGCCCCCGCTCGCCACAACTAGAGAAAGCCCGCGCGCAGCAACGAAGACCCAACACAGCCAGAAATAAATAAATAAATAAATTTAATAATAAAAAAAAAAAGAAGACACCCCAGGGCGCGACCTGTGAGAAACACTGAAGGCCATGGCACATTTTTGCCTAACGTCTTCTCCGTCTCCTGTCTACTAGGCCATCTCCTGCCCAGGTTACAGATGCTCCTCGTTCATGAGATGCCCCCTTCCACCTGGGTGAACATGTATGGGAGTGAACTCAAGGAAAGAAGTGCCACTGTGTCATTCCACCCTTCAACGTGGCAATAGAGGACACTTTGCTTTGCTGACACGGGAGCTCCAAGTGCACCCAGCTAGTCCCTTCGATGTCAGGAGTGAGCATTTCTGGTCACAGGTGAGGCTTTTGCTAAGTCATCCACCAAACACAGGGTGTGACTCTGTGCCAGGTCCCCACAGCAGTAGAGGCTGTGAGGTGGTACTGGAAACATCCCTGCCCTTCCTTGCTCTTGGCCTGGTTTGCTGATGGCCAGTCAAGCTGCCAGCCTCCTTCCAGGTAGCCGTGGCCCATCCATTTTTAGCTTAATGAATGTGGCTTCTTTCTTCCCCCAGCCTTGGGGGCTGACACAGGGTCTGCAGGCCAGGCTGGACATGCTGAGGTCCCTCTGGGTGAACGTAAAGGGCTCATGCTGTAAAGACCCAGGGAGGCGTCTGGAAATCTTTCTTGCCCCATGTTGGACCTTGTGGATTCTTAAGCGTTTCTGTAAGAATCGTAGACAATTTTGTTTTGCAGCATCATTTTTGTTCTCAGGTTTTACACCTTTTCCAACTTTGGGGAGAGAGACAACATATATAACCAAGTATCTAAAGCAAATACTTTATTACTAATACTTTGTTACTACTTTAGCTCTCTGAGTTGTATTAAAGATACTCCATTTAGAGCCAATGTGAACGTAGCCTTAGTTCCTTTCAGGCTCAACATTCAGTCTTGTCTCCTTGGAGCTCCCTGCTGTGTGTTCTTCTCTAATATCATTACCCACCAGCCTCTCCTTTATCCATCAGCTTTCACAGATTTCTATTAATATTCACTCTATAGAAACTATGCTTGAGAAAATGTAAAAGAAAATGTATTTACTTCGCAAATGTTTAATTAAAATCTTCTAAGGATGGCCTCAGTGACAAGAGAAAAACTATCATCGTCCTCCTCAAACCCCCAAAAGGGTCTTATTGGATGTTTTGCAGTGAAATGGAAACCCCAACAGGGTTTACTTAGGCTGGTCAGAGCCTAAATCATTTTATTATTGTGCCTTCTAGCAGGAAGCTCAGCGTCAAAATTGATTCTTCCCTTTCAATGTTAAACTTTCTTTTTTTCTCCCCTAAGGGTTTTTGCGCTGGCTGCTTGGTTGCTCTTTGGGTTATACTTGGCATGGCACCAGGCTGTTTTAGATGGGGTTGGCCCAGTGTCAAGTGGCATGGTTGCCTGATAACGTTGAATTGGGCAGAATCTGAGAGTACGAACAAGTAGGTGCCCTTTCAAGAGACTCAGTGCCAACTGTTATGAAAGAGCAGATTGCCCGTACCTGCCTCCTGCGGTCTGGTGAGGTGAGCCTGATGGGGAAGCCGAGGCCAGTAATCAAAAGAGAATATATCACTGAGCGATAATCGTCCACACACTGATGACCTTTAATCAATAACCACTGCTTTCAGTGTGCTGTTGTGCACTACGCCTTCCCTGGAGAGGAACAAGGGAGACAGACTGGGAAGGTGGGCGGCCCTGAGATGGGATCCTGCCTTACTACTTCACCAGTTGGGTGACCTCGGGCAAGTTACTCTCCCCAACTCCCTACTCCAGAATCAGCCTCCTCATTTGTTAAATGGGGATGGTACCTAACCTTTCAGAATTGCTTTGAGGATTGAAAATAATGTATGGAAAGCATCTAATAAAGTAATTGGCATTCAATAGGCACCTAATGAATGATGGATGAGAATAGTATGATTTACAGAATCATAGATTCACTCTCTAAATTTACTGAGCACATACTATGGTCCCATGATGAATGACTTGCCTGTATTATCTCACGGAATCTCCTTATAGATATCATTCCCATTTTTCAGAATGGAAAAAGCTTTGGTGAAGTTGAGGAAAGTGATGTGCCCAATCCAATCATGGACAATCGTGCCCAATCATGGACAGTTGGGAGTGGAGGCAGAATTTGAATTCAGCCTGTCTGACCTCAGAGTCTTAAGCAGTGAAGAGAGAGTTTAAAGGAGGGAGGAGAAGTTTTGCAAAGTAGCTAGCCAAAACTTCATTTCATGGCAAGTCTGGGGCTGTGAGCAGTATACAACAGCCAACCTGTCAAAATGTTTGCATGATATTTTGTATCAGGCCAAAGAGGTTAGTTAATATTGTGGTAACAAACAACCCAAATTTCAGTGGCTTAACCCAACCTAAGGTTATTTCTCAGTCATGCTACAAGTCTCAAGTGAGCTGGCAAGGGTCTTCTCTTCAAAGCCAGTCAAGGGTCCAGAATGACAGAAACTTCACTGTGACATGTGCTTCCATGAGAACTATAGAAGTAGGAAGGGAATTATCATATTTAGCTTGTAAGGTTTCCAGCAGCGTGATACACATGACATATGCATATACTGTTGGGACAAATGTAAGTCACATGGCCGTGTCCAACAGAAACAGGGAAATGTGATCCTGACATGTGTTTAGAAGGACGAAAGCTGGACATATTTCACAAACAACATTAATGACTACCGCACATTTTAAACCCTAACTTGCAAAAAGTTTTTAACTCAGTCTAGGGGTTTTCAAAACCACTTGGGTACCTGTGGTAGATTGTATTATTTTGTTCTGAATTATTTATTCCAAGTTCCTGTGAGAGAATTACATTTCCCCATTCCATGGACATCAGGCACTGCCATATGACTTGCTATGACTAATAAATGGCAAGCAGAAGCGGGGTGTTTTGTCATTTCTTTTTTCTCCCTGCCATGAGAATGGCATGTTCCTAAGTAGGGCTGCTCCTTTCGTCTGTATCTTGGAGTCAACAGGATGTGAACAGAGTTGCAACTGACATGTAATAGGAATGAGAAATAAACCTTTGTGCTTTAAGCCCTTGGAGGTATTTGTTACTGCAACATGACTGAGCCAAACCAGACTGTACCGTATCTTTTATCATTCTCAGTAAATAGAGAACAATGGAATTGGCCATATAGAAATTCACATTTACTGTCCACTTTGTTGAAGTATATCTATACTTTAAAGCAGAAGTATCTCTAAGGACTTATTATGTAAATAAATATTATTCAGTTGAATTAACAGCACAAAAATACATTCTCCAAATTGGGGCATCAACTGACGCCATAGCATTCTTATAAAAACCTAGGAGGAGGATTGGGGACATAGAAATCTTGTTTTCAAATGCAGACTCTTGGTCCTGTCCTCCCTGAGCAGCTGCCTTAGAAGACTTGAGAATAATCTATATTCATGTCCCCTTTGGGCAGAAATTATAATGATGAAATGTTACTATCTATAGGAATGCAGAGTCTATTCTGAGTGCAGTGATCCTCATTAATTCAGAGCTCATCATTCGTGGTAGATAACCGGGACAGAGGCCAGGCTGGCGTTTACTCTCACGTCGTGAGTGTGCATTTCTTGCACTGGCTATCACAGGGTTGACATTTGCCATTTTGACTATTCAGAGTGCTTTCTGAGGAGAGTCAGTTGACATCGTGTGGAGACGCCAGCTGCACAGTCCCTGGAAACAGTGGAAGCCAGTCCCTGGGACTGACCCTCCCAAATGCCTGGCTTCCCTCCTCTCTGCTGTCTTTCTCCTGTGCAGTCTATGGGGGAAGGAATGATCTGATCTAACAGAACCCGTGAAGCTGAAAGGTCACCAGCGATGTAGGTACCATTGTTGTTCCCATTTTAGAGAGGCAAAACTGAGGCCTTAGAGAAGTTAAGCAAGACAGTGAATGCAGCAACTGTGGTTTGAACCCAGGATTGCCTGACAGTATAAAGGACACAAAGAAGTACAGATAAGCTGAGCTATGGCCAAGAGAGATTACTTTTAAAAAAGAGGAGTACTAGATAATTAATAGAACAAACAAACTCACTTACAAAGTGAGTTGGTGTAAAACACAGGAGCGAGGGCATGCTTAACTGGGGAAGAAGCCCCTCTGGCTTCTGGCTGTTTAGCTATTTAGCAGAGGTGTGTGTGTGTGCGTGTGTGTGCGTGTGTATGTGTGTGTGTGTTTGCACGTGTGAATAAGTTATATGGTTTTCCCCAATGATCCTCTTCCAGTCATTAGAAATTGTCAGGTAGAACTGCTTCACTGGCATCATGCTGTCAGCACTCATATTACTGAATGCCCTAGGAAATAATAAAGCTCGATTTATTTAAGGGTGTACTAATTAGAGGCTTCCCACTCTTTGATACTCATCTCTTAATTTGAATGGTGCAGTTTTTTCCCAGCATGAGTACTGACTTCAGAGTTTGAGTCAGAGCTAACTTTTAGATGCTAGTCTATTTTTTCCCTTGGGTTTGAACTTTAAATTGTATATATTGTGCGACCATTCCTGACTTCTACTGAGCATCTATTTTATGAGCTCCTCACGGCCCATTTGGAGAAGGAAGAACAATGGATTTTCTGCTATTGATGTTTTAATAATGAAAAGTTTAATAATTATCCAGTATTTTTGTCTTTTCAACCACAATAGTATATGGTGACCTCGATACACTGCTATCTAAGTTATGAGATCCTAAGTGCCTTCTAAATTATGAGAAATGTTTAACAGAGGTATATTGTTTAACAGAGGTATAACGTTTAACAGAGTTACAGTATCTTTCTTCTAGAGGGGTGGTGGAAAAGTTTAAAATTCTACGTGTGCTCTACTGCATCCAACCTCAGATTGTTAGGACCAGAACATGTCCCCCAACTGCTTAGGATCACAAAAAGTTTACCGTATTTAGGGAGCAGGTATTATCAGTTTTTATCCAGTCACCGACACTACCTAGGTATATTATACTGAGGTAGGCATTTGGGAGGAAGCCCTGAATAAATCACCTGAACCTAATGCTCGAAGAAGAAAGGATGGTTGGATTTCTTGATGTTGATGAGTGGTAGATTTCCATCCAGGAAAAATAAATTCACATGTCTTTGAATTTTTAAATTGCGCCTTATAGAGATTTACCACGAGATTTTCACCCAAGATCTTAGCATTCCAGATCTTATCAATTAACTCTTTTCCTAGGCTAGGTAGTTGGGGTTACAACTCTTAAAAGAAAAATGGTAAATCTGGAGATAATGACTTGCCAGTGGAGGGATTAGCAGCAACTTATCTAAAGGAGAAAATAAGATTTGAAAAATACAATGGCTATGCAATATCATTAGTAGAAACAGCTTAAAAGTACTGTAATGCTAACCCTCAACCATCTTAGCTGAGAAATGCCACCTTTTCAGACTCTGTGATCTCGTATTCTCCTCTGTTACAGTGAAGTGGCATTTTGACTATGGCAAAGAAAAGTGGTCCTTGGAAATCAGATTTGACAGAACATTATATTCTTCCAGGAGTATTTTTGTACACGGTGCTTATTTAATTTTGATTTCAGAACAGTTTTGTGGCATATCTCATTTTAATATATGCTTGTTAAAAATTCATGTAAATGTAATAAAGAATTTTAAAATGAACTGATAACATTGGAGACCGAAAGAGAAGCCTTAAAGAAAAAGAGCTAATGATGGGAGAAAAGAGAGCCTGTCTGCACGTTAAGTACCAGTCGTCTTTTAGGGTGCATGCTCTACAGAATCTTCACGAACCAGCAGCATTCATGATGCAAAGGGCACTGAACTTGGAGGTTGGACATCATCAGTGGTTTAGGGTTTCAAGTTCTTGCTCTGCCCGTAACTATCACACCTCAGGCAGCTCACTAGTCTTAGCTTGGCCTCCATTTCCTCACCTGTAAAGTAATTAAGAGTAGGGCGAAGACTCTTGCAACTCAAAAATCCTGTGATCTGTGATGTGATTTATGTGACTAAGCTCTCCTCATGTGAATAAAGAACTGAGCTTTCCTGGGGGGAAGAATGGTTTGCCCTCACCTACTTCCGGTTTTCCCTCACCTACTTCTGGTTTGCTTGCCTACTTCTGATATACACTCCCCCTCCTCCTTGGTAACCCATAGATACTGACTTTTGGACAGTCAGCCCTGCTTCCTCATCTACAAAATGTTATCTAGTATATCTTCACTAAGTTGGCTTCCTCCCACCCTCCACTTTCCCCAGCTTTCTATGTAGTATATAAATATTTCAGAAATTCTCCTCTTTGAGAAAAACTTGAAAGAAAAAATCCCCACAGAGATGGAAGGGGAGCTCATAGACTAAGGCTTGGAAGAGATCTCAGCCAATAACAGTGTGTTAACCTGATTTGGATTCAAACAGCAGATTTAACAAAAATTAAAAAGACATTTATGAGACAAATGGAAGTTGGAGCATTTAGTAGATATTGGATCTTAAGAAATTGTTTTAGGTGTCATAACAGTGTTATTTTTTTTGATTAATTAATTTTATTTTATTTATTTTTGGCAGCATTGGGTCTTCGTTGCTGCACGCGGGCTTTCTCCAGTTGCAGGAGGTGGGGCTACTCTTTGCTGCATTGTGCAGCCTTCTCATTGTGGTGGCTTCTCTTGTTGTGGAGCACGGGCTCTAGGCGCATGGGCTTCAGCAATTGTGGCACATGGGCTCAGTAGTTGTGGCTCACGGGCTAGAGCACAGGCTCAGTGGTTGTGGCGCACGGGCTTAGTTGCTCTGCAGCATGTGGGATCTTCCGGGACCAGGGCTCGAACCCGTGTCGATTGTTTGCAGGCGGATTCTTAACCACTGTGCCACCAGGGAAGCCCTACAGTTATGTTTTTAAAAGAGTCCTTATCTTTCAGAGACATATTGATATATTTGCAGATAAAATATGATGCTGGAGGGGCAGTTAGTGAGTGGGTGACACAGATGAAACAAGTTTGGCCATGAATTGACAATTATAGAAATTGAATGATGGGTACATGGGAGTTGATTATATGATTTGGTCTACTTTTGTATAAGTTTTATAGTTTCTGTAATAAAAAAATGCAAAAAAAAAAAGCTTAAAACAGATAATCAGCAAGGACCTACTGTAGAGCACAGGAAACTCTACTCAACATTCTATAATAAACTATATGGAAAAAGAATCTGAAAAAGAAGAGGTATATGTATATGTATAACTGAATCACTTTGCCATACACCTGAAACGAACACAACACTGTGAATTGACTATACTCTGATATAAAATAAAAATTTTAAAAAAATGCTGAATGGGATTCATTCTAAGGAGACATATTTGCTGAGGTGTTGGAAAGGGCTGCCTGTCATAGCTGCATAATCGTTGGGGGTAAATATGGAAGTTCATCAATCAGAAAGCCTATAGTGAGGAGCTGGCTGGCACCGGGCCCAGCTCTGTGAGGCTGTCGTCCAGCCTCTATGCCAGTTTGCCCTCTATAAATATCAGTCTATATGAATGCTTTACTATTTAAGGCACACTTGCCACAGCTGCTCGGCATGTTTGTTTACGTAGCTATGAACCCTTCTGTAAACATCACTATCTCCAAATTGCCCCTGTGTCAGGAACATAAAGGGCCCCCTTTAAAAATATATTTGTGGGATGAGACACGGCCAGTTCCCAGATGTCTGGGTGGCTGGTGTCAGAATTTTCCAGGGTTTGATTCATTTTCAAAAATAGAACCACATGATTGGAAGGTTCTTGAGAGGTGACACATCCCCCTGACTTGGGGGCAGGACCAGACCAAAACCATCCACCAAGAACGTGGGTCTGTCTTTTGTGGGTGTGAGTCTGTCTTTTATGAGGCCAGAGAGCTCACTGAATGAAGGACTGGGGCCAGGATCTGCAGAACATCAAAGGTGGGCAAGACTCACCTCCCGCCTTTAAGGAGCTTACTCCCATTTTCTAAAGACGAGCCTGACCCTGAGTGATGTGACAAAGCAGGCTTGGGGCAGCACAGCTGGGGTGGGCATATTATGTGTCAGCCAGCTGGCCTGTGCTGGGCCTGAGCACCCAGTGGACTAAAGGACCTGCCGGGTCAGCCTACTGCGTGGTAGCTCAGATCCCCAGAAAATACCACGTCGGGGTTGCTGTGTGCCCACAGCATGCGAGACAGAAAGAGGGAGGGCATCACATCGAGGTTGCAGTGGTGGCGACGGTGAAGCTCGTCCTTGAAAGAGGCATCCTAACTGAGGTCACTGAGAGTAGTTTCAGGTCAACTAAGACATATTTGAAAGAAAGCATGAGTCAAGCAGAGGCCGCTTTGTGTCAGCTTGCTGTTTTCATGGCTCCTGATTTCCCATCTAGCCTTCCAATGAATAATTAGATCCTTGTGCATCTGTTTTCCTCAGGGTGCATTTGGTCCACATCTATTTTTTTCCTGTGGCTTTGATTCATTGAAGCATTCCCCCCACCCCAAGGGCCTACTTAATACCCATAAATCCCAATTGTGCTTTTCATTCACAAAGAAAAAAGTGTGCCTCATAAGATTAAGAGATGAGATGTGCTGGAAAGACTGAACTGTACGAATCCTATCAGGAAAGGATCAAGACGTGTTCAGCTTCCAGACAAACCCAGAACTTTCTAGAACACTCCTTCCTCCACTTTCCAGAAATTAGAAAATTATTATTATTACTTTTAGAAAGTTAATAGTGGTCTCCTTTGATTCTTTTTTTGCTGGCAAATACCCAGTTTTCTCTACGAAAGCAGTAGAAAGGCCACCGAATGCTCAGAGGTAAGTATCACTATTAACTACCAACAAAAGGATGTTCCCCTATTTGGAAAGGCTCAGTCATTACAAGCTATCTTCAGAAAGACAGGGTCTGCCCCAGGGAGAATTCCGACTCAGAGACACACAAAGGTAATTTGCTTATTCCGGACTGACTTATTTTTAGAGCTTGGGTTTTGATTTGAGGGAACACAGCTCCTGCAATTTGAAGCTCGGATTAACACCAGTAACCAGAGGGTATGTCTCCACTGGCTTTTGCTTCATGAGCTCTGAGATGGAAGGAGAACAAGGCTTGTCCACTGCCCTCCCTTCTGTCCTATCTGGAGAGTTTATAGCGAGAAATCTCATATTAAAAGCGCATCATAAGTGGTCAGTTTATGCTGCCAGAGACTGTATCTCAGTGGCTACCACTAGGGGGACCCAGAGTCCAGGTCCTTGGCCGAGGTGGGAGTAGTTTCTGGTCTGTGGGAAAATGACAGAGCTCCCTTATTGAGTTGGTTTCTCCCCGCCCTCTTCCCCACTCCTTCCCCCTCCTCCCTCCTCCTTCCTCCTCCCTCCCCCCACACAACTATTGGCTCACGAGGGCACCCCAAAGTCAGGCTCAGGGTACAGATAGCCCAGTGCACATGTGCAGCACTTATTTATAATTTCACAATGATTATTTTTGTTTTAGACGTTCCTCTTGCCTTATGCAAAGGATCACACTTCATGCAAAGCCTTTTACTCACATTTTCATTATTTGCTGCATTTTAATAAACTATTGCAAAAGTTTTTACCACTATAAGAGAAATTTGTTAGAGGTAATGACTTTGCCTGTTGGGTCCAGGGAAGCTGAGACACGGGAGCAATGACTTTCATTTGATGGATGACTGAGGTCAGGTTATGGGTGGATGAAGAGTCTGGGGTCTGGCTGGTGGCCGTGCGTTTTCAGATTGTGTGAACCTACCTTGAGCCTCAAGTTGAAGACCTCAAAGCACAGAAGGGCAGATTGTATAACTAAAGAGGATCCCAAGACTAATGACTCAGAAGAATAGTAAAGCAAAGCTGAATGAGTGTTCTAGTTTATACTTTTCCTATGGGGCACTATTGTTAGCTTAAGGCAGAGTTTATGGCTCTATTTCATAGAAAGTTACAGATAAATACAGGCAGAATCTCCTTTGCTCCTGGGATGTGTAACACGTATGGAAAGATATGAGTGAAGACTTCAATAAAAACAGACCATTTCTCTATTTTTAGAACAGATCATCTTTGTTAAAATACACCAGTAGTTAGCTGTTCAAAGCAGATGGGTCAATAGGATTATGATGAGTGGATCTCAATTTTTTTTCTTTCCTGTTAGAGTTGTTTACTGGGTCTGCATTATTATATCTACAGGGGATTTGGCAGGTAGAGTATAGAGAAAAGATACCAAGTGCTCACTTGATATAAAAGAAAAACCAAGGCTTGCAAATGACTCCCAAAGAAGGGGCAAAATTGTATTTTTATTAAAGCAATTTGTCAGGCTTCCTTTGAAAGGCTTAACTTCTTCCTCCTGGCTTGGCAATAAATAACCTCAAGTATTTAATTTAAACCGTGTTTTAAAACCATCTAAAAATTGCTTTAAAGAGAGATCAAATTTTAATTTAAGTAAATATTTGAAAATTTAAAATATATTAAGAGATGTTTTTAAAAAATTGTTTATTAATTTATTTTCCCAAGGGCTTTTAAAAAGCTAAATTGTTAGACTTTGTGGTGGACATACTTAAGGTTATAGGCCACATACTACTTCATGAATAAAGAGGTGGCGTCAATGGTGAGTGAGGTTGCGTTTTCCATATTTTGTCAAAAATAAGAACGTGAGGTTCAGTTTAAAATAAGCATCGATCCCACAGATAACCCCGGATGGAGCACACCTTACCTGTAGCTTCCACCATGCCTTCTAGGATGACCACAATTTCCAGTTCCTCTTTGGGCAGCTGGGCTTTGGAGATCTCCCAGAAAGGACTCTGTTGGTTAATTTCGTGGCTAATGATGAGTGGTGATACCAGAAAGAGACGGTCATCGCCGGTGTAATACCCTACGTTGATATCCGTCTGGTTCAAGGGGATGAACTCCCCCTCTGAGGTCTGTTTGGATTTGATCAACTTAGCTCTGATGGAAGCCTCCACGATGTGAGAATTCCTCAGATCCCCTACGCGGAACATCAGGCACAGTTTCCCATCCCTCATGGAGATCACCGCATGGGTGGAAAAAACCAGGGTCTCTGCCCTCTTCTTGGGTTGTGATATTTTTACAAACATGCATCCCACCATGAATGCATTGACAATGGACCCCAAAACAGATTGGATTAAGAGGAGAATAATTCCCTCTGGGCACTTGTCCGTGATGACCCGGTAGCCATAACCAATGGTGGTTTCTGTCTCTATGGAGAATAAAAAAGCAGAGACGAACCCGTTGAGGTTGGTGACGCAAGGAGTCCATGAAGGGTCCTCTATGTGGTCCATGTCTCCTCGGATGTATGCAATTAGCCACCAGATCATTCCAAAAAAGAGCCACGTCACTGTGTAAACCATGACGAAAATCAACAGGTTGAATCTCCACTTGAGGTCTACTAAGGTGGTGAAGATATCGGTCAGGTAGCGATAGGTCTCCCTCACGTTGCCATGGTGGACGTTGCACTTTCCATCTTTCCGCACGTACCTCTGGATTTTCCTTTTGGTCCGGTCTCGGCTGATGTGTCTTGGCAGGTCGTCCCTGGCCTGCTTAGGCAACTTTGGCTGGTGAATGGCCACAGGGCTCTCAACATCCTGGTCCATGGACTCACCCTCCAGGACGTTAGCTGGTGGTTTGGAAAAAAAAGAAAAGAGAAACTGAATGAAAAGCTGGCTCTTTGGAGGTCATGGAAATCCCACTGTGGATGGAATATGGTAGGAAACCATCATTTGACCATTTGTGTAGCTATTAACAACGTAGATGAAGCCTTTTTTGGGGGGTGTCATCTGGACGGGTTGCCTTGGACTCCTGGGCTCTGTGATCTAGCTTGTGTAAGGACTTCACCACCCTTCTCACGGGGACAGAGCTTAACTGCTGTGAAATTGTCTCCCTGTCAGCAAGTTCTAAGAGTCAGCTTTTACAGTGGGATGTGTCCCCATTCTCTCTGAGATGCTGTGGTATGTGAGAGGCAGTGCACCCTGGATAAAGAAATGTTCAGATTCAGACAGTATTGGTTCTACCACTCAGCAACTGTGGGCTCCTGGTCATGCTATCAGTTATGGACCAACTTGTACCTCCACTCCACCCCCAAATATGTTGAAGCCCTAACCCCCAGTGTGACTGTATTTGGAGATGGGGCTTTGAGGACATAATTAAGGTTAAATGAGGTCATAAGGGTGGAGCCCTAATCCAAGAGGATGAGACACCAGGGGTGTGCACACAGAGGAAAGGCCACGTGAGGACACAGTGAGAATACAGCTGTCTGTAAGCCAGGAAGAAAGGTCTTCCAAACCAACCGAGGTCACCGGAAACCAACCTTGCTGCCACCTTGATCGTAAACTTCCAGCCCCCAGAACTGTGAGAAAATAAATTGCTGTTGTTTAAGCCCCCCAGTCTGTAGTATTCTGTTATGGCAGCCTGAGTAGACCAATAGACTATTAAAATTCATTGACTGATCCTCAGCTTTCACATTTACAAAATGGTAATCATGATAGCCAATTCATGGGGTTGTTATAAAGTTAAACAAAACCACATGCATGATATGTGCCTGCATGGAACAGACATGTAATAAATATTCTTTTGTAATAAATTGTTCCTTTGCCACTCTCCTTATATTTAGGGGCAAGAATTTTGAGTGAACTCTTTAAGGTGTCAGTCAAATTTCAGTTTTAAAAAAATTCTGGTTTTTATTGGTAAGTATGCATGCATTTTACCCTAATGGTTGATGCCATGGCAAGGTGAAAAAAAGTGTGGGGGAAATGTTCTTTCTCTTTCTATGTGTTTACACATTTCATTTGGTTTCTGCCTCAACATTTAACATCTGCAGTTTTGGCTTGTGGTTATTTTCTTTCTCATGGCCTTCATGATTAATGCATCGGTACAATCATTTGATGACGAAGCATTAGGAAAACTCTCCCGGAATCCGAGTGCAAAGGGACATTTGGAACTGATGTTGCTGTGAAATAATATAAACCACCGTAGGAAATTACTTGTTCAGCCAATAATTTCAAAGCTTTCTGAAAGTTTTATAAGCAGTTTCTTCCCTCAGGCTTTTATTCTGTGTCATTTGACTTTGCCGTGCATTTTCTCCCTTTGGTTAAGGGAGAAACACAGTCTGTTGAGAAAAAACATTTACCTGAATAAGAAAACAGCTGGGGATGGGACTTGAGTGGTACCAACCTCACTTACGGATTAACCTTGCTCACGGTTGGATAGTTTCCTTAATTATCAATCCCATAGATCCGGTTTTAGATTTCAGCAAAAGGAAGAGGCAGCATTTGGTCTGCAAGCCTGATGTTTGGTCTGATAGCTTTGACTTTAGACCGCTACCCTCAGTAACTCTTCGTTTGTAAACAAAACCTTGCTTTTATTTCAAAGCAGATACCAGGACAGGAGTCGAAGGAAGCAGCTGAGATTGGGACAGGATGGAGGGGGTTGGGGGACCTGGATGGAGGTCATGGGCAACGTCCCTGCTCACTGCAGGCACACCCGGCAAGGTGGGATGTTTGTGGCCCAGGGGGCCTCATGTCTGAGCTCTCGCTGCTAAGTTCGCCCTGAGAGGGAATCTCCAAGTGTGACTTCACGTGGGCTGAATTCGGCTCAGGATCGGCCAGCGTGGAGCGGCCTTGTCTGCAGAGCTGGAGTGAGGTCTGGCGCTGGCCCAGGTGAGGAGCTCGCTGCCTGTGCAGAGTCACCCTGGGTTCTTGTTTCCCCGGGTCGGGAAGTGGAAGAGGGGGCTTTGTCTGAATAGCTGACTCCTAACAGTTTTCTGCCATCTTCCATGCTTTCACATTTCACGGAGGCAACCTACACATACCCCAGCCCCTAGTGTGAAGCTGTTGTCTCCATGTTCTGGCTCAGCTGTAACCTTCCTGTCTGAAGGGTCAATGGGGGAGTAGAGACAAGTGCTCTGGACAGTCCCAGGAGCCCGCCAGTTGATTCTCCAAATCCATTTTTTTACCTTTTCCTAGCTCAGGACTGGACCATATTTCCCGGCCTCCTTTGCATTGAGGGGTGGCCACGTGCCGAGTCCTGGCCCATCAGGAGTGGGTGTGCCCTTCTGGGCCAAGGCCTTAAATAGTGGGTGTGTCCCCTCCTATGCCCTTGCCCCTTCTACGAGGGATGATGGAGTCATGAGGTGGAGGGGCCTGGGTCCCCAACTGGTGGCAGAGAGCTGCCATTCAACTAGAAACAAGAAAAAAAAATTGCGTTTGAGCAGCTATGTATTTTGTGTCTGTTATCAAATTGAGCCTCCTGTCTAATTTTATGGGCAGCAGTATTGACGTGGATAAGCAGACAGAAGAGTTCTCAGGGGGCTGGTATGGGAAAGAGCAGGGAGAGAAGAAGAGAGTGAAGATGGAGTGTTTGGGTTTGGCGTTGTTGAAAAGAAACAGGGATCCAAAAAAGGAGTCACCCGTGCTAAGCTCTACATCAGTCAATGGGGACTGAACACCTATCCAGGTTCAGTCCCTCCCAGGAATGTGACCTCTTACCAGTCAGTCTGGAATTTCCTGGCCACAGATGGGGTAGCCTACCACACAGACCCCTGCCTTCCCCCAAGGCAGGTGACCTTGCTTGAAATTATCCTCAATTGTTTATGACTTCCTGTCCCATCCCCTTTAGGCCTTAAAAAACCATCCATTTTGTACAGGGCCCCTCCTGTCTGTTTGCTAGACATGATGCTGCCTGATTCATGAATTGTTGGATAAAGTCAACTTAATCTTCAAATGTACTCAGCTGAATTTTGTTTTCTAACATTGTCTTTTGAGAAATAAAACATTGCCAGCCATATCAGTAAACAAAGGATGTCAGAGTCATCCGCAATTGCAGCCCTCCAGTGGTGAGATGGTGAGCCCCGAGGGAACTCAGGAAGGAAACAAAGAACACCTGCCACCCAGCAGCCGTCAGACTGCGGCCACTCCCCCTGGTGAGCCCTGAGGAAACTCTGGATGTGAAAACACGGGATATTGGCCTCGATAGCTGAGGTGCATATCAAAAGAATGGTTTCAGTGAGCCTAGACTCTTGCATTTTCCCATGCATAGAAAAGCACTAAATTCCTTAATTTGAGATACCTAGTTTTCTTTTATTAACAGTAATCTTTTGCTCCTGCTACCCGCACTTTGCTGTAAAACTCCTGTATATCCTAGCTTCCCCCTCACCTCCTCGGAGCAGTTCTCTGAGGGTTACTTGAGATGCTGCCTCCCAGGCTTGAAGTCCTCGATGTATCTGCTGAATAAAACATAACTCTCAACTCTTAGGTGCGCATATACTTTTTTTTTAGTAGACACTAATGAACTAGCATGTGGTTAATTGAATGTTTGTGTTTCGTGTCAGGGAAAAAAATGTCAATGCATGCGCTACTTAAGTGCCTTTTAAAAACAAACAAAAATGGAAGCAAACAAAGAAAGCTGAACATCCCAGGGAGTATGGTGGAAAGGTGGCCTTGGAGTAGGGGAGAACAAATCTGACTCCCTATGGGATCTGTTTCTTTTACTTTAACCTTTGTATCCCAGTTGCTTTTGCTACAAGTTAAGAATGTTGCCTATAGCCTGAAATATACAGGATAGCCCATTCTCAAGGCTCTGACCTTTAAAGGTGTAACACTTTTCCATTCATGAGATAAAAAGTTGCAGAACAGAGGATAACAGTCTGTCTTGTTGGAGGTTTATAGGAACATCATGACTGGACCTACGTGAATAGCTGCAATAACAAAGGATTCCGACACCAAGAAGTCTGCAACAACCAACTACACCCCCTCCCTTTTTAGTACAAAAGAAGCGCGAATTCTAACTTGGGTAGGATGGTTCTTTGGGACGCTAGTCTGCCATCTTCTCGGTCTGCTGGCTTTCTGAATAAAGTCGTTATTCCTTGCCCCAACAGCTTATCTCTTGATTTATCGGCCTGTCGTGCGGCAATCAGTACGAGCTTGGACTTGGTAACAACCTCAGAGGCACCAGTGCAGCTGAGGCAGTGCACGTGAGATGCATCCAAGGGAAGATGGGGAGGTAAGCTGGGACTCCCACTTTACAGTGGCTGGTGGGGAACAGGCAGAGTTGAGAAACCAAAAAAGCCAATGAACTGTGAGAGTACCTGGAGAGTAGAGGAGACTGAAGTAGGACTCTCAAGGGGCAGAAGAGGCGAGGCCAGCGAGGAGAAGAGGTGGGGTGTGGAGGGGTTAGAAGAAGGCAGCACAGCCTCCAGGCCTTGTCCACAGCAGTCTCAGGGAGCCCTGGACTGGGGAGAGGGCCATTCCAGGTCTGAGCTGTGAGCGTGCTTCAGCACCGGGGCAGGAATGCAAATGCACGCAGGGGAAATACAGAAGGGAATGTGGATTCTCTAGCTCTTAACGTTTCTTTCTTTCTTGGAATCCCAGGTGTGAATTTGACGGGGTGATGTGAATTGCATTTGCAAGAGCATTTGAGCTGCTCAGCGTGGGGAGCTGCAGCTGCGGTTGGGAATGCAGACAAACCTCCCTGCGTTCCTGCACAGCCCGGGACACAAACGACTTCCCCCCCACCTCCCCCCTCGACCCCCACCGCCTCTCCGGAACTTGCCCTGGGCCCCCAGCCATGCGCATGCGCATCAGAGTCTCGGTGAGACCCGCCACCCTGGTCCTTCAGCATCGTGCACGTGGCTTGACCAGAGATAATGTAGAGGAACTCTCTGCTAACTGTGAAGTGCTGTACAGCGTGCAAAAGGACGGGAGGAGCGGCGCCAAGGATCTTGATGATTTACTTAACCTGAGTTATTTTGGTTTAGAGTAATTGTGACTCTGTGTGAAAAAGCCACTCTCCCACCCCCCTCCACCCCCATGTTCTTTTTCTTTCTATTAGAAAGATGACCAATTTACATAAAACTAGGTAAGGTGCGAAATAGCCTGGTGTTGAACTTTAACCTCAAAGAAATAACATGTGACTGAGTTACAAACTGGAAAGGACCTGATCCCAGAATCACCGGAAGCACCTCGAATTTTGGGGGCACCGCTTGTGGAGAGAAGGCTGCTGTGGTGGCCCAGGCCAGAATAGATGTTCTCCTGATGGGAAATTCTACATTGCAAATTATATACGAATTCTGTGGGGGAAACTTACAGTGTCTAAGAAAATGTCTGAAGAGCACTTTAAGAATTTTTAGCATCGTGGGGGAAAAACCCGACTGAAAAACGGGATGGATCTCAAACACACAGGAAAAATCAAAGATTGGAAGGAAATGCACACAGATGTTAATAGAGAACTTCTGAGAGGGGGGCTATGGGTGCTTTTAATTTTCCTTTTAAACATTCTGATTTTTCCAAATTTTCCAGAATGACTTTATATTCTTTTTACCATCATAAAGAAAAAAAGGTATTTTCAAACAAAAGCTTGAGACTCTCCTGGCATGTGATCGATGGAATTTAGCACATAGAAGCTAAATAATTATCAAGTACTTGATCTGAAGGTGTTCCATCCCATATATCTGGTAACTTAGAAACTGAGACATTTGTTTCACATGACTCTAAGAAAATCATAAGTAACCCCCAAGGGGTGCTTGTGGGCAGAGGAGTGGTGGGCATATACAGAATGCCTGCAGGTCTGAGACGACTGGAGGCCCCCAGTGGAGTGTAGATTAGAGGCAAGGTTCTGCAAACTTTTTCTGCAAAGGGCCAAGAGTAAAACAGTTTAGACTTTGCAAGCAACACATGTCTCTGTTGCATACTCTTTGTTTTTTTTCTTTGAAAGACTTTTTACAATGCTTTAAAAATGTAAAATTATTCTTAGCTCATGGGCAGCACAGAAGGAGGCTGCAGGCTGGATCTGACTCCCTGGGCCATCATTTGCTGACCTCTGAGTTAGAGGCATGCTGGTAAGAAGAAATGCTAGCTGCTGGATTAAGGGAGCAGCCATGAGGGTGAAGAGGGGGCAAAGGATTGGGGGCTGAAAAAGAAGCAAAACTAAAATAATTTGGAGATTAGAGACTGCGGAGGGGAGTGGGCAGGAGAATGGGGGATGGCAGGATGGTTGAGACCAGAAGGCAGAGGATGATGTGGTTTGGGCGGGTTTAGTTTCAAGTGTCTACTCTCTCCTATGGGCTGAAGCTTATCAGTGACCTGGACCGAGCTCTAGATTTGGAGGTTGTTAGCACATATGCGTGGAAGTGTAACTATGGGCATGGGTGAAAGTTCTTCTGGAGGCTGTGGAGTGAGTAGAGGATATAGAAGACAGGATTCTGTAAAACAATTACAATATGAAGCCAGAAGTAGAGAACCCAGAGCGGGTGCTGAGGAAGGAATGAGAGATGTGAAGAGCACAGGGAGGGCAGTCAGGTAGCCAGGTGGCAGGCGGAACTGGAGTCTTAGGGGGGCAAAGGGGGCATTTGGCACACGCTATGGGGACAACTGGAAGAAAAATGATGCATCCCTTCCCTCTTCCTTATATCAGAATAAATTCCAAGTGGATCAAAGATCTAAGTGCAAAAAAATAAAAACTACAGAAGGAGTAGAAGATTTGAGTGTTTTTATAGTTCTCCGAGTTGAGAAAGGCTTTCTAACCATGAGAGGAATCCAGAAACTATCTTGGAATGCTGGTATTTTTGTCAATATAAAAATTATAAATGTTTGTAAAAAAAAAAAAGCAAGAAGACAAACCACCAAAAATATTTTCACACATCACATATATATTTCTGATTTACAAAAGCAATGAATACCCCCGTAGAAAAAAATGATCAAAGGAAATGAATAAGGAGTTTATAAGAGAAGAAATACTCGGAGCTGAAAAGCATATGTTCAACCATGGCAAAGTAAAAGCAGTGCAAATATAATAACATTTTTTTACTCTAAAGTTAGTAACATTAAAAATAAACCATAAATACAGTATGTGGAGTGTATGTGTTGGGGGGGCAGTGGAATTGTGAACTTGCATGTATTATCAGATGTGTAAACTGGCAAAGTCTTCCTGGAGGAGAGAGTGACAGGAGGTCTCACAATTTAGAAATGATTAGATGCCTTGTATTAGCAATTCTGGATCTAGACATTTATCCTAAGAAAATAATTTTACAAACATTTATCTATTGTAGGCAGGGGATATTGCAGCCTCATTTATAATAGTTAAAAATTAGAAACAAATGTCTATCTATAGAGCACTAGTTAAACATATTGTTGCAGCTATAATCAATGGAATACTGTGCAGTTACTAAATATGATTTCCCAATGTTTTGGGGTCTTCAACTCTGTGTAAAAATCACCTTCTTAATGAGGAAATTTACCTCCTCTTAAAAATCTCAATCACTTCCTCCGAGTCCTCACATCTCTCTTCCTTATGCTACTGTTTACTTTTTCTGTAGCACTTTTCACCTTCCAGCATGAAAGAGTTTATTTATTGTGTTAATTTCTTATTGTCTGTTGCCACTGTCAGAAAGGAAGTTCCTGGGCAGAGATCTCTGTGTGTTTTATCTACTGATGGATCTCAGGCTCTGGAAAAAGTGCCTGACACATAGCAAGCCCCAGCACCTATTTATTGAATGAATGAGTATGCGTTTATCAACCTGGCAGGTTGTCCATGCCATAGCGTTAAGTGAAAAAACAGAATAAAACATATCGTTTACTTTGCATATATTGCCTTTTTGCATTAGTGTGTGTGTGTAGAAGAATGTCCTCCAAAATGTTAATTGAGATCAATCTCTGAGTTGTAAGTTTGTGGGTGGTTTTGCTTTCTTTCAATTTTTCTATGTTTAAACTTTCTGTTCGTTAATAGTTCTATCATCTAAAAAATCAGTAGGAAATATAAAGCTATTTCTGTTCTAAGTAACCAAAACAAATGCTGCATACAGCTACTGAGCCATGTCCGTTGGGCTTGGCAATTGGGATTTACTAGTGTAGTGGGTTGAACCTTGTCCCACCCCCCAAATTCATGTCCACCAGAACCTCAGAATGTGACCTTATTTGGCAGTAGAGTCTTTGCAGATGTAATTAAGATAAGGATCAAGATGAGATCATACTGGAGTAGGGTGTGCCCCAAATCCAGTTCAAACATCCTCATATGACACAGAAAAAGACAGACAGAGACACAGAGAAGGCCATGTGATGGCAAAGGCAGGGAGTGGAGTGATGTGGTCAAAAGCCAATGAACACCTGGGACCCCTGGAAGCTGAGAGGCAAGGCAGGATTCTTCCCTAGAGCTTTTGGAGGGAGAATGGTCCTGCTGATGCCTTAATTTCAGACTCCGACCTCCAGAACTCTGAGAGGACACACTTCTATTGTTTTAAGCCCCCCACTTTGTGGCAACTTGTTGTGACAGCCAAGGAAACTAATACAGTTGGTGACTTTGAACCCGGGGAGTTTTTAGCACATTTGCATGCTAAAGAGAAGAAGCTGAAGGGAGAGAGGCTGACCCAACAAGGAAGGGGGGGAGTATGGGAGTGAGGGGTCTGGTGGAATGGAAGTCAACACATAGTGCTGTCAAGAGCAAGGGTGGGGGGATGGGCACGTACAGAAAAAGGGATGAAGCTTCCTCCCGAGAGGTAAGTGTGGTATGAGGAGGAAAGGAGAAAGATGGGAAAGGAATACTGGCGACATCTATCTCGGGCTCTGTGTCATGGAGGAGCTTCAGATGGGCTCATTTTCCAGTGTGAATTGCAAGAAATCTGTACTGCAGCAGACTCATTGAATTGAATCTGCGTCTCACAATGCAAATAACTGAACTCTGCCTAATGACAGATCAGCCAAAGCTTTCCCCATCCTTACTGGTCAAGAAAAGCACATGTAAACAGATACTTGTACACTCCTGTTCACAGCAGCATTAGTCACGATAGCCAAAAGGTGGAAGACATGTAACTGTCCATCAACAGATGAATACATAAGCAAAATGTGGTTTATACATACAATGAAACATTATTCAGCCTTAAAAAGGCTACAACATGGATGAACCTTGAGGACATTATGCTAAGTGAAATAAATTCACAAAAGGACAAATATTGTATGATTTCACTTATATGAGGTCCCTTGAGTAGTCAAATCCTTAGAGACAGAAATTAGAATGGTGGTTACCAGGGGCTGGGGGAGGAGGGAACGGGGAGTTAGGGTTTAATAGATATGGAATTTCAGTTTGGGAAGATCATGAGCTCTGTAGATGGATGATGGTGTTGGTTGCACAACAATATGAATGTACTTAATGCCACAGAACTGTAGATTCTATAGAATGGTTGGAATGGTAAATTCTATGTTATGTGCATTTTACCATAATAAAAAAGTAAATTGTGTTAACAAAAAGAAAAGCATATCTATTTTCTAAACGAGAGGGGAAGATTAGCTTCTAAAATGCTTTCTTGTCTTACTTCAGGAAAAGGTTTACAAACAGCAATAATGAATTGCAGGTCATGGTCCTCCAGACAGAGGATGGGGGGGCGGGGGGGGGTTCCTGTTATATTCATTCCTGCATTTTTCCACTGATGCTCCCATTGACGACTGGAACACATTTGAGAGAAAATTCAGAGCTGTAGTTACAAGTGGTGCTTAAAGTTCAAAGTCAATAGTGTGCCTTTGACCCCTTGCCCTGATGCTTGTCATTTTGCATAAGTCCTTATCTGAAGAGTCTCCTTCCTTGGGGGCTGGTGGTGACGCCTGTCACTGACGTCTGTTGTGTTGTAGGGAGGTGAAGTCGTTTTTATTTGTCCTGTACCTTGAGCTGTTGTAACTATGGGAGACCATTATAATAATTAGAAATTCTGACAACTGGAAAGTTTAAAGTCACAGGTGTGTGTGTGGCAGAACGGCTACTACGTTCCACTGGGAATACGTGACAGAAACTAAAGGGCAAATGCTCCTATTAAAAATCTTAATCCACAACATGAACCTAAATTTAGAATATCTAGTACCCACTGCCAGGTCAGAGGACTAACCCTGGCTGCTCTGCACCTGGATATGACTTTGTACAATGTGCAAGTTCAGTGCTCAAAGGAGGGAAATGACAGGTCACTTTGGACAGGTCAAAGGAGACCAACATTCAATACCGTGATTTCTCTTCTCATTGGATTTCAATAATCTGAACCTTGGAGAGTGAGAACCAGTAAGAACCTCTCAGGACCACTGCATACAGTTGTGTAGGTTGTGCACTGCACAAGGGTGCCCAGAGGAGGGGAGCAAGATGACTGAGATCCAGTCAGTGCTTTGCGTGCCTAGCTAGCAGTCCTGGAACTGTGGGCATCATTTATTTTGTCCTCCTCCTTTTTAAATTTAAATTTAAATCTTTTTAATTGAAGTATAGTTGATGTATAATATTCTATAAGTTACAGATGTGCAATATAGTGATTCACATTTTTTAAAGGTTATACTCCAGTTATTATAAAATATTGGCTCTATTCCTTGTGTTGTACAATATATCCTTGTAACGTATACCTAATAGTTTGTACCTGTTAATGCTCTACCCCTATGTTGCCCCTCCCCGCCTTTCCTCTCCCCACTGGTAACCACTAGTTTGTTCTCTATGTCTGTGAGTCTGCTTCTTTTCTGTTATATTCGCTAGTATGTTGTATTTTTTAGATTCCACATACAAGTGATACCATACAGCATTTGTCTTTCTCTGTCTGACTTATTTCACTTAGTATAATGCCCCCCAAGTCCATCCAAGTTGCTGCAAATGGCAAAATTTCATTCTTTTTTTATTACACAGGAAGACAGTGAGGCCCCAGGAAGCCAACTGACTTGCCAGGAGGCAGAGCCAGAGTGAGCTCTGAGTCCTTGGATTCCAGTCTAAGTTTTCCCACCTTCCCTGCTCTCTGAAGAGGGGGCTGCCTCAGGTTCTTCCCTTCTTCAGAGACCTTGGACTTGGAGGTTTCCTTCTGGAGTGAGAATCCCTCTGCTGATTCTCCCCTGATTAGTCCCGTGCGTGGCTTAGCCTCAGCCAGACCTGCGGCACCCCTGTTGGGCGGCTCACCAGCTGGGGGACTTCGAGCTACAGGTTCTTTATTTGTAAAACGGGTGAAATGCTGCCTTGCTGGGTTGATGGGAGAATGAAATGACGTAATTGCGTTGGGCAGTGTGGCCTGGGACAAGGCATTGGGCTTTGGCAGCAGGCAGGCCTGTCTGCGACGCTGCTTTCCGACCTCCAATCTGTGTGCATTTGCTCAGGGCACTTCAGTCTCTGAGTGTCCCTTTCCTCAGTTATAAAATGAGAATATAAGACCTACTTTGCTGGGTTACTGTGAAAAAGAAATAAATCACCTGGTCCGTAGCAGACGTTGAACAAATGGTTACAAATTATGATAGTGTCTGGATTGAAGAAGGTACCCAATTTGTAGCTATAATAATCACAATTTTTATAAGCTCAACACTGTCCTGGAAACTGTGAGAAATTCAGATGCAATCCAAGACACAGATGGGTAGACCCATCTGGAAGTGAAGAACCTGCTTGGTGATGTGAGACGCGCACACTGTCCCATATCTATGTGAGTTGCACTCTACACGGTGGATGAGAGACTAAGATTTTGCCAGCATGTCAGAGACAGGGGTAGGCAGTGGCTGGGCTAATTAGCAAAGGCATCTTGAAGGAGGTGGGAAATGAAAGCCAACCTTTAATGAGCATGTACTACGTGCCAAGTACTGGGTGGGGCACCATAGCCACCAGGAAGTGTTGACCCACCTTGCAGGGGAGGCAATGAAGATCTGCCGGGTTGAGTGACCTGCTGAAGCTTGTGCATCTAAAATGGGGCCAGAATAGGACTCTCCATCAGGTTGGCCTGATTCTGAAGCTCATATTCTTTCCCTTCGGCTACTGTGGAGAGATGTGAGAATGTGTGTGCGTATGTGCATGTGTGTGTGAGCAACGCAAGGAAAAGTGTGGCAGTGAGAAGGATCTTGCCTCACTTGGGTGCCCTTGGAGTGAATTACCCTGTAGAGTGGAAGAGATGGAAATAAAGGAGTGATGGATTTGCGGGGTTGTGTCTGGGGTAAGGGTCCACTCTAGAGTGGGGAAGGTGGAGGAGAAGGGAAAGGGATGCAAAAAAAAAGACCTTCTAGGACTTTGTGTGTCCAATAACAGTGTGGTAAGGAGGAACATTCTGGTGTCTTTTATAAAATTTTAAATTGGGAAGGGGGACAGGCCGTTGGAAGGCGGGGTGAATATTTATCGAATCCCTCCTATGGGTCAGTGTCGAGCTCTGTGGCTTCACCTGCTGCTTCAGCTCATTCTCATCTTTCAGGAATCCATGTGGCAGACTTGAATCACTGACTCAAGAAAGGCTGAAGTCTTTGCCTGAGGTAACACGGCTAGAACTGTCCAGGGTGCTGGCTGCATGTCTAGGACTCTTTCCATTAATCAAACAGCACAGAGATGCGCAACGCCCCAGCGCAGTGGTGTTGAGTGGGATGGGTGAGCTGTCCCAGAACGTGAGAGCATAGAGGGACCACCAAAGAATCGAGACCACAGATACCCAGGGGGTATCGACAGAGAGTGGTCTGAGGAGCAGAGGGGGCAGGGAGTGAGAGGGAGGAGTTAGCAGAGGGGAGAAGGCTCTGCTGAGGGGAGGGTCCAGGTCAGGGACGCCAAGGCCCCATATTCAGCAGAGGAGAGGTCATTGGGTTTGGCAGCCAGGAGACCACTGGCGACTCTGAATAGAGTGGTCAGAATGCAGGTCAGGCTGCAGGGGAAGAGGGTGACGATGGGCTGAAGATGCAGGGGACGTTTTGTCTGTACGTAGAGGGAGGTGGCAGGTGGCTGGGAATAATAAGCATGAGACCTGGATTTTCAAACGAGGGAGGGGAAGAGCTGGTGGAAACGGAGCGTTGGGGAATTCTGGAGGGAAGCACTGGCATGGGAGCGAATAAGATATCCCGGGGTTGGGAAGGGTGGAATTCAAGCATCGCCCGCAGAGAGAGGACCACCCCCTCCTGTCTGCTGAAGGCACCGTGCCCGGCACAGGAAGGATGGCAAGCTGTGTCTAGCTCAGGACGGGGACAGCCGTTCCAGTCCATTCTTCCTCTTGCCCCTGGACTGCGGTCCTCCATCCTGGAGAGCCAGCAGATTAGATCTGACTTTCCAGTCTTGAGGAGGAACGAGGAGGGGCCGGGAGAGGTGAGAAAGTAGTTTCTTAGCTCTGCAGCAGAGCTGAGCCCCAAGACGACCTCCCGAAGATTCTAGAACTGTGAGGTGCCAGATTTTCTATGAAGGGTTTGGTAAGCTCTAGGGTGAGGACAGGGGAAGCTGTTTCAGAATACCCAGTCCCTCCTTGACTGATGGGCATGACGTTTCTGCCCATTTTCTGGGGTTAGACTGGCAGAGCCTAGTCAGGCCACATCACATCGGGGGTTTTCACAGTGCAGGAAGGAGTTCAGCCCTCACGTTAGCCAGAGTTCCAAGTTCGGACAATTGTTTCAGCTCACTGCTTCCCACAGACCCCTTGCTGTTAAGGATTCTAGCAAGTGGAAAACTGAATTTTGTTTCCTCTGCTGCCCGTTTCTAGGAGCGACAATAATTGGGTTTCAGGAGAAGGGTCCTGGCAGTTCACTCTGAGCAGTGAGCAGGTAATTGAGGGTTCAGGATAACTGGTCCCCACCATGAAACACATGTTGGGAGACTCCACCTGCTACCAGCAAAAAAATTGGCAGGGGATGGAGAGCAGGATTCAGGGTATTTTCTCTGCTCTAACAAGATATGTTTAATTTTACAAGAAAACGGTTATTTCTCTGCATCATTTCCCCCCTCAACTTCACCTTTACTGCACGATCTATAGGCATCCTGTCGTTTAACTTTGCACTTAAAATTTAAGCGATAGCATTTTGAGCAGATTAAAGCCGACGGCCTCTTTTCCTATGAAAGCTTGTATCCTCTGAATGTATTTCAGTGATTACACTAATTCCTGCATCAATGAAACTGCATTGCTTTTACTGGAGATGTGGTTTAAATTCCTGGTGAAATTCCGGTTGGAATGCAAAAGGCCTACATTTTGCACTTCATTAAGTCTGTGTTGTTCTGGCAAAATCTGCTGTTGGCATTTGACAGTCTTTTGTAGAGAAGCTTGTTCCATGCAATCATTGCCTTCGTACTCAGGAATGGGCATGTCCTCAGCCAGGGCTTTGCGGAGGGCAAATGCACTGGATTTGGGGTCTGGAGACTCAAGTCCCCAGATGACCACTTGGTCCCTTATCTTGGGCCACTGACCTTACTTCCCCACCTCTCTGTGCCTTTTTCTCCAAGGACTGCTGGTAGACAACTTACCCCATCAGCTTTCATCCTGAAAAATATTTCCCATCTACAATTGTTTTTTTCAGGATGAAACAAGAAATTCCTTTTAAAAGGAAGCTTGAAAAGAATGAAATAATGCCATTTGCAGCAACATAGATGGACCTAGAAATTATCATACTAAGTGAGCCAGACAGAGAAAGACAAATATCATATGACATCACTTATATGTGGAATCTAAAATATGACACAAATGAACTTATTTACAAAACAGAAACAGACTCCCAGACATGGAAAACTAATTTATGGTTGCCAAAGGGGAAGGGGATGGATAAATTAGGAGTTTGGGATTAACAGATACACACCACTGTATTTAAAATAGATAAACAACAAGGATCAACTGTATGGCACAGGGCACTATATTCAATATCCTGTAATAAACCGTAATGGAAAAGAATATGAAAAAGAATATATATATATATATATATGGATGTATAAGTATAACCGAATCACTTTGCTGTATACCAAAAACTAACACAACATTGTAAATCAACTATACTTTAATTAAAAAAAAAAAGGAAGCTTGATGTATTTTTGAATGGTCTCTATCCAATGAAGTACACTGCATCTTATTTTCCCTGGGAAGCAAATAAAATACAATCTTAGCCATAAGTTCTCAAAAGACTTCCGTGAGGTTTCAGTAGATGTGAGAATCCCATCTCACCATTTTTCACACATATGATTACATTCCATGAGGCTTGTATTCCCCCAGGTTTCAAAGAAGAGAACGGCTCTCCTCCACCTGCATCAGACAGGTAGGTGTGGCCATTCCCTCACCTCTGCCCCAACTTCCTGGGCAGCCCAGTTTTCTGTGAACCTGTACCAGCATTCTGGGTTCTCTTCAAATGGCACTTGACTGACGCAGCCCACCAGGTGACTGAGTAGGCATCAATCTCACTGCCTTCACCTTCCGCAGTCTCTTGTGTTTTCATTTGTTTGAGTCACCGTGTGTTGCCCCCAAGGCTCTCAGGGGCTGGCAAGTAGAACCTGAATCTCTAGGCTGGATGCTGGTTTCCGGTTCTCCATTTGGCCAGGCTCCAGGAATACCATTTTTCTTTTCATAATTAAGTCACTGTCTGGGGACATGTCATAAATAGCGTGGGGTGGGTTTCCTCCCATTAGAGCTGAGACTGGGGGGCCGGTTCAAGGTGTTCCCACTGGGAGGAGTGGAGTGGAACGTACCTCCTCCCTCCCAGTCTGTGCAGAAGGGAAACTGCTGAGGCCTCAGAAGGCCCCACAAAGGGGAGCCAGTGCAAGGATTCCACGGAGGAGAGAGCAAGACATGGGGAATCCTCAGACTCGCTGACGCCCCCTCCAAGTCCAGGAGACTCCGTAAATTGGGCTAAGACCACTGTTTTGCTGCTAAAGCAGCTCCACGGGGGGTGGCTGGGAGGGGGGAAGTAAAGCCTTGATCAGAGAGTTTGCCTATTCCTGTGCTGTAAAAACTCCCACCACAGCTGATTCCAACCTATCAACTGTTGACCAGCTCTCAAAATTCCTGAATATGTAACAGGTGGCTCTCATGAGCTGGTATGAACCTACTTCTTCACCTGGCTGGAACAAGTTCTACATCCCAGAGTGAGGGTGAAGGGATCCTGTTTTGAAGGGGAAGGAAAGTGAAGGGATAGTAGGTTTAGGAAATGCTGCCGACTCTGTCTCACTCTTGGAGTGTTCTAGAACAAGCTAGGCTTGTTCCAAATCATCCTGTTTTATAGATATATAATATTATAATTATTTGTAATTGCTTAAATGTGTTTCTCCCAGAATTCCACATCTAGGTTCCACAGAACATGTATCTGAAATACAGATTTGCTGGTTCCTGGGGTGCAGTGGGAATTGGAGACTGTCGGGTCCACACTTGGCCTTCTTCGCTATTTGCTCGGGCCTGGTCCACCTCGCTCTCCGTCTGGCTGACACGGTTGGCGCCGCAGGCTGCTCTGACTCTCAGCGTACCCGTTGTTCTCGGGGCCCATCCACCCACAATCCTCCTCCCTCCCCTCGACTTGGGAAAGAGACTCAGTCACCCGGTGACAGCAAAGATGAGAGTGACATATTATCCAAATAGAGGAAGACTCTCTGACACACATGGGAGGTTACCTTAGACTCTGTTGCTAGACTCAGAGGGTAGATGGAAGTCGAGCTTCTAAAATAGAATCACTTAACCAGAAACGGGTACAGCCCGGGGCTGGGAATCACCTACAGACTCTTTGTGCTGCTTTTTCTGCTTTCACCCAGTGCGTTTTTTCCTATGGGCTTGAAAATGCAATCTTTCTATGTTCAAGCGTGGTGCTGCCCTTCATGGCGCCAGGGAGACCCCAGACCTCAGCACCCAGGCTTTGGGCATTTTTGTGTATTTATCCCCTCCAGCCCTTCTCCCCAAAGCTCTCGCCTCTGGTGGAGGCTGGTGCCAGGGCCAGTGCCGTATCCAGACCAGACCCCATCCCAAAGGGTCAGTGCAAGTCCCGGACCCTCCTCAGAGGCACAGTGTGGGGCAGCTGGGCAGAAGGGGTGCTTAAAGCCTCAAGTGACTTAAAGTCCTTGAAGTGACTCATTTGGTGGAAACCCACAGCTGGAGGCAAAAGAAAAAAGGACATCTGCTCTGAAAGAGCCAAAGCAGCCTCGCTGGTGGGGAATGAGGGCAAAGCCCCCATTCCTAGAGCAGCAGCTGCTGCTGTTATTGGAGACGGACGGAATTCTTAGGGGAAAATATGCCACAATCAAATGCCCATCCCTGAAAAATGCTTGCTGTTTCCTGATGTGATATTATCACATCACAGCATCCTGTGGACCACCCATGGCTGGGTTTCCAAGGGGAGAAGGAATGGTGTCATGGAGCTCATCTGTGGACATGCCATTTGGGATGCCCTTGGGGTCTGAACTCCATAGAGGAAGGAGGATTCTCTCCTCCTGGCTCTCACTGGCCTCCCAGCCAGCTTAGGCCTTGGGTGAACTTCACATGGAGTCTGGGGTGAAGTGCAGCTTCAGGGCTCACCTCAAAACAGATGAGCTGAAATGTGCATCCCTGACGCCTTAAGTGCAGGCTCAGCGCCCTGTGTCTGCCATTTTGATCCCATAACTTCAACTGGGAACCACATGCCGCTCACTGTGCTAGGCCCTGGGACACAAAGATGAATAAAACCTAAATCCCTGCCAGAGGACGCCACGTTTTTCTGTGGCTAGAAACTGGTCTGAGGTCAGGGCAGGAGTGTGGGGAGCTATTTTTTTGTAATTAGAGAAGATGTTCTTTTAAAGGTTGTGCTGGAATAGGGGATGCCAACTTAATGGGCATGGGGTTTCCTTTTGGGGTGACGAGACTGTTTAGGAACTTGATAGAGAGGCTGGCTGCACAACTTTATCAGTGTACTAAATGCTACTGAAATGTACTTGAAAAAGATTAGTTTTCGGAATTCCCTGGAGGTCCAGGGGTTAGGACTCAGCGCTCTCACTGCAGGGGGACACGGGTTCAGGCCCTGGTCGGGGAACTAAGATGCTGCATGCCACAGGATGTGGCCAAAAAAAAAAAAAAAAAAAAAAGATTAGTTTCATGTTATGTGGATTTCACCTAAAAAGAAAAGTTGCATCGGATGGCAAAAATCCAGAAGGTCATGCCTCCCCATCTGCCGAAGCCTGAGAAGCATACGGGCAGCTGGGAGATGGAGCTTGTTGGGATGCCTGCCCCGGGGCCGCTGGCCTTGCAGGGAGATGGACAGAGGGTGAGGACTGTCCCCCCAGCTCCTTGTTCATGTACCATTCACCCCTACAGGCTCCAGTGCCGACCATCGTGCCGAAGCCAGCCTAGAACATCTGGCAAGTCATTCATAACCAGTGACTGTGATGAATGCCTGTGAGTTTCAACCGACGTTAGCATTTCACTGGATGGGAGGTGCCATCCCTAATCATGTTCTTATGCAAATTAGACACAAGTTGCCACCACGGGCCATTGCGGTTGACTGGGTGACAGTGAGCTTTTCTCCTGAGATCAATTTCCCAACAAATCACTTTGGGTGCGTCATCTTTTCCTTTTGTGGGGCTGGCATTCCTGGCTTGGCACTGATGTCACGGGGTGCACGACAGTGTTCTCAGAAAGCACGGCTTGTTCTTTCCTTGAGGCCCCCCGCTCCGTCCGGGCTTGATGCCAAGGGAAGACCTGTTTCATCTTGCCTCACTTTGGGTGTGTTTGCTGGAGATGGAAGTCTCATCCGGGGTTAGAGTGGCCAGAAGTCGGCTGGATTTGTACCTATCATTCATTCGCTCCTTGCGGACGATTTCCCACTTGAACCTGCAATACTTTGTGAATATTCATCAGGCATTGGAAATATTTGTCTTTCCCTTCTCCCAACTCAGGCTGCGTGTTTCTCTTGTGAAATTAAGCGCCTTTGTAAAGTGAAGCTGAAGGAAAGTCAAGAGGGCAACTTCTCTGCGATTCTTTGCCAGTTTTGTTTGTTTCTTTTCTGGTCTCATCTTGCTAAAAGGAAGAAACAGTTTCCCCAAGCAACAACCTTGCATTGTGGAACACTTTTGGGCAGCTCTGACCACAGTAGGACTCAAATTGAGTCTTCCATCCTGGGAGGGAAAGAGATCTGGAAAGGGGACTGTTGATTCCTTCCTGTCTATTCACAGCTAGTGAGGGTGGGATCTGAGTGAGCTCTGGGGATGGGGTCGGAACACCAGCAAAGGCTCTCGGTCCACTAAGCCACAGCTCTGGACTGTTTCTGTATAGAAAGTGGCAAATTACTGCACAATAAAGCTGTTTAGCCCTACATGGCTCTGTCTGGGGACTTAAGGCCATTCTGGTCCTAGGTTTTCAAGTCTACGTTTGAATGAGCTTGGAAGGCTCTGTGGCTGAGCTGTGCTTCTCACAGAAGATGCCTTTGGTAGAAAGGGAGAAAACTCCCACCTTCAGCGAGAGGAACTTCTTGGGCTGTGCACCTGGTCAGCTCTCGGAGAAGCTGGGTGGAGGGATGGGTTTGGCACCGTGGCTTCTGGGGTTTTCTGTTGCTGCATGTGTTCAATGTTCACATCATACTCTTTATAAACAGTGAACTCTTTTTGATTCTCTGCTCCCACTGACAACTGGCGTAGGCCATGGTAACAGGCAGCCCTTGGGGGTAGCTATGACGCCCATTTGGTGTTCTGTATCTCCCGAGACTGACTTATTAACAACCCATAGGTTGCAAATGGTCTCGCGCTTCCCGCGCCTGGAGTCTGTCTGCTGCAATGCTGTTTGGGTTTCATGCTCTTGGGATACGGTCCTTTTAAAATTGCATTTTCTCCTGCTTCTGTGCTCCTCCCCTGGGGCCCATTGGCAGTGCTGTGTGTTTTGCTCAGCCTCCCACTGAATCACTCTTTCCCTTCGGTTCTCCAGCAAAGGTGTATTTGATTTCTCTAAAGTCACTTGATTGAATTCTCAACACAAGTACATACACTGAAGTAATTACATCTGCTCTTTCTAAAAGGAAAAATAGAAATTGGTGTTCTTCTCTCGACTTTGCCTTGCCTGTGGAAGTCAACAGTTGCAAATGATATGTCCTCGAAAAGTCATGTTTTATCTAGCTTTGCAAACTTTTGGCTTATATCATAAATTCAGAGATGCTGGCACTCCTTGCCAGAAATCTAATGTTCCTATTTATTTCCTTTTCCCCGAGTCCCAAGAAATATTTTTCAAATAAATGCTCAGGTGGACCAGGAGAGATTTCGTTTGTGTGTTTGCTTTAATGGACCCTGCGTTGGTTTGGATAACGCTGTTCATCACACAATAAGGCATAATGGATTATGTGCCAGCTCACTCTCCTTCCTGCACCAGCCGTCTCTAATAACTTCCTTTTTTTAGGTTTTTTCTTTTCAAAAAAATTTTATTGAAACACAGATGATTTACACTGTTGCATTAGTTTCAGATATACAGCAAAGTGATTCAGTTATACATATATATATATATTATTACAAGTTATTGAATATGGTTCCCTGTGCTATACAGTAGGTTCTTGTTGGTTATCTACTCCATATATAGTAGTGCATATATTTTAATCTCAAACTCCTGGTTTATCCCTTCTTCACCTTTTCCCTTTGGTAACCTTAAGTTTGTTTTCTACGTCCATGAGTCTGTTTCTGTTTTATAAATAAGTTCATTTGTATCATTTTTTTTTAGATTCCACATATAAGTGATATCAAATGGCATTTGTCTTTCTCTGTCTGACTTACTTCACTTAGTATGATAATTTCTAATAACTTCCTGATACGTGCAAAACAAAGAGAGCCTTTTTAGCCCACAAGTTCCTCCTTGGATGGGCTGATGGGCTCATTTTTTCTGGGAAGAATGAGTAACTTTTGCTGGAGAGAACCCTGGGGTGGTCACCAGAGGAGGGGCCAGGATCTACACTAATATGACAGCCACCTGCCACGTTGTCACTACTGGGCATTTGAAATGAGCCTGACCCAAATTGAGATGTGCTGTAGGTGCAATCGAAACAGGGGATCTTGAAGACATAATGAGAAAAGTAATAATGCAATAATGTAAAATATCTCATCAATAGTTTCCCTATTGATTGCATTAGAATGATAATACTCTGTATTGTTATATTGGGTTAAGTGAAATATATCACTATGTTAATTTCACCTATTTAATTTTCCAGGTAAGTGTGCCTCCTAGAAGCTGTAAGATAACAGAGTGGCTGGCATTATGTTTCTGCTGGACGGGGCTGTTGTGGAACACCCACTCTTCAGCAACGCCTATTCCTAGTGTGTTGGGACTGGAATTGATTCCAAGGAGCAGCCAACTCCCTGGCCTAAGTGAGAAAAAAAGGGCTGCCTATGGAAGGAGCAAACTTGAGGGCCCAGGATTTGGGAAAAAAAATGAATAAGGGTTTGGAATTAAACACAAGTCGAAAAAGGGTTAAGAGATTGCTGATAGTGTGAACCGTTTTCCATCTTTGGGAACGGTGGCCATTTAGTCCATTTGTTCAAGCATGGGCTGGCTTTCTGCACATCAGCAATATCCTAATTTGTGCCTGGCTGGAGAAAATAGACATTGAGAGCATCTTACTTTTGTGCTCTGCACAACAAGGGGGCTTGGCAGAGAGGAAGAGCTCTTGGAAAAACGGACACTTGCAAGTGGAAAAAGTGAGATGCGGGGAGCAGGTAGTGTGTCTTTTGGTTTAGGCGACCGGATGTTTTATGAATTTATTTGTAATTTTGTGTTCGTTAAAACTTCCTCGGGGACTTTGAAAGAAAAATAACAATAATTATCAAGCACTGATTGGCATCCAGCGCTGAAGGTATGAGTCTCATATTCGAAGCACTGGTGACGTCGCCTGTATTGACAATCATGTAGTTTGTCACCCTAATCTTTCCCGCCAAATCAGTTCCTCCAGGGCAGCTTGTCAAGCAGGCTTGCTGGGACTACTTTATTTAAAAATTTAAAAAATTATTTTTAATTAATTAATTAATTTTAATTTTTGACTGTGTTGGGTCTTTGTTGCTGCACATGGGCTTTCTCTAGTTGTGGGGAGCAGGGACTGCTCTTCGTTGCGGTGCGCGGGCTTCTCATTGTAGTGGCTTCTCTTGTTGCAGAGCATGGGCTCTAGGCATGCGGGCTTCAGTAGTTGTGGCGCACGGGCTTAGTTGCTCCGCGGCATGTGGGATCTTCCTGGACCAGGGCTCGAACCCGTGTCCCCTGCATTGGCAGGCGGAGTCTTAACCACTGTGCCACCAGGGAAGTCCCTTGCTGGGACTACTTTAGAAAATGTGTTCAAGGCAGTGCAAATGCTGTGACTCCCAGTAACTCTTCCCTTATTGCCCTTCCCCCTAGAGCTCCCAAAGACCATGAACTTCAAAAGTTATTTCTGTTTGGTTTGACCTTGTACCTTTGCTTAGATCTTTCCCTAGTTTATTGGTAGACCTGACTGCTGAAAAGTATGACTGAAAATCAGATGAACATCCTGATTCTTGTCTCTAGGTCTCTGATCCATTCTCCTTCCCAGTGACCTTCCCTGACCCCTTCTCCTGTCTTCCCACCTCAATGTTGGGGTCGCCCAGGGTTTGTCCTCAGCCTACTTCTCTTCTCATCCCTCACTCTTTCTCTGGGAGAGGTCACTTGTGCTGAAACTCTCCTGATATTTAGATGACTTCCACACCCACCTCTCCAACTGAGATCTTTCAATTTCTACGCTGCCATATTGACTTGCTTGCTAGACAGCTCTACCTGCATTTCCCATGGGAACCTCAAGATGAACATTTTCAAGATGGAGCTCATTATCCCCAGGCTGTCTGGGCTAAGTATTCTCTAAGTGCCCCTGCAGAGCTTCCCTGAACCCTTCTAGATTCTCCACATCACAGGAGAATGGCTATTATGGATGCACTGGGTCTCTCATGTCCTCTGGTTTCCTGGTGGGTTTAGCTCATGGGAAGCATTGACAGGAGATGGAAGGGCAAGTGGACAGTGGAGCCTTCCTGTGGGCTCCAGGGTGAATTGAAATGGATTGAGCTCCTCTTCCTACCACCACAGTCCCATTCGGTGGCCCTCTCTCCCACAGTTCTGTCTGGTTTCCTTCTTTGGCACCTGTGGACTCCGGGTGGTGATGGCTCCAGCTGTTCCCAGCCCTGATGCCTCCCCATCCCTGGCTGGTTTCCCCTAGATTTCCCCACACCTCCGTAGAGTCTCTCTCCTAACCTCCACACCCCCTCCACCATGTGTGCCTCCTGTGTCCTGTTGACCCTGTCACATACCTCTCCCATGTGTTCCTTCCTTTTACATGACTCCATGGATGGCACCAGCATCTGCTCAGAACCCCAAGCCAGAAGCCAGAGGCATCCTTGCTTCTCTCTCCTTCATCCCACTGACAGTAGACAGCAAAGCCCGTGGCTTCTTCCTAAAAGCTTTTCCTCTTGTCCCCACTTTACTATCCCCCTGTAGCAGAACTGATTGTGTTGTGGAATAAATGAAGACCAACCACATGAGAAAAGCAAAGACTATTAGAGTCTGCTATAGCAAGAGAGTCAGCCATGTGACTTGCATTTTGGCAAAGACTCAAAGGCAGGCAGAGGAGTGGGAAAGTCTCATAGCGGAGAAAAGGGAAGGCTTCGGGTGTGCCCTGATTGGAGGCTATAGGTCTGGAGAAGCTATGGGTGGCCAATGAGTAGGGAGGTATCCTATGTGATTGCTTAGGGGTGCATAGTTAGCTTTCTTTAGTTGGTACTAAGTTGGAAGCAGAGACAAAAACTAGGAAAGCTGTCAGTTATTAATCAAGTCCTGGCCATTTTCAGCCAGTTGTTATGGAAGTCAATATTTAGCTTCCTGGGTTTTACTAGATGACAGTCTGGGTTTCTACACCTCCGACTACAGTCTGACCCAGGAAGCAGGCTAGCTTCCTGGGTTGTTTATTGCACATAAGGGGTTGGTTTCCTGGGCAGATTGCTGCAGGATATGGGTCAACGTTCTATTTTTATACATGGTCTGGCCATTGCCTATTTGTATATTCAGTCTCTCAGGGTCAGTGTCAGTTTTTAATAAGCAACAAAAATAAAACTTTTTTTTGTTTGTTCTTGCTTATAGAGATAACATATCCTCACGTAGAAAATTTCAAGCAACCAAGGAAAGTATAAAGAAGCAAGCAAACAATTCACCCTGTGTCCTGCCACCAGAGGTAACTATTGTTAACATTTTAATGAACATCTTTCCAGGTACCTTTGTGCATCAACACACATTCAAACACAAGTGATCAGCCCATAAGTGCTATTCTGCAGCCCTCTTATCAGTTTTCATCTGGATCGTTGCAGGTGTCTCCAAGTCTAGCTCCAGTCTTTCCTACCTCCACTTCCCTTTTTTTTTTTTTTTTTTTTTAAAATTGAGGTATAGTTGATTTACAATTTGTGTTAGTTTCAGGTGTAAAACAGAAATAGACTCCCCTTTCTTTTTCACAGAGCTTCTTCATGGGCTCTTTCCAGTTCAGATCCCACTGTGTTCCTGTCCTGCTTTACGTCGTGCAGGGGCCCCACTGGTAAAGTCCAAGCTCCTTGGCAGTGGCTGCCCACGCCGCTGATGATGTGACCTGGGTTTTTCCTCTGCCTGAACCTAGAGTTCCCAGGGTGCTCTGAGGCACGATACTCTTTCACACATGTATCCTTTCACATGACAATGTCTTTTCACTTCCGCTGTCTTCCATGCTCTTTCTTACCCCCTACAACTTACCTGAGTCCTCAGGACTCAGCTCAAACTTCCCCTCCCCGGGGAGCTCCCAAGACTGTTGGTTCCCTTCCTCCCCACCCAGTGCCTGCAAAGACAGCACTCAGCACATCGTATGGCTATGGCTGGCTTCCATGCCACTCTGCCCTGGCAGACCCTGAACTCTCAAGGGTAAGTGGCTACGTCTCACCCACTTTCTCCACATCCCCGTGCCTGTGATGATGTGGGGAACACAGTGGAGGCTCAGTAGACACTGCCTGAATGAGTAAGTTGGTGGATGGATGAAATTATATGAATGTGTGTGTGTGTGTGTGTGTGTGTGTGTGTGTGTTTCCACACACATATCTATCTGTAGATGAACTGGTCGCATGCCAGGTTGATTTGGGGTATCAAATAGAAAATGCCAACACCTACCTTCTATGGGGTGGCCACTTAAACCACTTAAAAATCTCAGTTATTGCCTTTAAATATGTTCAGTACTACTTCTATAAGTTGCCGCCATTTTTATTTCTTCTGTCTATAACTCTATAAAGATCTTGTGGGAAGTGAAATGTTATATTCATAAAAACGCTTTGAGCTTTTTGCAGGAAAATCCACTTTTCCCCAAATCAACAAGGGAGCCACACTCCCTTATAAATAGTAGATAGCACACATCCGTATTTTCCCAGATGAGAGACTTTCAGGAGAGATGACTGGGAAGCAATGCAGATGATTTATGATTTTCAGAAACAGAAAGAATTAGAGGTCCAACCCGCCAGAAGCACAGATCAGGTGTGGGCTTTATCTAGGGTTTCCCACTCACGAAGCAGTGTCCTCTTGGGAAGGTGGAAGGGGCAAGAAGAGTGGCAGAATCCCCATTCCAGAACCTTTCCCAGAAGGCTATCCTGCACTTACAGTAGTAATTCAAGTGAGACAAGTGAAGATTAAGTGGTTGCTGGACTAAAGGCCAGCAAGAAAAAACTCAAGCATCATAGGACTGGTGATGTATCTCTTACGCAATGTTTTTCAGAATAAGTTCCTGAGATATTCAAGACTAGAAACCAGGCTTATCAGGGGTATGGGTTGTAAAGGATGGCAGCAGGAAGAGGGTGTTAGGATTTTGCTGAGTTGCAGGCATCATAAATTCAGATCCAGGTTTATTCAATTTCTCCTTCTATGGCTTGTAGTGGGCAAGATAATGCCCCCATGATATTCACATCCCACTCCCTGAAACCTGTGAATACGTATGTTACACGGCAAAAGGAAATTGAGGTTGAAGATGAAAGTGAGGTTGTTAGTCCGTTGGGAGATTATCCTGGGTCCTCAAAAGCGGAAGACGGAAGACCAGAGAGATGGCAGCATAATTTCAAAGATGGTAAAATGAAGCCACAAGTCCAGGAATGCAGGTGGCCTTCAGAAGCTGGAGGAGTCAAGCGAACAGATCTTCATCTAGAGCCTCCAGAAAGGAGCACAGCCCTAATGACACCTTGACTTTAGCCCAGTGAGACTCATGTCAGCCTTTTGAGTAAAGCTGTAAGATAATACCTCTGTGTTATTAATGCAACAAATTGGCGATGATTTGTTATGGCAGCGACAGGAAACAATTCAGGGCAGTAGATCCTGTGCTAAATGCTTGGGGTAAGATGGGGAATAAGGACACAGCCCTGCCCTTGTGGGTTCGCAGCCTTGAAGAAAAGATAGGTGCACACGGCCACTAGGGCAGCAGTGGTGATCCCAGGGCTCTGGTGTCTTAGTCAGCTCAGGCTGCTACACCAGAATATCAGACTGGGGGGCTTCAACAACAGTCACTTATTTCTTTCAGTCCTGGAGGCTGAGTCCTAGGTCAGGGCTCTGGTTGATTCAGTTCCTGGTGAGGACTCTCTTTGTGGTTTGCAGATGTCCTCACATGATGGAGAGAGAGAGAGAGAGAGAGAGAGGGAGAATGCTCTCTGTGGTTTCTTCTTAGAAGGCACTAATTCTATTAATGGGCTTCACCCTCACAATCTAGTTACCTCCTAAAGATGCCACCTCCAAATACCATCACACTGGGGGTTAGGGCTTCAACGTACGAATTTTGGGGAGACACAATTCAGTCCGTAGCATGTGGGAATGCAGAGATGGTGGACTAATTGTCTGGGATGAGGTGTGAAGGGAGAGGCTGAGGAAAGCAGGGAGTTCTTAAGTGGAAAAGTGGAGGCTTAGGAACATCCCAGACACAGGGAACACTTTAAACAAAGCCTGGGATTACAAGAAAGCCACTTCCTTCTTTCTACCTGGAAGTCTAGTGATCTGGGATTGTTTTGAGTGTGTTCTGTGAGACGAGAGGGGTGAAGAGGGATATTTATTGAGTTCACTCTATGTGTGCAATTCTGTCTTCTCCCAAATGCTGTGAGCAGATGTCATTTGTATTACCATTGTTAAGATATAGGGGGGAGAAGTTTCTGGAAAGTTTTGTAGCTTACCCAGGACATCTGACCTCTGGTTTCATGTCAAAGCCCACATCCTCCACGATACTTACTCTACTCTGAGTAATTCCCCTCTGATTAAACCGTGGAGAAACAAGAGAGAACACAAGGTTTCCTGTGACCATAAACTTGGTACTTCAAACAAGGCCTTGCATATAATAGGAACTCAGTAAATGTTTCTTGAATAGATGAATGAGTCATTTCCTTTCCTTAAGGCTAAACATTTGGAATGGTAGTCTGCAACTTTTTCATGCTCTCCAAATGGTACTTCATTCTCTTTGATTGCTCTATGGCTTGTGTTTTTTAAAATGTTCTAGCACAATATCCAAATACATCCCAAGCAAAAGTTTTAAGCTTTCCAATTGTAGGATTTTGTTGGCTATTGAGATTGGTGGCAAAGCCCTACATTCTTCTATATTTTTGACGATTTTTGAAGCCCTGCCGAGACAAAGCTAAAATCTCTCCCGTTGCATGTGTTGGTGTGAAATCAGTGAATGCTTGAACATGTGTGCAGAGCACTGTGTGAGCTCTGGTGGAAGGTTCCAGAGTATAAGATGTGTTCCCAAACCCAAATAAGCATAATGATAGGAAGAGGCACACTGCAGGCGTCGAACAAACACAAGAAGGCAATTATCAGAAAGACAGCTGAGAAACCAGCTGTCTTTTCTCCCTCCCTGAAAGGGGCAGGTATTTTCCCCACCTGGAGAAGGCCAGAGGGACTGGTGTCTTGCCTTTGAGGAGTTCTTCAGAGTTCTTTTGTTTTCCAAAGATTTGGCTTCAGGAGACAAAGAGCTGGGTTGTTCTCAAGGGGTGAAGCTTTGAGGTTTAATCAGGAAAAGCTGGTAGATGCCTTGCTAGGGGCAGGGAGGAATCCCCAAGATCTGGAGAAGGGGGTTGGTTTTGCAAGTGGGAGGGGACACCTGAGCACATTATGCGGGGAAGTGGCAGGATGTCTGATGGAGTGTGTGGTAGGCAGGATAACGTCCTCCCAAAGATGCCCGTGTCAATCTTTGGAGCCTGTGAATATGTTATGTTACATGGCAAAGGGAAATTAAGCTTGCAGGTGGCATTACGGTTGCTAATCGGATGACCTTCAAGTAGAGAGGTTGTCCTGGATTATCCAGGTGGCCCACTGTAATTACAAGGGTCCTTGTAAGTGGTGGAGGGAGGTAGAAGAGGGAGAACCAGAGAGATGGCAGCACAAGACGGACTCGGCCCCATGTTGCTGGTTTTGCACTTGGAGGAAGAGTCACGTGGGCGGCTTCTAGACAATGGAAAAGTCAAGGAAATGGATTTCCCCCTAGAACCTACAGAAGTGACACAGTCCTGCACAAAACTTGATTTGAGCCCAGTATTTTTTTTTGGGGGGGGGGCGGGGAATAAGGATATGCCTTCCACAGATTTTAATAGAAATATTTATTAAAAAAATATCTTTGGAGGTTTAAAAGGAAGTAGTGTAATGGGCAGGACAAAGTCTCCAGCTCCCCCTCAGATTCCTCTGGCCAGCTTCTCTGCACATTCTCCAAGTTGCAGGCCTCTTGGCAACAGTCTCCGTGACCTCTGCTGGGTGGTAGCTGACACTCCCTTTCGTCCCACTTCGGTGTCTTTTCTGCCTTCTCATTTGCACAAGGAAGGCGATGCTGGTAACGGGAAAGAGGAGGCCAAAAACCAGGGCCGGGGGGCTTCCCTGGTGGCGCAGTGGTTGGGAATCTGCCTGCCAGTGCAGGGGACATGGGTTCAAGCCCTGGTCTGGGAAGATCCCACATGCCGCGGAGCAACTGAGCCCGTGGGCCACAACTGCTGAGCCTGCACTCTGGAGCCTGCGAGCCACAATGACTGAGCCCGTGTGCCACAACTACTGAAGCCCGTGCGCCTAGAACCCGTGCTCCGCAACAAGAGAAGCCACCGCAATGAGAAGCCCGTGCACCACAACGAAGAGTGGCCCCCGCTCGCTACAACTAGAGAAGGCCCTCGTGCAGCAACAAAGACCCAATGCAGCCAAAAAATAAACAAATAAATTAAAAAAAAAAAAAAGAATGCAACTCTTTAAAAACAAAAACAAAAACAAAAACAAAAAAACGAGGGCCGGGATGTCTCCAGCAGAGAGACAGGAACTCAGGTGGACTGGCCCAACGGTCCAGATGTCTAACAGGATTGTCAGATAATGCATTTGTGTTGTTTAAGCCACCAGGTTTGAGGTAGCTACTTACAGCAGCATTCGGAAGCTAACACAGGGTGACGTGGGGATGCCTGGAGGCTAAGCCACTCTGCTGAGCCTGTAGCAGGCAGAGAAGGCTTCACTGGATGTAGAGGCATGAACTCCATGCTCACAAGGTCTTGTTCCCTTGAATAGATGGTGCAGAGGTCAGACGACAGCACAGACCAGGACCAGAAATCTTTCCGCAGGGTTTGTGGACTGTGTAAACCACTTGAGCTACTTATTCAACCCCAGGGAGAGCTGGTGTCCCTCAAGAACGACAGCCACAGGACGGCTCCTCCACCCTGGAGGGCGGCAGGTGCTCAGAACTCGGAAAATCTGCGGTTGGACCTTGCCCCCAAGGGTTGTGAGTGGATTCACAGCTGCTCTGCTAATCGAGATTTTTCTGGAAGAATATGGTAATTGTTGCAGAATTGTACTTGTCAGAGCAAGCTCACAAAAGAGATGGGTTTTCGGCTGTGTTTTGGCCAGGATGGGAGGGGCAGGTGGGGAGATGGGAACCGGGCTCTACGGCGTCGAGGATGGGAGGAGAGAAGACTTTCAGAGATGGGTGGCAGGAGTCCATCTCTAGAAATCTCCACAGGGTTTCAGGCTTTCTCAGAGTTTGGTTTTGTCTTGGGGAAAATATGACAAAATGAGTGTACTGGTGATAGAAAATGGAAGAATTCATAATCAGAAGGGTCAGGTCTCAGCAAAAAATGTCAAAGATCCAGTTTCTTTCTTCTTAGACTTGTTTTTTGCTTCTCCCACTGCCTGTCTGTTAAGTCCCAACACGCTAGATTGAGGTTTGACAGCTGTTCCAGGATCTTGCAGTTTATTTTTTTGTTTGCTTTACTCAAATTCATACTCGGCTTTGTACTACAAAGGACAAACCTGTGGGTCTGAGTATCCCCACTGGGGTTTCACTGACCTGAAACTTGGGAGCCCCATGAAGCTGCAATGCAGGAAAAATGTCCAGGGACAAAACTGTGGAAAAACCTGAACATTAAGGATTCCAAGGTGATCTTTGCCTTGTGCTGTTTTACTAGGTAAAGAGTAATCAACCCTGAGTAGACAATGGATATTTAACCCTCAGATTATATGTATCTCTCAACCCTATACACCTACAGGTACACTTTTTGGTGGAGGGCATTACTTTTAGAAATGTATAGATTTATTTCTATAATTTCTAGTTTTCGAGTTGCAGCATGGGTAGTCTAGGTGATAGGAAGGAGGTGGGTTGGGTACCACAACAGCAGGTATGTAGACATCAACTAGCTGGTCAGAGGGAAAGGTGGGTGGGAGCAGGCATTGGCATCCCTTCAAGGAAACTGGGTTTGTGCCAGGAGCAACTTTGCTTGGGAAACAGTTGAGCAGAGAATGAGTATGTGTGGGTGAGACTGGGCAAACACCAACACAACCTGAAGAAACATCCTCTGCCGGTAGACAGAACATTGCACCGTGCCGGGGACCCTGCAGGAGCCGCTTCATAAATAAACTTGGATTTGATTTATCACTAGGCTGTGTGAGATGGAATTTTTATAGCACCCATGCCTGGAACCCAGCTGTAACTCTCTGTGCTGTGGAGACAAAGTAGAGATGTCAGGGCTGTCCTGGCCACCTTCCAAGAGGACTTAGACTCCAGCTTAAAGGGAGGCTTTGTGTTTAAACTCATCGTATTGCAAGAAATGAGGGAAGTTATGTTTGTGGGTCACGATTCTAAGAAACTTCTGTTAGCTTAAGGATGGAATCTAAAAGATGCTCGACATTGAAAAATGGTCTTAAGCAAGTCCTCTTGCTTGTTGTAAGGACATAATCTATTGAGGCAGCATGGGGGGCAGGGCAAACCACTGCCTTTGGAGCCAAAGTGCTGGAGAACGCATGACGATGTCAAGGAGCAATAATCCAACACACTTGTTGCCAAGGGAGCTCCAAGCCAGTGTGAACCGATGATCAGTAGGACATTATCTTAGGAGAGGAAGGGCCTGGGCTACATAGTCACAGATCTGAACCTTTATCTGTGGGATAAAACATTTGGGTTGATATGTTTTTAAAAAGCTTACTGTTTTATTGGTAGCAGAGCACAGAAGTCTATATTTATGCAGTAGTTTTATTAGAAACTACAACTGGTAAGAACTGGGAGCTTGCCTGAAGCTGCGATCTCCTACACACTCCCGAAAGCTCTTGTTATGGGTTTAGGGTTAATAAAATTAATGAAACTAACAATAAAGCCCCGGAAATAAGAGAACACTGCTCGTATTTGTGTTCCATGATGTCCTTTTGAAGAAGTCACTAAACAGTCGAGGAGGGAACATCTTTGAGAGCTCTGAAGGAATAGTCTTTTTGGAGGGAACTGCTTAAGCAAGTCCTAGAAACAGTGGAGAGAGCCGGACACACAGAGAGGATGCAATACCGTTTGCCTTCAATCTCATGAACATTCGCTAAATGTCCAACCTCGCACTGGAATTCTTCATGCCTAAAGTAATTCATGATGTGGCTGGAGTGTGAGTCCTGGGCTGCTGGGCATTTTATTAGGAAAATGTGCACAGCGCTACCTGCTGAACTGCTAAGGAGCTCGGCCTTGCCCCCATCTCCCTGGGTGATGCTGGGCCCAGGGAGAGCGGGAGGGAAGTGGGACCGTATTGTTATGATGATGATGTGCCTCTTTTCACACTTACACATTGGGGCCCTCTGGGAGTCAAGTGCAAGGTTGGACACTCCTGTGTTTGGAGTGAGTTTGCACTTGCCGAGTGTAGTGGGAAGTGTGAGGAGCTTCTTTGCTTAGCAGACCCAGCGGTCTGGGAGGTTGTAGGGAAGGAACCCAGCTGTCCAGAGACATTTCAACTCCAAGGATGGACTCCCCTTTAAATGCAATATTTACAGTGCCAGGGTAAATATTGGGCCCTGACTCTAAGCAATTTGGGTTCTGTGTACTGAGTTTAAAAGTGTGATTGTGGCACCTTTTAAAACACTTCCTCCCAGAAGGAAGAATGTTGTGGAAAAATGATGAACATTTCACAAACCCATGTACTACTGTAAGCTCTTTTACTGTTATGAGGTCTTTGAAGACAGGAACAACTTTTTTTTTTTTTTTGATTTTTGTACCCTCAGGCCCTAGCACAATACTTGATAAATGGTCATTCCTCAGTGCATTCTTGGTAAATGAAGGAAGGAAGGAAGGAGAGAGGGAAAGAAGACATTTCCATTGTGTGAACAGAATGCATCAAGTTCAAAAGAGTGTATTAGCACAGTTAAAGAATGGGTAGCAGTGGAAAGCTATCCACAATATACAGTAATCCCGTTCCTTTGCAAATTCAATTTAGCCTTCAGTGGCTGCTGAAAACCATGTCGTTAAAAGAAAAGCCCTCCAGGAGTCTCAAGGATCTGTCGTTCATCAAGTGGAAAGTGAAAAAGCACTGTACCGCAAGGCGCACTGCTCTGTGTCCTCATGAGACCTTGGACACCAGAGTCTACCACAGCTGTACCTCCCTTTAGAGGGATTTTCCTGGATAAGCTGCCCTGATTCATGCCAAGAGGCCCTGCTACTCTGCTCACAGCTGATTGGACTGGAGAGGGACACCTGACCAAAAAGGCAGCTGACCACCAGCCAATGGATGACCTGACATGGAGCTCCGCCCACTAGGAAGGAGATGACTCTAGTGGCCAGTGGCCGGTCACCCAGTCTCTTCTCTCCCTGGAATGTGAGTCAGATGGAGAAGTCACAGGCAGCAGCGAAAGCTAAGAGGGATGCAGAGAGAAGGCAATGAGAAGAAGCTCTGAAGGAGCAGGAAGGAGAGGAGCGCAAAGCCAGGAGCAGGCAGAGGAGCGGAAGTGGAGAAGCTGGGTCCCGACACGGCAGACATGCTGCTATTGGGTCACCGGAGCCACCAGAACCCAACGGCGCTGATAAATCCTGGAAACCAATGAGGCTTCAGTTCCCAGGAAACCTGGCTAGGTGGCCACAGGCATTACTTAAACAAAATCCCTGACCCCAGGCAGCCCAATAGGCTGCCTCAAGAAGCCTCATTCATTTCAACAGGCCAGCTAGTCTAGGAGATGCAGCACTAAACCTGTGATTTTAGGGTTCTGTGTGCTGTGGGGAACTGAGGGGACCCTAGGAAACTGTAAGGCTTTGCTTCTGCCTGGGAGGGAATTTAATACTTGAGTTGAGAATGCAAGGAAAACCCAAGGCGGTGTATATTAAATTTCTTAAGTGAAAGGGAAAATGAAGGTTTGCAGGAGTGAGAAGTGGGTGAGGGCAGCATGGGCCCGGCAGGGAGCAGGGGGAAGGCCTCTGAGAAGGCAACCCCTGAGCTGGGTGATGCCTGCATAGATGCCTACGTGCAAAGGCACACGTGTGCATGGCAAATGCACGCACTGTGTACAGCCAGGGTGGGTGAGGGAGGCCACCTGAACCTCTGCGAGCCCGGGGGGCCTCCTGATGCCTAAACATGGAAGCATGACTCTCTGAACTTCTCAGACGACCAGAGTGAACAGTTAGGGCCCCAGATGGCATTTCCTGGCTCTGGTGACAGCTGTGATCTTGGATGTTCTCTAGTGCCCTGTAATCAGAACACTGAGGGTACGTCTGTTTCTTCCTGGGAACCACAGGTTACTGATAGAAGAGAGACCACGATGGGAGAAGCTTCAGCCAGGTGTCAACTGCAAAGGGCCACAGTGTTCTGTTCACACAGTGAGGCTATGTCCCAGTTTCATAAACAAAATAGAAACAGAGGGCTGTGGTCTGCCTGGTAACCAGGTGGGAACGTGGAGTTCTCGGAGTTCTACCCCAGGCTCTGCTCCTGAGGCTGAAAGGAGACTCTGGAGAGGAAGCTGGGAAAGCCTATTGAGACAGTGTTAAGGAAGAATGCATTTCAGAGGGCCCTCTGTTCTGCTTTCTCCTATTTCTTTTCATCATCTGAAATACCTGTTACCAGTAGAACAAAGGAACACTCCCTGTGATGTTTTATAGGTGAGCCTTGGAAGAATCCTTAGCCCTCTTGGATTGTCATGCAGGGGGCTGGCCTAAGTCCTCCCTCTCCTTGGCCTCTGAGGCATCTGACGCCGTTGCCTTCGCTCCTGTGGGATGCGCTGGACTTCCGTGGCTGGTTTCATTCCATTGGGAATGGGCTGGACCCTGCAGCACGTACTAATTGACTTTGGCGCATAGGGCTGCTCCCTCGTGGGGTCTGAGATCAGAGGCGGCATGCCTGTAGGTAGTTGTCATGAATGTGTGAAAACGTCTTGGAGCCCGGATAATACCTAAGATACTGCAATCAATGGAGAATTAAACATGGATGTCATATGTCATTCTCTACGTTTTGCATATGAAATAGATGTTACTAGAGAAAGAGAATTGCCAGGGGAAGGAAGGCCCACGCCAGGCAGTTACTGGGGATGCGGATGTGTTCCTGGTGTGTTTTTTTTTTTTTTTAGGGTAGTGAGGCTTCCCTGAAAGGAGGCCTTCTGGGATCCCAAGACAAAGCATTCTAATTCTCCACTGCTGCTTGCTTGAGCAAAATGAAACTGGCTTTTTAATAGACCATGAGTCTGTGAGACATAGGAGGCCTTTTATCAGGTATCTTCTAACGCCATAGTTTGTGAGCAGAACACAGAACTGGTCACGATGGCTTGAAGCCCGTGGTTTGGACGGATGTGTCTTTCCAGTGCTTGACAGTTCATAAGCACCCAATAAATGTCATTTTGTTGAATAAATAAATGAAAGAAGAGACACACTATGTCTTTATCTCCCGTGGTTCTGGCTTATCTGTTTTAAACTGTGCCGTAGCAGATGGGACCGGGACTTAATGCCATCAATTGCCTCAGTTTACTCACCCCTACAATGGGTGTGTGAGGTTCCATTGATGGTGCATGTGGGAGAGCCGTGCCCACCAGGAGTTGCAGGAGGGAGTGGGTTGCTGTGGGGTGAAGTATCCAGGCGGGCTTTGCCTCACCCCTAATTGTGGTACATTTCCAGCTTAGATGTTTGCCATGGTAAGGAGAGACATGGATTTCTTCCTTCGGGATTGGGAGTGGTACATTTCCCTTCTGGGCCTGTCCCTGGGCCTTTAGCCACATTCTCAGTGCTGAGGGTTACATGGTTGCCAGCCATAGGCTGGCATGTGTGAGCACATGCTGGGCAATGTGCCGTTGGGATGGGAGCAGCTGAGGTGTCTTAGGGCTTCGAAGGTTCCTGAAGGACTGAGGCTTTGCAACAGGTAGCAAAGTGACAAACTAGCCAATCTGAGATGTGTTCAACACTAGGACATATAGACTGCCGGTTTCCCTGAGAAACAAGTCTTAATTCCTCAAAGATCCACATGGAAATCTAAAAAGTCAGTCACTGGCGTAGTTGGTTGAAAGTCAAGATAAATAGAATTATCTAATGTCATGGAAGGAACAGAGATTACAATAAAGAAGGAATAATATCAAAAGGAACTTGGCTGACTTTTATAGTCCCTGGTTCCTTATTTCTGAGATATCCATGTTCAGTGGTATCCTGAAAATAAAAAAATACACAAACACACACGCAAAGGCCCTCAAAGAAGGCAAGAAAAAGCAGTGCCCCGGAGATAGAAGGCTCTTTTCTGCGACTTTTTTCTTGGTTATCTAAAAGTCCTGCAAATCTTCAAATGCTACCTGAGAGCTTTTCATCTGTAGTTGAATGTCTTTTTAAAAAAAATCAAACCAAAAGAGAAAGCAGGGAGAGGCTAGGTTTTCTTGAAAACAAACACACTGGCTTTACAGATGCAAATCTGTGTGCACTGATCACCAGTGGCAATTAAATGAAAGAAGGGCCTGAGCTGCCCTTAGTTTAGAAGGTTTAGATGTTCATAACTGTGAAAGCTAAGGGGCCTCCTCTACCTGCCTTGGACCCGAAAGGTGGCCCAGCCACCTTGAGTTCCTGGTCGTAGCGTGAGCAGCTGTGATGGAGCGAGGTGGGTGCTGCCATGGGGCCTGACAGCGCAGGCAGAGGGACAGAGATGAGGACGTGGTGTGAGCCTGGGAGCGGCGTGGAGGCCGCTGGTTCCCTCCAGCCCTTCTCACACGGCACCTGTTGGCCCTTGGTGAAGCCATCAACTTCTGGAAACTTCCGTGTTGGGTGAATGCATCCTGCAGGATGTATGGACTGCCTGAATTCTTTATTCAGTGGCTCTAAATGGTCACTTGGTAGAGACTGAGAAGGAAAATAAATAGCCAGTGGGGTTGGTTTCATTGAGATGCTTTTGGATTAGAGCTCTTTTAGGTTTTCTGGAGGGATGGGTGGCGCCCAGTTCCCTCATTTGGAAATGGAGCTGGTGGCACAGTTCTGGATTTAGTGACATAGGTTTGTCAAGTTCCTAGTTCTGGACTCAGTGCCTGCTGGCCTCCTTTATGACTTTGGCAGAACCATCATAAAAAATGAGCAGGGCTTCCCTGGTGGTGCAGTGGTTGAGAATCTGCCTGCCAATGCAGGGGACATGGGTTCGAGCCCTGGTCTAGGAAGATCCCACATGCCGCTGAGCAACTGGGCCCGTGAGCCACAACTACTGAGCCTGCGCGTCTGGAGCCTGTGCTCCGCAACAAGAGAGGCCGCGACAGTGAGAGGCCCGCGCACCGCGATGAAGAGTGGTCCCCGGTCGCCGCAACTAGAGAAAACCCTCACACAGAAACGAAGAACCAACACAGCCATAAATAAATAAAAATAAATAAATTAAAAAAAAAAAGTTAAAAAAAAAAAAAGAGCAAAAGCAGGGACTTCCCTGGCTGTCCAGTGGTTAAGGCTCTGCGCTCCCACTTCAGGGGGCACGGGTTCCATCCCTGGTCAGGGAACTAAGATCCCACATGCCGTGTGGTGTGGCCAAAAAATTAAAAGAAAAAAAAAGAGCAAAAGTAGAAAAACTGACTCAAAGGAAACAAACACTACGACAGGTAATTGTTCATTCCGTGTTAGAAATGAAAGGCTGGACCTTGTTTTGTAATAAACACAGGGAACATGAGACCACCACGTGAAGGGACATGGGGGCCACGAGCCCCACGCTCAGGGAATACGTCCCAGGAATAGGGCTGGCTATTAGTTACCGTGTGCCGGGTGCTGTACATATTTTCTCCTTTTTCAGTTCTGAAAACAAGAGCATGTGCAAGTGGCAGGCGGATAAATCAACACCCCAGAAAAGGGGGTGGAGAAAAGTCCTGATTTGCAGTGTTTGCCAATTTCCGTGGTGTAAACACTCCCACCACTGCTGATTTCAGGCTTGTCAGCAGTTTTACAACCAGTTCACAAAATCCCTGAATATTTACCAGGCAGATCTCTTGAGCCAGAGGAGCAGCTCCAGCACATTTGAGGTGATCAGGGATCTTACAGATGTAGGAGGTAAGGATTAGAGATTTTACAGGTAGGGAAATGGAGGCTTGGAGGTCACCTGCCCTCTAACTGTGGGCTGGCAAGAACTGTCCAAGCCTTTTTCTTCACTGCCTCTTGGTCCCCATCTGACCCTCAGCCCAGTGGTGAACTGTCCACGTTCAAGGCTGGGGAAGAGGCTGTCTCTCAATTCAGCTTCCTGCCCCCCCAGGTCAGGTGATGCCAGTGGCCTTGGAGAGCTGCCTTTGTCCAGCCACATCCCACGGCCTGTGGCTTGCTCTCCCTTCCTCCTCTCTGCCAGTGCACTCTAAACTGTCTTGCTGCTGGTGCCTCTGTCTCATCCTTGATGCCCTTGACCTCTCCTGGTGCCCTCTCCCTCCTTTCAGCAGTCCTGAATGAGCCACTCTGTAGCAAGCAGTGAGATTGCACTAAGTGGCAGAGCCTTTGAGAACCTGGAAAGACAGGTGAAATGCTGCCTTTCCACCCCTGTTCCAGCAGCGCTCACCCTCACTCACCGGCTCCAAGCATCCTGGCCTCACTGATGTTCCGGAGCCCCCCCAAGATCCTTCTCTCTGTTGCGCCCTTGAGCTTATGGTTCCATCTACCAGGAATGCCCATCCCTTGGCTATTCCCATTACGGACACACCTCATTTTATTGCATTTCACAGGTATTGTGTTTTTACAGATTGAAAGTTTGTGGCAACCCTCCATTGAACAATTCTATAGGCACCATTTTTCCAGCAACATTTGCTCACTTCAGGCCTCTGTGTCCAATTTGGTAATTCTTGCAATATTTCAAACCTTTTCGTTATTATTATATTTGTTATAATGATCTGTGACCAGTGATCTCTGAAGTCACTATTGCAAAAAGATCACAAAGCACTGAAGGATCAGATGATGGTTAGCATTTTTTAGCAATAAAGTGTTTTTTAAATTAAAGTATGCACATTGTTTTTTTTAAAGACAATGTTATTGCACACTTCATAGACTACAGTCTAGTGTAAACATAACTTTTATGTTTATGTACTAAAAAATGTGTGTGACTCACATTATTGCAGTGTTTGCTTTATTGCAGTGGTCTGGAAACAAACCCATAATATCTCTGAGGTTTGCCTGTATTGGTTGCTTCTTGTCCTTTAGAAAGTGTCTCCAGATCATCCCATCTAAGTAGCTTTTCTGGCCTTCTCTGTATAGCACCCTATTTCTTTCCCTCCTGGCATTCCTATCATTCTTAATTCTTTGACAGTCCTCCCTTCGAAAGGTAGACCCTGATTTCCCTCCTTTTGAATGTGGGCTGGACTTAGTACTCTCTTCTGATGAATAGAATGAATAGAATAGGAGTGATGGTGTTAGAATTTCTCAGGCTGGGTCATAAAAGGACAGCAGCTGCCTGACTCTCTCTGTCCCAGATTGCTGTCTCTGGGGGGACCAGTCGCCGTGTTGCGAGGATACCCAAGCAGCCTGCAGGGAAGCCCACGTCAGGAGGAACTGATGCCTCCCACCAACAGCCAGCACCGACTTGCCAGGTGTGTGCGTGAGCCCCCTTGGAAGCTGACCCTCCAGCCAGTTGAGCCTTGACATGACAGCCCAGCCAACATCAGATAGAACCCCAAATAATCCTGAGACTAACATGCCCAGCCAAGGCAGCCCCGAAATTCCTGGCCCACAGAAAATGCCAGAGATAGTGTTTCCCGCTATTTTAAGCCACTAGGTTTTGGGGTGTTTGTAAAGCAGCAATGGCAAATTAATATGAACATTAAAGTGCTATCATTATCCTCATTTTATGAGTAAGGAAACTGAGGCGCAGAGAGGTTAAATGACTCAACTAAGGCCACACAGGGTCAGAATTTGGACAGTGGTGGTCGGATTCCACAGCCTGTGCTCCTAACCACTACACTCTACTGTCTCCCCCCAAAATGTTCTCAAACCCTTTTTACTTGTGGACAATGTATCCCAAATGAGGGACGGATTGGGTGTGGGGAGGCACTGGGCCTTCCCCTCTGCAGTCAGATGCAAATTCAGGCCCTGCAAACAGGAGAGAGGCCTCTGACTCAGTTTGGTGTCCCACACCGCAGGGACTGGGAATCCTGCCTCAGGACCACCCGCCATCCAGCTGTCACGTGCTGGTGCCCCTACTTCTGTGTCTACTTTGAATTTCAGGAGAGCTCTTCCTGCTCAAGGACTTGTCTTGTCCTTTCACCCTTATCTGCAACATGTTGGGGTCCAAGAACACTCCTCCCCACCTTTCATCAGAGCCTGCCTGGCCCTGTTGTCGTCCGGAACAGGAGGCCCAGGATGAAGAGGGCTCACCCTTCTTTTACTTTCCTCGCCTGTGCTGGGAATGGACCTTCCCACCCCTTCAACACACATTTCTGGAGTTGGGGGGCACTGTGTTAGCCCAGGATTGATTAGGGGATGGCCAGAGGGCCTCGGGCTGGGTTCCTGGGCTCAGAGGAACACAGCTGGTTCAGACAAAGCCAAGGAGGTGAGGAAGGAGCCAGAAGAAAGACACAGCCTGGGGTCCTGGGGATCTGGTTCCAGGCTCACGCACCTGGGCTAGGAGGGTTGCCATGGCATACCCCTTGGAGTATGAGCAGGTTTGGGATATGTGTGTGCGTGTGTGTGGTGTGTGTGTGTTTGGTGTGTTTGTGTGCATTGGCGCGTGTGTGCTTGCATGCACATTTACACATGCACACATGCTCACTGCTAAACTTTTTACTCCTTTGACCACAGAGTCCGATAAAGTCTAGGGAGGAGGGGAGTGAGGTCCACCTGTCATGGGTTATGTAGAAATAGCAGACAAGTAGTTAAGATGGTTTGGGGCCAGCCTGGAACCTTGTAGCTCCCTGAGGGCAGGGACGTTTATCTGTGGTTGGCTAGTTTTTCTCAAATGTGTGGGCAAGATTTGACCTGAAGTCTGAGATGCCGAATGTGGAAGTCTTCACTGGGTAAGGACATCACATACCCTCTTCCTTTTTCATCAGGAGAATCTGATGGACTCAGATTCATCTGAACTCTCTCAGGTCCATCTGAACTCTCTCCCCGACCCCACTATCAGGACAGTGGCCCTGAGGGTATAATGATGCCCACAGCGGCCATAAAACACAGGTTGGCGGTCACTCCGAGCCAGGAGCGCCCAGAACACTCTCATAGGTTGAACGCTTCCACGGAAACTTCCCTTTTCTCTAGAAAGGATCTGCCCACAGCTGGGACAGAGTGGGCCCCCAGCTCTACCTACCGGATGCCACTGTCCACAACAAGAAGCCCTGCAGCTCTCCTCTCCTCCGCGTCCCAGCCCCTCGCCCAGAGGCCTCACGGAAAGAGCTAAGTATCCAATGGGAGCTGAAGCGAGAGGGAAAAGCCCATCCACATGGCTTCCCTGCTTTCCGGGGGCCCTGCTCAGCTTGGTGGCCCTGTGTCGCTGCACTTGGCATCCCTGCCTTGCCCACCGACGCCATGCTTCCAGTGGCTTCCTGGGTGGAGGTAGACACCTGGTCTGTGGAAGGCAACTCATAAAAGGTTGTGAGGTTTCCTGCCCAAGTCACTAGAAATTAAAACATTTAAGGGCCAAGCTGGCCACAGGGCCTCCAGTTCTGGGTTGATGGAGAGGCTGGGCCTGAGCCTTTGGGGGGAGGAAAGAGGTCCCTCCTCCAGGCGTTGGCCACGCAGAACTGCCTGCCCCTTGGCTGGACACCAAGCCAGCCACTCTCATGGGGGCCCCGAATAGGAGGCCACAAGGTCGCCAGCGAGATCCACACTTGCCAACCACACCCGCAGCCAAGTGCACCCGCTGACCAGAGCTGAGAGGACTGGTCACCAAGATGCAGGTGGTCTCCGCCACAGCCTTGGGCAGAAAGAGCCATGCTCCCTTGGGTCCTTGGGGACCCAGCTAGCTGCACTTTATGATTAGAGCTGCTCAGCTGTGGTCCCTGGCCCTGCTTGCACATTAGGATCCTGGGGAAGATCCTAAGAAATTCCAGCATCTGAGCTCCACCGCAAGGCAATTTAAACCCCAGCCTCTGGGGTGGGGCCTGGGCAGCTGTTTCTGATGGGCAGCTGTTTCTAACAGGCGGCTATGGGTGAGAAGCAGCGGCCGAGAAGAATGATGTTCCCATCTCATTTCAGCAGGGAACTCTTCCCTCCGCCACAATCTGCACCGAGGGATAAACATGGGCAGTTGAGCACAGGCTGCTCTGACCGCTGTGCCTTGCCCGTGGTTCCCCAGCTTCTGAGAAGCCCCGAGTCATCGAAAACCGCTGACGGGCGGCATCCACTGGTGGATGGGAATCATGAGAGCGGAATTTTCCGAAGTTCCCGGGAGAACACAAGGCCAACCCTCACCTACCCCTGGCGGTTTGCCACTCCCGAAGGTCGGAGCCTGCCGCCCCACCCTGCCTGGCACTGCTGCTTGCAGACCCCTTCTCATGCCCCCCAGGACTTGAAAGCAAGGATGAAGCTTCAGGGGGCGAATAGCAGGGAAAACATCATCTCTGCCTCTCTTCCATCCTCCTGTTCTGCTTCCCACTCCTGATCCCAGAGGGGCCCCAGAGCCCATGCCAGCCCCGCTGGCTGCTCTGTGAGGCTCAGGCATGCCAGCGGGGCAGGTGGCTCCATGTGTCACAAGGTCCTGGCCAGGCCCGCTTCTGACCTTCTCCACCGACTGGCAGAGGCGAGACTGAGAGGGCCCGCCCTTCCCTCCCTTCATCGCACCCAGTCCCGACTGGGGGATAGTGGAGCCTGCGGTGTTGGGCAGCCATGGGCTAAGCACTAGTGCAGTGTGGCTGCCCGAGCCCCTGACCCAGGCCCCCCGGGCCGCTCTGCTGGAGAACAGGGCCTTGGAGTGACTCCTGGGCACAGCATCTGCCACCTGCTGCCCACACCTTCTGTGTGCCCTCTGTTGTGTGGAAGAGCCACCCTCTTCATTTTAGATCAGAGTTCGGCTGAGGGCTCACCCCATGGCCCACTCTTTCTCAGAAGCCATCTTCTTCTGGGTGGGGCTGTTGGTCTTCCCCCAGGACAACCACCACCGCCTGCCAGAACTGCAAGACTGACAAGGGCAACAGGGGGAGTCCTCTGTGTGTGGCAGCAGCTGGCTGAGATTTGGGGGCTCTGATAGATGGGGGGGTCACCAGGGTTGGGAGGGTGGGGTCGCGGTCCGGTGATGTTGCTGTTTCCTGTCTGCTCTGTCCCCACGGCCCCTTCCAAGACTTGAGTCTGAGCCACAGGGACTCCTGGAGTCCCCCTCCCCTCTAATATTCTCCAGGGTCACTAGCTGTGACCCCTGTGCTGGGTGACTCGGAAACTGCTGCTCCCTGGACCCCCTGCCTCCAGACACCATCACCCTAGACCTTGGAGCGCCCCTGCAGGAGCAGAGGAAGACTGACCCCGTTTCCAGGAAGGAAAGATTTGCAAGTGGTCTCCATGTGCGTGGGTGATGTGTCCACAGAGTCAACACCCAGGCCAAGACAGAGGCTGTTTCCTTCCCCACCAGCCCCAGATCTTGACAACCTCCTGCACAGAGAGTCTGGCTTTCACTAGGGCATCTGGAATCCGCCTCTGACCTCACCACCTTGCCTGTCTTGGAGACGTTCATGGTCAAGGGTGTGAAGCCTGATTTCTGGGCCCCGTACTGAACTGCCCAGCCAGGCTGTCTGCACAGGGTCTGCAGGGCGTCTGTGGATGAACAGAGACAATCAGCCCCCTCACATGAGCCCAACTTTGCTGTCTCAAGAGGCGAGAGAGCTTCGAGGCCCCTGCCCAGAGAAGGGGTTTCCCAGTAGCCAAATGCTTGACTTGGCCTCTTGCAGGGAACTGGCAGGTCGCCATAATCCCTACACCTGGGGCAAGGCACCCTTTCACCTGCGAAGGCGAGAGGCAGACCCCCGGCTCATCCTCTGCCATAAGATGAGCAGCCACGTTCTCCTGCAGGAAATAAACCAGCCGGATGACAGGCTTTCTCTGGGCACAAGGAAGGCCTCCCTTGTGGGGTATCAGTCTAGGCCTGCACAGCCAAATCCAGGCTTCTGAGACTCCCCTGAGATTCTCCAAGGCCCCGTGAGGAAGGGCAGAGCGGAAGGTCAAAATTCGACCTCAGGACTTCCTGGCTAAACTGCTCTTTTTCTGTGAGTTGCTGAGTTGAAGCCTCTCTTGGCAGATATGACACTGAGGGTCTTCCCATGTGCTTTCTGAAACCTTCTCCTTCTCATCACCCTCTGCATTATTTGTGATGAGATTTTGAGAGATTATCTGAGTGACAACTGGCCCTCCTACTGGAGTATCAACTGCAGGAGGAGGGGAACAGTGTTTATATGACACACAGCTGTACCTCTGGTACCTGGACATTGCTCGGCACATACGGAGTGCAATGAATGTGCCTTAAATAAACGACTGGCCTTTGCTTGTTTGAAAACTTTTGTTTTACCCCCGACTTATGCCGTATATCACTACACACCCAAAGGCCATATTTGACTAGAGTGGAACCAAGTCCTTGATCGGCGGAGTGGATTATTATGGCACAGGTTATGTTTAAATTGAAGCTGCATCAAGCCACTGTGGAAAACAATATGGAGGTTTCTCAAAAAACTAAAAATAGAATTACCCTATGTCTCAGCAATTCCACTCCTAGGTAAATACCCAAAAAAACCAAAAACACTAATTCAGAAAGATACACGCACCCAATGTTCATAGCAGCACTATTTACAATAACCAAGATATGGAAGCAACTTATATGCCCATGGACAGATATATGGATAAAGAAGAAGAAGAAGATATATATATATATATAGAAGATGTGAGATGTGTATATACATACAGACACACACACAGTGAAATACTACTCAGCCATAAAAAAGAATGAAATTCTGCCATCTGCAACAACATGGATGAACTTGGAGGGTATTATGTTAAGTGAAATAAGTCAGACAGAGAAAGACAAATACTATATGATATCTCATATGTGGAATCTGAAAAATACAACAAACTAGTGAATATAGCAAAAAGAAGCAGACCCACAGATATAAAGAACAAACTAGTGGGGGAAAGGGAAGTGGGGAGGGGAAATAGAGGAGCAGGGAATTAAGAGGTATAAACTGTTAACGTATAAAATAAGCTGCAAGGATATATTGTACAACATAGGGAATATAGCCAATATTTTATAGTAACTATAAATGGAGTATAACCTTTAGAAATTATGAATCACTATATTGGACACCTGTAACTTATATAATATTGTACAGCAACCAAACTTCAATAAAGAAATGAAGTTGCATTGTAAGTCAAATACCATCTATGGAAACTGACAGCCGGTACCATCTCTTTACGAAGACTGTGGTGAGTAAGGTTGAGGGGCTGGTGTGGTAAGAGGTGTCTTGTTGTGGAAATGAGTACAGAAGCAATTGACTTGAAGGGACTGTCTCCTTCCAAAGTAGCAGGTTGAGAAAACGGGGCCATGTGAGTCATTAGCTGAGCTTCTGAGAAGCATGACAAATGAAGGGGGAGCAAAGAAAGAGGGGGACTTTAAATTTTTTTTTTTTTTTTTTTTTTAGTTTATTTATCTATTTAATTTTGGCTGTGTTGGGTCTTCGTTTCTGTGCGAGAGCTTTCTCTAGTTGCGGCAAGCGGGGGCCACTCTTCATCGCGGTGCGCGGGCCTTTCATTGTCGCAGCCTCTCTTGTTGCGGAGCACAAGCTCCAGACGCGCAGGCTCAGTAGTTGTGGCTCACGGGCCTAGTTGCTCCGCGGCATGTGGGATCTTCCCAGACCAGGGCTTGAACCCGTGTCCCCTGCATTAGCAGGCAGATTCTCAACCACTGCGCCACCAGGGAAGCCCAGAGGGGGACTTTAGCCTGCGATGTTCAGAAGAAAATCCTGAAGGAACTTGTTACTTTTTCATGGGAGTTTCCAAAATGAGTTTCCAGGCCGTCTGCTGGCCAGCTGTGTTTTTAAGGGTGAATGTGTGCTTGGTCATCTCTTGATCTGCTACTGCTTTGAAAGCGCTTTTGAAAGAATGTGCCTCAGCTGAGGGGAGAGTGGGGAGAAGCAAATCATGCAAACAAACCAGAAACTCTGTGCCAGGGTGCAGGCCTAAGAGGCACCACAAATACTTCACTCAAAACTGCATGTTCTCATGGAGTAGAAGCATTGGTGTGCTGGAGCTCGCTTGACTGGCTGGTGAGAGCTGATTCTCAAATTTTAGGTTTATGAGCTGGTTGTTAAACAAGGCCATTGTTAAAAATTAAACTATGTAAACTTACAATTAAATTAATTATATTCAAGACAAAGGTGATCAATACTCAAAACTCGTCACCTTCCTACTCCTTTTACTGTGTTTATTTCTTGAGGTTATTTACATCTGTTGTGTCTATAACGTGGAAATAGCGCAAAATGGTGTTCGTGAAGTCACTTTGATAGCTGGAAATTCGCCGTGGTGGGAGTATTTATACCACGCAAGTTGTCAAACACAACCAATCAAGGCTCGGTTTATTGTTTTGCTGACTATCAAGATCAGTGGTTACGAACCAAGGGCAACTTTGTCCGCAGGGGACATTGGTCAGAAACACTTTTGATAGTCACAAATGGGGGTGGTGGTGCTACTGGCATCTAGCGGGTAGAGGCCAGGGATACTGCTAAACGCTCAATACGCACAGGACGGCCCCCACGACAAAGAATGATCAGACTCTCTGGTCTGAAATGTCAATAGTGAAGTTGAGAAATCCTGGTCTGGATTCAAGGAAGTAATAGGGGATTGTTAATAATGTAGATTAAACTCAAGAGTGTCTCATGTCTGTACCTGTTGCATTGTGAATACCACCAAAAAAACCTCAGGAAATATTCTTCAAGTATTCAAAAACTGTTATTTGATTCAGTAAAGAAGTTGTTCACGTCACTGATGAATGAGTGAAGTTCTGACTTGCATCTTCACCTTCTTTGTTTCACTAAATGAAGATCTCAACCCATATTCATGTTGGAACGACACTCATTTGTCAATGACCACCATAGTTTGGCTGCAGAAACAAGCGTTCTGGAAAAGTCCACAAAAACATTCTGTAAGAATCAATGGGCTGAGTGGAATTTACAATAAAAATTACTGCATATATTATTATTTGTAAACTGTGTGCTATACGTCCTTTAGATCAGTACAGTTTATTATAAACGTGTGTGTGTGTGTGTGTGTGTGTGTGTGCACATGTTTTTCCTGGAGAGCCGGTGGATAAACATTTACCAGCACACCATTGGTTAGAAGCTGCAAAGTTATCTGATGTTCAATGTAACACTCTCTTCTCGTGTCCTCAGAAATACGTTCATGAATTCTTCATCTCGAGAAAGCACAGTGTAGTTCTAGGCAGCTATTTTCTGGGAGGGATTGGAGTAGAGATGAATACAAATGCATGATCGAGCTGGTTCCTTGGGTGGGTGGAGTAGGAGGCCTCTCTTGCAGTGTGACTTGTAGTAGGCCACTGAAAGCCTACCTACCACCCCTTAAATACCTGCTCCAGGGGCCTGTCTCCAGGGTCTGACATGGGCCCTTGTGGAGACAGGTGGGTTGTCACTAGGCTAGAAAGGGATGGGTGAAGGGACAGAAGGCATGGGGGCGGGTAACGCAGTGAGGGCCTTGGTTTTTGGCAGGATTTTGAGCATGCATTTAACCCGTTCGATCCCATGGTAGTGGTAGCCCATCTGGAACAGAAGGCAGAAGAAACAGCCAACGGGCCTGGTAAGCTTTGATAGCAGGAATGGGATAGAAAGCCAGGTATGAGAAGTCAGTATGGGGCAGGGACCCCTCGAGGGAGCTTGAGGAAGCCTCCCAGGAAGGGAAGAGGCATCCTCTACCTGCTTTTCAGTTGCACCAAAGGAAATGAAGGCTGAAGCTAGACAAATGTGGTGCAACTCTTATGAGGCCAACTTTGATATCCTGAGGGACTCCCCACCCCCAATATGCCACATCTTAGTGATGGGAACTCTGTGTATGGGATCGGAACCATCCCGAACCTCATTATCTGATAGCTTTAAGACTTGTGGGACACCCATCCTTTGTTCACATGAAAAAGAAGGGAGCCGGAAGGATGCAAGTTGCCTCGTTCTCATCCTGGAGAAATCTCAGGTGTGCGTCATCATTTGTGTTCCCAGGTTGGCCTTCAAATCCATGAATGACAACACAGGATGGGGTAGAGGGTCAAAGAGAAAGTAGAATTGTGGGATGTAAGATCTGCAAGGGGCCTTGGAAGCCTTTAGTTCAAATCCCACCCTTCATGGAGAAGGGAGCAACCAGAGGAGATTAGCAACCTGTTTCAGGGGAGGGGCTGGGCTACCCTTGGGGATGTGACTGCGAATCCCACCCTCTCACCACTTCCCAGCCAAGATGAGAAGGTTGAGGAGGGGGCAGGAAAGTCAGAAACCCAGATGAAAGAGATGGTGGTCAAAGGTTTGGTTTTCCTCTCCCTCCCCAAGTCCTGAAGTTGCCTTTTAAAAAAATTCTGAGATGAGAATTTAAATTTAATTTTCATGTTTCCACTAAAAGAGTGGATTGATTAGATTTCAGCTTAAATCAATGTTTGTGTCTTATGCACCAAAGCTTGGAAAATGATCTGTACTTAGAAGGAGACACAGAAGTCTGGAGGTCTGGGAAATCATACGTGAGAACTGAAATTTTTTTTTAGCAATGTGGGCTTTCATGCAAATTATATTTCTACAGGACTTGGGTAAATTTTTTAAATTAAAATACCGTAGGTGGCTGTGTATAGATTTTTTATTTTCAAGTGTCTGTATGAGTCATCGTGAGTTGTCTGACTTTTTCTTCTCAACCATATGTCAGCCTATTCGTCCTTCTTGAGCTGGTTGGTTGATAGAGTCGGTTCTCTGAGGCCACCCCATACAGGTCACTGTGACACACCTTTTACCAGGAGTGTGAGAAATAAGTCAATGTGGGGAACTCCAATATTCTTGAAGAGTTCTATGCTTACTCTTCTCTGTGGGGCAGAAATTACAGTGGTAACTGCTACTGTTGAACTGAGATCCCTAAGTACAATGAGGGTAATTGGATCCCAGGGTGGCAGGAACCAACTGTTGGCAGTTAATTGCAAAATACGAGGTGGTCACACTTACTGTAAAGGATGGTGAAATCAAAAGCAGTGATCATTATAGCCTGACTCACAGAGACTATGGTATTATCTGGTTGATCATGGTGTCTCTAGACAAGAAGCAAATGAACAGTCTACTAAATTCTTACCTGAGCTGTATAAGTGGAAGAGTTATAGGTCTAGTGAACAGAAGTCTAACTTGATACAACAAAACAGAGAACCATGGCCCTTGGATCAGTTCTCAGATTTGGGTGTGTTTGTAGACTAAGAACCTCTTTAAAAAAGGGGAAACCAGGTCCGCAAGAGGAAGGATCCCAGCACATTGACAAAATTTTCTACTATTAATCTTTCTCCCAGTCTTCCCCAGAGGGATCTACAGCCATTTACCGAGGGTATTATGCACTGGGGAAAGGAAATAACAAGACATTTTAGAGTTTACCAGGCACTGGATCTAAACTGATATAGATTCCAAGAGATCCAAAACATCACGGTGGTCCACCAATCAGAGTAGGAACTTATGAAGGTCAGGTGATCAATGTCAGGTCCATTACACAGTGCGTTCAGTGGGTCCCAGAGCCCATCCTGTGGTTATTTCCCCAGTTTTGGAGTGCATAATTGGAATAAGTATACCCAGCAACTGGCAGAATCTCCATATTGGTTCCCTGACCTATGGAGTGAGAGCTTATGGTAGGAAAGGCCAAGTGGTAGCCACTAGAATTGCCTCTACCTACAAAAATAGTAAATCAAATGTAATACTGCATTCCTGGAGGGATTGCAGAGATTAGTGCCACCACTGAGGACTTAAAGGTACAGTAGTGGTCATTTCCACCACATCCCCACTCAACTTGCCTATTTGTACAGAAGACAGATGTATCTCAGAGAATGACAATGGATTTATTGCTCAATCAGATGGTGATTCCAATTGCAGCTGCTGTTTCAGATGTGGTTTCATTGCTTGAACAAATTAGCACATCCCCTGGTACCTAGTGTGCAGCTACTGATTTGGAAAATGCCTTCTTCTCTATCCCTGTTAATAGAGATCACCAGAGGTAGTTTGCTTTCAACTAGCAAGGCCAGCAATACACCTTCCCCATCCTACCTCTGGAGTATATCAACTCTGCAGTCTAATGTCATAATAAAATCTTCAGGGACCTTGATCACCCCTCCCTCCTATAGGACATCACACTGGTTCATTAAACTGGTGACCTTAGGTTGATTGGACCTAGTAGGCAAGAAGTAGCAATTATTCTAAACTTGTTGGTAAGATGTTTGCATGCCAGAAGTTGGGAAATAAATTCCACAAACCGTTCAGGGGATTTACACCTCGATGAAATGTCTAGGGGTTTAGTGGTGTAGGGCATGTCTAGATATCTTTTCCAAGTTGAAGAATAAATTGTTGCATCTGGTCCCTCCTACAACCAAAAATGAGGCACAATGTCTAGTGGGCCTCTTTATATTTTAGAGGCAACATATTTGTTACTGGGGTGTGCTACTCTGGCCTGTTTACTGAGTGCCCTGAAAAGCTGCTAGTTTATAGTGGAGCCCAGAACAAAAGAAGGCTCTGCAACAGGTCCAGGCTGCCATACAAACTGTTCTGCCACTCGGACCAGAACCCAGAACCCAGATAGAGCATATCTGATCATGTTTGAAGTGTCAGTGCAGAAAGGGATGCTGTCTGAAGCTGTTGGCAGGCTTCTGCAGTTGAATCACAGTGCAGATCCTTACCATTTCATAGCAAAGCCCTGCCATCTTTGTGGATAACTACTCTTCTTTTGAAAAATATCTTTTGGTCAACTACTTAGTAGAGACCAAACACTTAACTGTGGGCCACCAAGTTACCATGTGAACTCAGATGTCCATCATGTATCAGTTATTGTCTAATCCGCGAGGAGATTAAGTTGGGTGTGCACAGCAGCACTCCATTGTCAAATGGAAGTGATATACACAAGATGGGTATATATGAGAGTGCTATAATTTTCCATCAGTGCACCTGGTTGCTCATTTTGTCTGGAAGGAGAAATTACCAGAGGTATGAGGCTATACAGAGTCATGGGCTGTGGCCAATAGTGTGGACAGACAGGGATTTGTTAAAAACATGTTTAGAAAACTGGCGACAAGGAGACCAGGGAAAAGGTATGTGGATAGATCTCCCTGAATGGACAAAGAATGTGAAGATATTTGTGTCCCGTATAAAAGCTCACCAAAGGGTGAGCTCAGCAGAGGAAGCCTTTAATAATCAAATGGACAGCATGATCAGTTCTGTGGATACTGGTCAGCCTCTTTTTACAGCCACTCCCATCTTTGCCCAATGGGCTCATGAACAAAGTGGCCATGGTGGCAGGGATGGAGGTTATGCACGAATCAGGAACTTACAAAGCCACCGTGTCTACAGCCACTGAAGAATGTCCAATCTGAGAAGCAGATTGGATCAATGTGGATTCCCCAATATGGCACCATTCCAAGGGGGTAGCCAGTCCACTACCTGGTGGTAGATTGATTACATTGGACCACTTCTATCATGGAAGGGTCAGCACTTTTTTTTTTTTAACATGAATAGATATTTAATCTGGATTTGCCTTCCTTGTGTGAAATTCTTCTGCCAAAACTACAACGCATGGATTTAGAGAATAGCTCTTCCACTGTCATGATATCCTACACAACACTGCTTTTGATCAAGGAATTTACTTCACAGCAAATGAAGCATGGTAATGAGCCCATGCTCATGGAATTTACTAGTTTTACTATTTCCCCCATCATCCTGAAGTGGTTGTCGTGGTAGGATGGTGGAATGGCCTTTTAAAGACTCAGGTGCAGCACTAGGTAGGTGGAAATACCTTGCAGAACTTGGGCAATGTCCTCTAGGATGCAGTATATGCTCTAAATCGGTATCCAGTATATGTTGCTGTTTCTCCCGTAGATTCACAGATCCACTCACTATTACCCCTAGTTATCCGCTAGCAACATTTTTGCTTCCCATCCTCTCATCTTTAGGTTCTGATGGTCTAGAGGTCTTGGTCCCTAAGAAGTAATTCTTCCACTAGAAGACACTATGATTGCATTGAACTGAAAGTTGTGACTGCCATCAGCCGCTCTGGGCATCTCGTGCCTCTGAATTAACAGGCAAAGAAAGGGATTAATGTACTGACTGGGGCACTTGATTCTAATTACCAAGGAGAAATTTGATTGCTCCTACACAGGGGGGTAATGACGAGTATGTCTGGAATAAAGGAAATACTTGAGAGAGTCTCTTAATATTACCAAAGCCTGTGATTAGAGTCAGTGGGAAATTACCAAACCCAATACATACTTGCAGGACTGATAATGGTCCAGACTCTTCAAGGATGAAGGTTTGGGTCACCCACTAGGCAAAGATAATAGTCTTTTAGATACACCAACATGGCTAAGCTACAGTCCCTAGTATTCACTCAAGCATCAATCTCGAAGTTGCTGTGAAGGTATTTTGTAGATGTGATTAAAGTTCATAATCAGTTGACCTGAAGTAAAGAAGATTATCCTAGATAATCTGGTCATGTGACAAGTTGTAGAAATGAGGACTGTGATAGTTATGAGTATTCCTAATTTTTTAAAGGAATATATATATATACATATATATATAAGCTATTTTTGTTTTCTTTCTTTTCTTATTCCCTTATTATCTAACATAAGATCTATTAATAATCATTAACTTTCTATCTCAGCTTTTGAGGTACAGAATATCAAAGAAGACAGAACATCACTCAAGGGCTTTGCATTCTTTTCTGGGAAAAAAGGAAAGTGTGTTTTTGGTTGAACAGAGGATGTTTGTGTCACACTAGGTGGAATTATGACTTGGATATTGTCTTTGTTTGGAAATTAAGTATGTTGAAGGAGACACGCATGGTTGCCAAGTTGACAGGAGTGGATGGTGGTCTTTTAGCTGTAACAACACAGCTAAACTATGGTTCCCAGTTATTCACTCCAACACTAATCTAGATGTTGCAGTGAAGGTATTTTGTAGATGTGATTAAATTTTATAATCAATTGCCTTTAAATAAAGGAGATTATCCCAGGTAATCTGGATGGGCCTGGTTCAATCAGCTGTAAGAGAAGAAATTCTGCCCGTGGACAGAAGCTTCAGCCCATGCCCAAGAGTTCTAGCTTGCTGTTCCCTATGGCCTGCCCTATACATTTGGATTTGCTTCCACAACTATGTAAACCAATTTCTCACAGTAAGTATCTTAATATAATTCTCCTACTTGTTCTGCTTCTCTGGTAAACCTTAACGGATACACTTGATTTAACCTTCTGGTGGGTGTGGGAATGGGTATCTGCTCATCAATCTTAGTAATGGAGCTGAAAGCACTGCGGGATCCAAGGAAACTTTTCAGATGGGTAATTCTGATTTATAGTAAATACAGTAATGACCACCTCATTTATAATGAACATTTTTTGGTTGAAGTAGATGTAGTTCTATGTGCATCACTTCCACAAAGTATGCTTCTTGGGAAAACAAAAGGGCAGGGGTTTCTCTGGGCAAGTAAGTTTGAGAAATGATGTTAAAGAGATGTCTTTATTTCAAGATTTCTTAAAGCCTTACAATGATACTGCGCATGAGAGATCCAAAAGGAACATAATAGGAGGTGTCTCCTCATCTTATTTGAATATGGAACACTTTTTCCCCCTCTGGGTATTGCAACACTAGAATTGCATGAGAGCTATTTTAGGAAACACTTATCCATACATTTATGGTCTATAAATAAAATTCTGAGTGGGAAGAATCTTATCTCCTTAGCTTGCCTTTTCCTTCACCCATAGTAAATTAGACTCTAACCCTATTTTTAAAGACATTTTATAATAAAGACAAAGAGCCAAAAATTAAAGAGTGCTCCAAAATTATATTTGAAAGAAGAATTTTCATATCCTAATCTCAAAAGGATCCCCAGTGGAAATAGCATGCCAAGAGAATTTATCATTATTTGCATATATTATTACGTTTGTACCTAGCTGGTGAAGTGGAAATCTTCTAGTTTGTACATTTAGTATTCCTTGATAGAAACACACACACACACACGTGCACATCCACATGCATATACACACATATTTTACAGTAGAAATTCAACCAATTTACAGGTTAGAGTCGATGAAAATCACTGATTTTTTTATTCAGGCACTTAATATTTATCTTAGAATTATCATACTCTTAAATTCTACTCTCTAATTTTTCCAACAGCGAAAAAAAGAAACGAAAGCAATGCTGCAAAATTAAATTTTCTAAATGGGTTTAATTTTAAAAGACTAAATTATAAAGCTCAAGCGACTTGGGTAGAATGTCTCATGATTATGCTGCCACGTTAGTATTCTCTGATTTTTATCTGTATAGCATATGTTTCTCTTGCTCTTACTATCTTCTTGCCAAAAATTTTGCAGAGTTTATTTGTCTTTCTCATCTTTACTTTTTACATCTTTTACTTTACATTCTAAAAAATTTTATTCTCCACTAAATCTGATAAAGTACATTTCAAACAAGATAAATATCTTAATTTACGTATTTCAGTACTATGAAGATACTGCTGCCATTTCTTTATGCTGTACTATATATGCTCTGTGTATGTTGGATCACAGCATCAACTCAACGTGGATGCTGTGAAATGATTGCATCTCCTGAGGAAAAATGATGAGTTTGTGGGAAAAATCTTTTTCATCCATAATACGTTAGCAAATTCATTATTAGTGAGAAAACCTAGTTTTTCCTATGCCCATCTATTGTTCTAATATTCTATTTAGCCCCTCAAGGGCAGTCTTAGGGACTTATGGGTTGCTGTGCCCCTGGGGTGTGGTTACACAGTGGACTGTATACAGTAGGCCGTAAATAACTGCTTGTGTATGATGATCCCTGTGTGTTGTTTCCTTCAACTTGTGCTGCCTGAAGGGGGTTGTCTGGTGTGCCTTCATGGGCTGGGCTGAGAAAGGTTGGGTCAGGGGCTCCAGGGCTCAGTGGAGGTTCTCTGGACATTTCTGTAGCATCCTGGGTTCCACCAGGGCACATCCTGGGCAGTCACTCTACCTTCTTGTCTTCATTTTCAAGGGCAGGCACCATGTCCTGTTTATCTTGCTCTCCCCAGGACCAGGGCAATCCCTGGTAAGGAAAATGTAGCTGCAATTTTCTCCTTCCTGTGAGTAGGGAGTGGAGGAGGGTGTGGGAAGCCCTAAGGCTCTCCTTCGCCCTGCCCCCTGCCCCCCTCCTCTCCCTCCCCAAACAGGAAGGCACATCCACGTGGAGGTGGGTTCTTTGGAGGGAGGATGGATTGCCGACTTTTCTTGTAATTTGGAATCTAACATGTTGCACACTGAGTTCATGTCTCTAGTTCTCTCCAGCTGCCCCAGGTGGGCACCAAGCAGTCCCCTGCCCAACGCCTGGGTCATGGCTAACAGCTCGGGACTATGGTTCCATCATCATCCTGGGGTTATTGCTGCTCTGACCCTCCCCAGTTCCCCAATCTGCTCTAGGATTTCCCAAGATCTTTTCTGTAGCCAGTTTGAAGCATCCTCTCCGGGTATGCCTCCTTTCCCCTTGGCCACGCCCTCTTTATTTCATACCCTGGCTCCCTACTTTCTTTACCCCCGGCCCTCTCTGGGTCATCCTGGTGTGACAATTTTCCTAAACACTGTTTTTGCCACTTCTTTCCCTGCTTATCAAACCAATCTCATCTCTATGGCAGAACACTGAAGATTTCAATTATCCATGTCTCATCATCGTTTATAGCATAGCAGTTAAGAGCAAGGATTCTGGAGTCAGAAGGCTGGGTTTGAAACCCAATTCTGCCCCGGATAACTGTGTGACCTCAGATGAGTTTCTTAGGTTTCCTCATCTGTGAAATGGCAATAAAGCATTTACTGTATAGGATTGTCTAATATGCTAAGTAATTGTTTGTGGTGAGAATTTTAGGAGATAATAGCAACTCACACACATACAGAGTTATGCTCTCATTCCGCTAGCAAACAAAGGTCACTGCTGTCTATTACTCCTCTACCTCATCTGCTCAGTGCTACCTCTGCTGTCCTTTTCCCAATGCACAGCTTCACCTTCCCCAAGTCCTCTGACTGACCTTGCTCAGCAGTGGTCCAGCTCTTGCATTTCCACCCTTAGGGCCCCTGCCTGGTCTGTATTACTTTATCCTTGGGTTGTTATACTTGCTTCTTATATTTTGTCTTCTCACAGACATTGTCCATGCCATGTATTCCAGCACTTAGAATAGAGCTAAGTTCATGGTTTCAGTATTTTTATTAAGAGCTAAGTACTAAGTATTACGCTTAGTTAATTAAAGGTGAAGAATTGGCATCTTTTTTTAGAAGTTGAATTGCATTTTTAAAGATTAGTATAAAGTCGAGTTAACGAACATCTATCAACTGTCACTTCTATTATCAACTCACGTAATACAAATCTTGCCTATTTGCCTGAAGGAAATGAAGCATCTGGTGTAGACTTCTCAGTCTGGCTCTTTTACCAGTGTGTCTGGTATCTGTTGATAGCAAGAGATGCTTCGTGGGTGCTAGGAAAGGAATCTTAAACTTTACAGAAGAAAGGGAAGCAATGGGTCCTTATGTGTGGAACCAGGAATGCCACCCTTGACAGCAGCCCAGCCCACTGGCAGCCCATTGTATCAGGAGCCCCAGGCATACTTGCTCTCTGATGCTCAGAGACTCAGGAGTGACGCCTGTTTCCGAAGAACGGGAAAACGTTCCTAGTGTTCTTACCATCAAGCTGGTAGCAGATGTTTGAAAAGAGGAAGGGAAAACATGACCCAAAGCATTAAGGCCATTCTGCTTTTTCCAGGCTAGAAAAAGAACTGTGTTTGATCTGTGGCAGGGGTTTTATTTGAACAGAAGCTTCCAAGGGGTTGGGGTATAATTTTGTATACCAGGGCTTGCCTAAGTGAGAATTCCCAAAGGAAGGACCTCTTCCCCCTACGCGTTGCCACTTTGCCATCTCAAAGTCAATGTTTCTATATACCTGGCTTCTGAGCCTCTTCTGTTTCTAAGTTTGTTGCACTAGCCCTCCAAGCATAACTACTTTTTCCTAGAGAACTGTCTCTTCCTGGAGAATGTGGAAAAAGAATGCATCACACTTCTGGAGGTGTTCCTCTTTTCCTTTTTTGTATTTTTCTAATTTTATAGAATGAGCTTGTATTATTTTTATGTTGGAAAGATAAGCCTATATATACTTCTAAAGGCAGCAACAGCATTACTTCTCTTCATTAGTTCTTGCTTTTGAATCGACATCAGAGAATTTTGTGTTCTGGTTGTTGCATCGATCCCAAACCCTTTGGTGAAACTTTTGGGCCCCCAGACTCTGGCTCCTTCTCACCGTATTTCTTTTTATGCTTTAACACCCATCTTCTGTTTGAATTAAGACAATATCTTCCCATCTCCTGTATCCCCTCCCCCACAGTGTCTGTCCTTTTGCTCTGTGCTTGTCTGTCCCTGGCGGCCTCTCTTTTGCCTCTGTGACCTGACTCACCTACCAAAGCTCACCTCTGACTCATGGCACTTTCTTGAACCACCTGGGTGCATCCAGACACAGCTGTCTTTTCTCTGAATTGTTACCGCCCTTATCATCTGCAGCAACAATAGACTCCTAGTAACATGACCTTGCATTTCAGCAGCTCTGTGCTGTTTTCAGAGCATGCTCACACCTATTATTTCATCTTCGGGGTGGGATTAGGGGGAGGAGAGTGAGGATCTCACCCTCGGCTCGTGCAAGTGCTGGGTTGGATCCTGTCTTTGTTTAAAATGCTGATATTTTGTTAACTGTGAATTTTTTCTGCATTCATTTTAATTTTTAAGTATATTGCATCAGAACAGTTTCTATCTTGATTCTTGAGTTTTTCATTGTCCTCTTAAATTTTGCACCTGAGGCCAGTGCCTCACTGGCCTCACCCTAGTCCTGACCCTACTTCATTCAGTCCTTTCAGTGATGTGTGCCTGGTGTATCACAGGCCCATTTTGTACACAATGAAAGTCCTCTGTCCCACTTGATTATAAGCTTTGTGAGGCATCTTTGTAGCTGATACTGTTCTGGCCTTTCCCACGTCAACATGTTGAGGTACCTGCTGATGTGTTTACTTCAATGTGTAGCAATGTGATTAGGACCACGTGTAACTGATCAGGACCCTATGGGGCCTTCCCAGAACAGACCCTCCTCATGTCCTCTGTCTGCCTTTTGTCTGTAGAAAAACTTTAGTCAAAGAATAAATTTAATCAGAGAAGTGAACAAATAAAGAAAGAAAGGAAAACAGTCAAGCAAGACAAAATAATAACAGTTTGGCCATTACACAAAGTCAAGGACCTTTAGTTTTTCCTCAAGGGCTACAGATAATATTCTGAGCCATGTCCTCTGAGCTGTTTTGCAGATACTGAAACCCCCACCAGGTGGAAGAAGTTAACTGCATGCTGACCATAAGCACATGGACCCCAGATAGGTTGGAGCCAGAAGGTTGATGTTGTTGACTCTCAATTACCTCACCACCAACCAATCAGAAGTGTGTCCGCAAGTTGATCACATATCCCATAACCCCCCTCTCTCACCCTGTCTTTTTAAAGCTTTTTCTAAAAGCCTTTGGGGAGTTCAGGCCTTTTGAGCACTAGCTGCCTGGACTCCTTGCTTGGCACCTGCAATAAATGCTGCACTTTTCTTCACCAAAACCCAGTGTCAGTAGATTGGCTTTACTGTTCATGGGCAAGTGGACCCAAGTTTGGTTCGGTAACACATGTGGGGACCATAAACTTGTAAAAAACCCAGTCATTGCCCTTGACCTGTCCATGAGTGCATCTGCCTGTAGACCCCCCTGCACATCTAGGAAGTGGACTTCCTCTGCTTCAGAAATCGAGTTCCCATTTGATAGGGGAGTCATGGGAGCTGTCTGGGAGAGAAGAATTTGACTGAGAACAACCCACTCAGGGGACCTGAGGGAAGTCAAATGTTAGTTGGGTCCCAGGAGCTTCTGTTTCAAGCAGGAAGGAACTCCTTAAAAATTGGCCAATATTTCTGCAAAAGAACATATGCTATGGATTCTGGGATGAATGTAACCTTTGAAGGTTTGCTTGTACAGTGGTGTGGCACTGAGATGACTTTTTTGGAGTCATGAAAATGAAAATGAAATAGTATATACTTAAAAGCTTCTACTCTTGAAATAAAAGTGTAACAGTGTATGCCTTTGAATGTGGTTATGTTGGATTTGGTGTGTTTCAGGTTGGCTCATGGCTGGATTCTTATCCTACCAGGTTATGGAGACTTCTTGTGTCTCCATATGGAGACACCAGACATCCTACCAGGTTATGGATGACACAAGAAGTAGTGTGTGTGTGTGTGTGTGTGTGTGTGTGTGTGTGTGTTTAGTGGTGGTGTTTCTCACTACCTGTTATTCCTCTGTTGGTCTGGGGTCATTCTGCCTGTTTGAGGATCGGACATAGAGTGTGGATCTAAATTATTACCTTGAGAGAATAAGATAAAGAAAGAATGTGAATACAGTGCTAAAAAGAAATGAGCTATCAAGGCATGAAAAGAGATGGAGGAAGCTTAAAGGCATATTACCAAGTGAAAGAAGCCAATCTGAGAGGCTACATATTGTATGCATGATTCTGAATATATGACATTCTAGAAAAGGCAAAACTATGGAGACAGTAAAAAAAGATCAGTGAGTGATTGCCAAGGATTATGGAAGGGAGAGAAAGGGATGAATAGGTGGAACACAGAGGATTTTTAGGGCAGTGAAATGATTCTGTATGATACTATAATGATGGATACATGTCATTATACGTTTGTCAAAACTCACAGAATATGCCACAAAGAGGGTCTAAACTGTGGACTTAAGTTGATAATCAAGTATCAATATTGGCTCATCAATTATTGTTACAATTGTAAAAAATGTATCACATTAATGCAAGATGTTAATAATTAAGAAACTCTGAGGTAGGCAGAGAGGGGGTATAAGGAAATTCTTTGTAGTTTCTGCTCAATTTTTCTGTAGACCTAAAGCTTAAAAAAATGAAGTCTATTAATTAAAAGGAAAGAAAGAGAGAAGGAGAGAAAGAAGCCTATTTGTCTCATCTTTCATCTTTCAACAAAGGGCCTTAGCTCTAAACAGCATGTTAGGAAGGAAAGCTTGGTCGGCATGGGGTGAAGCACGGCTCCTTCCAGACACAGCGCACGTCTGCTACCATCAACCCGGCTCAGGACAGCCCGATTTCCTTTTCCAACCCACCACCCATCCTGCATTTAGTCAAATGGAATTTTCAATAATGTGGGTCATGACAGAAGCTTATTGACATGGCAAATGTTCCCTGGGGATATCAAGTTTGATCCCTATCTAGGCTGCCTCGGTTGTGTGACAAATATTTTCACTCACAAGCATAATTCAAACCTTGGCAGAGGCAGGGGTGAGGAGACAGACAGGGAAGTGTTAGATGGAGAAAGAAGGAAAGTGTTTACATCCTTGACACAGCAGCCCGGGGAGGTGACTTTCCCTGCTGTAGTCAGAGCTGGGATTTCTTGCTAATGAAAAAAGTGTAACTGATACTTGCAGAGGGGCCCACGTGCACTAATGAAAACTAGGATGATGAGGAAAAAGATGAGAGCAACACCCACCAATGTTCCCCACGAGCTGGGCACCAGTGTAAGCATTTTGAAAAGAGAAATTTATTTAATCATGACAACAGAGGTGGGGTCTACCAATATCCCATTCTACAGATGAAAAGACTGATATTAGATTTGGTTGTGTGGTTAAGATTGCATAGTCAGTAAGAAGCAGAACAGAATTCAAATCCAGTCTTCCAGCTCAGGATGGTGGCCTTTCCCCAAACCATGTGGCCTCTGATTAGCTCCTCCTGACAGGTGACAGTTGTGAGTCGAGCACTGCCCAGCCCTAGTGGGCAGAGAGCAAATGGGTGTTGCCTGGAAATACTTAGACACATAATATATAATACAAACATTCATGCCGTGGGAATCTAAATAAGGACCTCCCGAAAGTGTCTGTGTCCTAATCTCTGGAGCTTGGTGAATATGTGACCTTGTTTGGCAAAAGGGACTTTGCATTTAATTAAGCTTAAGGACATTCAGATGGGGAGATTAACCTGGATTATTCATGTGGAATGTAATCACAAGGGTCTTTATAAGAGCAAAGCAGAAGGGTCAAAGTCAGAGACAGAGAGAGACAGACAGAGAAGGAGGAAGCAGAGGTCAGAACACTGTAAGGCCATAAGCCATGGAATGTGGGTGACCTCTAGAAGCTGGAAAAAGTAAGGAAAAGGATTTTCCCTGAGAGCTTCCAGAAGGAACCAACCCTACTGACAACTTGATTTCAGGACTTTCTGGCCTCCAGACCCAGAACTGTAAGAGACTAACCCTGTGTGGTCTTTGTTTGTTTGTTTTTTTGGCTGCGCCCCACAGCTTCTGGGATCTTAGTTCCCGACCAGGGATTGAACCCGCGTCCTAGGCAGTGAAAGCAGAGTTCTAACCACTGGACCACCAGGGAATTCCCCTCTGTGTGGTCTCAAACCACTAAGTGTGTGGTAATTTGTTATAGGAGCAACAGGAAGCTAATATACGTAGGGAACACACACACACATACTACACGAACATGTATTTTCAGGCATTTAGGGCTGAGCTTGCTGACTCTGGCTCCCAGCCCTTTCTCTGCCCTCTTGAGGTCTGGCTCCCGAGTGTGGCTGGCCTCCTTTCACGCCCATGACTCCTCCCTTTGCCCACTTGAGGGCCCTTACTTTGATCTGGTTTGGATGATAAATTATAGTTGGCCCTTGAACAACATGGGTTTGAACTGCGTGTGCCCACTTATACATGGATTTATTTCAATAAATACTGCAGTACTACACGATCCATGGTTGGATGAATCCTCCAGATATGGGGGACCCATTGATAGGGAGGGCCAACTACAAAGTTCCCTGGGTTTTCAACTGTGGGGTTGGGGGAGGGTTGCTCCCCCTAACTCTTCCCATTTTTCAAGGGTCAACTAAATATGGTTGTCTCATCTCCACCAACCCGGCAGTTGCCTGCAAGTGATTTAGTCCCTGAACATTTAAAATTCCAGGCTGGCCTCCTCCTGCCATCCAGCACACCCCCTGATACCTCCTCCTTGGATCATGGGATTGCCCAAAAAACTATCAAGCCCAACCCCTTAATTTTACAGAAGAGGATGATGACTCCTAAAGACGTTATTGTTCAAGGTCCCATGAACTCGGTGCCAAAACGTGCCTTGAGCTCGGGAATCCTCCAGTAATGGTTCCACGAGAAGTATCTTCCCCACTGATTCACATTGTTCAGGGCACGCTGATGGGGGTGCTGGCCCACCAGGACCTAATACCTGTGTAACCTGCCAGGTCTGACACCTGAACCCTTGGAGTTTGACAGTCTCTTGACTGAAGGTATCTTGTCCCTGCTCAACAATCTTTGCTATGGTTATGGACTGAATTTTTGTGTCCATCCCAATCCATATATTGAAGCTTAACCTCCAGTGTGGCTGTATTTAGAGATGGGGCCTCTGAGGAAATAATTACTGTTGAAAGAGTAAAAGAGGTCGTAAGGGTGGGGCCCTGATTTTATAGGATTAGTGTCCTTATAAGAAGAGACACTAGAGCTTGCTCTCCCTGTCTTTTTCTCCTTATTTGCATGCACAGAGGAAAGGCCATGTGAGGACACAGCCAGAAGACAGCCATCTACAATCCAGGAAGAGAGGTCTCACCAGCAACAGAATCAGCTGGTACCTTGATTTTGGACTTCTAGGCTTTAGAACTGTGAGAAATAAATGTCTGTTGTTCAAGCCACCTGGTGTGGAATTCTGTTATAGCAGCACGGACAGATGGATACAGCTCTCTCCCTTTGAGTCTACACCTGCCTGGCATTTATGCCTCTCAGTGTGTGTCCTCTTCCCCTCCAGCTTTCTCTCACCCTCCCACTCACAACTCTGCTTCCAAACATAAACCTTTCACCACCGACAAACAGGGCACAGAGGTGTCTCAGCTGTTGCCTGGCCTGACCATTCTTGCTGACTGTCAGTGGTCTCCCACCCAAAGCCACTGCTCCTAGTTCCACAAGTTAAAAATCCCGTCCTCCATGTAAGGACCTGCTAGAAGACTGCTTTATCCATGGACTTCCCTGCTCACAGCCAGACCCATTCTTCTGCCTCTGTTGCTACAGGAAGTTTGGGTTTACTATGGCCATGTGTAGGGTGTTGAATAGTGTCCCCCAAATTCATGACCATCTAGAACCTCAGAAGGTGACCTTATGGAAATAGAGTCTTTGCATTTGTAATTAAGTATCTTGAGATGAGATCATGCTGGATTTAGGGTGGGTCCTAAATTGTCCTTTTAAGAAAAGGAAGGAACACAGAGACAGAGGGAAGAAAGAGGCAGAGACCAGAGTGATGTGGCCACAAGCCAAGGAATGCCAGGAGCCACCAGAGACTGGAGGAGGCAAAGAAGGATTCTCCCCTAGAGACTTTGGAGGGAGTAAGACACTGCTGACAGCTTGATTTTGGATTTCTGGCCTCCAGAACTGCGAATCAATTTCTGTTGTTTTCAGCCACCAAGTTTGTATGATTTGTTATGACCGCCCTGGGAAACTAATACCCCAGTATTACAGGTATTCGATTTCACCTCTGCCCTTCAGGACAGGTGCCTTATTGTAGTTAGCATGGGGCCTCCCCTAGCATCCTGACACCTAGTGAGCTTGTAAACTCATACACTGTGCTGAGTCACAGTGAATGTCCCCAGGCTGCTCTGTCATGCATTCTGTTGCTCAGAGGTCTAGTGGCTGGGTCTGTCTTTCTCAGCACAGGGTGTGTGCCCGCCCAGCTCCAAGGATGTGTGAATTGCTGGCAGAGCTGGATGTTAAAATTCCCAACCAGCACTCCAGATTCTCTGCCTGCTCGTTATGACTTGTATCTTAGAAATGCTCTCAGGATTCTCATAAAATGGTTCTTCTAGGCAGATGTAATATTTTCCTCCAGAAACTCATATGTTACTTAGCTCTTCTAAGCCTCAGTCATCAAGGGGACTTGTGGTTCTGAGCGTAGTTTGGGACTATTCTAAGGATATATCTCCTAAGGACCCCCAGACTCATATATACCCTCTTTTGAGAACAGGTGTTTTGGTAAAACTGGAGGAACATAGGAGGCACATCCTTAGACCACAGAGCCCCAGGGACAGCAATTTCCCCTGAGACTGTTGATTGTCTCCAGAGAGCTTAAGAGTTACTTCTGGAGGCTGAGATTCAGCCTGGGGATCCGTGGTGAGAATAAGTGGATTCCGTTTATCATAGTTAATATGGCTCTACATGCAACCAAGATGAGGAGGACCAGGAAAACTTAGGTTACAAGTGAGTTCTGAGCATTATAGAAGATGTTCGAAACACAGTTAAAAGGAGATTTTAGACTAGCACTGTTCATAAGTAAACCACGTGGCAGTTTCCAAAGACTCACTGTTGTACTCTCATAATTAACAGGCATTCAGGTCTTAACATCTGGGAATGACAATGCACCAAAATTGCATTATCTCAGTGCATTGGGTTTTCATCCTTGTTACAGTTTGTTTATAGGTTGTTAACACAGAGTAACATGTGCATTAGTTAGCATGCACTACTAACAAATAAAAACAACATCTATCACTAGTTGAGTGCTTACTAGAGAGTAGAAAGGCAATGTGAAAAGTGCTTTATACATGTGTCTTAGTCAGCTCTGGCTGCTATAACAGAATACCGTAGGCTCAGTGCCTTAAACAACATTTATTTTTCACATTTCTGGAGGCTGAGATGTCCAAGATCAAGATGCTGGAAGAGTTGGTTTTGGGTGAGGGCCCTCTTCCTAGCTTGTAGACTACAGCCTTCTCTCTGTGTCCTCACAGGTGTCCCCTCTTCTTATAAGAGCGTTAATCCCATCATGGGGGTTCCATTCTCACGATCCCATATAAAACTTATCACCTCTCAGAGGCCCCACTTCCCAATACTTTCACTTTGGGAGTTAAAGGTTTCAACACACAAATTTTGTGGCAACACAAACTTTCAGGCCATATAACGGTATTATTTTTTTAATCTCCAAAACAAATCTTTGAGGAAAAGCTCATGCATTTTACAGGTAAAGAAACTGGGGGTCAGAAAAGTGAATTTCCTTGCTGAGGGTAACACAGGAAGTGGAGGGGATGTGAACACAGGTCTGGGTGGCCATCACCCAACGATCATTAACTAGGTAGTACAAATGTGACACCTCCCTTTCCCTCTTCCATGCAGGCATTGCTAACGAGCATGGTACTCTTTTCCTGATGAGCCCTGATGTGGTCCTAAAACCCTTTTGGGCCCAGCCTTCCAAGCAGTCAGAATTAATCAGCCGGAGTTGGTGTCGACATGGGAGATGCAAACTCCTTGCCTTCCTGGTGATATAATGCTTTCCATCTTGGTGTGATGCTGGCCCATTGCACTTAAGCCAGAAGTATTAGCTGCCACAGGGGGGAAGAGGTAGGGCCAGGGGTCTTTTAAAATTTTTATTATTTATTTATTTATTTTGTTGGCTGTGTTGGGTCTTAGTTGGCGTTACACGGGATCTTTCGTTGCGGCACATGGGCTTCTCCCTAGTTGTGGCACGTGGGCTCAGGCTTAGTTGTCCCGTGGCATGTGGGATTTTAGTTCCTCGACCAGGGATCGAACCCATGTCCTCTGCATTGGAAGGTGGATTCTTAACCACTGGACCACCAGGGAAGTCCCCCAGGGGTCTTTTTTTAAAAAAAAAATTAAAAAATATTTATTTTACTGTGGTAAGAACATTTAACATGAGATCTGTCCCCTTAACAAATTTTTGAATGTACAATAGAGTGTTGTTCACTATAGGTCCATTGTCATACAGAAGATCTCCAGAGCTTATTCATCTTGCTTGACACGGGGTCTTCTTGAAATGTGGCCAGCACTTAGGTGGACCAACGTCTTCCTCTTCCATATGGGGCATCAGACTCTGGGCACTTTTGCCTGCCCCACAATTCAGCTGAGCAGGAGGCCAACAGGTGTGAGTGCAGCCACCTCAACTGTGGCAGCCTCAAAGGCCACGTGCAGAGCCTGGATATACTTCTCCACTTGGCTGTTGCCTACTGTTGTTCTAATGTGGAGGGAAGAGGCTGGGCTTTAGAGTGAGATTAAGTGGAGTTTGGTTCTCGCATCTGCCGCTTACTAGCAGTGTGGCCCTGGACACCTTCTCTAATTTCTCTGAGTTGTGGTCTCTTCATTTTAAAATGAGGCTGCTGTGAGGATGGGATATGACAACATAAATAAAGTGATCTTGGCAGCTGACAGGCACTCAGTACACAATGGATACACATCTTAGCTGTGATTATTGACAGTTATTTTCTCTATGTCTCTGTTCTATTTCTCTGAGTAGAGGGTAAGTTCCTTAAAAGCAAGGCCTCCCTGATAGCACCTCACAGAGCTTGCTTTGCACATAGTAGGACCTACTAAACATATTCCCTGAATCATGGTTGATGTACTATTTTTAAATTCTGGTCTCAGTTGACCTGGAATCTCTTCTCTTTTGTCCTCTACCTTGAATCCAGGCCAGCATCTGAGAAAATAGTTTCAAAGACAACAAATGAACAGGGGGTTGGAACATTCTCCCATCATCTGTGTATAAAATTGTCTAAAGCTGTATATAAACTTTGGAAGCCCCCTTGGGACAAGCTGAGCCTGGGAGGAGCTTGCGGGTGGAGGGTGGTTGAAGCACAACAACTTCTTGATGGGCAGGGAACTCTGCATCCCTAGACTGAGTGATGCCCATGGCAGACCTTTCAGGAGGCAAGGCCTGAGGCATGCTCATCCTTCCTCTAACGGGGATTTTGTAAAGGATGCTGACTGTTTTCACATTGGAGAATACCAAAGAATCTCAAGAAACTTCTTCTGCTCTGAAAGAAGGAAATGATTTCTGATAGCCTTCTTCATTTAGAATGAAGCCACACACATGAATTTTTACGTGGCATTTCCAAGAGAATGGGTCTGCTGCTCTACCTTGGAATCCCCAAATACATGAATGTATTTCTTTGGGAACTTGCAGTGAGTTTTAATGGACACAGTCATGCTGGGAATAAAACAGAAATGGTCGTGCCTGATGCCCATGGGAATCTAATACTGATTATTTTTGAAAGCAGAGGGAATTGGCCTACAAAAAAAAAAAATCAGCATACACATTTAAAATGGAGTTAGAAAGAGCTGGCAGAAGAACTATGAAGGAATATTAATTAAAGTTTCAAGTTTGAGCCTAGTCATGGGAAGGTCAGAAATATTTTTCTTAAGGTCATGGATCCATCAGCAGTGACTTTAATTAAGAATAATGGGGTTGGACCACCTCTGCCCTCATCCCTGTGTCATTGCCATCCCAGGTGGAGAGACCTCTTTAAGGTCACAGACAGAAAGCTAATGTGATTAAGCCCGGGTTTTCACATTTTTCAAGTACCAATTGTGTGCGGACATGAGAAGAAAGATCTCTTATTCTCAAGGCATTTGCTTATGCAATTTTAAAATACCATTCGTTGCTTATTGATCACTTAATGAAGCTGCTCATGGATTTCCAGTTTTCCTCCTGCATTAATTTTAGACAAATAATATTAATCAATGAGCTTGTCATTCTTGCTTTGATGGAAGGTGAAAATATGAAGACTTAACAAGAATTTGGGCCCCATTCCTGAAGCTAGTCATGAAACATGGAGCTTCTTTTTGATCTTTTAGATATAGCATAGAATGTTCACTTTAGTTTGCTTTTGGAGTGGTATTAACATAACTCAACAAATTGCTGATTTAGAACATCCTTCTTATTCTCATTTGCACATTTGTTCACATACTTCCTACCATGTGACCAACGTACTGTGAGTGACTGTAGAAATGCCCTCTGTATTCATGATCTTTATGATGTGACTTTGCAGCTTCAGCCAATAAGAGGTAGAGTCTCCCCACCACCCACCTTGAATCTGGGCTGACCTTGTGATTTGCTCTGGCCAACAGAGGTGAAGGTGTCAGTTCTCTTCATCTCTTGGAAATGAGCCCAGGCTGGTCTGCTGGAGGATGAGAGACCATGTGGAGCAGAGATGACCCATCTCAGCCAACTCAATAGCTGACCTGGATGCATGTGTGATGACCCCTAAGACTGGGAGGAGAATCATCTAGAGGAGCCCAACTCAGATTGCTGACCCACTGAACTACTAACTTTGGGGAAGTTTGTTACATAGCAAAAGCTAGCTAATAACCTCTCTCTAACCTAAGAGAGGTTCTTTGGTTAATCTATCAAGAACTCCTTAAAGAAAAAGTGACCCTCAATGTAGAGTCGTCATCAAAAAGATTGACACTTATTTTGGAAGCTTTATCATTTCACTACTCTCAAGAAAATTAGGGTAAACAGTTTCATCATCTTCGGCACACTGCATACACAGCCAATTCCAGCCTCCAGGCACAGTTATTATCTCCATTTCATAGATGAGGAGCCTGAGGTTTAGAGCCATTAACTACCTTGCCCAAGGCTGTGCAGACCACAGGTGGAGTCAGGATTGAAACTTTCAGCACCTTCACGCTGCATAGGTCTGTATGACGAAACCAAGTGATGTAGAACCAAGGTGGATCCCGATAACCGCAGGTGACCTACCTATGACTGGGGGAACTGTGGCTCTAGTCTCCTCAAAATGCAAGAGTAATATTTTGCTGGATAACTTCTTCCCCTTTCCCCCACTTTGCAAGCATTTGGAGAAAACTTTGTAAACAGGGCTGAAGCAGTAAGGCTAATCAAATCAAAAGCAGCCTCCCCTATCCCCCACCCCAAAGGATCATACTGGTGCTTGCTAATGTGAAGCCTTTCTGTTCAAAGTTTAGTACCTCATCCAAGGGCTCCACAATTACATTTCCATTACTTCCCACTGTTTGTCACAGTTGGATTGCGAAAGCCAATTTATGTTGTGATTTCTCCTTTGCTAGATCTTTACCATCTATTTTTAATTTTGTCTCACGGTCCAGTTGGAAGCCTCATCACAGTGTTGGCTCCATGGTGCTGTTGGGACATCGGCCCTGAGAGGGACCTTGTTCTCCAGCCACAAAGCGTCCTCTGGACCAGCCATGAGGTCACGGGAAGACTCTGTCCTTGAACAGCTCTTTCTCACTCATCTAGGGCAGTTTCTGATTAACCTTACATCAAAAAAAGAAAGAAACAAACATTTCCTTGTGTATTCTAAAATGGAGAAAAATGATTGTGTCTCCCTTATGCCTCTGACCTGGGGTTCGTGAACCCAGACTCAAGTGTTTTCATCACATGACCATCCTCCATGACAGCTCTTACGGTCCATACTGGAGTGACCTGGGCTTTAAGCTGGAGACCAAGTTTGCTAGGGCTTCTGGGGGTGCGGGAAAGGGTGAGGTGGGGACAAACATTTTGTCCTTTGACAAGAAGACAGAAAGGTTTCAAGAATACCTTTAGAGATGGGTTGGCAGCCTGGGACAACAGTATTTTTATGGGCATAAAGTACTTCTGATAAAAAAAGAACTGGGGTCCATGAAAGAAAATATAATTCAAGAATGTTTTGACCATAGCTGTCTAATATTTGAAGAGGTTTTTCTTGACGGGAGATTTTATTGCCACCTGTCTTTGTTTTTGTAATTCTCCAAGACGACAGGCCAATAAAATCAGCTTATCTGTACGGCTTTTCTAATCTGTTGGCAAAGATTGAAGTGTTTTTTTTTAGCCTTCTTTAACAATGTCCCTATTTCCTCTCACCTTATTTTCTTCATATGAATTGGGCAGGGGCTTTTTATTAATATTAGAGAGATGTGACTTTATCCGTCAGTGGTTGAGTTGTAATTTGGTCTGTTTAGTTGCCAGTGAATACACGGAAGTGTGCAGCCTCCGAGGCCAGCAGGTTCATCCGAAAATGAGATAAGAGAAAGCAAGTGAAGAAATACTTCAGTCCACGGGCCACGGGTGCTGGTGTGTCTGCTGCCACCCTTCTGTTTATTGCTCTGTGGCCAGTCATCCTTCGATATAGACCCCGAGTTTCCAGCAAAGCCTGCCCAACTCTAGGTGCTGTTCGAGCTCTGCAGGCTCAGCTCTGAGCCACCAGTTGCCCAGATCAATCGCCAAGTTAATTATTTTTGTTCTTTGAACTCAATCCCCCTCCCTGCCTTTATCCCCGTGGCGCACCATGAAAAGCACAGCAATGCCTCTCTTTGCCCATCTCTTTGAAGAGCATGATGTTAAAAATTTGCAAGCAGCAAAGCCAAACTTTACGCAATCTTGTGGGAAGGGCACAGATTCTGGGGTTCAATGGCATCGGGAGGGGAAACTAGAGGCAGTAAGCAGCTAAGATCTATTGAGCACCTACTACCTGCTAAGGGTTTGGGGCTTGTTATCTCCTTTAATCCACACAACAGGTTTAGTTATTACTGCATTTTGCAGATGAGGAACATGCGTCCACCGAGGGTAGGTAATTTCCCCACTATCACGCAAGGGCACGAAAATCCTGCTCTTGTCACCTTGCCTGCGCCCTTTTCATCTTCTTGACGGTGAGAATATCTGTCTGCTTTAATCAAGGGGCATTTTTCAGTCAAGGTTTCATGAGACAATATGCACCAAAGCATATTTGTAAACTCTGAGGCACTCCACTAAAACTAGTTGTTATTGCTTTCCACATGGAAATTCTCCTGGGTTCCTGGTCGTTTGGCCAGTTCCACAAAGTAGGCTGACCAAAGTCCTGTGATGCATGAGGCCTGGTCCAAGGCAAGGTCATGAGCCCCTTCTCTGAAGGTGCTGAACGTAGCACAAAGTAAGGGTGTCCCCTGGGGCACTTTGCTTGTCCTTTCGGGCTCACTGGGAGCCTTATTAGGGAAGGTCTGTCAACTCCATATTTACCCCATTAGAATCTGGGAAAGGTCATTCTTTCCATTTATCAGGTTGGGGTGGCCTCATCCTGAGGAAGCTGGAAGGGATTTGGGGTTAGAAAATCTTCCTGTTTTAAGTGTTATTTCTAGAATGTTCCCTATTTATTAAGGAACAGCTTCTTTTTGAGAGTCTGGTTTCTCATGGCTTGTCAAACAAGGCAGGTTATTTCATGCATACATGAAGGAATTCCTACATGTAGGCTGTGAATGGGTGTCCATCAACCAGAGGGGCCACGCCCTGAAGGCGACCACGTCTGTGATACTGAGTCACCTCCCCCTTTCCACGTCCTCAGCCATGAGCTGAGATGCCACAGGCAGACACCATAGAATTCAAAGCCACCTTTTCCTGGGCACACGTGCTGTGGAGTGAGGAGCTTGGTTAAGGGAGCAAGAGCTGCCTCGTCTTGGAGGCTTACTGAGTGCCAAGCTCTCTGCATCATCGCATTTAGTTCTAGCGGGAACCATGCCACGGAGGAGCCATGCCAGGGAGGAACCATGCAAGGGGGGTGCTAGTTCCAGGGGAAACTGATTGCTCAGGAGGTTGAACACTTTGCTCAGGTGGGAAGTTCAAAAGCTGGGGTTTAAACACAGGAGAGTCTGATTCCAGACCCTACAGACTTAAACATATCATCACAGAGCTTAGGCAAGGGCTGGTGCCTGACTTGTAATGTGAGGTGGAAGATTGCTTGAAGTTAATTAATACTACCATCCCTTATCATAAATGGAAGGCAGGAAATCATACCTGTATGAAAGTAAAAGACAATCCATCCATTAAAAGAAGTCATAGTTTAGCCATTGTTTTTCAGACTTTTTGGACAATACCTCACAATAAGAAATATATATATTTTTTATCTTGATTCAGTGGTCATATTTAGATATTTGTGTATGCATACACATATGAGTATGTGTGTATAGACTCAAACTAAAATTTCATCGAATAATTCTTCCTAATTTACCATGTACTCTACACTGAAAGATTTTCTGTTCCCTTTTTCTTTATCTCATTTTTTTTTTAAAGTGCTGGTTAAATTTATTTTATTAAATTCATTAATTTTCACAATCTGTAGGCCGTGACCCCCTAGTCACAGACACTGGTTAATGGGGGCTATGTCTCTGGAACAGACTGTCTGAGTTGGAAGTTAAGACCTTCTACTTGGAGGCTGTTTGACCTTGGGTAAATCACTTAACCCTTCATGCCTCAGTTTCCTTATCTACAAAGTGAACATAATGAAATAATAGCTACCTCAAAGAGATGTTATAGCAACTTGGTGCAATAATACAGATGAAGGGCTTAAACTGAAGAATGGTGAAAGTAAATAATTAATGGTAGTTTCCTAATTATTGCAAGTGACTTTTCCACAATATATTTATTTTGCATCGGTATCTGCTATTTAATAACAGTAAAAAAATTAAGGCAGTTGGTATCTATGGGAGGGGTGCAAGTCTGTCTATGAGTATGTTGGAGGTCTGGGTAATGATCATATAAATCCTACTTTTCTAGGGCTTAGAGGCAGGTGTGGCTGATTTGAAGTAGGAAAGAGCAAAACTAAAATTCAAACGTAACTCTATGTCTTAGATTAAAGTATGTTTATAAAACAGACACAAATTCATAGACAGAAGGTTAAATTATACTCAGTCTAAACTCTACGTAAAGAAGGTGGGGAAACATATAACACATTTTAGAAAAATTTCCATTGAGATAATAAAATGACACCAAAATGTTGGTACTATTAAGGGGTAAATTCTGTTATCTGGAAGACTGGATCCTGTGGAGATATTTTCCCCATGACGCCTGTGGGAAGATGAAAGTTTGCTTTATGGAACCTTTCCCATCGTGATTTACAGTTGGTACAGCACGAGGTGCTGGGGTGAAATCAGGACAAGAAGAGGCTAATGGAGCAGGGCAGGCCTCCATTTTTAAGGACAAGGGACATTCTTTGAGTTAGGCCTGTGAGAAGGTGAAATCACCACATAGAATTCAATCCCAATTTTGGGGGGTTTAAAAGAAAAAAAGAGAAAGAAAATTAAGGAATCTCTTTGGGCCTTAAATAATCTCTTGGAATGGGTATTCTTTTGTTATGCCCATTTTACAGATGAGGAGATGGAGGCATGAGGGGTTAAAAAATTTCCCTTAGGCATTAAGGTACCTCTTAGGCATCAACCTCCTGGGATTTCTCCCTGTTTTGATGTAGTGTGATATAGTATTATCCTGCCCTTGCATTTAAGATATAGAAAAATTATAGGTTCTATGGGGGCTGAGGTGAAGGGATGATCCAAGAACAATATAGGAGAGACCAGGAATCTGACGTGACAGAACAGACTATGATTGGCCACTGTTTATGCTTTGAGGTCAGAAAGTGGGGTTTATATTTGCCTTGACCCAAGGTTGCACCTAGATCTTTTTTCATGTCTTTTTTATGGACACTGCATGGAAGTGAAAAGGCTGGAATGCTGCCAAGACAAGTCAGCAAACCTAATGTCATTTGTTCTTAGCTGGATCAATGGCCTTCTTCTTGCCCTTTCTTAGAAGCTTGGTGTGTTGGAAACTCAGCAAAATTAAAGAACTGTTAAAAAGGATTAATTCATTAAAATGGATTAAGCCTGGGAACCCATGGAAAGATTGACTTCAGTGTCAAGGGGCAAAGTGGCTGGCTGTTTTGGAAGTCTAAGGTGGCAGATTCAAGGCCAGTAGCCTGGTTGAGTGGCCACAGGCAAGACCAAGCTTCATTTCATTCAGAAGTATTTGGCTCTAATTCTAGCTTCAGTTCTTTCCCAAAGTGAAGTACTTGGATGAGATGGTCTCTGAGATCCCTCCTGGTTCTAATACTGAGATTTAAGGTAGTCAAAATAGGACCTTCCCCAACACCAATCAGGTCTCCTTGTAAACTACCTGCCTACATGTGGCTTTCATTACTATACGCTGAATCTTTATGTTATTTGTCCATTTGGTTGCAGTTGGCAATAAGTTGGCCTCTCTGGATTCTCCTTTGTGCCTTTTTTGTGGCTACACTGCAGAAAGATTTGGATGTGGGTTGCAAAGAGTAAAACAAGTGAGATTTCTTGTGCAACCATGGCAATCTGTAAAACACACCATTGGGAGTAAGTGGTTAATACAATACAACGTTTCAGAATTAATAATTTATGTGGTTTCATTTCCATGACACTGAATTATAACAACAATAAAAACAAGATGGCGATACACTAATATGTATAAAATAGATCACTAATAGGAACCTGCTGTATAGCACAGGGAACTCTACTTCACTTTGTTGTACAGTAGAAACTAACACAACATTGTAAAACAACTATACCCCAATTAAAAAAAACAAAGCAAGATGGCGACACTGTTGACTTGCTACCAACAGACATTTCTCCACCTATTTTTTTTCCCCTCGCCAATCTACCATCCACAACAGAAGTTGTAAGTGCCAGATATCCACTTTTTCAGCCTCCCTCACAGCTAGGGGTTGGCCGTGTTTTCCATTCCTGAAGGGAAGTCAGCAGACGAAGTGGGTGAAGGAGAAATGAGAGAGGAGAAGATTCTTCCTTTGAACCTGATTGAGTCAGGATATTGTTTGTGGAGTTGTGGTAGCCTTCTTATCTCCAAGAGAAGAAGACCAAGAGAAACAAAGGGAAATGGACTCACCGTAGTCCAGAGAATCTAGAGCTGCTGAACTGGACTAGTTACCTTTGGACTTCTCATGTGTGAGATTTATGAACAATCCCCAAATATTCAAGTCACTGTAGTCAGACATTTCTTCACCTGCAGTTTAGAGCGTCCTAATTGATAACCTAACTTAATAACGCCCTTGTTAAGTAACCACTCTACACTGGGAATTGTTACATTGTTCTAATAATGCAATCCCATAAAGTATATCTATTTTTAGTCCTGTTTTAGTGATGAAGAAGTGGAAGCCTAGAAACAGAAGTAACTGACCCTAGAACAGTGGTTAGCTAGTGGTCAAGGCAGGATTTCATCCTATGCTTCCAAACCCCTTACTCTGTGCTTACAGCACAAATGGGGCAGGCAGCCATACACATTGGTTCTGAAGAGACCCAGAAAAGGCTCTATCTCTTCCTTGAATCCTCCTCCCCATTGGCCTCATGTCTCATGAGTCTTACCCCTGTTATCTCCTTAAGGAACCTTTTGGGGATTTGCACACTTGAATGTGGTTAAATCATAGTGCTGTCCCAAGAGAAATTAAACCTACATTCATACAAAAACTCGTATAAGAATGTTCATAGCATCATTATTCACAATAACCAAAAGGTGGAAATAACCCAAATGTCCATCAACTGACAAATGGATAAATAAAACATGTTCTATCCATACAATGGAGTATTACCCAGCCATAAAAAGGAATGAAATACTGACACATGCTACATCATGGATGGACATTGTAAACATGCTCAGTGAAAGAAGCCAGTGAAAAAAGAGCACATACTGTTCGATTATATTCATATGAAAGTGCAGAATAGGGAATCTGTTGAGACAGTAGGTTAGTGGTTGCTTAGAGCTGGGAAATATGGGGGATATGGATAGCTAAATGGTGTGAGATTTCTTTTTGAGGTGATAAAAATGTTCTAAAATTGACTTCAGTGATGGTTGAACATATTTGAGATTATACTAAAAATCAATGATTTGTCCACTTTAAATGAGTGAATTGTATGGTATGTGAATTATATCTCAGTAAAGCTGTTAAAAAAAATCATAGTGCTTCCAGGAGGGGAAGCACCTTAGCTAGTCATCCGTCGTAGGTGGGTTCGGGCTCCAGTAACTTTGAGGGGGGGAGGAGGAGAAGATGTCAAAGTGAGGGGGGGCAGGAGAAGCTGGAAACAGGGAAGCATGTCAGCCAGTGCAACAGAGGTCTGCGCAGCGACAAAGGGTCTCTCCTTGACCAAACTCTACTCAGGGTCCCCTGAGCTCTTTTTCAACCAGGTCTTCACTTTTGGACTTCTGTGTTTGTCTCCACATTGTCCAATTCTAGGAAGGATTCTGTTAAGTCAGTTTAACCAGAATCCCACACCCTTCATATCTGATCACCCTCCATATCTGATCAGGTCCCTCATCCTCCACCACCCCCAGGGGGTGTCTGATCACCCTGGTAGGCCTTCAGCAAGAATCCTGTTAGGTCAGTTTAGCCAGAACCCCCCTTACCCCTGATGTCTACTCTTAGTAATTTTCCATCCACGGACCCCACCCTGCTCCTTGTCTATAACTCCCACTTGCCCACGCTGTACTCAGAGTTGAGCCCAAATTCTCTTCCCCCTGTAAGACCCCAATGCAGTAGCCTCTACGTATACCTACGTCTACAGCCCTCCTTGAATGAAATCTGCCTTACTGTCCTTTAGCAAGTGCCATTGAATAATTTGCTTTTTAACGGCAGCAAGATGTGTGTATTTTCAGGGGAAGGGGAGGAGAGGGGAGGGGAAGGTGAGAAAAGGTGTTTGCAGGATGACCGTTCCTTTTCCCACTACCTTGAGCAAAGTGAGCCCCCTCTATGCAGCAATTATGGCTAACAGACAAGGGCAAGTTCTGCTCGGGGTGGAGGAAATAATAGCTCAGCCAACTGCAGTTTAGATCACAAAACTTTGTGTAAAGAAATGAAATAGTTCCATCTTGTAGAAAAGAAAAATACACCTAGAAAATATCTATTCAAATATTTGTTCCAAGTTCTCTCAAAATAACTTGCTTGATAATTCTGGGACTTGTACTCAATTTCTTATATGACATTGAGAAGGATTACTGATTATCCTTTACTTAAACATTTTTAAAAATGTGGTTTGGTTTGGATATTTCCCTCAAAAGTCCCTCAGAATTTCAAGGGAGCATTTTCACAATAGAGTTGTCTCTCTGGTTAGTCTTCCTATGGACTCTATTTTAAAGTTACTGTTATATTATTTTTTTCTCCAAAAATTCCTATGAAAATGTGGCTTTTATTAAGAGAGCCACCCAACCCCTTTATCTGTTAACTCTTGGACTCCTCACCCCTAGGATAACACCAAGAGCCGCTGACAAGTTTATCCTAGGCATTGGTAAGAAGGGGTTCATTCCTTGGCTATAATTCTCAGCTAAAGTCCTAGAAGAAACTGGAAATGGAGCATTCTGCAAGAGCACAAGGAAGGTGTGGCTGGAACAAACTGTGCCCAGTTTTGCTGGAGCAGAGACTGCTTCAAAGTTATCCAGGCAGAGCGTGAGCTGGCTGCAGAGCCAGGTACCCACTTATTCCACACGGGATGCTCGATACGGAGCGTGCAGTGTAGGAAGCCCTTATTAGGCTGGGGGAAGGCCATGGGGGAATCCACTTAAATAAAACTTCATGCTGAACAGTGAAAAAAAGAAAAAAATAAATAAAGAAAAGAAAGGTATGGTTGTTGGGTCTTTATCTTGAAAACTGAAACAAAAACTGTAAAAATAAGTTTACATTATCTTCCATTGAACATGCTTATAATCATAACTATGCACAAGTTCTTAGGAAAAAAGCAAGGATAAAGTGTTGATTATTTTTCATCTGGGTGAGTTTTCTGGCAACCCTGCATGTTAGTACAATCAGATAGCCTTCATTTTGCACACTGAGATGATCAGAAAGGTCATAAAGAGGGTCAGGTCTGCAAAAATATGCTGAAGCTTTGTTTCCCCAAGGGCTTTGGATAACATTTTAACATTTTTTCTACTCGAATCATTCTCTTTGAAGGCACCTCCTATTTGCCATCCTCCCCATCATTACCTCCTCTTTGGGTGTCATGGGCCCATCTCTGCCAGGTCATCTTGTAACAACGACTTCCCCTGTGATGGGAGGAGATTCCTAACTTGATCACCGTCAACTGACTTTATGAAATCCTGCATCTATTGCAAGATTCCACACTTCACTTTGTAATCCACTTGTGATGGATTACCTGGCAACATCTGTGACTCAGAGTGACCCACCTATAAAGGATTTAATGCCTTGGTTGGGGCGTTGATGAGGGGTGGGGAAAAGAGATGTTGGAGATAAAGGGGCGACCCATTGTTAATTTAGCCAGCTCTCTGGGGAGTCTTCTTGTTTATGACACCTTCTACTTCCTTACTCAATCCTCCAACTTTTCAGACTCAGATAACCAGGGTCCCTTCTATATAGTCTGGATATTTGAACCTAACCCTTCTGCCTCAGTCTACTGGATATTCTGGATCAAAGTACATCCCTGTTTTGCTTGAGTAATCTTGCAAAAAGTCCCAACTTTTTGTTTCACTTATTGTCTGTGGTTTGGTACCAACCCTTTTGAGCATCCACCGTGTACAAAACTCTCAGAGGACAACTAAGATCCCACAAAGGGCCTGCCCACGTGTTTTCTCCTGGACACTGTCTAGAGAATTCCATTCTTCTCATATTCAAAACAGTACTTGGGGAAGCTTGTTGGGGTTGTCTGCCCTCTGTGTACACTCAGCACTTTTCATAGGGCTCACTTGCCTCTTACACTGTGGTGGTTCATGTGTGCCACAAATTACCAGAAACTTAGTGGCTTAAAACAATACAAATTTAGGTGTTTCATAGCTATCTCTCTAGAAAAGAATATTTTAATCAGTTAGAGGTTCATATAAGACCTGCTCAGAAGGAAATACACAGGGAGAAGAGAAGAGGTGTCTGCAATAGTTAAAGAACCAGGAGACCTTCAAGATGGCAGAGGAGTGAGACGTGGAGATCACCTTCCTCCCCACAAATACATCAGAAATACATCTACATGTGGAACAACCCCTGCAGAACACCTACTGAACGCTGGCAGAAGACCTCAGACCTCCCAAAAGGCAAGAAACTCCCTATGTACCTGGGTAGCGCAAAAGAAAAAAGAAAAAACAGAGACAAAAGAATAGAGATGGGACCTGCCCCTCGGGGAGGGAGCTGTGAAGGAGGAAAAGTTTCCACACACTAGGAAGCCACTTCACTGGCAGAGATGGGGGTGGCAGGGAGAATCTTCAGAGCCATGGAGGAGAGCACAGCCACAGGGGTGCAGAGGGCAAAGTGGAGAGATTCCTGCACAGAGGAGCAGTGCCAACCAGCACTCTCCAGCCCGAGAGGCTTGTCTGCTCACCCGCCGGGGTGGGCGGGGCTGGGAGCTGAGGCTTGGGCTTCGGTAGGATCCCAGGAAGAGGACTGGAGTTGGCGACGTGAACACAGCCTGAAGGGGGCTAGTGCGCCACGGCTAGCCGGGAGGGAGTCCGGGAAAAAGTCTGGACCTGCCTAAGAGGCAAGAGACCATTGTTTCGGGGTGCGTGAGGAGAGGGGATTCAGAGCACCGCCTAAATGAGCTCCAGAGATGGGGGTGAGCCGCGGCTATCAGTGGGGATCCCAGAGACGGGCATGAGATGCTAAGGCTGCTGCTGCCGCCACCAAGAAGCCTGTGTGCGAGCACAGGTCACTATCCACACCTCCCCTCCTGGGAGCCTGTGCAGCCCGACGCTGCCAGGGTCCCGTGAACCAGGGACAACTTTCCCGGGAGAACGCACGGCGCGCCTCGGGCTGGTGCAACGTCACGCTGGCCTCTGCCGCCGCAGGCTCACCCCGCATCCGTACCCCTCCCTCCCTCTGGCCTCAGTGAGCCAGAGCCCCCGAATCAGCTTCTCCTTTAACCCCGTCCTGTCTGAGCGAAGAACAGACGCCCTCAGGTGACCTACACGCAGAGGCGGGGCCAAATCTAAAGCTGAACCCCAGGAGCTGTGCGAACAAAGAAGAGAAAGGGAACTCTCTCCCAGCAGCCTCAGAAGCAGCGGATTAAATCTCCACAATCAACTTGATGTACCTGCATCTCTGGAATACCTGAATAGACAATGAATCATCCCAAATTGAGGTGGTGAACTTTTGGGAGTAATGATATATATATTTTTCCTTTTTCACTTTTTCTGAGTGTGTATATTTGTGCTTCTTTATGTGATTTTTGTCTGTATAGCTTTGCTTTTACCATTTATCCTAGGGTTCTGTCCTTTTGTTTTTAGTATAGTTTTTAGCACTTGTTATCATTGATGGATTTGATTTTTAGCTTGGCTGCTCTCTTCTTTCTTTCTTTTTCTTTTTTAAATTACTTTTTAATTTTTAATAATTATTTTTTATTTTAATAACTATATTTTATTTTTTCTTTCTTTCCTTCTTTTTTTCTCCCTTTTATTCTGAGCTGTGTGGCTGGCAGGGTCTTGGTGCTCCGGCCAGGTGTCAGGCCTATACCTCTGAGGTGGGAGAGCCGAGTTCAGGACATTGGTCCACCAGAGACCTCCCGGCTCCACGTAATATTAAACAGCAAAAGCTCTCTCAGAGATCACCATCTCAATGTTAAGACCCAGCTCCACTCAACGACCAGCAAGCTACAGTGCTGGACACCCTATGTCAAACAACTAGCAAGACAGGAACACAACACCACCCATTAGCAGAGAGGGTGCCTAAAATAATAATAATGTCACAAACACCCCAAAACACACCACTGGACATGGTTCTGCACACCAGAAAGACAAGATCCAAACTCATCCTCCAGAACACAGGCACTAGTCCCCTCCACCAGGAAGCCTAAACAACCCACTGAACCAACCTTAGCCACTGGGGGCAGACACCAAAAGCTACGGGAACTACGTACCTGCAGCCTGCAGAAAGGAGACCCTAAACACAGTAAGTTCAGCAAAATGAGAAGACAGAGAAACACACAGGAGATGAAGGAGCAAAGTAAAAACCCGCCAGAACAAACAAATGAAGAGGAAATAGGCAGTCTACCTGAAAAAGAATTCAGAGTAGTGATAGTAAAGACAATCCAAAATCTTGGAAATAGAATGGAGAAAATTCAAGAAACGTTTAACAAAGACCTAAAAGAACTAAAGAACAAACAAACAATGATGAACAACACAATAAATGAAATTAAAAATTCTCTAGAAGGAATCAATGGCAGAATAACTGAGGCAGAAGAACGGATAAGTGATCTGGAAGATAAAATAGTGGAAATAACTACTGCAGAGCAGAATAAAGGAAAAAGAATGAAAAGAATTGAGGACAGTCTCAGAGGCCTCTGGGACAACATTAAACTCACCAACATTCGAATTATAGGGGTCCCAGAAGAAGAAAAGAAAAAGAAAGGGACTGAAAAAATATTTGAAGAGATTATACTTGAAAACTTCCTTAATATGGGAAAGGAAATAGTTAATCAAGTCCAGGAAGCACAGAGAGTCCCATACAGGATAAATCCAAGGAGAAACACGCCAAGACACATATTAATCAAACTATCAAAAATTAAATACAAAAAAAAATATTAAAAGCAGCAAGAGAAAAACAACAAATAACATACAGGGGAATCCCCATAAGGGTAACAGCTGATCTTGCACCAGAAATTCTGCAAGCCAGAAGGGAGTGGCAGGACATATTTAAAGTGATGAAAGGGAAAAACCTACAACGAAGATTACTCTACCCAGCAAGAATCTCATTCAGATTCGACAGAGAAATTAAAACCTTGACAGACAAGCAAAAGCTAAGAGAATTCAGCACCACCAAAACAGCTTCACAACAAATGCTAAAGGCACTTCTCTAGGCAGGAAACACAAGAGAAGGAAAAGACGTACAATAACAAACCCAAAACAATTAAGAAAATGGTGATAGGAACATACATATCGATAATTACCTTGAATGTAAATGGATTAAATGCTCCAACCAAAAGACATAGACTGGTTGAATGCATACAAAAACAAGATCCAGATATATGCTGTCTACAAGACACCCACTTCAGACCTAGGGACACATACAGACTGAAAGTGAGGGGATGGAAGAAGATATTCCATGCAAATGGAAATCAAAAGAAAGCTGGAGTAGCAATTCTCATACCAGACAAAATAGACTTTAAAATAAGGACTATTACAAGAGACAAAGAAGGACACTACATAATGATCAAGGGATCAATCCAAGAAGAAGATATAACATTTGTAAATATTTATGCACCCAACATAGGAGCACCTAAATACATAAGGCAAATGCTAACAGCCATAAAAGGGGATATTGACAGTAACACAATCATAGTAGGGGACTTTAACACCCCACTTTTACCAATGGACAGATCATCCAAAATGAAAATAAGTAAGGAAACACAAGCTTTAAATGACACATTAAAAATGATGGACTTAATTGATATTTATGGGACATTCCATCCAAAAACAACAGAATACACTTTCTTCTCAAGTGCTCGTGGAACATTCTCCAGGATAGATCATATCTTGGGTCACAAATCAAGCCTCGGTAAATTTAAGAAAATTGAAAACATATCAAGTATCTTTTCTGACCACAACGCTATGAGACTAGATATCAATTATAGGAAAAAAATCTGTAAAAAATACAAATACATGGAGGCTAAACAATACACTAATTAATAACCAAGAGATCACTGAAGATATCAAAGAGGAAATCAAAAATACCTAGAAACAAATGACAATGAAAACACGATGACCCAAAACCTATGGGATGCAGCAAAAGCAGTTCTAAGAGGGAAGTTTATAGCAAAACAATCCTACCTCAAGAAACAAGAAACATCTCAGAGAAACAACCTAACCTTACACCTAAAGCAATTAGAGAAAGAAGAACAAAAAAACCCCCAGAGTTAGCAGAAGGAAAGATATCATAAAGATCAGATCTGAAATAGATGAAAAAGCAATGAAGGAAACAATATCAAAGAGCAATAAAACTAAAAGCTGGTTCTCTGAGAAGATAAACAAAATTGATAAACCATTAGCCAGACTCATCAAGAAAAAAAGGAAGAAGACTCAAATCAATAGAATTAGAAATGAAAAAGGAAATGTAACAACTGACACTGCAGAAATACAAAGGATCATGAGAGATTACTACAAGTAACTATATGCCAATAAAATGGACAACCTGGAAGAAATGGACAAATTCGTAGAAAAGCACAACCTTCCAAGACTGAACCAGGAAGAAATAAAAAATATAAACAGACCAATCAGAAGCACTGAAATTGAGACTGTGATTAAAAACCTTCCAATAAACAAAAGCCCAGGACCAGATGGCTTCACAGGTGAGTTCTATCAAACATTTAGAGAAGAACTAACACCAATCCTTCTCAAACTCTTCCAAAATATAGCAGAGGGAGGAACACTCACAAACTCATTCGATGAGGCTACCATCACCCTGATACCAAAGCCAGACAAAGATGTCACAAAGAAAGAAAACTACAGGCCAATATCACTGATGAACATAGATGCAAAAATACTCAACAAAATACTAGCAAACAGAATTCAACAGCACATTAAAAGGATCATACACCATGATCAAGTGGGGTTTATCTCAGGAATGCAAAGATTCTTCAATATACGCAAACCAATCAATGTGATACACCGTATTAACAAATTGAAGGAGAAAAACCATATGATCATCTCCATAGATGCAGAAAAAGCTTTCAGCAAAATTCAACACCCATTTATGATAAAAACCCTCCAGAAAGTATGCATAGAGGGAACTTACCTCAACATAATAAAGGCCATATATGACAAACCCACTGCCAACATCGTTCTCAATGGTGAAAAACTGAAACCTTTTCCACTAATATCAGGAACAAGACAGGGTTGCCCACTCTCACCACTACTATTCAACATAGTTTTGGAAGTTTTAGCCACAGCAATCAGAGAAGAAAAAGAAATAAAATGAATCCAGATTGGAAAAGAAGAAGTAAAGCTGTCACTGTTTGCAGATAACATGATACTATACGCATGGAATCCTAAAGATACTACCAGAAAACTACTAGAGCTAATCAGTGAATTTGGTAGAGTAGCAGGATACAAAATTAATGCACAGAAATCTCTTGCATTCCTATACACTAATGATGAAATATCTGAAAGAGAAATTAAGGAAACACTCCCATTTACCACTGCAACAAAAAGAATAAAATACCTAGGAATAAACTTATCTAAGGAGACAAAAGACCTGTATGCAGAAAACTATTAGACACGGATGAAAGAAATTAAAGATGATACAAACAGATGGAGAGATAAACCATTTTCTTGAATTGGAAGAATCAACATTGTGAAAATGACTATAGTACCCAAAGCAATCTACAGCTTCAATGTAATCCCTATCAAACTACCAATGGCATTTTTCACAGAACTAGAACAAAAAATTTCACAATTTGTATGGAAACACAAAGGACCCTGAATAGCTAAAGCAGTCTTGAGAAAGAAAAATAGAGCTGGAGGTGTCAGGCTCCTGGACTTCAGACTATACTACAAAGCTACAGTAATCAAGACAGTATGGCACTGGCACAAAAACAGAAATATAGATCAATGGAACAGGATAGAAAGCCCAGAGATAAACCCACGCACATACGGTCATCTTATTTTTGATAAAAGAGGCAAGAATATACAATGGAGAAAAGACAGCCTCTTCAATAAGTGGTGCTGGGAAAACTGGACAGCTACATGTAAAAGAAGGAAATTAGAACACTCCCTAACACCATACACAAAAATAAACTCCAAATGGATTAAAGACCTAAATGTAGGGCCAGACACTATCAAACTCTTAGAGGAAAACATAGGCAGAACACTGTATGACATAAATCACAGCAAGATCCTTTTTGACCCACCTGCTAGAGAAATGCAAATAAAAACAAAAATAAACAAATGGGACCTAATGACACTTAAAATCTTTTGCACAGCCAAGGAAACCATAAACAAGATGAAAGACAACCCTCAGAATGGAGAAAATATTTGCAAATGAAGCAACTGACAAAGGATTAGTCTCCAAAATATACAAGGAGTTCATGCAGCTCAATATTAAAAAAAACAAACAACCCAATCCAAAAATGGGCAGAAGACCTAAAGAGACATTTCCCCAAAGAAGATATACAGATAGCCAACAAACACATGAAAGAATGCTCAACATCACTAATCACTAGAGAAATGTAAATCAAAACTACAATGAGGTATCACCTCACACCGGTCAGAATGGTCATCATCAAAAAATCTACAAACAATAAATGCTGGAAAGGTTGTAGAGAAAAGGGAACCCTCTTGCACTGTTGGTGGGAATGCAAATTGATACAGCCGCTATGGAGAACAGTATGGAAGTTTCTTAGAAAACTAAAAATAGAACTACCATATGACCCAGCAATCCCACTACTGGGTATATACTCTGAGAAAACCATCATTCAAAAAGAGTCATGTACCACATGTTCATTGCAGCACTCTTTACAACAGCCAGGATATGGAAGCAACCTAAGTGTCCATCGACAGATGAATGGACAAAGAAGATGTGGCACATATATACAAATATTTCTAAGCCATAAAAAGAAACGAAATTGAGTTATTTTTAGTGAGGTGGATGGACCTAGAGTCTGTCATACAGAGTGAAGTAAGTCAGAAAGAGACAAATAAATACCGTATGCTAACACATATATATGGAATCTAAAAAAGAAAAAAAAATGGTTATGAAGAACCTAGGCGCAGGACAGGAATAAAGATGCAGATGTAGAGAATGGACTTGAGGACATGGAGAGGGGGAAGGGTTAGCTGGGACGAAGTGAGAGAGTGGCATGGACTAATATATACTACCAAATGTAAAATAGATAGCTAGTGGGAAGCAGCCGCTAGCACAGGGAGATCAGCTCCGTGCTTTGTGAACACCTCGAGCGGTGGGATAGGGAGGGTGGGAGGGAGACGCAAGAGGGAGAAGATATGGGGATATATGTATATGTATAGCTGATTCACTTTGTTATAAATCAGAAACTAACACACTATTGTAAAGCAATTATATACTTCAATAAAGATGTTTAAAAAAAATAGTTAAAGAACCAATTCAACACTGCGGTAATAATTTGCATGTGCAGACTCTAGAATCTTCCACCCAAAGGCCAATGAGGTCCTCTGCCCCAGGACACTCACTGACTTGCTTTACCCAGGAGTCCCAGCGGGGCTTTCAACTCTATCAGAGTCGGTAAGAATTCTGAAAGCCTTTTGAAGGTGGTGAGTTTCAAGTAGGTGACTTTCTCAGCTGACAGTTGTCATAGCACAGGGAGCCAGTCAAGCTTCAAGCCTTTGACAATTATATTGAAATTTGTGTGTGTGTGTGTGTGTGTGTGTGTGTGTGGTCCTGTATAATGTATTACATTCTAGAACTCTGCAAACATGGAAAATTCCAATAACATTTTTTAGTACTTACATCAAATTGTCTTTATATAATTTCCTATAACCCCTTCATCAATACATCAGTACGTCTAGAAACCACACTAACGTAAAGTAGATTGGTGAGGTCTTGAGCTTTATCGGGACAGCTTAATCTCTTTTTATGACTTAATGTTTACTTCAGTCTAAATAAATATATTCAGGCATATCTATTTCCATGTGGAGGCTTCCATAGAATCATGATTTTTTTTTTTTTTTAATTTTGGCCACTGAAATTTATATTCTTCTCTCCAGGGTCGGTTGGAAGAGCGGGCATGTGATGGGGAGCAAAAAAAATCAACCCACCACCCTGCCAGCAACGTCCTTCTACCCCCATGGCCACAGGATGGCTGAGTAGACTGTGAAACTTAATTTCCCGTTTTAGTGCTTTCCTTTAGGTGACAGTTGTGGCTGAGAATCTATGACCTCAAATCCACACTTCCCGTAACACAGCATTTGAGTGATTTCCAAACATACTTAATAGAACAAGACATCATTCCACAATGGAAATAAGTCTGTGGGACGCCGGGGCCGGAGCAGGGGCAGAAGATTCATGGTTTATAGTCGGTCTGCCTGAATCATAATTACAGCATTTATCATAATTCCTGCCACTCTAATTGGCTTAAGAGTCTTCCTGGGACAGGGTTAGGCGGTATTTCATTGTTGGAATTTACTTTTGATTTTGTAGCCGACGTCACCACTGTGGCTGGTAATTGCTTCCTCTAATTGGTGGAGAAACACTTCCTCTTCCCCCCAAGGTAGATGACAGACCAGAAGGTAGAGTGACAAGAAAGTGGTATTCTGCTTCAAATTAAAATGAGCAGAGGACACTTACTTTCCACTTGAAGAAATACCAGTATTGTGCACACTTTATTTCTCTCATTGCGTTTGTGCTGGGCTCACCTTTCAGCTGTGTCCTTTCCATCTAACTCCTGACTTCACTGTAGCCAGAGGCATGGAGGAAAGAGGTCGCACCTCAGTGAATGGGGAATCCTTTTGGCGGAAAACTCTTGCTAATAATGCTCTTCACTTCTTTCCAAATCTCCCTCTTTAAACTTTATTTTTAGGTTGAAAATCTGTGTGTGAACAAAACTGCTCTGCACCCAATTAAAAAATGGACAAAGGATTTGAAGAGACATTTCTCCAAAGAAGATTTTAAAATCCCCCAAAAGTACATGAAAAGATGCTCAACATCATTAGTCACTAGGGAAATGCAAATCAAAACCTCAGCGAGATACAACTTCTCCCCCTACCAGGAAGCCTACAAACAAAAAGATGGACACTAAAAAGTGTTGGTGAAGATGTGGGGAAATTGGAACCTTTGTTCATTGTTTGTAGGACTGTAAATTGGTGCAGCTGCTTTGGAGGACTTATTGGCAGTTCCTCAAAAAGTTAAACATAGAGTTGTCATATGACCCAGCAATTCCACTTCTAGGTGTATATCCAAGAGAACTGAAAACATAGGTCCACACAAAAATTACCATATGAATGTTCATGGCAGCATTATTCCTAATAGCCAAAAAAGTCCATCAAATGATGAATAGATAAATAGAATGTGGTATATCCATGCAATGGTATATTATCCAGCTATAAAAAGGACAGAACATGAATGAAACTTGAAAACATTATGCTAAGCAAAAGAAGCTAGAAATAAAAGGCCACATATTGTATAATTCCATTTATATGAAATATCCATAACAGGAGATCTCTAGAGTCAGGACATAGGTTAATGATTGCCAGGGGTGGGGGAATATAGAATGACTGATAACACATACAGTTTCTTTGCAGGGTGCTGGATGTCCCGGCATGAGGTAGTGGTGATGAGTCCACAACTTTGGGAACATATTAAAAACCACTACATTGGACACTGTACAAGTGTGAATTTTATGGTATGTGAATTATAGTTAAATAAAAAATTATATGAGAAAAAAAAATCACCTCTGAGGAGTGACACTGGGGTTCCCAGGTGGTCCCATTCTCCTTGAATTTTGAAAATTGTGTTATTTTAATAAAGATGATGATGGTAAAAGAAAAAATATGCTTTTCCAATCTCAGTTGTCACCTCCTTCCCCGATGGCATTTAGTGCCCAACTGTCACTCCCAGAACAAAGGAGCCAAGGGTCTCTTGCTGCCTTTATGCTCTGAACTTGATCCGTTTGCTGTCTGAGCCTGGTTCTCTGATTGAGAGCCCCTAGGACCTTAGTCACCACTGTCTTCCCCCTTTGTTGTGGGTTAAATTGTGTTCCCACAAAAGATGGATACAAGTCCTAATTTCCACTATCCGTGACTGTGACCTTATTAGGAAATAGGGTCTTTGCAGAAGTAATCAAGGTAAGACCAGGTGATACTGGGTTAGGATGAGCTCTAATTCTATGACTGGTGTCCTTAGAAAGGGGAAATTTTAGACACAGAGAGAAGACAATGTGAAGACGCACAGGGAGAGGATCTTGTGATGTGGAGGCAGAGATCGAAGTGCTCAGCTACATGCCAAGGAATGCCAAGGAACGCAAAAACTGCCAGCGGCCACCGGAAGCTGGAAGAGGTGAGAAGGGTTCTCCCCTGCAGGTTGCAGAGAGAGCACCTGCTAGCACCTTAAGTTTGACCTTCTGGCCTTCAGAACTGTGAGAGAGCAAAGTTTTATTGTTTGAAGCCATCCAGTTTGTGACAATTTGTTATGGTATCCCTAGGAAACTTAAGATGCTTCTTGAGTGCAGAGCCTGGCACACAGAGACTCGAGCATATTTGCATATTTGCCGAGTGAATGAATCTTCTGCTTCCACACAAGCTGTCCTGGCTGAGGTGGGAAGAAGCCCCGGCCACTGGCTGGTAAAAAATTGAAATGGTAATCTCCGCTTCTGCAGGTGAAGGATCCAGAGAGCAGAAGTGGTTTACCCCAAGTAGGGAGCAGAGTGGGGGACGCGGAATTCAATTTAGATCTTTCCACCCTGAGTTAACAGAAGAAGATGGAAAAGAGAAATGAGCTTAATGAAGAGTCTAATATGAGTCAGATGCTGTGAACTTGGCCTAATTTATTTCTCTCCACAGCCCTGTGTGACCAGTCTTCTCGTTCACATTTCTGCAAATTAGGCAACAGACATAAAAACAGAGATTAGGACGCCTCTAAAATCATCTAGCACGTGGCAAAGCCAGAGTTCCACCGCAGGGCTTTATGATTTCAAGGTCTTGCTTCCCCTAATCTTGCTAGTGGGATCTATTGATGAGATAGCTTTCAGACTTCAGGAGGGCTTTCAAGCTGATTTGATAAGTGATCAGAATACATGTACCTTATAAACTCAAGGTTTGAACAAAAATTTAATATCTACATTTTCTAGTCACTATAACTATAATGATTTTGATCTAAATTCAAGAATATAAAAATTTTCTCTAATCAATAGGGCAAAGGTAATATTTTAATATATGCAATGTATTTTTGCCTTTTTGAGAGTAATAAATTGCTAAGATGAATATTATAAGCCATCAATAAAACATGGATAGGTAAAACTTAAACATAAAAAGGAGGTTTTGTATTCCATTTTTGCAGGTGAAGTGGCTGATGAACATTTCTGTAAAGACATATAAACTATTTGTAGGTTATATTGTTTTAGTATTTTGGGAGTAGTAAATGGAAATAACTTTTTAATAGGATAGGTAAGGCATTTTCTTTCTCAGCATAATTAAAAATATTCTATAACAATTTAGAAAGATTATTTTTCAATTTGTTTCTCTATTTTCTTAGGAAATTTTTATGAGGTTTGGCCTATTTTGAAGTTGCTGACATATCTGTGCATTGGGGGACAGCTTTTAACATCTAATGACCTACACTTACCCCCCATGTCAGGGGCACTGAGTGTCGTTAAGCTAATGTTTTATAGTCTTAGAAAAATTAGTTTCATTAGGGCTACTGGTGATGTAGTTGGGGATGATTTAGTCTGTTTTCCCACGGCTTTGAGAAAAATGAAAAGAAAACTACATGCCATAATTAAATCAAACCAGTAAAGAGAAATGCAACAGTTTAGCCCTGGAATGAGTTTCTCAAGCCTGTAAGTCACAACTATGTGACCCTGAAGGTCAAGGATTGTGAGAGATTCAATGGCAGTGGTCACATTTGAGAATATCCCCATTTGGCCCAGCATGCTTTCTTCCTGCAGGCCCAGAGCCCCATTGGGAGAAGTGGTTGGATCGCGGTGCCTCCTTTCTGGCTGACAAGCAGATGTGGCAGCCCTGGTTCACTGCAGACACTGCAGGACCTTGAGACGTCAGGCCAGTCGAGAACCACACCTGCCTCCTCAGCAGCCTGCACCTCCCAGGTAATGGCAGGTCTGGGAACCAACCTAACATACAGGGTTTGAGCTGGGAATGAGCACATCCGGCAGGGGAAGTAGACAGAGGCCTAGTCCCGGGATGCTGTTGGCTATTTATGGCTAATTTGTGACTTTCTTTTCTGCAAACATCTTTCTCTGTAGAATTCAAGGTAGTCACACACTTGCTGTATGATCAGATTAGTGTGAATTGCATGGATTTTTCCATGAATTAAATAACAAACAGCAACCCACTAGTCAGATGACCTTAGAATACACTTTAACAGCATGTCTACTGAAATCCGTGGAATTCATCTTATCATCTGGTGTGACAGCGTCACGTTACAAGTGTTAATTGTAATACAGTGTGTGACCTCGATGGGCTGATTATTTTGGTCATGGGCTATCAAGTTAGCTTTGCCAGGTTGTTCTGAAAAGGACCCTAACCTGCCTTAAACCAAAGTCATGGGCGAGAATAACAACTAAAATTTAGATGGACTGTTGAAAAGTTGAATGAAAAGCTCTCCCACCACCTCATCCCAGAAACACATGAATCATTCGCTTTATGAGATTATGTCTGGCCTTGTGCATAGTTTTAAAGAGACAGCAGCTAATCCACTAATAATGCAACTGACTTTTCCTTGTGTTAAAAATCAAATTCAATAATATCACCCTACTTTGTACCCTAGAGATCTAAGATGTGAGAACAGAAACACGAGTTTTCAAAGGCTAAGATCACCTCACTCTCTGAGCTCTTGTTGACTGTTGTTGAAGTTGGGAGCACCCAGAAAGAGAGGGTACCTGACCCCCGGGGTACAGATACATAGCTACATTGGCTCAGCGTGACTTAGAGCCCCTGCTTTTTGGGGGCTAGCTCTCCCAAATTATCTTAATCTCTCGCTCTCTCTTTTTAAAGATACTGTTATTCTAAAAAAAAGGAAATTTGCTGTAATTTTTTTTTCCTGTAAAGGTAATAGCAAGCTCATTTGGAAAATTCAAGCAATGCAGGAAAAACACACAAAAATGAAAACCTTGGTATACCTGGGCTTTGGGATATTCATCCAACTCCTCTACTCCTCCCTGAGGAGAGGACACAGCTGTCCTGACATCTCCCTTGTAGTTAGGTGGCCATGAGGAGGGGATACATGGTACCTCTGGGCCTGTCTCATTAAAGGCCTTCCTTGCGATAGGGCATAGCCTTTCTTTGTTTTCTCATCAGACTAGAATGGAAAGGTCTCCCAAAGTGACCTTGGGGTCCACACACTGGAGATGGCGAAGCTCAAAATGGCGGGAGTCTGAATTCCCTCCATAGCCAGCACCCCCTATCATGTGGGTTTTACATGAATGAGAAATAAACTTCCATTGTATTGGATCAGTACATGTCTGGGTTTATTTCTTAATGCAGCATTGCCTATCCTACCCTAACTAGTTCGATGTCTTACCACCAGAAATAACAACATAACTTATTAGTAAATACAATTCCAGATATCTCTTTATGAGTAACGCTTATGCACACATATGCAGGCAAATGCAATATTTTCCTAGTAGGATCATAGCGTACCCAATATCTGTTTCACTCAATTATTTCTGGTGCAGATATTTTCATATATTGTGTTCATTAATATATATCATCCTTATAAATGGCTTCATGCTATTTTATCGAATGATTTTATCACGATGAAATAAATTAATTTTTCCTTGATGGAAATTTGGACTGTTTCCAATTTTTCATTATTATAAACAACTTTGAGATGAAGAACCATGTGCATACCTCTTTGTGCACTTGTCCAATTACAGCATCAGGATAAAGTGTCAGAAGAATTATGAGAGTGGGGTTTGAGACACATTGCCACACTGCTCTCCAGAATTTATGATAATCCACTTGTCAAGTAACGGGTAGTGAAAGCACCTGTTTCCCCCACTTTCATCCACCTGGTATCTTCAAATATTAGAATCTTGGCCCGTATAATAGCAAAGAGGGATCACCTTGGTGATTTTAGTTTCATTTCTTTTTATCACTTTTGTTATTGACCCTCCTTCGCATGTCTATTGACCCCTGACTGCATTTCGTCTTTTGTGAATAATCTGTGTCTTTTGACAATTTTTCTGTTGGGGAGTTTGTCTTGTTCACACTCATTTGCAAGAAAAGCTTGTCCTTCTCTTTTCTTGTTTGTGAGGTTTATTTTTTTGGCCAGTGAGATGTGCTTTGAAACTGACATGACTACCAAGTACTGGAATTTACATGATCTTTGGGGGGCTTAGAAGAGCATCCTCTCAACCTTGGACTTGTCAGGAAGCAGTGCATTTCCAGCAGTATCCTGGTTAGTACAGCAGTGCTCTCCTAGGAGCAGTGAAAGGGGAGACACAGGGAAACTAGCCAAGAGACGTAACGTTGGTGAAACATTCTGCAAATATAAAGACGTCTCAGAAGCATAAATGGCAACTGTACCAACTCGGCAAGACAATTAAATGGCAGGGCTATTTATATTGCTCAGGTGGAGAGCAGGGCATAGACTCATACCTTGGAAGAACTGAGAAATTGAAGGAACTTAGCCAATGTGAGGGTCCCTCTTCCCCTGTGAAGTTGGAAAGAATGTAAAATTATCTTCTGGATTATACATAAAAAGACTTTGGCTGCCCAAAACTTACTGAGGAAATCATACCAGGGCTGGTCACACTAGCGTTTGAGGAATCGTCCTGGCTAAAATGACTCCCTCACCCGCCTAACCCCCACCTTGGGTCATGCTGGAGGTTCCCAGACCCGTGCGCCTCTCAGAGCTGACAGTGTTGGGGAGAGTGAAGCATTGTTCAGTCTCAGAGAGTCTGTTTAGCTGCAGGAAGGAAAAGGAAGGCATCCATCTAACCTAGCATCGGAGCTGGGAATTTAACTGAAGGGTCATCTTATTTGGCCATTAAGGAAATGACGTGATCACCGAATCTTGCCTTCATCAGCCCTACAAAGCCATATGGGGCAGGTAACAGAGCTGAGTCTCCAGAATGGGATTTTGGTGAGAGGCGGTCCTCCAGGAGAGAAAGTTGGTGCTTCAGGGAGATCATCTAATCCAATAGGCTTTGCCTTAGACAAAGTAGGTCCTTAAAGCAGCCCCAGAAAGTTAAGAAACATAGCCGGTAAGTGTGCATTCCGATCCCCGTAAATTTGGGGCCTGGATGGGTGGTAAGGGAGCCTCGACAAGGGCTTTGGGCTCCAAATTAGCACATGGCTGATCATGGGCCTGGATGAAGAAGAGGGCGGTCTCTGGTGGAGTAGCAAGTACCCCTTTGACTATGTCAGGTGACTTCTCTGAAAAGGACTCAGATCCCAGACTTCGGGGAGCAGGGATCTTATTTCCTGGAACTGCTCCCCTTTAGGGGTCTGGTGAAAACTTTGAGCCCTTGGCCTTAACCCCCATCGTATAAATGAACGTGAGCACACGCAATGTTGCAGGATATTTCAGGCGTAGGTCGTGGGACGCAGTGGTGAGACCGTGACAAGAGCAAAAGCAGAGAGTGGAGGGGGCGGGTGTCTGGGTGAACACGGGCTCTGCCCCCTGCATGCCCACCTCCAGCCGCAGCCCTCCACCTGCCCCGCCCCCTCCGCCCCCCTCCAGTTTCCTCATTTGAGGCAGCCACAGGGAAAGGTGGTGGCCATGCTGGCCTCTGAAGGGGGCAGAGCCGGACAGAGGCCAAGCCCAGAGCAGCGCTGGGTTCCTTGCCCTGCACTGCCATCCTAGAAGGTCTCCAGTGGGTACACCTAGTGCTGGTGGTCCAGTGCCGGCCCTCCTGGAGCACCCTTCTCTGTGCCGGGCACTGTGCTGGGTGCTGAGGGCTCCAAGGTCAGATAAGGTCCTTGTGTTTCCGGAGGGTGGGGTTAGATTTGTGGTGTTCAACTCTCAAATCCCTGGCAGGGAGGTGGGGGGAAGTTATGGCCAGGGCCCGAGGGTGCTTCTATGCCCTAGGTACCACCAGTAGATAAAATAAGTAATTGCCAGTCCATACCCATGTTGCTCTTGTTCCATGTGAACATATGCTCTTGGGGTAACAAACTACACATTGAAAGATCAATGCGTTTTCGGTTGGTTTCCACTTTTTGTCATAATGTATTTTCTCACCTGTCCCACCCTCTTGCTGGGACCGTGAGCTGTCTGAAGTCATCACGTCATGCTGACCCTGGGAGAAGTTAGGGACCAGCCGGGACCTTGGTGGGCAGGGTCTTGCTGGTTGGCAGAGCGGGTACCTCTGGCTCTAGCAGTGAAACCTTCTGACGAGGATCTGTTCACAGGGGAAGGGACGCCGAGGATGTTTCCGAGGGGAACGCCGAGGGGAAGCGCTGTGCCGAGCATGCGTGGTGGGGAGGCACAGGCGGACCGACCTGCTGCTCTGGTCCCAAGGGAAGCAAGCCCCTCACCTCCCAACCGCGAGGCAACCCACTCAACAGCGCTGGACCAAGAGATGCCACTCTGACCCTGGCCACCAGCCACATGTGCTTCTCCAAGCTGCCCCCTTTCTGGCGGTTCCTACTGCCATCTTTTCAGATCCTTGACTGATTGCTCTGGAACCTGAATGCCTGAGTTCAAATTCCAACCCCCTCCTATTTTAGCTGTGTAGCTTTGGGCGAGTTGTTTTTTTTTTTTTTAACCTCTCTGTGCCTCAGTTTGCTTATCTGAAAGTCTATTAGCACCAACTTTATAGAATTGTTAAGTTTGAATACATGAATGCAGGTAAAGCAAGAAGAATAAAAATGAGTCAGTACCTCTTCACATTGTAGCATGGAGGCTGAACACCTGGGTTTAGAGCCAGGTGATCCGGGTTTGAATCCTGACTTCGTTCCTTCCTCTTTGTGTGATCTTGAGTGAGTTTCCTAATCTCTCTGTGCTTTAGTTTCCTCACCCATAGCACGAGGTTAATAACTGCATTTGTTCCCGAAGGCTGTTGTGATAAACTAGTGAGAAAGTAAAGCGCTTGCAGAAGCCCACAACACATACTAAATGCTATACAAATACTAACTTATTAATTTTGTTTTATAAATAAAAAACAGAGGTCAAGTAAATCCTCTGAAGTTACACAGCTAATAATGGTGGTTCTGAGACCATGACCAGATCCCCAAATAAAAAGAAATTGCTCCCACACTTCACCGAAGTATTTTCCTTATTGTGAGAGCAAGAGGGAGTTTCAGGCCTGAAATTCTCATCAGGCCGTGCACAGTCCTTTCCAAGTCAGCCAACAATAGAACATCACCCTGGTTCAGAAATCGCCTGCCAGGGTTGGCTGTTTTTGCTGTTGTTGGGTCCGATATGGTTATGCTGAGGCGCACAGTTACCCTGGGAAGGGACTCCTTGTCTCCCTGGCTCTCTGGGGAGGGTTTCGGCTCTAGCTCCACACCTGGTCAGCCCTCCTGCCCTCACAGGAAGTCTTGCCCCCCCAGGTACAGCATCTGCCTGTGCCCAGATGCAGACAAAATGGCCCTCTTTTCACTCTCCACTGAACACATAATCCAAAGGTTACAGATGCTTCAAAAAAGATCCTCCCCCAAACATTCCCCAATCCAGTCCTTATTCCTCAAACCCCACTAGCCCCTCTCAATTATCTTATATTTCTTGCTCCATAGCCAGTTTGTCTAACTGAAAAGTGTGTGTGCATGTGTGCGTGTGTGTGTATGTATGAGTGTGTATGTGTGTGTGTGTGTGCACGTTGAGCACCGCGACAGTCTCTTTCCCTTCCATAGGAAATACCAGCAAAGCTGCAAAACATCTCCATGGAAACCAGCCTTTCAGTCCATTGGGCTTCTGCAGTGTGGATACATCCGGTGCAAGGCAGGCAGGGACTAATGAGGCAACTTAATAGAACATAGAGCATGCCAGTTTAGAATGCAATGGCCCATTCTTGGGGCTCCTAATAAGCCAGTGACATCCAAATGATGACAGAACCCCATGTTTTTACTCCATGAAAGCTTAAGTGTGTGCAAGCTTTGATTGTCATGAAACTTTTGTAGGTTCACTGCCCCACATCAGGTCATGAAATGTAGGTCTCTATAGTAACCTACAATATAGTCAATTTAAAAATGACAGTTTCTCCATCATGATAAGACTCCCCTCCCCCAGCCCAGTTACCTTTTAGGTCTCTTATGTGTCCTAATGTGTTTTCTCTTGTTCTTTTTTCACACTGACATTTTTAATCTGCTGAGAAACAGAGGTGATTTCAAGAGGAATAATTCTGATTTTTTTCCTTAACCTTTCCCTCACCCTCTTCTACCTTTTCTCCATTAGAGGATGTGTATTAAGGCTCTAAACAATATATACTCAATCTTTTTGCCTTTCAGGCAAGGATCAAAATGGTTGTGAATACTGCTGGTAGGAGGTATAAACTGTAGGATACGACCCTTCAAAGGTTGGGTAGAAAGTTTAAAATATTAACAGATGGGATTAAACATATATTTGATGAGCTGAAAAAATTAAGTGTGTGGGTAATTTCCACAAGTATATTATTTTACCCCTTCATTAATATGAGAGCTCTTTTTGTATGATTATAATTGTTTGGATCTTTGAATAGTTTTCCATATTATTTGGTCTCATCTACATTGGACCAACGGGATATTTGCCTTAGGTGGTTATTGTTTAACTTTTTGTTTGTAATTTTTTCTGTTGTTATGCTGGATTTTTTTGGCAGCAAACAGTCAAATATTCCAAACATGTTTCAATTTGATTGATCATTTTGCCTGGAAAGCTCTAGGGAAAAAAATGGAAGATCTTATTATTTGAAAAGCATATTATGCGAAGTTGTCTGATTTTAGAATTGAAATCAGAATGTCATGTCAGCCTCAAAACTTGAGGCTGTTCTTTTTTTGCTTCTTAGACTTGTTAACTCTTGGCATTTGAAAACCATCATTACTTATTATTAGAGTGATTATGACAAGAGAGTTTGAGAATGTTTGGAAATCTGAAAGGCAATAATATATTTAAAAGAAAAAAATGTCTCAAACTATACTCCCTCTCAAATAATGTACTACTTGTAAAATTATGTGGTTATGTTTTTTAGTAAATCTGTCAGTCTTCTTAAAACTGGCTTTTTCTTGTATCTTTATGCTACTGGTTCTCATGTACGTAAAGGCTCCTAAAAGAATGCAGGTACGCCTTCCCAAATTGCCATAAGTTGATTCATTTATCTTTTATATTTGGCTGTTGAGAAAGCCAGGTGACCAAGAAGCCATTAATTAAATTCTAAGCAATTTTCCCACCAGAAAAATCTGGAAAAAAGGATGAGCGGAAAATAGATTTAAAAACCCACCTAATTTTCTAATTTCATGTAAATAGAAGGAATATTTCTTCTGCTTGAAAAAAAGAGAGCCAAAGAGAGCATTAGGAATATATCAGAATTCATAATTTTGAAGGAAAGTAAATCGCATAAAGTTCTGAAGGAGGTTTTTCTGTTTGGGTTCCCAAAGTTAAACTGTCAGAATTTTACCTGTTTAAGGATGTTTTTCATTGTTTGGTGAGGGAGAAATTGAAATCATATATATATATATGGTCTGTTTCCACCTTAACTGGGTGCACTGCAATTCAATTCTGACACTAACCACTTGGCGATGGTGTGAGATCCCATAAGTTAAGGGCTCAGTTCTCCACAGCTCTGTCCTTACTTCCAATGCTAGATGCATTTTAGGGGTCCCTAGACCATCTGCACTTCTGACCTATGTGTCTGACCACACTTCTAGCTATAAATTCTGGGGTTCCCACAATGCCTTTAGGTACGATAATCCACTAAAATGACTCAGAACTGAAGAGAGTGCTAGATTTGCAATTATAGTTTATTATAAAGGACACACATAGGTGGGATCTAGGAGAGAGGCAGAGCTCCCATGCCCTTTCCCCATGGAGTCAGGGCACTTCACCCTCCCGGGATGCCAATGTATTCACCAACCGGGAAGCTCCACCGAGCCTCATGTCCAGAGTTTTTATTGGGGGTTTCAGTACATAGACATGATTCATGAAGTCACTGGCAACATGATTGAACTCAATCTCCAGTCCCTTCCTCTGCACCAAGGTTGGGCTTGGTATTTCTGATGACCAGCCCCCATCCTGGGTTGACCTAGGGCCCCATCATGAGTCACCTTGTTAGCAGAACAAACACACTCTTTTCACTGAAGAAACTCCAAGGGGTTTTGAAGCCCTGTTCCAGGACCCAGGGACAAGACCACATATATTCTTACTACACCACAGCACATACGTAATTGACAAGACATAGCCCTCCCGATGTCTGCTCTTACTTCCCTAGTGTCAGGAACATGCTGTTTTGTGTACATTATTGTCAGATTTGTCACTTTCCCTCTAGCACTGTTGTCAAGCGCCTAATCCTTTATCTGGTTATTTGTTTTGATTTCTGCCAAAATACATCAAAATATCACGACACATGGGTTCTGCCCACCTCCCAAGTTGCAGTTTTAGTCATTTTTATTCTTTTATGCCACCTCTCTCAACCCTGACTTTTATGTAAAAAATTGTTCCCTCAACATAGAAATTTGGGGGCCTCTATTTCAGGCTCACATCTTCTGCCCCACTCCCTCCACTTCCCACCCCACCTTGGGCCAATGGGTTAACCAGCAGTGTTACTTCAGGGTCCCCATCAAGAAAATGAGTTTTTTCTCTTATGAAAAGAACTATGGTGCCTACGAAACACAGGGATATAAAATTTGCATTTTGAGGATTCCATATTTATGGGAAAGGCTTCAAGCAGTCCAGACTCAAAAATAAATACTCTAATGTAGATGGCCATAAGTTGACAGGGGAAAGAGAACTTTCTGGAAGTACTTTTGTCTTATCAAATAGTTTGGCAGTGTAAAAACTTTTCCCATGCAAGGATTTATTGGTCTATGGACCTTTCTGCTTCTTAGTCATCAAAATCACTGTAGCAAAGTTTTGTGAAGACATGATTAAATCTGTCTGTTCCCAGTACATCAGGATGTAATATGGAAAGTATTTACTTATTTTAAATTGAGGTTAAATTCCAATAACATAAAATTAACCATTTGAAAGGGGACAATGCAGTGGCATTTAATACATTCACAATGTTGTGCAACCACCACCTCTATCTAGTTCCAAAACATTTTCATCACCCCAAAAGGAAACCCCATACTCAAAGCCATTACTCTCCTTCAGAGGGTAATTATTTTCAACAAAATCTCTGTTTTCAGTCATTCACTTAACAAATATTTAGTCTACTGTGTAAGGGATACGTGTCGAGTACTTTCTTTTTCCTTGTCATTTTCTTATTTTTCCTAATTTTATTGTATATGGTTATAGGAAGATTCCAGACAACTGGGTCTGGTTAATCAACGAGAAAATTCTATTCCATTGATAAAGTCTGTATCTTCCATTTTATCCAGCAAAAGAGCAGACACACAGCAACTACATAAGAAATGCTGAATGACAGAGTTTTGCTGTAATTATATTGGGTTAGAATTATATTATCAAATGGATGTATCATTTAAAAGATTTCTTTAGGCAAGCAGAAGTCAGGAGCAACCAGAGATGTGATTTCATATCTGAGTCAATGCAAGGATTCAAACAGGGGAGGAGAATCAATTCACAGGAACTTATCACACCTATTTGTTAAAAAAAGCATTGCAGGATTTCCCTGGTGGCGCAGTGGTTGAGAATCCACCTGCCAATGCAGGGGACACTGGTTTGATCCCTGTTCCGGGAAGATTCCACATGCCACGGAGCAACTAAGCCCGTGCGCCACAGCTACTGAGCCTGCGCTCTAGAGCCCGCGTGCCACAACTACTGAGCCCACGAGCCACAACTACTGAAACCCGCGTGCCTAGAGCCTGTGCTCCACAACAAGAAAAACCACCACAGTGAGAAGCCCTTGCACTGCAACTACTGAAGCCCGTGGGCCTAGAGCCTGTGCTCTACAATGAAGAGTAGCCCCTGCTCACCACAACTAGAGAAAGCTTGCACACAGCAACGAAGACCCAACACAGCCAAAAACAAACAAACAAACAAATAAATAAATAAATAAAATTTATTAAAAAAAAAAGCATTGCATTCACAGTGTTTCAAAGGAGACATCCTGAACTGAACTGAACTGCAACTTGCAGCTACTGTTCTGGATGAGCCAGTTGCCCGGAAGTTGCCCTTTTGAGAGACAGTTGTGAGAACCATCGGGATGCACGTGGAAGATGACAAGTCCCGCGTTACGTAAGGTCTGGGCGTTGGGGAGTAGCCCCCAGACACCATTTGACAATGAAGAGTGTGTCAGGATACGGCAGTGACCCCACTCCTTGTGGGTGGGGAAGGCGGTGTCCCCAATTCTGTCTCCTCAGCTCCACTCAGCATCCAGCATCCCTGGACCAGCTCCGGGGCTCCTACAACCTGGGAGCTCTCATTTCTGAAAACCCACACAGCTCTGTGCTCCATAGCCTCTAACTGATGTCTGGCTATTGTTTTATGTGGGGGATTATCTGTCCAGACAATCTTCTTAATTGTGTTTTCCTTCTCAGCACAGAGAAGAATATTTTGCTGACAATATGCTTGACATGAGAAGATGCCTTCTTTCCTTTGGGTGTTGAGGTCCATGCTTTTGCTGGAGCTGGTGCCTGTGGACCAGTGAGAGGGGAGTTCTTAAAGAACTTTAAATCTACATAACTTCATTTCTCTTTTATAAGGATTTAAATCTCACCACCCATCTTAGGTTCAGTGAAAGACAGCTGCTCTTTCTTGGAGCCACAGAGCCAAGCCATTTCTAACAAACATTTAGAGTGTGTCTTATATGACAGCACAATTTGCTTTAGTGGAACTGACATCTAAAAGGGGCCTTTATACAAAATAGTGCATATTTTTGTTCTGGTCAACTTAGAGGGTCAGTAAGTATCAGGATATTTCAAAATTCCCAGTTAGTAAATCCCCTAGATCTTCTATATCCCAGATCTTTTCTTAATCTCCCACTTAGCACCTTTATAATTTTTTATAATCATATAACTGTTAGACAAATGTAATTCTGAGGAAAACTGTCATTCAGCCAACATCCCCCCTTGTGTTCATTTCTTAGGCTCTCCACTACAGACTACCCAATCCTGGGGGGCTCACAACCGCAGAAATTTGTTCCCTCCCAATTCTGGGGCTGAGCAGTCTGAGGCAAGGTGTCAGCAGGACCACACTCCCTCTTCCTTGCCTCTTCCACTTTCTGGGGGCTGCTAGCAGTCCTTGGTTTGTGGCTGCATCCTTCCAACCTTCAAGGCCAGCATCTTCAAATCTCTCTGCTCTGTCTTCACTTTGCCACCTCTGCTCTACATACGTGATTGCATTTAGGGTCCACCTGGATAATGCAGGATAATCTCCCCAAGTCAAGATCCTTAACTTGATTCCATTTGCAAAGATCTCTCCCCCTTTTATCTCCATATGAGGTAACATTCACAGGTTCCAGGGATTAGGATGTGGATCTCTTGTGGAGCCCAGTTTTTCACTCTACTAAAGAAGCTAAGCAGACTTCTTTCCTGCAGAGCATCTTAAAGCTGTTACTACACTAATAGGCAGTGGGTATCTCAAGGGGAGAGGCAAGGACCCCCTACAAGAGTTGAATCACCAACACCACAGAAATTAGTCTGAGGATGTCATGGGACTAATGGCCCTAGGAATAAACTTCAGAAAATGTTTGGCTTTAGGATAACTTAGAAACTTCTTCCCCAGCGTTACGGACCCCATCCACCATTCCTAGATTTTTCTCTCACTATTTTCCTACTTAAAATGTCCAGCTTTAGTCAACGTGTCCTGATCCTTGTTCTCCAAATACACCTGTGCTCTCCTGCCTCCACTTTCTCCTAAGATATTGACCACCCACCTCATCTCGACCCCCAAGCTCCCTGCCACCCCCTAATCAGCAGCACCGTCACCCCCTTCACCTCCTCGGTAAAACCCTGTCCGTTCTCCAAGGCCCAGCTTTCCCGAATTCTTCCTGGATCTTCCAAGAAGGAGTCTCTCCCTTTTCAAATCTCACCTTTAGTGTTGAGATAGATACCCCAGGGTCAATAATAATTAAGTAAAGAAATGTCCAAATCTTTACTTTTTAGTTTTACAACCAGCAGATTCAAGGTTATCCCTATAATGACTTTGTGGTCTTTCCAATATGGAAAGACAGGGAGGTGAACTACAGCGTAATCTTGAGTTTTATCTAGGAAATGGGTTGTTGTGAGTTGAACTTCATTTGATTTTGTGTCTTGGTTAAAAAAAAAAAGTGAGGTCTGTAGGTCCTCACTTACTTGGAATTTTATCATCTACTTCCTTAAAACAGGACAAGAGTTAGTTTGTTGTCCGAAGTTGTGTTTAATTTTTAATGTCAGCCTTAAGGTCCTGACTCTTGTTTTATAATTTATCACCCCTCCCACACACTCTCCATACCTGCTGGTAAGTACTTATTGATTACTTGGTTAATTATTTGTGATGGACTCACCCTTGATTTATTAAAAAAATTAGATTAAAAAATTGTACGCAAGGAAGAATCCTGCATTTTGAGGAACACAACGCTTGATTTATTCAAAGTCTTATTCCTTCCTTCCTTGATGGTCGTGGAGTAACATGTACAAGTCTGGCAGGAGAAAATGGAGAGAAAACCTTTTCCATGGGAGGCTCTGAGACATGCATCTGACACCTTCCCTTTCATTAAAGCAATGGGGAAAAAATGTGGATCTTACATGGGAATGAGAACATTCTGGAATAAAAAAAATCCAGACTTTTTTCTTCCTATCCATTTTCCTATGAGAGCGTCCTTGTTGAAAATGTGAGCTGGAAAAAAGGGCTGCAAAGTCGTGAGCCTGCAGGTTAGGGACCCAGCAACTTGGAGGAGATAGTAATTTGGGGACGGGTATTATTTAGAAGTCAAAACACACTGACCATGGGGCACCTTTCTTTGATTTAGTTGGACATTTACTCCTAGGTGAGAGCCAGAGCCATAATCTGAATTAAATATCTACTAAGAAAGCATCCCTAGCAACCCAGCAGGGAGTGATGTTTGGTTTGGCTTTGACTTCAGGAAATCCAAAGCCAGGTTTATCTCTCTTAATTCTGTGAACTGGACTGTGTGTGAATCTAGGGGGCAAACAACATCAATATCACATCTGTTGCAGGAGAGAGCATGTGATTTTGGGAGGAAAGCGTCTACATACTGAGTTGAAAGGATTACAGTATTTAGCAATGAAACCCACAAGGAGACTCTTTGGCAAGGATGAAAGTCCAAGTATAAGGTGAAACATTACTTGTCAGAACAAAGGTACAACAAGTAAAAACCACCACATATTAAAATCCCTAAGGTAGCTGAAATCAGTCAACAAGAAGTTTTTAGTACCTAATGCCAACTTATAAAATCATGCGGCCATGCCACAACCCTTGGATCTTTAAGAGAGTTGGGTATAGTACAAGGTAACAGAACTCCACAATATGAATAGCTTTATAATGGGCTCGAGAATAGTGAGTAAAGTGAGGTGTGGGGATCATAAGAAGTTTCATTTTTGTTTTTGAGGGCCTGAGAGGGGACAATTGCTATGCTAAATGCTTTACATGCATTATATATTATGTGACTATATGAATATATATGTTTATTAGCTTTCAATCATATCTATTAGCTTATGCATGTATATACATATTCAAATGCAATTATTTATACAAGCTTATATGGATAAGTATGTATATTAGCTTATATATGCATGTCTATTACCTTTATACACGTTATCAAAACACTGCCAGGTGGCTGTTATGCTGCATTGCAGGAACTCAGAGAAGAAGGGCTAAGTAATTCATGGGTAGGCTCACAGCTAGGAGGCAGCTGAGTGGCAGCCAGACCCTGGGAACACCATGCTGACTGAAGATGCTCTCCCTAGAAGGACGACTGCATGCCAGAGATGTTTTGCTAACTGTGTAGAAACCTTTATGAATGCAGTTCTGGGCTGCAGAGAGATTCTCTGAGTCAGTATTTAAACATCAAGACACACCCCCCCGCCGCCTCCCACCTCCCTTCCTTTTAACGCCTTTGAGCCTGAAATTGTCATATCTTGTGAGAGATTAAACCAAAGCAGAAAAGTGCACGGGAAATGTAGGCAGTGATGTTGTTACTGCCGAACACCCCCCCACCAGCTCTTTCCTCTTGGTGAAGCCGAGACTTGGTGAAATCTGGGAAGTGACTCCCTCCCACCAGGTGACATCCACAGTCAGCCGATTTTAGTCTTCCCCGGCGCCAGGAGCCAGGTGCTTCCCTGGCAGGCCTCCCCTCTGCAGACAAATTCAGGGAGGCAGGGGGAGCCACGGGGAGCCCAGGGGCTGTCCCAGCTCACACACGTGTCCCCAGGGGGAAGAGCAGGGCGGGGGGGGGGGGGAGGGGGGAGGGGGAAGCAGCCTAGCACCAGGGAACAAGTGGGTGACAGATGAGTGATGGCAAAGTCCCTGAAGGGCCTCATTCCCTTTTGCTGGGTAGTATTAATGAGGCCAAGAGGGCTGCACGGGTAAAAAAGCAAACTCCTCCACCCAGATGTTCCGGAGCCCAGGTCTCCCCTCAGGTTTGGGCAGGGTCTCTCCCCTGCGTGTGCTGTGCTCTTGGGAGCCTGGGCTTTAGAATTCAGTGTTCCCTGCTGCTCCCTCCGATGACCTGCTCGCTCACATCTCAGGTGCCTTATATTAAGCTAAGCGCTTCCTATACGCACACCCGCTCACAACCTCTGGCTCTGGGTTGGCCACACTTGCTCGCCCTGTTGGCCATTGGTCCCCTTGCCCTCTGGCCTTCCTCCCGGCCACACCTCTGCGCAGGGGACCCTTCTCTCTGCAACCTGAGGGCACAGAGGGATGCCTGAGACCCTGAGTTCCCACTCTTTCCCCTGATGAAACTTGTTGTCAGCAGAGACGTGGGGAAGGGGGTTTGGCGGTTGATGTGAGGAGGGGGAGGAAAGGGGAGCAGTGGAAGGAGGGAGGGGAGGGATCAAGAGATGGTGGCAGTGCGGTGAGGGGCGAGGGGAAGGACTGTGAGACGGGCAGCAGTGGGTGGGGGACAGGGAAGGGGAGTGGAGGAAGTGGGAGGTGAGAGAGCTTAAAAATGCATTTGTTTATTTTTTTCCTTTGGGCTGGAGCAAAGACAAGGGGGGAGCTGGACCCCCAACTGGGGGGGGACTCGGCACTTGGGTCCCTAGGGGGCGTCACAGCTCCTTCACAGCCCTGGGGTGTCACCTACGCACTCCCATGGGCTTGGCAAAGAGGGCCTGGGGAGCACGGGCTGCTGCTGAGATGTGTGTGGATGGGGGGGGTGGTGATGGAGACAGAGATTTTTGGTTGCTTGTGGCCCCAGTGGACGGTGGTGGCAGCCTGGCTAGGGCGACTGTCTCCAAGTTGCCAACCTGGGCTGGTGGCGTGGTGACTCATGCCTTGAACATCTGCTTTGTGTGCCACGACCTTCTGTAAAAAGAGTGGAAACTGAAAGAGGACCAGAGTCCTTGTGATCCCAAATGAGAGAGGGAGACACTCCAGTGAAATGCCAATGGCACTGGTGCCCTCTGAGATCAGGGCACATGGAAACCAGTGAAGAAGGGCCGAGTGGATGCAGCTGACCCCGGGCTTCCCACCATCAACGGCTCGGAAAGGCAAAGTGAGAGAGAAAAACTGTTATTGCCAGAGCTAACGGGCAGGTCCTAAAAACTGCTGTTTTGGAAAGAATGATACCTCTCCCAGCTTCTGGGAGAAAGGAGGTCTCCAAGTTCTCTCCCCAAGCACCTTCCACCTCCCCTATTTCTGCCAGCCCCAAGAGATGTGGTGTTTACAACTCTCCTCTTGGACATTATCACACTGGGAAAATCCCTTTATCCTTCTGCGCTTCATCAATAAAATAGAAATACTCTTGACTTGATGGTCCCCAAAGCCAGGTGACCGAGGGAGATGGATTCTCTTGGTGGCCACCAAGAGTGGCTCAGGTTTCCATCCCTGCATTAATCAAGTAGAGGCTGTAGCAGGGAGTGATATTGGAGACCGAAACCTCGGGAGGATCTGCAATTCACTAGAAAGTCCCACTATTGCTGCATAAGAAGAAAGGACTGGTTCTTCCTGGTTTATCTAGAGCAGTGATTCCCAGTCTCTCAACGGGGAGTGACCTGCCCTGCAGAGCAAATTTAGTAATGTCTGAAGACATGGATTGTGACAAGTGGGGGAAGGTGCTACTGGCATCTAGTGAGTTGAAGTCAAAGGTGCTGTTAAACATCCTTCAATACACACAGCTTCACAACGAAAAATTATCCAGATCCAAATGTCAATGGCGCCCAAGGCAAGAAACACAATCTAGATCTTCCTAGTGCCCGAGAGAAGTTGTCGGTGTCAGAGATGAGTTTCTCACCAACCAAATCACAAACATTCATCAGAAGGTGAGGGTGAAAGTGATCTCCAAAATCTTAAAGGAAGGAAAACGAACTTGAGAAAACAGATTTTCTCCATTTCCATTTTCACGAAGAACAGTAATAATCTATACAAATGTAAGGCACCCTAAGCTGAAATTTACTTACTTAGTTTGCTGCTTTGAACATTGCTGTGTGTTTCTACCAGTCAAATCCTTTAAATTACATGCTCATTCTGGAGATAGAAAGGAAGGAATCTGCATTCTTATTTGGAGCAGGCTGTTGTCGGGGGAGCCTCAGAAGGGAGGCAGCAGATGGAAACCACAGAAGCAAGGAAGTCCCCACATTGAGGGACATGAGAGGGAGGAAAAGGGGGGACCAGGCAGGGCCTGAAGCCCATCCCCATGGAGATGGTGGCTTGGGCCATTAAGCTGCATGAAGACTATGATCCATTTCAGGTCCTCTGAACTCAAGCTAGAATCTCTGATTCCAACTGAACAGGCCCGTAATCTCAAGCAGAATGTGATTATCCTTGAATTTAAAAGATATATTCCAGTAAGGAAAGCACATGCCTCTTAGTAAAAAAATAACAGCTTTTTAGAGGAGCACAAGCAGGGAAGAGGTTGCTGGATCTTTCTCTTCCGCTTTGGATCAAGGGAAGCGTTTCTGCCTAATGGTGGGACTGAAATGATATACTGTGAAGGGACCCAACGTATCATACAATACAATCTTCTGCATCCATCTGCGTTCTGCTGCCCCTCCACACTGGCTTCTCTGGGCATCCACTCTTGTGCCCCCCTCCCCCTGTCCTGCAGGTACCCCAGGAAATAAGACGCAGAAAGAAGGATGCTCTGGTCAGACTTGCTAGTTGAGGTGGCAGAGCCAATCTGGTGAGTGTGAGCAGCCGGGATGGATCAGGGATAAGACGGAGCTCCCAGAGTCACGGGAGAGTGAGAGACCCAGCCTGGAGGTCGGGCTTCCAGAGCCTATTCGCAGAAGCACATGGCAGAGCTGCTGGGAAGGGGAGGGGCTGCTTGTCTGCACCTGTGCTGGCTGGCACCCAGCCCCGTGGCCCATCTACATCAACTCACCTGCAGGATGGAGGGGGTCATGGTCTCAGGCTGGCAGATGCAAAAGGAAGGGAGGTGGGAAACTACCAAAGGAGAGTCTGGAGGAGATGCTGGGCGGCCAGAGCGACAGGTGCCCTCTGTTGAGGAGGAAGGCACGTGAGAAGGGAGACTTGACGGGAGAGAGAAGGTTGAGACAGCAAGGAGGGTCAAGGGCACACTGCCAGGGAGAGCTGACAGTGATGGGGCGTGTGGGGAGGGGTTTAAGAAGACCTGAAACCTCCCTTGTCCAGGAATGAGAGGTAGCGATGCTTCCCTGTGTGGCTGTCACAGAGGAGTTCATTTAGATAATAATTACAAGTAACAAAGTGACGATTTAAACTGTGTAAGGGCAAGAACGAGTGCTCAAGAGCAATGGGTTTGTCTTTAAGTCATGTTACTCTTTTTTCTTAGGGGGTGACTTTTTGAAGTTTTATTAAATCTTTTATTACAAGTAATTGTATCCAAAACAAAAATAAATGCAGATAATAAAGAAGAGTATAAAATACAGAGGAAATGCTGTCAACAGTATCTGGTTTTAGTTTTCCTAGCGATTAGCATGAATTTAATGAACTAGATTTACACCTTTATTTTCTAAAAATTTCACTGCTTTTATAACCCATGGTGTCCTCTTTCTTGTATTCTTTTCTCTTTCTTGAAGTTTTTTTTTTTTTTTTTTTAAGGATGCATGGGATCCTTCTTTTTTAAAGGATGCTTTCTGATTGTAATATGCCTGTATTCTTTCCTCCCACTTACCTATCAGCTGGGTATGAATTTTCAGGTGGAAAATCATTTCCCTCAGAATTTGAATTTAGTATTCTGTTGTCTTTTTTTAATTTTTTAATTGAAGCAGAGTTAATGTATAATACTATATAAATTACAGGTGAACAATACAGTGACTCACAATTTTTAAAGGTTATGGGGAATAGAGCAGATATTTTATAATAACTATAAATGGAGTATAACCTTTAAAAATCAAGTCGTGTGACTTTTGAGATGATTCTCTGACTACCTGTGTGTGTGCGAGACTGAGAGACAGATTTCCATATTTAAAGTGTCTGAGTTTTATCAGGAGGGAGAAGATACATTTTAAAAAGCACCATCTGGTGGGCCTGGTGTAGCTTTAGTCCCTGAGGATAGAGGGCCATTTCGTGCCCTAATGACCTCATGCAAAGAATAGCTCTGCCCCGTCCTCAATATCCTCCATCGCCCTAAACTCTCAATCCAGCTATGGGGTCTCTTACCAGCCATGAACAGAAGTCAAAGTCTGCGTACCCACATCTGCCTGGACCTGTGACATCTTCCTTTCACCCAAGAGGGCGTAGGGCAGGGCACTGGCAATAGTGTGTTTGAGAGGGTAGGCGGGCATTTCCCCATGGGGATAAGGAGCTTTCTGTACCCCAGCAAGGGGGACAGACCCCATGGGTTTAATGCCAAAGGGAACGGTGTCTCCATTCTCCCACTGTCAGGAACCCTAATGCTTTGGGACAAATGTGCTCCTGTGGAGAATCCTGATGCCTGCTTTCCTGGCTCCTGGCCTTGGTGGTTCCAACTTGAGCTTCCTCTTCTTAGCGGGATGGTTCTGGAGCGGTGGTGGTGGCCATTCCTGCTCTTGTGGATTATTCTGGTTTCCCCTGGGCCCATCCTGGCTCTTTGGCCTCAGCTCCCTGCCTCACCTTTCCTGTCTTAGCTTTTCTGCGGGTCTTAAGTGCCTCCCCATCATCCACAGGAAAAAACAGAAAATGCAGACTAGTCCTTTTATGACCTGACTCTTGCCTATGTGCCCAGCCATCTGCTGTCCCCCCCGCCTGCCTTCGCTTCCCCACGCTGGGTCCTGGGTCCTGGGTCCGGGCACTCATGCTCCCACTGGCTTCCTGGTGAAACATGCATATCCTTTGGGTGCCTTTATGATGCCCACGCATGCAAGCATGCACCTCCAGCTACAGTGTTTACCAGGCGGCTTCTGCAAGACCCTGATTCTCTGTGCTGTAGTCTCCCACCCCCTTCACCCCCAAACGCTGCACATGGTGTGGGCCAGGACCCCATTTCCTTATCCTTCCAGGGCTTAACACAATGCTGGAGTGATAATAGCAGCTCCATGAGGAGAGAATAAATGATTGAAAAACCACTGTGCTGGGCTTCCCTGGTGGCGCAGTGGTTGAGAATCTGCCTGCCAATGCAGGGGACATGGGTTTGAGCCCTGGTCTGGGAAGATCCCACATGCCGCGGAGCAACTAGGCCCGTGAGCCACAATTACTGAGCCTGCGCATCTGGAGCCTGTGCTCCGCAACAAGAGAGGCCGCGATAATGAGAGGCCCGCGCACCGCAATGAAGAGTGGCCCCCACTTGCCGCAACTAGAGAAAGCCCTCGCACAGAAATGAAGACCCAACACAGCCATAAATTAAAAAAAAAAAAAAAAAAAACCCCACTGTGCTTTAATGAAGCTAATTTAATATGAGGTGACTGTAATTGGTTCTCACTCTTCATTTCATTTGACACTAGAACATTTCAAGTCTGGGCTAAATTTGAACAATTTCTTTAATTGTAGGAGGAGGAATTCCCTCTACATTAATGCAGACAGCCAAGACCTCTAAGTGCCTCACGAAACAGGCCCGTGGCCCCGGGCGGTGGGAGGAACCAGGGTCCCCTCACTTCTGTCCTGACCTGGAAAGGACCACCCTGAAGCTACTCAGGATACAGTGGCCACTCTGCTCTTTATTTGAAGATGATGGGTAACTGTTTCCTGTGCAGATGTGTTACAGTTGTGATAACCACAGGGATAACTGAGGGGACAACCTGGGTAGAATGATTCGTGGGGAGGACCAGAAGGGATCCTCTGGGGCTCACGTGCCCGAGAGAGGCTGGCGGATGGTGACAGAAAGCAACAGAAGTCAACTCTTCCCATCATGATTCAGAGTGAGCCACGGCTGGCCCTGTGCACCATCTCCTGCTGCAGTGATGCAGTGCATACCTGTGACTGATGTGGAGAAAGAGGCAGAAGTGGGACTCCAGGAATGCTTGCAGAGCCCTGGGGGTGGGGCTCGGGAAGGGGCCCTGAAACTTGCAGAAGGCATGGGGGCCAAGCATCGCCACCTGTCCCGCCCTTGCAACTTCATCACTATGCACAAGACAGACATTTGATTGTAATCCACAGTATTAATGGACCCCTGTGGTGTCTGACAGGTTCCCAGGTGTAGGGGGATACATTGGCAGGTGACAACCATGAAGAGAATTACTTGCAGAAATCTATGTAAGAACAACCTACAAAGGTACTCTGTACAGATCACGATTCCGGAGCCCCAGGCTATTTGCATGCCTCTCGACACCTGCAATTTGTCACTATCTGACTTACATTCGAGTAGCCAGGACAGAGCCCGCCAGCCTCAACGTCACCTCTAAGGACAGCACAGTGTGGGATTTGGTTTCCTTGTTTGGGTCACTGTGTGCCTATTTATGGCCAAGGTTGGGAGTCTCCACTTGGGTCAGGCTTTCAGCTTGGTTTCCGTTAGTGCGTGGGTAGTAAAATCCTGGTTACTGACCGGCAAGTTCAGAGTAACTTCCTCTAGTGTGGGGTTTTCCGCTCTCCCATTTGGAACGGGGTTTCTGATGGATGAAGTACGAGAATATCCTTTTCTAAGATGCTAACAGAGATTAAAATGTCAAAGCGCAGTGGTAAAAAATCAATAGCCTTTGAAACGTTCAAAGACCACAGCCAATGAATGCAAGTGTGTAGTTTATGAATTTTAGACCCCCTGAGCCTCCTTGTCAATATCTGTCCTTGCCTCCTTTCTCTTTGCCTTCTCGTCTTCTCTTTGCCCCTGATTTTGTCTCTTTCCTCCTTAATAGCTCCTTCTCTGGGTCTTTAAAATATTTATTTATTTATTTATTTATTTATTTATTTTTATTTCCTGGCCATGCCTCATGGTATGTGGGATCTTAGTTCCCTGAACAGGGATCAAATCCGTGCCCCCTGCATTGGAAGCTCGGAGTCTTAACCACTGGACCACCAGGGATGTCCCTCGGTCTTTTTATATATATGTTTCCCCCTGTATTTTTCTCATGTGCATTTTCTTATATTTCATCTTTTTTTCTTCCTTTCTCTGTTTTTTCTTCCTTATCATGACTCTCCTCACTTCAACAATGTGACAAATATATTTTGAAGTCTTATCATGTATTTATTAAGTAAAGTTGTTTTTCCTCAAACATTTGAAAACCTATGAATACTTTTGTGTCCCTTGCTTGCCCTTTAAAAGAATGACAAATGCTGTTGTTTTTGAGGTGGTTGATTAATGGCATGTGATAGAAAGAAATACTCCTCATCCTGCTCTAGAAGATGAAGAAGACACCCCATCCCCATGATGGTACTTGCATAGCCATCAGAAGCATTTGGACCCCTATGGTGATTGGAGAAGAATCGCTCTCTAGTTCTAGTTAGAGAGATATTCTAGTAACCAGATGGTTTTTGCTTGGCAGTTTAACAAGCAGAGTGTTTACTGGCTCTGAAAACTCATTCAGTGCACTGTGTCCTAGGCATTCGTGGTTCTGCTTTCGTCCCTTTTCTCTGGTGGCCATGGATTTGATGTTCCCGTCACATTTATTGTGCAGTAATTGAATGTTAATTCTTTGCTTAGCCCACTGATAGGCTCTCCTTCCATAATTAGGTATTTATTTCCTTGCGGATTTCCTATGTAGAATAAATGTATACTTGTATGTAACGTTATTCAGGAATTTAATTTTGATGAACTATTTGTTAGTGTTGACCATGTGATTAACTTTCATAGTGAGCACCTTGAAAAGTAAGAGTATGTCATATATTTTATAATGTTTTTTTATCTTTGTCAGGATTACTGGACTGGAATGTTGGGTATGAGTCCAAGGTCCGTTTTCAAACTTTTAATTTCCTTGTGCATTGAGCTTATCTATGTGATCTTTTCTTTTCTTCTTCTTCTTCTTCTTTTTTTTTTTTTAAGACAGAGCAAATTAGAAGAATGACCATGCCCTTTCATCTACCGAAGGGTTTGGAATTCAATTTTGGCAGAATTCTCTTAAGCCAGTGGATGCATAGGTCAAAGTCCTTAGAATTATTGCAGAGGCAAACATGAAACTGAAAACCAACACATCAGGGAGGGGCTCTTATTTAAATGCATCTGGATCCAATAGATATAGAAAAATTAAAATACCTTTATCAGAAATATTGACCAGTAGATCTTTATAGTGCCCTAAATGGTTTATAATTCAGTTAGGTGAGTTAAAAAAATATTCACTGAACTAGAGATCAAATTCTAACAGGAGACTCATGGTAAAACCTGTTAGCATCACAACTCACACAAGACACTATTTGATTTAATGCACCATACACCCCAGACTCCACTCATGTAAAAGGATGCTAGATTCCAACCCGTTGATCTTTCTAGCATTCAGAGAATCTGTGAGTCTCTTGTGTTGGTGACTTTGGACTCAGAGATTAGGACTAAGTCTGTGAAAGTGCTGTGGATTGTGAATTACTTGGTGTGTCCCAATCTCGCTCCATATTTTGACAGCATAGGCATGTCAGTTTCATGGTGGTTCTGGTACCCTCACTATTTCATTCCAGGTCTGAGAAGAACACCTTCTATGACTCAAGGGCCTTTCCCTGACAGAGAACCAGTCTGGTGTTCTTCAAACCAAGTGGCAAATCCTCGGAACGTTTTTCCATCTGCAAAGCTAGAGGTAGAGAGAAGGGTGGAATGGAGTGAGGTCAAGGAGTGACCCAGAAAGGAGAGCAGAAGAGAGGCGTGGGAGCACCTTGTCCTTCCCTTAGTCCCTGTGAGCTGCCATTTCCATCGTGAAATTAGCATGTGTTCAAGATACATGAAATTAGGCAGAGGTTTTGGGTCAGGAATTAACGAAATGCAATGTACAGAACCTTGTAACATTACCTTTTCTTGGAGGGGGGGTACCTTTGGAGATAATGGCTCATTGACTGTGCTGCAGGAGAACGATTGTATCTAACAGTCTCAGGATTTGAGGAATAGTAGAAGGAGGAGACAGGGGCCAGTTAAATTTGTGCAATATCCATGGCTAATTTTGCAGGCCAATTTTAAGTAGGTGTTTATGGCCCTGATGATAATGGAGAAGTGTTTGCAAGCTTCCCTTGTCACTTTAGATGTGAAATCTATCACTAGGAAAATGTACCTTTTCAAAGGAAAAAAGTCTGCGTTGTCTACTTATTTCATATCCACATGGTCTTTAATAGTTAAACGTCAACACAGGAAATTGCATTTCTCAGTTTGCAGGAGGATTTATTATAATTAATTTTTCTTTTCTCTTCAAAACGCTTTGTGTATCCTGTTTATTTGGCTTAAGAGCTTAGAGCATTATACCACTGATAGATTCGAAATCTAAATCATTGCAAGCTGCTTACATCTCAAGTACTCCATTTTTTAATAGTTCTCTCTGAAATTTCTGAACAGCACCTAACAAGTCTAACAACAATAAGCCATTCTTTCCTCTCTTTAGATTATCCATCCTATGGAATATCTGTGCATAAAACTTCAGCTTTAGACTTTGTCTAAACCTCTTAAAAATCAGTTTAAAATTATTGTGGGTCCCAATGTCCAATGCAGTGCTACAAATAAAATTCATTTTGACTCTTTAGCTCCATAATGTTGGGGAACAATTTCAGCACAGAATTGGACACCATGAGAGATGAATTTTGAATAACACATAATGTAACATTAACACAATATGATCTGTGTTAAATAGACCTTGGCTATCACAAGAGTGAAAGACAAATCAGATAATCACAAGGGGATATGTTTTTTGCAAGATTTTGTGGTTTTCCATTCAAAACCAAAAATGAAGAATAAATTTCAAGTTACTTACTCATGGATTCTGTCAACTTGGCCATCGTTGAAATTTCCTCTTTGTGCTTTTCCTGGAGGTGAGAAGAAAAGATAATTATGTATAAAGCACATCTTAAATATGAGTCAACACAATGGGTCTGTAACAACAACTCTCTCTTTCTCTCTCTCTCCCTTTCTCTTATGTTAGAATTTGGTCACCAATGATGAAATGAATTTTAAAATCTCACATTATTGCTATATGATCAGTCAGTCACTGAAAAGAGATTTTTAGAATCCTAAAAAACTTGTCAGTGCTCTTGGAAATGAGCGTCTGTCACATTGATCTTGGATATATATAATTGGCGACACACGACCAGTTTTCAAAACCTCCTTGACATTGGAATTTTGACATCCATGTGCCAGTCTTTTGCTCTCTATTTTCTCCTGTTGAAGCTTTTTTGGTATTTTTGGAGCTAGTATTTTTGTAGTCATTTGGTCTCATTTTTTCCTAAAAGCTAAATAGATTTTGTACATTTTTCTTTGTCTTACTTTTTTGAATTCCTGGAGTTTTTTGAAAGTCATCACTTTTGATGGGTTTATGACCTTATCTATTTTGGGCTGAAAACATTTTGTTTCAACTGGGATGTAGGCTATAACCCACTGAGTCTGAGAGCGAGAATGATACATACATAAATTGAATCTGTCCTAATTAGAAGATTACTTCAGAGCTATTAAGAATAATGGTCATCTCTTCTGAAAGTTCTCTTCAATTTCTTTAATTTCCTTAGGCTCCTAACATGTGTAGTAACTGAAACATTGGCTGCTATTATTTTACTTTTTTTTACAGCCTTATTTTTTTTCTGATGATGAAACTAACACATGCTCATTATTTAAAAACTCAGAAAATATTGAAAAATTATAAATCAGAAACTATAGTTCTCTCATGATGCCACCCCACAGAGAAAACCACTGTAATATTTTGGTGAAAATCTTTCTATTACCATTTCTATACCTGTAAATATACACAGATATGGAAATATAATCCCCTTTTTATAAATATAAATATCTATACTATACATACGATGTTGTAAGCTACTCTCACTTAACTCCGTATCATACATCTTTTATGTCAATAAAGGTAGAATACATCATCACTTTTTAGTGACTGCATAGCATTCATCATGAATTGCACCATAATTTCCTCAACCAGATTCCACTGAATTTGCTTCAGATTGTCACTATTTTATAAAACGCTGTCATGAGCATCCTTGAACTCACATATTTGTGCCCTTTTCCTATCAACACTGAGGATAAATATTAGAGTTAGGTATGATTTGGTTAAAAAGTATGACTATTAAGAATTTTGACATGTATTGCTCAATTGTCCCCCACAAACTTTGGCTCTGACAGTGTTCAAAAACATTTGTTCCTGTATATTCTTGCCAACTTGCCAGTGGCTTTAGCACTCCTCCCCAATCTTTGCCAAACTGATAAGCAAAAAGTGGTATCTTGTGTTTTTATACTGTCATTTTTCTTTCTCCGACCTTCTGTTTATGAACGACAGTAGCATGCTTTCACATGGAGTAGGTACGTCATTGACTCTGTCGTGTAGCTGTCCTCTAGCTCCTGTGCCATCAACACACTGGTTCTTAGAAGCCAAAGGTGGCATTTATTTTCCCCCATGGCCACAGTTTAGTGTTGAGTTCTTCACTGTTGCTTGGCTAGCACTAGAGTCAACATGTCATGGCTTGGGTGTTGAAGTACAATTAGCATCATTATTCATTCTTCTAGAGCCACCATTCCCAAACTAAAAGGGTCTGTGTTGAGTGTCAATAAACACCTTTGCACATCACAAGTACACTTGACTTGCACAAGCCCTGCAATAACGCAGTGAAACCAGGGCACTGCCTCTTACTTAAACTAATAATTGCCCTTGAGAACAGAAGGAGCTAAGAAACCATAATCTACCATCCTACTGTGGTGGCATTAACCTATGATATTTAGCCTGCCGTGTGGTTTATTTCAAGATGTAAAGAAATAGCACAGCTACTGGAGAGGCTAAGAGTGTTGGGTGGCAGAGACAAGACTGGCAGAGAGGAACATCTCACAGCCACGCGGGTTCACAGGTGCGGCACAGAGGCTGCTTCAAAGACGAGTCTAACCTAGTGGTTGATGGCAATTCATGCATAGATGCAACTCCATGGTGAGAACTCAGTGAAATTCATCCTTGGCCTGTAGGAAACTTGTTCTGTCTCTGCTTGCTCTGTCCTTGACTCTCCACTTCACCTCTTAGCCTAGTTCTGCTGCTGGTTTGGCCTCTCTAGTTACACCATCTCTCCTTGTATCCTGGTCTATGGTTTGCTTTCCCTTTGTTCCCTGTGCTCCATCAAGTCTTACTCTGGATCACTCACCTCTTCAGCTTGGCCCTCTTCTAATAGCCCCAGTGGTGAGAGTCCCCAAACCACAGGCACCCAGATTCCAGGCATTATATCCTTACAAAGCCCTGTCAAGTTTGTCTGTCTTCTTGTGTGTGTGTCACTGTGTTATCTCTTATGACCCGGGGGCCCCACCACCTTTTGTACTCCAGTCTTGTGGTGGGTGCTCCTTACAGCTATTTTTATCCAGATGTGTTGGATATCCTGGAGAAATCAAATACTGCCTGTGTCAGCATTTTCTTCTTCCCTGTGCCAGATGGAAACTTCTGACATTGAGAGGGGAGGGGCACTTAAAAGTCCTAAATTTAGCTCTCCCAGTTTGACTCATCTATGGCATAACTTATGGTGGAAATCATGACATATGTTTCTGTGTAAGTGGTTTAGTCATTCGAGGAGATGCCTTTAAACTCCTTATGTCCTTCCCTCATTATCGGAAAGTTGAGGTTTGCAATTACATGACATGTATACTCGATAAAGGATTTACATTTCATTCAAGCAAATTCTCCTCCTTTTTCTAAAGCCAAGAGCTTCCTCCAAAGTAAAATTCCTGGTTATCGGATTTACAATACTGGAAGAGATTTGGAATGATAGCATGTTAAACCTGGACGAGAATCTTTTAAGGAATGTCAAGTCCAAATCCACAGTGATGCACTTGATGAACCTGAAGCCCATGCCAAGAAAGGAATTTCCACCAAGCTGGTCTCTTCTCCGTGTCAACCTCTACTCCCCGAGAACCTCAAGGTCTACCATATAGGGATATATTGTGACAAGAGTCCTTATTCCTTATACAACAATACTGGTGCTGTGTTGGAGTTTCTCAGATTTGCCTTCTCTGTGTTCTTCTTGGAGCAGTCTCATTCACAACAATGGCTCCAATATCCACAAATGGCTGATGGCTTCCAAATTTGTACATCCAGCTCTGACCTCTACATTGAACTCATGTCGTCAACTGGACAGCACCACACAGATGTCTAGTGCATGTTTCAAAGCAACGTGTTCAAGGTTACTCTATTCCCACACACTTTCCACCAGCCAACCCTCAGCCCCTCACACCTGGGCGATTTCTTCCATTCTCTGTCTTTGGTTTATGGGATCACCACCCACATTATACCTAAGCCAGAAATCTGGGAATTCCCCACCTCCTTCTTCCTCACTCCTGATATTTCACTTAGCTTAAATTTGACCTCCCTTCGCTGCCGTCGCTTAAAGGGAATGTTGATATTGCTTCCCTGTGTCTCCAGCCTTACCTGCAACACTGAAGATTTATCTTGAAACAATCCTGGGGGATCTATCTAAAATGCAGGCTTGACCCAGGCACCCCTGCTTGAAATATGTCAGTTCTTCTCTAGCAAGTAAGCATGCAATCCTTGTCTTTTAACCAGCAGGCTGTCTGGATGGTTCTGTCTTTACCTGTCACACCCTAGTTGTAGGTACCTTCCTGCCTTGGCAATCACCCAATTTCCATTTCCTCCTTGTGCTCCCAAATTTATCCCTAAGAATTTCCCTGGGTACCAGTCAATCTCTGCAGTTTTCCCCTACTCTTCCTGACCATCTTTTCTGAGTTTTGTTTCTAAGCATGCTCATACTTGATCATGTATCACTGCATAATTTATTATTTGTGTAAGGGATTCTGAGACCTTTGGAAAAGTCAAGTCCACCTCCCAGTAGTCTCTTGCAGAGGCTCCCATTGGCACAACCATCATGGTGGGAGGAAGTGTATGGTAGACCAGAAGTCTCTGCCACGGAAACACCCTAGGATCCTGAGTAAGGCATTTTACATTTTGGCCACAGTTTTCTGGTCTGTTCATTTCAGACATGGTTTGCTGTTTGCTGAGGTGCCCCTAGAAGTAGTCAGCTATGTGAAGAGGGCACCTGTACGCGCTTAGCTGGGGAGAGAGTGTGAGTATTGGTGATATTTTAAGATGAAAAAGACAGATATGTTTGCTTTGAGTCCTTAAGAAATATCTTTGCTCTGGGAGCCAAAGGCTTTGACAGTTGACATAATCAACTGGTTTACTCATGGTAAAATTAGAACAATACAGAAATCTCATTGTCTTGGAGAAAAGAGCCTATTTGGTCTGAAAATTTATTGTTCTTATTTACTGTGTCTGTGCTGCTTGGATGTTCTTATTATTTTGAGAATGTGAGTGAGTGAGAAGTGTAGAGGTTGGGGACTTTAAAAGGTTTTCGTGTTGGTTTTACTTCCTATCCACTTACTATATTAACCTCTGGAAGCTTCAGTTTGCTTATCTGTAAAGTGGGGATAAGTAGTATCTATCTGTGATTCTTCAGTCACAGGCCCATTGTAAAGAGCAAATGAGAAAATGTGTATTAATGCACCCAAGTGTTATATCCGTGTGTGTGTGTGTGTGTATGTGTGATCATTATTCCCTTTGGCTACCATGTGGGGGTCAAGGGTTATAGTCTGTTCTTGCTATTAGAGGACAAATACTGACCTCTGGCATTTGTACCAAATATAACAGAGCAATTTTCCCTGAAACTAATAAGACCCAAGGCTGCCTACTTTCCAGGAGACCACTCATCATAAGTGTCAACAGCTGGTGGCCATGCACCCCACACCCCTATTTCCAACACCCTCTACCAGAACACAAGGTTCCAGAACCTTGGCACACTTCTTGAAAGAGTTGGGTTCTTTTGCTCTAAGAGGAATTCCACTTACAATTGTGTTGTCATACATTTAATGGAATAACAGAAACATTTAGAGTTTGGGGGAATCATGATGACATGTTTGAGCAAACTATGTCCACAGATGCTGAAAAAAATCCCGATTGTCTTGTTAAAATCATACCAAACTCCTTGGGGAGAGTATTGACCCTCAGGGCCAGTGGGTATTTAATTTTCTTATTGTATGACTGTGTTCCCTCTACCATACCTGGGAATATAAATAAAAGCTCAGCAGTTTGCTTGGGATGTGTGTTGTGTGTGTGGAGATTTATACCCATACTTCTGTTTCAATTAGGGTGAATGTGGCTTTCTACTGGAACCATGCCAGATACATACTCCTCTCTGTCTGAAATGACAGACGGGTTTTTAATGAGGGCAATTATAACAGAGTTTGGCTGTAGCTCAAAGCTACGACTAAGACACTGTGTGTGTATTGGGTGGGGGGGTTGATTCATGAATGCCACGGGTTTTAGAGAGGGTGGAGGAGGGGATTTTCTGCTGCACGGGGCTCCCTTGCACACAGAGGGCAGCAGTTGGTGCAGCTGGGTGAGGTCTGTGTGTTGAGCAGTGTGACTGCATTACCCTCTGGAACCCAGAAGTAGGCTTTTAAGGATGAGGGGGAAACTCGTCATAGTTGATATATTTCAAACCAGTCATATTTGCATTTTGGATATTTTTATCTCTCTAAAAATGTGTGCTTATATTCATCAGAAAACTGTGATTTTTTTTTAAGTTACAACCACTTAAAGGAACATTTATATAAAGTGGGAAATGATAATGGTATTTTATGAGTTTGTATCCTCATTGGACCTCACCTCCAGGTTAAAACAGGGGCCACAAATCTCCCACCTTATTCTTAGATTTCTCAATAAATGTGCCAGCTGTGGTCTCCATCCACAGCTTCCCTCTTCCACTTTCCTGACATGATGCCATAGCAGGTCACCGGAGGACTGATTTAAAAGGAAAATGCCTCCATCCTCAGGTAGCCAATCAAGTTAAGTGTTCTTATAATGTGGTACCACATATTGCCTTGAGTTGCTACAGAAAAATATCGGTCAGAAGATTTAAGAACCACTAATTAGCTTTTTGCCTAATAAAAAACTCATGGAAATGAGTAGTCAGCATGCAGCTATGGTTTGGCACAATAAAATAGTAATCCCTCACATTTTTTTCACACTTACTACACCCTGGCACTATGTTAAGTGCATTGCTAGACTATCTCATTTAATTTCCACCATGACCCTATGAAATAAATGCTATTACCCCCCACTTTGGGGATGGAGAAATTGAGGCACAGAGAGGTTCATTAAACTGCCCTGGGTCACAGAGCTGGGAAGGAGTGGAGTTGAATGTCAAACACAGAAGTTCTAACTCATGGAACCAGAGTTAGAGGAAGAGCTTCGCTGTGTCAAGAAGGGTTGAAGAGGGAATTCCCTGGCAGTCCAGTGGTTTGGACGTTGCCCTTTCACTGCCAAGGGCCTGAGTTCAACCCCTGGTCGGGAAACTAAGATCCTGCAAGCCTCACAGAGTGGCCAAAAAAAAAAAGGGGGGGTGGGGTCTAAGAGTGATGGGGGGAGGGGAGACATGAGGCAGAATATTCCAGGTGGAGAAACAGAGGTGGGGAAACTTGGTACCTGAGGAGGAGCAGATCGCAGGTAGACTGAGGCCAAGTGCAAGAAGAGTAGCAGAGGGCCAGCTTAGAAGATGAAGGTGTAAACTGTGGAGGACCAAGGGGGGCAGGCTGAGTCGCTCAGGAGGGAGACGGGGGCTGGAGTTGGGGTGATGTGTGAAGCTGCGGGAGGAGGAGGCTGGTGCCAAGGCCTGAACCTTGGGGAAACCCAGAGAGCTCCCTCTTAGAAGCCAAGGGACAAGTGGGCTTGAAGAATTAAGAACATGTCCATTAGAGTGTGGTACAATTTTACATGGGACAGTTAGTTTTTATCCTTGATTTACTCAGTGAAAGGCTCCTAGGGTGATCTAAAGATGGATAGGATTTGGGGTAAAAAAAATTTGTAGGGGCGTGTTTGACGGAGGAGGTGAAATTCTTACTGGGCAGGCCACGCAGGAGGCTTTTGGTGATACGGCCTCCTCTGCGCAAGGTGAGAGCCCTTGTCTCCGCTAGACACCCTTTCTAAGGTCCCTTGCATACAGGTCACCCTGCGGGGTTCCCTAGGATGCACCACTGCAGCCATGTTGACCAGACTAGGGAGGGTTCTACTGCGTGGAGGCATTAGGATGTCTTACAAAAATAAATTAAATGAATTCAAGGTTGTGCTTGTACTCATATCATCTCAATTCCCCTGTGCCCTTAGTCTTAGGTGGGAGGAGAGGATTTGGGACATCACCCTGGGTTCTTTCTTGGAAGTATGCTGAGCACATGAACTTCTGTCAAGAGGGACAGTTGTGGGGCTAAGGGTTAGAAACTGCTGGATCACATGGCTGCAGAATTTCTCCAAACCTCTGCGTGTGTCCTCCCCTGCTCGAAACCCCATGGGCTACACTCTAGACTTCCTGCATCGACAACCCAGCAATGTTTCGTAAATGCCCAGTGTGACAGGTTTCTTGGAATATTGATGAGTGACTCATTCCTCCTTTCCTAGAGCTCCTGGAAATATCATAAAATATAAGACAAGCATTATCACCCATGTCATATCAAGAAGTTTCCTTTAAAGAGAATACTGAGCCGGCCTGCAGAGAGGCACCGAGGACACCTGGGCAGCTGAAACACACAGACACTGTTCTCGCTGCCGCCAACTCAGGTAGGCACTCCTGTCCCAGGATGCACCTGTGCTAGGTTCACTCCAGCTTCCCAGGACTCAACTGCTAAGTACTGAATCTTGGAAGCAGCCTGGAATTCTCTCTCGGTCTCATTTCACTCAATCTATTGCCTCCCTCTGGGCCAGCATCTCTCTGAGGCTCTTGTCACCTCCAGAGCTATCTTCCAGGAATCCTAGCCCTTACAGTGGCCGATGCCTCTCCCATTCACTTTCATCAGAGGCGTCAGCTTTGCTAAACCGTCTCTGTTCACAAGCGGAAAGGGAGAAGATTCCATAATTATTTCCTTTCTTTTCCTTTCAGCCACCATACAAGTTCTGAGCCCAGTGAGTCCTCTAACCACTGCTCTGCACTCCCAACTCTGCCCCATTTCGTGGTAAGTCAGGACACTTCCCTTGGAGACCTGGCTTCCACTTACCTCTCCAGGCCCAATTCCCATCATCCTTGCTTCTAAACTATGTTCCAGCCAAATGAGCCCCTTTCGGCACCAGAACGCATTGCATTGCTCTATCCCTCCTCCCACCTTCTTCGCCTGCACACTTAACTCCTACTTGTCTTCGAGGATCAGTTCAGATTTGACCTCTTGTTTGACATTGTCCCCAGCTACCCCTTTTCTAGTGACTGTTCTCTCTGTACCCCACCACCTGCACATACTCCTGTCATAGGACTTCTCCTTCTCGGAGCCATGACTTCCAGAGGCAACAACGATGACAACTTCAGGAACAACTGGAAAACTAAAAGGAATTCATCCCTCGGTTTCCAAAGAAGAGAAAGCAAAATCCCCAAACAAAACTAAAGAATGAATAGAATGGAACAGGATAGAAAGCCCAGAGATAAACCCACGCACAGATGGTCATCTTATCTTTGATAAAGGAGGCAAGAATATACAGTGGAGAAAAGATAGCCTCCTCAATAAGTGGTGCTGGGAAAACTGGACAGCTACATGTAAAAGAATGAAATTAGAACACTCCCTAACACCATACACAAAAATAAACTCCAAATGGATTAAAGACCTAAATGTAAGGCCAGACACCATCAAACTCTTAGAGGAAAACATAGGCAGAGCACTCTATGACATAAGTCACAGCAAGATCCTTTTTGACCCACCTCCTAGAGAAATGCAAATAAAAACAAAAATAAACAAATGGGACCTAATGAAACTTAAAATCTTTTGCACAGCAAAGGAAACCATAAACAAGATGAAAAGACAACCCTCAGAATGGAAGAAAATATTTGCAAGTGAAGCAACTGACAAAGGATTAATCTCCAAAATTTACAAGCAGCTCATGCAGCTCAATATTAAAAAAACAAACAACCCAATCCAAAAATGGGCAGAAGACCTAAATAGACATTTCTCCAAAGAAGATATACAGATTGCCAACAGACACATGAAAGAATGCTCAACATCATTAATCATTAGAGAAATGCAAATCAAAACTACAATGAGATATCATCTCACACCTGTCAGAATGGCCATCATCAAAAAATCTACAAACAATAAATGCTGAAGAGGGTGTGGAGAAAAGGGAACCCTCTTGCACTGTTGGTGGGAATGTAAATTGATACAGCCACTATGGAGAACAGTATGGAAGTTCCTTAAAAAACTAAAAATAGAACTACCATACAACCCAGCAATTCCACTACTGGGCATATACCCTGAGAAAACCATAATTCAAAAAGAGTCATGTACCAAAATGTTCATTGCAGTTCTATTTACAATAGCCAGGACATGGAAGCAACCAAAGTGTCCATCAACAGATGAATAGATAAAGAAGATGTGGCACATATATACAATGGAATATTACTCAGCCATAAAAAGGAACAAAACTGAGTTATTTGTAGTGAGGTGGATGGACCTAGAGTGTCATACAGAGTGAAGTAAGTCAGAAAGAGAAAAACAAATACTGTATGCTAACACATATATATGGAATCTAAAAAAAAAAAAAAAAAGGTCATGAAGAACCTAGGGGCAAGATGGGAATAAAGATGCATACCTACTAGAGAATGGACTTGAGGATACGGGGAGGGGGAAGGGTAAGCTGGGACAAAGTGAGAGAGTGGCATGGACATATATACACTACCAAACGTAAAATAGATAGCTAGTGGGAAGCAGCCGCATAGCACAGGGAGATCAGCTCGGTGCTTTGTGACCACCTAGAGGGGTGGGATAGGGAGGGTGGGAGGGAGACGAAAGAGGGAAGAGATATGGGGATATATGTATATGTATAGCTGATTCACTTTGTTATAAAGCAGAAACTAACACACCATTGTAAAGCAATTATACTCCAATAAAGATGTTAAAAAAAATAAAATAAATTTCTGTTGTTTAAAAAAAAAAAAAAAAAAGAATGAATAGAATGAATAAGGTTTCCTTGAGCAGTTGTGAGTTTCCTGACATGGGATACTGAGTCATCACTTGTCCAGAAAGCTCCAGATGGATTTCTGCTCCAGGAAGTGGTGCAATAGAATGACCTGTAAGAGCCCTTCTAAAGTTGTTTCAAAGGGGGAAAAAATCCTTAATTTCTTTTGCTTTTGTTTGTATGGAGTTGTTTTTGTTATCTTATCAGAGGTGGGTGATGGGGGTGGTGGTGGAGGTGAAGTGGGAGAAATGACAGGAACAGACTGGAAAAACAACTGGTCACTGGTTACTCTGCCATATAAGGGATGTTTAGAAAAATTCACCTCACCCAGCAGGTTGAACCCTCTTTTAAAGACTTGCTCAAGTCCAATGGTGAGATACATATGGTCCGTAGAATGTCTTACGTTTGGCTAATGACTGAATGTTGTATTGGGGAGCCCTGTACAAAGGTACTGTGGCAGCTCTCCAGGCCCATTGCCCAGAGAAAACGATTTTTCTCCAGTTTCCAGTTTACCCAGATAAAACAGTTGCTCAGAGTTCACGACTTCCCTGCCTTTTAATTTCTACCTATGGTTTCCATTGGCAGGAATGAGATAGCTTCCTTCGCTAGGGCTGTGCTGTGTTGCCATGAGGCAATTTGCCATGTTCTCTCTCAAGAACTGGCTGGGTTGTAGCGAAGATCAAGGGATTCATTCATTCATTCATCCATCCATTCATGCATTCATTTATGCTCAGTTTTGTGAGGTACAATCACGAACAGCCTTTGGGAGGGCCATGATCAAGTGTTTTGAAAGGAGATTAATTCAATGGTGAAACTTAGGCCTAGGCTGCCCAATATTGGATAACCCATGTGGAAATTCCCCCGTGATATGGGGAGCCCAGTGGACCACAGTCACTGTTCCTTCCCAAGCCAGGCCACTCTTGGGCACTGCTGGTGTCCAGGGAAGTGGTGTGGATGCTTCTTTTCAAAAGAGACACCATCCCTGCTGGACTGGGTCTTAGGGGAGCCAAATGGGCAGCTGGGAGCCCCAGCTATTGGAGTCACCAGGAGTCAGCCTGTTGCTTACGCATGTGTGAGAAAGGATGCAGGGGACAAGGAGATGCGATACTTCAATCTCTCATCTGTGTCAATACGAAGATACTAAGTCGGAGGGATATTTTAAAAATGTTAGTTTGCAAAATGCAATTTCATAACCGAATGTGACATTTACAGGGCTGGAGAATGGAGGAACATTTACTGACAAAAATCATATCATTTTCTCGTGCTTCTTGCCCATTTTCAGCTTGGACTTCTGTTTGGGCAGAGGAGGGAAAGGAGAGATGGCGACCCCTTCATTAGGCACCTCAAGGCTGATTCTAGGCAGCACGCATCTCTGAGAAGAAAGGGGAGCAAGAAAACACCACTCCTTTATCCTTTGTCTTTTGTTCTTTGTCCTCCTTTCTTTTTTTCTCTCTACTTACAATTAATCATCCAAATTCGGCTTCTGGGAAAATGGCATACGTGTACTTTTCTCTATTCTTCCCACTAAGTACAACTAAAAAACCATGAACATTACAATCATACCTCAGAGATATAGTGGGTTAGGTTCCAGACCACCGCAATAAAGTAAATATCATAATAAAGTGAGTCGCACAATTGTTTTGGTTTCCCAGTGCATATGAAAGTTACGTTTACACGATAATCTGTTAAGTGTGCAATAACTCCAGGTCTAAAAAAATACACATACCTTAATTAAAAAAATACTTTATTGCTAAAAAATGCTAACCATCATCTGAGCCTTCAGTAAGTTGTAATCTTTTTGCTGGTGGAGGGTTTGAAATATTGTGAGAATTACCAAAATGTGACATAGAGACAGGAAGTGAGTAAATGCTGATGAAAAATATGGTGCCAATAGACTTGCTTGATGTAGGGTTGCCCCAAACCTTCAATTTGTAAAATATGCAGTGTTGGCTAAGTGCAATAAAGTGAAGCACAATAAAACGAGGTCTGCCTGTATATATATATCAATACATATAACAAACATAAAAAGTGGAGAGAGGATGGCAGAGTGACCAGGGACCTTGAGCCTGAAGAACAACATGGTGGTGAGTTCCCTGTGTTTTGATTTTGTGTTTTCCTTTTTGCTTCTTATGTCCTAGACCAGACACTATAGAAGCTGGCAACTTGGAAATGTCAATGGATACAGACAGAAAGGCCCCCCGCCAAAAGTCTGCCTTCTCTAGCCAAAGGACTAGGAAAGAGGTAGTCTAGAAAGACAGAAAACTTTTAGATAATAACAGCTCTACTCCAGCCAAAACGACATGGAAAAAAATTGTGACGTCACCCTGAGAGCAGAGGATGAGTGGGGAGCCTAGACTCCTACCCTTGCCAGGCTGTAGCAAGGCACCCCAAACCTCCTGCCAGGGGGGTATCAGAGAAGACAGAGTGAGGAGCCCAGATTTTCATTCTTTCTGAGGGGTAATAGTTTCCCCCTAGAGACCACATGGGGAGCCTGGACTTCTCCCCAGACTCAGCAGTAGTGAAGCAGCCCTCCCCATCCCCACTGAGGTAGCATTAGGAGAATCCTAGTACAGAGTCAGGACTTCCACTACTACTCATCAATAACAATGCCACTTCCACAAAGTGTAGTGGAGACCAGAGGGGAAGCATCAATGAGGTACCCCTCTTGTCCAGGGTGGTATCACTGGAGACTCATTGGGGAGCTTAAACTCTCATTCCCACCCAGTAGTAACAAGGATCCTCCCTCATCCTTATATCAGTGGAGACTGACATCATACTAGGTAGTAATTAGGTGGAACCCCACCACCACCAGAGTGGTGTCAGAGGAGAACTGCTGTAATATGGGATTTAAATAAGATCCAGAGTCTTACAATCCTTCTGATGCCTAGGTTTCAATTAAAAAATTCACTTGTCACAATAAGGAAGAGAAAGAGCTCAGACTGAATGAGAAAAGACAAACACCAACATTGACATGACACAGATTTCAGAATTATATGAGAATTTTAAAGCAGCCATCATACAAAGGATTCAACAAGCAATTACAAACATGATGAAACAAATTTTTAAAAAATCTTAGCAAAGAATGGTAAGCTTCAGTAAAAAATTTTAGCAAGTGTAGAGAAGAACCAAATGGAAATACTAGAACTAAAAATTACAGTTCCTGCAAAAAATGCTCAGTGAGTGGGCTCAGCAGTAGAGTGAAGGGGACAGAGGAAAGAAGCAGTGAACTTGAAGACAGAATAATATAAATTATTCAGTCAGAACAATAGAGAGAAAATAGACTGAAAAAGGAATGAGCAGAGGCTTGGGAACATGTGGGGCTATAATAAAGATCTAAGATTTATGCTGCAGAGTACCAGAAGAAGAGCAGAAAGAGGCTGGGACTAAAAGAGTATTCAAATCTTCCCAAGTTAAAAAAATAACCTACAAATTCAAGAAGCTTAGTAAATCCAATACAGGATAAACCCAAATAAACCCACACAAAGACACATCATAATCAAACTTCTGAAAACTAGAGAAAATCTTTTTTTTTTTAAACATCTTTATTGGAGAATAATTGCTTTACAATGGTGTGTTAGTTTCTGCTGTATAACAAAGTGAATCAGCTATACATATACATATAACCCCATATCTCTTCCCTCTTGCATCTCCCTCCCTCCCATCCTCCCTATCCCACCCCTATAGGTGGTCACAAAGCACTGAGCTGATCTCCCTGTGCTATGCGACTGCTTCCCACTAGCTATCTATTTTACATTTGGTAGTGTATATATGTCCATGCCACTCTCTCAATCTTGAGAGAATCCAGAGAAACAACACATTACTTACAAGGGAAAAAGAATTCAAATGACAGTGGATTTCTCATCAGAAACTATGGAGGCCAGAAGGCAGTAGCACAATGTTTTTTAGTTACTGAAAACAAAGAATCATCAGCCCAGAATTCTATACCAGCAAAAACATCCTTCATGAATTAAGAGGAAATCAAGCCATTCTTAGATAAAGTAAAACAAAGAGAAGTTGTCAAAAGCAGACTCACTCTAAAAGAATGGTGAAGGAAGTTATCTAAACAAAGAGAAAATGATAAAAGAAGGATTTCTGGAACACCATAAACTGAGAAAAGACATAGAAAAAGCAAATATAGAGGTAAACACAGTAGACTTTGTTTCCCGTAATGGTATAAATAGGTTGAAAGTAAAAAAGATGGAAAAAGATATAACACACAAACATTAATGAAAAGGAAGCTGGTATGGCCTTATTAGCATATAGAATAGGCTTCAGAGCACAGAAAATACCAGGGATGAAGAAAAACATTACATAGTGACAAAGGGTCAACCAACCAAGAACATGTAGCAATCTTAAATGAATATACATCAAACAACAGAGATGTAAAATATGTAAAGCAAAAACTGATAGAACTGAAAGGATGAATATGCAAACCCACAAGTATCATTGAAAACTTCAACTATTAACAATTGTTAGAACAACTAGAGAGAAAATCAGCAGAAATATAGAGGAACTCAGCAACACCACTGACCAGTAGGATCTAATCGACATTCATAGTGTACTCTACCCAACAGCAGCAGAATGTACATTCTTTTAACGTGCCCACAGAATGTATACCAAGATGCAACATATCTTGGGCCATAAAGCAAACCTTAACAAACTTAAAAGAATTGAAATCACATGGACTATGTTCTCTGACCAAAAGGGAATTAAACTAAAAAAAATTTTTTTTTCTCTGTTTTTGTCTTTTCTATGTATTTTTTCTTTTCTTCTCTTCGTGCCACCCGCTTCTTCTTCTGACACTCAGGCCTGCCCTCATTCTAAGTGTTGCAGTGAGGATGCAGTTAGTGAAAAGATTTTGGAGTGGGATGTGGCTTTCCTGTTCTAGGGCTTTAAAGGAACTAGAGAAGTGGAATTTTCATTCTCGTAAGCCTCCCTATTGGAGAGGCTCTCCTTTTGGAGAATTAATATGACCTTCACCTTGCTTTGTTCTAACTATCCCTGGGACCTTTCTATACAAAACCAGAGGAGAGAAGAGGCTGGTTGAGATTCCTAGTCTGTGTCACTGAAAATGGGTTTGCATCATTTGTGCAGTTTAAGCCATTCTGAGACAAAAAAAATTAAGTGGAGCAGAAAAAATAGCTTTCTTTATGCCTTATGAGACCTAAAAATTCGACCGTAAATTTCCAATTCAAAAGGCAGAAGTCGAGAGTGACTGCGTCTGCTGGGGACCCTCCCTCCCTGTGGACCAGTCATTGCATAATTTTGTGCTGTGTTCACACGGGCCTCTCAGTGCTGCTGAGCTAGGAAACCCAGTCCTGCCCCCAAGTAGTGAATCTTTCTCTAAACCGTGTATTCCCAATAATGGGCTTCCCACTGACAATTCAGTGATCCCCAATTGTTTGATATGTATCCATAGGAAAAGAAAATGACTCCTGCCACCATTAGTTACAAGGTGGGCTGTTTGGCCCAGCACAGCCAAGAGCCTCAGTTTCTGACAGGCAGCAGATGTTCAGGCTCCCCATCCCAGAGGACAGCAGAAGGCAAGGGGGAGGGGTGGAGGTGGGATTCAGGGAGCTCAAGGCAAAACTTCTTTCCTAAGTCTGGAACCTCTGTGGGGCTGGGCATCGGGCAGATGGTGTTTGCTTTATCCATCAGTCAGGGAGTCACGGCCAGAAGCATGGGGAATGGGGGCGTCCAAACATCATTTTTGAAGCTCTTCAGGATCCCTGCATTTTAAAATCACTCAAGTTTGCTTTCTAAATATCACAGAGGCAATTCTATACAATATTGTGGCATTCCCTGGATCACATACTCTGGTGTAGGGGTGGGGATAGAATTACTCAACTTAAAGCAGCAACCAGCTTAAACATTTTCAATTCCTTCCTGTGGCCTGGACCTTTTCCCCTGGAGACCCTGCTAGCATTTTTCTTGCCCTCTCCCTAATTGATTCTTTCACGTCCTGAACTCAGGGTGATTTTGTGCTTCTGGCTCCTGTGTGGGAATCTACCCTCTCTGTTCCTGACTCCCTATCTCTACTGAGATCAGCAAGGTAGGCTGTGGAGCAGGTGGTATTCAAACCGATGTGGAGAATGTCCTTGTTCCCAGGATGTTCATGCTCAGACACTTAGGGGTGAAGTATCTTGACATCTACAACTAATTCTCAAATAGTCCAAAAGAGAGAGAGGGAATCCACAAATAAGGCGAATGAGAAGGGTGAAGGGTACAAGGATGTGTACTCTATTGTTACTTTTGTGACTTCTGTTGGCCCCCAAATTTTCAAAATTAAAGCAAAAATGGGAAAGACCAGCATGGTGACAATAAGCCACCTCTCTTCAGTCTTAGGTCTGATCAATGGTCTCTGCACTGGGGGAGGTGTCTGGCTAGGGTGCTGATATGCATAAATACGATGGTTACTTGATTTCCTTCCAGTGTGAGATCACCTTATATGGTTCATGAGTCCGTACTCTGAATAGGAGTACCATTGAGTGGCATCCTAAATGTTTCAGATTCATTGCCTGTGGGCTCTTTCTAAGCCTAGAGATGATTATGCTCCATTGCAGACATACTGAATTGAACTCTCTAGGGGTAGAAAAAAAGAACAAGTAGTATTTATTTAAACCTTTGTTTGTGGAGATACCTACTTTTAAGAGAATAAGACAAGGGCTTCTTTGTCTCCTTCAGAAAACAGCACAGAGGCAAAGAAACAAAAAAGAATTTTATTATTTTTTTTGTGAAACTAGGACATGTCTATAGTCCCAAACTATATATAAAGGATATGCACCATATGCAGCAGAAATTGGATCACAATGAAGCCTGTCAGTGAGAAAGAATGACTGATGGACACTGGCGATCTATGGCAGAACTGGCAGAGCATGGTCTTCTCCATCCTGGGGCACAACCAATGTTTAGAACAACAATATGAAGATGTAGGGCTGCCTGTGGGAGTCTCCCTGGACAGTGTGTGACACCACAGAGGGGCCACAGGAAACAGAAGGAAATGAGAAAATGCTCAGATCTGCAAGAAGCAGTCTCCCTGGGTGGCTGAATGGAGGAGGAACTGTGATGGTTGGCAGCTCTGTGGCTGCCAATTTTTCTTAGCTGTAGTGATTTAAGGACTACACCCTCTGACAAAATCCACTATTAGAGCTTCACTTTGAGCCAGAGACTCTCTGCTAGTTTTCAGTCCTTTCCTGGGTCCTCTCTAGACTGTCCTTTCACAGATAGCTGATCCAGGGAGAATGCCCCTCATTCATGAGGAATGAGCAGAGAATCTATTCAAAACTTTGCCAAAAAAGAGACAAACTAGAGGCTACTGAGGAAAAACACAAGGAAACATTTTGTAGCAGAGTAGATGAAAAAGACAACAAAATGATTCTCCACAAACTCAAAGAACTGGTGAAAACTAACCTCAATACTTCAAGAACTAAAAGCAGAGACTCCTGAGCTGTAGGAGGAAATGACAAAACAACAGAATAAAATTAAAAATGACCTAGATGAGAAAAGTAAAGTGAATATAGTAATAGAAGCCACCTTGGATTTGGACAAAAGAGAAAAGACACTGATAAAAATACAATCAGAGACATGGAGTGCAGACTTGAGAAAATGAGCAAAATAAAAAGAAAACAAACAAAAGAGTGAAAAAAAAAAGGATTGAATAGTACATGATGGGCATGAAAGACAAAGATGACTCAATATATTCTTTATGTCCTTGGAGAAGAAAACAGAATAAATCAATAGAAAAAATATTTGAACATATCATTTAAGAAAATTTTCAGATAAAGCTCAATTCTTAACATTGATAGGGCATACTATATCCTTCTTGGAGGAGGAAGAAAATTCATGGACATTGGTGCATATCCTGATGTAAGTACTGGACTTCAAAGAAAAGGAAATAATTCTACAGGCATCAAAGCACAAAGAACACACTGAGAAGGGGAAAAGCAAGACTGTCTTTATATATCTCTCTGGAAACATTCAGTGCTAGAAGACAACGGAACATGGTTTGAAGTCCTTAGGAAAAAAAGTGAGACAAATACTTTTATACCTACTCTTATTTTATACTTATACCTAGTTAAATTTTATACCTAGTCAAGATACCTGAGAGATATCTTTTATTTTTTTAATTTTTTAAATTAATTCTTATTGGAGTATAGTTGTTTTACAATGTTGTCTTAGTTTCTGCTGTACAGCAAAGTGAATCAGCTATGCATATACATATATCCACTCTTTTTTGGATTTCCTTCCCATTTAGGTCACCACAGAGCATTAAGTAGAGTTCCCTGTGCTACACAGTGGGTTCTCATTAGTTATCTATTTTATACAAAGTAGTGTATATATGGCAATCCCAGTCTCCCAATTCATCCCCACCCCCCATATCCATATGTCTGTTCTCTACATCTGTGTCTCTATTTCTGCTTTGCAAATAAGTTCAAATAAGTATTGTTTTTCTAGACTCCACATATAAACGATATTATATGATATTTGTTTTTCTCTTTCTGACTTACTTCACTCTGTATGACAGTCTCTAGGTCTATCCACATCTCTGCAAATTGCACAACCATAATTCAAAGAGATACATGCACCTCAATGCTCATTGCAACACTATTTACAACAGCCAGGACATGGAAGCAATCTAAATGTCCATCAACAGAAGAATGGATAAAGAAGATGTGGTACATATATACAATGGAATATTACTCAGCCATAAAGAGATATGTTTTAAAGATGCTAGCACTCAAGAAACATAGTTCTTGTTGCTTTGTGACCACCTAGAGGGGTGGAATAGGGAGGGAGGGAGGGAGACGCAAGAGGGAGGAGATATGGGGTATATGTATATGTATAGCTGATTCACTTTGTTGTAAAGCAGAAACTAACACACTATTGTAAAGCAATTATACTCCAATAAAGATGTCATAAAAAGAGAAATATAGTTCTCCATGAGCCTTTTTTGAAGACATCATGCATCAAATCTCAGCTGCATTAAGTGAAGAATGGAGAAACAATGAGAAAATGTTGCAGTGAGTGATGAATCCATTTGCATATAGATCTAAGGATAAAATTGTCATGGCAATTATGATTACAGAAAAGAACAGAGAGGTGAAAACAATGGCAATGTTAAAATAATAATATAACTAACAAAATTCAGGTGGTAGACAGGTAGAGAAGATGAAGGTAGTGAAAGACTGTGAAGTTCCTTACCTTACAGAGCAAGAAAATCAGATATGTTTAAAGCTGAAAAATCAAATAGGGAACTATAAGAATATAATTTAAAGGAACAAAGATAAACACTAGATGAACTAGGAATAACAGCATCACCAGATAGTGAAGGAGAAAGAGGAAAGGTGGATGAAAATCAAAGAACCTGAACTTGAATATAGTTTATGGTGGGGAAGCAATAGATTCTGTCTGAAGAACTGAGATACAAGTATAGGATATATTAGGGAAGAATGAAATGAGACTCGGTCTGCCAAACTACAAGTTGCCAAAAAACACACAACAAAGCAAAGCAAACCTAGACCATAAAATGGAAGATAAAGAAAAATAAAAATATTTTAAAGATTTGAAGGCTTAATGTAAAATAATAACTCTAATATATGAAAGACCAAAATATAGCTCTAGGTAATTATCATGGAAAAATCTCCAAGGTATATAGTTAAGCAAATCCTTAACCTTAAGTGAACCCTTAATTCTTTCTTTCCTGAGTCCCGTTATACTCACAGTTAATATTTCAAAAGTTAGCCATCAATTGTTCTCCAATTACCTCATCTGTGATCATTTTTCTCCAACTTGAGTTTAATCCTTTCTCAGGGGAAGACCATGGACTCTCTGTTCTAAGTAAATCCCAGGTCTGCCTGTTTCCCACCATCTTCACAGCTACTACCTTAGTTCGAGGCAGGATCACTTTTTGCTTGGTCTACTCCTGATCTCCCGATAACCGTCTTGGACCTTCTATAGTTCATTCTCTACATGGCAGCTGGAGCCATTGTTGGCTTTGCGCATAAATCAGATGACCTTGCTCCCTGGCTTTCCAGCACACTTGTGATAAAATCTAGGTTTCAGGAGACCTACAAGTCCCTGCAGGACCTCCAAGCACTCTCCCCATAACCGCGTTTACTGATCTCCAGTTTTCTTGCTCTTCTTTCCACATGCCAAGCTCCTTCCCTCCTGGGGCCATTGTACTTGCCAGGAAAGCCCTTCCTCTATGTCCTTGCATGCCTCTCTCTGTCACATCATTCGGGTCATGGTTAAAATCATCACTTCCTCTGAGGCTTCCCTGACACCCTACCTGATATAGAGCTCCTCTCTACCCCCCATCAATTTCTAACCCTATTTTTCTCTGCAACATTCATCTTTACTATGTGTAAGAATGGAAAACGTAACCTGGGGTTAGACTGCCTGGATTTAAATCTCAGCTCCGCTGCTTAAGCTGTGTGACATTGGGCAAACCCTTAAATTCCCTCTACTTTACTTTCCTCATCTGTAAAGTGGAGGTAGTGTGACACCCAGCTTATGGGACACTTGTGAGGGATGAAAAGCCCTTGGAAGGGTGGCAGGCAGAAGATGAAGACTAAGTAAGTATTTGTTATATTATAAAATTGGTATTTATTTACTCACAGTTGCCTCAGTCACTACCCTAAGATTGCCACTCTGGTGTTTTAGTTTGCTAGGGCTGCAGTAACAAAGCACTGCAGACTGAGTGGCTTTAAACCACAGAAATTGATTTCCTCACAGTTCTGGAAGGCAGAAGTCTGACATCAAGGTGTCAGCAGGGTTGGTTTCCTCTGAGGCCTCTCTCTTTGGCTTGTAGATACTCATCTTCTTCTTGTTCCCCCACATAATCTGCCTTCTGTACCTGTCTGTGTCCTAATTTTCTCTTCTTATAAAGACACCAGTCATACTGGATTAGCACTCACCCTAAGGACCTCATTTTAAATTAACTACCTCTTCTAAGACCTTATCTCCAAATATGATCCCATTCTGAGGTATTGGAAGTTAGCGTTTCAGCTTGTGAATTCTGAGGGGACACAATTCAGCCCTTAACATCTGGAGCTCAAGGTGTACAGCCTGGTGAGCTCCGCATGTCAGCAGACAGAAGTATGTTTAGCATATTTCAGTTTGCCCATAACTATCTCTTGAACGAATGGGAGTGCTTCTTCCCTCCTGTCTCTTGCTACATCTGGCATATTCAGTTTCTTCATAACCATCCCTTGAAAGCACAAGAGTGCCTCCTACCCACGTCCCTTGCTCTGTCCTGTGTCCATGAAGCACAGGGCAGCGATGAACCCTGAGCAGAGGACGCATTTGAGGAACGAGCTGCGGGCTTGTGAAGGGTCCACCAGCTTCACTGAGGAGCTGGTGCTGGGCTCTTTGGTGGCTTAGAGACTGGAAAGGACAGGGAGGCACAGAGAACCCTGAGCTTTTGGTAGCGTGGCCGCAGGTCAGCCCACGGTAAGCGGGTGGTGCCAGCCCTCCAGCAGGACAGATCTCCATTCTCATCGAAGGAACACACCAAGTTCAGTCCTTGGCTCTGCTCCTCTCCTGGACTGAGGCTTGGAAGACAGCCCTTCTTGGAAGCAGCTTCTGATCTTACGTAAGGTGTTGGAATCACCAGTGGTTGGAATTTCTCCTGTGAGTGCTGTGGAAAAGGGCGATATTTTACTCGTTTATGATCAGGTAAACCTCACTCTATACTACTGTTAAATTCTCCAAAGGTTGGTTGTGAATTTTAAATCCAAGTTTACCTTAAATGCACAGTGGTCAGGGTTGGGGGTTGGGTCACTGTTTAAAGCAAAAAATAGTCAGTGCGCCTCTTTTGGCAAAAGAAAGCCTTCTAATTTGTGTTTTTTGTTTGTACATGTGGCCTTTATACATGTATCACACACACACCCACACCACACACACCACAAACACACACACACACACCAGACACACCAGCCACACCAGACACACACCCAGCCACCCACACACACACAGACACCACACACCACACACACACCACACACACACACAAACACCACACACCACACACACACACACACACTCACACGTAAACACTCTCACACACACACACACACATACACCACACACACCACCCACACACACGCACACACTCTCTCTCACACACACCACACACACACTCTCATGCACACACACTCACACACACACCACCCACACCACCCACACCACACACCACACACACACATACACCACACACACACACCACACACACACCACACACCACACATACACAATACACTCACACACACACACCACCAACACCACACACACATACCACACACACCACACATACACACACCACACGCACACACACCACACACACACTACACACACACACATACACACACCACACACATACACACACCACATGCACCACACACACTCACACACACACCAGACACCACACATACACACACCACACACACACACACACACCACACACATACACACACCACCCACACCACACGCACAAACCACACATACACACCACACACACACACACGCACACCACACACACCACACACACACACCACACATACACACCACACACACAGCACACACACACACCACACACACCACACACACACACCACACATACACACACCACACACATACACACACCACCCATACCACACACACAAACCACACATACACACCACACGCACACACACGCACACCACACACACCACACACACAAACCACACATACACACGTACACACACAGCACACACACACCACACATACACACATACACTCACACACACACCACCCACACCACACACACATACCACACACACACACACCACACGCACACACCACACATACACACACCACACACACACACCACACACCACACACATACATCACACACACACCACACACACACCACACATACACACACCACACACACACACCCCACACCACACACATACATCACACACATACCACACACACACCACACACACACACACCACACATACAGTCACACACACACCACCCACACCACACACACATACCACACACACACACCACATGCAAACACCACACATACACACACCACACACACACACCCCACCCCACACGCACACCACACACACACACACACACACACACACACGGCACATACACCACACGCACACACACAGCACACACACCACACGCACACCACACATACACACACCACACACACACACACCACACCACACACACACACACTCACACACACACCAGACACCACACACACAAACCACGCATACACACCACACACACACACACTCACCACCCACACCACACACACTCACCACCCACACACACCACACACACACCACACACACACACCACACACACACACACACCACACATACACACACCACTTGCACACACACACCACACACACACACACGACACACACACCCCACACATACACCACACACACACACACACACACATACATTTTTGCCCTACCTCTGTAAGGACCTGGTATCTAAATCAGGTCTAAAACAGGAAGGCTTTATTAAGTAGTTCAAACTGCAGAAAAAATTATTATCCTAGTTTAAGCCAAAATACCACAAAAAACCTAAAGACAGCATCTGTCAGCTTTGGGGATCCTGCTTTACTCTGGGCACCAACCTGTACATTTTGACTTTGAAATAGAAGCTACAGGGACTGTAGTTACCAGGCATGGATGGTCAGGGGAATGTGAAATACTAGGTTTTCTCCTCTTACATTTGTGCTGTCCGGTAGGGTGGTTTAGTTGAACATATTTTGGTGGTTTTGTGAAAGAGTATAAGGCCCTAAAAATGTAAGTTGCTGAGTCATTCTCATAGACAGCCTCGGGGTTTAATTGGAAAGTTAGGGCAGGCATCTTGACTGGCATGTGACATTCTTTGTTGCCACTATTAAAAAAAAGCAGAATTGAGGCAAAGATGAAGGGGTCAGATTTACACAAGAATAACCGCCCTGGGAGATTTTCCAGGACATAGAACAGACTCTTACAAAGGAAAAAAGATTCTGACAAGGTGAGTTCAAGACAATGAACGGTAGAGCAGTCCCCTTGAGGAATTCAGACACTTGACATTAAGAGCTGGGAAGAAACTGCTGCTGAATCAGTCCAGGAAAACTGAGGGGTGACGCAAAACGTGTTTTGAATTCTTTTCTTCAAAAACTGTGTTTTATTTTGTATTATTTGATTCATTAATATTTTAGAGAAATAATTCCTTATCTGTTAGGTTCTCTTCATTTAAATTAGTAAGAATTAGAATTACTAATTAGTAATTACTAATTACTAATTTTTTTTCAAAATTACTAATTTTGAATTAATACTCTTTTAGGTTCAAAGATTTTGAAATTCAGAGATTATTATGGCTGGACTGTGCCTTCAAAAGTAAACAAGACAGTGATATCTGATGATGAGGAGAAACTGAATGGCTCTTTGGCCATATGCTATGCCCTCAACTTCTTCATTTGGATGGCTGTATCACCAGTAGTACCAGCTTGGATTTATTGAAGACCTGGTTTAGAGTGGGTGCAGAGAAAAAGCCTGTGTCTATTTTATAATTGTGTCCTTGAGAGTTTATTCTTCAGAAAAAGTACAGCTGGTGCCCGACATTCTTATTTTTAATGTTTTGGACTCAATTTTGCTTTATTCACAATGTGCAGTTAACATCTAAAATCAATTTTTGTGCGTAAAGAAATGACATTCTTAAAATATTATTAAAATAGGTTTTCACAGGCACTTGGCTATTTGTGACAAAATGCATAATTAGCAGGATTTAGGAGCTAATGGGTTTATAAGCCCATTATACATAAAAGCTCCCCTTCTAAAATAATGTTCAGCTTGTATTTACACGACTTGCTGTGACTTGTGTAAGAAACAAATTGTTCTATAGATTACCGAAGTCTTATTGCTTTGTACTATCTCTTGAAGCAACTAAAAAAATATGGAGCTTGGTATTTTTCGTGGCAGGGCAGCAGAGAGGGAAGAGCTTACACTATATTGGCAGTTTGGAGCTTGAGCTTAAACTGCTTGAAATGACTGGATTCTCAGAGAAATCCTTTGAAAATGTGGGCTTTTTATGGCCAGTGCGTCATCGGTCGTCACAAGCCAGGTTGTAGGGCTGAGGCTGGTGCGAAAGCCGTCTGCATCGATGCATCAATCCACACTTGATGTTTGATACAGGTGTGGAAAGGAACGTTCCACTCTGTAATAGTTTTTCTTTTTAAAATGTCAGCATTCAAATTAAATATTTACTCGCCATCGTTCAATACACTGCAAGATGAGTCAGGGAAGAGATAAAACCTAAACAGAAGTAAACAACAATTTACCCAGACTTGTAAGCTCTGTTTGTGGTTAGGTACCTTAAAATACGAAGATTTAAAAACATGACTGGGCTGAAGGACAAAGACAAATACCATTTGACATCGCTTATATGTGGAATCTAAAATATGACACAAATAACTTATCTAAGAAACAGAAACAGACTCATAGACATAGAGAACAGACTTGTGGTTGCCAAGGGGTAGGGGGAGTGGGGAGGGGGAAGGACTGGGAGTTGGGATTAGCAGATGCAAACTATTATATAGAGAATGGATAAACAACAAGGTCCTATTGTGTAGCACAGAGAACTGTATTCAATATCCTGTGATAAACCATAATGGAAAAGAATATGAAAAAGAATGTATGTATATGTACAACTGAATCACTTTGCTGTACAACAAAAATTAACACAACATTGTAAATCAACTATACTTCAATACAATAAATTAAAAAATAAGTAATAATCCTGTAGTCCTATTTGAATTAAAGGTATCATTAACTCATGAAAATAATATGACTGGGGTTCAGGGGTGGGAGGGTGCCAGGCCCTTCTGCTGAGGTCATGTGATTGAATTGCCCTAATTTGGACTGTCACAGGAATATCTCTAAAAAGGCACTTGTTTCCAGCAAATATACGCCTTACCAATGCCCCCTCTCAAAATGGAGATGACACTTTATTTTACTTCTACTGAAGTGATGGTACCAAGGAGTGATTTTGGGGTCTTTAGCACCCCCATGATTCCATCAGCCTACAGTCTCCCCCAAATAAACAAACAGAAAAGTCAAGCACACAAAAAGACATTCTCTAGGCCCATGAAGCTTCAAGGATGTTGGTTTCCTTGTGTTCATTTCTTAGAACTAGACCCCAAGTGTCTCCTGGATAGAGAGCCCTAGCCCTAACCCCAAACTTAACTTGTGCAAGAGATCTTGATGGGAGTGCAGGAAAAGCTGGAGTGACCTTTGACCAGGTGATTTGCATATAATTTGAATATTTGAATTCAAATACATGTTCAAACTGTTGTTTTTGTGCCAGGTGAAAGAGAGCTATATCTTCCATGTGATACTGAAATAGCTAAGACATATTCTACTTCAGCTGACATGAAAAATAGAAGTGACCGTGGTACAGAAAAAACGTGGAAGAGGACTCATGCAAACATGGTCAGATAATTGGATGTTGTTTTTTGATACCCACGTGCCACTCATGTCTACCTGCAGTTCTTGGCCATTTTGCAGGGGACAAGAAGAGAAGAAGAGAGAGAAAGGCACAGGGTCGGGGAGGAGCAATGCGTCTGACCTTTCAGAACTCGCATTTCTCCTTCCATGGAATGCGGATTTCAGCTCCTCAGCTGCAAAGCCAGAAGTAGAACCATCAACCTCAGCTGACCAATTTAATCATTCTATAAGTGTGGGAGCCAGCTCAGAAAGAATTTGAGAGTTACCTGGGACTTCCCTTTAAAGAGCTATGCTCTTGCTGACACTTTAACATACAATAACTGAGGATCTTGGTCCCATTCCTTGTTTCTTAGGTCTTAATGGTAGGTCTTATAATTTAGTGATTGAGTTAAAAACCAAGGGTCTATGTTGAAGGGAGTGATGAGTTTTATGTTGAGAGTAAGTGAATTTTTTCAAGCTCGGACTTATTTCAACAATGGATTTTTTCAACACCTTAGAGATGAACGAGTGAATATCCTCCAATTAGATCAAGCCCCAGTCCCTCCTCTTTGCAGCCTGATGAGGTTAGTAGAACCATACGCCGGAAGCATGAGCTCTAATTTTTCATGATTAAAGACCTGGAAGGAAAACAAAAAACCTCTCCAACTCAACTGTGTGAAAGACAAAGTTTGCAACACGCAAATTCTCCAAATTGAGGGTCTACCAATTCCCCTTCTTAGGGGGCTTATCCTCACAATCTTTGAGCTTCAAAGTAGGGGAAATGGGCAGTAAATTTCTCTCTCTGCTTGGCTGGTATTTGCATACCGCAAAGCAAGCTAACACAAACTGGGGTTTAGAGTTTTCTTCCTAACTGCACGTAGCACTCACTGTTCTGACTCTGAACATGTCAAAGGACAAAGAAATAAAATGCACTTACTGTTGGCCTTCTGGTTCTTCTCCTTCCTGCCAGGTCTCCTGCCAGGTTAAAGGCAAGGTTTCCTCTGCTATTCCACTCCCACTATGTGACAGGTTACACTAAGGTAATTTGCTAAAACTTGAAGTTGTCTTATTAAGAGTAAACCAGAAGGCATATGCAGTGTTTCCAATTAGTTACCTAGAAGCATATTAGTAACAACCCCTCACAAATATAAAACATCACGCCCTGACTAGCTCAGTAGACCAGAAATCCTACCCAGACCAGATCTGACCATTTTACAAGGGAAGGAATGGATGTACACGGAGCCTGAGTGGCTCCAGTGACAGAGACAGGTCTAGAGCCCAGGTTTCGTGACAACTACAAATCAAGTGTTTTTTTTTTTGCCACAGCATAACCTGACTTGTGTCATTGACACACTTGTTCATTTCCCAAGTGGTGTGTTAGTTTGGCTGGGCTACAGTTCCTGGCTATTCACTCATCACTAATGGAGGTGGTGCTGTGAGAGTATTTCATAGACGTAATCAGTTGACTTGATCCTACATTACCTGTGTGGGCCTGACTCAATCAGTTGAAAGGCCCAAAGGGGAGGGTTGACACTTCCTTGAGAGAGGAAATTCTCCCTGTGGATGACAGCTTCAGCTGCTGCCTGAGAGCTTCTGTCTTCCCTTCTTGACAGCCTGCCCTAGAGATTTCTGACATGACCAACCAGCCTCTTAATCATGGAAGCCAATTCCTTCCAATACATCTCTTAATATATATCTCCTGCTGGTCCTGCTTCTCTGGTTGAACCTTGATGGATACACCAAGAGAGCAATTGTAGTTAAAAACTGGATCTGGTGGGGAATTCCCTGGTGGTCCAGTGGTTAGGACTCCGCACTTCCATTGCAGGGGCACGGGTTTGATCCCTGGTTGGGGAACTAAGATCCCGTGAGCCGTGCGGCGGCACAGCCCCCCAAAAAACAAAAGTGGATCTGATGTGCTGGGAGCATCTCATGAGGTTTCCGTATATGGATGGAAAGAGAAAGAAAAGCCTTGAGTGGCCGCAGGCCACTTATTCTTACTTCATGGAACCAGAGCCTGATTGTTCATACGCTTTTGTGCAACTCTTGTTGCAGAAGAAGACCTGGCCCTGCTGGGACATTGAGGTCCGGATTGCATTCTGATATAAAGACTGATGGACATTGGTTCACACCTACCAGGCACTGGTGGGAAGAGGGAGAGTGGGCAAGAGAAGTGTAGATCAGAAACTCTGACAGAAAGGAGTTGGCATGATCAATTGGTGATTCTTAGGAAAACAGAGCATCAGCAGATGTACCTGCCACCAGGTCACGGTCAAGATGAGAGGTCACAAGATGAGCTTAAGATAGCCAACGGCTGCCAGAAAGACAAGGGAAGACGGAGAACAGGAAGCCAGACTTTGGGTGTGGAAATTTAGGAATAAGCAATGAAGATACCTGGGTGTTTTCAGTGGAAAACTATGCATTATTTAGAGCACACCCTTCTGCGTTTTCTGAATTGAGCTGTTCATTGCCATGGAGATATTTTTATAATTTGTAAATGGTAGAGAACTGATTGCAATGCAATTATAATTACCAATCAAACAATTCTTGTATATAGACCTACAAATAAATTCTGCCAGGTGGAAGTTCAATCAATATCTTTCCTGATGGGAAAAAACATTTCAACATTCCTTTCCTCCATATAAATTTGTGGTTTGACTCCTTTGAACCTGTTGTAACATCTGTATGATTTCCTTGTTTAATTAATGAGTTAAATGCAATATTTGGTCTGTGTTCATTTTATGTTTGAGGGAAGCTGAGGGGTCACTAGGCCCCAGAAAGGCCCATGCCGTCATGCTTGCAGCACAGACAATGTAAATAAAAGTAAACTTTTTAATTTTTCTTTTTTAATTAGGGTAAAATTCAGATCCTTTATTCTTCTCTTTGAGATTAACATCAAGAGATGCTTTTATAGTTTTTGGAAGAAGAGTTAAATGCGCCCTCTGTGTTTCATATTTATATACACATTTGTTTATGTAGGCGTGATTTCTATCTTACCTGCTTCCAAAAACCACGTTTGAGGTGGAACAGAGGGTAAAAGGAGGAAGAATAATAGATTGTCTAGCAGGCCAGACCTCACCTTGCAAAGAGCAATGTCATCTGCAGAACCACAGAGCAGATGGTGAAAAACCATATGATAAAAATAACAGAAGGCTACATGGTAAATACATCATAACAACAGGCAGGCAGCTAATGAGACTGATGAACAGAAAGTAGAAGATGAGGAGGGAGGGGGATCACCCAAGGTTACCAGGTCTGAGATATTAAGGTACCTTGCAGGTTGGAGTTATGTCAACAGTCTCCGAAGAGCCAAGTGTGGTTTCACTTTCAAGAACACTTGGCCTTCCAGTTGCAGGTGGGCGGGGGCAGGAGAGTGCAGGCCTGGGGCAACAGACATCGCTAATTCTCCCCTCTGAATGGATACACTGGAGCAGGGATAGGGGCTATCCCTGCCCTAAGACATCACTGGAACATTGGAGCACAAGTCTCCCACTTGGCCGGTGTCCTGTCCACCATGCTGTCTCCAGCACCATGGTGACGGTGGGGATGGCAATGCTAAGGGTCAATGAGCACTCTGTAGACAATGCAATCAATGGAGCAGAGGGGGGGCACGGTCTACTATTTTCTTAATATATGTGGTTGTGCTGAGAGAGACGATTACTGCAAATTTCAAGGTGAATTGTATGAGATCAGTGAGTATGGAGATTTATACTGTCTGGAATGTAATTCTAAAAAACTTTCCTAAAGGTCTTTTTAAGGAAAATATCACAGAATTAAATTGAATACGTGTCAATAAAAATATTGTGTGCCTCAGGAGGTAAATTACACATTTTATCAAGAAAAGCATTTGGGAAACTCAGATAATATATTAACATTCTATCTAGGGACTGCTGTTAAGAGAAGGATCTAGACTAAAGCTGAACTCCAGACAAAAGAGGAAGAACATCTCCCTGGGATATGTGGGGAAAATATAGACAGAACTGGAAAAGTCCAGAGGCAGCAGCAGTGCATGTGTTTTGACCAAGGGAAGAGGGAGTTGGACATAAATGGTGGCTGGAAAATTAAGAGGACCGGCCTCAGAGCCCTGGAAATGTACGAGTCAGGGGACAATCTCTGTGTGGATCCACGTAGCTCAAAACCTGTGTCATATCCTAAGAGTAGGTACACTGGGCTCCCACCATGGGCAGGAGTGGGGTGAGTAAGAAAGAGGACCTGGCAATTTTCAAATAAAACTAAAATGTTCTTCAGAATTCATAGTACAGAAAATGCTTGGAAGTCTTTTACACGAGTGACCGTTTTAAAACATGGCTCTCAAGCTGTGTGTTTGCTATCTCACTCATAGTTTAGAAGAGGGAAAAAGGAAAATAGGTACGAATGATGTCTTTTGCAGGTTGTGCAAGAAATTCACAGTGGCCCTGGGATGGGGGAGGGGGAACCAGACTTTGCAGATCCCTGAGCTGAGCATGAGGCAGTGAATTGTTTCTTGGGATTATCAAATCAGCCTGAGTCAGTCCCCTGGAGGGTCTGGGAGTAAATAATGAATCACATGCTGTGAGGACAGGGAAGGAATAGGGTTTCCTGAGTGTGATGAGCTACTATTGACACAGGCCTGCTATTGACGTGTCCGGAGCCTCCAAAGCACATTCTTCATACTGGTGACCCCTCTTCTAATCTTAGTAATGGCTAACATTTGTTGAGCACCTACTATGTGCCAGGCATTTCTTTCCAGGTATTAATTCATGGAAGCAATCCAGGAGGTGCTTTTACAGACTAGAGTGGAAAAACTCATCAGGTAAGTTAGCTACAGTTTGTGTTTTAAACGTATAACCATTTTCCTGAGTTGTCAGGTTCAATAATTCTTGGATCTGCTTAAGCAGGGTTCTGATAGGAACATTTGCCTCAGGCTTTCACATGTTTATATAATTTGAGTTTAGCTTACTCTGCTAATTTTAAGTCCTGTCAGGATTTGGAAGAATTTATAGATATGATGCAGGGGGTTGGTGACTTGTAGTGATTTGAAGGAAGTAAATAGGTTCTATCTTTCCCTTTGTAGCCTCTCCCACCATTCAGGTAACATGGCATCTTTACCCTTCTATATGTTTTAAATCTATTATGTTGTTCATACTTACAAAAAAGGCAGCAAAGTCCTATTTAGAACTCTTTAAAGGATGAGCTTGGAAAGCCAGATCATCTTCTTCCATTAGCATGCTGGTTGACCAGATGGCTGTGGCCCCTTTACTAGGCACTAAGTCGTAAAGTCTGGGTTCCAGGACATGGCAATTTAAACGAGGGACTGAATTCTCCTGAGGTCAGACTTGAGGGGTGAGATGTTATGGATAGTAGGAGTTGAAAAGCAAAGCACCAGAACAGGCAGAGGCAAGCCAGGCAGCGAATGGTACAGATCTCTGGGAGAATATTGGGAAGAAAAAAAACGAGATCACAGTTCTCCAAAGAGAGCTTCTTACATAGCAACGCCTTACATCCTGGAATCATGGGAGGCAGGAGCCCTCGCTAGATGCTGAGTTTTCCCTTTTCTGTTGCTCATGTGTGTTGCAATAACTAGGAGGCCACACAATTGATGGAGTTTCTCAGGCCTGCGGAAACACGGGAGGACATGTGGCATTATAACTCTGCTTAGATAACTTAAAAATTTAAGAATAATGTCAGCAATAGCCACCATTAAACAGAGATCTCAGGAGTGGAACAGACTATTTAAGCATCTGTTTTACTTGCGGCCCAGTATTTATCTCTTTGGCTCAGGCCCAAGTACCTAGCTGGCAAGGACCCAAACCTATCCCCAGAGTTGCCTCTTGGGATCTAAAAACTCCAGACGGCCAGAATTGAAAGCTGTCTCTCTGGGTTTCAGAGGTCTGTTAGAATAATTCTGAGCTATTCCAGATAGTGCATTAGAAAATGGAAACAATTCAAGAATTATTTGTCTTGTTTTGTTTTCAGAATCAGCTCTTGGGAAGGGATTTAAATGAGTTATAAATCATTTCAGAGAGAACGCGTACACAGTACAATGTATGCCTGAATGTTTTGGTTTCTTATTATCAGATGTTTATATTTGATGAAGAAATTTGTAAATTCTGGAGTGACCCTTCAAGGGTCCAATCTAAAAGGTGATCCAAAGGTGGTCTGATGGTGCCATTGTCCACTGTGGTTCTTTGTGTCCCTCCCTACATGCACTTCACCTGATGCTTGGCTGGGTTCTGCTTCTGGCACTACAGCTTGGCCTGGGCACTCGTGAGAGCCTCGTCGTAGGAGCTGGGGAATTCTTTGTCCATCTCGTAGACTCAGACATTAATTCCACTGGGGGATGCACCATTATCTCTGTCACTCCAGATTTTTTTTTTTGTCAGGCTCAAGGCTTCTTTCTCCTTTGCCAACTCTTCTTTCTCATCCACTGCCTTCCATTCCCCATTTTTATTTCCCCTTCTGTCCTTGAGGGCTCCAATGTCTGGCACTGGCTGTCCACTGACACATGAGTTTAATAACAGTGGAGGGGAGAGTCCTGAGTGGGTGAGGACTAACACAGGCAAGGGCAGGGTGGGTGGACTCAGCCAGGCTGTGGGTCCTGGACTGAGGACAGAGCTTGGGGGACCTCACAGCCACGATTGTCATTGGATGTGAGTTGTGTACATTCATCTGATCCTGCTGCTGTGCTCTGCCTTGTACCATAACCTCAGACGAATGCAGGAGCTCAAACCAAAGTCTGGGGCTGAGAGTTCTGGGTGGATGGGCATTGAGAGGTGAAATGCAAGGCTGATATGGGCCCTGTGCACTCCCACGCACCTTCCTAGCAGAATGTCCAGGTGGAGGGCCAGGTGAGGGCCAGGTGAGGGTCAGAGGCCAATTCTACCCTTGACAAGAGGACAGGGGTCTGGGCACAATCACATGCTGAGCTCTGAGACGTTTTCCTGAATAACAGCAGGATTTATACTCTTGGATATTCTTCACATGTGACTCATGGCTCCATCCTCAAATCTGGAAGAAGTCATTCAAAGAACAATGTGCTGGACTTCCCTGGTGGTGCAGTGGTTAAGAATCTGCCTGCCAATGCAGGGGACATGGGTTTGAGCCCTGATCCAGGAAGATCCCATACGCCGCAGAGCAACTGAGCCCGTGCGCCGGAACTACTGAGTCCGCGCACCTAGAGGCCGTGCTCCGAAACAAGAGAAGTCACTGCAATGAGAAGCCCAGGCACTGCAATGAAGAGTAGCCCCCGCTCACCACAACTAGAGAAAGCCCGTGCACAGCAACAAAGACCCAATGCAGCAAAAAAAAACCCAACCCCCCCCAAATAAAAACAATGTGTTTCTGCAGACAGATGAGTAAACTGGCAGACAGATGGGGGGACTGTAGATAAACAGAGATGGTAAAAGGTGAGCCTGTAGAGTAAAATGTGTCCAAAGCAACAGAAGTTTGGTGTTTGGATATATTTCTGACTCACAAAGTTTAACCACCTGTTTCTTCTTGTATTTTTTAAAGAAAAGCTTTTTAAAAAGCTATTAAGAGACATCAAAATGATTCTTGGGCATTAGGCCACTGTTAAAATGTTTTGATGGATTTAGAATAAATAAGTTGGAAACATATGGATTTCATTTTTCTTAAATTGAATGTGTGAATTTTAAAATAAAAGTAAAATTCCCCATGAAAATAGAGTTTAGCTTTTTTTTTTTTTTATTGGTTGGGGGGAGTTTATTAAACAAAGGTTTACATGCAAATCAAAATAAATATTTGTAAGGCATGGATACCCTAAGGGCTTCTTTTAGGCACAACCCAGGCCTAGAAGTCTCATCAAGGCTACCTGGATGTGAAAGGGACCACAGCTCTTACGGTTCCTGGAGAAAATATGTGGATAAACCTAAGTAAGAGGATTGTCTGGAGTCTGGACCTGTGAACCTCAAAGGGCAAGTCTTCCTTTGTGTCACTGCCACCATTTAGGGAACAGGGCACCCTGGTTACTGGCAGAAAGTTGTCATTCCACCCAAGAGACCCAATCTGTAGAGACAAAGGGTGGATGAGTAATTATTGCATCCTGATGACATTCATTCATTCACGTTACTCAACCAGACTCTTTGAACAGCCTTCTGATGATAACTTGGCTCCCTCAGTAGATTTTTCTCCTGGCAGTGATGTTTCCTAAGTTGGCTTTCTGGTTTATACATCAGTCTTCTGTGAGTTTAGTTCATGTGAGTTTGGCTCCCTGAGCTCAACATGCTCTACAGACCTGACAAAGTCAAGTTGCTGCTCTTGGGGCCTGAGGGCCAGACCCTGGAACACGGCAATAATTCCAGTCATCACTTGCCAGGCTCGTCCAGGACAATATCACCACCCCAACCGTGCGTGCACAGCAGTCATTTCTTATTAATGTAATTATACCGAGAGTGATGATGACGCCTACCATTCTTTCCTGGCTTATCATGTGCCATGCGCTTTACATGAATCCTTCCAGTAAATCCTCACAGTGGTTCTATGGGACTAGTATCAGTCGTAGTTTACAGCTGAGAAAACTGAGAGTAAATCAAACAAATGACTTTTCCAAAAATCACATAGCTAACAGTAAATGGGGATGCTTGGACTGAGGTCAGCCAGGGCAGTGCAGAGTCCATGTGCCCAACCATACACTGACTGACCTCCTAAACTAGCTCAGGAAACATACCAGCCCTAAACAGCCAGGAGAGCATGTTAGGGTTTGCAGACCTGTCTGGACTGATGTCATTTAATTAACCTTGATTTATAAGTGTTCGTGAATTCAAGAACCTTCATTAAGAACCCATTATGGGAACTTTCCTGGTGGTGCAGTGGTTAAGAATCCACCTGCCAATGAAGGGGACACGGGTTTGATCCCTGGTCCAGGAAGATCCCACATGCTGTGGAGCAACTAAGCCCGTGCTCCACAACTACTGAGCCTGCGCTCTAGAGCCTGTGAGCCACAACTACTGAGCCCACGTGCCACAACTACTGAAGCCCGCCTGCCTAGAGCCTGTGCTCCGCAACAAGAGAAGCCACCGCAGTGAGAAGCCTGTGCACCGCAACGAAGAGTAGCCCAAGTTTACCGCAACTAGAGAAAGCCCGCGCGCAGCAACGAAGACCCAACACAGCCAAAAATAAATAAAATAAATAAATTTATAAAAAAAAAGAAACATTCCCATCTTCATTAAAAAAAAAAAAGAGCCCATTATGTAGGGACTAGAGATAGTAAGATGAGCAATGATCCACTTTCCCACTCTCTTTTTCCTCTCTCCTCGAACCTCCAGCCCTTCTCCCCATTCTCACTCTCAGCCGAGGACCCAGCTTCCTCTTCGACTGAGAAAGCTGATGCCCTCATAGGGAAATGCCCACAGGTTAACAGGTGCCACCCGCGCACCTGCCTGCATCCTTGCCTGTCTCCTCTGCCCTCGGTCCTGTTACTAGCCGGGAACTACCCAGGCTCCCATCCTAGGCAGCCCATCCCCACACTGTACTTCGGATCCCCCCTTCCCTTTTGCCTTCTAACAGACACCATGGCTCAGCATTTCTCTTCTTTCTTAGCATTTTCAGCTTCTTCCCGTCTTCTGTCATTACTTATCCTAAAAAGAAAACCTTTTCTTGTCCCCTTCCCCCGTTAACCTCTACCACCATTTCTCTGCTCACTTTTACAGCAAACGCCTTAGAAGACCTACTCATACTTCGCCCTCCATCTCTCTTAAACTCATTCCGCTCGGGTGTTGCCCTCTCCCTTCCCTTGTGAGCTGCTCCTCCTGGTGGACGCCACCACTGGCCCACGGGACCCCTCCTGCTGAACCATCTGTGGCAGGTGGCACACTTGATCACAACCCTGCCCCCCCCCCCCACTGACACATCCTCTTCACTTGGCTTCTCATTGCTATTGTTGCGCTTTTTTTTTTCCTTGGCTGGTTCCTCATTATTTAGGATGCCCCAGGGCTCAGCCCTCAGACCTGTTCTCCTCTCCATTCTCACTCTGGATTTAAATACCTGACTGTGTGCTGATGATAGCCAAATGTATAATTTATGTCTCCACCTGGAGCTCCCTTGAACTCCAGACTCATATATCTGACAGTCTCGGCTCCACCACCACCACCTCCCTCCTGGTTCACGCCACCATCTCTGCAGCAGCTTTCTGACTAACCTCTCTGCATCCATCATGTCCCTGAAAATATATTCTCAACACAGTGGTCCTTTCAAAACATAAGCTGGGTCCTGGCAGTCCTCTGCTCAAAATCCTCCTTCTCTTCCCTTCTCTCAACAATGCCAAAGTCACACTAAGGCCTGCAGTCCCCTTCCTGAGGTTCCAGTGAGCAGGGACCACCTGAGGGTGGGCACGTGCTCCTCCTACTGCCCTCAGCCCAGGGCAGGCTCAGGGGGCCGGCTCCATCTCCACCACTGATTCTAGAAATGAAGGTGCAGGTTTTGTGGTGCCCTTTCTGGACATGGTCACCCCTTCCAGGGTGAATCAGTACTCTCTCCAATGAACAGGCATTATTTTTGTAAAGAAAAAAATCTTAAAAGAAAAAGGAAGCTGAAAGCAGAAATCTGCCTTCCAAGAACTGGAACTGTGGCTGCCTGACTCTGATTCCCCAAGCCCAGCTCTCGGTGGGGCATCTCCACCTTTCCTAGGAATTCCAAATGCCAATCCCCCATCCCGTGTCCTCTTCTTTCTCCAGCCCAGTGCTTTTGTCCCCGACCTGACCTGGAGAGCCTGGGGTGGGGAGTGAGGGTAGATAGAAGAGCAAGTGGCCAGTCATCCCCCCGCGGGACCAGGCCACTGGGGTCTCCCACCTTTTGCTCTGGGCTTCCTTGGCTTTCACTGCTGGAGGCTTTGTGCATCTGAGTTTGCTGCTGCACACGCGGCCGCTAACAGCCCATTGTTTCGATTTTTCCTTATTATGAAGGATAACCTTGGCCCTTTCCAGGACAGCTACCTCAGGGCCAGTGCCTGCCAGCAGACTGTGCCCCATCCTCCCCATGTTTGCTTGGAGGAGCTTCAGTGCAAGGACATGTCTGGCAGACCGCTCGGGTTCTAACTTATTTTTTAATTACTAAATAATTCAGAGCCCTAACGACGTTGCTGGATGGTTTATATAGTTAAAAGGTGATTAGTAAAGATCTGTGGTTTTGACTGTGTGTTGAACTTGGAAATAATGAAGTACCAGTAGGGATGATTGATAATATCAACTAACACTTACTGGGCTCAGGACAGGCTGCAGAATTTGCGGGGCTCAGTGCAAAATGAAAATGCCGGGCTCCTTGTTTAAAAATTAAGAATTTCATGATGACAGCAGAGTGGTAAACGAAGCATGGGGCCCTTCTGAGCACCGGGCCCTGTGAAAATTCATAGGATGTAGCCCGTGACTGAGCACTGACCCTGTAAGCCTTGAGGGTCCGTACTTCATTCTCACCAAAACCCTTCAAGAGAAAAACTTCTCTTATTTCCATTTTACAGATGAACAAACTGAGGCTTTTAGAGGTTAAGTTACTTGCCCGAAGTCACCCAACCCAACTAATAATCAGGAGAGCCAGGGTTCAATTCTAGGCAGTGAACCCAGAGCAACAATCCTCAAAGCAACAGCTATCTGTCTACATATGAAAACTACCATGTGATAAAGCAATTCCACCCTGAGCCTATATCTAAAATAAAACAAAAACACCAGTTCAAAGAGATCCATCTACCCCACTGTTCTTAGTATCATTATTTACAACAGTCAAGATATTGAAACGACCTAAGTGTCCACTGATGGATGAATGGATAAAGAAGATGTGGTATATATACACAATGGAATACTATTCAGCCATAAAAAAGGAAATTTTGCCATTTGCAGCAACATGGATGAACTTGGAGAGTTTATGCTAAGTGAAATAAGTCAGACAGAGAAAGACAAATACTGTATGATATCACTTATATGTAGAACCTAAAAAATACAACAAACTGGTGAATAAAACAACAAAAAAAAGCAGACTCACAGATACAGAGAACAAACTAGTGGTTGGTTACCAGTGGGGAGGGGAGGGAGGGGAGATACAAGGGTGGAGGAGTGGGAGATACACACTATTGAGTGTAAGATATGGTCAAGGATATATTGTACAACATGGGGAACATAGTCAATATTTTGAAAACTATAAATGGAGTGTAACCTTTAAAAATTGTATAAAAATTTAAAAAAATTAATAAAGAAAACCAAACACCCCAGTCACAGTTTCACATGTCTGTGGGTTGATAGTTGAACAAACACACAGTAGGAAGTGTACATGGTGGACCCAAATGGACTCAGTCTGGATAACCCAGCAGCAAATGGAGAAGGTGGCCAAGCCCAAACTCAGAGCAGCGTTTTGGATAATTGAATTCATGAAATCACATATTTTGGAAAGACCAAACAAGAGCCCAAAGATATCAGACACGAGACAACCTCAGTTCAACTACCTAAGAAATCATCCAGTGGAAGTGCTTGAAGCTCGACCAGCCCACCTGTCAATGTCCGTAGCTTCACTGTTTAGTTTATCTTATGTGGTCCAAGGAAACTTAACGTTTTTATTCTTCAGAGTCATGTTTCAAAGTGCTCAGCCCTCGAGTTGATGATTTGATAGAAACTGTTTTGCACCTGCGTGCTATTCAAACACTATTTGCACGTGCTGTACCCAAAACAGTGAATCCACGGTGGAAGATTAAATAAAAAGACAACAACTGGTTTGAAAACAGCAACTGATTCAATTATGATGATTAAACCATGGACCACCCCCCTCCCTTCCCCCAGCCAGTCCCCTTCACGTTTCCTTTCCAGGTTTCTCGTGACAACTCAGAAAGCCTAAAGCAAGACTACCCCTCTTCCCTGCAGATAGCCTACTGGCATTATCTGCAATTTCTCCACCAGTCAAGTTGTTAGGAGAAGCAACTGCATGAGAATATTCCTGTGGTTTTTATCTAATGGCGTCAACACATCTCTCTGCAGGATGTGTATGGGGAAAACATCACTGATCCAAGAGATGCTTCTTCCCCTCTAAACAGGAAAACTTGAGGCTCAAGTGTAAAATCCAGCTGAATAATTTGCTTTCCAAATTAAGGGAAAGAGCCGGGATGTTTTGTGAAGTCATCAAACCTAATGTGGAGTGAGTGACATGAGAAATTCTGGTTAGGCTAAAAGGCCACTGAGATTTAAACCCACAGGTGAGTTTGCTCTTCCTTCTGGAAGGTGAAACAGAGAAATGTTGCTGGACCCCCTGTATTTCCACCCATCCGCAGCTGGACGTCTAGAGGTGTGCTCTGAGGTTGCTTGCCCCCCTTACTCTCCCTGTCCAGAGGTCTTATTTCCTGGGACTGTGGATTTAGACACTGGTTTTAGTTTGAACTTAACAGAATACCAGATTTCAGAACAAATGTGGGTGTATATTGTCTGTCTCTTTCTCTGGAATGCACCAGTAGTTCATAAACTTAATTTGTTTGACATTTTGCAAGATAAAACACAAGTTGGAGAAGAGAAACTCAAAGAAAGAAAATGGATCATGAGATTTCCTTAAAGAAAGCGTAAGTCAAAAAAAAAAAAATGACTTAATCTGACAATATCCTCAATAGGAGTGATGGCTAAATGGTTTCATTTAGGGACTGAGCTCCTTTTGTGATTTCCTGTCTGCTGTCAATCTGCATGGTGAGAACAAAAAGCATTCAGCTTTGAACAGCTGAGGCTTGAGAAACAAAACACAGCAAAATGCTAGTTTAAAACTAAGTAACCTTCAAGGATAATTGAATTATTCCTGTGCCTGAAGTTATAATGTCACATCGCATTGTGACTATTGCTGCGTTTAGTGGGATTTTTAAAAAAATTACCTTCTTTAAAGAGGAACAGAGCTAATAAGTATTTCTTATAATATGCTCATCTTCTACCTCTTTCCTTAAACTGTGACTTGAAATTCCAAGCAAATAGCTTTGTGGGATGGCAATGATTTGTTTAGCGGCATTGTGAGTTAGGCGAGTGGCAAAGCAGGTTCGATACACAAACTCTCAAGAAGTTCCTGAATGGGTCAGGCTTCCCTCCAGCAGGCTTGCTGGTCAACCAGCCTCCTCCTTCAGCACAGCTCAGCCCCACAGCCAGGAGCCAGGACTGGCCAGGGTGATGGAAGGTGTTAGCATCAGACTCTTGCCAAGAGCTGTGCCCAGCATCAGAAACCGGGGAACCTGTTTGTTCCAATCATATTTGTTTGCTTGTATTTTTGCTCAGGTGAAATCGTATCAGGGCACCTAGAGTATCGAGTAAACTATGCCTACCACTGAGTCACAAAGGGAAAAGTAAAGGTGAGTAGGATGGGGGTCATGGGGTAGGAAGAAAAGGAAGGCAGAAGTGGCATGTTGGGAGGAGGTCAAGGGAATAGGGAGAGCCAGCACTGACCCCATTGCAGGGCTGTTTTCTTTCTTGGGCACCCACTCTGAAAATGGCAACCCTCCACGATGTCCTGATGCGCTTAGTTGTGTCTTGCATACCACCTACGCCTGAATCCAGTGCTAGACTGTAAACTCCTTGAGGACAAGCACAGTCTATGGATAATCTTTCATGCTCACATATGGCTCTTCGGTAAGGTTTGTAGAAGGAATGACTGAGAAAGCAAAAGGAATCTGTTCTTCACAGCAAGTCAATTCAACAAACGTCGATTTCCTCCTGCTGTGGGTGGATCAGCTACTGATGGTTAGCTGAGCGCTGCGAGATGGGAGGAGAGCAAGAACAGGACACCGTCCCTTCCCTCAAATTGCTCACAGTCAAGATAGGGTCATAGCAGGTTTATGACCAGCTCCACAGAAAATGTATACAAGTCAGGGTGTTGACTACAGTTTCCTCTGAGGACAAGGCAGTGTGCAATGTCCCCAGAACAAAGTTGGGCTGCATTTTCGGACTGCAACAGCACTTACATTCTCAATGGCTTCCTAGTGATCCTCTGTTTAATACTAAGCTCTTAATTATGAGTCTTCCCTGCACCGGAACAAGGCAGCTTAGTGGCAGTGGTGAGGGGTCAGCTGTGACAAACATTGGCTGCTCTGACTCCACCACTGGGTCAGTTAAGGACAGAACAGCTTTAAGCTTATTGTGCCTTGGGTTCACCCGAGGTCATTTCCAGGTACAGGGACAGACCTATGGTCCAAAATAACATCTCCTTCCCCCCTCCTAAAGTCTGGGCTCTGTTGCTTATAGTTTAGCATCACAGACAAAGTGACATCAGAGAGCTCAAAGCAGAGTCCCAGCTGTTGGGAAAAATCAGTGCCTGCCTTACAAAGAGGTGTGTGTGTGTGTGTGTGTGTGTGTGTGTGTGCACGCACGCATGAGCACTTGTTGGGTTGGGAGGAGACAAAGTCAGTAGTTCCAGGTTGGATAAAACCATGTTCAAAAAGAAGCAGAACTCTCCCAAGCTTGTATTTGAAGGTGACCTGGGTTTTGTAGAACTCCAAGCAGCAGCAGAATAATGTTTTGACTGATGTATAGGCTTCTTGGGGGTCCTGAAACTTATAGCTTTCCATTTCAAAAGGAAAAAATATAGGCATTGTCCATGAAAAAGGGGTCACGCCAGATTTTGTCAAGCACCTTGTATACCACCTCCCACTTCTGGAGAGAAACAATGAAAGTCTTGGTTTGAGGGAAACTCAGAGTCTCCTATACAGGGAGGGCTTGGACCACTCTAGGGCTAGCAGTCAAGGTCATCATCTTCTTACCACTCAAGGGAAGTGGGGAAAGTGGGGAGGACGGTCCTCTGGATTTTAATTATCCCCCCAAAAGTAGGCTTGGTTGGGAGCTTCACGGAATGTGATTCTGTCAGCTGAAGGTTTGCAATAGTGAAGGAGGAAGAAGGAAGTGTAGAATGAAGCAAGGGTTTTGAGTTCCATGCTCCATCAGTCCTTCAATGTTGTCTGCAACAAGTGTTTTTGAGCAAACATATTTAGATAATTCTGGGTTCAATGAAATAAGTGTTTTTACTTGGGCCTTTCCACTTGTGGAGTGTTTCCCAAGCTAGTTTGACTCTGAAATCTTTATGGTGGGAAACATTGAGAGCTCACGGACCAGGTGCTCCAAGGAAAACAGAGTGAGAACTGGCTTAAGTTTTCAGAAGGCAAACTTCCTTCTATATTTTTTCTTTGCGTTGACATTACAGACATCGAGGACCTCATCAAATCAATTAAAAAATGAGTGTGAAGGGAGAACAAAGGTCAAAATATTTTTTAAAGATCTTTAAAAATAATGCCTCTGTCTTGCATGCCAACAAGAATGCATTGATATTGTGAACATTTGTGATACACGTATTAATAGAGTCATTACCTCCCCCCAAAAAGGAATTTAGAGAATATATGGAGAAGAACCCATGAGCAGAGATGGCTCAGGAAGGAGGAAGGGTTTTAACACGAGAAGCTCGTTCTATTGACACCAATGAGGAAGAAGATTTAAAGCCACGACAGTTCATGAAAATTTGAGTTAGTTGAGTGAGTCTGTACCAGAAACTGAGCATCATGCTTGAGATGCTTTGTAAATAAGACACCACTTTGTGTTTCAGAGTTTGCAAATTGCCTTTATGGATGGAATGTTTTGCAGGCCAGAAAGAAAAAGTAGTATCACACTGCTATAGCTGAAATGGATAACAAACAAGGACCTACTGTATAGCACAGGGAACTCTGCTGAATATTCTGTAATAACCTAAATGGGAAAAGAATCTGAAAAAGAACAGATACATGTATATGTATAACTGAATCACTTTGCTGTACACCTGAAACTAACACAACATTGTTAATCAACTATGCTCCAATAAAAAAAAAAAAAGACGAGAAAACAGTAAAACAAACAAAAAAAGAAGAATCGAAAAAAAAAAGAAAAAGTAGTATCATTATTCCTGAATCGTAGGCCCTGATGCAAAGTCCTCAGGGGGTCTCTGGAGCCTGTGTGTGTACATGAGTAGGTCGTGTGTGCATTCATGTGTGTGCATGAGTATATGGTATGTGCATGATTGTGTGGACATTTGAGTGTGCATGTGTGCAAGTTTGTGTATACATGTGCACTCATGTGTGACTATATATGTGTGTCTGTATGTGCATGTGAGTGTGTGCGTTCACATGTTTTACACCCATGTAGGCCCTCCCTCTAGGTAGTAGAAATAAACTACTTGGGTCCTGGTTTCCAGCTCTGTCTCCAAATAGCTGGGTCACCTTCTAGGAGTCTCTCCACCTCCCTTGGTCATTGGCAATTCTTGGAAATGTAGGCTTGCCCTGGAATCTAGGGTTTGGCAAGCTTTTTCTGGAAAGGGCCAGCTGTTAAGTATATTATTCTTCGCAGGGCGCACGTAGTTTCTGTTGAATATTCTTCTTTTTTTCCCTCAACTTTCCAAAACTGTAAAAAGCCACTCTGAGCTCAGGCCTTGTAAAAAGAGGTGGTAACGTGGCCTGGCATAGCTGCAGGACCCTGCAGATGACCCCTTTCAGCTCCAGCACGGCCGGCTCCCCTGGCCCAGTGAATCGGTTGCTGCCAAGGTAGATGTTTCACCCTCCTGCGGAGTTTGTCATCTGATGCTCCCATTTGACCAAGCGGTCAATACAGGGTGGTGGGGACACAGCTCTGATTCGGGGGCCGGGAGGCTGACACCCTGTGCCTCTGTTTCTGGAGGGAGGGTTGAATCCTCACTTTGCTCCCTAACTGTATGGCTTTGCCCAGGTCAGCTCACTTCTCTGGTTGCTTGGGTAACTGAGTTTGAAACTGTTCAGATTCCTTCTGGATTTGAAATCGTGAAATTTACCCTTAGTGCTGCTTGACAGCAGGGTGTTTTGAGTTCCCTTGTAGCTAAACACTCAGCTTGCCCAGTCCCTCCCACATTGCAGCCCAAGGGAGCCCTTGCCCGTGGTCCAGGCCTGGCCTCAGGACACTGGCCTGAAGGAAGCTGCCCATGTGCTGGAGGTCGAGCTGTGACCCTCAGAGCCATCCCTGCTCCTTGGTTTACCTGTCTTTGTCTTTGTGATTCATGGGTTGTCCGTGGTAGAAAGATTTCCCTCAACGTTGGCATCTATTTAAAACGTCTAAAGTGATGGGGCCACGTTGCTGCTTTGCAGGCAGAGAAACCTTTCTGCTCAGGGAACCGCTTGCGGGATTCTTGCTTCCCAGCGTGTGTTGGCTGAGCGGGGGCTCGAGGTGTCAGAGCCAGATACTGTGGGCATGTCGTCCAGGCTCGATGAATGTATCTGCATCTCTCCTAAGAAAGCCTCTGGAAGTGCGTGATGGCAGTGTGGCTCTGGAGGTGGACCCAGGCACTCCCTTGTTACTGCCCCCAAGTTCACAGGCTCCCTGGATAGACCCAGAGTTACCCGTGAGTGAGCCTTGATCTCCATCCCTTGCCCCCCTCCCTGATCTCCTCTCCCATCTCCACCTGCTTGCCTCCTCGGGGAGCATCAGCTCTCTGCCTTTCTCTTTCCTCTTCGGGCAGAGACCCAAGTGTCTGCCCTGTTGCCAGATTAACCTTCCAAAGGTGGCAGTTTGCTCACTGATATCACAAGTTTTCCTTTACTTAGAAAAACTTCACAACTGCCCAAAGCCAAAAGCAAAACCCAAACTTCACTAAAACTCAAGACGTCTAGACTCTCCCAGTCTCCCATCTGTGTCTTTATTTTTATCTCAGAATGTCGTCACAAATAAAGATGTCTGGATCTCATGCCCGGTGCCTGGGTTCAATTGGTCAGGACTGGACCCAGTTACTGGGCTGAGAACCACAGCCTCCAGGAACCCTGCTCAAACCAAGCTAGTCTCATCAGCCCTTGAATTTGCTAAATGACAATGCGTGTTACTTCGAGAGTCAGAATAAAAGAGTGAAGGTCATTAATTATAGAGGTTCCCCCATCCCGCCCCCGCCATGCTGCACAGCATGTGGGATCTTAGTTCCCTGACCAGGGATGGAACCCGCGCCCTGCACTGGAAGCATGGGGTCTTAACCACTGGACCACCAGGGAAGTCCCTAGGTCATAAATGATAAATAACCCAAACTATGCCATGCGCCCTCTTGCCTCTCAGCCTTCTGCTGCTGCACAGTTTCCTGCCCTCTTTTCTCTTTGTTATTCTTCCATGTGGGCCTAGAGTTTCTCATCCTCAGAGAAACCTTCTTCCAATTCCAGTTCATCCCTGGGTCCCTGAGCACAGCAGAGGACGCCATGTGTTGGATTCCATCCAGCACACCCACTCATTCTGCCTGTCCCATCCCCAACTCGACTGCACCTGGACAGCTTGGCAGAGGGATGGATTAGAATTACTTCTGAGTTCAGACTTGGTTCTTAGAAAAGGCCCCTTCTGCACACGCAGCAAGGCTTACTGAGTCCTACTTTCAGGGTGGGACCGGTGGGCAGCGGAGGGAAAGTTTTAAAACAGGCACAGTGGGTTGATATACCACTGAAACCTCGAAGACATGGACAAAGGTGCCAGTGCCTTGTGGTTGGCAGAATTCCGTGGTGGCCCCCCAGATCCCTACCCCCTGGTGCCCACATACCTCCTCCCAGTGATCCAGTCAAATGCTAAACTAGATGCTTCTGTGAAGGGATTTTGTAGATGTAATTAAGATCTGAAATCAGTTGACTTTAAGGGAGGGAGATGATCCTGGGTGGGCCTGAACTAATCAGGTGAGCACTTAATAGAGATTGGGCTCCTCCTTACAGGAGATATTCCAAGCAAGAGAAGGATTCAAGGCTGAGAGGGCGCATGGACAGGGCTACTTGGCAAGGAACTGTGGGCAGCCTTTAGGAGCTGAGCCCGGTCCTGGGCCTGCAACCAACAGTCCTAAAACCTCAAGGAACAAACTTCTGTCAACAACCACGTGAGTTTGCAAGAGGACCCTGAAAGGACTGCAACCCTTGCAGACATCTTGACTGCAGCCTTGTGGAACCCTGAGCAGAGGACCCCACGAGGCTGCACCTGACTTCCGACCCCCGGAAACCATGGTGTAATAAAGGAGTGACGTGAAAGCCTCACGGTTTGTGGTTATTTGTTAATTGCAATAGGACTACTGCATGCTTTCTCCCCTCCAAAACACGCTTTCTCAAGATCATTTCCTTTGTGATTTATCAATACTCTGCCCCCGCCAGGCTCACGAAGTCCTGGCAGGGCTGCCATCTCCTGGCAGATGAAATGACAAGAGGGGCAAGTTTTGTTATGGATGAAACATTCTCCAGAACAGAGTGGGGTGGAAGGAAAGGGGATCCTAGGTACATTCTAAGAACTCTTTTTGCAACCTGCTGCCAAAATTCCTAACGTGTTGGCTGCAATCCTCCGAAAAATTGAACAAAAAAGTTAAATAAAAAAAGACGCTTTATCTTTTTTATCAAGAGCTTCAAGGGAACCTAAGTCTACATCAGAGACAAGGTTATGTTTTAAATAACGGACTAGGATGTGTGGTTGCCCACCTGCTTACTGCGATATCCTCTGTTCCCCAGTCCTGGCTGGTGACACCTGGCCACCATCCCTAGTGTTCCCATCCTGTCTCTGACCAGTGGCTTTTCCCTGAGAGCAAGAGCAGAGGGTCAGGTATAATGTGGTCTTGGGGGGTGGATCATCTGGGTCTTTTCAAGCTTCTTGAAGAATCTCCTGTAATTAGAGCTAACCTGTCCCAATTTCAAATCCAAAGGCAATATGATTAATATCCTCAAAAAATAGTCAGTGAAAGGCACTTTTAATAAGGCGTCACACAAGCAGGCTACTTTTAAATATAACCTATGATTAAGTCTGAGGATATACCCGCTGGAGGAAGCTGGAATCGAGAAGCTGTCCCAGCAGAGGGGGCGCTGCCGGCCACTCCACTGTTGCCACTTGGCTGCAATTCAGCCTCCTTCAAAGTCTAGCTCTCACTCTGGTCTCACAGCCATTTCTAGAACCTCTGGCTTATGCTCCTTGAGGGCTGGAACTGTGACTTTTGGGGGACTTATTCCCAGTCCCAACACTGTGCCGGCACAAAAAAAAGCCTCATGGTATGTTGATTTAATTAGTTAAAATTCACTAATTTTTTCCTCTGCCGGATCCAACCTTGGGCTTCTGATTCTTTCCTAAATTCTACTCTCTCTCTGTCCAGCTTGATGGACACGAGCATGGACCAGCCCCGCCCCCAATCACTCTCACCCACAAAGCAGTTTCCTCCATGCCCACCCTCTTGAATGAATACTCTCACATTCCTGAGCTTGCTTGAGGGCTCAGCGTGGTCTCCTTTTGACCGAGGAGTTTCTGATGCCCACGGCCCAGACACTTGTGGAAGTTCTGTGTGTGGGAAGCTTCCAAGGTGAAAGAACTCTTAGGCCAACTTTGTAGGGCTACGGTAGGATTATCCTGTTTTATCATCATGCCTTACCCTCGAGTCAGCAAGGGATCCTGTGTTTACTAAGACAAACTCTCCCTCAATTATTAATCACAGGTTGGCTTGTTGCAAAACCAAGCCCCATTCAAGTTTGGTTATACTTTCCAGTGGATGCTGTCACCATTCACTTAACAAGTCTTTCTTAAGTGCCTACTCTATGCCAGTTACTGTTGCAGGTGCTGGGAACACAGCAATGAGCAAGACAAAGTCCTACCCTCATGGAGCTTACATTTTGGTGGGAGATCAAAGCAGGAACTAATAGCTGCATATTATAGGTATAAATTTCAGGAGACAGTATGTGCTATAAATTAAAGGGTGTAAGAAGATTAAGAGTAATGGGGTGGTTTTAGGGTGGGATTCCCTCTCTGATGAGATAGAAAGCATATTTCTTTGAGAAGAAATAAGATGCACATTTCCTGGGGGAGGGAAAAAGTGATGTAGGCAGAGAGAACAGTAAGTGCAAAGGTCCTGAGGTTAGAAGTAGCTTGACGTCAAGCACTTCACCACCTTAATGCACTGATGATTTGGATACAGCTTCTCTTTTCTTTCCCCCTGGAAATACAGGAGGAAAGTCAGGCGAACTGGGATAAAGCAAAGGAAGGCAGTTGTGAGGAAGGTCAGAGTCGTCCACTTATTTGACCATAAATGGTAGCCCCAACTGGGCAGTTGGTGTTTGGGAGCTGTGTGGGGCTGGGCCAGCCAGACCAAGTGTTCATCTTGTTGCTGCCGTAGCTGGACGTCTGAGGACTGAGCAGAAAGTCTGGGGAAGGGCTTGGTGGGGTCCATGGAAACTGGGCTAGGCAGTTTGCACTCCTCTTGTGACAGGACTGTGAGGACAAGGCTGGCTTCTCTGACCCAGCAATATTGATGCTGGGGATGGTGAAAGTGTTGCAGGCAGCTTCTCTACAAGGTAAGATTTTAGGGTGCTGGTAAACCTTTGGGATCCCCTCCAAACACCTCATTCCCTCCCAGCTCCTAATATTCCCCCCTCTCTGGCATCCTCATCATTCCTTTTTGCCCTTAGCTTTCCCACCCTTCAATCCACAGGTGACGAAGGCTCCTCAGCCCAGGGAAGGATGACAGAAAAGAACACTGCAAGACAACTGGTGGCCTTCTTGGCTTTGACCTCCAGAACAGTCTTGGGAGCCACGGTTTTGGAATTCAAGAGCCAGACAGACTTTTTTTTTGTGAGTTCTCCCAAGTTTGGCTTCAGATACCAGGCACAGAGCCTGGGGAGCTTGGGAGAGCATAAAGCCTATACACTCCTGAAGAGGAAAGAAGATGTGACGACAGAGCAGCTGTTCTGTCACCCAAAAGGAGACAAGAAACCTTACTCTGGCGGTGGGGGGAAGGTGGGGAAGACTTGGCCAGGTGAGAGGAGACTGTGGGGTCGCCCCCCAGCTGTCTCCTTGAAGCTGGAAACCTGGAGGGGGCAGGGGATGAGTTTGGGGACCACAGCGCAGAGGAGATTTGCAGCTAGTTTGCTCATGTTTGGCCCAGGGAATTGCAAACCTGTCTGAGATCCTGGCATCTAGACCTAGACCAGCATTGGGAGTTGAGGGTCCAGAGGCGTGTGGGCTGGCAGAGACCACAGGATTAGGAGGAGGAGCCAGGGCCTGTTGGGGACCAGACAGCAGATGTAGCGGAGACCTAGGGCATCACTGTGTCAACCGCCCCACTCCCACCGCCAAGCCCACATGCTCTGCAAGGGAGGAGGGAGCAGTATGTGGGCTCAGGCCCCTGCACAGACGTAAATCATAAGGGACTGAGTTTACTGTCAATTGGCAAGAGTTTTCCTGCTACTTCCCATTCATGGGGGCTCGTGTGGACTCAGGTCTAGGGAAGTGAACATTCTCCTCCGAATGCTGTAAGTTTTATTAGTTAATTAATTAATTAATTAATTAATTTTTGGCTGCATTGGGTCTTCGTTGCTGTGCACAAGCTTCCCATTGCGGTGGCTTCTCTTGTTGAGGAGCACGGGCTCTAGGCACGGGGGCTTCAGTACTTGTGTCACGTGGGCTCAGTAGTTGTGGCTTGCGGGCTCTAGAGCACAGTCTCAGTAGTTGTGGCATGTGGGCTCAGTAGTTGTGGCTCGCGGGCTCTAGAGCGCAGGCTCAGTAGTTGTGGCGCACGGGCTTAGTTGCTCCGTGGCATGTGGGATCTTCCCGGGCCAGGGCTTGAACCCGTGTCCCCTGCATTGGCAGGTGGATTCTTAACCACTGCACCACCAGGGAAGCCCGCTTTAAGTTTTATGATTGTGAGATTCTTACCTGCGATTTCTTACAGGTTTTTTCAACAGGCAGAAGAGCCTTCCATTTCACCAAGAGAAATAAGGCTCAATGTATGACAAGCTCGCTGGAATACCCATGTCAGGGTGCTTGGAGAAGGTGGTCTAACGCAGAAGGAGGGGCCAGAGCGGGATGGGGGCAGAGCTGTGAGAGATACAGTTTTGCTCAGGGCTGGCTGACTCTTGAGAGGAAGGTTCTTGGATAGTGTATGTGTTTCCTAGGGGGCTGCTGTGACAACGTACCACAAGCTGGGATGGCTTAAAACCACAGAAACCTAAAACCTTATGGCTTAAAACCTTTAAGCCCTAATAGCTGCGGAGGCCAAAAGCCCAAAATCCAGATGTTGGCAGAGCCAACTGAATGCTCTAGGGGAGCATCTGTTCCATGCCTCTCTCTCAGCTTCTGGTGTTGCCGGCCATTCTTGGCGTCCCTTGGGTTGTAGACACATCACTTCAGTCTCAGCCTCCATCTTCACACGGCCTCTTCCCTCCCCGCCATCACATCATCTTCTCTGTTCTTATAATGACACCTCTCATATTGGATTAGGGCCCGTCCTAATGATCTCATTTTGACTTGATTATGTCTGCAAAAGCTATTTCCAAATAAGGCCACATTCACAGGTACCAGGGTTAGGACGTCTGCATGTCTTTTTTGAGGGACACAACTCAATTCACGGTAGTGAATTAGGTTGCAGAAACCCATTTGTTTTGTTGGCTTCCTGGTCGGATGCTGGGTTTAGAGAAATCAGATGGCAGAACTTACATCTTTCTCAAAGATGTTTTATAATCTATTCACATTTCTAAGGCAAATAGTTGAGACTTATAAATCTGTTCATAAACTCTTCAGGAAAGGCCCATTTCTTTCTGAGAGTAAGGAACTGACAGCGCACAACCCTTCTGCTTCTAGGCAGCTGCTGTGGCTCTAGAATCCTGACCTGGTGAGATGTGCAGGTCTCTACAGCACACCCAGCCATTGCTGGGCTCACATCTCCTGTAGGCGAAACTCACCCTGAGACTTCTGATTTCTGGGGGCTGAAAAGAACCATGCATAATAGGTGGCAACTCTTTGTGTTGCACGCCCCACAGACATGGCAAGCACACCATGTTGGTATAATTCAGGAGAATGCCAACTGTAATTCTACCCACCTCCTCCACACTCCAGCAAGCAGCAAGCGAGGCAGCAAACAAAACAAACCCCACGTGAAGCTGGAACCTACTGCCTTTTCCCCCCAAAGCTTTGCAAAATCCAATATAGCAAGATGGCGTACGGGGGTAACTTCATAAAAATGTTTCCTGTAAAATAATGTGTATTGAAAGTCTGGTGAGAAATTTGAGAAATTTCTCCCTGAAGTTAAACACAAGGAATTCTGAGGGTATACCCTGATCTCTTGACTCTAAGTAAATAATGTTCAATTATCCTAGAAAGGTGAGTTATAGACAGAATAAGGGGAATGGAAAGCACAGGGTAGGAGATTTTTCTCCTTTTTTGCTTTTATAGAATAGTTTCATAGGCTGGACCTTTCAGCAGGATACTGAAGAGATTAAAAGGTGAACATCGCTTTTACTAAAGCAAGTTAGTAGGTTAAGGGAACTCACATCCACACACACAGTTTCTCTCCCCCTCTCTCTCTCTTTCTCTGTCCACTCTGCACAGTATGCCATTTTAGTTGTCGCAAAAATACCTTTTATATATTGTTCAAAATTTGGCCTCTCACTTGTCAAAGGTTCATACTAGTTGGAAAACCAAGGATTATTAAGCATCGCTTACAAATGTGTCTCTAAAAGCTACAAAATAAAAAGCTTTAATGCATATTTTAATTTTGTAAAAAGGGAGATTGGTAGATCGATTACTTGTATGCTGTTTGGATAAGAGAAACTGTTTTCACAGTTTCTTATACCCAATTAAAGCTAGAAATACCCTTGGGGGCCCAGGTTGCAACCGTTTTTAGCTCCCAGCTACCACCTCCTTCCATGGCCCCTCCTTTACGCATTTTAAAGGTTTGAATATCCAAATACAAAAGCTGATAATTTAAGATAAGCGCCTCAGCTCTGTATTTTGACCTTTTTGTTGTTGTCAGCGGTGGTGGCGATGCTGCTGTGGGATGGGGAGGGGATAGTGGGTGGGGGGAGGGGGATATCCATCACATGACTTTTAAATGGTTCTACGCAATAAGAAAAAGATAAAAGATTTTCATGTTGGGAGTGTAAATGCTTAATAATTTTCAGGTATGTTTTTAAGGCATCCTGATGATTATTCTTTAAACTAATGGTTCTCAACCCTGGCTGCCCAGTAAAAGCACGTGGGGAGCTTTGAAAACATACAATGCAGAGGCTGCTCCCCGCTGTGATTCTGATTTAACTAGTTTGGGGTGAGGAACAGATGCGGATATCTTTTTAAATCTCCTCAGGAGAGGCTGATGTGCAGACGGGGTGTTGAACCACTGCAGGTCAAACAGAGCATCCCAATCAGGCGCAGGTAACAGACAGGGGGACTCAGGTGGTGCTACCTCCTCTGAAGGAACAAGCTTGTTGTCAATCTGGTCAATAATAAAGCCACCCACTTCATTTCTCTTTTTTTATTGAAGTATAACTTCGTTTCTTATTACTTACTATAAGATATTATAAAAATTTAGGATGGGACTTCCCTGGTGGTGCAGTGGTTAAGAATCCGCCTGCCAATGCAGGGGACCTGGGTTCGAGCCCTGGTCCGGGATGAGCCTGCACTCTAGAGCCCGCGAGCCACAACTACTGAGCCCGCATGCCACAACTACTGAACCCATGTGCCACAACTACTGAAGCCCACACGCTTAGATCCCGTGCTTCACAACAAGAGAAGCCACTGCAATGAGAAGCCCATGCACCGCAACAAAGAGTAGCCCCCACTCGCCAAAAGTAGAGAAAAGCCCACACACAGCAACGAAGACCCAACGCAGCCAAAAATAAATTAATGCATTAAAAAAAAATTTAGGAAAGGACACAGAATAACCAAGCTCTCACTCCAGATTTAATAATGGATATTAGTATTCTGCAATATTTCTTCTGTATCAGTTTTGAAAATGTGGCTTTTAAAAAATACCTGGTAAGCATGAATGGATTGAAAAATGTGGACTATATTTGGGCAAATGTACTTAGAAGCCATGTTGCTCATTTAGAGCCCTTCTATTTTAGTATAAGTCAGGAAACTGGGTAGAGACAATGGTAGAGACTAAAGGCTGGGCAAAGATGGGGAGACAAGATGAGAAAAGGGGTGCAGGATGGGCCTGAGGCTTAGGATGTCTAAGGCAACCTCCAGTTTGTCTACAGCTGGTCCTAACAATGGCTTACGATATTTTTATTAAGGAGTTTTTTAAAGAAGAAATTACAGTTCAGGAGAGTGAGCACTCCCAAGAATTTTTCCTTTCTTTGTCACTCATCTGGTTCCTTCCACAGCTTTTCACCAAGTTCCTGGATATTCTTTTGATCCTGTCCCCCTTTTTGCAGAAACATGTTGATTTCTTTGTTCAAAACCTGCACCAATACATCCTTGTGTAACTGGCTATTTGTGTGATCTGTCCCCCATGGCAGAGGGAGAGCTTTCTTTGCTCCACTCTGCTGACTGCCCTTCCTTATGCCTTTTGACATTTCTTTCCAACAAGTACTACCTTGGGTTCTGGATTATATTCCTAGGATAGCAACTGAAGTTTCCTTGGTCCTTCCATTTAGAGATGTTTATTTTCAAAAGATTGTAAAGGGTAGAATTTACTTCTAAAATACTTCAATAAATAACCTCTTCCAAGTTCCTGTAACTCCCTTTGGCAGAGACACGCTATATACATAACCCAGAGCCGTGTCCAAAATAGACACAAACAAGCAGAGCTGGCCTCTTCCTCTCTCTTTCTTCTGTCGGTTCCTCTTCAACATCATGCCCTCTAAAATCTTAAACTGATCTGTTAAATTATAGTGTAATCAAAACCCTGTCATCCTTTACCACTTTTTAACTTCAGGAAGCCTTGTGATTCTTGCTTAACCATTCAGAAACAAAACAAAAGAAAACAGAACAAAAACCAAAGACATAAAGGAGATGACCTGGGAAGCTTGGTTCTAGAAGCAGATTATTCATCCTTCCTTGATGTCTGTCTAAACTCATAAAGGGAACAAGGCACTCGGCGAATCAGTGGAAGTTTCTCAGAGCCTTGCAGAATCAGCATCACCAAGGAGCTTGTCAGAAATGTAGGGCCCCAGGCTCTAGCCCAGACCTACTGAATCAGAATCTGTATTTTAATAAGAGACCCAGATGGTTCCTGAACACATTAGAGTTTGAGAAGCATGAACTCATCACACAGAATCAACACTTGGGCCCCTTGACTCCCATGGACAATATTAATTTAACTGCCTAGAAAATCTGGCTTACAACTTTTGAAACCATTCTTAAGTAGTTTAAGGAAAATAAAGCAGCAATATATCGACATTTTCTCCAACTTTCTTTTGTTAACACTGGAGCGATGATTCCCATTGCATGTTTTTCAGAAGAACCTAGAGAATATCACTTTATTTTAAAACGGTGTTCACAGTGTCCTGTTTACTATTTTCTAACTGAAATTACATATGCCAAACAAGGAAGAGAAACACACACAACTTCGAATTATGCCAGATCAGCTTCTTTCTGAATCCCGAGTTAACGGTCCTGGCGTTTAGAGATGAGGAAGAGAAGGGCTTTTCTTAAAGGTTCGTGAGGCAACATGGCTTTGTCCTCAAAGACCCACAAGATCAAGAACCGCAAGTTCAGCTGCCGGAAAATGGGAAGAATCTAGAATCAGGCAGGATAGAGTGGGAACCCGGCCATCTTAATATGATCCCATTCACAGCTCCTTTGGGACATCTGCTCCTAGTGGAGGAGCATTAGCATTCCTAACTAGTGCCGGCTTTGTTTCTCCTGAAGACAGCATCCCTGCTTTGAAGACGGTAACCCCTGTCCCCACACCTCCTCCCCAGGACCCAGCATCTCTATCCCCACTCCCGTCTCCCACCACCTTCTTGAGGTGCTGACCTTCCCCCCTCCTGGAGGTCATTCTTCGGACAGTGTCCGTGGCTAACAATGCACAGCCCTCTCTGCTTCCATCTCTCCCATGGCCCCATAACATCATCCATCCTCCAATGGCTCCGTTACGGCAGGGGGAGTCGGAGGGAGGGGATCAGGGGCAGAGGGGCTGTGAGGCGGAGACCAAGGGTGTCGGAGCCCCACCCTAAGCCTGACAGTGGTACCCTGTTCCAGTTCCCCATTTTGAAAGATGGAAACTCAAGCTGAAGTCTCAGTGTAGAATCTTGAAGTTTCTCAGGGTAAAGTCATACCCCTAAAACCAGGACCGTTTCCATAAGTTTCTTTTCTGCATCTGTAACTCTATTTCTGTTTTGTAGAGGGCGTAAGATGGGGGGAGGGATAAATTGGGAGATTGGGATTGGCATATACACACTGCTATATATAAAATAGATAACTAACAAGGACCTACTGTATAGCACAGGGAAACCTAGTCAATACTCTGTATATGGGAAAAGAATCTAAAAAAGAGTGGATATATGTATATGTATAACTGATTCACTGTACGGCAGAAACTAACACAACATTGTAAATCTCCTATACTCCAATAAAAATTTAAAAAATAAAATAAATAAAAATAAAATAAAAATTAAAAATTAAAAAAACAAACAAAACAGGACCGTTTCTCTCAAACATCAGAGAAGTTCCTGTTGGTCCGTAAAAATAGCTGACGTTTCCGAAGTCCTTTGGGATGGCCAGTGATGTCACACATCTGTTTTCACTTGAAAGAATGAAGCTCGTGGGGGGCTTGGGGCTTCTTACCGGCCTGACTGTGGGTTTGGTTGTGGTCGTGCCTCTGTTGGGTGGTGCCTGGTGCGTCGGGTGGGAGGTGTGCATTTCTCGTGGGTCATGAAAGTGCAGAGGTGACCTTTCTTAAGCCCCAAGGTGAACCTGGAGACCACAGCATGGCTAGGAGGGCAGGACCCTGCCCTCCCGTGTCCTGGAGGAGACTCAAGGGTGGCATGGGGACCGGAGGTGTACAAGCTCACGGAAGCCTTGTGGGAACCCTCAGGGTTTCTCTCTGGCAGGAGCTGGTGTCTGTCAGGGGAATAGAAAAGCTGACAGCCTTCGGGGAGAATCAACCAGGGCCCCAGAGGCAGTGGGGATACCACGCTGGCAGACATCTCTGCCAAAAACAGAGGCGTGCAAAGGCAGTGCCTGGAGCACAGGATTGCCCTTTAAAAAGGAAGAGAAGAGGCAAGCGTCTGGTGCCAGGACCGCTGGGAATTCATCTCCTGCCCAGGCTCTCTCCGAGGAAGGGACAGCAGGCTGGGATGAATCACAAAGCCAGCAGGGAGCTGGTTCCTGTGAAAGCCCGAGATTTGCCTGCAGGAACTCACACTGGCTCCTTCATCTTGCTCAGGGATTTAAGCCGAATTTCTAAATGCTGGGAAGACAGATTTGGAGAGAACGGGGTTCTCTCCACTCTAGGAAGCTGATTTGGGTTTGAAAATCTTTTGAAGGCAGCCCTGCAAGGAAACCTGGTCTGCTGTTACCTTGCAGACCCCTGATTGGGGTGTGGGCTCCCATCCTGCCTCTGTGTTCAGCCGTCCCCAAGGGGCTGCCCAGCGAGGAGGGAGAACAGTAAGTCAGTCACAGGATTGTGCGAGGACAGTGAGTCCTGTGACATCCACCCCCGTGCTGGTGAAGCCGTGGGGATGGGGAGGAGAAGCCCAGGCGGGGCTGCCCATGGCAGGAGGGATGACCTGCCACATCAGCCGAGGGCCTGCCCACCTGGAACCCACACGCATAGGTTTCACGTCCACTCTCCTGCCTGGTGAGAAGCCCTGAGATGTAGATCACATGGAAACGGCCTTCAGGGTATGGTTTTGGCAGAAGTGGGGTCAGCTGGGGGCACCAGGAAATGGTGGATCTAAAAATAAGCTCTATTATTCCTCCACAATTGCCTGTCTCACTGACAAATTAAGTATTGCTACTGATATTGCCTTCAGATAAACACAAGTATCATTTTTTTCTAGAAGCAAATTTGTCCCTTCTGCTGCCTTGCCTAAAATCTTGCTTTGGCTTTTGGTTGCCTCAGGGATGAAAACTAAGGTCCTGCTGGTGGCACACCGGGTCCCTGTGGTTTGGCCCTTCACCCCGTCTTCACATCCTCTCCCCTGGCTCCCTCATCCCACCAAGCCCCTGTCCTTCCCCACGGCCACCTCCGATTTCCCGAGTTCATCGGGGGGAAAGCTCGTCTCCTAATGCTGGGCTCCACCAGAGGTCTTTCACAACTGCCCCTCACCCATCTCGGGGCCAGTGATCCCACACCCACCAGCACTATAGCTGTCATATTCTCTCCACCCTTTAGTAGGAAAAGCCCTTGAGTGGTACTGCAGCACCTAGGACCCAGTAGGACCCAATCCCTGTTTGCTGAGGGAGCGACGATCCAACGAGATTGTAGATGGGAAACCACTTCCTGTGCTGGAGCTCGTGAGAAAGTTTAAGGGAAGATTCCTATTATTGTCATATAGTGAACCTTGAATGCTGGGCTGGTGCACTGGCTGTTGTGGGTTCTTCACCCTGGCTGCCCTTTAAAGTCATTTGGGAGGCTGTGAAGTGGTGTGTGTGTGTGTGTGTGTGTGTGTGCGCGTGCGTGTGTGTGCGCGCGCACGTGCGCGCGCGCGCACCACAGACCTGTTGAATCTGTGTGGCTGGGTGGCCAAGGTTGTCCAGAGCATCGCTTGTTTGAGTATCTTTGGCTGCTGATTCTAGCCTGGTTCTGTTGTCTTTCCTTAGAATGGTCATCAGATTTGCTCCAGAGTCTTTACTGGTCATGGAAAATTCCACTCCAGATCAGCCACTGCAAAATGCCTTTTGAGAGTTGTTCCCAGTGGATTTCATTTCTTTTAAATTTAAAAAATGTCAATAATGCGCTACTAGTTTTTATTTTTCTGTTTTTGTTTTTTTGCTCTAGAAAGGCTATGGTGAGTGGAGAAGATATTTCCTTCTGAGCCCCAGTCTTACCATCTGTAAAATGTGGGTAAGTCACTAGATATCAGAGACACTGGAAAAACTGAATTGTTAAAATATCTATGAAATTGTATTTTTAAAAATGAAAGACATAGCCAGGGAAAGGGATTTCTTTTTCTATTAGCTTACACATAATTTACAGATGTTAATGACGATTGTTATCTTTTTGTTATTTCTCAGCTGAAGTTTTGAATGCATACAAAACTTCTAAATATCCTGTTTTGATAAGAAAGAATTTTTCAATGTTTTAAAATAAGACAGGTAAAAATCTCACATAGTAAAAAAAATTTTTTTCCCCTTCTGTTAAAAAGCAAAAACGTTCAGCCCTCAAATGAGTATACTTTTCTTAGGTTTTAAGGGGGACATCAGCTAATAAAGGGAGACATGACTCCATCTGCTGAGATATATTATGCTGACTTGCTCCTGGGTTGGAGTGGAATGACGGGGCTAGAAGAAGGGATTTTTTTCTTTTCTTGGCTGCGCCCCACGGCTTGCAGAATCAGTTCCCACTGCCAGGGATCAAACCCTTGCCCCCTACAGTGGAAGTTTGGAGTCCTAACCACTGGACTGCCAGGGAAGTCCCTGGAGGAAGGGATTTTTATCTTTTGTGTATAATATCAGCAGAAATCATGGCATCTCTTTAATGATATTCTTACACATGTGAAACTAATAACAGTTTATGAACTCAGAGGGAAAAACTCAAGAGCCATGGTAGTCTACTATGGCCAAGTAGACTACAAAAGCTATTGTTAAGAAACTGCCCTTAGTTGGATTGTTCTTCTCTCTTTCTCTCTCTCTCCCCACCAACTCCCCTTTCTCCCCATCCCTCAAGTCTACAAATTATAAAAGTATTTCAATAAGTTAATATACCACTACAGTGTTGCTGAATCTCTTAAAATCACTTCTAAAGGACCCATCTTGGACACTCCTGGCCAGTGTGAATGTGGATTGAAGAGTGGATCTTGGATGTTGAAAGAGCAGAGGGGGAAAGAGTTCAAGGCCAGAGGCCTGGAATCCTGACTCTGATTACAAATCCTGGTGATTGCCTACCCTTGTGAACTTGGGTTTGGTTCGCCATCTACCAATGGGTCAACAGTGTGTGCCATTCCTTAGTGGGTTCTTGTGAGGATCAATTGGCTTAATGATTGGGATATTATCTCTGAAAATTGTATCAATCATCTGAGTTCCACCCTAGGAAAGTTTTTGCCCAATATCTGAGATTAGTTCCTTCTTTATAACTGGCCCAGGCATGTGGTCGAATGGCTCAAGTGGTCACAGGTTCTGGCAGCTGAGAAAGACCTGGTCCAATTCTTTAAATGTTCTTGCATCTGTTTTGGTTGCTTATGTGCTCAGTGGATCAGTGGATTGGACCTCTGGTAGAATGTAAATAGGGGCAGCCTTTCTGGATAGCAATTTGGTTGAATGTTGTAAGAGCTTTAAAAAAAAAATGTGGACCCTTTTACCCAGCGATTACATTTATAATACTTTATGCTAAAGAGGCATTCTCAACTGGTGTGTACAAAAATGCTTATAATAGTAGTGTTGACAACACAAAAAGGAAAACAACCCAAATGTCCAAAATAAAGATGAAAAAAATTCACAGTAAATAAGTTTTAGAATTACTTACAATGCAGCCGTCACAACTACATATTTATTCAACAATATTGCGTACTTATTATGTTCTGGGCAGTGCTTGTGATGTTAAGGATGTGCCAATGCAATGGTTAATTTTATGCATCAACTTGACTGAGCCAGGAGGTGCCCAGATTAAAAGTTATTTCTGGGTGTGTCTGGGGGGTTGTTTTGGGATGAGATTTACATTTGAGTCAGTGGACTCAGCAAAGTAGATTGCCCTCCCCACTCGATGTGGTAGACATCATCCAATCCATTAAAGGCCTGAACATAACAAAAGGTGGAGGAAGAAGGAATTTGCCCCTGTTTTCCCCGCCTCACTGCTTGATTGGAAGATCTCATTCCATCTTATCCTGCTTTCAGATTAAGATGCACATTATCAGCTCCCTTGGTTCTCAGGCAACTACTGATCATGTTAAAGGAATACCTGGGCGGGCCGTAGGCAAGGTGGTTAAAGTGCAGGGACTGAGTCCCACAGCAGAAGGGAGTAAGGTCAAAGACATCTACAATCCGCTCCTAGTTACTGACTTGGGAAGAAGCTGATGATGTATCATCAGGTAAGAAAAGAGCAGAGCAAAATAGTGTATACTGAAAACAGTGATCCGGTTTTAGTTACAAACATAAATAAACTCATATATTTACTGTACGTGCTATTTCCTTTCCTCTTTTCTTTCTCCTTCCTCCCTTCCTTCCTGCTTGCTGCTTTCCTGACTTCCTTTTTTTTTTTTTTAAGCTTATTTGAATCATTACATTTTTCTACATTGAATGTAACTTACTGGTACAATGAATAAGTGAGAAATGCCCAGGTAAAATAAATTGACTGTATTTTATTGTCTTTAGTCAAGCTGTCTGAGCACAGGTTTCGTTAATCTCAAAATTTGTCTAGTTTTCGGAATCAGCTATAAACATTCCTTGCTTTGTAGAAATGTTAAAACAATGGGAGAGTTAAAATTGGCCAGTTACTTTAAAGGTAAGTGTTATCTCTGGGAAAGAGAAGTTTGGTTTCCAGAAGTCTGGCCACACCCAAGATACAATTTCTCTATATTTCCATTGGTAGAAGTTTCACCAGGGTAGCGCCAAAAAGTGCCACCTCTATGGAAACCACACAAAAAATTGTTATACAAGTTATACGGTTATATAGGTACAGATGTGGAGCGCTTTCCTGATCCACACATAAGCTTATAAACATTTTGAAACTCATTTGTACTCACAAGATTCAGTATTGACTTTGCTGTAAAACTCTATTGATTGAAAGTGCTTCAGGAATGGGGTGGTCTGGTTTAAGTGAATTACTTGGACTATCTCTTCCACCCAGGAATAAAGAGAATTTCAACCGATGGTTCCTAGGATTTCAAATTCAGTTGTTAAACATCTTTCTAGCCCATGAGCTCACTTCCCTGTGTTGGTGACTGCGCAAGGCTGGGCACAGTTCAGTCTTTGATGATGTGGGTTCCCACGGTGTATCTGGGGCATTATCCTACCCATAGACTTATTTCACCTTCAGAGGCCTACAATGAAGCTGTAAAGTAGCATCTGCCTCCTGAACATATTCACTTGGCATTTAAAAAAAGTGTAAAATCATTAAATTGCTCATTATAATTTTCCATATCCTCTTAGAAGTAAGGTATGGGAAAAATAGCTCACTAATCTATTGAGTTTATTTCCCTGAATTATCCCTACTCTATAGCTGGGAAACCTGAGAGGGAAAGAAGTTCAATAACTCATCTAACAGAGCCTGGGATCTGTCAAAGCTCATTCTATAAACCGCATGCCTCAACGTTAACGCCAATCTCTCAGGCTTCTTGAAAGGAAGTGTGTTATGGTTAACAGCATGAGGGCTTAGACCAGCACAGACATGTCAGAAACCAATGACCTGGAAAAGATCGAGCTTCGATTTTTATATGACTCAGAGAAGTGAGAGTGTTACTGATCTTGTCCCATCTGAAACCCACACTCATCCCTTTTCCTCGTCATTCACATACTGTGTTTGAGTGACATCCAAAACAGACGCTTTCACTTGTACAAGTTACTAAAAGAAGAAGATGATCTTTCCCTCTTATGTCTCCCCTCTGGCCTCCGTATACAAAATTTGGGTGTTTTATTTCTTGTCTGGGTGGTCTTTACTGAACTTTTGGAGATGGCTACAGTCTGACTACACGGACTGATACAAGCTGTATTCATCTTCCAAAGAGAGCTATTTTTAAATAGTTTTAACAGTTTCTAATATGTCTATTGGAATCAGAAAACTTTAGGCATCATAGAAATGTTATTCGAATACCACATATTGAATTGCTCTTCCATGAAACTCTTAGGGAGAAACACAGAGGGGGTGCAGTGATGTCTAAGTCTAGCCCTCGTTGGCAAGGAGGTTCGAGCCTGGCAGAGCAGTAGAGCATGCAGGTACGCAGCAGCCCGTGAAGTGGCTGCAGGACAAGGCCCACGGAATAGTGCTCACGGAACAGTGGCCACGGAACGATGCCCATGGAATGGTACCCACGGTGAGAGAAGGCTCAAGCGTGAGAGCACAACTTTGCGTTTCGGTGGTATCTTCCAATATACTCTAATCGACGTCTTAAATTTAGTGACCTGGATACTGAACTTAAGAAGTTGCCTAGTTTATCATTTTGATTTTTCAGATGACAGCACAGAAATTTCCATCCTTTCCTTTTAAAGCATTTTTAGGGTGTCAGAACCTCTGGCTCCAGCAAGGCCACCCTTGCATAGATCTCAGGCCCATTTTCTCTCTCTGCTTATTAGAAACCACTGCCCACTCCCCCTCCCACTGCCTGAGATTCCTTCTATTGTGCTCAGGGCTTCAAGGCCCTAGTTGGCAGTTTTCCATTCTTTGCCAACTGAACGGGATTTCTCTTGTCTTTTCTCATGTAATTGAACATTTATGAAATTTGGGGATGCTCTAAGTGCACAGGGTGATCTGTTTTGTGGTTAGAATCCGAGGCACACATGATTCAACCAGTTCCTCTATACCTGGAACTGGGCATGGGAAGAAGCCAGGCTGGGTATGGAGGGCTTGTCACTTAAGTGACTGCTCTGCTCACCGACCTCATGTTTCCAGGGTTATTATTCTAGCAATACCAACAGTTCGTCTGGAAACTTAACAGGGAAAGAAGTAACTTGAGTCCAGATTCCTTACATGAGTAAAGGAATAAACTAGAACAATACTTGCCTATTGCAAGAGCTTGAGCAGTCAAATGAGGATTACATTTTCTCACAAGGACACCCAGGCTCCAATCTCAGTGCTAATAGCATTCTGACACTTCTTTTGCCACAAAAAGACATACTTTGGATTGGTTGTGGTAACCAAAAAAAGGTTAGTATAGTTTAACAATTACTTTCTTTAAGAAAATATTATTAAATAAATAACAGAAATTAGAGGTTTATTTGAAAATGATTGGTGGATTTTAATTAAATTTTCCTCTCCCAGACTAGTTTTGTGTGTCACCACAATGTCATTTTTCTCTACCAGTTGCTCTAAAATCCAGGATCTACACACTTTAAGGGAGGGCTATTGTGGATGACTTTGGTATTGTTTTGAAGACTAGATGATTATAACCAGGAATTTTCAGGGGATTTATTCTTTCTGATCTGAGGATGCCACATAATCGCCCTCATTACCCAGTGCCCAACATAACCTTTTTGTTCTCCCCATGAAAGCCAAATCTCACAAAAGATTCAGCATTGCTAATTTAAAATAAACTCCACTTCTGCACACAACAGCAATGGAGGATCAAGACTCTTATCTCCATAGTGTAGACCAAATAAACTATTTCCCTGAAAAATAAAATTCACTGAAAGAAACATATTTTAGTTCACTATTTTTATTATTTTGAGGTCTTGTAAAAAAGATCTTTACTCATTTTGCAGTGGTAGATCTGACCCACGCCTCTCATTGTGCCAAAGGGGGCCATGCCATTTACGTTATTCCCAGATGATGGTGGGTCCATTTTATATTTACTCTTTGGTGACAGCTCAGTGGGAGCCCTGGGTTAGTGGCAGTCACTGCTAGGATTTACCTAAAACTCCATGTTTCCTGGGGGCTCCATTCATGCTGTTCAGAGCCAGACTAAATCCCCAGTGACTTCCATAAAGTCTTCAGTGAGTTTCACTCCATGGGCAGAGAAAAAGTAGGAGTCCGACATACATGAGTAGGGATGGCTATGAGGTGAATCTCAAGCAGCACTGGTTTTGCAAACAAGAAAGGAGTTAAAGGAGTTCTTTCTTCTCTCTGCTCTGTATCACAAAATAACACATTCACACCACCTGCAGGATTAACAAATCTCCCATTCATAACCCTGCACAAACTTGTCCCCATGGTGCCTCAGGAACAACAAATCCCCAAAGACACATTTTGGAATGCTGCAGCCCAGTGTTTACACGTGAAGGTGATAATGAACCATCGAGCCACAACTCTAACCTCAGCTCTAACTGCAGCCCTCGCTCAGCCATCTTCCCAGTCGTATTATTTATTCACTGGAACGACCTCAACACTCCACAGCCACGTGCAATCCCTCGTGCTCACGGAGCGTGCGACGTTGGAGCTTTCTTTGGGCTGAATCCATCTCAGCCTGGTCTCTCCGCTCATGAGTGATCTAATTTCAGTACTAATGAAGGCACTCAAATGGGACCATTTTTCTGTTGCTGGTTTACGACTCTGAGCATACCTAGGTCTTCGTCCCTTCCTATCAATGTCTGGCTATCTCCTGATCCCAGTTTTTCCTCTCTTCCAAGTCTGCCTTGCCCAAGGCTGCCAGATTAAAATGCCAGAATAAAATCTGTGTATCCTCTCCTTTGCCCCCAACCGAAGCCATTACTTGAGATTGAAGACTCAAATTCCATACTGATGCCTGGCCTCCATTTTCTCCATGGTGAGGTACACCAATACCCCTGCGTGACCAGTCCTCATTGCCAATGCTCCCTCCATGCAGACTGATTTCTCATTTGAAAAGCACTCTCTTCCCTGTTTCCCCATCAAAACCCTACTTCTTCCAAGATTCCTTTACCTTCCACCATATGCTTTGATGTTTCCTACCGACACCAGCCCTTTTTAACATCCCCCTTCTTTACTCAAAGCCTAGCACTCTCTTGTTCAATGCTATGCTTCTTTGTCTTGTACATTATTGTTTCACGGATACTCTTATTTTCGTGAAGTCTAATGCCTCTGAAGGCTGAAATAAGAATGCTTTTTCTTTTTCCTCCTTTGTCTTCTTTATATAGCAGTTACTCTTAAAGATTTGTTGACTGTCTGGTTCAAGGAGCCATGATGATACAGGGGGGGTAGCTATTAAAGGTCAATTTCTGGAAATGTGCTGACAGTCAGGAGATGTTTTAAACAAAAGTGAATGTTATATAACTATAATTATTCTTCACTTGGTTGCATGAAGGTTTGCCATGATAAGCCCGTTATTCAATTCTTGTAATGTGGCTTTTCTCCAGAGTACACCATTCTTATTTCCTGATAGCATCTTTTATTTAAAGGATAATAGATGAGACTATTAATTTAAAATAAGAACTAAAAACCTTCTGGATGGATTATCTGGAATTCCAAAAGACTAAGCAGTTTATTTACATGGAGAGCAAGAGAAAAGCCCTTGCTTGCCATACTTTTCCCCACTTAGTACGATTGTGCATATTTTATCTGTTGGAACAAAAGCCTTTTGTTTTTGTCTTTTTCCCCTAGGCATTGAGACCAGGTTAGATCAGCACATGCAGGAGAAGATAAAGACAGGCATTCCATCTCCAGTTGTGACTTTGCATGGCTCTCAAGTGAGCAGACACTTGGAGGTCTTCACTACAGGAAGAAACCTACTAGAGGGGCTGCATTTGAGAAGAACCTAAGCCAGTCGTTCCCAAAATTTAGTGTGCATTCGAATTCCTGGAAGAGATATGCAAATGGTTTGCTCCATCCCCAGAGTTTCTGATTTAGTGGGTCTGCGGTAGGCTTGAGAATGAGCCTTTGTAACCAGTTGCCCTGGTGATACCATTGCTACAGGTTCAGGGACACAGTTTGGGAACCATTGACCTAAGCTGACTTCTGTGAGCTCTGATGCTTCCTTCTGTTCACAGAGATCACCTGTGGCCAGCAAGGAGCCATGAGAGGGGCTGGCTTGGGGCTTAACACTCCTCAGCTGCTGATAAGACAGAGGGCCACCTAATTCAGTCTCCTCAATGAAGGAATCCCTTTTATGACAGCACATCTATAACAGATTCTTCATTTGCTTCTCTCTTTGTGTCCTCTCTCTGTATATGCCTCACTACAGTGGGTCTGGTCACCCCAGGAGGGTGAATATATATTTAGGGTATTCACTGGTGAGTCTTCAGGATACAGCTGAAAAGGAAGGGGTCCATTCCTTCTTTGCTATTATTGAAACTGGATTCCTTAAGAGTAGGAATTTTATCTTATTCACACCATATTTTGCACAAAAGAAATGTCTGCAAATCTGAAATGTACTCTGGCTGATATGTCATGGAGTCCTGACTCTGAAAGCAACTTGGGGCTTTTTACAAATAAGAAGGTTCATGGTGCCATGAGAAACCTCCAAAGGGGTATTTCATGCCCTATCTATTGATGGAAGATAGAGAGGTATTGACAACATAAAGCAGCAGGGTAAGTGTTTTCCTTGAGTGATGAATCCTGTAGATGCAGCCTGGTCATGTGGTCCCTGCATTCCAGACCTGCTCTCACTGACCACACATTTTGTATATGGACTGAGATGTCATTTTGGTGAAATATGACTCATTTCTCTCATAGAGAAATGATGGTTCCCTCATAAAATGATGACCTCAGTCCATCACAGCCTACTCTGTGGACCTCATAGAGGTCCAGTCTGATTTGTTGACTGAAGCTGTAGGTCATCACTGTCCTCTTAGGACTTGGAAGCTCTTTGTGTTGGTAGAGACTTTAAAACACATGCACTTCAGCCCCATTTCTTAGCTCCTCCAACTTCTTTGTGCCTTCCAGTGATGGGGAATTCAGAGCTATGCAAATGGAGAGGACAGATCATATAAGCCTTGCCCAGCTCTGACTACAGAACATTCTTTCTTATATGAAACAGAAATGTGTCACTTTGTAACTTCTACCACTGGGTCCTAGTTGTATCCCAGAGAGTCCATCAGAACAACTCTAATCTATCCTTCATCTTCAAATATTAAGACACCTGAAAACAATGACCTTGCCCTCCTGTCAAGAATTCTCTAGGGTAAATAACCCCAATTCCTTCATCTACCTCTTATAATACATGGTTTGGACTTACCTACCATCCTAATTGCTCCCTTCTGCACGAGACTGAGTTGAGTTATATCCCTTCTAGGTTGAAATGTCAGGAGGTGGCAGTGAAATAAACCCTCTCTTCAAAACCACTCTCTTCATTAAACAGAAGCTCCACTATGAGATGTTATTCACTTTGGAATGGCAAGATATTTAAAGTGTTCAAGGGGTCTCTAATCCAGTATAACTGCACCATGGAAGGATGAACACACATTAGTGGTAGGTGTTCACTGTTTCAGGCTGGCAACCTTGGGCCCTGCATGAATGGGCCAGGGCTTTGGCACCTAAGTTGGAGGAGTGGAATGACATTAAGAGGCTGGAAGCATTATGGATCACCACTACATTTCTTCTGGCTCTTTCTCTCATAGATTTCTCATATATCTCCTCCTGACATTTCTCTTTTCTAAATGTATATTTGGCATTAAGGCTGATCTCTCCCTTCTAATGAAAAGGTCTAGATTTTAGTTTCCAAGGGTACCTGCTCTCCTTGAGGCAGGCAGGAGTTCTCAAAGACTACTTCCAAGTTACATGGTCTATTTTCAAAAGAACACTGACTATTGTTAGATTAATTCAACCTAAACTTAGAGCACGTGTCTAACCTATATGCTATTCAAAACAAAATGCAAATTGCTAGTCAACAGCAAGTACTAGATACTGGAAGACAGCATCTAATGCTTCAGCCTTCTTAGACACAATGTGGGTGCAATTGTCAGGATTGGAAACTTGCTCCCAAGCATGGGTTGTGAAGTCAGCTCTTCTTTGTGTCTACTTTAATGGTTCAGCTACCAGAAGTCAAACAATATAGATTTGCATCTCTTTTGTAGGCATCACGTACGCCTAGTCCTAAAGTAAAAAGGTTCCCAACTAATTTATTTTAAAAATTACACCACTGGGGAATGATTCAAGAGCTCAACAAAATACTAGCCCAACCGGGGATCTTTTCACCATTGGGACAAATCATTTGCTTTGCCCCACTCTATTCCTGACCCACACTAACTGTATTTCTTTGATGCCAGACATTTATATTAAAGTAGTCAAATTTGCATGCTTAACATTGGGTATATATGCCAAAGACTCAAGTGTGTTCACCCTACCAGTTTGCCTTCCTCCTGGGCATAGAGCTACACTACAATTTCCAGCTACCCTTGCAGTTAGGTGTGGCCATAGAATATGGGCAAGATTGATATAATTACTTCCAGGCTTGTATCACTGAAAATCTCCTGCATAATCATTTATTCCCTCTTACCCTATCTGCCAGCTGCATATCAACACTAAGGAGATCATGGAAGCCAGATGTTAGGATGAGTAAGTGTCCATCAGCCTGTGTGCTGGTATGGCATCAGCCAAATAGACTTATAGGGATGCAAAATAATCTTCTGTTTTGCTAAACTGCTGAAATGTAGGGATTTTCTGTTGCATCAGCTACCTAATTAATAGAGTTCACATAGCCTCATTGAGGACTGAACTTAATGACACATTATAACAAATAAATAATAGCATCTACTATTTATAAAGTGCCAACTTTGTGCTGGACATTGTGCTAAGAACCTCATTATCACATTAATACTCATAACATCTCTGGAGTAGACATTATTATTATTTTCATTTTACAGATAGGCAAACCAAGAGCTCGAAGTTGAGCAAGGTCACCCAATTAGCGTCGTGGATTGTATCATTGTCCCCAGTTATTCACTTCCTTCTCTGTAAGAAGATTATACGTCTCCACCTGTTGTTATGTGACTTGCAGTGCCCCACTGTGGGAGAAATATACATGTCAATTTCATTGACCATTGGCATTGGTGTGACACGTGACATGTTTTTGGTCAATGGAATGTGAGTGGATAACTTATGTCATATCTTAGCAGGACTTTTAAGAGCCATTGCTTAATTTGGCATTCTCCTTTCCCTCTGATACTGGAATAGAAAGTCCCAGGTCAGACTGTTCCTTCAGTCTGGATTCCAGAGTGAAGAAGACACCAAAGGGCAGTCACGCTGACCAGCAAAGGCATGTAGCTTGAGGGAGAAATAAACATTTGTTTTATAGGCAACTGAGAGGTTGTAATGGCTGTTACTGCACCAAACCTACTAAAAGCTGATGGATACATCTAGAACTCGATGCAAATGCAGTTAGTCAGACACCAGAGCCTGTGCTCTTCATCACCAAACAACATCTGCCAGGCACACTGTCACACTTGCACACGTTCCTGTCAGATGATATGATGAAAATTTAAAGCATCATTAAAAGAAAAAGTCTGTTCTCATTCTGGGTAGGAAAAAGGTGATGCCTGTAAGTTTGAAGAGAAAACTGCCACAGCACCGGGATTAAAACTTAACTCATAGCTTTGTCTCTCACAACGCATACAAAATGTTCAGATTTAGTGCCCCACAAAAAAATTGTTGGCAAGGATGTGTATCTTATAGATTCACTTGCTGGTTCATTTTGTAAAGTTTTCACACTGATAATCACATCTCTGTGACTGGGAGTTTGGAGGTGAATATTACCCAAAATCTATCCACTAAAAGAACCACCAGTACTATATGGTCCCTGGTCCTAAGCACAGCCATCAACAGGAAACATGAAATGGGAGACTGAAGGGGTTACTGGGCTTAATCTGACCTGAAATCATCTGTAAAGACATGAAATAAATAGCCATTTCATTAAAATTTGGGGTTAACTTCATACATTGTAAGTAGGAAAGTTGATTGATGGTCTTAATGCATCTGGACAAAATAGAGATTTGAATAGCCACTTGAACATTGTGCCCTGAGCAAAATCAACTTCTGAGGTTTTGTTTAAAAAACTATTCAATTCAGTAATAAATAAATAATTGGGCCTCTACAGTTGATTAGCAGGTATGGTTAGATCAAGGCTATAGTTTAGGGAACACTGAATATTCTTTTTAAGATGACACTGTCCTTCTTTATTGAAAGGAAGTAAAGTTGTATTATTGATTAGTGCTAGTAAAATGTTATCAAGTATGGGTATATTATAATCTTTGTCAGAGGAGAGTCAGAACACCACTCAGGTACTAACTACAGTTATCATGATCTCTTCTTTCTATAGGATTCTGATTATTTCTAGGACTAATTATTTTAAATACATTTTAAAATGTGTTTTATCCCAAATGACTTTATTTTATTTTTATATCTCTTTAAATACTTGAAGTACAATTAAAGAAAAATACCTTAATTCAACAGAAGTGTCTTGATAATTTTTTAACTTTACCAATTCCTCTTTTATTGATACTACCAAATTTAATAATTTTATAAAAATCGAGATGGAACCAATTCTCTTTTGGTACTTAAATGAAATTATTAAAAATAAAAGAAACAATAAATGCCATCTTAGTAAGCCAAATCCAAATTTGTTGAATTTAAACATCTCAATTCCACGAACTTTAAAGTGCTGATACAATGAACTAAAAAAACTACCTTGCTTTGAAAGTATCATGACTTTAAACCTGGTAAAAATAAATAACTGCCTTTTTCCCTAGCTCCCTTCCTTCCCCTTATTCTGACTCTCTCTGGTCCATTTCCCTTATTAATCAACATATTACTTACATAACATTTAATTAAGGAATAGTTAGTGAAAAAAAGAAAAGCTTTATCTTGCCTACCTGCTCATTTTGAAAAAGAGGGTTTGTCTTGTTTCCATGAAAATTCATTTTATCAACATTCAACCCTTGAAGAAAGTAATATTTTCTACCCGTGAATGGGGTTAAGCTTCCATAAGGCTGTATTTACTTTCTTTTAAAAAAAATTGAAGTATAGTCGACTTACAATGTTGTGTTAGTTTCAGGTGTACAGCAAAGTGATTCAGTTATATATTTGTTTTATATATATGGATGTGAATATATATATATATATATATGTATCTATATTCTTTTACAGATTCTTTTCCATTATAGGTTATTACAAGATATTGAATATAGTTCCCTGTGCTATACAGTAGGTCCCTGTTGTGTATCTATTTTATATATGGTAGTGTGTATTTGCTAATCCCAAGCTCCTAATTTATTCCTTCCTCCCCCCTTATATTTACTTATTTTTAATATCCAATGAATTTTTTCTATTGCTTATTAAACAGCTATTTTCATGTTTTATTTTCTTTTTATTGTGTAAAGTAAGGATAGTTTGTGAGAAGATAGGGAGGAATATGAGAGTGAACTGAAGCATTTTTATGTACTCAAAGGAAACAGCCTAGACCAGTCCTGTGTATTAAATGAAGACCTGGGTCATACAAGTGCATATATTTACTGATGTTTAGGAAATACCAGGGTGAGGTATCAAAATTATATTTTAAAAAATTACAAAATGGCTCCAGGTATGCAGGAATAAAATTAAGTTGCTCTCCTTAACAAATCCTACTTGAAATGGGTAAACCAATTATTTTGGAGTATGCTATTCACTGTCATCAGGACATAATGACACTTTGCTCAGCAATTAGCCACCCAGGAAGAAAGCAAACTATAGTTTGGTAAATTAGCACTGAATACATGAACATGGAATCTACCAGAACTAAAGATAATTGATTGAGCAATTTCATTCCCGTCTTTTTTTTTTTTTAATTCATGAGAGAAATTGAGCTTTAGAACTCACAAATACATTACTTTGTTTATCTAATAAGCCATATTCTTGTCTGGATTTATCTTCATAAGTAATGTCTACTTTCCTTCTGCTGATAAGATAAGATGGAACAAAGGCAGGGTAAACTGCCTTGTTTAAGTCCTAATAATACTCCATATATCACTTCTGTCTACTCTTATAAATTAAATGATAGATAAACTTGTCCATGTCCATCAGGAACCAAAAGGTAAATGTAGTGTAATAGCTCACCCTTTGCCCAGATTTAGAATAGATTGCTTCTGCCTTCACTAGTGATCACAGGGGAAGAAAAAAGACCGGAAGGTATAAACACACAGCTTTATCCAAGTCCTGAGTGCTCTGCATGTATCATCTTTAGGAAGCAATGAAATGCCCAGCAAGGAAAAGCACGATACATATTGTTTACCTTCATAAACAACAAACCAGAACTAGCTCAAGACCACACATGCCTAAGGGCATCCTCAAAAGAGAATGGCAGCCAGGGGTATTGTAGAGCCTTTATCAGCATTTCCATCCAGTTGCCAAACCGTGCCTGGGCTCTGTTAATTCAAACTGTGCCTTCTAACACCTGGATGCCCCCCTTTAAAGCTCTCTATTCAAAATGTGACTTCCACCTTCCTCTACTATTTTTCCTCATCTTTATCAGTCCAGGGGAGGGGGTGTGTGAGGACCTGGTACCAAAGATGAGGAGGGTGGTGCACAGACCAGTCTTGCCTAAGGTGAAGACAGAATGGCGAGAGGAACTTACCTGTTTTCTCTGTAGGAATGTTGAAATGGAACTGGAACGATAATAAATCGTCCCCTCTTGCACAGTTTCTTCCTTGTTTCTATTAGAAGTAACTCCTCCTCTGTTTACTATGCCTGCGACCTTGGAAATGTAGTCGCTCTGTTCACATGCTGACTTGAAGTTAGTCACTGGGTCTCATCTCACAAACACACCCTTTTCCCTTTCCTGGAGCTCACCATCTCTGCTGAGAAGTCTGTCAGGTCTGGACTAAGAGTAAACTATTTCTCCACCCTCCTGGGTCTCAGGACCCCTAGACAGGAGTTGGTTGGCTGGTATCTCGCCGACCACAGTGCTCCCACAGCGCCTTTCTGCCGTCTAAGCCCGACAAAAAGTTAGAGAGGAGAGCGAGAGGGTGAGGAATGAATGAATGCTTTTGAAGCCAAAGGGGCTTGGTTGAAAGTAGACAACTCTCATCAGGGACTGATCCGTGGTGTGCGTGTGTGTGTGTGTGTGTGTGTGTGTGTGTGTGTTCCTTTTCTCCTCGGAGGATGGGATTTTCCCCATTCTCAGTTCAACTCGGATAGTTTGCGGTTTCAATGTTCTTGACTTTGAATAGCTATTGTGATGCACCGCCATGCATGAAATGGGTGATTTGCAAGCTTCTCTGTCCCACGCAATTCCGTGCATAATCATATATCCAGATTCTGCACTGGCAAGGGAACCGCTCCTTTATAGAAAGCGATTGACTTCCCGCGACCAAAGGAACTTAATAGTGTGTTCGCTGGGGTAGCCGTCCGGGGTGGGAATGCCGGCGCCTGTGCTCTGGCCTTGGTGCTGAATCCGAAACCCGCTGCCCAACAATCTCAGCAGCCCCTGGGCAACTTCGGGACGTTTGATGGGGACCGGCCAGTCCTAGGCACCCCCTCGCCGGTCGCCAGCAGGAATCTGGGCAAAGCCTATGCCCTGGGACCCTCCGCAGGGGACGCGGCTCCCTTATTTCTTTGCTTGGATCTGGGAAAGTTTTGTACAACGTTTATTTGTAACTGGAGCTGCCTTCTCCCCTCCCACCTGGGTCGCCATGGAGACTTGAGCTCTTTCTCTTTTTCTCCAGGCAAAATGGGCGAAGCTTCGTTAGCTCAGCCCTGACTGTAGCAAGCCCCTTCTTCTTTCTAAGCAGCTCCTGATCATCCCTCTCCTCCGTTTTTCAGCAGAAGAAAGGTAGGCAGGGAATGGTGCTAGCTGGAATGTGGCATTACACCCGGTTCTGTGGTGGCTCCTTGGATCATCAGACTTTGGGTAAAAGCAGGCAGGAGACACTGTAAATGTGTAATAAATCTCCAACTCCTAAGTACTGGAGTCTCCCCCCCCCCACCCCTTTTTTTGGGAGTGGAGGCGGGATTCTTTGGAAAATGCTGGTATTTTGTTTCTCCACTAATCTCACCCCATTACTGTGGCTGTTTCTATCAAGATATGTTTCCTCCCTAAGAGTCTCTCCATACTGAACCCGGTACAAGAGATATACCTGTGGATTGACCCAAGGTTTTATTGGGTTTGGGGAATACAAATGTTATATCCGTTAAAAACTCATGCAAGCTTAATGTCTTGATGCAAATGAAAATATACTCAGGAGGAAGCAAGCCAGTGAATTCATCCAACCCCCTAAATGCAGTAAACATCTCATTTTATCTGAAGGGTTTTTGTTGTTGTTGTTTGTTTGTTTTTTTCTCTTCCAATTACAAAATAATTCAGTTTACTTCTAGGGAGAGCTTCCTATTCACTGTTGGTAGTCATCATATCACATCTCTGGTTATATTGATAGAGAACAGTTAGGAGTTATTGTTTCCCATTCTCTGCTTGTTTCTCCCCACCCCTCACTTTTCCTTTTCCTCCTCATGTTTCTCTCTCCCTCTTTCTCTCTCTCTCTCTCTCTCTCCCTCTCTCCCTTCCTTCCTCTCTCTCTCCTCCGCTCCTATACGCAAAGAAGAACAAGGATACAGCTTTCCACAAAGACAATGGGCTTTTCCCAACTGTAAATGACTACACAGCAAGCCACCCCTGCCAGTTAATCCGTGCATTTCATCTTTGCCAACGGATGTTGAAATGATGTCTGTAATAACTGACTGGGTTTCTCCGAGCCCCGGGCATGCAGACCCCTCCTCTCCCCGCCCCCCTTGCGAGTTTTCAGTTGCTAATGAGAACCGTATGAAACAGATTTCCCTTCTGTTATGTAACCTGCTTCTCTCTCGCCTTTCCCTTGACTTGGGCATCCTGTTTCTCATCAGAGTGGAGATGCATGCAGCGGCGGAAACTGGGGAAGGGGAGGTGGGGACCCGAGGGCACAGAACCTCTTGCCCAGATTGATGCCAGCTTCTTGCCTTCGAGCAACTCAGCGCACCGCTTACCTTGCTGCGGACTCGGTGGCTTCATTCAATCATGATCTCCTCTCTTGGAACGGAGCAAGGTTTAATAATTCACTACACGATGGATGGCGAGGGGAGGAAATAAAAAAAGCAAAGGGAAGGAAAACTGGAATCAGATGGTCAAATTTTACATCAGCCACGGGAGGCTTTAGGAGACTCCATTCTCCTCGCGGTGCATCCAGCTCTGGGTCTATCTTCCCGGGTCCCGCGGATCCCACCCCTCCGCCCGCCCAACCTCTCCGGCCAGGTGCGGCCGTCTTCAAACTGGCTCCCTCTGGCCGAGAGTGGAGAGGAGGGCTGGGGCGCGGGGGCCAACGGAGGGGCGGAGGGGTGTGCGTTCGGGCAGGGGCGGGGGAGGGAGACCGGGTGGAGGGAAGGGGGAAAAGGCGAGAGTGGCGGAAAAAAAAAATCCCCGGCTAGGAGAAAAGTGATGGACCACGCAGGGAGACGTCATGAAAGCCGCAGATTCAAAGAACGCTACTCAGTTCCTGGCGACTGGCTGAGCCCGGCTGTCAGCGCACGAACCGACGCGGCTCCGGGGATAAAAGCGAGCGCAGCGCCGCGTGCTGGAGAAAAGCGGCCACGCAGCCTGTTCCGTAGAGGCCGTGGGCGGGGACCCGGAGGGATGGAGCTGGGGACCCGGAGGCGCCCACCCACCTCCCATTTTCAGCATCAGTGTCGCGCTGGATCGACCAGCTTGGGCGGGGACACTCCGACGCCCCCACCCCCCAAATCCGAGCCAATGCGGAAACAACCAAGTCAAGCCCCACCCCTCCAATACGAGACTGGAAATGTGGGGCTCTCGATGCCTGGGGAAGATTTTACAGTTAGCCTCGGGTTCCCATCATTCCCCCCCGGGTCACTAAGTTGTTCCCGGAGAAAAGCCTGGAAAGCAGGAAAGCCGAAGCTCAGGGATCAGTTTTTGACTGCTGGTTGGAGGGGGCTCTTTCTTTAATGTTTTGTGACATCAGGAGAAAGAGGCTCTTGCCCCCTGTCTCCCTCTGGGCTGAAACGGAGAGTCAGCTTGGGGCGCGGAAGCCGGAGCGCGCACTGTCCACGTGGCCGGCAGGGGGCGCAGCGAGCTGGCTGCGTGGGAGCCTAGGGGCCGCGCCCCAAAACTTGCACCGCCTGAAGACCAGCAGGCTGCTCCATGCCTTCCGTCCTGACCACGGCAGCTGGGCCCCGGTCCCCACTGCTGCTCCTCCCCTACCCTCATCCGGACGTCTCTGTTCCGTGGCATTGGAGAAGGAGAAGGCGCTGTGGGCGTTTTCATATACAATCCAGGTTGCCTTCAAAGTTGACTTTGTCAGTCCCTGCACAACTGCCTCCTCCATCCTTAGAGTTTTAAACTTGCTTTGTATTGTTATTCCAGGGAGCACACCATAGTGGTCCCCTCTGCAACCCTTCTTTTTCTTATGATCTTCACAAACAGTATTTCCACATTTCCGAAACCTTCCCACACAACTCGCTTCTACCTCCATACTGTCCACTCTCGTATGCCATCTTTTTCCTGGGATAAATGGGTTGACAACTAAACTGTGAGAGCAATGAATACCATTGGTTGATAATTTTGTAATGGTCCTTTCAGTAACTGGCTGTTCTTGTGCCATGTTTTAAAGTGGCTTTCCTTCCACAAGATACAGGATCTCCATTTCCAAGAAGGTGACCCTATTCAAGAGAAAGTGCTGGTCAAGACCTCTTATTTCCAAGATTATTTTATTCTACATTCATACTTTCTAATTACACAGCAATTCAGCCCCTCAAGAATGTTGTCTGCTGTCTAAGGATGCCTTTTGGTGTGGAGAGGTGTTTGCTTCAAATTTGCATCATCAGTTATAGACAGATCAACCACACACACAACCTGTGGGCTCATACTCACTGATTTTCCCTAAGAGGTTGTGTAATCTCACTTGCTCTTACTTCTGAGTCACATAGCTCATATACAGAAGATATTAGTATATGTACTATGTGATTTTTATGCTCCACAGTGCTTGCTGGATCTAGTAATTTTGTCAGAGATAAAGATAAACAAAGGACAACTGGACTCAACAATCCCCGAGGGATCCTGGAGTAAGGATGTGAGATGCAGGACTTTGGTGGAAACCTCCCTAGAACATTAAAAGGACAACTCACGTTGACTATAGTTGTCTAAAGAGCATTCTATTTAATCTGCGAAGCTGCTAAGGATACGTCCGCCAAGTTTGATTATGTAGGTTTCTACCAGTGGAAGAATTTCACAAGGCATCAGACCAAGTAAGTCAAGAGAGGGGAATCATCTGTTTGTCTGCTTTGAACACTTTGAAAACTGCCCTAACTTGAAGCAGCAAGCCAGGGTGACATGGGCTGCAGCTCTTCCTGAATAGTGTAGAAGTTTGTTTTGAGTGAGGTGGGTCACATATACATGGCATGGGATTTGATTAACACCAGAGACGAGAACGATTGGCTTAACTAAATTCATTTCTTCCTGAAAGAGCTCAGACAGTGATCATCATGGGTGTAACTAGGAGGTGCCTTAGTGATGTCAGAAAATCAGGCAAGCCGTGCTTTGGGGCTGCCCACTGCGGCTCCTCTGAGCTCCCCAGAGCCCCGTCTCTCAGGCTACACTGTGTTCAGCATGCCTGGAATCTCACTTCTATGTCTATTTTATGATTTCCGATGAAGGCAAGGGCTGGGGGGGTGAGTCTCCCAAGACTTTAGCTCTTTTGGTCTCTGTCTCTGGGGAGGTTAGTACTCCAAAGCTGACAAAGACAGTGGCTTCTAGGATTGATTGATTCTTTTATATAGATGAAACTGGATTCTCCCCCACGTATCCAACTGTAATGGAGGCTTATTAGCTACCCAAATTGACAAACTGAATTATCTCAACTGGGTGTCATTTGTTGCAGGTAGTCTTGTTTTTCTCCATTATCCATTGCGGCAATTTACAACCCAGGCTGTCTCCCCTGCCCACGTGTAGCTCTGGCTCTGCTTTGGGCAGGCTGACACTAGGAGCAAGGTGGGTGGCTGTTTCTGGTCTTTATCTTTACTTGTGTCTACTTGTTTTATTTTTAAGATCTTAGGCTGTTGTGGAGACCCAGTTTCTATTCCATTTCACTTCCCCCACCCACCTCTCTTTATCAAAAAATGAACAAACAAAAAACCAAATAAAACCTACAAAAAAACAACATCTGTAAAATGCAGAGATAGGTGTATAATTTTAAAATAAGTTACTTTAACTATAAAGGACATCGTTAAGAGAATCAAGAAAGATAAATTTAAAAAATACTCTATTCTGCAGCTCTACTTCCAATGGGCCAGATGGATTTCATCCATGTTTCTTATTTGGGGAATATCTATAAAGAGTTATTGTATTTCCTTTTTGGACTTTGATTATAAATTTGGAGATACATTCTTAATAAATATCTCCAGGTGAAAAAAATTCAGTACTTTTCTTAAGAAGGCGCTTTCAGATGGGTTTTAGCTTGATAGCATGCTGGGCATTTTAGTGTTGAGTTTTAGTACTTTTATTCTCCAATTATTCAGTTATCACTTTCTTTTTTGGGGGGATACCTTTCATCTTCTACACATTTTCTTCACTTTGGAATTCCATTCACTATTCCTAGTAATCTTTTTTTTAATTTTTTTTTTAGTTTTGTGTGTACAACATAATGAATTTTTTCTAACATCTTTATTGGAGTATAATTGCTTTACAACAGTGTGTTAGTTTCTGCTTCATAACAAAGTGAATCAACTATACATATACATATATCCCCATATCTCCTCCCTCTTGCATTTCCCTCCCACCCTCCCTATCCCACCCTTCTAGGTGGTCACAAAGCATGGAGCTGATATCCCTGTGCTATGCAGCTGCTTCCCACTAGCTATCTATTTTACATTTGGTAGTGTATATAAGTCCATGCCACTCTCTCACTTCGTCCCAGCTTACCCGTCGCCCGCCCCATGTCCTCAAGTCCATTCTCTACGTCGGCGTCTTTATTCCTGTCCTGCCCCTAGGTTCTTCAGAACCATCATTTTTTTTTTTTTAGATTCCATATATATGTGTTAGCATACGGTATTTGTTTTTCTCTTTCTGACTTACTTCACTCTATATGACAGACTCTAGGTCCATCCACCTCACTACAAATAACTCAATTTCATTTCTTTTTATGGCTGAGTAATATTCCGTTGTATGTATGTGCCACATCTTCTTTATCCATTTGTCTGTTGATGGACACCTAGGTTGCTTCCATGTCCTGGCTATTGTAAATAGAGCTGCAATGAACATTGTGGTACATGACTCTTTTTGAATTATGGTTTTCTCAGGGTATATGCCCAGTGGGATTTCTGGGTCATATGGTAGTTCTATTTTTAGTTTATTAAGGAACCTGCATACTGTTCTCCATAGTGGCTGTATCAATTTACATTCCCACCAACAGTGTAAGAGGATTCCCTTTTCTCCACACCCTCTCCAGCACTTACTGTTAGTAGATTTTTTGATGATGGCCATTCTGACTGGTGTGAGGTGATACCTCATTATACTTTTGATTTGCATTTCTGTAACGATTAGTGATGTTGAGCATCCTTTAATGTGTTTGTTGGCAATCTGTATATCTTCTTTGGAGAAATGTCTATTTAGGTCTTCTGCCCATTTTTGGATTGGGTTGTTTGTTTTTTTGATATTGAGCTGCATGAGCTGCTTGTATATTTTGGGGATTAATCCTTTGTCAGTTGCTTCATTTGCAAATATTTTCTCCCATTCGGAGGGTTGTATTTCGTCTTGTTTATCGTTTCCTTTGCTGTGCAAAAGCTTTTAAGTTTCATTAGTACCCATTTGTTTATTTTTGTTTTTATTTCCATTTCTCTAGGAGGTGGGTCAAAAAGGATCTTGCTGTGATTTATGTCATAGAGAGTTCTGCCTATGTTTTCCTCTAAGAGTTTTATAGTGTCTGGCCTTACATTTAGATCTTTAATCCATTTTGAGTTTATTTTTGTGTATGGTGTTAGGAAGTGTTCTAATTTCATTCTTTTACATGTAGCTGTCCAGTTTTCCCAGCACCACTTATTGAAGAGGCTGTCTTTTCTCTACTGTATATTTTTGCCTCCTTTATCAAACATAACATGAGCATATGTGCGTGGGTTTATCTCTGGGCTTTCTATCCTGTTCCATTGATCTATATTTCTGTTTTTGTGCCTGTACCATACTGTCTTGATTACTGTAGCTTTGTAGTATAGTCTGAAGTCCGGGAGTCTGATTCCTCCAGCTCATTTTTCTTTCCCAAGATTGCTTTTGCTATTCGGGGTCTTTTGTGTTTCCATACAAATTGTGAAATTTTTTGTTCTAGTTCTGTGAAAAATGCCATTGGTAGTTTCATAGGGATTGCATTGAATCTGTAGATTGCTTTGGGTAGTATAGTCATTTTCATAATGTTGATTCTTCCAATCCAAGAACATGGTATAGCTCTCCATCTGTTTGTATCATCTTTAATTTCTTTCATCAGTGTCTTACAGTTTTCTGCATACAGGTCTTTTGTCTCCTTAGGTAGGTTTATTCCTAGGTATTTTATTCTTTTTGTTGCAATGGTAAATGGGAGTGTTTCCTTAATTTTTCTTTCAGATTTTTCATCCTTAGTGTATAGGAATGCAAGAGATTTCTGTGCATTAATTTTGTATCCAGCTACTTTACCAAATTCATTGTTTAGCTCTAGTAGTTTTCTGGTAGCATCTTTAGGATTCTCTATGTATAGTGTCATGTCATCTGCAAACAGTGACAGCTTTACTTCTTGTTTTCCAATTTCAATTCCTTTTATTTCTTTTCTTCTCTGATTGCTGTAGCTAAAACTTCCAAAACTCTGTTGAATAACAGTGGTGAGAGTGGACAACCTTGTCTTATTCCTGATCTTAGAGGAAATGGTTTCAGTTTTTCACCATTCAGAACAACGTTGGCTGTGGGTTTGTCATATATGGCCTTTATTATGTTGAGGTAAGTTCCCTCTATGCCTACTTTCTGGTGGGTTTTTATTATAAATAGGTGTTGAATTTTGTCAAAAGCTTCTTCTGCATGTATTAAGATGATCATATAGTTTTTCTCCTTCAAATTGTTAGTAAGCTTTATCACATTGATTAATTTGCATATATTGAAGAATCTTTGCATTCCTGGGGTAAACCCCACTTGATCATGGTGTATGATCCTTTTAATGTTCTTTTGGATTCTATTTGCTAGTATTTTGTTGAGGATTTTTGCTTCTATGTTCGTCAGTGAGATTGGCCTGTAGTTTTCTTTTGTTTGTGACATCTTTGTCTGGTTTTGGTATCAGGGTGATGGTGGCCTCGTAGAATGAGTTTGAGAGTGTTCCTCCCTCCGCTATATTTTGGAAGAGTTTGAGAAGGATAGGTGTTAGCTCTTCTCTAAATGTTTGATAGAATTCGCGTGTGGAGCCATCTGGTCCTGGGCTTTTGTTTGTTGGAAGATTTTTAATCACAGTCTCAATTTCAGTGCTTGTGATTGGTCTGTTTATATTTTCTATTTCTTCCTGGTTCAGTCTTGGAAGGTTGTGATTTTCTAAGAATTTGTCCATTTCTTCCAGGTTGTCCATTTTATTGGCATATAGTTGCTTGTAGTATTCTCTCATGATCCTTTGTATTTCTTCAGTGTCAGTTGTTACTCCTCCTTTTTCATTTCTAATTCTATTGATTTGAGTCCTAGTAATCTTAGATTATAAGTGCTTATAAACATTTTGAAATTACACATTTTAATTTTTGTCCCCTCACTTGATAAATAAATGAAATCTGAAGACTCATTTGATCAATTCTTTCTTATAGAATGTTTTATTAGTTCATCATTTAGCAGGTATCATTCTTTTTAATCACAGTGTCCCCAAGGAATTCATTAAAATTCAAATTAGAAAAATCATAATTTCAAATGTAATATTTTAAAGACCACAGCAGGTGATGATTACAAACAATTGCAGGAACTAGTCTTCCTGTACCTCTTCCTGGAAATAATTTTAATTAACATGAAATCTGCACAACAGAAACATTGAACATCCAAATAAAGGAACTGAGTTTGCTCTTTCTGTGGTTAACTATTTGCTAAGATGTCCAGATTCTTTGTTTCTTGCTGGCATTCTTAACAGAAACTCTGCGTTGGAGGGAATGAGATGAAGTGCCTTCTTCTTTAGGGAACTGCATCTGTCTGTGGGTCATCTCCTACAGTTGCCCTGCAAACCAAGCAGTAGTTACTGCATTGGACCTTGTTTGCTTTCAGTAGAGATTGAGCTCCTGTCCAACATTCTCAGGCTTCCTTAGCTCTCCCAAAGGAGCCTTATCAACCTTCCTTCCTAGAGATACAGTCCAAAGTCCAATTTTAAATTCCAGATCAGCCTCGGTGGTCTGAAGCAAGATTCATATACTTGAGCTGTCCTAGCCTCAGTGTCCATGCTAAGTGATGGGCTTAGCCAGGGGTATTCTGTTTTATTATTTTATCTGTAAAATGGTGTTACAGGTGGTTTCTTGGGGAAGCAGACTCTGAGACGATGTTTAGTGTGCTGGATGTTTATTAGAGACATTTCTAAGGGATGTTATATGTATGAGATCAACATCTATGGAAGGGAGAGAAAGGAAGTGTGAATGAGCATAAGGGGAAGCATGACTGGTACCAGCCTTGGCTGATCCCATGGGGAGCTTTGAAGCTAAAATGGACCATTAGAGTTGCCTTGTAATGAGTCAAAATAGCCCCTTCCCAATCAGTTCCTGGATGTGGGTTCTAGGTACTCTGCATCTGATTGCTAAAAGCTGTCTGCCAACAATCTTATGGCAGCACGGCCAAGTCCTTCCTTGAAGGGGGATCTTGGTGACAGATCTCCATGTCTACCACAAATGGTGATGGTAACATTACTTACTGCATAGGTTTCCTCTCACTATTATATGACATAATTCATATAAAAAGTGGAGCATGGGGTCTGGCTAGAGTAACTGCTTAATAAGTGTCAGCTACTTATTAATGGCTGATGCTTGTCATTTTTATGATTAAGCAAACTCAGGATTGTGTGTTTTCAAGTAGCTCCAGGTTCTGTCCACCCCATTTCAAGTTCACTGGGGCTTCAACCTAGGCTGATAGGAGACTTTGGTAACCATGGACAGTGGACTCACTTTCCCTTGCTATAGTAATTCTCAAAACTCAGTGATTTATTTAGGTAGCTCTTTCCTCCTATATTCTTTTTATTTTGAACTAAAGTGGAAGAAATGGAATACAGAATCAAAAAGTTCCAGAGTCTACAAGGAATCAAGCATCCCAGCCTGGAAAGTGTAAGTGAGGCTGCAATTTAACACTGGGATTCATGAAACTGATTGCTTATGGCAAACAAAGAAGAACAGATCTCATTTGCAGTCTCCAGTCCCCATGTGGTTGTCTCTACTGGTATTCATTTGCTGATGCAAAGTGGCAGGGAAGAGAACACTGGTTAAAAATAAAAAAGACAGTATAAAGATGATAGAGCCGCAGACTATAGAACTTGGAAGTCACTCACCTTAGGGATTAGCTGGTCCCTTTTCAGGTTCCATGAGCCTTTCTCTCACCTCAGTTAACACACCCCGGACTGCCTTTACCACCTAAATATGTTGATTTGTTTCCACTTTCCAACTCTTGGATTGGCTGTTCTTTTGACCACATCAAAGCCTTTGCACTAACTCTCATATCTTTAGCTTATTTCTTACCTTTGATGCCCTGGAATAATTTTCCCTCTTCTCGAAACTAGGTTCTCAACTTTGACCCCTATTGACTCATTCCTTGTCCTAGTTCCTGTCTTCTCAAATCTGTCTCATGCATTAAACAGATTATTTATAGTATCATAAACATGAAAGGCACAAACATTTCCCATAGTGTTATGTGATCCTTTTCAAACAAATACAATTCAAGAAAGAAAAATGATACAATATAATACGATGATACCAAGATGGAGTTTTGCCCACATATTTCCTGGGGTAACAGGAGCTTTTAGAAATTTAAGCAATCTTGGACAAATTACTTAACTTTTTAGGTTCTCTAAAATAAGAATAATAAAAATACTTTGTATTAGTTTTCTATTGCTGCATAACAAATTACTGCAAACTTAGTAGCTTGAAAAATACTCACATACTAGCTCATAGTTCTGTAGGTTAGAAGTCCAGCAGGGCACGAATGCTTTCTCTGTTTAGCATATCACAATGCTGAAATCAGGGTGTCAGCCAGGCTAAGCTCTTGTCTGGAGGTTCTTTCTGCTGCCAGCCAGAGAAAACTCTCTGCTTTCAAAAGAGTGATTAGAGCAGGCTGATCTAGATAATCTCTCTATGTTAAGGTCAACTGATTTGGGAGCTTAGCTATTCACAGCAGCACCTAGGTTAATGTTTGAATGAATAGCTGGGAGGTGTATGTATACCAGGGCTGGGAATCTTGGGAGCCTTCTTAGAATTCTCTACTTCATAGAGTTTTTAATAAATGAGATAATACATGGGTACACAGTATATTGAAAGGAAGTTTTGATGGAAACACCAAGAAACCCACGTGGTTTGCTGATCTGCTGATTCATCTTGTTGGCATGAAGCATCAGCTGAGACTGTACTTGATCCACCATTCCCTGCCTCCTCCACCAGCATCTTTGATTCCTGGGCCTAGTGTGGGTGTGTTTAGCCCTGTGATGAAAGACTTCTGCAGAACACTCATGTCACCAGCGCCAGAGGCAGTAAGAACTGACGCAAGGTTCAGTTCATCCTTGTGGGTTCCAATCTGTTTGCATCGTATCGAGTCAATGCTGTAGTCCCCACATCTCTATCTGGTTTTAAGGGCTAAGATCTTAGTAGGGACTGCCTTTTTCTATCGCTATCTTGTATCCCACTTACCCTCTGTCAGCACATTGACGGATGGACTTCACTTGTACAGGTAACTCCAACTGTTATTGATTAGAAGGGGGAAACTTGGTGGTACTCCCATTATTAAGTTGTCACAGTTTTCCAGGACTATTGATCAAGGGAGTAATGAGATGCCCCAGTGAATTCCATTCAAAAATAGCCCTTCTTGCAATTGAAATAAAAGCAAAAATAAACAAATGGGACCTAATCAAACGTATAAGCTTTTGCACAGCAAAGGTAACCATAAACACAATGAAAAGACGATCTAAGGACTGGCAGAAAATATTTGCAAATGATACAACCAAGGGCTTAATTTCCAAAATATACAAACAGCTCATAGAATTCAATAACAAAAAACCAAATCAAAAACCCAATCAAAAAATGGACAGAAGACTTAAATAGATATTTCTCCAAAGAAGACATACAGATGACCAATAGGCACATGAAAAGATGCTCAACATTGGCAATTATAAGAGAAATGTAAATCAAAACTACTATGAAGTATCACCTCACTCTGGTCAGAATGGCCATCATTAAAAAGTCTACAAATAACAAATGAGGAGAGGGTATGGAGAAAAGGGAACCCTCCTACACTGTTGGTGGGAATGTAAATTGGTGCAGCCACTATGGAAAACAGTATGGACGTTCCTCAAAAAACTAAAAATAGAGTTGATGTATGATCCAGCAACCCCATTCTTGGGCATATATCCAAGGAAAACTCTAATTCGAAAAGATACATGCACCCCAATGTTCATAGCAGCACTATTCACAAAAGCCAAGACATGGAAGCAACCTAAATGTCCATCGACAGATGAATAGTTAAAGAAGATGTGGTATCTATATACAATGGAATATTACTCAGTCATAAAAAGAATGAAATAATGCCATTTGCAGCAACATGGATGGACCTAGAGACTATCATACTAAGTGAAGTAAATCAAAAAGAGAAATACAAATACCATATGATATCACTTATATGTGGAATATAAAATATGACACAAATGAACTTATTTACAAAACAGAAACAGACTCAGACATAGAGAACAGACTTGTGGTTGCCAAGGGAGGGGTGGGGAGGGATGGACTGGGAGTTTGGGATTAGCAGATGCAAACTATTATATATAGAATTGATAAACAACAAGGTTCCACTGTATAGCACGGGAAACTATATTCAAATGCTATAATAAACCATAATGGAAAAGAATATAAAAAAGAGTATATATCTATCTATCTATATATATATCTATGGATCACTTTGCTGTACACAAGAAACTAACACAACATAGTTGTAAATCAACTATAATTCAATAAAAGATAAATTTAAAATAAATAGGTCTTCTTGCTTGTGTTATGGAGAAGCAACTCTGTTTCTCTCTAGTCATCAGGATTGATCATGACAAACAAGGAGTCCTTTTCTGCCTGTTGGTTTAGTAGCATAAGGAGTCCAAAAGGCCAGGGTGTAATACAAGCTTTCAATGCATCAGAGCCTTTATTATGTTTCTTGGTAGATGCCTTCCTCCCTTTGACACTAGGACCTCTAAACTCATGAAGCCAAGGCAGGAAGGATGAGAAGCAAACATTATTTGGTGAAATAGTGATGGGACCTCTCTCTCCTTCATCCTATTGGTTATTGGATATGAATTCTGCGTCTTCTGGCTATGGCAGTGTCAGCACAAGTGTTGGTTGCCAGTCTAAGGCATTTACCACTCCCTATAAGACAGAATCCCTATAAGACAGCTGGGTGCTGTCTCCCAGCTGGTGCCATGACAGAGTCTTCAGAAGACCATTCCACCTTTCCACTAAGGAAGCTGCTTCTTGGTGATGAGACACATGGTAAGACCAGTGAACTTCACTGGAAATTCAGGAGCACATTGTCACACTTTATGTCCCACACATTGACCCCTGCTCAGAGGGACACTATAGTAATGGATAAGGGAGAAATTGTTCAAGCAGTGAAGGCTTGTTGGAAGAGATCCCACATAATGAATGTACTACAGTTTGGCCTCCAGTGTTCCTCAAGGAATGGTGCCACATCAGGTCCTCTGCAGGGGATACGGGCTTCGACACAAGACACAAATACCTTCACACTCTGTGCTCATTCATTGAGACTGATACGTGTACTTCTTCCCAGACCTCATTATCACCAATTCTGGTGATACGAATCAGGGCATATCTGTACCTCTGTCCACCTTTCCTTCCCCATTACATAGAAAATGTAAACCATCACCCACATACCTGCCCATGGGGAGATTTCCTTTTACCATCACCTTTTCTGAGCAACAGTCCACTTCTGTCTGGTACAGGCAGATCAGGCCCTTGACTTTTCTTTCTTCTTTAATGGGTCATAAGAAATTTCCTATTAAGACATAAACATGTGTTGATGGAAAAGAGTCAGAGCAGTAGAATCAGGTAACATAGAAATCTGCCCAACTGTCTTGTGAGGTTTACTTGGACTGTCCATTCTGTTTGGACCCCAAGTTCTATATACCTGTGCTAGATTTGTCCACTAATGGCCCCCTAGAATCATCATAACTAGAATCATGCCTCTAGTTATCCAAGATCTTGTGTAACTTTGAAGATAGAAAATGTACCTACCTTAATGGGTCTGGCTAAGGAGATTTCCAGGTAGAATGTTGAAAGTACCAAATGGCTTTTTTAAAGCTGCATATAATAAGGAACTGTTTAATAATAATAAGAGAGAACTGTTCCATTTGTAAGCAGAATTTAGGGGAAATTTAAAAGAGATAGAACCTGCTGGTTGGAAAATAAAACTGCTTCTCATCTCTTGTTTTTCCCACCAGCAAACAAGTCTCAAACTAAGGACTAGTCACAGGAAAGGGATCAAATGAAGGATGTGACTGTAAGACCTCTGAAAGATTTAAGTGGTGCTGGGTTAATTCCTTAACAGACAAAAGGGCTTTCAAGAATCTTAAGGGCACTATCCTCCAGAAGTTCTGTATGACATCCAAAGTAGAGAGTGATCTGTCTTGAAAGATGATTTTAGCTTGGGAGAATAGGGTGAATCCCAATCACTATAGGAAGCTCATGATACTTTTAAATTTTTTGCCAACTTGAACTAGAAGAGACAGAGTCAATTAAAAATGCAAAGAGGTTCTGGATCCCATAACTTTCTATGGGCAGGAAATAGGTTGGGAGAGCTACTCATGTACAAACATGGGGCATTGGTTATGTGAAAGAAAGATCTCTGAGAGGACAAAGCTAAGACCCCCAAAAAGAGGAAACAAGAACCATGAAGAACTGCTGGGGGCAGAACTGGGCTTTAACCATGGAACATTTCCTGCCTGCAGGAGGCCCTGACAACAGTGTTTTGGATGTAGTTCAGAACTGCTATGGGTCAATGACTCTTATATTACTTCAATAATATTACTTCAATTAATACTTTTTTAATTGAAAAAATTAATTAACCTGTTGCAATTAACCTGTTCTTGTCTCAACGTTGTATGTTGTATGTATGGGAAAGGTTTCTAGATTAAGAGTTGTTGATCTCAAGGAGCCTTGCCTACTTCTGAATTTAATGCATATAAAGAGAATATGGGCCTCTAGCCTGATGACATGATTGGGTGAGAATTTAGGAGACTTACGAAGGGATGATCGTATTTTGCCTATTGGAAACATTTGAATCATTGGGTCAGAGAGTTGGAATGGGGGAGGAGGCTGTGGAAGATTGATCATATAGAATTCCCCATGAGGTCATAGGTGCTGGTTGATGAAGAGGTGGAGAGTAATACCAACTGTCACAGTAGTTGTGGCCATTAGCTTGGGCAGATTTCTCATAATTTCCAGACCTGATTGGACCCATCTTATATACACATGGTGCATTGTTACATTAATAAGCTCCAGTGAATCACACCATGCCCTGTGAGCTCAGGTGAAACCAGCAGAAGAGCACAGCAATGGGTAGCTGAAACAGTGCCATCTCCATTTTACAATGGAATGCTGCTATGAACATCCAAGTTTGGATGGTTCAGTGGATCAGATAACACCCAGTTAATGAGGAATGATTTGAGTTGTATGGTCACTTGGTGATCCATGGTGAACTTTCCGTCTTTACTAGAGCCCGAAATCAAGTGAGGAGTTACTTTCCAAATGGAGAGAACATGGCTTTATTCCTAAGTCCTAAGAGTCTGCTCTGTGATTCTCCTATAGGAACTTTCTGGAGTCTCCTTACACTTCCTTGTTTGACATCTGTAGCTACACTGCATGGTTCTTCCCCGAAGAGCCTGACCTCAGCCTCCTCCATCAAGGGGCTCTGGGTCTGGAGCTGACTTAGGTCTGGGAACTGGAAAAGAGGCTGTGAATCCCCACAAAGGGAATTGAATTAGTATTAGACCCACATTCCAGAAAAGAGTTTTTCTGATTTTATAGGTAAAACCATAACATTAGGAGGAAGCATCTATTTTATTCCTAGGGATCTCTTCACCAAACTTACCCTTGCAGGCCAAAACATTGATCAGCACTCCATTCCTGGGCTTATAATGGAATGGAAGTTCAGGTGATAGTTTCCAAAGCATTGTTATTTAGATGTAGGTTTATGATCCATTTGTTTTATTTTAGATCCTTTATTATTAGTGGATTCTGGGAACTCTAGAAAATCCTGGAAAAATCAATTCTAAATCATGAAGTGACTAACTCAGTAGACAAAGAGAGAGTTACAAATATCTGGAGATACAAGGTAATGAATTCTCTTATGTAATATTGGAAAAAATGAAGGTTTGGGGATATCATTCATGCAGCTACAAAGGCACCTAGACCTTTTCTCATAGTAGGGTAGTCTTCAAAAGTGTGTATTCTTATGTTTGTTTATTTGAATATTTATTTAGTTTTACTTTGTTAGCCTTTATACTTGAGAATGGCTAGGAATAGGATACATCTCATGCTTCTTTTTGATGACCACAGTTCTTAACTCAGAGTGGGATGTCAAAAAGTACTCAGGCCATAATTATTAACTAATAAATTCAGACAAGTGGGAATACCTTATGATAATTGATACAAATTCAGAGCATATTTACTTGAAGGAAAGTGAGAAGGAAGAAAAGAAACCCACTGTTTTAGGTAACAGGTTTTTTTTTTTTTAATTTATTTTTTAAATTTATTTTTGGCTGCATTGGATCTTCGTTGCTGCGCGTGGGCTTTCTCTAGTTGCGGCGAGCGGGGGCTACTCTTCGTTGCAGTGCGTGGGCTTCTCACTGCAGTGGCTTCTCTAGTTGCGGAGCACGGGCTCTAGGCGCGCAGGCTTCAGTAGTTGTAGCACGTGGCCTCAGTAGTTGTGGCTCGTGGGCTCTAGAGTGCAGGCTCGGCAGTTGTGGCGCACGGGCTTAGCTGCCCCACAGCATGTGGGATCTTCCCAGACCAGGGCTCGAACCTGTTTCCCCTGCTTTGGCAGGCAGATTCTTAACCACTGCGCCACCAGGGAAACCCAGGTAACTTTATAAGCCAAACACAGTGTGAAATAAATTGCTATAGAGTGAAGTGCCCAGTGGACTCAGGCTCACATCATTAAATGACTTTGCTTATCACTGACTTGCAAGGGTCCTGAAACTAGGACTAAATCAAGTGCATGGTCTGCTGCAGTGGCACCACAATTGGAGACCTCTGACTCCAGATCGTCGCTGTCACAGCAGTATAGATCCTGACTGTCCAACTCCCGTAAGGAGCATAAAAATATCTTTCTACATTTTAATTTCTCTTCTGATTTATGTTTTTTCTTTACACACTGACTTCACAGCCATGGCTATATGATACGATTTGAGACAATGTTAGCTATAAATCACTGGATTTGCAGAAATGGGGAATTCTAGTTTATATTTCCTTTTCCTTGAAATGAGACAAATCATACACCATTCTTTTACCTTTAATAATAAATTCTGTCAGGACAGCAAAGGAGTTAGAGTTATTAACTGGTCTACTGGAATATTCATGATGCTTTAGGATTAAAAAATACACTTGGAGGATGTGTTTTTAAGCAGCTCTGTTTTCCAGGTAATCAAAAAAAAAAAGCAACAGTTTAAAAGGAAAAATACACAGATGTATAAGAAAATTCCCCATCTCTCTCAAGCAATTGACTGCAATCTATCAAGCAATATTTTCAGGTGAAATTTAGGTGCTATTACAATGTTATATTTTAAACTGCAGTAATCGGTCTCACCTTTCCCTGTCTTCCAGTCATGACTATGGAGAACCAAGGCTCTTGGATCAGAACTTAACCAAGCCATTATGAGAAAGGGCCTTTCAGAGAGTCTCTTGTGCACTAAAGTAACAGCTGTTTTCTGTGGATGCAGAGCCAATTTTACTCTGCAAAACCCCATATGGAAACCAACCTAGTGATTTCAGATAAAAGAATCATTCCTATTGCTAGAGGGTTTCCTTCTTTACTGAGTAATAAGTGTTATTCCTGAGAATGAGTGTTTGCCTCAGAGAAAGGTGTGTGTGTGTGTGTGTGTGTGTGTGTGTGTGTGTGTACGTGCACACACACTATTGCTGCAATAGATAGATGTCAATAATAGAAGCAGATATGTCTGAAACTTGAGCTGACACCACCCTAACCCCACCCTGAGAGATCCCACCCTGAAGTCTATCCTTGGCAGCCTAAGCCCCTTCCATCAGACTATATATGGAACCTGGAGGGCTGAGGACCAGTACTAACATCTGGCTAGTGCTGAACTCTGGCTGAATAATAAGTTCAGAAAATGCATGAATGGTAATAGAAGAATTGATGGTCTATGGTGCTTTGTGTGTTAAGTGATTCCCTCTGGGTAGAGGTGATTCTCCAAGAGATGGGAGGAGATGCAAGAGGGAAAGTTTGACAAGAATTTTCTGATGGTGAATAAGCTAGTTGCGACCCACAACTCATTGAGGACCCTGCTGTTAGCAAGCTGTAGGTGCTTTCCCTGAAAATTCTGGTAAATGTTTTATTTAGCATTCACCTTCCCTTCCCTCTCATGTGTAGTATTTTCTTTTGTAAATCATCCCAGCCTTTCAGTACAGAGTCATACATGCTGGTACAGGGGTCTCAGTGTTAGAAAGAAGAAAGGGCATTTTGATTATGAAGATGGTCGCTTGTTCTATCCTCTTTGGACATCTGTGGAGGAGTGGGGAGCAGTTCCCAGTTGTAGACCATTCTCCAGGTCCCAGAATTCTTCATGGTGACATCAGCCCAGGCACGGTGGCCTTGCAGAGTGAACTTAGGTCTGAGGGACAGCTTTTAAGTGGACAGCTCAAGAGGATTCAAGACTTATCCTTCTGTATTCCAGCCAGGACATACGAAGACATATGAAAGATCTTTGAAAGGGGTTGAGAGTTTAAAGTCAATTGGCTGATGTTTGGGTTAAATCTCTGGTAACTAAGTCAGTCAGCTATTGTTGTATAAGGAACTAACTGATGGTGATAAGTATATATGAGGATCAGAAAAAGACAGTTGGAAAATTTATAAACTTGTGACAATATGAGGTTTATTGCAACCTTTTATGTGTATATTCTTATTACCAGTGCATAATCACCATATCAAAATAAGAAATGGAGAGAAAAGTTAAATATGACTATGAATTTTTTTATTATTGAGTTAGATGGCAAAGCATTGTGTGTGTGTGTGTGTGTGTGTGTGTGTTTAATATTATGAATATAGCTGTGCCAAAAGAATACAATATGCATAGGTATCACCAAACTAAGCGCTATAGAGCTTCTAGAAGAAAACAGAAGAAAATGTTTCTGACTTTGGATTAGGTAAAAATATTTTAAAATGTGATACCAAGAAGTATGATCCATAAAACAAAATGTTGGTAAATATTTGAATTCATTAAAATTAAAATCTTTGCTCACACTATTAACAAAATAAAAAGACAAGCCATAGACTGGGGAAAATTCTTGCAAAATGTATATATAAAATCCTATATCCAGGATATATAAGAAAATATCAAAACTCAATAATAAGAATTATCCAGTTTAAAAAAAAGGGCCAATTTTTAAATAGAAACTTCACCAAAGAAGGTATATGAATGGTAAATTCACATAAAAGCATTCTCACATCACTAGTTATTAGATAAATGCAAATTAAAACTTCAGTGAGATACACCTACATATCTATGCAAATGGAAAAAAAAACCCTGAGAAAACCCAAGTGAAGAAATTGGAACACTCATATGTTTTTGTAGGAACACAAAAGATATGACTACTTTGGAAACCAGTGTGGCCATTTTTATTTAGTTAAATGTACTCTTATCATAAGCCCCAGCAATTTCATTAGTAGTATCTACTCAAATGAAATGAAAACTTATGTTCACACAAGAATCTGCATGTGGATGTTTAAAGCAGCTTTACTCATAAAGGTCAAAAATTGGAAACTATCCAAATGTCCATCAAGAGGTGAATAGACAACTGTTTTCATCCATACCATAGAACACTACCTAGCGATAAAAAGAAACAACTTGTGATACAAGCAGCGACATAAATGGATCTCAAATGTATTTTGATAAGTGAGAATAGCAAGATTCAAATGGCTACATACTGTACAATTCCATTTATATGACATTCTCAAAAAGTGAAACTATGGAAACAGAAAATGGATCAGCAATTGCCAGTGCCTGGGGGTAAGAGGAGAGATTTCCTACAAAGAGGCACCAGGGAAAATTAGGGGTAATATAACAGTTCTATATATTGATTTTGGCAGTGATTACAGGACTTTGTGTCTTGTCAAAACTCATAGAACTGCATAACTAAAAACAGGATAATTTGAAATGTATGTAAATTACAATGCAGGTAACCAGACTTAAAATAAAAGGGCAAAATTAAAGTAATTCAAGAGAAAGAAATAACATTGAAATAAATTATTGGTAACACCCCTGTGCTACCTTGCTAAAGGAAGTCCTTCAGGCTGAAAGAAAATGACACCAGATGGTAACTCAGATCTACAAGAAAGAATCAATAGAATTGGAAATAGTAAATGTGTGTATGTTTGTGTATGTCCTTACATATTTTATTTTCTTAATTTATAAGACACAACCATATTTTGGGGTCTATACTATATATATGTGTAATATATATGAGTACAATAACATGGGGCTTTGTTTGAGCCAATACATTCTTTTGGGCACACAGAACATTCATCAGGATGGACCACTTTCTCAGTCATAAACCACGTTTGAAAGTTTTAAAAAATATTTAAATTACACAGGTTATAATCTGTGATTGTAATGTAAGTTAGAAATCGAGAAGAGAAAGAGATATCTGGGAAAGCCCCAAGTATTGGAAATAATAAAGTAAATGAATATGTAAACACAGCATACAAAATTTGTAGGATGCAGTTAAAGTAGATCTTAGTGGGAAAAATGCAGTTTTAGAAATGAAGAAAGATCCAGACCCAGTGCTTGAAGTTTCCACTTTAAGAAGCTAAGAAAAGTAATACCAAATTTAATCTTAGTAGAAAAAACATCAGTGTGGAAATGAATGAAATAGAAAATGAATGAACAATAGAAAAAAAATCAATAATGTCAAAGCTAGTTTTTTTTTTTTTTAATGATTAATCAGATAGAATAACCTTTAGCTCCTTGATCAAGAAAAAAAAGACAAAAGACATAAAGACATATAATATCAGTATCTGGTTGACAGAAATTACTACAGACCCTACAGACATTAAAATAATGATAAAAGAATATTATGAGGGCTTCCCTGGTGGCGCAGTGGTTGGGAATCTGCCTGCCAATGCAGGGGACACGGGTTCGAGCCCTGGTCTGGGAAGATCCCACATGCCACAGAGCAACGAGGCCCGTGAGCCACAATTACTGAGCCTGCGCGTCTGGAGCCTGTGCTCCGCAACGGGAGAGGCCACGATGGTGAGAGGCCCGCGCACCGCGATGAAGAGTGGCCCCCACTTGCCACAACTAGAGAAAGCCCTCGCACAGAAACGAAGACCCAACACAGCCATAAATAAATAAATAAATAAAAATTAAAAAAAAAAAAAAGAATATTATGAACAACTTTATGTTAATGAACTTGGCCTCATATATGAAATAGATAATTTCCTTGAAAAATACACCTTATCTTGATGAATCAAGAAAAAATCCAGAAAATTTGAATATTTCTGTATAAAGTAAAAGAATTGAATTAGTAATTTAAAATATCCTTACCAAAAAATGAATGTGAGTTTGGTGGTGAGTTTTATCAAACATTAGTGGAAGAAACAATATCAATTCACTGTTAGAAAAGAGAGAAGGAAAAAGTAATCCTTAGCTCATTTTATGAGGCCAGCATTATTATGGTACCAAAGCCAGACAAAGCCATCGTAAGAGAAGACTAGAGATGATTATCCTTCATCAATATAGATGGAAAACCCCTTAACAAAATTTTAGCCAATTGAATCCAACAGTATATAAAAATGATAATACACCATGCCCAACTGGGTTTTACCTCAGGAAAGCAAAGTTGGTTTAAAGTCCCTAATCAATTAATATAATACATCATATGTGGTAAACAGAATAATGATCTCTCCCCACATATGTCCCTGTTCTAAGTTCTCCAACTTTGTGAACATAATACCTTACATGGCAAAAGAGACATTGCGAATGTGATTCAGATTAAATGCCTTGTTAGGGAGAGATTATCCTGGATTATCTGGATGAACCCAGTGTAATCACTGGTCCTCATAAGTGACAGAGGAAGGCAGAGGAAGAAATGACTACTGAGGAGGAGGTCAGAGTGATTCCATGTGAGAAGGGCTTGACCCACCCTTGCTGCCTTAAAGCTGGAGGAAGAGGGTCATGAGAAATGTGGGAGACTCTAGCAGCTGGAAAAGGCAAGAAAACAGATTCTCTCCTAGAACCTCCAGAAAAGAAAGTAGCCCTCTAACACTTGACTTTTGTCCAGGGAGACCCATTTCAAACTTCTGAACAGCAGAACTGTAAGATAAGAAATTGGTGTTGTCTTAAGCTACTAAATTTGTGGTAATTTTTTACAGCAGCAATACATTGTATTAATGAAATAAATATGAAAACCACATGATCATTTCCACAGACACAGGGGAAAAAATCATTTGATAAAATTCTACATGCTTTCATGATAAAAACTCTCAACAAACTAGTTATAGAAGGGGACTTCCTGAACCTGATAAACAGCATCTTCTGAAAGCCTACGGTTAGCCTGATATTTAATAGTGCAGGACTAAATGTTTTCTACCCAAGGTTGGTAACAAGGCAAGGATGTCCGCTTATCACTTCTCTTTGACATTATACTGAAGGTGTCCTGGCTAGTGCAATATGAAATAGAAGGCATACACATTGAAAAAGAAGTTAAACTGTTTATTTGCACAAGGCCTGATTTTGTATGTAGAAAATTCCAAAGAAACTACAAAAAAATCTACTAGAACTATCATGTACATTTAGCAAGGTTGCAGGATATTAAAGTAATATACAGAAATCAATTGTATTTCTATATGTTAACAACAATCAACTTCTACATAGAATCAAAAAAATTCCATTGGCAATAGCATAAATAAAATACTCTGAATTTAGTTTAGCCAAAGATATGCAACACGGATACACTGAAAACTATAAACCATTGCTGGGGGAAATTTAAATAGACCAAAGTAAATGGAGAGTAAACTGTGTTCATGGATTTGAAGGCTCAAAACTGACCCATAGATTTCATGCGATGTCAATGGAAATTCCAGCAACTGTTTTTAGAAATCGACAAGGTGATTCTAAAACTTATATTGTACTTTATACCATAAAATAGCTAGAATAGACATTTATTTTGGAGTTAATTATGAGTCTACATTAATCAAGAAAGTATGGTTATACAGGTAAATGAAATAGAATTGAGAACTCCAGAAATAGATTCACACTTACATAGTCAATTGATTTTTTTGACAAAGGGGTTTGTCAAACCCCTTGCATAATAATGCTTAAATAACTGTATATCTGTATGGGTCTTACTTCACAAACATACAAAAATTACTTCAAAATGTATTATATACTTATATGCAAAGATGTAAAACTTGAAAACTTCTGGAAGAAAACTTAGGAGAAAATTCTTATGACCTTGGGTTGGGTGATGATTTCTTAGATAGGATACAAAAAGTACAAATCATTCTAGAAAATATTGAAAAATTGGACTTCGTTAAAATTAAAAACTTTTGCTCAACTAAAAACATGATTACAAATGAAAAGGCAAACTTCAAACATAAATCTGAGAAGAGACTTGTATCAAAGAAAGTATACAAAAAGTTTATAACTCAGTAGTAAGACACACAATCCAAGTACAAAAGAAAAGAACAAAAGATTTGAACAGATGCTTCACAAAAGAATATAAACAAATACCAATAAGAACATGAATGGGTTCTTATTCATGAACCTTGGTCATTAAGGAAGTAATTTAAAACCACAAAGAGATAAGTAGCTAAAATTAAAAAGACTCAGCATACCAAGTGTTGGTGATGTGGAACATTTGGAACTCACATATATTACTGGTGGGAATGTGGAATGGAACAACCACTTTAGAAAAAGAAATTTCATAATTTCCTTAAAAGTTAAACATATACTTACAGCAATTTCACTTCTAGTTACCTTCCTAATAGAAATTAAAATATTTATCCACACAAACACTTGTACATAAATGTTCATTGAAGCATTATTCATAATAGTCCCCAACATCAATGTCCATCAACTGATGAAAAATTAAAATGTGGCACATCCATAAAATGAGATACTCCTCAGCTGTAAAAAGGAATGGCCAACTGAAACATGCAATGACATGGATCAGTCTCAAGAACATTATGCTAAGTGAAAGAGCCAGGCATAAAAGACTCCGAAGTGTATAACTCCACTCCTGTGGAAGCCCAGAAAAGCCAAACCAGAGTGTTAGAAAAAGCAGATCACTGGTCACCTGGGGCTGGGAGTGAGGACAGGAATTTTTTTAAAAAATATCTTTATTGGAGTATAATTGTTTTACAATGTTGTGTTAGTTTCTGCTGTATAGGACAGGAATTGACTGAGAAGGGATGAAGGGGAACTTTCTGGAGCAATGAAATGTTTTAACACTGACTGTGGTGACATTTACACATCTGTACACATTTACCAAATCTCATCAATCTGTACATTTAAGATGGGCGAATTTTAATAGATCTTAAAAGTTTTCAACACAAGAAAAAAATAGTAACTGTGTGAGGTGATGAATGTTAACTAAACTTATGTGGTAATCATTTTATAGTATAAACATGTGTCAAATCATTATGTTGTACACTTTAATACAATGTTATATTTCAGTTATATCTCAATAAAATTGGAAAACATAAAATGGGTGAACTTTATTCTATGTAAATTATACCTCAACAGGGCTGTTAAAAATATAAACATTTCTAATAAAATAAAATAAAAAACAAAAGTATTGTGACCACCTAGAGGGGTGGGATAAGGAGGGTGAGAGGGAGATGCGAGAGGGAGGAGATATGGGGATATATGTATATGTATGGCTGATTCACTCTGCTATAAAGCAGAAACTAACACACCATTGTAAAGTAATTATACTCTAATAAAGGTGTTAAAAAAACAAAAACAAAAACAAAACAAAACAAAAGTAAATAAAATAGCTCAGCACTGTTATGGTCTTTTGATGTGTCAACCTGACTGGGCTTAGTCCCCATTCATTTAATCAAGCTCTGATCTAGGTGTTGTTGGGAAGGTATTTTGTAGATGTGATTAAAGTTCATAATTAGCTGACTTTGAGTAAAGGACATTTTCTTAGACAATCTGGGTGGGCCTGACTCAATCAGCTGAAAGATTTTAAGCACAGAGATGAGCCTTCCCTGAAAGAAGAAGAAAGTCCAACTGTGCATGGCAGCTTCAGCTGGTAAGAGAGTTCCAGCCTGCTTCCTGACAGCATACTCTACAAAAATTCTAGTCTGCCTCCACAATTGTATAAAGTAGTTCCTTGCAATACATTCCAAATGTACTATTATTTTGTTCTCTGAGACTTATTGGGGTTGTCATTACACTTGATTTTTGATTATGTGACTGACGACTGATTTGAAGGGCAGGGATATTATTTTCTTCACTCATTACTGCTACCCATCTTGTGTCTGAACTATAGCACACACTCCACAAATATTTGCTGACTAAATAAAATATTATCCTGGGGATACAATGATATTTGTCAGACCATGTGTCACAAATGTCAGTTTGGAAAATATTGTCGTGATTTATACCGTAAAAGAGACGTTGGCAAAAATTTTTCTTAAAGGGCCAGATAGTGAATATTTTCGGCTTTGTGGGCCCTAAAGTCTGTGTCTCAATTGCTCAACTCTGTCATTGTAGGGAAAAATAATCACAGTTAATCTGTAAATCAATGAGTGCGTTTGTGTTTTAAAAAAACTTTATTTATAACAACAGGTAACCTGTCAATGGGTCATAGTTTGCCCATCCTGCATAAAGTGCTCTTTATCTAGAATAGTTGTAGTTGAGGGGTACAGTGTTAATGAATTGTCTAGTCATCACATAAATTATTACAGACCAAGGTGTTAGAATATAATAAAATAAATTTCTCATCATAATTATACCTCATCTGTTAAGTATAGTTTATCTGGTTGTTCATAATGTACCCTAGCTTCGCCTCCTCCCTACATTAAAATTCTCATTGCAAAATATAATGAATATAGATGCAGTAGATGTAAAGGTGTAGAGATTGACCCAAATCAACACTGAATATGGACAGTCTCCACAAACTTGTTATCTTTAATAAGTATCTGAAATTTAATTATTTACAAGGCTTTGTTCCTTTCTCATAAAGATATAGGCTTTGAATCAGAGTTCTAACACTAAGTAGTGGAAGTGTGACTTTAAGGAACTACTTACTTGCCTCAGGACTCAGACTGAGAAAGAAACTTCTGTATGAAAAGCATTTTTCTTAGAAAATTCTAGGAGACACAGCAAAGGAAACCGTAAACAAAATGAAAAGACAGCCCACAGAATGGGAGAAAATATTTGCAAATGAAGTGACCGACAAGGGATTAATGACCAAAATATACAGATAGCTCATGCAGCTCAATATAAATAAATAAATAAATAAACAAACAAACAACCCAATCAAAAAATGGGTGGAAGATCTAAGTAGACATTTCTCTAAAGAAGACATACAGATGGCCAAGAGGCACATGAAAAGATGCTCAACATCACTAATTAGCAGAGAAATGCAAATCAAAACTACAATGAGGTATCACTTCACACCAGTCAGAATGGTCATCATCACAAAATTTACAAACAATAAATGCTGAAAAGGGTGTGGAGGAAAGGGAACCCTCCTACACTGTTGGTGGGAATGTAAATTGGTACAGCCACTGTGGAGAAGAGTATGGAGGTTACTTAAAGACTAAAAATAGAGCTACCATATCATCCAACAATCCCACTCCTGGGTATATATCTGGAGAAAACCATAATTCTAAAAAATACATGGACCCCAATATTCTTTGCAGCACTATTTACAATAGCCAGGACATGGAAGCAACCTAAATGTCCACTGATGGAAGAATGGATAAAAAAGATGTTGTATACATATACAATGGAATATTACTCAGCCATACAAAAGAACAAAATAATGCCATTTGCAGTGACATGGATGGAGCTAGAGATTGTCATAATGAGTGAAGTAAGTGAGACAAAGACAAATATCTTATGATATCACTAATATGTGGAATCTAAAAAAAATGGTACAAATGAACAGAAATAAAGTCACAGATGTAGAAAACAAACTCATGGTTACCAAGGGGGAAAGTGGGGGTGGGAGGGATAAAATGGGAGATTGGGATGGCCATATACACACTATTATACATAAAATAGATAACTAATAAGAACTTACTGTATAGCACAGGGAACTCTCCTCAGTACACTGTAATGACCTATATGGGAATAGAATCTAAAAAAGAGTGGATATGTGTATATGTATAACTGATTCACCTTGCTCTACAGCAGAAACTAACACAACATTGTAAGTCAACTGCACTCCAATAAAGAATTAAAAAAAGAAAAAATTCTAGGAGATTATTATTGTTGTTATATCCCTGTATTCCATTTATCTGGTGACAATATTCCTTCCTTACATGTCAGCTCTCTAGAATCTAACACAAATGTGCAAGTAAAAGCCCTTTAGTATGGGGAATAATTTTTTCCAAAGCCTTTGGTGTTACAGTCATCCACTTTACTTCTTATTCCTTATTGACTTTTACTTTACACACAATCCTAACAAACTTGATCATTTAGACTTTCAGCCCACAGCAAGTGAGAACAAGTAAGGTCCTGGGAGAATATCCACTAACAGCAGAAATACTGCCGATAAAAAGCCAACACTGTATTTGTTGAATGTACTGTATTAAATAATCGTGATTCAGCCAGAAAATTTTAAATTAGGTTCATTGTTATCTTTTTGGGAAGAAGGAAACCATGCTGTGCATCTTAGAATAATTTCCATTAAAATAACTCAATTATTTAAATTAATTCTGATGCTAGATGAGGAAGTTGTTATCTGGAGATAACTCATATGTAACAGCAGCTGATAATGCCAAATGATCAAGATGTTAGGGCATATACCTCTTTTTATCTTCTCTTCTGTAAACATTTTATTCATACTATTCAATTTCTTTGCATAACACATATCTGCCTTTAGAGCCAAGATTCTGGGAAGTATTTTTTATAATAGCAGGTGTCTTTAGGTCTTCTACAGAGAAATCCCTCAGTATGTGAAAGGGTTCATAGAAGATATTAATCATTGCTGCTGCTTACAAAATTCCAACCAGAGAAGGGCTTTTGTTCAAGAAACAGAAGGGGGATCATAAATGCCAATTGGAATCATCAGTCTAGATGTGGTTAAACACTCTATCCACCAAGGTAATGTATGAGAGACAATTTATCACAAGCCCTGAGCATTCTGTACTAAATGCTGCAGGCTGGGTTGCCAGTTTGTTGAGAAAGGCAGCAAATCACACCTGTCTTGCTGTAGAATAGCAACTTCACGGGTGCTCTGGGAGCCTCAGAGCCCTGGTCTTGGGCCAGATGCCCCATGAATGTAAAAAGAAGCTCATGGTTTAGACTGCCTACATTTCTGCTGGGAACAAGATCACTGAAACATGTAGGAGGCCAGCAGCATTGAAAAACACCCAGGACATGAAACCAGTTGGTGGATTTTAGATCCAATTCTGCAACCCAGCCATGTGTGAGCAAAGGGGAAGTGAGTGCTCCCCAGCCGAGCCCTCTCCAGTCTTGGAGAACAGGTAACAACCATCTGCCTATGTATAAATGACTACCACATTGTAAGACTGAAGAGAGGCAGGGGCCCGATCAGACAAGGGTATGTGTCACAGCTATTCAGTTGGTCATCAAATATGGTCCACTTCCTTCCACAGGTGGTTAAAAACACAGATCCAAACTCTATCACTGTAGTTGGATGACTCGGGCAAGTGCATTCATATCTCTGATTCCAGTACACTCACATGTAAAATGTGGTTTATAATAGTGTCTGCTCATAGTGTTGTTTTGTGAGATTAAAGACATTTTTTAGCATATTCAAGTACTTAGCCCAATACATAGCACAGAATTAACACCCACTGCATGGCTGGAGATGTCTGTTTATGTGTAGGTCTAATTCTGGATTCCCTCTTCCATTCTATTGCATTTTCTACCTTTACACCAGCACCGCACTAGTTTTGGTTACTATAGTTTTATAATAATTTTTGAAATCAGGTAGTGTCAGCTCACTAAATTTGTTCTTCTTTTTCCAAGTTTTTTTTTTTTTAACATCTTTATTGGACTAAAATGCTTTACAATGTTGTGTTAGGTACTGCTGTGTAACAAAGTGAATCAGCTATATGTATACATATATCCCCGTATCTCCTCCCTCTTGCTTCTCCCTCCAACCCTCCCTATCCCACCCCCCTAGGTGGTCACAAAGCACTGAGCTGATCTCTCAGTGCTATGCAGCTGCTTCCCGCTAGCTATCTATTTTACATTTGGTAGTGTATATATGTCAATGCTACTCTCTCACTTTGTCTCAGCTTACACTTCCCCTTCCCTGTGTCCTCAAGTCCATTCTCTACATCTGTGTCTTTATTCCTGTCCTGCCCCTAGGTTCATCAGAACGATTTTTTTTTAGATTCCATATTTATGTGTTAGCATACAGTATTTGTTTTTCTCTTTCTGACTTACTTCACTCTGTATGACAGACTCTAGATCCATCCACCTCACTACAAATAACTCAACTGCATTTCTTTTTGGCTGAGTAATATTCCATTGTATATATGTGCCACATCTTCTTTATCCATTCATCTCTTGATGGACATTTAGGTTGCTTCCATGTCCTGGCTATTGTAAATAGAGCTGCAATGAACATTGTGGTACATGACTCTTTTTGAATTATGGTTTTCTCAGGGTATATGCCCAGAAGTGGGATTGCTGGTTCATATGGTAGTTCTATTTTTAGTTTCCTAAGAGACCTCCATACTGTTCTCCATAGTGGGTGTATCAATTTACATCCCCACCAACATTGCAAGAGGGTTCCCTTTTCTCCACAGGCGAATTCTATCAAACATTTAGAGAAGAGCTAACACCTATGCTTCTCAAACTCTTCCAAAATATGGCAGAGGGAGGAAGACTCTCAAACTCATTCTACGAGGCCACCATCACCCTGATACCAAAACCAGACAAAGATGTTACAAAAAAAGAGAACTACAGGCCAATATCACTGATGAACAGAGATGCAAAAATCCTCAACAGAATACTAGCAACCAGAATCCAGCAGCACGTTAAAAGGATCATACACCACGATCAAGTGGGGTTTATCTCAGGAATGCAAAGATTCTTCAGTATACAGAAATCAATCAATCTGATACACCATATTATCAAATTGAAGGATAAAAACCATATGATCATCTCAATAGATGCAGAAAAAGCTTTTGACAAAATTCAACACCCATCTATGAAAAAAACTCTCCAGAAAGTAGGCATAGAGGGAACTTACCTCAACATAAGAAAGGCCATATATGACAAACCCACAGCCAACATCGTTCACAATGGTGAAAAACTGAAACCATTTCCTCTAAGATCAGGAATAAGATAAGGTTGCCCACTGTCACCATTATTGTTCAACATAGTTTTGGAGGTTATAGCCACAGCAATCAGAGACGAAAAAGAAATAAAAGGAATCCAAATCAGAAAAGAAGAAGTAAAACTGTCACTGTTTGCAGATGACATGATACTATACATAGAAAATCCTAAAGATGCCACCAGAAAACTACTAGAGTTAATCAATGAATTTGGAAGAGTGGCAGGATACAAAATTAATACACAGAAATCTCTTGCATTCCTGTACACTACTGATGAAAAATATGAAAGAGAAATTAAGGAAACACTCCCATTTACCATTGCAACAAAAAGAATAAAATACCTAGGAATAAAGCTACCTAAGGAGTCAAAAGACCTGTATGTAGAAAACGATAAGACACTGATGAAAGAAATTAAAGATGATACAAATGGATGGAGAGATATACCATGTTCTTGGATTGGAAGAATCAACATTGTGAAAATGACTGTACTTCCCAAAGCAATCTACAGATTCAATGCAATCCCTATTAACCTACCAATGGCATTTTTCACAGAGCTAGAACAAAAAATTTCACAATTTGTATGGAAACACAGACCCCGAATAGCCAAAGCAATCTTGAGAAAGAAAAATGGAGCTGAAGGAATCAGACTCCCTGACTTCAGACTATACTACAAAGCTACAGTAATCAAGACAGTATGGTACTGGCACAAAAACAGAAATATAGATCAATGGAACAGGATAGAAAGCCCAGAGATAAACCCATGCACATATGCTCACGTTATGTTTGAGAAAGGAGGCAAGAATATACAATGGAGAAAAGACAGCCTCTTCAATAAGCGGTGCTGGGAAAACTGGACAACTACATGCAGAAGAATGAAATTAGAACACTCCCTAACACCATACACAAAAATAAACTCCAAATGGATTAAAGATCTAAATATAAGGCCAGACACTATAAAACTCTTACAGGAAAACCTAGGCAGAACACTCTATGACATAAATCACAGCAAGATCCTTTTTGACCCACCTCCTAGAGAAATGGAAATAAAAACAAAAATAAACAAATGGGACCTAATGAAACTTAAAAGGTTTTGCACAGCAAAGGAAACCATAAACAAGACGAGAAGACAACTCTCAGAATGGGAGAAAATATTTGCAAATGAAGCAACTGACAAAGGATTAATCTCCAAAATTTACATGCAACTCAATATCAAAAAAACAAACAACCCAATCCAAAAATGGGCAGAAGACCTAAATAGACATTTTTCCAAAGAAGATATACAGATTGTTAACAAACACATGAAAGATTGCTCAACATCATTAATCATTAGAGAAATGCAAATCAAAACTACAAAGAGATATCATCTCACACTGATCAGAATGGTCATAATCAAAAAATCTACAAACAATAAATGCTGGAGAGTGTGTGGAGAAAAGAGAACCCTCTTGCACTGTTGGTGGGAATGTAAATTGATACAGCCACTATGGAGAATAGTATGGAGCTTCCTTAAAAAACTAAAAATAAAACTACCATACGACCCAGCAATCCCACTACTGGGCATATACCCTGAGAAAACCATAATTCAAAAAGAGTCATGTACCACAATGTTCATTGCAGCTCTATTTACGATAGCCAGGACATGGAAGCCACCTAAGTGTCCATCAACAGATGAATGGTGGCACATATATACAATGGGGCATTACTCAGCCATAAAAAGAAATGCAGTTGAGTTATTTGTAGTGAGGTGGATGGATCTAGAGTCTGTCATACAGAGTGAAGTAAGTCAGAAAGAGAAAAACAAATACAGTATGCTAACACATATATAAGGAATCTAAAACAAACAAACAAAAAAACGGTTCTGAAAATCCTAGGGGCAGGACAGGAATAAAGATGCAGATGTTGGAAGACTTTTAATCACAGTTTCAATTTCAGTGATTGTGATTTATCTGTTCATATTTTCTATTTTTTCCTGGTTCAGCCTTGGAAGACCTGGTTCAGTACTTTTCTAAGAATTTGTCCATTTCTTCCAGGTTGTCCATTTTATTGGCATATAGTTGCTTGTAGTAATCTCTCATGATCCTTTGTATTTCTGCAGTGTCAGTTGTTACTTCTCCTTTTTCATTTCTAATTCTGTTGATTTCAGTCTTCTCTATTTTTTTCTAGATGAGTCTGGCTGATCATATATCAATTTTGTTTATCTTCTCAAAAACCAGCTTTTAGTTTTATTGATCTTTGCTATTGTTTCCTTCATTTCTTTTTCATTTTTTTTCTGATCTGATCTTTATGATATCTTTCCTTCTGTTAACTTTGGAATTCTTTGGTTCTTCTTTCTTTAATTGCTTTAGGTGTAAGGTTAGGTTGTTTATTTGAGATTTTTCTTGTTTCTTGAGGTAGGATTGTATTGCTATGAACTTTCCTCTTAGAACTGGTTTTGCTGCATCCCATAGGTTTTGGGTCATCGTGTTTTCATTGTCATTTGTTTGTAGGTATTTTCTGATTTCCTCTTTGATTTCTTCAGTGAACTTTTGGTTATTTAGTAGCATATTGTTTAGCCTCCATGTTTTTGAAGTTTTTACAGTTTTTTTTTCTGTAGTTGATATCTAGTCACATAACATTGTGGTCAGAAAAGACACTTGATATGATTTCAATTTTCTTAAATTTTCCAAGACTTGATTTGTGACCCAAGATATGATCTATCCTGGAGAATGTTCCATGAGCACTTGAGAAGAAAGTGTATTCTGTTGTTTTTGGATGGAATGTTCTATAAATATTAATCAAGTCCATCTTGTCTAATGTGTCATTTAAAGCTTGTGTTTCCTTATTTATTTTCATTTTGGATGATCTCTCCATTGGTGAAAGTGGGGTGTTAAAGTCTTCAACTATTATTGTGTTACTGTCTATTTCCCTTTTTATGGCTGTTAGTATTTGTCTCATGTATTGAGGTGCTCCTATGTTGGGTGCATAATATTTACAATTGTTATATCTTCTTCTTGGATTGATCCCTTGATCTTTATGTAGTGTCCTTCTTTGTCTCTTGTAATAGTCTTTACTTTAAAGTCTATTTTGTGTGATATGAGAATTGCTACTCCAGCTTTCTTTTGATTTCCACTGGCATGGAATGTCTTTTTCCATCCCTTCACTTTCAGTCTGTATGTGTCCATAGGTCTGAAGTGGGTATCTTCTAGATAGCATATATACAGGTCTTGTTTTTGTATCCATTTAGCCAGTCTACGTCTTTTGGTTGGAGTATTTAATCCATTTACATTTAAGGAAATTATTGATATGTATGTTCGTATTATCATTTTCTTAATAGTTTTGGGTTTGTTATTGTAGGTCTTTTCCTTCTCTTGTATTTCCTGCCTAGAGAAGTGCCTTTAGCATTTGTTGTAAAGCTGGTTTGGTGGTGCTGAACTCTCTTAACTTTTGTTTGTCTGTAAAGGTTTTAATTTCTCCATCAAATCTAAATGAGATCCTTGCTGGGTAGAGTAATCTTGGTTGTAGGTTTCTCCCTTTCATCACTTTAAATATGTCCTGCCACTCCCTTCTGGCTTGCAGAGTTTCTGCTGAAACGTCAGCTGTTAACCTTATGGGAATTCCCTTGTGTGTTATTTGCTGATTTTCCCTTGCTTCTTTTAATATTTTTTCTTTGTATTTAACTTTTATAGTTTGATTAATATGTGCCTTTGCGTGTTTCTCCTTGGATTTATCCTGTATGGGACTCTCTGCACTTCCTGGACTTCATTGACTATTTACCATTTTAGGGAAGTTTTCCACTACAATCTCTTCAAATATTTTCTCAGACCCTTTCTTTTTCTCTTCTTCTTCTGGGACCCCTATAATTCGAATGTTGGTGTATGTAATGTTGTCCCAGAGGTCTCTGAGACTGTCCTTAATTCTTTTCATTCTTTTTTTTTTTTTATCCTGCTTTGTGGTAGTTATTTCTACTATTTTATCTTCCAGGTCACTTATCCATCTTCTGCCTCAGTTATTGTGCTATTGATTCCTGCTAGAGAATTTTTAATTTCATTTATTGTGTTGTTCATCATTGTTTGTTTGCTCTTTAGTTCTTCTATGTCCTTGTTAAATGTTTCTTGTATTTTCTCCATCCTATTTCCAAGATTTTGAACCATCTTTACTATCATTACTCTGAATTCTTTTTCAGGTAAACTGCCTATTTCCTCTTCATTTGTTTGGTTTGGTGGGTTTTTACCTTGTTCCTTCATCTGCTGCATATTTCTCTGTCTTCTCATTTTCTTTAACTTACTGTGTTTGGGGTCTACTTTGTGCAGGTTGCAGTTTCATATTTCCTGTTGTTTTTGGTGTCTGCCACCAGTGGGTGAGGTTGGTTCAGTGGCTTGTGTAGGCTTCCTGGTAGATGGGACTGGTGCCTGTGTTCTGGTGGGTGGGGCTAGATCTTGTCTTTCTGGTGAGCAAGGCAGCATCAAGTGATGTGTTTTGGGGTGTCTGTGAACTTAGTATGATTTTTGGCAGCCTCTATGCTAATGTGTAGGGTTGTGATCCTGCCTTGTTAGATGTTTGGCATGGGGTGTCCAGCACTGAAGCTTGCTGGCCGTTGCCTGGAGCTGGGTCTTAGCTTTCAGATGGAGATCTCTGGGATAGCCCTTGCCGATTGATATTACGTGGAGCTGGGAGGTCTCTGGTGGTCCAGTGTCCTAAACTCAGCACTCCCACCTCAGAGGCTCAGGCCTAACACCAGGCTGGAGCATCAAGACCCTGTCAGCCACACAACTCAGAGGAAAAGGGAGAAAAAAAGAAAAAAAAATTTTTAAAGTAATAAAAATTTTTAAAAGTTATTAAAATAAAAAATAATAATAATTAAAAAAGACAGTAACCCAACCAATAAACAAATCCACCAATGATAACAAGCACAAACAATTAAACTAAGATAAACATAGAAATCAGAAACAAATCAGTTGTAGAAAGCAAACCCAAGTCTACAGTTGCTCCCAAAGTCCACCGCCTCAATTTTGTGATGATTCGTTGTCTATTCAGGTATTGCACTGATGCAGGGTACATCAAGTTGATTGTGGGGATTTAACCCACTGCCTCTGAGGCTGCTGGGAGAGATTTCCCTTTCTCTTCTTTGTTCGCACAGCTCCCGGGGTTCAGCTTTGGATTTGGCCCTGCCTCTGCATGTAGGTCACCCTCAGGCATCTGTTCCCCACCCAGATAGGAGCGGGTTAAAGCAGAGGCTGATTAGGGCACTCTTGCTCACTCAGGCCAGGGAGAGGGAGGGGTACAGTTGTCATAATTGGAATGTGGGGTGAGCCTGCTGTGGCAGAGGCCAGTGTGATGTTGCAACAGCCTGAGGCGTGGCGTGTGTTCTCCCAGGGAATTTGTCCCTGTATCACGGGACCAGACCCTGGCAGTGGCGGGCTGCACAGGCTCCTGTGGGGGTGTGGATAGTGACCTGTGCTTGCACACAGGCTTCTTGGTGGCTGCAGCAGCAGCATTAGCGTTTCATACCCATCTCTGGGGTCTGAGCTGAGAGCCGCAGTTCATGCCTATCTCTGGAGCTCAGTTGGGCGGTGCTCCGCCTTCTGTGGGTGCATGGAGCAGGAATCCCCTCTCCTCATGCACCCCAAAACAGTGGTCTCTTGCCCCTTAGGCAGGTCCAGACTTTTCCCAGACTCCCTCCTGGCTAGCTGTGGTTCACTAGCCTCCTCAGGCTGTGTTCACACAGCCAACCCCAGTCCTCTCCCTGGGATCCGACCTCAGAAGCCTGAGCCTCAGCTCCCAGCCCCCACCTGCCCCAGTGGGTGAGCAGACAAGCCTCTCAGGCTGGTGAGTGCTGGTCAGCACCCATCCTCTGTGTGGGAATCTCTCTGCTTTGCCCTCTGCACCCCTGTTACTGCACTCTCCTCCTTGGCTCCAAAGCTTTCCCCCTGCCCACCCCGATCCCCACCATTGAAGGGCTTCCTAGTGTGTGGAAAGTTTTCCTCCTTCACAGCTCCCTCCCAGAGGTGCAGGTTCCATCCCTATTCTTTTGTCTCTGTTTTTCTTTTTTCTTTTGCCCTACCCACGTACATGGGGATTTTCTTGTTTTGGGGAAGTCTGAGGTCTTCGGCCAGCATTCAGTAGGTGGTCTGTAGGAGTTGTTCCACATGTAGATGTATTTTTGATGCATTTGTGGAGAGGAAGATGATCTCCACGTCTTACTTCTCCGCCATCTTGAAGGTGCCCCCTCCAAGTTGTTTTGACTATTCTATATTCTTTGCATTTCCACACCGGTTTCAGGATCAGTTTATGAAGGACTGCAGCAAAGCTCTCTGGGATTTTGATTGGGATTGCATTGACTCTACAGATCAATTTGGAGAAAATTTACATTTCAACAATATTGAATAAAAGAGGCCAATTTTTCCACATCTTTACATCTTTAATTTCAGTCAGGAACATTTTATAATTTTCAGTGTAGAGGTTATTCATGTCTTTTGTCATGTTTATCCCAGAGCATTTATTATTCATTGCTAGTATATAGAAATGCAATTGACTTTTGTGTATTATTCTTGTATCCTAAAACCTTACTAAATTCAGTTATTACCTCTCATAACTTTTCGTATGTTCCATAGGATTCTCTACATAAATGATCCTGTCATCTCTGAATAAAGACAGTTATACTTCTTCCTTTCTAATCTAGATGCCTCCTGTTTCCCATTGCCTGATTGCACTGGTTAGAACCTCTAGTATAGTGTTGAATAAGAGTGGTGAGGGTGGTCATCCTTGACATGTTCCTGATCTTAGGGATAAAGCATCTTGACTTTTGCCATTAAGTATGATGTTGACTGGGGGTTTGAGGAAGTTCTTTTCTGCTCCTAATTTCCTGAGATTTTTTTTATTGGGCATGGATGTGGATGTTGGAGTTTGTCAAATGCATTTTCTGCAGCTATTGAGATGACCATATATGGTTTTTCTTTTTTTAGTTTATTAATATGGTGAATTACACTGTTTTTGAATATTAACCAGTCTGCATTATTGAGATAAATCCCACTTCATCATGGTCTATTATCTATTTTATATAAGCTTTCTTATGTTGGAATCCACTCTCCTTGAGGATCATGAGTGTTGGTTAATCCAATAAGGCCGGAAGAAAATGGGCTAATATTTTTGTCTGGTCTACTTAATATGCAGGAAGGTGGCTGGCCTTGAAAAGAAAATGAACACATGAGCTGTTCTTGCCTCTCTTGTTATCTTCTTTGACAGCAGTTTTCTTTTTCAGGGACTATCCTCTTGATCAGCACGATGAGCCTCTGATGGGCAGCAGGCGATGGGGTTTCATGAGTGGTTATCTTGTAATCCAGCAGTTCTCGCACTTTAATGGACATCAGAATTGACTGAAAGGCTTGTTGAGACATGGGTGGCTGGGCCCACTCCCAGAATTTCTGATTTATCATGTCGGGGGTGGGGTCTTACAAGGGAAGGAAGAAAAGCCTGCAGAACCGCCACATTCCTGAGACCACAGAATGTCACAAGCTAGGAGTACCAATGGAACAATGTCTCAAAGAGGTGAACCTGTGCAGGCTTCACGCTTGGTAACCATGGTTACCATAGGCTCTCTTTCTTGGCCCCTTTTGTGATAACACAGTGAGAAAATTCTCAATCCAATGGGCTGAGCAGTACATAGGGTTGGAGCAGCCTCCTCTAGCCACCTTTACAGGAGGTCTGGGCAGGAGCTTGCATGACAGTCAGCAGAGTACGCAGGATGTGTTTTGAGATTATAAATGAAAGACGTGGTTCTGCGCTTGCAAGCTTGGTACCTCTTTGTTACTGCAAGTCCCTGTGTGACCACCCGGTTAGTATTTGGTGTAAGTGAATAAGATGGCTCATCCATGCACCCTGCCCCCTCTGAGACCCTGGTGCTGGGGGAGGAAACCCCAGCACTGAGAGACAGTTGGACCCCTTCTTCCAGCATGGGGCCTCAGAGAGTTGGCTTGGGTTGTTAGCAGTTCTTATGGCCTGCTGCCTCGGTTGTGGCATCTGGCTCTTGCTGACAGAGAGGGTGAACCCCTCCCCCAGGCAGGGGAGTCCCCTGAATGCTTGGTCCGGGTGGGGAGGTAGGTGTAATGGCCTTGGAGCAGCGTCCAGAGTCTCCTTGCACTTGGCAGCTCTCACTGAGGAGGACCACACACAGGCCCCCAAACGTGCCACCTGGGCCGTAATGCTATGCTTGGCTTGCTCCCCTTCCAGTGCAGAAACCACCTATTCCTGCTTTTATGAACTTGCTACCAGTCTCCCATTTCCTTTCTGCCTGGTGGCATGCTGTAAGTCTCTCAAAGGAGACACTAGACCTTTTGTTCTAGAAAGACTTATTCCACGTGCACTTAAAAGAAAATCCCTTTACTCTGACAACAGGCGCCAGCTCAGGCCATTATTTCAGATACCTTGAGTTCTTTTACATTTCAAATTCTTTCCCAGTTCATTCAGGAAGCACTTCATGAGTGTCTCCTAGATACTGGACACAGTGCTGGAGGATCAATAAAACAGTCTGTGACCTCAGGCAGCTCAGGGAGCTCACAAGCTGGCCAGAGAGTGGGGCATGGACAGAGAATATTACTGTAATAGATAGAAACTGTGATAGAAATAAGTTCAGGGGGCTCTAGGAGCACAGAGGTAAATCTAACCCAAACAGGAAGGCTTCGAGAAAAAGGTGGCTTCTGAGATTAGCCAGGAAGTATGAGTAGGATTAGCTAGTCACAATGGGGACAAGACATTTCAGGAAGAGGAAAAAGCACAAACAAAGCCATGAAGGCAAGAAACAGCAGTGTGGATGGTGTATGTTTGTGTGCATGTGTATTTGTGTGCATATACGGGTATGCATTTGTGTATGCATGTATACACATGTATTTTTGTGTACACGTGTGTTTGTGTGTGTATGTGTATATCTGTGTATTCATGCATGTGCCTGTGTTTGCTGTTTCTGCATGTGTAAATGTGTGGATGTACATGAGTACAGGTGTGAGCATGTGTTCATGCATGTATGTGTACATGGCTGTGCATGTGCAGGTGTGCCTATGTGTGCATGCGTGTGCTTGTACATGCATGTACACATGTGTGTGAGCTCATGCATGGCTGTGTGGTGGGATTGGCAAAGGAGGGGTGGTGGCAGGGAATACAAGGATTTCCACATTTCTGAAAGGTCAAGTGCAAGGAGTGGCAGGATGATGAAGGTGGAGTCAGGTCAGGGAGGGCCTTGAACAACACATTGAGGAGAGTGGCTTTGGGTTTTCCTTCCAGCAACTCTCTTGATGATATTCAAGGAATGAGGTGTGTGATGGGAACAGATCAGGATAGGTAGCTTCTTGCGTCTTTGGAACAGGTTGAGTTCCCCAGAGGCAGAGCGTGAGGCAGGGATTCAGGAGACTTGTTTTAAAGAGGTCACACTCTCAGAAGAGATGTGCAGGGTATGGCAGGGGAAGATGCTAAGCAAGGGTGTGGGCTCAGCTGGAGACCTGCTTTGGCCTGATTCTATAGTGATGTTGTACCACAGAGCCCATCCTGCCTCCTGGAAAGGGGGTGTGCATTTGATCCTGGTATCAGTCGGTCATTGGCTGCAGACTGGGGGTGGGGATGGTGAGAGGGTGCATTCATGGACAAGACTAGGTCTCCAGAGGAGGGTCCGCTGAGAGCACCTATTTGTTGGCACCTGAGGGGAGGGTGCACTGGCTGGTGATGGGGACCTGGGCAGGGCACCTACAGCATCTACTAATAGTACATAGTATTTTTATACATTCCCTGAGAAGTTCTAGAAATTGGGGCTACTTTAATTTGATGTTGGTTGCTTTAATTGAAAAAAAACTTCCTTCTTTAACATTCTCTAGGAACAAATACCCTCAATAACTGTATTATTATTTTTTCAGAATATTTCTCAGCTCCATATTGGATTACTAAATTCTTAGCTTACTGGTTTTTGCCATAGGTTTTATGCCAAAGATCACTTCTGTAACATTCCAGATAGAAAACAGACATTCTTTTTACCAAAGTCTTAAAAAAAGTTTCAAATTGAATAAGATGGGTTTGAATTAATAAAACCTCTACCTGAGAAGCCAACAACATGCTGAAACAGACTCTTCCATCTGACGTTGGCATGGTGCTTTGATACAAGGCTTTCCTGTCCCTGATCCATGAAGGTGTGGGTGGAGGGAGGGGACCAGTCATTAAACCTGAGTTTGACTACTGTTAAAGAGAAGTTATTTTGACACTTGTTAAAACAGTAAGACTTTATTCAAGACTATTGTAATAGGGGAGAGAGACTGACCTCAACTGCAAACACAGCTGGGGATTTATAACCAATGGGCAGAGTGAGAGGGAGTCAGTGGATGGGAAGTTACTAAGAGGAGCCGTGAAGGATAAGAGAAGTCTTGCTAAAGCCAGGCCAAGGTCTTAGAATATCAAAGGTGGGAGGATTCTCACTGAATGGATTCAGCAGGTATATTAATGACACTTTTATTTTTTAATCTTATGATGTTTTGATGTTTCTCAGGGACCTTAGAGACCCCAGGGACAGACTTCCCCTCCCAGGTGTAACTAATTCTTGGTGGAGGGGTGGACAGCTTGCCTGGAACCTGCCTTTCATGAGCAGACTGACCAATCCAAGGCCTTGCCCCGCCTACCTTCTTGTTTAACTCTCACACACCCAGCCAATATTCCCCCTGCCCTAATCAACTCAGGGCCGGGTACCAGACAACTAGGGACCACCATGCCTATAGCCCAAAGCCTGCTGAAATTATTCAAACTAACCAATCCTACACTGTATACTTTTCTCTGTCTTGTCTTTCCCATAGAGACCCCAATAAAGGCTGTGGTCTATGCCTTCCCCTTGCTCCTGCTTCTTCCTCATGACCAAAACTTAGTGTCCCTCCTATACTATGTGGTGAGCTGTGCCTCTTGTTCCTAGGGAGACCATGAGTTACATTAAACTTTTCTTTCAGTGGTATGGAGCTCTCCATGTCATCACTCAGTTCCCTTTGTAAATTAAGATGCATGCACAGGACAGCAGGCATCTTTGCTAAAACTGGGCTCAGCAGAGATGGACATGAAAGGTCAAATTCAGGCTGAGTGGAGAAGGCTCAGAGGAGCCTGACTAACATTGGTCAAGGACATTGTCTTTGTCACCCTCGTACTCCACTGCAAACATCCCCAAGAATGTGTTTCTTAGCATTCAAGTTTAAAAAGCAATGGGCTAATAATTAATAATCATAAAGGAAGTTTGCCTTGAGACCCTGGAAACACAAGTCAGACAAAACCTAATGAATAGCAGCTCTGAACCCTAATGACTTTGATAAAAAGCAAGACTCATAGTCTTGGAGAAATGCAGAGATATCGTATCATCTCCAGCATTATTCAGAATGAAGAACTGACATCTATAGGGGTTGAAATGCCATGACACGCCCTTTCAAATGTACATGATCTTAATTTTAAAATTTCCAGTTTTAACCCTGTGTTATGTCTACTTCACGTCCTTAGAGAAGCACAGTTTGCTTGTTTTGTGGAGGGCGGGGCATTGATGTCAAAGGGCGGCCATAGTCCTGCTAGGGGAGGGAAACGTGTTTCAAAGAACCATGCGGGTTTGTTGAAAATTTCCAGGGAAGCCTTATCTTTAAACATCAAGAAAATAGTAAATTTTAAATGAAATACACCTCTTCCCCAAATCTATTTAAAAAATTAAACAACCCTGAAAACCCTATCTTAATCTTCAGTTCTTTTTTAGAAATGACCCTCTTCAAGTGTCATTAGAAAGACAGCTTATACTGCATTCAGCCCATCAGAGTAAGAGCCTGTGATGGGGTGGATTTGCTGCTTTCTGTTACCTCTCAGTCAAACAAGAATATTATCAGTTGTGTACCCAAGGCCTCCAGAGGCCAGATGAGTAATCACCACTGATTCACTCATCTAATGACAGAAAAACTGTTGAATTTAAGCATTGATATTTCCAAAATGTAGGCACTGATGCGTATTACTCAGTGAAAGAAGCCAATCGGAAAATGTTACATACTGTATGACCCCAACCATATGACATTCTGGAAAAGGGGAAACTATGGAGATAGTAAAAAGATCAGTGTTTGCCAGGGGTTGGGGGTGGGGAAGGATGAATAGGCAGAGCACAGAGGATTTTAGGGCAGTGAAACTATTTTATATGATACTATAATGATGGATACATATTATATATTTGTCTAAATTCATAGAACGTGCAACACCAAGAGTGAAGCATGATGTAAACTATAGACTTTGGGTGACAACATGGAGTCAATGTAGGTTCATCAATTGTAACAAATGTATCCCTTTGGTGGGGGGATGTGGGTAATGGGGGAAACTGCACATGTGTGAGAGCAGGGGGTATATGGGAAGTATCTATACATCCTGCTCAGTTTTGCTGTGAACCAAAACTGTTCTAAAATATAAAGTCTGTTAAAATAAATGTATGTAGTACATTGTGCCCACGGGCACACAGGCTGTGGAAGAGGGTGAGACTGACCTTGGCTTAAGCCGGCAAGAGATTTGCTTCTTCCCCACCTCCCATGTTCTCTTGCATGAACTTGGTGACCCAGTCCAAGTCTCTCCTGGTACAACTGATTCTCATCATCAATGAAAGTTATGTTTGGGACTTCCCTGGTGGTCCAGTGTTAAGACTCCGTACTTCCACTGCAGGAGGCATGGGTTCCATCCCTGGTTGGGGAACTAAGATCCTGCCTGTGGCACAGTATGGCAAAAAAAGAAAGAAAGAAAGCAAACAAGAAAGAAAGAAAGAAAGAAGGAAAGAAGGAAAGAAAGAAAAAGAAAGAAAAAGAAAGAAAAAGAAAGAAAGAAAGCTATGTTCCTTAACATTGCTGTACACACTGCATTAGAGAATAGTGGATCATAGATCCTAGGGGAATTATAGGGCTGTGTTCCTGTGAGCCTCTGGTCATATTTCCATCAACTGATCAATACAGAACCTTGACTTACCTAAGTTTCTGTTTAAAGACGCTTTATTTAATACATATTGTTGAGTCATTAACCTTGAACTCATGGCCAACCGTATCATCATTCATGCCTGAATGAAGCTTATTTAACACATTTTCTTTATAAGGCACATCACAGCCTTCCTGCACTTAGGGAGACTAAACAAACAACACTTCAGCACTACATGGTGGGGGCCATTTTAAACAACATTACCAACAAAAAGCACAAAAGTGCAAAACAAAAAAGTGGCACTAATAGACCAAGAAAAGGACACTTGTTTACAGGAGAAGAGCTGAAACAAGAAGGCAGGGCATCACCTGGTTCCACCTCAGCAGGGAACACACCTGTTGGACAACTCAGATTACTCCCACTCTGTGCATGCCCACAAATTACCACTAAGGCACCACACCTATCAATTTTGGTGCTTCAGATAAATTGTAGGGAGTAGGTGAATTTGCATATATTAGATTTGCGAATAATTAGGTTCAACTGTATATGTTTTTGGTTCAGCCATAGGAAACTTGGCATGAGTCTAGCTTGGAGGACCTGGAAAACTTTAGTGACTTGAGAATGATGTTAGAACACTGTGTGGGTGTTTATTTGGAGATGAAAATGTTTTGGCTCCACCTCTCTTGGGCCATGGGAAGAAATCCAGGGCACAGCCTATCAAGGTCAAGGCCCACAGCTTGTATTGACCCAGGCTCCTGATTATTTCCCTCTCTGGTCAGCACAAGTGTCCAGATCACAGAGACACCCCATATGCTTCTGAGTGATCCTCAGCCCTCACAAACCCCACCTCATGCCTTTTCATTCATTGAACCCTGTTTCTATCCTGACCCCTGGGGAGCTTTCCTACATACCAGTGACCTCTGTCTTTCCTTAGGATGTCATCATAATTCACTTTATCCAGACTCTGCTCATCCAGGGTGGGCAGGAGAGCCTATCTGTAATCGTGGCATTCCATCTCATACTGTATCTCAGAAAGACATGAAGTGAATACACCAAACATAAATTGAGGCTTTGAGTAATATACCTTGATGTAATAAATTTCAATAAAGCAAAGGGACACAAGGAAACTTTTGGAGGTGATGGATATGTTTATTACCTCAATTGTATTGATGGTAATGGTATCATGGGTGTATGGGTGTAATGGTATCATGGGTGTGTCTAAAATCATCAAATTGTATACATTACTTATGTTCATTTCTTGGTATATCAATTGTATCTCAGTAAAGCAGTTAACATTTCAATCAACAATTTTTAAAATATAAGTATGTCCCATGCAATATTTGAGACATGCTTATATTGAAAACATATTCATTATTTATCTGAAATTTAAATTTAATTGGCTGCCCTTATATTTTTATTTGCCACATCTGGCATCCCTGCCCTTTAGGAGCCCTGGGGGGCACCAGAGCTGGCAGTGTTGTGAGAATCAGGGAACCAGTCTGCCAGTGGCCAACAGTGAGGTCTTGGGAAAGTTACCTTCCATCTGGGCCTCAGTTTCCTCATCTGTGAAATGGACATGATTTCTAGTATCTCCAGCTGTCCTTTTATAAAATTGACACTGAGAACTAGAGTTTGGGCCCCGATTTTCATATTCTTTCTTCTTGCTTGGTCATTTGACACTTTTTAAGTTCCCAAAGAAAGCTGAGAAAAGAAATGTGAAGGTAGTATTTATTTCTGAGTAAAAGTTTTCTATTGCTGAAAGAAAACCACCCATCTGGGCCAAAATACCTGCTACTTTGGCAGGAAAATAAATTTGCTGAAAATCATGAAAGCGCTTTCTCCCTCACCTTCCTGCCATGCCCTGATGCACAGGCGGTTAAGCGCGTGTTCTCCGAGAAAGCAGGCCGGCGAGGTACAGGTCCGGGCTGTAAATCACGTCTTTCGGTGGAGTGACAGGCTGAGTTTCCATGCTCCCTGCCCTCACCAGGCTGCGCTCCTGTGCATTCAGGGCGGCCGGTGAACCAGGCCCCTGGACCGTGGGGATTTAGGACGGCGACACAAAAGATTGGTTCTGCGCCTGCAGCAGAGCCAGGCAAGCCCGGGTCACAGCCGTGTCTACACTCCCAGCAGTGGGAGGTGCGTTTCCCCTGAGCCATGTTCACAGAGTCGGCGACCTCGGAGAAGGGCTGTGCTTTCCCTGGAGTCTGCTGGTGGACCCCGGCCAAGACGTGGTCTGCACTTCTGTGTTTGAACAGAGCACTCATTCTGGGCGGGGGTGTCGGTGGCGGGGGAGGGTGGTAACAGGGGGAGGAGTGAAACTTAAATGAGAGGGGGGAGTAAACTCTGGGATGCATTTGTTCCAAGCCCTCATTTCAGAAGCCTCAGGCTGCACTGCCATCCTGGTCTGATGAGAGGCCCATCTCCCCTGGGGAGGTCTTAGCAGCTGTGGTCTCCCAGAGCTGGCTTGTTCTGCAGGTGGAACCCCCAAACAGCGGGCACCTGGCTCTGCTTTTCTTGGCTTTGGACAGAGTTCCAGCTGGGATTTGAAGACCACGGAACTCCTGCATGCTCTGACTGGTGAATGCTCTCTGAGACCCTAGGTCGCTTGTTCATCTCAGGTAGTGGACAGCTGGGGTGAGATAAACCAATAATTTCATTCAGGTACACAAGGAATTGTAGTGTCTGTTCTTGCATGTGGAGATCCAATTGTTCCAGCATCATTTGGTGAAAGACTATCCTTTCTTCACTGAATTGCCTTTGCACCTTTGCCAAAAATCAGTTGTCCATTTATGTGTGGGTCTGATTCTGGACTCTCTGTTCTGTTCTATTGTTTTATATGCCACACTGTTTTGATTACTGTAGTTTTATAATAATTCTTGATATCAGGCAGCATTAACCCTCCAACTAAAGCAGGGGATCGAAGCTCTCAGGGCCAGGATGGGCTAAGCATCATTTGATCCAGTGGTTGGTGGTCTTCAGAAAGGACACTGAGCCCCATTTGACATTTAAGAGAAGAGAAGCCTAACAGAGTAGAGGTTCTGGCCCATGGAGCTAGGATGTAATGGAGAACAATCTAGAACCCAGCTCTGCTTTCTATTAGAACCTTAGCAAAATGCTCTTCCGATAATCAGATAATGATGGTAATAATGAGCTGCTATTATTATTATTGTTATTGTTGTTGTTGTTGTTGCAGTGCCAGCTATGGAGCTAAGCATTTTACATGTAGTACTTCATGCAACTATGTCTAGGATGCAGTGCTATTATTATGTACCTGTTTCAGGTGAGAAAACTGAGGCACAGAGAGGTTAAGTTATGTGTGCAAGGCTGTACAGCTACTAGAAGGCTGGACTGAGGCGCAAATCCAGGGAGGCTCGTGGCACAGTCCGTGCTCTAAACCAGCAGATTTCAGAGTGTGTTCCCTGAACCAGCAGCATTAGCATCACTTGGGAGCTTGTTAGAAATGCAAGTTATTACCCCTCCATTATTCTGGTGCAGACCAAAGTCTGGGAACTACTGATAGAATGGGCCCATGTCCTGTCTCTGTTAGCAGGTGGTTTCTCTATGTTTAAATCTCAACTGAGAAATGAACAGTTGCAGAGGCTGGAGGGTGTGTGTACCTATAGGTCTTTCTCTGTCATACTCAATGGCAATGATTTCAGGGGAAGGAGTAACATACAGAGAGGGCAGTATGGAATACAGGTGAAGTTCATGGGCTTGGAGGGTTGGTCAGAGCCCAGGGCAACTTGTTTAACTTGTCTACACCTTCATCTTCCTCCTCTGTGATAACAATAATACCTACCTCCTAAGGGTGCTGAAGGGATGAATGAAACGAGTTGGATCTAACCCATAAAAATAAAGACTCAATCAAATTATATTTTTGATCATTATTATTTAAGTCCATTTAGAAAAACTTCAAGAATTGACCACAGATTGCAGGCCTTCCATGGAATTCTTGAGATAGGTTTGGGCATCTCTGCCTGGTAGGGTGGCCAGATAAAATATAGGATGCCCAGTTAAATTTATGTTTCAGATAAACAGAATTTTTTTTTTAGTATATTTCATGCAATATTTGGGACATACTTATACTAAAAAAAATTCCTTTTTTTGGGCTGTGCTGTGCGGCTTGTGGGATTTCAGTTCCCTGACCAGGAATTGAACCCAGGCCATGGCAGTGAAAGCACCTAATCCTAACCACTAGACCACCAGGGAACTTCCTAAATTCTTTTTTCAGTGATATCTAGAAATTAAATTTAACTAGATGGCCTGTAACTTTATTTAGTAAATCTGGTAACTCTACTACCTGGACAGTAGTGACTGTTTTGGGGTCCCTGTAGTGAAGGAAGGACTCCTGCACCGACTCTGAGTCCTGTCTCTTTGTTTTGGGGTGGGGATTCGGGATGTGTTTACGTTGCCTAGAAATAGGCAGCGTGACCAGAGACTAGCAGATGGGCTCTTGCTCTGTTCCCCTTTTACAATCTTCAGCTACATGTTATGAAACAACAGAGAGATAGATATTGAAAAGAACAGGGTAGTTAAGGGACCTGTTAAAACTGACTGCAATTTGGCATACTCCTACTGAAAACAAAAGTAGAGAAACAGGCTGCTTTGTTCTGGGAGATAAAGAAAGAAAGAAAGAAAAAAAAAACAACAACAACACATACCACCAACAAAACAAGCCCACAGATACATTTCATCAGAAGTATATTTATTTAGTCCTCTGAAATGTCTTAATATGGGGGCTAGATGTTCTGTTTATAAATCTGTAATTACAAGTAACTGTGTTGCAATGATGATAAAATTGCAGGATATTTATGTGGGGATTTAATGGCATTAATTTAAGCTGTGAGTACTGCTTAACTAACCTGAGAATATGGGCTTCTGTTAAAAATCCACTACTTCCAGATGAACCGGTTTGCAAGGCAGAAATAAAGACACAGATGTAGAGAACAAACCTATGGACACCAAGGGGGGAAACCGGGGTGGGGTGGGGGGGCTGGTGGTGGTGGGATGAATTGGGAGATTGGGATTGACATATATACACTAATATGTATAAAATGGATAGCTAATAAGAACCTGCTGTATTAAAAAATGAATAAAATTCAAAAAAAACAATCCACTGCTTCCTGGTAAGCCTGTGTTCCAGGAACAGTAAAGTTTAAACATTTAAAGGCTGTAAATTATTGATGTCAGCGCTTCTGACAAGCAGTAAAGTAGCTGACTAGGTGCCAGGAATTGGGGAAGCATTTGATCCCTGTAGGTGGAAATGCTCAGAGTGAAAATAGTGTTTTTACAAGTTTTCAGACCATCGGGGAGAGAGACCTATGGCCAGCTCTCCCCACCTCTGCTGGCATCCTCTCTCCATCTCCTCCCTTCCCTCCAGCCTGTGTCCAGGTCCTGGAACTCAGCCCTCTGCTTGGGTCACAGAATGGGAGGAAATAAACTAGGCTGAAGAGTTATATGAACATCTGAGCAGAAGCCATTTACGATGGGAACGAACACTCACACAGGAAACCTTGCATTTTATCCTCAACTATTCTCGCCCCTCCCTATTCAAGGGGATTTTGTTTTTCATGTTGATTATTTTTCTTCCTAACTGAAATTGTCTAATGTAATTTTAACTAGTGGAATAGCTGAACTTCATTGGATGGGATGGAAAGAAATGCGCTTTGTTTTCTTAAAAAGAACAAATGCTTGTCATTTCTTATTTATAAACACAATAAACCAGGCTCTACTGGGGAGAGAAGTGGAGGGGAAGCAGCAGATGCATGGGGAAAAGGACATAATATTTATAACAATGTGAATGAAACATTTAAAATGGGCAAATTAAAGCAATCCTCCAGCAAAAAGGATATATGTATTGCTTGAAACTCATATACACGTGTTCCAACCTCTTCTTTGGAATCATGCTGAATACGGAGCTACTTGGTAAGGGGACAATTTGATATGAAGCTTGTGTTTTTAAAGGAATCATCGTGTGTGCTCATACATGAGTAAAGAGCAAGTGAGGAAACCATGCAACATCTCACTTCTAGAAGATTTTTAATCAGAAAATGCTGTTCTATACCCAACTTATAGGGTGGACACTAAAATCAAAGGAGAGGACATTTGACTTTAAAATGTGGGTCACCTAAGCAATTCCGCTCCTAGACATTTACCCAGAGCAATGAAAGCACATGTCCACAAAAGACTTGCTCAAGAATATTCACAGCTTCCAAAGACCAAGAAAAAACTCAAATAAAAAACTCAAATAAACTCAAAGCCCAAGAAAAAACTCAAATTAACTGGGGAATGGATCAACAACTTGTATATTCACACTGTGGAATATTACTCTGCAATGAAGAGAAACTGCTGATACATGGAAAAGACGTAGCTGAATCTTAAAAACATTATGTTGAGCAAGTGAAGCCAGATTTTTAAATTTATTTGTCAAATAAAAACAAATCTCGACTTCATTTGGAGAGAGTTTATTCACGAGGAAATCGCAATGGGGGAGGGGCTACTGCAGTAGGGAGCCGGGTCTGACCATCAGATCAGCAAGCGTCTCAGAGGTTAGGATTAGGGGTTGTTCTTTGCAGAGAGGAGTGAATAAAGCCAGGAAGAAGCAGGTGGGGGAAGTAGGGTGAGAGGTGAGGTGATTGGATAGTAGATCGAGAATGTTTTACCCTGAGGTCAGCCTTTTTTAGGAGGGGCAGTGAAGGTGGGACTGTTTTTCTGTGAGGGGCTATCTGTTGGCACTGAAGGGTGGACCAAAGTTCATGGGCCTGGGGAAGGAGACTCTTTTTTTTTTTAATTAATTTTTATTGGAGTTTAGTTGCTTTACAATGTTGTGCTAGTTTCTGCTGTACAGCAAAGTGGATCAGCTATACGTATACATATATCTACTCTTTTTTGGATATCCTTCCCATTTAGGAGCATTGAGTAGAGTTCCCTGTGCTACCCAGTAGGTTATCATTAGTTATCTATTTTATATATAGTAGTGTATATATGTCAATCCCAATCTCCCAATTCATCCCACTCCCCCCGCTCCCATGGGGGGAAGGAAACTCTTAACCCAAGTTTGATTAAAAACCATTTTGTTCTGATTGATTAGTGGGCATAAGCAGTGCAGCTAATCTTTCATGAGGCAAAGGAAGGGAATTTTCAGGGTCTGTGTCTGGCTGTCATACGTAAACAAGGTGGGCTTCTTAGAGTCTTATGAAGTTGTATGGGGATGGGTGCTTTTTGCAGTAAGATGTTTTCAAGAACACAAAAGGGTTGGGGCAGGAATGGTGTTCCTTGAGCCTTTGCTATTTTCCAGGACCACAGGTCTCAGGTAAATTTCAGCCTTGCTATATTAAAGGGCATCATTCTGTTTTTTATGAAATTCTAAAAAGGCAAAACTAAGGCACAGTGGTAGCTGGGTGGCTGCCTGGGGGCAGTGGTGGGCATGAGGACTGACTGTAAAAAATCATATGGAAACTTTTCGGGTGACAGAAATGTTCAAAATCTTGATTGTGGTGATGGCTGCACTGCATATACATTTCCCCAAATTCGTGGAACTATACACTTAAAACGGGTGCATTTGATTGTACGTAACTCTATCCCGATAAGATTGATTTTCAAAGCTGTAAGAGGGTTAGATCATAGTGGCCATGAGCTCAGACATAGAAGCCAGACATCACTTGTGAATTGTGAGATGGATACTGGACAATTGCTCATCCTCACTGAGTATCATTTTCTCCCTTAATGCCCACCTCCTAAGCTTGCTTAGAGCTTTAAAGACATCCAACTAGTAAGAACTCAACCGTAATGTCCATTATTGCTGGTACAATTGTTACTCTGCACTTCCCTTCAGCTGTGTCTCTCAGGCAATGTGATGCAGTGGACAGAGAATGAGATTTCAAGGCAGAGTGTCTGGGCTGGAGGTTCTTTACCTTCAGTGCCTTCAGCTGTAAAACAAGAAATAGAATAATCTCGGCTCAGCTATATTGCAGTATGGTGGTGAAAATCAAATGTGAATGTGCATATAAGCTAAAGCATTATCATAAGTGGAAACAAGCCAGTAAATGGAATTCTTTTGCTTCTTTATTTCTCTGTATTTTCTAATTTGCTTTTCACAAAGAAGATGAATTATCCTTATAATCAGGAAAACATGTAAAGTAAATTCCATTTCAGAAAAGAGATGCTGTAGACCTGGAATAAGTACTTATTTATCTGAAAAGTAGGTATATAAGAAGAGGTGAATACATAATTATCTTCTAAGGAGGTCACTTTTGGAAGTGGAAGAGGGTGCTATTGCTAATTACACCAGGACAACTTGCATAACCGGCACTACCTGGAGAAAAGTGAGATGTTTGTTCATCTACATGTAAAGGATATGTAAACAAATATTCACTCACAAATGCCTCTTAAAAACCAGTAATGCACCACTTGAGGGTGCTTCTTATTTATTTATTTTCTCTTTTTTCCCCCAGTTTTATTGAGAAATAATTGACATACACACTAAGTTTAAGGCATACAGCATGATGGTTTGATTCATGTACCTATATTGTAAAATGATTATTGCAAAGGTTTAGTTAACATGCATCTTCTCATATAGATACCATATAAAGACAAGAAAAAAGAAAAGAAAAAAAGAAGAAAATCTCCTTATAATGAAAACACTTAGGATTTACTCTCTTAACTTTCCTATATATTGTGCAACAGTGTAAACTATAGTCACCTTGTTGTACATTACACCCCTAGTACTTGTTTGTTTGATAACTGGAAGTTGATCTTTTTATAATTAATTAATTAATTAATTTTTGGCTGTGTTGGGTCTTCGTTGCTGCGCACAGACTTTCTCTAGTTGCAGCAAGTGGGGGCTACTCTTCGTTGCGGTGCAGGGGCTTCTCATTGTGGTGGTTTCTCTTGTTGCAGAGCACAGGCTCTAGGCGCACGGGCTTCAGTAGTTGTGGCACATGGGCTCAGTAGTTGTGGCTCGCAGGATCTAGAGCGCAGGCCTAGTAGTTGTGGCGCATGGGCTTAGCTGCTCCGCGGCATGCGGGATCTTCCCGGACCAGGGCTCAAATCAGTGTCCCTTGCATTGGCAGGCAGATTCTTAACCACTACGCCACCAGGAAAGTCCCTGGAAGTCTGTATATTTTGACCACCTTCCTCCAATTTTCCCTCCTCTCACCCTCTGCCTCTGGTTACCACATGTTTGATTTCTTTTTCTACAAGTTTTTTCTTTTTTTTATATTTCATATATAAATGAGATCATATAATGTTTGTCTTTCTCTGTCTGACTTATTTTACTTAGCATAATGCCTTCAACGTCCATCCATGTTGTTGCAAATGGTAGGATTTCTTCATTTGTTATGGTTGGATAATATTGCATTGTGTTTCTATTCCCCCAACTTCTTTATCCATTCTTTTATCAATGGGCACTTAGTTTGTTTCTATGTCTTGGCTATTTTAAGTACTGCTGCCGTGAGCATGGTGGTACAGATATCTTCAAGTTAGTGTTTTTGTTTCAGAAATGGAATTACTGAATCATACGGTAATTCTACTTTTAATTTTTTGATGCTCCTCCATATTGTTTTCCATTATGGCTGCACCGATTTACAGTCCTACCAACAGTGCACGAGGATTCCCTTTTCTCCGCATCCATGCCGACATTTGTTATCTCTTGTCATTTTGGTAATAGCCATTCTCACATTAGGCATGAGGTGATAGCTCATTGTGGCTTTAATTTGCATTTCCCTAATGACTATGATGTTGATTATCCTTTCATGTACCTGTTGACCTTTTATATATCTTCTTCGAAAAATTTCTGTTCAGGTCTTCTGCCCATTTTAAAAATTGAGTTGTTTGGTTTGTTGTTGTTGTTGTTGTTGAGTTGCATGAGTACTTTATATATTTTGGATATTAACCCCCTATCAAATGTTTGGTTTACAAATAGATTTTTTCCCATTCCATAGATTGTTTTTTAACTTTATTGATGGTTTCTTTTGCTGTACAGAAGCTATTTCATTTGATATAGTTCCACTGGTTTACTTTTGATTTTATTACTTGTGCTTTAGCTGTCATATTTAAAAATTCATTGCCAAGCTCATGCAGCTCAATATCAAAAAAACAAACAACCCAATCCAAAAATGGGCAGAAGACCTAAATAGACATTTCTCCAAAGAAGATATACAGATTGCCAACAAACACATGAAAGAATGCTCAACATCATTAATCATTAGAGAAATGCAAATCAAAACTACAATGAGGCATCATCTCACACCGGTCAAAATGGCCATCATCAAAAAATCTACAAACAATAAATGCTGGAGAGGGTGTGGAGAAAAAGGAACCCTTTTGCCGTGCTGGTGGGAATGTAAATGGATACAGCCACTATGGAGAACAGTATGGAGGTTCCTTAAAAAACTAAAAATAGAACTACCATACGACCCAGAAATCCCACTACTGGGCATATACCCTGAGAAAACCATAACTCAAAAAGAGTCATGTACCAAAATGTTCATTGCAGCTCTATATACAATAGCCAGGACATGGAAGCCACCTAAGTGTCCATCATCAGATGAATGGATAAAGAAGATGTGGCACATATATACAATGGAATATTACTCAGCCATAAAAAGAAATGAAATGGAGGTATTTGTAATGAGGTGGATGGAGTTAGAGTCTGTCAAACAGAGTGAAGTAAGTCAGAAAGAGAAAAACAAATACCGTATGCTAACACATATATATGGAATCTAAAAAAAAAAAAGAAAAAGAAAAAATGGTTCTGATGAACCTAGGGGCAGGACAGGAATAAAGGCGCAGATGTAGAGAATGGACTTGAGGACATGGGCAGGGGGAAGTGTAAGCTGGGACGAAGTGAAAGAGTGGCATGGACATATATACACTACCAAATGTAAAATAGATAGCTAGTGGGAAGCAGCCACATAGCACAGGGAGATCAGCTTGGTGCTTTCTGACCACCTAGAGGGGTGGGATAGGGAGGGTGGGAGGGAGACACAAGAGGGAAGGGATATGGGGATATATGTATACGTATAGCTGACTCACTTTGTTATACAGCAGAAACTAACACACCATTGTAACCAATTATACTCCAATAAAGATGTTAAAAAAGGTTCATTTCCAAGACTCGTGTGCGGGAGCTTTATTCTTATGTTTTCTTCTAGGAGTTTCATAGTTTCAGGTCTAACATTTAAGCCTTCAATCCATTTTGAGTTAATTTTTGTAAGTGGTGTAAGATAGCATTGACAGCACTGGAATATAGTCTATATTTAAATAAAAGTATTTTATCAATGTTAAATTTCCTGAACTGACAACTGTGTTTATTTTAAAGAGAATATCCTTGTTCATAGGAAATACACATTGAAATATTAGGAGGTAAGGAGGAATGATGTATGAAATCTACTTTCAAAAGTTCCAGAGAAAACAAATTGTGTACAAAGTCATTTACCATGAGAATTTGAGAGAGAATATGATGAGACAAATGTAGCAAAATATTAAAAATAGATGAATCTAAGTAAAGTTTCCATGGGAATGCTCTGGATTATTCTTGCATTGTAAATTCAATGTTACTGTGAAATGCAAAGTTTTAAAAAATTCAGGAAGGTGCTAAGTAGTGATGAGTAAATGAGGGCCCAAAGTTTGGAGACCTCAGGGTGTCATTAAAGCTCCAGATGAAAGTGGGGCAGCTGCAGGGATAAGCGGGAGGCAGAGACACTTCATGTGGTTTAGAAGGACAGGGGATTATCGGGACATACGTTTCTCTTTTGCTGCTGTAATTTGGACTATGTAGGTTTCGTTGGGGCCAGCATGGGGGACAGGAAACAGACAAGCACTGAGTGCCCATGAATCTGGCTCTTCTCGAAATTGAGCTCCTGGGAGACTGAGATTGTCCAGTAAGGGTTCATCGCCTCCCAAACCTGGGCGCTTTATAGATTATAATACAAAATGAAAATGCAAATTGCTATCACAAAGGTAGGTATCCCATAACATCTCGAGTTATTTTCTCCCCAAAGTCCAATGCCAGTCCCAGCATCAGATAAAGCACAGAAACACCAGAAAATGTCACAGCTGAAGGATTTGTCCAGGTGCCAGGCATGGAGGTGGTGAAGTAGGACAACGAGCTAAAGTGAAAGTAACAATCAAGTCTTGGTTCTCTTACTGCGAAAGTGCAAGCAAGAGGCAAAAAAGAGGTTCCAACTCCCTGGTGTCCCATTTCCCCCATGGAATGGCATCAGTCGAGGGTCAGGCAGACAGAGTAGGGTGGGTACTCACCAAGAGGGGAAAGCCCGGAGTGGAAAAGTACACGGTCAGAGTGGAGAAAAGTTCCTCAGGCGGCACCCTGTTGAGGAGGCTTTGGTGGAGGCTCCTGGGCTAGGAATGCAGACATCTGCGTGAGCATGGCTGGCCTGGGGGACCTCAGTTCTTGACAGCGAACCCCTCCAGAAAATGGCAGTGCATCAAGTCTGATGTAGGGATGGCAGCTTCCTCCCATGAGGCCTGCAGGGGGGCAATGCCTTGTATTAGTCAAAGTTCCCCAGAGAAATAGAACCCGTAGGATGTGTGGGTAGATAGATAGATACATAAACAGAGATTATTATAAGGAATGGCTCATATGATTATGGAGACTGAGAAGTCTAGACCCAGGGGAACCAATGATAGATTTCCAGTCCAAGTTCAAAGTCCTGAGGACCAGGAGAGTTGATGGCGTGAGTGCCAGTACAAGTCTCAGTCCAATGTCAGGACAAGGTCAGTGTCCCAGCTTGAAGACAGTCAGGCAGAGAGCCTATGGTCTGGTCTGGAAGATCACACAGAGGATTTTGGCTGGAGCTGGACTCCTTACATTTTCTGAGTAAGAAAATCTGAGCTAAGTTGGAGACTGTTTTCCTTCAGGTGGTGGTGGGTTGCACTTTCTCCTTGTAGGATCCCTGTTAGTATGTGGGGACTGCAGTTGGAATGTGCAGGTCCAGACTCTCTCCGCTCCTGGAAGCAGGCTGCCCTCGGTGTGTGCCCAGGGTGGCATCAGTGCCTTGCCGGCACTTGGCGTGCTGGTGGTGTGTGAGCCACTCCCGACTTCATCTCTTTCCTCTCCTGTCTTCTGCAAGACACCGCTTGTTGTGACACTGCAGGGAACTCGGAGTGGGCGTGTGCTCCTTGAGGCTGCCCTGCACCAGTGTTCATAGCCCACATGGCATGGGACCACCACCTGCTGAGGTGTATTAGAATCCTCGGTGGAGAGTTCTAAAACTCCAGGCCAGCGCAGGTGGAAGGCGAAAACCACAGCCTGGTGAAACAGAGATGGACTCGATACACGTCCTCAAGAGGTAATTTAAATTCACTCCACAACAGGGGAAACAGTAAAGGGAAAGCAGAGCCCAGCCGAGAGCAGAGGTGGGAACGTGGTTTTAAAAATCACTAGGGTGGTGAGCAAGATCACAGAAGACTACAGCCAATCCTGGCTTTCAAGAGAAGGAAGGATAGCCTTGGACAACTATTAAAAGTCATCACACGATTAAAACACAGAGATGCACACGGCCTAAGCTGACCTTGGCTCTCAACACTGCTCAACAGCTTTGGAACCTCAGGCAGGGAGGCAGGGAACTCAGTCTCCTCGTGTGTAACTTGGTGAGTTTCACAGTACCTCTTTCGTCGGGTTGTTGAGAGGATTAAATGAGATGATGCTTATAAAAGCATGATATGGTTTTGACCCATTCTGAGACTCAATGAGTGCTAACTGTAAATATACATACATATTTATATACTACATGTATTCACGTATTCATATACATGCCTGTATATAATGTTACATATGCAAGTAAATACATACATATATATAGTTGTGAAGTGTATTTGTGGTGAAAGTAAATCGAGTAGACAGTGGAGATCATTTGTCCAAACTTTAAAAGGAATCATACATTGAAAAGTGACTTTTGTTTAACTGTGGAGATGGGCAGTTTTTCTTTCCTGAAAGATATTTATTAAGGACAGAAGCCCATATTAACTCACCGTGGAAATGAAAAGGGACACGTCCCTAATGTCAGGAAGTGAGAAACGGAAGATTGTTATGGTTTACGTTGCTGACGCACTAGCATGCGCCCACGTACACTCATGCACACATGCAGGAATCCCGGGACTGCACGTGTGTTATGTGGGACCAGGGCCATGATTCCTCCTAAGGCCTCCTCTCTTCCAGGCTCATCTTCTTCCCTTCATTCTTTCCTCTTTTTCTTCTTTATGTTCTTCTCATATTTCCCTGTTTCTGCTTTGTCCTTCTCGTGTGTTTACCTCTTATATCCTCGGTAGCTACGTTTATTCATTTGAAAGTCGAAAAGAAGGTAAGAGGAAAAGGAGTTTGTAACCTAAAAGTCCTTCTTTATGAGGGAAACATCTGTCCTTGTTCAAAAATAGCCATGACACTTGTTTCATGTAAAACAGGAAGGACCCAGAGAAGCGTATTTCTACTTAACCCGTGGTGGTGAATCTTGTGGTCATCAGTGGGCTGTGAAAGCAGAGGGAAGTGTCCGTAGGGAGGCCCTGGGCTGCTGCTCTCCAGCCAGAGAATTTCTGGCATGTTCCATGGCCATGACCTCCTCAGGGCACATGACTCTCCATCCCCTCAGTTCCCCTCTGGAGGCTGCAATGTCTCCCCCAATTCAGCTCCCACTAGCCGCTCTCAGGGGCCCTCACCCTGCCTTGGTGTGTGAGACAGCTCTGAACACAGATTTCCACTCATGGTAAACTTATGGAGAACTTGTTCATAAGGGATAAGAAGAGAAACGTAGACGTAGAGAAAGGATGTGTGGACGCACGTAGGGAAGGGGAGGGTGGGATGAATTGGGAGATTAGGTTGGACATAAATACACTACCATGTCTAAGATAGCTAGCTAGTGGGAACCTGCTGTATAGCACAGGGAGCTCAGCTTGGTGCTCTGTGATGACCTAGGTGGGTGGGATGATGGGGGGAGGTCCAAGAGGGAGGGGATATATGCATACATATAGCTAATACACTTCACTGTACAGCAGAAACTAACACAACATTGTAAAGCAATTATACTCCAATAAAAAAAAAGAAATGGAGACTATTATATGTTGATACTAACACCAATGGGAGATTTCGTTACTTTGTAGAAAATATTTGCAAATCTTACATCACTGTGTTTTATGAACACTACAGTGCAGTGGAATGATGGACCCATATGCATTTTGTTTTTCTTCAGAACAACATAGATGCATCTATTTGACATAGATGCATTTAAATAAATCAGTGAATTTATTGGGAGGAAACAGTCCATATGCTAATTTAAAAAAACCCCATAGGTGTGAAGACAGAATGCAGGAAAAAAGAAGAGAAAGAGACATTTTATAACACTTGCATTCTAGTAACTTGTATTTTGTACATAAAAGAGAACTGATTTTTATTATTTTATTCTATTATTATTATTTTTTTTATTATTCTCAAACACTGATGACAAAGGGGTAAATTTGATGGATTTTTACTATAGAATAGAAAATGAAAATCTAAATATTTTATTCTTCCTCTTTACTTGGTTGCTACCCATTTACATTCATGGCTAAAGAACTACTTTTGTGGCTAAAAAACTACTTTTGCAGTTGACTGGATGTGACACTTATTTCAAAACAATGTGAAGGTCCACAATTCTCGTCATCCCAGCATAAAGCCAAGTGGAATGCCTGTTATTCAAAACACTGTGCAAGGAAACCAATTATTGTGAAGAACATAAGTATATGTTAAATGTCTTCATGTGAATATCAGTCCACGTCAAGTGATTTTCAAATGCAGTTGTATTAACATCAAGTGCTTATGCTTGGGAATGTGTTTCAGGCATAACAGCCGTCGTTTTCTAAATGAACTTATATACAAAACAGAAATAGACCCACAGACATAGAAAACAAACTTCTAGTTACCAAAGGGGAAGGTGGGGAGGGATAAATTAGGACGTTGGGATTAACATATACACACGACTATATATAAAATAGATAATCAACAAGGACCTACTGTATAACACAGGGAACTATATTTAATATTTTGTAATAATCTATAATGGAAAAGAATCTGAAAAAGACTATATATATATGAATCACTTTGCTGTATACCTGAAACACTGTAAATCAACTATACTTCAATTAAAAATAGAAAAAAAGAGAAAACTTCCAAGAAAATGTATGTATAACTGAATCACTTTGCTGTACACCTGAAACTAACAAAACATTGTAAATCAACTATACGTCAATAAAAAAAAGTGCTATGTTTTCCTTCTATTGCTTTTCTGTAAGTGTGTCCAGAGTCCTGTACGTAATTTTTGGTATCCTGAGTGTCCACCCTGAAACTGACTTTTCCTCCTGCATTTACTGAGCACACAGTAGCTGATCAACTCATAATTTAATTGAATGACCAGGGCAGGAATATCTGGCACCCACTGTGTTAGGTGACTTCTCAGACACTATGCTGGGAGGACACCCTGCGTCTCCCGGCTCTTCACCCCAAGTCCCATGGTCCTTGGAGTGGGTGGCGCCTGAGTGTGCTGGGGAAACTGGGCAGAAAGGAACAGTGTACTGTTTCAAATCTATAGTGTTTGGGCTCATGAGCCAAAGGACCAGAGAGCTGTCAGGGAGGAGTGTGAGTGAAGGAATGGGGGCCCAGTGATGCCCTCTGAGTGCAGGGCTGGGTGGCCCGCTGAGGGTGGCTTCTAACGGTGGAGTAGGGAGCTGCTTCTGATGGTGAACTTGACTGATGCAAGGCTAGATGGTGAAATCCGCAGGCCGTTAGCTCCCCTGAGGGGTGGCCAGGATTCACAGGGTTATACACACATTCTCAGACTCTGGGGGGATAGAACTTCCAGGTCTTCTCCACAAACTCCAACGTGAGCCCTCCTGGGACTCCAGCCGACTCATCTGCCCAGTGACGGGGCTGCATTCAGAAGGGTCAATGAGTGAGCAGACGCTGGTGTCTGCACCTCTTTGCCTTCTCAGTGCATCCCTGCAAAACCCGGAGCTAATGTCCTCAGCATTGCTTGGCGTTGAGAGTTAGCTGAAGTTTATAGGAACAATTTTGCTATCTATACTGGCTGTACTTCTTGCTGATCAAGATATTATATTTCTAAGTATTGTGTGTGTGGCTGGTTTTTTTTTTTCTGAACTGTCTAAGGAGGTCATGACACGTCTATAGCATCACACCCCTGTTCTTACAATCAGTGGATGACGTGGCTATACCGTGATGCCACTCTGACTCAGCCTCAGAATCTTTATCTATGGAAAACTCTGGATTTTGTAACGAAACCCACCTGCCACCTCCTGGTCTGGAGAATGTGATGACAAGATGTGAGTAGCCAGGAACTGACTTTTTAAAAATGTTAGCTTGCCATTTGCTGCGACATGGATGGACCTAGAGATTATCATATTAAGTGAAATAAGTCAGACAGAGAAAGACAAATGTCATATGATATCACTTACATGTGGGATCTAAAAATATGATACAAATGTACTTATTTACAAAACAGAAATAGACCCACAGACATAGAAAACAAACTTGTGGTTACCAAAGGGGAAAGGGGGTAGGGAGATAAATTAGGAGTTTCGGATTAAAATATACACACTAGTATATATAAAATAGATAAACAACAAGGCCCTACCATATAGCACAGGGAATTGTACTCAATATTTTGTAATAACCTACAAGGGAAAAGAATCTGAAAAAGAATACACACACACACACACACATATATATATATTCAGTTTTACATATATATATATATATATATATATATATATATATATATATATAAATGTAAAACTGAATCACTGTGCCGTACACCTGAAACTAACACAACATTGTAAATCAGATGTTGGCTTGCAATGATTTCTTGGACTATAGCATTTCAACCATCGATTGTCAGTAGATATTTTATCAATGTTGTGGGAATGGTTTGTTGAACGCACTATTCCTGCTGATTGTACATTTTCTTAGAACACCCTTCGTCTCCATAGTTGTTCTCCTTTCTCTTGGAGAGAAGGTCATGTGGCTGGCTGTGTGTACAATGCAGGTTAGGGGTTGTCACTGTGCCTCGGCTGGTGTGGAAGGAGTGGCCCACTTCACCCTCACACCTTCTCCAGTGTCGTGCCGTGAGATCCAGCAGGCTCTTACCATCAGTGACTTTGTACTCAACCCCAAGCAAAGGAGATTCAGAATCAACTATGATACAATTACAACAGCACTTCTCTGCTAGTCATTCTGCTAAATGCTTCAAATCCCTTTTCTCTTTCATTCTCACTGCAGCCTTGCAAGGTAGGTAGTGGCATTATCGTCACTGAAGAGACATATTCAATAGAAATGAGGCTTGGAGAGGTTAAAGAACTCACCCAGAGTCATATAAGAAGCAGCAGAGGCAGGATTGGAAGCTAGGCCCTTCATGATTTGTTCTACGATCTTAAGCCAGGTGGTTTGAAAAGCTCATCCCTCGCGCTATGAAGGAGATGGAGTGATGGCATCACCCATGTCACCAGTCTGCGGGGACAACCTGTTCTCCTCGAGTCGCCCTGCAAGCAGTGTCCCAAGTATGCTCCAGGACGTCACCTACTGGCTGGGTTAGAACCCAGACAAATAGTCTCAACCAGAACAAGAGGGGGATCTAACAGGTGAGTTTTGTGTGACAGAGGTGGGAACACGACAGAGACGCAGCGCTGGAACCTGCTGGATGTGCTTTATCTGAGGCAGGCTTCCATTGTTCTATTTCACGGCAAAGAAATACGTTCTGGATTATTTTAGGTGAGGGAGGGACGGGAAGAGCTGAGGGTGGCTGTAAAGGGGACTAAGAAACTTAAGGCTAGATTTGGGCTGGATTTTGGAATTCAAGAGGTTAACAGAAGCTGAATTTAGGAAAAGCTGTCCTCTCATTTTTGCTCAAAATTGTTGCTGTGTGTATGAGTGTTAAAAAAAAATCAGTGAAGGTACCAGTGTTAATATTCATAATAAAAGTTAACGTCTGTGAGGCTCTAGTGGTCCAGGCTTCTATTTTTATTATTAACATCAGTTTAACACCCTCAGAAGAGTTATTAGGCTCAACCTCCCCTGCCATTGCTGTCGTAATAGGAATAAAGGCCATTTTCCTCTGGTTGTAAATTCAGCTTTTAAAAACGGAGCATCAGCAAGACCCTGACGGTAAACAATCCCAAATACTGTGTGAGCACTGTCTTGGCCAAGAAAATGAATATTTATGAGACTGCGTCTCGGCCGTTGGTTCAGATGCTGTGGGCTTCAGGCAGAATTACTATTCACGATCCGAATTGTACACTTAGGTCGGAGAAGAGTAACTTTATTCAAAACTTCATCCCGGGGATTGTGAGGAGCACCCTTCATTTTATTCAGGATGTGCTGACAGCCTAATAAAGGACTCAGGTACCTGTCACATTTCCTGTGCGATACTGATCCACACCTGACCGTTGGGCGTTTTCTTGGTCTGGTGGCAGAGGGACTGGTGGATCCACAAAAGCCCTTCAGAGTGAGCTGGTCTGAGAACCTGTGTCCTCCTCCCCAGCCAACCCTTTGTCCCCAGAACGTCTGCTAACGTGCGACCTGGTGGCCTCAGACTAGCATTAAGTGTCAACCAAAGATTAAGTGTGGCACAATTTTTCTGGGATATACCTGATTATATTTAAGTCTAAAATTTTTAAAACACCTTGGTAGGGCTTCCCTGGTGGTGCAGTGGTGGAGAATCTGCCTGCCAATGCAGGGGACACGGGTTCGAGCCCTGGTCTGGGAGGATCCCACATGCCGCGGAGCAGCTGGGCCCGTGAGCCACAATTACTGAGCCTGCGCGTCTGGAGCCTGTGCTCCGCAACAAGAGAGGCCGCGATAGTGAGAGGCCCGCGCACCGCGATGAAGAGTGGCCCCTGCTTGCCGCAGCTGGAGAAAGCCCTCGCACAGAAACGAAGACCCAACACAGCCAAAATAAATAAATAAATAAATAAAAACATGTCAATTCATTAAAAAAAAAAAACCAAAAAACAAAAAACACCTTGGTAGAATTTCTGGGACACCAAGAGTCTGGACAACCATAACAATGCCCTCCACACCAAATAGTATAACTCGATGTTCTTATGTGGCTGCATGAATTGCAGTCCTCGGCTTGAGAGAGGAGTTCTCTGCATTTCCAAGTGTTTTTCAAGGGTTTGATTGGATACTGGTAGCCCTCCTACAGTTTTGGGGTGGTGGATGTGTGTGGTTTTGCCCACTCGTGGGTGGCCCCTTCAAACGGGAGATGTCCTGATGTTTTTGACCTACCTTTGGTCTAAGGAAGTGAACTTGAATCCCTCAGCTCCATTTTCCATCCTCGAGCTGGTTATGCTGCAGAGCCTTCTCTGTTCTTTGGGGTGCACTGTAGTGATAAGGGAAAAAATCAGTACCTTTTTGTGAAGCATCGCTGAAGCCTTATGTGCTTTCTGTGTTGCCGAGCTGTGTAAATTATCTTCTGAAGGAAGAACTCACACAGCTCGGGCTCACTTCAGTACAACTCTGACAGTTTGCTGGTAGCAGAGAGCAAGGAAAACAATCACCATTTGTGCAGCAAAGATTAGGGAGCTTTGGAACTATAAAGGGAACTGAGCGAGGAGCTCCTGGCACACGGAGCCGAATCACGTACGGTCGACATCCTCAGAGCAGCAGGTGTCAAGATGGGATTAAACGCTCACAGGTTTTATTAGAGGAAACTACTGTTTGAGAGACGAGGGAGAGGGAATCAGTGGAAGCAGGGAGGATGCATCCTGGACCGCCGGGCTGCAGTCTCTGGAAGGCTCTACAGGGCTTGGGCAGCTCACCTGTGTCTCTCAGGAGCAAGGCTGTCCTGGTCGCTGGCTGGAGTAGCCCAGGGGAAGCGTGGCCGTGTGCAAACATGGTGAGGATGGATTCCAAAGTGTGACATCTGGACGCTGTGGTCAAAATGTCTCTGCTGTTGGAGATCTGCAGTGCCCCTCCCAGGGGCTGCCCGAGACTACTTCTTGGGGCTTCGGTCTCCTTAACTTAAAATGAAGAGCTTTTCTTCACGAAATACCTACTTTGTTTCAGAGGCTGGACACATCCTGGAGTCCCAAAGGGGCTGCCAGAGGGAAACAGAGGAGGGGTCGTGTGCCCCCCAGCACGGGGACACTTCCCTGCCAGCCTCCCTCCACACACCAGCGTTTCACGGGCTTCCTAGGACCACAGACCACAAAGCCCGGTGGTCTTCCCGTGTCTTCGGTCCCACGGCTATTGGTCAGGGTCACAGGCTGTAGCCGAGCACCGGCTGTTTGCAGCTCTGTCCCTCAGGGATGGCTTATTGCCTCTTCTTGTTCTCTCTGGACCAGTTCAGGCACTTTCTCTCACGTTCCTCTGCCAAGTTTGCAACAGGAGGGAACCCACACTCACACCCGTGTTTAGTGAAAGTGAGGCTCCCACCTGCCGCTTCCATTTCCTGCCTGCCTGTGAGTCCGCTCTGCACCTGCTGGCTGTGTGACCCGGGGCATGGTGTCCAACCTCTCTGTGCCTCAGTCCTTATTTGTAAACAGGGAGACTGGTACCAATTATTAACTATTATGGATGTTTTGCGGGTTGAATGTGATAATACAAGCAAGCGCTTAGCACGGTGCTCAATAAATGTCAGCTCTTATTAGGTTGAACTATTCGGAATTGCCACCTTTCTAAGTCAAAAGTCATTACATTTTGGTAGTTTTATATGGCTGAACTGAGAATTGTCATTGGACAAAGCTTTTGGGGTTGGAAACTCCCTTACCATCTGTGGGATACTCACTTGCCAGGCGGAACAGCTGGCCTGGGCTGCTTCTGCCTCCTTGTCAGGACTCAGCTGGTGGTCCTCCAAACTTCGTTAACTCCAAGAGGAGGAAGGTCTTAGGTGGGAACAGAGGAGTTGGCTCCATCTCACCTGTCCTCACCTCCTCTTCACAGTGATCAGTGTTCACAGGGGTGACCTGGGACTACAGGAGGCCTCCCCAGGGTGGGTGCTCAGCTTGTGAAGGGAGATGGCCCTTTCCTGGTTCACAGAGCAAAACAGGGTACATCAGGATGACTCTTTGTATTAGTCACAGTTCTGCAGAGACACAGAATCATAGGAGATTATATATATATATATATATTCATATATTGAGAGGTTTATTATAAAGGACAGGCTCACACAATTATGGAGGCTGAGAAGTCCCATGGTCTGTAAGCTGGAGGTCCAGGATAGCTAGGGATGTAGTTCAGGTCCGAACTCAAAGGTCTGAGAACCAGGGGGCCAATATAAGTCCCCATCCAAGTCTATGGGCTGAAGATGGATGTCCCAGCTCATCAGTCAGGCAGAGAGAGACAATTCTTTCTTCCTCTTCCTTCTTGCTCTATTCAGGCCCACAGTGGATTAGATCATGCCCACCCACATTGAGAAGGGCAATCTGCTCTACTCAGACTACGAATTCAAATGCTCATCTCATTCAGAAACACCCTCACAGACACTCAGAAATAACATGTAACCAGCTCTCTGGGCATCTCATGGCCCAGTCAAGGTCCAGGTAGGTTTACTGTGGTGATCTTGATTCAGTAAGAGCGTGTCTTTGTGGGAATGGCCGGCCTTGGGGGACCATGGGAATCCTTTAACACCAGCCACGGAATGAGAGGTGCTCCTGCTGAGAACGCACTTGGGTCAGTGTGTGGGCAGGTCTTTCATGGTGAGGAGGAAGGGTCCTCGGACAGTGGACTGAGAGTCATGTCCTCATCTCTGCTGGGATGCCCAAAGTCACAGGTACTCCTGTGTTCAAGGCATTCACTTCCTAAAGCCAGTGTTAAAATAACAATGTGTAGTTATTCACATTTGTACATGGGAGGAGCTTAATACGATGAGGAAAAAGCACTGGATTTAAACTGCAGAATTAATTTACTCCTGGTCCAACTGTGTGGCTCTGTGCAAGCATCTTACCTCCCTAGAACCTCATATGTGGCATGAGAGTTGGTGCCAAAGTCAGAATGACAAGTGCACCCTATCTCCAAACCCGAATCTGATTGATGAGTTCAAACTCCTTCAAGCACTGTGTTGGGAGGATTAATTATTGATATAAGGCCATGCCCAGATGACACCATATGTACTTGACAAAGGATTTATGTCCAGAACACAAAAAGAACTCCTACAAATCAATGCGAGCAAGAAACACAATCCAATAAAAAAATTTGAACGGACACTTCACCAAAGAAGATACAGGAATAGCCAGTAAGTACATGAAATGATGCTCAACAACATCAGTCATTAGGAAAATACAAATTAAAACCATGAGATACCCTTTCACACCCACTAGCATTAGCGCAAATCTAAAAACTGATAACATCAAATGTTTGTGAGAGTGTGGAGCAAGTGGAACTCTCATACATCACTGACAGTCGTGTAAAATGGTACAGCCACTTTGGAAAACGGTTTGACAGTGTCTTATAAATTTAGCCATATACCTTCCCAATGATCTAGCAATTCTACTCCTCAGTATAGCCCAAGACAGATGACAACATTTATCCACAAAAATACTTGTATAAGAATATTTGTAGGAGGTTTACAGATATCAGTCAAAAACTGGAAATAATCCATGTGTTCACTGACAGGAAAATAGATAAACGTATTGTGGTATATTCATATAAGTGAATACTAGTGATGAAGGTAATGGCATGAATGAATTCCTAAAACATTTTGTTGAATGTAAAGGACCAGTCAAAAGAAATATATACAGTGTGATTCCATTTATGTAATGTTAAAGAAGAGGCAAGTAGGCTGATAGAAATCAGAACAGAGGTTTTTTTATCGGCATGAGGAAGACCACAAGGGGACCAGAGAGAACTTTCTGAAGTGATGGAAATGGCATCTTAGTTGGGGTGGAGGTTATATGGGTGTATACATCTTTCAAAATTCACCAAATTATGCACTTAAGATCTATGCATTTTACTGTTTGTAAATTTTACTCCAATTAAAGAAAAATAGGAAAAAACGGGAGGAGAGAAATTAGAGACACTGAGAATAGTTTGCTCTTTCAAGGAGTTTTGCTTAGAGGAGAAAGGAGAAACAGAATGGTAACGAGAGGGGAAGTCAAGGCCAGAGGTTGTTTTGTTTTTTGTTGCTTTTTACCATGGGAGAAGTAACACCTTGTTTGTGAGCTGATGAGAAAGATTAGCAAGAGGGAGAGAAGATGCATGGTCCAGGAGAACGTGGGCCGAGCTACAGGAGTGATGTCCTTGACTAGGTAAGACAGAAGGTATCTAGAACACAGCCGGATTATTAGCCTTTGCCAGGAGTTGGGAGAGTTCACCTATAGCAAGACGGAAGGCATTGCAAATGAGCACAGATGCAAGATTAATATCTGAGAATTTAGAACAAGGCCAGTCTGCACACTGAGTTTTCCTCCAGTCTCATGCGGCCCCACCAGTGCAGTGAAGTGAGCATAGACTTGAAGTTCAAGTGAGTAAAACAAAGTGAGGGGGGATGGTGAGGGAGTGAGAGGGTGATTATCCTGATTGGTCATGGACTCTACATTCCATAAACAAGTCAGTGAGGACAAGAGGATGGTGGGGAACAGGCAAAGCCAGGATTGCTAGATTGTTGGTACTGTTAGGTCTGAAGGACTGGAAAAAATGTGCAGGAAATGCAAAATAATCTGGGAGCTAAATTTTCAAGGAACAAGTGACAGTGAACTGGGGGTCAGGTAATGATGGTGGCAAGCAGGGTAAGTAACTGGTACATAGCCCGATGAGTTGAAACTCAAAGCTAGGTGTTTTGATGAAGGAGGAAGGAAGACAATCTGGAGGAACGATGTCAAATGCTGCAGATAAATCACCCCCACCTCCAGGCCAGGTGGTGCAAAGAAGGGATGCTGAAGAGAAGACTTGACAGGGCTGAGGGCAAGCAGAGTCTCTGGGAGGGGGAATGGCATGTCCCATGAGAGGAATGGGATGAAGAGACAATATTGGGGAAGAAAGGATTTTGGTATAACAGTACATTTCATCTAGCTCCATATGTCTCTGAACTTGATGACATTTTGCTACTTCTCATTTTTGTCCAGTCTGGAAGGATCATACAGCTCTTACAGAAATTAACATATTACCTGATTGAATGTGTCATGACTTTGTCCGAATATGTGCTCACACTGTTCTAAGGTCTTGCCAGATACAAGAAGGATGATCAAATGACCAACAAACACAAAATCAATCAATCAAAATCTACTTCAGTCTTACTAGAATCAAACAAATAGGAATTATTGGAGTGGAAAAATAAGAAATATTGATTTTTCTGGCATTAGAGAAACTCAAGGAGCACTTTCACACACTGTTACTTGTAATGTCAACTGATACAATCATTTGAAGGACAGTTTAGCCAAAACTATTCAAAATTAAAATGAATATACCCTTTGTTTCTTCTATATCCACTTTTAGGAAATAACACGAAGAAAACTGCAGAGTTATACAGGAGAGTCCACAGTGTTCATAGTAGAAAAATGATTGCTCATATGCCAAATGGCTATAAAAAAATTGGGCAAACACATGATAACTCCAGACAATGGACTATCATACAGCTTCAGAATGGATGAAGCAGGTATCTCTCTACATATTTTTAAAAGGCTCACACTTACTGCAAAGTGGTGGCCATGTTACAAAGAAGAGAATGATGTATTTGTCTTGAAATGGAAGAATGAGACATATTACTAAATGGAAAAAAAAGCAAGTTGCACAATAGTTTGTGTGCATGAACTCTTTTGTCAATAATAAATGTGTAGAAAATTAATGGGATTTTCACACAGTATAGCTGTAGTTAATCTGTGCATGGTAGCATTGGAAGGCACTTCTCATGTACTCTTTTTTAACATCTAACAGGGTGTGCAGAGTACCAATTCTGGATCAGAGAGCCTGGATTTGAATCTTGATTCTTATACCTGCCAGCTGTGTGGTTGTCGCCAAATCCCCAAAATCTCTAAACCTTGGTTTTTTCCTCTATAAATTAGGAATTAATAATATCTACCATTGTAAGCTGTGAGGGTGATGTAGGAAAAATCATGGCAACTATCACAGTAAAACACATAGAAAGTGCTCGAATTAATAATTGTTATTATTGCTAGTATATTTTACATAACAGACATGTAATTGCTTTTTCTTTATTGGAGTATAATTGCTTTACAATGTTGTGTTGGTTTCTGCTGTACAACGAAGTGAATCAGCTATATGTATACATATATCCCTTCCCTCTTGGAACTCCCTCCCACCCATCCATCTAGGTCATCACAGAGCACTGAGCTGAGCTCCCTGTGCTATACAGCAGGTTCCCACTAGCTATCTGTTTTACACATGGTAGTGTATATATGTCAGTCTTAATCTCCCAATTCATCCCATCCTCCCCTTCCCCCTTTGTGTCCACTTGTCTGTTTTCTATATAATTGCTTTTCTATTCAGAAAAGAAATAGATTTTTTAAAATTTTATTTTTAAGGAACTTAGTTGGGACACAGTCCTGGAGAGATGTAACCTCAACTTCACATGAAAGTGGCCGAAATTAATGAAAAAATGAATGGAGTGACTGATGTTGGTGGAGAACCAAATGGATTCCTGTGGATATTAATTGATTTGAATCTAAAATCAGTGAAAGATTTCTTTTTAGTTCACAGGAAGCCAAGCAAGCCAGTGACTTTTTAGCATGACATTTTATTTCATGTTTTATAAATTCCTGATGTCTCTTGTGTATAGTAACTTACACCCTGTGGTGTGGAAGGAGGGGTCCCTGAGCTTCTCCAGCAGCAGGGAATTTCCTGCCTGCTGAAAGCCAAGACTTTCAGCTTTGGAGAGGAGACAGGTGACTGAGGGAGAATAAAGTTGTGGACACTCCTATCCCCAAATTACACCTGGTTACAACGTGGGCCAAGAGAAGGCACCCCTCCCCTCCAGGGGGGGCTAAAATAGAGACTAGGTGAGAGCTGATGGAACAGGCTCAGATATACTAACAGCTGGACCCAGCTCTCGTAAGTCCCCAAAAGATGTTTCGATTTGCAGTCCCCTTACTCCCTAAGAATCAGAGAGCAATTCCTTTCCATTTTGCATCTCAAACCAGGGTGGGATGGCACGTTTTTCTATGGAAAGCTGGGGTCTGGAGGCAATTCTATTTATGGAACAAAATTTTGGAGACTAAAGAACTCTACACTTTGGGATACTGAATCAAAATATCAATTTTCTGCTCAAGCTTGAAGCCTTAGACCTAGGCAGACCTCTCTCTCTCTCTCTCTCCCCCCTCCACCCCGTTATCTCCCTCCCACCCTCTTTTTCTCTGTGTGTCTTTCTTTTCTTCTTAGAGAAAGTATAGTTTTTGGTCACAGCCTTTGTCTTTGAATCATGTACATTGAGAGAGCATAAACTGCAGTCCTTTTAGTAATTTAGATCCTACACTTTTAGCTCATTGGACATCAGTGGAGGTATCTCAATTCAAACGATCACTGGGAGGGGCTGGATGGAAGAGAGCATTCCCAATATGGGAGGATGGTTTGGATCAGCAATTATCCTCAAGATTTTTGTGGCTGCTTGTATCTGTCCCCTACGTATAACAAGACACATAATCAGCAACCACTGGTGCAAATTATCCTCTTGTGACTTCTGGCATATGCAGTGGTATGTTGTGTTTACAGCCCCTCTATTTGTATTAATGTCTCACATGGTTCCCCCTTATTAGCACAAGAACTGTGAATATTTAAACTGGCACAGAGCAGAGCACAGGGCTCAGGTATTTTGGACAAAAGCCTCTAGCCATTCTTCCTTATTTACACTCAGGAGTCATTCTTGAGCCCTCTATGATGCTAAATTCATTTTCTCATCTCTCTTTAGCCAAAACACCTTTGACCAAATGTATAATGTCCTTTTCACCGAATCTTGGAAGAAAGAAACTATGAATTAGAAGGAAGTGTGATTTTCTGTCTTGGGAAGACTATCAGCCTAGGACTTAGTTATACTCTTGCTTGACCTCTAATCCTTAAAAATAATCAACTTCATGCCACACAGGGCCAATAAAAGTTTATTTTTCTTTATATGTGTGCTTCTTGGTGTTATTTTTCTCTAGTGAAGGTTACATCTTACATTGTATTAGCTGGAACTATTGTTATAGAAGAAACACTATTAATCACTATTAAAGTGATTCCTCTAGTGTTAGATAGTTTTATTAATATTAGAACAATTGTGGATCTGTGTCAGTAAAATTTGAGCTTTTTCTCTTTACTCCCACCTTCCTTTTGTTTTTTTTCCTCCACCCTTCCATCCCTCCTTTCCTCTCTCCCTTCTTTCATTCTTCTATATTTATTTTTTAGAAAAGAGTTAAACATATATTTCAGATAAGATATTAGATAGCTCCAGGACTATCTTTGGGTATTACATATTGTTTTAGATGGAGGGATCACCTGTCAAAGATTTCATTGCTTAGATGCAGAAACAGATCCACTCAAGGCCATTCTCTGACCTCACAACTGATTCAGCACACTGGCTTCCTAATCTGATGTTCCTGCCTTCGATTTTTCTGCCCTGTAAGTAAATAAGCACCCAGCAGTATTACATTTGTAAATGATCAGTTTCATGAAAAATTTGAAGGCTCTTTTAGGGGAATTCTCACTACTTAAAGGACAAAGTCCACAGTCTACTTTCTGTTTAGGACTTGCAATGAGTGGCTTCCACATTCTTGTGGGAGCAGAATTTCATGATGCAAAGCTGTCTTTAAGGGAGGATGGGCTCCATGTTGCCCCTACCCCCCACCAAGTGCATCGCTAACTCCAAACATTTGCTCATACCCTTCCACTCCTCGGATGCCTTTGATCCTAGTCCCACACAAATCCTATCCCCTCACCAAAGGTTCAACCCTACTGTCTCTTTACTAGAAAGCTTTCCCTAATAGTTTCTAGTCTCACTGACTCTCACTTTCCTGAAATTCCTTCAACATTCATTACTTAAGATGCCCTCCAGTATGAGAAACCCAAACACCTATACCCACCCAACTATGGTTGAGGTTGATCTTGACCTGACTTTTCTATCTTACTGTTTTCATCAATATACTTTACTATTCCAGGAAACTCTTTCCCGGGAAATTAAACATTGCAAATAACTTTATTTGCAAGTAGTTCAGGAACTTCCTTTAAAAAAAAATTTAAATGAACCTGAAACTGTTAGAGTTTTTAATAGATAGCATCAAACAACTCTTTACCCTCCAAGGCTTTATGAAATCCTCCTTTCAAAACCTTCCTTTTGGAGAGACCTTCAATATGGCAGAAGAGTAAGTTCACCTTCCTCCCCACAAATATATCAGAAATACATCTACATGTGGAACAACCCCTACAGAATACCTACTGAACGCTGGCAGAAGAACTCAAACCTCCCAAAAGGCAAGACACTCCCCACGTACCTGAGTAGGGCAAAAGAAAAAACAGAGACAAAAGAATAGGGATGGGACCTGCACCAGTGGGAGGGAGCTGTGAAGGCAGAAAGGTTTCCACACACTAGGAAGCCCCTTCGCAGGCGGAGACTGCGGGTGGCGGAGGGGAAAGCTTCGGAGCCACGGAGGAGAGCACAGCAACGGGGGTGCGAAGGGCAAAGCAGAGAGATTCCCGCATGGAGGATCGGTGCCAACCAGCACTCACCAGCCCGAGGGGCTTGTCTCCTCACCTGCCGGGGCGAGCGGGGGCTGGGAGCTGAGGCTCGGGCTTCGGAGGTCAGACCCCAGAGAGAGGACTGGGGTTGGCTGTGTGAAGACAGCCTGAAGGAGGCTAGTGCACCACAGCTAACTGGGAGAGAGTCCAGGAAAAAGTCTAGAGCTGCCTAAGAGGCAAGTGACCATTGTTTCAGGGGTGCGTGAGGTGAGGGGAATCAGAGCACCTCCTAAACAAGGTCCAGAGATGGGCGTGAACCATGGTTATCAGCGCGGACCCCAGAGACGGGCATGAGACGCTAAGGCTGCTGCTGCCACCACCAAGAAGCCTGTGTGCAAGCACAGGTCATTATCCACACAGCCCCTCCCAGAGCCTCTGCAGCCCGCCACTGCCAGGGTCCCGTGATCCAGGGACAACATCCCCGGGAGAACACATGGCGCACCTCAAGCTGGTGCAACGTCACGCTGGCCTCTGTCACTGCAGGCTCGCCCCGCCTCCTCCATACCCTTCCCTCCCCCCAGCCTGAGTGAGCCAGAGCCCCCAGATCAGCTACTCCTTTAACCCCATCCTGTTTGAGCGGGAACAGATGCCCTCAGGCAACCTACACACAGAGGCAAGGCCAAATCCAAAACTGAACCCCAGGAGCTGTGCGAACAAAGAAGAGAAAGGGAAATCTCTCCCAGCAGCCTCAGGAACAGTGGCTTAAATCTCCACAATCAACTTGATGTACCCTGCATCTCTGGAATACCTGAGTAGACAACGAATCATCCCAAAATTGAGGTGGTGGACATTGGGAGCAACTGTAGACTTGGGGTTTGCTTTCTGCATCTAATTTGTTTCTGGTTTTATGTTTATCTTAGTTTAGTATTTAGAGTTTATTATCATTGGTAGATTTGTTTATTGATTTGGTTGATGTCTTCCTTTTATATGTATATATATATATATATATGTATATATATATATTTCTTTTTGTTTTTCTCTTTTTGTGAGTGTGTATGTGTATGCTTCTTTGTGTGATTTTGTCTGTATAGCTTTGCTTTTACCATTTGTCCAAGGGCTCTGTCTGTCTGCCATTTTTTTTTTAAGTATAGTTTTTAGCGCTCGGTATCATTGGTGGATTTGTTTTTTGGTTTGGTTGCTCTCTTCTTTCTTTCTTTCTTTTTTATTTCTCTCTCTTTTTATTACTTTTTAATCTATTTATTTTTAATAATCTTTTAGTTTTTTATTTTAATAACTTTTAAATTTTTATTTTATTTTATTTTTCTTTCTTTTTTCCTCTTTTTTCTTCTGAGCTGTGTGGCTGACAGGTGCCAAGTGACAGGCCTGTGCCTCTGAGGTGGGAGAGCCAAGTTCAGGACATTGGTCCACCAGAGACCTCTCGGCTCCACATAATATCAAACGCGGAAAGCTCTCCCAGAGATCTCCATTTCAATTATAAGGCTTAGCTCCACTCAACGACCAGCAAGCTACAGTGCTGGACAAGCTCTACCAAACAACTAGCAAGACAGGAACACAACCCCACCCATTAGCAGAGAGGCTGCCTAAAATCATAATAAGTTCACAGACACCCCAAAACATACCACAGGACATCGTCAGCCCACCAGAAAGACAAGATCCAGCCTCATCCACCAGAACACAGGCACCAGTCCCCTCCAACAGGAAGCCTACACTACCCACTGAACAAACCTTAGCCACTGGGCCAGACACCAAAAACAATGAGAACTATGAACCTGCAGCCTGTGAAAAAGAGACCCCAAACACAGTAAGTTAAGCACAATGAGAAGACAGAGAAACACACAGCAGATGAAGGAGCAAGGTAAAGACCCACCAGACCAAACAAATGAAGAGGAAATAGGCAGTCCACCTGAAAAAGAATTCAGAGTAATGATAGTAAAGATGATCCAAAATCTTGGAACTAGAATGGAGAAAATGCAAGAAACTTATAACAAGGACTTAGAAGAACTAAAGAGCAAACAAACAATGATGAACAACATAATAAATGAAATTAAAAATTCTCCAGAAGGAATCAATAGCAGAACAACTGAGGCATAAGAATGGATAAGTGACCTGGAAGATAAAATAGTGGAAATAACTACACAGAGAAGAATAAAGAAAAAAGAATGAAAAGAATTGAGGACAGTCTCAGAGACCTCTGGGACAACATTAAACGCACCAGCTTTCGAATTATAGGGGTCAAAGAAGAAGAAGAGAAAAAGAAAGGGACTGAGAAAATATTTGAAGAGATTATAGTTGAAAACTTCCCTAATATGGGAAAGGAAATAGTTAATCAAGTCCTGGAAGCACAGAGAGTCCCATACAGGATAAACCCAAGGAGAAACACGCCAAGACACATATTAATAAAACTATAAAAATTTAATACAAAGAAAAAATATTAAAAGCAGCAAGGGAAAAACAACAAATAACATACAAGGGAATCCCCATAAGTTTAACACCTGATCTTTCAGCAGAAACTCTGCAAGCCCGAAAAGAGTGGCAGGACATGTTTAAAGTGATGAAAGGGAAAAACCTACAACCAAGATTACTCTACCCAGCAAGGATGTCATTCAGATTTGACAGAGAAATTAAAACGTTCACAGACAAGCAAAAGCTAAGAGAATTCAGCACCACCAAACCAGCTTTACAACAAATGCTAAAGGAACTTCTCTAGGCAGCAAACACAAAAGAAGGAAAAGACTTGCAAAAACAAACCCAAAACAATAAAGAAAATGGTAATAGGAACACATATATCAATAACTATCTTAAATGTAAATGGATTAAGTGCTCCAACCAAAAGACACAGACTGGCTGAATGGACACAAAAAACAAACCCATATATATGTTGTCTAAAGAGACCCATTTCAGATGTAGGGACACATACAGACTGAAATTGAGGGGATGGAAAATATATTCCATGCAAATGGAAATCAGAAAAAGCTGGAGTAGCAATTCTCATATCAGACAAAATAGACTTTAAAATAAAGACTATTACAAGAGGCAAAGAAGGACACTACATAATGATCAAGGGATCAATCTAAGAAGAAGATGTAACAATTGAAATATTTATACACCCAACATAGGAGCACCTCAATACATAAAGCAAATGCTAACAGCCATAAAAAGGGAAATCAACAGTAACACAATCATAGTAGGGGACTTTAACACTCCACTTTCACCAATGGACAGATCATCCAAAATGAAAATAGATAAGGAAACACAAGCTTTAAATGATACATTGAACAAGATAGACTTAATTGATATTTATAGGACATTCCATCCAAAAACAACAGAATACACTTTCTTCTCAAGTTCTCTTGGAACATTCTCCAGGATAGAACATATCTTGGGTCACAAATCAAGCCTTGGTAAATTTAAGAAAACTGAAATTGTATCAAGTGTATTTTCCGACCAGAGTGCTATGAGACTAGATATCAACTACAGGAAAAAATCTGTAAAAAATACAAACACATGGAGGCTAAACAATACACTACTTAATAACCAAGAGATCACTGAAGAAATCAAAGAGGAAATCAAAGAATACCTAGAAACAAATGACAATGAGAAAACGACAACCTAAAACCTATGGGATGCAGCATAAGCAGTTCTAAGGGGGAAGTTTATAGCAATACAATCCTACCTCAAGAAACAAGAAACATCTCAAGTAAACAACCTAACCTTACACTTAAAGCAATTAGAGAACGAAGAACAAAAAAACCCCCTAAAGTTAGCAGAATGAAAGAAATCATAAAGATCAGATCAGAAATAAGTGAAAAAGAAATGAAGGAAACAATAGTAAAGATCAATAAAACTAGAAACTGGTTCTTTGAGAAGATAAACAAAATTGATAAACCATTAGCCAGACTCATCAAGAAAAAAAGGGGGAAGACACAAATCAATAGAATTAGAAATGAAAAAGGACAAGTAACAACTGACACATCAGAAATACAAAGGATCATGAAAGATTACTACAAGCAACTATATGCCAATAAAATGGACAACCTGGAAGAAATGGACAAATTCTTAGAAAAGCACAACGTTCCAAGACTGAACCAGGAAGAAATAGAAAATATATACAGACCAATTACAGGCACTGAAATTGAGACTGTGTTTAAAAATCTTCCAACAAACAAAAGCCCAGGATGAGATGGCTTCACAGGCAAATTCTATCAAACATTTAGAGAAGAGCTAACACCAGTCCTTCTCAAACTCTTCCAAAATATAGCAGAGGGAGGAACACTCTCAAACTCATTCAATGAGGCCACCATCACCCTGATACCAAAACCAGACAAAGGTGTCACAAAGGAAGAAAACTACAGGCCAATATCACTGATGAACATAGATGAAAAAATCCTCAACAAAATACTAGCAAACAGAATCCAACAGCACATTAAAAGGATCATACACCATGAGCAAGTGGGGTTTATCCCAGGAAGGCAAGGATTCTTCAATATATACAAATCAATCAATGTGATAAATCATATTAACAAATTGAAGGAGAAATACCATATGGTCATCTCAATAGATGCAGAAAAAGCTTTTGACAAAATTCAACACCCATTTGTGATAAAAACCCTCCAGAAAGTAGGCATAGAGGGAATTTACCTCAACATAATAAACGTCATATATGACAAACCCACCACCAACATCATTCTCAATGGTGAAAAACTGAAACCTTTTCCACTAAGATCAGGAACAAGACAAGGTTGCCCTCTCTCTCCACTATTATTCAACATAGTTTTCAAAGTTTCACAGCAATCAGAGAAGAAAAAGAAATAAAAGGAATCCAAATCAGAAAAGAAGAAGTAAAGCTGTCACTATTTGTAGATGACATGATACTATACATAGAGAATCCTAAAGATGCTACCAGAAAACAACTAGAACTAATCAATGAATTTGGTAAAGTAGCAGGATACAAAATTAATGCACAGAAATCTCTTGCATTCCTATACACTAATGATGAAAAATCTGAAAGAGAAATTAAGGAAACACTCCCATTTACCATTGCAATAAAAAGCATAAAATACCTAGGAATAAACCTACCTAAAGAGACAAAAGACCTGTGTGCAGAAAACTCTAAGACACTGATGAAAGAAATTAAAGATGATACAAAGAGATGGAGAGATATACCATGTTCTTGGATTGGAAGAATCAACATTGTGAAAATGACTATACTTCCCAAAGCAATCTACAGATTCAGTGCAATCCCTATCAAACTACCAATGGCATTTTTCACAGAACTAGAACAAAATATTTCACAATTTGTATGGAAACACAAAAGACCCCAAATAGCCAAAGCAATCTTGAGAAAGAAAAATGGAGCTGGAGGAATCATGCTTCCAGACTTCAGACTCTACTATAAAGCTACAGTAATCAAGACAAGATGGTACTGGCACAAAAACAGCAATATAGATCAATGGAACAGGATAGAAAGTCCAGAGATAAACCCATGCAATATGGTCACGTTATGTTTGATAAAGGAGGCAAGAATATACGATGGAGAAAAGACAGCCTCTTCAATAAGTGGTGCTGGGAAACCTGGACAGCTACATGTAAAAGAAGGAAATCAGGACACTCCCTAACACCATACACAAAAATAATCTCAAAATGGATTAAAGACCTAAATGTAAAGCCAGACACTATAAAACTCTTAGAGGAAAACATAGGCAGAACACTCTATGACATAAATCACAGCAAGATCCTTTTTGATCCACCTCCTAGAGAAATGGTAATAAAAACAAAAATAAACAAATGGGACCTAATGAAACTTAAAAGCTTTTGCACAGCAGAGGAAAACATAAACAAGATGAAAAGGCAACCCTCAAAATGGGAGAAAATATTTGCAAATGAAGTAACTGAAAAAGGATTAATCTCCTAAATTTACAAGCAGCTCATGCAGCTCAATATCAAAAAAACAAACAACCCAGTCTGAAATTGGGCAGAATACCTAAATAGACATTTCTCCAAAGAAGAAATACAGATTGCCAACAAACACATGAAAGGATGCTCAACATCACTAATCATTACAGAAATGCAAATCAAAACTACAATGAGGTATCACCTCACACCAGTCAGAATGGCCATCATCAAAAAATCTACAAACAGTAAATGCTGGAGAGGGTGTGGAGAAAAGGAAACCCTCTTGCACTGTTGGTGGGAATGTAAATTGATACAGCCACTATGGAGAACAGTATAGAGGTTCCTTAAAAAACTAAAAATAGAACTACCATACGACCCAGCAATCCCACTACTGGGCATATACCCTGAGAAAACCATAATTCAAAAAGAGTCATGTACCACAGTGTTCATTGCAACTCTATTTATAATAGCCAGGACATGGAATCAGCCTAGGTGTCCATTGACAGATGAATGGATAAAGAAGATGTGGCACATATATACAGTGGAATTTTAGTCAGCGATAAAAAGAAACGAAATTGAGTTATTTGTGCTGAGGTGGATGGACCTAGAGTCTGTCATACAAAGTGAAGTAAGTCAGAAAGGGAAAAACAAATACCATATGCTAACACATATATATGGAATCAAAAAAAAAAAAAAAGGTTCTAAAGAACCTAGGGGTAGGACAGGAATAAAGATGCAGACGTAGAGAATGGACTTGAGGATACGGGGAAGGGGAAGGGTAAGCTGGAACGAAATGAGAGAGTGGCATGAACATATGTACACTACCAAATGTAAAAATAGATATCTAGTGGGAAGCAGCTGCATAGCATAGGGAGATCAGCTCGGTGCTTTGTGTCCACCTAGAAGGGTGGGATAGGGAGGGTGGGAGGGAGACGGAAGAGGGAAGAGATATGGGGATATATGTATATGTATAGCTGATTCACTTTGTTATAAAGCAGAAACTAACACACCATTGTAAAGCAATTATATTCCAATAAAGATGTTTAAAAAAAAAAAACCTTCCCTTTTCTGTGTCCACCAATCCTAAACTATTCTGTGATGGTCATTTTCCCAGTCCTAATTAACACTCCCCTGCCTTGAAAGATTTCCCTTAAACCAAACTCTAAATCTCATCAACATCCCTGACTTTGCTCTCTCCTCTCATAAATTCTCTTCAGACTTGGTCGTAATTGTGTTGAAACTGAGCAGGACACTGTGGGGCCCCTGGGCATGGAAGCCTTTCAAATGGTTGCTAATCAGGGAAGGGAGGGCATGCAGAGACAAGGGAGGAACAGCCAAGAAACAATAGTGCAGTCTTGAGGCAGGGTCTTTGTTCCACCTCAGGGGATACATATAACAATATCTTTGAGCTCTTCACAGAATTAAAACCCCCAATGAATGAAGATGTTAACTACTTGATGAAGCATTCTGCATTCCAAAGAGAAGACCATAGTTTGATAACCTCCATCACCACAGAAGCTCATCAAGAGACCACCTGAGGCCAGATTAAAGGAGTGCATGTCCTGCGTGCACCCTGATCTCTATCAGCAACTGTACCCTTGAACCAATGCTATAAAACTCCCCACCAAATTCTCCTGGGTTGGGACATACAGTTTTTCAGGGCAGAAGCCTGCTGTGTCCCCCTTTGCCTGGCAAAGCAATAAAGCTATTCTTTTTCTACTTCACCCAAAACTCTGTCTCTGAGATTCAATTCGGCACTGGTCACAGAGGCCAAGTTTTCAGCATCAGTGGAAACAATAAACTCAGCTTTGCCTTATTAGCAGATTGTTTTGGTGGTGTTTGTGGGGAGTATGTAGATTCCCATTTTGTGGCCACCCTGCATAAACAGGAGGGACCTTGCACCTAAAATTTGGTTTGGATGTTGAGACTCAAGAGGCCACACACACCAAGAGGGTATAAAGAGTTCATTGGTCACATGGTGAGGCTTTCTGGGAACATGGGACAGATTCCTAAGCAGGTCTGATAATGGTTTAAGAAAGCAGACAAATTTTTCATGGCCTTTATGGTAGTTAGGGGCTAGGACTGGAGTGAGAGTTCCCTTTTATGGGTCAGAATTTGTATAGTTTTAATTCCGCACTGGCACCAAGGGAAGGAGCACTTAGATTTCTTAGCTGCCCAGTTGTGGGGCAGAGGGAAAGAGAGTGTGATGGGGCCTAAAAGTTGTCAGCAAATGCCACAAATGGAGTCAGACTCTGTATTATACCCCTACTCACCCCCTCCAACATTTTCCCCCCTCTCTCATTCAGCATCTAAAGAATCCCACGAATACTCTATCCACATATGCAGAGTACTGAGGGAATACAGGCATTAAAAGTTGTTATACTTGTCAATGAAAAATTAATCAGTTGATCTAAGAAAGAATTGAAAAGTTTTATTTGAGCCAGATTTGAGGATTATAACTCTGGAAGAGCATCTCAGAAAGCTCTGAGAACTGTTCGGCTGGTTAGAAATGAAAGCACAGTTATATACGTTTTTTGAGACCAAGGGCTGTACATCAAATGACATATTATTGACAGTTTACACAATGGAGATCTAAGTGCCTTTGTGGTGGGTCATGTGACCCTTTACAAGATCAAGGAGGAATGTTATCTTTTGAGGAATTTTCTTGTTGATGTTGGGAGAATGTTGCTTTTTATGGTTGAGCAGGTATTCCTACCTGTGGGAGAGGTTTGGTCCACGCATAATGCAGATACGCAACGCACAGTGGGGGGAGAGGGGAAACCAAAGGGCAGAGAAGAATTTTTCTTAAAATTTTTCTTGTCTTGCCATAAAATATGAATTTTATTTCACATACTCAACATTCGTAAGAATTCAATAAGAATACTAGTACGTAGTACTGATTTTAGAAATAAAATACTGAACTGTGCAGTGGTGGACAGACCCTAGGGGGACCCCCTATTGACCTGTCTTCTGGTATTTGTACCCTTTATATAATTCCCTTCCCTTGAGTGTAAGCAGGACCTACAACTTCTAGAATATGACAAAGGTCAGAGTAATTTGCAGATTTAATTAAGATCGCAAATCAATTGATGGTGAGTTAATTAAGGGAGATTATCATTGGTGAGTCTGGCAATCAGCCAAAACACTTAAAGCAGGACTAAGCTGAGAGAGAAGGAGACTCCCCTTGCTGGCTTGAAGAAGTAAGATGCCTTGTTGTAAGAGAGCTGATGGACAGGGCTGCATGGCCGGGAACTTTGGAGGGGGCTCTAGGAACTGAGATCAACCTCTGGCTGACATTCAGCCGGAAACTGGGGAGTTCAGCCCTAAAACTGAAAGTAGATAACTTTGCCAACAGCCTAGGTGAACTTGGAAGTGGATTCTTCACAGTCAAGCCTCCAGATGAGAATACAGCCCAGCTCACATCTTGATTTCAGCCTGGTGAGACCCTGTGCCAAAGACCCAGCTAAGCCACGCCTGAAATCCTGATCCCCAGAAAGGTGAGCAAAGAAATGTGTGTTGTTTAAAACCATGAGGTTTGTGGTCATTCATTAGGCAGTAATAGATAACTGATGCGTATATGTTAAAGTAATTCCTTATTCTCTTAAGGTAAAGAATGGAAATGTATTCTCTCAAATTGCCTTAAGAACATAAGAATAAGGGCAGTTAGTATACTTACTGTATTTAAGTATATTTAAAAGAGTGGCCTTATTATATAAAAGTAGATTGGGTCACTGTTTCTGTACTTTGTGCATTTCACTTTCTAAAGAATACTGTCTCTCTAGACCAGGTTTCCCCTTGCTGTCCAAGTGCTCATTACCTTACCTGTAAGGCTGGGAGGCAGCTGGGAGCCACAGGGCTCCTGACTCAGTTCGCAGATGTCACAAATATTACCTCCCTGTAATGGGAAGACTTTCTAGTTACACACTGACTGTTGGATCCATCCAGTCTTATGACTTTCCAAATTATCTACATCAGAACACAACCCCTAAGAACCATTTCCAGGTATATGGCACCATAAAACGTAACCTAAATTAACTTGGCAAGCAGCTTCATACCCTGTAGCTGAATATTTGCTAGCTAATATTTGCACAACTCGTTACTACCCATTTTGTGTGTTTAGACAGCTTATCGCCCATTTCTCCCTGTAATTAGCGTTTATTTAGATGTGGCCCTTTCTTTGCTATCTGGTCCAGCCCTCAGGCAGGAGCTGGGGGTAGTCATTTACTACATACTTGTTTATGGGGTGAATGATTTGCCTGCGGCCGCCTTCCAGGTTGCCTAAGGCAGTGACTGTGTATATTCTGGAATAAGTCATAAGCTACCAGTTTTTCTCTACCTGCTTGAGAAAATAGTAAGCTCTTCCTCTTTCAAATTTTTAAATAGTTTTCAAGGATAACACCTCCACTATCAATCTGCCCAATACCATTATGATGGATTATAGCTCTAGGAAACATGGCTTAAAGCTTCCTTTGACTGCTCAAAATTTTATATATCCTTACTCTTGTTCAAGAGATTCATTTCTAGAGAAGGTACAGGGCAGAATACACATTCAATAAAATTATGAGTGAGCCAAAGCCTTCTTTGTGACAAAGCGCACTTTGTGAAAATTTGTTCTCTCTGGGAAGCCCTTTGGCATCTGTATTAGTTTGTTAGGGCTGTCATAAGAAAATATCACAAACCAGGTGTCTAAACAAAAGAAATTTATTTTTCTCACAGTTCTAGAGGCTGGAAGTTCAAGATCAAGATGTTGGTAGTTTCCTTTTTTCTGAGGTATCTCTCCTTGGCTTGTAGATGGCCTCTTTGCTGGGTCCTCATGTAGTTTTTCTTCTGTGTGTGCATGTCTGTGTCCTAATCTCCTGTTCTCATAAAGGCACTAGTCATATTGGATTTGGATCTATCCTAATGACCTCTTTTTAGCTTAATTTCCTCTTTAAGGCCCTGTCTCCAAATACAGCCACATTTTGAGCTACTGGGGGTTAGGACTTCAACACATGAATTTGACAAGAACACAATTCAGCCCATAGAAACATCCCACTTGGAATCCAACTTCACCAGGGTAGTAAAGATTGACTCTGAAGGTGGAGGAGCTCCTGGAAACATCTGGAATGATAGCTACAAAATTGGGCTTCAGGGGCTTCCCAAGTTTTCCTTGGATAGTAAGTCAAGGATGGCCCATAGTCATTCCCACATGTCAAATCAAAGGAGATGAAGCCATGGCCAGTTTTCTCAAAGATCCAAGAAGAAGCAGTAAACACCTGGAATTTAGATTTTCTCCCAGGACATTTAGAGGTGGGCTAGTATCCAAGAAGTTGGCAAGAGCTTCACACTGTAATGGTGGGTGGGAAGAGCTTCACACTGTAATGTATGAGGGAACAGAAGACAGGACATAAGACCAAGACAGGACCTACTTCTCTGCTCTACACTCATACAGAGAGTCAGGCAGTGGAGACAAAAGTGATTCAAGGCACCATGGACAAAAATAACCAAACAGCCAAATGGTGAGAAGACAGAAGTACTGAAGACACACAGTGAGGCAAGGACTACATGTTTGCCCAGTGGAACTCACCAGGAATCCAGGACAGCAAGCCTGGACACTAAAGCCTGACAGGACACGTTTCTTCTCCAAGATGGACAGACAGGTGAGCTTCTCTTGGTGAGACCCCAGAGAACTCATGGACAGTATTAAACACTGAAAGGAGTTTATGAGTTGCATGCCAGTGAACCAATCTCTCAACAGAAGGGGCTCGGAGAGCAGGGAGAATAAAGAATATGTATGGTTCAAAGTAGTTCTTGGTCATCATTTTACTCTGTCAAGATGGCGCCCTTCCTCACTGCAGTTGGTAATAAACTTGGCTTGGCTTGATCAACAAGTTATTCTGGTGATCTTTCTGGAGAGTTGGCAGTTGATATGCCCCCAGATTAGCTTCTAGTGAAAAGTTAAGGTCTTGGATGGTTTCTTAGGTGCATTTTCTACCTGAATATTTTGGAAAAGTCAGAGATAGATACCTTGTAGGAAATCTTGGAAATGCAAAGTAACTCTATGTTCACCTTCCTTGGATTTATTACTGTGGATAGAGCTGTCTTCTTAAAAGGCAAAGGCAAATAGGATCAGGGAGCACCTTCAGGTGCCTCCCAAAGTTCTTAGAATTTCTGCGTGTCCATCTCCCAGCCCCTCACAACATTTATTCTGGGACTGAAGGTCTGGGGTGGGCTGTGGCACCTGTTACCGTATGCTTATTGTGGTCTGAGGTCAAGTCTGAGGGGAGGTGTGGCCTGTCTGGATCAGTTGAGGTCTGATCTTGAATTGGGAGTTGGCCACATGGGGGCAGGCGTGGAGCTCATTCTTCCATTCCCATTGCTGGTCCCAGTGGCCTCAAAGGGGGCATGGATTGGCTGACTACCACACACTGCCCCCACTCACCTCTGAGCTTTGGTCCCCTATGATCCAGGACTCTAAGTCACAAAATCCACTTTCAGGGACACTTTTCACAGAGATCAAATGATTTACGAATGACTTCCGGAACTCTCGTTAATAACAACAATAACCAAAAGAAAGAAAGGAAAAGAAAAGGAAAGAAAAAGACATTCTCCTGTAATTTTATATGAATTAGGATGCTTTTCTGGCTGTAGATGACTCACATCCAACTAAAAGTGGCTGAAGCAAATAAGGACACTTACCATCTCTGGCAGTAGAGGCCTGGGAGTGATACTGACCAGGGTTCTTGGTCTTCCCCAATCAATATAAATTGCCTAGAGGTCAAACAAGAAATTCAGGCAAGGCTTTATTGGGGCTTCTGCGCTGGCTGCAGGAGGGAGTGAAAACAAGTAACAGGTTCCCTTGCTCGCTCCCCGAGGGGGCGGGGTGAGCTGGTTCCTCATGTGTGTTGAGGGTATGGGTGTGTCCAGGGGATGGGTCAGAGGGTGGCTTAGGTGGTCTGCACACCCCTTAGGTGGTGGTGTGTGCAGGGGGCATGCACAGTGCCCTGCTTTTGCTCCTGACACCCAGTTTTTGCTCCCGGCTCTTAAGAAATTGCAGTTGGGTTTGTTTTTTTTTTTTTTGTCTTTTTGTATCTTTTGGTCCAGAATTTGCCTCAACTGTGCTGGCACACAATTATTTTTAGTCCCTTACAGTTTCTTTGTATTGTGTTGCTCAAGGAGAAGTGTGTCCAGGTGCCAGCACTGCAGCACTGCAGACAGGTCCCAGGCCTGTCTGAGGAGTGCCAGGAATGTCACCCACCGTGGTTGCCATGTGGCTGCTCCAGCCCAAGTATCATGTCCTCACATGACTGTCTGATAGTAAGAGGGTAGAGATGGGGAAATAAGTCTCCCCTGGATTTCTCAGTGTTCCTATGAAAAGCTGGGGCCTCCTAAGACTGTTCACAAATCTAGAGAATCAGATCTATAGCTGTCTGGTTAATGTCCATTGATGGATGAATGGATAAAGGAAATGTGATACACACACACATAAAGTACACATATACACAGTGAAATATTATTCAGCCTCAAAAAAGAGGGAAATTGGGCCATATGCTACAACATACATGAACATTGAGGACATTATGCTAAGTGAAACAAGCCAGTCACAAAAGCACAAATACTGCATGATTCCATGTATATGAAGAACCTAAAGGAGTCAAACAGAAAAAGATAGTACAACAGTGATGACCAGGGCCTGGGGGGAGGAGGAATTGCAAGAAATAGACTATTTCTAGCATTCCAGAAGCAAAATTCATGTCCCCTCCCAGTCAATACCTCCCCACTATCCTGAAACCATATATTATTTTTTTTTCTAATTGGCCTTCATATGCATAGAATTACAAAGAACATATTCTTTCACATCTGGCTTTGACATAATGTTCTTCAACTTTATATATGTGAGACCATCCATGTGGTTGTGTGGTTCATTCATTCTCATTGCTGTATATTATTCCATTGTATAAACCCACCAGACTTTCTACATTCTATTGTTGATGGATATTTAGATTGTTTCCAGCTTTTGGCTACTGCAAGTAGCACTGTTATGATTGCTTTTATAAGTATATGTGATAATTTTGATGAAAAAACAAAAATGAAAAAACCCAGAAGGATATTGAAATTTTTCTTATCCCCTTCAAAGGTCCAAATGGTTACAGCTCAACCTCAGAACCCAAGTTAAGCCCCCTAGGTGCTAGGAAGACTGGAAAAACTACCTGCCTATTTGTTTACATTTCAAGGGGCAATGAGGCCTGGAACACCTCCAGATCTTAAATACTGAGACACACCTGGGGTTATCTGGCTTCTAGGAGAGATTTTATTTATATACCAAAGGGCTGAAGTAGGGGGGATCCTTTAAGGAGGAGATCTGTCTCCTTTTCTTCATAAGCAGAAAAATATTATTTCTCTTTATTCCATGCCTATGGGTGTAACAACTGTGAAGGAAAAATTCCCATCAGCTCTCATTATGCTGCCTCTTGAGTAACCACTGGGCGAAGGGGGTGGATGCATATTCTTTTTTTTTTTTTTTAATAAATTTATTTATTTATTTATTTTTGGCTGTGTTAGGTCTTCGTTTCTGTGCGAGGGCTTTCTCCAGTTGCGGCAAGTGGGGGCCACTCTTCATTGTGGTGCGCGGGCCTATCACTGTCGCGGCCTCTCCCGTTGCAGAGCACAGGCTCCAGACGCGCAGGCTCAGTAGTTGTGGCTCATGGGCCTAGCTGCTCCGCGGCATGTGGGATCTTCCCAGACCAGGGCTCGAACCCGTGTCCCCTGCATTGGCAGGCGGACTCCCAACCACTGCGCCACCAGGGAAGCCCTGGATGCATATTCTTTACTACAAGGTATTTAATAAGAAATTTGAGTCTGAACCAGAACATTTCGTGTGCATATTTAGGACAAAATGAATAAAACAAAACAGAAGGACACAGTCTCTCCTCTACCTCATTTTTCCTCTGTCTCTCTCTCCTCAGGGAGGAAAGCCTTTTCTAGAAACCTCTCTGGCAGAATTTCCATGCGTTCTTATTGGCCAGAACAACTGGAGTATAAACCCAATCCTAGCTGAGAAGGTGTGGCTCTGGCCTGTGTAGCCTCATATTGGAGGCAGGGTCCACCAAAATGGGGAAGGAACAGAGAAGCTGCCGTTGTGCAGGCAATCAGCATCACTTTCACATACTGTTGATATTAACAGTGACAGATGTGGTCTTCCAACGAAGTTTAAGTTTTTATGTCAATTTTAGAAAATTCATTACTTTTCATCCATGACTCAATAATACTACATTTTATTACCTGTTCCAATTTAATTTGTACTACATTGAAAACTACATGAGGAAAAGTTGCTCTGACAGAAGAACACAATACTGATGGAAATCATGGTGACACAATTACTCTTCTGCAAAAAATCCAGGCTGGTTGCAGTCATTCTGGGCTCTGAGTTTGCAAAACCAAGCCAAGGATATACTTTTTTTGCATGGCAGCTGAGTTCTGCTTGGAGTTAAGGTCCATTCACTAACCCAAGATTAACCTCTAGCCATTAAAATGCCATTACTGTGTAAGCGAGACACATGTTGCCCTATCAAAATAAAATAATTCACCAGATAGATTTTATGTCAGAGGAGGCTCAGAATGGTGGTGTACTGTAAGGATCTCTGAGTTTCCCTGCTGTTTGATTTTGATCAGAAGTACACGCAAGTCACTAGGTTTATTTACATCGTCCTTGGCAAATATCTGTGTTTCTTATAAGAGAAGACTAAAGAAGGTTTCACATCCTCTCTGAAGAAGTAAACCAAAGACGCTGGTAACCTAGGAATCACACACATCACACACACACACACACACACATTCCCACATGTACGCACTCTTATACAGTCAGTCAGACACTTCCTCCCTCACCATATTCCAAGCCACAAAAGAGAAGGGTAGCGCCAAGGTTGGTATGATGCATTCAGTTTGAATATATTCCAAATTTCTTCAGCTTCTTCCCCCTCATTACTCTGATCTGAATATAGTTATACCAACACTAATTTGGACAGACTAGAAGAGAACAGAACTATCATCTCCCTTTTCTTTTTTTTCTTTCTTTTTTTTTTGAAGTATAGTTGATTTACAATATCATATTACTTCCAGGTGTACAACATAGTGATTCAATATTTTTATAGATTATACTCCATTTAAAATTATTACAAAATAATGGCTGTATTTCCCTGTGCTGTACAATACATCCTTGTTGCTTATTCACTGCAGCCACTATGGAAAAGAGTTTGGAGGTTCCTCAAAGAACTAAAAATAGAACTGCCATATGATCCAGCAAGTCCACTCCTGGGCATATATCCAAAGAAAATGAAAATACTAATTCGAAAAGATACATTCACCTCAGTGCTCATTGCGGCATTATTTACAAAAGCCAGGACATGGAAGAAACCCAAGTGCCCATCATCTCCCTTTTCTTAAAGACATAATTCTATTCATACAACTTAATTTAACATTTATTCTTGGATGCTTCATATTGTGTCTATGACCTCATAAGGCCTTAGGTTTTGTTTTTTAATCCTGATTGCTACTGTTAAGTCATATCTCCCAAATGAAATATAGGGAGGAAGTTGGGTTTTGGATTTAGATAAAGGACGTTCATTCCCTCTCCTAGTCTCACTTTCACTCTCTCCCCCTTTAGCTGATTTTTCCTTGGTCTCTCGCCTATGCTCCAGACTCAAATTCACCTGCTAAACTAACAACTTCTTTTGTCTTTCTAGTTGGTTCCTACAGCATCACATTTTGTAATGATTGCTCACCAACTGTCCGTGTGCTCATTTAGACAGAGCTCCTGACCAATATGCTGGAGGAGAAAGTAAAGAATGTCAGTTCTAAGGCAAAACTTCCAACATCTGGTTCCTGATCTTCCTGCTTTCTCTACCCAAGACACAATGGATGTCTTGCCTTTCAGAAGGTGTAGACTTTTTGAGTAGTGCTTATGTAGTTAAATCTCTTATCATTTAAATATTTGTATATGTCTATAATCAAATATATTAAAATGCTTTATATCAAACCAAATTGCTAATCATCACCTATCTATCTAGTCCTTTAATAGTTATATGTGATTTATTCTTAGTAGGATATTTTAAGTTAATGTTGATATTTAATTAATGTCAAAGGACATTTTCTTCTCAAAATTGAAAATATTTCCCACATAAGAGGTGGATAAATACACGAAGTAGTACATGATTTCTTTGATTTGTTTTTGGATCTCTTCCATTATTGTTAGAATTCTACTTTCAACATTTTTGGCTGTCCTTAAAGAGTCATGAACTACAATAGCATAACAGCCTCTTTTAGCTCTGATTATAATTCATCAATAAAAATGTTCTATAGGAATATTTTCTAGATTGATTACCATCACATAAAAGACCAATTAGGTTGAGATCATCTATGACTACATCATATAGTTTAAAGCACTTCTCGGGAAACAAGGTGATGATTTTCAATTTTCCCAAATCATTGCATGATATCATTTTACCTGAAGAATTGCTCTCTACATTGAAATTATTATTCTCCATCAAATCATTTGTGTCTGCAGCCAGCTCATCCCAGTCTTGGAGATTCTTGTTTTAACTCTTTCTTGTGCTACAACTACATTTTTAGGACTGTTTCTGTGCTACAATGGCTGAGCTGAATTGTTACTCCAGATATCATAAGGCGGAAAATCCTAAAATATTTACTATCTGACTTTTACCAAAAATGCTTGCCAACCCCTGGTTTAGATAAGATTCATGGGATCTGGAATGAACATGGGTATCATTAGAGTCACTCTATTTCCTAGTTTTCGTGAGATGACAAAAGACTCCCCCCTCCTCAACCCCATTATCTTTGGCTTTTATAAATCTCAATACAAAACAAATAATGCTCCTCACCACAGAGCATTTTGTTTCTAATTCATTCAATTTTTAAAATTTAAAAAATTTTTTCAACATCTTTATTGGAGTATAATTGCTTTACAGTGTTGTGTTAGTTCCTGCTGTATAACAAAGTGAATCAGCCACATGCATACATATATCCCCATATCCCCTCCTTCTTGCGTCTCCCTTTCAAGTTAAGAGAAGAGATACATGTCTAATTACCACTGTGATGAATACTATAAGAAGTCTCAAAAACATACAATAAAAATACCATCAGATGGTAGTAAATGTTTTAGGTTTTAAATCTGTATCAATCTGAGACCAGAACAGGAGAAGGAATTTTGATGCATATTCTTTTCTTTTAATTGTAGGTGAATATTTAATTTTATTTATTTATTTATTTTTGGCTGTGTTGGGTCTTCGTTTCTGTGCGAGGGCTTTCTCTAGTTGCGGCGAGTGGGGGCCACTCTTCATCGCGGTGCGCGGGCCTCTCATTATCGCGGCCTCTCTTATTTCGGAGCACAGGCTCCAGACGCGCAGGCTCAGTAATTGTGGCTCAAGGGCCTAGTTGCTCCACGGCATGTGGGATCTTCCCAAACCAGGGCTTGAACCTGTGTCCCCTGCATTGGCAGGCAGATTCTCAACCACTGCGCCACCAGGGGAGCCCTGATGCACATTCTTGGAAATAGGTTTTGCGTCATGAGGCAGGTCATACCATTTTGCCTTTACTGCAGAACAGTGAACATTGCCAAGAAGCTCTCAGCATCCCCCTCTTCATCCCTCATACACATTTAGCCTAATAAAAATGGCCTCTTTCCCAAATCTATACTTTATTACCTTTCAGCTTTCTTTCTCCCCTATGAAAAACGAGTAGTGATTTTTTTTTTGCTACTGCTTTAAAAAATGAGTATGACGGCAAACTCCAAAACAAAATGATTTATCTTCCCTTAAAGTCATTCATAAATCATCTCTTATGATCATTCATTTTGCGTTATGCTGGGTATTAGCAAAAAATGTAAGTTGGTATTAGCAAAAAATGTAAGTTGAAAAGGGAGTCTTTTCAATGACTTACTTCTAGCTTCTGCTGTCTGAAGAAACCCTGTGAAGACAGGTGTGGAGTGACAGGTTTAAGGAAGAACTTGCCTGAAAGACAATGCCTCTCCAGAAAGGATATCTAAGGATGGTTGGGGTACTATTAAAAGTTCCCTCAAAATAGGATCACAACCACCTACCTTAGAAGATTTAGCTGTAGATTTTCTTATAGTCCTGGTAGGGTTGGGTTGTGTGGGTACTTTCAGTTTGCCAGCTCTGGGCTAAGCCCCTGACAATGGCCTGAGCTGTCCAGATATACTGACCTTTAAGAAAGAAGGAGGGGGCTTCCCTGGTGGTGCAGTGGTTGAGAATCTGCCTGCCAATGCAGGGGACAAAGGTTCGAGCCCTGGTCTGGGAGGATCCCACATGCTGCGGAGCGGCTGGGCCTGTGAGCCACAACTACTGAGCCTGCGCGTCTGGAGCCTGTGCTCTGCAACAAGAGGCCACGACAGTGAGAGGCCCGTGCACCGTGATGAAGAGTGGCCCCCGCTCGCCGCAACTGGAGAAAGCCCTCGCACAGAAATGAAGACCCAACACAGCCAAAAATAAATAAATTAATTAATTAAAAAAAAAAAAAAAAAAGAAAGAAGGAGGGAGTGATGTGGTCCCTGTGTTGGAAGGTGACTCCTGGAATAGACTTAACTCCTAGTGTCTTAGTTTCCTAGAACTGCTGTAACAAGTTACCGCAGACTGGATGGTTCAAAATAACAGAAATGTATGCTTTTAGAGTTCTGGAGACTAGAAGTCCAAAATCAAGCTGTCAGCAGGTTTGGTTCTGTTTTGGAGGTTCTGTGGGAGAACCTATATCCGTGCCTCCCTCTCAGATTCTGGCTGTTGGCAGCAATCCTTGGAATTCCTTGGCTTGTACATGCATCCTTGTAACAGCTACTTCTGTCTTCATATGGAGTGTCTGTGCCTCTGTCCAAATCCCCCCCTTCTTAGAAGGACACCAGTCAATGGAGTAAGACCCACCCTAATCCAGTCTGAACTTTATTATACCTCCAAAGACTATTTCCTAATGAGGTCACATTTACAGGTATGGGGGTTAGGACTTGAACATATCTTTTTGGGGGACACAATTATACTCACTACACTTAGCATGGCTTTCTCAGGGAGACACATGCTGGTGAGCCAGGTTATTTCTCCTATAGCTTCTGCAAAAACCATGCACACATCACATGCAGTGCATGTTTGTTTTTCTGGAACCCTGTACTCTCTGGAAAGTCCCTCTGCATCTTTCTTTCTTCCACTCTTCTCTCATTACTCCACAGGGATGGGTCTGGGTTCTGGTTAGAAGCCCCCAAACAGGCAGCAGCTTATTTCTTTATAATGCCCTCTTGGCTTTAGAGTGAGCAGCAGACACTAAGGGTGCTTTGAAATTTAAAGACTTTGCCAAATGATTTCAACTTTTACCCCATGGGTTGGGGTGTATATTTTGCAAAAATTAAAAGAGGAAATTCTGGGTGGTGGCAGAAAGTCTAACACTGGGTCTCCTGTGGAAGCGTGTGTTTGGGTTTCAAACTCTGAGTCTGAAAGAGGATAAAGGAAGCTGGGAGGAGAGGTGGCTGCAGTGAGCATCTACTGAGTGTCCCAGAGCCTGTGATTACTCCAAACAGAGCGGTATCCACACAGACACCAAGCCATCAGCTGCCTTTACATAGCATTCAGGGGGGTTGAACAAAATATATAGAAATCCTAATCAGTGTAGTGACAGTCTGTTCCCCAAGCAAAGCCTGTGATGGACAATGTAAGGAGAATCACTTGAAGCCTTGACCTTCAAGAATCACTTGAAGCCTTGACCTTCATGAAAGAAAGAAGGACCTTAAAGTCTAAGCTAATTTAAAGTTGGGATCTAGAAACCAATGTTACCTCAGCCCTACCACTTACCAATCATGGCTTTTGGAAAGGAGTTGGTGGAGAGCTACCAAAGATATCTCACTTTATAGATGAAGTAAATGTAGAGAACGGTCTCACTGCTGGGTGGCAGTGAGACTGGGACCCCCTGGGCTGGGACTAGAGTCAGTGCTCCCCTCTTGCTGCCTCTTTTCACAGGAAAAGCTGGAGAGGCCATGGAGCTGACACTCCTGCTTGATCATGCCTATTGTGATGTTTAGGTTAAATAGATAGCAAGGCAGAATTAAACAAAACACCTTTTAAAGTTGAAAAGTGAAAACTGCAGTCAATGTTTTTATTGGATAACCTGGAAACTAAAACGTAACAAACCCAAACCAAACAAGTGAAAAACTAAACAACCTACGAGTTCCTTCCCTGGCCCATCACCAAACAAACAAAATGAACTTCGTTGTGCTGAAGTCAACCTGTATTTGAAAAACTGAATTTGACCAGATGGCTTAGCAAGTAAACAGAAACTGAGGGTGTTACCTTGACCTTTGAATCAGCCTGGACCTGCTGACGGACCACACTGCTTTTCCCTTACGTGTGAAATGGGCAGGTGTTGGCCTCACAGCGTTACCAAACCAAACTTGGGTCCACTAACCCAATCAGAGTAGAGCCAATCTATTGACACTGGGTTAATGTGTCAGTGTTTATTGCAGGTGCCAAGCAAAGAGTCCAGGTAGGGGAGATATTTAATATGGCAGAGGAGTAAGATGTGGAGATCACCTTCTTCCCCACAAATACATCAAAAATACATCTACATGTGGAACAACTACTACAGAATACCTACTGAATGCTGGCAAAAGACCTCAGACTTCCCAAAAGGCAAGAAAATCCCCACATACATGCATAGTGCAAAAGAAAAAAAGAAAAACAGAGACAAAAAAATAGGCATGGGACCTGCACCTCTGGGAGGGAGCTGTGAAGGAGGAAAAGTTTCCACACACTAGGAAGCCCCTTCAATTGTGGGGATGGGGGTGGGCAGAAGGAAGGCCAAGAATCCTGTGTGCAAGCACAGGTCAATACACACACCCCACTGGGAGCCTGTCCAGCACGCCACTGCCAGGGTCCTGTGATCCAGGGACAACCTCCCTGGGAGAACACATGGCATGCCTCAGGCTGTTGCAACACGACGCTGGCCTCTGGCACCACAGGCTCACCCCGCATTCCAATTATGACTACCATACCCCTCCCTCTCCTCAGCCTCAGTGAACAAGAGAGCCCTAATCAGCTGCTACTTTAGCCCCCTCCTGTCTGGGAGGGGAACAGACTCCTGAGGGCGGCCTACACGCAGAGGCAGGGCCAAAACCAAAGCTGAACCCCAGGAGCTGTGTGAACAAAGAAGAGAAAGGGAAATTTCTCTGTGCAGCATCAGGAGCAATGGATTAAATCCCCACCATCAACTTGATGAACCCTGCACCTGTGGAATACCTGAATAGACAACGAATGTTCTGAAAATTGAGGCAGTGGACTTTGGGAACAAATGTAGACTTGGGGTTTGCTTTCTTCGTCTGATTTGTTTCTGGTTTTTATGTTTATCTTAGTTTAGTTTTTAGTGCTTGTTTTCATTGGTGGATTTGTTTATTGGTTTGGTTGTTCTGTTTTTAAATTTTTTATTTTATTTTATTTTTTATTTTTCTATTTTTTTCCTTTTCTGTCTCTTTTTGTGTGTGTATGTGTATGTTTCTTTGTGTGATTTTGTCTTTTATGTTTACTTTTACCATTTGTCCTAGGGTTCTGACTGTTCGTTACTTTGTTTGTTTTCTTTTTACAAGTGTGTGCGTATGTTTATTTGTGAGATTTTGTCTGTTTAGTTTTGCTTTACCATTTGGTTTGGGGTTCTATCTGTTTGGTTTTTTTTTCCTTTTGTTTTCTTCCTTTTCTTCTGAGCTGTGTGGCTGGCAGGGTCTAGGTGCTCTGGCCAGGTGTCAGGCCTGAGCCTCTGAGGTGGGAGAGCTGAGTCCAGGACATTGGAACAACAGGGACCTCCCAGCCCCATGTAGTATCAGTTGATGAGAGCTCTCCCAGAGATCTCAGTCTCAACACTAAGACCCAGCTCGACCCAGCTGCCAGCAAGCTCCAGTGCTGGACACCCCATGCCAAACAACCAGCAAGACAGGAACACAACCCCATCCATTAGCACAGAGGCTACCTAAAGTCATACTAGATTCACAGACACCACAAAACACACCACTGGATGTGGCCTTGCCCATCAGAAGGACAAGATCCAGCCCCACCCACCAGAACACAGGCACCACTCACTTCCACCAGGAAGCCTAAACAAGTCACTGAACTAACCTTACCCAATGGGGGCAGACACCAAAAAACCACGAACTACAAACCTGCAGCCTGCGAAAAGGACAACTCAAGCACAGTAAGTTAAACAAAATGAGAAGACAAACATGCAGCAGATGAAGGAGCAAGGTAAAAACCCACCAGACCAAACAAATGAAGAGGAAATAGGCAGTCTACCTGAAAAAGAATTCAGAGTAATGATAGTAAAGATGATCCAAAATCTTGGAAATAGAATGGAGAAAATACAAGAAACGTCTAACAAGGACCTAAAAGAAACAAAGAGCAAACAAACAATGATGAACAATACAATAAATGAAATTAAAAATTCTCTAGAAGGAATCGATAGCAGAATAACTGAGGTGGAAGAACAGATATGTGACCTGGAGGATAAAATATTGGAAATAACTGCAACAGATCAGAATAAAGAAAAAAGAATGAAAAGAATTGAGGACAGTCTCAGAGACCTCAGGGACAACATTAAACACACCAACCTTCAAATTATAGGGGTCCCAGAAGAAGAAGAGAAAAAGAAAGGGTCTGGGAAAATATTTGGAGAGATCATAGTTGAAAACTTCCCTAACATGGGAAACGAAATAGTCAGTCAAGTCCAGTAAGTGCAGAGAGTCACATAAAGGATAAATCCAAGGAGAAACACACAAGACACATATTAATCAAACTATCAAAAAGTAAATACAAAGAAAAAATATTAAAAGCAGCAAGGGAAAAACAACAAATAATATACAAGGGAATTCCCATAAGGTTAACAGCTGATCTTGCAGTAGAAACTCTGCAAGCCAGAAGGGAGTGGCAGGACATATTTAAAGTGATGAAAGGGAAAAACCTACAACCAAGATTACTCTACCCAGCAAGGATCTCATTCAGATTTGACAGAGAAATTAAAACCTTGACAGACAAGCAAAAGCTAAGAGAATTCAGCACCACCAAACCAGCTTTACAACAAATGCTAAAGGGACTTCTCTAGGCAGAAAACACAAGATAAGGAAAAGATCTACAAAAACAAACCCAAACAACTAAGAAAATGGTAATAGGAGCACATATATCGATAACTACCTTAAATGTAAATGGATTAAATGCTCAAACCAAAAGATACAGACTGGTTGAATGGATACAAAAACAAGACCCATAGATATGCTCTCTACAAGAAACACACTTCAGACCTGAGGACACATACAGACTGAAAGTGAGGGAATGGAAAAAGTGAGGGAATGGAAATGCTCCATGCAAATGGAAATCAAAAGAAAGCTGGAGTAGCAATTCTCATATCAGGCAAAATAGACTTTAAAATAAAGACTATTACAAGAGACAAAGAAGGACACTACATAATGATCAAGGGATCATCCAAGAATAAGATATAACAGTTATAAATATTTATGCACCCAATATACAAGCACCTCAATACATAAGGCAAATGCTAACAGTCATAAAACTTGAAATTGACAGTAACACAATAATAGTAATTGACAGTAACACAATAATAATAGTAGTAGGAGACTTCAACACCCCACTTTCACTAATGGACAGATCATCTAAAATGAAAATAAATAAGGAAACACAAGCTTTAAATGACACATTAAGCAAGATGGACTTAATAGATATTTATAGGATATTCCATACCAAAACAACAGAATACACTTTTCACAAGTGCTCATGGAACATTCTCCAGTATAGCTCATATCTTGGGTCACAAATCAAGTCTTGCTAAATTTAAGAAAATTAAAATCGTATCAAGTATCTTTTCCGACCACAACATTATGAGACTAGATATCAATTACAGGAAAAAAACTATAAAAAATACAAACCCATAGGAGGCTAAACAATACTCTACTAAATAACCAAGTGTTCCCTGAAGAAATCAAAGAGGAAATCAAAAAATACCTAGAAACAAATGACAATGAAAACACGATGACCCAAAACCTATGGGATGCAGCAAAAGCAGTTCTAAGAGGGAAGTTTATAACAATAAATTCCTACTTCAAGAAACAAGAAACATCTCAAATAAACAACCTAACCTTACACCTAAAGCAATTAGAGAAAGAAGAACAACAACAACAAAAAACCGAAACTTAGCAGAAGGAAAGAAATCATAAAGATCAGATCAGAAATGAATGAAAAAGAAATGAATGAAACAATAGTAAAGATCAATAAAACTAAAAGCTGGTTTTTGAGAAGATAAACAAAATTGATAAACCATTAGCCAGACTTATCAAGAAAAAAAGAGAGAAGACTCAAAGCAACAGAATTAGAAATGAAAAAGGAGAAGCAACAACTGACACTGCAGAAATACAAAGGATCATGAGAGATTACTACAAGCAAGTATATGTCAATAAAATGGACAACCTGGAAGAAATGGACAAATTCTTAGAAAAGTACAAGCTTCCGAGACTGAACTAGGACAAACAGAAAATATGAACTGATCAGTCACAAGCTCTGAAATTGAAACTGTGATTAAAAATCTTCCAACAAACAAAAGCCCTGGACCAGATGGCTTCACAGGTGAATTCTATCAAGCACTTGGAGAACTAACACCAGTACTTCTCAAACTCTTCTAAAATATAGCAGAGGGAGGACCACTTCCAAACTCATTCGATGAAGCCACCCTGATACCTAAACCAGACAAAGATGTCACAAAAAAAGAAAACCACAGGCCAGTATCACTGATGAACAGAGATGCAAAAATCCTCAACAAAATATTAGCAAACAGAATCCAACAGCACATTAAAAGGATCATACACCATGATCAAGTGGGGTTTATCCCAGGAATGCAAGGATTCTCCAGTTTATGCAAATCAATCAATGTGATACACCATATTAACAAATTGAAGGATAAAAACCATTTGACAATCTGAATGGATGCAGAAAAATCTTTCAACAAAATTCAACACCCATTTATGATAAAAACTCTCCTGAAGATAGGCATAGAGGGAACTTACCTCAACATAATAAAGGCTATATATTACAAACCCACAGCCAACGTTGTTCTCAGTGATGAAAAACTGAAACCATTTCCTCTAAGATCAGGAACAAGACAAGGTTGCCCACTCTCACCAGTATTATTCAACATAGTTTTTGAAGTTTTAGCCACAGAAATCAGAGAAGAAGAAATAAAAGGAATTCAAATTGGAAAAGAAGAAGTAAAGCTGTCACTGTTTGCAGATGACATGATTCTATACATAAAGAATCCTAAAGATGCTACCAGAAAACTACTAGAGCTAATCAATGAATTTGGTAAAGTAGCAGGATACAAAATGAATGCACAGAAATCTCTTGCATTCCTATATATTAACAGTGAAAAATTTGAAAGAGAAATTAAGGGAACACTCCCATTTACCATTGCAACAAAAAGCATAAAATACCTAGGAATAAACCTACCTAAGAAGACAAAAGACCTGTATGCAGAAAACTATAAGACGCTGATGAAAGAAATTAAAGATGATACAAAGAGATGGAGAGATATACCATGTTCTTGGATTGTAAGAATCAACATTGTGAAAATGACTCTACTACCCAAAGCAATCTACAGATTCAATGCAATCCCTATCAAACTACCACTGGCATTTTTCACAGAACTAGAACAAAATATTTCACAATTTGTATGGAAATGCAAAGGACCCCAAATAGCCAAAGCAATCTTGAGAAAGTGAAACGGAGCTGGAGGAGTCAGGCTCCCTGACTTCAGACTATACTACAAAGCTACAGTAATCAAGACAGTACGGTACTGGCACAAAAATAGAAATAAAGATCAATGGAACAGGATAGAAAGCCCAGAGATAAACCCATGCACATATGGTCACTTTAAGTTTGCTAAAAGAGGCAAGAATATACAATGGAGAAAAGACAGTCTCTTCAGTAAGTGGTGCTGGGGAAACTGGACAGCTACATGTATAAGAATGAAATTAGAACACTTCCTAACAGCATACACAAAAATAAACTCAAAATAGATTAAAAACCTAAATGTAAGGCTAGACACTATAAAACTCTTAGAGGAAATCATAGGCAGAACACTCTGTGACGTAAATCACCGCAAGATCCTTTTTGACCCACCTCCTAGAGAAATGGAAATAAAAACAAAAATAAACAAATGGGACCTAATGGAACTTAAAAGCTTTTGCACAGCAAAGGAAAACATAAACAAGATGAAAAGACAACCCTTAGAAAGGGAGAAAATATTTGCAAATGAAGTAACTGACAAAGGATTAATCTCCAAAATATACAAGAAGCTCATGCAGCTCATGCAGCTCAATATCAAAAAAACAAACAATCTAATCCATAAATGGGCGGAAGCCCTAAATAGACATTTCTCCAAAGAAGACATACAGATTGCCAACGAACACATGAAAGGATGCTCAACATCACTAATCATTAGAGAAAGGCAAAACAAAACCACAATGACATATCACCTCACTCTGGTCAGAATGGACATGATCAAAAATCTACAGACAATAAATGCCGGGGAGGGTGTGGAGAACAGGGAACCCTCTTACACTGTTGGTGGGAATGTAAATTGATACAGCCACTATGCAGAACAGTATGGAGGTTCCTTAAAAGGCTAAAAATAGAACTACCATATGACCCAGCAATCCCACTACTGGGCATATACCCTGTGAAGGCCATAATTCAAAAAGAGTCATGTACCACAATGTTCACTGCAGCCCTATTTACAATAACCAGGACATGGAAGCAACCTAAGTGTCCATTGACAGATGAATGGAGAAAGAAGATGTGGCACATATATACAATGGAATATTACTCAGCCATAAAAGAAACGAAATTGAGTTATTTGTAGTGAGGTGGATGGACATTGAGTCTGTCATACAGAGTGAAGTAAGTCAGAAAGAGAAAAACAAATACCGTATGCTAACACATATATATAGAATCTAAAAAAAAAAAAGGTTCTTATGAACCTAAGGGCAGGGCAGGAATAAAGATGGAGATGTAGAGAATGGACTTGAGGACACGGAGAGGGGGAGGGGTAAGCTGGGATTAAGTGAGAGAGTAGCATTGACATATATACACTACCAAATGTAAAATAAATAGCTAGTGGGAAACAGCTGCATAGCACAGGGAGATCAGCTCAGTGCTTTGTGACCACCTAGAGAAGTGGGATAAGGAGGGTGGGAGGGAGATGCAAGAGGGAGGAGATATGGAGCTATACGTATATGTATGGCTGATTCACTTTGTTTTACAGCAGAAACTAACACACTATTGTAAAGCAATTATACTCCAATAAAGATGTTAAAAAAGGGGGGATATATGTATATATAGAGCTGATTCTCTTGCTGTACAGTAGAAACTAATGCAACATTGTAAAGCAACTATACTTTAATAAAAATTAATTTTAAAAAAATAAAAGGGATTCCAGGTAGCTAGTGTCCAAAAGACCCAAACTTCTCGAAGACTTTCAGGGAAAGATTTTTAAAGACAGGGTGAGGGAAGAGGGTTGTGTGTGTGTGATTAGCTCATGAACATTCTTCTGATTGGTTGTTGGTGAGGTAATCGGGAGTCAACATCATCAGCCTTCTAGTTCCAACTGGCCTGAGGTCTACATGCTTCTGGGCAGCATAAAGTTAACTTCTTTCACCTGCTGGGGGTTTCAGTGTCTGCCTAACAGCTCAAAGGATATGGCTCAGAATATTATCTATAGCCCTTGAGGAGGAACTAAAAGTCCTTGACTTTGTTTAATGGCTAATCTGTTATTATTTTGTTTTGCTTGACTTTTCCTTTCTTTTTTCATTTTCTCACTTCTCTGATTAAATTTACTCTTTGGAACTTGGGGAAGGCCTAGGAGGCTAAAGTTTTTCTACAGACAAGAGGTAGGTGGAGGAGACTGAGGTGAGTCTGTCCGGGAAGGCCCCATTGTGTCCTACTTGGTTACAATAGGGCTTTTGTGCGGATAAATTGAATTATACACACAGGGCTCTGAAAGCATCGCTGGGCACATAGTGAATGCTTATTGTGGTGATTGTTGTTATTAAGTGGAAAATCTCTTTATATTCCTAACATGTACAAGAGCCTCTTCTTTAAAGAGTTTCTACCCACACTTCTTTTATTACATTTATTTATTTTTCATGTTGTAAATGTTCTAGTGAAAAATTTAGAAAACATAAATGTAAAGAAAAAAACACCCATGCATAAACACTGTTCCTTTGGTTGTATTTTATTTTAATTTTTAAAAAATGCTTGTATATTATTATTTTTATAAAATTGAGGTCATATGGTTGTTTTGTATGCCTACTTTTAAATTCAGTATTATGCTTTGAAAAATTTTCTAGGTCATTGAATATCCTTTGAAAATAAGCATGATTTGAAACATACAGGGAGAACACCATGTGAGGACAAAGTCAGAGATTGGGGAGATGCAGCTACAAGCCACTAAAAGCCAGTGATGGCCAGCAAACCAGCAGAAGCTAGGAGAGAGCATGGAACAGATTCCCCCTCTCTGCTCTCAGAAGGAACCAACCCTGTCGACACTTTGATCTTGGATTTCCAGCCTCCAGAACTATTTTGACTCAAGGATAACAGAAGATCAAGAGATCACTTGAACATTATCATGATGGGGCTTTCTAAGAGCTTCATGGATGGGGCATTAATTACATTAATCTCATATGTCAATGATTTCAGCTCTTACTTATGGCACGTACAGTTTCCAGTGCATGCCAACCAAGAAGATAGGTATTCAGATAGCTCATTCTCTATCTTCTGACTTCCTTACAATGAAGACAGTCTATAACTAGAAGATCAAACCATCAACATAATAGCAAGCAAGCAAACAAACTAAGAACTGTCAGATGTTTGGAAGAGAACATCTGTGCATCTGAATACTTTGGAGAACCCTGATGGTAGAGAAAATTTTGTGGCAGGGTCCAGTCTCACCTGTCTGCACAAGGATGGATGACTATATTTTACATTCCAAATGCTCCCTCTTTCTGCCTCCTCTGATGTGGATCAATAGTCACATATGGTGTCTGTGTGTTTCTGGGCTTTTTAGTCTTTTCCATTGGTCTATCCTACAGAGGTTTTGCATATCCTTTGGCAGTTTTTTTTTAATTGAAAACTTATTTAAATTTTATTTTGAAACTCATTGTCACTGATATATAGAAATGTTATACACACACACACACACACACACACACCTATATCTGCAGCAAATTTTTAAAGTATTACAAATTTTATTAAATTGCAGACTTATTTGGATTTTTTCCTTATTTTTTACTTATTATCTGTGATGAGGGTTTTGTTTCTTACTATACAATTTTTAAAGGTTCATTTCTTTCACCTGCCTTGATGTAATGGATACTATCTTCATTGCCAAATAGAAATTGTGACAGTGGGTATACTTGTGTTCCTCTGGATTCCAAAGCAAGGTTTACAATGTTTTGATATTAAATGTTTCATGGACACACTTTATCAGAAAAAAAGATGCATCCTTCTTTTGCCAATTTGCCATGAATTTTTAAAAAATGAATTGATATTAAATTAATCAAATAGTTTTTCTGCATCTGCTGAGATGATCATTTTTTAAAACTTATTAATGTGGTTGATTGCATTTATTGGCATTCGATTGTTAAACCAAATTGTCATTCCTCAAAAAAAAACCCAAACAATTTGTTCACGATGCATTAAAAAAATAAACAATTTCCTACTGTTGTGTAATATTCCATTGTCTAGATTAGTGCTTCCCAAACTTGCCTATCAATCCTCTGGATTTTATTAACACAGATGTGCAGATTCACTAGGTTTGGTCTGGGGCCTGAGATTTTGCATCCAGTGCCCATGTGATCCTGATGCTGGTCCCCGGACCACACTCTGAGAAGCAAGATTATAGACATAACATGATTAGTATAAATAATCACTTATTGATAGATACGTCAGTTAGAATTTTTTGACTTTTAAAAATAACTCTCTGATGAGACTTGTATTTAAATCTTTTCCTAACTTCCTGGATATGGAATTGGTAGGTCAAAGACTCTTAAAACTTACTATCAAATGCTTCTGATAAAGGATGTATACATTATGGTCCCACCAACAATATTAAGAGCTCCTCTATGTAGCAACTGGAAAGCTTCTAGAAACTGACTATAAATCCTTCTGTTTGTAAGTGCCCATGATACTTGTTTTCTATTATTAGTTTTTTATTGATGCATAACAAATTATCACAAACTTATCAGCTTAAACAACATCATACTAGCTTCCAGCTCCATAGGTCAGAGTTCTGCACACTGTGGCCAGATTCTCCGTACGGTCCCACAAGGTCAAAGTTAAGGTATTGGCAAGACTGTGCTCTTAACTAGAGACTCGGGAAAAATTTGCTTCCAAGCTACTTTGGGTTGTTGGTAGAATTCAGTACCTTGGGACTATGGGACTGAGGTCATCATTTCCCTGCTGGCCTTCAGACGGGGACTGTCCTTAGCTCCTATTTGTCACCTGCATTCCTTCTCAGCTAGCACCCTCTCCATCTTCAAAACTGCAGTGATCATCGAGTCCTTCTCCTACTTTGAATTTCTCTGACTGCTCCACCACCAGCTGGAGAAAACTCTGCTTTTAAGGGCTTGTGGTGTTACCTTGGAGAGCCCAGGATAATCTTTCAATTTTAAGCTTAACTGTGCCATGTAACATAACATGATGCTATGTAGCAATTATCTCATCATATCCACAGGGTCTGGAGAGTAAGGTAGGACATCTTCGGGGGGCCCACTTAGAAATTCTACTTATCATACCATCCAAGTAAAAATTTGTTATTTTCTCTTCACTCTCTGTCTTAACTGTTTCAATTCCTCTGTAATAATCTTATGCCTCTGGATTGTAACATTTCCAACCCTGTTTTTTCTTTTGTATTTATCTGACATGTTAGGGTTAATGATACTGCCGAGGCACTCAAAATAAAAACTGAAAGCCAGTTAATGGATTATAAACTAAAAATCGCTTTGATGGCCAAGACTATCACTGCTCTGCACACTTGTTAACAGAGTCTTTAGGGGTGAGCAAATGGATGAGTTTTCGCTCTGAGGTTTAAATTTTTCTGTTTAATTTTGAAGTTTCATTAGGATGGAATACCATTTTCCAGCAGGCCAGGGATCTGATCTGTTCCAGGTATATGGCATTTCCAGATTGTCGGTAACTAAATGCAAACTCGTGAACTTATTGATGCTGTTACCCACAAAATCACATTAGCAGTGAGGAAACATTGTCTGTTAGGATTCAGGCCATGCTTCCTTTATCCTAAGATGGACCTGTCTTGACATCCCCAGCTGGAGGCGGCATCACCACATGCCACACATTATAGAAAAATATTCTTCATTTGTTACAAAGCCATGCTTTTTCCAAATGCAAGATTATAAAAATTCCCTTTGAAATAATTGTCATTTAGATGCATTTGTCTTGACTTTAAGAAGGGGAGGAGCTTCTATGTCCATTTTATCACAACTTCACCAACTGTCAAAATTATTATTGAAACTTTGTTAATTTGATAGATGAAAAATGATATTTCAATTTGAGTGAAACAGAACATTTAATGCTAATTAGTCATTTATGTTTCCTCTTCTGATTCTGTTCTTGTCCATTTTCATTGATTTGTAACCGCTTAATACACTCAGAGCATTAACATTTTATCCTGTGATATTTCTGAAGTACATCTTGTCTCATGGCATGCTTTAACACTTTTTTTTGACACACAGACATTTCAAAGTATTATGAGATAATATTTTTTTACTTGTGATTTCTCCCATCATTTCTTATGCTCAGAAGTTTGCTTTTTCATCCCAAGATCATATACATTTTTCCCCAGGCTTTTCATTATTTACATTTTTTTTTGATCCACTAGGAATTTCTTTCAGAGTACAATATGAGGTTGGGACTCTATATTTTTTTCCCCTCTAAATACTTAACTTGTTATTCTAAATTATTTCATCAAATAATTATTTTCCTTTCTGTAATGATTTTAATGCCATCTTATATAATATACTGAATTCTCCTTTATATATTCAGGACTCTTTAAGGATGTCTGTTTTGTCTCATTGATTTGTCTGATGATTCTTCAGCCAGAAGCATTCTTCACTAAGTTATAATTTTATATATATTCTCAAATATCTGATAGAATATAAGAATCATTCTTCACTGTTTTATTTTTCAAAAACTACTGTTATTTCTCCAGATGAACTTGAGAATCAGTTTTCAAGTTCCATTTAAATTTTTCTGTTGCACTGAATGTACAAATTAATTTGGAGAGGACATTGACATCTTTACTAAATTGAGTCTTTCAATTCAGAAATATAAAGAATCTACGTAGTTAAGTCTTTTTATGTTCTTCCTAAAGTTTTAAAGTTTTTCTCATGTGAGTCTCATACATGCCTCATTAATTTATATTAATAGATTTCTTATTACTTAATTGGTATTTTAAGTTTTTTGTTATTGTGACTGAAATCTTTTCTCAAACATGTTTTTGAATTGGTTATTAATAATACATAGAGAAGCAATTGATTTTAGAAATTTCTTTTGTACCACAATTTACCTTGAGATACCTTACTCTTTATTGACAAGAGAAAAAGAAGAATTCCTGTTCTTCTGTTAAACATGAACGAAGTCATAACCTTATAGATTCTCTGCTATATGATGTGTTTCTGTCTTCAGGTAGAACAATCCTCATAAATACTATCTGTCTCATTTCAAACATTCATTCATTTCCTCACCCAAGTTTTTATTAAACTACCAGTACCAATAAGATAGTGAATAAGGACCCCCCAATGATGGCCATATCCTAATCCCTAGAACCTGTTAATATGTTACCTGACATGGCAAAACAGACTTTGCAAACACGATTAAACTAAAGATCTTGAGATGGAGAGATTACCCAGGAGTACCAGGGTGAGCCCAATGCAATCACAAGGATCCTTATAAGATGGAGGCTGGAGGGTCAGAGTCACAGATGGAGGTGGGACAGTGCAGACAGAGGGAGATTGGAAGATGCTACTCTGCTGGCTTTGAAGACAGAGGAAGAGGCCATAAGCCAAGGGATGCAGAGGTTTCTAGCTGCTGGAAAAGGCAAAGACATGGACTTGTTTCCTGGAGCCTCCAAAAGGAACACAGCCCGACTGACACCTTGATTTGAGGACTTCTGATCTTTAGAACTGTAAGATAATAAATTTGTGTTGTTGTAGATCTCTAGGTTTGTGGCAATTTGTTACAACAACCATAGGAAACAAATACAGGAGCTCACTGAGGAAGAATAAAGGACCAGAAGCCACAGTTTGTACTGTAATGACTTACACAGTGCAGTTCCCATAACAATACAAAAATACAAGTATTTAAGGGGAAGACAACAGGTGTCAAGTGTGTGTTTTGAGAATCATAACTTTCTTGAAAGTCTGACTCTGGGTTTTAATTGCCTGCATTTCTCCCCTTGGTCATCATCACAAACTCATTCCTGCTCTGTAAATAATGCAGAGAACCAGCCTGGACACACTGGTCCCCTCAAGATTCTGCCCCCTCCCCCTTGAAGCTAGTGCTGGGCCTAACCAGTGACCTCTGATCAGTGGGTATGTCTTTGGGGGGCCTCAGTGCAGTGTCAGGAAAGGAAGGAAGAGAAAGATCACCTGTTTCAGCCTTTAACTTCCTCTCAGTGGTCTCCAGGGTTTCTATCCTGGTTCCAAACACTCCCAAAGCTGTATAAGAAAACCCTGTGGATGAAGGGACCCAGGGCCCTTGGTGGAGTTTAGTTTATCTGCACCTGGTGTGTCACATCCTCCTCCCTGTACCCTCAACATCTACACAAGAGCTCCTTTCAGCCCTGCCTGCTACTTATTTCGAGATGAATTCTGATAAATTCACTTTTCTTCTTTTTCTTCTTTTCCAGAGATGCTTGCTTCCCATGGTGTTTAGTGCACCTCATGGACCAGAGTTCCACAAGGCTCCCCAGCTGGCCCACCACTTCATGTGGCCCTGTGAGGACACAGCTCTACCTGCGTTATATCCCCTCAGAGGCTGTACAGGTTCTGGAAACTCAGGCAGAGTCGGGGACCCTGTAACAACCCATGGTGGTGAGTCTGCAACTCACAGCTATTAAAATAAAAGCTGGATTTATGAACGCCATACATCAAAACTTGACATTCTCTGTCATTCTTTAATGGGGCAGAACTGTGTTTCCAGAATTTGTGTGACTCCAAGCAGAAGAGTTGCTACATTTTGATGTTCCAGTTCTCTACTAAGACAATATAAGTAGTGACATATTCCTCATATATTCCTACTTTTTTTCAAGAGACCCTCAGGCTTTCAGATTAACTAAATACTAAGGTTGGGGTTATTTGTTTTTAATTTTTAATTTTAAAGTAATTATATATTCACAGGAAGTTGCAAAGATGGTGTAAAGAGATACCATGTACCCATCATCCAGGTACCCCCAATGGTTACATTTTATACAACTATAGTTCAATATCAATACTGACATTGATACAATGTGTATGAAGTTCTATGTCATTTTATCACATGTGTAGATTTCTTGTAACAACTACCACATCAAGATACAGAATTGTTTCATCCATGCAAAGACCTCCCTCATGTTACCCCAGCAGAGTCATACCCCCCACACCACCTTGACCATTCCTAACCCCTGCAAACACTAATCTGTTCTCCATCTCTGTGCTTTTGTCATTTCACAAATGAAATCATACAGTATATGACCTTTTGAGACTGACTTTTTTCATTCAGCATAATGTCCTTGAGATCCATCCAAGTTGTGACATGTATCAATATTTCAACTCCTTTTGAAAAGGAAACCCTCCTACACTGTTGGTGGGAATGTAAATTGGTACAGCCATTATGGAGAACAGTATGAAGGTTCCTTAAAAGACTGAAAATAGAGCTACCATACGATCCAGCAATCCCACTCCTGGGCATATATCTGGAGAAAACCATGGTTTGAAAGTATATATGTACCCCAATGTTCATTGCAGCATGGTTTACAATAGCCAAGACATGAAAGCAACCTAAATATCCATCAACAGATGAACAGATAAAGAATATGTGGTACATATATACAATTGAATATTACTCAGCCATTAAAAAGAATGAAATAATGCCATTTGCAGCAACATGGATGGACTTGGAGATTATCATACTAAGTGAAATAAATCAGACAGAGAAAGACAAATATCATATGGTATGGAATCTAAAAAAAATGATACAAATGAACTTATTTACAAAACAGAAACAGACTCACAGACTTAGAAAACAAAGTTATGGTTACCAAAGGGAAAAGGTGGGGTGGGGGAGGGATAAAGTGGGAGTTTGGGATTAACATATATATGCTACTATGTTTAAAATATAGTAGTACAAGGACCTACTGTCTAGCACAGGGAACTCTGCTCAATATTCTGCAATAACCTAAATAGGAAAAGAATTTGAAAAAGAATAGATACATGTATATGTATAACTGAATCACTTTGCTGTACACCTGACACTAACACTAACACAACATTGTTAATCAACTATACTCCAATTTAAAATAGAAATTAAAATAAAAATATTTCAACTCCTTTTAATGTCTGAAGAGTATTACATGCTGTGGATATTTTATAGGACCAAATTTGCATTCACTCTCCTGTGCACAACAAAGCCTATCTACTGACAGGGAGTCGTGGTAAAGGAAAGTGTGTTTATTTCAGGGTACCAAGCAAGGAGTCCAGGCAGTTGGTGCTCAAAAGGCCAGAACTCCTCAATGGTTTTCAGGGAAAGGTTTTTAAAGACAGAGTGAAGGAGACAGTTGCAGGCTGTGTGATCAGCTGGTGAACAGTCTTCCGATTGATTGGTGGTGAGATAACAGGGTGATATTTAGGGAGTCAACATCATCAACCTTCTGGTTCCAATGGGTCTGGGGTCTACATGCTTGTGGGCAGCATACAGTTAACTTCTTCCACCTGATGGGGATTTCAGTATCTGCAAAATAGATAATATCCTGATCATTGCTCAGGATATTATCTATAGCTTGTGAGGAGGAATTAGAGGTCCTTGACTTTGTTTAATGCCTAAACTCTTATTATTTTGTCTTTCTTGATTGTTTTCCTTTGTTTCTGCATTTTCTCACTCCTCTGATTAAATATATTCTTTGGAATTTGGGGAAGGCCTAGGAGGCTAAAGTTTTTCTACAGACAAGAGACAGGTGGAGGGCATGGTGGGGGTTGGTGTCTGTCCCAGAAAGGCCCCATAGGGTCCTCCTTGGTTACTGATATACCACAGTTTAATCATTCACAGATTGAGGGACATTATACTTGCTTCCAGTTTTTGGCTAATAAAAATAAAACTGTTATGAAAATTCAAGCACAGGGTTTTGTGTGGACACAACTCTTCACTTCTCTGGGATAAATGCCCAGGAGAACTACTGCTGGGTTGTGTGGAAAGTGTATGTTCAGTTTTTTAATAAATTGCTAATTATTGTTTAGAATGGCTGTACCATTTCACATTCCCACCTGCAATGTATGAGAGGTCTAGTTTCTTAATCTCCTCACCAGCATTTGGTTTTGTCACTACTTTTCTTTTAGCTGTTCCGATAGGTGTGTATTAATCTCTCATCATGGTCTTAATTTGCATTTCTCTGCTGGCTAATAATATTGAACATTTTATTATGTGCTTATTTGCCATCAGTATAGTTTCTTTGGTGAAATGTCTCTTCATGTCTTTTGTCTATTTTCTAACTGGATTATTTGCTTTTTACTGTTGAATTTTGAGAGTTCATTATATATTCTAAATATGGGTCCTTTGTCAGATACATGGTTTGCAAATATTTTCTCCCAGACTGCAGCTTGTCTTTTCACTCTTTTAATGAAAACTTTCACAAAGTAAAAATTTTGAATTTTAGTGAGGTACAATTTATAAATTGATTATTTTATACATATGTTTTTGACGTCATGTCTAGAAACCTTTGCCATTCCCTAGGTTATGAAAGTGTTCTACTCTTATCCTCTAAAAGTTTTATAGTTTTACACTTTACATTTAAATCTATGTTCCATTTTGAATTACTGTTTATAAGAGGTGAGTTTAGTCAGATTCATTTTCTTTTGCCTATGGATACCCAGTTGCTCCAGCACCTTTTGTTGAAAGACCATCCTTCCTCCATTGAATTGTTTTTGTATCTTTACCAAAAGTTTTGAATTTTGCCTCTTATAGAGCACGCAGCCCAAATTCAGATGCAATAAAACCATCAGTACTGTGGTTTCAAGCATCCCATTCAGTGGCTGTTTCTTACATGCATGTGTGTCATCAAGAACAAGTTGCTCTGGGGCTTCCCTGGTGGTGCAGTGGTTGAGAATCTGCCTGCCAATGCAGTGAACATGGGTTCGAGCCCTGGTCTGGGAAGATCCCACATGCCGCGGAGCAACTGGGCCCGTGAGCCACAACTACTGAGCCTGCGCGTCTGGAGCCTGTGCTCCGCAACAAGAGAGGCCATGATAGTGAGAGGCCTGCGCACCGCAATGAAAAGTGGCCCCCGCTCGCCGCAACTAGAGAAAGCCCTCGCACAGAAACGAAGACCCAACACAGCTAAAAATAAATAAATAAATTTTAAAAAAGAAAAAAAAAAGAACAAGTTGCTCTGAGAGCCGAATACAACAGGCAACTTACTGGCAGGCTGAGCAGATTGAGAGAAATAGAGAGTTAGTTTGTAGACTGGAGAAAGCATTCTTACCAAGATGCACTGGGTTAGATGCAAGTGGCCTTTGAGGCCTTCAGACAGCCATCTTGGGAATGCTTGGAAGGTTCAGAGAAATGCTGGTGCATTGTTGAGACAGTCCTCGGGATGCAGCTTAAACCTAATGAGCCATTGTCTCCCGTGTTAGCAGTGCTTATACTCCTGGTTCGCAAAAGACAACTATGATTTGAAAATGCCTCTTGCCTTAAGATCTCCCCAGAGAAGTGACAAAAAACAAGCAACTCCATTTTTTTTTTTTTTTTTGCACAATATATGAACTGATGTCAAATTCATGGGTAGGATGCAGTTTATTTGCTTGAGTCACGGGACCCTGGATTTTCTGGGTAATAAGATGTGGCCACCATAACATAAACTTCCACTTGGGAAATCACTCCTTCAAATGAGGCTGTTGACTTCCCTTCTGGTTGACTTCTGCTCCTTTGCATACATGTCCTGCTTTGGGCTTGGGGACACAGGACCACTGCACAGCACCAGGATTGACCAAGATGAAGGGCCTGCAGACTTTCTGCTGAGGGGGTTTGACTGAATGTAGAACAGAATGGTTGCCAGCTGGCCTCTGGAGTCCACCAGCACAGTTGGCTCCATGGAAACCACCACCAGCCTCTTGTCAGACCCAGAGTGACTGTGTGCTTAAAACAGGCTCTCAGCAATGTTATATCTGGCTGAAAATTTTTAAATGTTAATGACCTGGCAGGTGGTCAATTCAAGGACCAAACTGCAGTTTAATTCCCCAAGAAATAAAATCTAGGGTATAAAGGAAAGAATTTCCCCTAGAGAAGAAGAATAAAATTGAAGGACCTTGGAGGAGAAAAGCAAATCATAAGGATAGCAGCTTTGTTTGATCTGTTGAGGGCCCAGCTCATTGTCATGGGCACAGGAGGTGCTGTGCTTACCTGTCATGAATAATTTGTGAATTCACGCAGGACTCCTGCTCCACCGTATCTCCAGCAGCTTTTATGTGTTCACCATTTTTATTGAGTTTACTCCGTGTGTCTAGTGAACAGACTGCAGACCATAAGGTGAAGGGATGCTAGTGTGAATAGGAAAGAGACAGCCTTTGAAGGCCAAGTTAGACATTTTTTGCACTTTAAAAAAATTGTGGTAAAATACACGTATAAAATCTACCATCTTAACCATTTTTAAGTGTACAGTTCAGTGATACTAAATACATTCCCAGTGTTGGACAATCATCACAATCATCCATCCCCATAACTCTTTTCATCTTGTAAAACTCTTATCTATAGGAAACTCTATTCCTATTAAACAATAACTCCCTGTTCCCCCCTCCCCCAGTCCCTGGCACTCACCGATCTACTTTCTGTCTATGAATTGACAACTCTAGGCACCTCATATCGGTGGAATCATATTGTTTTTGTCCTTTTGTGTCTGGCTTATTCCACTTAGCAAAATGTCCTTAAGGTTCATCCACATTGTAGCATATTGCAGAATTTCCTTCTTTTTAAAGGCTGAATAACATTCAATTGTATATATAGACCACATTTTTCTTATCCATTCATCAGTTGATAGACACTTGGGTTGCTTCCACACTTTAGCTATTGTGACTAATGCAGCTATGAACATGGGTGTACAAATATCTCTTTCAGACACTGCTTTCAATTCTTTTGTGTCTATACCTGGATCACATACTGGATCATACGGTAATTATATTTACAAGTTTTTGAAGAACTGCCGTACTGTTTTCCATAGTGGTTATACCATTTTACATTCCCACCAACGGTGCACAAGTGTTCCAGTTTCTCCATGTCCTTGCCAACACTTGCTATCTGCTGATTTTGTTTTATAATAACCATCCTAATGGGTGAGGTGGTATCTCATTATGGCTTACATTTCACTAATGATTAGTAATGTTGAGTGTCTTTTCATGTGCTAATTGGCCATTCAGTATATCTTCTTTGGAGAAATGTCTATTCAAGTCCTTTGCCCAATTTTGAATCGCCGTGTTTGTTTTTTTTTTTTTGTTCTTGGGTACCAGGTTAGACTTTTGAAAGGGAGTATAGGGCTGTTTAAAAAAAAAAAAAAAATTTAGTGTGGCCCAGGAAGCTAAGCCTGAAATGGGGAGGCTAAAAACTTGTGTCAGCTTCAAAACCAAGTTGTTTTTATGTTTTTTGAGATTAAGCCAATAATGTGGCTTCTGTGAGTCTCAGATTCTTTAAAGGCAAGAAGTTGGGGGCTTAGCTTGTGTTGCTCTCTGAGAGTGGAGGGGTGATTAGAAGTGTCTGGAAAACAGCCACATGGAAACCCATCCAAAATAGAATGAACCACTGCCTCAGCTTTCCATTTGTTTTATAGGTTTCATTTGAAAAGATGCTGCTCTTTAACTCTCCATACATTGCTGCCCATTTCTAGGACATGTCATGGCTGTGTCTAAAGGAGTAGGAAGTGTTCAGAGGGAGGCGGATGTCACTGGTGAGTTTAATTCATCAAGGATCTGCAGAACACCCACTGGGAAGCTGGCACTGGGCCTGGCGGGCACTCTGAAAGAAAAAAACAGGGAATGACAAGATGTCTGAATGATACAAAAACCCTGAAGAATTTCCAAGCTCACTATGGAGAGAAGATGTCAACCCAGGCACAGTGAAATAAAAGTGCAGTGGGGTTGGGCAGGCAGTTATCAGGATAGGGGAGTGTTGTCACCCTGGTCTGGCTCACGACACCTTAGCGGGTGGCACTGACCTTCAGGATCAGTGTCAGTAAGATCCATAATGCTTGCACTGCACTCCCCTTTCTCAGCACCTGTCCTCTCGCAGAGGGCAGTGGGTAGGCTGAGGGACAGATGGGAGGGGTTTGCCATCAACTGTTATGGTGGCAGATACTCATTCAGGGAGCGCTCCTTCTAACCCTGCTGGAAAGCTCCACTCTGAGACCTTAGTTTACCATCTTGGCTGGAAGGTCCTTCCCCGAGATCTAGCATCAATGGAGCAGAAGGGCATAAGTGCCCTTCTCTCAACCAGGAAGGCGAAAGCAAAGTTTCCTTTCATCAGCAGGGGTTGTAGGTAATCCTGGTGGTTCTTTTCCACAGTTAAGCGAGTGCAAGGCTCAATAGGGATATTAACCCAAGCCATTTCAATGTCAGTTTCTTGTCATCTTAAAGTTGAAGCCTAGTATGGGCTTCTCAACGCTCATTGAAGAAAACCTCTAAAATACGGCAATGTTGGTGAACCCAAAATACAACTGACAAATTGGACTTTTTAGACTTAGAGAGTTTGAAAATATTTGTAAGATGGGTATTTTCAAGAAAACTTTCACCATTCCCATCATTCAAATAGGAGTTGTTTCCTGGAAGACCTTTAAATAAACCTGTATGTTCAGCCCACTCATCTGCCAAAGGTGAAGCCTGAAATAACCAGGATGTGGGCCTGTCACCCCAGCTGGGTCTCCTTTATCTCTCATTGGTGTTTTCTGATGATGTCAAGCAGAGGACCAGAGGATATAGTCTGACCCCTTCACGTCATCTTTTCCTCATACTTCCCTCTGGTTGAGGGTCAGTTGGAGGTAAGCCTAGGCTCCTAGAGGCTCTTCTGATTATGTCCCATGTCCCTTCGATGTCTGCCTAGCAGATGTCTGTCCATAGGGAAATGCAGATCAAAACCACAATGAGATACGACTTCATACCCACTGGGATGGCTGTAATCAAAATGACAGTTGGTAATATATATTGGCAAGGATGTGGATAAATTTGGACCCTCACAGACTGCTGATGGGAATATAAAATGGTGCAGCTGCTTTGGAAAGCAGTCCAGAAGTTCTTCAAAATGTCAAACATTGAATTACCATATGATCCAACAATTCTACTCCCAGGTATATACCCAAGAGAAATGAGAACAAGTCCTCTTCCATATGCTGGAAAAGCTATTCAGGAGCTGTTACAGCTGTAACCCACGTAGGCAGCCAACATGCATTCACTCATGTAATTCATTCATTCAACAAATGTTGAGTGTCTACTGTATGTCAGGTACTGGGAAACAGTAGTGAACAAAGAGATGAAAAGTCCTGCCCTCATTTACCTTACAAGGCAGTGGGGAGAAGGACACAGGCTATTAACTACATAAGTAGAATATGTACTGAATTAGATAGGGGTGTGGGGGTCAGGAGAGGTATTGCAATTTTAAATATGATCATCAGAGAAGGCCTCACTGGAAAAGGTATAGCTTGAATGAAGACCTTAAGGAGATGTGGAAATGAGTCAGACAAACTATTTACTCTCTGGAAGAACAATGTTTAAGACAACAGTACCTCAAGGGCAGTGACCCTGAGGTGAGTGTGTGCCTGGCACATCCCAGGGGCAGCAAGACCAGAGAGGCTGGATGTGAGTGGGTGGGTGGGTGAGGCTGCTGTAAGGGTGATGACTTTTTATCTGAATGAAATGGGAAGAGTTTGGGGCAGAGGGGTGACATGAAGTGACTTGGGTTTTAGAAGGATCACTCTGACTCTTTTGTGGGGTGAGTTGCTTGCTCACTGGTGCTCAGGACAAGGGGAAATCAGGGAGACCAGTTAGGAGGCTATTGTAATAATCCAGCAAGAAATGATAACACATTGGACCAGGCGATCGCAGTGGAGCTGGTGACTTGAAGGATTTCTCCCAGTGCCCTTGGAAGAGTGGCGGTGGATGAAATCGTGTGAGGTTTTGTTGTAGAGCTAGAAAGAGAGAGTAAAATCGAGATGGATCAAGGAATGTTGAGAGGCGATATGGGCTCTCAAGCAGGATGCTATGTATTTATACACAGCAAAAGGAAAAGGCTGGTGTCCTAGTCAAAAGATTGCAGCTGTCCATCTACCATAAAATTACAGAATTAATCCAGTTGCTGATTTCACTATAAATGATGGCAGAAAGCAACATATGTAAATTGAGAGGATAAAATTGCTTCGTTGGTTTGGTTTCCAAATTATGGAGAGAAAAACACCACATCAGTTTATTGAACAAATACACAGAGGTGCTTCTGAGCCACCAGGCTGAAAACCGTTTATGTTTACTTTCATAATTGGTTTTCTGCATTGGCTGAGAACATAATACCACCATTCCCTTCAATAGCCTGTGGAAAAATTGATTCTTTTTCTGTCTTATAAGTTCATTTCTTTCTTCCTCCATTTTGTGTGGTTGTAATAATTGCCCCCCTTTGGGTGGTTCAATTGCCCTCTGTGGAAAATAAAGCAAAATATATACACACACATATATATATATAATGGATAGGTTTGGAAGAGCCGCTTTTTCTAAGGATATGTAACAAAAGATACATATTTACTTTAGGAAATTTGCTCCTTGATTGAATTTAAAATGTGTTGAATGTTGAAACTCTGATTCCTTGTAGGTTTTCAGGAGCATAATTATTCCTTCAAATCCTTCCTGCCTGTTATAGGTGATGAGGATGGAGCAGTGAACAAAACAGATAAAACTCCACCTTATGGAGTTACAGCCTAGTTGGGGGAGACAGGAAATGAACAAATAAGTAAGTGTAATGTAGTGTGTCAGATATGAGCTCTACAGAGAAAAACAAGCAAAGATGTGGATGAGGTGCTCCAGGGGGAGAGGTGGTTGCCAATTAAATGGGGTGTGCAGGGAAGTCTCCCCAGAGACACTTATTCATTTACTGTCTGCAATAAAGACCTAGAGGTGGTGAGGGAGTCACGCAGGTGTCTGGGGGAGGAGAGAATAGTAGGTGCAAAGGTCCAGAGGCAGGAGGACTGTCCTGGACCCCACGTGGTTGGGGCAGAGTGAATGGGCTGAGTAGTAAGGGATGGGGACATATTGGTAATAGGAGGGAGCACAACGGATAGGTGCTCATTGAACCTCAGTTCTCCTAACAGCCTTCTCTATGAGAAAGGATGCCAGAGGAGGGACAAGGCATGTTTAGAAGGACTGTGAAAAGACAGAATGGGTTAAGATGCTTGCAAATCATGTATCCAATAAGGGACTTGTATCCAGGTTATATAAAGAACTCTTACAAGTCAATAATAAAAAGATAAATAACCCAGTTAAAACTTACAAAACAGAAATAGAGTCACAGATGTAGAAAACAAACTTACGGTTACCAAGGGGAAAGGGGAGAGAGGGATAAAGTGGGAGATTGGGATTGACATATGCACAGTACTATATATAAAATAGATAATTAATAAGGATCTACTGTATAGCACAGGGAACTCTACTCAATGTAATGACCTACATGGGAAAAGAATCTAAAAAAAATAGTGGATATATGTGTATGTATAACTGATTCACTTTGCTGTACAGCAGAAACTAACACAACATTGTAAATCAGCTATATTCCAATAAAAATGAATTTTTAAAAAGGTGCAGAGGATTCGAATAGACATTTCTAAAAAGAAGAGCTACAAATGGCTAATATAAATTGCATTTCCCTAATAGCTCATGATATTGAGCATGAAAAGATGCTCAACATCATTAACCATTAGGGAAATACAAATCAAAACCACAATGAACTACCACTTCACATCCACTAGGATGGTTGTAATGAAAAAAAAACAGGTAATAACAAGTGTTGTCAATGATGTGGAGAAATTGGAAGTCTCATAGATTGCTGTTGAGAATGTAAAGTGATTCAGCTTCTTTAGAAAACAGCCTGGAAATTCCTTAAAATGTTAAACATAGGATTACCAAATGATCCAACAATTACACTCTTTAGTATATATTCAGGAGAAATGAAAACATGTGCCCACATAGAAACTTGTACACAAATGTTCATAGCAGCATTATTCACTGTAGTCAAGGTTATTTGTGGAAACAGCCCACGTGGCCATCAACTGATGAATGGATAAATAAAATGTGGTATATCCATATAATGGAATATTAATTGGCAATAAAAAGTAATGAGGGATGCTTAAAGGCTTCAACACGAATGACCCTTGAAGACATTTTGCTAAATGAAAGAAGCCAGATACAAGAGACCACATACTGTGTGATTCCATTTATAGAAAAGTTCCAAGACAGGCAAATCCAGAGATAGAAAGCAGATTAGTGATTGCCAGAGCCTTGGGGTAGGGGATAAAGGGGTTGGGAGTTTTCTTTTGGGGGTAATGAAAAGGTTCTAAAATTGCCTGTGGTGGTAGTTGCACAACTCTGTGAATACATTAAAAACCATGGAATTGTGTACTTTAAGTGGGTGAGTTGTATGATACGTAGGTTACATTCTCTTAAAGCTATTAAAAACACACAAACAAGAAAGACCAGTCTGACTGCTCTGTGGAGAACCTTCTACAGGGATGCAAGTATGGAGTAAGGATCCCAACAGGGGGACTGTGACATCAACCCAGGCACAGAGATGAGGGTGGCTGGACCCCAGTGGTGGTTGTGGAGGTGAGGATTTTACATTCGTTTCATAGCAGAGTGAGGGAGCTTTGCTGACTGAATTGATGTGGGGGGAGAGGGGAGGGGACAGTGCTATTACTCTATTATGAAGACTGGGAGAGAGGAGCCAAGAATGGGGAGTGAACCCCAAAATGAGCAGCCCCATGGCCCACCACTATGGCTAAGGTAGAAGACTAGATGCTCAGGATGTGCAACGGGATGTAGACCCCAGTCCTTGCTGGGAAGCTTACAATCTGAGTGCAGATTTTGACACAGGAACACCAAAAAAGTTAAATGAGCACCAGTACCAATGCCATGCTGTTTTGATTATGGTAACTTTGTAGTATAGTTTGAAATCAGCAAATATGATACCTCCAGCTTTGTTCTTCTTTCTCAAGATTGCTTTCGCTATTCAACGTCTTTTTGCTTTTGTGTAAATTTTAGGATTTTTTGTTCTAGTTCTGTGAAAAATGTCATTGGTATTTTGATTTTTTCCCATTTTTAAATTGAGTTGTTTACATTTTTATTATTAAATTGTAGTAGTTTTAAAAAATATTTCTTGACAGAAGTTCCTTAAAAACATATATGAATATCTTCTATCCGTCTGTGGCTTGCCTATTTGGTTTCTTAATAACATATATTAGATGAGCAGAAGTTTTAATATTGGTGAATTCCAGTTTACCAAAATAATGATTTTAATGGTTATTACTTTCTGTGGATTCTCTAACAAATTTATGTCCACCCCCAAAGTCATGAAGTTATTCTCTTTGTTTTTCTTCTAGAGCTTTACAGTTTTAGTTTTTATGATTAGGCTTAGATCTCTCCCGGAATAATTTTTGTGTAGGGTGTGAAGTGGGAATTGAGATACTTTTTTTTTCCATATTCACTTGTTTCCACATCATTGTTTGAAAAAAAAATTTTTTCCTTTGAATTGCTTTGGTATCTCTGTCGAAAAATTATTGGATCATATATGTTTGGTTTATTCCTGGAAACTCTGTTTGGTTCCATTGATCTATTTTTGCTTATTCTTTAACCAGCACCGTACTGACTTGATGACTGTAGCTTTATTACATTTTAAGTCAGTTAGTGTAATTTCTCCACATTTGTTCTTTATCAAGATTGTGTTGGCTATTTTAGGTACTTTGAATTTTCATATATATTTTAGGATCAGCTTGTCAGTTTTTATTTTTAAAAAAGTGCTGGGGTTTGGCTTGGGTTTGCATTGCATCTACAGATAAATTTGGAGAGAACTGACATTATAACATGTTGTCATCTAATTTTTAAACATTGTACATTTATTTAGGTTTTCTGTTATATCTCTCAGTATTGTTTTATAGAGATCCTATACACCTTTTGCTGAATTTATCTCTAAGTATTTCATGTTTTGTGAATACTATTGGAAAGAATATTTTTTAATTTTTATTTTTAAATGTTATGTAATAAAATTCACATGTCTAAGTACATACACATATATATGTATGTGTGTATGAATATATCTACATTTATCATCTATATTTATCTATCACTTATCATCTATCTATCTATCTCTCTATCTATCTATCTTTTTTTGGTGTCCATTCCTCTGAAGTGGCAAAATTACATTCCTTGGTTCATGGTGCATTTTCATCATTGGCCCATGCATGGCAGGTATGTTTCATGTACATATGTATGTATTTTTAGTAGTGTAATAAGCACCCTTTAATCCACCTGCTATAGCAAAACTTCACTGACAATAAGCTACATCTAATCATATGCCCTCTCCCCAAATCTCCCTGCTCACCATACTCAAATACCATCATCCTGAATCTACCTCTTAATTTGTTGAATTTTTCCTTTGTGATTGGACTTTAAGTGGTCTTTCTAGGTTTCTTCTATTACAAGTAATTCTGTAATAAATATTCTTGTGCAGTATATTTAGTCCAAACACTGATTACGTACTTGGAATGTATTCTTATAGCTGGAATTATGTCAAAGTACATTAAAAGACACGATTTTTAAGATTCTTGTATATTTTACTGCACCTGTAAAATGGGCACATCTCCCAATACCTGGGAACTCGACACAGATTGAGAGCATCACCCAGGCTTCTGGGAGAACACCTGGCCTGTACCTGTGTGCAGGGGTCTTTCTAGTCCACAGTCCACACCTACCCTCCATCTGTATCTCATCCTCCATAACAAGGCAAAATGTTCCCTACACCTTGGTGTGTAGCCTGTAGAGAAACCCCTTTGTCCAGGGACTCAGGCCCCTCTCACCTGCCCTTAGCTATCCCTACCCTGGGGATAGCAACGACTTCATGGGTAGTCATTCCCCAGGGAGGAACCCTGTAGATACAGTTTGTTTATGTATCTATCCAGTTCAGTCTAACAAGCCTTTGTGATTACTAATAGTGTTCATGGCAATGACCTCTACCCTTTGAGGGGACTCTTCTATCTGCCCAGCTCTGTTGTAGGCATCCTACAGCATCGTCTGGCTCAATCCTCACAAGTGTGCTGGGGGATGACTGTCATCACCCTCTTTCAAGATGGGGAAAAGGAAACAAGAGGCAGTGACTGACTGCTCAAGCTGGCATAGGGGCAAATGGTGAGGCAGGACCCCGGGCAGCTGTCTCATCCTGGAGGCCACGTTTCTCCATGAGGTGACCGAGTCACACCCTGAGTGGAGGGCAGAAGGGGAAGGGGGAGAGGAGGAAAAGGACGTAGCCCTGCCCTCCATGGACTTAACTGCCCAGCAGAGAGCAAAGGACACACATGTACCCACATGTGAACATGTACACAAACACACCCACACTGCACATGCACACATGCTATCACACTCACACATCCACACGGTTACACATATACCATACACTCACACACACACTGTTACACACACACTCACATCACACATGCACTGTCACACACACACACACACACATACACTCTCACATAGGTATACACTGGTGCATGGGGGCGCGGACAGCCCAAAGGTGACACTGCAGCAGAAAGGCCTGCACCGCTCTTCACAGGAAGGGACCCCAGGAGCTGCCCAAGCAGAGGAGACCCTGGGGTGATGTGAGCTCTGGGTGCTGAGTGCTCACGAGCTGGAGGCTGAGGCTGCTCAGTGGATGTGGGGCCTCTGTCTGGGGAGCAGTGGAAGCAGGAAGGAGCAGCTCACATGCAGGGGACAGTGAGGACAGACCACAGGGGACATTGTGTGATCTGGGGTCCAAATTCCAACCTGGCTACAAGTAAACTGTCAAGGGTTACGAAGTATTTACGCTGATAATAACAATGTCAGATTGATAAGATAGATAGATAAATAGATGATAGATAAAAAAAGGAAAAAATAAAAGAACAGAAGAAGAGAGGAGAGGTGAGGGGAGGGGAGGGGAGAGGCAAAAGGCTTCTCCCTCCTGCTTCTTCAAATTCCTTACCCGCTAGGGACTGGGGAGGGGCCATCCTTCCAGAATGTTTTCAGAATCCTCTATATACAAGCATCTTACCATTTCACTCAATAACATATTCTGGACCTGTTTATGGGACAATAGTCTCAATTCTATTTCACTCTTTTAAGGTCTGACTTCATATTAGGAAGAATATTATCATTTCTTCCGCCCATTTTGGATTCTTTTAAAATACCAACCACTTGCAGGTGCAGAGTTGGCTCCTGCTGCCCTGAAAGGGGTCTGACTTCCCCTGGGAGGAGCCCTTGCCCCCAGTGCCCACTTCATGTCCCATGGATCTCTTGATCCCTGGCACCCTCTAGGACTCTCCAACTGGCCTTAGATGACATTGTTCCCACAGCAGTGAAGGAACTGGAGACCAGGCTCTCACGGCAGAATCCTGGAGGATGAACTAGGAGGCTCTGAGCCTGGGTCTGCCTGAGAGATATTAGGAGAGCAAGATGTGGTTTAATGAAATAAAAGTTGGTTAACTGAGCTGAAAGAAGGACATGCACCCTCCACAGAGGCCCACTTCTGAAGGTGACTTGGCAGATCGGAGACCCTCCCCAAGATGGCAGGACCACATGAGAGATGGAGCCATGGTGACTGTGTCACCCCCCAGAACAGGGTCACCCTCTTCCAGGAGCACTTAAATTACACAGGGACATGCTGGCTCCACAGAATCTATGAAATTATAAGACCTGCCAGGTCCAGTGAGATTTTCCAGAGTCGTTAGGATTAGAATCCAGGTCTTCCAATTAATACCTTTTGGGACACCCTTCACCCTTCACGCCTGCCTGCCCGCAGTGACCACACACAAGGAGAGAGGGAGCCTCGGAGGAGGGAGATTCCCTGGGACTTTGAGGGTAGGACCAGGTTTCTCTGAAGCAGAAGAAAACTTTAAGTCAGGAGAATGGGTTTTACCCAGGGAAGAGGCCCCACCACTCTGCCCCGATGTGCTCTTGTGCACAGAAAGGGGTGTGGCCTGGCCCTGCTCTGACCCCTAGAGGGGCCCAGCTCCAGACTGCGATCAGCCCTTTCCACCTCCCCCAGGGCCTGTATAAGTGATTAGATCACTTTCTATTTCAGAGCAGTTGGGGAGAACTCTTTCCTAGAACCTGGCTGGTCTACTCTCCCCCAGCCTACCTGATCAGCTTTGGGAGGCTGGTGTGAGGATTGGTGTGAACTTTTCTTTAAACATTCAGTAGAATTCACCTAGAAAGCCATCTGGTCCTGGGCTTTTGTTTGTTGGGAGTTTTTAAAATTAATGATTCAACTTTATTACTGGTCTGTACACATTTTCATTTCTTCTTGATACAGTCATGGGAGATTGTACATTTCTAGAAATTTATCCATTTCTACTAGGTTGTCCATTTTATTGCCGTATAATTATTCTTAGTAAACTCTTATGATCCCTTGTATTTCTATTGTGTCAGTTTTAACCTTCTCTTTCTTTCTTAGTTTATTTATTTAGGTCAATTTTGCTTATCTTTTCAGAGAACCAGCTCTTAGTTTCTTTGATATTTTCCTTTTTTTGGTCTCTATTTCATTTATTTCTGCCCTGATATTTATGATTTCTTTCTTTCTACTACATTTAGATTTTGTTTATTCTTTTGCTAGTTCCTTCTACTTTTTTTTTTTTTTTAATCTTTATTGAATTTGTTACAATATTGCTTCTGTTTTATGTTTTGGGTTTTTGGCTGGGAGATGTGGGATATTAGTTCCTTGACCAGGGTTTGAACCCGCACCCCCTATATTGGAAGGCGAAGTCTTAACCACTGGACCGCCAGGGAAGTCCCTTGCTAGTTCCTTCTAATCTGAATGATAATCTTGCCTGGTAGAGTATACTTGGTTGTAGGTTTTTTACTTTTCATCACTTTGTATATATGGTGCCACTTCCTTCTTGCCTGCAAAGTTTCTGCTGAAAAGTCAGCTGTTGGTCTGATGAGAGTTTTCTAGTATGCAACTAGTTGCTTTTCTCTTGATGTTTTTAAAGGTTCTCTTTATCTTTAATTTTTACCATTTTAATTATAATGTGTTTTGGTGTGGACCTCTTTGGGTTCACCCTGTTTCAGACTCTCTATTCTTCCTGGACCTGGATATCTGTTTCCTTTCCCAGGTTAAGGAAGTTTTCAGTTATTATGACTTCAAGTAAGTCCTCTGTCCCCCTCTCTCTTCTCCTCCTAGAACCCCTATAATGTGAATGTTAGTAGGCTTGATATTATCCTGGAAGTCTCTTAAACTACCCTCATTTTTAAAAATTATTTTTTCTTTTTTCTGTTCAGCTTGAGAGATTTTCAGTACTTTGTCTTCCAGTTCACAGATCCATTCCTCTGTATCATCTAATCTACTGTTGATTACTTCTAGTGTATTTTTTATTTTTATATTTTTTATTATTATATTTTTTTTGTGTTCTTCAGATCTGTTTGGTTCTTCTTTATATTTTCTCACTCATTGTTAATCTTCTGAATGTGTTCATCTATTCTTCTACTAACTTCCTTGAGTAGCTCTATGATCATTACCTTGAACACTTTATTCAGTAGCTTACCTATCTTTACTTTGTTTAGTTCTTCTTCTGGGTTTTGTTTTATTGCTTCATTTAAAACATATTTCTCTGTTTCCTCATTTTGCCTTACTTGCTGAATTTATTTCCATATATTAGGTAGGTTGGTTAAGTCTCGTGATCTTGGAGAAGTAGTCATATGTAGGAGACATGCTATTGGACACAGGAGCACACTCCCCTCTGGTAATCAGAGCTATATGCTCCAGGGGCACCCACTATGTGGGCCGTGTGGTCCCTTTTGTGGTGGGGCTGACTATTGTGAGCATGCTGGTATATGGGGCTGGCCCCTGACCTGCTTAGCTGCCAGGTCCTCCCTTGTGAGGTTGCTGCTGGCCTATTGGTGTGCAGGTAAGCCCCTGGAGTAACAGACTAGAGGGAGGACTCCAAACTAACACTTGCCAGCATCATGTCCTCATGGTTCAATGTGCTCCCTAAGGTGGCTGCCACCAGCATCTATGTCCCCAGGGTGAGTCTCAGTTGCCTCTTGCCTCTCCAGGAGGATCTCCAAGATCAGCAAGTGGGTCTCATCCAGGTTCCTTTCAAGTTGCTGCCTCTGCATTGGGAATCAGAACATGTAAGATTTTACATGTGTCCTTTAAGAGTGGAATCTGATTCCTCCAGCCCTCTGGCTCTCTTGTATGCAATCCCTGCTGGCTTTCAAAGCCAGACATTTTGGGGGCTCTTCTTCCTGGTGTAGGAACCCTGGGCTGGGGAGCCTGATCTGGGGCTCAGACCCCTTGCTCCTTGGGGAGAACCTTGGCAATTGAATTATCCTCCTGTTTGTGGGTCACCTACCCAGGGAATTTTACCATGTATCTGCCCCTCCTACTTAACCTCATTATGGCTCCTTCTTCATATTTTTGGTTGTGGAGAATCTTTTCTTGTAGTCTTCAGGTCATTCTCATAGATAGTTGCTCTGTAAATTGTTGTAATTTTGGTGTACTCATGGGAGGAGGTGAGCTCAGGGTCTTCCCACTCTGCCATCTCGGCCACCCCCACACCCCAGCACAAGACTTTAAGTGTACTGACAACACCAAAAGAGATATTGCAGGAAAATTAACTAGTAATTGCTGTATTCAAAATATGAATTCAAATATATGACTCAGGGCTGAAATAGCCCCCAAGGTAGGCCTGAAGGGAGGAGGAGAATGGGACTCAGAAAAGAGGGAGGGAGCCTCAGGAAACCCTGTGGTTTCAAGAGCCAGGAAATATAGGACTGCGGCTGAAGTCAATTTCCCATGGAGATGGAGGGGGAGATGAGGTTGGAAAAAGCAGAAAACAATTCCCTTTTAAAATGCAGAGGGGAAAATACTTTGTCATCATTTGACTGACCGTAAGAATGACCTCAGCAATTTTGTACCATATCATAAACCAATTGCCCTCTTGTGCAAGATTAACTACTAGAAAGACCTACTGCCTTTCTCCTGTGATGGTATGATAATGCATATGACAGATTGCCTGGAAAATAAGACACAGTAATGAGGGTCAAACACTGTTATTAAATCCATGTGGAAACAGAATCAGGAGGAGGGGAAACTACTGTTAATTATGGCGAGAAAGCAGATTACGAAGTGGCTAGAGGGTTTTTTTCACAGATGTTTGAATTTAATATATTTTGAGACTGTCAAAGAGGCACATTAGAATGATTAAATATATTCAGACTACTCTGGGAATTAACTACCTGCTCTTCTTTCACAGGGAGTAAATAAGATGGCCAGGTGATATTTTTAGTAACTGAAAAATGTTTCTTTGATTTAGATTTTATTTATTTTTCTTGGGAAAGATGGATATTCCACCTGTGGGAATTGGAAATGATCTTCTTTATAGCCCAGAAGTGAGGAGTTTGTGTCTTAGAGCTAGGCTGTCTCTGCTCAAATCCCAGCTCCTCACTTCACTATTGTTTAATCTCTCTGTGCCTCAGTTTCTTCATTTGTAAAACAAGGATGATGGTAAGAGTGGTACCCACTTTGTGGGGCTACAAGAGGATTGACTGAGTCACTGTTTGTACAGCAGTTTGTCCACACCCTGTAATGTTAGCTGTGAATCGAACAGTCTGCTTTTTTACCAGTTCCTCACTTTCTGCTCACTTTTATTGTAGCTAGGCAGTGTATTTCTTCTTTACTATACATATTCATATGTCTCCAGTTGTAGGGTATGCAGTCTTTCTTGGAGGAGGAGCTACTTTTCATTTCCAACTGCCAGATAAGTGGCTGGAGGTGATGGGGAAATTTCAGCCAAAACCCACAGGATGCACATGGATGCTGGAGGTGGGGGCATGGTTTCACACACTCACCCCAATACCCTCCACTCAGCACAGTCCCTAGAAACTTCTACTGAGTATTGGCTGTTGACAGGAACTGGTTAGAGCAAAAGCTATGAGGTATGGTTTCCAAGTCCACTGGGTGAGTCATTTTGATCAACTGTTAGGTTGAATTGTAAAAAGTGGCATTTATACAGGTCAGAAAGGATGAATGTTGACAATTCTGTATGATTCAACATAATATTTCATGTTTCCTACATCCGTTGATTAATGGATATGAATAGTTATATCATTTACTACTTTCCAGCCGGAGCTACCAATGTCAGCAGGCTGCATTAATGAGCCCCTGAGGACAAAAAGATAATTCTGTTCTACATCCGACCTCAGATCTTTGATTAAAGTACTTTCTGCAATTCATAGATTACATTTACTAGATCCCTCCATATGCTGGGCAAGAGACAATACTTAATAACAGGTATTCACAGTTTAAGATCACTTAAGGTTCATCACCATCATCACCATCATTAGTCATATGTAGAAACACTCAGCCTTACTGGATGGCTTACAGGGATATTCCTAAGCATTTTGGGGAGGTCATAAAAGGACTCCAGGTTGAATATGAAGTGTAGAGATGGTCAACCTTATGTATAGGCTCACTTTGGAAGCATCTGGGTTATGATTTCGATATGTAGGGAAGAAGAGGAAGAGCAAAAAAAATATATTCCCGTGACCCACATGTCTCTCTTTGTCTCTGGTCTTACTTCGGGAACAGGAATTCCTGGGTTAACCATAACTAGTATGATTGAGGAACTAGTATTTTTTCTAGTCCAGTCTAAACTCCTCTTGTCCATGGGTACTGTTCTGGTGGTCCTCTCTGTTCATGCCGCTCTTGCCTGAAGCTGTTCAGCATCTGACTGGTTGTGTCTTCCTTCATGGCTCTTATGAATAATTACAGAGAGTTTCAAACTTTGTATCTCCAATGCCAAAAGCCTAATCTCTTCTTTGACAGTCATCTTCTACTGAGGGTTTTGCTTCATGTTATCCAAATGCTGGGTAGCAGATCCAGCTTTAGCAATATTATCAGTCAGGCTAGGCTAGGTTATGTTGCAATAATGGATAACTCCAAGATGTGAGACAGAAACTACAAAGGTTTATTTCTTGTGCACATCACATACCCACTGCAGTTCAGCTGGGGCCTCTGTGCATATTACTTTCACTGGGACATTCTGGCTGGGAAAGGCTCCAGCACTATGCTTCCACAATTGCTTAGCCAGAAGAAAGAAAATGTGGTGAGTAATACACCAGTTCTTAAAGCTTCCATATGAAAGTGACACATGACTTTGTTGCAAATCACAAGACCACATGTCACTTCAAGAAGATGCAGAAAAGTGCAATCAATTACGCATGCAGAAATTAGAGGGCTGAGATCATCTACTGAAAAACAATAATGAGCACTGCTAATGGACAGTGGAATGCATGCATGATGTTAGAGCTTTTACTCAGTACCCTAAGCATTCTGTCCTACATCCTTGTTTGCTCAACTGGTTGTGCTTTTTTGGGTATTCTGTGATGAAGGAAGGAGTCATCTTTCACTTTCCTTTTTGAAATATGACTTTTGATTATATGAGTTATAATCAATTATATACCATAACTTTTCTTGTGCAAGTCCCTGAAACATCAATATACAATAGCAGTGATATTTGTTTATTGTATATTATTATTGTTCCAAAATAAACATAGCATACAATTTACTGATTCAACCATTTTTAAGTGTACAATTCATTGACACTAAGTACATTCACATTGTTATGCAACCATCAGGACCACACATTTCCAGAATTCTTTTCATTTTCCCAAACTGAAACTCTGTACCCTTTAAACAATAATTCCCTATCCCCCTTCCCCCCAGCACCTGGCAACCACCATTCCACTTTCTGTCTCAATGAATTTAAGTATTCCAGGTATCTCATATAAGTGGAATCATACAATATTTATCCTTTTGTAACCAGCTTATTTCACTCAGCATAATGTTTTCAAGAATCATCCATGGTACAGCATGTGTCAAAATTTCATTTCTTTTAAGAATAAATAATATTCTGTTGTACTCATATTCCATTGTACTCATATTCCAGACATACCACATTTTGTTTATCCATCCATCTGTCAATGGACACCTGGGTTTCTTCCACCTTTTGTTTATTATGAATAATGCCGCTGTGAACATTGGTATATACATATTATTGATTTCAATAATTCTGGGTGTATATCTAGAAGTGGGATTGCTGGATCATATGGTAATTCTATTTTTAACTTTGTAAAGAAATGCAACAGCAATATTTAACTCAGTGTTTGAAAAGCTGTTTTCTGAGGAACTATGGCCCCATCGGTGACTCACAGTGCATTTTAGCCTTGTAAAGTTCTGAGAAATTCTACAAGAAAGAAATCTTTTTCTCTTGGATTAATGCAGCGTTTACCAAATGTATTAAACCATAGAATTCCTGCCCCATTTTTTATTGAGCTGTCTATTAAGACCTCATGGAATATGATGTAATGTGGGAAATATTAGTTAACGATTCAACTCAGTATCATGTGGGCTATATGAGAAATGGCCAGATGATCGAAAGAAAAACCTAAAATGTGGAGAATAAAGATGCCATAGGGTGGTCAGCTCATTGGCCAGCATTCTCATTGGCTAAAAATGTCCGATTCCACCAAAAGCGAAAAACACAGTTGAGTAAAAGAGATGAAAGCTGGCAGAAAGAGAGGAAGGAGTAGAGAGGGAGGTGGGGGGAGAGATTGCACGTCTAGGGAAGATCTACAAGTACTGATGCTGTGAGGGCTACATTCACCTCCCTTGCTCATTCAATGTGCAATTTGAAAATGGATGTAATTTCTGTCCTTCCAGCTGAGGAAAAGGAGGCTCAGGACCACACAACTGATAAGCAGAGGTTTTGGGATTGGAGTTGTTCTTGTGACTCCAAAGCAGAGAGAGAGCAGTGGCTTCCAATGGATCCCGAGGGCGCACAGAGTTGGCTACAGAAGTGAGCTACACCTAGCTGCAGGAGCAACCTGGGGTTCTGGAGAGGAGTCGGTGTGCAAACAGGGAGCCCCTCAACCTCAGTGGACCTCAACATGATCCATCTTAGGTGGAACCCCCCAACATTTTTTTTTAGATTTTATATATATATATATATATTTTTTTTTTTTTTAAAATCTTTATTGGAGTATAATTGCTTTACAATGGTGTGTTAGTTTCTGCTGTATAACAAAGTGAATCAGCTATACATATACATATATCCCCATATCTCCTCCCCCTTGCGTCTCCCTCCCACCCTCCCTATCCCACCCCTTTAGGTGGTCACAAAGCACCGAGCTGATCTCCCTGTGCTGTGCAACTGGGTCATGGTATATATAGAAAAAAGATAGTATTTGTATGATCACCTGGGATGAATGGGATAATGATGCTAGAGGCTGGCCCCAGACCTGGGGGCTGCAGACCCCCCAGACCTCCGTCCAGCTTCCCCATGGGCTGAGGGGATGACTCTCCACGTGTCTGTACCCCAGGCTGCCCCCTGTTGGGAGCGCTGCCCTAAGTGTGTCTCTATTACAACATAGAGCGTGGAGTTGTGAGGACCGCTGTGTGTGTTGGGGGCGGGGACAATGGGAACAACCAAAGGGAATAACCAAGATGCCAGCTGTGTGGCAAAACTGAGGACACTGTGCTTACTGCGCTCCTAAAAGGGGGTTTCAGGCTTTCACCAGTGGCCTAAGGAAAAGACTCTGTGGGACTGAGGCTTGGGGGAGCAAAGGGAGATTGGGTTCCCTTAGTGCTGGGAGCAGTCTGCTCCCTGCAGCTGTGCCTCTGGAGTGGAAACTGAGAACTCCACCCCCGAGAAGGGGCTTGATGGCAACAGGTGATGACCTTCCCGCGTTGGCTGGAAGAGCAGGTGGAGTTGGAAGTGTGTTCCGCCTTGGACGCTCTCTCGTCCACCGGAGCCAATTCTTTTTTGAAAACTAAAATTGGAACACATTTTATCATAAAATATAACATCATTACTTTCTTAGAAGAGTAATGCATTTTTATGGTATGAAACCTAAAATGTAACCTTAAAATAATGCAGGGAAAAAAGATTGGTGACTGTTTATAAGAAGCACGCTTTTAAGAATGACCTTTCTGAAAATTAAATCTTCAGAAAACTCTGCTTTCTTAGACATCAGTGTGTGAGTATAGGTCAAATGATAATTTTTTTATTTTTTATAATAAAAATTGTTAAAATAGGAAGTTTTGTGTTTCCATAGGATTAGTGTTTTTAAATATAAGTTTTAAAATATGAAATAATTTTAGATCTACAGAAAAATTGCAAAGACAGGGTCAAGAGTCCCCTTGGGGGCTTCCCTGGTGGCGCAGTGGTTGAGAATCCGCCTGCCAATGCAGGGCACACGGGTTCGAGCCCTGGTCTGGGAAGATCCCACATGCCGCGGAGCAACTAGGCCCGTGAGCCACAATTACTGAGCCTGTGCGTCTGGAGCCTGTGTTCCACAACGAGAGAGGCCGCGACAGTGAGAGGCCCGCACACCGCGATGAAGAGTGGCTCCCGCTTGCCGCAACTAGAGAAAGCCCTCGCACAGAAACGAAGACCCAACACAGCCATAAATAAATTAATTAATTAATTAAAAAAAAAAAAAAAAAAGAGTCCCCCTGGATACCTCTCACCAAGTTTTAGTTTCCCCTAATTAACATTATCCTGTCCTATTAACATTAACAGTAACATTCTCATTTCATGTTACCATGGTACCTTTGCAAACCTAATACACCAACGTGGGTCCATTACTATTAACTAAACCAAACAGACTTTGTTCGAGCATAGGTATACCTTTAGATAACTGCAGTACCTCCCTACACATGCATTTTCCAGAGGAGTTATTGAAGAACTTAGGTTTTCTATGTCTCATTCTTGAATTCAATATTTATATTTATAGTTATTGTTATCATTATTGTTATAGTTATATTTTCCTGACTTAAATCATCTGCCTCACATTTCTGGAACTCACTTTTACTGTGAAAGAATGCTTCCTATGATTACCAACTATGTTCTTTTATATTCAGTAGTTTAAGCAGAATAACTAAGCTACAATCCAATAGGCCTTCCTCATAATCATTATAGTCATCTTTTTTAAAAAAAATTTTATTGTGATATAGTGGATGCACAATAGTACATAAGTTTTAGGTGTACAACACAGTGATTCTCACAATTTTTAAAGGTTATAATCCATTTATAGTTATTATAAAATATTGGCTATATCCCCTGTGCTGTACAATATATCCTTGTAGCTTATTTATTTTATCGTCATCTTTATTGAGTAAATCCACATATTGAAGTTCCTAATGAAACTGAGTTCTTAAACACATGAAAATTATTTTATCATTCCTCTTTTTAACTTCTATTATATTATCATAATAAGAAGAAAGGGAAGCTGTATCAGTCAGGGTCCTAGAAGGGAACAGGTGACATGCCTGGATGAAGTGATTGAGGACACTTCAGTAAGATGTTTATTTACAAATCTTAGGGCAAGTTGAAGGATACCCTCAAGGACAGAGTGACACTCTGGAGCAACAGCAGTGGGGGCTATCGTGACCCCCCCCCCCCCGCCCCAGGCTTGAAGGTACCAGAGAGGAGCAGTTGCAAGAAATGATGGCAACATAAATGCAAACAGGAGGTCGGCAGAGAAGTCTCTATCTCGAAACAGACTTTAAAAACAATTCAACTACAACTGTTTGTGTCATTCATTCTAGATGTTATTGCCCACATCAGCTGTGCAGAGTCAAACAAAGGGAGAAATCAGACTTTCAGTTTAAAAAAAAAAAGGGTAAAATGAATAGCATGTCTGGTTTAACTTTAGGGTCACAATTCCCCTGCCGTTCCTGGTAAATGCTGGGCTTAATGGCAGCTGTGTCAGAGCTTTGCTAGTTTTCTAGAGTCAAGGTGGTCAGCATCTTTGCTGCAGAATGAGCTGTCCCAGCTTCATTGTGTTAGCTACGTTGTGAAGGGACACTGCTACCTTGGGCATCCTTTGCTCTGGATGCTGGCTTTGTCTTTGTCTGGGTTTGTCCCTTCTCTGTGTTCATGTGGTTAGCAGTTGTTTCCTGCCTAAGGGCTCTGTAAGCACGGGCACATCATTTTCTATCTGTTTCTCCATGTTTGGGTTGAAAGAATTCCTAGTTACGTTCCTTATCAGAATGTATTCATATGTCAGTTTAACCTCATTAAGTCCATGATGAATTTTAAGATTTCTTTTTTGACCTCCAGCATGTGGACATGGATTTTTAAGTTATCATTCCAACCAGGAAGAAAATACTCCAGTGTATGCCCAGACTACTGACAGGCTAGAAAGAAGAATGAGTTCTTTCTCCCTTTATTTATTCACACACTCGTGTTTTGACAAAGACATTTTGGACCCAATAGTTGACAGCTGGATGAAACTCTGCTTTGACTGTCATAATAAAAAACCAATTTGGAGAATATATTTATTTTAGGATTTCATTAGTAAGTCATGAGTTTGTGATGAAAACAAAATAATTTGAAATTTTTCAAAAGGTTAAAAAAAAGACATTACTAGGCTTGTTGATTAGAGAAATAGGAAAATATGTGTCATATTCAAAATAAATTAGGAAAGGTCATTTTTACGTTAAATGACTGATGGATGTTTCCATGGGGAAATTTTCTCTCCATGAGCTACAGTGCTTGCCTTCAATACTGACACCAAATGCTCTGGGAATTGAAATCAATGACATTCAAAGTATCATTACTGGTAACAATAATAAACACAAGTAACAATGAGTAAGTACTAACATTGTACCAGGCTTTGTGCTAAGCATTGTACAGGATGATCTCAGTTAATACCCACAGGAGATAGGTCTTATGATGAATCTGTTATTACATACACGAACAGGCAAAGAGCTGAAATATACCCAAGATCACAAAGGGTTGGAGCCAAAATTTGGACCCAGTTTTTTTGATTCCATTGCCCAGGGTCTTAACTATAGGAGTCTGTAGTCTCCCTGTGATTCAAATTCATGCAGGATTGGAGGAAGGGCTGTCTATGAGAATCTTTACAGGTTTGAAAGATGATCAGAACTTAGTGAAATGAAATGTAGCATGGTTAACTTCTTAATGAAGCTGCACTCATGTCCTAAAACTCCCTGTGCAAATACAGAAAGGGGAGATGGAGTTTAGTATCCACAGCCACATAAAAGACCAGAGGTTCTAATTATTAGCATTTCTGAAGTGAGTCTACTGTGTTGATTTGGCTATAAATGCAAGATAGCATATGGGAAAGTGTCTTTTAAACCACAAATCACTACACAATGTCTCATGTACATACAAGTTTTGTTGTAGATATTAATTCTGCTTTAAAAGCTGGAGACAACACATGAGAAAGTGTTTGTAAATCACAAATCTCTACACAATAGCATATTTGTACACATCTGTTCCAGTGATAGATCTTGATTCTTAAAAGGAGGAGGAATTTGGAGCAATTCTCCCTGTTCTTGGCTGGAACCCCACCCTTTGTCTGGAGCATGGCTCTCATAGCTGGAGCCATACTTTACTCAGGAACATATTAGAGGAGGGTCTTCAGGTTAGTGAGGAAGCTAAACCCAGGTCATGTGATGAAGAAGAAAGAACTCACTGGGAGTTGATATCTATTCAAACAGCTAGAGCTTCCTTGAGAAAGGAAAGTCAGGCTTGTTACGTGTGACTGCAAAATGAAGCAGAGTTAATGGGTGTAAGATGGAAGGCGGATTTTGCTCCACACTATGCGGAATGAGCAGGTTGGCTTTGCCTAGGTTGAAAGGGGCTATGGGGAGGCAGGATGTTCAGCCAGAGGCTGGATGAGCTGATGGCAGAAGGTGGTAGAGGATGATGGCACATAGACCCTTAAGTTCCACTGCAAGCCCTAAAGATGTGTGTCAGTCGCTGTTGGACTAACCCACCAAATTAACTAGTAACTGAGGCTTTGCCAAATCCATCAACAAAATCTCTTCCTCTTATTCAAAGGATATGGATATATATATATAGCTAAACTCTTGTAATGTAAACTTGAATATCACCAGTGTGTGTCCTGAATTGACTGATAGGTGAAACCAGGTAACTGCAGGCACTGAGTGCTCTCTGATGATCTGGAAGTGTCTTTCTAGAATCAATTCACAGAATGTGTTTAGACCAGAGGGCAACTTGCCTTAGTTCTAGAGCTTTCTGGGAGGCCTGTGCACTTTCTAGATAGATCCCTGTGGTCTGTTGATGCCAGAGGCCAGCCAGTGGAACTGCCATGAACTGTTATCTCTTTCATTTTGGGGGTGGTGGTGGTAGTGGTTATTTATTGCTGTAATTGGAATGTTGAAGAAACACGGTACACAGGACGATTTAGTTGGTTCTTTCTCTACCTCTTCAACTTTGTTTGGTTCTTCTTGCCTTTGCAGGAAAATTCAGGCCATTGCATATTTCTGGTCTTAGGGATTTAAAAAAAAAATCTTACGGCCACCTTAAGTAATGGTCTCAATTTTGTACTTAAAAGGATGAGTCCCTTAGAAGGATGTAAGAGTCTCAGCATCCACCTTCCATTAGAAATGACAGGTATTTCTGCACTAGCTCTTACGGTGGCAGAGAAGCTTCAGCTTGGGAAAGGGGTTTGGATGGATTCTCTTCTTCATGATTCTCCTTCCTCGTTCGTGAAACTTTTGACACAGCCCCTCTGAACTTGGAGAGTGGGCGGAGAAGAGTGATAAAGGATGTGCAGGAAAAATCTTCCTATCAGGTATTGCTGCAGCTGCCGTCAGGCCCTCTGGGGCTGGGCAATGTGTAAAGCTAATGCTTTTCTCTAGTGAGTTGCTTTTGTTCAGAGATTGTTCCTTGCTGAGGAATCCCTTCCATGTGGGTGATGTCCCCTCCCACATAGCTCATCACTGACTCTGAAGACCCCAGGAGCCCCGATCCCTGTGGCTTCTCTCTGCCAATGGCTGTTGGCCCAGGCATCACAATCAAACAGCATCATGGTCCCCTGCAGGGACAGATGGGTCCCCACCCAAAGATGGTTTTGTATGTCCACACTGATGAAGCCACACACCAAGGGGATGAAAAGGCTTTTAACTTACATAACTGAGGTCTCTGGGGAGAGCAGACAGGCCTCTTGAACAGGTCAGAAATGGCTTGAGAGAGCAAGGAAAGGAGACCGCTGGCCTGGGCTTTTACAGCAGGGACCTGGCTTGCAGGGTTTGAGGGAGTGCCCAGACTTTGTTACCAGCTTGTCCAGGTGTGGACCACCTGCAGAAGAAGGTTGGGGGAGGCTTGAGGGTGGTCAGCAGTCAGTCATCAAACATGGAGTCAGACCCCTCATCACACACAGGCCTGCACCAGCGAAAGCCAGCCTGAATGGGTCCATGGGATTCCCACACACAGGCACACTTTCCCCCTTGAACCTGAGTGTCAGCCAATCCCAACATGGCCACGCTTCCTTGGAATCCTGTCAGCAGTCGACCAGGCAGTCTCTAGGACTTCAGAAGTCTCAGGAGGGATCAGACATGTGTCTGTCCCCCCAGCTGCACCCCAGGTACAGGGGTTCATGGCACACTTTTCTCCCGACCCCTCTGGCCTCCCTCACGAGGTTCTAGGTGAGGGGCCGACACTCCCGCCTCTCATCACTGGAGTGAAACTCACAGTGTAGCTCATTCCTAAGAAATTCTCATCAAAACCCTTCCTGCCTCCTCTCCACCTCCCACTCTTTTACGTTTGTCGTGTTGAGAGGTCCATGAGCATTGGATCTGCTTGTGCTTCGGAGGCTGAATCCAGTGAGATTTATGTCTGGCCTTTCAGTTGGGAACCACCATCTATTGTACCTTGGGGCTACATTTAAACATATTGCTACATCTGTTTGTTTGTTTATTACTTATTCATGACACATCCTCCAATTACTTTCTCAGAGGGATTTGAGATGACTGAGGATATAAATTCATGTTCGGTCAGCCAGTTTCAAATACACTCAGAGACTTATTTCTTCAGTCTTCATTCCCTGAAAAGCACTGCATCCCCATGGGAAATGGGAAATGCCTATGATGTTCCTCATGGTATCTCAGAGTCACCAATAAAGGTGCTCAAGAGCGGGGAAAATATGTCTATAGGAAATATAATTCTTAAAGCGTTATTTGAGATCAATGAGTTGTAACTAGGTATACTCCGGAATCATCACTGGAGTTTAACATCCACGCACCGGGATCCACCCCCTTGGCATTCTATTTTAGTATACCTAGGGTATTTCTAGTACATCTAGATATTTGCACTGAAAAATAAAAGATGCACAGGTGATTCTGATGCATACCCTGGTTAATATCCTCCTTCTTCAAATCATATCTCATCTAATTAATCTCATCTGCAGGACTAAACTTCCTTATAGTTTTTATTTTGTTTTAAAATCTAGAATTTCACAAATAAAATGGAGCATTCCTTGCTGTGTCTTGCGCACAGTGGGATGTGTTTATTCATTCATCCAATATTTATAGTGTTACCTGCTGGGTCCCAGCTCCTGGGCTATTAGCACATCAGAGAGACCCCGGCTTTGAATGAAGTCAGAGTCATTGTCAGGAAGTGGCACCAGCTGACAGTGAAGCCTTGCTCCAGGGTAAGCTCCCTGGGGAGATCAATGATTTGTAATTCATCTCTGGAGTTAATTTACCCTTCAGGATGAAGTGCTCCACACAAAGGGCTGACATGGAAGAGACCCTACAAGTATGCACCCCGCTGTAGAGTGGTGAATGGCTTATTTGACTTTTAAAAGAATTCTTTTTTTTATTAAGACTTTACTTCCTAACTCAAATCTTCCTACCTAACACAATCAATGTGTGAGTAGAATTTCTGTCAGCTGCATTATTTATGAATGTATGAGGAGAGTTTACCACTTAATGTAGTCCTTTTGGTAAACTATAATTTTTTAGTAAAGAATCACTCAGAAAAAAAAAAAAAAAAAAAGAGTTTACCGAAATCTAGATGGAGGCAAGTTGGAGACTGAAGAGGAGTTCGGGACCTTCCAGCATCATCCAAGTCTCAGGCATCAAGGCTCCATTCTAAGATGGGGAATGTGGGAAGGGAAACCAGAGTATGGATTCAAAATACATTGTAGAGGGAGATTACTTGTGATGTTTCCCACTATCCAGGTTTTCTCAGCTTTCTTCCATTTGTTGTCAATCAATTCGTTTTGTGTTTACATATGTCAAAATAAATCAACTCCCTTTTTTTAAAACAGTGAGAAACATAGAAATATATATTAATATAGCAAAACAGGCAATATAGACAGAGCCTCCGACGGACGGTGCTCTTTGTCCCAGTGAAAGGTTTTCTGAAGATGGTATACAAGCTGGGAACTCACAGGATGGGTAGCACTACACTAAGGAATTATAAGCGGGTGGATGGTACACTTTGTGTACTTCTGTCCTTATCTGCCACTTCTAACGAAAAATGTCCTCCCCCCAGCTACATCCTCCCCATCTTTCACTGGACTGATTTTACCTTCATTCTCAACACTCTCGTTTGTTTTGTCTTGCAAGCTTAATTAAGGTTTAAGGTGGGCAGTGAGCTATTTTTAATAACGTGTCACAGTTGGAAGCTGGCCTCTTAGGAAGTGCAAAACTGGGAGGCATCTTGTCTGACTCTTTTGACTTGGTGAAGTGATTCAAGGACCCATTTAGATTTTGTTGAAATTATAGTAACATTTTAGAAAATGACACACGTAAATGCAAATGATGCACGCAAATGCAAGCATTAGGATGCAGGAGCCCTTGACCATCTGTGTTCACCAAATGAAGTGTACATTTCTGTGAATATAATGGATGCATTAAGGATTGGGAATGCTGGTAACTCTGTGTTGGATTAATGTCTAGAAACTTCTGATTATTTTTGAATACAGTGACTTAGAACACAGAAGTTTCTTTTTTCCCTTTGTCATTTTTATTACACTAGATATTGTGTAGTAAAGTTTCCACTGTAGAAAAATTAGAAAATGTTTTAAAAAATTGCCCCGATACCACCAGTCACTGAGAACCATGATGAATAATTTGGTTTATATGGCTATATAATTAGTTAAGAGGGTATCATATTATGTACTATTTTTATTTGCTTAGTTCACTAATAAAAACCTCATAGAGCAGTCCTTTTAAAATAAACAGTAATTCCAGATTTATTAATTGAGCATCTACTATGTACCAGGCATATGAGATAGGAAAAAATGGGGGAACAAAACTCCTCTCACAGAACTTATAGTTCTATAAATATAGATCCTTCATGAAGGATCATGGCAGATGTTGTTTCAAACTGTGATAACTGTGTGAAAGAAGCACACAGTGTGTGATGAGAGGATAAAATGGGAGGTGGGGCTGGTGTAATGAGGAAGGTCAAGGAGGTTCCCTGTGAGGGAGGGAGTTTTGAGCTGATATCTTAGGAATAATTGGGAGATAGCTAGGGGAGAGCTTGTCAGTCAAGACAGTGAAAATCGGTGCTGTTTCAAACTTACCTCACTACAATCTTAATAATGTAAGCTCAGCCCCTTTCTCTCTCTCCTACCCCCTTCACCCCTTTCCTCTTTTCTTGGGTAAGTGGCCTTGAGATCCATGAGTCCAGATCTGTGTCATCTTTAATTTGCTGGCCTGACTCTTGCTTCACATGTCCTTGCATCCCTGTCCTATTATGCATCCTTCTCTTTCCAGCATTGGTTGCTCCAATGCTAGGTCTTTTCTCAATAGGGGCTCCTGTGTTAGGAGAGAAACTTTCTATCTTCATCACCAGTTGCAGGAGGCCAAGATAAGCTTGTTCAATAACATGTGTGGTGTGATTGTGAGGCCCTCTTGATTGCAAGTGAGAAGAAGTTTCTTCCAACAGAGCCAGAGTCAGATTTGCCCAGCAGTTACGGGCTGATGCTGCCATTATGAACACAACTGAAGGAAGTGAGTGGTAAGATTTCCTAGGCCCTCTGGTGTGCGTCATACTTGTTTGGGAAGACCTGGCTCGTCCTCTTGCTAGATCTGTACTCAGGCAGGTTGCTGACCTGAGTTTTCTCATAGATAGTGTAGGGATGATGACACTGGTGTGGACTTCTGTCGTTTTGTCTGCTCAAAACCTCTTTCCTTGGGGAATGGTCCTTCACCATCTGGTGCTGGAGAAGCTGCCAATCACAAGACACACCTTTCTGGCCACAGGGGTGTTTATGGAACTCAGGCTTGGCCAATGGCAGTGACCCATGCTCTTGGCCACAGTGATCAGCCCCCGAATGGGAATGTGACTCAAGTGAGGTCAATCAGTGTCCTTCTTGGGGGTCTTATTTATAGTGAGAGAGACAAACCCAGTCTTTCTCCTTGTATCAAAAACTAAAGGGAGATGCGGGCAGCCATGTTTCCTATCACACAGGGGAAATCCTGTCTAAAGTAGGAAAGAATAAACCAAAAAGAGCTGAGCATAAGTGGGAGGGGAAGAGATAGAGTGAAAGCAAGAGGCAGAGAGGAGGTGGGGGGGGGGGTTCCAGGCTCATGACCCTGCAGGAGACCCTTGTCATCTCCAAGCCCACCTTCATCTCTAGACTTTCTTGTTATGTGTTTCTTTAAAATTCCTTTTTTTGTTGGTGTCAGTTTTGGTTGGGTTTCCATCACTGGAAACTAAAGCTAAAAAAAGGTCCTGGCTAAAAAAAATATCTACTTTATAGAGTTGTGAGAACTAAATTAAAATCTGTGTTTTGTTAAGTGCATAATCAGCATAGTATCTGGAGAATGGCAAGTACTTAATACCTTATGGTTAATGCTGTTGGTAAGACTTGTCTATGTCTTAGAATCTGGCTAGTAAAGGGTGGTCTGTGTGATCCAGCATCATTGAGATCATCCAGGAGCCCATTAGAATTGTCAAATCTTGGTTCCCATCTATAATCTGCTCAGCCAGAACATAGCATTTTGCAAAGTCCATGCATGAGTTGTATGCAAAATAAACTGTGAAAAGCACCAGCCTGGTATGGTGATGAGTTTTTAGATACAGCATCAAAGGCACAATCCATGAAATAAATAATTGATAAGCTGGATTTCATTAAAGTAAAAAGCTTCTGCTCTGCAAAAGACAGTGTCAAGAGAACGAGAAGACAGGCCAGAGGTTGGGATAAAATATTTACAGAAGACATATCTGATAAAGGACTGTTATCTACTATATAACAAGAACTCTTAAAACTCAACAACAAGAAAACAAACAACTCAATTAAAAAATGGGTCAATGACCTCATCACCAAAGAATATACAGAAATGGCAAATAAGCATATGGAAAGAGGTTCCACATCATATGTCATCAGGGGAATTCAAATCAATACAACAGAATACCATTACACACCTATTAGAATGGCCAAAATCCAGAACACTGACACCGAATTCTGGCTAGGATGTGGAGCAATGGAAGCTCATTCATTGCTGGTGAGAATACGAAATGGTACAGCCACTTTTGAAGACAGTTTGGTTGTTTCTGACAAAACTAAACATACTCTTACCACTCAATCTAGCAATCACATTCTTTGGTATTTACCCAAAGGAGTTGAAAATTTATGTCCACACAAAACCTGAATGTGGTGTTTATAGCAGTTTTATTCATAGTTACCAAAACTTGGGAGCAATCAAGATGTCTTTCAGTAGGTGAATGGATTAGTAAACTGTGGTATATCAAGACAATGGAATGTTATTCAGCAATAAAAAGAAATGATTTATCAAACCATGAAAAGACATGGAGGAATCTTGAATGTGTATTACTAAGTGAAATAAGCCAATCTAAAAAGGTTATATACTGTATAATTTCAAATATATGACATTCTGGAAAAGGCATATCTATGGAGACAGTAAAAAAAAAAAAAAAAAAAATCAATGGTTGCAAGGATTGAAAAAGTGGGGAGGGATGAATAGGTGGAGCCCAAAAGATTTTTAGGGCAGTGAAACTATTATATATGACACTATAATGATGGATACATGTCATTATACATTTTATCAAAACCCATAGAATATAAACTATGGACTTTGGGTGATTATGATGTGTCAATGCAGTCTCATCAATTGTAACAAATGGACCACTCTGGTGGGAGATGTTGATGATGAGGGAGTCTATGCATGTAAAAGGGCAGGAGGTATATGGGAAATCTCTGTCCCTAGCTCTCGCTTTTGCTGTGAGAATTGAATTGCTGAAACTACTATAAAAAAATAATGTCTTAAAAACAAACAAACAAACAAAAATACTGGCCTGGTCACACCAGACGCACAGGCAACAAAAGTAAAACTAGACCACTTAGACCACATCAAAATAAAAAAAAACTTCAGTGCATCAAATACATATGAACAGAGTGAAAGGGCAACCTACAGATTGGGAGAAAATACATATAAATCATATATCTGATAAGATGTTAATAGGCAAAATATTTAAAGAACTCCTAAAACTCAACAACAACAACAACAAAATCCTCCAAATAATCCAATTAAAAAATGAACAAAGACTTGGATAGACATTTCTCCAAAGATGATATACAAATGGCCAATAACCACATGAAAAGATGCTTAACATCACTGATCATGAGGGAAATGAAAATCAAAATCACAATGAGGTATCACCTCACACCCATTAGGATAGCTACTATCAAAACCCCCCAAATGTTTGATGATAAATGTTGGCGATGATGTGGAGAAATTGGGGTCCTTGTGCATTGCTAGTGGAAATGTAAAATGGTGCAGACTCTGTGGAAAACAGTCTGGCAGTTCCTCAAAAAAATTAAACCTGGAATTACCATATTATCCAGTAATTCCACTTTCAAATATTTAGTAAAACAAATTGAAAGCAGGCACTCAAACACATACGTGTACACCCATGTTCACAGCAGCACCATTCATATTAGCCAAGATATGGGAGCATCTCAAGTGTTCATCGATGGATGAATGGATACAGACAATGGAACATTATTCAGCCTAAAAAGAAAGGGAATTCTGACACATGATACGACATGGATGAACCTGAAGACATTATGCTAAGTGAAATAAGCTAGTCACTAAAAGACAAATATACTATATGATTCTACCTAGATGAGGTATCTAGAATAGTCAAATTTATAGAGACACAAAATAGAATGGTGGGTGCCAGGGACTGCGAGAAGGATGGTGAGAATGGGAAGTTACTGTTTTATGGGTACAGAGTTTTAGTTTTGCAAGATGAAAAAGTTCTGGAGATTGGTTGCACAATAATTTGAATACACTTAACACTACTGAAGTGTTCACTTAAAAATGATTGAGATGGTAACTTTCGTTATGTGTTTTTAACATAAATTTTAAAAAGACTAAGACAAATGGCAAAAAAAATTTAAACCTCTGGTCAACTGGGGGTCCTTTGATGAAAGGGTCTGAAGAAAGGAGATGTTACAAGTGTTTGTCCCACTGATTCCAAATAGAGACTCTCAGACGTGTGCCTCAGAAGTCAGAAAGTCAATGAGATGAAACAGTGACTTCATGGACAGGTTGACAGTGACAATATCACCAACAAAGATTTGACAACTAGCAGCCTTAGTCTGTCACCTGGCTCATAAAAGACTGTTCCTACTTTAAATTTGACTTGGCGCTTGGATAATTGTTACCTTGTTCTATATAGTAAATGTCGTCAGAATTCTTTTCTACCCTAACTAGGGCAAGTTCATTTCTGGAATAAATGCAGCCCTCAAAATACAGAGGGGCTCTGTTCCAGAAAAATTCATTTCTAGATCAGCTGAGTGAAAGTTTGAAAACAATTCTAGAAGTGGTCTTTAAGTTATAAGTTCTTTTGATACAAACCTTAGGAAAGTACCAATGACCTGACAGTTCTTAAAAGTAATTTCATTCACAACCAATGGTCATTTCTCATAGATAGAACCTTCTGTAGTTCAATCAAGGAAATTGGATATAGAATTCTAGGCCTAAGACTCTTCCCTCATGCTAGGATTCTGGTCAACGTAGTATAGGCACAGATTACTATCCAAACAGAGGTCAAAATACTATAATAATGGTTAGGAAAGTGACTGATGCCCACTCAAATGCATGGCTTCTGGGAAACTTTGATGGAGACACAGGCTTGACCTCAGAGTAGGGCCTCTGAAAAATATCTCCCCCAAAAGGTATCCATGTCCTAATCCCTGTGAAAGTTACCCTGTATAACAAAAAAGGGGGGGGAGGTCTTTGCAGATGTAATTAAGTTAAGGATATTGAGAAGGGCAGATTATCCTGGACTATCCAGGTGGGTCCTAAATGTGATCATATGTATTCTTCCTAAAAGGGAGGAAGGGGGAGATTTGACATTACACAGAGGAGAAGGTGACTTGAGGAAATAACAGAGAGAGATTTGAAGATGCTGGCCTTGAGGACTGGAGTGTCGTGGCCACAAGTCAAGGACTACCGGTGACCACAAAGCGAGAAGGAGCAAGGGACGGATTCTCCCCTAGAGCCTCGGGAGGGAACGCAGCCCTGCTGACAACTTGATTATGGGCCAACCATCCTCTTGCTTCCCCTTCTGCTCTCCTGCCCCAGGTGTGATCTTCCACAGAGGAGCCCCTCCCAGCCCCCAACCCAGCACAAGGGGCTCAGTGCTTCCCTCTCTGCCGGAGTGTGTGCAGGTGTGCAAGGGTTTTGCTTGAGGGGATAGGAGATCTCTAGGAAAATAGTACATTCCTGTATCAAAATAGGTTTGATGATACTCAGCTATTGATTAAGTACCAAAATTTTGAATTGTCTCAGCATTTGCCCAGAAGTGTTAAACCAGAGGTGACTTAGCTGTCTGGAAGAGTCAGGATCACATGTTTTTCCCCACCACCAGAGGAAATGAGGGCTCATGAGCATGGTGTATTCTGCTATGGAGAAATACACGTTGCATCTCTGCACATGTAAATATTAACCTACAAACACCCCACTGGGCAGAAGCCACGCCTGTCCCCAGAGGAGGGGACTCCTACATGGACTCCTTCAATTGACCTCCTTCCTACATGGACCACACTTTTGCTTCAGGTCAAGTTCTGAGCCTGGATCCAAACTGTTGCTTCTTGGAAACATGTTTGGTTTTACCCAAAGCACTCTTCATGAGCTGTAGCAACTTTTTCAGGAAAAGTCTATGTGTGTGGTGGGATCTACAATTCATCCCATGTATGCCCCATAGAAGAAAGTCCTTTTGCATCCTGCTTTTCCTGATATTCATTGACTGGTATTCATCACTAGCTATCTCTAGGCCAGGGGTAGATCCTGTTAATGGATAATGCAGGAAATTTTGCATACTTTATGCAAAAATGGTGGTCCTTTTAATGTCTAAGCCAACAGAACCTAAGATTTAGGTTTCCCTGCACTTTGTACTGAACTTACCACTTTATGCACTCTGAAAATGCAGGAGAGGAGATAGTGATGATGACAAAGACCTAGAGCTTCTTAGTCATAGGCTCTGAAATGGTCCGCTCTACTGAGGATCATCGGACGTTCTTAGCACGTGTTCAATTTTGGATCACACTGTGCAACCAGCCACCGTTCAGGTGGCAGACAGGGAGAGGGGGCTGCAACTGTAGTGAGTGACACTAGCTGAATGTTTGCAGTGACCTCACTCTTAAAGCAAAGTCATGGAGATTTTTCTGGTGAGCTTTGTGAGAGTTAGACAGCTACCTTGGCAGCTCTGAGAAAACTAGTGCTGTGCCCAGCTCCACATTGTGGTCTCTGTAACACCCTTAGGCTCTATCCAAGGGAGTGAAGCAACCTCCTTCTACCCAACCCGACCTCCCAAATTGTACCTTCGTTTGCTTATGCAGAATACCACTGGAATTAAAGCCACATGCCCATTCCAATATGGTCCTTCGTCTAAACAAGACCAATAAATGTGGGAAGGAATAGCAGCTGAGGGCCACTGCCTTTCAGAAAGTTTTCCATCTCCTTGCAGGCACACACATCTGTGTCTTGATCACACTCCTGTGATCTGGTCTTCCTGTGGCAATTGGGTCCATTGATCTCCTGTTTCTATTTTCAGTGTGTTCTCTCCACAAACACCTAGGGCAGTGCTTCCACACATGAAAGCATAATGAATACTTCTCTACCAAATTCTGGACCTCTCTGGAAGTGTCAGCCAGCCAGTACTTGAAACAAAGCCCAATTTCCTATTAATTATACGCAGCAATATGACTCATATAGAAGGAGCACAAAACAAATTGGAAAAAAATAAAATTAGGCAGGAGAAACTAAGGGAGTGAAATTGGACAAAGGTAATAGGAGAAAAAAAATAACCATTGTGATGAGTCTGAATGAACAGAGTAGACAGAGTGGGGAGGTGTTGCCTCCAGGAGGCTATCACAGAGAATAAGAAATCTAGGTGGAAATTATCACTGGCATATGAGTCATGGATAAATGAAATAACATATTTTGTTTTGTGAGATAAAGTGTCCAACCAATTTAGTTCACTGATTGGTTTTATTGTTTTGTTTTGTTTTTTTCCCCGTGGAAGAGACTGGTTGTCAGATTCTTCTTTTCTCATTAAGTTGCCTGTTTTACTTTAAGAATATTGCTACCCCACTCTTTTTTGGGGGGGGGGAGGTTGTCGGGATGCTGAATATTACACTCTGGGGCTGGGCTAGGAGGTGAGAAGACAGGGAACACAAGCTGACCTCAGAGAGAGTCAGAGCAGGTTCAAGTGCAGGACCAGTAAGTCAGGGACCAAGTGCTTATAGCTACCCCACTCTGAAAGACATACTGGAAGACTGGTGCAGAGGAGAGAAACCTGTCCTGGAAACATGACAGAATCTTCTCAGGTAGGATGACAGAGGGCCTTTGAGGAGCATAAGGAGAGAGGGGAAGGTAACAAAGAACATTGACAGCATTTATGAACTGATGAATTAGGGTGCCCTTTAGATTGAAAGATTCCTGGCCCCAGGATTATATTTTTCTGTGTGCTCTGCCCTCCAAGTTGGGAAGCTGGGAGTTAGGATACCCATCTAGTCTAATTCCACAAGAAACAGAGAATCAAAGAATAGGGAGCAGATCGAGAAGGACAATCCAGGAAACCAGTTCTTCCCAGCTTGATGGTCAGTCTCCTGCTTCTTCCAGCAGTGGCATCTCGCAGTTGATCTCCCAAGGTGTCCCAGTGCTGCCTTGGATCCTTTGGCAGCCTGAGAGCATAGGTCATAGTAGGGTCCTTCCCAAGGCTGATAGAGCCAAGACTTATTGAGTAGCTATCATATTCCAAGCACTTTACATACAGTCTAGTAATCTTTACAGCTGAGAAAACAGAAGGTGACAGAGTTAAGTGATTTTCCCAAGGTCTGGTAAGTGGTGAAGTTGGGATTTGAGGCTGTCTGTTGCACAAGCCTGCATTCTTTCCACTGAGATACACTGTCTCCTTCATAAGATAACGCTTTGTTCAGAGTGTGTAGTTGCATCAGGAAAACAAGCCTATGATACTGCATGATGTCACACTGTGCTGAGATGTTTATCAGTTGCTACTTTGAGAGAGAGTCCAGGTTTGCTGACTTTTCCTAGGATCCTTTCCATGTTTTAAAGCAAACATTTTGAAAGGTATTTTATGCAGACCCTATATCTCCTTCTTGAAAATTCTTTCCACAACCCTTCTTGGGTGCATACTAAGATCGGTTTCCATGTGAAGTTCTTAGAGATGATCAAACATACCACGCCTATGAGTGCAGCGGTACAGGTGGAGCACCAGAACCGAGAAAGAACATCAAACCTTCCACAACTATTTACTGAGTGCTCTGTCTCTCTCTCTCTCTGTCTTTCTCTGTCTCTCATGCACGCTTGCCTCATTTGGATTTTGAAATAAAGAGGATATCTCCTGTGTTTTCCTGTCCCACTTTCCCCATTCTTCTGCTGACACTACACCACTTTTTTTTTTTTTCCCCCTGGGTAACCATCTTTCCTCCACTCCTGGTCCATGTGACTCTAAGTGTGGCTTGACCCTGATATGAATGCATAAATCAGGCAGCTCCCGTGAGCATATTCCACAATCCTGTCCAGTGAAAGGTTTGGGAATGGGCATGTGATCCAGGTCAGACCATTCACGGGACCTATGGAGAAAGAATGCTCTCTTCTATGGTGCCTAAGTAGGTGATATGTACACCTGATTCTACTGGGCTCCCACAGCAGAAAGCCTGGCTGAGCATGAAGCTGACCTAGAAGAAAGAAAAACAAAAGGAGATGGACAAGCCCTGTTGGTAATTTTATATCCTGGGACCAGCCCGGGATCTGCGACATAGATCCACCAGATCTCCAACACAATCTTTCACCTTTGGTCATCAGGAATAGCTTGAACTGTTAACAACACGATACTCTGACTTTCACCTGCTATTGTTCTTGGGTGAAGAGCTTCTTTGGAGAGCCCACTGGAAGAGGGGTGACTGGCAGTTTAGGGGCCAGGCATCTTAGGTGTCTGGTCATAATCTCAGTCATAATACAGTTGGGCCTTCATATCTACTGGTTTCACATCTGTGGATTCAACCAAATTTGAATAAAAAATATTCAAGGAAAAGAGTTCCAGAAAGTTCCAAAAAGTAAAACTTGAATTTTCTGTGTACCGGTAACTATTTACATAGCATTTATATTGTATTAGATATTATAAGTAATCTAGAGATGATTTAAAATATATGGAAGGATGTGCATAGGTTATATGCAAGTACTATGCCATTTTATATAATGGACTTGAGTATCCTTGGATTTTGGTATCTGCGGGGGACCCTGGAGCCAATCCCCTGCAGAAACCGAGGGATAACTATACTGTCAAATGTCATCAAAACTCCTAGCAGAGGTCACAGCCATCATTTCCCCACTTGTATTCAGAAAGAATTTAAGTGTCAACAACATCAACAGTTATTTGCAGGGTCATGTCACTGGCTTTCTCATTGCATGAAACTGTTAATGAACTGAGGGTACAAAACTTGAAAAAGTGTGAAATGGAAATGCACCAAAACCTCTGTTTCCTGTGATGTTTGTATACAACCAATCAGTTGCAGTCTTCACCAATGACTTGAATTCAAAATAAAACAGTCTTTTCATTGTACTTTAAAAAGTACTTTTAAAAGGTACTTTAAAAAGTACCTACCACAGTCAGGTCTTTCAACTAATATAAAGAGTTAGCTGAGGATGTTAAGTGTAACTTTCCACCCCATTCTCACAGCATACAAAAAATGAATCATTATGCAAAAGCAACCTAAGGACTGATCTAGAAGTTCAAACCACAGATTACACTTTGGTGCTACCGGCTGCACAAGTATGGGGAAGTGTCATTTCAAATAAAAATAACAATATATATGAAAGTATATTTCTAGTAAGAAATTTCAGCTATGATGGCATCCATCCTTCTGCTGTAAATTATACCACATTTGCCTGCTGGCTTAAAGAAATCACAGCCCTGGAAACTCCTCTAGATGTAATCTTTGCACTTCTATGCAAAGTCCTGAGAGGAAAACACACTTAAAACACAAGAGTGTTCCCCTATTCAAGCTCTCTGTTCCCCAGGCGCTGTGCAATAATCTGTGCCCAGTGGCAGGAATAAGGCTTAAGCCATTAGCGTCATAAATTGCTTAAAGGACAAGGTGTAGGTGATATGAAAGATACATGGAGTGGAACTGAGCAAATTAGGCTAGTCCCTGTTGTTTTCATCTTTATTTATTAATGGCAATAATTCGGTCCTAATCTTTTGTTCAGCACTTCATCAATTATGTGGCATGCAAAGCTCTTCAAGCTCTCCAAATAATTTTCTTGACTTCCTTTTTCTTCTCCTGCAGAGACAAAATGCAGATGGCTCTAATTCCTTAGAATGGGGTCATGAGTAACCTCAACAGATTCTTGTGGTTCCTGCTGTTAAAAGGGTCTGTAGGAATTCATCATCTCCTCCCCCAAACGAGGACTTTTTTTAAAAATTAAGTTTTACTGGAGTATAGCTGCTTTACAATGTTGTTAGTTTCTGCTACACAGCAAAGTGAATCAGCTATACGTATGCACATATCCCCTCTTTTTTGGATTTCCTTCCCTTTTAGGTCACCACAGTGCATTGAGTAGAGTTCCCTGTGCTATACAGTGCTTTCTCATTAGTTACCTATTTTTATACATAGTAATGTATGTATGTCAATCTCAATCTCCCAGTTCATCCCACTCCCCTTTCCCCCCATGGTATCCATATGTTTGTTCTCTACATCTGTGCCTCTATTTCTGCTTTGCAAATAAGTTCATCTGTATCATGTTTCTAGATTCCACATATAAGTGATATTATACGATATTTGTTTTTCTCTTTCTGACTTAACTTCACTCTGTATGACAGTCTCTAGGTGCATCCACGTCTCTGCAAATGGCACAATTTCATTCCTTTTTATGGCTGAGTAATATTCCATTGTATATATGTACCACATCTTCTTTATCCATTCATCTGTCAATGGATACCTAGGTTGCTTCCACGTCCTGGCTATTGTAAATAGTGCTGCAATGAACATTGGAGCACATGTGTCCTTTTGGAATTATGGTTTTCTCAGGGTATATGCCCAGGAGTGGGATTGCTGGGTCATATGGCAGTTCTATTTTTAGTTTTTTAAGGAACCTCCATACAGTTCTCCATAGTGGCTGTACCAATTTACATTCCCACCAACAGTGTAAGAGGGTTCCCCTTTCTCCATACCCTCTCCAGCATTTATTGTTTGTAGATTTTTTCGATGATGGCCATTCTGACCAGTGTGAGGTGATACCTCATTATAGTTTTGATTTCCATTTCTCTAATGATTAGTGATGTTGAGCATCCTTTCATGTGTTTGTTGGCAATCTGTATATCTTCTTTGGAGAAATGTCTATTCAGGTCTTCTGCCCATTTTTGGATTGGGTTGTTTGTTTTTTTGATATTGAGCTGCATGGGTTATTTGTATATTTTGGAGATTAATCCCTTGTCAGTTGCTTCATTTGCAAATATTTCCTCCCATTCTGAGGGTCGTTTTTTCATCTTGTGTATGATTTTCTTTGCTGGGCAAAGGCTTTTAAGTTTCATTAGGTCCCATTTGTTTATTTATTTATTTATTTTCATTACTCTTGGAGGTGGGTCAGAAACGATCTTGCTGCAATTTATGTCAAAGAGTGTTCTGCTTATCTTTTCCTCTAAGAGTTTTATATTGTTCAGCCTTACATTTAGGTCTTTAATCCATTCCGAGTTTATTTTTGTGTGTTGTGTTAGGGAGTGTTCTAATTTCATTCTTTTCCATGTAGCTGTCCAGTTGTCCCAGCACCACCTATTGAGGAGGCTGTCTTTTCTCCACTATCCATCTCTAGAACATCTTCATCTTCTCAAACAGAAACTCTGTACCTATCAAACAACTCCCATTCCCTCACCTCTTAGTCTCAGGTAACCACTATTCTACTTTCTATTTCTTTAAATTTGCTTATTCTAGATACCTCATGTAAGTGGAAAAATGCAATATTTGTCTTTTCATCTTTGGCTTCTTTCATTTGGGATAGTATCATCAACGTTTATCCTTTTTGTAGCATGTATCAGAACTTCCTTCCTTTTTAACACTGAATACTATTCCATTGTGTGTATATATTAGATTTCATTTATCCATTCATCTGTTGATGGGCATTTGGACTGTGTCCAACTTTTGGCTATTGTGAATAATGCTGCCAGAGCATTGGTGTACTCTGTTTGAATTCCTGCTTTCAGTTCATTTGAGTATATACTTAGGATTGCTGGGTCATACGATAATTCTATGTTTAACTTTCTGAGAAACTACCAAAATGTCTTCCACTGCAGCTATACCATTTTACGTTCTCACCACTAGTGCGTGGGGATACCAATTTCTCCACATCCTCACCAATACTTGTTATTTTTCCATTTTTGTTTGTTTGTTTGTTTGTTTTGGTAATAGCCTTCACAACATAGGTGAAGTGGTATCTCATTGTGGTTTTGATTTGCATTTCCCTAATGATTAGTGATATTGAGAATCTTTTTTTTTTTTTTTAATATATATTATTTATTTATTTAGGCTGCACCAAATCTTCGTGGGATCTTTAGTTGTGGCATGCAGACTTCTTAGTTGCGTCATGTATATGGGATCTAGTTTCCCGACCAGATATTGAACCTGGGCCCCCTGCATTGGGAGCATGCAATCTTACCCACTGGACCACCAGGGAAGTCCCAAGAAACTTTTCATGTGCTTATTGGCTATTTGTATGTCCTCTTTGGAGAAATGTCTATTCCCTTCGCCATCTTTTAAATTTCTTAATGTAAATTCATGTCAGTGATACTGAGCAGGACCCAATGGGGCTCCTGGGCACAAAAGCCTTTCTGTGTCCTCCATTTCTTGATTACAGGAAATAGGCTTCATTCAGCCTCTGTGACCTTCCCTGAGTTCCAATGGGCAGGTTCAAAGAGTTGCTAATTAGGGAAGGGAAGGGATGTGGAGACAACGGAGGAACAGTCAAGAGAAACAGTAGTGCAGCCTTGGGGCAGGGTCCTGGTTCCCCATAAAGGGATACACACAACAATACCTTTGAGCTGTTTTGGACATACTGGAACCCCCACCAGGTGGGAGAAGTTAACTGTATGCTGCCCACAAGTGTGTAGACCCCAGACCTGCTGGAACCAGAAGGTTGGTGATGCTGACTCCCACTTACCTCACCACCAACCAGTCAGAAGAATGTCCATAAGCTGATCATGCCCTCTTTGCACCATTACTATAAAATTCCTCACTACTCCCTCCAGGTTGGGGCACACAGTTTTGAGGGCATCAGCCCACTGTGTCCCCCTTTGCCTGGCAAAGCAATCAAACTCTTCTTTTCTACTTTACCCAAACTCTGTCTCTGAGAATTAATTCAGTGTCAGGTTACAGAGTCTGGCTTTGGCTTCATAAGTTCTTTTTAATTATTTAATTCCTGGTCAGCTTGACTGTAGGGAGGGACGGTGCTGAGCTTGTTGACTCAGAAAGACTGGCTTACTGCATGGCAGGTTTTTCTACTATAAATTTAAGTTTCCCTGTGGTTTATACTTCAGTCTTCTGAGCCTGACCAACGTGAGTTCATACCTGGAAGATGGATTTGCTCTTGAGGTGTTGGCAAATCAGATTCTGAATTTGTGATGTAGAGGCCTAAACCCAGACCACTGTATATTCCCTACTGTGACGAAAGACCCCCTCTGAGGGTCTGGGGAGAGAACTATTGGTTCTCCATGATTTTTAGATTCACCTAAAAGCTGTCATATTTCAGCTACTTGGAAACCACATGTGACCAGTGTCTCCTGTCTGGAGCAGTACAGACATGGAGCTTTTCCTTCATCTCAAAAGTGCTACTGGGTAACGCTGATTTAGAAAAAAAGAGCGTTTTAAAAAGAGCATTGGAAAGTGATCATGATAAACAAAATACAACGATAATAATAAAAAAGGACTCTAGGATTAAGAAACAATGTTAGAACAGAGTTGAAATAAACCCTATACTTTAACGACTAGGGAAGAGCCCATTAGTCTTCTGTGGTATAGAATCATTTGTAAAATGAGCCTAATACTAGTGAGCATGTCACAGGGCTGATGTGACAATTAGTGAGGATTAACAGCCTAGCACATAGTAAGCATTATATAAGTATGTGCTGACCATGGAAATTCACTGCTCAATTCTCCTGCTGCTGGGAATGCTCACCCTGAGGCCATGCTTCCTGCAGGCAGGTCCCAACCAATAACAGAGTGTGACAGGGTGTTAATGCACCCACATTGGGCAAGATGTGAGATCCCCATTGGTCTGGGCGAAACGTTTTAGAGCTGTGCTATAGTCCAAGACTCTTCCTAATTCAACCCTTCTTCCTTCCTGCTCTCCTTTGCCAGGTGCCAAACTTGCAACATGGTTTGCAGGCTCTCCCCATTTCCATCTTTTCCCATTTTTCCCTTAATACGTCTCTTGCATGTCTAATCTTGTCTTAGCATCTGCTTCATGGTAGATCCAAAGTGAAGAAATTGTTCGCTGCTATTAGTATTCTTTCCAGGAGACATGTCTTCACCTTTCTGCCATGTGAAAACTCTTAGCAGCCTCTTTCCATCAAAACTCCCACATTAGCTAAGCGACTAGTATTTCTTCCATTTCTTCTGAGCCTCTTGTGATCTTCTCAGCTCTTCAAGCACAGGCTGTCAAGACATCTTTTTGGTGCCTCTAATTTGGGGCTCTTGGAAGGGACATTCTAAGGTACATTCATCTCTCTGAAATACATTCAAAATCCAGATGTTACCTATTATTTTCACCTTTTGAAATAGGTTATTTATTTCTAATTGTTCTACTAGAACACCTGGATTTTTAATCGCCAGTTTCATGAAAAAAACTGGAGATAGTATTTTTTCCCCAATTCCAGAAACTTCCTTCAACCTTCTTGTCTTCTTCTCCAGCTTGGTCAAAACACAAAAGAAAACCCTTGTAAGCAGTGGACCTGAGCTTCAAGTTTTCAATCTGTCACCCAATCAATGTTCAGTTGTTTCCTTCCGCAGAATTTTACTCCTTCATTGGTCCCTATCTCCTCTCCCAGGGCCATGTCTATCCAAATTGTCACCATTACTTACTTACTTGGACAAAACCCAACATAGATGCCATTTTTTCCCACAACCTGCAACACAACCTGCATGTTGTGCAAGGTAAAAATAAAATTAAAACTACCATATGACCCAGCAATTCCACTCCTGGGTATATAGCTGAAAAAACTAAAAACACTAACTCATAAAGGTACATGCATCCCAATGTTCATAGCAGCATTATTTATAATAGCCAAGATATGGATGCAATTTAAGTATCCATCAACAGATGAACGGATAAAGCAGAAGTGATATATATATATATATATATATATATATATATCCATTCATATATATATATGTGCATGTGTGTATATATGTATATATCTTATGGCTGAGTGATATTTTATTGTGTGGAATATATATATATATATATACTACATATATATATTACAGCTATATATATATATATAAAACAGCTACATGTAAAAGAATGAGATTAGAATATTTCCTCACATAATATACAAAAATAAACTCAAAGTGGATTAAAGGCCTAAATGTAAGACCGGAAACCATAAAACTCCTGGAAGAGAACATAGGCAGAACACTCTGACATAAATCTTAGTAATATTTTTTTGGATTATCTTCTAAGGGAAAAGAAATCAAAGCAAAAATAAAAATTGGGACCTAATTAAACTTAAAAGCTTTTGCATAGCAAAGAAAACCTACCGAATGAAAAGACAACCTACTGAATGGGAGAAAATATTGGCAAATGATATGACTGATAAGGGGTTAATATCCAAAATACATAAACAGCTCATACAACTCAATATCATAAAAATAAAGAACCCAATTTAAAAAATTAGCAGAATAGCCAAACAGACATTTTTCCAAAGAAAATATACAGATAGCCAACAGGCACATGAAAAGATGCTCAATATCGCTAATCATCAGAGAAATGCAAATCAAAATCATAATGAGATATCATCTCGCATCTGTCAAAACGGCTATCATTGAAAAGTCTACAAATAACAAATGATGGCGAGGATGTGGAGTTTCCTCAAAAAACTAAAAATAGAACTACTGTATGATCCAGCTATTCCACTGCCGTATATGTGCCTGAAGAGAACAAAAACACAAATTTGAAAAGATACATGCACTTCAAAGTTTTTATCAGCATGTTTTTTACAGTAGCCAAGATATAGAAGCAACCTAAGTGTCCATCAACAGATGAATGGATAAAGAAGATGTGGCACATATATACAGTAGAATATTACTCAGCCATAAAAAGGAACGAAACTGAGTTATTTGTAGTGAGGTGGATGGACCTAGAGACTGTCATACAGAGTCAAGTAAGTCAGAAAGAGAAAAACAAATACCGTATGCTAACACATATATATGGAATTTAAAAAAAAAAAAGAAAGAAAAAGAAAAAGAAAATGGTCAGAAGAACCTAGGGGCAAGACCGGAATAAAGATGCAGACCAACTAGAGAATGGACTTGAGGATACGGGGAGGGGGAAGGGTAAGCTGGGGCAATGTGAGAGAGTGGCATGGACATATATATACTATCAAATGTAAAATAGATAGGTAGTGGGAAGCAGCCACATAGCACAGGGAGATCAGCTTGGTGCTTTGTGACCACCTAGAGGGGTGGGATAGGGAGGGTGGGAGGGAGGGAGATGCAAGAGGGAAGAGATATGGGGACATATGTATATGTATAACTGATTCACTTTGTTATAAAGCAGAAACTGACACACCATTGTAAAGCAATTATACTCTAATAAAGATGTTAAAAAAAAAAGATGTGGTATATTCCTATTTATATTAGCCATAAAAATGAATGGAATTCTGCCATTTGCAACAATGTGGATGGACCTAGAGAGTATTATGCTTAGTGAAATAAGTCAGACAGACAAAGACAAATACTGTTATCACTTATATGTGGAAAATAATAGAAACAGACTCACAGATATAGAGAACTAGTGTTTTCCAGTGAGGAGAGGGAAAGGGGGAGGGGTGAGATAAGGTTATGGGATTAAAAGATACAAACTACTATGTATAAAATAAATAAGCAACAGGATATATTGCACAGCACAGGGAAATATAGCCATTATTTTGTAATGACTTTAAATGGAGTATAATCCATAAATATATTGAATCACTATGTTGTACCTATGACACTAATATGATATTATAAATCAACTATAATTCAATTTAAAAAATAACAAAGTTATTTGGTAACCTGTTAGTGTGGAATACAGTGCATGCACACACACAAAGACATCCTCCCCAGAACATAGCAGCATAGCTTAAGAGCACGTATGATGTGGTACAGAACCAAGAGTCTGTGAAGAACAAAGTCTTTGTTTTTGTGTTTTCCCCCCTCATAGCTCTATTTCACACAAAATGTATAAAAACCATTAATTCAAGGGCAAACAAATACTGAAAGCATAAACACATTTTCAAGAAGCAGTAGACAAGTTAATGAGCAGTGCTCACTCTGCATTAGTGGCTCCTGTGAAAGGGTGGCATCTGGGGGATGCACTGGAAGGCAGGTTGGCCCGGGGCTGGCACAATCATCTACCGGTCGATAATACAGCTCCTCTCGGTGCTTAATTAAGTGGTTCCGATTGTTCGCTGAGTATGAGAAAATGCATTTGGAGATTCACGCTGGTGGTTCTGCCCTCCCAATTAATCTAGTTACAAATAGGTCCTTAACCAATTCACTTTTTCATTATTAAGAGGACAAATCACAACATAGCATGAACTAGAAGTAATTTAGCATGGCAAATACTTTAAAACGTAAGTGGAGTTGAAATTAAGTTCACTTAAACCCCAAGAGCAAATTTGCTTCCTGTTTCGGGACCCTTGCGTTTCCAGGGGATTTCACAGGGCACAGCATTTTCCTATCCCAGGTGAGGCTCATCAATGGGGCTGACATTTCGTCATCTCCCGGAGGGTTCAGGATGGCCCCCCACAATCTGCCTCGGCCACTACTGCTCCAACCAAAAGAGCAAACTGTGCACCTACAGGTCAAATTTATGTTCAACTATCAATATATGTACTATCACCATTATGAATGTGTGTGTGTGTGTGTGTGTGTGTCTCCCTCCCTCCCTCCCTTCCCTCCTTCCTTCCTTCTCTCTTTCCCTTCTGTCTCTTACTCTTTCTCCTTCTCTCCTGGGTATCTGACAGAGAAAGAGAGAAAGAGAACCACCTTCCTCATCCAAAATCATACCTAAAAGCTAAATTAAATAATCATATATATTTAAAGTTAACAAATGGATTTAAAACTCAATAAACTTCTTCATTTAAAATATTTTTTAAAATTCTTTGCAATTTCATGTTCTCTGCAGATATTAGAGTTTTTAAAGGTAACATATTTTCATCACATTGAGCAACATTTACAAACATCCATTTTTAAAATGCTCTCTCTATAAGCAGTCCTTCCCTTCCCTTCCTCCCTTCCTCCCTCCCTCCCTTCCTTCCTTCCTTCCTTCCTTTTTCTTTGTTTGTTTTTTATTCCTACCACCAAAGTAGATTGGGAAAGAAATTTTCTATTCTATCCCTCTCAAAACATAAACAAATGCAAACCCCAAGCAACAAAAGTTCTTTTCATAATTTGTTCTTTGAAAGTGGTAGATGATATTTTGTTGCTTTGTAGTGTTGGAGGGAATGGGAATGGAAGACTTTTTCTTTTCCCTCTTTTTTATTCAGTTTACATTCAGTTTTAAATTTTATTTCCCCCTTCTCATCCTTACTGATTTAAAAAGGGATTAATATTCAACATATGTAACAGCTCATACAACTCAACATCAAAAAAAAAAAAACCAAACCAAACCAAACCAAAACCCAAAAAAACCAAACCAAAATTTTAAAAAAGGAAAAAATATTGAACATCTACATGCTTCTAAAAGTCAAAAGTACACATTAAGTTAAATTCAGAGAAGTATTATTCTCTCCTAGATACCTTCATCTTATGTCCTTTACACCTTACAGATAATCAGTTTTCTTGTTTTCCAGTTTCTCCTCCCTGTGTTTCTTTGAAGTCATTTCTTAATTGTCATTAAAGCATCACCTTTCTTTTCAAAGGGAATGTTAACTTTTCAAAACATCTTCTTAGTAGTGTATCATCGTCACTTATTTTTTCTGGAACACTTGTCATTGCATAAAGAAAACATATGTGATTATTTTTTTAATTTTGACAACTCTCTTAAGTATTCTGTCATCAAAAAGCCAGTGAAACTTTACCCTCAGGGACAATTTTCCTGGTTATTCCTGACTCATTACAAAGTGTTGCACAGATTCTACTACCTGATGCAGGTTGTGTCAGGCACACTCTAATGTGGATCCTATGATCCGGACCTCTTAATACACACTTCCCTGTAGAACCCCCTCCCCTTGAGTGTGGGTGGGACCCGTGGCTTGCTTCTAACCAGTAGAATATGACAAAGGTGATGGGCTGTCACATCTATCATTATATTACATAAGATTGTAACTTATGTCCAGCTAGTGACTGTCTCCACTGACTCTCTCCCTTGCTGGATTTGATGAATTAAGTTGGTGTATGGAGAGTCCCCTGTTGCCAGGAACTGAAGGCAGCCCCCAGCCAACAACAAGCAAGTTGCTGAGATCCTCAGTCTTACAGCCAGTGAAGAATTGAGTCTTCCCAACCACAGATCCTTCCCCAGTCGGGCCTCAGATGAGACCCCAGCCCTAGCCTTCACCTTGATTGCAACCTTGAGAGAGACCCTGCTGCAGCAGACCCAACTAAGCCATGCCTGGACTCTTGACCCCAGAAACTATGAGATCATGAATGTGGGCTGTTTTAAACCAATACGTTTGTGGTAATTTGTTATGCAGCAATTAATAACAAATGCACAGGTTTTACTTTTATAGATGAAACAACATTTGCTGCAGCAGCTTGCTTTTGAAGGATGCAGTACATAAACTTCACATGTGGGGCTGTCTCTGTAATCTTCACCTAGAAATGGTTCTTTAAAATTCCAGGCAAAGCAGCCACTCCATCAGGGGTTCCACTATGCTGTTTTTCCATCAAGCATTTCTATTTTACAAATTACTCTTATGAAGATGTCTTCTCCAATAAAGTTTTCAGTTGGTGGCTCATAAAAAAATGTCATTTATTATTCATCTCCTTACTGGAATAGAATGTAGCAAATACATAAGTGGAGGTATTGAAACATCTCCTTACTGGAATAGAATCTAGAAAATGTATAAGCTGCTGAAGTATTGGAAACATCTATGCTTTCATTCAACTCTATAGCTAATATTCTCTACCACATAATTTATTCTAATACTTTTATCTTAAAATGTTAACAGTGTTTCCTAAATCCCTTCCAGATTTGTTGACAAAGGAAAGTAGTTTAATTTATTGGTATGTATTGATCCCTATGTATCTGTTTAGCCATTTTTCCTCAAAAGGTTGAATGAGTGCTTTCCTAATGAGGATTTCGCTACTGAGTAAGAGACTTCAAAGGAACCTCTAAACAATTATCATTAAGATTAATGGTATTTTTGAAATATTGAGTATCCAGTAACTTTATACACAACAAAGAAAAATTAGGCAGTGTCTTTATGTTCTGGTTTTTAAGTGTGTTCGTTTTTTAGTTTTTAAGTGTCTTGCTAATTGATGGCATTAATAATTACCAGCTCAAGGCTCAATTATACACCTAGAATAAATTTCACTATTAAAGGAAAGTGAAAATGGTTTTAAATCCAAGTTGCAAACGCAATGTTCTCTTATCTGGTTTCCCTGCTTCCATCCTCACTCCCCATTTGTCAATTCTCAGCTAGAGGACCATTGAAAAACCCATCCTGTCACATCCCTGTGCGGATGGTCCAGTACCTCTCATTTCATTCACAGTAACAGCCCAAATATTTCCAGATCCCTACATGACCTTCACTCTTTTCAGTCCCAATGATTGGACTGCCTCACACCCCACTTTCCTTCTCACTCACTCCTCCCCAACCAGGCTGGCCTCCCAGATTGAGCAAAGTGAGCTTCTACCCCAGTCCTTTGCTGCTGCACTTTCTTCTTCTTGGAATGCTCCCCCTCCAGTATCCATAAGACTCATTTCCTTGCTTCCTTTAGGGTCTGCTCAAACGTCTCCTTATCAGAGAGGTCTCCCCCTCTATAGCTACATACAGATATGTAGCTATAGCTATGTATAGACGTAGCTATAGAGATAGATAGATAGACAGATAGATAGCAATTCCCCAGATACTCCTATCCCCACCTTGCTCTTTTTTCCATATAGCATCTCTCATATCTGACATTGCATATATGTACTTGTTGTCTCTACATGAGAGTAAAACTCTTTTGTCCACTGTTCTATCCCCAGTACCTAGACTGTATCTGTCTTATAGAGGATGCTCAATAAATATTTATTAAATGAAAGAATACATTCAAACAGCCTTCTTGATAATATAGAATTTTTTGATTCTTTTTATTTGAATTTGGGTTGGGCTGTCATTGTTTTTATCATGTGATATGGTCACAAAGAGGTTACCATAGGGATAGACATTTTAGCTGTCATTGTGTGGCATCTGTGCATGAATGCTGATTTACCTTCTTCAGAGGGTGTAAGTAACCTTCTGATCGTCTTCAGAAGGAATTTTCTTTACCTAAGCTTCTAGAAGAGTGTGCTTCCTTGAGCTCTGTGTGCAATGTCAGCCTGTTCTCAAGATGTGCAGTGAGGTCAGTGGAACCATCTAGAATGCCATGAGCCAAATGCACTGTCTTTTCTGCATTAGGGATGTGCTGGTACCAATAACAACAACAAACCTCAAATCCTTGCTTCACTCCAATAAAATGAGAGGCCCACCCTATGTGGTCTCAACCTTTGTTGTCACCTAACAGTCACTACCCTGGATTATTAATGGGCTGCCTTCTCCAGCCCCTCATTACTTCATATGGCCCAGCCTGTGGTCTCTGTATTTCTTACCTACCAACTCCTCTGATTTCTGACAACTCTAAGTATCCTCACACTGGCCTTTCTCAGTTTGTGTATCCTCATGTCAGGTAGGCTGCTACCCACTGCCCTCCACTGAGGGCATCTTTCCTCTTTCTGGTAGTCAGTTCTGCCTTTTCTAAGGGTACTTGGCATCAGTGAACTGTAATTGGGCAAAGCCATAGTGAGCAGGGAGAGGGGAAAACACAATTCCTGCTGGGCCATTCTAGACCTCTATTTAGAGAAAAACATTGGGGCTAAGGGTTCTTGCACAATGGTTTGCTGAAGTTATGACCTTGGACAAGTCATTTAATGTATCTGAAGCTCAAGATTCTTCATCTATAATTGTGTCCTGTCCCCATATGGTTGTTGTAGGCATCGGAATGTGTCCACCATAAAAGGCCAAGGACTTGAAAATGTGAGCTAATGTCATTGCAATATTATCCAGAAGGTCCTGTTGGCTTTTAGTCCCTTTACTTTAAAATTTGCTTGCTATATTATTTACACACAGCTTGCATTTAAAAGTGTCCACCTCCCTTTTCTGTTTCTCCTAAAAACACAGACATCAATTGATCTTCTAGTGACGCTCTGTTGTTGTGATAACCAAGGATTGGTAGATCAGCTATTTGCCTTCTTGATATGAAGCAAGCACACAGCTGTTTGCCTGGCACATTCTTCACCATTTCAAGGTATTCTTTTACTCCTGCTCATCTGTGGCATTAAAGGTCCTTTCAGTGAGCACACTGGGATGGAAGGGTGTCTGCAGATTTCAAGGTTAGGGGAGCGGTTAGACACAGCACTTGGTATGATTTTATGCATGAACATACCAGCTTTTTGCAGACACAGACTCTTCAGACTGAAAATAAATGCCACTGGGTACAGAGTCTCACATTTTTATGGTACATTAATGCTGATCTTGTGTTTGCATATCAAAGAAAAATGGCTGAGCAGACATTTTAATATAGTGGAATGATTATTGGTTCTCAGCACGCAGGCAAGTACATCTGTTTAGTCTTTGGGATTCATTACAGTAAACTAATGGACATGTTGACGAGGGTAAGTGTGAGTTTAATGTGTAGAATAAGAGACAATCTTGAGCATTTATGAAGCCACCACCTCTAGTGAGCTAAGTGAATTTATCTGTATTCAACTTTTCCATTTGTAAAGTAGTGGTACATACATTGCCCAGAAGTCTTGAAGCTCTGCTCTGAAGGACAAAGGTCAGTCGAGAGAACTGGTTGCTAGATTTCTCCTAAACAATCCCTCCAGGCATGTGATTCTTCACTGGGCAGAGGAAAGGGCTGATTTAAGGGAAATGGGGGGTGGGATGGAGTGAAATGTAAGATGAATGCTAGCTTAACCTGTCACAGCCTACAACAACCCCCTTGAAGCTTATGAAAACTATTCATTGTGCATATGCACCGTGGTGAGAAAAGTTTGCACAACGTTCAATAAGTATTTATAGAATTAATGAATTGAAGTTAGGATCAAAAGGGAGAGAATGGAGCAACAGTGTAAGAAACATTAGTTTCAGATGCCTATTTTCGCCCACGGTCATGTTCTCTTTTCTATCTGCCCAGAGAGCCCTGAAGAGCTTCTCCACAAAAGGAGATCCAAGGGTGATTTCAAGTTCTGGATGGGGTCCGCAGGCCCAGAAATCAAGTTTCCAGGGCTTCTCAGACTTGTTTATATATTTTGTCCAATGTCAAATATTAGACGACCTTGATTTATGAAAGAAATTCCTGGTTTAGGAAAAATGTTTTGGATACAGAAGGAAAACCTTGTTGTGTTTTTGTTTTTTTTTTCCAAAAAGATCATTAATTTATTATTTATTAATCAAATGCATATTCTTCTCAAGACAGAGGGCCAGGTCCTATAGGAAATATGGTGTATTATTCTTTTCACTCAGTAATTTTTTTTTTCACTCAGTAAGTTTTTCATTTGCCTGATAACTCAAGATACTGTTGTAGGAAGCAAAAGTATGGATGAAAAATGGTTAACAGTCAAGGCATAGCACTGAATCCGTTTCCTAAATAGACCTGATTCTTTTCATTCTTTATTCTTAAATTATTTATACCATTTTTCTTTGACTTTTTTTCTTTTTTTAAAATAGGTATTATTCAAGCATGGTGCAAAATTCAACAGGGACAAAGGATCCACAGTGAAGTTTCCCTCCTACCTATGTCTCCCAACTACCCAGCTCCTATCCTCAGAGACAGCTATGTTATCAGTTTTTTACTTATTCCCCCAGAGGTATCTTCTAAGTATTTTAAGACAAAGTGAGAACATAAGAGAAGACAGCTCTTAATCATAGCCACTCAATACTTCTCTTCCACATGCATTCTTTGTGGAGTCTTATTTGTCTTCTCTGGGGATCTGGGATGGGGGTGAGAGTGTCTAAAATTTGAATCCTCTTAGGAGCAGATCCTAAGAAAGCACATTTTCCCCATCTTCTGGAAGCTCAGGTCAGGTAAGTGGATTCAGAGGTGGAGTCGATGGTGAAAGTGAGGTTGTGGGGTCCATGGCAGGCACTGGGAAAACGAAATCTCTCCCAAACCCAGCGAAATCCTCCCCCAGCATAAGTTGAGGGTCACACAGCAGGTGACCCTGGGGCACAGCTGGTGATACAAGGCCTTGCAGTCCACATTCTAGGGTCTGAGGATAAGGAGGTCTTTCTTTTCCTGTTGGTAGATTCCTTGCAAACTTTCAGGTCTCACTATGATTCGACTCTCACCAACACCTCTCAGGTGAGGCAACCAGGATAAGTGTGAGGGGGCCCAGGGCATACAGGTGTGTTGTACAATTTCTTGGTCTGTCAGGATGATTCTTTTTGATCTACCAAGACTTTCACTGAGCAGATTGTCAGAAATCCTGAGGTGACTGTTGACCGTGGACAGATCTAAGGTCACGTGTCCTTGGAATTTCAACGTCCTTGAGTTCACGACAGACCCTCCTTCAGTTGGGGCTGCAGCTCTTGGACTGGAAGGCTCATGGTTCCAGCTGGAATCTGGCTCTGATCTTAGAGATATATCAGGACATCAGGGGCAAGACACAGCATCACCTGGGGGGTTCCATCTCCAGGTGGCCCGTAGATGAGTGACAGAATCTGTGTTCACATGCTGTGGACAGGGGCTTCTGGAAGTGGTTCAAGAAGATGTGGTGGCTCCAGGTTTCTTTCGACCCTTCAGGCCTGGCCTCCCTGCTGTGTCAGGACCCTCCTCCACCCACATACTGGAGACTTCTGTCCTAGGTCACACTACACAGTGCTTCCCTTTACCTCATCTTTTCTTTGATTTCAGGGAATAGACTTAAGAGTAAAGGAGAAGGGTGTTCACTTCAGTGAAGACCGAATCACTGGTCCTTTGCAGTTTACATGTGTTTTCCCCTCTAATATTTTACAATGTTGAAACCATTTTTATTATGAAATATAGCACACTACAAAAAAACTGTACGAAACGGAAATGTACAGCATAAGGATGCATCACAAAGCGACCCAGACCAACCATCGCAGGTACCGCAAAAGCCACCCATCACCCCTCCCATCACTGCCGCTCCCTCTCACCCAGAGAGCACCACCATCCCTACTTTCATAATCTCCTCCTTGCTTTGATTTATTCTTTGACCTCTTAAGCCACAGAAACACTGTGGCTTAGTTTTGATTTCTTTATGTAAATAAATTATACACATCATGCCTTGTTTTGTATCTGATTTCTTTCACTCAGTAGGTTTCTGAGATTCCATGTTGTTATATGTAACTAGAGCTTGTACATTTCTTATTACTTCTTACTGTTTGTCCATATTTATTATTATCTATAATATACTGCTATTTATTTATCACTATTACTGTTTATAGATACGTGGGTTGTTTCTAGCTTTCTACTCTAAGAGTAATGCTGCTGAAAACATTCTCTCTTGGTGCATATGGACACATTTACATTTGGTATATACCGTGGAGTAGAATACCTAGGAGTGGAGACAGAGATTCATGTTTGCCATTAGTAAATAATGCCAAACAGTTTTCTAAAACAGTGGTACCAATTTACACTCCTACAAGTGAGTGTGTTCCCATTGCCTCATGTCCACATCACCACTTGACATCATCTGATGTTTTCATTTTTGCCTTTCCACTGGGCATGTGTTACTTCCACATTGTGATTTTTGTCTTATATTTCCCTGTAAAATTTCGTGTATTTATTGGCCACTTGGGTATACTCTGTTCAAACCTCTTGCCTACATTTCTATTTTGCTCTTTCTATTCTTCTTGATTTATGGGAGCTCTTTATATATTATGAATATAAGCCCATTGTAGGCTTTATAGGTTGCAAATTCCTTGTCACCTCTGTGACTATGATAAAAAATAATTATTTTTTGGTTTTTAGAAGTTATTTTTTTCTCCATTATGAACCTAGACATTGCATTAGTTTTCAGTGGCTGCTGTGACAAATTAACACAGACTTGGTGGCTTGAAACAACAGAAATATATTCTTTCACAGTTCTAGAGGCCAAAAGTATGAAATCAAGGTGTCTTCAGGGCTGTGCCCTCTGCCTCTTTCAGCTTCTTGTGGCTGTCCACATTCCTTGGCTTGTGGTTACATCTTCCTCCATCTTCACATTGTCTGTCTTCTCCTCCTCTATCTGTTATAAGGACACTTGTCATTGGATTTAGGGTCCACCCGGATAATCCAGGGTAATCTCATCTCAAGATCCATAACTTAATTACATCTGCAAAGAACCTTCCCCCAAATACAATCACAATCACAGGTTTCAGGAGTTAAGACGTGGACATAACATTTTGGGGAACACCACTCAATTCACTATTGAAGTTATATATTCACTTACTATTCTTCTAGTGACTATAATCCAAGGTAAAATACACTCTCCTGACTTATTAAAGACAAATATTGTGCCTCTATCTCTTCCCAGAAAATTCAAGGACAGTAGAATACTTTAAATTCATTTATTACCCTCATGAACTACATATTATTGCTGAAGTGTATTTTTATATGTTTATTGTAAGCCTAAAAGGACAGTATTATCATTACTTTACGCAGTTACTACATGGACAGCACAATAAAGCCAGCAGAAGCAGTAATTTTGCTTGATGTATCCAATCAATGGAATAAGAACAATTTTTTTCCTTCATGTGGAAAAGGATCAATCGAATTTCATTTTCCCATATGAATTTTATTTCTTCATCCATTTGTTTACTCCAGAAATGATTATTTAGTACCTCTTATGCACCAGGGAATGGGAATAGAGGAAGAAGAATGGCAGGCAAATTCTCCAAAGGATGGGTTAAAAACTTGTTAAACTGGAGTGTTAGTCTGAAGAAAATCTTGAGATCATCTGGCACCTCAAACATTATTGTGCTAATAAGGAAACCGAGAGTGAAGAAATTGAATGACTTTCTGTGCCAGGAGGTCACAAAATCAGACCCCTCAAATCCTTCAGATCCCAGTCTAGCCCTTGTAACTTCTAGAGTAGACATGATATGCTAACTCAATAAATGTATTTAAAGAAGACAAGGTTACATGGACATCTAAGAAAGATACACAGAATAATGTTGTTTTACAGACACATGAATCTCCACCTCTTGGAAACTACCTCATGATGTATATCTTTGGTCAAAACATAATACCCATGGCCAAGTCTGGAAATAGACAAGATCTATGGAATGTTTTAGTAGGGGAAATCTTTACTATGTTATTAGTGATAATAATAAAAGGTAACATCTCGCAAGCACTCACGATTCTCCAGGTATTGTGTTAAGAATATTATTACATGGGGGGAAAAGCCCATGTAAGTCATGCCAGCTTTATGAAGTTGGTGTTATTATCCTCATCCCTTTTTAAAGATGAGGATACCGAGGTGCAGAAGTTCAGGAACCTGTCTGTTCAGGTGATGTCATGGTGAGTGGTGGAGCCAGATTCTAAGCTGGAGAGCTGAGGCTTTCTTCAGTCCTCCAGGCAGCCCTGCCCGTGGGTGCTGAGCCACAGAAAGGGGCGTCCATCCTTTCCAGGACCTCTTGTGCTGTTCTCACAAACCTCTGGGTTCACGCTGTTTATCCCCCAGAGAGAAGGGAGGGAAGAGTGACTCACTCCTTTTGCATCTCACCTACATCTCTTGCTAGAATACTGCTCTTCATGGTTCTTCTTCAGGTCTTGAAGAAATAACCACTATTTTCCACCTAAAATCTGGCCATTGTGTCAAAAAAGAGGGCGATCCATGGAAACAGTCGATGTGTCACATGTGCTTTGTCCACGTGGTGCTGGCATAGTGACACAGTGAACGGAACAGATGAGCAGGAAGACTGTTGGAAGTGTCCTATTTTCCCAAAGTGCTCTCCCTCCAGAAAAAAAATTACCCCAGAGTGTTTGCTTTGCAATCAGGCCATCTCTTGTTAAAAACGCCCATATTTCTGAGAGGCATTAGGAACTGACAGAACATGATGCAGCCGCCATCACTTGTGAATTCATACCAACAGGATGAATATGAATGAGGAGGAGCAGGGGTTCTAAATGGATCCCTGCAGACTCATCGCAGCACTCCCAACATTTGACAAGCTGGTTTGCAAGGGGATCTTCAGGGCACGGTTTGGCAGTCAGCCGTGAGGATGCCTAGTGTCACTTGGGACTGGAATCAGCATTAGTATTCTCTGCAGGGTGGATGCCAGCTCCAGCGTCTAATCACGAATGCCATATCCGTGCATCTCAAATGTCATTTACGTAAAATTAATTCTGATTGATGGAGCCCAATTCTTGCTTTTAGTTCTTGAGTTGCCTGCTCTGACTGTAATTGGATTGAAATATACATAATGGAGTTGTGAGAGATGAGGATGGGTCGGCTTAGTCATCAGTGTCCTATAATTTGTCCCCCTACATTAAGACCATAAATAACATTCCCTAGCCTCTGGGAGGAAGAGACAGCGATATTATGGGCACTGATCTTTTCCTTTTTCTTCCCATTTGCTAAATTAAACTTTGTAAAGTAAGCTTTAAAATGTTGAAAAGTGAAGTTCCAAGAAATTATGAGGGCCACTTTCTTCCTTCGTTAATGAGAGAGGCTGGAGGTAATATCTGAAGTCTCTTCACATCCATTTCTATGACTCTAAGATAGTCTCAGCATGTGAAAATTTGATCTACACTTATTCTATAGTATAGACGAAAAAGTAGGAGTACTTTCCCTATTGCCTCCTCCTCCGAAAACTGTGTTAGTAACTAAAAGTAAAAGTAACACATGCCATCTAAGAATTAAAATGTCTTAAATCTTTTTTTAAATTCAAAATAGTACATAAACATGATAACAATTGTAGGTTAACATGCTTGTGAAAAAATTTGTAGCGCAGTTGTCCTCTGTATTCTAATAATGGCGGCCCTCAGTCCCAAGACCACACACTGGATTCACTTGTGGTTCTCTCTGCTGCTTCATTCCTATGTTCAAGCAATAAATTCTCTGTGATGTCAAAAAAAAATACTTTGGAGCCCAGGACGGTGAGTGAGACCTGGGCAAGAAGGACCACGAAGAGAGCAGCTAGTGTATCAGTTAGTTTTTGCTGTATAACAAACACACCCAAATAAGTGGCTTAAAATGGCAACCATTTATTTATTTGCTTACAGTTCTGTAGGTTAGTGATTTGGTTTAGTTCAGCCAGGAAGGCTTGTCTCTGCTCCATGTGGTGTTAGCTGGGTTCACTCATGTGTCTGCAGTCAGCTGGCAGTTCTGAGGCCACGTGGAAAGCTAGCTGAGGCTGGCTGCCTGACCTCACTCACAGGGCTACTGATAGCAGGGTTGATGGAGGCAACTGGGTTATGTGTTGTTGATTGTCCAGCAGGCTACTATGACTTTGTTCGCATGATGGTGATTGCAGACTTCCTATGAACAGCAAGAGAGGGCTTGCCTCAATGCACTAGCACTTTTCAAGCCTCTGCTTCACCAGCTTTGTGATATCCCATTGGCCAAAGCAAGTCACATGGCTATGCCCAGGTTCAAGGGAGTAGACTCAGCCACTTGATAGGAGGAATTTGTGGTGTTTCTAAAATGTGTCCACAATTCCTAGTCACCTCTCCTACCAAGAGGTGGAGGACACCCTTGAATATGAGTTAATCTTAGTGACTTGCTTGTAACTTTAACAGTTGAAATGACCCTGCATAATTTTATTTATTTATTTATTTATTTATTATTTTGAAAATTTTTTGGCTGCCCCACACAGCATGTGGAATCCTAGTTCCCCAACTAGGGATCGAACCCATGCCCCCTGCATTGGAAGCATGGAGTCTTAACCACTGGACCCCCAGGGAAGTACCTGACCCTGCATTATTTTAAATGTGAGGTCAGCAAAGGACCTGCTGAGATGGACTTGCTAAAGAAGCCACATGTAGTCACTCTGGCTGACCACCCACCTGAGCTCCCCACCAACAGCCAGCATCAGTTGCCAGACTTACTGATGAGCATCTTGAACACCCAGCCAGGTTCAACCTTCAGATGACTGCAGCCCTGCTGATATCTGACTGTAACCACATGAGAGGCTCCAAGAAACAACAGCCCAGCTGAGCCCTTCCAGAATTCCTGACCCACAAAATCATGAGAAAAATACAGTGGCCATTATTTTAATCCACTGCATTTGGGGGTAACATTTTTACTCAGCAATAACAACAAAATTAATCAGTTTAAAAATTCAAATGTAAATAATGTAGTAATAAAAATGTTAGAAGGAAATCTAGGAGACTAAATATGCAACGTAGGAATTGAGATGATCTTAAGCATGCCAAGGGGGACCCACTTTGGTTTCCTGAAGCTTCCATTCTCTCCTCCACCACCACACAACTTAGTGTGATCAAAGCAGGCTTTCCCACTCAGTTGAAGTAAGTGAAAGAATTTAAATGCTTTTCAGGACAATATTTAAGATTGCACATGAACTATGAACCTTCTCATAACTCCCTGCAGGAGCTCAGGGATGCCCTCAATTTCTAGGTAGTTTCCTGTTCAGGGTCTGAGTCTCCCTCCCCTTCTCGCCTCAACACTGACCATCTTCACCAATTTATAAAGAAATGCCACTCCCATAGAAGGACAGGCCCCGCCTTGGGATTGGTGTCTCTCTGCCTAGGAGCGAAGTTCCTCAAGATTGTGTTATACAGCCTGCAGCAAAATCTGGGGGTCCTTGGAGACCCCAAGTCAGAGCCTCTTTGAGGTCTCACTGCCCAGAAGAGCTACAGATGTGGCTCTTCCCCTGACCCCCATCATGCCCTGCAGGAACTGTTGGATCACACCACCCTCCCTTGTGTGAACAGTCAGACCTGGTCCCACCCCTACCCAAGACAGACCCACATGTTCAGAGGAAAGAAGAGGATGTTCTCCTACTGGCCACATAAAGCCTCTCCTGCCCGCCCCCCCCCCCCGACACTGCTATTTCACATGATATACTGTACAGTGTTAGCCTTTTCAATGATGCTCTGCTCCTGTACCCTCAGTTACCTAGACATATGAGCCAGTTCCCCAACTACATAAAGATCCAACCATTTCCTTGAAATTACTGCTTGGAAAGAGCTGGTTAAACATTTAAACCACATCCTTTCTGCAAGTCTCTACCTGAGGAGGTTAGCTCTTTCTCCCCTTCCATCAACTTAAGTTATAACAGATTTCCTTTCTAGAAGGAGTGTAATGGGCAGGAGTTTAATCTCCTCTGGTTCCTATAGAGGCCAGTTCAGCTCATTTTTCTCCCTTTGATCCTTGATCGTGGGAAACAACCTCTCACATTCCAAGGGGGCAGGCTCTGTCTTTGCCTTCTCCTGGATTCCCTTCCACAGGACTTGCCCTACCCCAGCCTGTGGGGCTGGGGCTGCCCAGCCAGGGAGCCTCAGAGCACACCAGGAAGGCCACCTTCACTCCTCTGCTGGCCCGTGCAGGGCCTTGCTCTCCTTCCAAAGTGGCCTTAGATGGAGAACCTGGAGGTGGTGGTGGAGGGGGGGAATACTGATCTCTCTCAGTATCATTTCAGGGCCAATTAATCCAGAGGAATGATGATAAAGGGCTGTACTGGGCATTAGCAGTGAGAAGGGAAAGTTAAGAATAGGTGACAGAAATTTCATTAATTCATACCCCTTTTTTTTCCTGGCTGCACCACGCAGCTTATAGGATCTTAGTTCCCCAACCAGGGATCGAACCCAGGCCCCTGACAGTGGAAGTGTAGAGTCCTAACCACTGGACCACCAGGGAATTCCCATTTCATACCCTTTTTACATTAAGAAATGTAATTAATATTGCCAAGAACTTTGTAAGTACCCCAAATAGTGCTATGGAAAATAGCTAGATGACAGACATGTCCCAGAGAAGCAGGTTCCCCTCTAGATGCAATGAATTAATACCACAAAGTATCTCACTATGGGGTTTCACTCTCTTCCAGACATCCCTCCTGGCTCATACTGGGTGAGAGTTTCTTGCTTCTCTCTCAACTGCCACTTTTCTGTGGAGGCAGAGAGGTTTGCCCATCTTTTGTGTCTCCACAGTACCACCAACCCCCAGGTTCCCAAAGACACGCACACACACACACACACACACACCCCTTTCAACCACCCAGTAGCTCTCTGCGAGTCTGCCAGAGACTTTTTGCCCCTCAGGGGTCCCCTTGGCCTTAGGGAGCAGCTGGTAACAGCAGGAGCCACAGGAAACCAGTGTGACCACAACACTCGGGCACAAGACGGACCACTTGTAGTTATTGCTGCCACATCATGGCTGTAGGTTTTCCATATGGGAAACTGAAAAGCAGACACAAGGACAGACAGATGGAGACCAAAGTGTCAGCTTTGCTGCTGACCACAGGGAGGACATTGGATGAGGCTCCTGCATTTGTCTGTTCGGCTCGCCACCTCTCTGCTTGTCCCTTCTCCCATCTGGTTTTTGGAGCAGCTCATGAGGGTAAAGTTGGGTCTCCAAATCAGACATTTTATCCAAGATTGCTGCCTCTCATTAGTCCTGGGTGGAGAGGAGAGAAAGGAGATGGAATTCCTATTGTTTACACTCTTCTAATAGATCAGCTTCCCACAGTCATGGAACACAAGCCATCAGCAGTCACCCACACCTCCGCAGAGAGTGGCCAGTGAGACTGGAACAAGAGGCCAAAAGGGTAAGTCAAGTAGCATCCCTTCCACATGCACGCACGAGGAATGGGGACTCCAGGTCCCCCAGCTTTTCTGTTCTCTCAATGCTTAACCATTGGATTTAAGCCTTAAGCCCCTGGTCGGCCAGGATTGTACTGTCCTGCTCTGTGGGGCCATCCATCAGGCCAGTTTTACTCCCACCTTCAACAGCCCACTCCCCCTTGGGATACCTTCCTGGGACAGCTTCTGGACAGGATATATTTTGTTCCCAGAAGCTGTCCATTGGCTTAGAATAGTGAAATATTTAAATTAACTTTGAGCCAAGCTTGAGTCAAGGCTGAAAATTTATTCTTTTCTATATTTCTTTGCATTTTTTCCCAGCCCTATTGCCCAATGTAGCTTATCTGAGATTCTGCAATGTGATTAAAAGTCAGCAGTAGATGAACTGGGAATACAATGTCAACAACCTGGAGATGACTTGAAGTTGAATGTAAAGCCTTCTTTTATTAAATTCTGTTTTAGTAGACTAGACTAGGCTATATTACCGTAAAGAGTAATCCCCAGATCTCGGTGGATTAACACTGGGAAAATTTCTTTCCATAGATTTCACTGGTCCACAGAGGGCTCTGCTCTGCATCACCATGGTCTTTACTTTGGTACCCACCTGAGAGTGTAGCCATCATCTGGAGTATTGCTGGTCATGTGTCAGAGGGAACGTCAAGCTTAGCTAAGCACACGCTGGTGCCTACAGCTTCCTCCTGGAAATGTCAATGTCCCCTCTGCTCACATTCTATGGGCCAAAGCAAGTTACGTGTGGTGCTTGAGTTCCAAAGAGGCAAGGAAGCCCAATTCTCCCACCTGCCTGGAGGACAAGAGTTGGAAGAGTGTAAACAATTCTAAGGACCAGCACAGATTTTCAGGGAGAGATAAAAGGCCACAAATATAAAATGTTCTTGTAAGTTAAAGTTCAACTAATTTTGTGTCTGAAGTAAAGTCCAAAATTAAATACTCTTGTTCTTGTGAAGTCAAGTCCAAAGTCTATAATTCCTGATTTTAAATTAACATTCAATGAAATTACAGCCCTCTTCCCTTTGTTAAGAGTCTGGCTTTCTTCAACCATCCTGTGTGAGCTGGACCACCATCTATCACAGTGGACTTAATGCCTTCAGGACTTTAGACGTTGAGTTAGTTCAATTTCTCAGTCTCCACTTTAGAATATAAAGAGAAAGACAAATGCTGTATGATAACACTTATATGTGGAATCTAAAAAATACAACAAACTAGTGAATATTACAAAAAAAAAAGCAGACTCACAGATATACAGAACAAATTAGTGGTTACCAGTGGGGAGAGGAAAGGGGGGAAGGGCAAGATAGAGGTAGGGCATTAAGAGGTACAAATCAGTATGCATAAAATAAGCTACGAGGATATATTGTACAGCACAGAGAATATAGCCAATATTTTATAATAACTATAAATGGAGTATAACCTTTAAAAATTGTGAATCATTATATTGTACACCTATAACTTACATAATATCATACATCAGCTATACTTCAGTAAATTTTTAAAGTGATCTTAGAACCTACAGGATTATCACAGTACTGACTCTACATCATTAACCAACCTCAATGACTGGAGGAGCCATCCCAAGTGAAATGGGGTTCTCAGGACATCATGTTTGGTAAAATCTTGACCTGTGTTACTGATGTCAAATATGAAGTGGAAGCTGAATGGGATCTGAGGGCAGGTTGGAGGATAAAGAGGGAAAATCATCCTTGGTTTCATGTCTGCAGGAAACTATTGGGGCCAAGGCACCCTGACCTAGGAAGTTAATTCCATTGCAAGAAATGTCTTTTCAAGAGGTTAACAATACCCCTACTTAACCTTCACGTACTGTCTCCTTTCTTAGAGGAGGCATTTTCAGAGACATATTCGGGACATTCCTATCTTCTTGCAGAATGTAGAAATTTGTGATGGTGGCAACCTTGTTTCCTCACCTTAGTTTCCACTTCCCCTTTGAGTCTTGGGTCTGGAGTCTCTCAGGCTGCTTGGAGGGTTGCCTCTCTCCAGTGGCATAGTTGCCACCCAGTGTTATGGATATGTATTTTCTGTCTTGAGACACAGTCACTTGCTTCCATTGCCTCTTCTTGTGAAATTGCAAAGGTCTGAGAGACATGGACTCTGGGGATGATTTCCCTTTGATCCTCATGTGGTTTTCAGTGAATCAAAGAAGATCCCTGAACCCAACCTGCTGTTGATGCTTCAAAAGTCTGTTCTCCTAGAGCACAGTTCTCATTTTGGCTGCACCCTAGAAATTTGGGGGGGGGCTTTAAAAATCCTGAGGGCCATGATTCAGCCCAACCAATTACATCACTGTCTCTGAGGGGATGTGATGGTTAATTTTACATGTCAACAGGGCTGGGCCATGGAACCCAGGTATTTACTCAAACACTGGTCTAGAGGTTGCTGTGAAAGTATTTTTTTAGATGACATTAACTTAAATCAGTAAACAGATGGCCTTCCACAAAGCGGGTGAGCCTCATCCAATCAGTTCAGGGTCTTAATAGAAAGAGACCGACCTCCCTTGAGCAAGAAGGGATTCTGCCAGAAGACTGCTTTTTGGATTTGAACTCCAACTTGTTCCTGGGTCTCCAGCCTGCTGGTCTACCCTGTAGACTTTGGACTTGCTGGCCTCCACAATTGCATGAGCCAATTCCTTAAAATGAACCTCTCTCTCTCTCATGCATCTTATGGGTTCTGCTTCTCTGGAGAGCCCTGACTGATAGGGGTGGTTGTAGTGGATCAGACATTGCTGCCTTTTAGAGTTCTCCTGGTGATCCAGTGTGCAGCAGGGTGAAAACCACCTCCTGAGGGCGTCTGCGGAGGAGAGGAACCCTCCCTGTGCTCCTCAGCATGCTGTCTTCCCTCTACTTCCGGATGTTCTGGGGCCCAAGAACATTTTTACCTGTAATAGTAGGGGTGCTACCCTCTGTCACCACCCCCTCCTGCTTCTGCTGCTTCCAGGAAAGCCCAGCTGCATTTCCAGGATTTCAGCCTGCTTCTGAGATTGTTTTCTTCCTTCTCAAATGTCTTGCCCTTCGGCTCCTTCCTCCACAGACCAGCAACATCAGCCTTAGCAGGAGCTTGTCAGAAATACTGAGATACGGAACCTGCTGGCTGCCGATGTCCTGAAATATGGAATCCACAGCTGTTCTTTTCCACCTGGACCCATCTGCAGCTCCTCCTTTTGGTCACTTCTGCCCATCCTGGCCACTGAGATCTCATCTTCCCCTCTGTGTGCCCAGCCCCTCCTCCGAGAGGGCAGCATCCCATCCCTCCTAATGAAATCACTCCTCCTCCCTCCAGCTTCATTAGCTTGGCTTCCTTTTTCTAAAAAATTATTCTACAACCCCTTCTCTCATAATAAAATGAAGCACACTTTCACGGTGTTCGAGCTCTTTCTTGACTCTTCTAACAAACCTGACACTTACATAGTAATCCAGACACAAGATTTTCCACTGTACTTCTAACCTTTGGGTCTACAAACACTGAAATAAGTTTGCTTTGTTCTTTTCTGCTCCCTTAAAAGATGACATTTTTCCCATTTTTTAATGAAGTTCTTTTATCCTATTTTGAGGGAAGATTCATCTAAATTATATGATCTCTTCATCTATATTTTAACTGTAAAATTAATACACATCCTTATTCCTTTTTATTTATTGACAAATCAAACCTACCATGTTTCTGTAAATAAAACCAGCCTGGATCTCTGAAGTCTAACCTCAGGATTAAAGTTTATGCAACTAAAAATTGTAAAGCCAAGTTGAGATCACATGGTAGTGGTGGTGAGGGCAGTAATGTGGTGACTGTACCAGTAATGGAGGGATTGTAGTGGGAGTGGTAGGATGGTGGTAATGGAAGTGATGGTGGTGAAGATGCGGATGATGGAGGTGATGGTGGTGAAGGTGCGGATGATGGAGGTGATGGTGGTGAAGGTGCGGATGATGGAGGTGATGGTGGTGATGATGGAGGTGGTGGTGATGGCGGTGGACATGATAGTAGTGGTGGTAGCTGGGGTGGTGAGGATGGTGGTTGCGGAGGTAGTGGGCACAGTAGTGATGGAGGTGGTGGCAATGATAGTGGATGCAGATGGTGGCGTGACACTTAAGAGCCTCTAGACAAGGCATATAGTAAGGAGAGATTCACTCCTCACTTTCCTGAGTACACCTAATGGGGTGACACTGCTGTCCCCTTGGTCTGGTACTATCAATTTAAAATTGGATCCCAACAAACCAGTGCCCCCAGAGACACACAGAGCTTGCTGATTATAATTTAAAATACCTGCTTACAGACCTGGCTGAGATAATTCAGAAAGCAGCAAATATTGTTCCACCACCCATGCTAAGAAAACATCGAATGCCTGGGTAAGCTGCACTCTCATAGTTCAAGATCAAGCTGCAGCTGTCTACACAGTGAGTCTGTGTTGCTAGCTTGATAAGGAGGGTTCTAAGGTCCCCTCTTATTAAGAGTGGCTCTGTCCCCATAAGCACGAGCTGCTGGCCAGGAGTCCAGACTGAGTGGGATTGCGGTGACAGAGGTGGTGGTTTGCTGCAGTTTCCAGCAGCTACTTGACCCGACTCCATCATTAACTTTCTTAATCTCACCAATTCTTTTTTTTTTTTTTTAACTTTGTTGGCATATAGTTGGTTTACAAAATTGTGTTAGTTTCAGGTGTACAGCAAAGTGATTCAGCTATACATACACATATATTCATTCTTTTTCAGATTCTCTTCTCATACAGGTTATCACAGAATTTAAGGAGAGTTCCCTGTGCTATACAGTAGGCCCTTGTTGGTTATCTGTCTTATATATAGTAGTGTGTGTATGTTAATCCCAAACTCCTCACCAATTTTGCTTTATTCCTTGAGATTCCCAGCTTTAATGGCAGACATCTATGCCAAATGCTCTGTATATATTCCATATATCAAATGCGAGGACTTCAGGGGGTCACTAAGTAACACCCCTCTTCTGCTCACATGATTTCTGAAGCAACAGAATATGCAGAGCCAGACGTGCCGGGATGAAAACATCAGCTGGCTTGGAGGACCCGGCTTAGGTAGGTGATGAGCTGGGCTGGTGAGTACTCTCCACTCCAGCCCTCCCCTCCCGGCCAGCCTGTCTAGCCTTTGGCACAGCCCAGCCATGCTTGGTTTGTGTCTCCCAGGTTCACTTACACAGGATTGCTGGCTCGCACTGGTTACGGGAGGACAGGGAATGAATGTATTCATTTACTTACACGTTCTTTCATTCTTTCATTCATTCACTCAACAAATATTTATTGAGTGCCTCGTAACCACCAAGCGTGAATAAAATAGAAAATATTTCTGCTCTCATGGCACTTACCTTTCAGTGGGGACACAAATCCTTCACGTTTATTGCCTTTTCTTGAACTTGTTCTAATGGAACTCACTTTTTATCTGTGAGGAGAAGAGATAAAAGGGCACTAATGGAGTTTCCTTCTCATGAGGAATGAGGTACATGTAATTCTCCCTAATCATTCTGAAGGAGCCAAACGCAATTTCTCTTTGGTAAGTGGTTGGCATAGTGGAGGAGGGCCAAGTCCCCCTCCTGGGCCGGTTGGGGCATTCACATCTGTGGACCCATGGACCCTTCTGCTGCTGTGGCTCATAACACATTCTGTGGGGTTGGTTTCTGCTTTCCCCACCTACCTCATAGCTTAATGCCCAGAGGTTCGTGAAATTAATGAACGACTTTGAGGTTTTGAGCTTGGGTAACTTGAGGTATGATATGTTTCTAAATGGAAATAGACATACTGGAAAGATATTCATTTTTCAGGGAGAAACTGCTGAGTCCAGGTTTCGACCTTGTGAAATATTTAGAGGATAGCCTAATATTACCTGTGCTGCTTGGATTTAATGGCTACCTTTGCATTTGAGAGGAAGGAGGGCTAAAACCCTCCCTCCAGTGCCACCAGTCACATCCCACCTCAGTTTGTGTGTCTTTTTGCTCCACCTTTTTTTTTTCCAACCAGTTTCAGTCTTTGAAAATTGTACCCGGTCTTTGGTGTTTTCACTTTCTCATTATTCCTCCAACATATAAATGTGAGGACAAGTCCAATACCCTTAATGGACGCATGGATGTAATTAGGCTGTCACTGCAGGGATGACTCCTCTCTGAATCGTCATCAGAAAGATTATAGACAAATCAAGGGCAAATAAAGCTAATTTGATACCAACGAAGATAATATGAACTCTGATTAAAGGAAAATGAGGTAGGATGTCAGGTCTAACAGCTCAAAGAGGAGTAAGGGCAATGAGTCTGCGTCTCTCTCCCTCTGAGGATTGGGCTTTTGTATGTAACATGGTTGGGCTGTGATTTTACTTAACAAATAGCTGTGTAATGTGCCCACCCTGTGGGTCATGATATAATTAACATCTCGGAGAAAATGACATTTTGTCACCTAAATGTATATATTTCACTGCTAAATGGGAACGAACAGCCAGAGTATGATTATTATTGGCTTCATATCAATATTATAAGTTAGAAAATGTATATACATTTGGGCCTTGATTTGGTGACATTATTTGAAACACATATTTAGTTCAAACAGCATGTTTTTTAAAAAGGTTGTACCATGTTGGGGTGAAAAGGATTTTGGGGGAGAAAAATTTTGCTTTAAGTTGCAAGTTCCATCTAATTTTCTCCAAGCTCTCAGCCCAGTGATTACTTTGTCTTGCATACCATCCTGACACACTCTATTAATCTATCAAACAGCAGAAGGCTGTGTGAAAACAGACTCCTATCTTGTAGAGATAGTTGGGTCAATTCAGGTCAAAATTATATTGGTCTTGGCCCAAAAGCTATTGGAAAAACTTGTAGAATGAAGAGTAGTTACAATGTGATCTTTAAAGCAGATTTCAAAGATGAAAGCAGAACAAAATTGGTTCCTGACCATAAAATGTTATTCTTTTCAAACACTTATGAGTTAAATTGGCACACGGATAGAGTTCCATGTTCTTTAAACTACTGGGTATGAAGTGATCAAAACTCTTATGTCTTAAAAAAAAAAGACTTTTCAGATATTAAATCACTTGATTGTAGTAAGTTTCCTTTGGGTTGTTATATAAGTAATATTTTCTGGTGTTGTTCCAAGAACGATAATAAATAAAATTATCTTTTGATCATACAAGATGGGGTTTGTAGCCACAATACTCTCAGTAAGGCAGGTCACCCATATTAGTTTCCTAGGGCTGCTATAATAAAACACCACAAACTAAGTGGCTTGAACAGCAGAAATTTATTGTCTCCAGCCCCGGAGGCCAGAGGTCCAGAGATCAAGGTGGGGGCAGGGTTGGTCCTTTGGGAGAGCTGCGAGGGAGATCTGTTTCATGCCTCTCTCCTGGCTTCTGGTAGTTCCTTGGCTTGTGGCAGTCTTCACATGGCATTCCCTCCATGTGCATCTGTGTTCAAATTTCCCCTTTTCAGAAGGATACCAGTCATATTAGACTAGGGCCCATCTTACTCTTATATGATCTCACTTTTAACTAATTACGTCTACAAAGATCCCATGTCCAAATAAGACCACATTCTGAGGTCCTAGGGTTTAGGACTTCAACAGATGAATTTGAGGGGACAAAATGGAACCCATCACACTCCCATGGTGATGCTTGTGCACCTCAGGAAATGTCTGACTCCAAGCTCTGCATCCTGGTCCATCCCCTCGCCTTCACCACCTGGTCTCACTGAACCTCACGGCCATCCCCAGACCTCCACACTGGCACTAGGGTTGGACTGTCAGCTTTACCCTGAAAAGCACCTTCTAATTCTCCTTCAACTCCTGCTTCTCTCTCCCTGGAGCCAAAGCTGCCTGAACCCTGGCCAGAGGTCTGATTCCAGGCCCCCACTTATTCAGAGAGGTAATGTGAGCCCTTAATAAGCTGTTGTCCTGCTCTGGACACGTGGGGGAACAGCAAGTCCTGAATAAAGAACAGGGGATGAGGGATGCAGAGACCCCACCAGGACAGCTCATGGCATACAGGGCTCTTGCTCTGGAAAATGATTTGGGGCACGTTTGTGAGCACATTGTCCTAAGGGCTCCTTTTAGACTGGGAAAGGTAGGGTTGAAAAAGTCTAATATTTTGCTGAGATCACTTTTAATATCTCACACCACCTAGGAAAAAAAAAGTCATGTCTAAAATAACCAACCTGTCAGACAAAGAGCTTTGCCTGGAGATGCAATCACACCACAAACGCTGTTGACAAAGTGAGCTGCAGGCACTCGGGTGGGAAGCAGGTGGGGTGCGTCTGGAGATTTAAAACCCAATCCTTACAGTTCAAATGGGGAGTCATTGTTGACTGGAGGGTCTCAGTGGAATCTTTCGTTTTTCTTAAATTTTTTATTAGGGCCTCATGGACTTGGGCTCTTATGGACAGGAATCTACTTACTCAGTGTCTAGAGCTGCTAGGATAATAGTGGTTAAATGTAATGTTTTTCTAGGTGGCTTTTCATAAGGTCTCCAGGTCAGTTATGTGAGCTCTAGCCAAACATCTGCCTCTGCTCTATGAAGGATTTGGGTCACTTTTGACTATGGAAGAGTTTGGTCTGAATATGCAGTAAAATTTTAGTATTCTTTCTACAATTTCAGAAGTTATGGCCTTTCCTGATCTTGATATATGATTTATGAGGAAGGGTTTGCTTGAAATAAATATCTAGATATCTGGATACAGCATGTAGCTGGAAAAAATCTCAACTCTTCCGTATCTCCTGGAAATAAATCATTCTGGACAACCAAATTGACCAGATAGCTGAAGGATAACCCTCTTATTCCCTAGAACATTAAAATCTAAGTTGAACTTTTATTTTTTTTCTGGAGGTGTGTCCTATCTTTTAAAATAGTTAATAACAATCATAGCTTAGTAGTTTCTTAATGGTTTATCATGGTTCCCATGCACACCAGTTATTTTGACTTGCTTCACGTAGCTCTGGATGTAATGGCAGATACTGACTTGGATGTAGAAGGTGTGAGACATGGAGTTTAGTGCATTCATTCACGGAACTTGCTGTCATGTGAATCCCTTGATTTTGCTTTTAGATCATTTTTCTTCTCATCAAGTTGGGGTGATACACACAAGGGCCACTTGGTTGAGGTCATGCACCAGCCTTTCTGAGGACTCAGGGAATCAAAGCCTGAGCCCGTCTCTCATTGAGTGTTTTTATTACCTTCCCCCACAAACCCTCATCTTCTGATCAGAAGCCTTTGATTTATTGGAACCAGGCACACCTGTATCTCTGACCCGACTCGCATCAGTTTACATCTACTTCACCATCCTGGACTCTTTCTCTGTAAAAGCTGCAGGAGGACTTTTCTCCCCACTAAAGTAATTTATGCTACAAAAGTGTACAGAGTACGTACGCTTACTCTAAAGCAATGGTTCTCAAACTGGGATGAGTTTGCCTTTCCTCCCCAGGAATATTAGACAATGTCTAGCGAAATTCTTTTTCACTGTGAACAATTCAGTGATGTTTAATATATTCACAATCTTGTGTAAATACCTTCTTTATCTAGTTCCAAAATATTCCATCACACCAAAGTAAAACCCCTTACCCAACAATCAGCTTCTCCAATTCGCCCCTCCCCAAATCTCTGGCAACCACCGATCTGTGTTCTGTCTATATGGATTATCTATTCTGGGTATTTCATATAAATGGAATCATATCATATGTAATATTTTGTGTCTGGCTTCTTTCACTCAGCATAATGTTTTGGAGGTTCATCTACTTTGCAGCATGTATTAATACTTTATTTTTTATGGCTGAATAATATCCCTTTGTGTATAACACAATTTGTTTATCCATTTACCTGTTGATGGACATTTGGACTGTTTCATCTTTTGGCTATTGTGAATAGTGCTGCTATGAACATCCATAGAACAAACTAGTGGTTACGGGGGCAGGGGAGGAAGGGGCAAGTAGATGAAGGGGATTAAAAGGTACAAACGACTAGGTATAAAATAAGTTGTAAGGCTGTAATATACAGTAAGGGAATATAGTCAATATTTTATAATAATTTTGTATGGAGTATATTCTATAAAAGTATCTAATTACTATGTTATAAACCTGAAACTAATATAAAACTGTAAGTTAACTACATTTCAATTAAAAAAGAAATTGGAGAAAATATTTCCAAGTTATTTATCAACAAGATATAGAGAAGTAGTACAAAAAGTCAGAAAACCCAAGCAAAAATGGGTAGACAACTTGACTAGACATTTCTCCAAAGATTAAACATGGATTAAACAAAGGATGAATACTATTTTTAAAAATGGAAAATAAAAATTGTAGGTGAATATGTGGAGAAATTGGAACAGTTGTACATTGCTGGTGCACATATAAAATGGTTCAGCCACTGGGAAAATGTTTGTTGGTTCTTCAAAATGTTAAACACAGAATTACCATATGATCCCATAATTCCACTACAAGGTATATACCCAAAGTAGTTGAAAACAGATATTCAAACAAGTACCTGCCTAGAGACTTTTTTAATGTTTTTTTTTATTGTGGTAAAAGTCACATAATCTAAAACATACTATTTTAACCATATTTAACTGTACATTTCAGTGGCACTAAGTACATTCACATTGTTGTGTAACTCTCACCATCATCCATCTCCTGAAGTTTTTACCTTCCTAAACTGAAACTCTGTCCCCATTAAACACTAACTCCTCATTCCCCCTCCCCACCACTCCCACCCCCTGGCCCCTGGCATCTACCGATGTACTTTCTGACTCTATGAATTTGAATATTCTAGGTGCCTTATATAAGTGGTATCAAAAAGTATTTCTCTGCACCTAATGTATATTGGAATGAATTTTTAAGGTTAACTTAATATACGTTCTGCAAGCAGATTGTACCTTTTCCCCCCCCCTGTGCTGTACAGTAGAACCTCGCCAGCCATCTACTTCATACATAGGAGTGTACCTACATTATTCACAATCTTCCAGTCCATCCCACCCCCCACCCAATGTCCATAGGTTTGTTCTCTATGTCTGTGTCTCTATTTCTGCTTTGCAAATAGGTTGATCTGTACCATTTTTCTAAATTCCACATATATGCATTAATATATGATATTTGTTTTTCTCTTTCTGACTTACTTCACTCTGTATGACAGTCCCTAGGTCCATCCACGTCTCTGCAAATGGCACAATTTCATTCCTTTTTATGGCTGAGTAATATTCCATTGTATATATGTACCACATCTTCTTTATCCATTCCTCTGCTGGTGAACATTTAGGTAGCTTCCATGTCCTGGCTATTGTAAATAGTGCCTCAATGAACACTGGGGTGCATGTGTCCCTTTGGAATTATGGTTTTCTCTGTGTATATGCCCAGGAGTGGGATTGCTGGATCATATGGTAGTTCTACTTTTAGTTTTTTAAGGAACCTCCATACTGTTCTCCATAGTGGCTGTATCCATTTACATTCCCACCAGCAGTGTAAGAGGGTTCCCTTTTCTCCACACCCTCTCCAGCACTTATTGTTTGTGGATTTTTTGATGATACCTATTCTGACTGGTGTGAGGTGATACCTCACTGTAGTTTTGATTTGCATTTCTCTAATGATTAGTGATGTTGAGCATCCTTTCATGTGTTCGTTGGCCATCTGTATGTCTTCTTTGGAGAAATGTCTATGTAGGTCTTCCGCCCATTTATGGATTGGGTTGTTTGCTTTTTTGATATTGAGCTGCATGAGCTGCTTGTATATTTTGGAGCTTAACCCTTTGTCCATTGCTTTTGATTGCCACAAATGGGGGAATGGTGCTGTTGACATCTATTGGACAGAGGCCAGGAATGCTGCTCAACATCCTACAGTGCACAGGACAGCTCCCAAAACAAAGAATTGTCCAACCCCAAATCTCAATAGTGCTGAGCTTGAGAAACCCTGTTCTAAAGGAGATAGCACTTTGGCAAACGTGACACCAGGCTGCAAGTTCTTCCAAGCTCTCTCTATGTTTGACTCAAGAGTTCTGACTTCTATTTAAAATTGCATCTTAATATTAAAGTTCCTATAAAATGCCTCCATGATGGATTGATATCTTCATATACTGTCTTCTCTAATACATACTTTGAAATGCATCATAAGCCATAGGTTGAATCCAGAAAGGCAGAAAGTGAAGGTAGGGAAAGGGTTAAAATAAATACACACAGTATTAACTCAGCACCTGGAGGGTGAGCTCAGCTGTTGTCTAGTTCCTGTTGAGGCAACTTTATTCAGGTGTCAGTCTGGAATCTGTATTAGTTTCCTAGGGCTGCTGTAACAAGTTACCACAAACCTAGGGAATTAAAACAACAGGAATTTACTCTTTCACAGTTCTGAAGGCCAGAGGTTCAAACTCAAAGGCTCCCTCATGCTCCCTCTGAAGGCTTGGGAGGAGGGGAGCTCTGGCATTCCTTGGCTTTTGGCAGCATCGCTCAAGTCTCTGCTTCCATCAACACATAGCCTTCTTCCCTGTGTTTCCGTGACTCCAAATCTCCTTCTTCTCATAGGGATTCTCATTACTGGCCTTAGGGCCCATTCTAATCCAGTATGGCCTCATCTTAATTACATCTGTAAAGACTATATTTCCAAATAAGGTCCTATTTACTCATACTGGAGGTTAGGACTTGAACATATATTTTGGGGGGGAACAATTCAATCCACAACACTCAGTCGAGACATATGAGGCACTTTGCTTCTTGACACCACAGAAGTCCTTTTCTCCCTTTGATGCTCACTTCTCTTCTTTGGTCACTGGTGATGGCAATTTCGTTGCTCAGTTGGACGACTGACTACAAGGCTGCCATACTCCTTGCCTGTCTTCACCACTTACTTTACCCTCTTGTGTCTTTTTTCTTTTTCTTCGTTATTTTCCCATCAATTCTCCTTGTCTGCTTGATTTTACCATTGGCAGCTAATCAAGATCCACTTTCCTTTTTGTTAAGACTCTCATGACATTTACCGAGTATAATATCTGAGTTCTCGCATCTTCCTGGCGACATTAATTTGCTGTCAGTTGCCTGCCTTTTGAACTACAAAAGATGTTTTCTTCTAAGTGCTTAATGCCAGGAGTCCTTGGGGGAATCTGATGCTTCCAGAAGAGTGGACCTTAGATGGCAAAGCTCTGCTACATTAGCAGCTCTGGGAGATTGCAGTTGGGATTGTTTAATATTCAGATGTCATCATTTTGGTTTTTAATTTATTTATGAACAATAGCCTTTGGGGAACCCTGAAGGTAAAAGATAGTAAGAACTTAGAGGCATCATGTAGAAAGCAGGGAGTGCAGTGTCCAATTGAGGAATGAAAATGCTGGGCTAGAAAAAATTTTTTAATTAGGCAATGCAATAGATTCTGTGAGAAGAGGCATGGGCCATGGGATGACTCCCACCCTCAGTCAGTGCTGAAGAGCCTGAAACCCCTGTCTTGGTCTAACTCTGATGATGCTGAAAAGATGCTCAAGCAGAAATATGAAATGACCATCAACACCAGAGGCAAAAATCAGCACGGCAGCCATGTTCTGTTACAATTACCAAAAGCTGTAGTTGAATGTATGAAAGCTGCTTAAGTATATGGAGCAGACTTTTAAAATATGCACAAGTCATGCAATGAAGAGCTGCAGAATGGCTTGTTCATTGGTCTCAACTGTGTGCAGAAGCAGGTGGTTGGAGGTGAAAGATATGTATTGATTTTCCTTCATCTTCTCACTGTGTCATTGCATCCCCTGTCACTCAGAGGTTCATGCACGTGGTCCTCTGAGGTATGGTTCCCTAAGTCCTGTTTCTGTCCCTTTAAAATACTGACAGGAGAGTTCTCAACGGGAACACTGCTGTTATCTATCTTGTCTAAGATTGTGACTCTCTGTCTCTCCCCCGAAATTCTTATCCCCCTTCCATGCTTTATTTCCCTTCTTAGAGAATCACTTCCAAATACACTATATATTTACTCATTAATCTCATTCATCGTATGTCTCCCCTCCTTAGAACAGCAGCTCCATGAGGGCAGGGGGTCTTGTCTGTTTTGTTCACTGCTGTGTCTGCTGTACCTGACCCAGCCCTGGACCACTCCCACTTTACCAGCCCCCAAATACACATGCTTGTTATTACTTTGGTTGTGATTTTGCTAGAGGGAACAAATTAATGTTGCAGGCGTAAAGTATTTGTAAAATGGGGATAACAGTAGAATTTAGCTCATGAGGTTGTTGTGAATTAGTACCTGTAAAGGCCTAGAACAGTGCCTGACACAGAATAAGAGCTTGGCAATGTCCCTCCCTCTCATGGTGCCCCTTTGGCTGTGCTTGCTTGGAGCCCAGGTGTCCTGCTGCTAAAAGGAATTCATATGTTTTGTCTTCCATCAAGTCTCAGAATAAAGGAGCATAACATATAACACTTTGTCAGTGTTCATTTTTGCCACCCGTTTATTTTTCTTGACGTTTTGGTGCTTGGTCATTACTTCTCTGTTGGGGAAACTATCAATGGAAGGGAAAAAAAAAAAAAAAACAAGGGAAAGGAAATGATAGTGCTTATTTCAACAACTTACCTTTTCATAGATTTATGTATAAATATAGTTCTGTTTTCTTTAAAATTATTAAAATTTAATGAATCCATATGCTTAATTAAGTTAAATATATCAATGTTTCATGGTCTTCCATAATTACATCATGACCTCAGGCACTCAGTCAATCCACTCACTAATTTAATTGTTGTCAGGCCATCCAGGCAGATCCATGCCCTTTGTGGGCAACTACTTCTTCCTCTTGGGTTATAATCTGGAGGGTCTGTGTTGCGGACTGAGTGTTTGTGTTTCCCCCAAACTCATAAATTGAAGCCCTAATCTCTAATGTGATGGTATTTGGAGATGGGGCTTTTGGGAGGTGATTAGGGTTAGATGAGATCAGAAGGGGGACCTCATGTTGAGATTAGTGCCCTTATAAGAAGAGACACCAGAGAGCTCTGTCTATGTCCTCAAGTGAGGACATAGCAAGAAGGTGGCTATCTGCAAGCCAGGAAGAGGGTCCATACCAGAACCCCAGCCTTCTGACACCTTGATCTCAGACTTCCAGCCTCCAGAACTGTGAGAAGATAAATTTCTGTTGTTTAAGCCTCCCTGTCTATGGTGTTTTGTTATGGCAGCCCAAGCTAAGATAGACTGTAATACAGTGTTCTGCTCTCCTCTACATAAGGAGCAGGTGTGACCCAACCTGAGATAATTGCACACATCATCCCTAGAAGTGGATCTTGAGCAGAGGGAAGAAAATACAAATGGGTGGAGTTCATTCACTTGTGTCCCCCTGACCAGACCCCTCTTGCCGTGGGTCTCTTGAAGTTGCCCATACTTTTGCCTGAGTGTCCAGTCTCTTGCACTGATACTGTGTGCTCTTGACATTCTTCCAATAAATCCTCCTATTTAATTTAGACAGAATTAGTGTCTGTTGCTTACGACCCAAGAATCCCAATTAATATATCTACCAGCTCTGCCAGTTAATGTGTAAGGACTACATACCTTATAAGTTCTCCTTTTATAAAATATTATAGCTATATTTTTATGCTTACCATTGGATAATAGACTTCCGAAATGAAGTTGATAATTAGATGACTTTTGACATATTATATTTGAGTCATTGGTTTTATTTTGATGGAGTAACCCAAAGATAATACTAGCTAAAATTTTTATTCTTCATACAGTAATATTTGAATAAATCATCAGAATCATTTTTCCCTGTGTTGAATTTCTCATTATATTTGTGAGAGCCCTGGGGAATGGTAGGATGGACAAATGGTATGCAGATAAGCTTATGCATAGGTTAGCATTAACAGGCATTTGATGTTTTCAGCTTTGCTATAGATTATACAACTATTACTGACTTGCATAAATGAGTAGGAAACTACAAATTAATTTATGGTAAGGAAATTCTGAAAGACTTATGCTATTGACTTTTACTGATACTATGTAATTGGAAAAAGTGTGGTGATTTAAGATGAAAATTGATTTACATAAATGTTCATCATGGTCTTTTATTTCCATGGAGAAGGGCTACTGATGTATTACTCACATTTTAATGTCCACAAGCCCTAGTGAACAATAAACTTTCAGATGATACAAAAAAGCATTGTGACACACTGGATTTCAAGCCAGAGTGGTTGATGTTTCAGTCCCAACGATCAGCTGAGCCAAGACTTGTGGAGGTGTTTGGAGCAAAGTAGATATTTATTCAATTACTTAACTCAATGAATAATTATTGTTCCCACCCTGTTCCTGCTGCTGTGGTGTTTGCTGGGCATACAGTGTGCAACACGGCCTTTTGCAAGCAAAGAGGATATAGTCTAAAAGAAGACATAAATGTATACAAATAAGAGCAATAAATCAGAAGCACCAAGACAGAGTTATCTACCAGAGCAATGAGGCCCAAAGGAGAGGCTGCTCAGCTTTTCAAGTAGAAGGTGGGAATGTGTCCAGGAAAGAAGTGTTGTGTGTGTATGTGTGTGTGTGTGTGTGTGTGTGTTTGTGTGTGTGTGTGTGTGTGTGTGTAATAATTCTGGTAGAGCCCACAGTGTAAGAAGAGTTTATGAGATGAGATATAGGCAGGGCATGTTGATAAATGCAAGAAGCTCAGCATGACCTAAATATTGGTGTGAGAAGAAATGCAAAGAGAATCAAGGCTGCAAAGGAAGGTCAGGTCAGACCTTGGCAGGGTCTGTGGGCCAGGATAGGCACTTGGAATTGATCTATCATGTACACAAGAGGCATTAACATATTTCAGTGGTAGATTGAAATGATTGGATTTATGTTTTAGAAAGACCTCTTTAGTAGGTGAGAGGAGCCTGGATAAAAGAAAGGAAAAACTAGAATTCTAAAGACCCACTGAGAGATGGCTCTGGGGATTGTTGAGGAAATGGTACTAACTTGAGGGAAGAAAGTGAGGATGAGAGAGGAGGAGAGGGATGGGAGGGATGTTAATGATAAAAGTGTGACCGGACTTGACGCCTGATTTGCATTGAGTTGGAAATTGTTGCACAAGAAAGGGAAGAGGCAATACTGACTGTCAGGGATGGGTCTCGGGTAGACATTGAGAATTCATAATGTAGAGGACAAAAAGCAAGACTGTGGATGGAAAGCAGGATAATAACTCTATGTTAGGTGCATTGAATTTGAGACGCTTGCAGGACATTTACATAAATGCCCAGGAAGCAACTGAACATTGAAGTCAGCAGGGTCTCTGGCCTAGACATGCAGTTCTGGATGTTGCAAGCATATAGGTAGAGTTAAAAGTATAAAGTAAATGTGATGGTCTAGGGAGACAGGGTTGAATGAAGAGAGGCTGCCATTTCTTTGTGGGTGGGCAGAAGGAGACCAGCTCACAAAGGAGTTGGGGAGGAAGGGGTCGAGGGGCACACTGGGAGAAAGTGCATCCAGAGACCAAGGGGAGAGGGGCTTCAGGAAGCAGTCAGAAGCCAAAAATGCCCCAGAGAGGGTCAAGTGGATTTCAATTGTATTATATGTTGTTTTGGAAAAAGGATAAGCGAGTTATTTTGAGAGAGTTAGGCTAGGATGCTAATCTTTGGATCAGTTATTGTAAAGGGAACTGAAGCTCTGGGTCCCATCTCTGAGTGGCCAAACGTGCCTTCTCAACTTATGCTGCCAGGATATAATTGAGCACCTGATTGACATGTGTTCTTTCTCCCTCTAGCAAATGATTTCTCAGCCTCAGCACCGTTGACATTTTAGACCTGGTAAGTCTGTTTTGTGGAGGGTGTCCTATGCATTGCAGCAGGCTTAGCAGCGTCCCTGGCCTTTACCCACCAGGTGCCAGTTCCACCGTCCCTGTCTCCAAATTGTGACAACTGACAATTTCTCCAGGCAATATTCAATGTCTCCTGGGGAGTAAAATGGCCCCAGTGGAGGACAATTTCTCTAGATCTGTAGCAAGACAGATCAAGCTGCACATTCTGAAATGTTCGCCAGGATAGGAGCACAGACATAGAAAATGATTTTAGATGAAAACTGTCAGCCGTGGAGGTGTCTCAGAAAAGATGTGTGTGGTGATGGAAGCCAAAAACCAAGCAATATAGACCTTAACTGTCGGAGTAAAACAGATACTTTTTTTCTGAAGCAATGAACAAATTGTCTCTAGAAGGACAAGACAGAACTGTAAAAGCCAATAATAAAGAAGACTTGACACAGTTACATCCACATGCCCTTGAATACTAAGCATGGGGACTCAAGAGCTCATGGCAATAACTGTTTGTTTGGGTCCATTGGTGAGCAGGACCATCTATCACTTTGGTAATACTCCTCCTAGATCTTCAGTAGTTTAAAATACCAGCTCAGAGTCATGTCATCTGTTCTCTACCTCACTTCTGCTTACCTCAAAGCAAAGAATTCTGGTGCTCTTAGTTCTTGAGGCAGATGAAATATTTTTTTCCTGTTCATTTGGTTTGGTTTTCTGCTTTCCAGGATCCAGGCAGTATTCTTGGTTATTAGCAGATTTATTTTCCCTTGCTTTCACTCATAAAACAACGGAATGCATAAACCCCCTAGTGAGGGTTTTCCTCACCTGCTGAGTATGCGGTTGTGACTCACTTTGGTTTCTTTCGGAGAATAGTCCTATTCATTGGTTCCTTCATTCAGTCAGTCGACAAACAATCATCGCTTGCCTGCTGGGTGTGAGACACTGCACCACTCACCACAGACACTGGATGGCGCCGTAGATAGAATAGGGCCCCTTCATTTTGCTCAACTTGGGGAGTGAGACAATAAACATGTAATATTAATATATAAATGGAAAGATGAAATAAATACAAATTGTGATCGTGGTTATGTTAGGAAATAAACAGAGTAATGTGACCGTATTTGGGATGGAGTGAGATCAGGGATCTGATTTAGGTTAAGTTGGTCGGGGAAGGCAGATCTGAGGAGACAATGTTTGGTCTGCTGCCTATAGGATGAGATGCAGCCAAGCGTTTCAGGAGCTGGAAAAAGGTAAAGAATCCTCTGAGAACAGGATGGACCACAGTCTGGTGAGCAAGGGGTTGAGTGGTGGAAAAGAACGCTGGAGACGGTGGTGGGGTCAGATCACAAAGACCTTTTTGCATTTGAATTTTGGTCTCAACAATAAAGGGAAGACAGTGAAGGGTTAAGCTGGAGATAGGAGAAGGTTTTGTGTCTAAGGTTTTAGAATATTATTTTGCCTGCTGTGTAGGAACCGCATGGGAAAAGTAAGAGGGGAAGCAGAAAGAACAGGAGGAGGCCATTGGATCTGCCCAGTAACAGAGGATGGTGGAAGGATGCGGGTGGAGGGAGTGGAGAGAGAAGTGTGAACTGATCTGAGATGTGTTGGGTGCAGAACAGATGGGCTTTGGTAAGCAGAACAGTGGCCTCCTGAAGATGTCTATGCCTAATTGCCAGAACCTGTGAATATGTTACCTTCCTTGGAAAAAGGAACTTTGCAGATGTGATTAAGAGTACAAACATTGAGATGGGGAGATCCTGGGTTACCTGAGTGGGTCCATTCTAATGGACCCTTAAAAGTAGAGAATCTTTTGCAGCTGAATTAGAGAGAAGCAATAGAAGAAGAGATTTGAAACATGAGAGGGACTTTACCCACAATTGCTGGCTTTGAAGAAGGAGGAAGGGGGCTTTGAGCCAAGATGTGTAGGTGGCTTCTAGAAACTGGGAAAGACTCTTAGCTGGTAGCCAACAAGGAAAAGGGCTCTCAGTCCAACAATTGCGAAGAAGACAATTTTGCTGACAACCTGAATTAGCAAGGAAATGGACTCTCTCCTAGAGCCTCCAAAAAGGACGTGGCCCTGCTGACACCTTGATTTTGGCCCAGAGAGACTCATGTCAGACTTGTGGCCTTCAAAACTGTAACATGATAAATGAGTATTGTTTAAGCCACAAGTTTGTGGTAATTTGTTAGAGAAGAAATAGGAAAGTAACACATAGAGCTTGGTGGCTGATTGGATATGGAGGGTAGGAGGACTGAAGAGTGGCCACCTACGTTTCCAGTTTGATCAACCAGTGGGCAATGATGTCATATAATGAGGTGCAGAAAACTCAGGGAGAAACAGATTATGGAGGGTGGAAACCAGGCTGCTGTTTTGGTCATTGATGTTTTAGAAGTTTGAAATGTCTATAAGATATTTAAATGGAGGTACTAAACAGGAAATTGATTATATAAGCCTTGGGTTCAGAGGAGAAGTCTGAACTAGTGATAAAATTTTGGACTAGAAAGAATGGGTGATATTTACAAATGTGAACTTAACCAATCAGACCTAAGAAGGGAGTGTAGATGGAGAAGCAGGGCTAAAGTCCTATTCATAGACACTGCAGCATATGGTTGTTGTGTAGGGCAGGAGCCGGAGACAGCAGAAGTGATGGAGAAGGAGCCCAGAGTGGTGGAGAAAAGAGCAGGAGAGCACAGCGTCAGAAAATCGAGAGAGAGGTGTGTATGGAAAAGGAGGAAGGAACTGTGCCTAAGGCTGCAGAGAGGTTTGGTGGGGCTATGACACAGAAGTGCCACAGAATTTGGCAGTGGAGGTGGGTCACGGTCCTTGACAAGAGAGTAGAGTGGTAAGAATGGGGGACAGATAGGACCAGGATGAAGAGATGGCGGGGGGCTAGGTGATTAAATTCAGACAGTGAGTCATAACTTGTTTCACAGGAAACAGGAGAAAAACATGCAGAGGTTTTAGCTAGAGTTGAGTAAGAGGTAAAGAGGTGCCTTTGAAAGATGGATCAGGTTTGTGTACTGACATGAATAACGTGGTGGGGAGGGATAAAAGTATCTGAGTGGGAGAGAGAGAGAGAGGAGAGAGAAAAATAAGTGAGGAGTAGGGTATGTGAGAAGGGAATAGGAGATGGGACCCAGAGCACAAGCAGAGGAATTTACCAGTTTTGTTCCTTGTAGTAGGAAAGCAGGGAAGATGGATAGAGATGATGGTAGGTCTATAGATTTGTTGGTGAGAGGAAGATGAAAAATAAAACTCCAAGCAGCATACTGAGCCCGGCCTTTCTACATTAGTATTGCCTTAATAACAACTTGGGAGTCATAATCCAAAAATTCAGACATAAGGAAGGAGGACACGGAGTCACTTTGATCTCAATGACATTTTTATGATTGTACCAAATATGTTTCTGACGTCTGTAAGAAGAAAGTCTAGAATGTGGAGCAAAATAATGCCTTTGGGAAAGAACATTAATGCACAACAATAACTACTAAACCTGCCTCTCTTACTTCCCCAGGCCTCGTGTTTCTTTTAGTCATTTTATTATCAAGCATCTGAGAGGCTGACCAGCAAGCCTGTGTCAAGGGACTGGGCTCTTTAAGGTGTCATCTGGCAGTGGTAGTAGGATCTTTTTGAGTCAAACCATTTGTCTTCCCAGGTGAACTTGAAACCAGAGATACTCATCACTGAGCTGACCTCGTCGTGTCATGATGGCTCAGCTCTTGGAGGCATTTTTTTCTGAACTATCTGTACTACTAGTCTATGCATGGTTTTTAGGGGTCCATAAGGGGAAAGAAAATACTAGAATTTTTATGACAGTAACTTTTATCTCATTCTCCTTAAAATTCTTGCATATTAGAGTATATACAGAATTATTAACACAGTAATATATGCATGCAATTCACGGCTCAATAACACTCCATGGAACAGTGAGTGTGCTCAAAACCTGTATCCCAAGAGAGGAAAGTGGTCAAAGTTGTTTGTGGACCACTACTCTAAATACCTAAGCCAACTGACTAAGGTACTTTTGCACTCATCATCTCCTTCTCCTTCCTCCTTTTATCTTCTTCTCCTTCTCCTCCCCCTTCCCCCTCCCCTCCCCACCTTCTTCTTCTCCTCCTTCTTCTTCTTTTCAAGAGGGCCCTGATTCCCATGGCAGGATGTGATTGGCTGCTTTGAATAGTTTTTCAGCCTGGCAGGGACTGAAACCCTCTATGCAGGGATAAGCAAGACCTGGGCCTGAGCCCCTTTATCAGGAGGGTTGCTTGGCTAGGAGACCTTGTCTGCAAGAGTGTAGTGGGGAGGGGGACCAGGACAGATGACTCAGGGCCCTCCCAGGTTGACCAGATGTCAAGGCAGCACACATTATGGAACCTTCATTTTGGTTCTTACACCACAACGAAGGCAGCAGAACAGTGTGGCTGCAGTGGGGATTGTAATCCCAGAGTCCTGTCTACCCAGTGCCTTCTCCCTCAGGGGACTGGGCCCCCCTCCCAACCACAGAGCCCCGGGGGTTGCTCTGAGCACTGTGGGGAAAGCTCTATGCTAGAAGACCCTTCCTCAGCCATGGACTTCCTGCCCCTGAACACCCATCTATCTGTGTGGACTCCATTCTTCCTTATGCACTGAATCCCAATTTCTCTGCCTGGCTTTCCAGCACTGCCTACAACTTGTGAGCCCCTGACCTCTGCATCCTCAGCCCACTTTACCATCCCATTTCCTGTTTCTCAAATCCTCACTGCCTCACCAGTGATCTGGACACTGTCCTACCCACACATCTAGTCTTGGTTCTCAGCACGGGGCTGGCCGCCTTCCCTGCAGCCCAGTGTCTTTTTCTTTTCACACTCAGAAATTATGGCTAATTTTAAGTTGAAATGTGACTATTGAACAACCTTACACACACCCACACCCACACCTCTGCACACGGTGGTCGTGGGACAGTAAAGCAGTGGATTCTCATCTTTGTCATCTTTATTGATGGCTCCCTTCCCACAGTCTCGCCTGCTGGGTTTGGATCACAGAGAACCTTCCAGAGGATGGAAGACACCCTGGCCACTTCTGAGCTGAGCCATGAAAGACCAGCTCCCAGAGGAAGGAGAAGAGGATGGGGGGAAGCTCTGCTAGAGAGGGAGAAGGAGAACCCACCCCTCCCCTCCTGGAGGGTGATGGGAAAGATGATGGACTTAGAGGGAGAGGACACTCCCCTTCCAGGCTGAAGTCTCTGGAAGGAGTGAATGATGGAGGGAGAGAGCTGGAAGGATGTTTGGATGCCTCTCAAGGGATGCCCCCAGTCAGCATCTGATGGCTGGACAGGGAGCTTGCAGCTCTGCTCCTGGTACCTTGATTTGTACAGGGATTGACAGCAGAAGGCTGTGGACCAGCAGAGGCTGGGGACCAGGTAATGAGGCTGCAAAAGGCTCAGACTTGGCAAACAGCTCAAATGACAAGGGCCACCGACTTGATCAGTCAGTCCCGGTACAGGTGCCAAGGAGAAGGCGGGACCAGAGCACTTTGTGGCTCCATTCCAGGCACTGGATCAGACCAGCCCACCAAGAGGTGGTGGTAGCACAGGATGCAAATCTGAAAAACTGAGTCTTTATCTAAAGGACAGGGAGCCATCTCGCCCATTTAAAATGGAAAACACTGGGCACTTGATTGGCAAGTTTAAAGCTTGTCTCCTTGTGCCTTTCCCCAGCTCATAAAGAAGATTATAACAATTATGAAAAAGGAAGAATGTTTGCAGATCTACATAGCGTTTCAGCTACAGTGATGACCCTGTGATATTATTACTGTGTGTCATGTTATATGATCTGCAGTGCACCGTTCTGTACTGATTGATTGGCCCAGAAGTGGCTTCTCTACAGCAGCTGCCCAGAGCTGGATGAGTCGGTACGCATGGTGTATGGCTGTGTGCCTTAGGGAGACACTGCCTATTTCCAGGGCCCTGTGCTCTCAGGTCTTCAGCAAGGCCATTTGTGAAATGAAGTTATCAGTATCCCACCCACCTGAACCCAAGGGGCTGCATCCAATGATTTTTTAATGGTAACAGCTAGTAGCCACCGTGTGTTTCCTCTGTGCCAGGCACTGTTCTGCATTCATGCTCAGAACAACACTTTGGTGGGTGTTCTCTTGCTGAACTTATCTGAAAGATAAGGAAATGAAGGCCTAGGTATTTATGATTGCTCACAGCTAGTAAGTGGTAGACTGAGAATTTGGTTTCATCTAGACTTTCTCCAAACCCTGCATTTTTTTTAAAACAAGCTCTGGCCAGTTTTTATTAAAGAAACTTTTTGCATGATTTACTTTTCACCAGTCTGTTCTGGCATGCTTCTAATGATGTCAGAATTGCCTAGAAAATAAGACACAATAATATTACAGTTCATTTAATGGCAACTGGTAATCATCAAATTAGCAATGGTTATCTTCAAAAGTCATTATACTAGCAGTGCTGTCATTTCTCAAGGTTGACCAGATACCTAGAGTCACAGACCTTTTCCACATAAGATGCATCACGTAAATCAGACTTGGTTTATCACCAGCATTTATAAAGCCACACTAGGGAAAGAACTAGGTCTGGGGGCACATGCATGGTCTTAATATAGTGAATGTTTAGCCTGCCCTTGTTATTACAAAATCAGAAGAGCGAGAATATTCACAGCAAACCTTGCATTTTTTAATGCCTCATGCATACCAGGCAGCTTGTAACTGCACACACAATGATCCTGGATTTACAAAGCCCTGGAAGTTAGGACAGCTACACTAGTGTGATGATTTAAGGAATTGCTGATCTCTAGGAAGAATTATTCAGCCCACTTGAATTATTGAGATCATGGCTTCACTTTCCATTTCATTTTTCAAGTGTGCACATACCCTCAGGTAATTTCTACCAGCTACAGTACCCTGTTGCATATTTAAAGGTTATAAACAATAGCACTTTTTGCTTTGCTTTTGTTTTAATGACCAAATGAAGGAGGTAAGTAAGTGAGTGTACTGGCTTCACTTACCTGCATTGGGAGTGCTTTTTGGGGAAGTATTTTCATGTAGCCATAGGAAGCCAAATAAGACATTTGAAAACAGGTTTTTTTTTAAATTTTAAATTAGGATATATATTTCACCCCTTATTTGTTTCACTTTATTTGCAATTGATTTAGCTCAAAACAAAGTGCATTTATTTGATTACTGGCCTGTGTCAGTTGCCCTGATGTGTTTTGTTTTGTTTTTTTTCTGTTTATTATTTAATTGTGATACTAAGTGTTAAGCCAGTACTAAGACAGGAAAGAAGATACATAGAGCTTTCAAAGATTATATAGGACCTTGGGCAGGACTTCTTAAATGGGAGCTGGCTTGAGGTCACAAGCTTTCAAATCAATGGATAAGCACTTAATAGAAGGCTTCCCTTCATGACAAGGATGAAATATGGAGCAGATTACACAGGGTGACCCGGGCAGACCTGGGCCTGAAGCCATGTCTCACTCATGTCTGTGGTGTCTTGCCTGGAGACTTTTACGGTCCTCTCTGCCCCACTGTTTGACCTGGCTTGGTCCAGCTGTAGTCACCCTCATAACATGTCAAACACTCCCACTTGTCCTTCTCTTTTTGTGTATTCCTTCAACTTCTATTTAGGAAAACAGCTGAGGGAACGCCCTTCCTGGTACCCCCCAACAGGCTCTGGAAGTAGAAAGCTCTAACCCTTTTCTGTGGGTTATGTCTCTAAGCTGTGCAAGACTGAATATTGGTTTATGGATTAAGGGGGCAGCTAAAAACCTGCCCATCAAGACCAGAAGGAGTGGGTCAAGGCATCCTTCTTTCACCTGCTGTGGCTCCTCCCATTTAGACAGTTGTTTGCACACCTGTGTGCACTCCTTAGGCAGGTGACCAGTATACAGCACAGGCTCTTCAGGAATACATAATTAATCAAAGCCTAATAACTAGAATAATGTAATCTGAAGAATTAAAATCAGCCCTCCTGATATTTGCTCTGTATAGGATGCATATAAATAGCTTTTTGTCCTCTTCAGCTTATACTTAGTGAGGGAGAATTAGCAATCCCAAATTACTCAATAAAAGGGGCTTATGAGCAGGTACCTAGCTGCATGGACACTGGTACTGGGGGGGGGGGTGCCTTAAAGCTGTGTTCGTATAGCAAGCACATTGGTGTTACATAGATCGTATATTTATTTGCGTGGCTTGGAGAAATACCTACCCAAGCCATCCCTCAGGTTCTGTTTTAGTGGAGGTGAGAGGGTACCTCTTAGAGAATTTGATGTGGGACAATAGAAAAAAGCTATTATTTCAAATATTTTAGAAGTGTAGGCCCAAGGTTGACAACATTGGTTTAGGAGATCCCCCAATGGAGCTTTGTATTTAAACAAAGATAGGCACCTGGTATCTAAACAGTCTGGAACAGGAGTAGTTGAAACAGAGGCTCAATTTTCTGTTTTTACAGGGTAGGCCAGGGAGTTTGGGGGCTCAGAGATGAAGAAAATTGGGGTTGGGTCTAGACACAGAGGGTGAGAACTGGCCACAAGGAATATTATCTGATGCTCTGATGGTGTATTTTTGGGTAACAAAGCACCCAAACCCCATAGGGTAAAATAATGAACATTTCATTATGTTTACAATCATGCAGTCCAATGTCTTGCATGGTGGCTCAGGCTCCAAGCACAAGAGCTCCAACAGACAGGAAGTGGAGGCTGCAGGTCTGCGTTGGAATCTGGCACAGCATCACTTACACTGTATTCTACTGGTCAAAGCAGTCACAGGCCCACTTGGATTCAGTGGGAGGGGACAGAGGCCCCAACTCTCCATGGTAAAATGTCAAAGACTTTGTGGCCTTCTTTAATCTGCCATATCTGCCATTCAGCTTGAGGTTGGCTTTTGTTCTGCACTAGCTTTAGTCCATCTCTCTCTTCCCCCAACACTTCGTAAAAGTGAGCAAAAGAAGGAGAAGAGGCTGTGTTCTTGCCTGGGACACCCCGGTGTAGAGAGGAGGCTTGACCTCAGCTGGCAACAAGGAATCTGAGGGAGCAGAGATTGAGGGAGGTGAGAAGAAGACCTTAGGTCACCTGAGGGATCTGCAGGAGTATTTGGGAGAGCTCTGGATGCCCCACAGTATGTAAAATGAGGGTGGACATCATCGACTTGAATAATAACAGAAGACCAGAGGACTGGGAAATATCTTGTTCCTACAATAGATTACAATAGAAAACACTTATCTTTTTTGCCTCTTCCACCCAGAAGGTACACTTCACAAAAACAGTAATTATATCTGGCTTTTTTTTTTTTTTTGGCCATGTCTTAAGCACCCAGCAAGTGCTCAATTACTATTTGTTTAATAAACATACAGCTGTGAATGTATTCCTTGCTATGTGCTGTTAACTGTTGGTGAGTAGCAATTACTACATTTAACATAATGACAACACTATGCCATTATAAGCCCCATGAGACAGATAAAGATAATAACCCACCCACAGTTGTTTAAATCCAGGCATGTCCAACTTCAAGCTTTTAAGCCAGCTAGGCATTTTGACTCTCCATTCACAGGTATTTCTTCAACCATTGCAATATACACAGCACAGGATCCATCCCTAGGGAGAGTATAGTTTATTTAACCAGGGAAATGAAGACAAATTCACAAAGAGTGAGTTGGCAAGAATATAACTAAATAATGATTAAAATATGTCACAAGGCAGTGCAGGAGAACCAATGGCAAAAAAAGACAAGGATAGTAAATTCTGTGAGTCCAGAGGACCCAGAAATTTATGGACTGAGTAAGCTTCACAGAGAGGCTGAGGCTCCTAGGATGGGATGATGTAATGGATTAGGGAGGGGGTAGGATCAGGAGTACCTGCCATAAAGTTGGGGGAGAGGGGAGGGGCAAGGGGAAAGGCATGAGTCAAGATGTGGGGACAGTAAAAATGGCAAGGCACATTGGAGGAATAGTGACCAGGTTCAAGGGGATATTCATGCTGGATTTAAAAGTGTTCCCACAAATAACACTCACATAAGAGGTAGAACTAAGAAGTGGAAAGATGATTAGTGCAATAGAATTTTACCATTAAAAGACTAACTTTAGAACGAGCTTCAAGATGGCGGAAGAGTAAGACGCGTAGATCACCTTCCTCCCCACAAATACATCAGAAATACATCTACATGTGGAACAGCTCCTACAGAACACCTACTGAACGCTGGCAGAAGACCTCAGACCTCCCAAAAGGCAAAAAACTCCCCACTTGTACCTGGGTAAGGCAAAAGAAAAAACAAAAAACAGAGACAAAAGAATAGGGACAGGACCCACACCAGTGGGAGGGAGCCGTGAAGGAGGAAAGGTGTCCACACACTAGGAGCCCCTTCGCGGGCAGAGACTGCGGGTGGCAGAGGGGGAAGCTTCGGAGCCACGGAGGAGAGCGCAGTCACAGGGGTGCGGAGGGCAGAGCAGAGAGATTCCCGCACAGAGGATCCGTGCCGACCAGCACTCACCAGCCCGAGAGGCTTGTCTGCTCAGCCGCCGGGGTGGGCGGGGCTGGGAGCTGAGGCTCGGGCTGCGGTCAGATCCCAGGGAGAGCACTGGGGTTGGCGGCGTGAACACAGCCTGAAGGGGTTAGTGCGCCACAGCTAGCCGGGAGGGAGTCCGGGAAAAGGTCTGGAGCTGCCGAACAGGCAAGAAACTTTTTCTTGCCTCTTTGTTTCCCGGCGCGCAAGGAGAGGGGATTCAGAGCGCCACCTAAACGAGCTCCAGAGACGGGCGCGAGCCGCGGCTATCAGCGCAGACCCCAGAGATGGGCATGAGACGCTAAGGCTGCTGCTGCCGCCACCAAGAAGCCTGTGTGCGAGCACAGGTCACTCTCCACACCGCCCCTCCCGGGAGCCTGTGCAGCCCGCCACGGCCAGGCTCCCATGATCCGGGGACAACTTCCCCGGGAGAACGCACGGCGCGCCTCAGGCTGCTGCAACGTCATGTGGGCCTCTGCCGCCGCAGGCTCGCCCCGCCTCCTCCGTACCCCTCCCTCCCCTGGCCTGAGTGAGCCAGAGCCCCCGAAGCAGCTGCTTCTTTAACCCCATCCTGTCTGGGCAGGAGCAGACACCCTCAGGCGACCTACACACAGAGGCGGGTCCAAATTCAAAGCTGAACCCCGGGAGCTGTGCGAACAAAGAAGAGAAAGGGAAATCTCTCCCAGCAGCCTCAGGAGCAGCGGATTAAATCTCCACAATCAACTTGATGTACCTGCATCTGTTGAATACCTGAATAGACAACGAATCATCCCAAATTCAGGAGGTGGACTTTAGGAGCAACAATATATATATATATTTTTTTTTCCCTTTTTCTTTTTTTGTGAGTGTGTATGTGTATGCTTCTGTGTGTGATTTTCTCTGTATAGCTTTGCTTTTACCAATTGTCCTAGGGTTCGCTCTGTCCATTTTTGGTTTTTTATTTTAGTATAGTTTTTAGTGCTTGTTATCATTGGTGGATTTGTCTTTTGATTTGGTTGCTCTCTTCTTTCTTTCTTTTTTATTTTTATTACTTTTTAAAAATTGTTTAAAATAATAATTTTTTATTTTAATAACTTTATTTTACTGTATTTTTATTTTATTTTATCTTCTTTCTTTCTTTCTTTCTTTCCCTCCCTTTTATTCTGAGCCGTGTGGAAGACAAGCTCTTGGTGCTCTGGCCAGGCGTCAGGGCTGTGCCTCTGAGGTGGGAGACCCAAGTTCAGGACATTGGCCCACCAGAGACCTTCCAGCTCCATGCAATATCAAACGGTGAAAATCTCCCAGAGATCTCCATCTCAATGCCAAAACCCAGCTGCACTCAACGACAAGCAAGCTACAGTGCTGGACACCCTATGCCAAACAACTAGCAAGGCAGGAACACAACCCCACCCATTAGCAGGGAGGCTGTCTAAAATCATAATAAGGCCACAGACACCCTAAAACACACCACCAGACATGGACCTGCCCACCAGAAAGACAAGAGCCAGCCTCATCCACCAGAACATAGACACTAGTCCCCTCCACCAGGAAGCCTACACAACCCACTGAACCAAACTTAGCCACTGGGGGAAGACACCAAAAACAACCGGAACTATGAACCTGCAGCCTGCGAAAAAGAGACCCCAAACACAGTAAGTTAAGCAAAGTGAGAAGACAGAGAAACACACAGCAGATGAAGGAGCAAGGTAAAAACCCACAGACCAAATAAATGAAGAGGAAATAAGCAGTCTACCTGAAAAAGAATTCAGAATAATGATAGTAAAGATGATCAAAAATCTTGGAAATAGAATGGAGAAAATACAAGAAACATTTAAAAAGGACTTAGAAGAAATAAAGAGCAAACAAACAATGATGAACAACACAATAAATGAAATTAAAAATTCTCTAGAAGGAATCAATAGCAGAATAACTGAGGCAGAAGAACGCATAAGTGACCTGGAAGATAAAATAGTGGAAATGACTACTGCAGGGCAGAATAAAGAAAAAAAAAAGAAAAGAATTGAGGACAGTCTCAGAGACCTCTGGGACAACATTAAATGCACCAACATTCGAATTATAGGGGTCCCAGAAGAAGAAGAGAAAAAGAAAGGGACTGAGAAAATATTTGAAGAGATTCTAGTTGCAGACTTCCCTAATATGGGAAAGGAAATAGTTAATCAAGTCCAGGAAGCACAGAGAGTCCCATACAGGATAAATCCAAGGAGAAACACACCAAGACACATATTAATCAAACTATCAAAAATTAAATACAAAGAACAAATATTAAAAGAAGCAAGGGAAAAACAACAAGTAACACATAAGGGAATCCCCATAAGGTTAACAGCTGATCTTTCAGCAGAAACTCTGCAAGCCAGAAGGGAGTGGCAGGACATATTTAAAGTGATGAAGGAGAAAAACCTAAAACCAAGATTACTCTACAAAGCAAGGATCTCATTCAGATTTGATAGAGAAATTAACATCTTTACAGACAAGCAAAAGCTAAGAGAATTCAGCACCACCAAAACAGCTTTACAACAAATGCTAAAGGAACTTCTCTAGGCAGGAAACACAAGAGAAGGAAAAGACTTACAATAACAAGCCCAAGACAATTAAGAAAATGGTAATAGGAACATTCATATCGATAGCTACCTTAAATGTAAATGGATTAAATGCTCCAACCAAAAGACATAGACTGGCTGAATGGATACAAAAACAAGACCCATATATATGCTGTCTATAAGAGACCCACTTCAGACCTAGGGACACATACAGACTGAAAGTGAGGGGATGGAAAAAGATATTCCATGCAAATGGAAATCAAAAGAAAGCTGGAGTAGCAATTCTCATATCAGAAGAAATAGACTTTAAAACAAAGACTATTAAAAGAGACAAAGAAGGACACTACATAATGATCAAGGGATCAATCCAAGAGGAAGGTATAACAATTGTAAATATTTATGCACCCAACATAGGAGCACTTCAATACATAAGGCAAATACTAACAGCGATAAAAGGGGAAATCGACAGCAACACAATCATAGTAGGGGACTTTAACACCCCACTATCACCAATGGGCATATCATCCAAAATGAAACTAAATAAGGAAACACAAGCTTTAAATGATACATTAAACAAGATGGACTTAATTGATACTTATAGTACAGTCCATCCAAAAACAACAGAATACACTTTCTTCTCAATGCTCATGGAACATTTCTTCTCAATGCTCATGGAACATTCTCCAGGATAGATCATATCTTCGGTCACAAATCAAGCCTTGGTAAATTTATAATATGATAAATTTTTCATATCATTTATGATATGATATTGAAATCATATCAAGTATCTCTTCTGACCACAATGCTATGAGACAAGATATCAATTACAGGAAAAAATCTGTAAAAAATACAAACATATGGGGGCTAATACACTACTTAATGACCAAGAGATCACCGAAAAACTCAAAGAGGAAATCAAAAAATACCTAGAAACAAATGGCAATGAAAACACGATGACCCAAAACCTATGGGATGCAGCAAAAGCAGTTGTAAGAGGGAAGTTTATAGCAATATAATCCTACCTTAAGAAACAAGAGACATCTCAAATAAACTACCTAACCTTATACCTAAAGCAATTAGAGAAAGAAAAACAAAAAAACCCCAAAGTTAGCAGAAGGAAAGAAATCATAAGATCAGATCAGAAATAAATGTAAAAGAAATGAAGGAAACTGTGGCAAAGATCAATCAAACTAAAAGCTGGTTCTTTGAGAAGATAAAGAAAATTGATAAACCATTAGCCAGACTCATGAAGAAAAAAAGGGAGAAGACACAAATCAATAGAATTAGAAATGAAAAAGGAGAAGTAACAACTGACACTGCAGAAATACAAAGGATCATGAGAGATTACTTCAAGCAACAATATGCCAATAAAATGGACAACCTGGAAGAAATGGACAAATTCTTAGAATGCAAAACCTTCTGGGACAGAACCAGGAAGAGATAGAAAATATGAACAGACCAATCACAAGCACTGATATTGAAACTGTGGTTAAAAATCTTCCAACAAACAAAAGCCCAGGACCAGATGGTTTCACAGGCAAATTCTATCAAATATTTAGGGAAGTACTAATACCTATCCTTCTCAAACTCTTCCAAAATATAGCAGAGGGAGGAACACTCCCAAACTCATTCTATGAGGCCACCGTCACTCTGATAAAAAAACCAGACAAAGATGTCACAAAGAAGGAAAACTACAGGCCAATATCACTGATGAACATAGATGCAAAAAGCCTCAACAGAATACTGGCAAACAGAATCCAACAGCACATTAAAAGGATCATACACCATGATCAAGTGAGGTTTATCTCAGGAAGGCAAGGATTCTTCAATATATGCATATCAATCAATGTGATACACCATATTAACAAATTGAAGGAGAAAAACCATATGGTAATCTCAATAGATGCAGAGAAAGCTTTCAACAAAATTCAACACCCATTTATGATAAAAACCCTCCAGAAAGTAGGCATAGAGGGAACTTACCTCAACATAATAAAGACCATATATGACAAACCAACAGCCAACATTGTCCTCAATGGTGAAAAGCTTAAACCATTTCCACAAAGATCAAGAACAACACAAGGCCGCCCACTCTCACCACTATTATTATTCAACATAGTTTTGGAAGTTTTAGCCACAGCAATCAGAGAAGAAAAAGAAATAAAAGGAATCCAAATCAGAAAAGAAGAAGTAAAGCTGTCACTGTTTGCAGATGACACGATACTATACATAGAGAATCCTAAAGATGCTATCAGAAAGCTACTAGAGCTAATCAATGAATTTGGTAAAGTAGCAGGATACAAAATTAATGCACAGAAATCCCTTGCATTCCTATACACTAATGATGAAAAATCTGAAAGAGAAATTAAGGAAACACTCCCATTTACCATTGCAACAAAAAGAATAAAATACCTAAGAATAAACCTACCTAAGGAGACAAAAGACCTGTATACAGAAAACTATAAGACACTGATGAAAGAAATTAAAGGTGATACAAAGAGATGGAGAGATATACCATGTTCTTGGATTGGAAGAATCAACATTGTGAAAATGACTCTACTACCCAAAGCGATCTACAGACTCAATGCAATCCCTATCAAACTACCAGTGGCAGTTTTCACAGAACAAGAAAAAAAATCTCACAATTTGTATGGAAACACAAAAGACCCTGAATAGCCAAAACAATCTTGAGAAAGAAAAACAGAGCTGGAGGAATCAGGCTCCCTGACTTCAGACTGTATTAGAAAGCTACAGTAATCAAGACAGTATGGTACTGGCACAAAAACAGAAATATAGATCAATGGAACAGGATAGAAAGCCCAGAGATAAACCCACGCACATATGGTCACCTTATCTTTGATAAAGGAGGCAAAAATATACAATGGAGAAAAGACAGCCTTCTCAATAATGGTGCTGGGAAAACTGGACAGCTACATGTAAAAGGAGGAAATTAGAACACTCCCTAACACCATACACAAAAATAAACTCAAAATGGATTACAGACCTAAATGTAAGGCCAGACACTATAAAACTCTTAGAAGAAAACATAGGCAGAACACTCAATGCCATAAATCACAGCAAGATCCTTTTTGACCCACCTCCTAGAGAAATGGAAATAAAAACAAAAATAAACAAATGGGACCTAATGAAACTTAAAATCTTTTGCACAGCAAAGGAAACCATAAACAAGACCAAAAGACAGCCCTCAGAATGGGAGAAAATATTTGCAAATGAAGTAACTGAAAAAGGGTTAATCTCCAAAATTTACAAGCAGCTCATGCAGCTCAATATCAAAAAACCAAACAACCCAATCCATAAATGGGCAGAAGACCTAAATAGACATTTCTCCAAAGAAGATATACAGATTGCCAACAAACACATGAAAGAATGCTCAACATCATTAATCATTAGAGAAATGCAAATCAAAAGTACAATGAGATATCATCTCACACCAGTCAGAATGGCCATCATCAAAAAATCTAGAAACAATAAATGCTGGAGAGGGTGTGGAGGAAAGGGAACTCTCCTGCACTGTTGGTGGGAATGTAAATTGATACAGCCACTATGGAGAACAGTATGGAGCTTTCTTAAAAAACTAAAAATAGAACTACCATACGACCCAGCAATCCCACTACTGGACATATACCCTGAGAAAACCATAATTCCAAAAGAGTCATGTACCACAATGTTCACTGAAGCTCTATTTACAATAGCCAGGACATGGAATCAACCTAAGTGTCCATCAACAGATGAATGGATAAAGAAGATGTGGCACATATATACAATGGGGCATTACTCAGCCATAAAAAGAAATGAAATTGGGTTATTTGTAGTGAGGTGGATGGACCTAGAGTCTGTCATACAGAGTGAAGTAAGTCAGAAAGAGAAAAACATATACCATATGCTAACACATATATATGGAATCTAAGGGGGAAAAAATGGTCATGAAGAACCTAGAGGCAAGACAGGAATAAAGACGCAGACCTACTAGAGAATGGACTTGAGCATAAGGTGAGGGGGAAGGGTAAGCTGGGACAAAGTGAGAGAGTGGCATGGGCATATATATACTACCAAATGTAAAATAGATAGCTAGTGGGAAGCAGCCGCATAGCACAGGGACGTCAGCTCGGTGCTTTGTGACCACCTAGAGTGTTGGGATAGGGAGGGTGGGAGGGAGGGAGACGCAAGAGGGAAGAGATATGGAGATATATGTATATGTATAACTGATTTACTTTGTTATAAAGCAGAAGCTAACGCACCATTGTAAAGCAATTATACTCCAATAAAAATGTTAAAAAAAAAGACCCAATGCAGCCATAAATAAATAAATAAATAAATAGATTAATAAAAAAGAAAGATTAACTTTAATTAAACATACGTAATCAGGGGATATATATATTTTTAAATTTATGTGGAGTACAGTCTACTTTCTTGTACAGTTTTATGAGTTTTGACAAATGCATACAGTTATGTAACCATCATCACAATCAAGGAACAGAACTGTTTCATCATCAAAAAATAACCTCCATGTACAGCGCCCACATGTCAACCCTGATCATGTGATTGTAACTGTACGTCCAGTTGTACATTTGTGGAGATATTCAAAATGTCATGCAGATTTCTGTTTACTTTCCTCCGTAGCTTGGTGGTATCCAGTCTCTTGTTGGTTCTAGGATAGGGATAAAAACTAGAGTGGCTTTGAGGTTCTAGGAAGGAAAAGTACAAACAAAAGAAAAAGTCCTGAGAGAGAGTAGAATACAACCATTGTGTGTTTCACTCCACATTCCTTTTAGGAAAATATGAGCATGCTGTTTCAGGAGAGAACAGGAGTTCTCCAAACCAGTGCTCTAACAGCTTAAATGATGATGATACTGATGCTGATGGTGATGATGATACTGAATGATGGTGATGGTGATGATGTTTCAATAAAAAAGATGGCTCAGGCCCATTTTATGATATGTGTCACCCAATTATCATAATTCCTTCCTAGAAAAGTCACAACGTAGTTAAATCAAGCATTTATTTTTCATTTTTTATCATATGACTAGGGAAATGGTTATAAAAGAGCCCTGGATCAGAAGCCCCAAAGACTGAGGCTGGAACATTAACAGGTCTCAGGACCCAGAGCAAAACATCTAACTTCTTTGGCTTTTTCTTTTGATCTCTGCAAAAGGTGCACATTTGACTAGAATGACTTCTAAGAGCCCCTTAATTAGGAACAAGAACTGGATGGATAATGTTTTTGGGAAACAGCTCACAAGCAATCCTTTGGCTGTTTCCTTCGGCTATTTCCTTCAATTATTACAGGTTCCCTTCCCTCCCTGCCCCTGGGCCATCCTCATCCCTCTCTTAGCATGTCGCCCCTGCCTGTTGTCTAGCCTCCTACTTATTCCTGATCCCAGTTTAATGTCCTGATGATTAGTCCTCCCCTTGGGATCACTTTCCATCCTCACTCCTGGTGTTGGCAGCTCTCCCCTTCCAGAGAGTAACTCTAGGAGTTGCTGTCACTGTGACCTGTGGAATCACTGTTATCATGACTGGCCTTTCCTTCTCTGCCATCTTCACTCATCGACCTCCCCATCTTGACTACAGTCTGCTCCCCACTGATAAACTTTCCTCAACCTTTTACATGGAGGTCACTCCTTCTCCAAATTCTCTGTTCCTAGGGTGCGTAGGAGAGAGAGGTCAACAGAATTGGTTTTCACAATTGTGGTGGAGGGGGACCAACAGTTGGAAATTTATAAAAGTTGTTAGAAAAAATTATCCAAAATTTAGAAATGCAACAAAAAAGTAGGTGGCATGTCCTTCACTATCATACTGGGGCAAAGGTCACTCAAGGATTGACCAGGAGAATGAACTTAGTTCATCTCATTGTTTATTATTGATCAAAATAATAAGATGAAGTTATTTGTTAAAGTTTTTTGGTCTGATATAGACACAAATAATTTCTGTTTGTTGGAACTGATGACCCTAAAGTTTTACAGTCTGTTGGACATTTATTGGTTTTATATCTAACTAAACAATCTTATTCTAACATTACTCTGTTAAGTTGCCTATAAGTATCTTAGCTTTTCAGATGTTCTTTGAACTAGTCATAACATCTTAGTGGTTCCCTCATTAATTAATAAGTTAAAATCTTTAACACTTGTTCATTTTATATTTGCCCAGAGTTTAATTTTGCCTTTCTGAAAATTAAACTCTATCAAAGTAAAGCCCTGGCAGATAGAAAGTGCTATGCACTCCATTTGAGAGACTGCATTTGTTTAGCTGAGGGAAGGTGTTTGTGGAAAAAATGTATGATAAAGCTGAGGAGAAAGGCTTCTAAAGATGGTCTTATGTTGAGTAATCTGTACCTGGTTCAGCAGGCAATGGAGAACCACTGAAGGTTTTTTAAAAAGGAAATTGGCTTGGTTGGAGTTGTGTTTTCACTAGGTTTACCTGGCAGACATATGTAGACTAATCGAATTGAGGAGAGAAGAAAGAGAAGCTAGTGAAGGTGTTGTGGCAGTCACCACTGTTGGAAGAAATGAAGGCCTGGATTAGGGGGAAGCAGGGGGATTTCATGGTCAGGAGGACTTTGAGGACCAGGCAGATCCCCCCTGCCCCTCACTGAGCATCCTAAGGTTAAACCATTTCACTGACTCTTCACCATTAGCCATGGTACCATGATTTTGGTCTTTACCATTTCCAAAATTTTTTGTTTTTCAAATCAAATATTCAAACTCTACCAAGTTTTCAAATGAATCCTCCATGTTTCTCTCATGGCTCAATTTACTTACGATGTTAAATATGTTCATTTCCATGATGCATATTTATTTTAATTCAAATTAGCTAACATGTATCAGTTAATTTCCACGACACATGTTTAGCTTAGGGTGGTTAGGATGAATAAAAGAAGCCAAAATGATCATCAAGACATGGTCTCAGGAAATAAAATAAGAAGGAAAAGGAAAGGTCTGTGCCCCCAGTGCAGAGCCAGTGAGATGGCAAGTCAGAAGTGCTTAGGAGTTCAATATCAAGACACATAGCACCTCCATTCTTATGAGAAATATTTCCAAGGATTCAATGTTGTCAGGTCCTGGGTATCTATGACTCACGTATGCTTGTAAGAGCAGGCTAACTTTACTGGGAAAAGCAGATAAAAAATAAATATATTCTGCTCAGGTCTATCGGCTTTTCTTATCTCAAAAATGGAAATAACTTTGCTGGACCTCCTCATTCTGTTCCTAAGAAATATCGGGTTGTTGGCTATCCAGGTATTGCATCCCAGACCTCTTCTTCTCATCCCACTGGACACAGCCTGGTTTCCTTCTTCAGTATAATAATGTCATTTTAAGGACAATCACATCATCTGAATGTGTTGTTATTTTGGTTCAGCCTTTAAACCACATAAGCGAGCCAAATGCTGATAAAGCAACACATCTGAGCTTCCCACATTTGTTCAGAACCGAGGGGCATTTAATGTTTATCTATTGAGAATATGAGAATGAGAACAGTAGGACACTTAAGACAGAGACCACTCTTTCTTATTTAATATCTTTAGACACTAAAAGATTTGCATCTGGATTTAAATGGAATCACCCTGAGAACACTTAATTTCAACAGTTTGAGAAAAGTGCTCTTTCATCAGGACTTTCTCATAGTTTTAGACATGCCGGTGACAATGACTGATGTCCATGTCTCTCTCCTGGCAGCCTGACTGCAGGACCAGGTCGTATTCACTGTCAGGGAGGACTACAACCTGCAGCATCTCTTTCAGAGCTTCTGAATGCAGCAGGGAACCAGTTTGCTGAACCACCGTCATTATTAACAAAACAATAAGGATTTAAAAAAATCTCCTGGGAATCCTGGCAGCATATCAAACATGAGTCAATTAGGACTATGCCTTTGGAGAGGTGACCTGGCTATTTTCATGATAACCCCAAACATCTTATGAATTACATTTCTCACTACTCCCTCGGCCCTGTGTATCAGTCATATCAAATCTATCTGCGTTATCCGAGCGCTCTCTTTTCTTGCCCCCTGCAATGCCCTTCCCCCCCCTTTCTACTTGTAGAAACTGCTTTCATTTGTCACAACCAGACTGAAATGCTGCTCCTCCACCAAGCCTTCTCTCCCACCACCTCCTTCCCCTAAGCCACAAGGAGTGAGTCCCTTCTTGCTGGAAGCTTTTATTACCCTAATGGCCATAGTGGGGATGCAGCAGGTTTTAGAGAATTCTTTCATGGGTTGGCATGGCAGGGAGCACTCCCCACATGACCTAAACAAAAATAGGCAGAACACACAGTATTAGCATCTATGCAAATATATACAACTAGGAAAAATGGGCATTTATATAAACTTATAGGGCACCTGCTGCAGGCACAGCCCAGTTCTGCTGCCAGGAGAGAGAGAGAATCAGATATGCTGTCTCTGCATGAGCTTGAATAAGGGGTGGGTTCCTCATCAAATTTTCAACTCCACTTGATTTGTTATAGATTCTGAGCTGGGTGCTAATGAGGAAATAAAGCTTTGGCTCCTTCCTTAATTTGTAAACTTTATTACTGAGAGTTTTTAATCTTTCCATCTTCTCATTTACACTCATGTTCTAACGTTCAAATCACTCTGCTCTGCCCAAGAACCCACCCCAGACATGGTTAAGAGATGATGACAAACTAGACCCACAGCATGTCTTGGGCAGGAACTAAACTTCCCTCAATGCCTCTTCTCTCCCTAAGATGAGGCTGCTCATTAACTCAGATGACAAATCCTGGAAAATCTGGATGGAGCATGTTGTACCACTTCACTGTGCCATTTGCTATTTCTGTTCTTTGGGTAGACCAGAAGGACTTGGCTGATCGATGGATAATATGTCTTGTTCCCTGCCAGTCAACATCTGTGCATTTTCAGGAATGTCCCTCACCCGCACCTCAACACACACATATGTATACGCCTCCACTTGGGCAGTTTCTAAGACTTTGGAAAAATCCAAAGGAGTTCCTTATAACACAACGTGCCTCGGGTTGCATGGGACTGTGGGAAGGCACAGAGCCAGGGTTCTGGGCTCAGAGAATAACTCCACCCTCCCTCCCTCCCCTCCTCCCCACAGACACCCACATCGACCCAAGCAGCTTTTGCTGTCTGGTGCCTGCCTCAACCCAACGGGGGAAGGAGACTTGGTCAGGGTCAAGGTGACAAGCATGTAACTCTCAGCAATTATAAAAGCAGCTGGGTTTTGTGTTGATCTCTCTAAAATTAGTTTTCGAACCTTCTTCATATATGCCTTCCCAACAGACAGAACTGTAATTCTGTCTGAAAGTTTTAATTAAATGACTCCTGAATGATCTGATTTCATGAGACATAATAGCATCTGTTGGAGCAACAGTTCCATTGTTCGAAACACGAGAACTATAAATAGGAGCGAACTAACAGCCCTTTTAGTGTGGTTATTTATGCGACGATGAACATGTACTGTGGGGGAACTGAGCCCATGAACAACAGAATCTCAACAAGGGAAGGATGCATTTGCCCATAGCATTAATCTGTATCTACAGGCTGGCAGGAGAAAATCAATGTGGCTTCCGGGGAGAGAAGGCACCTCACCAGGAGACCAATAACATGAAAGAATTAGGACATTTATAGTAAAAATTAACCCATATCCTTAAAAAAAACCTTAATTTTGAGATCGTTTCAGAAATGCAGAGGAATAGCAAAAATAGTACGAGGTTCTTGTATCCCCTTCACCTAGTGTCTCCTAAATTAACATCTAATAAAACCACAAGTACAAGGATCACAACTAAGAAATTCACATTTGTACAATACTGTTAACTAAACTGAAGACGTTATTCCGATTTCACCAGTTTTTCCACAAATGTTCTTTTTCTGTTCCACATCCAGTCCAGGATGTCACCTCACACTTATTTGTCATGTCTCCTTGGTCTCTTCCAATCTGTGAAAATTCTTCTGTCTTTTCTTGTCTTCCAAGACTTTGACACTTTTGAAGAGTGCTGGTCAGGTATTCTGCAGAATATCCTTCAGACTGGGTCTGTCTGATGTCTTCTCATGATTAAAATTAGCTTGTGCATTTGGGGATGAATACCACCGAGGTGATGGATCCTCCTTAGTGCATCAGGTCAGGGGGTCTGTGATGTCTATCTGTCTCACTACTGGTGATGCTAACCTTGACCCTAGGCTAGGGGGATGTCAGCCAAGATTCTCCACAGTGAACTTAGTGTTTCCCTTTGTAATGAATAAATATGTAGTTTGAGAGAGATCACTTGAGACTGTGAAAATGACCTGTTTCTTCTTAAAATTTTGCTCACTCTTTTTAGCATCCATTGGTGGACCTTGACTGAATTTTTTACTGTGTGGCTCAAATGGTGATTTTCTATTTTCTTCATTCTTTCTGTATTTACTAATTGAAATTTCTCTAGAAGAAAGTTATTTCTCCTCCCTCACTTATTTATTTGTGCAGGTATTTTTTTTTTCCTCAGTATGAACTGAAGGGTCATTTATTTTATTCTTTGGGTTGTCTTTCAGTACTCTATTTTGTTGCTCAGATTGTTTCATCTTTGGCACTGGGAGCTCTTCAGCTCTTCCTTCCCCCATTGTACGCTTCCATCCTTTTTGTTTGAGCATGTTCTTACTTTCTGGCACTGTAGCCATGGAATCAACTTCTTCTCCATAGGCCCCAGTTTCTATTATTGCAAACTGGAACTTAAGAACCATGATCCAGGCACTAGATGTGCTCATTGCTACTGTGGTGTCATTGCGTCTAAGTCTTTCTGCAGACAGAACCAGGAAATACATATATTACACTAACCCATACACACATCTATATTTCTGCACATACTTATCTATGCATATCATTTATAAAAACACAAGTTCATACTGATACTTCTGAGTCCAGCCCAACACCACACGGTTCAGTCTAGCCACCCGCTCCTTATTTGTAATTACTTTGACTGTGAGAAACCTGACTCTCATTATCTGCAATACATTTCTTATTTGTTCAGTCCTAGTACACACATAAAGTGGTTTAAAACTGCTAACCCATACCCCAGAGGAAAAACAAATTTATCAAATAAAGTACCGTGTCACGTACAGTTCTTTCTGTCTTTAGCTTTTCAGTATCCAGTCTAAACAGGTTTCCCAAAGACACATAAGTCACCTCTTTTCTTCCCCACTCTTAACGAGCTTACGTGATTTTCTTGTAACACATTTAGATTCATTTCTCACAGTCTGTTTTCCCTCTTGAGTCTTCCCTCCACCCAACATGCTTGTTGAGTTTTAGAATGTAATTTACAGACAGCAAATTCACTCTTTGTGTTTTAAGAATTTTTGATAAATGAAAAGTCATTTATTGACTGCCACAGTTCCTTAGAGACCAAGTCCATCCCCCATCTCCCAAATTCCCTCATAATTTCCGTTTGCAGTCAACCCTTACCATCATCACCCAACCCCTGGCAACCACTGATCTGCTTTCCATCTTTATAGCTCAGCCTTATCCAGAATGTCATATAATAGAATCATACAATATGTAGCCTTTGGGGTTGGACTTATTTCACACAGCAAAATGCACTTAAGATTCATCTGTGTTGTTGTTTAAATCAAAAATTCATTCCTATTTGTTCCTGAGTAATATTCCACTGCATGGGTGCACCATAGTCTATTCATTGCCTCTTGGAGGTCACATGGGCTATTTCCAGCTTTGGGAAATGATGAATAAGGCTTCTATAGAAATTCACAATCAGGTCTTTATGTGAACTTAAATTTTCCTTTTCTTGAGTAAATAGTTAGGAGGGAGATTGCCGAGTGATATAGTAGGTATATATTTAACAGCATAAGAAAATGCTCAACTGTTTACCAAAGCAGTTTATCATTTTGCATTCTCACCAGCAAACTAGCAATGCACAGGAGTAGCAGTTGCTCTGCATTCTTGCTGGTATAAGATATTGTCAAGTTTTTCAGTTTTAGCCATTCTAATAGGTGGGTAGTGGTATTACAATGTGGTGTTATTTACATTTCCCTAATGGCTGATAATGTTATCCATTTTTAAAATGCTTATATACCATAATTGGTGACATACATGTTTGGATCATTTGCTTGTTTTTTAAAAATTAAGTTGCTTGTTTTCTTAATTTTTGAGTTTTGAAAGTTCTTTCTTCTGGACAAAAGTCCTTTGTCAGAAATATGATTTTCAAATATTTTCTCTCCATTTGTGACTTGTCTTTTCAATTTCTTAAGTATGTACTTTCAGAGCAAAAGTTTTTAAATTTGATAAAGCCCAATTTATCATTTTTTCCCTTTATGTATTGTGGTTTGGTGTTATAATTAAAAATGCTGCCTGCCAAAGGTCATGAAGATTTGCTCCTATGTTTTCTTTTGGAAATTTAATAATCTAAATAAGTCTATTATCCACTTTGAGTTTTTTTCTTATATAAAGTATGAGGTATAGTTCAACACTTTTCTTTTTTTTTGCATGTGGCTGTCGCATAATTCCAGCACCATTTGTTGAAAAAACTATCCTTGCTACATTGAATGCTTTTGTGCCTTTGTTCAAAATCAGTTAGCTGCTTGATTATCTGGACTATTTATGGACTCTCAATTCTGTTCCATTGATCTATGTGTCTTGCTTTTTGTCAATATTACACTGTCTCAGTTACTGTAGATTTACAGAAACTCTTGAAATTGGGTGGTATGAGTTCTCCAACTTTGTTCTTCTTTTCCAAAATTGTTTTGACTAGTCTATCTCTTTGTTTTTCTGTATATATTTTCCAATCAGCTTTTTAATAGCTACCAAAAAAAGGCCTTCTTGGATTTTGATTAGGGTTATACTGAATTTATAGGTCAAATTAAGAAGAATTGATACCATAACAATATTAAGTCTTCTAACTCCTTTTTTAAAAATAAATTTATTTATTTTATTTACTTATTTTTGGCTGCATTGGGTCTTCGTTGCTGTGCACGGGCTTTCTCTGGTTGTGGCGAGAGGTGGCTACTCTTCGTTGCAGTGCGGGGGCTTCCCATTGTGGTGGCCTCTCTTGCTGCGGAGCATGGGCTCTAGAGCACAGTCTCAGTAGTTGTGGTGCATGGGCTCAGTTGCTCCGTGGCATGTGGGATCTTCCCGGACCAGGGCTCGAACTCGTGTCCCCTGCATTGGCATGCGGATTCTTAACCACTGTGCCACCGGGGAAGCCTAAGTCTTCTAATTCTTGACCACAGTATATCTCTCCATTTATTTAGATCGTCTTTGATTTTTTTTTTTAATCAGAGTTTTGTACTTTTCAGTATACAGATTCTGTGCATACATTTTTTAGATTTCTAATTTAAAAAAATTTTTGAATTCCAATGTTCACTTCTATTATATAAAAATTGACATTTGTATGTTGACTTTGTATCCTGTGACCTGGATCTACAAGCTTTTTTTAATGATAGATTCTTTGGGATTTTCTATATAGACAATAGTGTCTGTGAGTAGAGGCAGTTGTATTTCTTCTTTTCCAATCTGTATGCTTTTTATTGCATGGACTAGGAATCCAGTACAATGTTGAATAGAAGTGGTAACAAAGGACTTCCTTGCCATGTTGATGATTGTAGAGGGAAAGCATTCAGTCTTTACTATTAAGTACAATCATACTTAATTCTTTAGATATCCTTTACTGGTTGATAATAAGTTTCTAGGTTGCTAAAAGTTTTTATCATGAATGAACCTTGACTTTTGTCCCAAGTTTTTTCTACATATATTGAGAGGATCATATTTTTCTTTACCTTTTGAGTCCGTTTGTGTGAATTGCATTGATTGATTTTTTAATATTAAACCAGCCTTGCAGTCTTTGGAATAAGCCCAATTTGGTCATGATGTTTTTAATGCATTGTTTAGTGGAAAAAAATACTAGTGAAATAGATTCAGTGTTGGTAAGAAAGATATTTATGTTCTGGTACAAACCAAAGACAGGAGCCCCAGTACTGCTGGGGATCAAACTTTTCCTCCCTAGGGCCACATAGAGCAGGGTAGCTGGCAGCAGAGTGTTCTAGAAGAGAGGAAGGCAAGGTGCTGCACTGCACCCCTTTCCTGCCTGAAACTATGCCCATCTCACCTGACCTCATTCACCTACTGTAGGAGACAATTCTAAAGCTGTCTCCCCACGATGTCATCCACTGTTTATTTAATCAACTAGTTATCTGTGTAGGGCTGCGAAGGGGCTTTGCAGATGGAATTAAGGAGGCTACCCAGCTAACTTTAAAATATGGTGATTATATCATGGATTATCCAGATGGGCCCAAGGTAATCATATGAGCCCTTAAATGCAAAGAGGAAGTCAGAGAGATGCAGCAGAAGGGGAAGCTGGAGAGATTCAAAGCATGAGAAGGCTTGCTCTGCCATTGCTGGTTTTGAAGATGAAGGAAGAGAGCCAGATGCCAAGTAAAGTGGCAGCCTCTAGGGGCTGGGAGTGGTGCCCGGCAGACAGCCAGAAAGGAAACAGGGACCCCAGTCCTGCAACTGATGAAACTTAATTCTGCCAATAACCCGAATGAGTTTGGAAGCAGACTCATACCCCAAACCTCTAGAAAGGAACACAGTCCTGCTGATACCTTGGTTTCATCCTATGAGACCTGGAGCAGAAAACTAGCTGGACCAAGCTGTGCCTAGATTTCTGACCTACAGAACTGAAGGACAATCAGGGGGCACTGTTTTAAGCTGCTAACTTTGTGGCACTTTGGAAAAGTAATGCTTTCACTCACCAAACATACATTGAAGGCCATCTGTGCCAGGGCTGCTAGTGCTGAAGACAGGGATGAGAAACACAACCTCTCTCTTCAGGGAGCTCACCAACTCTGGGTAAAATGTAGCTCTAAAGAAAAAGTCAAAGTATTTTGCATATACACTGTCAAGGAAAATTTTCTTCAGGTTGCAAAGAACAGAAAGCAATTCTGGCTAACCTGAAGCCACAAGAACAACCAAGAGAGAGGGGGCGGGGGAGTGAATACACACTTTTAATTTTGGGAAGGAGGACACTGGAAGTTCTAGAAAATTAGGGAAACTTTATAGGTATCAGATTTGAGAAAAGAAGAACTGGCACAGTCCTAGGACCTTTAATAATAGAAGTTTGTGGACTCTGCTGTTACTGTGACTCTGCCACCACAATTCTTGATCTTCATCTCTCTTTCCCAAGTTTCAAATTATAAGGAGAAAAAATCTGCTGCATTGCATATAGGGTCAGAATGTCCCAGACCAAAACCTCACAGACTTAGTGCCTTAAAAGACAAAAGTGGGAAGAAACCTAAACAAAAATGACAGGTGGATCCAGGGGTATTTGTGACCAAATAGAATGAGAGGTTTTCATTTTCTCCTATGCCTTAATCATCTTGATGTCATGAAATGTCAGGGTTGTGTGTACTGATTATATTTTGACAAAACTATTAGAAGCCTTAATGAGTCTCACAGAAGTTGTCCACTGTATCCCTCCCTCTATGCCTCACACGGTCTGCCCTGGCTTCACAGCACAGCTGACTGCTGACCTTATCCCATATTTTTTAAAAATTAGAATTGATAACAATTGCAACCCTTTCCCTATCCCTCTGTCTCCTCTGTCTCCCTCCCTTCTGTCCTCCTTGCACATGTAATTTAGGCAGAATTTTGATATTTACGTATCCAAACCTACCACTGTCGGTATCATTTTGCTTAGTGTTCTTTATCATTTCTGAGGGGTTGCATCAGGCAAAGGCGTCCTCATTCTCCAAGCAAGGAAGCCCCAGCCAGACAGTTGTCAAGGCAACAGAAAATGCACACTGTGAACCACCAAGAAAAGGCCGTCTGTATAATGTTGCAGCGCAAACTTAATTTGGGGGCTTGGCAAAAAGATCTCTCTTATGGCTAATTATAAAATGTACCCAACGTTATTAGACTGGGTGATAGATGATTGCCTGCTAAATGTGATGTGAAAAATTAAGGCAGTTTTCAAAGTGAAGGGACCTAAATTAAATGTGCCTCAAGGATCAATAGCTTATTTTTGTCATTCTGCATAACCCGAACAGAACAGCTGAGTGTGCGTGTGTGTAGGAGCTACCAAACTCATATTTATTTGGGTCACGTCGTACTTTTTCCTTCCAAATGTATTCAAAAGAAGGTAGGAGGTGCCCCACCCATATTTAGATAGTTGAGGGGAGAGGGAAACTTTAAATTCAATCCCTGTTGATCAGCGTTATGAGTTTTCAATAAAATGACTCCCAGCAGGTGAGATTACAAAATCAGAATTTGCATGCTCATTTCAGATGGTTAACTGATATTGTATCTCCACCTGATCTTTCTGCCTGATATTATTTTCTTCCTACATACTTTGTTTGTCAACAAACTCCAAATAAATGTTAACAGGTTAATTTGATAATAGATGTGGTGATTCGGGACTGAAGGGGTCAGGGTGAAAACACTGATCTAATAATCCACCATCTTAATAAATGTGTTCCTTTGAAAACAGAATGTTTAAATCTGATTTTATATGAACTGATCCAAAGCCTTCAGGTCAGTCTGAGAGTGAGTGGGAATTCAGTGGATATAGCTGTGGAATCATCTGACAAAAGGTCATTTTTTCTTTCTTAGGGGAGCCCCACCCTTTGTAAACAAGGTCCATTTGCGTTTAGGGTGACTTGGTTAGGTATCACTCCTCGGGCTCTCACCCTGGGGAAAGGAAAATGGAACTTTCAGCCTTTAAAAGAGGAAATTAGATTTACCTGAGGGAGAGATCAAATCTTCCAGTCCTGTCGACTCAAGTGACTGACCATGAAATTAAATCGTGTTTGTCGTCCTCGCTCAGATACAGAAGACTATTGAGGCTGATCATCTAGAAGAGGGAAATGTCATGGAAACCAAGTATGCTTTAGCCTTTAATGTACATCGTATTTACACATACACATTAAAACAGCGTGTCTCCCCTTTAGCCCGAAGTGCTCCTGGAACTGCATTTTATACACTGGGTATATCTCTCCAGTCAAAGGGATGGAAAAAGCAATTACCTGGTAGACAGACATGTCAACCAGGCTTGTGTGGACAACTTAGAGCAATAAACCAGGTTTTTGGTTTCCTCCATAGCCTTTTGGGCTCTTATTATTTCTCTTGATGTAATTTCTTGTGTTTAAACCGGTCCTGAAGGGAGGTGTTTGGGATATTAACACTAGAGCTTCCTGAAGGACTCAGTGTAATGAACTCTTGACTTAAGTGTCTTTGCTATTTCATTTCTATCCCTGGTGTGGAGGTAGCAGGAAGCTGTGAAAGGGAAGCACTGCCCCAAATAAGAAACTGAATTGAAGTGAAATGGCTGAAATGTTTCCCAATTAGCAGCTTTCTGACATTGTATGTAAAACGGAGGAGGTGTACGTACACTTCCTAGAGAATAGATCAATAGCTTTTATCAGTTTCTTAAATGGGTCCTTAACCCCCAGAAGATTAATGACGAACACAATCCAAGAGTTTGTAAAACATGCAAATGAATGCCACCAAAACGCACGTTTTAAAGGAGGGTCTGTCTGCAGGGCAACAAGCTGCAGCGGGCCTAGCGCAGTGAGTGAAGGAGGAGGGAAGAAGGGTCCAGGCAGACCTGCAACCCCCTGTCCCTGGGGCTGGCTGTCCAGTATAGCTCTCCCCAACTCCATCTGAGCAGCGCCCTCTTCAATCTTCCCCCAGTGTCTACTTCAATATATTATCGTGAGAATCAAAGAAAATAACATGAAGAGAGAGATTGTAAACTCTACACACGCTCTACAAATACTCAGTTATCATTTAAAAAATGAGATTTGGCAACACACAAAGGTTTAACCGTCCTGCCCATCACCCCTGGAAATATCTGACATTCAAAATGCTTGTTGATGCTACAGTTCTCTAAGTCTTTTGCTAATAAGTTAGCACGTAAAGTTAACACGCCTCAGACACTAAGATCTGCCATCAATACCCGCCGACGCTTTCCTCCTAATTCAGGGCTGGGTAGGATGCCCCTGAGACGACAGTGATGGGTGATTGAGTGACTCAGAGGCGACATACGAATATAATCCCACAGTGCTGTAAAGCGATGCAGTCAGTTAGAAATAACATTCAATTTCCATGCAGCTTAAATGATTCTGAATCCACTGCAGTGTGAAGGCACGATTATGTCTCAACATGGCTGAGATCAGTCGAATCAGGAAGGAAATCCTCTGTGCAGAGAGTGTAACATAAAGCCTAATAGGATTTATCAGATTTGTTTTGGAACTGAAAAAGTCACTATATTCTATACATTCAAAGAAATTTGCTGTCACCTTTGTGTGATTTGAGAAATTTGGGGCACATCATTTGTAGCCTGGATTCCTATTTGAGATAAACTGTAGTCAGATTCCAATAACTGAGTTTTGAGCCATAGAACTAACAGAATTGAAGGATCACATATGAAGAGAGGTTGATGGATGTAGATTCCTGCATTTAGATTTCCAGGATGAGGAAGAAGAAGAACCCTCTGCTAAAGGTGTTGAAAATAGACAGGGATGACTTAACCTTAAACAAATCATCCATCAGAGATTACTAAACACATTTTTAGAGGCAACTTTTTAAAGCATGCTGGGAAGGAAAAGTTGACAGGATTTCTTTCTTGAATAAGTTATTGAAGAAATGGATTTGATTAGTGATGTCAAAGAAGGTGATGAAATTAAAATGTTAGAATGATTGAAGGTAAAACTACCACTTCTGTGTTGTGAAGATGAAATGAGGAGTGTTCCAATGACAAAGGAAACAGACAAGGAAAGCAAAATAAAAAACCAACGTGGGGTTGTGCAAAGGACTGGATGTCTGTGTCCCTACAGAATTCATATGTTGAAATCTGAACCCCAATGTGATGGGGTTAGGAGGCAGGGCCTTTAGGAGGGAACTTTAGGTCATGAGGGTGGAGCCCTCATGAATGGGATCAATGCCCTTATAAAGGACTACCACACCTCCTTCCACAATGTGAGGACACAGTGAAAAGTTGGCAGCCTGCAACTAGACCCTGATCATGCCTGCACCCTGGTCTGGGTCATCCAGCCTCCAGAACTGTGAGGAATAAATGTCTGCTGTTGATAAGCCTTCAGGGTGTGGTACTTTGTCAGCTTGCACTGACTGAGACAAGTTTGGGGTCAGAAGTCTCAGATTCTCTGATTCCCAGCCCTGGCATTCAATAGCTGTGGGACAAGATTTCCACAGGGCTGCCCCTGGGCTCCTCATCAAAATCAGAATGAGTACAATGGCCCCTGCCAACCTTACAAGGTTGGGGAACAAACATAAAATGAGATCATTGCACAAAAGCATTTTACATGCGTTAGAATATGGGGGGAAGCTGGGGTGAAGTGAGAGTAGCATCATCGACATAACACACTACTGAATGTAAAATAGTTAGCTAGTGGGAAGCAGCAGCATAGCACAGGGAGATCAGCTCGGTGCTTTGCGATGACTTAGAGGGGTGGGATAGGGAGGATAGGAGGGAGGCTCAAGAGGGACGGGATATGGGGACATATGTATGCATATGGCTGATTCACTTTGGGGTACAACAGAAACTAACACAGTATTGTGAAGCAATTATACTCCAGTAAAGATCTATTTTTTTAAAAAAGCATTTTATAAACTAAACATTATATAAATAATCCATTTGAGTATTACCTTGAAATTTAAAAAATATCTACATGAAAATTTTCTCTGCTTATCACTTCTACCTCCTGCCCTTAATGAAAAATATTTTCATGAGCTGTTTGGTTCAGAGTTTAAAAGATAGAGGCAGGGAGAATAATTATTCAACCATAATTGATGTCAAGCAAAGTCAGAAAATCTCTTAATTTATTGGAGTCTGAATGCCCTTGGTTATGAAACCCAAATGATACAATGCTTGTGAATGTTTTGTAAATTCTAATGCTCAATGCAAATGTATCTATCTATATATTTTTTATTTTATGTTTTTTTAACATCTTTATTGGAGTATAATTGGTTACAATGGTGTGTTAGTTTCTGCTTTATAACAAAGTGAATCAGCTATACATATACATATATCCCCATATCTCCTCCCTCTTGCATCTCCCTCCCTCCCACCCTCCCTATCTCACCGCTCTAGGTGGTTACGAAGCACCGAGCTGATCTCCCTGCGCTATGCGGCTGCTTCCCACTAGCTATCTATTTTACATTTGGTAGTGTATATATGTCCATGCCACTCTCTCATTTTCTCTCAGCTTACCCTTCCCCCTCCCCTTATCCTCAAGTCCATTCTCTAATAGGTCTGTGTCTTTATTCCCGTCCTGCCCCTAGGTTCTTCATGACCATTGTTTTTTTTTTTAGATTCCATATATATGTGTTAGCATACAGTATTTGTCTTTCTCTTTCTGACTTACTTCACTCTGTATGACAGACTCATACAGTGAGGTCCATCCACCTCACTACTAATAACTCAATTTCGTTTCTTTTTATGGCTGAGTAATATTCCATTGTATATATGTGCCACCTCTTCTTTATCCATTCATCTGTTGATGGACACTTAGGTTGCTTCCATGTCTTGGCTATTGTAAATAGAGCTGCAATGAACATTGTGGTCCATGATTCTTTTGGAATTATGGTTTTCTCAGGGTATATGCCCAGTAGTGGGATTGCTGGGTCGTATGGTCGTTTTATTTTTAGTTTTTTAAGGAAGCTCCATACTGTTCTCCATAGTGGCTGTATCAATTTACATTCCCACCAACAGTGCAAGAGGGTTCCCTTTTCTCCACACCCTCTCCAGCATTTATTATTTGTAGATTTTTTGATGATGGCCATTCTGACTGGTGTGAGATGATATCTCATTGTACTTTTGATTTACATTTCTCTAATGATTAATGATGTTGAGCATTCTTTCATTTGTTTGTTGGCAATCTGTATATCTTCTTTGGAGAAATGTCTATTTAGGTCTTCTGCCCATTTGTGGATTGGGTTATTGTTTTTTTGATATTGAGCTGCATGAGCTGCTTGTAAATTTTGGAGATTAACCCTTTTTCAGTTACTTCATTTGCAAATATTTTCTCCCATTCTGAGGTTTGTCTTTTCGTCTTGTTTATGGTTTCCTTTGCTGTGCAAAAGATTTTAAGTTTCATTAGGTCCCATTTATTTATTTTGGTTTTATTTCTATTTCTCTAGGAGGTGGGTCAAAAAGGATCTTGCTGTGATTTATGGCATTGAGTGTTCTGCCTATGTTTTCCTCTAAGAATTTTATAGTGTCTGGCCTTACATTTAGGTCTTTAATCCATTTGGAGTTTATTTTTGTGTAGGGTGTTAGGGAGTGTTCTAAGTTCATTCTTTTACATGTAGCTGTCCAGTTTTCCCAGCACCACTTATGGAAGAGGCTGTCTTTCCTCCATTGTATATTCTTGCCTCCTTTATCAAAAATAAGGTAACCATATGTGCATGGGTTTATCTCTGGGCTTTCTATCCTGTTCCATTGATCTATATTTCTGCTTTTGTGCCAGTACCTTACTGTCTTGATTTCTGTAGCTTTCTAGTATAGTCTGAAGTTGGGGAGCCTGATTCCTCCAGCTCTGTTTTTCTTCCTCAAGATTGCTTTGGCTATTCGGGGTCTTTTGTGTTTCCATACAAATTGTGAAATTTTTTGTTCTAGTTCAGTGAAAAATGCCATTGGTAGTTTGATAGGGATTGCACTGAATCTGTAGATTGCTTTGGGTAGAAAATCATTTTCACAATGTTGATTCTTCCAATCCAAGAACATGGTATATCTCTCCATCTATTTGTATCATCTTTAATTTCTTTCTTCAGTGTCTTATAGTTTTCTGCATACAGGTCTTTTGTCTCCTTAGGTAGGTTTATTCTTAGGTATTTTATTCTTTTTGTTGCAATGGTAAATGGGAGTGTTTCCTTAATTTCACTTTCAGATTTTTCATCATTGGTGTATAGGAAAGCAAGAGATTTCTGTGCATTAATTTTGTATCCTGCTACTTTACCAAATTCATTGATTAGCTCTAGTAGCTTTCTGGTAGCAGCTTTAGGAGTCTCCATGTGTAGTATCATGTCATCTGCAAACAGTGACAGCTTTACTTCTTCTTTTCCAATTTGGATTCCTTTTATTTCTTTTTCTTCTCTGATTGCTGTGGCTAAAACTTCCAAAACTATGTTGAATAATAGTGGTGAGAGTGAGCAACCTTGTCTTCTTCCTGATCTTAGTGGGAAGTGTTTCTCTTTTTCACCATTGAGGACAATGTTGGCTGTGGGTTTATCATATATGGCCTTTATTATGTTGAGGTAAGTTCCCTCTATGCCTACTTTCTGGAGGGTTTTTATCATAAATGGGTGTAGAATTTTGTTGAAAGCTTTCTCTGCATCTATTGAGATTACCATATGGTTTTTATTCTTCAGTTTGTTAATATGGTGTATCACATTGATTTGCATATATTGAAGAATCCTTGCATTCCTGGGATAAACCCCACTTGATCATGGTGTATGATCCTTTTAATGTGCTGTTGGATTCTGTTTACTAGTATTTTGTTGAGGTTTTTTGCATCTATGTTCATCAGTGGTATTGGCCTGTAGTTTTTTTTCTTTGTGACATGTTTGTCTCGTTTTGGTATCAGGGTGATGGTGGCCTTGTAGAATGAGTTTGGGAGTGTTCCCCCCTCTGCTATATTTTGGAAGAGTTTGAGAAGGATAGGTGTTAGCTCTTCTCTAAGTGTTTGATAGAATTTGCCTGTGAAACCATCTGGTCCTGGGCTTTTTGTTTGTTGGAATATTTTTAATCACAGTTTGAATTTCAGTGCTTGTGATTGGTCTGTTTTTATTTTCTATTTCTTCCTGGTTCTCAGAAGGTTGTGCTTTTCTAAGAATTTGTCCATTTCTTCCAGGTTGTCCACTTTATTGGCATATAGTTGCTTGTAGTAATCTCTCATGATCCTTCGTATTTCTGCAGTGTCAGTTGTTACTTCTCCTTTTTCATTTCTAATTCTATTGATTTGTGTATTCTCCCTTTTCTTTATTGATGAGTCTGGCTAATGGGTTATCAATTTTGTTTATCTTCTCAAAGATCCAGCTTTTAGTTTTATTGATCTTTACTATTGTCTCCTTCATTTCTTTTTCATTTATTTCTGATCTGATCTTTATGATTTCCTTCCTTCTTCTAACATTGGGGTTTTTTTTGTTCTCTTTCTCTAATTGCTTTAGGTGTAAGGTTAGGTTGTTTATTTGAGATGTTTCTTTTTTCTTAACGTAGGATTGTATTGCTATAAACTTCCCTCTCAGAACTGCTTTTGCTGTATCCCATAGGTTTTGAGTCATTGTGTTTTCATTGTCATTTGTTTCTGGGTACTTTTTTATTTCCTCTTTGAGTTCTTCAGTGATCTTTTTATTAAGTAGTGTATTGTTTAGCCCCCATGTGTTTTTATTTTTTAGAGATTTTTTCCAGTAATTGATATCTAGTCTCATAGTGTTGTGGTCGGAAAAGATACTTGATACGATTTCAATTTTCTTAAATTTACCAAGGCTTGATTTGTGACCCAAGATATGATCTATTTTGGAGAATGTTCCATGAGCACTTGAGAGGAAAGTGTATTCTGTTGTTTTTGGATAGAATGTCCAATAAATATCAATTAAGTCCATCTTGTTTAATGTATCATTTAAAGCTTGTGTTTCCTTATTTATTTTCATTTTGGATGATCTGTCCATTGGAGAAAGTGGGGTGTTAAAGTCCCCTACTATGATTGTATTGCTGTCGATTTCCCCTTTTATGGCTGTTAGTATTTGCCTTATGTATTGAGGTGCTCCTATGTTGGGTGCATAAATATTTACAATTGTTATACCTTCCTCTTGGATCGATCCCTTGATCATTATATAGTGTCCTTCTTTGTCTCTTGTAATAGTCTTTATTTTAAAGTCTATTTTGTCTGATATGAGAATTGCTACTCCAGCTTTCTTTTGATTTCCATTTGCATGGAATATCTTTTTCCATCTCCTCACTTTCAGTCTGTATGTGTCTCTAGGTCTGAAGTGGGTCTCTTGTAGACAGCATATATACTGTCTGTTTTGTATCCATTCAGCCAGGCTATGTCTTTTGGTTGGAGCATTTAATCCATTTACATTTAAGGTAATTATCAATGTGTGTGTTCCTATTACCATTTTTTAATTGTTTTGGGTTTGTTATTGTAGGTCTTTTCCTTCTCTTGTGTTTCCCACCTAGAGAAGTTCCTTTAGCATTTGTTGTAATGCTGGTTTGGTGGTGCTGAATTCTCTTAGCCTTTGCTTGTCTGTAAAGGTTTTAATTTCTCTGTCAAATCTGAATGAGATCCTTGTTGGGTAGAGTAATCTTGTTTGAAGGTTTTTCCCTTTCATCACTTTAAATATGTCCTGCCACTCCCTTCTGGCTTGCAGAGTTTCTGCTGAAAGATCAGCTGTTAACCTTATGGGGATTCCCTTGTATGTTATTTGTTGTTTTTCCCTTGCTGCTTTTAATATTTGTTCTTTGTACTTATTTTTTGATAGTTTGATTAATATGTGTCTTGGTGTGTTTCTCCTTGAATTTATCCTCTATGGGACTCTCTGTGCTTCCTGGACTTGATTAACTATTTCCTTTCCCATATTAGGGAAGTTTTCAACTATAATCTCTTCAAATATTTTCTCAGTCCCTTTCTTTTTTTCTTTTTCTTCTGGGACCCCTTTAATTCGAATGTTGGTGCATTTAATGTTGTCCCAGAGGTCTCTGAGACTGTCCTCAATTCTTTTCATTTTTTTTTCTTTATTCTGCTCTGCAGTAGTTATTTCCACTATTTTATCTTCCAGGTCACTTATGCATTCTTCTGCCTCAGTTATTCTGCTATTGATTTCTTCTACAGAATTTTTAATTTCATTTATTGTGTTGTTCATCATTGTTTGTTTGCTCTTTAGTTCTTCTAGGTCCCTGTTAAATGTTTCTTGTATTTTCTCCATTCTATTTCCAAGATTTTTGATCATCTTTACTATCATTATTCTGAATTCTTTTTCAGGTAGACTGCCTATTTCCTCTTCATTTGTTTGGTCTGTGGGTTTTTATCTTGCTCCTTCATCTGCTGTGTGTTTCTCTGTCTTCTCATTTTGGTTAAGTTACTGTGTTTGGGGTCTCCTTTTCGTAGGCTGCAAGTTCGTAGTTCCCTTTGTTTTTGGTGTCTGCGCTCAGTGGCTAAGGTTGGTTCAGTGGGTTGTGTAGGCTTCCTGGTGGAGGGGAGTAGTGCCTGTGTTCTGGTCAATGAGGCTGGATGTGCAGGTCCACATCTGGTGGTGCGTTTTGTTGGTGTCTGTGACCTTATTATGATTTTAGACAGTCTCTCTGCTAATGGGTGGGGTTGTGTTCCTGTCTTGCTAGTTGTTTGGCATAGGGTGACCAGCACTGTAGCTCGCTGGTCGTTGATTGGAGCTGGGTCTTGACATTGAGATGGAGATCTCTGGGAGATTTTTGCCGTTTGATATTAGGTGGAGCTGGGAGGTCTCTTTTGGACCAATGTCCTGAACTCGGCATTCCCACCTCAGATGTACAGGCCTGATGCCCAGCCAGAGCACCAAGACCCTGTCATCCACACGGCTCAGAATAAAGGGGAGAAATATATATATATAAATTAATTAATTAATAAAATAAAGTTATTAAAATAAACAATAATTATTAAAAATAAATTTTATGAAAATATTAAAATAAAAAAGAAAGAAGGAAGGAAAGAAGAGAGCAACCAAACCAAAAAACAAATCGACCAATGATAGCAAGTACTAAAAACTATACAAAAAAAAAAAAAAAATGGACAAACAGAACTCTAGGACAAATGGTAAAAGCAAAGCTATACAGACAAAATCACCCATGGAGCATACACATACACACTCACAAAAAGAGATAAAGGAAATATATATATATATATATATATATATATATATATATATATATATATATATATATATATATATGTCGTTGTTCCCCAAGTCCACTGCCTCAATTTGGGATGATTTGTTGTCTATTCAGGTATTCTACAGATGCAGGGTACATCAAGTTGATTGTGTAGATTTAATCCACTGCTTCTGAGGCTGCTGGGAGAAATTTCCCTTTCTCTTCTTTGTTCACACAGCTCCTGGGGTTCAGCTTTGGATTTGGCCCCGCGTCTGTGTGTAGGTCGCCTGAGGGTGTCTGTTCTTCGCTCACACAGGACGAGGTTAAAGGAGCAGCTGATTCGGGGGCTCTGGCTCACTCAGGCCGGGGGGAGGGAGGGGTACGGATGGGGGGCGAGCCTGCGGCGGCAGAGGCTGGCGTGACGTTGCACCAGCCTGAGGCGCGCCGTGCGTTCTCCCGGGGAAGTTGTCCCTGGATCATGGGACCCTGGCAGTGGCGGGCTGCACAGGCTCCCGGGAGGGGCGGTGTGGATAGTGACCTGTGCTCGCACACAGGCTTCTTGGTGGCTGCAGCAGCAGCCTTAGCCTCTCAGGCTGTCTCTGGAGCTCATTTAGGCTGCACTCTTAATCCCCTCTCCTTGCGCATCCCGAAACAATGGCCTCTTGCCTCTTAGGCAGCTGCAGACTTTTTCCTGGACTCCCTCCCGGCTAGCTGTGGTGCGCTAGCCCCCTTCAGGCTGTGTTCCCGTCACCAACCCCAGTCCTCTCCCTGGGATCCGACCTCCGAAGCCTGAGCCTCAGCTCCCAGCCCCCGCCCGCCCCAGAGGGTGAGCAGACAAGCCTCTCGGGCTGGTGAGTGCTGGTCGGCACCGATCCTCTGTGCACAAATCTCTCCGCTTTGCCCTCTGCACCCCTGTTGCTGCGCTCTCCTCCGTGGCTCCGAAGCTTCCCCTCCGCCCACCCCTATCCCCGCCAGTGAAGGGGCTTCCTAGTGTGTGGAAACTTTTCCTCCTTCTCATCTCCCTCCCAGAGGGGCAGGTCCTGTCCCTATTCTTTTTTCTCTGTTTTTTCTTTTTTCTTTTGCCCTACCCAGGTACGTGGGGAGTTTCTTCCCTTTTGGGAGGTTTGAGTTCTTCTGCCAGCGTTCAGTAGGTGTTCTGTAGGGGTTGTTCCACATGTAGATGTATTTCTGATGTATTTGTGGGGAGGAAGGTGATCTCCACATCTTACTCTTCCGCCATCTTGAAGTTCCTCTCCATATATATTTTAATTCCTCTCTTACTTGCTAGAGCCTGTTTTTCTAATCTTTTTACCCCTGATATATTTTTGCTCTAGTAAGTTTAAAAAGTTAAAATTCATTATTCCTGGATTCAGACACCCCCCTTATTCCTGGATTCAGACACCTCCCTGGGAATTCTGATATTTCTACATCTATAGATATAGATATAGCTATATCAGATATATTTATTTCCTGCTGATTCCAAAGCAGCTCAGTTAGTTTATGCCTACCCTACCCATTTATCTTATGAGTTTGCATCTCACTGTCCTGTCACCTTTTGCATGAACTTGGCCTTGGAAGCATCAAGACCCATCTAAGCCAAAAACAATATCAATTTTACATCCTTTAAAGTAATGCCTTGTGATTCAAAATAAACTTCAAGATTCTCCTTGCTGAGAAAGCTCATTTCAAAGCTCCTGGAAGAGTGATGAGGATGCAATTCATTAATGATTGTAACTCTTAATATTTAGAGATTCCTGTTGTTAAAAAGTGCTTCCTCATATATAAACGACCTCATTTGAGCTTCATGTATACAAAGAAGAAAGTAATACCTATAACAAGGTATTTTTACACGTATCATATTATCCCTTATATAAGGGAGAAAACCACCAATGTTTGAAATACGTCAAGTTCAGTATTGATTGGCTAGTAAGCAGGACAGATAGGACTGCACCCATTTCTGTCAAATCCTAATCTCTTGCTTTAAAGATTTTCTCTTGTCTTTGGTTTTCTGCAGTTGAATATGATATGCTTAGATACATTCGTTTGTTTGTTTTTTCATTTTTTATTGAGGTAGAATTGATATGCAGCATTATATTAGTTTCAGGTTACAACATAATGGTTCAATATTTGTATATGTGGCAAAAGGATCATCACAGTAAGTCTAGTTAACATCCATCACCACACACAGTTACAAACTTATTTCTTTCTTGTGATGAGAACTTTTAAAATTTACTCTCTTCGAGACTTTCCAACATTCAGCATGGTGTTATTAACTGTAGTCACAAAAATATTTGGAATGCTCCATGAGTTGGTGCATCGCCCTTGCACAGTGGCCTTGCTCATCTCTGTATCGTTCCCATGGTAGTATGCTGTCGAAGCAAGCGGTGTTTGTTACTTATTCTACTTTGTGTTCTCTGAGCTTCCTGAATCTGTGGTTTTGTACCTTTCATTACTGTGGGAAAGTTCTTGGTCATTGGTACCTTACCTGTTTCTTCTGTTCTGCTGTCTCTCTCTTCTCCTTCCAGTATTCTAATTACACCTATATTATACCTTTTGAAATTGTCTCACAGTCCTTGAATGCTCTGTTCTGTTCGTTTTTGTCCCTCTCAGTCTTTGCATTTCAGTTTGGAAAGATTTTATTGACTTATCTTCAGCTTGGTGATTCTTTCCTGGATAGTGCCAAGTCTACTAATGAACTCATCAAAAGCATTCTTTATTTTTGTCATTTTTTGGGGGTAATTGCTAATTTTAATTTTCCCCATTATGTGTAAGAGTTGTGTGTAAAAATACTGGCAAAACACAGACACTTATCAATTTCCCTCAGCTTGTAAACATGGGTGTATGTCTTTTAACATTATTTTCTTTTATTTGAAGTATAGTTTTTTACAATGTTGTGATAGTTGCAGATTTACAGCAAAGTGATTCAGTTATATATATATACACATATATACATATATATGTATATATATATATACACACACATATATACATATATATGTGTATATATATATGTATATATCCTTTGTCAGATTCTTTTCCATTATAGGTTATTAAAGGATATTAAATATAGTTCCCTGTGGTATACAGTAGGTCCTTATTGTTTATCTCTTTTATATATAGTAGTGTGTATCTGTTAAACCCAAGCTCCGAATTTATCCACCCCCCCCAACCATTTCCCCTTTGGTAACCATAAGTTTGTTTTCTATCTAGCATTTCCTTTTAATCCTTTCTTAGTATTTCCATCTCTCTCTTACATTGCCCATCTCTTCTTTCATGTTGTGTGCTTTTTTCATTAGAGCCCCTAACATATTAAACATGGGTATTTTAAATTACCTGTTTTAATAATTCCAACATGTGTATCACATCTGACTCTGGTTCTGATGCTTGTTTTTCCTCTTCAGACTGTGTTTTTTTTCTTGTCTTTTGACATGCCTTGTAATTTTTTGTTGAATGCCAAACATGTTGTATTAGGTAACAAGTATTAAGGTAAACAGACCTTTAGTATGAAAATGTGTGGTCATCTTGCTAGGAATTTGACTGTGTTTACTTAGTGTTTGCTGTAGGTGTAGGTACTCGACCTCTCAGATTCCTCTAGTTCTTGTTTTTGTCTCCCCTCTTGACTTTGGGCTTCCCTGAATCTGTGTCAGCTTTTTCAGTGCTGTTTTGCTGTTATTATACTGGAGCCTATTGACATGGTAGAAGATGTAGGGGAGGAGAAGCCTTCTAAAATCTCATGAATAAATCTCAGTCTTTCAATGGGTCCATGTCTGGGAACTGTGACCTTCACAAGTATTCCTCCATTGGTATTTCCCCCTGCCCCTACTCTCTATCCTGGCTGCAGCATTCCCAATATTTTCCCTTGAAACCATGTTCCTTGTTGACCATTTTTTTTGTCCCTTATCTATCCAAGGAGATAGGAAGTTTAGAGGGTGCTGTAGTGGGAGGAATACCCTTCCCCTAGTTGAGGCATGGCTCTAGCAAGGCCTTTTCCCATGGAGCATAGGCTTTTGTTGTGGACACATTTCAGAAAGTGTACTCTTCCCCTCCCTCTGCCAGAGCCATAAGGAGATCTTTCACATCTTCATCTAGAGAACCCATGAGCTTCCTGGAGGTAAAGTCCATGAAGCTGTGGGTCCCTCCTCAGACAGTGGCCCTCAGGAGTTTCTCACTCTCATGGTAGTCCACACTCAGCCCTGAGTAATTCATCAGTTACCATTGTGTGTTCCTACCAGTTTATGACTCCAGTGGCTTCTGTTTCAAGGAAACATATCTAGGTTATGTATCTCCAGATTTTGAGGTGGCAATTTTCCCTGAAACCTCAATCCTCTCATGGCTCCAAGAAATGTCATTGATTTTCTGAGAAAAATGTTCAGCCTTTTCTTTTTGTAAGGATAGAATGATTTCCAAGCTTTTTACATGTCAGAGCTAAAACCAGAAGTCCCAAGTCTTTCCTTTTACTTGAGAGCCTTCACCAGGTTCTAAGAAAGAAAAAGCAAAGTATATAAATAATCCAGCATGTACTTGTGGCTATTTAGTGGAGCCATTTGTGTCTCAATAAAGAGGAAAGAAATGCCAGGGTATTAACTTCTCTTTCTGTGCATCCTCTATGGCGGAAGGAGCCCAGCAGAAAATAGGAATGCATTTGGAGCATAAAAACTTAGGCATACCACACTAAAATAGGACAACAGTCCGCCCAGTCCAGAACCCTGTCTGACTGTGGCTATCAAGGGCATTTTGTGGGGGAGCAAGACCCTGAGAGATTAAGGCAACCCCCAGACATTTCCTGCCTCCTGGTCAGTTATAGATCTATTGTCTGTACAATCATGGGAACCTGTAAAATCACAAAATCATAGCATGTTGGCACTGGAAGGTAGATAGAAACTGGTACTTTATGTTGATATTTAAATGCTGTTGAATTTTATAAAGGTGTAAATGTCCAAAGAAAGAAAGAAAGAAAGGGCAGTAGTGAGAATGGGAAAAAGGAAGCAGGTAACATCCATTTATTTCCTTTCTATCTTGTCATTGGGGCATTTGTGAACATATCATAAATGAAGGCGTCTCATAAATCTGCTGTCACCTCTGTCACCCTCCATTCCACCTGAGACTCTTAGGGCAAGAAATGAGGAAGACACTGATGCTCCTCTTGTTCATTGGTTCAGATGATGAGGAAGGCTGTAATGAGACAGACAGAAAAAGGGATGAGGCAGAGGGAGAGTAATAAACCCATGTGTGAAAGAAAATATTTATGCAAGACTTCAGATTCATCAACATGAGTCCTCTGAGGATACCTTTGAAAATGGCATTTTTGTTTTGTTTGTTTGGAATGTTACATAACTTTTTTCTTGTGCTTGGTTACCTTGAAGTCTTAGCTGTCAGAGTAGAAAGGACCCAAAAGTCAATCTAGTTTAAGTCTCCTCAGGCTGTGCTTGAATCCCCTGAATCCCCAGGGACCAGCTGACCTCTGCTGAGATAACCGGTGCTAGGGGCTCATTAATCCCCAACTTTATGTTCCACAGCTTTGGTTGTTAGAAAGCTCTTTCTCTCATTAAACTCAATACTATGTCCTTATGAATCCATGAATTTGTCTTAATTACTGCACAAAATAAATACATTTGACAGTTGAGCTATTCGCTTGCATATAAACTTTGTACGTATTGGACATCGTTTTCTTCAGAAGAAATCTTGGATGAAATTTGACAATCCTTTCTTTCATTTTCATGAATCTCAAAATAGATGAATCAAAATGCCTAGCCTCAGTCATTTAAGGAGTTCAGTAAACTGACCTATAAATAAAACCTAGGGAAGGAAGCTGGGAACGTAGCACATAGAAATGTCTTTTTTTTTAATAAATTTATTTATTTTTTTAATTTATTTTTGGCTGCATTGGGTCTTCGTTGCTGCGCACGGGCTTTTTCTAATTGTGGCGAGTGGGGGCTACTCTTTGTTGTGGCGCGCGGGCTTCTCTCTGTGGTGGCTTCTCTTGTTGCGGAGCACGGACTCTAGGCGCGCAGGCTTCAGTAGTTGTGGCTCGCGGGCTTAGCTGCTCCATGGCATGTGGGATCTTCCCGGACCAGCAATCGAACCTGTGTCCCCTGAAATGGCAGGCAGATTCTTAACCACTGCACCACGAGGGAAGAGTCTTTATTCCTCCCCAAGGAGTAAATGAACGCACGTCCCTTGGGGCCCACAGGGCAGGAATCTATCCCCAATTTATGGGGATTAGAGACCACTCTCTCATCTAGAGTGGTAAATGGATATTAATCTGGCAAAAGTGGTGAACTGTATTACAGGAAGCATTTCCAATTCCAACTCTTAAGATATGAAAATTGGCAGCATGAAAATTGGTAGCTGTGAGTACACCTAATGAGAGCACAATTACACTTAACATGAGAAGGAGTGTCACATTAAATTGTGGTAGGTGGTATAGAAATTAGTTCTCTGAATGCCCTCCTTTTCAGAAGGACACGGACATTGAATCAGAAAAACTAAGGAAAAATAAAAGGCGTGGGGACATTACTGTACGAATGTGATTTCAACTAAGCTATTTGTTCTAACCTCAGCAAAGTCTGACCTCCATGGGAGGCAGCAAGCTGATAGTGGAAGGAAGAACATGGAGAGAGGAAGGATTGGAAAACTTGGATCCAAGAGAAAATGGCCCTGGGAAGCAAGGCAGAAGTTCTTAATCCCTTCCAATTGGGAATGACCACAAACAGGGACAGCAGCAGGGAAAAGAAGTGAGCTCCAGCTGCAGCAGTCAGTTGAGGGAAGGGTCTGTAATCCAGGTAGGTTTCTTTTATGTATTTAGACCTTAGTACCTGAGCTCTATGTATGTACAAAACAAACCAATTGAGTACCAAGTGATTAGACATCCACGCACAAGGGAAAAGAAAAAAAGGCCAATTTACAACACAACCTCACTCATTAAAGAAATTCAGGACTTGTGGGAGGGAACTTACTCTGGGAGATTCCCAGAATCTTTAAGTTTATTGATTTTTAAAATGAAAATGTGAGTCACTTTGTTTAAAATATTGAATGATATGAATAATAATGTCTTAGTGATGATTCACATTCAAATTTATCTGTCATAAAGAACGTCTAGAAAGACATGTTTGAAGAAAATAATGATTAGATGACTAAAGTTAGTGATTACTTTCTGAGAAAAAAAAAATGGTCCATCACTTGTAAAATCTTCTGTCTTCATAGTATTTTATTTGACATGGCTCTATTTCATTTCCTTAAGCTCACTTTCGATTAAACAAAGCAACGTTAGTCTTTCTTTATTGACTCATTGGATTTAATAAATAGGCATCTAGAAACATTGGAAGCAGCACTCTAACAAAATCTAATTGAATTGACGTTGAGCTGTTTTAAAAATGAGATTTAATCATCTTAGAATTTTCAAAACCAACTTACCTTCTTCATAGGCAGACAAAAAGGAAAGTTCTTGGTACTTTACTTTGAAGAAAAATTTATTGATTTTAAATATGTTAAGAAAAGAGTTCTATGCCTAGTTTATCTCATCACTTATACATCCAACTCTTACTTGGTTTCTTTGTAAATATCATAGCTGGAGTTGTCGACTGATGATCACTTGATGTAAATACTAATTATGATGACAGTTGTCCAAGTGAGTAATTTAATACATAAATATATGCAGAGTCTCAAATAAGTTATGTACTCATTCTCTTAGTCAATCTTTAATGGTAATTCAAAAATTAATGTCAATTAATTTAGAAGTTCCTTGGGAGGGGTACAAAGGGTAGAAGCCATTCATTGCTTATGGGGCTGAGTTTGTAGTGAGAACTTATTTGAAAACAATAATAATGAGAGATTTCAGAAAATTAATCTCCACTTTCTAACCTATTTGTTGATCAAATTTTTGAGGTTTATTGATCTCTCTTTGTCCAATGTTGATATAGTAGTTACATATTAGAAATGTATTAGAAATATGCTATATGTATATTATATGCCTTACTGTAATTTTGCTACCGTCACAAACAAAAGCAAACATTTAGGGTCTGCTCTTCCAAATTAAAAAGGAGAGGCAGTATCCCTGGTCCTCAATCTGAATCTCTCCATATATCCTTCAAAAAGCATACAGATCAACGAGAATCACACAAAAAAGTCACTTAAAACACTCATCATAATAAAATTAGGAGACAAAGAATGGTATAAACTCTAAGTGTGATGGGAGAGACCACTCCAAACCAGCAAAGCCAGTTTCAGATTCCAGGCTGAGCAGAGAGAGGGGCCCAGCTGGGACAGAAGAGATAGGACTGCAGTGAGGATGGAGCAATTGCGGGGGAGGAAAGTGTTTTCCTTTACCCTCTAAGGGTCTCTGGCTGGGTCTGAAAATCAAACTGACAAAGACAGATTCACAGAAGAAAAGCACACACATTTATTTAATGTAAGTTTTAACTGACCAGGGAGCCTCCCCAAAAAATGAAGACCCAAAGAAACAAAGCTGTGTATGTTTATGTAGGCTTGATGAAGAGTAGATGGTTGTGGAGGAACATGGTAGGTTAAGGAGAATGAAGGACATTCGGTAAACTGGGGGAAACTTAGCAAGCCCTATGCATGAAGATTCTTCTTGGTACCTCTATGTTTTGGAGATAAAGATGCCTCTTTCCTCTGAGTATCTTCCAGATACATGAAGGGCACCTCTTACATGAAGGTTTTGGTTTTTTTTTTAACTTTGAATATTTTATTCATAATCTGGAAAGAAGGTACAATTTATTTTCATTTTCATCTTTCTTTGTAAGATAGCAGCATCACATGAAACTGAAGGAGAGTTGGTGAAAATAAAAGTATTTTGACAGCTCAGTAACTATTGAATCACATGTGAAATAGTGATTTAAATTTAAATTACTAAAATCCTTCTCTTCTATAGTGAAGTTCTAAAATGTTTTAAAACTATTCATTTCTGAAGGACTTCCACTGTCTAGACTATGGCCCTGCCAAAGTTCAATTTCATTCAGCTCAGTTCCATTCCGCGAACGTTCACTCAGTGCACTCTTTTTAGGTCCCGGCCAGCTCTAGATGTCCAAAGACAGGTAAGATCTCAGTGAGCTCATCTCCTCCTCAGAGAAAGGACTAAGTCACATGAAGGTTATATGACTCTTCCCTGTTTCAGGAAAGAAGGGCAACAGGAGGAAGGGGTCAGAGTGACATTCTTGCTTCTGCCATTTTCTCAAACTCCTTCAGCTTAAAATATTCAATATTCCAATGTGCCATATTTTGGGGTAGCATGTCCTGAACCCCATCACAGTGGTGGAATGAGAAGGCACCCCCAGGAGAAGAGAAGGCTCTCCTGAATAGGGAGATATTGAGAACAAGCTGGAGGCCTCATGGACCGGAGCACAGGCTATGGTAGGATTGAAGGGAAGAGGCTTGAAATTCCACAGGAACAGAGGTGCAAGTCTTCCAGGAAAGAGGGAGGCACTGTGCAGGCCTGAGGGTAAAGGGAAAAAGGCAGCAAAAGGCAGATGTTACAGGAAGGAAAGAGCATTACACATCAGAAGGCACGTTTGACCACCCCTGCAAATTCGAAGACAGTGAATAAGCAGATCCCACTTACAAGGACCAAAGTAAATAAATAAATATATTGATTTTAAGAAAGAAATGAAAAATATTTAGAAATAAATGTCACAGGAAATGGGAAAAAACCAAGGGAGACTAAAAACACTTCCAAAAGACACATAACAGACTTAAACAATGGAGATACTCCTTATTTAGGGATAGAACAATCCAACATCATAAACTTGTCCATTCTTCCTGAATCAATGAACAAACTTAACAAAATCATAATAAAAATACTAACATGTTTGTGTTTTCCCTTAAGCTACACATTTGATGCTAAAATTCATATAGATTATAAAAAATATGGAATTAATTGCTAAGGAAACTCTGAAAGGAAGTGGAAATGATCTTAACCCCATGAGGTATTAAAATATGCCTCAAGCATCTGCAATTAAAACCATGTGGAAATGTTCCATGGATGGACAGACAAAGGAAAGAGAATGGAAAGTCCAGAAATAGATCCAGCTATAAAGTAAGCTTGTATATGATGAAAAATGCATCTCAAATTATTTGTTAAATTATGAACTTTCTTGTGAATGGTGTTGGCATTGCTAGATTCATTTGTAAGAGGATAAAATTCTTCACGTAAGGAGAACCCCAAATGATCAGTGATCTTAACACTCAAACCATATGAATACTCCAATAAAACATTATCTTGAAAGGAGGAAAAAACTCAAAATCCAGATACAATGAAAGATTGATACATTTAACACTGTGCGTGTATGTGTCTATGTTATGTAGGAAATCAAACAGAAGCAATGATCAAAGCTAAAATAAAAGAGCACTCTTTTCGCCTGAAGAATTTAAATCCGTGAATAAAAATGCTTCACCTATTTTCATGTGACTAAAAACAGAGATCAATTTCTAGATGCAACTTTGTGAAATTTATAAATCTCAAGGCAAAAGGTCCACCCTGCAAGTATTCAGGCAGAAAAGTCAATTTACCCGCAAATTGAGAAAAATAACCCTTGTCTCAGACTTTTCCCTCATAATGAACATCAGATATAAATAAAAGTAACATTTACAGAGATTTAAAGGGGAAGGGTTGTAACCCAGAAATCTAGACTAAACAAGTTTACCTTCATCTGTAAAGGCAAAAGTAAATAGTCAAGGCTTTAAAAAGTAGTTCATTTCCATGCCATTTCTTAAAAAGAAAAAAAACACACACACAAAAAAAAAAGAAACCCAAAACTGAGTACATATCAAAGCAAAGTAAAAACTTGAGAATGTGGAAATTATGGCAGATAAGTTAGAGAACATTCAGATATATTTTTTAAAATTGTAATAATTATTAAAAATATTGTTGAAAACATAGTGCATATAGTTTTTAAATGCTCCAGAAAGTAAAAGCAGCCCTCCCCTCACACGCTCACACACACTCACACACAGATATACACTTTTTAAATGTCAGATCATTGCCACCAAAGTTAGAAAGTAGATGCTGGAGAAGAGCAAGAAAATAAAAAGCTGCTAATTTTAAAATATTACGTAAAGAAGCATCAATAGAAACTGTCTTTACTTGGCAATAATAATTAAATATATATCAATAAAAGTGTATGTTTTAAGATTTTTAAAAACTTAAATAATTAAAACATATGTATACACATTTCTAGTTACTACATGTAAAATAATTTAAAATAGTTATTGCCTAGTCCAAAGTCATGAAGATTCCTGTGCACATGGAAGATTGAGGTGCCAGCCCAAGAGTTTCTAAAAGACAGAGTAAAGTCTACCTTAATATCAAAGTACTTGGGAATTACTTTTCCCCAGAGGAACAGGGAAGGTCAATTGTCCACTTAAGATTTTTGCCACATTTGAAAGCTACAAGGGAATGGGAGATAAAGAACCAAGCTGGAACCAGAGATAAGAAGTAGATTTGCCCCAGCCTTTCCTGGCTGGAGACAGTAACCCACCAGGCTTTCAAATCTCTGAAGGGTCTTGCCTGACAAACAGAGAAGAACCAGAGATGGGCTGAGTCTTATTAAAAATGCATATGTATATTTGGAGCACAGTGTGGGGGAGAGAGAGAGAGGGAGGGAGAGAGAGAGAGAGGGAGAAGAGAGAGAGAGAGAGAATGGAGCAAAAGCAATAATTGAAGAGATAATGGCCAAAAATTTGCACAGATTGATAAAATCAATCCACAGATTTAAGAAACCCAAATAGTTCAGCAAATGTATTGAAGGAAGGAAGGAAGGAAGGAAGGAAGGAAGGAAGGAAGGAAGGAAAGAAAGAAAGGAAAGAAAGAAGAAAGAAAGAAAGAAAGAAAGAAAGAAAGAAAGAAAGAAAGAAAGAAAGAAAGAAAGAAAGAAAGAAAGAAAGGAAGGAAGGAAGGAAAAAAAGGAAAATCATCATTTGGTACATTATAGGAAAACTGCTAAAACTTAGCAGATGAAGTTAAACTTTTCTTTCAGAAGCAAATATATATCCATATATATCATTGTTAAGAAATAAACATTAAGATATTTTAAAACTAGTTATTCATCATAAGAAATTAAGAAAATAATGCCAAAACAAATTCAAGTTTCAAAGGAGAATGCTTATAATAAACATAGAGGCCAAAATTAAATTATCAGTGAGAGAAAAACATACAAATGGCCAATAGGTATAAGAAAAGATGCTCAACATCACTAATCATTAGAAAAATGAAAATCAAAGCCACAATGAGAGGGCTTCCCTGGTGGCGCAGTGGTTAAGAATCTGCCTGCCAATGCAAGGGACACGGGTTTGAGCCCTGGTCCGGGAAGATCCCACATGCTGCAGAGCAACTAAGCCCGTGCACCACAACTACTGAGCCTGCGCTCTAGAGCCCGCAAGGCACAACTACTGAAACCTGTGCACCTAGAGCCCGTGCTCCGCAGCAAGAGAAGCCACCGCATGCGCACTGCAACAAGGAGTAGCCCCCGCTCACCGCAACTAGAGAAAGCCCGTGTGCAGCAACGAAAACCCAATGCAGCCAAAAATAAATAAATAAATAAATTAAAAAAAAAACACAATGAGATATTACCTCACCCCTTTTAGAATGGCTATTATTAAAAGGACAAGAAATAGTGTTGGCAAGGATGTGGAGAAAAGGGAACCCTTGTGCACTGCTGGTGGGAATATAAATTGGTGCAGTGACTGTGGAAAACAGTATGGAGGTTCCTCAAAAAATTAAAAATAGAGCTACCATATGATCCAGCAATTCCATTCTGGGTATTTATCTGAAGGAAATGAAATCATTACCTAAAAAGATATCTGCACCCCGTGTTTATTGCATTATTTACAATAGCCAAGATATAGAAACAACCCAAGTGTCCACTGATGGATGAATGGATAAAGCAAATGTGGTAGATACATAGAACAAAATTTTATTCAGTCAGAAAAAGAAGGAAGTCCTGACATTTGCAACAACATAGATGGACCTTGAGGGCATTATGCTGAGTGAAGTAAATCAGACAGAGAAAGACAGGTACTGTACATCTCTTATTTATGGAATCTGAAAAAAAAAACCCCAAAAACAAACAAAAAAAGATCTCATAGACACAGAGAACAGATTTGTGGTTGCCAGAAAAGGGTTGGCAGGGGGGTGGGGTGGTATGGGTCAAATTATTGAAGGGGATCAAAAGGTACAAGCTTTCAGTTATAAGAGAAATTAGTCTTGGGGATGTCACATACAGCATGGTGACTATAGTTAACAATATGGGATTTGAATGTTTCTGTAGGAGAGTAAACTCTAAAAGTCTCATCCCAAGAAAAAAATTATAACTATGTGAAGTAATGGATGTTAACAAGACTTCTTTGGTGATCATTTCACAATATACAAATATATCAAATCTCCAATGTGATACTTCAATTATATCTCGTTAAAAAAATAATCATTGAGGAGTACCAGAATATGCCACCCCAAAATATACTCTTTGGCATGGGAAATATCTTGAGTCAAAGGCCACTGAGAACCAGTAGACACAGGACAAGCTCTAAGAGCAGGGTATAGATTTTTCTTCTTTAGAGGAAATTTCCATTTGTAGAGATGTGTCCCTCTGCTGTACCTGGGAGAAGAGGACCCTTAACAGGCCAGAAGGCACTGACTTAAATCTGCACAACACACCTTACTAAACACCCCTTGTTCAACTATAATTTTCCTGGTCACCTTCATACAAAGTGCCTCCCCGCACAGAAGCTCCCAGACCGCTTTTCTGGTTTTCGTACTTAAGCCTGAGTTCTAACCACCACTTGGGGTGACTGAGTACTCCTATGTGTGCATGCACAATGCACGTGTTAAAAACTTCTGATTGTTCTTCTCTTGTTAACCTGCCTTTGGCAAGTCTAAGGTAGAGGCCCCAGCAGGAGAACCTAAGATAGATGCAGGAAGAGATTTTTCTCCCTAACATCAGGAAAGGGGAAAACAGTTGAATTGATAGATCAATAAATCTGAAATCCAGTTATTTGAATAAGAAAAACCCAATGAAAGATATGCATTCCCTTTTAATTTTTACTCTTTTAATTAAGTAAATTTGACTCAAATAAAAATACATAAATGTGGGACTGAAAAAAATGATGAGATTACAGATTCAGAGGAAACTACAAAAATAAGGGTAAGTTTATAAATACACTTTCTATAAATAAATTTGATATTTTTATGAAAAAGGAAAATTTTCTGGCCAAGTATAAATGATAAAACTTTACTTAAAAAGAAACAGAAAATCTGAATAGGCCAATTACTATTGCTTGTTACTGAGAAGGTTATTCAGAATATATAAAATTTACTCCAAAAATTTTCAAGTTCAGGTAGTTTCATACTCTATACTGTACATAATACCACACATGTTCATAAACATATAAAGTTATATATAAATCTCTATTTATTTTTGTGAATTAGGCTCACTTGATACCAATGCTTGAGAAAGCATCAAAACCATGAAGCTAAAAAAAAAAAGCACATGAGACACTCTCACATATGAATATAGGTGCAAAAATTCTAAATGAAATTCTAACAAATCAATTTCAATCCTAAATAAAAATGAGAACATACCACAATTAAATATAATTATTCCAGGAATACAAGGATCACTCCATGCTAGGAAAGCTGTCAATTTAACATATCTTATCTATAGTTCAAAGTAAAAGCTAGACAAGGATCTCTACAAATACTGAAAATGCATTCAGAAAATTGACAAATTTTTTAAAAATTAATAGACTTTTTTAGAGAAGTTTTAAGTATACAAAAATATTGAACAGAAAGTACAGAGAGATTCCATATACTCTGGGCCACAATTTCCTCTATTATTAATATACTGCAGTCAGTTGGTACATTTGTTACAAGTGATGAACCAATATTGATACGTTATTATTAAAGTCCATAGTTTGCATGAGGGTCTACACTTTGTGTTGTATCTTGTATGAGTTCTGACAAATGTATAATGACATGTAGCCACCGTTAGAGTATCGTACAGAATAACAGTTTCACTGCCCTAAAAATCCCCTGTGCTTCACTTATTGATCTCTCCCTCTCCCCAAGCCCCTGATCTTTTCACTATCTCTGTAGTTTTGAATTTTTAAGAATGCTATATAGTAGAGAATGGTAGCAGAATATGCCACCCCAAAATATGACTGTAGGAGTTCAGGACATGACTCCTCAAAATATGCTGTTTGGTACATTGATTATTTTGGGCTAAAGGCATTTGAAAAGCAGCAAACTCAGGGAGAGGCTTTCTCCAAACTCCCGTTACCTGCCTAAAGACAGAGCCTCCAAAAGGAACACAGTTGTCATAAATCCCCTTCATCAAACAGGGAAAATTGACTCTTGTCACAGGAGAGATTAGAAGTCAACATCACACCCAGACAAACTTTGTCACCAACTATCATCCCTTCATCTATTATTCTAGAGGCCCCCATCTTCTTTCCTAAAAATTATTTACTTTTCCCTAAAAGGCCTACATCTCCCTTTCCCTTACCCTATTAAGATGGTATTTAATCCTGAATTCTAAGCCACCTTGGGGAGTTCCGCATTTTTCGCTGGTGTATCTATATACATACATCATGTATATACGAGCTATACATGTGAATAAACTTCTGTTTGTGTTTCTCTTGTTAACCTATCTTCCATTACAAGTCTTGGCTCAGAACTCAGAAGGGTAAAGGGAAATTTTTTTTTTTCTCCTACAATAGGAATCCTACAGTATGTAGCTGTTTCAGATCGGCTTCTTTCAATTAGCAATATGTGTTTAAAGTTCCTCCATGTCTTTTTGGTGCTTACAGAGCATTTCCTTTTATTGCTGATTAATATTGCATTGTCTGGATGTACCATAAATTGTTTATACGTTCACCTATTGAAGGACATCTAGATTGCTTCCAAGGTTTAACCGTTATAATTAAAGCCACTATAAACTTTTCATGTGCAAGTTTTGGTCTGAAAGTAAGTTTTCAACTCATTTGGATAAATACCAAGGAGGGTGATTATTTGATCATATAAGAGTATGTTTAGTTTTGTAAGAAACTGTCAAACTGACTTTCAAAGTTGCTCTACCAGTTTGCATTCCTACCAGCAATGAATAAGAGTTCCTGTTCCTCCGTATGCTCACCAGGATCTGGTGTTGTCATTGTTTTGGATTTTGGCCATTCTAATAGGTGTATAGTGGTATCTCCTTGTTTTAATTTGCAGTTCTCTATTGATATTGAGCATCTTTTCATATGCTTATTTGCTATCTATATGTCTTATTTAGTAAGGTATCTGTTCAGATCTTTTGCCTATTGTGAGGTTTTTGTTTTCTTATTGCTGAGTTTTAAAAGTTCTTTGTAGATTTTGGATACAAGTCCTTTATCCAATATGTGTTTTGAAAAAAAAACTCTCACTAGTCTGTGGCTTGTTCTTTTATTCTCTTAACAGTGTCATTTAAAAATTTTTTTTAATTTTAATGAAGTCATGCTTATCTTTTTTTTAAATTATATTGATTGTGCTTTTGGATCTAAGAAGTCATCACTAAACCCGAAGTCACTTAGATTTTCTCCTATGTTATCTTCTTGAAGTCTTATAAGATACACTTAAAAAAAAATAGAAGCTCTGAATTAGTCAGCGTTCCCACTAGATTTTTTAAATAGAGAGTTTAATGAAGGGACAACTTAAAATAGGGTTGGCAAGGCTAACGAAACATGTAAGAGGTTGTGAGGCAGCTAGAGATAGTAATCGTGGTAAGCTATTACCACCCTAGGGCTGATGGGAAAAAGGGAAGAGTTGGTGCGGGAACCTCATGTTGAAACTTTACTATTATTGTGAACTCAACTACTACTAACGATTTCATGCCTAGGCAGGGAGAGAGCAGAGGGTGAAATACCCTTACCTCTTCTTCATATCTTCCAGTGTCATGTCAGTGACCCTAGCTGGCAAAACCCACTAGAAGGCAGTCAGCAAGGGAGGTTGGGGAATGCAGTCTGCAGAGGTCATCCTCCTGGGGGCATAGAGCAGAGCACAGATGGGTGGGAAATCCATGTGGGAGAGGACACGTGATGAATAATGACTACAAGCTCCTTGTATAATTAAAAAATCAGTATGTCACACTCTAGACCATTACGGAGCCAAGTTCAAAGCTGAGTTCTAGCATTTAGCAGCTTTGTGACCAAGGACTGGTTAGTTAACATCTCTGTTTCCTTTTCTTTTTTAAATTGAAGTATAGCTGCTGTACAATATTACATAAGTTACAGGTGTAACTTCTCTGTTTCTTTATGTTTAACTGGGGAAAACAATACTACATGATAAATATTGAGATGACTGTATTAAATGTATATAAAGTAGTGATGAGTACTCAATATGCCAGCCACTACTACTACTACTATTATTTGAGTCTTTGTTATTAGAGAGAGAGGAGAAGCAGGAAGCCTGATCAGAAATGTAAGCACTGTTTCTCAACACAAGACAGAATCTCTATATGAAATTAACAGCCAAAGACATATCTGACAGTGAAATATTAACACGTCCCCACTAAAACCAAGAACCAGTGAAGGATGCCTTCTACCACCACTATCAATTAAGGGTCTAGAAATTTTAGCCAACATAGTAAGATATGTAACATTGGGGAAAACAAGAAATTTACCTTTTTATTACTTTTAGATAATGATGGCTCTCTGTCTAGAAAGACCCCCGACCCCCAAATTTAAAAATGAAGTGGGTAGACAGTTAATGAATTTATAAAAATTAATGGCTTTTATAAAATCCAGGAAAAAATCTAAGTATAATATTTAATGGAAACAATTTCCCATTTATAATGATAACACAAAATATTAAGTGCCTAAAAAGCTTTATAAAAATTTTGCAAAAAATGTGAAGGTAGCCATAAAACCTGATAGCTACATTAAAAAAAAAGAATGTGTTAAATAAAAATCACCCCACTTTGAATATTGGAAAGATGTCAGTTCTTCCCAAACTCATTTATATGTTCAATGCAATTGCATTTAAGTTTCCAGTGGGATTTACTCTAAAACATGTTCAAGTAAAACTAAGATTCACCTAGAAGAATAAATTCATGAGCAGAGCTGAGAAAAGTTGAAACAGAAACAAAATAAAAAAGATTAACTTGTGATATTTGTCCTACTAGATATAGAAACATAATTTAATATTAATATAATCAAAACAGGTGGTGGTGGCACAGAAAACATTATCAGAATAAAGGAATGAAATAGAAACTCCAACAACAGAATAAATATGTAAATATGAAGTAAATGCAGATATGTATTTTGATACGATACCCCCAAATAAATACCAGGTGGATTAAAGATTTAAATGCGAAAAGTTAGCCATGATAAAAATCCTGGAAGAAGAGCAGAATATTTGTGTATCTCAGAACAGAAAAAGGCCTTTTAAGTGTAAAAGCAATACAAAATAGTCACAACAGAAGATTGATAGGACTGCATAAAATAAAACCTTTCATATTTCAAAAGTTAGCCCCCTTCAGCTTTTCATAATAACAGCTCTTGCTGCTGATTCTGAGGTTTATGCTTCTAGGTTTGAACTGGGACAAGATTAGAAAGTGTGTTATCCTACAGATGGGTTATCATGTAGACAGCCGCTAGGATGATTTCTTCTTGGAATGAAACTTAGGATTTCGTAGCCCCACTTCCATCGTGCACTGATGTATTAAGTCATTGAAAATATCTCCCCAAACTTCAATCCAGACAGATCTCTGTGTCTTCAGCACACTGCCCTTGGAATTCAGAGAGGCCCGAGTTCCAAATGCAGATGGGAGTGCGCTGGTCAAAAAAGGGTAACAGTCGCTATTATTATCCCCATTTTGCAGAGGAGAAATATTGCTCTCCCTTACGAACCAGCATTCACTTTCTCTGCATGAGGTTCTATGTGTTTCTTATTCATAGGAATTAGAGATTAGCTGGGCAAATTTTTCCCCATCGTTTCCAAGACTGTGTTATTATTTATAAAATAAATTACACTCAATCTAAATCAATCCACATTTCAGTAAGGACATGAGAGCTTTATGTCTAAAAATTAAAAATAAGACAGTTCATTCTGTCATGATTTCCATTCAAATGTTTTTCCTAAACAATAACAGTAACAACAACAACAAAAACCTGACATCTTAATAGTCCATTTAGCTTTCATTTAATGCCATTTGTAACATTTAGGCAACACAGACCCACCTTATGCATTTCCCAGTCCCGGAACAGCTTACATGATTATGGAACGGCTGAGGGGCAGAGCATAAACGCCATGTCTTTGTGGTTAGACCTGTTGAGAGCAGTTGTCATCGCCAACACTTAACAAATGTATGATTTGGGGCAACTTTCTGGCAGCTCCTTCTGTTACAGTCTCACCAAGTAGTAGGACTTGCTGTCAGCCGTGCTCCAGAGCTGGATTCTTCAAGGTCACTCATGTTGGCTCCGATGCCCGTGAGTTCAGCCATGGTGGAGATGTTGTCATTGCTTTTTGGTCATTATGCTCTCTGTTGTTCTTCTTCTCTTTATATGTCATGTTATTTCTCCAGTAGCTACCAACCAGCCCGTTCTCTCAGTCTTTCCCTGTTCAGATCCTAATGGGAGAGAGTCTGATGGTCTAAGAAACTCACAGCCGCCCTTTTTGAACAAGAGACTTGGTGTTCAGGTCAGGCCACTCTGAGGTCACTGGCCACTGATATACTGGCTGCCTTTGGGTCAGATCCCTGGCCACCCCTTTCTCAAAGGCTGCTTAATGCTACTTCCTTCAATATACTGCAGAAGGCGGGATTTCCCTTAGAAGAGGACAGTGGGAGAGCAGAGATAGTGGGCAATGTGCCCATTACAAGAGTGCGAATCATCATAGTAAACAAAGTGAGCATTTGCAGAGCACTTACAATGTGGCAGACATTGCATTAAACATTTAACGTGCCTTAACCAGAATATGAGGGAGGTGGGGTTATTACTATTAGTATTTACCATTTTACAGATATAGAGCTTACAGTGGTAAACTACTCACTCAAAATGTTAAGACCAGTAAGCGGTAGAATCCATTGGCTTCCAAAGTCTATGCTCTTAGTTATTAAACTCTACTGTATCAGATGATATCTCTCTGACTTTGATTTCTTCAACTATAAAATGGGAACTACATTGCAAGGTTGTTTTTAGATTTACAAGCAACATATGCAATGTATTTATCTCAGTAAATGACATATAGTAAAACAAAACATGGAAATAAAGAAAAGAATGAAGAGTAATGGTGAGAATATATATAGGGATAAATTTAGATAAGTACTAATTATATAAATAATAACATCAAGGTCATGAGATTTAAAATAGAAAGTTAAAATCAACAACAACAACAGCATTTTAATAAGTCAAGAATGCATATTGTAATCTCTAGGGCAAATAGCAAAAAAAAATTAAGAATAATTTATGAGCTAATAGGAGAAATGTAATTATAAAATACTAAATAAATAAAAAAATCTTAATAAAGGACAGAAAAATCATAAAATAGTCAAGGCAAATAGAAAACAAATAGTAAGATGGTAGATTCAAACCCAAATTACAGTAAATTTAAACAGACTAAGTATTCCAATCAAAATCTAAAGATCCTCAGACCAGATAATATTATAAAACAAAGCCTAACATACTGCTTGTAAGAGACATACCTTAAGTATGAAGATACCAACAGGTTGAAAGTAAAGATGGGAAAAATACTGTGCAAACCAAAAGTTCCAAAGTCAGAGCTAAAAGTGGTTTATTTAAGAAAAACAAAAGTTTTAAATTTAAGATGAAACAATCTTAGATTTGTGTGTACCTAATAACATAGGCTCAAAATACATAAAACAAAAACGGAAAGATCTTCAAATAGAAATAAACAAATCCACAATCATGTTGGGAGGCTGTACACGTCAGGGTTCTCCAGAGAAACCTGTTTAGGCGCCAAAGACCTTCAACTGATTAGACGAGGCCCACCCACATTCTTGAGGATAATCTCCTTTACTTAAAGTCAGCTGATGGTAGATGTTAACCACATAGAAGAAATACCTTCACAGCAACACCTAAATGATTTTTAAAATTTTATTTATTTTTTTTATACAGCAGGTTCTTATTAGTTATCCATTTTATACATATTAGTGTATACATGTCAATCCCAATCTCCCAATTCATCACACCACCACCACCACCACCCCCGCATTTTCCCCCCTTCGTGTCTATACGTTTGTTCTCTACATCTGTGTCTCTATTTCTGCCCTGCAAACCGGTTCTTCTGTACCATTTTTCTAGGTTCCACATATATGCATTAATATACGATGTTTGTTTTTCTCTTTCTGACTTACTTCATTCTGTATGATGGATCTCTAGATCCATCCACATCTCTACAAATGACCCAATTTCATTCCTTTTTATGGCTGAGTAACATTCCATTGTATAGATGTACCACATCTTCTTTATCCATTCATCTGTCGATGGACACTTAGGTTGCTTCCACATCCTGGTTATTGTAAATAGAGCTGCAATGAACATTGTGGTACATGACCCTTTTGGAATTATGGTTTTCTCAGGGTATATGCCCAGTAGTGGGATTGCTGGGTCATATGGTAGTTCTATTTTTAGTTTTTTAAGGAACCTCCATACTGTTCTCCATAGTGGCTGTATCCATTTACATTCCCACCAACAGTGCAAGAGGGTTCCCTTTTCTCCACACCCTCTCCAGCATTTATTGTTTGTAGATTTTTTGATGATGGTCATTCTGACCAGAGTGAGGTGATATGTCATTGTGGTTTTGTTGAATAACTAGGTTCTAAAGCCTGGTCAAGTTGACACAGAAAACTAATCATCACACAGACTTAAATGTATTTTTGAATATGTGTTATATTTCAGTTGAAAAAAAAATAGTTAACAATAGTTAAGCCAATGGGTTGGTAAATGTTACAGGGTGGTTTCCCTGGGAAGCGAGCTCTGAGATGGAGATTATCATGCAGAACATTTAGGGATTGTTCTTGGGATCAACACCCATGGAAGGGAGAAGGAAGCAGAATTTGGGAAGAAGGAAGTTCAGCTCAAGGCAGTATCAATAAGAAACTGTGCTCATCCTCGAGAGAGATCAGAAGGTAGAATGACCGTTCCGAGCTCTGCTGAGTTGGGCCAGCAGGGCTGGCCTTTATGCACCCAAGTCAATTGAACATTGGACATGGGGCACCCTGGAGAGGGGGTGTGACCGTGGGTGAGGCAGCTGTCTCCTGCTGAGGGAACTCCAAAGGGGGCTGACACCTGAGGGCCCTGGGTGGCAGGGCTGCAGGTTGCTGGGGCCTCCTTCCATCCTCTGGGGAACCTGGGCCACACATCACTGTGTGTGGGTTTGGAGTAGTGTTTGGTTTCTTAACATGTTTACTTCGTTGTTGGCATGATGTCATGTGTATTATTTTAAACAAAGTAGAAGAAAGTTGTTAGTATCCTTTGATGCTTTCATAAAGAGAACTTATCTCTCTGCCCTACCATATTATATAGTGGTGGGCATTCTCACAAGGTCAAAATAGCTCTCAACTCCAAGAAGAACGCTGGCTGGGGTTCCAGAGATTCCAGTGTGTCACTGCCCCTCATCTCTGTCAGTTTCCTGGGTCTCAAATGTCCAATACAAATGCTCGTCTATCAACCAAGAAAGCTCACCTTGGGTCACGGATACTCAGTGGGAGGACTCTTGCCTCAGCACCTGGAGGGCCATGGTTAGTATCCTCTGGATCTGGGGGTGGATGGTGGAGAATAATAATTAATAAGGACCTACTGTATAGCACAGAGAACTCTACTCAATGCTCTGTAATGACCTATATGGGAATAGAATCTAAAAAAGAGTGGGTATATGTATATGTATAACTGATTCACTTTGCTGTACAGCAGAAACTAATACAACATTGTAAATCAACCATACTCCTATAAAAATTAATTTAAAAAAGGAACAGAACGTTGTTACAATGATTTGATGGTTGATCTCTTCTCCTGTTTCCTTAGCTCCACCTCACTGAGCAAAAATGAAGAAACTTGGACCCATCTCTTTTACTGTGATAAAGGAGCTTCATTCATTCAAGACGGCATTTGTTAACCTATTGTGAGTATATGCTTTCTTATTAAGGAATTGAATCCTTAGAATGTTGCGTCATTTATAGTCATTGGTTATGAGTATGACCAATGACTGTAAATCATTCTCTGACTGTAATGCTTCATTGGAAACTCATCATGGAAGATATAGACTTGTTCATCCACTTCCTAGACAGGAGTTTGGCTGCCAACGGGGAATACTGAACAGTGAAAAACTCCAGATGATTAATGTACAACACAATAATGGTTAAAGTTTTTAAAATGAGTATGGTAATAAAGTGTCCATGAGTTGTTTTGTGTAAGCACAGGTAACTGGACATTTTCTAGTAGAGTTCTTACTCTTAAACAATTTGGAATACTTTGCCCTATACGATACCTGATGGGCAACTATATAATGATTCTTCTGAGTGACTCAGTTCTCTTAAATGACTTTATGTCTTCTAAGTAAATGCATAGATACTGTATTAGTTAGGAACAAAACAAGTAAGATATATATAGATAGAGATAGAGATAGAGAGAGGGAGGGAGAGAGAGAGAGAGAGAGAGAGAGTGCTTTATTATAAAGTATTGGCTCACATGACCTTGGAGGCTGAAAAGTCTGGCAATTTGTCCTCTGCAAGCTGAGACTCAGGAAAGCTGGTGGTGTGGTTGAGCTTGAAAGCCAGAGACCCTGTGGTGTAGATTCCAGTCTGAGTCTGAAGACCTGAGGACCAGGAGCAAGAAGGGCAGGAGGAGACTGAAGTCCCAGGACAGCAGTCAGGGAGAGAACAAATTCAACCTTCCGCTGCCTTTTTGTTCTACTCAGGCCCTCGATGGATTGGATGCTGTCCGCCTGCACTGGGGAGGGCCAGCTGCTGTACTCAGTCTACTGATTCAAATGCTAATCCTTTCTGGAAACACCCTCACAGACACTCCCAGAAATAATGTTTAATCAAATATCTGCCCTTCCCTTGGCTGAGACAAGGTAACACATAAAATTATCACAGATACAAATTGAAATTAAATAATAATAATATAGACCTTCGTAAAGCGTATTTTCAAACAGAATATGTTGGTAAAATCTGTTTAGGAGCATCAGATAAAAAACACAATAACAATGTATTGGGCATGCTGTGTTTGCCCCTTCAGGTCCGCTTCCATCCTTCCCCACCATGTTTTGAGCCCCAGGAGACTGACCTCTATGAATAGAACTAACTGGGCTCCTTTGTTTATGGCTGCCTGGGATTTGGCCCATGGAGGCACCAGAGGAGTCTGGGGCAAGAGAACCAAATGGTGGGGTATCTGTTCTCCTTTTGAAACCAAACAGGACCCTGTGGGGCTCCTGGGCATGGGAGTCTTTCTATCCAGCCTCCATGACCTTCCCTGAGTTCCAAAGGGCAGGTTCAAACAGTTGCTCATCAGGGAAGGGAGGGGATGCAGAGACAAGGAAGGAGCAGACAAGAAACAGTAGTGCAGCCTTGGGGCAGGTCCTGGTTCTGCCTCAAGGGATACACATAGCAATATCTTTTGAGCTCTTTATAGAACTAAAACCCCCAATGAATGGAAAAGGTACAATCCTCATTCCAGAGAGAAGGTCATGGTTTGATAGCCTTGAGAACCAGAGAAGCTTATCTGGAGACCCCCTGAGGCCAGATTAAAGGAGTGCAAGCCCTGCACACACGTAATCTTGTCAGCAACCCCGCCCTTGAACCATTGCTATAAAACTCCTCACCAAATCCTCCCAGGTTGGGACATACAGTTTTTCAGGGCACAAGCCCACTGTGTCCCCCTTTGCTTGGCAAAGCAATAAAGCTATTCTTTTCAACTTCACCCAAATCTCTGTCTCAGATATTTGATTTGGCACCAGCGCACGGAGACCAAGTTTTCAGCATCACTGTCAAGCCACATGTTGGCAGCACAGCCCCTGTCCCCAGTCTTCTCCTATGGCTCCAATCTCAGCTCTTTCTGGGTCCTGGTCTCCCCTCTCACTGCCGTCCCCAACCCCCAGTCCCGGGGGAATTCAAGATTCTTCTGTGGTTGTTGTGCATGGACGTTTCAACATCTGTTGTTGGTTTCCCACAGCCCTGCCCACATCTTTGTAAACAGTCCCCTAATTCAGCTCAGCACAGTCGCATGGTATGAGCACTGCCATGTTTCCCTCCAAGACTCTGACGGAGGAATCATTTACGGCATTGGTCTGGGCCACATGTGTCTACCTACTACCCCCTCTATGCCTCATTGATCAGGATTGTGAATCTTTTCTTCCCATGACATAAAGTGCCCTTAAAAGTTTACTGATGCTAAGTATAAAGAGGGCAAAATCAGAACTAGTTTCAGCTTTTTTTAAAGAGGACCTTACATAAAGTTGGGATATATTAAATACAAGCATTCATATATGTTCTCCCCACTGCCTGCGCCAAGCAAATAAACACATACACGCAAACACACATGCACGCATGCATGCACACACGCAGCACGCATGCACACACACACGCAGGTGTGAATGCACGCACATGCATGCACACGTGCACACACACACACATGCACGCAGGTATGAACGCACACACACACACGCACATGCACACACACACACACCCCTTTTGAAACGTGTGAAAGCCCATGTTGTTTCCAGTTCCTAGAAATGAAAGCTCTGATAAGATCAATGGGCTCTGACTCAGCAGTTTATCTAACCAAACAAGAACTCTACATCTCTCATTCACTCTGATTTCCTTTTTGCTTTTGGTTAAATTGAAGTTTTTCAGTTAATGTAAGATTTAGAGGTTTCTGTCTCAGCGCTTCCTAAGGCTGGCTACTTTTATCTGCTCTTATTTTTATCTGAAAATCTAGATTTGTCTATGATTCCAAGTATTGACGTTAATGTTTCTTTTTCCTTCCATTTCACTGAGTGGGAGTAGAGGCGTAGGTGCCACATTACTGCTTATGTTACATCAACTTTAACATCTAATGGAACATCACTCTTCTTGTGTACCTGGAACTTCTTTAAATTAAAATTTAATCTTTTAAAATCGTGGCAAAATATATAAAACATTGATCATTTTAACCATCTTGATGTGTACACTCCGGTGGCATTAAGCACATTCACAATGTTGTGCAACAACCATCCATCTCCAGGCTTTTTTGTCTTCTTAAACTGAAACTCTGTCCCCATCAAATAATAACTCACCCGCCCAGCCCCTGGCAACAAAATTCCTTCTGTTTCTGGGAATTCATCTACTCTAGGTGCCCCATATAAGTGAAATCATACAGCATCTGTCCTTTTTTGACTAGCTTATTCCACTTAGCATAATTCTTTAAGATTCATCCATGTTGTAGCATGTGCCAGAATGTTCTTTCTTTGTAAGGCTGAGTAATATTCCATTATGTGTGTTTATATATGTATACACGTCTACATATGCACGTACTACTACCTTTGGTTCATCTACTCATCCATCGATGGACATTAGAGTTGCTTCCACCTTTTGGCTATTTGTGAATAATGCTCTCATGAACAAGGGTGCACAGATATCTTTTTGGAGCTCTGCTTTCAATTCTTTGGAGTATATATCCAGAAGTGGAATCCTGGATCTTATGGTAATTGTAGTTTCAATTTTGGAGGAATGGCCATACTGTTTTCCATAGCAGCTGCACCACTTACATTCACATCAGCATGCACAGGGTTCCAATTTTTCCATATTCTTGCCAACACTTATTATTTCCTGGTGTTTGTTTGTTTGTTTTATTTTTAAAATGTGGAACATTCTTACACGTGGTTACAAATCCATCATGGCAGTCTTCATCAAATTAGGAAAAACATTCACATCACTCATTCTTCCAGGGATAGACATTAGTAAAGTTTCAAACTCAATAACACTGATAAATGTTTTCAACTTTGAGGGGGTATAACTGGATTTTAAAACTGCTTCTTATAATTCCAGTTGACAAACTCCTTTTCCACTGAACATGTTAAAGAACAATTTAATTTATCTCAACCAATATTATTGAGGTTCAACTATGTACTGGGTTCCATTCTAGGTGAATGGGTCCAGCAGTGAACAAAACTTTAAAAAAATTACAAACCATTTGGAAACCCATTATTAACCTTCCATATGTTAAGTAGGGTTCCTCCTGGCCTCACTGTCATGTCTCAGCTAATGAGTTCACAGCTCAGAAAAGACTAGAGTGAGATAGGCACTAACAGACGGGATCCTTCTACAGCCTTAATTTGTGTTTGTCTGTGGCACTTACCACTTGTGATGCTTGTACATATGTTATTTTCTTACCAGATTTTGAGCTTCTTGAGGGAAGATTTCATCTACATTTTATTCCCCACCATTATCCAGTGTTTTGCATATAAGCATTCAAAAGCTGCTTATTGTTCATTTGCTGAATATTAATCAACTGGCTTGAGCCTCTACAATTTCTTAGTCCTTTCTGAAAAGGTACAGCTCCCATGCCAGGGAGAGTGGTAATTCTAGACTTCCAGATGAGAGTCAAACAGACAAATCAAGTCACCTTTCTGCCTGCTCCTGCTTTGGAGGGTGCCCCCTGTGCATGGGGTTGCTGGTCTGCACTCTGCTGCCCTCTAGACGACAGCCTTGCACAGACCTCTGGTCTTGTTGCTTTAGTTTGAATTTTCATAGAAAAAAAAAAAAAAATGAGCAAGCTGAGTTCTGTCTTGGAATGCATTAGGAACTAGAAGGGAAGCCCACTCCCTCTCCCACAGCAGGTTTGGTTAAGGCCCCCCAACAGCCCCACGGACATGCCTTTGCCAGGTAAGAAGAAGATGTGGCTCCCAGACAAGTGAAATCGGGGAGTGAGTTCTCAATTGGGAAATGCTGCTCCTCTTTCCTCTTGTTTGGCCCCAGGTGTCCTTTTGCTACTTAATGAGTCTGAATGCAATGAGTTACAATTAAAATCTGAATTCTCTAAGTATATATGCAGTCCAATTTCATCTGAGATAATAAAAATTAAATAACTCAGAGTGACTTTATTACTTAAGTGTCTCAGATTTGGGGGTGGCAGAATAGTAAAGTGAGTCTCTTCACAGCATCCATATGACAGGTAGCATCTGCAGGGGGTTGAAAGCCCCCAAAGTTCAAGTTCATTTCACCCAATCTGTCACACTCTATAAATATGAGTCAGGGCTAGTCTCCAGGTAAGAATGCCCCAGGGGTCTTTCTTTCTTTTTTTTTTTAGTTTTTTTTATTATTATTTTTTTCCCCCCAGGGGTGTTTCTGGAGTGAAGATCTTATTTCATCCTTTTGCAGGAGAGGGGAGGGATTAGTGTTTGAGAAAAACAACTCCCCAAGTGGTTGTTACCTTTCTGTCTCCACTTATGAGCTGTTATTCTTTATTTCATTTATTTGTATTCCAGATACCAAATGAATATGAGATGTCGGCCCGAGATCTAGAAACATAGTTCCACTGGGTTCCTGGGCATATGAATCTATGTTCAGCATTACTGCCACTGAAGACTTACTTTCTCCAGAGATGGTTTTCCCTTCTAAATTCCCACCCTTCTCCCATCCTTTCTCTCTCCCTCCCTTTGTAACCTCACATGGGCCTCCTGTTCCTCACTCCCTCCCACTCTTTTCTGCTCACATTTTATTGAAAACTTTATACTGTGGATGAATACAATATTGTTACCGAGTCCAAGCTCATACTGCTTGCCACATGACAGGCCAATAAACCAAGAGATGAGTTGTTGGGGCAAGGAATAGAGACTTTATTTGGAAAGCCAGCAGACCGAGAAGATGGTGGACTAGTGTGCCAAAGAACCATCTTCCTTGAGTTAGAATTCAGGCTTCTTTTATACTAAAAGGGGAGGCAGTGTGGTTGGTTGTTGCAGACTTCTTGGTGTCAGAATCCTTTGTTCTTACATCTGTCCATGTAGGTCAGGTCATGATGTTCCTGTAAACCTCCAACAAGACAAATGTTATCCTCCGTTCTGTAAATTTTTATCTCTGTATGAATGGAAAAATGTAATGCCTTAAAGGTCAGAGCCTTGGTAATGGGCTATCCTGTATATTTCAGGCTCTAGGCAACATTCTTAACTTGTAGCAAAAGCAATAAGATACAAAGGTTAAAGTAAAAGAAACAGATCCAATATGGAGTCAGATTTGTTCTCTCCTGTTATAAATATGGCACCTCTATTCATGGAACTTACATACTACTGCACTGGCTCCTGCAAAATTTATTGAGCACTTGCCAAGTAATATGCAGTTTTTTTCTCATTTATAAGCACACAATGCTAAAAATTGACATCATTTTCTCCTTTCCATTTCTCAAAGCCATGTTAGGAAGATCAATTGATTCTCCCCTCAGAAAACTTTTTCACCTCCTGCTGTCTTTCCTTTCTCACTGATGACTTTTACTCCATACTTTCATCAGGTCATACCCAAGGTTGTGAGTTGACTTGTGTCCACCAAAAAGATATGTTCGAGTCCTAACCCTCTGTATTTGTGAATGGACCTTATTTGGAAATAGGATCTTTGAAGATTCAATGAAGTTAAAATGAGGTCATACTGGATTAAGGTGGGCCCTAATCCAGTGACTGGTATCTTTAAGGAAAGGGAAATTTGGACACAAATACAAACAGGGATAAGGTCATGTAACAGTGGAGGTAGAGACTGCAGTGTTATGTCTACAAGCCAAGAAGAACAAACAATTTTTGATAAACACCAGAAGCTAGAAGAGAGACACAACACAGATTTTCCCTCAAAGTCTACAGAAGGAACCAACACTTTGGACATGTTTATTTAGGACTTCCAGCCTCCAGAACTATGGGAGAATATATTTTTGTTGTTCCAAGCTACCTAGTTTGTGGTAATTCATTAAGGCAGACCTTGGAAACTAATATGTCCAGTCAGTGCAATAACCGTCCAATAGTTCTCCTTGCCTCCAAACACAATGTGTCCTCCCATCATTGATCACTGTGGCATCCTGCACATTGCTTTCAGGGATGGGTCAGTGCCAGTCAAAGGGAACTCAGCCCTGGGAGGGGAGATAAGAATTTGGAAAGGAGATTCTGAGACTAGAAAGTGATTATCATCATTTAAACCACTGGATACTTGGAGAAATATTGGGGTGGTCATGGATCACAGATCTTTCCCAAGACATGGAGTGGGGGACTCAAAGTACAGAGACACTACTGCTGCTGTGTGGGTGACATACACGCAATCTCATTGAGTCCTCTCTGCCTGGGGCCACTACCTGCTCTTATAGGGAGGAAGCTGAGGCTCTGTGGGGTAGAGTTGCTGAACTGGTCAAGTCCAGCCACAGAATTTGAACCCAAAACATTCTGCTCTACAGCCAGTATTCTTCCCTTCCTTGCCTGTACTTCTATGTCAGCACACCAGGTTATTTATTTTTCCTGGCCCTATTTTGCCATTCTCTTGTCTGGGTGTCTCTCTTTTTCCTTCTGCACTTGGTCAAAATCTGTTTATCCTTCAAAGTCCAGTTTAAATCTAGTTTTACCTGTTATAATTTCTCCCAAGCACCTCAGCCAAAATAGAGCTGAACTGGCTTCACCAAACAAAAATTAATGACATACAAATCATTCCATTTGGCACAATTCAGCACGTCCTAAGTTATTCTTCAATAATCAAGATTATTGTCTTGATCTCTTTGCATTTTTTCCTCTGGAGTTATTTTTTTTCAGGATTGTTGTGAGCTCTTTGGGCAGAGTCCATAATTTATACTTCTTTGTACGTCTAACAGGCCTCAGAACAGTGGCTTGCACAATGATGCTCAATAAACTCAGATGTCTTAGTTCTCAGTACAACCATCTGCTCTGGATTTGTTAACCCCAGGACACTGAAAGGATCCCTTAGATGTCCTCAGTCTTGGTTCCCTTGCTTTTGACATAAAGAGTTTGACCTGGCAAGTTTCAGTTTCCTCCAGTCCTATTAGGCTGGGACACTACTCCTTTGGCTTAAAGCCATGTCAGGAAGATGAGATGTGAGACTCTTCTGGCTCAATTCCTGGACACATGGGGCCTCAGCAAGTTTCACCTGAACCAGATTCACCATATGGTTGGGCTGCAGTCATGACCTTGATGTTGGGAGGAAATGAAGGCCAGGTGTGATGCCAGCAGTGTCTCTTTGTGGCTCAGGTGTCTGCCTGACGTTCTGTCTAGCATACACATTGGAAAATGCCAGATCCCAGCAGGACAGATCTGTCTTCCCACATATGCTCAGAAAGGCTCTGCCAAGATGTTCACACAAGAGCCATGGTCCACAATGTTCTGGGGAATCATGCTCTGAATGGTAACAGTAGTAAATGTACCTGTCCTTGTTCACAGCACCTTCTCAAAAAATAGGTGATGTAGGTGGACGTAGATGTGTTAGTGTGTGTGTGACTGTGTGTGTGTGTTGGGGGAGTGCTGGCATGAACACTTAGAGGGGGGGTTTGAAGCTCTGTTTTACCTTTTCTTATTGAAATGACACCCCTCCCCTGCTGTAATCTTATGAGTGCTTCTCCAGTGCAGGTTCATAAAACCCCAAGTTCTACCGATGAGATTTGTGGCCAACTGAAGTTTTATAAGCTGGCAGACAAGTTTTTAAAAGTTTAAAGCATAATTTTAGATATCCAGATGCTGATGGTTTGTGACGGTTTAGGAAGTGAGAACATTCCCTTGCTGGGTGTAGCATCTCCCTTTATTGAACTGTGTTAAAACCCCACAACCAATCATACATTCCAGTGAGAACCATCTAGACATGATGAGAAAAGAATTCTCAATTTTGGTGTAGTTAACAACATCTGGTAGTGCCCACATAACACCACAGCCAGAAAAATTTGGAGGGAGAAGACGATGGAGACTTTGTCCTTAAAGAGGGATCACAATAATTGACAATCATGCATAACTTTAGGTAGAGTTCTACAGAAAACAGGCAATATGAAGTAGTTAATTAATTTTTACGGGGACTAACTTTATTTTATGCTCATTTTACTGAGAAAAATTCTTTCCTAGAATCCTGAGAGGTAAATGTAAATGCACTCATCATTGGTACTCTTAGCAAAAGAATTCAAACTTTGTCTTTGTTTCAGAGGCAAATACTGTCACTATTACTATTTCAGAATGATTTTTATAACAATTATAGGTGTGATCATTTATTTGCAAATACCTTAAAAAAGTGGCAACAAAGGAATAGGTGGAGATTTGGGTAGTGCATTTCTAACTTTAATTACACGTTGTATTTAGAATTCAAAGATAATACCCGATCTATGTTTTTCACATATATTCAACTTGAGGCTGCTTTATTCTAGGGCAGTGGTTCTAACCCAGGGTTGATTTTGACACACCTTCCCCCCCCATTTCCAGGGGACATTCCAGTATCTGGGGACATTTTTGATTTTCCCTACTGTGGAGGATGCTACTGAGATCTAGGGGGTAAAGGCCAGGGGTGATGCTGGGTACCATACAACACACAGGACAGTCCCCCACACCCAAACTAATGTGGTCCCAAAACGTCAGAAGTGCTGAGATTGAGAAGTTCTGCTCTAAGGAAGAAGAAATTATATTTCTCTCTGATGATAACCCACCATTAACCTTTGAGCCCCGTTTTGTCCAGAACAGCTGAGCGGTCATGACCTGAAAATTAATTTCAGAAGAACTTCACACCGTTGTTAGTGCAGAACAGAGAAGTTATATCCAGCCTAAGTATGATTTGCTACTTTAGCACCACCTGATAGCTTAGAGGACATTCCACGCGTCATTGTCTGAAATACACCCCCTCAGCTTGCCTTTCTGACATTTTGTAGGAACCATGATTAATCTTTAGCTAAAGATGCTTCAATGGTGGCCAGGTTTTACTCTGAAGGATACTACCACTTGGAAACAAAGAAAAGGTAAAAGGAGGAAGAAAAAAAGTTATGTTTTCATTTTAAACATCTCCAAAGCTTGATGGGGCTCACATAGGGAATCATTAATTATACCAATAGCTGAAAAGATAATGCACATGTTAAAAACACAGCTAGCTATCAAATGTTATGGCATCTGGGAGCACTAGAAGCTGGGAACTTAAAATGATTTTCCTAGGTAATTCTACTGTACTCCAGTATAATGTACTGGAGAGACGTTAGAATCTCACATCTGCTTCCCCTCTGGTCCTGCCCTCCTCTCAGAAGAAGTCCTAAAGTCTAATACAGCACCAAAATAAGGTAAATCCAAATGTCTTGCTTGTTATTTGGCAACATGTTATTGCTATGCCACTGGATATTATTATTTAGAGACTATGTTGCTTCCTTAAACCTTTCTCATACTGGGGGTGGGGGAGACTGAGATCTGGGGGGGTGATTAAGAAAAGGAAGATGGGACTTCCCTGGTGGTGCAGTGGTTAAGAGTCTGCCTGTCAATGCAGGGGACACGGGTTTGAGCCCTTGTCTGGGAAGATCCCACATGGTGAGGAGCAACTAAGCCCGTGCAACACAACTACTGAGCCTGCGCTCTAGAGCCCGCAAGCCACAACTACTGAGCCTGCATGCCACAACTACTGAAGCCCACATGCCTAGAGCCCATGCTCTGCAACGAGAGAAGCCACTGCAATGAGAAGCCCGTGCACTGCAACGAAGAGTAGCCCCCGCTTGCCGCAACTAGAGAAAGCCCGTGTGCAACAATGAAGACCCAACGCACAGAAACTAACACACCATTGTAAAGCAATTATACTCCAATAAAGATGTTAAAAATAAATAAATAGCTTAAAAAAAGACCCAAAGCAGCCATAAATAAATAAATGAATGAATGAATAAATTAATTATTTTTTTTTAAAAAAGAGAAGGAAGATGCCAGATTACATGTGATGCCCTAGGCTCCTGGAGTAGTTCTTACCTTAGGAAAAACGGTCCTTCATTCCCAGTTCACAGAAGGAACCCATTCCAGACTTCTTGTGATAAGCTCCGTTTCTTAACAGTATGAGGTTAATGAACTTCCTTATTTTTGGCAGGATGAGTAAGTGGAAAGTAGAAAAATCTATCTGAGAGAGCCCAGTTCAGAGGCTTTAATTGCTTATGTGACAGTTAAGAAGAAAGCCCCCTCCTTTCAAAGCAGAAGCCTTCAGCACTCTCATCCTCAACCTGGCAGCTATTCCTCAATTACATAAACAAGAAGGAAATTAAAATATGATGGATTAAATAAGGGGGTGATCTGGTACTTATTTCCTAACTAGGAATTACCATTTTTACTCTTCTGAATTGATAATTATCAGCACCATAGTTTATTCACTGTGTAATGAGGTCCTTTTAATTTTAATTAAAATTGAGATGCTTTACATTCCTTGCCTTCCCTTAAGAAAATCTTTCAAGTGTTGAAGTCCCTGATATTGGAAAGCTTTAATTACACCATAGAAAGAGCAGAGTGGAAAGAGCTGGAGAAGGTTTGTGCCTCCTCATTTCCCATAAACAAAATCATGCTGAGAACTCAGGCAGGTTGGTGACTTTGTCAATTTGCCAAAGACTATGTTTACTGGAAGCTGAAAAGCGTCCCTGAGGGACCATGCATGTAGAGTGGTTTCCAATCATTTTGCCTCCTCTGCCTAATTTCAGAACCCCAGCACTCATCACCAACTTCACATATTGTCCTAAAAATATACATAAAAATTGTCATAAAAATCAAGCCAAAACAGATACCCAGGTTTGCACCTGTATTCCACACCAGTGGGAAATCTGCTTATATTGAAATAAGGTATTGCATCAATCAAGGTTCTTCAGAGAAACAGAACCAATAGAAGATGATAGATAGATGATAGATAGATAGATAGATAGATAGATAGATAGATATTTTTAATTTTTTTTTAAAGTTTTAAAAGACTTTATTTTAAGAAATTGGTTTATGCAATGTCAGGGCTAGCAAATCCAAAGTCTGTAGGTCAGTTTGGCAGGTTGGAAATTCAGACAGTCTTGAGGCAGAATTGCTTCTTCTTTGGGAAATCGTTTTTGCTCTTAAGGTCTTCGACTGACTGGACAAAGCCTAAACATTTTATTGAGGATAATCTCTTACTTAAAATCAAGTGATTGCATGTTAACTACAATGGAAAATACCTTCATAGTAACACTTAGATTAGCATTTGATTAAATAAATGTGTACGATTACTTTGTCAAGTTGACACATAAAACTAACCATCAAGGCAAGAAGCTTGAATGTTTGTTAGGACAGTGAACAGTGGATTAATGCATACTTAACTGAATGACACCCAGAAGGGCTCAAAGCCTTGAGCTTCCCTACCAACCCCATTCTGATCTCAACTCTCCTTCTGTTTTGAGGGTCTGGCCCACTTGCTCCAGTTCTGATCTGCTCTACCTTCCCCTGACCTTCTGGTTTAGAAGCCTATTGAATTGTAGCACAGACTTCACCATTCCTTGAATGCCTATAGTGCTCAAAGTCTATGTCCCATAAGTTTTCACTTGATTCCCATTTTTATGGTTTACTTTACGTGGTTTAACTTGCCTCTCCGATTCAGACTATAGATTTCTGTAAAGTAGAGAATGTTTCAATCTTTTCTTGTATGTAAAATTCACAATCAGTGTTCAGGTAGATGCCCAGAAAATACATTCAGAACTTTAGAGGTAGAGGGGATGGAAAAACTGGCAAAAATCATTAATTCATTCATCAGTGTTTCAAAATCAGTAATTCATTCTAAATGATTTACTCATCCATTCCTCTATTTGTAGTCCATCCATCCATCATCCATCCATCCATCCATCCATCCATCATTCATCATGTATCTAACCATTTATCCATCCTTCCATCCAGGCATTCATCCATCATCCATCCATCCACTTATTCTTTTGAGAGTCATATGGCTTAAACTGAGAGATAGGGAAGTTAAATGACTTATGAGGGATGAGGCAATGTTTTCTTGGTAAGGTTAGGCCTCTCTCTTAATTTTTAGTCCTTTTTTTTTTTTTTTTTTTTTTTTTTTTTGCATTTCATCCACTTAGCTGCTTTAGGGGAGAAATTCCTGTCCTGTAATTCTTTGAGCCTGATGTAGTTGCTAAAATTTGTAACTCAAATAAAAATGCATGATTCCTGAAAGCGTGTCTCACTTTCTTTACTTCCAATATAGATGTCTGTTTGGTTTTCCTGCCACTAAATGTGAGTTGAGATCCCAAAGAAGTGATGATAGCTCATCAGGGACTGGGCATTTTCAATCAAAGTTTGTGAAATACTTGCGTCAATTCATTGAATAATCCAGTCACAATAAAAGACTTTCTTAAATTACCCACACAATTTTGGAAAGGCTGGTTTAATTTATTTAATGAAACTAACCAGTAACACCTTATGTCTCCAATTTTGTTTTCTCAGTTGAGATCTGGCTTAATATTCCTCAAGGAAAAGTAGAGAATTTAGGCAAAATGTATTTTAAGCTATGAACAGATATTGATGTGTTCATATTCAAAAAGACAATGCAACTAGATGGGTATATTTTGTGTATTATTTATTTAATTAGCATGTACACTGACCCCACCACTGCCTTCAGAATATATCTCTCTGACAAAATCAGAAGACAATAAAGAAGAAAAGGGAGGAGAGGGCTTCGGTGGGTAAATCTAGGTTGTGTTTCGTACAAGTGGCTTGGGGCCTCCAGGACAAATTTTAACAGAATCTATTGCAGCCTAAAGACAATGCCCTTCTGCTGGGGCCGCTGAACAAAGATGAAAATAGATCAATTAAGCATTACTCCATTTATAGTGCTTTTAGCAAAGACAATCTTTCAGAATTCTTCATCTGCCCTTGGCAAAACTTCAGAGAATCTCCTCCTGTTATTCACACTTGTGGCAACTTGCCAAGAAGAAATTCCACAAAGAAAAACATGTCTATTTTTTTCTCAAAATTGAGAGGATGGCAGAAAGTGCAGGCTCATAGTAGGCACTCAGGAGGTTCTGCCATTGACCTCTAGGGCAAACCCCACCCACAGCCCTACCTGCTGGCTGTTGATCTTGGCTATGGCTCTGACCTTCCAGGTCTCCAGTTGTGGAATGGGGTAATGACAGTCCTTACTTGTCAGGGTGGTTGGGGGACTAGGTGAGACTGTGCTAAAGATGTGCAGGTCACATAGTAAACTGAGAAAAATGGAAGCTTTTGTTCAGAGGAGAGAGAGAGACAAGTGGAGTGGATGGAAATATCCCATGACTGTCGAAATTGCCATCACATCAATGAAAATTATATCCCCATGGCTTTTCTTTTTAACTCATAATACCTTCAGGTATTTAGCTGACACTCTCAATATATTTTACAAAGTAGATAATGTTGACTGCTCTTTAATAAAGATGTCTTTTGTTTTCTTGTCTATGAATCCAACGGAGAAGTCTATTGGTCTTCTATTGTTAACCTAGGCTTTTATAATTATTTCAACTGTCTTCTCTCCACTACTCCATTCACTGACTCTGCCTAGGCATGCTTTAAAAAGCCCATAAAATACATAAAGTATATTCATTACTAGTAGCCATCACCATCAGGAGAGAACTTAAACCAACTTATTCCGTATCCTTTCAACCTGACTTTTGTTTAAAGGACCTATCTCCATCTGAAATTACTTTATACATTTTTATTTTCTTATTTATTATCTGTCTTCCTTACTAAAATGCAAACTTGAGTAGAATAGGGGCCATTTGGTATTATTTACCAGTGAACCTCCAGTAACCTGACAGTACTCCATAAATACTTGTGGTATGAATGTTGAATAAATGAACTTGGAAATGAGTATTTATATTGTCATAAAGTATATGTTTTCATGGTTTCATATAATACCTATCTGGTTTTACTATTTATCTTGTTGCATATGACAGTTCTGAAGTAATCCATGAATTTATGTCCTATTGGAACCATACTTGCTGAATGTGTAATTTTCATCAAACCATACTCTAATATTAATCAAAATAAAAAGAATCCTTTAAAAATATTTGTTGACCTTGAGCTTGTATCATGTCTGCATAATGAGGTTTTTCAAGTAGAAAATATTTTAAGGAGCAGAGAGCTATTCTCTTATATTCTGTGTCATGCGCAAGGTACAAAACACAACCTCAGATTAAAGCAAGACAAATAAAAATAAAGAAGACAAAATATCAAGAAAACTGAAAGCTAGTTTTTTGAAAAGATAAATAAAATGGACAATTCCATTCTCCTGAGTGAGAATAGCCCAGGGAAAAAAAGAACATAAAGAACAACTTTAAGTAAAATAGATAGCTAGTGGGAAGCAGCCGCATAGCACAGGGAGATCAGCTCAGGGCTTTGTGACCACCTAGAGGGGTGAGATAGGGAGGGTGGGAGGGAGACGCAAGAGGGAAGAGATATGGGGATATATGTATATGTATAGCTGATTCACTTTGGTATAAAGCAGAAACTAACACACCATTGTAAAGCACTTATACTCCAATAAAGATGTTAAAAAATAAATAAATAAAATAAAATAAAATAAAATAATAAAAAGTCACTGAGGTAAATGTTAAAAAACAACAGCAACAACATTAAGAATAAAAAAGGATATATAACTATAGGGTACAGTAAATATTTTTAAATCTCAAGAGAACATGATGCCAGTAAATTTGAATCTTAGATTAAACCATTTCCTAGCAATTATAATTTTTAAAAATTCACTCAAGAAAAAAAATTAAATCTGAATAGACCAAGTAAAAGCAAAATTGGTTAATAGTCCCAGAACAATAACCAACTGCATAGCCACTGGACACAAATTTATTTGAGTTTCTATAGACAAGAATCAATTGCATTACAGTCAGTTTTCCACAACTTATAGAGCTGTGAAATAGCTGAAAGACATTGAAAAGCAGAGCCAGGGCAGACGGGTGCCCTAGACAGGAGACTCAGTCATTCCTTTGTCCATTTCAAAGTCTTTCACAATTTTTTTTTGACTATCTAAACTGTATTTTGCTATTGATCTTTAAATATTGACTTGGGGGTAACCTTCTTTTCTTTCTTTCTTTATTTTGGCCACGCAGCTTGTGGGATCCTTGTTCCCCCACCAGGGATGGAACCAGTGCCCCCTGCAGTGGAAGTGTGGCGCCCTAACCACTGGACCGCCAGGGGATTCGCAAGAATTTTAATTTTCTTATTTTTATTTGAAATAAGAAATCAGTGGAGCAAGTGCACTGATAGCTGATATCAGATAAGTCTATGGGAAGTCAGACCATACCCTTGATGACCCACCAGTTAATCTCAACTGCTAGCAAAATACTTGCAAGGAGATGTATAGAGTCAGCCTCAGCTAAATAAACCATCTTCTTTTCAGACAACTTAAGTTTTCAAAGCAACATTTAAGCAAACTACACTTGAACCTTGAACAACACGGTTTGAACTGTGCAGGTCCACTTATATGGCGGATTTGTTTCGATAGTAAATATTACAGTACTACAGGATCCTTGGTTGGTTCATGGATGAAGAACTGCGGATATGGAGGAACCTCAGATATGGAGGGCCAATTATAAGTCACAAGATGATTTTTAACAGCACGGAGGGTTGGCTCCCCTCACCCCCGCATTGTTGAAGGGTCAACTGTATGACTTTTTTTTTCAACATCTAAGCAAAATATAGCCTTTCTCCCAGCCCATCTTACTCTCAAATCATGCCCTTGTTACTCTTGAAGTAGAACTCAATGTCCACACGTGGGAGCATTCCCTGTGGGTTAGAGTTCCATATGTAAGAGTCTGCTCTTTTATGAAATGCAAACATTCCTTGATTGCCAATGTAAAGTCATCAGCTGTGCTACTTGCCTAATATTTTCAAAAAGGGACAAGGGGCTGAGGTCAGAGCTCTGAGGTTGCAGGATGCAGGGCTTGACAAGGAGGAGATTGGAAGGGCAGTCAGGTACCCCACCAAGGAAGGGCGCATCAGAGAACCAACAGCATCACCTGGAAATGGGACCTGGGATTCGGGATCACTCACAACAAGAAAACAGTGACTCTGAAAAGAGATGCGTAGGTGCTAAGGACAGCATTCGTCTCTGTGTCTGCTCCCAGCCTGGTCAAGGATTGACAGAGTGATCCAGTTCCCTATTTCCAATGCCAAAGACGAAGAGGAAAGGTTTTGGGCTGGCCTCACCTAGGTTGTTTGTTCAGAGACAAGACATTAGTTCTCTGGACCGTTGACCTTGTATAGAACAGGCAGCATTTTCTGTCTGCCAGTTCTGCATCCTTCCAACAGGCGGTGAGCATCAAAGAATTAGCCTTTTGTAATAAAATCAGCCCTTTAAACCACTCAGAAGACTTATGATAGGGATCACTACCTGGATTAATTTGCTACCAAATAGAGAATCAGATGTCAAGACGAATAGGAGAGAAGAGCCAGATGGTTGTGTTTGAAGAAAAAAAAAAGTGCAAACCTTTCTTCCTTCCCTTCTTTTCTTTCTTTCTTTCTTTTTTCTTCCTTCTTTCCTTCCTTCCTTCCTTCCTTCCTTCCTTCCTTTCTTTCTTTCTTTCTTTCTTTCTTTCTTTCTTTCTTTCCTTCTTTCTTCCCTTCCTTCTTTCTTTCTTTCTTTCTTGTTCTGGTATTTTCAATTGAATTAGTGTGGTTCATCTTTTCTAAGTTGATATATGCTGAATTTTCAATGATTTAAGTGCACTCATTATCTTTCTACCAGAGGACGGTTCTCTGAAGAGCCAGCCTCCTGTCAACATGACATGATGGTGTCACACATTTCTCAAGGCAGCCTCCCAGGGTTGCTTTTGACCTGGGTTGTACCCTTTAACCAGGCGACAGTAAATGGGGGTCTTCAGGATTGGTTGCCTAATGTGAGGGGCCCATTGCAAAATGTAAATATGGGTACTTTGTTCAAAAAGCAGTAAGACTTTCAAGACAGAGATAGAAGATAATTAAGCTACATGGGGGGCCCCTCTGAGAACAGGGCCCTGGGTGACTGCACAGGTCATGGGCCCATGAAGCTGGCACTGGTGGTCTCAGTGAGGGAAAGCAAATCCTTTCTCACTATTGATTTAGTAACTAGTTATGCCAGAGGCTTGAGGTTTATGATTTGGGGCCAAATAAACTGTTTGGACTGGAAAGATGACTCTAATAAAAGTTGTGCTTCCAGAAGAAAACTGTCTATTTGTAAAGAAGGCTTCAATCCTGGATTTCTTGGAATTTACAAGATGATTCAAATTACTTTGTAATTACATTCCTTGGGGATCCATGAAGATCTCTTTTGGAAAAGGTTTTTTCCTTCATTTCATTTAGATTCTATCCCTTCATACAGTTACATTCATATCATAGATTATTTGGGTAAGAGCCCCATGCATTACAATATTTCAGGGTCCCATTTGTGTTGGGGTTTATGAATCTGTCAACAAGAAGCAGTCACCTCTACTGACAGTATTTAATTTTTAATGCAGGGTTTTTCAAACTGGGTTCTGCAGAAGTATTCTTGGGTGCCCTAAATTTCAAGTTTGGGAAACATTGTTTTTTGTCTTAGTCAAGTTCTGACCCAAAGGTTTTGAAACCTTAGTAATTAATGAGAAGGTCTGTGCCCTTTCAAATGACCATATGGAAATCAAATGTTTAAAAGAATAGCTGAGGAAAAGGAAAAATGGCAAATTTCATTCAGATAAAATTCAGTCTACTGGTTAAAAAAAATTTGAGGTAACCAAATATTGAGGAAGAACAATGTTACCAACAATAGTAGTTTTAAATGTTCATTGTATGACACACAATTTTGATATGTGTCATTTTTCAGTCCTTTGAGTTGGGTCCTGATTGAGCCTCTGTTTTGCAGATGAGGAAACTGAATCAGACCAAGGTCTCCAGCAGAAGGGGCAGAAGTTAAATTCCAGCACCAAAGTCTGATTCTAAAGCAAGAGTCTCCCCCACCAATGGCATTTCTTTACACACTTTTGCTAGAAAATCTTTACACATGAAAGTTTGTGTCATTTTAAGCTTTTGCAGGATCTGGGGGCACATGACTTTTAAAATGTAGGCTTTATTATTATTCAGGTATAGGAACCAGGAGACAACTGCCATTGAAAAGATAGTTTGTTCTTCATAGTTACCAAGAGATGGAGGGCCATGTTTACACCACACAGGGCCACATGGGGAAGCACCAGCGTGAGTCAGGAGGCAGAGAGAGAAAGGGAGCAAAATGTGGGTGAGAGCATTTATTGTGGTCTTTGTGGGAAGGGATGGATGAGACAGGGCAAGCAGGCATAAGATTGACTCATTTGAGTAATTTCAGTGGTCTCTGGAGTGTAGGGGCTGTCTCAAATTGTCTAGTACCTGGCCCCTAAGTGATTAGGGCAGGGAAGGAGTGGCCTGGAGTGTGAGATGTGGTTGTGGTATGGGCTCTGGTTGGTTGGTTTGCATATGGAAGGTATGCTTGTAGGTGAGTCATTTACAGTCTATAGGAATTGGTTAGCCCTGGGAAGACCAGTCTTTCCAGGTTAGCTGTGCCCCAGATGTAAAAGCATCAGAATACAAAGCATGCTAGTACAAGGACCTGGAAGACCCAAGCAGACAAGAGACCCAGGAGCTGCTGCCTGGTCTGAAGAGTCACCTCTTGGGAGCAATGTCCTCTCCTTTGTTAAGACAAGACAATACATCTTTGAAAAATGATTAGAAAGAGATATTGCAAAAATGTGTGTGCAGCTCGTGGAGACAGCCCTGTTCATCAGAGCTGCAACCACACGTCCCAAAGATGTAGACTTGAGAATAAATGGCACTGGAAACAGAAAGCAAATGTGACACTTGGTGATTGCAAGTAGTCATGATTATCGCTTCTCAGTAATTAGGCAGAGATGATAAGCAATCTAAAATTTTTTCAAATGCATATTACCTTTGATTTTCTTTTCTCACTTTGCTAGTTTCCCAGTGTCAATAAACAGAATTAGTGTTGATGAGCCTTGGGTTCCTCAGGCCCCACATCAGGGGTCTCACTCCACCAGTCCCCACCCTGCCTCCTGCTCTTGTTTAACTGGTCCTTGATCTGGACTCTCAATTGCCCTCCTATTCCTACTGGGAATCTTGAAGTCCTGTGGGCTGAGGACTTAAGGCACCAAGATGTCTGGGCTCCCTGATCCCATCCACCTGGAGGACTGACAGGCAGCTCTTGACCTCAGTCCCTGTCCAGACCCCTATCCTCCTTTAAGGGTCGACCATGATGCTCAGAGCTGAGCTCAGCTAATGGGACACCAAGATTTGATCCAAGGCTCTCAGACTTTAGTGCACAGCTCATGGGTTAATAGGTTTCCCTTGCCCCTCCTCCTAAAGTGCACCCTCTACTGCCTCCAGGGAGCCCAGGTGCTCAAATCCCAACAGTCAGATTAGATCCCTTTCCTGGAGAAGTGGAGCTGTCCCCCTGCTCACCTACAGGCAGCTACATCTCCCTTTGAGCTCAAAGTTTCTCTACTGGCCTTAGAAAAGACAAGGTGATGTTCCACTGTCAGTCTTGCTAGAACAGAGAAAAAAAAGAAAAATACAGAAAAAAAAAAAACTTTTCCCCAGGGCATTGTCCTGCACTTACTTTCTGAAAGGTGTAATCATTTTTCTCACCCCTTTCTACTCCCAGCACAAATATCCTCAAATAGAACTTTAGGTCAAGGTCAAGGCCATTTTGTTGCATGCACACACCTCAACATCTTGGCTGTCTCTTCTCTGATACTTAAACCCACTCATAAGTAGACATACAGTATTTCTTTTCAATATTTACTTGGCAGTTACAACTTTATGATGGGCTAGTAGAAGGAATGTGTCTCACTCCTCATTTTACATTCATTCTGCTGTTCTCTCTCAAGTCAGACTCTGTGATGGTCTTGATCAGGGCTTGGCAAACTATATAGCCCATGGAGCAAATCTGGCCAGTTGCTTGCTTTGTATGATGCAGGGATGCCCTTAAAAGTCTTATTGGAACACAGCTATGCTCATTCATTTGTCTATTTTCTATGGCTGCTTTCAGGCTACAGTAGCAAAATTGAGTAGTTGCAAATTAAAATGTATAGCCCACAAAACCTACAATCTTTACCAGCTCGCCCTTTGCAGAAAACATTTGCTAGCCTCAGCCTAGATGATGTAAGGTTCAGTTTCTGGCTCCAGTGCTTACCAGTGGAGTGACGTTGAGGTAGTAACTTAGCCTCTTTTCACCTTAGTTGTCATATCTGTAAGCCAGGCATAGTCACACCCACCTCAGGAATGTATGAGAAAAAATCATCAATACTTGGAAAGTTCTCAACAGTGATTTGCACCTGGGAAGTGCTCCATTCAGTTACTAGCTATCGGCATACAAATAATGTGTCAATGGGATCATAAGGCAAAAAAATGGTTGACTTTGGTAAACGTCTCTGAACCTCTCAGTTCTCACAGACGTCCTGGTTACATCATCTCTGCACAGACAGAATCTGTGCCCTGACGTTTTTCGTGTCCAGCTCATGTCCAACCATATGTCTTACATGTATAGATGATGAAACAATGCCTTTAGCCTTGATCAAGATCATGTGTTTCTGAGCATCTGAGTTGATTGTCAATATTACACTAAGCACAATGTTTGACACATGCTCTGCTAATCTCACAAAGTGTGGCACATGGCAGGGGGACAATGATTCTTTTATTGTTAAAAGAATAATTTAGAAGAAGCCAGGAACTACTAAACTGAAAGAAGCAATTAAAATGTAATTTTCAGATAAGCTCAAATGTCATCTGTCTCCTATTCCTTATCATGGACTAGATCCAGTCTTTCTTAATTGAAGGCGTCAAACTATAGTTCTCATAAACAAAAGTGTTAAGTTCAGGAAAATCATATACCTCACCTAATTTTAAGCCCGATTTTGTGCGTCCTGTGTTACCATCTTTCTGAGCAGTAAATAATAGAACATTTACATTTATAGAGCATTCCATCCAAAAGCAGCAGAATAAACATTCTTCTCAAGTGCATATGGAACATTCTCCAGGATAGATCACATGCTGGGCCACAAAGCAAACCTCGGTAAATTTAAGAAAACGGAAATCTATATCAAGCATCTTCTCTGACCAAAACACCATGAGGCTAGAAATCAACTACAAAGAAAAAAAATAAATGCAAAAAACACAAACACATGGAGGCTAAACAATATGCTACTAAACAACCAATGGATCACTGAAGAAATCAAAGAGGAAATAAAAAATTACCTAGAGACAAATGAAAATGAAAACATGATGATCCAAAATCTATGGGATGGAACCAAAACAGTTCTAAGAGGGAAGTTTATAGCAATACAAGCTTACCTCCAGAAATAAGAAAAATCTCAAATAAACACCCTAAACTTAGGCCTAAAGCAACTAGAGAAAGAACGAACAACACCCATGGTATAAAAAACTTTTCATTGAAACATCAACCTACAAAAGAATCAGCAAAAAAGAGTTGAAGTTCCTTTATACTCTCGATGGGTGACAGCAGTGCTGGAAGAACAGGATGCCTTAGTACTCTCCTTACCCTTCCCTTTGGGGCAGCAGATGTTTCTCATGGCTTCACAGGGAGGTAGTGTGGTGTTGTGGTCATGCTGACCAGGGGTCCAGAGGATCTGAGCTCTGGTGTTGGTTTTGCCATGTAGCCCTGGACCATTGAATCATCCTCTCCAAGACCTGTATTCCTGGGATGGTTCATTTTATATGTCAACCCAGAGGGCATTTTTGGATGAGATTAACAGTTAAATTGGTGAACTTTGGGGTAAGCCGATTGTTGTCCATAATGTGTGTGGGCCTCACCAATCAGTCGAAGACTTGAATAGAAGAAAAAGACTGACCTCTCTAAGCAGGAAGGAATTCTCTGCTTTCACACTTCATCTGCACCATCAGCTCCTCTGGGTCCCACACTGCAGTTACAGGCTTGCCAGCCTCCATATTTGCCAGGGGCAGTTCCTTATAATCTCTCTGTTTCTCTCTGTGTGTGTCTCTCTCTTTGTTTCTCTCTCTTTTTCTCTCTCTCCCCCCAGTCTGTCTGTCTGTCTGCCTGCCTCTGTATCTTCGTCTCTCTCTATATATGTATATCTATCTATATCTACCTATATAGATATAGCCATCTTTTATATCTGAATAGATCTACCTATATAATGATACACCTATCTCTATGTAGATATATCCTATTGGGAAAACCCTGACTAATACAATTCCATTCATAAAATAGCACTTGAGAAAAGTCCCTGTTAACGTAAATAAAAAGCTACCATGGGTGTCCAGGGTTGAGTCATTGACCATCACGTGTAAATGTGCTTTACCTCAAACGTGTGACTTCATCTTGCTTCCTGGCACAGCAAGAGACCTTCTCATTATTGGAGTGATTGAGAGCAAAAGTGCTGGAGTCAGATACTATAGGTTAAAATCTGAGCTCTGCCACTTAGGAGCTTTGTGGGAAAACTACTTAACCACTCTAGGCCTCAGTTTTCTCATCTGTAAAATGGAGATAATAAAAATACCTACCTCGTAGGATTATTGTGAGAAATAATGAGCTAACACAAGTAAAGTTAATATAAGGTTTCTGACCCTCAGTAACTGCCTATCTCAGTTAAGATAGACCTGGTTATACTGCAGTGATGAATACCTCATTTTTTTTCTCAGAACTTGTTGACTGGAAATACTTAAGTAGTTAAGTGGAGCCTTAAGAAATGAAATAATTGGAGAACAGAATTAATAACTTTCACAGTTATTATTATTAATAGCATGTATTTACATGTATTCATGTCTATGCATATTTAATTAATATTATGTAGTGTGGAGTCAACTTCACTTTGCTTCCTTGCTCAGGACAAAAGACTTCTTTTAGCATTAGATTGATGCTTTCTTCAAGAAGTATCCCCTCCATCTTACTTAGCAGAGGTAAGTATGGCTTATTAAGAGATGGTACAACTCCTCCAATAGTTATAGCCCTGAGCTATGAGATCATCAGTCTCCAAGCAGATAGAAGCAGTTTAGCATCTTGGGCTGATATCAAGGAGATTTCCTATGGAAGCAATTACACCCTTGGTGGTAGTGGGCAATAATTAAAATGCAAATATGCAGTTACTTACTAGCTCTTGGAGGTCATGCCTCCTCCATTTCATTCTGAACTTCTTGCTCAATATCTTTCAAATCTCCCCTGATAATTTTGGCTTCTCAGAAATAATTCTACCAAGGCAGAAAATTGGCAGTCAAATAAGTTTCATTGGCCATTAGATCACTGTATTTCTTAACTTGTAATTTTCCATTGCTCTCTGTTCTCCATTGACTTTCCATTCTCCATTTTATTACACAAGTAGTACATGGCATCGATCTCGACACATGACATACATTCATTTATCAAGGATCAATCCATTAGGTGGACTCCTCCCAGGGAAGTGTGAGCTGTGTCAATCAACTTAAGAATGTAATATACGGACACACTATGTTATAAACAACTTCTAAAAACATGTGCACAGAGAAAATGCTACTCAAGGACATTTAAAATAGCTTTTCTTTATTTTCAGCTGAATCCGCATTAAGAGTTTAGGTATATTTAGGTAAGCGGTCTGTGTCCTTGACAATCTTGCCATTTTTAAATTTTCCTTGTGACTTCCTCAGGGTCTGATGAGTGTGGCTAGCTAAGGGAGAGAATATGCTGAGAAAATCGCTAATTGTGTCTCTTGGAAGGCTCGTTGTCTCTGAAGAGAGGAGCAATGCAATCCAGTTATGTATTCAATCGATTTTTATGGAATGCCTACTATGTGCTAGATATAATTTTAAGCAATGGGACACATTGGTGAACTAGCTGACCAAGCTATCTTGTGAACATTCTGGTGGAGAACATAGATAATCCCAAAGAAATTTGAAAAACGGATCCTATAATTGAAATGAGAATCCTTTGGTTGTGAAAGTGGGATTCAGCATATATTTTGGAGGAAAATCCAGCCTGACGCTTTGCTGGATTAAATGTGTGATGCAAAGAACAAAAACAAGGAGTCAGCATGACTCCTAAATTTTTGTTCTTTGCAACTGGGTAAATGTTGGTGCTATTAGCTGAGAAGATGGGTAACTATATCAGTGAGGGTTCATACAGAAAAAAAAGAAACCACTACAGGTGTTTTAAGCAGAAAGAGATTTAAGATAGGGAATTGAGTGCTTACAGAAACCTTGCAAGAGCTGAGGAAACACAAGTTAAGGGAGGTGACCAGTAGTATTCAGTTCTGCCACCACTGTTTGGTCCAGTGAATTTAGGAATTGTTGCTTCCACCCAGAGATTAGAAAACTACAGGAAACTAGGAAACTGATGGTGATGGTTGCAGCTGCCTCACAGCCCTGAGCGGAATTATCTCAATGGAAAACCCAGAGACCACTGAAAAAACTTGTCTGCCAGAGCTCCCATGTCCAACATCAGTGCACAGGGGAGAAGAATATATTCTGTTTCTCCTCTACCTTCAAAATATCACACTAGAGCATTTCATTAGCAGAACACAGCTGTAACTGGCAACTGAAAGGCAAATGAGCCTGGAAGATAAAGTTCCCAGCCTTTCAGCTGATTGTCAAAAAGAAGCATACAGCACAGGAAAGAGGGGAAGAACTTGTCCTTATAGGCTGGGGGGAGGGAGAATAATAAAACATTTTTAGATTGTTTGGTCATAAGTTTTCCTGTGGACACAAACACATCCAAGTTGGAAGTCTCAAGTAGGCAGTTGGATACACAGGTCTAGAATTCAGGGGAAAGGTGAGGAGAGAAATATAAATTGGGGAGCCACAAACATACAAATTGTAACTAAAGGAGTGCAACTGGAGAATATTACTTAGGGAATAAGTAGATTGAGAAGAGGTCCAAGAACACGGTCCTATATGCTTTTAGGAAACTGGGATATGGTGGCAATTGAGAAATGCTCTAGGATAAAGAAGGTTAAGTTGGGACCTGAAGTTAGCTTAAATGGCTTAAGTAATCCAGTCAAAACTAGGAGAATGTTTAGAGGTCAGGAAGAGGAGCAGATAACAGCCAATGAAACTGAGAACGTGAGAAAACAATCTAGAGATGTGGTTTGCTGACAGTCAAGTGAAAGAGGAGAGAATGATAATCAGTGTCAAATACTGATATGAATTTTAATAAGATGGAGTATGAGAATTTAACACTGGATTTTGTCAGATGGCAGTTGTAGGTGATCTTAACCAGAGTAGTTTCCAAAATCCTGAATGAAATAGGCTGGAGAGAGAACATACAGTGAGAAAGTACAATAAATTTACCCAACTCTTTGGAGTAGTTGTGAAGTAATATAAAGATAGCAGAGACATAGAGTAGCAATTGGAGGTGATGTACAGTCTAGGGAAGGCATTTTTAAAGAAAGGCAATATTAAAGCAGCTTTGTGTGTTAATGGGCATGAAGCACGATCATGACCGTCAACTTGAGAATGGAACAGTCAAGACTCAAATTGATTGGCAGGTCATGATCAACATGATAGGAATCTCTATTCTGATTCCAGATGATACTTGACACTGTAATTTTTTTTTAAGGAAGACATAGAGTTTGCTTTCAAAGAAATATATACATCAGCAAAATTGAGGAGCAATTTCCAATAAAATATAAATAAGATCAATATTTTATTTTATAAATTATTTTCTGTTTAAGTGGTGGAGGCAGCGAATAAAGAATGAATTGTAAAATTATAAGGGGGAAAGGTAGAGGAACACTTTTTGAAACCTCTTTCCTATAAGATCTTAAAGAAAGTTAAGGGCATGAATTTTTGGAGAAGAGACAGGTGAATTTTTCAGGGATGTATGGGTTACTAATAATGCAGAATGAGGAATCAGCAAAGTATGGTGGAAATACCAAAAGAAGTGGGATAGCTGGAGCAGAGGGGCTATAGTTGGGGGGCCCTGAGTGAGGGTCTTGTCTTTCACCCAGTGGGTAATAAGAATCCACTTAATGGGTAATAGATGGTAGATTCTTGAATAGGGTGATAAAAATGACTTATTTTGCCCATGTCAGTGGATCCATGAGTTATTTGCTCTAAAGCAGTGTTGTAAGCCTTGGAAATGAAGGAAGTTCTTCTGGAATAATGCAACTGTCCATGCCAAGACCTACAGTACCAGCCCACTAGGTGTCCATCCAGGTCGTGCTGTGGCAATTCCCTTAAAGCTACTTTTACTGTTTGTTTTCATTTGTTTCCATAAGAGTGAACACATACTTAATTGCAAAGCTTCCATCAGTAAAAATTCTTATCATACCTCACTGCACAAATATCTTTCATGTGTGCTAGACACTTTCAAAAGTTTAATAATTCTGCATCTGATTTGCATCATCTTATTGAAACAAAGACAGTCTTGGCAATACTGCCTACCAAAACAGGCTTTAAGAAATTACAATAATTTTTGCAGCTATGTACTGACAATCTCTCTCTTCTGAGTTTCCAGAAAAAGTTCTGCTCTCCGTGCTCTTAAGAAAACTCAGGCATTGGCGTAGGGAGATATTGTTGGAAAACGCTCCTAGTGTTAAGAATGTAGAAATTAAGACCAGGTAACTTTAAAGGAATGGCTTAAGTATTCCTGTCAGAACTTCACAGATAGTGTCAGCATGATGACCTTGTTCTCTGGTGCCTCTTCACCAATGTGGTATAATATCCTTTGATTCCATTTCCTATCATCCAGGGAACCCCCAAGAGACTCATGATTCATCAGCCCTTCATGGTATGTGGTAACATCCCTCTGTGTGACTGAACACGCAGTGACTTTAAAAATAAACTATGAAAAAAAAAAAATAAACTACGGTCATACAGCACATCAAAGAGCTCAACAGGGAGATAATTGATGTTCTTCCTTTCTGGTTTTCTGTGAAATAGTGAAGAATGACTCTTCCACCCTGTGGCATTTTGTGTAGTGAAGCAATCATACCTCTTTAGGTTTCTTGGAGGATGGGGTTTTTCTGGAAACAAATTATGAAGGGGTGGTGGGTGGCTGGCAATCCAGAGAAATACAGAAGCAGGCTCAGAGAAAGGAGATGGAAAATGCTTCAGAGGAGATAGGATAATCTCACCCAGAAAATGAACACACACACACACACACACACACCCCTTGTTAAAAAGCATTAAAGCAAACTGAAGTCTTTAAGTCCCCAGTACACAGAGCTCCTTAAGGGTAATTCTGTTAACTTAAAAGGAAAGGCTGGTCCTCTGCAATGAACACAGTTTAGATTCTGGTGGATAATCAGCTACTGTGCTCCATTGCTGTCTTACTGAACTGGTGGATCTTGAGGGCATAAGTATGCTGAGCTTCTGCGCGCCAGGCCCGTATTCCAAGCCCTTATTCCACGCTGCTGCCCCACTCAGTTCTAGGAATGTTTTGATGTTGCAATTTTATTCCATATTCAATGATATAGAAAATACAGAGTTTTGAGTTTTGGTTCTCTCCCGTCAATCAGTCCACTATGGTTGTTGTTGATTATCGTTGTTGTTAATAATTTGTTTTGTTTTTAATACTGGTTCTATTTGTGGTTTAGTAATATGTAGGGAATTTGGCTTGGCTGGTCAATCAGTGAGATCCCCTCCAGTCTGGGATTCTTAGCCTGGGTTGCACTGTGTGCGGGATGGGCTTTGCCTCCTCTCATTGCCCAACAACTACGGGACCCTCAACAAATGTAACTGAATGAAAGATAAATTTTTCATGTGCAGGTTTTCCTTGCTCTGGAGTGTACAGTAGACATTAGCATTAAGCCCCTGCTTGGCTTCGGCCACCTTTGAAGCCAAGGCACTGTTTTTCAAGCAGGTGGGTCTGTGTGGAGGTGCTGTCATCTTTCTAGACAGTTCACCTACTGCAGAGTGATGCTGTGTGTTGCTGAAAGGAGCACCAGCTCCACCATATGTGTGAGTCTCTGTAGCTTCCTGAGCCCCCTGTATCCTGGGGTTGCTCCCGGGGGCTCTCGGGCAGGTGATGCCTACATGGCCTCCACCCACCCCTGAGTAGATGGATTCAGCCAGCTTTTCTTGGCATTCTCCAAGGCAGAGCTTAGCTCAACAAGTACCAAGATGTCCTCAGCTTCAAATACGCCTGTTTCATCAACATAGAGTGACTCTGGCTCACTTTCCAGCATTTTCCCTCTGAAAATAAATTTACTTATGGACGTAGATTTATGATGACTCTAGGGAAAACCCCAGGGTTTTACACAGGCCGTTTTGGCATTTGGACTTAGTTCTTACTGTTTAAGCCTCTCCAGCTACTTATTCTCCAGTTTCTACACTCTATTGAATGAAGCATCTTGGTTCTCACGCTTCTGTCAAGATGGATTGAGTGAAAGATCCTATCAGATTCTCAATGTACCCTAATTATAAACCAATCATTCTAGTCCAACAAAACATGACCTCCACCACCCACAGGATAGACTTGGCATTTGTTGCAGTGTGAAATCAATTTCCATGTATTAGACCACCAATTTCCATGTATATAGACCACCAAAGGGGTTACTGTGAGGATCTGAGGAATAACTTAGTACATGTGACCAGCAGTGTGGGAAGAGGAAAAAAAAGATTTCTTTAAGGGTGGATTTTTTTTTCTAGATGGTGGAGAAAACTACCCTGATTATCAAGTCAGTAGTTGCTGAAGATAAAATGCTGCCAGAATACGGATTCTTGAGGGAAACCAAGTCCCAAGTGTTCTCCACTGTACACTCTGGTACAACCTGGAGTTCTTTTCAGAAAGGGGGTGGAAAAAGCATCAGGAACCTCTGGCAAAAGGGGAACACCCTGCATCCCAGGCTAATGTGGCAAAGAGGCACCTTCAGAGGCTCAGGAGGTGCAGCCTTTCTCTCTTCCTGGGATGCTCTGAGAGCAGCCGTTGCCCCACTCCTGTCCCTCCCCTTCTGGGTGTTTTACCATGCACTGGGAAAAGGCATGAGTGCTGGGGTCAAGTCAAGCTTGCTTTGAATCCTGGCTTTGCCAGTTACCAGTATAGTGACTTTAGTCACATGACCTCACTGCTTCCAGTACCCAACGGTAGAGCCAGGGAACTAACGGTAACTCTCCTTGATTTTTAAGGATTTAATGAGACAATCCATGGGAAATGCTTAGCACACTGTATGACAAATCAGTGAAGTTTCTTCCACTCCCAATCTCGGTCCTCAGTCCCTGGTGGTCTCACAAGCAATTGAGGGCACAGCTCGAAAACCTGAATTCCAGGGACAGAGTTGACTGGATCTGTTTCTGAGACCATCCACCTCCTGAATGAGGGACTGTCTTTTCAGCCACTAGGGGGCACCAATTACATGGAAAAGAAAGGGTTGAATTTAGAAGGCTCAGTCCATCGACCTGCAATGAATATCATTTAATTAATTTTTTTTCTTGGAACAAAGTTTGGGTGTGGTTGATACAGAAAGGTGCCAACTATACCTGCTGGGGAAGGTGGTAACACTTTCATGTTGTTTGAAGAGTTTTCTTAGATCCCTTCCATGCCCGGCTATTGTGGACACACAATTTAAAAATAAAAAAAAAATCAGCCCCTTTTACTTTCACTCCTTCTTTTTCTATATTTATACTCCAACTGAAATAGACAGTCTTCTTAGTGTATGGAAGAGATATGTGGATGAAAGAAGGATCTTTACGTTAAAATGTTTCAGACTTTTTGAGCAAACCAAGTTTATGTTAGACCTTTCAATCTGAAGCCGTGTGTTTTCTTAGCCCGTTAAACCTGGCTCATAAGTGGACATAGTGTAATGTTCCTGAGATATCTAGGAAGCCATAGGGTTTTTCTTATCAGAATTAACCCCTCATTGCATTTGAAGGTAACTAAATCCTGGGAAACATGAGATGCAATGGACTTCTGGAATCCACAGCAAGTAGGGGGACAGAGAGAGGTACAGCAAATATACCTGCCTAGTTCAGAACACAAAACATGGCTGAGATATGATAGTTGTTTCTCAGAGGGGAAAACCTGGCGCTCCCCAGCACTGCTGGGTAAAGGAGTCTGTAGGCTTTCTTAGGCATTGATCAAACCTCTTCCAATAGCCTCAGAGCTTCCAAATTAGACTCTCTTGATGTACAGCCCAGGAATATGCAACAAATCCATAGGTGACTTTATAGCCCTAAAATTTAAGAGCCACTGCACTAAGAGGTTATAATAAGTCTAACTCCACTGACATTCAAGGGAATATATTTAAGGGTGTCTCCCTAGGACTTTTGTCCCAGCGAGTTTCCTTCCACCTTCTGGAGGAATCTTTGAATGCTCTTACTGCTATGAAAAGTCCAATCCAACAGCAAAGCCCCCAACGATCAGAACTGTTCATCCTGAGATTCTTCATGCCCCAGAATCATACATGCAGTCCAGCACACTGCCAGAGTGGGTTCCTTTGATTTGTGACTCTCCAGTTTGTATGCTGAAAGGCTATGAGCTGCAGACTGGCATCCAGGGCTGTGGTTGTGAAAGGAGGTGTCTCAATTACAAGAGGCAACAGTTCCAAGGAGCCAGAGGGGGTGTGGGGTGGGAGAAGCGGGGCTGCCGTGGAAGCCCTCTGCAGCATCCAGTGAGCAAAGACACAGGGCACAGAGGATACGGTGCCTCGTGCTGCTCTCCAGGGAAACTCCACTGAAACACAAAGTGAGTGCCGATAGGCTGCATCAAGATCATTCCAAATATAAGGAGATGGAAATGGAGTGCTTCACTGGAAATTGGTTTTCAAACATCCTGTGTCTGTTTCTGCTTCTGGAAGGCACTTCTAGATGAACCTTGGATTCAGCTCATCTTCCCTTTAGCCACATTCTCTGATTTCCAAGCAGTCAGGTGACCTGGGTGTGTTTCACTGGCCGTACTTCCCACCCATCAGCAAAAACAGAAAAGCCAACCATCCCCCAAACACCCTGGAGAATTGTTACATTGTGTACCTTCCTCTAAAGCTGTATGTGTGAGAAAATCTCTTTTACTACATCCACCCAATGCTCAAATTTAGTTTTTATCGAGAAGAAATCAATAACAGATCTGACGAAATTGTGAGCAAACGCTAAAGAGGGTTTCCCTGGTGGTGCAGTGGTTGAGAATCCGCCTGCCAATGCAGGGGACACGGGTTCGAGCCCTGGTCTGGGAAGATCCCACATGCTGCGGAGCAACTAGGCCCGTGAGCCACAACTACTGAGCCTGCACGTCTGGAGCTTGTGCTCCGCAACAAGAGAGGCCGGGACAGTGAGAGGCCCGCGCACCACAATGAAGAGTGGCCCCCGCTTGCTGCAACTGGAGAAAGCCCTCGCACAGAAATGAAGACCCAACACAGCCAAAATAAATAAACAACGTTCCCTTTAAAAAAAAAAAAAAGTCCACTTGTGTTGCTTTAAAGAAAAAAAAGGTAAAATTAATAAAGTAATCTATATTTAAAAAACAAAAACAAAAAAACGCTAAAGAACACAGCCTCGAGGTGAATCTCCTCCTCACAGGTAAAAATAATTTGCCCCCCAAATAATGTAGGTAACTGCAACCAGTTCTTGACATACGTGGTGTAGGTAATTTTTTTTTAACATCTTTATTGGAGTATAATTGCTCTACAATGGTGTGTTAGTTTCTGCATTATAACAAAGTGAATCAGCCATACATATGCATATATCCCCATATTTCCTCCCTCTTGCGTCTCCCTCCCACCCTCCCCATCCCATCCCTCTAGGTGGTCACAGAGCACGGAGCTGACCTCCCTGTGCTATGCAACTGCTTCCCACTAGCTATCTATTTTACATTTGGTAGTGTGTATATGTCCATGCCACTCTCTCACTTTGTCCCAGCTTACCCTTCCCACTCCTTGTGTCCTCAAGTCCATTTTCTACGTCTGTGTCTTTATTACTGTCCTGCCCCTAGGTTCTTCAGAACCTTTTTTTTTTTTTTTTTAGATTCCGTAATATGTGTTAGCACACGGTATTTGTTTTTCTCTTTCTGACTTACTTCACTCTGTATGACAGACTCTAGGTCCGTCCACCTCACTACAAATAACTCAATTTCATTTTTTTTATGGCTGAGTAATATTCCATTGTATATATGTGCCACCTCTTCTTTATCCATTCATCTGTCGATGGACACTTAGGTTGCTTCCATGTCCTGGCTATTGTAAATAGAGCTGCAATGAATATTGTGGTACATGACTCTTTTTGAATTATGATTTTCTCAGGGTATATGCACAGTAGTGGGATTGCTGGGTCATATGGTAGTTCTATTTTTAGTTTTTTAAGGAACCTCCATACTGTTCTCCATAGTGGCTGTATCAGTTTACATTCCCACCAACAGTGCAAGAGGGTTCCCTTTTCTCCACACCCTCTCCAGTGTTTATTGTTTGTAGATTTTTTGATGATGGCCATTCTGACTGGTGTGAGGTGATACCCCATTGTAGTTTTGATTTGCATTTCTCTAATGATTAATGATGTTGAGCATCCTTTCATGTGTTTGTTGGTGATCTGAATATCTTCTTTGGAGAAATGTCTATTTAGGTCTGCCCATTTTGGGATTGGGTTGTTTTTTTGTTTTTGTTTTTTTTTGATATTGAGCTGCATGAGTTACTTGTAAATTTTGGAGATTAATTCTTTTTCAGTTGCTTCGTTTGCAAATATTTTCTCCCATTCTGAGGTTTGTCTTTTCATCTTGTTTATGGTTTCCTTTGCTGTGCAAAAGCTTTTCAGTTTCATTAGGTCCCATTTGTTTATTTTTGTTTTTATTTCCATTTCTCTAGGAGGTGGGTCAAAAAGGATCTTGCTGTGATGTATGTCATAGAGAGTTCTGCCTATTTTTTCCTCTAAGAGTTTTATAGTGTCTGGCCTTACATTTAGGTCTTTAATCCATTTGGAGTTTATTTTTGTGTATGGTGTTAAGGAGTGTTCTAATTTCATTCTTTTACATGTAGCTGTCCAGTTTTCCCAGTACCACTTATTGAAGAGGCTGTCTTTTCTCCATTGTATGTTCTTGCCTCCTTTACCAAAAATAAGGTGACCATATGTGAGTGGGTTTATCTCTGGGCTTTCTATCCTGTTCCATTGATCTATATTTCTGTTTTTGTGCCAGTACCATACTGTCTTGATTACTGCAGCTTTGTAGTATAGTCTGAAGTCTGGGAGCCTGATTCCTCCAGCTCCATTTTTCTTTCTCAAGATTGCTTTGGCTATTCGGGGTCTTTTGTGTTTCCATACAAATTGTGAAATTGGCGGAGGTAATTTAATGGAACAAAATACGTATTTCTTTACTGACTCTTCCGTGTACTACCCAAATGTTCATGTTTATAAAATATTATTTTTGCTAAATTGTAAGCCCGAGGAAGTCAATTAAATAAGACTTTGAATGATGAATCCGAGTCTTGTTTGTCAACTAATGCCCAATAGGCATTTCTCATTGAGAAACAGGGTCATCTTCTATGATGTCTGGAAGCTGAGCCTGGCCCAGTCTCCTAACATCCAAGAACAAATGTGTCCTGGATTAATGAGTGGAAGAGAAAGTGGACCTCTTGGGAGTGGAGGCCTTTCTAGCACTTTATTTTAACATGTATGTGCTCTTTTAAAAGGAAAAATTGTTAGGAGATGGGGGCCTTTGCCTTAGCTTCCTTACTCACTAGTGATCTTGACCAGTTCCTTAAACATTTGGGCTTCAAGTTCTTTATCTGTAAAACAGAAGGCTTCAGGGTCATGAAACCTCCTTCATAGAATGGGTAGGAAGAGGAAATAAACTTACCAGAGGTGACAACTTTCTGTGCACTCTAAAGTGGTTTACAAATGAGAGGTGTTACCTCTCTGCATAGTTGTTCATCCAGTGATTCTGCACGTGTGACCAGCGAACCTCAGTTCCTCAGGGATCCCGTCAGGATCTGTTTTAATCTCAGGACTTAACTGTGTGCTCATAGGCACTCTGACTCTTACCCCTTTCTCCTTCCCGTTCCCTTTCCCCTTTCCCCTTTCTCCTTCCCCCCCTCCCCTTCTCCCCTCCCCCTCCTTCCCCTTCCCCTTTCCTTTCTCCTTCTCCTCCTTCCCCTTCCCCACCTCCTCCTCCTCCTCCTCCTTCTTCTTCTTGCCCTTCTTCTTCTCCTTCTTCTCCTTCTTCTTCTTCTTCTTCTTTTTCTTCTTCTTCTTCTTCTTCTTCTTCTTCTTCTTCTTCTTCTTCTTCTTCTTCTTCTTCTTCTTCTTCTTCTTCTTCTTCTTCTTTTCTTCTTCTCCTTCTCCTTCTCCTCTCTCTCATCCTCTTCCTCCTTCTTTTTACTTAACAACTTGAGGATCTAGTCTTTCAGGACAATTTCATTGTCTCAGTTTGGCTATAGTTTACAAATTATAAATGAAACAAAAACCTACAGCTTAAAGCACTGTTCTCAGAATGTTAAAAAATAGAGTTGTTTTTAAGTGTAAGAGAATATATTATCCAATTTCATTTTCCCCCCCTGGGTTTAGGTGCCAGTTCACAACATGGTAATAATGACAACCTATGATGACCTATGATGGGCTTCACACAGTGTGGTCCCTGCAATAACTGTTAACTGCAAGTTCGACAGGCATTGTGTGCCTGCCACATTCTTGGGACATTTGTAACATACCCTGCTCCTCTCATCCTAATAATGCTGTGTGGCCAAATCTGAGGCCTAGAGAGACCAAATAACTCAGTAAAGATCCCTTGATTAAGAAGTAGCAGAGCTGGTATTTGGACAAAGATTTTCAGAGTTCAAGCCTGCACCCTACAAACAGAAGGTATTAGGAGCAACGCCCTTTGTCTGTGACTCCATAGCTGCCCTTGGTACCCCCATGTCCCCTTCTTCCTCCCTTTTCCTTATGTCTTGGATCTGTTTCTATTTTTCCTCTCCTTTGTTTCTTGGCTTCTGCCTTTGCCTCACCAGCAGTGCCCTCTAAACTGAAAATCCTGCTATCCCTTGGTGGTTGAAAATCTGAAAGCATCCTTTGCCCCACCGAAGGCAGAAGGAAATGACAGGAAGAAAAACAATTGATTGGGGTGAGATGAGATGATTTCTGAGCTGGTCTGTTCAAATCCCCAAGTGTCTGGCTCCTGGATAAAGAGGAAAGGAAACCTGGCAGAGCAGGAAGAATTGAGGTTCTGTCTTGCATTTCAGAAATAGTTTTTCCAGAGAGACAGTGTCTTAATTCTGTTTTATCAGAGCCAATTCTTCCTGATGGGTTATTGATAAGTAATGAGGTCACATCCAGATCTTTTGTTGAGGACCCACCCAGAATGGAGCGGTTTGCTCAAGCTGCACAGGGTCTGGGCTGTGTGTTCTCCTTTGGAGGAGGGGTCATGAGAATCTTCCGACACAGAGAAGCGTGAATTACCAGGTTCATTTCTGCTTTGCTGTGGCTGCATGCACGTCTAGACTTACTGTCAAGGGATTTGCATGTGCGAAACAGGTGGGGATACAGAGGACCTATTTCTGCTTATATTATAGAATGGACAAAAGACAATAGATAGACATTAAATGCATATGGAAAGGGAATACAAAAGACTGTCTCACAGGTTCAAAGGTCTCAGAAGGCCAGGAATAGTCACCTTTATTCACCTGTAAGCCAGGTTGGCAGCTGGAAGGTCTGATCCACCCTGCGGTCCCCCTTCCCCTCACTCTGTCACTATTGTCCTTACCTAAAGGTGACCTGTGCCCTCTCCTTGATAACAGCAACAGGGGCAAAGTGCTGGGACAGTCTCTGGAGCCCGCCTGGTCCTGAGGCCTGACCCAGGCAGGCTGCTTGGCACGCCGGCTCCTTGCCTGCTGGCTTTCTGGTTTCTTTCCCTCTTGGACCATCTGTTTCTCACCTGCCTGACGGCTGCCGCCTGGTTTCCATCTGGTTATGTTTCCAAAAACATGGGAAGCAGAATATAACAAATGGTGATCCATGGAAAGAAAGGGACCACAAAGGTTTCAAAGTTGATCATCACCAGATTTACCGACAATTATAAAATTTGGCTCCTTTTAATTCATTTTCATCTGCTTGCCAAAAGCGATCGATTGTATTAAAGACCAGTGTTCTTTACATGTTTCGTTTGCCAAGTCAGCTGGAGTCCAGATGGTGACATTGACCTTCTGCGAGCAACTCATTCTTCCCAGGAACTGTATATTCGAGGAAAAGTCGAACTTCTTACCAACTAATTGGGGAACCTGGATTTTTTAAAAATCACACACACATACACACACAGAGACACACACACACAAACAGACACGCACACACACACGCACAAAGCCTGCAATATCCCACTTGCTCCTATCATTAGAGAGTTGGAATCTTGTACCCCCAGAAAAGTAAAGCCTCCACGGAGGGAAAGCAATCCTTTGCACTTGTGTCACCTCCCCTCCCTAAAGTCAAGGCAGCCACAGGGCATCTTTCTGCTTGTCAGGCCCTCACTGGGGTGGACGTTACATCAGCACCAAGGGGATCCCTGGGCATCTCACGGAGGCCAGGATTCTGTGACTCTCTGGTCGCCCTGGCAGGCCTGTGGATACTTTCCTTGTCTCTGAGGTCCACCAAATACTGAGTGTGTCCTTTGCAAAATCAGGAGTGTGAAATGATTAGAAGAAGAAAGTTGTGATCCTGAAACTGAACCCACGACCTTACATGATTAGGATTTTCCAATTTTCCCACAAAAACGAAATGGTGAAGCCATCCTGTGGCTGAGGATGGTTTCTTTCACTGTTAGACTGTTTCACAGGCTCCAGTAGAGGGTGATGGAGACCATTAGCCAGCGGGAATTGGGAGTTCTGGGTAAAGATAGACCCTGAAAGGAAACTCACTCCAATAATTGTGAAAAATGATGAAAAGATTAAACATAAATCTAATCTGCTTTTTGCCAAGCAGTACACATCCATCTGTTAGGTACCTTCTTGTTATGGAAATACTTTGTGTTTTCATCAACCCAATTCTAATTCAAGGAAGATGTTATTTCATGTGAACTCCAACAGATTACAGTCACAAGGGGTTTCTGGCTAAGAATCAAGATACATGTCCAGATTTTCTCATTCTCATGTTCTTTATGGTTTATGGATACAGAACACTCTTTCCTCACATTGCCATTCTGTTTCTTTGGGGATTTAGAATAACAAGAGCTGGGTTCTTACTTTGTTCCAGGGTCTGTAGCAAATGCTTAATGCATCTTAACTCACCTGGTTCTCAGGGCAAAGACCCCGTGTTGGTGCTAATGTTGTCATCCCCATTTCCCTGTTTTACAGATGAGTATGTGGAGGCGCGGAGAGGTCACTTTGCCTGAGGTCACAAGCTACCACATGGCGAGTCAGGATTTGAACCAAGGCCATCTAGCTCTGGGCTCTGTGCCCCTAAACACGTTGCCATGCCCTCCCTGAGATGGCAGAGCAAGGCTTCTCAACTGGCCATGATTTTGCATTTAGTAAGCATCAACTGGCACTCTCTAGACACTTTTGGTTTTCACAACTGAAGAGGCACTATTGGCATCTAGTGAGTAGAGATCAGAGATGTTGCTAAATACCCTACAATGCACAGCACAGCCATACATTAAGGAATTATCCATCCCAAAGTATCAGTAGTGCTGAGGTTCTGATGATGAGAACCTTGATGAAGAGAAAGCATAGGATCACACATGTGTATAACAGACACGTAATTAGTAAAATCTATCCATCATCTATCTATCTATCTATCATCTGTCAATCTCTCATCCATCTATCTATTTATATCCTCCCTTTGCTCTCAGAAGAAAGCTGGAAGCTCTATTCTTTTGAAAGGTCCCTTGAAGTAGTCATTATTTTGAGAGCCTTTAATTTGTATCAAAGAGTTAGAGAGCAAAGTTACAAGTTATTGTTCCTTGAAAATACAGTGGTGTGTGCGTATGTGTGTGTGTGTGTGTGTGTGTGTGTGTGTGTACATGCACGTGCGTGGTTGGCTCCGTCTCATTTCCTGTGGACTTTCCCTTTGGCTACGGAAAGTTTAGGTCTTTCCCTGAGACCTCGTGCCTGTCACTGTGTCGACAGCCAGCCTCTGAGAAGAAAAGACCTGTGTCAGGACAGGCCATCTGGGCACCATGTCCTCACAGTTATTCTAACTGCATCCAACTTACATTCCCCATCCCATGAGTAACCCATTCCATATGACATCAGTACACATTATGTATGATATTATTACACTTTGCACATCACACTAACACATGCTACATATTCCAGTATTTACATTGCACAGTACATTAGTATGCATTGCATATCATATTAATAGATACTACACGTTTCATTAATACACATCACATGTTCCATTGATAGCCCATTATATATTACAGGATTAATACATTTCACATTACATGAAAGTACATTGTGCATTGTATTCATAACACATTACACGTTATGCTAACACACATTCCATATCTCAACGATACACGTTGCATATTACACTATTGACACCCTCTGTATTACACGGTCAACACTCTGCATATTACATTAATACACATTATGCATTCTATTAATAGGTACACCTTGATGCCTGGTTAGAGGAAAGCCCATCCTTTTTCAGAATCCACAACTCTGATACTCCCGGTCACCTCCAGTCCTTGTTGTCACTGCAGCTGGTCTAGACAGATTTGGTTACACAGAGCTGACAGCTCCAAAAGGGCAGCTCCTCCCCTGGGCCATCCAGGACCTCTCTCCTCACCCCCCATGCTGTCCCAGCCCTACACATGCCTTTTGAGTTATGTCTGCCCAGTGGGACCCTGTCCTTTGAACTCTTTCCCCACAGCCACTCTCCTGGAGCCCACACACCCAGCCAGGAGGCAGGAGGACAGGGGTCAGTCCCGCCCCACATGCAGGGTCTACCCAGGTACCCCACAGGGCTCATCACTGCCTGCTGGGTTCCAGGCACGGCACTAGGTGAGGGAGCCTGTGCCATGAAAAAGACAAGGTGTCGTCCTGATGGAGCTTGGGTCTAGCTGCGGAGGTGGGTAAAGGTAAGCCTTTAACAAAAATACCTGTTAATTTCTTATAATTGAGGACAGAGCTACTTTACATCTGACTGGGAAAAACCATCACTTGGTTCCAGTTCTTAGGGCTTGGCGCGGGGTTTGGGGAAGCTCGTCTGGTTCCTCCCTCCTTCCTGGATCGCTCTGTCTCAAACCCTCCCTTCGCTCCTGTTTGTCCCTCCTGCAGTGGGTTGTTGTGAGCATTGGCCATCCCTCAGGCAGGTAAATCCGAAAAGTAAAAGGTGCTTCAAGCCTTTCACTCTATAGAGCCTCCTGGGTCCCATGAAAGCAAGAGGTGTAAGTGGGCCTTTGGGAAGAGGTGCTTGCTTTACACCCGTGCAGTGAGATGTCCCACTTGGGTAGAGACCACTCCAAGAGTCCATTGAAGCCCCCCTCTTGCTAGACAGAAGACTGTAGGCACTGGCTTATGTGGCTCCCCATAGAGGGATGCCCTGAAGTTCTGCCAAAATCTCAAAGTTTAGCCAAATTCAGCCATGGTACTTGCAATGCAATGATATTAATGGTATAATGGTATTAATGGTGCGAGGATATTAATCCAGGCTGCCATGTAGTAAATCTACTACCATGCTGAGCAATTGAATCTGCAAGGCATGTTATATACCTTATCCCTAGTCTTCCTCCAAACACTGCAAAGATCTATCAGGATTCTTCCCCATGTCTGTCTGGAAGCAGAACCCGAGTGCCTTTCTCTACTTCACGTGGAGGCTTGGCCATTATTCCCTGAACTGCAATGCCAGCTCTGGGATAGCCCACTGTACCTGCCGAGTGTGTGCCCACTGCTGGCTGTGCCAGCACTGGTCAGGGAAACAAGGGCAGGGGGCCCAGAGCCACAACTGATGTCCCCAATGTCCATCCTCCAAGACACACAAATATGCCTCCCAGCTGCTGAATTCCAGGAGATGCTAAGTGTCGGTCATATAACTCATCCTCCAAACTGGGGCACCTTTGAGAGTAGAAGGGACATTGTTCATAGCTGTGCCAGGACAGCAGGGGGAAGCGACATCCATCATTCTCCCCCTTTGACACTCACCTGTGTCCTCCCACCAGCTGAGGAGGCTACGAGACCAGAAGACATAGGAGGAAGGGCCAGGTGCTGAATATTTCTAAGGGAGCCTGGTCGATCTAGGTTTTGTGTGGTTGGGAGGGTGGACACTGTTACCCCCGGTCCTGGCAACACCTCCGCGTGGGGAATGCGATGGGGGAGGCAAGAGAATGTATTTCCCCCCATTGCCCGTAGCGTCCTCAGGGGTTGCCAGAGGGCCACTTTCTTCCTCACCACGAAGGGAGCAGGCCAGTGGCTGGTCCCCCTCAGCCTGTCATTTCTGTGCGGTCCAGAGTTTAACTGGCCTGGGAGTGGAGGGGACCTTTTGTGCTGCTCCAGGCTGCCCCAACTGTGAACAAGTCCCTCCCCTCCCCAGGGCTAAATGGGGCTGTTAGATTTCAGTCTCCATGCTCCTTCTAGAACCTTCTCCAGCACCAGTCTTCTCTCCAAAACAAAACAAGAGCCATGATCAATATCCAAGAGAAGCAGGGAGAAGCAGAAACACGAGAAGGTGACGTGCCATCTAGTGGGACCAGTGAAAGCCTCAAAGGAGAATCTCAGCGAGAATGATGCCGTTGGACCAGAGTCCAGTGAATTGAATTTCTGACGAAGCTTAGCTTAATCGAAGACCTCCGTGTTTCTCCCTTGCTGTAGAAAATCCCTTAAAGGTGTGTGCTGCTTACAAAGCCCAGCAGAGTGGCTATCATGGTGCTGTACCTGCTGGTTCTGAATGAGGCACTGCCTCCAGGTCAGCGACAAAAATGGGTCATAGATTCACAGGGCATTGCAGCTGAAAAAAAGACCTTAAAATTAGTCAACAGACATTTAGGCACCATTAGCTAAAGGCCAGACTTTGTTCTAAGCACCTTACAAATATTTATTCACTTCATTCTCTCAACAACCCTATGCACAGGCAGTATTATTATCTCAATTGACAGATAAGGAAACCAAGGCACAGAAATGTTAAGTAACAAGCCCAAGGACACACAGAGGATAAGTCATCACACCCAGTGTGTCTGGCTCCAAAGCCACTACACCACACCCAAGGTCACAGAGCAAGGAGAGCAAGTTAAGCTGCCCTTACCCAGAGATATGAGTGACCAGAGATACTGGGGACTTGGGGTTTAACACCCCAAACCTCCTCCCATCCCCCAAATTCAAATATTTTCTACTTCTCTTATTTCTTTCTGGAACTTACTTAACACAAATATACAAAATAGGGTTGTTTGTGAGCACATTAGATTCAAGCTTAGGTCTTCTGTATTGACTTGCTTCTGTCATAACCTGGAAAGATATTTTCTCTCCTTTTACAGAATCCTTTATATCAGTTCATTTGACTGATCTTTACTTTTTCTCCTGAAAGTAAAAATCAGGAACACATACCATTTATTCAGGATTTACCTACGTGACAGGAAATGAAGTCCTGAATAAGATGATAATCAACTAAAGCCCTGGGCTATGTGTCCCTCCCACCTCCCCCTAGAGGTCAGGGCACCCAGGGGTGAGAGTGGGCAATGGCATCCCCTGGTGCAGAGCTCAGCTCCATCCCGGTCCTGCCTGGAGCTCCTACAAAGGCTGGGCTTCTAGATCCAGGGTCTTGAGTTTTCTACAGGGCAGGCCCACAGATACAGGACACTAGGGATTAGGGGGTATCTCACCTCTTTGTGGGAGGAACATGGGGAGGGGCAGAAGTGACCACAGCTCTAGAAACTCGGCCTCCCCATGTCCTGGCCTCCCAAGATGAGCTTGCTTTGGTGGAAGCGACACCGCACTGGCAGGCCCAAGGGTTTGGTTTAATCCAAGCTTTCTCAACCTCCACACTATTAAAATCTTGGACTAGAGAATTCTTTGCCTTCGGGTGTGTGGCGTGGGGGGGGGGTGTCCTGTGCACTGTAGGATGTTAGCAGCATTCCCGGTCTCCACCAAATGCCAGGAGTGCCTCTCTAGCTGTGACACCCAAAATGTAAAATTGCCCCTGATTGAGAACCACTCGTTTAGTCTGATAACAGCTGAACCAAAACAATAACAAAAACAAAAACTTTTGGAATTGAATTCAACCCTCCTAGACCTCTGGGTTGGGTCCAGCATCGACCTATTTTTCCCAGATTATTTGAGATTAGTCATGAAATGGCCTCTCAGATGGGCTCAAGGATGGAGCGAGGGGGACAGTGCCATTAGGGAAGGAACATTCAGGCGTGTCGAAAAAGTAAACACAGCTTTTCTCTACTTCATTCAATATTTTTTATAGGAGATTTCAGAAATGGCCTAAAATAACATTTCATGCTCTGAATACAACAGTCACAGTGAGGCCCTGGAGTTCTGGAAGCAAAGCTGAGAAAGATTAAAGCTCTAAATCTTCTGCACAATAAATGTGAACGGGTACGGAACACTCCCCATTCCTCCCATCTTTCCTTTCCTACCACCTTTAAACTATTCTTAGCAGCAGACAGCCTGAAAATCTGTGATGACTGACCATCAAAGCCCAGGGTTTGGGTAATTGAAGGAGTTTGAAAATGCAGGTCTGGGAACCCCAGAGAGAGGGGGAAAGGACCCCCATTACCCAGACCCTCAGTATCCTCCTTGTCATCTTCTACGTGCCGTCTGATGTCTGTTCCATTAACAGTACCTGCCTTAGTCCATTCAGGCTGCTATAACAGGATACCACAGACTGGGTGGCTTAAACAAAAAATATTTATTTCGCATACTTCTGGAGGTTGAAAAGTCCAAGAGCATGGTGCTGGGAGATCTAGTGTCTCGTGAAGGCCCGCTTCCTGGTTCTCTTCTCACTGTGTCCTCACGTGGCTGAGATTCATATTCTCTCTCTCTCTCTCATCTTCTTATAAAGCATGAATCTCATTCACAAGGATTCCACTTTCGTGATGTAATTGCCTCCCAAAGTCCCCACCTCCAAATACCATCACATTGGAGATTTAGGTTCCAACCTATGAATTTTGGGGGGACACAGACATTCAGTCCATAGTAGTACCCAGCTCCCTTAATGGGAGAACATTTCAGTTGTTGCTGAATTTTGATGTTCATATGAACAAAGCCTCACCAACCCTCTGGGATATTTGCATTGAGGTGGTCCTAGGACTAGACCCAAGAATGAGTCATAGGAGTCAGGCAACCTTTCAGAGGGAGAATCCACACCCCTCTGATGGGAAAGCATATACTACCTGATTCCAGTTTTCAATAAATCCATTTAAAATACAGACAACATCCCAAAGGAAAAGAAGAAAATCTTTCTGACAGCTTTTCTTTAATTGTCTCCAAAGGAATACTTTTCTTCCACGGCAGGTAGAATTCTAAGATGACCCACATCTTGGCATAATCTCCTCTTTTGATTGTGGACAGAACCTGTGGATATGAGAGGATATCACTTCTGTGACTATGTTACCATAGATGATAAAGGAGATTTTTGCAGATGCAATTAAGGTGCCTGAAGAGTAGAGTTAATGAAAAATCTATTGTCTTGGGTGGGCCTGACATAATCAGGTTCTTGAGGTCTGAGACAAAAGTGAGAGAGAGACACGCTACTGGAAGATGCAGGCAGCCACGTTTGAAATGCTCATTGAGGGGTCCACATAGCCAGGACCTGAGGGTGGCCTGTAGGTGCTGAAAAAAGACCAACAGCCAGCAAGAAAATGGGAACCTCAGTCCTACAACTGCAAAGAACTTAATTCTGCCAACGACCAGTGAATTTGGAAGAAGACCACGGGGCTCAGCTGAGATTCCAGCCCTGGCTAATTGGTTGATTTCAGCCTAATGAGACTTTGAGCAGGTGACCCACTGCTCTGTGCCTGGACTCCTGACGCATGGCCATGAGAGATAATACACTTTTGTTGTTTTAAATCACTAAGTCTGTGGTAATTTGGTATACAGCAATAGAAAACGAATACACTTTCATTTTATTTTGTTGCTAAATTACATATTACTATATTTTCTTATTTTCTGTATTCTTGATGCTCTGGCATCTGGGAACTTATTGATTGGAGAAGGACTGCCCCGCACAGTACTGGCTAATTATTAAAACAAACAACTTGCCAGGGGCCGAGGTGGGGAGGATAAAGGATGAGTAGTTGGAACACAGAGAATTTTTAGGACAGTGAAACTATTCTGTGTGATACTGTAAAGGTGGTTACATGTCATTATACACTTGTCCAAAGCCATGGAATGCACAAAACCAAGAGTGAAGCATAAGGTAAACACTATGGATTTTGGGTGATTATAATGTGTCAGTGTAGTTTCGTCAGTTATAACATGGGACTTACCTGGCAGTCCAGTGGTTAAGACTTCGTGCTTCCACTGCAAGAGATGTGGGTTCGATCCCTGGTTGGGGAACTAAGATCCCACATGCCTCAGGAGTGGTCAAAAAAAAAAAATTATAGCAAAACTCTGGTGGGGGATGTTGATAATGCGGGGCGTTATGCATTTGTGGGGACAGGAGACACACGGGATATCTCTATATTTTCCCTTCAATTTTGCTACGAACCTAAACTGTTCCAAAAAATACATAATTATTATTATCATAATAAAACAAACTAGTAAGGTCATTTGGGGTGTATTTGCTTCTCTATATGCACTACTCTGATCTTCTCAAACTTCAGAAGTGTAAACGTTAAATGCGGATGACAAATCTGATTGGATTCCGTCAGGAATTTTTTGGAAAATTTTTCTGTGTATTAAAAAAAATCTTTCACGAAGGAGAACCAGCACATCTTTGCTTTTTTCTCTTCTTACAGATTTTTAGTATAAGTTGAAAGAGAAATAGAAGGACGAGAAAGATTTTGCGGAACAAAACCAAACAATAGGCAGAGTTCCATGTAAAATGTCTTGTTCCTGCAGGCAGACAATATCTTCTAATGAAAAAAAAATCACAAATGTAACAAAATAAGTACTGCTTCATACAATACATTGTCCATGCCATTGTGATGATTTTATCCTAGAATGGTCACCCAGAATGTTCTTAATTGCCTAATTTTATACCCCATGCCTTAAGACCAACCTTCCATACTTTCCTAAACTCCAAGAGCTTACCAAAGGTCTTTTGCTTTGTTTTTAATCAAAGAAAAGTGAATTCCTTCTTCTCTTACTAAGGATTTGTACATTTTTCTCTCAGGAAACAAATACTATTTAAGCAAGTGATCTAGCACTACATTATGTTTCACTTGTAATATAAGTTATTACTTATAAATTCGAGGTAAATATTTGTAAATAAATTCTTTTACTGCTAACTTGCTGTTCCTTTACAAGTCCTATTCATTTGATTAATAGCTCCAACCACGCTGACATTTTTTAGCTTTATCTATGCATGATGTTTTCTCTGAGAAGCAGATTTTAAAGGCCGGTCAAGGGTTTCGGTATATGCGAGGTGAAAAATGTTTTTAAGTTTTTTAATAATGGTGCCACAGAACTAAGCATCTGATGGCAGTTGATATAGATACAAGTAAACATAGGCACCCAAGCACGCACACACAACTGAATCCCTGTGCCTTGCCTCTTTCTGTATACACTTTATACATGTAGTGTGTGTGTGTATGTGTGACCCTCAAATCAATTAAATGGCAAAAGCAACACAGTAGAATTAGACACCTCTGTGACTGAGGCCAACATGGCAGCGTACTGATTTCATGATTGTGACTGGTTATTTCACTATATTTGAGCATCCATTTTTCTTTTGAATGAGAATAATAATTCTTATAGAGTTACTAAGAGGATTAAACATGGCTTCCCCTGCCTGAAATTCCTTTTCCCCTGATTATCCCACAATGGTTTCTTCCTGTCATTCAAATACCACTGCTTTAGAAAGCCTAGCCATGTCTAATACACCCAAAGTAGCCACCCAATGACTCTGTTATATCTTGCTTCATAGAACATGTTACCATCTGCTTTATTGATATTAATTTAACATATTCCTGACTCCCCCTATAAGAGAATAAATATCATGAGAGCAAACACATTGCCTGTCTTGTTCATCAGTCTAATAACATCCAGTGCCAGAAAACATGCCTGGCATGTAGCAGTCACTTGATAAATATCTAGTTGTAGGAAGGAAAGAAGGAAGGGAGGGAGGAAAGGAGAGGATGAGGGATCGAGGAAGAAGGGATGGAGAGAAGCAGGCAGGAAGTAGTTAAATGCTTAACACATGACTAGCACGTTACATAGGCACTCAGCACACTTTAATCTTTTCACTTGTGGTTTTTGGCAGGTTTCTTAAACTTTATAGGCTTTTCTTCTCTTATCTATAAAAGGTTAACAATCATACATACTACACATCTGATAGGGTTGTTGTGAGAAATAAATGAAAAACAAGTAATAAATGCAAAGTATATAGCACAAGGCAGAGTATGATATATGTTCACTAAATATTAACTCTCATTATTGTTGTTACTCCTTTCACATAATATCATTGGGCATGGAATTCTGTGTTTTCATTCAAGTAGAACTTATGGATTATCGGTAAGAACTCATTCACATAATGTTATGTCTTCATATATAAAAGTAACCATTTATGTTATCATTAATAAATAAACCAGGAAATACTAATCAGCATTTATAGTTATTAAGTTCATATGAGCAAAGTTATACTTTAACCAAAGGACTGCGTGACCCTTTAATTAAAAATTATAATTTCCTTTGACTGTTTGATGGCTGAATCAAACAAACCGTAAGAAAATCATTAGAATATTACACTTAAGTCATTTTGAATTCTTCCTTGTATTTCTGAATAGACAGAAAAGTTGCCTTAAATTTTAAGTAAGGTTAGTATTTCTGACCTCAAACAATAACAAAGCAATAAAGCAAAGTGCCACTGGAAAATAAAAATGTGGGCAATGCTTTTGTTTTCATTGCCTGAAGGGTGCATAGTGTTATTTCTCCCTCTACAGCATGGCTTAAATTTTTTTTAAAAAATAATTTTTTATAATGAAATTCCTTAAGGTACTTTAAGGAAGATTTTCTGTGAAATAGATTAAAATGTGAAAAGTGATGACAAGAATCACGCTTTCAGCCAGGAATTGCATTTTAATTGGCTAATACAATGACAAGAGTGCTGAGGGGGAAATGGAATGCCATTTCTGGCATCTCCATCGCACTATTTCTTGTTCTCAGAGCTTGCTAAGTGTGTAACCGCTGACAGCTTTGCCAAGTATTCACGCTCAGATTGACGGCTCCATTTATAACCCATAACGATAGAGAGGGGGAATTGTGTCCTGTGAGAGCAGAGGCGGCAGCAACCACTGCCTTCTCCCAAAGGCTGTCACAAAGACATCAATGGGGATTAAGTTCTCTACTGCCCTGGATAAGGAGACACTTTATGACAGCAGCAGCCTCCGCCTGGGGAGGGAACAGTCTCGGCTTATACTGTTGCAAAGCATCCTTCCCTGCTGTGGTCTCGCTTCTCCTTTCTCCACAGCTACACCAAGTGGTCAGACATACCTGTGTGTGCACGTTAACCACCTGCTTTCACTGTTGCACGTTAAACAGTGAATCTCATCATGGGAGAATTAATGTCTCTGGCTCCTCAAAGGGAGATAATACTAATAGAACAGTAATGTTGTTTAACGAGCACTTACTCTGTCCTAGGCTCCATGCGGGTCATCTGAAGCGAAGAAAATGGGACTTTGAGGGATTAGGAGATCTGGCTAAGAATGAGCTAGAAGGGAGGGTTGTGCATGTGTGTGTGGCGTGTGGAGGAGCAGTATAACCTAGCAGGAAAACCTTCATCCTCAGAGGGCATGGGGACCGCATAGTACTTTCCATCCCTCAGTTTTCCTTCCAGTGTAGTCCTTCTCTCGTACCAGCCACCCCTCACCTCTTATCTGAGTTTTTGGGGGAAGAGGAAGGCCATCAGCTCATCAAACAATAGCATAAAACAAAATTCTCATAGCTGGAGACTCTCCTACAGCTTGAGTTTTCTACTAGGAGACCCTTTGATCTCTCCTGTAGGTCGCCTGTTTTCCCTCACAACAGTTCATCAGACATATATGAACATGTCTGCCTGCTCCCCTGCTCATTCCCAAACCAAGGGTCTCCCACCTATTCCCATAGATACAAGGAGTCCCACTCAGAGATCAGGGATGTGCTGAGCCTAAGGCTACAGTGAACAGATACACAAGAAGTTTGTTGTCTGACAAGGGAGTTGGACCAGTCAAGAGACAACTGAAATGCACTATCGTAAGGACCTGCGCAGAGGGGTCACAGAGACTGTGGGCAGACATGAGAGGACACAAGTCTGCTGAGGCCCCAAGAAAGGCCTTCTGAAAGCAGAAACCCCTGAGTTGAGATAGTTGACGTGTAAGTGTTATGTGCATGAAGGTGAGAAGCAAAGATGATGTAGGTGGAGGGAAAATGATGAGGGAGGGTTCAGAGGCAAGACATCGACAGGCGAATTCAGAGAGCCCATCCAGTTCAATACGAGAAGAGCATGAAATTCCACGAAGAGTGTTAAGAGATGGAGCTGTAGCATTCGCAGGGACCAGGTTTTAAAGGGCCCTGAGAGACATACGAAGAAGCTTGGATTTGGACTGAAATAAAAAGGAGTTCCTGATAGACTTGTCAAGTTTTCTTTCTCTCAGATTGATGGCTTGATTCATGATCCCCACTGATAGAGAAGGAGAATCGTGTCTTCTGAGAGCGGAAGCTATCAGGATCATACTGTATATGTGCTTTTCGTTGGTTACTCTGGTGGCAGTGTATCAAGAGGTTGGAAATGTAGGGGATCTGAGGATGAGGCTATCAACTGAGGGGTTATTGCAATAGTCTAAGTGGATAATGATTGGGTCCTAGTCTAAACGGTAATGAGTAGGGAGGGGGAGACGGACAGAGAGGAGAGTAGCAGAGAGCAAAGCAGCAGACAGAAGAGCTAGATGACGGCCTGAATGGAGGGACAGAAGAGATCTTACCCAGAATGACTGGGGCTGCCTTCCAGGGGGAAGAGCAGAGGAAGGGTTAAAGCTGTGTGTTTCAGGGTTATTTGCCAATGAGAGAATGGCTTAGGGAGTATGTCTTAGGAAGCTTCAGACTCTATTTAGCCAAGATTGGAATCCTGCATATTTTAGAGGGCTTCTAATGGGGATGCTTCAAGGAGGAGACCTCTTGAGCTTAAATAGTGAATGGAGGTATCATCCAGCGCATGGCAACATCTCAAACCCTTGTGTCATGCCAGAATATGCTCCGCAGACTGAGCGCATCAGTGTACACAGGACTTGATATATGCCATCTCGTTCATCCTCCCCCAAACCCTGGTTAGATGTGGTTGTCTCATTTTACAGATAAGGAAACAAGCTTCAAGACAAGCAAAGCCATTTTTTACATAGTTGGTATCTTAGTTTGGGCTGCTCTAACAAATTACCACAGACTGAGTGGCTTAAACAACAAACATTTATTTCTCATCATTCTAGGAGCTAAAAGTCCAGGATCAGGGTGCCAGCATAGCTGGGTTCTTGGTGAGGACCCTCTTCCAGATTTACAGATGGTTGTTTTCTTGTTGTGTTTTCACATGGCAGAGAGCAGAGAGAGGAAGCAAGTTCGCTCTTGTTTCTTCTTTTAAGAGCAATAATTCCATTAGGAGGGTTTCATCATCATGATCTAATTACCTCCCAAAGGCTCCATCTCCAAATACCATCACATTAAGGATTAGGGTTGGTGCAGATCCTGACTGCATGAGCTGGGACTAGAATTGGTGCATGGATGATCTTGAGTAAATTAATTGACCTGTTTGAGGGCACTTAGACTAAGTTATCTGTAAGCAGTATTCTAGAGGTAATATCCTATGACTTCATAAAATTAGAAAGTTAATATATTAGAAGAGTTTTCTTTTTTCTTGACAATAATGATGCATGGCTTCAACAAAGGGTGCTAGAACTATTGGATATCTACATGCGAATTAATGTAGGTAGACCCTTTCCCTACACCATACACCAAATTAGCTCAAAATGTATCCTAGACCTAAATGTATGAGCTAAAATTATAAAACTCTTTGGAAAAAATATAAGAAATCTTTGTGACTATGAATTAGTAATAGTTTTTTTTAGATACAGCACCAAAGAAACACAAGGGACAAAATAAAGATAAATTGGACTTCATCAATATTAAAAATATTTGTGCTTCAAAGGACAATATCAAGAAAAGATAACCAACAGAATGGAAGAAAGTATTTACAAATCATATATCTGATAAAGAACTTGTATTCAGAATATGTAAAGAATATCTGCAAATCAACAGTAGAAAGACAAATAACAATTAAAAACGGACAAAAGATTTGAATAGACATTTCAGGCAAAAAGACTACAAATGATCAATGAGCACTTAAACCATGCTCACCACCCTTAGTCTTTCAGGAAATGCAAATCAAAGCCACAATGAGAAACCACATCACACTCACTACAATGGCTAAACTAAAAAGAGAAAGTGCTGAGTAGGGGCAAGATGGCGGAAGAGTAAGACGCAGAGATCACCTTCCTTCCCACAGATACAGTAGAAATACATCTACACGAGGAACTGCTCCTACAGAACACCCACTGAATGCTGGCAGAAGACGTCAGACCTCCCAAAAGGCAAGAAAATCCCCACGTACTTGGGTAGGGTAAAAGAAAAAAGAAATAACAGAGACAAAAGAATAGGGACGGGACCTGCGCCAGTGGGAGGGAGCCGTGAAGGAGGAAAGGTTTCCAGGCACTAGGAAGCCCCTTTGTGGGCAGAGACTGCGGGTGGCAGAGGGGGGAAGCTTCGGAGCCGCGGAGGAGAGCGCAGCCACAGGGGTGCGGAGGGCAAAGCGGAGAGACTCCCGCACAGAGGCTCGGTGCCAACCAGCACTCACCAGCCCGAGAGGCTTGTCTGCTCACCCGCCGGGGCGGGCGGTGGCTGGGAGCTGAGGCTCCGGCTTTGGTGCTAGCCAGGAGGGAGTCCGGGAAAAAGTCTGCAGCTGCCGAAGAGGCAAGAGACTTTTTCTTGCCTCTTTGTTTCGTGGCGCGCAAGGAGAGGGGATTCAGAGAGCTGCCTAAATGAAATCCAGAGACGGGTGCGAGCTGCAGCTATCAGCGCGGATCCCACAGCAACAGGGGCGCAGAGGGAAAAACGGAGAGATTCCCGCACAGAGGCTCAGCGCCGAGCAGCGCTCACCAGCCCGAGAGGCTTGTCTGCTCCCCCGCCGGGGCGGGCGGGGCTGGGAGCTGAGGCGCGGGCTTTGGTCGGATCGCAGGGAGAGGACTGGGGTTGGCGTGACGCAGCGAGCCGGGAGGGAGCCGGAGAGGAGGTCTGCAGCCGCCGAAGAGGCAAGAGACTTTTTCTTGCCTCTTTGTTTCGCGGCACGCAAGGAGAGGGGATTCAGAGCGCTGCCTAGACGAACTCCAGAGGCGGGCGCGAGCCGCGGCCATCAGCGCGGACCCCAGAGACTGGTAGGAAATGCTAAGGCTGCTGCTGCCGCCACCAAGAAGCCTGTGTGAGAGCACAGGTCACTCTCCACACTGCCCCTCCCGGGAGCCGGTGCAGCTCGCCACTGCCAGGCTCCCGTGATCCGGGGACAACTTCCCCGGGAGAACACACGGCGCGCCTCAGGCTGCTGCAACGTCACGATGCCTCTGACGCCGCAGGCTCACCCTGCCTCCTCCGTACCGCTCCCCCCCCCACCCCGGCCTGAGTGAGCCAGAGCCCCCGAAGCAGCTGCTCCTTTAACCCCGTTCTGTCTGGGCGGGGAACGGACGCCCTCAGGCGACGTACATGCAGAGGCGGGGCCAAATCCGAAGCTGAACGCTGGGAGCTGTACGAACAAAGAAGAGAAAGGGAAATCTCTCCCAGCAGCCTCAGAAGCAGCGGATTAAAGCTCCACAAACAACTTGATGTGCCTGCATCTGTTGAATACCTGAATAGACAACGAATCATCCCAAATTCAAAAGGTGGACTTTAGAAGCAGGATATATTAATTTCCCCTTTTCCTTTTTTTGTGAGTGTATATGTGTATGCTTCTGGGTGAGATTTTGTCTGTATAGCTTTGCTTTCACCATCAGTCCTAGGGTTAGGTCCGTCCATTTTTTTTTTTTTACTTAAAAAAATTTTTTTTCCTAATATATGTTTTCTTAATAATTTTTTCCGTATTTTCTATTTTTAGAAATTAAAAAAATTTTTAATAAGTTTTTTCATATTTTTTATTTTAAAAAATTAAAAATTTTTTTCTTAATAAATTTTTTTCTTAAAAATTTTTTTCTTATTTTTTACTATAAAAAATTAATAAATCTATTTTTAAAAATTAAAAAAAATTTTTTTCTGAATACATTTACTCTTAATAATTTTTTTTCTTATTTTTTATGATAATAGCTTTATTTTATTTTATTTTATCCTCTTTTTTTCTTTCTATTTTTTTCTCCCTTATATGCTGAGCTGTGTGGATGAAAGGCTCTTGGTGCTCCAGCCAGGCATCAGGGCTGTGCCTCTGAGGTGGGAGAGCCAACTTCAGGACACTGGTCCACAAGAGACCTACCAGCTCCACGTAATACCAAACGGCAAAAATCTCTCAGAGATCTCCATCTCAACATGAAGACCCAGCTTCACTCAACGACCAGCAAGCTACAGTGCTGGACACCCTATGCCAAACAACTAGCAAGACAGGAACACAGCCCCATCCATTAGCAGGGAGGCTGCCTAAAATCATAAGGCCACAGACACCCCAAAACACACCACCAGACGTGGACGTGCCCACCAGAAAGACAAGATTCAACCTCATCCACCAGAACACAGGCAATAGTCCCCTCCACCAGGAAGCCTACACAACCCACTGAACCAACCTTACCCACTGGGGACAGATACCAAAAACAACGGGAACTACGAACCTGCAGCCTGTGAAAAGGAGACCCCAAACACAGTAAGATAAACAAAATGAGATGACAGAAAAACACGCAGCAGATGAAGGAGCAGGGTCAAAACACACCAGACCTAACAAATGAAGAGGAAATAGGTAGTCTACCTGAAAAAGAATTCAGAATAATGATAGTAAGGATGATCCAAAATCTTGGAAATAGAATAGACAAAATGCAAGAAACATTTAACAAGGACGTGGAAGAACTAAAGAGGAACCAAGCAACGATGAAAAACACAATAAATGAAATTAAAAATACTCTAGATGGGATCAATAGCAGAATAACTGAGGCGGAAGAAAGGATAAGTGACCTGGAAGATAAAATGGTGGAAATAACTACTGCAGAGCAGGATAAAGAAAAAAGAATGAAAAGAACTGAGGACAGTCTCAGAGACCTCTGGGACAACATTAAACGCACCAACATTCGAATTATAGGGGTCCCAGAAGAAGAAGAGAAAAAGAAAGGGACTGAGAAAATATTTGAAGAGATTATAGTTGAAAACTTCCCTAATATGGGAAAGGAAATAGTTAATCAAGTCCTGGAAGCACAGAGAGTCCCATATAGGATAAACCCAAGGAGAAACACGCCAAGACACATATTAATCAAACTGTCAAAAATTAAATATAAGGAAAACATATTAAAGGCAGCAAGGGAAAAACAACAATTAACACACAAGGGAATTCCCATAAGTTAACATCTGATCTTTCAGCAGAAACTCTGCAAGCCAGAAGGCAGGGGCAGGATATACTTAAAGTGATGAAGGAGAAAAACCTACAACCAAGATTACTCTACCCAGCAAGGATCTCATTCAGATGTGATGGAGAAATTAAAACCTTTACAGACAAGCAAAAGCTGAGAGAGTTCAGCACCACCAAACCAGCTTTACAACAAATGCTAAAGGAACTTCTCTAGGCAAGAAACACAAGAGAAGGAAAACACCTACAATAACAAACCCAAAACATTTAAGAAAATGGGAATAGGAACATACATATCGATAACTACCTTGAATGTAAATGGATTAAATGCTCCCACCAAAAGACACAGGCTGGCTGAATGGATACAAAAACAAGACCCATATATATGCTGTCTACAAGAGACCCACTTCAGACCTAGAGACACATACAGACTGAAAGTGAGGGGATGGAAAAAGATATTCCATGCAAATGGAAATCAAAAGAAAGCTGGAGTAGCAATTCTCATATCAGACAAAATAGACTTTAAAATAAAGAATATTATAAGAGACAAAGAAGGACACTATATAATGATCAAGGGATCGATCTAAGAGGAAGGTATAACAATTGTAAATATTTATGCACCCAACATAGGAGCACCTCAATACATAAGGCAAATACTAACAGCCATAAAAGGGGAAATCGACAGCAACACAATCATAGTAGGGGACTTTAACACCCCACTTTCACCAATGGACAGATCATCCAAAATGAAAATAAATAAGGAAACACAAGCTTTAAATGATACATTAAACAAGATGGACTTAATTGATATTTATAGAACATTCCACCCAAAAACAACAGAATACACATTTTTCTCAAGTGCGCATGGAACATTCTCCAGGATAGATCATATCTTGGGTCACAAATCAAGCCTTGGTAAATTTAAGAAAATTGAAATCGTATCAAGTATCTTTTCCGACCACAACGCTATGAGACTAGATATCAATTACAGGAAAAGATCTGTAAAAAATACAAACACATGGAGGCTACACAATACACTACTTAATAACGAAGTGATCACTGAAGAAATCAAAGGGGAAATCAAAAAATACCTAGAAACAAATGACAATGGAGATACGACGACCCAAAACCTATGGGACGCAGCAAAAGCAGTGCTAAGAAGGAAGTTTATAGCAATACAAGCCTACCTCAAGAAACAGGAAACATCTCGAATAAACAACCTAACCTTGCACCTAAAGCAATTAGAGAAAGAAAAACAAAAAAACCCCAAAGCTAGCAGAAGGAAAGAAATCATAAAGATCAGGGCAGAAATAAATGAAAAAGAAATGAAGGAAACAATAGCAAAAATCAATAAAACTAAAAGCTGGTTCTTTGAGAAGATAAACAAAATTGATAAACCATTAGCCAGACTCATCAAGAGAAAAAGGGAGAAGACTCAAATCAATAGAATTAGAAATGAAAAAGGAGAAGTAACCACTGACACTGCAGAAATACAAAAGATCATGAGAGATTACTACAAGCAACTCTACGCCAATAAAATGGACAACCTGGAAGAAATGGACAGATTCTTAGAAATGCACAAACTGCTGAGACTGAATCAGGAAGAAATAGAAAATATGAACAGAACAATCACAAGCACTGAAATTGAAACTGTGATTAAAAACCTTCCAACAAACAAAAGCCCAGGACCAGATGGCTTCACAGGTGAATTCTATCAAACATTTAGAGAAGAGCTAACACCTATCCTTCTCAAACTCTTCCAAAATATTGCAGAGGGAGGAACACTCCCAAACTCATTCTATGAGGCCACCATCACCCTGATACCAAAACCAGACAAAGATGTCACAAAGAAAGAAAACTACAGGCGAATATCACTGATGAACATAGATGCAAAAATCCTCAACAAAATACTAGCAAACAGAATCCAACAGCACATTAAAAGGATCATACACCATGATCAAGTGGGGTTTATCCCAGGAATGCAAGGATTCTTCAATATACGTAAATCAATCAATGTGATACACCATATTAACAAATTGAAGGAGAAAAACCATATGATCATCTCAATAGATGCAGAGAAAGCTTTCGACAAAATTCAACACCCATTTATGATAAAAGCCCTGCAGAAAGTAGGCATAGAGGGAACTTTCCTCAACATAATAAAGGCCATATATGACAAACCCACAGCCAACATTGTCCTCAATGGTGAAAAACTGAAACCATTTCCACTAAGATCAGGAACAAGACAAGGTTGCCCACTCTCACCACTATTATTCAACATAGTTTTGGAAGTGTTAGCCACAGCAATCAGAGAAGACAAAGAAATAAAAGGAATCCAAATCGGAAAAGAAGAAGTAACGCTCTCACTATTTGCAGATGACATGATACTATACATAGAGAATCCTAAAGATGCTACCAGAAAACTACTAGAGCTAATCAGGTAAAGTAGCAGGATACAAAATTAATACACAGAAATCTCTTGCATTTCTATACACTAACGATGAAAAATCTGAAAGTGAAATTAAGAAAACACTCCCGTTTACCATTGCAACAAAAAGAATAAAATATCTAGGAATAAACCTACCTAAGGAGACAAAAGACCTGTATGCAGAAAATTATAAGACACTGATGAAAGAAATTAAAGATGATACAAATAGATGGAAAGATATACCATGTTCCTGGATTGGAAGAATCAACATTGTGAAAATGACTCTACTACCCAAAGCAATCTACAGATTCAATGCAATCCCTATCAAACTACCACTGGCATTTTTCACAGAACTAGAACAAAAAATTTCACAATTTGTATGGAAACACAAAAGACCCTGAATAGCCAAAGCAATCTTGAGAACGAAAAATGGAGCTGGAGGAATCAGGCTCCCTGACTTCAGACTATATTACAAAGCTTCAGTAATCAAGACAGTTTGGTACTGGCACAAAAACAGAAATATAGATCAATGGAACAGGATAGAAAGCCCAGAGATAAACCCACACACATATGGTCATCTTATCTTTGATAAAGGAGGCAAGCATATACAGTGGAGAAAAGACAGCCTCTTCAATAAGTGGTGCTGGGAAAACTGGACAGATACATGTAACAGTATGAAATTAGAACACTCCCTGACACCATGCACAAAAATAAACTCAAAATGGATTAAAGATCTAAGTGTAAGGCCAGACACTATCAAACTCTTAGAGGAAAACATAGGCAGAACCCTCTATGACATACATCACAGCAAGATTCTTTTTGACCCAGCTCCCAGAGAAATGGAAATAAGAACACAAATAAACAAATGGGACCTCATGAAACTTAAAAGCTTTTGCACAGCAAAGGAAACCATAAACAAGACCAAAAGACAACCATCAGAATGGGAGAAAATATTTGCAAATGAAGCAACTGACAAAGGATTAATCTCCAAGATTTACAAGCAGCTCATGCAGCTCAATAACAAAAAAACCAACAACCCAATCCAAAAATGGGCAGAAGACCTAAATAGACATTTCTCCAAAGAAGATATACAGATGGCCTACAGACACATGAAAGAATGCTCAACATCATTAATCATTAGAGAAATGCAAATCAAAACTACAATGAGATATCATCTCACACCGGTCAGAATGGCCATCATCAAAAAATCTAGAAACAATAAATGCTGGAGAGGGTGTGGAGGAAAGGGAACTCTCTTGCACTGTTGGTGGGAATGTAAATTGATACAGCCACTATGGAGAACAGTATGGAGGTTCCTTAAAAAACTACAAATAGAACTACCATACGATCCAGCAATCCCACTACTGGGCATATACCCTGAGAAAACCATAGTTCAAAAAGAGTCATGTACCAAAATGTTCATTGCAGCTCTATTTACAATAGCCAGGACATGGAAGCAACCTAAATGTCCATCGACAGATGAATGGATAAAGAAAATGTGGCACATATATACAATGGAATATTACTCAGCCATAAAAAGAAATGAAATGGAGGTATTTGTAATGAGGTGGATGGAGTTAGAGTCTGTCATACAGAGTGAAGTAAGTCAGAAAGAGAAAAACAAATACAGTATGCTAACACATATATACGGAATCTAAGAAAAAAAAAAAAAGCCATGAAGAACCTAGTGGCAAGACGGGAATAAAGACACAGACCTACTAGAGAATGGACTTGAGGATATGGGGAGGGGGTGGGGTGAGATGTGACAGGGTGAGAGAGTGTCATGGACATATATACACTACCAAATGTAAAATAGATAGCTAGTGGGAAGCAGCCGCATAGCACAGGGAGATCAGCTCGGTGCTTTGTGACCACCTAGAGGGGTGGGATGGGGAGGGTGGGAGGGAGGGAGATGCAAGAGGGAAGAGATATGGGAACATATTGTATATGTATAACTGATTAACTTTGTTATAAAGCAGAAGCTAACACACCATTGTAAGGCAATTATACTTCAATAAAGATGTTTAAAAAAAAAAAAAAGAGAAAGTGCTGACAATAGGAAGTCTTGACAAGGATATAGTGAAATATATAGAAAATCCTCAAATATTTGAAAGTTAAACCACATATTTCTTAATAACACATGGGTCAAAGAAGAAATCACAAGGGGGATTAAAAATATTTAGAACTAAACAAGCAAACAAAATAAAACAAAAACAGACTCATAGAGACAGAGAACAAATGGGTGGTTGCCAGAGGGGCGGGGGATGTGTGTGAAATAGCTGAAGGGGAGTGAGAGGTACAAAACTCCAATTATAAAATAAATAAGCCATGGGGATGTAATATACAACATAAGGAATATGGTCAATAATAATGTAATAACTTTGTATGGGAACAGATTGTTACTAGACTTATCCTGGTGATCATTTTATAACATGCAAATGTCAAATCACTATGTAGTACACTAACATAATATTGTACATCAATTCTATTTAATAAAAAACAAAGAATATTTAGAACTAAATAAAAATTAAAACACACATACCCAAATTTGGAGGATAGAGCTTAAAAAAATCTAAACTTCTACCTTAAGATGCTAGAAAAAAAAAAAAAAACTAAAACAGAAAGATGGAATAATAGACATAAAAGTAGAACTCATTGAAATATAAAACTTAAAAAAAAAATGAATTCCACAGCTGATTCTTTGGTAAAAATCTATGAAATTAAATAAACCTCTAACTAGGTTTATCCACAAAAAAAAAAAGAGAGAGAAAATATAAATTATCACATCAAGGATGAGATACATTACTACAGACCCCACAGACTTTATTTTTTTTATTTATTTATTTTTAACATCTTTATTGGATTAAAATGACTTTACAATGGTATGTTAGTTTCTGCTTTATAACAAAGTGAATCAGCTATACATATACATATATCCCCATATCTCCTCCCTCTTGCTTCTCCCTCCCACTCTCCTTATCCCATCCCTCTAGATGATCACAAAGCACTGAGCTGATCTCCCTGTGCTATGTGGCTGCTTCCCACTAGCTACCTATTTTACACTTGGTAGTATTTATAAGTCCATGCCACTCTCTCACTTCGTCCCAGCTTACCCTTCCCCCTCCCCGTGTCCTCAAGTCCATTCTCTACATATGCATCTTTATTCCTGTCCTGCCCTTAGGTTCATCAGAACCATTTTTTTTTTTAGATTCCATATATATGTGTTAGCATACGGTATTTGTTTTTCTCTTTCTGACTTACTTCACTCTGTATGACAGACTCTAGGTCCATCCACCTCACTACAAATAACTCAATTTTGTTTCTTTTTATGGCTGAGTAATATTCCATTGTATATATGTGCCATATCTTCTTTATCCATTCATTTGTCAACGGACACTTAGATTGCTTCCATGTCCTGGCTATTGTAAATAGAGCTGCAATGGCGGAGGAGTAAGACGTGGAGATCACCTTCCTTCCCACAAATACATCAGAAATACATCAGAAATACATCTACATGTGGAACAACCCCTACAGAACACCTACTGAATGCTGGCAGAAGAGCTCAAACCTCCCCAAAGGCAAGAAACTCCTGATGTACCTGGGTAGGGCAAAAGAAAAAAGAAAAAACAGAGGCAAAAGAATAGGGACGGGACCTGCACCTCGAGGAGGGAGCTGGGAAGGAGGAAAAGTTTCCACACACTAGGAAGCCCCTTCACTGGTGGAGATGGGGCGGGGGAGTTGGTGGGGTGGGGGAAGCTTCAGAGCCACGGAGCAGAGCACAGCAACAGGGGTGCAGAGGACAAAGCGGAGAGATTCCCGCACAGAGGATCGGTGCCGACCAGCACTCACCAGCCCGAGAGGTTTGTCTGCTCACCCGCCGGAGCGGGCGGGGCTGGGAGCTGAGGCTCGGGCTTCGGTGCTAGCCGGGAGGGAGTCCGGGAAAAAGTCTGCAGCTGCCGAAGAGGCAAGAGACTTTTTCTTGCCTCTTTGTTTCCTGGTGCGCTAGGAGAGGGGATTCAGAGCGCCGCCTAAACGAGCTCCAGAGACGGGCGCGAGACGCTAAGGCTGCTGCTGCCGCCACCGAGAAGCCTGTGTGCGAGCACAGGTCACTCTCCACACCGCCCCTCCCAGGAGCCTGTGCCGCCCGCCACCGCCAGGCTCCCGTGATCCGGGGACAACTTCCCCGGGAGAACACACTGCGCGCCTCGGGCTGGTGCAACGTCACGACGCCTCTGCCACCGCAGGCTCGCCCCGCCTCCTCTGTACCCCTCCCTCCCCCCGGCCTGAGTGAGCCAGAGCCCCCGAAGCAGCTGCTCCTTTAACCCTGTCCTGTCTGGGCAGGAGCAGACACCCTCAGGCGACCTATATGCAGAGGCGGGGCCACATCCAAAGCTGAACCCCGGGAGCTGTGCGAACAAAGAAGAGAAAGGGAAATCTCTCCCAGCAGCCTCAGGAGCAGTGGATTAAAGCTCCACAATCAACTTGATGTGCCTGCATCTGTGGAATACCTGAATAGACAACGAATCAGCCCAAAATTGAGGCAGTGGACTTTGGGAGCAACTGTAGACTTGGGGTTTGCTTTTTGCATCTAATTTGTTCCTGGCTTTATGTTTGTCCTACAGACTTTAAAAGGCTAGTAAGGAAATATTATGGGCAACTTTATTCCAACAATTTTGACAACTTAAATGGAATAAGTAAATCTTTGTAATAATGTTACTTTGGTTTTATTGGAGAATTTCCTTATTCTTAGGAGATATACCTGAAATATTTAAAGTGCAACTCACTTTCAAAGGGTTCAGAAAAATGTTAACAATTGTTGAATCTAAGTGGTGGGCATATGAATATTATTATACTCTTTTTAAAACTTTTCTATATGTTTGAAATTTTTGTAATATAAGTTTGGGAAAAACAAATTAGGCACAAACTCTTGTCAGCAGAGAGGCTCTCACTCCAGATTCTTCACTTGAAATAGGCTGATGGTGGGAAGGACAGTGTCATGACCTTTTTTCCCAGAGGGCAGTGTTGTGACCTTCCCTCTGTCAGGATGAAGCTTCTTGGTGGGGATGCTGGTGGGCCGTGGAACCTCCTACAAGACAAACACAGAGAAGAAGGACCTAGATCACTGGGTCACCAGTCTTGCCCTTTCACCAGCAGCAAGAGCCAAGAAAAATATTTAGTAGCTTAATCTAGAGGTCTAGCTACTAACAACTTGGGAAATGCCCAGGGGAGTCAGTCTTGGGCCTTGTTCTGTAAACAGAGGCCTGACATACTTAATTTGTCCCAGAGGTTGGAAAAAGAAGCCTTGACTCACACAGACAGGAAACTTTGCCTAATTAAATACTAATTACTCATAAGAGTTTTGTTTACCTAAACTTCCCATAAACCAAGTTTGGTATGAAATGAGAGCAGGCATAAGGAAGCAGAATCACTGCTCGGAAAATGACATAAATAGGTTTATTCAGTCCTTTTTTCAGAAATGATGTTGCTAATTGCACAAGAATAAACAATACATGAGTTGATAAATCCCACATTTAGGGGCTGTGAAGAGCTTTCCTACATCCCTAAGGAGCTGTATGTTTGGAATGGGTAAAATGAAAGGAAGGATAGTTGGCCATCTAAAGCCACTTTGGATGAAACAAGCAGAATTGTCCCTATTTCTATATATCTCCATAATGAGAGAATCTGTCAAGGAAATGAACAACGGCATGCTTACGATTTTAGTAAGATAGAAGGAAAAGAGGCCTGGTAATGTGCGTTTCCCTTTGGCCTTGGGTGCCGGCTGTAGTTGGGCGTCCAGCCACCCTCTCCGTCTGGGTGGAGACCTGAGAGGGAGCCAGAGGGAGGGACAGCATCAAAACTTTCTTGCAGGACGAAAACAAACCACTTACTACTTATTTTTTTATGGTCCATTTGTTCAAGAAATGGAGCGTCTCAATCATGAATGCTGTTATAGACACTAGATACAGTGGAGAAAAAGACAAAATAAATTGCTGTTTTTATGCAGCTTACATTGTGGTTGATGTCATAAAATCAAAATTATTTAAATAAGAAAAATAATATGTGAGGAAAGCTTTGGACTTAGAAAATCTGGTCTCTCATCCAGCATTGCAGCTAGCTTGCTGGAGACCCTGAGCAATGAGTCCTTTGACTCCCCCTTTAGACCTCAAGGGTCTCATTTATCTTGGGTGGAAACGACCACATTTCCCAAAACAGCCCCTCCAGCCCGATCTTTGTAAGGGGAGATCTGAGTACAGTCCAGTGGGGAAGGGCTGGGCTTTGAAGTAAAGCATTTGGGCTGCTCAGTTATTGAACCTCTGACCTTGGTCAAGTCATTTAACCTCTCTGAGTTTATTTTTCTTGCTGCGAAATGAGATGATAATGTTTGTTCAACTGAGATCCCACAGGCAAAGCAACGCTCTGCCCCTGACGTGCCCTCATACCTGGTACCTGGCCGCGGCTCCCCTGGGGAGCTGACCTGTGAAAAAGGTTTTGCAGGGCAAAGACAATGGTCATTTTGCTAGTGAAGCAACCCAGAAGGTGGGCAATTTCCCTCCAATCGAACCATCAGCTGAGGCCCAGCCTAAGAAGGTTTGGCTCACAATGGAAAAGGCGTCCCACCCCCCACCCTCATTCTGAACATCTGTGCTCTGAAGAACTGGAAAATTACCTTCAAATGAGAAAATAATTCCTGGTGGCACATACATTCATTATCCACACTGAGTTTGTGTTCCTTTTGGAAAATGTGTCCAGTTGAACAAATCAGGGTCATTTTTCACGCAGCCCGTCCTGGCTCGGAGAGTCGCAGCAAGAGGAGCAGAGGGGCCCGGGCTTGGGCTGCTGTGCGTCAGGTGTGCCCCTCGGGGTGACTCTGGCAGAGGATGGCCCTCCCGGGTCCACGTGTCAGGGGAGGACTTCTGTGACCACGGTCATCTCATCCCCCAGGGGCCTTGTGGTAGAAACCTCGAGGGCAAGGCTGGAGCAGTGGTCCAACACAGTACCATCATTTCTTCTAATTTCCAGAACATGATAGATGATTAACAACACAAGACTGGGATCCAGAACTTACAGAGAACCTGCACAAATCACTTAGAAAAAGACAAGCGAACCAATTAAAAAATGGGCAAAATTCCTGAGCCGGTGCTTTACAGTAGAGCAGGGTGTGCAAATGAAGACCCCTCAGGCCAAATCCCTCCCACCCCCAGCCTGGTTTATAAATAGTTTTATTGGAAGAAAGCCACACCCGTTCTCTCCCATGTGGTCAAGGGCTGCTTTTCTCTACAGCAGCGGGGCTGATGAGTTGGGGCAGAGACTGTGTGGTCTGTAAACCAAAGATGTTTACTATCAGCCCCTTTCAGAAAAATCTGCAGATCCTGTAATAGGAGAAATCCAAGAGCCCACTAAGCATATGAAAAGGTGCCCAAAGATATTAGCCAAGAGGAACATGCAAACCGAACCCGTAGTAAATTACCTCGTGCACCTATTAGAATGGCTAAAATTCCAGAGACTGACCAGTGTGACAATGGTGGGACAGCTGGGGCTCTCAGACATCCGTGGCTGAAGGCAGAGTGATACCACCTTGGAAACTGTTCTGCTGTATCCCCTACAGGTAAAAACACATGTCTCCATGACCAGCGGTTCCTGGGTGTGTGTACACTCAGGTGAGATGGGGGCTCGGGCCACCAACAGACACTTGTGAGAATGTCCATAATCATTTTTACGTATAATAGTCCCAAACATGAACTAACCCAAATGGTCATCAGTTGTAGGACAAGTTGAATCAACTGTGCTATATTCACATAATGGGACGGTACACAGTAAACAAACGAACAGTTGTTCCAGGAGAGGACACATCACAGACACAGTGTCAAGTGAAAGAAGAAGATCCCAGCACGTGTACTGTGTGAATCCACCTGCAGGAAGTTCAGTAACACGTGGGGCTGGGGGTCAGGACAGAAGCCACCTCTAGCTTGGGGATTATTGATGGGGGTTGCTATTGACCAGGGGGCCTGCTGGGGCCTGGAAAGTTCTGCATATTGCTCGGGGAGGTGTCCCATGCTGGAGACGTATGTTAAAGGTCCCTGAATGGTACCCCAAAGATTTGAACACCTACAGTGGAAGTGTTGTATCTCAATAAAAAAGAAAAAGATTAAAGAAAAAAAAAAAAAAGACTGGGAGTCCTTTTGGACTTGAACCTTAATGTCAGCAGTGGATTCTGCAGAGTGAAGTTTTAACTAAAATTCAAACTGTAACGACTTTTAAACTTTGCCCTAAAGAATGAACATTTCAGAATGTACTAAAGTCCTCTGGGGCTTCCCTTGTGACGCAGTCATTAAGAATCCACCTGCCAATGCAGGGGCACGGGTTCAAGCCCTGGTCCGGGAAGATCCCACATGCCGTGGAGCAACTAAGCCCGTGTGCCAGAACTACTGAGCCTGTGCTCTAGAGCCCGTGAGCCACAACTACTGAGCCCACGTGCCACAACTACTGAAGCCCGTGCGCCTAGAGCCCATGCTCCGCAACAAGAGAAGCCACCGCAATGAGAAGCCCGCGCACCGCAACGAAGAGTAGCCCCCGCTCTCCGCAACTAGAGAAAAGCCTGCGCAGCAATGAAGACCCAACGCAGCCAAAAATTAAATAAACAAATTTATAAATAAATAAAGTCCTCTGTAGTAACCCATTTCTCTCCCTCCGCCTCCGGTCCCCACCAAAGCTGTGAGGACACTAGCTGTGGCCCTGGATGATTCCTGATGTAGATGTGTTTTGAGGTGACACCTGTGGGGTGTGTGTGTGACTCATACCGAGGAGACCAAGGACCCGGGCTGACGCCAGTCCTGCCCTGATGGCAATGGAGGCCCACCCTGGTCACTGGAAGGCTGCCATAACAAAACATTACAGACTCGGCAGCTTCAACCACAGAAATGTTTTTTCTCATATGATACTGTCCCTTGGCTCCACCAGCGGCTAGAGGGGAACACAGCACACAAATGTGAGGACCCCTCCCAAGAGACATAGGTGGAGTCACTGCCCAACAGCAATTCAGAAGGCTTAGGCTGAGCAGGGGACACCAGGGGCCATTCAGGACCCTTGGTTCTTCTCCATGGCCTCTCCTAACTCAATGAACAGGTGCTTTTTTTCTCTGACCTCTTTTCCTCAAGTGTAAATGGGCCTGGAGCACAGAGGGTTGAACTAATTTCTCTCTCCACAGTTGCTCTCGGCACCCATATCCAAGGGCCCTTCACGGATGGAACTCAGTGTAATGCAGATCCCCACCACATGTAATATGTGTCATTCTGACTGATCTCAAAGAACATGATCAAGGTCAAACACTGTCAAACCCTGGCTGGTTTCTCCCCACTTCTGACCTCTCCTTGCTTTCCAAGTAAGGCCTGCTCAGGACGTGAAAGTTCATCTTCATGTAAGGCACAGATGTTAGAAAAATGAGAAAGACAAATCCTGTATGATACCATTTATATATGGAATCTACAAAAGCTGAACTCATCGAAAAGGAGAGTAGGACGGTGGTTACCAGGGGCTGGGGGGTGGTGGTGGGGTGGGAGAATTGGGGAGATGGTGTTTAAGGGTAACAACTTGCAACTAGTAGATGAATAAGTCCTGGAGCTCCAGTGCACAGCCTAAAGATTACAGTCAACAATACTGTATTATAAAGTTCAAAGCTGCTAAGAGACTAGATCTTAATTGTTGCCACTGCAAAAAAGAAATGATAATTATGTCATGTGATAGGGGTTTTAGCTAAGACTATTGTGGTAATCATATTGCAATATATAAATGTATCAAATCAACATACTGTACATCTTAAACTTACACAATGTTATATGTCAGTTGTATCTCAATAGAGAAAATGATGAAGCTGCATTTGTTACCAAAAATTGTCATATGTATAGCCATATCTAAATACATCAGTTTGTGTTTTCCATTAGTTGTGGGCTATCTGTCAGGGCTTAAGACCTCCCAGCATTATTTCAGAGCAGGGAGGAGGCTTGGGCACCACCCACACCCATCAGAAATCCACACTGGATTCGTCCCAGATGGAACCCACCTATGGCGGTTAGAAGGCAAGGACCACACAGAATGAGTGAATTGTGGTTCTTGGGATTTCTTGGCCTTTGCTCAGGAATTTATGCCTCTATCATTGCCTCTGGGGCTGCAGAAACCTGGACCACAGGTGTAGTGCCTTCCAAATGCTTTGTCATGACTTTCCCATGTGTCACATGGGAAAATGCTCTAGTAGTCAGAGAAATGCCTACTCTTGCCTTTACCTCTTGAATATTCCCAGGAGCGTCACATTCTCCTCTGTGGTGATTTTTGTAGGGGCTGCCCTTATGTCCAGACACATGCCAGACTTTCAAAAAGATCCATGTGTAGCATTTAAGAGGTAGGGATGGTGAAGCCACTCGAGATTATCTTGACAAATCATTTCCAACATGCATTTTATTTACAAACAAAAACAAAGAAAAACAACCTGTTCATCCTCATTCTTACAGCCTTTACTTCTCTGGATCCTGGACACAGGGAAACAAAGGGTCAGTGGGAAAGGCCACCACCCTTCACTGTCCTGACCTTTGTGGCTAGGGGTCCTCTCTGGACTCACTCCCTCCCAGGTCTCATGTCTCCTGACAAGGGGACCTCCTGCAGCCTCAAGCCCTTCTGAGCCATCCCATGTCTAATTAGATGCCAAATGGAGAACAGGAGGCAGCAAGTTCCACTGAAAGCCCTGATTTGGGGAACAGCAGAGTTCTGAGTGCATCTGGATGGGGACCTCTTTATTGGCACAGCTTTAGGACTGGACACGAGCTGTCATCATACATTCCTTCTGATCCCTTACCTCCCTGTTGGGTGTGAGACTTTGGACCACGTGGACATGCAGACTCCCTACAAAAGAGGCACTTTAAACATTCCAGTTTCAGGATGTTTGAAATGGCAGGGACTTTGTCACACTAATACCCCCCCGCTCCCCGCACACACACATGGCTGTACAAATAATAAGAGCTAGCATTTCTCAAGCACTTTCTATGTGCTGGCACCGTGCTGTGAGCTTTATCAGTATTATTAAGAGAATCCCCACAACTACACTATGAGGTAGGTATGAAGAATCCCCCATTTAACAGATGAAAAGATTGAGGCTCACAGAGTGGATAAATTCCCCCAGGACTCAGAGTCAGTAAGTGGCAGAGTTGGAATTCAAATCCAGAGAGTCTGGCAGGGAGCTACCTCACCTTCTGGACTCAGAGGTGATGGTCAAGCTCTGGTACAGGGAGGGGGCAGGTGTCAGACCTGTTCCCAAAGCCAGTGCATCCTCCAACCAGGTTCACAGGAAGGTATGAACAGAGCAGGTGCCTGCGGGCACATGCGGGGCCTTAGAAGGCACACCCTTGAGGGAGGACAGGTGAGAACAAGAGAACCTGCCTCGGGCTATATTCGGGGACCCTTGATTTTTTCCCAAACACTCCTTGCAGTGTTCCCAAAAATATTATTATCTGTGATATCTGACCTACCCTTAGATACCTGATTTTAGGTATATTTTTTAAAAGGAGTCATCAGAAATTTTAAAACAATAAAGAAGAGATGCAATGTTTTAGGCTGGTAATAGTATTATCAGTTTTTGATCAGTGAGAGAGGTGATATTTTCACTCTTCCACCAAAATCTCTCCATCCCTGTTGATGATAGAGAACTTGACCCACCCAGAGGGTTTCTTCCTTATTCTTTAAACTGGAAAATCCAAGTTCATATTTAAATGTCATAATGATTGACAGTGAATAATGGCTCAGAGAGGTTTTAAGCTCACAATCAACCCAAAAAACAGGGAGAGATTTCTCACTGAAGAAGGGTCTGCTTTCCTGAAGGATCACAGAGCTTCCAGGAAAACCTGAGTTCCCGCTGGGGAAGCTGACTTTTCTCCCCTCCCCTCCACTCCCCTGTCCTTCCTGAAGTTCCTGGCAGGTCCTCAACTGCCAAGCAGGTCCCTTCCCCCTGAAGCTCCTCTCCCTGAATCACACATCAGCAGGGTTTACTTGAAATGATTATTGAACGTTGCATAGAAATGGAAACCAACCAAGGAGAGATGAGTAAAATATCCAGCTCACCTGCTTTCTCAGTGGAAAACACTGAACGCAACCCTTTTCCCTGTAATTTCATGAGCATATTTGCAAGTGCTCCCGGGTGGGGAGAACTTCTCCATGTGTCTCCAAGTGCTTGGCGCCCATCATATGCTCAGTCTGGGTGGGGTTGGGATGGATGTCGGGCAGATGACCTGGATTGAGGTGGGAAGAGGAGGTGAGGGAGGGAAGGAGTGATGGAGGTGGGAAAGGGGAGGAAAGAGGCAGGAAGGGGAGGGAGGGGAGGCGGGAAGCAACTGGAGACAAAGACGGAGCGGGCAGATCAGAGAAGGGAAGGGGCAGAGACGTTGCTCTTCGCAGACTCGGGTTCATATCCTGCTCTGGCCTCACCAGCTACTGAATCTGACCTGCTTCTCACCTGGAGACTGGAGACCCTACACAGACCTCGCAGGATCGACGTGAGGGTGGTCCCCTCTGCGTGTAGACAGGGAGGTGGGTGCCCAGACGGTGGGCACGCAGGTGATGTGGGCCTGATGTCCTCTGTCACCTTGAGCTGCTGCTCACCTGGGCTTCGAGGACAGAACCTTCTTCAGTGTCTGATCTCCGTCCGTGTGTTGCCATGGAAACCTGCTCCCCGTCCTCCACCTGCTCTTCACTCTGAACCCATCCTGGTCCTTCTGGATCAGATGCCCGCAGCCACCACCAGCCAGGAGCTGTGGCACCAGAGATGGTGTCATGGTCCCCAGAGCACCTGGGACAACCCAGCTGCAGGCCAGCACTTTTCATCTCTGAAGCTCTCAACACAGGATCCTGAGCCCCCTTGTCACCTGTTGGCCCCAGTCCCACAGGAACCAAACTGGGGGTGTCGGTGCTCATGGTCCTATCGTTTCACCTCGTTCCGTGAGTGTTCTCAGCATCTTTAGAGCGACCCGAACATCGCTGAGGGAGCCCAGACTTTCCGCACTTGTCTCCCTATTCCTGAGCTCAAGACGACGGGAAATGTGGGTTTATCATTTCATTGGCAGCATCGTCCTTACTAAAAACCCCACCCCCTCCACCTCCTGCCATCGTTTCCTGGCTTCCTCACCGTCACAGCTTAGAGGCAATAAATAACAAGTCCCTTTTCCCAACGTCCTTTGGCATCCTTCGGCCCTGAAACCAGGACATGACGTCTTCCAGGTGGGAGTGGCCAGTAAAATTACTACCTCGGTCCCCTGTTCTTAATAACTGGCTATGGGAACCAGGTACAAGGTCCTGTCCTGTGATCAGTCCTCTGATTTCCACGCTGGCTGGGACAGGGGTGGGCTGGTGAGGAGAAGGCCATTGCCATGAGCTGGGGAGGGAAGGCGTGCAGTCCCCCAGACCAGCCGCTTGGGAAGAAGGTCTTTCCTGGGTGACTCATGCAGATTCTGGCAATAACTGGATAGCAAGTGGGCCCTGGGCGGCCAAGACGAGAGGTGGGGTTTTCACAGGACATCACTCAGGACCAGATGGTGAAATCCTAGTTTAGCCTCTGGGACGGGATGGGGAACATGTCAGAAGGCTTGGCAGAGCCTGTCTTTTTTTTTTTTTTTTTTTTTTTTTATAACATCTTTATTGGAGTATAATTGCTTTACAATGGTGTGTTAGTTTCTGCTTTATAACAAAGTGAATCAGTTATACATATACATATGTTCCCATATCTCCTCCCTCTTGCGTCTCCCTCCCTCCCACCCTCCCTATCCCACCCCTCTAGGTGGTCACAAAGCACCGAGCTGATCTCCCTGTGCTATGTGGCTGCTTCCCACTAGCTATCTATTTTACATTTGGTAGTGTATATATGTCCATGATACTCTCTCACCCTGTCACATCTCACCCCTCCCCCTCCCCATATCCGCAAGTCCATTCTCTAGTAGGTCTGTGTCTTTATTCCTGTCTTGCCACTAGGTTCTTCATTACCTTTTTTTTTTTTTCCTTAGATTCCATATATATGTGTTAGCATACTGTATTTGTTTTTCTCTTTCTGACTTACTTCACTCTGTATGACAGACTCTAACTCCATCCACCTCATTACAAATACCTCCATTTCGTTTCTTTTTATGGCCGAGTAATATTCCATTGTATGTATGTGCCACATCTTCTTTATCCATTCATCCGATGATGGACACTTAGGTTGCAGAGCCTGTCTTTAAAAAGGGACTTACCTGTGACTGCAGAATGCATGTGGCCTGACATTAAGATGCTTGATGACTCTGGATTAGCCAAGAAGGGGGCGCTGCAGAGAGGCGGGATTAGTCCCCCCAGGGAGCTGATCTCCATCACGTGGCGGCTTCTCCCAAGGATTCTCATCCTCACCTGGATGGAGAGGCCACAGCAGCACATCACCTGGTTCACCCATCGAGGAGCCCACTTGCACCCGCAGGTCTAACCAGGGCCTGCTGAGCGCTGGTCATGCAATCCCGGGGGACTGCACGGTGCAGGAGAGACGGTTCCTGCCTTGGAGGGAGTGGGTGAGCAGCACAGGCAGAATAGCTGCCCTGGGAGGCAGGACCTGCAGGTGGGGCGATGGGGAGCCTACATCCCCTCGGGAGGGCCCTGTGTGCAAGGGAGAGTCCCAGGCAGTGGCCTCCTCAGGGTCTCCTGTGCGGACCCCATGGGAAGCTCTCTGACAGCAAGTCTCCAGCAGGTCTCTGCTTCTTCTGGAAGAACCATTAGGTCCTGGTCTAGTCCCCTTTCCGCTCGGCCCAGAAAGCTCAGGTTACATGGGGCCCCAGCACTGGGACCCCTTGAATCCCCGTGACCCACACAGCATATCCTGACCTCCTCCTCCTCATCTTTCTTAGTTCTCTTTGCTCTGATCGCACGTGCATTCGAGTTTTTAATCTTCAGTTTCAGCGATGCTCTCCTGTGCGCACCTCAAATCCATGAGGAGCGAGGTCCAGGGTAACAGCACACTGGTCGGTCTGTCGTGCCTGACCAGGGCCTACACGCCCAGGGCTCTGGGTGTCCCCACAGGAGATCCTTTCTCCATTCCTCCCATTGGAGACAGGAGGGAGATCAGGCACCGGACAGGCAGGTAGACAAACGGCCCATCTGGCCGGCAGGGGATGTATCAGTGGGGATCTTCATGTACTAGAGGGCTCCTGAGTCTTTCAAATGAACGAACTAGAACTACAGCCATCAACATGACTAAATCTCCAGCCCAGATGACTGAGCAAAATACCAAGTTGCAGAAGAATAAGTACAGGACAGGGAGTTAGTGTTTAAGTCTGAGACGATAAAAAAAGTCCTGACGATCAATAGTGGTGATAGTTGTACAACCTTGGGAATGTACTTAATGCCCCTGAATTTTATACTTAAAAATAGTTAAAATGGTAAGTTATATATATATAATATATAATAATATACATTTAATTTTATGATAATACAATAATTTGCCCAAAACCCAGTAATCAGATAATATTTGAATGCAATATTTTTTAAAGATCAAAATTAAAGCAGAAAAATCCATGGTGAACAAAATAACAACATTTTAGATAAAGAGAAATGTTATTACTGATTTCTCCTTTTGCCCCAGGCTCCACTATGGCTCAGCCTGGTGCTAAGAGGTTCCCTTCTTTAAGAATTGACTTACTGGTCACAACACAAGTGTGACTTCTTCCTCAGTGGCAATCCTGCAAAGACAGTGATTATTCTTGTCTCTTGGATAAGTAAACTGAAATTTCTTGGGATTAAGTTATTTGCCCAAAGCCAATCCTCTGCCTCTGTCCTCTGCAAAGCTGCCTCTCCAGCTGCATACAGCTGATGAGGTGGTGACCACAGGCTCAACATGGAAGATCCCATTAGGTTCTTCTTGAGAAAACTACTTGCACGGGGCAGAGGGTGAGTTGGAGATTTCCACCCTATCATGAATATCATAAGAAACAGGCTAATGCATGGCTTTGCCTTCTGTGGTTTTGCATTAATCTCTTTTTTATTTTATTGTTCTTTTAATGATGTGATCCTTTCAGCTCTGTAATATGTCCTAATAAACTCTGTAATTATAAGTTTTTCTGACTATGCTGTACTGAAGGCGAGCCTCCCCCGACCCTCACCCCGGCTACCCCAGGGATCTAGGCAAGGGACCTCTGCCCTCCACAGGGGCCTCAGTCACCAGTGCCTTTTGGTCAAGTTCAACTTTTTCAAGCTGGGATCTTGTCTATCTTGTTCATACCGATATCCTCCAAAAGTGCCTGGTGCCTGGTGTAGAAGTTCCTTAATAAATCACTGTTAGGTGAATGAATGAATGAATGAAAAAATAAAAGTATAACCAGTTTAACCTTGAAAAAAAACATGCAATCTTTTTGGCAGCTGTCTTTGAAACCTGTACCTGGGGTAGCTGTCAGTTGAGAATTTTGTAGGTTGAAAGGGGAAAGCATTGTGATGCTTTAAAAAAACACACGTTAAATATACATATCTCTAAACCCTCAGTTGAAGTGGACACAGCAAAATACATATCCTTTCACCTTGCCAAAGGGGGTCAATATATATATGTGTCACCAAATACTGACACATAAGATGTGTTTGCATTTGATGTGCCTACTAGCTGCACAGACAATTGAGCAGTCAGACACCCCACTCATGGGACAAATGAGCTTGTATTTGTGATCTGAAGCCATTGACATCTTCAGGATAAAGAGCGTTCTATCGTGCAAAGCTGTGTCTGTGTCTGGACAGAGCGGGTCCTCTATGGCTGGCCTCCCACAGGGGACCTTAAGTCTGTGGTTCCTAGTGCACCTCTGAAATGGGCATTGTTGTAGGGAGAGCGTCCCCACGTCTTTGAGAGGAGCCCTGGACAGGATAAGTGGGAACAGAGTGTGTGCACAACTTCTACATCTGTCTGGCTTTCTGGCTTTCCTGTCCTGTCCTCCTAGCTTTGAGTTTCTGAGCCCCAGAAAGCTAATTGCACTGCCCACCCAGACCAGGCTGTTCTGTGCCCTTGTGTTTTTGCCTGTGCTGTGCTTTCTGCCAGAAATGCCCCTTCCCTCTCCAACTCCCCCCACTCCTCCCCCGTAACCATCTGAAATTCCTTGCCGTTCCATGTCCTGTCCCTGTCGACACCATGAGTGGCAGTGCAGGGACTCAGGCCGACCCAAGACCTGATGAATTGGAATCTGCTTTGTGACACAATCTGCTAGTGAGTCATATGCCCCTAAATGTGTGAAAAGCACTGGAGATAATTCCTACTCATCCTTCAGTAATCAGCTCAGGGGCCACCTCCTTCAGAGAGCCCTCCCAGACTTCCCACCTAACCCCCAGCCTGCTGCGAGGACCGTTAGAGAGCTGGGCAAGACGCCAACAATGACTGTCCCCGTCACCTTCACGAGCACTTCTAGACCCTGAGTCTGTCTCTTCCGCAGCCTGTGCTCTGCTGCGGTAAACCTAGTCTTCATCTCGGTCTCCCCACGAGTAGCATCCTGACCGCTCAGCTTAGGTAAGAAGTGCATCACACCTGGGAATCCTCTCCCTACACTCCAGCCCCTCCTGTTCCTGCCATTGGAACCCCTGTTGTAGGAGCACCTGGGAGGTGAGACCTCCTGATCACGAGGGCCCTCAGGAACAGCAGAGACCACGTGGAGTCCAAATGGACCTGCGTACTCCACGCTCTACTCCTTAGAGAAGCAGGCTTTCACGGGATGTAATACAGCTACGGTTTGCTGAATTCGTTGGGATTTCCTCTCAAGGGACTTTACGAGAGTTACTTGAAGTAGAGCAAAGATACACGGAGTGAGTAGAAAAGGTCTGAGCTGTTTCTTATTCCTCCTCTCTGACCCCCCAGCTGCCTGAACACAGCCCCATCTGTCGTGCTCCATCTCTGTTTCGACCACCCCAGTGCCAGCCCCCAGTGTTCTATGGAGACCCCTGTGAGGACTTTGCCCCCAACCCTGCCCCCTCCCCACACCCCACCTTCCACCCTCTCCACGGCCACTGAGATCTGTGTAAAGCACACATCACACATTGTCCTCACCTTCCAACCCTCTCCCTCCAGGTCTGCACCCTCCCCTGGGGTCACTACACTGCATTAAAGAGATGTCTGTGCAGCGGGCTGCTCCCTGCCCACCTCGCCCCTTCCCCATCATCTTTGCCCTGCTTCCCGGTCCAGAAACCCAGTTCTCAGGCCTTTAGACTCCTGTCCTCTCTGCCTGGAATATTCTGCCCCATGACTCTCCCAGGCTAACTCCCCTTACCTTTTAAAATATCAGTGTAAATGTCACCTCCTGGTGTTAGCCTGTCACCCTGGTTACCCGTCACCCTGGTGGAATCGTCTGCAGAGCAATTATTACCATCCTTTGTCTCCTTTTCTTTATTATCTGAACTCTCCCCTGACTAGAATGTAACCTCTGGGGTCCACAAGCCCCCCTTGGCTGCTTCTGTCATCACTGCATCCCCAATACCTGAACATTGTCGAAGGTCAGAGTAACTCCATCGGTATTTACTAAATAAACGGATGTGAATGAATAAAACAAACATACACACACTTTGGATCAAATAGAGTCAGTTGTGCTGGTCATTCTTCAGATTCTACCGGGCCCTCTTCTGGGCTGGCTGTACCCCGAGGCCACCTCCTGCTTGCACTACCAGGGCCCCTGGGTGGCTGTCTTTTGCTCCAGCAGTAAATGGAAGGACAGGACACAGAGTGCTGAGAGTTATTTCCGGTCCCATGACAGCCCCTCACTGAGCTCAGATGACACCACTTGTCCCGCTTCCCTCCAGGCCCAGGGGTGGGGACAGCATCCCTATTGCTGCCACCTGGGAGTCCCCATCCTTGCTCTTTCCCTCATCCTCCCACAGCCCAGGTAACCACCTTCATCTCAGTCCCTCCATCTACACCATTTGGATGAAGTGTTTCTAGTTGGAACCTTACTGAAGCATCAGGTAACTCTCATTTCTTTGTATATGATTTAGGAATCTTTTCTCTATACACAAATTATATAAACACAAATTTTCTTTTCATTATTTATTTTAAAACATTCTAAAAAATTTGAAACTCTATTTTTACTTTTCAGTTACTCACCAAACAACCAAATAGGCCCAGTATCTATCTGTACTGTGGTGTGTGTGTGTGTGTGTGTGTGTGTGTGTGTGTGTGTGTGTGCTTGCAATCAAGAGAAAACTTTTAAATTTTGACTTCATAAACTTTAGGGATGTTAAAAAACAAACACTATCTTGAACGAAACAACAAAAGTTAAGAAAAAATTACTAAACAGCAAGAAATTATTGCAAAATCTTAAGTCTTCCAATCTGTATATTTAGGACTATACTAATTTTATGAATTTAGGACTAAACTATGAATTTAGGAGTACACTAACAAATCTTCTGTAGTTTGAACATGGTGTTGTTTTATTTAAGGTTTTTTTTACATTGTTTTTAAGCCAACCAAAGTTTATTAAGGCCAATATTAAGTTACCTCTTCAGATTTGTAAAAATAGGCAGAGTATAGAGAAATGGTCTGTATTGTGTTAAACTTTTCTATCCATGTCAAACTTAATGATTTAAGTCATAGTGGGCATTTAATTTAAATCAAAATAAAATAGTTATATAACCCTGAAGGGTCCAATGGAGATATTATTTATTCATGAGAATTATACAACGGAGTCTATATTTAAATAATACTACCATAAATGTATAATGCTATACTAATAAGGGTAATTGTGGCATCAGTTTAGGAATAGTAGCTTAACTAAAGAAGGACAAATCAAAATTACTTCAACAGAAATACATGCAGATGTAAATGAAAATTTGAAAAAAAAAAACTTCCAAATTATAAGGCTTTATCTACCTGAAAGAGAATAATCAATTAAGTTATAGTAGCTAAAAATAAAGAGAAAAATAAAATTACTTCAAAAAGGGAAAACACATGCAAATGTTGTGTCCTGGTTGTCGATGTCACAGCTGCTGTGAGCTGAGTCGAACCTGCAAGTGACCCCAGGTTCCTGAGCCCTCATGACGTGACCCTCCTCCTTCCCAGGAGGCCTGATGACTCAAGGGATCCCCTGACACCTCCGGGCCTCTGTGGACTGTGGGTAGAGCAGCAGGGGAACAAGGGCCCCTTGGGAAAGGCTGGAAGTTGGACTTGACCTTGGCCAGCATCTGCCTGTTGTGGTCACTCTCTTTCCTTAGCTCCTTGAGCTTTCTCTCCATGGCCATAGCCGCCACCCACTTTCTTAAGCTTTCTTCTCATAGAAGCAGGTCTCCTTGTGATAGTAGGAAGTGGTTCTCTCTAATTTTTTGTCCATGTCTTAGGCTACCTTCTCGTAGAGGTTGCAGTTCTGATATATGGAGTTCATGTCTCCACACACGTTGGTAAGTTTCTTCTTGATTTCTAAGCAGAGAGAAACAGTAACTTAGGATATATGTAGTACAAACCCTCTTGATCAAGTAATAAAAGTTAACAGGAATAATATTGGGACAGGCCAACTTCATGTGCCTCCGGATATGATGCACTGAAAAGAACACAACAATATTTCTTTAGTTTTTCTGCCAAAAATGCATAACTGGAATCTAATCATGAAGAAATACCAGACAAACCTGAAGTTAGGGACATTCTACAAAATTATTGGCCCATATACTTCAAAACAATAAAAGTCATGAAAGGCTTAGAAAGGAATTGAAGAATTGTTTCAGATTAAAGAGCCTCAAGGAACATGACATTTAAATGCAATGCACAATCTTGGATTAGATCCTGGGCCAGAGGGAAAAAAATAGAGATGATAGTATTTGAAAAATTGACAAAATTCAAATACAGACAAAGGATTAGATAAACATTATGTCAGTATTAAATTTCAATTTTGGTCATTGTACTATGGTCAGGAAATACTAAAATGCTTAGGGGGTCAAGGGGCTTTATGGCTTTACTTTTGTCAAAAGTTGTCAGAGTTACCAGTAATTCCTCAGCCATATCCACTTCCTGCCATTATAGCCAAGCGATGCCTCATGCTAGATTTTTCTTCGTTTTCTGGGTGGGAATTTTTCATAGTGAGAAAACACAGCATATAAAATCATACTAACACCTTATGTTGGTCTAAATCTGCTTTGAGCCTCCCAGTGTCTGAAATGTTCCTCCAAGGACATATCACAGAGTACTGAACACGTATTACTACTTGGAATGTGTGACCATCATCCAATCAATTCCATCTTCAAATTCTCCCTTCAGCCTTCTTCCACGCCATTATAATGTCTAAACTGGTTCAGTGCTTGAATAGTGTCTAGCTCCCAGGTCCCCACTGGCTTCTGTGAAAAGCTCTGTTTCTAAATGCCCACTGGCAGCTTGAAACAACCAAAATGTGTTCTCTTATAATCCTATAGGCCAGAACTCTAAAATCAAGGTATCAGCATACACTCCTTGCTGTTCCTAGACTCTTAGCTGCCTCACATTCATCTCTGCCTCCATCTTTGTATGGACTTCTCTGTATGTCTCTCTGTCTTGTCTCCTCTTTAAGGATGTCAGTCTTTGGATTTAGGGCCAGTGCTAATACAGTATGATCTCATCTTGATCCTTAATTACATCTGCAAAGACCCTGTTTCCAAATAAGGTCACATTCTTATTTGGTTCCATTTTGACATGCACTTTTGGGGAGACATTATTCAACCCATTAAAACTGGTATTGGTGCCTCAATTCCCATGGAGTTTCTGGGTAATTTGAAAACCCCCAGCTTAGCCTTGTCTCTTCTTGAGTCTAGATTTTACCTTTGCATAGGACTCTTTCCCTCCACCCACCTTTCAGAGTCCCCCACACATCCCTCTTCCTTTGTCTTTATTCTACAATCCCACCGAGACTGGTATGCCCCTCCCATACCCAACCCTGGCTCCCAGAATCCAGGCATATTAAACATATTATGTGTCCCATGTGTGAATTCTACACAGGATGCTGAAAAGTGAAAGATGTGCATGGCTCTGTTTGTCAAGGTATTTGTCTAAGATATGGCCGTAAGGGGTACATGGGGTGCCTACTGCCACATTCTCTGTCCCTCATGGAGGACTATGGCTTGTCGAGTAACTCAGAACCACTGAATTTTCTTCTGTTCAACCTCATTCTAGTTATTTTGGCTCTAAGATAAAGAAAAGTTAATTACTTGCATATTTGATCAACTGAAAAAATCCAGACTGTATATTTTGAGTCTTGATCGTTTAGGACTACATGCCCAGATGAACCAAATTAATGGTTTCCTTCACTTTTAAGTGGTGTGGAAAAAATCTTGGCTGCCTTTCTCACTGCACCTACGTAAAGACCAGACTTTGTAAAAACAATAGTGATGGTGATAATAACTTTGGCACTTGGTAATCAACAAATCTCTGATTCAGGCTTGGTCTCAAGATAACTCTGCAACATGAGGCATGGATTGGGCCACCTTGTGTACAGGTGAGACAATGATTCCCACTGCTTTGATCCTTGGTCTGATCCTGTATGGGCATAGTTTGGTCACAGGTAGGACTAATTCATTCACACTCTTGTTTAAGGCTTTTAACTTTGAAAGGGCAAAAAGGAACCATCAGAATTTAATCTTCATATGAAGGAAAACCTATCCATCTTGTCAATTAGCTCCTCTCTTGTCAGTTTATCCTTCTCTCAGCTTCCTTTTATTTCTAATATTTAAAAGGCAAGTTAAAAAAAAAAAAAAAAGGTAGCATGGCATGTGGAAAGTAGCTCAGGCTTCAAAACAACCCTAGGTTGAATTCCACTACTACCACCTACAAACATGACTATGGGCTTCTCTCTTAACCTCTTTGAGGCTTGGTTTGTGCACCTGTAATGTCAACCTCAAAGTCAAGTTGAAAGGGTTGAAGAAATGATGTATATCATGCACCCTACATGAAACCTCTCACAGAACAGAGATACCCAGTGGTAGGTAGCAGGCTTCCTCTCCGATCTTGGCAGACTCTGATTTTGGGACAGGATTGGCCCTGGATTACAATGGCAAGGCTGACATTACAGCAACCTTCAGGCCAGTGTGCAAACACTCAGATCTGGCCATGTCGGGATGGGATGGGTGTGCTGTGGTACGAATCACTGCCTGGTGAGAGAAGGGCGATCTGTTCTCTAAGTTGTCAAGTTCATCCATGCCTTACCTCCTGGAAACTCACTTCCCTTTTTGTGCTTGGATTCACCTCCTCCAAATGGGATAAAATAATCATCTCCCTCATCATACTGCTATAAAGAATTGTTAAAAACAATTGTCTTAAGTGAATTTTGAGAGAGAAAATGTTAAGCAAGAACTACCAAAGTGTTACAAAAATCAATAAGGAAGCCTGTTTTCAGTTAGCAAGATCCCTAACTAGGAGGGATTAAGCAGCTCTTACCCAAGTGCACATTATATAATTTCATCACAAGCTGAAAGCCAGCATCTCAGCATCCGGCCCTGCACCAACATCTGAAATACGTTTTCCCTTAACCCCCATCAGCCAAGAATAAACACTCTTAATGAAAGTCTCAGGAGGAGGTAAAAAGGAATTTGTTTTTCCAGTTGATTTTAACCATCTTTCCTAGAGTAAGGGGCTGTCCCTGGTGCTGCCTTCTTTATAACACCTCAGTCAAATATGGCCATGGCCACTGCCTCTAGCAAATTCCCTGGGTGCCAAGAATCAGGACCTGAGGACCTGGTACCCGACAAGACGAACAGACACCAGAATGTCTGGGTTCCAATTTACTAACTACTCTTTACTCTTTGGGTGAGCTCACATTTTAAACTTTGCCAAGAGAGACATACCCTTGAACTCTGCAGTTTTGTCATGCGATGTAGAAAGCTTAAAAGAGATCAAACACTTTGTTATTTCAAAACACTAACCGTCTCAGAAAGCTCCTTGGAATTAACATCAATTACTCACTATATGATGAAAGAGCCATGCATACATGAATGCTCTTTTAGCCAGAGGAGTGTTTGCTGGGAATAATGCAAAGAGAATTGGAGAGCCAGATCATTAGTAGGAACATAAAAACAGATCTGAAGATGGGAAATGGTGTTCCCCTGGCAATAGGAGTTATTGAATCCTGAAAAACTCTTGTTTATGGTTTTACCAGGAGCTTGTAACATCATCTAGAAAATAGATTTACAAATGTAATTAAGTAAAGTAAATAGGAAACTGCATGGAAAATTTGGCAGTGAATTATATATATTTTTCTGATTATGTAAGTAATACACATGTTCTTTGTGGAACATATGAAAAATAACAATATGGTCTGTAGAAGAAAATAAAAATCACCCAATTCTACCATCAAAGATAACTGTTTTCTGATATATATATATATATATATATATATATATATATATGCATATATATATAATTTTCTTTTTCCACAAAATTGTATTTATGTTCTATTTGTATTTGTCCTGTGATTTTTGCTTCATGTAATCATATTTTTATATTGTAATATCTGAGTGCCTGGCTTTCTAGGATACCCAATGCAAACATAATATTTCTTTGAAATTAAGAGTTATTTTAAAACATTTATTTGAATTTTCCAGTCTACTCTAAAATATATCCATATATATCCATATATCCAAAATATATCCATATATCATATACATGGATATTTAATACAAAATATGTATTATATAAATATAAAATGTAAAATATATTATAGATAAATAAATATAATATGTAACATAAAATATAATTTTATAAAATAGATACATATATGAAGAATATAAAAATAAAATAAAATACCATAGCTCTACATAAGTGGAAGATGCTATTTCCCTGTACTCTTGAAATTTTAGTTTTATACCACTTAAACACTTCTACTTACCACACGCCTAAGAATTTTTGCCCAATTTTAGACAGCATCTTTAAAATACTCTATGTCATTGGAAAAGGTTCAGTGGTAGTTTTTCCCATACTAAACAAAAAGTTATCAACTCACAGAAGAAAATAAAAATCAATGGGTCTTAGTTTTTCACTTTCAAATTTTCTCCACTACATTTCCCGTGCAGTTTGATCATCTGTTGCCACTTGCTGGCCTGTGAGAAGATGAGTCACCATGAGGCAGACGATGAGCAATAGAATCATTCAGAAATAGGCACCAATGCTGGACATAGAAGTTTCTTTCCACATACTCCTCTGGTTGTTATTTTATATTGCATGTAATAAAGTCATTTTTTCTCCAGGCACAGGCGTGGTGTTTCTAAGTGGAATTAAATCCATCAGTACACCATGACTCACTTCACTGGGTGTCCTGGCGTCCCACTGTGCCACCTGATCTAGACGGACAATCACCATTGTAGGAAACCACCCGGTCCCCTTGGGCATAAGAAAGACACGTGAACTGAAAGATGAAGACACAACTCCCCGACCCAGTAACTTACCATTTACTGTAGGAATGAGCCCAGTCTAGTCAAGGAGCTATTCGTGGAAGTGTCTCCACGTTCCAACTCACCATAGCCCAACATTCCACAGTTAGATCTTCATTCCTTTGGCTTCGACCTACAGAGGTTGTATTGCTTCTCCATATTCAGATACCACAGAGATAAAACCATACACTTTAATTGATCATTTCCAACAGAGTTTGCCAAAGAAGGTTGATCAAGTTGTCTATAACAGTATCCTAGGGTGGGGTAGGGGGGAAAGGGGGAATGATTAATTGGAGATTTCTAAGTCCTACCCCGAGAGATTCTGATTCTGTAGCTCTGTGGTGGGTTCAGGGAATCTGATTTTTAGCAAACCCTCCAGGAGAATCCCATGAACATTAGAATTTGAGAAACAATAATGTACATCTTGAAAATGAATGCAATTATGAATCCTTTCTTGATTGCAGAGGAGATAATTAATGATCTCTGGGGGTAATTCAGTGACTATCACTAAAGTATACAAAGAGGAATCTGGACAGGACACTGAACCAGTCCTGTTTTTCCTGGAGTAGTCATTTATTAACTGCTTTCTCCAAGAGGGTATAATAATTGTGTACTTTGTATAAACGCACTGTGAAAAGAGAAAAACAAATATCTGGGCCTTTGTGTCCCCTTCTGTTCCCGTAGGAAGTGGTTTACACGGCACAAATCAAAGCCTTCCACTGACCTTGAAGTTCTGTCCTTCACTTAGGCACGAGCCCCAGCAGAGAGTTCTGGGTACCAGCTGTTTTTAAGTAGGCTCTGAGGGCACCTACCACAGCAGAGCCCTTTGGTGGAAGAAGCCACTGGACACCTATATTAGTTTCCTGGGGCTACCATAACAAAGTATCAAAAAGTGATTGACTTAAACAATGGAAATTTATTGTCTCAACAGTTCTGGATGTAAGAAGTGTCAACAGGGTTAGTTCCTTCTGAGGCTGTGAGGGGGATTCTGTTCCAGGCCTTTCTCCCAGCTTCTGGTAGCTTCAGACATGCCTTGGCTAGATGGCCATCTTCATTTTGTGTCTTCACATCATCACCCGTCTGTGCCCGTCTGTCTCTGTGTCCAAGTTTCCCCTTTTTCTAAGGACGCCAGTCATATTGGATTAGGGTGCACCCAAATCACCCCACTTTAACTTGATTTCCTTTGTAAAGACTCTATCTCCTAATAAGGTCACACTCAAAGGTCCTGGGGACTTCAACATCTTTGGAGGGGGACACAGTTCAGCCCTGAACACCTCCTCTTTCCCACTGGGCTTGTCTCAGCTATGCTGCTCTGTGCCCTTGCAGGCTGGGGGCAGCAGGCCTAGTTCTGCACCTGGTCTTCCACTTCGCTCTGAGAAGCTGAACAAGCACCTCTCCTCACTCCCCCGCAGCCCCACAAACGATCCAAGCCCATCCTCAGCAATGCATGGGGAGCTAGTAAAGCCAGCTAATCACAGTAGGGTCACAAAAAATTAAAGCTCAACCTGGATGCTTACACCAAGCTAGGGAGTTGACAGGCGAGCCCTGGATGGTCTTTCAGAGTCAAGTTTTACCAGATTTCTCCTCCTTAGTGCGACTTTTATTAAACGCTTCTTAAAAAGTTGCACTATTGTGTCTGAACTTAGAAATAAATTATACCCATGTCTCTGCAGGGATATTTCAACCTTGCCTCTAGGTCTTGCCCAGGAAAAGGTTAAAATTCACAAACAGAATGATTGAAGATTCACTTTTCCCATAGAACAATCTTCAACTAAGAGGACAATAATAGTGACAACAGCAAACCTCCTTAGGATGCTATGATTTCACATTTTTAAAATTTGTTTATACAAAAAAATTGAATTTTCTGCTTGTCACCTCAGAGGATATCAAAAAGAATATGATTATTAGCCCTCAGTAGGAGGTGAAATTTCCCACTTATCTTAAGGAACCTTATTTACTTCCCATGATCCTCACTCATGTCTGGGAATATGGAACCCTCTTCATCCACAGTCTTTCCAGTGGGACCACTTGATGAAGGCACCGGCTCCTTCAACATCACATCCGTACGGGCGCCATGATGGATGTCGTCTGGCGCTGCAGGGCCACTGCTCAACCTCCTGATAGGGAAGGAGGAGGGGGGTGCTCGCCGCTCCAGGGCATTGCTGGAACAGACTTGGCAGCAAGACATTAAGCAACAGAGATTAGGCTTAAGAATCTAATATGCAGCTGTGTGCTTACTGTTATCCAAATATTAGGAAACAATACCCGGACTCAGTGGCATTAGATATGTGCCCAAGGGCACAACTGAAATGCGATGCTCTCCACCTAAGAGGTTTCTCCACTTGAAACACTCTTCGGTTTGCTGGAAAGACTCGTTCCCAGGAAGTCATGCCCATTTAGTCTGCCTGCCAAGTAGTGCTAGACTTCTCATCCAGGCTGTATGTGTGGGTGTGTGCCTGTGTGTGCTTGAGCATGTGCATGCACGTGGCTGGAAGAAGGCAGCCCTGGGTAGAACCTAATTTTATCTGGAAACAATGTTTAGCTATTGTTCTTCTAGATCATACACGTCTAGGAAACAATCAAAACCTTGGTCATAATTAGAAAATAACTAACCCTGAACTCTCTTGTCAGGGTCAAAGTACCTGAGTTGGGCAGGTAGCCCCAAGGGACCCGAGTGTGAAGCATCACTCTGTGTGCCGGCACTGCTCTAGGACATGTTCAGAGTCAAAACAGTGTGGCAAAATCTTCTACAAATCCGGGCAACAAGTTTGGGGTTGGGAATGAGGGGACTACACTAAATATCATCAGAAGCCCATGATGTTGGAGCATAAAGCTGGAGTGATGGCAAAGTGAGAGGACCTAGCTGTTACCATGGACCTTATATCTGGTTTCCCCTTGTTTTGCAGCAAGATGTCCAGCCCTTGGCCACCTTCAGTTATGAATGGAAGCCATTTCTGCAGGATGAAGGGCCTGGCAGCTCTTGGAAAGGGCTCAACCCTTATATTCAGATACTCTGAGGTCAGTCCCAGCTCAGCTGCTCTGTCGGTGGAATCTTGAGATAGTCACATGTCTTTGCTGAGCTTCCTTTTCCTAATCTTCAACCTGGGATAATAAAATCTCCCCCACAGGAGATGAAAGGCTTACACATGTGAAAGTGCCTTGTACGTATTAAGCACATAATTCCCAGTGAGTTTAGCTTTTATCTATTAAGTTTTGAGGTGACCTAGAAAGATACACCTTTAGAAAGCTAGAGAGGGTGGGCATTGTACACTTGTGCATATCTTGAACGTTTCTTGACTGATCATTTCACATTTCATACTTGTATATGAACATGTTTCTCTTTTCACTGAAAATTAATACTTATTTTGTTTATAAAAATATTATAGAAAAACTGGGAAAATACAGAACTTCTAAAGAAACATCACCCAAATCATCCATCTTGAAAATCACCATATGTTGTGATATGTTTCCTCTCGATGTATATTTAACAATTAATTAAGTTTGAGATGTTTCCTTATACCCATAAGATGGGCAAAATTTAAAACATGTAAGAAGCATGCGGGAAAATAGTCCTAGCTCCTTCTGCTGGGTATGTAAATTGTTTCACGTGCATTGGAGAGCAATTTGGCAATATCTGGTAAAGCTGCAGATTGATGGACCATAAGGCCTGGACATTTTCCATATTGGTATATACAATATAGAAACTTTCTGTATGTCCAAGGAGACCAATTCAATTGTGTTCATTGCAGCATTGTTTGCAATAACCCCAAACTGGAAACAATCCACAGGCCTATCAATGGTAGAATGCATAAATAAATTGTGGTAAAGCCACACAATAAAATAATATATCAAAGTAAAATGAATGGGCTCATTCTACATGTACCAGCATGGGTAAAATTTTAAATGTGTAATATCGAGTGAAAAAAGCAAGTTGTATAATTATACTTTTGCAGAGACTGGCCAAATGTACACTAAACCCATTTCGCTTTCCTGGCAGACTACATTTCTCAGCTGCCTTTGTAGTTAAGTAAGGCCATATTTCTGAGCTATGGCCCAGGAGATGTGGATAGAAGGGATGCATGCAGCTTTAGGCCTGTCCCCTAGAAGCTGACATCTAATTTAACCTCTCTAGCCCTCGGTTTCTCCATCTGTAAAATGGGGATAATAATAATAACACCACTCAAAGTGGTTATTTAGAGGATGAGTTAATGAGTTAGTACACGGGAACTGCTTAGCCTAGTACCTTGTATATAATATTCTCATAAATATAACCACAATTGTTATTGTTGCTATTATTATTTTTAGTATTACAGATGATCCCCAACTTATGATGGTTGAACTTAACAGCTTTTGACTTTACAATGGTGTGAAGACAATATGCATTCAGTAAAACCATGCTTCAAATGTTGAATTTTGACCTTTTCCAGGGCTAGTGATACGGGGTATGAGACTCTGTTATGATGCTGGGCAGCTCCCAGGCGGCCACACAATCACGTAGGTAAAAAACCAATAATACTGACATCCATTCTGTACCCAGACAACCGTTCTGTTTTTCCCTTTCAAGACAGTATTCAGTAAATTACATGAGATATTCAACACTTCCCCCCCCCAAAATTTATTTATTTATTTATTTTTAAACATCTTTATTGGAGTATAATTGCTTTACAATGGTGTGTTACTTTCTGCTGTATCACAAAGTTAATCAGCTATACGTATACATACACCCCCATATCTCCTCCCTCTTGCGTCTCCCTCCCACCCTCCCTATCCCACCCCTCTAGGTGGTCACAAAGCACCGAGCTGATCTCCCTGTGCTATGCAGCTGCTTCCCACTAGCTATCTGTTTTACATTTGGTAGTGTATATATGTCCATGCCACTCTCTCACTTCATCCCAGCTTACACTTCCCCCTCCCTGTGTCCTCAAGTCCGTTCTCTACATCTGTGTCTTTATTCCTGTCCTGCCCCTAGGTTCTTCAGAACCTTTTTTTTTTTTTTTTAGATTCCATATATATGTGTTAGCATATGGTATTCGTTTTTCTCTTTCTGACTTACTTCACTCTATATGACAGACTCTAGGTCCATCCACTTTTTATAAAATAGGCTTTGTGGTAGATGATTTTGCCCAACTGTAGGCTATTGTAAGTGTTCTTAGTACATTGAAGTTAGGCTGGGCTAAGCTAAGATGTTTGGTGGGCTAGGTGTATTAAATGTGTTTTCAATTTACAATATTTTCAATTTACATTGGGTTTATTGGGACGTAACCCCATCTTAAGTAAAGGGAAGATTTGTATTTATTCATTTTATTTATTTATTTAGTACTGCTGCTGCTGCTACTGCTACTTTATGGAAGGAAGGGAATGTGAGTAGAATATTATTCCATGTCCATGATTTCACCCACCGGAATCCCTTAGGGAATATATCATTATTATTTTGCCTTACAGATGAGGACCCTGACTTGCAGAGCAACTCACTAACTAGTAAGGAATAGAACTAGTATATGAACACAGGTTATTCTTCCAAATAACACAAATCACCTCTTTCAACTATCCTGTGGGTCTAAAGGATTCCACATGAGCATAAGTTGAGTTGAAGATTTTGTGTGTACCTTTCATTTACTAATTTATAACATGCGGCATTGTAAAAAGTTTTCTTACCATGCTAGTTATTATGAGTTTATTTTCAAATAAAATTACTGATAATATTGCAAAGGGAAAATAGAATAGTAGCAAGAGAAAAGATTGACTGTAAAAGTGCCTTGGATGGTAATAACAAGATGCCATTCAGCTCTTGTGGTTGCTTCAATGGTGAAAGAAAAGTCCTAAAATAAGAGAGATTCTTTGACATGCACCTTGGAGCACATGTCAAATTGTCGTCAGAGAAGAGAGCAGAGTCTAAATTCTAGACCTGCCCCACAGGAGAGGTCACTAAACACATCGAAGTTCTTTCCAAACACTTGGCATGGTGAGATAAACAGTTTTTCCCATTAGTTTTTAAACTCATGTTGGTGGGAATGTAAATTGATACAGCCACTATGGAGAACAGTATGGAGGTTCCTTAAAAAACTACAAATAGAACTACCATACGACCCAGCAATCCCACTACTGGGCATATACCCTGAGAAAACCATAGGTCAAAAAGAGTCATGTACCAAAATGTTCATTGCAGCTCTATTTACAATAGCCAGGACATGGAAGCAACCTAAATGTCCATCGACAGATGAATGGATAAAGAAGATGTGGCACATATATACAATGGAATATTACTCAGCCATAAAAAGAAATGAAATGGAGGTATTTGTAATGAGGTGGATGGAGTTAGAGTCTGTCATACAGAGTGAAGTAAGTCAGAAAGAGAAAAACAAATACAGTATGCTAACACATATATACGGAATCTAAGGGAAAAAAAAAAAAAAAAAAAGCCCATGAAGAACCTAGTGGCAAGACGGGAATAAAGACACAGACCTACTAGAGAATGGACTTGAGGATACGGGGAGGGGGTGGGGTGAGATGTGACAGGGTAAGAGAGTGTCATGGACATATATACACTACCAAATGTAAAATAGATAACTAGTGGGAAGCAGCTGCATAGCACAGGGAGATCAGCTCGGTGCTTTGTGACCACCTAGAGGGGTGGGATGGGGAGGGTGGGAGGGAGGGAGAGGCAAGAGGGAAGAGAAATGGGAACATATTGTATATGTATAACTGATTCACTTTGTTATAAAGCAGAAGCTAACACACCATTGTAAGGCAATTATACTTCAATAAAGATGTTTAAAATAAATAAATAAATAAAAAAGAATAAAATATAACTTCTAATTAATTTATGTGCATGTTATAAAAATGTTATTTTATGTAAAAACTTCTTTGTTTTTAGAAGTGTATTGAGCATGTTCAATCAAAATAGGAGACTTCAGGGTATAATACAGTCATTTCCAACAAATGGCTCAAACATTAAGGACATTCTAGTATAAAGTAATTTTCAAGAGTCAGGGGCAAAATGTGAAATAGAAGGAAAATATAATAAGTTTTCATAAAGACATTTATTCAATTTACATTGAATACTGTAAATTATTCATTACATTATGAATGTAATGGGGGGCAGATTTGGGGGGTATTTTGGTGTTAAAAATATTCTTTTCACTGAGATGATATTGATTATTCTTTCTTCAATTATTATTTCATTATTTGGGCTTTCGTTTTTGTTTCCCTGTACTACCTTCTTTGTAGTTAGGTCTGATCTTTTTCTAACTTTTCACACTAACTGCTTAGCTCATTAATTTTGACTTTCTTTTTTTCCCCCCCCTAATGTATATGATATATATTCCTATATATTTCCTCTTAAACACTGTTACATTTGAGGGTATGGTATTTTTTTTTTAAACATCTTTATTGAAGTATAATTGCCTTACAATGGTGTGTTAACTTCTGCTTTATAACAAAGTGAATCAGTTATACATATACAATATGTTCCCATTTCTCTTCCCTCTTGCCTCTCCCTCCCTCCCACCCTCCCCATCCCACCCCTCTAGGTGGTCACAAAGCACCGAGCTGATCTCCCTGTGCTATGCGGCTGCTTCCCACTAGTTATCTATTTTACATTTGGTAGTGTATATATGTCCATGACACTCTCTTACCCTGTCACATCTCACCCCACCCCCTCCCCATATCTTCAAGTCCATTCTCTAGTAGGTCTGTGTCTTTATTCCCGTCTTGCCACTAGGTTCTTCATGGCCTTTTTTTTTTTTTCCTTAGATTCCGTATATATGTGTTAGCATACTGTATTTGTTTTTCTCTTTCTGACTTACTTCACTCTGTATGACAGACTCTAACTCCATCCACCTCATTACAAATACCTCCATTTCATTTCTTTTTATGGCTGAGTAATATTCCATTGTATATATGTGCCACATCTTCTTTATCCATTCATCTGTCGATGGACATTTAGGTTGCTTCCATGTCCTGGCTATTGTAAATAGAGCTGCAATGAACATTTTGGTACATGACTCTTTTTGACCTACGGTTTTCTCAGGGTATATGCCCAGTAGTGGGATTGCTGGGTCGTATGGTAGTTCTATTTGTAGTTTTTTAAGGAACCTCCATACTGTTCTCCATAGTGGCTGTATCAATTTACATTCCCACCAACAGTGCAAGAGTGCTCCCTTTTCTCCACACCCTCTCCAGCATTTATTGTTTCTAGATTTTTTGATGATGGCCATTCTGATCGGTGTGAGATGATATCTCATTGTAGTTTTGATTTGCATTTCTCTAATGATTAATGATGTTGAGCATTCTTTCATGTGTCTGTAGGCCATCTGTATATCTTCTTTGGAGAAATGTCTATTTAGGTCTTCTGCCCATTTTTGGATTGGGTTGTTGGTTTTTTTGTTATTGAGCTGCATGAGCTGCTTGTAAATCTTGGAGATTAATCCTTTGTCAGTTGCTTCATTTGCAAATATTTTCTCCCATTCTGATGGTTGTCTTTTGGTCTTGTTTATGGTTTCCTTTGCTGTGCAAAAGCTTTTAAGTTTCATGAGGTCCCATTTGTTTATTTGTGTTCTTATTTCCATTTCTCTGGGAGCTGGGTCAAAAAGAATCTTGCTGTGATGTATGTCATAGAGTGTTCTGCCTATGTTTTCCTCTAAGAGTTTGATAGTGTCTGGCCTTACACTTAGGTCTTTAATCCATTTTGAGTTTATTTTTGTGCATGGTGTCAGGGAGTGTTCTAATTTCATACTGTTACATGTACCTGTCCAATTTTCCCAGCACCACTTATTGAAGAGGCTGTCTTTTCTCCACTGTATATGCTTGCCTCCTTTATCAAAGATAAGGTGACCATATGTGTGTGGGTTTATCTCTGGGCTTTCTATCCTGTTCCATTGATCTATATTTCTGTTTTTGTGCCAGTACCAAACTGTCTTGATTACTGTAGCTTTGTAATATAGTCTGAAGTCAGGGAGCCTGATTCCCCCAGCTCCATTTTTCGTTCTCAAGATTGCTTTGGCTATTCGGGGTCTTTTGTGTTTCCATACAAATTGTGAAATTTTTTGTTCTAGTTCTGTGAAAAATGCCAGTGGTAGTTTGATAGGGATTGCATTGAATCTGTAGATTGCTTTGGGTAGTAGAGTCATTTTCACAATGTTGATTCTTCCAATCCAGGAACATGGTATATCTCTCCATCTATTTGTATCATCTTTAATTTCTTTCATCAGTGTCTTATAATTTTCTGCATACAGGTCTTTTGTCTCCTTAGGTAGGTTTATTCCTAGATATTTTATTCTTTTTGTTGCAATGGTAAACGGGAGTGTTTTCTTAATTTCACTTTCAGATTTTTCGTCATTAGTGTATAGAAATGCAAGAGATTTCTGTGCATTAATTTTGTATCCTGCTACTTTACCAAATTCATTGATTAGCTCTAGGAGTTTTCTGGTAGCATCTTTAGGATTCTCTATGTATAGTATCATGTCATCTGCAAATAGTGAGAGCGTTACTTCTTCTTTTCCGATTTGGATTCCTTTTATTTCTTTTTCTTCTCTGATTGCTGTGGCTAACACTTCCAAAACTATGTTGAATAATAGTGGTGAGAGTGGGCAACCTTGTCTTGTTCCTGATCTTAGTGGAAATGGTTTCAGTTTTTCACCATTGAGGACAATGTTGGCTGTGGGTTTGTCATATATGGCCTTTATTATGTTGAGGAAAGTTCCCTCTATGCCTACTTTCTGCAGGGCTTTTATCATAAATGGGTGTTGAATTTTGTCGAAAGCTTTCTCTGCATCTATTGAGATGATCATATGGTTTTTCTCCTTCAATTTGTTAATATGGTGTATCACATTGATTGATTTACGTATATTGAAGAATCCTTGCATTCCTGGGATAAACCCCACTTGATCATGGTGTATGATCCTTTTAATGTGCTGTTGGATTCTGTTTGCTAGTATTTTGTTGAGGATTTTTGCATCTATGTTCATCAGTGATATTGGCCTGTAGTTTTCTTTCTTTGTGACATCTTTGTCTGGTTTTGGTATCAGGGTGATGGTGGCCTCGTAGAATGAGTTTGGGAGTGTTCCTCCCTCTGCAATATTTTGGAAGAGTTTGAGAAGGATAGGTGTTAGCTCTTCTCTAAATGTTTGATTGAATTCACCTGTGAAGCCATCTGGTCCTGGGCTTTTGTTTGTTGGAAGGTTTTTAATCACAGTTTCAATTTCAGTGCTTGTGATTGGTCTGTTCATATTTTCTATTTCTTCCTGGTTCAGTCTCGGCAGTTTGTGCATTTCTAAGAATCTGTCCATTTCTTCCAGGTTGTCCATTTTATTGGCATAGAGTTGCTTGTAGTAATCTCTCATGATCTTTTGTATTTCTGCAGTGTCAGTGGTTACTTCTCCTTTTTCATTTCTAATTCTATTGATTTGAGTCTTCTCCCTTTTTCTCTTGATGAGTCTGGCTAATGGTTTATCAATTTTGTTTATCTTCTCAAAGAACCAGCTTTTAGTTTCATTGATTTTTGCTATTGTTTCCTTCATTTCTTTTTCATTTATTTCTGACCTGATCTTTATAATTTCTTTCCTTCTGCTAGCTTTGGGTTTTTTTTGTTCTTCTTTCTCTAATTGCTTTAGGTGCAAGGTTAGGTTGTTTATTCGAGATGTTTCCTGTTTCTTGAGGTAGGCTTGTATTGCTATAAACTTCCCTCTTAGCACTGCTTTTGCTGCGTCCTATAGGTTTTGGGTCGTCGTGTCTCCATTGTCATTTGTTTCTAGGTATTTTTTGATTTCCCCTTTGATTTCTTCAGTGATCACTTCGTTATTAAGTAGTGTATTGTGTAGCCTCCATGTGTTTGTATTTTTTACAGATCTTTTCCTGTAATTGATATCTAGTCTCATAGCGTTGTGGTCGGAAAAGATACTTGATACGATTTCAATTTTCTTAAATTTACCAAGGCTTCATTTGTGACCCAAGATATGATCTATCCTGGAGAATGTTCCATGAGCACTTGAGAAAAATGTGTATTCTGTTGTTTTTGGGTGGAGTGTCCTATAAATATCAATTAAGTCCATCTTGTTTAATGTATCATTTAAAGCTTGTGTTTCCTTATTTATTTTCATTTTGGATGATCTGTCCATTGGTGAAAGTGGGGTGTTAAAGTCCCCTACTATGATTGTGTTGCTGTCGATTTCCCCTTTTATGGCTGTTAGTATTTGCCTTATGTATTGAGGTGCTCCTATGTTGGGTGCATAAATATTTACAATTGTTATACCTTCCTCTTGGATTGATCCCTTGATCATTATATAGTGTCCTTCTTTGTCTCTTGTAATAGTCTTTATTTTAAAGTTTATTTTGTCTGATATGAGAATTGCTACTGCAGCTTTCTTTTGATTTCCATTTGCATGGAATATCTTTTTCCATCCCCTCACTTTCAGTCTGTATGTGTCTCTAGGTCTGAAGTGGGTCTCTTGTAGACAGCATATATATGGGTCTTGTTTTTGTATCCATTCAGCCAGCCTGTGTCTTTTGGTGGGAGCATTTAATCCATTTACATTCAAGGTAATTATCGATATGTATGTTCCTATTCCCATTTTCTTAAATGTTTTGGGTTTGTTATTGTAGGTGTTTTCCTTCTCTTGTGTTTCTTGCCTAGAGAAGTTCCTTTAGCATTTGTTGTAAAGCTGGTTTGGTGGTGCTGAACTCTCTCAGCTTTTGCTTGTCTGTAAAGGTTTTAATTTCTCCATCACATCTGAATGAGATCCTTGCTGGGTAGAGTAATCTTGGTTGTAGGTTTTTCTCCTTCATCACTTTAAGTATATCCTGCCCCTGCCTTCTGGCTTGCAGAGTTTCTGCTGAAAGATCAGATGTTAACCTTATGGGGATTCCCTTGTGTGTTATTTGTTGTTTTTCCCTTGCTGCTTTTAATATGTTTTCTTTATATTTAATTTTTGACAGTTTGATTAATATGTGTCTTGGCGTGTTTCTCCTTGGGTTTATCCTATATGGGACTCTCTGTGCTTCCAGGACTTGATTAACTATTTCCTTTCCCATATTAGGGAAGTTTTCAACTATAATCTCTTCAAATATTTTCTCAGTCCCTTTCTTTTTCTCTTCTTCTTCTGGGACCCCTATAATTCGAATGTTGGTGCGTTTAATGTTGTCCCAGAGGTCTCTGAGACTGTCCTCAGTTCTTTTCATTCTTTTTTCTTTATCCTGCTCTGCAGTAGTTATTTCCACCATTTTATCTTCCAGGTCACTTATCCTTTCTTCTGCCTCAGTTATTCTGCTATTGATCCCATCTAGAGTATTTTTAATTTCATTTATTGTGTTTTTCATCATTGCTTGGTTCCTCTTTAGTTCTTCTACGTCCTTGTTAAATGTTTCTTGCATTTTGTCTATTCTATTTCCAAGATTTTGGATCATCCTTACTATCATTATTCTGAATTCTTTTTCAGGTAGACTACCTATTTCCTCTTCATTTGTTAAGTCTAGTGTGTTTTGACCCTGCTCCTTCATCTGCTGTGTGTTTTTCTGTCATCTCATTTTGCTTATCTTACTGTGTTTGGGGTCTCCTTATCACAGGTTGCAGGTTCGTAGTTCCCGTTGTTTTTGGTATCTGTCCCCAGTGGCTAAGGTTGGTTCAGTGGGTTGTGTAGGCTTCCTGGTGGAGGGAACTAGTGCCTGAGCTCTGGTGGATGAGGCTGGATCTTGTCTTTCTGGTGGGCACGTCCACATCTGGTGGTGTATTTTGGGGTGTCTGTGTCCTTATTATGATTTTAGGCAGCCTCTCTGCTAATGGATGGGGCTGTGTTCCTGTCTTGCTAGTTGTTTGGCATAGGGTGTTCAGCACTGTAGCTTGCTGGTCATTGAGCGATGCTGGGTCTTGATGTTGAGATGAAGATCTCTGAGAGATTTTTGCCGTTTGGTATTACGTGGAGCTGGGAGGTCTCTTGTGGACCAGTGTCCTGAAGTTGGCTCTCCCACCTCCGAGGTACGGCCCTGATGCCTGGCTGAAGCACCAAGAGCCTTTCGTCCACACGGCTCAGAGTAAAAGGGAGAAAAAATAGAAAGAAAGAAAGAAAGAAAGAGGCTATAATATAGTGAAGTAAAATAAAGCTATTATAAAGCAAAGCTATACAGACAAAATCTCCCCCAGAAGCATATACATATACACTCACAAAAAAAAAGGAAAAGGGGAAAAATTAATATATCCTGCTCCCAAAGTCCACCTCCTGAATTTGGGATGATTCGTTGTCTATTCAGGTATTCAACAGATGCAGGCACATCAAGTTGTTTGTGGAGTTTTAATCCGCTGCTTCTGAGGCTGCTGGGAGAGATTTCCCCTCCTCCTCTCTGTTCGCACAGCTCCTGGGGATCAGCTTTGGATTTGGACCCGCCTCTGCGTGTAGGTCGCCTGAGGGCGTCTGTTCCCCGCCCAGACAGGACGGGGTTAAAGGAGCAGCTGCTTCGGGGGCTCTGGCTCACCCAGGCCGCGGGGAGGGAGGGGTACAGAGGAGGCGGGGCGAGCCTGCGGCGTCAGAGGCCGGCGTGACGTTGCACCAGCCTGAGGCGCGCAGTGCGTTCTCCCGGGAAAGTTGTCCCCGGATCACGGGACGCTGGCAGTGGCGGGCTGCACGGGCTCCCGGGAGGGGCGGTGTGGAGAGTGACCTGTGCTCGCACACAGGCTTTTTGGAGGCGGCAGCAGCAGCCCCAGCGTCTCACGCCCGTCTCTGGGGTCCGCGCTGATCGCCGCGGCTCGCGCCAGTCTCTGGAGTTCGTTTAGGCGGCGCTCTGAATCCCCTTTCCTTGCGCGCCGCGAAACAAAGAGGCAAGAAAAAGTCTCTTGCCTCTTAGGCAGCTGCAGAACTTTTCCTGGTCTCCCTCCCAGCCAGCTGTGGTGCACCAACCCCTTCAGGCTGTGTTCACGCTGCCAGCCCCAGTCCTCTCCCTGCGATCCGACAGAAGCCCGAGCCTCCGCTCCCAGCCCCGCCCGCCCCGGCGGGGGAGCAGACAAGCCTCCTGGGCTGGTGAGCGCTGCTCGGCGCCGCCGAGCCTCTGTGCGGGAATCTCTCCGTTTTTCCCTCTGCGCCCCTGTTGCTGTGGGATCTGCGCTGAAAACCGCGGCTCGCGCCTGTCTCTGAAGTTCGTTTAGGCGGTGCTCTGAATCCCCTCTCCTCGCGCACCAGGAAATAGGGAAGAAAAAGTCTCTTGCCTCTTCGGCAGCAGCAGACTTTTTCCCGGACTCCCTCCCGGCTAGCTGTGGTGCACTAACCCCTTCAGGCTGTGTTCACGCCGCCAACCCCAGTCCTCTCCCTGCGATCCGACAGAAGCCCGAGCCTCAGCTCCCAGCCCCGCCCGCCCCGGCGGCTGAGCAGACAAGCCTCTCGGGCTGGTGAGTGCTGGTCAGCGCCGAGCCTCCGTGCGGGAAGTGCGGGAATCTCTCCGCTTTGCCCTCCACACCCCTGTGGCTGCACTCTCCTCCGTGGCTCCGAAGCTTCCCCCCTCTGCCACCCGCAGTCTCTGCCCGCGAAGGGGCTTCCTAGTGCGTGGAAACCTTTCCTCCTTCACGGCTCCCTCCCACTGGTGCAGGTGCCGTCCCTATTCTTTTGTCTCTGTTATTTCTTTTTTCTTTTGCCCTACCCAAGTACGGGGGGAGTTTCTTGCCTTTTGGGAGGTTGGACGTTTTCTGCCAGCGTTCAGTGGGTGTTCTGTAGGAGCAGTTCCATGTGTAGATGCATTTCTACTGTATCTGTGGGAAGGAAGGTGATCTCCGCGTCTTACTCTTCCGCCATCTTCTCTCCTCTCCTATTTTTCTTTTCATTTCTTTCTAACAGTCTTCCATTTTGACCTGTTCTATGACCTATGTTCTATGACCTATGTTTATTAGAAGTGTTTTTAAACTTTCAAAATGTTTTAAAACATATGTTTTAAATTAACTTTAAATTGTCATTTTCTATTTTTTGGAATACTGTGCCAAAAGAACATGGCCCCATGATACATAAGTATTTTGATATTTTAAAGGTTTGCTTTGTGGCTTATTAAGAGGTTAATTTTTGTGTGTTCCATGGGTGCATAAAAACAATGTATGTTGTCCAGTGATGAGATAAGGGTTCCATAAATGCTAATTAGATCAAGGTTTTCAGTTTTCTCACTTAAAAGTTCTACACACCTAATACTTTTTCTATTTGATCTGTTCTTCTGAGATAGATGTGTTAAATTTTTCAATTCTTATTGTAGATTTTAAAATTTTACCTGATAATTTTCTCATCTTTGCTGCATTCATTTTTAGGCTACATAGTTAGATACACATAATTTCAGAATTTTTATATATTTTTATTGAATTATTCCTCTTTTATGATGTGGTGACCCTTTTTATCTCTAATAATGGTTTTTTGGTTTTTTTTTTTACCTTAAAGCCTATTTTTTCTAATATTAATAATAATGATATCAGTTTTCTTCTGTCTTTGCTTACTTTTTTTTTTTTTCATTCTATTGTATGATGGGTGGGGGACCATATTTAGTGCCATGTCAAATGAGTTTCTTAAATTTTTATTTATTTATTTATTTTATTTATGGCTGTGTTGGGTCTTCGTTTCCGTGCGAGGACTTTCTCTAGCTGTGGCGAGCGGGGGCCACTCTTCATCGCGGTGCGCGGGCCTCTCACTATCACGGCCTCTCTTGTTGCGGAGCACAGGCTCCAGACGCGCAGGCTCAGCAATTGTGGCTCACGGGACCAGTTGCTCCGCTGCATGTGGGATCTTCCCAAACCAGGGCTTGAACCTGTGTCCCCTGCATTGGCAGGCAGGTTCTCCACCACTGCTCCACCAGGGAAGCCCAACTTTTTAAAAACTTAAACAACATATAACTGGATTTTTTAAAAATCCAATTTGAAAATTCCAGTCTTTTAATTAACAAGCACAGTCCATTGTAATCAGTCACTAAGAAAATTAATTTGTACCATATTATTTTCAGTTTTATATATACTATGTATTTTTTGCTTCTTTTCTTCTCCTCTCCTGCTTTATTTTCTTTTATAAATTGTTTTTTTATAAATTCTCTTTTCCCAGTCTTTCCTAAGTTATATATTGTGCTTCTGTTCTTTTTTTTTTTTTTAATATTATTATACCACTCTTTTTTTTTCCTTTGGGTTTATTTATTTATTTATTGCTGTGTTGGGTCTTCGTTTCTGTGCAAGGGCTCTCTCCAGTTGCGGCAAGTGGGGGCCACTCTTCATCGCGGTGCGCAGGCCTCTCACCATCGCGGCCTCTCTTGTTGCGGAGCACAGGCTCCAGACGCGCAGGCTCAGCAATTGCGGCTCATGGGCCCAGCCGCTCCGCGGCACGCGGGATCCTCCCAGACCAGGGCTCGAACCCGTGTCCCCTGCATTGGCAGGCAGATGCTCTGCCACTGCGCCACCAGGGAAGCCCTGTGCTTCTGTTCTTTAACTGATGATGCTTAAATATTTAGTATGCATACGTAACTTGAGTCTAATATTAACAAGTATCTCAGCCATTCTCATGAACTATACAAACATATGAGTTTGCTTGAAGGCCAATCACTCCCTCTCACCTTATAGACTATAGTTATCCACTAGTTTAATTGAACCTCACTTTTTACGTTTTATATTTAGTTGCAAATTTTTTAATGGTCCCTAAATCAGTTGTAGTTATATGTGTATTCAATTAAGTTTGCAGTTCTTACATTTTGCATAAATCAAAATGTTGTTATTTCATCCTTACTCTCAAATAATAGCTCAGTTGTATGTAAAATTCTATATTAATATTTTGCCCTCAGCACTTTATATTATTTCCTTATCTTCTGGTCTCTATTATTGCTTTTGATAACTCTGTTTTATGCTAATCATTGTTCCCTTGTACTTGACCTTTCTCTCTGATACTTTTTAATATGTCATCTTTGTTTTAATATTCTGTGGATTCACTATAATGTGTCCAGATGTGGATTTAAATTCATATCTTCCTACCCAGGACTCAGTATACCTTTTGAATCTGAGTATCCTGTCTTTGAACAGCCCTGCAAAATTCTCAATAATTATCTCCTTGAGTGTTGTTTCTTCCTCATTTTTCCTATTTTACTTCTGGGACATCTATAAGAAATATGTTAAAGTTATTTATTCTTGCATATTTTCCATCTCTGTATCTCTCTTTCTGTATCTTTATCTCTTTATGGCACAGAGGAGGGATAAATTGGGAGATTGGGATTGACATATACATACTACTATATATGAAATAGATAACCAATAAGGACCTACTGTACAGCACAGGGAACTCTACTCAGTGCTATGTAATTGCCTATATGGGAAAAGAATCTAAAAAAAAAGAGTGGATATATGTATATGCACAACTGATTCACTTTACTGTACAACAGAAATTAACACAACATTGTAAATCATCTATACTCCAATAGAATTTTTTTTTGTTTTTTAATTTTTGACTGTGTTGGGTCTTCATTTCTGTGCGAGGGCTTTCTCTAATTGCGGCAAGCGGGGGCCACTCTTCATCGCGGTGCGTGGGCCTCTCACTATCGTGGCCTCTCTTGTTGCGGAGCACAGGCTCCAGACGTGCAGGCTCAGTAGTTGTGGCTCACGAGCTCTAGAGCGCAGGCTCAGTAGTTGTGATGCACGGGCTTAGTTGTTCCGCGGCATGTGGGATCTTCCCAGACCAGGGCTCGAACCTGTGTCCCCTGCATTGTCAGGCAGATTCTCAACCACTGTGCCACCAGGGAAGCCCCTAATAGAAATTTTTTTTAAAAAGAAATGAATATATGACAATGAGTATTACTATTCAGTGATAATGTGTTCATGAGTCTGTGTGTGTAAAACCCAGATATTTTCTCATTGCATTGGATGATGGCTTTCCTTGTTCTTTTTTGGTTTTGTTTTTGTTTTTTTTTATTGCCAAAACTCTTTGTGAGAGAAAGTGGTATGTCCCCTTTTATCAGTGACTGGTTCAACTCCCTCTTGACTTGTCACATTTTTCTCATTTTTTCTCTAAGAGTCACAGTTCTGATTCTGCTCTCTCCTGGGGTTTCAATATAGTTAATTTTTCTCACTCATTACATTTTAGCTTTTGTGTTAAATAGTGGTAGAATAAATCACAGGCCTTCTTGCTTTACTTGGAAATCAAATTTTGTGTTTTCCAATCAATCACTGGAGTTTTTGTTGAGCTCCTTGAATATAGATTGAGAAACTCGCTGACTAATTTACCAAAAATGAGTAAATTCGAGAGAAATATTTTTATTTAAATCCCCATAGAATCTTTTTTATTTTCTTACTTTGCATAAGCATTAATAGTATTCATTCTATTATCAATCCAATATTGGTAAAAGATGCAGGCATTTTTACTTTTCTAAATATTTTCTTATTTAGGGGGACTCTTTATTAAATGGGTAGCAAGCAAATTTAATATTTTTTGACACTCACTAAAGTTACAATACCAATTATGCTAACTAAATAGAAACATAGTGCAGGCCCTAATCCATGGAAAGTTATAATTGCACTTAGACCATTTTCCTAACTGGGTTTCCCTTGAGCTCCAGGATATAAGCTGAAAGTAACAAAAATAATCTATTCTTTAGTTTTATTGTGAGTAATAAGGGGCAAATGGTTAAGCTTCTAGAAATATAAAGTGTTAAAAGCTGAAGTCTTCAGATGTTGTCCAATTACTGCTATTAAACACTGTGTATGGTGGTTCTCAACCAGGAGCTATTTTCCCCCCCTCCCCCAAGGAACGTATGTCAATGTCCAGAGACCGTTTGGGTGGTTATACCCAGGGGAAGGGATGTTACTGCATTTGGGGAGTAGAGGCCAGGGATGCAGCTAAACACCCTACAATGCACAGGACAGAGGGATGCCTCGTGCCCACACCCCGCTGCAGCATCAAATGATGTGGCCCAAAATATCAAAAGTGACAACATTAATGAACGTTACTGTATTAAATGATTTTTCTAAAGAGACTAAAACCTTATACTACATGACTGGCTCATAAGTCTGTTAAATTTTTAACACCTTTATTGAGATGTAATTCACATATCAAACAATTCACACATTTGGAGTGTCCAATTTAATGGTTTCTGTTTGTTCATAGAATTGTGCAATCACCGCAACCAATTTTACATTTTCATCATCCCAAAAAGAAGGCCCATACACTTTAGTCATAATCTCCCCGCCCTTCCCCTACCCCCTCCCTAAGCCCTAGGCAATCACTAATCTACTCTCTATCATCTCTATAGATATGCCTGTTCTGTATAATTCATATAAATGGAATTATACAATATGTGACCTTTTGTGTCTGGCTTCATTCACTTAGCATAACGTTTTCAGGGTTCTTCCATATCATGGCATGTTTCAGTACTTCATTCCTTTTCATTGATGAATAATACGGTATGTAAATAAACTGTCTTATTTATGCATTCATCAGTAGATGGGCATTTGGGTTATTTCCACTTCGGGGCTATTTTGAATTGTGCTGTTATGAATATTCATGTATAAGTTTTTGTGTGAATGTATGTTTTCATTTCTCTTGGGTATATATCCAGGAAAAGAATTACTAGATCATACAACTCCATGTTTCACAGTTTGAAGAACTGCCAAAGTAGCGCAACCATTTTACATTACCACCACTAATGTATGAACATTTCAATTTCTCCACATCCTTATAATTTATCACTATCTGTCTTTCATTATTATTATTCTAGTGGGTGTGAAGTAGTATCTCATTGTGGTTTTGATTTGCATTTCCCCAATGGCTAATGATGCTGAACATCTTTTCATGTATTTATTAACCAGTTCTTAGAAGAAATGTCTATTCAGATCAACCATCCATTTTAAATTCAGTTATGTATATTTTTATTACTGAGTTGTTAAAAATTCTTTATATAGACACAAGTTCCTTATCAGATATACAATTTGCAAATATTTTTCTCTCATTCTGTGGGTTGTCTTTTCACTTTCTTGATGGTATCATTTTTTATTTATTTATTTATTTATTTATTTATTTATTTATTTATTTTTGGCTGCATTGGGTCTTCGTTGCTCTGCACGGGTTTATTCTAGTTGCGGCGAGCAGGGTCTACTCTTCGTTGCAGTGTGCAGGCTTCTCACTGCAGTGGCTTCTCTTGTTGTGGAGCATGGGCTCTAGGCATGCGGGCTTCAGTAGTTGTGGCACGTGGGCTCAGTAGTTGTGGCACACAGGCTTAGTTGCTCCGCAGCATGTAGGATCTTCCCAGACCAGGGCTCAAACCCGTGTCCCCTGCATTGTCAGGCAGATTCTTAACCACTGTACCACCAGGGAAGTCCTTGATGGTATCATTTGAGGCACAAAAGTTTTTAATTTTGATAAGTTCCAATTAATCTATTTTTTTCTTTTGTCACTTGCATTTTTAAAATGTTATATCTAAGGCTTTGCCTAACTTTACACCTAACAAAGGTTTCCTTCTATATTTTCTCTCAAGAGTTTTATAGTTTTAGCTCTTACATTTAGGTCTATGATCTATTTTGAGCTAATTTTTGTATAGTGTAAGGAAGGCATCCAACTTCATTCTTCTGCATGTGGATATTCAATTGTTACACCACCATTTGTTGAAAAGACTATGTCCCCATGGAATTGTCTTGGCATCCTTGTTGAAATTAATTGACCATAAATATGAGGGCTGACTTTTGGACTCTCAATTCTGTTCTATTGATCTATGTCTGTCCTTATGCTAGTACAACAGTGTCTATTAGTCTTGTAATAAGTTTTGAAATTAAGAAGTGTGAGTTCTTCAACTTTGTTCTTATTCAAGATTGTTTTAGGGACTTCCCTGGTGGTCCAGTGGTAAAGAATCCGCCTTCCAATGCAGGGGACGTGGGTTTGATCCCTGGTCGAGGAACTAAGATCCCACATGTGGCAGGGCAACTAGGCCTGTGTGCCACAACTACTGAGCATGTGGGCCATAACTAGAGAGGCTGAATGCCACAAACAACAGAGCCCATGCACTCTGGAGCACATGCTACACAACTAGAGAGAAGCCTGTGCTCCACAACGAATAGCCTGCACTGCAACGAAAGATCCCGTGTGCTGCAACTAAGACCCAACACAGCCAAAAAAATAATAAAATAAATGAAAAAGAAAAAACATTGTTTTGGCTCTTCTGGGTCTTTTGACTTTCCATATGAATTTTGGAATCACCTTGTTAATTTCTGAAAAACAACCAGCTGGGATTTTGATAGATACTGTGTTGAATCTGTAGATCAGTTTGAGGGATAGCACTATTTTAACAATATCAAGCCTTTCAGTCCAAGAACGTGGAATGTCTTGCCATTTATTTTGGTCTTCTTTAATTCCTTTCAAAAAAGTCTTAAAGTTTTCAGTGTACAAGTCTTATACTACTTTTGTTAAATTTATTCCTAAGTTTTTATTCTTTTTGGATGCTATTGTAAATGGAATTGTTTTCTTAATTTCATTTTCAGATTGCTAGCATATAGCAATACAAAACTGATTTTTTAAATTGATCTTGTATCCTACAATCTTGCAGAACTAACTTATTTTAATTTTTTTAGTGGATTCCTTTGGATTTTCTATATACAAGAGCATGCCATATATAGAGATGGTTTTCTTTCTTCCTTTACAATCTGGATGGTTTTATTTATTTCGTTTGTCTTTTTAAAAAATATTTATTTATTTATTTGTTTGTTTGTTTATTTTGGCTGTGCCAGGTCTTAGTTGCAGCACATGGGATCTTTAGTTGTGGCATGCGGACTCTTAGTTGCAGCATGTGGACTACTTAGTTGCAGCTTGTGGGCTTCTTAGTTGTGGCATGCATGCAGGATCTAGTTCCCCGACCAGGGATTTTGTCTGCCTAATTTCCAAAGCTATGCTCTCTAGTATAATGTCAAATAGAAGTGATGAGAGTGGACCTGTTTGTATTTTGCCTTATCTTGGAGAAGAAACATTCAATTTTTCGTTATTAAGTGTGTTGTTATCTGCGAGCTTTTTATAACTACCCTTTATGAAGTTGAAAACATTTCCTTCTATTCCTAGTTTATTGAGTGTTTTTATCATGAATGGGTGTTGGCTTTTAGCAAATGTTTTTATGCTCTAGTGAGATAATCATGTAGTTTTTGTCCTTTATTCTATTGACATGGTATATAAGAGTGATTGATTGTTAGATGTTAAACCAGCCTTACATTCTTGGGATATTTCCCACTCGGTCATAGTGAATAATCCTTCTTATATGTTGCTGGATTCAGCTGACTATTATCTTGATGGGGATTTTTTTTGTGTCTATGTTCATAAAAGACATTGGTTTGTAGTTTTGAGAGTTTTCTTATGATGTATTTGTTTGATTTTTGTGTCTTTGTAACAATGGTCGCACAAAATGATTTGGAAATTGTTTCCTCCTCTTCTATTTTTTCAAATAATTCCTGAAGAGCCACTATTATTTTTTTTTTAATGCTTGGCAAATGCACTAGTGAAGTTATCTGGGTCAGGGCTTTTCTCTGTGGGAAGTTTTAAAATTAGTCATTCAATATTTTTATTTTTATAGGCCTAATCAGATTGTTAGGTGCAAAATGTTTATAATTATTATATTTTTCTGATAGATTGACCCTTTGATCATTATAAAATGTCCTGTTTATTTCCAGTATCATTTCTTTGGCCTTAAAGTGTATTTTGCCTGATATTAGTAGCCCCTTATGATTGCTATTTGCATGGCATATCTTTTTCCTTTTTTAAATTTTCAACCTCTTTATATCTTTGAATCTAAAGTTTATGACCCAGGGACAACATATAATTGAATCATGGTTTTTTTAATCCAGTCTAACAATGTCTGCTTTTTGATCAGACTATTTAATTTCTTCACATTTAGTATTGTTACTGATATGGTTGGATTTGCACCTTCTGTTTTGCTTTTTGCTTTCTATATAGCTCATGTCACATTTTGTTCCTCTGTTCTCCTTTACTACTTTCTTTTGCGTTAAGTGAATATTTACAGTGTAATACTTTAATTCCTCTAATAATTTTTTGAGTTACTTTTTTAGTAGCTTATAAGAAGGTATTTTCTAGGGCTTATACTATACACCTTAATTTATCAGAATTGACTTCAGACTCGTGCTAAATTAATAACAACCAGTGAGATATAGAAACTTTACTCTTACGTAGCTCTATACAGTCCTCCTCCCTGTTCTGTGGTATTATTGTTATACATGCTCTCTCTCTCACATATATATGTGTATAAATATATATATGCACATACATCTGTCTACATATGTATACAAATATACATATACGTATATAATAAACCCAACAATACATTGCTTTAGTTACCACTTTAGGTAATTTTATATCATTTAAGGAAGCTGAGATCAGAAGGGAGAGAAAATATGTATCTAAAGACTTGTTTATCTCAGTCTTCTTATTTTTCATTTCTGGTACTCTTTATTTGTTCTTGTTGATTCAAGTTACCATCTGGTGTCATCACTTTACCCCAACATGTCTTTGTCCCCTCCCACCTCCTTTATGCTGTTATTGTCAGATATATTACATTTTTATATATATTCATATATATATGTGTATATATATATGAATCATATTTTGAATAAAAGTTCTACACATAGTAAAATGATTCGTTACTGCAGTCCTGGGTTCCTTATAGACCAAACAGAAACAAATAAACAACTTTTTTTCTAGCAAGATGTAATGATGGAAATTAAAGGACTTTATGAATTTGTGATCTGTTTGAAGGACCAACCAAGGCTGGGTTTAAAGATCCCCTCCAATTTATTAAAGAGAGCTTCACAACGGGGAGCCCTTTCTGAGTGGACCAACCAGGCACTGAAACTATCACAACCCCTTCAATGTCCGATATTCTTATAGCTGTAGAGACACAGCTTGAATGCTGGCATTGGCATTATTCTAGGGTTCCTTTTTGCCTATATAAACATTTCAATAAATATGAGTTTATGTATAAAGGTATCTGTTATTCGGGGAATCTGAATAACGAGCACATGCTTTTTACAACATTTTATATTTCTGAATTTTAAAACTCGTTCAGCATCCTGAGTCAGACAAAAGTAAGAACAAAATGAAATACAAACCTGGCAACAGAGGTGTTTTCTGACTCATGAGTAAGACATACAGGTAGAGGCAATACCTGTCAGACAGGTTAGTTGTGTGGCTAGATCACTTTCGCCATGCTCAAACAGCCTGTGATGTCTGGAAACCCACGAAGGTAGTTTCCTGATAAAATCATGAAATGCTGGGATTTCAACTGAGATCTTAACTCTTGAGAAAAATCAATATAGTCCATGCACAGTGTCAGTAGATTTCATAGGTTTTGGACACAAAAACGCTTCTTTGGGGCCTTTCTTGAAGCATATAAGACATTTCCTCCCTTTTCTTTTTACCTTTGTTTGTTGGAAAATCTTTCAACAAACTGCTTCAGGTTTTGACTAAACTTTCTCTCCTTTTGCTCAAAAAGCTGAGCTAGAATTGGAGCTTTATTAATTATTCCCAGAGAAGAAGGTGTAGATACCCCATTGCTACCCAAGGGAGTGCAAATGGGAGCCTAGTGAGGGAAATTTGTTCTCCTTGTTTTCTGTGATTGCACTTTTAATTTATGAACAATATAAAAGTTTAACATTTTGTCTGAAATGTGGAACACCAAAATTACTAAGATACGGAGTACTTAGAACTACTAAGTAGTTAAAAAAGCCATCAGTGTCTATCGGTCTGTGAAGTACTCTGGAAGTTGTTAACTTTTACGGACAACAAAGAGACATGTGAAGATAAAACAGTTGGATCTTTGATGACCGCCAGAGATGATTTTCTCTAGAATAAGTATGTCATTTTTCTAAAGATAGATGATTAAGACCGTGCTAATATTTCTATTCTGCAATTGTATTGTTATTTCCTTTTGCCCATAACTTTTTTTTAATTGAAATATAGTTGATTTACAATGTTGTGTTAATTTCTGGTGTACAGAAAAGTGATTCAGTTTATATATATATATTATATATTCTTATATATATTCTTTTATATATATATATTCTTTTTTTTTTACATTCTCTTCCATTATTGGTTATTACCAGATACTGAGTATAGTTCCAATACTCGATGTCCAGGGATTGGTGTGGAAAAGAAAGACCACAGGGAAAAATGTTTCTCCCTTTCAGTTCTCTACATCTTTTACCTGTCCTTCCCTCACAAAACATTTTTGTTCTCAGAGGTTGTTCCCTGGTTAGACATGATCCTGTAATGGGGAAGCAAGTGACTTGGGAAGGTCTGAAAGTTAAAACCCTACAAGTAGATTTGCAGAAGTGACAGGGAACATCTGGGATGTTTCTGGATGAGGGTCAACCTGCAGAAACAAGCCATTTTCCACTGAACTGGAAAAGCTGGCTCGCTGTCACGGGAGAAAAGACCTATTCACAGGAGCTGATGGAAAAGAATTCAGATCTAGCTGTTCTGTTTTTGTTTTTGATATTTCAGGGAGCCAGATGTTTGTAGAGGCATGTTCACCCTTACTACCAAGATTGCAACCAGAACAATTTTTGATGTGACATTTACTTTACAACTTTGATATTTGTAACATTGCTCAGTTCCCACAAGCTTGTTATCTGATCAGCCCAAGGTCACAAAGCCACCCACCCAGAAAGTATATCAAATGTAATAGCCACCAAGGGTGGCATTACAGTGAAGGCATCCTGCCTCCCCAGAGAATCCACAGGCAACCCACAGGACTCCCGTGGCAGGGACTCTGAATGCATGAGTTCTGAAAAAACCTCTTCTGGGGTCCTGATTTATTTTTATTTTACCCTTTTCTCCCTTTTTTTCTTTTAAAAACCTTCAAAAAAATAATTTCCATTGTAGTTGGAAAGGCAGAAAAGGTACTTAACTTCAACCACATTTCTGGTACCCTATAAAAGCTAAATAAAAATAATAGTGTTATTAGAGTTAGTTAGTGTTAAATAGTGAACAAAGCACAGCATAGATATGCGCAATCTTTGCAGGCCAATGAGCAAACCAAAGATATGAAAAAGGTCAGCTCCTTCAATCTTATCTTAAAATAGAAATTAGAGTTACAAGGGAAATAGAAGCACTTCCACTCCCAGCATGGGGAACTCTGCTTGGACCCTCATCTGAGCTTTAAGTGAAAGCAGAAAGCATTTCTGTGTGTCTGCTTGCTGTGACTTCCCTACAATGGAAAAAGGACATTTTTGCTGTGACTTTTATCATTTGATGCAGATGTTTGGCCCAAGTCTCCTGATCTTGTCAGCAAAATTGCCATTAAAAAATTAAAACAAGACTCTTGGTTTATGTGTGTTTTCTTATGAGGTGTAAATTTGCATATATGAGCATTATTTTTTACTACAGTTCCTTACAGAGCTTTTATTCCTGGGGTATATTTCCTATTCTTTCTCCTTGTTATGAGTAGTTAGATATATTACTTAAATTTACTGGTCACTTCCATCTCTCCCCACCCTTGTATCTCCAAGGACCCCCATAACAAAGTACACTGTATTACAGTGATGGCTTGTCCTTTTTAAGGACCATCAAGGAGCACAGACTCCCACCATGACACTGCCGATGGCTAACCCTCTCGTGACCCTTGGATTTTTCAAAGTCTGCAAAGAAAAAAAACAATGCAGAACACTCAAATTTCATCACTTCTAGTCTTTCCTTAGCGGACCTAATGATTGGATTTGATACACTCTGTCCAGTTTGCCTGATTAAAAATGGTTACAAAGGAGCTAGGAAGTACTGAAAAAGCAAACGTGGTTATGATAACAAGTTAAGCACTAGCAAGGAAGTTTTTCTTGAGCTTGAGTCTTCAGGCTGGGTCTGGGCTTTATGAGTAATCTTACACTGATCGTCTGTTATCCTTTTAGAGATGGATGGAAAGTTGCTCTCAAAATGCATCTGAGTTGTTGAATATCCATTATGTTTCAGGGAAGCCATTCCTTCTTCCAAAACAATTTTAATTTTTATGGAGTCTAAGTTAAAACAGGAACATTTATTTTCTTATGGGGAAAATTCTTGGAATGTTCTATTATGAGGATCTAGTCCATTTCTTGACCAAATAACATTTGACCAAACATTGTTTTCACAGTTGACTTCTCTTAAAAGGAAAACAAGATTTAAAAAGGCAGGCATTTTTGATCTGTAAAATTCAAGAGTCTTCCCGGAGCTCGGTCTTTCAAAATGCCCATCTCTCATGAAAGATTTCCGTAGTCAACAGGTGGTACCAGCCATCAGTGTTCTGCTTATGATAAAAATTACACGTGTGTATTACTACTGCTGTTGAATTTAATAGACACGCCCAAATCTAGTTAATTTGTTCAAATTTTGGATAGTTGGTGATATACTGGGATTAACGAGTAGGCAAATACGAGTTTTAAAAACTGTCCAGGGTAGGAGCATCACGGAACATATTGTACCTTATTATAAAATAAAAATAGCCTGGGACAGTCCGTGAAATCTGTTCTAGCAGCATAATCAGTTCTTTACTGTGGTTTTCCTGCCAGTCGGGGAGCCCTGCGTCACAGAGCGTAGGTGCCAAGTGTCTGGTTTGCGCTTTGGTAAGATGTGCTTTTCCTGCTGAGAATTTTCAGGTTTGCAATTCCCCCAAGTTCAAGGCAGCCAGGTCACCTTCCAATGCAGCGGGTATCGCTTTTGTTCCAGATGTCTCCCTGAAGGTTGGGGTATTGGTGTTCACAGCACCATTGGGTGCAGGCGCCCATGGTCTCCATGAAAAGGCCAGCCCTGGGTGGATGGCAGAGGCCCGAGGCAGCTCAGTGAATTTTCATCTTGTGCAAATAAGCTCGCTGTCCAGATCCAAGCTCTCCACTCTGAACAGCAAATTTGTGACAGCGTGTAGAGTTGAGGCCACTACCTAAATACATTTGGGCAAAACATACTCTTGGAGCAATATGGGATTTCCACCCTCCATGGATTATTCCACTTTTTAGTCTAAACTTTTCAAGGATGACTTGCTCCCTCTTTTCCTTTGTCTACAAAGGCCCAGTGTTGGTGTGTGTAAGCAGCTTTCTTCTGTCCAGGGAGGGATGAATTATCCTTAACAGGCACAGGGGTACCTGAAGCCACAGCTGCCCTTTGGGGCTCTCGTCACCTCTGCCCCACACTGCATCCACTGGTCATTTTGTTTTGTGCAGCCAAGACTTGGATGGTGCATTTTCCACACTCTGCCTTGGTTATTTACCCAAACAGAAAATGTAATCAGAGAGCGAGCAAGATGGTGGTTATGTGACTCCCAGATGGACTCAGAGCTGTTCCTATATACGTGCTGTTCTCACTGCTGCTTCTCTGATGCTTGTTTCTGCCACACTGACAGTGATCTGGGGTTACCTGAGCGCCAGGATTTCACATGGGGCTGCGTGTGGAAAAGACCCCTTCTTCGCACACACCCATGTGTACACCCTTTGAAGCCAAACCAAACAAAAACCCAGAGCTAGGGGTTTAAAGAGAGAAGGCCTCATCCAACATTTAGATCATTTCAAAAGCCCAAGTAGAGAAAAGGGAAACCCTGTGCACTGTTGGTGGGAATGCAAATTGGTGCAGCCACTATGGAAGACTGTATGGGGTATCTCAAAAGGCTAAAAATAGAGTCGCTCTATGATCCAGCAATTCCACTCCTGGGCATATATCTGAAAAAAACACAAACACTAATTCGAAAAGATACATGCACCCCTATGTTCATAGCAGCACTATTTACAATAGCCAAAACATGGAAACAACCTACGAGTCCATCAACAGAGGCATGGATAAAGAAGATATGGTACATATATACAATGGAATACTACTCAGCCATAAAAAAAGAATGAAATTTTCCCATTTGCAGCAACAAGGATGGACTTGGAGGGCATTACTCTAAGTGAAATAAGTCGGACAGAAAGATAAATACTGAATGATATCACTTATATGTAGAACCTAAAAAATACAACAAGCTAGTGAATATAACATAAAAGAAGTAGACTGACAGATACAGAGAACAAACTAGTGATTACCAGTGGGGAGAGGGAAGGGGAGAGGGGCAAGATAGGGGTGGGGGAGTGGCAGGTACAAACTATGGGGTATCAGATAGGCTCAAGAACGTATTGTACAACACGGGGAATAGAGCCAGTATTTTGTAATAACTAAATGGAAAGTAACCTTTAAAAATTGTATAAAACTTAAAATACATACATAAATAAAATGCCCGAGTGGCTTCATTTCCAATTCGTACAAAGGTCTGCAAGGTTCTACAAGATTTCCTCCCCATCCCTCATCGCCACACCTCTCCTACCACCCAGGCATCTTGGCTCTTCTCCTGGTGTGCACCCAGACCGTCCTCCTCTGGGCCGTCCCCTCTAAGACTCTTTCTGTCTATCTGTTTGCCCAACTTCTCTGTTTCTACGGGGCTCTGTCCCAAAGTAGCCTCATCAGTGGCAACTTCTTGGCCTCCTGACCCCTCCTTATTTCCCATCACCCACACCTGCTTTCTTTTTCTCCATCCTCACCTGACGAGCTGTGTGTGTATATGCTTACTTATAAATTCAAGGCAAAGAAAAATTGGACAGGGTAGAGGTCTGTTTTGTTTACTGCTGTCTCCACACCAATAGAAGAGTGCCTGGCCCATAGTTGAGATGCTTCATTAAAGGTGGTAATCAAAATTATCAAGTCAAATGGTGCAGTATACGAGGAGGAAACAAACAGTAGAGATTCACTTCCCTGCCTCTCCACCCAGCTGTGTGACCTCAGCCCAGTTTAAAAATGAAATAAATAAGGACTCAAGCTTGAGAGTCACTTAGCAAGTGTTTGTTCAAATAACAAATGGCCAACCATAGGAATGCAACTAAAATCATCTCACGTAGCTTGTCTAATTCAGAAACATTGACCATCTCTGGCTCTTGTCTGTACAATTATTGAGAGGAGGACTTTTGAGAAGGTTCAGAATTTGTATGGTTTTTCAAGCTATAACATTTTAGAAATATTTTCTTTGTAAAGAAATAAATTCTCCTTTCTGACTTTTCCTACTGGACTATATTTTTCTTAAGGGCAGGTTTACAAAATGCACATCCGTTTATTCTCTGATATTCACGAGACAAACCTTGCACTTAACTGGTGCTCAATAATTACTTGTTGGAAAGAACCTCTTTTTTTCTGGAGACTTCTACTTACTGTGACTAGGAAGGTGGTTTTAGGTGATACATTTTATATTGCTTCATCTGCTGGATCACAGGTTGGCAAACTTCCTCTGAAAAAGACCAAACAGTAAATATTTTCAGTTTTGTGGACTATACTTCTCACACTTTTTTTTTGTCACCACTCTGCAATTCTGCCTTTTTGGTCTGAAAGCAAACATAAACAATTTGTAAACAAATGGACGTGGCTATGTTGCAGTAAAACTTTATTTACAAAAACAGGTGGTGGGCTGTATTTGACCTGTGGGTTGGAGTTTGCTGGTCCCTGTGCTAGACTGTTTTTGCCATAAAATACCTATTCCTAAGAACAAACTGTTTGGTTCCATTGTGTTTCTGAATTGGACATAAGCTGCCTGAGATAATTTTAGTTCCATTTATATTGCTGTCTATTTGTTAATTGAATAAAGACTTGCTAAGTGAATCCCAAGCTTGAGTCCTTATTTATTTAATTTTTAGATTATACAAAGCTTGACCCACTTAGGAAATATACCAGGTCACTGCTTTCTCTTTTTTCGTCCTGTTTTTTAAGAATATTTAATTAATTTATTTATTTTTAACATCTTTATTGGAGTATAATTGCTTTACAATGGTGTGTTAATTTCTGCTGTATAACAAAGTGAATCAGCTATATGTATACGTATATCCCCATATCTCCTCCCTCTTGCGTCTCCCTCCCACCCTCCCTATCCCACCCCTCTAGGTGGTCACAAAGCACTGAGCTGATCTCCCTGTGCTATGCGGCTGCTTCCCACTAGCTATCTATTTTACATTTGGTAGTGTATATAAGTCCATGCCACTCTCTCACTTTGTCCCAGCTTACCCTTCCCCCTCCCCGTGTCCTCAAGTCCATTCTTTACGTCTGCACCTTTGTTCCTGTCCTGCCCCTAGGTTCATCAGAACCATTTTTCTTTTTTTTTTTTTTTTTTAGAATCCATATATATGTGTTAGCATATGGTATTTGTTTTTCTCTTTCTGACTTACTTCACTCTGTATAACAGTCTCTAGGTCCATCCACCTCACTACAAATAACTCAGTTGTGTTCCTTTTAATGGCTGAGTAATATTCCATTGTATATATGTGCCACCTCTTCTTTATCCATTCATCTGTTGATGGACACTTAGGTTGCTTCCATGTCCTGGCTATTGTAAATAGAGCTGCAATGAACATTTTGGTACATGACTCTTTTTGAATTATGGTTTTCTCAGGGTATATGCCCAGTAGTGGGATTGCTGGGTCATACTGTAGTTCTATTTTTAGTTTTTTAAGGAACCTCTATACTGTTCTCCATAGTGGCTGTATCAATTTACATTCCCACCAACAGTGCAAGAGGGTTTCCTTTTCTCCACACCCTCTCCAGCATTTACTGTTTGTAGATTTTTTGATGATGACCATTCTGACTGGTGTGAGGTGATACCTCATTGTAGTTTTGATTTGCATTTCTCTAGTGATTAGTGATGTTGAGCATCCTTTCATGTGTTTGTTGGCCATCTGTATATCTTCTTTGGAGAAATGTCTGTTTAGGTCTTCTGCCCATTTTTGTATTGGGTTTTTTGTTTTTTGGTATTGAGCTGCATGAGCTGCTTGTAAATTTTGGAGATTAATCCTTTGTCAGTTGCTTCATTTGCAAATATTTTCTCCCATTCTGAGGGTTGTCTTTTCGTCTTGTTTATGGTTTCCTTTGCTGTGCAAAAGCTTTTCAGTTTCGTTAGGTCTCATTTGTTTATTTTTGTTTTTATTTCCATTTCTCTAGGAGCTGGGTCAAAAAGGATCTTGCGGTGATTTATGGCATAGAGAGTTCTGCCTATGTTTTCTTCTAAGAGTTTTATAGCGTCTGGCCTTACATTTAGGTCTTAATCCATTTGGAGTTTATTTTTGTGTATGGTGTTAAGGAGTGTTCTAATTTCATTCTTCTACATGTAGCTGTCCAGTTTTCCCAGCACCACTTATTGAAGAGGCTGTCTTTTCTCCATTGTATATTCTTGCCTCCTTAATTAAAGATAAGATGACCACATGTGCAAGGGTTTTTCTCTGGGCTTTCTATCCTGTTCCATTGATCTATATTTCTATTTTTGTGCCAGTACCATACTCTCTTGATTACTGTAGCTTTGTAGTATAGTCTGAAGTCAGGGCTTGCTAAGCTCTTTGTGGTTAAACTGGTTTCTCACCCACCAGACTCTGGAAGAGGGAAAGAAACACCAGATTAGACGTGTTTTGAGGAGGGATCAATATGTAATATAAACCAGATTGTACCTCCTTTGTTCTCCTCAGGCCCAATAACAAGCAATCCTTGTATACGAGTTGCATACAAGTGGGGAAAGAGGGGTAGGCTTTGGTCCTTTAGTTGAGACTTTAAAAGTACCAGGAAGCAGAGATGAGTCCACATTCCATGCTTGGCACAGAAACCCAACCTAACCTAGGTCTAGGGCCTGCATGTAGAGCTATTGTCTTTCCTCATCCGGTGGCGACCAAACCAACTTCCTCATAGGTGTGCCTCTCCTTCACCCAACGCTGCCTCCATCAGATCTGGGGTGGGTCAGAGATTGTCTCTAGAACTGTCCACTCTCCTAGCAGGAGGGGACACCCAGAGATCCCTGGACTCCAACGGCTCCTTCTAGGCAGAACTAAGTCCCCAGCAGTAAGATCTTGATCTCTGGTTCCACCCCAGTCCCTGCACACCCCTGAGTTCCCAATGACTTAAAGTCACTGACCCCTGGAAAGCTATGTCTCGCCCCAGGCCCTCAGGGCAATAGCACTAGCAGCTAATGAGACAGTGGGGGATTGTCTTGTTACTTATAAGGTATTTATTCTGCAGAACTAATGGGAACCAGTAGGTACTCTGGACTAAGAACAGCTTCTTTTCTTCCTGAGATGAGGTAATCAAAGTCACCAGAGTTGTCGACTGGCAGCAGACCAAAGGGCCAGCTAAGGGAATTGGACACATCCTGAGATCGATGACCACATGGACACTGTGGGTCTAAGATGCTCTTTTGAGGGTTGGTGACTCATCCATGACATGCAAGAACAGGCCCAGTCCCCTCCTGACCACAGGAGATTTCTACAGGCACCGTCATCACACGGTCTGACAACAGGATGAGGTCAGAGAGTGAGGCTCAGTGGGGAGAGATGGAGGACTGGAGACCTGGATTGAAAGCTGAGTCTACTTCCTCCTGGTTCTGTTCCCAATGTTCTCTCTCTGTGTCCACCCCCCTATTCTCAAACTTGGTTTCATTTAAACCATCTCAGTCTCTTAAACACAATATTGATGTCAAGACCTCACCCTAGACCAACTAAATTAGAATCTCTTGGCCATTTAAAAAGTCTCTCTGGGTGATTTATTGGGCAGTCAGTGTCGGCGACCACTGTTCTGCTTCATTATCACCTTGATGCTTAAATACTACAGGAAGGAAATGAGGAAGGCTACTAGCCACCCCACAATCCCTTCATCTGAGAACCTCCTCAGATGAGGCTTTCAGATAAGTTTCAGATAAGGCTGCATCTGAAAGTAGGCTTTGAGGTCACCTTATGAATAATTCCTTTCATAAACATTTTTTGAAAAGGTGAAAGGTGTCTACAGCTGGAAATCAAATAGAACTTGGGTCAAACATCATGTGTTCATTTTTTTTACTCCTTCATGGTATAATCCATTACTGCAGCTCAGTTAAGCCTGAGATGACCCACATTAGTTGTGAATACATGAGTGACTGTAAAACAGTGATTCAGAATGTGTACTTGGAAGGGAGACCGAGATTTGAATCTCTGCAACTCAAATTGCTAACTATTTGATCTTGGGCAAGTGACTTAATTTAAGACTTAATTTTCTCACCTACAAAGTGGGAAGAATAATCCCTGTCTCACAGATAGATCTGTTAATATGATAGCAAATGTGAAATTATAAAAAATAACTTGATATTCAATAATAGTTAAACAGGGTGGTGGATATAAAACACCTAAATCAAATTCTTGACCCTTGGCATTTCTTCAACAAATGGCAGTTGTTATTATTAAAAGTAAAATGAATTGTGTGTCAGAGTCTCAATTCCTTGTCATATGGAATAAGAATAAAACCCACTAATAATGAAGTCTTGATTTTTCTTGAAGCAATGATCTCACTAGAGTTTCCTTGTATTGTCAAGTTCAATGAGATCCAGGAGTATTGGTTGCTGTCGGCATTCAAGGAAGAGAAACTTTTGGAGGAAGTTTTGGTCTGCAGGATGCAGACCAAAAATAAAAATTCCAGGGCTGCCTTTGATTTCCTTTAAAGTCACAACAGCTCATGTGAGGAGTGAAGATATTTCCATATTCCCTACTATCTGCTGGGGGTCAAGAGATGAGTTACAGTGACCTGAAGGGAGTGTTTTTAAAATCTTGGTTAAAACTAGTGTTAAGCATATAGGCAAAGTATGAATCTCTCCAATGCTTGATTTCTACTTTAAAAAATAAAGAATAAGTATATTACAAAGCAAGCAGAATTTCAACATAATCTTTAGGAGTTAAATTATGTTTCCTGTGCCCTACATTATGACCATAACACTTGCTACCTGGCCTGTATGGGGTGTGTGCATGTGTGTGTGTGTGTGTGTGTGTGTGTGTTAATTAAAAGGTCATGTATTTACCTACATATCTATCAGATTGGTAGTACCAGTCCTACTCCACAGATTTTAACATTTGGGATTTGCCATTCACAATAATATAAACGCATGTCTGAGAACCAAACTTGAACATAGCCTTTCTGACAGGAGACCTTTAAAGCTGAAAGTTATCCTGAGCTTCAGTTTCAAGAAAAAGGCAAAGTTTACATCATAAAACCAGAAAACAAAGGGCAGATGGCTGGCTGGCTGGCTGGCTGGGTAAATTCCAAGGCCACTTGTACAGTGAGCCTTCTGGTGGAAGGGTGGTGTTACTGTTGTCATGTTGATTTCATCTTGTGCCTGCGTTCCATGTTTTCCCAGGTTCCTCATAAACACACACATAGTTTAGCATGTACAACTGGAAAGAAGCTTTCCGTCACCTGCCCTTGCGATTCCTACAGATTCCTACAATTCGGGTGGAAGTTTGTATTGTATACTTATTGCCAGTAAGAGCACATTACATCACAAGGAACAGCCAACGCCATACATAATACTCCCCACCCCCTTATCTTTGCCCCTTCAGACTTGCACACATCAGCAAATTAGTTATATCTGCACTTGATTCAGGGTTGGGTGCTGTAAGCACTTCAACAGCAAATGAGAAACAGAAGGGGTGTCTGAGCAATATCAAATATTATTTTAGTTTCTATAACCAAGATAGGAGATAGATTTCCATTCTCCATTGCTGGGAATACTAAGGTCCTGTAAAAGTCAAGACACAATGCTTAACTAAGTGGCATAAAACTTATAGCTTATCACTGCAATGCAATGCACTTCAGGAAAATTGGCATGAGAAAACTCCATTTCCTAGGAACAATCTAATTAAGTTCTGTTTATTCAAGTAATCTAAACTATTTGACTACTCAAGTGGTTTGTGATAAAAGAAATAGAGTAGGATTCAGAAAGCTCTCCTACCTACAGGCTCTCCTTGGAAGAAGCAGCAGGGCTTCTAGGGAATGCAAATCATTTAAGGTATTTTAAGCCAGCTCAGGGCCTCTGCAGAAGGACTAGTGAAAACAGCAGGTCTTCAAGGAACAGGAATACCCGGTTTACCTGTCTTACAATTCAAACCCAGAAGAAGAGAGGAGAATCTCTGTTAGAACAGAAATTTTCATATGACCATTCTTGGATGAGAGTTGAGACAAGACAAGCAAGCATCCTGTCACAGTGGCAGACCACAGTGGGCAGGAAGAGTGTCTAGACACTGGCCACCTTCACTGTGGAACTCCACTCCCTAAAGCCCTCTGATAGAACCCCTCATGGGGCCAGACACTTTCTACACTCACCCTCATCTATGCTGCATTAGAACCCTGGAAGGTATACTTGTTTTCCTAAGTTCGCTAGTGCAAAGGCCAGTTCATCAATGAACTTGCCCCAGGTCATGCATTTGTGTTAGTATGTAACCGTTCTAGAATTAAATCCATGCCTATCTGAGACTAAACCTATACTTTTACCCCCATTATACTGTACTGCTTGCCAGAAAGAGATAGTATAACAATTCTGTGTTCTGAGTCAAGGATAAAGTGAGAGTTGACTAGTAAGATAAGATATACCATTAAGCAATTTGAAAAACAAAACATAACAATGTTTGCCAAGAGATTGCCATGAGTCTAAGCTGATAATCCAAGCACTCTTGTTGGTGTGCATGCTTCACTGGGTGATAAGCGGTAGTTACTGACTGATAAACCATAACGCTGTGCTTTTGCAATTACTGCTGCTTGTTAAGTACACACAGATTTCAGAAGAGAAGTGAGCGAAGGCAAATTTGCAGGGATTAGGAGAAGTTCACCAATGAAAGTCGTTTGAAGAAGAGCGAATCATAAGTCAATACTCACTCTGGGTTCGGGTGACCACAATGGAAAACCCAACCTGGTGGGACAGAGCAAATGACAGGTACAGAAACTATTCTTCAGCATGTGATAAAAAATAAATGCAAGAAGGTACAAAAACCTTAGGAATATTTCTTAAAGGAAGAGTAAAGAAAATCCAGTCACTCCTTTTCCAGTCTGCGTAGGTGTCAAACATCAAGGAAGTCGAATTCGTATCACTTTGGTTTCAGGAGCCCAACCTGGCCTCCTACATCTCCAGCTTCTATTCTTCAGGTTGGACCATCAAGGAGAACAATAAGGAAAAAAGTATCCTTTTATTGGCATTCTTTATCATCTCTTTGTTCTGCTGGTGACTCAGCAGTCTCTACAAGCGCACTTGAGAAGTTGAAGCACGATGCTAGAACAAGAATGACTGTGGACAGCTTTCCCTTTGAGGCCATTTTTTTCTTTAACCAATTTGTGTAGCCTTGGGTAAAGATACAACTTCTCCAGGCAGTGTTTGCTCAATTAGCATCTGCACTTGGCTGAGGGAGCTCAGGATTCAATGGGGTTTGGAGCTGAGATTTTGAGTGCCCATCACCGTCTTTCCATACCCAGACTACTTCTTCAGGATGAAGTCCTTTAGAGTTTATGACAACTCGGCTGGGATCTTCATTGTATGAATTTAGCCAATTTGCATTGCTCAGTTTTCCCACAATAACTAGAAGGCTTGGCAAAAAGGTACAATTTTGCAGTGGGAAGGATCCCGAAGTAAAATTCTAGTTGCTTACCCGGTTCTGCTAATAATAAATACCTAAAATAAGTCCTGAGAATTCTCCTGGGCTCTCCTGCATTTACACCATGTAGGAATAGAGATACTGATGGAGAATCAGGGTTTTAATTACTTTCTTCTTTGTGGTTATCAGAGATAGAAACTATGGATTCATAGAGAAGTGATTCAGGAAGTTATAAATGAAAGATTTACGGTATAATAATATCACTAAATGCTAAACCAAATAAAGAGCCAGAAGACATACAAGGTGCATCCAATGGGCTATGCCAGAGACCAGGGACTGAACTTGGGAAAAGTGGGAAAGAGGCTTTATGTGTGCTCAGGGTCCAAAATGTTATGGCAAGAAATGTCAGAACAATGAAACCTGTAAGGAGGAGACAGTTTGATGGAACTTGGTGATGAAGGATAATGCCTGTGTCCAGCAGATAAAATCAAACATGTTGCCTATACTTTGATATCTCCAACCCAAGAAGAAAAATATTCCATCAACTGGATGATTTTTTAAAACTGAAGTATGTAGCTTACCTCTAACCAAAGACAAAGCATTAAAATATGAAAACCAAGAGAAAAGGTAGAATATTTCACTATTTTTGTGTTCCTCAATTATTCACAGAAATTATTTGGGGTGATAATAGCATTTTCTGTCCTATTGTATTTTATTTTATTTTAAATTTTTATTGGAGTATAGTTGATTTACAATGCTGTGTTAGTTTCAGGTGTACAGCAAAGTGAGTCAGTTATACATATACATATATCCACTCTATTGTATTTTAAATAGTCTAAATGTGACTCTGAGTTTTGAACTCAGACTCAATCTACCATGTGTAAAATACTGTACTTGGCCACCTGATGGAGATGAGGTCCATGGCCACAGACATCTCACTGTCTGGCCTAGAAGATCACCCTTATAGTTGATTCAGAGTTAACAACAATAAGACAGAAATAGAAGAGGTGACTCAATTCAAGCCAGCAGGTAACATGTGGCCAGATGAATGATATGGTTAGGTTTTGTAAGGAAGGAGGGATGATTCTGCATGCAGTAGCCTGGAAATGGAAACTACCCTGTAGGTGTTGTATTCTTATTTACCAGCCATGTTGTCAACAGTGAAAAACAGTCATTATCATATACATTTCATTGATGGAAATTGCCACAGAACAGGTCACTTAGTAAGGTGGGTCTGAAGTGAACCAGGAACAAAATGTGTGTATTTAACATTCAGCGTAAGGTTGCACCAACAACAGCTAAAGCAACAATGTCCAATTTGAATGAGGCAAGAGGAAGCTGGATCACCATTGGATTAATGTCAGTGGTGCTTTGCAACTCACCGACTCCCAAGCCACGCTGTGGGTGGGGACCTGAAATCGCCAACAAACTTTAGGGGACGTTTAAAAGAAGGTGACCAGCCTCTGTACAGAGTGTTGAGCATTTCCTGCGTCTAACTTTTTAAGTATACATCTTCCCATTTGACAAAATCGGATTTTACATATGCCCTAACAAATGTCCAGTTGGTGCTAACAAATTAGGAAATCATGCCTATATTCACACTTAAAAATTAAACAAAAATGTTTTAAGTGTTAAAATGTGACCGTTGCCTACAAAAGAGCTGGAGACAGAGAAGTAGGGTGACCAACCATCACAGTTTGTCTAGGACCAAGTGATGTCCCAGGACACAAGACTTTCAGAGCTAACACTGGGGCAGTCACGGGAAAACCAGGCCGGCTCATCACCCTACAGAGGAATCACTTGGAGGTAACACTTCTATTAAGTTACTCTTCCATTTGGGGATAATTTTTGTGCCATCCCATTGAAGAAGAATGTGAGAAAGCCCTAAAACAGCCTCAGTGTTTTCCAGAGGAGGAATTCTTTTTAGTTGGGAATAGTGGTGGAAAGATGGAGAAACCTCCAGCAGGAGATGCCCTGGGAACCACGAGGGGCAAGAGGAGACAGGTACTTGGGGACCTGCTGGAAGAGTCCACAGGCAGATGACCTGCCAGCTGGAGCCTGAGGGCTTTGTCCTACAGGACCTGGTTTAGAAACCAATAGATGGAAAGAAGTTCAAGAGCATATGCACTTTTAACTAATTCAGGGAGGGACATTCACCTGTTCTTTGCAAGACATCTTCCTTCAGCCCAACAGGAATAACTGGCCTTGCCCCAAGGGCTGGGAAACTTTTTTTTTTTTTTTAGAACGTGAGGCTGGGTGGCCCAGCCGTGACCATCCCTACTTCTTTTTTTTTTTTAATTTTTATTTATTTATTTAGTTAGTTTTGGCTGTGTTGGGTCTTTGTTTCTGTGCGAGGGCTTTCTCTAGTTGCGGCGAGCGGGGGCCATTCTTCATCGTGGTGCGCGGGCCTCTCACTGTCGCGGCCTCTCTTGTTGCGGAGCACAAGCTCCAGACGCGCAGGCTCAGTAATTATGGCTCACGGGCCCAGTTGCTCCGCGGCATGTGGGATCTTCCCAGACCAGGGCTCGAACCCGTGTCCCCTGCACTGGCAGGCGGATTCTCAACCACTGCACCACCAGGGAAGCCCCAGGGCTGGGAAACTTTTAAAAGCCAGCTCACCCATAAGGCCAGCTTTTCTATTAGGATCCTGGGAAGATAGTTACCTGGCCTTATGTGTTCAGTGGTGGCCCCTGTGACTTAAATAGTTGGCTTCTTAAGCTCCTGGTCAGAATTTGTTGCTGATAATTTTAAAATCTCTCAGGTCTTTCACAGAACAGCCACATTCCTCACCCTAAATAATGCCCTAAAACTAGGCATCTGTGGTCATGATTCTGTCTAACAGGAGAGGGGCACACACTTACACATCTGAACCTTCAGTCAGGAAAAACATTAAGTGGCCTTTGAGTTCTGGGTTGAGGCAAACTGACAGCGGGAAGAAGTTAACACAGCAGGGACGATGTTTTGACCACATGACCTGCTATGGGAAGGGTGAGCGAAGAGGGAGGGAAGGCTAGAACCCATCAGCATCTTCACCAGGCAAAATGAAAATGTCCTGGGAGTGAGCCCTCAAAGTCTTCAGAGATGTTCCAAGTACCTTCAGTGATCAGCCACTCAAGCACCAAAAGCAAAGGATGGATGTGCTTCTACTTTGGGTTAAATGCATGGGGATACTGTTCTCTTTCTCACCTAATCTGGCGTAGTATCCACTAAGAGGGCTTCTCATGCCTGAGGCTTTGGAGTAATTATTTTTACTGTTCTACTAAAACTTCATTGGCTGAAGTCCATCAGCCAAATCTGGGGGAGAGAGTGAGACAGTCAGGTAGCTTGCCGTCACATCCTGAAAGCCCCACACTGACACTCACAGCTCTTTTTACATCAATACAAACTTTTACATAGGTTTCGGGCGCTTGAAAAACGATATGGGTACACACATGTGTCAACGTAGGGACTAGCTTAGCAGAGCACAGTAAAGTGTACGAGAACCTTTCATGAGATGTCGACACAGATTTTTGGGTTCCAGGCTCTGTAGACGCTGTGAAAGTCACTCTCTGGTTTTCAGTGTCTTAAATAGAAACATTACGAAACTGAATGGGGTGATTTCTAGGCTCTTTCAAGCTCTAACTAAGCCTTTGTGATTCTTCTTATTGCTCGCTTTCTGGAACATAGCCATTCATGAAAGTTTCCTTCTCCCTCAGAGCCCAGCCATGCCGAGGAGATGCTGAGTGGGAGAAAGCTGTCGGGTGGGAGAGGCGAGGTTGCCAAGGGGAGAGAGGAGCCACTTATACATATGGGGGTGGCGTGGAGAGCTGGTGAGTTGCCTTGATGAAATGAAATTTGCAGGCAAGCTAATTTCTGCTTGGTGACTTCAAAGTCTGAATGGAAGGCAGACATGAGAAAGAACACATTTGGGTTCTGATTTCTCAGTTTAAAAATGAATGATATTCAAAAAATGTTAATGTTAGCAAACAAAATGTGGCTTTTAGTGTTCTGATGTTCTTCAAAGTAGTGTAACTTCCTATCCCATGCGGCCATACTAAGGCAAATTTGACCTATATTCTTTCCTACTTAATGAAACCCCCTTAATGGTAATGTAACCGAAGTATTTTTCTTTTTTTTTTTTTTAAGGAATGTAGTTTATTTATTTATTTATTTATTTATGGCTGTGTTGGGTCTTCGTTTCTGTGCGAGGGCTTTCTCTAGTTGCGGCGAGCGGGGGCCACTCTTCATCGCGGTGCGCGGGCCTCTCACCATCGCGGCCTCTCTTGTTGCGGAGCACAGGCTCCAGACGCGCAGGCTCAGTAATTGTGGCGCACGGGCCCAGTTGCTCCGCGGCATGTGGGATCTTCCCAGACCAGGGCCCAAACCCGTGTCCCCTGCATTGGCAGGCAGACTCCCAACCACTGCGCCACCAGGGAAGCCCCGAAGTATTTTTCTTGGTTCATGCCATCTAAACTCTGGGAGTCTAAGGGTAGAGCTGCGCTGTCAGGCTCCGCCATTGTTAAGCTTCAGCTCTCTTGGCTTTTTTACTCTTCACCATTATTTGTTCTGTTTCTTTTTCCTGGAATGTGCCCAACTCTTCTTTGGCTCCACCTATGGAAATCTTGCCAGTTGAACTTAACTGTTCACTCTTCTGGAAGCCGACCTTTGAACTCCCAGGCAGAGTTCACTGCCCTTCCTATGGGCTTCTAGAGTATTTTGGTCATATAGCACTTATGACACTGCATTGCCGTCAGCTATGCCCATCTTTCTGCTGAACTGTAATTTACTCCAGTGCAGAGATTGTGGCAAAGAGAAGGCACCCAATGTAGTTGCGAATCAAATTAAACCAACGTGATATCCATAATAAAGGCTTCTATTAGTAATAGAAGGCCCTGCTGGGGTCCTCCTGGCACTTTGAGTAACTGACCTTGGGCACAGTAAGGCTATGTGCATCTTAAATCAAATTCCAGAGTTAGTGCTGAGATCCCTAATTTTATTTTGGTTGGGAACTTGCTGTAGTGGAGGAGGAGGGAGGGAGATGGTGAGGGAGTGAGGGGGCCATGGTAAGGGGGAGAAGCTGTACCAGTGGAAGAGAATCATTCCAGCATTCACAGGATTAGCAATTTTAGCCAATGTGGTTGGTTGTCTGCCCAGATCCTCTTGGATCTCCTTCACTGCTCATGGGTGCCCGTTCCTACACTTCTGTGTGTATTACTTCTGATGGCATGGAGCTCCTACTGCCATCTGCGTAAGCCTGCCCTTGGACCGTGGGAGCCTTTTCTTTGCAGATTCAGAAAAGCCAGAGCACTTGGGAGACTGCATGCCCTGCCACTCCTACTCCTAGCAAAGGCTGACTGGGGCAAGAGCATGAAACCCCCATTACCTAATCACCCAGTGCCCAGTACCCTTACTACTTTCACTCCAGAACTCCCTCCAGAATCAGGAAGGGAACTGGCCTTGGCCTGAAATCTCACCCTCACTTGACTTCTTCCCCACCCCCAACTGGCTTCCCCCACTCAGAGGAATCCTTCTTTAATAAATTGCATGTGCAACCTTGTCTCAACATCTGCTTCTAGAGTGCCTACTTCAAGACAGGATTCCAACTTGATGGTTTTCTAAGACAAGCTTCTCGCTGGAAAGGCCAAAGGCAAGCAGGTCCCCGCCTCTGGCCTGCAGAGTCTTGAAATGATTGAAATGGACATCCCTCATCCTCCACGGCTCACTTACCTTCCAAGAGGACATTTTACAAACCTCTGATGGGGATTGCGGAGGCAAACTGGAGGCAACTGCCCAAATCCTGGCGAGCCCGTAGAGGATGCTTTAAGCGGCTGGGGCCATCGGAGGTTTCGAGAAGCTTTAAAAACTGACATAACCCTCCATAAATAGTTCCATATCTAACCCAACTTAAATAGATGTAGTCAAAGGTAAAAATGTGTATTTTTTCCTCTCATCACACTTCAAGGTTTTTAATGTCTCGATTCAAGCCAAGATGAAAATTAGAAGCAAAACAGCCTGTTTTTTTGTTTTTTTTTTTCTTTGTAGGAAATTATTCTCAGGAAATGGTTCTTTCAAAAAAGCTGGTTCTTGTGATCTCTTCTGCCCAGTTTTCAAACATCTTTTTAGAACTTTGATTAAAAATCCAGACTTTAGATGTATATTCTTTTCAAATTTGACATTTACAAGAGTCTTGCTTTCAGTTAAGTGGGAAGAAAGAGAGAAAGATGATTTACTGAGCAGTGATTCATGTTATTTTTTTATATTAGGCTAAAAGATCAATAACACTGACCATCTTCCATTACAAAATGATTAGCCGTGTTCTTTGAAGAAATTTTATATGGTAGATTGCAGAATCTACTCCTTAGAACCAGATTGTGAAAAAACTTTTGCTCACTGGATGGGAGGGAGATGGGGTGACAAAAAATGTTTTGTCAAGATTAATAGTTTGCCTTATTCCCCTCATTTACCCTCAGAAATTTCCAGAAATACTTACATGGATCATCCAGTTATTAAAACATGCAGCATAAAATCTGTCCCCTGTGGCAGAAATCTCATGGATGCTGATTCTAGAATTCTTCCACTCACCTCTCAACTCTTTAATCATGTGTTTATAATGCCTTACCTTCTTTTGCGAATTCTGTCAGATCTACAACACCGTCTGATTATTGATATATCCTCAAATGAAAAAGAACAAAAACAGGTTAACATTACCAAAGTGAGAAGAGTATTGTCTTTTTGTGTGTGTGTGTGTGAAAGTTGCCTCCTTTATTGTTTTTTTTAATTTAATTTAATTTATTTATTTTTATACAGCAGGTTCTTATTAATCTATTTTATACATATTAGTGTATACATGTCAATCCCAATCTCCCAATTCATCCCACCACCACCCTGCCCCCTCGTCTCCCCTTGGTGTCCATATGTTTGTTCTCTACATCTATGTCTCTATTTCTGCCTTGCACACCGGTTCATCTCTACCATTTTTCTAGATTCCACATATATGCATTAATATTCGACATTTGTTTTCCTCTTTCTGTCTTACTTCACTCTGTATGACAGTCTCTACGTCCATCCACGACTCTACAAAGGACCCAGTTTTGTTCCTTTTTATGGCTGAGTAATGTTCCATTGTATATATGTACCACAACGTCTTTATCTATTCGTCTGCCGACAGGCATTTAGGTTGCTTCCATGACCTGGCTATTGTAAATAGTGCTGCAGTGAACATTGGGGTGCATGTGCTCTTTTGAATTATGGTCTTCTCTGAGAGTATTGTCTTAACATTTAAATTATTTCGTGTGTTCATACTACTTTGGACTCACTTTCTTCTTTCCTCATTTGTAAAGACTGTGTGATGAATGAACCCAAGCTCTGCTGTGTACGGCCCTGCAAGAACTGCAGCTTGCCAGGCGGTTAGTCTGCGATTATAATTCATGCAGTGTGTTGCTTGATACTCAAAGGAATCTACACATGCACATGTATGCCCACAATAGAACAATTTGAGAAAAATGGAGCCTAATGAAAAATGCATGGACTGAGTGTGAGAAGAGCTGTTTTGAGCCTCAGCCCACCTCTTTCGAGCTCTGTGACTTTGAGAAAATCACTCAGCCTCTCTGGCTTCCACTTCCTCACCCTTAAAATGCAACTAATTATGCCTTTGGGTCTGAGCATCCAATTAATCACATTTCTGAAAGAGCTTTATAAATTGAGAAAGAACATTCAAATGTTAGTTTACTAATAAAAGCTGAAACGGGAAATATGCATTAAAAATAAGAATTAAAGTTCACTTGTAACAAGCCATACCATCCATTTATAATCGTTCATCGATCTTCTTGACAATTTTTTAAGGGTCTATTATGTGTCAGGTGTCCCTCCAGGAACATGTAGCAAACCAGACAGGCGTGGTAAAGCTCTGAAAAGGAGCACAGACAGTAAATGATAAAGAGGACAATTTAGACAGTGCTAAGTGACATACAAAGTGAGAGGGAAAGTTGAGGTACAGAGTTGGATTGGAACCACGGGAGATGAAGAGGTACCACTTGGGCTAAACCTGAATGGTGATGAGGGGTTGAGCAGGTGAATGAAGAACTGAAGAAAAACATTCCAGGCAGAGGGAACAGCTTGTGCAAATCATCTGGGGTGGGATATGGTCAGATCTTGAATGCTGCATTTCCCCTTTTTTTTTTTCTCTATCTCTGTGTTTACCTGTTTTATATGGGACTTTTATAATACCTTCCCTCGCATGAGATCTATCTGATTCTATGGATCTGGAGGAAGACCACCAGCTTGAAGAGGTCTGGACTTATGTGGCTTCTTCAAGTCCTGAGCCTCTGGGAGCCCAGGGTCTTCTCTCAAGGGCCACTGCACTCTTCCCAGCAGAAGAGGAAACCATTGCTTCATGGGAAAGAAAAAGACAAAAGGATGGGGACTGGTGCATGTTCTCACTGGGGAATCAGGGGCAGGGAATGATTTATACCTGGGCTTGGGATCAGGGGAGGAAGTAGGAGAAAATGGGGAGGTCTCAGACCTTCCCCCCCAAAAGCAGAATAACTCCTCAGGCTTTCCTGCCTTCAATTAGTTCAAGGCCCCAGAACAGCTGCAGCTGAACCCAGGGTCAAGGAGAAGGGATGCACAGGAGTGTGGAACCCAAAACTCAGGAAAGCAGACATATCATTTTCTTCCAACAAATCAACTCACTCCCTGTTCCCTCCAATGTGAAGCAGCTGCAGCACCCTGGCCCTGCCCAGGTGTCTGTGTAAGGGACTGTGTGAGTGTGTCATCATCTCCATGGTGACAGAGAGTCTTTGCTTCCCACCAAGGTGTTGCCTCTGGACCAGTGCAGGGGATCTCATTAGGGAAAGTGCCTGTGGGCATCTTCTCCCTTAGGGTTTACCAGGGTCTACTCTGGCCACAGGACAGCTGGTGACTGGCAAGGGCTGTGGACTGGCGTCCCTTGGCATGATGGCTGCAAGAAACTGCTTGGTGTAGGAAGGACACACAAATGCATTCCAGAATTCGGAACATTTCTCATAAAAGTGCTAGACTCTGTGGACCAACGCTGGGATGATTCTAACACGGAATCTCATTCCCAATTTCCATGCTGTGGAAGAACTCGATTTTACCCATATCTATCCACCTTGTTATGTTTTTTGATCAGGGAAAACAAAGGCTATAGAAACAAATCAATACAGCCAGAAGGAGATTGAATTAAAAACATAGTGTCCCTCTGCGATGTTTGCTTATACATATATTTGATATATGTATTATCTATATGGGTTCATCCTGATTTTCCCAGGAGGAAGGATTTTTGTTAATATTCACCTGGAGTGGGGAGAGGGAAGAGGAGGAGAGAACAGGAGGTGAAGCAGAGCTTGTTAGAAAGTATAATCTGGTTATTTATTTATAGTTTATTTCCGCAAAGGGACCTTTAAAAAGACTGTGATAAGAGTGGCCAAAGTTTCTTAAAGATTAACTGGCATTCTTTAAAAGGGCATTAGTTTTTTTTTTTTTTTATGCAGGTGTTTGGAGAACTCAGAACTGGGTGTCCATCAGAATATTTTGCTGGTCTGTAGATTCCCTAAGACACACTGCTGACATCATGGTCTCCTTTCTCAGATTCCTCTCTCTCTCTCTCTCACTTTCTCTCCTTCCCTCCCTCCCTCCCTCCCTCCCTCCTTTCCCGTTCCTCCCTCCCTCCGCCCAATCTCTCCCAATCTCTTTCTTTCTCTCTTCAGTTCCTTCAGGTAAATCCTACTCCGACTTGTACCAACTTGTTTTTGACTGACTGTGCACAGCGAGAGCGTTTTCTTCATTCTGAGAGAACCTGAAGACCTAGGCTTCCCAAGGCGACCTGCGTGGAAGGCTCATCTCCTCGCCTTTTCGTAACCTCACATCTAGCCAGGCGCCTGCATTCACCAGTCCTCGCAGGTAAGAGGCACAGGCTTAGGTCAATTCTGGACCATGCTGCTCGCTGGAGGGATTTCTGAAAAACTTTCCTTCGAAAGGTAATGAAAATGTTGTGATTCTTTTGAAACTGACTTAAATCCTTCAAGACTTCCAGGCTTATCTGGGGGAATTTACAAGTGCTGTTTGCCGGTGGAAAACGGGTTTTTACTTAATGATGGGGCAAAAAAAAAAAAAAAAAAAAAAAGCTTTATTCATGCCTGTAAAACAATATCCAGATGTTGTCTTGTTTGCTCTGGGTGTAAGTGATCTAGATGGAGGGAGAAGAATTACTCTGTTTGCAAGTGTTTCTTTCTCCTAGTGTCTGTGAGAGCAAGTTTGTTATTGATTTTTAGTGATTACATGGTTTTTTTGCGTTGTTCTTCAGCAGTTATTTTCCTTCGTCTGTGCAGAAATCAGTTTAGGTTGGCGCAAGGCGAAACCTCGCCGGAATATTTTAAAATCTGTTACCTATCCTTATAAGAAAAAAGTAATGTAAGTTTTCCGTGGTAGGTATAAGGAATGTAAACAATTCTGACTTTAGAAACATTAGGAACCTGGTTCACAACCCATGGCTAATGCGTTTTATAACCTGTGTATAATTCATGGGGGTCTAGACGGTTCTCAGTTAATCAATGTTATACTGGGTGAAATTTCCACATTGTTCCTGTGAAGCTAGTTTTTTATCTCCTCTCTGCACTTCCGCATTTAGTTGCCTGAAGGAAATAAGAATGTGCTCTTCAACAGAAGTCTCTTGACCTCATGATTTCTTTAAGTCACAGGTTAGGAAACTTACAACAAATGCGATGTTCAACTTGGCAAAATTAAAGACCAAAATTAGTCCTACTCAATTCAAATCTTTAGATTTATTTCGTCTTATCAGAAAATATCTTAATCTTTTTGTTTGTTTGTTTATCTAAAGAAAGGATTTTGAAAAAAAAATTACAAGCGATTCTTGAAGTTCTTTTTTTGAAACCTCAAAATCACACTCACACACACAGCTGCTAATCCTAGATCCTATTCCATTCTGTCCTCTCTCATAAATGTTAAAACAAATATGTAATGATCTACAATAGCCTTAGGTGATAAATTCTTTCAATTTAAAATTGTCCTAAAAATCAAAAGAGAAGAGTCAAATACAACTATCATGCATTTTTAAATGCCATCATTTTATGACAACCAAGCGCTTACCTTACACACATCTCCCCTCAGCACTGTTTTCCCCAGGTTTTTTTTTTTTTTTTTTTAGCAGTTTTCTTCCTTCCCTAGTGATAAATACAGTAAATGGCCAGGCAGGGAGCAACCCAGAGGTCGTATGACAAGTCTTTGCAAACGTCTGGAAAGTAGAAGAGTTTCACCAAATCGCCAGTCATATCTCAGAAACGCTAATCAAATAACGGGGCTGACAGGTCCTCACTGAATTAAATAAATGCCTAAGTAGTTTGGGGGTTTTCTAGAAATAGACTTAGCTGAATTTGGCGATTCTGGTTGCTTAAGGAAAACACATTTTTAAAAACTCCTCCCACCCTCTCATCACTCCTTCTTCCCATCAACTGTTGTGGTCATTTTACGGAAAGTGCTATTTCCCCAATTTCCTCTCCTGACACTTAGAACCAGTGCAGACAGCCCGTGTTTGGGGGGAAAGAGACAGAGCGAGACCCCAGGCTTCCCACGCCCGCGGTCCTGGAGAGCTGACAGAAGCAGGTCTGCTGGATCTTTCTACTCTCGCTCTGCCCTTGTGTGAAGGAAATCTTAAAAGGGCTGAACTTTCTCGTTTGGGTGTGTGTGTGTAATTATGTACCTGAATGACAACGTGCTTTGTACAAGAAGAGCCACCAATGTGTGGCTTTAGGCATCAAAGACAAACATTTTCGGACTTAATCACTAAATGTCAAGCATTTGAAATCTCCTTTCCTGCCACACCCCCTCTCATCTGTCAGAGACACGGGGCAGCCCACTGACTTCCTTCCTGACTCTGCTTCAGAGTCCAGAGATGTTTGTGGAGAGTATTTGCCTGGTGGACGCATCAGAATCTTGGGACCAGCACAGGAGTCCGCAGAATGAACCGTAAGCATGCTAGAGCTGCTGATGACCAGCCCCAGGGAAGGCTTGTTTAAGGCATATAAAGCTCCTTAGTCATGCCCTTCAGCCTTTACTCTGTAAGGAATTCAGCTACCGTCTTCTCCCCTGCAACCATTCAAGCACGTCACGCCAGAGTAAATCAGGTGTCTCCAATTGTGCTGTTTCAATTCTTCTTTCAAGTAAAAAGAATTCTGCTCCAAAAATAGTCAGAAAGCTATGGCCAGAGTTAATCTTAGCTTCCATGCTTGCAAAGAAGAGTGTATTGCTTATTAATGGGTAAGTGAAAGATGCATGTCAGACAGGGGTGATTCTTCATTCTCCTCTCTCCTGCCCTTCACCTTCATCTTGTAGACGCACCTTGGGAGTGGGGCTTGGGTGCAACTGGAGTGGCCGGGCTGGGTACGGGGAGAGCAGAGGAGCAAAGCGATCCAAGGTGGGTGTGTGGGGGGCTTGCTCTGTGCCCCTCAAGGATGCAGTGCCATGGAAGGGGGCAGATCTGACCCCAAACACCTGGCTCTTTGCTGCCGCTCAGGTGGCCTCCTGCTGCCAGTTTTACAGACAGAGAAAGCACTGTGCGGCCAGAAGGAGCAGCTCCAGAAGTGCCGAACCTTCCCACAGCTAAAGGAACTCAGGGCAGCCCACTTCCCCACCTTGAAATGGAGAATTGAGAGAAGAGAAAATAACTTAAAGTCTAAAAGCAAAGATTCTGGGAAAGAAGTTTCATTTGCTAAGCATTACTTTGTTAAGATAAAAGGGGAAAAAAAAAAAAAAAAGAGCACATAGACGTTCCTGGTAAAAGACAAAGCAATAAAGAGGAATCTGAAAATCTGCTTTCCCTGCAAAATGCTCCTTGGGCCAATGCAGACAGTGATGTGGGCACCTCTGCTCACAATGCAGCTGAGTCCACGTAGAAATTCCCACTGTATTCCCAGGGCTTTTTAACCAAAAACATTTCTGCTTTTCTCATAAACAAAGGTCAGAGCTGGTGAGGGGGTCTGTATACCTGCCTTCCCTTCATTTGGTACCGTTACTTATCTGGTGAAAGGATTCATAAGCCAACAGTCACTGCAATCCAATTGGACTTTAGAAATTCACACCTGGCCTAATTCCAGAATAGTCTGCGCTCCCACACCTAAAATTCTATAGCACAGAATTCCAGATATTTCAGTCATGATCTGAAGATGAACTAGGGTTGCCTGACCAGGCTCACGGAATCAGAAGATACAGGAGAAGGACAAGGTGTTGATTTGTGGTACCAAAACACACTTGTCCGTAGGAACCTGTCCATAGGAAACAGTGAAGTAGAAGAGCATGCTTGTGTTACCTGGGGGCTGAGGACCCAGAGGGGCCGTTGAAAGGAATTAGCAATAGAATAAGCACAGTTTTGTTTTGTTCTTCCGCATGACCCTACAGCTCAGATTCAGAGCAATCTAGAAGTGTATTGATCCACGTTAAACAAAGCAAGCAGTTCCTTCCATGGTGGGCTGATCTGTGGCCACCACAGATCGATCAACCAATGGCTGCATTGGCTACTTAGGTTCCCATTCAGGGTTCCGAGTTCAGGGAAATGACATCCATGGCCTGACTGTGACCCTGGGATTACAAATCACAGTAACCCTCAGTCACTGTCAGGGCCATCAGAATGAATACAAAAGAAGTGGCTCAGAGGAGGAACATTGCAGAAAAGGATCCAGTTCTCAGGGCCCAGGTTTGGGTTTGGGTTTCAATCCACATCCTGTTTCAGCCGAAGTTGCCCTGCTGTGGGACTGATAACTATGAACTTCTTGTGAGTTTTCTCCAGTGCCGGGACCAGAGGCCGATCAAGATTTTATGGCGCTTGAAGATTATACAATTTTAAGAGCCCTCTTTAAGGAAAAGGAATGCAAAATTATGACTATAAAATTAGGTACAAAGCTTTGGAGAAGGTTGGTGCAAGGGAGGAGCCCTGAAGCTTGCATTTCATTAACTTCATGACAAATCCACTCTGTGTCCTACGTAATAAAGGCCCAATACTTGTTTCCTGAAGGAATGGTTGAATTAATTTATGTAAATTTTAGCTGTTGGCTGCCCTCTAAGTAACTCTGAAAACTGATAAGTGAAAATATCAAATAATTGTGCTTATACACATCTAATGATCGGTGATATATGGAAGACTGATGTGGGTGATACCTAGAACATTTCTCATTTCACTGGCACAACGCTGTGAAATGTAGATCCTTGTACTGTGGTCAAAACGTTAGGTCATAACTACCCAGTGGCAAGATGCTAATGGTAAGATGCTATCAGAACTCCTACAGCAGAGTATGTGGGAACTGAAATTCATGGTACACTTTTTCAATTTGAAAAGTCCTCAAGTTAAAAAGCGAAGAACTTCGCGCTAGTCGTGGACCTAGAACCTAGAAAGATATTAAAGGCATCAAGAGCACACTTCTCTTTTAATAGGCTTGAGGCCTTGCCCAGCGAAATATCTATGTGTCTGGCAAGGGACAGCCTCTTCTATTTCTATGAGTGCTGTTTCCAGTTCCAATCGCAGTTATCAGTGTCATTTCTCAGTATGAATGCTGGCTAAACTCATGCCTACCAGGCCAAATAATGCTCTCACTCAGTGATATTTATGTCTTCAAATATTGCAGATTGGTATCTTGCTCATCCTAGTCTCCTGCCAAAGAATGCAAGGTTGGCTCCCCGAATGAATCTGGCTTTCTTACTTCCTGAGTTACCCCTTTGTCTAGCCCTACCTTCCAAGAATACATTTGAGAAGCTTATCATTTGCTTTGAAATATCATGAAATTTGACATCATCTCTACTTTTCCTACCAATCCTATCCCCACATACCTGCTACAAGTTAAAAATATTACATATGAGCCCAGGAGCGCCTGGCTCCTTTATCAAGAATTCTGTAAATACTAAGGAACGAGAACCTGCCCTGTCCTCGTCCTATTTTCAAAAGTCCATGGAAAGAATTTATGTATAAACCAATAGTGAGCTACATCACATGCAGACATATATATGCAACTAACAAAGGCAGCGTGGATGTGTATTTAGCCATAACGTTAATAATGACACTAACTGTGTAGGTATAGAGGAAATATTCCACCGCCAACAATGCCACAATACAATGCTGCGTTATTTTCAACATCTTGTCTTATTTAGTAAATTTCAAATCTGTAATTTACACTTAAGGTCCATAGTAAAGATTAAGTGTACAAAAAATTGCCCTCTAAACAGTGTTGCCATGGTGACAATGATCTTAGCATCACCCTTTAACAAAGGAGGTGGGTATCATATTCATGTGACTCAATTATTGTCCACACGGATGTCATGATAATCTGATCAAGGAACACTCAGGGTTTCACCTCTTAGCACCACAACCCACCTGATCCCTACTGGCATGCGGAGGTGAGGGGACTGAGGGCTCCACTCCAGTGCCTTCATGACTCAATCTCTTGGGAACTGGGGGAAGACCCCTTGGAAGCTGGCCCTCTACTTCTTGTCTTAGGGGTCCAGGGGCAGGAGCAATCCCCTAGCCAGAAGGCTGAAGGGAACATCCCAAAACACAATCAAGTTTGACAGTAAAGCAGCATCTCTCCTGGGAAGCTCTGCTGGCCAGCAAGTGGTCCTGAGGAGAGTTCTGTGTAATTTTTGCCCTACAGGAAATAAGAAGGTCTATACTCTGATAGGTTTGGGAAATCTGTCATAGTCTAGAATTCCCTCTTGGAATGTCCCAGTTATCATTACCATATTAAAAAGTCTAAGAAATCCAGCAGCAAAGACATCCTTTAACTTTGAATCCCAAGTTGTTTAAACCATGTTGGACTACAAAACTGTCTGCCGCCTCCTTCCGCCTCCTTGTAACTATTATTCACTCCTCTGACTAATACTTCATGCAACCCCACGGAGGACACTTTTCCAGGCTCTGATTGGAAAGTTTTCACATACTCCAAGAAAAGAACATGTTACGAGTTTTATACTCCACTTGGCTGTGAGTTGTACTTTTGGGACCTATAGGTGACTGGCCAGCCTTTGGGATTGCAAAGTGGCCACCCACAGTCAGCTGCAAGTAATTTATTTCCTTTTTGCCTCTTTGTTTCTTTATGTACATCTTATTCCCAAAAGGATTCAAGTGAATTTACAAAGACACATCACATACCCTCACACAAATACAATACTAATTAAAAGTAGATGGAAAAGAAAAGTAAGAGTAAGCCTCAAAGAAGTAATTTGATGAAATCATTTACTTATACGAGTTTTAATCTATTTTTAAAAACTACAAATTAATGTACCCTGACCCACAGCAGTGGAATCTTGTTTGTGACTTTAGAATTCAATGTATGTTTTAAAATATGCTGCATATTTGACCCTGGAAATCAATTAGGCACTCCTTGAATCTAGTTTTATGTGCACCATATTTTATAATTCTTTTAAAAGACAATGTTAATTCTGCCTCTCGAGATCTTTTTCTTTTTTTCTTTTTCTCACTATTTCTATAATTTAATTGTCTGTAAGTGAGGTTATAAACTTTCTCCATCAGGATGTAGCTGGTTCATCCCACTTGGTCCTACTTTGCAATCGCCTGTCTACTTGTCTCTCTCCCCTACTGGGTTGTAAGCTCAATGTCAATGGAGATTTTACCTGATTCTTCCTCTGTGCTCCCAGAGCTTGGCCCAAATAATTCCTTAGGCAATGCTTGTTGAATCAACATGCATTGACACTGAGGCAAAATTTCTGCTGTAATTACATCTTAAGTTGAACCATGACCTACATCCATCCCATCCTGCAAACATAGAGCATAGGACTTTGTATGTGAAGTGTTTTGAAAATACATGTATCTGAAAACTCCTGACTAGTGCATTTTCTCCCTTGATGACCATTACAAAGTGATAGATTGGCTGTTAGAATCACTTAAAGGGGGCTCTTAAGGAGGGAGACATATTTGTATGAGTGAGAAGAAACAGGCCACCAAGTACCTACAATGTAGTAGTTGTGTGAACCCCACGGAGGGAAAATAGGAAACACGCAGAGTATTTTGGAAAGAGGGAAATGGAAATAAAACAGAAAAAGTGAATGCAGAGCCAGCAGGGTTTGGTGTGGCCTGAATGTTTGATCCTGGAGAAGAAAATAAAGGAAAGAAAGGAATGAAAGAATTCACTGCAGTCTTGAGGAGGAAAGAGTGATTTGATCCATGGCGTGACCTATCCAGGAGACAAGGGAATTCACATCATTTCAGTCTCCCTCAAATGCTATGTTTAGATACAGTCTGTGTTAGCATACCTGCGGCAATGAGGGTATTTGGCTCACAATGTGTTTTAAATTTTAAGATGAAGAGAATTTTCTAAGATTTGCCCATTTTAAAGATGAAATATTATAGGACTAAAACTTATAAGAGCCACTTTTCTGTGATTACAATCAAATGCATTTCATTCCAACTAGGAGTAGTGGATACCAGTACATGGTGTTTCAGAGTCTGAGGCTGCACGAGGGTTGTATAGTTAAACAGACATTTTACAATTGTGGATTTTAACTTGTCTAGTCCAATATCCCGGGAATGGTCTCTTAACTAGCCTTTTTTGCATAGCACTTTGTTTCGTATTCAATATCCGAAGAAATGGTTTGTGACTTCCTAGTGCTATATTGGTCAAAATGTATATTTAATGAGTTTCTTAATCAACTCCCGTCAGGAATTTGGCTGGTTAGGTTCTGACCCTCAGTTCTCTCTACCTGGTACACATGTGCCGGCAGCTTGCTCTGCAAGAGGCTGGAAGGCTGTGTTTCAGAAGATGCAGGAGGAGACGACTTAGTCTTTAATCTCAAGGAATCTCCATCCCACCGTTGGGAGGAGGTGTGGATGGGGATGCAGGTGGAAAAATAGTAAGAAATACTCAAAACACATCAACGGCTGCGGTGCCCGGCAGAATATGATGAGCATTACATGAGACCTTAACAAAAGTCTGAGGAGAGGCAAAGAGGGAAAGATCAGATCTGTTTGGGACAGTTGGGAAAGGTCTTGGAGAGAACCTTGGAGAATGAATAAGACTTCGAAAATCAGGATGGGGAGGAGAAGCCATCAGAGGTCAGGAGAACGGCAGGCACAAAGGTACACCTGAAGGAAAGGGCAGGGAGGCTTGCAGTGGGCAGAGGGTTAAGTGTGCTGCAGAGAAGGAGTCAGGGAGTGATGACAAGAATCTAGATGATGCTGATGATGGTGGACACTGCTGAGTGCCCCCCAAAGGCCAGATCATTCCAGCTGTGTCTTAATCCTCACAACCACTGCCTATCTGGGAGGCTTTCTTATTAACCTTGTTTTAGAGATGAGGAAAGCAGAGAGCAGAGGTTCAGTAACTTGCTTACAGTCACAGGTTTCAGACGGTGTGATCCTGGGCTTTGAAGTGAGGCCATTGGTCTCTAGAGGCCACACCCTGAAGTTTTGCTCTCTGGGAGATGAGCCTTAAGGGTAGGCTCGTTGGGAAGGGCCGTTTGGGGTTTGATAAGCAATGAGGAGCCACTGAAGGTTTTGCTTGAGCTGCATTTTTGAATATCAGCCCAGTAGTGAAGACCATGTGACTTGTCAGAAGGGTATTTCGAGAGGCTGGGCAAAGGGACTGGGGAGTTGGAGCAGAGCAGGGGCAGCAGGGAGGGAAAGAGAGACACACACACGAGATGCACGAAGAAGGTAGGACCTCTGGGCTCGCTCTAGTTGGGCAGGAGTGAGGGAGTGTCAGGACACACAGGCGGGAGAATGAGGGCACCATTGTTTGGAACCAAACATCAGGAGAAGTAGCTGGATGTAGGGAGAACAATGTGAGTTGTGTTTTGGACGAGTCAGTTCTGAGCAGTTCTCTATGGGAGGTGAACCAGGGGACACTGGAAACACAGATTGAATCTAAGAGGGGCCACAGGTAAAGAAATGGGGCCAGGACTGGTCGAGGGAGTAAGGTAGAGGATGCTGAGAGAGAATAAAGAGAAATAAAAGGGGATGGCTAAAAGACCCTGGGGGATATAACTGGGGGTGGGAGAAGGAAGAGAGAAAGTCCACCAGGCAGAAAGAGCATGGATAATCAGGGAAACAGATGGATAACCAAAGAGTCTTCTGACCCAGTAGCAAAAGGCAGAAGGAACTTTCTGAAGACACTGCTACTAATACCTGCCCTGACTCACACATCAGAGAACTGAGAAGCATGTTTGGAAGCTGAAGAAGAGAAGCAGCAGAGAGTCTAAAGGTGCCAGCAAGAAAAGATGTTGGAGGAGGGCTTGGTAGCCCCGTCCCAATTTACTCTCCAGGTAAAAAGTCAGAGGAATTGAGAGATTATCGTTTGGCTGGCCAATCAGAGTCTCAGAGGCCGGGAGGATGGCTAATTCTAATCGTGTTAGTGGCATGAGTTTCTTTTCCTCTACTGCCTGTTTTAAGTATGATTAATCTGCTCCCTTTCCTCTTTAAAGTCAGTCAAGTTATTCCATAGATTAACATCTATCATGATTTTAATAGTCTGTGCTTAGCTCGGAGGGTGGTTACATGTATTCCCAAAGGAAGATTCCAGCAACTCAGGCCCCTGGGAACTGGATGAATATCTGGTCTTTGCAAGTTATGTGCTTTAGTTTTCTGAGACACTCTAGATAAACTACAAGCCCATTCTTTTTTGTTTTTTTTTTAAATAAATTTATTTATTTATTTTTGGCTGCATTTGGTCTTTGTTGCTGCATGCGGGCTTTCTCTAGTTGCGGCGAGCGGGGGCTACTCTTCATTGCGGTGCACAGGCTTCTCAATGCGGTGGCTTCTCTTGTTGCGGAGCATGGATGGACTCTAGACACACGAGCTGCAGTAACTGTGGCACACAGGCTCAGTAGTTTTGGCTCATGGGCTCTAGAGCACAGGCTCACTAGTTGTGGCGCACGGGCTTAGTTGCTCCGCAGTATGTGGGGTCTTCCCGGACCAGGGCTCGTACCCATGTCCCCTGCATTGGCAGGCAGATTCTTAACCACTGCACCACCAGGGAAGTCCACAAGCCCATTCTTGAATGTGTTTCCAATAAAAAGGGAAAGATAATGCAGCGTCCAAATTTTCTAGTTACTGACATGATTAAAGCAAGACTTTTCAAGTTTATTCTTTTATAAGATCGGAGACCTTTTGAACACAGACAGGATCTGACAGATAGTCTTAACGATGGAGAGAGAGAGCAGGCTGGGCCAGTTCCTTCAGAACAATTCGTTGTTGGCTTTGAATCTACAGTTTCAAGTTTGTTTTGCTGGGACTATCTTCTACTTTTTCGGTGTTGTAATGGGATTAAGCAAAACTTCAGCAAAACCTAAAATGCTATATTATAGTAGTTTTGAAAAATATGTAGGTGGATTTTTAAAAAAGTCACAGTCTTAATTTCTTAGCAAAAGTCAAATGAGTAGTCTTTTGGAAACTTCTGTATAAGAGAATATGAATATCTGATGAGTTCTTTTTTTCAGCTTACTATTGAAGTATAGTTGATAATTACAATGAACAGCAAAAGGATAAACATGAAGATGTAAAAGAGGACATAAAAATCATACAGTGTGGGGAAGGAGAGTAAGAAAATGTCGATTTCTTTTTTTCCAGAATATGTTTGGTAAGAGTTCCTGAAGCCCTAGAGAAAAAAAGTTGGGAGAGGAATGAGAAAAGCCTCAAGGTAGATAACGGTGGAAACTTGACAAACAGAGGGCCATCTGTGAAGAGGGGCAGGTTGGTCTCAGGAAAAGACTTTGGACTTGGGAGCTGACATTCCTGGATGTGAATTTCAGGTGTTCAGACTCCCTTGGGTGAGATGCACTGACCATCAGAGCCTCAGTGTGTACTGTAGAGTGTATGGGAAGCAATCAACAGAGGTTGGTTCTTTCTCTCCCCACTCCTGGTCGCCACCCTCCCCCACTGATTCCTCACCATCACCCCCACTCCCAAGGGCAATGCAAGGCTTTTCTTTAAGGCAGCTGGTGAAAGAAAAAAGTTAAACTTGGGAGTGGAATCCCTGGATTGGAGTCTTCACTTCTGTGCTGTGTGATCCTCCGAAAGTTATCTAACTTCTTAGATTCTCATCAGAAAACTTGAAGAAATTCCTACCCGCAAGAATAAAACAGGAGTGCTCGATGAGCAGATTTTTGTAAAAGTGTGGGGAAGTCCCTCCTAGTTCTATGAATCAGCAGGGAACAAACATTCTCAATATGACCCAAAGCAGCCCTCCTTTCTTCCCTGAGGACCTAATTCCCTTTTTATACAATTCTGCTTTTTAGAAATTACTTTATAAAGAAACTCACAATTCCAGAGTCTAGGTTACCACCCTTACAAAATCTGCAAGCAGCTTTTTAAATATTTTTAATTTTTCAAAGGGATTATACCCCTGTAGCTACTCAAACTTTGATGAAGGAGAGTTTAGTTTTGGCAGGACTAGCTTACTGGGTTTCCCTCTAGAAATGACTGTAGTTCTCAATGCAAATTGAATCAGAAATTACCCTTGTAATTTTTTTTTTTTTTGGTCCTTCATTCTTTTCTGTTAAAAATACATAGAAGCATTAAAAGGTAACTTTCTCCTAGGTCTTATAAGGAGAGAAGAGTGACAGAGAGAAAGACTATGAACTTGGCATACCATTGAACCATGCTCTGGAATTTGGGTGGGTCTAGGAAAAAGTACTTCAGTGGAAAGCATATATGGGTGTGGGAGAAATCCCTGTAAACTATAAATTGACTACGTACTGAACAGGCTGGTGTGGAAAGAAACCACAAGTCTCCCAAATTCAGAGAAGAGGAGACAGAATCAATTTGGCACCAAGAGAACACCAGGTGCCCTTGGGAGCTGGGGATGTTTGCAATTAGTAGCAGTCTTAACTAGTTCCATGGAACTCAGTAGTCGTAAGCATCTACTGTGGTGTCCTGCAGTTACCCGTACCAGGACCTGCTTATCGTCAAGTTTCTCCATCACCTGACCTCAGTTACCCATGCTCTGTCCCTGCCCACTCAGGCCCCCTGCTCTGTTGCTTCTGGATTCATCCCACCTTGTTGCCTTTGCCTGCAAGATCTCTTCCCTAAAAGCCCTCATTTCTTTCCTTTTCCTATCAGAGTCTCATTATCCATCCTTTGAGACCCTTCAAGGTCTGTTAGGCTTGGGTTTTCCCTTCCCTTACCACTTCTGCGCTTTCTGAATTTCATTTTCTCGAGGCTGAGTTAAACCTAGAATGTGTCTGTGCCCCTAGGAACTAATCATATATTGTGTCCCGATTTGGACCTTCGTTAGGTACAGGTGTTGCCTATTTCCCCCATCATATTACCAGCTCCTGGATGGTGGAGGGCACATCACACTTGACCAAGTGAAAACCAGCTAGCTTCCCTCTGCAGAGTCCCACTTTGCACCTTGAACTGGGTGCATTCAGCTCACTGTTTGCAATCCCAGTCTAATGCCAGGCGAGCTTTATTATCTCTCTTTTTCAAAAGAAGGAAGCTGAAAATCAAGGAGACTAAACCTCTTGTTCAAAGTCGCCAGCCCAATTACCTTTCACAAGGCATCTTACTTCATCAGCAGGGTGACCCCATTAGGTTGGCCCTGGCACCAGCCTTCAGACTTTAAGTAACTTGCCCCCCCAGTGTCATAACCAAAAGATCTGAGATTTGAACCCAAGTCTGTGTGTGGCTCCAACCCTATACTTTTACACTCTATCATATTGCTTCCCTATCACCAAAATGCTCAAGACAAAGTTGAGCCTGGAATAATATTAAATAAACACATGATTCATCTCATTTTGTCAAAACCAAGGGAATACGACAAAAACCTGCAAATTTGACCAGAGCAGTAGTATTCTCTCTCTATAAATAGAGAGAGAGTATATGTATATGTAGAGTGTATATGTATATATGTGTATAAAAATATATATAAATATATGAAATATATAAAAATGAAGTCAAAAATAATATAAATATTCAAAGCATATATATGTATTATTTTTCAATACTTTTTTTAGAGCAGTTTTAGGTTTACGACAAAATTGAGAGGAAGGTACAGAGGTTTCTCATACACCGTCTGCCACCACACATGCACAGACTCCCCCATTATCCACATCACTCACCAGATGATAGAGTTTTCTTACCAAGAGTGAACCTACACTGACATCAAAAGTCCATAGTTCACCGTATGGACTCACTCTTGGTGTCGAACATTCTACGGGTTTGGACAAATATGTAATGACATGTATCCATCATTATAATTCCATACAGAGTAGTTTCACTGCCCAAAAAACCCTCAGTGTTTCCCTATTCATCCTTCCCTTCCTTCTTGATCCCTGGTGACCACTGATCTTTATCTGCCACCCCAGTTTTGCTTTTTCCAGAACGGCATGTAGTTGGAATCATGCAGTAAGTAGCCTTTTCAGATTGGCTTCTTTCACCTAATAATATACAATGAAGTTTCCTTAGTGTCTTTTCATGACTTGATAGCTCATTCTCCCTGTATATTTATGAGAAGACCAAGACAACACTTGACTCCTTGTTCTTTGCTTTATAGTAACAGGGTAAAAAGATTTATAAGCAAGTTAATGTTAAAGGGAGTGTGTAACTATTTTATCACCTGGGTCACAAGTACTTCCATACATGCCACATGTCTTATAAAGAATTTTAAATGTAGCAGGTAGGTCTCTAGCACAATTTCTTGAAGAGCCAAAGATATTTCCGAGTGACAGCATCACTCATCTCGTGGAGCCAAGTCCCCCGAGGTACCAGAAATCACCAAAAGCAACAGGAGTCTTAGCTGCAGGAACTTCCATCTTTCTAAATCTTCTCAGTGACAAAACTGGACGGGGCGTCTTCCAAGACAGATGTTCTTATAAAACTGCCATACCTGCTTAAATAAGCTGAAATTTGGAGTCTGGGCTCTGTGCTTTTTCTTGAAATTACACTTCATAGAAAGTTAAAGCTTAAAGGGGTTTCAGAGAAGTGAGTGTGACCCTCTCTCCCATTACAGATGAGGACACTGAAGCCCGGGGGTCATATGACTTGCCTGGGGTTTTGCAGCACATAGAGAAGCTGGTTCTTCTGACGGTGCTTGAGACCCCTCACCAGCGCTCCTCTTATCCCAGGAGGAACCCAAGAGGAAAAGATGAACCCCAACTCAGGGGGATGCCAAATAACTGAACCGTCTTATAGTTTGGAAACTGATGAGAGGAGCGAATGGGAAGAAATAGAAAATCAGTTAAACATTTGCATGTTTTAAAAAGATAGAGGATTCCTGGGACTTCCCTGGCGGTCCAGTGGCTAAGTCTCTGTGCTACCACTGCAGGGGCCAAGGGTTCAATCCCTGGTCGGGGAACTAGGATCCTGCACGCCATGCAGCATGGCCAAAAAAAAAAAAAGAAAAGAAAAATAGCAGACTCCTACTTTTCCTAAACCATTGACCTTTGTCAATAGTTCCTTCTCCGAACTCTCATTCCTAAGGTCGGTCCTATAAGGAAAATCTCTGGGAACTGGGCTGAGTGGCATGTTAGTATTTTTCTCATCAGAATGTGGTGAGCCCATGTACTATGCTGCTTACACTATAGAATCACCCAGGCCCTGGCTGCCGGACCTGGTCATTGTTACGACGTGCAGATTGTCCACATCTTGTCCTGAGGTCATTATGGGAACAGATTGCGCAGGGAAGAAACGTCTGCAGAAATGAATGGAGAGGTCATCGCAAACGAAGGTGCACGAGATCCAGCCAACGTCACGGGAAGTTTCTAGTGGGTTCCCATTTGTTTGTGATAATTATCCACCACAAGGGGCTGCTTAATTACCTGACATTTTAAAAACAAACCACAAAACCTGTGACTTGGTGCCACGATCAGACCCACGAGGGAAAGTGTGAAGCCCCAGGATGGCATTGAGAGCTTCTAAAATGTGAGGCTTCCCCAGATAATTTCCCAAGGTCCCAGTGCCCTTTGGATAGAATTCAGGAGAGAGAAAGACCTTCCAGTGTCCCCTAGGACCTCTGAAGAAGAAGAAAACACTGTGCTGCCTCCCAGGCTTCTGTGGTAATTCTGCTTGGCAGTTTTTTTTTTTGTCCAATAGCTTTAAGAAAAATCTGGAGCTATATCAGATATAATTATCTTATGATGCAAGGGGACAGTCTTTCATGCATAAAAACCAAGTCTTGTGCTAGAAAGCACTCGTGGCACAAGGGCTCTATCCTTGGAGGTGTGTGAGGGCTGCTGGGGTAGGGACAGAGGCTCCTGCTCGATGCCCAGTTTCCACCTCCGGGTGGAGGGCTCATCTGGCCCACTCTCTCGGCTGTCACGTGAGCACAGAGCCTACAGGTGCGGGTTGCAAACCAGTCTCCCAGCACCTCGAGCCTCTTCCCTGCAGAGCCAGCCTCCTTCATCACTTCCCCAGATGGCTGGGATCTTCAGCTGAGCTGGGCCCCGGCCCCGGGACTCCAGGTAAGACCCCCAGAGCGCTTCCTGCTGTTCACCCTGGGTGGTAGAGAAGGAGGGGGGAAAACAAAACACCCAAACCTCAAAGGCCCAGGGAATTTCTGGAAGGTCCAACCAAAGTGATTCATCTTGACCTCAGGCATGATTTTCTTCTCTACTCTCCACTCTTTTCAATTTCAACTCCTATATATCTTATTGATTTGAAGAAAACTCCAGTGCTTAAAAACGACTAAGCACTGCTCAATGACATTGTAAATAAAACAGAATATTCACTTGGTCAGAAAAACAAGCATTTAAGACTTGTATCTTATACTGTAAGACTGAAACCCGAATTTATTTGCATAAACAAAGGGCTTGGTATAAAACTAAAATGCAGGGGCTTCCCTGGTGGCGCAGTGGTGGAGAATCTGCCTGCTAATGCAGGGGACACGGGTTCGAGCCCTGGTCTGGGAGGATCCCACATGCCGCGGAGCAACTAGGCCCGTGAGCCACAACTACTGAGCCTGCGCGTCTGGAGCCTGTGCTCCACAACGAGAGAGGCCGCGATAGTGAGAGGCCCGCGCACCGCGATGAAGAGTGGCCCCCGCTTGCCGCAGCTAGAGGAAGCCCTCGCACAGAAACGAAGACCCAACACAGCCAAAATAAATAAATAAATAAATAATTAATTAATTTTTAAAAAAAAACTAAAATGCAGTTCGTTAGGCCAAAACCTCCTTTCAATAGTAATATATTGAACATGCTTCTGTAAATAGCAATTAGCTATTAATCCAGATGAAATTTACAAGCAAATATCTTGCAGAGTTAGCACGGAGTTTTGACCCTTAAAGGCCTTGATTTCAATGACAAGATGTATAAAAACGCAGCTTTTTGAAAAAGCACATGTACTTAGGTTCATTTCTTTCAAGATCATGTATATTATTATTCACAAGTCACAGTGCCTATGGAAAGTGATACGATTTTTCAAATATTAAATGATGGTAGCTCGCTAGCACCCCAGTGATCAGATTTTATCTTAGGTTTTCAGAATCTACCCAAGGCCTGGTTAACTCTTATTCACATATTTTGAGAGGGATAAGAAAAAGGTCTTACATATAGCACAAGGAACTCTATTTATTATCCTGTGATAAACCATAATGGAAAAGACTATGAAAAAGAATGTATATATGTATATATATATATGTATAACCGAATCACTTTGCTGTACAGCAGAAATTAACACAACATTGTAAATCAACTATACATCAATAAAATAAAAATTTTTTAAAAAGGTCCTACAGATATTACTCTAAATTAATCTTAGCTCTGTGAGAGAAGTCACGTTTGCATAACTGTATCTAATATCCCTACCTACTCTTATCCTAATATTTGAAAAGCTCCTTCCCTTCCCCCCATCCCCTGAAACCCTTTGACCAATATCTCTCCCTTTTCTCCCATCATTCACAAAGCAATTTCCCAGGCTTGCAAATATTAGAACCCATTCATCTCTAATCATTTTCTAGTCTGTCTTATCAACGTCATATCAATGACCTACCAATTACTCTGCTCAGTAACCCACGACACTTGAGATTTCTCCCACCAGTATTAAGTTGTACATTTTCACAGGGCAATTTATTTTAAAATCAAGATGATCCGTAAAACTAAGGGTTTTGCATGCACAGAGTCCTGTTTGTTCTGCAGCTGCATTTCTGAACGCTAATAGTTAAACATTAGATGTAGATGTGAAGGAAGCAAATTAACTCAGAATTTCACGTGTGCCCTCAGGTTCAGCACTAACCACGCTGGGAGAGAACTTTGAGGTCATTTTGTCCAACCCTCTCATTTTACAGATGAGGAAAACAGGACTAATTGATAGCTAGTTATACCAAATTACAGCTCTCCTGAAACAAGATAGCAGAGTTAGTAGGCTTCTTAATGTGCTCAATTACTATCTGGATTCCATAAGCTGATGAGGCTGCTGTGACCTTGAGCATTTCCATTCTGTGGTTTTCAAATGTTTACGTTTCTAATGTGGTATTTGTCATCCCGAGTCCCGGGCACCTTTTACCATAGGCAGTCTTGCCAATACCTAACTCAGAACAGCCCACCTCTTCCTTCCTCAACGAGTGGTTGAACTTCTTTCTTCAACTCTTATCACTTCGCCTCTGTGCTCCTCAGGAGCCAGCATAGGTTTGTTCGACATTTTTCAGCCTTGTTCCTCTTACACCAAAGGACCGAGACATCAGTCCCCAGACCAAGCACAGAGTTCCTCAAGTTTCATCCTCAACTGCTCAAAAATTTTTTATAACTTATCTTTTTTCCTCTGTCCCACAACTGGAGCAGAAGCTTCATGGAACAAGCATCTTGCCTGTACTCTTGAATCCCAGTGTCTAGAAGAGGCTGGAAAATAGTAGGTGCTTGACACATACATGTGTGATGAATGTAACCTTTGCTCTCTTAGGGAATCATTTGTCTCCCTCCAGTCTAAGACTTATGCCCCTGGGAGCAACAGTGTCCCCTTGTTCACCCTCAAATCTCTGACCTCTGGATCATGTCCTCGCTCTCGAAATCGTGCCTCCTTAGTTGTCCACTCTGGTGAGTCTACAGAGCTGTGCCTTCTACTGGTTGCTCCTCCTCAAGCTGCTTTGCTAGAAAGTTCTCTCTCTCTTCAGTACAGGCAGTCCCCAAGACTCTGCCCTCAGCTGCCTTCTTCTCTCTGTATTTTTTCTTTCTTGCAAATCTCATTGACTCATAGGTGGTCAACTTCTACTTCTTGGGCAGTGATCCCCAAATCTCCATTGCCAGCCCCCAATTTATTTCCTAGAGATGGACTCCTACCGTCAGAGCCAGAGCCAACCTCATCGCATTACGGTCAAAACCCTCTGCTTTTCAGGCAAGGCGTCCTCTTCATCCAGGCACCAAAGCCCAGAGTCATTTCAGCTCTTGCTCTCCACCCCCCACTTCACATCTAAGAGGTGTGTGAGGTTTACCTGTTGGTGAACGTAGGTGTTGATGCCCTTAAGTTCGTGTGTTGCTTAATGAATACAGCAGCCTCCTAAATAATCTCTTTACAGCTGTTCCCTCCTTCTCAATCTATCTAGCCAGATGAGCCTGGCTTCTTTCGGCCTGTTGAAAGACCAAACTTTCCAGTTTGATCTCCATGGCCTTTTATTTTATCTTATTTTTTAAACATTTTTATTGGAGTATAATTGCTTTACAATGGTGTGTTAGTTTCTGATGTATAACAAAGTGAATCAGCTATCCATAAGCATATATCCCCCTATCTCCACCCTCTTGCGTCTCCCTCCCACCCTCCCAATCCCACCCCTCTAGGTGGACACAAAGCACCGAGCTGATCTCCCTGTGCTATGTGGCTGCTTCCCACTAGCTATCTATTTTACATTTGGGAGTGTATATGTGTCCATGCCACTCTCTCACTTCGTCCCAGCTTACCCTTCCCCCTCCCCGTGTCCTCAAGTCCATTCTCTATGTCTGCATCTCTACATCTGCATCCTGCCCCTAGGTTCTTCATAACCATTTTATTTTTAGATTCCATATATATGTGTTAGCATACAGTATTTGTTTTTCTCTTTCTGACTTACTTCACTCTGTATGACAGACTCTAGGTCCATCCACCTCACTCCAAATAACTCAATTTTGTTTTATTTTTATGGCTAAGTAATATTCCATTGTATATATGTGCCACATCTTCTTTATCCATTCATCTGTCGATGGACACTTAGGTTGCTTCCATGTCCTGGCTATTGTAAATAGTGCTGCAATGAACATTGTGCTACATGACTCTTTTTGAATTATGGTTTTCTCAGAGTACATGTGCAGTAATGGGATTGCTGGGTCATATGGTAGTTCTATTTTTAGTTTTTTAAGGAACCTCCATACTGTTATCCATAGTGGCTGTATCAATTTACATTCCCACCAACAGTGCAAGAGGGTTCCCTTTTCTCCACACCCTCTCCAGCATTTATTGTTTGTAGATTTTTTGATGATGACCATTCTGACTGGTGTGAGGTGATACCTCATTGTAGTTTTGATTTGCATTTCTCTAATGATCAGTGATGTTGAGCATCCTTTCATGTGTTTGTTGGTGATCTGTATATCTTCTTTGGAGAAATGTCTGTTTAGGTCTTCTGCCCATTTCTGGATTAGGTTTTTTGTTTTTTTGACATTGAGCTGCATGAGTTGCCTGTATATTTTGGAGATTAATCCTTTGTCAGTTGCTTTGTTTGCAAATATTTTCTCCCATTCTGAGGATTGTCTTTTCATCTTGTTTATGGTTTCCTTTGTTGTGCAAAAGTTTTAAGTTTTATTAGGTTCCATTTGTTTATTTTTGTTTTTATTTCCATTTCTCCAGGAGGTGGGTCAAAAAGGATCTTGCTGTGATGTATGTCATAGAGTGTTCTGCCTATGTTTTCCTCTGAGAGTTTTATAGTGTCTGGCCTTACATTTAGGTCTTTAACCAATTTTGAGTTTATTTTTGTGTATGGTGTTAGGGAGTGTTCCAATTTCATTCTTTTACATGTAGCTGTTCATTTTTCCCAGCACCACTTATTGAAAAGCCTGTCTTTTCTCCATTGTATATTCTTGCCTCCTTTATCAAAGATAAGGTGACAATCTGTGTGTGGGTTTATCTCTGAGCTTTCTATCCTGTTCCATTGATCTATATTTCTGTTTTTGTGCCAGTACCAAACTGTCTTGATTACTGTAGCTTTGTAGTATACTCTGAAATCAGGGAGACTGATTCCTCCAGCTCCGTTTTTCTTTCTCAAGATTGTTTTGGCTATTCGGGGTCTTTTGTGTTTCCATACAAATTGTGAAATATTTTGTTCTAGTTCTGTGAAAAATGCCATTGGTAGTTTGATAGGGATTGCATTGAATCTGAGATTGCTTTGGGTAGTAGAGTCATTTTCACAATGTTGATACTTCCAATCCAAGAACATGGTATATCTCTCCATCTCTTTGTATCATCTTTAATTTCTTTCATCAGCGTCTTATAGTTTTCTGCATACAGGTCTTTTGTCTCTTTAGGTAGGTTTATTCCTAGGTATTTTATTCTTTTTGTTGCAATGGTAAATGGAGTGTTTCCTTAATTTCCCTTTCAGATTTTTCCTCATTAGCATATAGGAATGCAAGAGATTTCTGTGCATTAATTTTGTATCCTGCTGCTTTACCAAATTCATTGATTAGATCTAGTAGTTTTCTGGTAGCATCTTTAGGATTCTCTATGTATAGTATCATGTCATCTGCAAACAGTAACAGTTTTACTTCTTCTTTTCTGATTTGGATTCCTTTTATTTCTTTTTTGTCTCTGATTGCTGTGGCTAAAACTTCCAAAACTATGTTGAATAATAGTGGTGAGAGTGGGCAACCTTGTCTTGTTCCTGATCTTAGAGGAAATGGTTTCAGTTTTTCACCATTGAAAACAATGTTGGCTGTGGGTTTGTCATATATAGCCTTTATTATGTGGAGGTAAGTTCCCTCTATGCCTACCTTCTGGAGAGTTTTCATCATACATGGGTGTTGAATTTTGTCAAAAGCTTTTTCTGCATCTATTGAGAGTATCATATGGTTTTTACCCTTCAATTTGTTACTATGGTGTGTAACATTGATTGATTTGCATATATTGAAGAATCCTTTCATTCCTGGGATAAACCCCACTTGATCATGGTGTATGATCCTTTTAATGTGCTGTTGGATTCTGTTTGCTAGTATTTTGTTGAGAATTTTTGCATCTATATTCATCAGTGATATTGGTCTGTAGTTTTCTTTTTTTGTGACATCTTTGTCTGGTTTTGGTATCAGGGTGATGGTGGCCTCATAGAATGAGTTTGGGAGTATTACTCCCTCTGCTATATTTTGGAAGAGTTTGAGAAGGATAACTGTTAGCTCTTCTCTAAATGTTTGATAGAATTCACATGTGGAGCCATCTGGTCCTGGGCTTTTGTTTGTTGGAAGATTTTTAATCACAGTTTCAATTTCAGTGCATGTGATTGGTCTGTTTATATTTTGTGTTTCTTCCTCATTTAGTCTTAGGAGGTGTGCTTTTCTAAGAATTTGTCCAGTTCTTCCAAGTTGTCCATTTTATTGGCATATAGTTGCTTGTAGTAATGTCTCATGATCCTTTGTATTTCTGCAGTGTCAGCTGTTACTTCCTTTTCATTTCTAATTCTATTGATTTGAGTCTTCTCCCTTTTTTTTCTTGATGAGTCTGGCTAGTGGTTTATCAATTTTGGTTATCTTCTCAAAGAACCAGCTTTTAGTTTTATTGATCTTTGCTACTGTTTCCTTCATTTCTTCTTCATTTATTTCTGATCCAATCTTTATGATTTCTTTCCTTCTGCTAACTTTGGGGGTTTCTTTGTTCTTCTTTCTCTAATGGCTTTAGGTGTAAGGTTACATTGTTTATTTGAGATGTTTCTTGTTTCTTGAGGTAAGATTGTATTGCTATAAACTTCCCTCTTAGAATTGCTTTTGCTGCATCCCATAGGTTTTGGGTCATTGTGTTTTCATTGTCATTTGTTTCTAGGTATTTTTTGATTTCCTCTCTGATTTCTTCAGTGATCTCTTGGTTATTTAGCAGTATATTGTTTAACCTCCAGGTGTTTGTATTTTTCACAGATTTTTTTCTCCTGTAATTAATATCTAGTCTCATAGCATTGTGGTTGGAAAGATATTTGGTATGATTTCAATTTTCTTAAATTTACCAAGTCTTGATTTGTGACCCAAGATATGATCTATCCTGGAGAACGTTCCATGAGCACTTGAGAAGAAATTGTATTCTGTTGTTTTTGGATGGTATGTCCGATAAATATCAATTAAGTCCATCTTGTTCAATGTATCATTTAAAGCTTGTCTTTCCTTATTTATTTTCATTCTGGATGATCTGTCCATTGGTGATAGTGGGGTATTAAAGTCCCTTACTATGATTGTGTTACTGTTGATTTCCCCTTTTATGGCTGTTAGCATTTGCCTTATGTATTGAGGTGCTCCTATGTTGGGTGCATAAATATTTTCAATTGTTATATATTCTTCTTGGATTGATCCCTTGATCACTATGTAGTGTCCTTCTCTGTCTCTTGTAATAGTCTTTATTTTAAAATCTATTTTGTCTGATATGAGAATTGCTACTCCAGCTTTCTTTTGATTTCCATTTGCATGGAATATATTTTTCTATCCCCTCACTTTCAGTCTGTATGTGTCCCTAGGTCTGAAGTGGTTCTCTTGTAGACAGCATATATATGCGTCTTGTTTTTGTATCCATTCAGCCAGTCTATGTCTTTTGGTTGGAGCATTTAATCCATTTACATTTAAGGTAGTTATCAATATATGTGTTCCTATTACCATTTTCTTAATTGTTTTGGGTTTGTTATTGTAGGTGTTTTCCTTCTCTTGTGTTTCCTGCCTAGAGAAGTTCCTTTAGCATTTGTTGTAAAGCCGGTTTAGTGGTGCTGAATTCTCTTAGCTTTTGTTTGAGTGTAAAGGTTTTAATTTCTCCGTCAAATCTGAATGAGATCCTTTCTGGGTAGAGTAATCTTGGTTGTAGTTTTTTCCCTTTCATCACTTTAAATATGTCCTGCCACTCCCTTCTGGCTTGCAGAGTTTCTGCTGAAAGTTCAGCTGTCAACCTTATGGGGATTCCCTTGTATGTTATTTGTTGCTTTTCCCTTGTTGCTTTTAATATTGTTTCTTTGTATTTAATTTTTGATAGTTTGATTAATATGTGTCTTGGCATGTTTCTCCTTGGATTTATCCTGTATGGGACTCTCTGTGCTTCTTGGACTTGATTGACTCTTTCCTTTCCCATATTAGGGAAGTTTTCAACTATAATCTCTTCAAATATTTTCTCAGTCCCTTTTTTTCCCCCTTCTTCTTCTGGGACCCCCATAATTCGAATGTTGGTGCATATAATGTTGTCCCAGAGGTCTCTGAGACTGTCCTCAATTCTTTTCATTCTTATTTCTTTATTCTGCTCTGTGGTAGTTTTTTCCACTATTTTATCTTCCAGGTCATTTACCAGTTCTTCTGCCTCAGTTATTCTGTTATTGATTCCTTCTAGACAATTTTTAAGTTCATTTATTGTGTTGTTCATCATTGTTTGTTTGCTCTTTAGTTCTTCTAGGTGCTTGTTAAACGTTTCTTGTATTTTTTCCATTCTATTTGCAAGATTTTGGATCATCTTTACTATCACTACTCTGAATTCTTTTTCAAGCAGACTGCCTATTTCCTCCTCATTTGTTTGGTCTGGTGGGTTTTTACCTTGATCCTTCATCTGCTGTGTATTTCTCTGTCTTCTCACTTTGCTTACCTTACTGTGCTTGGGGTCTCCTTTTCACAGGCTGCAGTTTCGTAGTTCCCATTGTTTTCGGTGTCTGCCCCCATTGGTAAGGTTGGTTCAGTGGTTTCTGTAGGGTTCCTGATGGAGGGGACTGGTGCCTGTGTTCTGGTGGATGAGGCTGGATCTTGTCTTTCTGGTGGGCAGGACTGCATCTGGTCGTGTGTTTTGGGGTGTCCGTGACTTTATTATGATTTTAGGCAGCCTCTCTGCTAATGGGTGGGGTTGTGTTCCTGTCTTGTTAGTTGTTTGGCATAGGGTGTCCAGCACTGTACCTTGCTGGTCGTTGAGTGGAGCTTGGTCTTCACGTTGTGATGGAGATCTCTGAGAGAGTTTGCCATTTGATATTACATGGAGCTGGGAGGTCTCTGGTGGACCAATGTCCTGAACTTGGCTCTCCCACCTCAGAGGCTCAGGGCTGCCCCCCGGCAGGAGCACCAAGACCCTGTCAGCCACATGGCTTAGAAGAAAAGGAGGGAAAAAAAGAAAGAAAGAAAGAAAAATAAAATAATATAAAATAAAGTTATTAAAATAAAAAATATGTTATTAAAATATTTTAAAATAAAAAAGTAATTAAAAAAAGAAAGAAAGAAGAGAGTAACAAAACCAAAAAACAAATCCACCAATGATAACAAGCAGTAAAAACTATATTTAAAAAAAAAAAAACGGACAGACAGAACCCTAGGACAAATGGTAAAAGCAAAGCTATACAGACAAAATCACACAAAGGAGCATGCACATACATAGTCACAAAAGGAGAAAAAGGAAAAAAAAAAAAAAAAAAAAAAATATATATATATATATATATAAAGGAAGAGAGCAACCAAATCAGTAAACAAATCTACCAATGATAATAAGCTGTCAATATTAAACTAAGATAAACATAAAACCAGAAACAAATTATATGCAGAAAGCAAACCCCAAGTCTACAGTTGCTCGCAAAGTCCACTGCCTCAATTTTGGGATGATTCGTTGTCTATTCAGGTATTCCACAGATGCAGGGCACATCAAGTTGATTGTGGAGATTTAATCCACTGCTCCTGAGGCTGCTGGGAGAGATTTCCCTTTCTCTTCTTTGTTTGCACGGCTCCTGGGGTTCAGCTTTTGATCTGGCCCCACCTCTGCGTGTAGGTCGCCTGAGGGCGTCTGTTCTTCGCTCACACAGGACAGGGTTAAAGGAGCAGCTGCTTCGGGGGCTCTGGCTCACTCAGGCCACGGGGAGGGAGGGGTACAGAGGAGGCGGGGCGAGCCTGCGGCGGCAGAGGCCGGCGTGACGTTGCACCAGCCTGAGGTGCGCCGTGCGTTCTCCTGGGGAAGTTGTCCCCGGATCACGGGACCCTGGCAGTGGCGGGCTGCACCGGCTCCCGGGAGGGGCGGTGTGGAGAGTGACCTGGGCTCGCACACAGGCTTCTTGGTGGCGGCAGCAGCAGCCTTAGCGTCTCCTGCCCGTCTCTGGGGTCTGCGCTGATAACCGTGGCTCTCACCTGTCTCTGGAGCTCGTTTAGGCAGCGCTCTGAATCCCCTCTCCTCGCGCACCAGGAAACAGAGAGGCAAGAACAAGTCTCTTGCCTGTTTGGCAGCTGCAGACCTTTTCCCGGACTCCCTCCCGGCTAGCTGTAGCGCACTAGCCCCTTCAGGCTGTGTTCACGCCGCCAACCCCAGTCCTCTCCCTGCGATCCGACCAAGCCCGAGCCTCAGCTCCCAGCCCCGCCCGCCCCGGCAGGGGAGCAGACAAGCCTTTCGGGCTGGTGAGTGCTGCTCGGCGCCGAGCCTCCGTGCGGGAGTCTCTCCGCTTTGCCCTCCGCACCCCTGTGGCTGCGCTCTCCTCCGCGGCTCCGAAGCTTCCCCCCTCTGCCACCCGCAGTCTCCGCCCGCGAAGGGGCTCCTAGTGTGTGGAAACCTTTCCGCCTTCACAGCTCCCTCCCCGAGGTGCAGGTCCCTTCCCTATTCTTTTGTCTCTGTTTTTTCTTTTTTCTTTTGCCCTACCCATGTATGTAGGGAGTTTCTTTCCTTTTCTGAAGTCTGAGGTCTTCTGCCAGCGTTCAGTAGGTGTTCTGTAGGAGGTGTTCCTCATGTAGATGTATTTTTGATGTATTTGTGGGGAGGAAGGTGATCTCCACGTCTTACTCCTCCGCCATCTTGAAGCTACCTCTCCATGGCCTTTTCAAATCTCTTGCCAGTATAGCTTCCAATCTGGCCTCGTACTACCTTTCTACAGGTACTACAGTGATGGTCAACCATGGATACACATTAGAAGCAAAGGGGGAGCTTGGAAAAAGTACCCAAACTCAGTCTCATACTCATATGTCTCCCCCTCAGCCACCTCCTTGAGAGATTCTGATTCAACTGACCTATAGTGGAGCCAAGGTATTAGGGCATTTTAAAATTTCCCCAGGTGCTTCTTACATGCAGCCATAGTTGAGAATCAGTGATATGCCCTTTGATCCAATCAAATGAGTGTACTTAGCAAAGTACTTTACCACCACCCCATACTTTTGCCTGAGCAATTCCCCCTGACAGCAGTTCTCTTTGCTCTATTCTTCTTCCTACAGAAAATGCAAGAAGACTTCTGTGATTCTTCCCACTGGAAAGAATCAGTCCTTTTCCTGGAAATTGTTAGTACATTTTCATGTATTACATTCATTCATATCAGCAGGGAAGACTCTGTGTTAGATAAGGACAATACAGAGTGTTAGAATAAGATAAGGTCCCTGTCTTTACATAGCTGCCCATCTTGCGGAATAAGAGAAACACATGAACCAACAAATATCATAAGTTTTATGATAGCAATATGGAAGTGTCCATGAGATAGTGTTTAGGCATAAAAGGCTCTATTCTTCCTGGTGCAATAACAATGTATGTATATGTCATCGGTGTATGTTTGAGGGCAAGGACCATGCATCATTCACCTTTATGTATTGCAAAGACCACATTTCTCTTACAATAGTGTTAAATGTTTGCTGAATCAATGAATGAGTGAGTGAGTGAATGAGTAATATGTTGGTGATTAGGAGTCATTGGGAAATAGTGTCAGCTTCAAGGGACTAATGCCATAGTTCAGTGCCTGCCTATGGTGGACGGTGTCCCACTGGAGTTCAAAGACTCGTGTCATCGTTTTCAGTCCGAGCTGTGTGTGAGTTCTGCAATTTCCCTCAACTCTCCATTCCATAGTTTATTTTAAATGGTCATAAGAAGATCTTATTAGAAACTAGGTCCATTCTCTCATGACTAGAAGGTGGTAATGGTTTGTCCAAAATAATACTTAGCACCTTTGATTTTAATAAGCAAATCCTAGAGATCAGATGGGATGGTTTGATGGCTGATGGGAAGAACTGGGGGTGGGGGGATTAGAAGAAACACCTGCCCACCCTACAGATCCATGAGACTTCCTCCTTCCCTCTTGAACTTGCCATGGTCTTCAAGTTGTCTTTGGGCCTCTTAAAGATATTGCTGAGAAAGCTGCTAAAATGGCCACCAAATAAATGAAGACGAATAGGGCCCTGCAATAATTTCCAGGCTGATTGGGGTGGGGCTAACAAGTGAAGAACAAATGCACATGTGAAAGTAATTGTGCTTCTCCAGTGGAAACCTCTAATCCTTGAAGCAATTAATCATACCCTAAGAAGTAAACCGTTCTCGGGGAGAAAGCCATCTCTGAACATCCACGTACTTTGAGGACACTGGTGAACCATAGCGTAAGAGTCATCAGCCGAGTGAGCTGAAAGGGTTAGCCCAGCTTCCGGGAGAGTCTGAGTCAGGAGAGATAAAAGGAAGTGTTTCCTAATCCAGAGGATTTCAACACCATGGAAACTCATTTCCCACAGAAATACAACAATGTGCAAATATAAATCATTTCCAAAAAAGCCGTTTAGAAAACTTCACATGTCATGATAAATGCGTTGAAACTGCTCACATGTTTTTGGCCATGTCTTTGACATTTATTCATTCTTTAATTTATGGATTGAATATTAATCCATTTATTCATTTATTCGATGACTCATTTATAGAGTCATGAGTATGAGTTATTATTTTTTTGTTTGAGCATCTACTATATGCCAGGGGCTGTGTTACTGTGGGTACAAAGATGAACATGGCCTAATCCCTGCCCTCAGAGAACTAGCCATCTGTAAGGGAAGAAGAAACATGAAGAGAAAATCATACTGTGGTGAGTGTATTGATATTACCGTTTATAATGGTAAAGGAGAGGCAGGATCTTAAATGAAGATGCAGGGGAGGAGTGAGCCAGGGGAAGAACCACGGGGACAATTGAGGGATCTGGTTCTAGGATGGGGTTTTCAGGCAGGGGAGACATTGGGGGCGAAAGCAGGTAGAAAAGTGTGGGACAGCGTGCAATGTGTGGAGAAGTGGAAGCTGCTTGGCATTGTTGTAGCGTGGATGGTGGAGAGAACATCCAGAGATGTGACCAACATGGTAGCCAGAAGTCTTGGACATTGGGTAAACAGTGTATAGGCTTTATCATGTGAGAACTGAAGAACGATTTGAGGGTTGGCACAGGGAACCGACACGGACAAATTCTAATTTTTGAAAAGTTATATTTGCGGTTAGAGAGATTGGCTCTGAAAAGGGGTCAGAATGGAGAGGGGTAAGGAGGGGCCAGGGATGCAGTGAGCAGGGTGAAGCCATAAAAGGGCAGGGGAGCAGGGGGTGGAAACGAAAGTTATTCGGGAGATAAATCTGGATGACATGTGGCTGTGGTCATGAAGGAAGGGGGAGGGGAAGCAGACTCCAGCATCTGGGTTGAGTGACAGTGGAGACACTCACAGAAATAAATGATATAGGACCAGGAGCAGTTTGCAGTGAGGGTTGTAGGCAGTGCAGCACAATGTACCCCCAGGGAACACTGACTTTGTAGGCACGATACCATCCATGTCTTCCATTGGTGAGCAGCTGCGTGTGCTACAGGAGACTGAGTCAAAGTGATTTTCCCTCAACTTAGCTCATCAATACAACCAGTATGTAGGAGATTTTCTTTGGAGACCCCAGACTGCTTTTCCAAAACTGGAAGAGTCCAAGCTCCCTTTGCTTCCATTCATGCATTCACTTATTCATACATTCACAAACATGAAGCCCCTGCTAGAACCTAGGCACCAGCATAAACCAGATAATATATGGTAGCCCACATTCCAATGAGAGGCAGTGGGGTATGATGGATAGAGAGCTGGCTTTTGAGTCAGACATACTAGGATCTAAATGTTGTCACCGCTGCTGACTAGGTGTGTGACCTTAGGCACACTCTCTAACTTATCTGAGCCTCCATTTACTTGTTTTGACCAGTGTTCCTCTGAAGTTTGGAGTTCAGGTATATGAACTACCAACACGATGCTGATCACCTATGTTCTCCACTACTGGTAGCTGTTAGTTTGATAATTATTATTGCAATTAGATATATACAAGTAAACAATTCCACTAGACTGAGATAAATATTCTGGGAGATAGAACCACAGGGAAAGCACCGAACCCGTGAGAACAAGCAGAGAAAGCACCTACCTAGAATGGGCCATGTCTCAAAAAAATAGATATGAGAAAGCAGGGAAAGAAAGGAAGAGGGCTTCCAGCAGATGGCTTGGTATATTTCAATGCCTTGAATCAATCAATAGAGGACCAACCCATCTGGGCCACTGAAAGTCATTCATCACGGAGCAGGCTACAGAATGGCTGGTGTCAAGGCTAAAATGTAGGCGGGGCCAGTTCCTGAAGGTCTCACATACCATGTTCACAAGGTCAGGAGCTGAGGCTTTGGTTTGTAGATAATGGGGGCGTCACTGGACTGGGCAGCTGGGGAGTATTCAGGGAGATCACAGAGGGTGCCCTATGGGGGATGCTTTAGAGGGAGGACAACTTGCTGGAGTCACTGAAGGAAGGATGTGCATCTGAACCAAGGAAGTAGGAGTGGGAAGGGAGAGGCGACAGCTTCAAGGGATATCGAGATAAACCAGGGGGAATTCAGTATCTTTCAGTGCCTGAGGGTCTACAGGAGGAGGGGAGCTGACCTAGACAGTAGATAATGAAGCTAAGCTGTGGTCAATCAAATGGGACAACAGAATCATTCCTTGACTTGCAGTGACGTTCTTGCAGGGGAGAGGGAGACCTGGGATGGAGTTGCAAGGTCTGGGCTTCCTGAACAATAAAGGTGGCATCTCAAGCCATGGGAGTGGATACGGGAGTGTGTTTAGTGAGAAGAAAATGATTCGGAGTATGGGGCCACAGGAAAAATACCATTTTAAGGAGCTGATGGGAGAGGAGGAGTCTAAAATAAAACTGAAAAAGGGCCAGAAAAGTGGGGAGAAGTTGGGAGAAGACTGTAGCAACAGTCTGAAATGCTATGGAAGTGTCAAGTAGGTGAAGAATGTGCCCACCTGCCCACCGGCTGCGCTGGTGGAGCAGAGTGGTGGCCGAGGACTATCCCCCCGGGTTGAAGAGTCATCACACAGCCACCAAAGGCATGGAGGCAAAGCATCACTTCCTTCCTTCTTAAAGCTCTTCTCCATAGCCATCCATTCTGTTCCCCGAAGTCTGGCTTTGTGATACAAGATATACACCTTGTCTCTCCCCACAACCCAAAGAGGGGTGTTTTGGCCTTTTTCATTTCATGACCTTTATCACCAATGATCAAGAGGAAACAAAAGATGGCGCACAGAACAAACAAGAGGGTCGTGCCCAGGTCTTTCAACCACGGTCCCGTTCCCAATTTCACCCCCCAAAAATTGGATCTCTCACCTGAAAATAGCACTGAAGATAGATCCAGGATAAAACATTAAGAATTGGCCAAGAAATCTAAATTCAGGGGCCAGCTCATCTCAAGCGGACAACTTAAAGGCCTCTTGGAATTTCCTCTTCCGTCCTCTTGTCTCCATTTTCTTTGTTAATCTTGAACATGTGTCCTTAGGTGTTGAGGTGGTTAGAGGCTGAGTCCTGTTGGGCTGCGTTACGTTTGTGTGGAGAGTGGACCTAGAGTCAGAAGAAGTGTCTTTCTAATTCAACTATACGTCACTTTTAGTTGACACCAGTTACACAGTGGAAAAGCTGTTAGATATTCAAAAATGCATTTGTAACCACTATTGCATAGTAAACCAGCTCAGAAATTAAGCTAAGGCATATGGTTCAAATTAGACCAAAGTTGTCTTTCGAAAGTTCTATGGGACACACAAACATGAATTGTTGGGTAGACTTTGCAAATTAAGAGAATCATTTTATTTGTCAAAAATGTGTGTGTGTGTGAGAGTGTGTATATTCACTCACAAATATTCATTGGGGGCTGTATGTATGTGTTTTTTTTCTTCTCTTCTTTTGGACAGAGAGCATTTGTAACCCACTGACTCCCAACATCAGGGTCCCCTTAGGGTGAGGGTGTATGGATTTTGCCATTATTAGTCAGAAACTCCTGACTTAGCGCTCTGCCACTTAACGTGAGCACCCCAGGATCTTTGACCATTAGAAGTGGTCAAGACCTTGGTTTCCAGCTATGCTTCTTGTAAAGGAAGTTCCCAGATAGAAGCCAAACACTGGAAAAGAATTGCTGACTCCAGGACTGTTTTGTAAGACTGTACGGTGATTTATAAACAGTGGGGGTTCGTTTGCTTTTTTTTTTTTTTTTTAATGAAGTCGTCTAGTGCCCTTGAACTTTCTTGCACAGGTAAAGCCATGTGACAGCATGCTCTTTGGAGGCCCTTTCTCTGTGAGAGAAGTCAGGCTTCATGTCCCCACAGCTTCCTTTGCTTGGAATGAGTTACCTTCTCTCCTCTGCTCTCGAGCAGTGCTAGCTACGGCTATCTGTGGGAGTCACCAATAAACAGTTATTGGAACCACCTTCTGTGTTCCATGCTGTGTGGTTCAGATGAGGAACCAGGGCTGCAAAAGGCTGATTGCAATCCAAAGTGTAGCCACCTCCAGCCTCAGCATCACATCACCTGGGAGTTTGCTAGAAATGCAGATTCTCAGACCTCAGTCCAGATCTTCTAAATCAGAATCTGCATTTTAACACAATCCCCAGGGAACCTGTCTGCACATTAAAGTTTAATAAACACTGGTCTAGAGCAGTGGATTAGAAAATGTACAGTCCCTCTCTGTGTGTGCACAAACACACACACACACACACACACACACACAAGAACACTTTGGGACATAAGTGCATCATATATACATTTTTTGTCCTTTACTAATATATGATGTACATTTAAAAATATGCACAAAATACAACCATTTAAAAGGATGAAGCAGAAGCTAAATGTGAATAATTCTATTACTTTCTTATTGTACCCTCTTAGGTTATTGGGGTACAATACTTTGGAGACCCCTGCTCTAAGGATGCAAATAGAGAGCTGAAAGGAATCTTAGAACACTTTATATATGATGGTCAGGGTTCTTAAGGCCTCAGGGAACACAAAACACACATAGAAAGTAATTTGTTGGGCTAAATTGAATATATGTATGCCACCCATAGGTAAAGCCATATCCCCAGCATATGCATTTATATTTAGTGTTTATCGATTTCATCAGTTTGAGAAATGTAAAACCCATTTTTCTCTTCAAAGTAAGATGTTGTAGGATGTTCTTTGGGCTATGAATCAAAATAGGAAGTCTAAATCTTTGTTTTTTAGTTTAGTCATTCAAGTCAGTAACGTATTTGGTATCCTCTCTGACGCACCTAGCTTTGGACTAGCTTCCCCTCTGACCTAGAACATCATTTAAATGAGTTACATTTGTTACTAAATCTGGATGGCTCTGAGTTCATGTGAACAGCATCTCTGACCGCCCTGTTTCTTTCTTACCATGTAGCAGGTCTTCTGTTGGCATTGGGGTTAAAAGACAAATTGATCACCCCACAGAGCCTGGTTTAAGGAGAAAAAGAAGCTTCACAACAAATCATTACAGCAATACATAAGTCTTATCTTGCAGTGTGGACAACTTGCAAAAGGCAGAAGAGAGGAGTAAGAGGAGATTCCTCTGGAAGCTGAAGGAGGTGACATTTGAGTTGGGCCTTAAGGGATGAATAGGAGTTTGCCAGGCATAGGGCACAGAGAAGAAATTTGGGGTAAAGGGACCTCCCTGAGCAAAGGCATTGGGCAGGAAACCTGCTTTATCAGCATTCCTCTTGGGTGAAGTGCAAACTCTTCTAACTCAGTCAGTTAAATGAAATAATTTAAATTGACATGAAATAATAACCCTGAACACTTACTGAACAGTAGGCTCTTGGGTTTGTACAATCGAAACGACTCTGAGAGTAAGTTATTTCATATGGTTTGGCCACGACAGTGTGTGGAAAGTTTCTCAGCAGAGCACAGTAAGTACTTCTCATTTACAGTAAAATCTGGAATGTTTGGGAAAGGTCTGTGCTAGAGAAATTGAATTTTCAGATTAACTGCATAAAAATGGAAAGTCTGGTTTAAAAAAACCTTACTAATTTTGTTTTCCTTTGAAGAGATAACTGCTGTTAATATTTTAGGGACATTTCATTTTAATCTTATCTAGTAAGAGAAAAGCAGAGCACTTATCCTGTCTTTTCAGCTTTACATAATGCCTTTTTTTGGGGGGTTGGCCATGCCACGCAGCATGCGGGATCTTAGTTCCCTGACCAGGGATCGAACCCGTGCCCCCTTCAGTGGAAGCACGGAGTCTTAAACACTGGACCGCCAGGGAAGCCCCCCATAATGCCTTTTTAAAATTTAACATTTTAGCACTTTGCCATGACTTAAAGACCACATAAATATTTCAGCTTATAAATATTTTGTACATTTTAAATCATTTCTATGTTATTGATGATCCAGGTTGGTTTGGAGGTTTTAATATTATAACTAACGCAGAGAACACTCTTACACATAATCCTGATGCATATTTCTTATTAGTTCTTAGACATACATTTGCTGGGTCAAAGATTATGAATAATAAATAGTTTTAAACTTTGGTTATACATTGTCAAATTGCCTCCGAAACAGCTTGGCCAAATTACTCTATCTGAGGCCATGTATGAAGCCATTCGTCTCTGCATGCTTGTGGATACAGAATGTTGACGTGTCTTTTAAAACCTCTGATTATCTGATCAGTGAAAAGCTGTGTTTCTTGGACCCCTGGCTCCTTCTTGTTCTCATTTGCCAGTGTCTCCTGCTCTGCCTGGCCCTGGGGCTGCCCACGACTCAGTCTGGGACCGCTTCTCCCACACCCTACGTCTAGGAGAATCTCATTCACTTACATATTTCACTTTCTATTTGTAGACTTGAACAGTAAAGGCATCTCTCCTGCCCAGCCCTCTCTTTTGAACATCAGACCCATCAGGACAGACCCCATATCACATCTGAGGCAGTCCTAGTGCATTCCCTCGAATCTCACCCCCAAGGCTGGATCCTGTTTCAATATTGGGATTATGTACCAGAGCAAGCTCCACACTGATATAACATTAAGACATTCTAACAACGTGGGTGTCTGATAACGGATGAGTGGTTTTTAGCTACAGAGGAAGTTCCAGTGTCCTTGGAATCAGTAACATACCCACCTCCAATCCATCTCTTTTTCATGCCAGAAAGTCAGGAGTCATCTCTGAGACCCCGTCTGCCTCTCCACCCACGCCCCACCCACCTGTCAGAGACGCCTACTGACTCCATCTGGAACGTGAAACTCAGAGCCCCTGGCTCCTCTCCTCTGATTGCAATCCAAAGTGTAGCCACCTCCAGCCTCAGCCTCAGTCCTTGTCCGCACATCCCTAATTTTAGCTTGGATTACTGAAAGCACCTGATAACCCAACTTCCAGCATCTATGTTTGCCTCTTTCCAATCCATTCCCCGTGTCATGTCACAGAAGATGACTTTAAAAGGCAAGTCTGATCCTACCTCTTCCTTGATTGAAACCCCAAGATGCCGCTCGTTCAGCTAAGATGGTGCTGATGGTCCTCAAGGGCCCCACAGAGCCCTGCATGGTGTGGCTCGGCCCTAAGCTCCTGTTCCACCCCCTCCACGCTCCCCAACTCAACACCCTTCCTCACTTCCTGGAAGGCAAGCTCCAGGCCTTTGCAAATGCCATGTAGCCCTGTGCCCAGAACACTCATCCTTCTCCCAGGCTGCCTCCTTACCTGCCAAGTGCTCGTCCTTCTTTATGTCTCCACCTTAAGGCCACCTCCCCAAGGAAGTCTTCCTGGAACCCCAGGCTAGGACACGTTGTACACCCCATGTTCTATTCTAATGATTTATTAAATACCTCTCTTCCCTGCTCTACTGTAAACTACATGAAAGTGAGGACCAAGCCAGTCTTTCTCCCTGCTGGATCTGCAGGCCCCTGCACACTGCAGCACATAGTAGGTGATCAGTAAACTCTTGGTGTACAAATGAATGAATAATTATTGAAATATCTTCAAGTTTTTTTACCTTTTAATTTCTTTTTGAATTGTTTACTTATAAATGTTACTGTTTGGGGGGAAAACAGTAATTTATTGACTTCTAAGAACTTTCTGTCATCTGTGGTAAATTTCCTTTGGGTAAGTCATATTTTGTGTGTTTTGTTTATTGTAAACACATAACGATAACAGCTAACTCTTATATAATTATTAGTGTGAACAGGCAGAGTTTTATGGTGCTTTATATGTTTTAACCTCACACCACCCTATGAATGGGCATGATTATTAGCACTAGTTTGCAGAGGATGAAACTGAATCTCAGAGGGGTTAAGTAAGTTGTTGAAAGTCACACAGCAACTAGTAACAGAAGCAGAACACTGTACTCTTAACCTTTACACTATGCTGCCTCTGAAGAAGTGTTTAATTTTTTTTTTTTTTTAAGTACAGAGGAGGTAATATTCAACCTGCCCTTTGAAGAACAGGTGGAATTTGACGGAGAAGGAAAGAGCAGGACGAGCACCCTCAGGAAGGAGCAGCTGCTGGTCATGGAGCCATGAACACATTGAGCAGTCGGGAAAAGGTAAGTACACACCAGGCTAAATCCTGGAGGCAACAAAGCTGAAGAGGGTACGAGAGCCAGGGCTTAGAAGAGCCTTTTGCTTTGCAAAGGGGATGAGGATTTGTCCTGTCAGCAGTAGAGGCTGCTGGAGGACTTATAAAGGGAACTATTGTCTGCATTACTCTGTAGATGAGTATGCTTCCTTTTTTCCTGGTAAGAGATATGATGAAATCATGGTAATACAAAGTTGCATGCAACCGAACAGTGTATTAACTGTAAAACTCCAGCTTCACAGTTCTGAGAAATGCAGCCCTTGAGGCTGTGAAGACAGAGGATTACGTGTGTACCTGAGCTGCTCTTTCCTCCTTTGTTTCCATGTAAGAAACTGTACCATCATGTCCAGAGGAGGGCGTGTTGGACTGTCTCCCCATGGGTATCGTTGCTCCAATGACGTGAACACCAACGGAATGGTCACTGCCAACACTAGTGCCCCCAGTGATGTCCTAGTGGAAAGGGAGTTAACTGCAATTCTGTGAAATATCTCAACTATTCTTCCAGAAGTAACAGCATCTTTGTTATCAATGGCAAGGGAGTGTTTGTAGGGAAATCAATCAAGAAGGATTCAGTAGGTTGGCCCAATTTCTGTGACGTTATCAGAATTACTGTATGTAGAAGCCTCACTCACAGCAGGGTTTAGACCCAGGTGCACGGAGCCTGGAGAGATTCGGGGTAGATTCAGGAGTGTCCATGTCCTAGGATGGTGGTCAGGGGTGGGGGAAGAGGAATTGTTTATTCTCAATCACCTCTTGGACTTTTTCTTTTTTACTATGAATGTGTAACACACCACCATCATTTTAGCCCCAACTGTGACTTAGTCATAGTAGAAGTCACAGTATTTCAACATGTAGTTGCTTCAGAAATCTTGAAATAACATTTCTGCTCACCACCCTTTCAAGATGCTAGCTCTTCTTAATTAATACTTGAAAACAGAGCACAATTTTGTTTTTAAAATATTTTAATGAGTGCATTTTAATATTATTGGTGTCTTTTGTAGTCATATTTATTTTATTTTTATCTATTTAAACACATTCTGAGAAAGCAATCTTAGGTCTTACCTGTCTGCCATAAAGAGCTGTAACACAAAGAAGGTTAAAAATCCCTGAGCTACACAGAGAACAGACTCGTGGTCGCCAAGTGGGAAGGGGGTGGGGGAGGGATGGAGTGGGAGTTTGGGATTAGCAGATGCAAACTATTATATATAGAATATATAAACAGTGAGGTCCTACTGTATAACGCAGTAAGCTGTATTCAGTATCCTGTGATAAACCATAATGGAAAAGAATATGAAAAAGAATATATATATATATATATATATACGTATACAATGTATATATATATATATTCGCGTCTGTGAATCACTTTGCTGAACAGCAGAAATTACCATAACATTGTAAATCAACTCTACTTTAATAAAATAAATTTAAAAAAAGAATCCCTGAGCTAAAATATTAAAAATGAGACCAGCTTACTAGACTTACTAGACTTCCTGACACCCTCTGTTGTACCATGCGTGAAAAAGCTTTCATCCCATAATGGTTAGAATTGTTTCCAGGAGTCCTAGTACTGGGAAAATCTGGGTTGTTGTTCTTCTAAGAAAGTTGTCTGTATATTGAACCTTGTCTTTGAGTTTTTTGACCTTCTGAGCTACTGTTGAGCATCAGTCTGCTCTTGCCTAGGGATGCCAGATTTAGCAAATAAAAATATGGGACTCCTTTGTACTATATCTATATGGTACATATATATGGATTTCAAATAAACAGCGACTGATTTTGAGAATAAGTATAGATCAAGTATTGCATGAGACATACTTCAACTAAAAATTATTTGTTGTCCACCTGAAATTCAGTTTTAACTCAACATCTTGTATTTTACCTGGCAACCCTAAAAACACCAAAATTGGGCCAGTATCCCCCAACGAATTAACTACAGATTGTTAGAAAGTGTTTTCTTACACTGTTTACTGATGGAGATTAGTTAGCTGCCAAAGGTCTCAGACTTTGATTAAATGTGAAGGTATTTTGAAGTTGAAATTTTCTTATTATCACCCAGTGATCACAAACATCTGTATTTTCAACTTTGGGACAAGCAGACAACTCAGAAATATTACCAGTCCTTAAAGTACATTTACCACCATCCAAGAATTTTGGTGTTAACTGTGTCCCCCGAGATCCTGTGATAATCCAGTTTCTGTATCAGAGAAATGTGGTCAAAATTTAGACTGACAGTGAAACTGAATTTCCAAACCTTTTGACACTCATCCCGTTGTTAAATATTTTGGTTCCAAATCAAGCAAAAGTCATAATTTCCTTTGTCTGGGATGAGATTCCAATCATGAAAATAAGGAACATAGAAATCACTAAGGAGGAGAATTTCACCCTCGCATCCAGGTGAATCACACCAAAGCCCATTAATCATCAATTGATCGAGGCCAACAATTCCAAATTTATTTTTAACAGAAGAAAAAGTAGTCAGCATGAAGCCAGAAAACAAACCGGCCTGAAGTCGGTATGTATATTTATAATGTGATATACTATCTGTGTTTCTATGCCTTCATCATAGTAAAAAATATTATAAATGTGAGACAAAGAAAGATAGATGTGAGTGGTTAAAGGCAGTGGGTTCAATGTCTTAGTGAATGAGAGACTTATTTAGGGAAAAATCAATCTGAGTGTTGCAAATTATATAATGATGCAATGTAAAAATGCAGTGATCTAGCCTCAAGCAACTTTTGAAGGACAGAGATGCGGGTTTGAGAACACAAACTTGCTTGCTTGCTTTCCGTTTTTTTCTTTGTCTTTTAGTGCTCTGACTATGCCCAGTTTGAAGTTTCATTAAATAGGATATACTAAATAAAATACTTGTTTCTCTGCAAGTACCATCTGCAAAAATAGATCCCTTCCGTTCTGAATTATTTCCAGCTTCCGGGTTATGATCAGACAAACCCAAATGCTCTACATTTTCATCTCCTTATCTAAAGGGAACAATGTGGAGCCATCTTCTCTGTGTTACATCTGAACTAATCCAGACTAGAATAGTAAGTAAGATTCCACGAGCTAGTTAAATCTCTTCCCTAAAGAGAAAATTGGGGGCAGTGCATTAGTGAGGCTAACGCAGTCCAATCCGCCCTGTTTTATTTCTCCACTCAGACATAAATTTTCCTGTTTTACCAGTCATCTTACAACAATGCATGTCCAAGCCATGCTGTGATTAGAGGGGAGTATATGCTTATTACCCAAGTTCTTCACATGTTGGAGCACGGAGAGACCAAGGGTGGTAAACCAAAGGAAATTTCCATTTGCTTTTTAGCTGCTGCGCATTCTTACTCTATAGGAAAGTTAGCTGTTATTAAGTAATGATGTTCAGCTGAAGTTGGTCACTCGTAACAACAGACAGATGTAAAATGTTTTATTTGGGTTAGCCAACTCTCTCCCAAATAAAGGGCCTGAAATTGAACTGTCTTTACAAAAATATTCAGCAAATGATACCTTATTCCAGTGCTCGAATTCTTTGCCATGGAAAATGGGAAATGAGTCTCCTAGTGAACCCAGAATCTGTTTAAACTTGTCTTTGCCCAGAGAAAACCTGATGTTCTATGGAATGAAAAAAATTTTTAATGAATCTACATTGAGGAGTAAAGGGTATAACTATGCAAACCAAAGGATTTTTTTTAGTTACTTATGGAATTTGAAACAATAATAATGAAATGGAGACATAGGGAAAAGGCTAAATATTTGACCACAGAGGCAAATTGGATCATTAGATGCTCACATGCAATGTAAAATGTGGGATTTGTCTTTAAAGCAGTACTTGTTGCTTTTCCAATGTATAATAAGGCAAAAGAAAGACTTTGCCTGTTCTCCAAGCCATCACTTACAACCTCCAGCCACATAATCCTTTAGGAAGTTGGGTGTTTTTAAGACACTGGTTCTGATTCAGTGGCTCGAGTGTGGGACCCAAGAGCTGGGATTTCTTTTCTTTTTTTTTTTTAACATCTTTATTGGAGTATAATTGCTTTACAGTGGTGTGTTAGTTTCTGCTTTATAACAAAGTGAATCAGTTATACATATACATATGTTCCCATATCTCTTCCCTCTTGCGTCTCCCTCCCTCCCACCCTCCCTATCCCACCCCTCTAGGTGGTCACAAAGCACCGAGCTGATCTCCCTGTGCTATGCGGCTGCTTCCCACTAGCTATCTGTTTTACGTTTGGTAGTGTATATATGTCCATGCCACTCTCTCACTTTCTGATTAACATTATTAAGTGATGCTGGAGCTGCAAGCCTTTTATTATAAGCTGTCCTGTCTTCAGGGTCCAGGGAGATGGATAGTTCATCTCAAGGTATTTCACGACCACAGAGAAAGATATCTGCCCATCAAATGGACTCATAAAGCCTTGTTTCCATCCCTACTCCTGCCACTGGCTCAGTGACTTTGAATAAATCACTCAACCTCTGTGATCCTCTTTTTCCCCAGATATAAAGTGCAAAGTTTAAACCAGATCAGCACTCCTTGGAGTGTTCCCACATGTCAGATAAAGGCCGGATTTACAGAGTTAAGCATGTTTCTTTGCTGTAGAACTTCTCAGACCCTGTAATATACAAATGTGCTGTGTGAGTCTCCAGTGGGTGGGGACAGTGGGGTGCTTGGAGGTTCTGTAGGCAAAGCTTCCCCAAATTACCTGACCACAAATTGCTTTATTTGTGGAATACCTATACCACACACTTAGGGGAAGCCTGAGCAAGAGAACTGCTAAGGTTCTTCTATTAGCTTCAGTTCCCTCAGCCCTGAAGTCCAGGATCTTTCTTCCGGCCTCTGATGTTCTTAGCCAGCGAACCCCGAAAGCAACTGTAGGATGATATCCATCATCCAAGGAAGAAAACTTAGAGCAATTTTAAACCAATTGCTTTCCTTTTCTCCCAAATTCTCATTTTTCCCTTCAAGACAATTCACCTGAACTTTTATCCCCTGGGACACCTTTCCTGGCTAACTGAAAACTCCACCCAACAGCTACCATATTTGTACATTCAGCCCCACTGATTTTCTCTTCCTTCTCACACCGAAGGGCCCACTCCTTGGCTTGAAAGTAATGAGGCTGAACTTTTAGGCAACGCAGTTTACCTGCTTGTGAATTTCCCACAGATTCTATATAACTCTAAGCGGTGAAGAATGTAGATCATGATCTCAAGGTGTGGTCTCAAGACCGGTAACCTCAGCATCACCTGGGAACTCATTAGAAATGCAGGTTCCCAGGCTCTGCTCTAGACCTACTGAATCAGAGACTCTGGATCCCAGCCATCTGTATTTCAAGACCTCCACGTGATTCTGACACTCGCTGAAGTTGGTGAATTCATGTTATAGAGACGAGAAGCGAGGATTACAGACTCAAACAGACCTTGTGCTATATCAGTTTCCTTACCTGGAAGACAGGAATAATCATATTAACTCTCTCAGAATCTAAGTGAGAGTTAAATTAATATACGGCACCTTATGTAGGATCTGGAACAGGATAAGTAATAAATCAAAGCTGTTTATTCTATAAGGGCTACTAGCATGTAATGAGCAGGAACTTATTTTACGATGCGTTGCACTGCATCATTAGGACTGATGTTCTTGAGTTCGTTGTGAGGACAGAGGTGCCAAGTGGTTAGATAGGAGACAGATTTGCTTTGCCAACGAGGTCCTCTGTGTATTAACTTTATGAACGTGTGTAAATTATCTAATCTCTCTAAGCTTAGTTTCCTCATTTAGAAAATCAAGAAAACTCTTTCTTCACAAGGTAAAGAGAAGGATTAAATAAAATACTGTCTGTAATTGCACTGAAAAGGGCCTAGTCCTTTTTAATGACATAATGTTTAATTAATGACATAATCTCCTATGTTTATCAACAGATTATGAGGCCACGAGAACCTTAACCAAGGGCTTCTTGCTCCACAGAAATAAGAGTGACAGAATCTGAGGCCCTTATATCTTGCCCTGAAAAGTTGTCTTGCCATGATAAATTTAAGTACTGATTTAGAAGTAATTGAATGAGAAGAATTATTCACTTTTTCTATGCTGTCCTTAGGGATCAGGCAAGTCTTCCTTCCCACTGAAATCCTGTGAGATTTGTATTTATTTTTCTATTCAGTGTTTAGCCATAAACTAACATTTGAAGTTTACCTTGAGAGATATTTCAAGACTTTACAGGTTTTCTTTAAATATAGTACCTTTTAGGTCAGATATTTAATCCTAAAATACAAAAATGTGTAGTAAGAGCATCACGGCGGTCAGACTTTCACTAGGTTTTGCCTTAGTCACAAACAAGTCCAAGAATTCAACCAGGCAACAAGAGTGTTTTTCTCACCTGGGTTGCAAGTCACCTTTGGTTCAGCTGTAGCTCAACTCCAAGTGTCCCCCACCTCCCCCCTACCCCCCACTGCCATACAGAGGAAGGAGCAGCCCAATCTGAGCCTCACTGGAGAGCAGTGACAGAACCGTGTCATTCTTATGCCTCTGTTCAGGTGAGGCTTGAGTCACTGCAGCTCACAGGCCATTGGCCAAAGCAGTCACATGACCACATCTGACACAAAAGGGTGAGAACATACTTCCCTGCAGGGACAAACCCAGGGAAGGAATCTCATGGATGGACCCCACAGAGAGGGGCAGTTAGTAGGTGGAAGCAACAATCAGCCACGACAACCAAAACTGACCACGGCTCTACCAATGAGGTTCCAAGTTCAAAATACAGGTCATTAGGATAGAGGAAACTAGATGGTGAATTTGCCATAACCTTGACTGGTGCTTCCCCTCAGAGCCTCTTGTTCCGCACAAAGAAGAATGTCCAACTCCACAGCCTCCCAAAAGCTGCCACTCCTTCCAGCCAACCTCAGTCCTCAATGGTCCGAGAGAAAAAATGGGTTTGCAGAAGGAAAGAGTAATTTCCCCAGCAGATAAAACCAAAGGGCCACCCTTTGGAATCTGCTGAGAGTCAGCTTTGGCCACCTTGTTCTCTTTAATGAACATGTCCAGTTCTGAGGCCACCTGGGCAAAGCCATCTGTGTCCTCAGCTGACACGGATGAAGTCAAGAAGTGGATTCAGAACAGGGAGCCCAGCCATTGAAGCGAGTCCTAGGCTGCTTTGAAGAGCAGGTAGAAGATGGCACGAGGCCAGTGCCAAAGGCCCCAGTGCATGTGTATGTGCGGCCGCAGTCACAGGACCCAAAGAAAGGATAGCTAAGCCTCACTGAGTTTATTTTCCATTATTTTTAAACCTTTTGAGTTCAGTGAACCCCAACTAGATTCTTGTCAAGCACTTTTTTTCTACTTAATATTTAATCCCATGTACCCTTAAAGTGAAATTTCAGCCAGGTATTTCAGATTCATAGCAAAAAGAGAGATCATTAAAAGATTGTTTTGTCAAAAATATTTGACATCCAACAAAGCTTTAGAAGCAACTTTTCTTACAAACAGGGAACTGTTTTGCCAGAGTTTTCAAGTCAAAGTCCCTCAAATTCTAATTTTAGTCTGGAAGTCCAGAGTTATGGTTGGATTTGGATTTCATTCTTCCATGCCTCACCCCCCATTTGAAGGTATGTAGAATGACATCACTTGAGGCCTGGTTGAGAAATTCCAGGTTTAGGGAGCCACTGCCTCCCCATTTTTAAATTATTTTTCCACAGGTGCATATACTTTGTTAGCCCACCATGGAACACAGAAGGTTTTCCCAGCATGGGTGAACTGAAAACTTCCAAAATTTGACTCAACAGAACTATCCGTTTTTAGAAGGTCTCAGTTTTGTACTAACTAGGAGGGGAAAAAAAATCATTCTTAAAGCATATTTATTTTTTTCCCAGCCAAGCATCACATGAAAGTTAGCTGTATTATCACATTGTTGAGAATTAGATATCCTGTAAATACAGGTTGGCTAGAAGAATGGTGGGTGAAAGTCTATTGTGGAAATGAGAGACTTATCTGTGCTTAATTTTGGCTAATATATCTACTAGCATTATTTATATTATATATTTAATATAATATGAATAATATGTCATAATATCTATGTGTTTACTGTAAATATTATATAAGTTAAATAATATATAATTTGTACATATCCTATAACACATAATACTTATATGATATTTATATGCTAAATATAAATAATGTGTTACAGTTTTGATCAGATTCTCCATATATTGCTGCTTTAAAAAAGTAATACTTAGCCTTGGGCCACTGGGTCATTGACATTCATTTATCTGTAAGGATGGTGAAGATTCTGAAAAGTAATAAACGGATGTTCTCCATGTCTGTGTGCAATAGCGTTATTTTAGAAATGCTAAGGGCAAGTGGGGAATCGGAGATTTATCAAGGGGAGGGGGAAGCCGTTAAGCTTCTGATATGATTCAACACCTATATCCCAGTGTGGTTGTTCTCAATGTGTGTTCCTGCAACAGCAGCGTCACCTGGGAATTTTTAGACATGCTAATTCTTGGACTCCACCCTAGACCTACCGAGTCAGAAACTCCAAGCCTTCCAGATGGTTCTGATGCAGCTAAAGTCTGAGCACCCTTGTCAGAGAGGTTGAGAGTGTAGATACAACAGCTTCACACACTGCTAGGTGCCAGCTGTTGAGAACTTGGGTGAGTCACACGACCTCTCTGTGGCTCCATTTCTTCCTCATGGGGATGGTGTGAGGGTTAATTACATTCACACATGGAGAGCACCTAGAATAGTGGCTGGTACATGGCTCTAGCATTATCTATTTATGATGATGATGATTGTTATTAGTGATCTGAAGCTTTAGTATTATTGTCACTTATCTGAATCTTTATTTTATTATTGTCATTTTATTATCTGGATCTTTCCCACTTTGGACCATTTCTGGCTCTATCCTGACTCTGTTCTTGCTTAGTATTTGCATATGTATTTCTCCTAACTGGTCAGGGACTTTCTGTCCATTTACAGGTTGATTTCTCTCTGACAGGACAGTGTGCTCCAGCTCACAGTAGTTAATTTCTTTGGTCTTCCATTCTTACCAGATCCCCTTTCTTGGATAGAATTCTTCCCCTTCCACTGACGATGGTGATGGGAACTTCCTTTCCATTTCTTCCATTCTCATTGTTTTGTTCCCAGCACTAGAAGTGTGGTTCTTCATATAGATAAGTGTCTTTTTCAATGTGGCTACTGTTTAGTTCTGTTTCCAAAATGTGTTTTTTCCCCCTTTATCTCCAGAAAACAAATGCTACACAGCCTAAGCACTAAGTGACTTCATTCCATGTATATGTTACTGGCCTGAAATAGGAGAGTGTAATATTGACCTCTCCATTCAGTAGTTTCAAGGACTTCACTTCAGTAAAGGTATCACCATTCTAAGAATTACAATCCCAACCCACATGTTGGAATCATATGATGAAAGCTGGAGAAATAAATACAATTTCCAGAGACTATAGAAAACTACTAATGGTTCATACAGAATATTGTTTCTTTGTGGGATTAGGAGAGGGAAAATTAGAAAAGAATATATTTTATTATTCTTTCCATCCTTTACTTTTGGGAAATGGTTATGGTCCCTTAATATTTTAGAAGTGAAACCAGGTAGATTGCAGAATCTAAGGGAAAAAAATCTAAAGCAGTAACATAAAATTATATGAAAGAAGAGTGTGCAATGAAGTAAATTGCATTAAAGAAGTCTGCTGAGGAATGAAATACTATAAATTAAGAGCATATAATAATGTGTAAAAGATAAAGCATACAGGTAAAAAGAAATGGGTGCAAAGAAGGAGATGCTGGATCTTAATAGAGCAATGATGTAGATGTCGTTTGCCAAACATACTGTGAACACACTGGGAGAATCCAGTATATAAAAGGCTATACAGACTGATAATTGGGACTACCTAAATGGTAAAAGAGTAATTATTGTAATTATTTACAATAATTAGTAGATCAGAAAAGAAGTGTGAAGTGTACATAAGCTTCTGTGTATAAGACAGATAAAAATGTGGGGAGATATATATGTATAGTTTAGGAAGAAGTATTTCAGAAAAGTAGCATGCAAAAGAATCTAGTGGAGTTAGAACAGATTGCATTAAACTTTGGAGGTTTAAGAGGGATTTGTGTACTGACAAGAACTCCAGTCTAGCTTCCAAAGACTTTGGACCTCGTTCTTTCTGCTATGGGCCATCTGTGTGATGAAGACAAGTCACTGCAACCTCCCAGGTCTCCTCGTTTGAAAAACGTGTGTCAAATGCCTTGGTTTTGACATTCTTTTTGAATCTAATGTTCTATGACTCAACAGCAATAATGCATTTCCACAGGCGGTAAAAATATTCTAGACTCTTCCCTTCCAATTCTCACTGTTTACTTCCTCTGCACTTCCCCTTCCTGCCTCCCGGTTTGCTGGTCAGTTGATAGTGGGCTTCAGTGGGGGTGAGTTAACCCACTCTTTCCAGGGTGTTTTGCTATCGAGCTCCCTCCAGAGGGTGGGAATTCTACAGTGAGGGCTGTGATTGGGGCTTCAATTTTATTCCTAAAATACTCCTTGAGCTTGGATCTATTCTGGGCACCATGCCAGATCACCAGGGGTTGGAAGGTGAATGCTGGGGCCCTAGCACTTGGGGGAATCAGTAAGGGTCAGTTTCACTGGGTCAGTTTCTTAGTAAACAGCTGTGAACTCCATGTGTCCCTCTTTCTTTCAGGAAGTAGAAGAATCCCATGGTAGCCAGGTGGGCGAAGGGGAGCGAGGACGATACACCTGCTTTGAAGAAGCCGCCATTTGACCTGCCGAGTGAGTGACCAGGTAGCACCCAGTTCTGAGGGCACAGGAATGTTGAGAGGGAGGGAGTGTGTGTTTAACCTTTGAGTGCTGTCCACCAGCCGCTCTTTTCCACAGAGAGATGCTAATCCCAAGACCCCCACCCCACCCAGAGACTCTAAGTTTTGTTCCCCCATATATGCCCCTCATCCTCTGATAGCCATTGGTGTCACTGATTCCAACAATAGTTGTGCAAAAATGCAGCACAAGAGCTTTCAGCAGAAAGAGAGGAAAGATTCAGCTCATCGCAAGCCTGGCCCATTGCCCCTTTGAAACAGAGGTTAAAACAGAAGCTTCATGGCATTGCCTTCATAGAAACAGGGCCAAGTTTCCCAGAACCTGGTGGAAGGCTGAGCCTGGAGCTTAGCTTGTGCTGCAGGACACTTCTTCATCATTCACACAAGAAAACTTAAGCTTCTGTTTTTCTTTCAGTGGGTTGAATGGCATGCACTTTCCCCTACCAGTTTCTTTTTTTTTTTTTTTAAGTGCATGCAATTACTTGTCCATAAGCTACATTTGTCTTGGCAAAGTGTTCTGAGCTTGACTACGCATTTGGGCATGCCAGCATGGCATTGACCTTTTCAAACTTTCATTGTGGTCGCTTTCCTCTTGGTTACTGAGAAGTGCTGCATAAAGTGTCTGATAAAGCCCAGGCTAAATTATATCCTGTACTTTTCATCTAAATTGATCCCCAAATAAATGGAATAGGCTTCAACAAGTAAAATAAACTCTGAATAACTTAGGGCCCTTCTTTGCAAAGAAAATGAAACAGTGACTCTCCTTTCTGAGAAAAAAAAAATCATTTCAAGGGGCAGTCAGTAAATGACACACTCTTAATAACATAACAGGAAAATTAAAAAGCCCAACAGATTTACTGCATCCTCAACAGGTGTTATCCTATAATGGATACAGTTTCAGATTCCTTGAAGGGATTTGCCCAAAGGATTACTTTAGAAACTTCTATTGAGATAACACTGCTCCAACAGCAAAGATTATTGCATGAATCACAGACCACCATATACCAGTTCCTTTTGAAGGGGAGAAATTTTTTTATTATTATTCTTAAAATGCCGATGAGGTGGAAAAAACTTACCAACCAGGTAGAATTGCCCTATAATCACTCACATTATGTTTTTCAAGGAATGTAGGGGTAATTTATCTCAGTCACCAGGCAGGTACTATAAGATGTTGTGTGGTCTCACACCCAGCTTGTCCCGATCTGTAAACAGAGGGCAGAGCATTGCCCAGGGCTCAGTGTGGGACCCTAGTGCTTCTTCTAGGTAAGTCTGTTCTGCTACAATGTTGGATGCCTGTACTTATTTACCTGTTCATTAGCTCTTTAAAATAGATTCCTATGCTGGTTCTACTTAGCTCAAAAGAAGTAAGGCCGAGTTTTTGCAACATACCTCACTGTCACACCTAATATTCTATATTGATAACACTTTTCTAAGAATAACCAACATATTGATCAAGCCGTTAATAAAGCTTAATTATTCACTCTATGTTTGTTTTTGGTTGTTTGATAACTTGCTCTTTTCCACTGTAATCAAGAACTAGGACAGGTCGTGGATTCCCAATTATTCATTGGACTAGGGGGAAACTGAATTGCTACTACAGGGAATGTCATGCAAATGGTAGCTTTTTAAAAACGTTTATGAATACTACACAAGGTTTTAAATTTTGTATTAACATTTCCCATCACTGTATCAAGAAGTATCTTATGGATGGTGCATTTTAATTATATCAGTACTGGCCCTATGCTCAGTCAACTTATTTTTAAATTTTCTATACTCGGAAATCCATAAGAGCTGAATATACATCAATATTCATAATACTCCATGGAGTGGATTCTTGTGAGTGTGATATCACAAGGAGAAGATTAGCGTCACTTTTTTGAGTGTGAAGCTCTGTTTTGGCACTTTATAGCCATTATCTCATTCAACTATCACAAGAATCCTGAGAAGTAGACTTTATTTCCATATTTTACATATTAGAGATTTGAGGTCCAGAAAGGTTAAATAGCTTACCCCAGGTCTCACAGCAAATAAGTTGGAGAGTCAACATTTAACCCAGGTTTCCTTGTCTCCAGTCTGTGCTCCTCACTCCATCCTACTGCCATCCTCAAGTACACATTGATTAATCTTGCCCTCAGAATTATCCTTTCTTGTAAACGTCCATGTACATTCGTATTTATCTCACATGATTATCCTGTTTCTGTCTTCTGGGCATTCTACCTCATGTGACAACAATGGAACGTCTTTCTTTGTCATTTCCTTAGGTGGTCCCAAAGCCTGACCATGGACCCGATTAACATCAGCATGGCCAGTGCTCCCCTGGTGAAGCACACTGCTGGAGCTGGCCTCAAGACCAGCAGACCCCGAGTCATGTCCAAGAGTGGACACAGCAACGTGAGAATCGACAAAGTGGATGGCATATACCTGCTCTACCTCCAAGACTTGTGGACCACCGTCATCGACATGAAGTGGAGATACAAGCTCACCCTGTTTGCTGCCACGTTCGTGATGACCTGGTTCCTTTTTGGTGTGATCTACTATGCCATTGCCTTCATTCATGGGGACTTAGAACCCAGTGAGCACACTTCAAATCACACCCCCTGCATCATGAAAGTAGACTCCCTCACGGGGGCATTTCTCTTTTCCCTGGAATCCCAGACAACCATCGGCTACGGAGTCCGTTCCATCACGGAGGAATGCCCTCATGCCATCTTCCTCTTGGTGGCTCAGCTGGTCATCACCACCTTGATTGAGATCTTCATCACGGGCACCTTCCTGGCCAAAATCGCGAGACCCAAAAAGCGGGCGGAGACCATCAAGTTCAGCCACTGTGCCGTCATCACCAAGCAGAACGGGAAGCTGTGCTTGGTGATCCAGGTGGCCAACATGAGGAAGAGTCTCCTGATTCAGTGCCAGCTCTCGGGAAAGCTCCTCCAGACCCACGTCACCAAGGAGGGGGAGCGAATCCTCCTCAACCAGGCCACCGTCAAATTCCACGTGGACTCCTCTTCCGAGAGCCCCTTCCTCATCTTGCCCATGACATTCTACCATGTGCTGGATGAGACGAGCCCTCTGAGAGATCTCACCCCCCAAAACCTTAAGGAGAAGGAGTTTGAGCTGGTGGTTCTCCTCAATGCCACGGTGGAGTCCACCAGCGCTGTCTGCCAGAGCCGCACGTCTTACATCCCAGAGGAGATCTACTGGGGTTTTGAGTTTGTGCCTGTGGTTTCTCTCTCAAAAACCGGCAAGTACGTGGCTGATTTCAGTCAGTTCGAACAGATCCGGAAGAGCCCAGATTGCACCTTTTACTGCACGGATTCTGAGAAACAGAAACTTGAGGAGAAGTACAGGCAGGAAGATCAGAGGGAAAGAGAGCTGAGAACGCTTTTGTTGCAACAGAGCAACGTCTGACGGCAGTGGTGTCGCCTCGACTTAACTCTGAGCTGCTTCCACATCTGAGCTCCCTTCAAACCCAGAGGCCACTGGGAAAACAAAAATGTGTGGACACACTCTGAAAAACCGCACAGATGTACAGACCTGTTCCTTTGATCTGGTGTCTAAACAAGCATTCCACCTGTGGTAGGGTTCCTTTTTTAAATGCTTTGTGTGAAGCAAACTCCCCAAATTCAAATTTTCTAAAAGGGGGCTGCATTTCCAAGAACTTGGTGGAGGCTACTTGAAACAATCTGGATGGACAGATATTTCACAATGCTGATATTGAAAGGAAATGCATTTCCATACAAGGATGTCAGCTATAACAAAATGTATTTATTCAATCCAAGTATCAAAGACGAGATGGCCGAGAGCTGAAACGTGGTTCAGTATCCACTTATATCATTGCTCTAAAACACACTCATTTTTTCAAGCAGAGAAAAAGGTATTTATAATGAAGGCTATCTGGTAATACATAAAAAGGGGCAAAGGGACTCTGTACTCACAAAATATAATAATTCTGTTTTTACCTTTTTCAGTGAATGTAATTGTACAGAGTGACATTGATCAAATCAGGAATGCATCGTTGTGAATACATGTACAGATGGAGCTGATGTGATTGTTCACACTAATTTGTTTTGGTTGGAATGTACTAGCCCCTTTCTATTCAAAATGGGTTCACAGGCCAGCAGTATCAACAGCATCCAGGAGCTTATTAGTAATTTAGCCCCACCTGGACTTAGAGAATCAGAGGCTGTATCTTAACAGGACCCCCACAAGTCATTCATGTAAAAATGAAAGTTTTAAAACTTCACTCTGGACAATGTTTTCAAAGTAACTTTCTGAAGCCAGGGGACTCTGTGGGTCCCAGGTCCCCAGTTCTTTATTATGGACAAATATTCCTTTCAGTGATTTCATTCCTTATTAAAATACCTTGTCCGCAAAGGAACTGCCACAGGTATTTCAAGAACAGAATAACACTGTTGAGAGTAATGGTTGTCTCTCTCAAGCTAAGCACATGCTTGTTGATTACAGTGAACACAAAAGAAACATTCAGCTCCATAACAATCGGAAATGTGCTCCTATATTGAAGTCCAGTCCGTGAGGTTGGATGGGACTCCAAGGAACTTGTGGAGCTGAGGATAAGGAATTAAAACACAGACGATTACTTGAAGCATGAACAAAATTTGATACTCTGATAACATGTAAAGGATGCCCTCAGTAATGAAATAAATCTCATACAACTCAGTGTGACACAGGTAACGTTTGGATTTTGGCAGAATTTAGAGCGTTTATTTGGGGCAGAGAATAAATGGGCTAGGATTGGCTAAATGTGAAAAAGGTGAATTCTCATTTCATTCAAACCAGGACAGATTTGTACATTCACTCAAGAAGAATGTGACTTTGAGTGTGTAGACACGGCATGGATGTACACATGAGCCCACATATATGGATACACTGACCTGACCTGCGAGCGTGCACACCGCATGCATGCACACACACAGAGGCGTGCTCGTCCTGGCTCTTCCATCACAATTGTGGAAATTATCCATGAAGACATTTGCAATTAAAAGAGCAAGTCCTGGACAAGTGTGCTCACGTATATTTTGTTCCATAAGAATGAAAACACTGGGGCAAGTAATCTGGATTCAGATTATCTGTGAAATGGTGTCATATCATGATGTTCCCACATTTCAAGTCTCCTTCTGTTAAACAGAAAATGTGGCTAAAACCTCTGACCCAGAACTGAACCTTTAATGCAGCTGTAAAAATCATGGGGTTGAAGCTGTAAAAGTTTAAAATACAATCTCCGTGCACAGGAAATTATCGTCTTCAATTATTCAGGAAGTTTTTTCTTTTTCTTTTTCTGTTGATCATTTTATGGCAGGTTGTTTTAGATCTTCATTCTCTTTTTAAAAAATCACATTAGGACTTCCTTGGTGGCGCAGTGGTTAAGAACCCATCTGCCAATGCAGGGCACACAGGTTCGAGCCCTAGTCCGGGAAGATCACACACGCTGCGGAGCAACTAAGCCACAACTACTGAGCCTGCGCTCTAGAGCCTGCACGCCTAGAGCCCATGCTCCACAACAAAGTGAAGCCACTGCAATGAGAAGCCCACGCACTGCAGAGAAGAGTAGCCCCTGCTCACCGCAACTAGAGAAAGCCCACGCGCAGCAACGAAGACGCAACACAGCCAAAAATTAATTAATTAATTAATTTTTTAAAATCACATTAATGTAGTTAGATATTAGTCGTTTTAGTTATTAAACCTTTTTTTATTGTATAATGTGGTAAAATTGACAGGAAAATAATGCCCTGGCATGTTTACAGTTTTTCTCTTGCACTATTACATTTTTCCACAGTATTTACATCAGTGCTAATTTGAATGTGATCAAAATTAAGAATCTTGCATACTTCTATTGTATATGGTACAATGATGTAGCATAAGATTGAGAAATCTTACTGTATGTTCATTTCGCATACCTATTTCAGCCAAATTTGGAAGACTCGATCATCTGATCTATTGCACTACACACAAAATAAATACGTAGTGTCTTAAAATCCAATACTTGTACAAGTCAATAAATCATATTATAACAAAATATTCCATAAATAGCTCTAAAGTTGCTTCTGGTTTGAAACTTAGCATTTTCTAAGCACACTTATTATTACTCTGTACAAAATGCTCTCGTGTTAACATGCTAACAAAAGGATCCAGGCAAAATTATTTGATTACATCTGGGCATGAATCTGACTGAAACAGATTCATGCTCAACACCCAACTAACAATTGTTAAGCTAACTGAGGATTTTGACCCAAAAATGTTTTTTGCATTTTGAAATATTTCCAATGCATGAGACCTTCTCAGTGCAGCCATTCAAAAATGTCATGTTCCATTTGAGAAACCACAACGTAACGAGCAGCAAATCAGTGTAATCTGCAAGCCATGTCTTATTTAAGTGATAAAATACATTGTACTGACACAGCACCCGGTAGCCAATGGCTCCAGACAGCATAGCAAAGATTCACTCATTGATCCTCACAGCAAGCCATCTTTGTTTCTCTTTCCCACTTAACAGGAAATTACAGCCCAGAGATGAGATTCCAGAAACCTAAAATTAGAGGTTAAAAGTAAAAAATGCCATGAATGAGTGGGTCAGGTATTTAGATGCATTTAAACAACTATTTTGTCTGATTTTTCTTTGAATTAAATTTTCAGTTTTAATTGACTGATTTCAATCCCACCGAAATGTAAATTGACAGATTAAAAAAAAAAAAAAGGGACACTTCTACTGCAATATGATTCTTTCTCCCTTGCTTGGATCCTCAGTACTCAGACATCATCTGGAGAAAGAAGAAAAGAGAAAAGAAAAGCAAGGAAGTCACGAGGCCTTTGCACTGGTAGCTGAGTAAAGGACCACCTCATCCTCGGGCTTCGTTCTGTATTTGGTCCCTGTGGTCAAAGGGTCAGACATCCAACCATGTGGCATAACAAAGCCTTCCAGCCTCTCAATCTTGGCTTTCATTCTTGCTAGACTTTTAGTGTTAAATATTAGAAATAACTAGTTTTGAATGCAGGTTATTTTATAATCGTTTTCTGGGATGGGATTTTTTTTCAAATGAAAGGTATTAGCATTTTAAGTCTTGATTTCCAAGTTCTGTAGTGTACACTCGAATTCCAGCATTGGGCTCTGCATAGGTCCAAGGTGTCCTTAATTTTCTTCCCCTGGGAAGACTTACCCCTGAAGGTCTAAATTTAACATTTCACTCCTAATTGACTAACTACACACGGTTTGCCTTTTGTGAATTTCAGCTTATCTGTAATCAGGATGAGCTGCCAACCAGTCCTTGGGTCTCTGGGTAGCAATGAGCAGTTTCTGCTCTCAGAATGAGGTAACTTATGAGCAGAGTTTGAGTCTCCAGAGTATAAATTTGCAATGAAATGGTATAATCAAAATTCAACTGGAATTTTAAAGAATAAAGGAGCTGCTTAATTTCTTGAGGAATTACTATTTGTTGGTAGACTTTGTTTTTATTGTCGTTGTGTTGTTTTGATTTTTTTAAAGAAATCTGAAACAAAGTCTTTGTCTTCAAAGTAAGAAAGGCAGTGAGAAACGTGTAAAAATAAAAGCTAATAGTTGATCAATTAGACTTCCACATAAAAAGACTTCTACCAGTGGAAAAGAACTTCATTGCAGGGGAAATATGGGTCATTCAGTCTCACATTACAACAGACTGTGTCATCATATCCTTCTGGCTTCCCAGGGGTAGCAATTTTCCTAGCCTTTAAGAAACACTGATGTATTAAGCCCCACTTTTTCCCAAAGTTTTTCTACTAGATATTTAATGAAAAAAACACATGAGGCAGAAATAAAGCTCCAGTCATGTCACTTCATCTTGATCTTCTGTCAGTTCTCCTGTTAGACTCAATTTTCTTTTCAACTTGACATGTCCTTGGCTGATTATTCTTCATCTTTGCCATCCATTCTAGCAAGTCAAATAAGCCTGTGGGTTAAAAATAATCAATCAATCCAAATTAGTAATTTGTGGACATTTAGATGCCTAAAAACTGAGGATAGGAACTTTTATCTTTCAGTTAGTATGTTGCTAGTGTGTAAAAATAGAAGACCAAGAAAAACCTGTTGATTTGAGTGAATAGTTAATTCCTAATAAAATTACAAGAATTGCTTATGGAAATTGAAGGACATAATTGGCATATGAGTATAAATGTCAAAGATGTCATATATGTAGATAAAGGACATATAACTAATAAAAGTAAATTTCAGCCAAACACAGGGGACTTTGGTAGATTCCATGCACATTCTTTGAGCCTATCACAGAAGGGCCAGCAACAATGGGCTCTAACTCTTCCTCCACATGATGTACAGGAGCCCTGACTCCCAACCTCTGTTGGAGAATCAGGCTGATGGCTTTGTATTCCTAACCAGCATGGGATGGGCAAAGCCAAAGATGAAGGCATCAACCTAAAAGCCCATCACCAAGTTTTTTGTTTAGCAGCTCCAGCCTTATGAGGTACTTAACTGTGATCTTATCTTTACTCAAGGCCAAATCTTATCTAGTATCCATGTCTTCCCAACAACTTAAGATATCCAATTTCACCCCTTAAAAATATTAAAGTTAGAGGTAGAACCTACTCAAAATTAGACTCCAAGGGAGCTACTACAATTGATTACATAGTTACCCATTCCCAAAAAAAAATCAGAAGTTGTTGATTCTGAGCTAAGAAATATGACCTCTTAGCTTATTATTCCTATGATTGTTATTGTTGCAAATGCCCTTAATATTGCTGAAAAAGTAAAGAACTTCCAAGAACGTGATTGGAGAGAAATTCAAAGGAATGATTTTTTTTCATTTACTATAATATAACCATATTCTTTCATCTGCAATCCATCTTAAGACTAAGGATGTTGCATTAAATCAAATCATTACAGGAAGTATGACTGTATCAGGGACTTTTTACAAAAACAAACTTCCAGATCATGAGAGGAAGCTGTGTTTGTGTGCTGACACAAAGTATTCAACAGCAGTTAGGAGGGGAAGGCAGGATGACAGCCAACTTGGATCTATTTTTGAAGAATTATTTCTGTAGGGTATCATAGCATTGTCAGTTATGAAAAAGAATGGTTTGGTAAACAGTCATCTCCATTCCAAAAGGACCCACTCCAAAATACCACTTAATGAAATTCACGGGAATGGTATGAAGATGGAAATCCCAAATGACATGAGATTTTACAAGCAAACAGTTCTGCTTTTCGTAGATACTGGCAGTGTGCATTTACCAAAATCTCCATCATGCCTTGTTCTCTTGCTATATATAGCACTCCATCTGATCACTACACCATGCCGCAAGATGCGTGTCCTTGTTCTCCTCTGATTTTTAAACTAGTCTTAGGCTTAAATTTACCTTAGCATAGTAGTGACTCCTGTTTCTCAAGGTTGAGCTACTACTTGGTGCATGTTAGAAATCTCAAACTAACTGAGGTGTGTGTACTTGGTCACTACTGAACCCAATCATGCTATGACCAATCAGCTTTAAATAGGTCCTTTTATGTTCTATGAATTCATTCTGCTATTTGTCAAACCATTTCTTGTTTCATATGTATCTCCATCACCTTTCTTTTTTTATATATGTGGAATCACTCTAATCTGTGAAACAGTAGCAAATACAATAAAGCTACTTTTACAGTCTTGAGTTTCTTCTCATTTCACTGGAAGGGTAATGATGTTACAGCTGGTGCTCTGATGGACAGGACTTTAATATTTTCTTAGAGACCTCAGAGATAAACTCATTTGACACAGCCTTTTCCAATGATGGTAACTACAATAATTCGGGGATGACTAGGTCCTTGTTGAGATGGTATTTTCTACCAATGTCTAAAGGGATGTATTTTGTTTCTTTTCTAATCAAAGAAAAGAAAATGAAATTCCTGCTTCTTCTCTTTCTTGTGCCGTGATGCTCTACTTGCTCATTTTATTTTAGTCAATGATTAAAGATCAAGTTAACAGTTTAACAACATCCTTTCAGCACCTTATTCCTTACCAAAGTCCCTTGCATTCCATTGCTCTTTTACTTTGATGGATGAAAAGAAATAAAACACATAATTATATAAGCCTTAAAGGTATCAGTATGGGTGTGACTGCAAAGCAACACAGCTATTTAAGATCCACACTGCAGAGATATGCACCCAAGAAATAGTCATCGTCCTCCTGTGGGAATACCACATACAGGCATACAACAAAGTAGCCACCAAAGCTCCAAACCCTCTACAGGTGTCTCTTTTGGAACCTGCTCTTTTGGAATCTTGGTTCGTTCATTGCGGTATTCTCAGTGGTGGCAAGACTAGGTTCTTTGAGAATGTGACAGGTGGAAATATAAAAGGCTGGTGCATATGGTAGGAAGTCAAAATGGAGGATGCTGTTTCGGCAAAAAAGCCAAAATGTTTTCCAGAAAGTGCACAGTAATCTGAAACCCAGTAATGAGGCTCGTCAGTTGGGATATATTTTATTAATTTTAATTTGCATGAAATTTCTCAGACACATATTATTTTCTACTCCATTATCTCCCAGCATCTGCTTGCCCTTGTGGGGTGACCTTGGCTGAGAACTGAGCTGTCCATGTCCAAGACATGAAAGAGCTTTGACTCTACCACACCATGTCTTCGGGGCAGTGAATATATGGGACTTTGTCACAGCAGCATGGGAAGCTTTGGTTTTGGGCAGGAAACAGAGCATCCTGGCAGCCATAATTTCTCAGAAATCCTTGATTTCATTCACCTGGCTTCAAAAAGTCAGATATTATGGTTTTCTCAGGGTAAAGAGTCATGTACCAAAATGTTCACTGCAGCTCTATTTACAATAGTCAGGACATGGAAGCAACCTAAGTGTCCATCAACAGATGAATGGATAAAGAAGATGTGGCACATATATACAATGGAATATTACTCAGCCATAAAAAAGAAACGAAATTGAGTTATTTGTAGTGAAGTGGATGGACCTAGAGTCTGTCATACAGAGTGAAGTAAGTCAGAAAGAGAAAAACAAATACCATATGCTAACACATATATATGGAATCTTAAAAAAAAAAAAAAAAGGTTCTGAAGAACCTAGGGGCAGGACAGGAATAAAGACGCAGATGTAGAGAATGGGCTTGAGGACACCGTGGGGGGTAAGGGTAAGCTGGGACAAAGTGAGAGAGTGGCATGGACTTATATGTACTACCAAATGTAAAATAGATAGCTAGTGGGAAGCAGCTGCATAGCACAGGGAGATCAGCTCGGTGCTTTGTGACCACCTAGAGGGGTGGGATAGGGAGGGTGGGAGGGAGTTGCAAAAGGGAGGAGATATGGGGATATATGTATATGTATAGCTGATTCACTTTGTTATACAGCAGAAACTAACATACTGTTTTAAAGCAGTTATACTCCAATAAAGATGTTTAAAAAAAAAGTCAGATAAACAAGTTTTATGGTTTAATTTTTCATGCAAAAGTCCATATTCTTTCCAGAAACTATTAGCTTGTTTGAAGTTTTTTTCCCAAAATTTTCTATCCCTTTACTTGAATTTAACACTTCCACTATAGTGCTGAGTGTGTAGTATATTTGAATGTCCCAAATGTGTTTCACCAGTCCCTAGGGCCATTTGTTTTGTATCTTTCTTGGTTGGCCTCTACTGAGTCTGTCAAAAACTCTGTTTACATATGGTTTAAAGATCTGCATGTGATTTAAAGATCTGCCGTAAGTCTGCTATAAACAACAGACACACAGTTCTACACCAACACAGAACAACGTGTGCTTTTCCTAACCCACACCCCCACCATGAATCTGGCTGACCTGCTACATGGGGAGTATGTTGTAGCGTGTCCTGTTGCAACATGCCTTTTCTCCTCATACAAGCAACACACACACACACGTGCGTGCATGCAAGCAAGTCCCAGGACTTCTGGCCACACCTTGGATTTGCAGAGAACAAACAGTACACACACTTGTAATGTTCTTAATGCTTTAAGCAACTTCAAAACAGTTAATGGCCTATTTTATACCCAACAAAGGAAGTAGGATATGTTTAATTCCTATACTTTACAGAAGACCCTACTGCTCACTGAGGTTCAGTGTCTCACTCAGTGTGACCCAGCAAGCAAGTACAGTGATTCAGGTCTCTCCCTTCTGGTCTAATGTTCCATCTCCTAAATTTACAGCATAGGAATCTCACCATGGAACTGATTTCTACGTGTGATGGGTCAAAATCAGAGCTAAGTGATGACAGAGTAGATCACCCAGGGAAAAGATGAGGCTGGGAGCCTGGAAGAATTACACGGAGGCCTTGCATGCTGCCAGGGGTCTGTTTTTCAGGGGCTGAGCACACAGGATAAGTATTCAGAAGGTAGAAATGATATGAATCCATCAGCTGAAAGAAAAGAGCAGAGGAATATGAATGCTGCTCACTAAGATTTAAACAAAATCTGCAACCCTGCTGTTTATCTATGTAGGGATGAACATTTGGCCGAAAAGTAGACATAAGGGTGACCCAAAATTAAGCAATCCCAAAGGAAAGTCTCGGTGGCTAAGTGTACGTACCCAGTTTAGTTCGAAGTTCCTTACGTCCATTATGATCAAGTTGTATCTCCTTGAAACAGGTAAGCATTGTCAGGATCCCTATTTTATAGACGATAAAACTGAGGCTCAGAAAAGTTAAGTAACTTGTCCAAAGTCGCATAGTTAGGAAGTGACAGAACCAGGAGTAAAACCCAGGACTGACCAAAGTGAAAGCCCATCTCCCTACGCAAGCTCTCTCCTGACTCCTGGATGGGCCATTCCACAGAGCATCCAAAGTAGCCTAGTGGATTTGGTGGTTGATGTTCTTGGAGCAAAGCAGCTGTTGTTCAGCTCTCGTGTGTTTTTGTCAAGTGAAAACAAACCACGGTTGAGTTGCTATGTTGCCATAGACCTGACCCCTGGGTACTGAATTAATACTGAAGAGCAGCGATGCAAATAGTAAGGGATTTGCCAGAGTGCTGCCAATACAGATGGAGTGGTAAGTTTCCAAGAGATTGTTTTGCTGATCTCTGAAAACCTGATTTGCAAGAATTTATACTGGGTTCTTCAGAGAAACTCTAAGAGAGGTAATCATTTTAAGATCTTGGCTAATGGAGAGACAAAGAGAGCTTTATAGAGATGAGCAAACACTACAGAACCAACAGAGCATGCTGGAATTTGATCCTGAGTGTAGGGGGCCTAGTGGGGACAAGTGAGTGGCCCCAGCACACACAGTCACTGCTATAATAATGACCAGGGCTAAGCAGGCAAGATCAGGACCCAGGTGCCAAGAAAAGCTAGAAACACAGGGCAAACACACAAGAGAGTCCCTGGAAGCTGACTGTAGATGGAGGTCCTGACAGATGGGTCCTGATGCTTGCGGAGACAGGACTGCAAATCTCCCCATTTCATGGGCAGATGGGTAAAGGAAGGGGCCAAGGAGAGAGACATGGTGAATGAACCCACCACAAAGAGTGGAGATCAAGAGAGTGAAGTTTCAGGACCCAAACCCAATGCAACCAAATCAGGGGCAGAATCTGTTCCTAAGAGAAGTCAGTGAAGAAGTGAGACAGACAAAACCTTATTTCTGGGGCAAAAATTAAGGCTGGAACTCAGGCATAAATAGGCTGACCATGACAGGAATGGAACTGGGTAAAATATTGGGAAGAAGGGTTCAAGGAGAACAGGACCTGGGGTAAGGTGGATTGGGTGAGGAGACAATGGCCCAGAGCATCTTCATTTCCCCTGAGTAGGAATCTGAGCTGGAAACCACAGCTCAAGCCTCAGTGCTCTCCAAGGCAGAGGCTGGAGGGCAGGAAGCAAGCCCATCCTCACAGCCATAGGTGTGTGGTTCACCATCAGATAAAGTGGTTGCTTTCTTCACTTAATTCTTACCCAGCCAAATTAGACACATTAACAATCGCCCGATTACCACACCAGGTCCTTAGAGTGTTGTGGTCTCCACATTAATATCGATTTGGCAACATTTATTATATTAGGAGATAAAAGCAGATTCCTGGAAAAGCCATGCTATTTGTATTCTTTCCCTAGGGCTGCCGTAACAAATTACACAAATTTGGTGGTTTAGAACAAAGGAAATTTATTGTCTCACAATTCTGGAGGCAAGAAGTCTGAAGTCAGCGTAGGCAGGGCGGTTCCCCCTCTGAAACCTGTAGGATAGGATCCTTCCTGGCCTCCTCCATCTTCTGGTCGCCCCAGATGCTCCTTGGCTTGTGGCCGCATCACTCTAATCTCTGCCTCCATCTTCCCATGGTCTTCTCCCTGGGCCTTCATATCGTCTGTCCTCTCTGTCTGCCTCTCATCACTGATGTACGTTCTAATCACCAGGGAGCTAGTTAAAATGAAGATTCTGATTCATTAGATCTGGACTGGGTCCTGAGATTCCACATTTGTAACAAGCTCCCAGGTGACACGCAAGCTGCTGGTCTGAGTCCGCACTTAAAGGAGCCTGAACTAAACTATCCAATTTAGATGAGATGGAGCTGAAGAGCTTTTTATAAATCCTCTTGCCATGAGTGATTAACATCACCTCTCTCATTCGTATAGAGCTGGGTCATGTCCCACAACTTCCTCTACAGTGTTATCTATCCATGAGGCTGTTAATGATACTAACAATCATATCTGGCATTTATTAAGCACACGTTGAGTGTTGGACACCGTTCTCACAGCTGCACATGAATTTATTCACTTAATCCTCAGTGTAAAGGCAGGTACTCTTATTATCCCATAACAATCAATGTAAAAAACCAAAGCACAGAAAATTTAAGGGACTTGCCCAAGGTCACGGTTGAAACCCAGAGGAGACAGATTCAACCCCAAGCATCACACGCTTAACCATTGTGCTCTATGGCTTCTCCTCAGAGCAATTATCATGCTCCAAATGTCACAGGTTCTGGCCCCAAAATCAGAACCACTAATCCCTGTCCAAGAATCTTCCCACTTTGCCGTTCTTTATGGAGAACCTTATTGTTTCAACATCAGATATGTATTCAGCACTTGCCCTGTATCAGCCTTTGTCCACAAGATGGGCCAGCTCTTCTTATGTTCTCCTGAAAGCGTGTTATCCTTTGCCAACCAACCCAGCATCCAAGCAGTGTCTACTCTTTGAGCTGTTTACCAAGAATGCTGACTGGTGCTCCCTACCACCCTCCTCTGTCCTCGCAGTGGTGGTGTTTTGTTCCAGCAGAACCAGACCCACACGTTGCCCTAGTGTCTCCTCATACCAGAGAGTCCACACCATGAGAGAGTCATGCTATGAGCTTCTGGGGACTTGGGCTGCCATTTTGATCTCTGGCTCCAAGGAGAAGGAGTATTGTTCAGATATCCCTGCAACTTGCAGAAATTCATTGAGACTCTAAGTGGAAGGCAGGGGTGACTCTGACATTCTCTCCTATTGGCCCATCAAACATTCCCATCCAGCCGGTCTGTGGGGAGACAGCTGATAACCTGGGTTCATCATCCATCCTCCAAGAAGACTCTGATTGGTAGTGCAAAGTTTTAAAACTTCCTATTTTCCAGTTGCCTCAACATCCCCACGAACAGGCTGTGAATATACCACCCAGGTGACCAGGTGCACCAGGGTGATAAGGCTATCTATACCCTGACACAAGTTTCCCTTCTTGCGCTCCCCTGACAGTGACCTGTTGACCTTCAAACACACCAGTGAAACCCACTCCTGCCTTTTGCTTGCATAGTCCACGTGACCCCCATAAAGGCACTGGCCCAGGGGTCCTCACTCTCTCCCACCTGCCTGGTTGAGCCCACTCCCTGGATGCTCTGCCCCAGTGGCTGCTGCATGCCAAGCTGTGCCTCCCTCCTCTAGGACCTGCAAGTAGAATAAATCTCTTCTGTTTTCATATGTTTCTCTCTGGTGTTATTCTATGTCCATATCAGACTGAGCATCAAAAAATTTTTTTTAAGTAACGTAATTATTCCTTACAATACATGATTCCTCCCCTAAGCTGAGGGTAAGAAAGCTTCAGGACCCCTGGGGGAGCCTCTGGCAGAAAAGTTTGCACAAGTTGGGAGGTGGGGACAGAAAGCTGGAAAAAGGTGTCCCATGAACAGGCACATGAAAAGATGCTCAGCATCACAAATTATTAGAGAAATGCAAATCAAAAGTACAATGGGGTATCATCTCACACTGGTCAGAATGGCCATCATAAAAAGTCTACAAATAATAAATGTTGGAGAGCTTATGGAGAAAAGGGAACCCTCCTACACTGTTGGTAGGAATGTAAATTGGTGTAGCCACTATGGAAAACAATATGGAAGTTTCCTTAAAACACTGAAAATAGAGTTACCATATGACCCGGCAATTCTTCTCCTGGGCATATATTTGGAAAAGACAAAAACTCTAATTTGAAAAGTTACATGAACCCTAATGTTCACAGCAGCACTATTTACAATAGCGAAGACATGGAAACAAACTAAATGTCCATCAACGGATGAATGGATAAAGAAGATGTGCTATATATATACAATGGAATATTACTCAGACATAAATAGAATGAAATAATGCCATTTGCAGCAATGTGAATGGAGCTAGAGATTATCATACTAAGTAAAATAAGTCAGACAAAGAAAGATGAATATCATATGATATCACTTCCATGTGGAATCTTTAAAAAAATGATACAAATGAACTTATTTACAAAACAGAAATAGACTCACAGACATAGAAAACAAACTTATGGTTACCAAAGGGGAAAGGGGGGAGGGGTAAATTAGGAGTTTGGAATTAACAGATACATACTACTATATATAAAATAGATAAATAACAAGGACCTACAGTACATATATATACACATATATATATGAATCAGTTTGCTGTATACCTGAAACTAACACAACATTGTACTGTAAATGAACTGTATTTCAATTACAGAAAAAGATGTCCAAGGATCTATGAGTGATGCATTAACAGTGTCCAGTACAGTATACAAGCCTTTCAGGGAGGCTAGAAGGAGGCACTTCCTGAAGGGCAAGGTTGTTGATGAAAAGGATGGATTAGCAAAGAAGACAGAACTAAACTGGAGTAGCAAGGGCTCTAAATGTAGATCTGCCCTGAGGCAGGGAGCTGGACCATTGACCTCTCCAAGCCCTCTCATGTCTATGAGTCTACCTCAGCGAGTTTCAAGTCCATTAGGACTTTGTGGGTTCCATGTAGAAGATCAACCGCCAGCGAAGCTGATGGCCATTGGCCAAGCCCACTTCCCAGTTGAGGACAACAGTGAAAAATAGGCTGGGCAGCTTCCTGGTTGGCCCATCACTCTTACCAAATAGTATTTTGGTGAACTGAGTGTAAATGAATGAGAAACACATGGGTTTAATTTCCCTTGAAATTAGGGACGGGTGAGCCCAGCCACAGTTTGGAATTGCTGAACGTCTCCAACTATTTTTTTCAAATGCTTTTGGTTCAGAAAATCCAAAACGATGGTTCTGCAAAGCACATTCCCCCTCATTTGTATGAGTATTCACATTTTTTAACGGGAATTTGATCTGCATATTTCAACTTCTTTACACTTCACTTATCAAGATGTTTAATGCAATTTCCTGGAAGTCTGAGAAATATTTTATAACTTTTTTATCAATCTTTTTTTATTTAGGGAAAGGAAACAATGAGGAAGGTTGGAAAATTCATATGCCAGAAAATGTGGGTTTGGGTGAAAGTTTACACTTTTGGGCAGTTCTAGGGCCCAGAATTACACACACATGAGGTGTGCAGTCATAATATGCTAAAGGAATGTATTTGAAAATCTCTTCGAAAGTGAGGAAAAGGTGGGTAAGTTCAATAAGTATAGGCTCAGGGGAAGTCTGGAAAATACAATACAGTTTTAAAGAAATGGTCCAGATTTTCTCGTCTCTAATACTCAGGCAGAGTACCCCTAGTAGCCATTGTAGAGTGGAGCAGAATTGCAGCATCTTGGCATCACATGCCAGCCAGGATCCCCACCATTCTCCATGTATCACATGTCATAAGACCTGTGATAAAGGAGTTACTATGGAATACTTAGGAGTGGATGGATGACCGGAGAGGGTGGAAGAAATGTGTCACAGGAGAGGGGCACGGGTGGGGCAGGGGGAACCCCCAGCGCCATCTTTGTTTCAGAGATATGGAAACAAAGAGCTATTGTTAAAGAGCTGTTTTCACTTAAAGGTCATCTTGAGGTTCCAGGGGACAAAGTAAGACCCAAAAGGGAAAGAGACAGTTGTCCCCCCACCCCTCACGGAACATTGTCTAGGAAGCACAGAACTCGTCAAACCTTAATGGACCCACTTCTGTTCATAGTGGGATGGGCAGTTAGTGGAGCAATGAATGCTGTCCAGCAGGAAAAAAGAAGGAAATGGCGGGTGTCTGATAAAGTTTGTCTCAGGTGCCTGGGAGACATACCCTGGGGATTCCCAGAAAAACAATTTGTGGTGGGGACTTTATGCAGGAAGCAATAACAGAATAAGGTTTATTATGGTCAATATATCTCCCATGTTAATCCCCAGGCTGCTGTACAAAGAGCAAACATAGATTACACATCTCTTTAAAACTATATTTATTCTGGTTTTGAAATTAGAAGGCTCAAACAGGGCCATGTGGCAGTGAGCGCAGCAGTGATCAATATTCCTTGGACTCCCAAAGTTAGCCAGTTTTCTTTGTAGCTAGGCTGGGGACATGTGATTGGTTCTGGCCAACAGAGTACAAAGAAGAACTTAACCTCTATCCGTTAAGCCATTGGGATTTGTGGGTGGAGGGAAGATTGTTTTTTACAGTAGCTAGTGGTAACCATCCTGACTAACACATGCTGTAAACTTTGAGTTACTGATTTAAAACGTGTCATTGTAATTCTCTGATAGTAATGAAACTGGTGATTTTAGGTTAGATTCTTAGAAGTTTTTGAGAATGTAATGGTACCTTGTATTAGCTTTCTTATTGTTGAATAACAAATTACCTTGAAAGGTGGTGGTGTATAACAAGCACTTCTTATCTCAGTGCTTTTGATGGTCAGGAATGTGGGAGTAGCTTAGTTAGGTGATTCTGACTCCAAGTCTTTATGATGTGCAAGCAAGGTGTCGCCAGGAGCTGCAGTCATCTGAAGGCTTGATCGGGGCTGGAGGATCCGCTGTTGATAGGAGGACTCAATTTCTCACTGGCTATTGGCTGGAGTTTTCAGTCTTCACCACATGGGCCTCTCCATGGTCATTCTCATGACATGGAAGCCAGCATCTTCCAGACAGATTGATCCAAGAGAGAAAGCAAACAGGAATCCACCATGTCTTCTATGACTTAGCCTCTGACGTTGCACTCTGTCACTTTTGCTTTTTTCGCCTATTCTTTAGCAATAAGTCAGTAAATCCAGCCCTTACTCAAGAGGAGGAGAATAGGCTCCAGCTTTTCAAGAGAGTGTCAAAGAATTTGTGGACATATTTCAAACTACACACACCCCATCACCCCAGAACAAGTTTGTTGGTAGCTGAGGGGAAATAGAATGATGGGTTGCACCTAAGGTCGGGAAGAGGGGCTTCAATGATCCACCATAGATCAGGCTGTTGGAGTGTAATTATGTAACTGCTCCTTTCTTACAATGTTCCCTGGTCTCATGAGCAAATGAAGGGAGCACAACCCATTCTATTCAAATGAAGTGGGCCAGGCCGCTGACATGAAGCTGCATACTGAGATGTCAAGGTGAGCATAAAAGCCTTCCTGGTCATTTACTGCTGAAAATTACACACTCCATTATACATGATGCAGAGGAAATTAATTCTCATGAAATAGAGGCCCTGGTTGTGTAGGCAGGTGAAGATTCAACATCCTCCTCTGATGTAACCACCTCTTGCTGACCTCCCAGTTTGCCCAGTGTGGTACAGCATGCTGATTGCTGTTACACACTCAGGGAGTTTGCATAGAAGATTAGGATAAAATAGGATAGACTAGGAAAGATAGAATAAAAAGAGAAACTCTTCCCTTCGTATAAAACATAGTGGACAGATGAAGATGGTCTTGATTTAAGCCCAAATGGTAGAAAATGGCAATAACACTGGAAATGGAAATATTGGTTCTATGAGGGTTGGGATTTTCCTTCTTTTCTCCTGTATCCATAGTGTCTATGAAAATGTGCCCTATACAATAAGCACCTTGCTGAATATTTTTCTTTAATTTATTGGATGAGATAGCACTCACCATAGAAAAGAAAGTAGTGGGACTAGAGAGTGGTGGGAATTCTAGATTTAAAATTTAGATTTTGGGTTACTGATGCCAGAAAATTCCATCCTTGGGCTGTGCTGGTGATAGGCTTGCAGCCTGAGGAAGTGATTGTGTAAATGCCTATAAATGTATCATATTGGGGTCCAAGCCAATTCTGGTGTGGCCCACCCTTGGCTGATCCCATGGTAGGATCTACACCAAGCGGCAGGGCAAGAGCCAGAGATGAAGACTCAGTCAAGCCACACAGTCTTAGGCTGATGATGTTTCAGTAACCAGACAACATACTTCTTGCTTCAGCAGCCATTGAGAGCAGCCACTGCAGACAGCTGTAGAGTGTGGTCAAGCTGAACATGTCACAGTAGCCTGCCAGGCCCTAGGAGCTATTAGCAGCAGTGAGAAGAGGTATCTATTTAGGTCCCCCACCACCACCATATTTGGGTGGCAACCTCAGGCAGTGCAACAGCACTTGCTCTGAGCTGCAGTAGCTGGGCTGTGAAGGGCTCCAGCCTCAGGGAGCACAGCTGAGTTTGCTCTCCTCATTCTAGAAATAGACAGATAAGGAGCCGGGGGAGGAGTAAACTTCTTTCTCATCTGGGCATGACATCACACTGTTGAAGTAGGGCATCCCTGTTTGAGTTACAGCTTTATTTTAACTTATAATGGACTTTTATTATTTTTATTTTTATTTTTTTGAATATCAAGAGGAGAAAAAATGGAGTATTATGTCACAGAAGCCAAGGTCACTGTCAGCAGTCTCAAATGCAGCTGAAAAGCCGAGAAAATGAGGACTAAGAAGTTTCCTTTGAATTCACTGTCATGGAAATCACTGATGATCACAAGAGAACAGTTTTGATGAAGAAATTGATGGGTGATGTGGGTTGAGTAGAAAATTAAGGTTAGGAAATGGAACCAATGATTATAGATAACACTCTCAAGAAGTTCTGCTATAAAGAAGACCAGAGAGGGAGTTGAGTAGCTAGAGATTAAATAGGTTTTTGAGGGAGGGTTTCACTTCATTCATTCATAAATTCCACTTTTTACTATATAAACATATATATAAAGTAAATGTTTTGAATATGATTCAAATTTTCTGTGTCTGTTTTACATCAACTTCATTTTTGTTTTCTTTTTACCTTTTGATCCCTTTCATCCATTTCTCTCACCTCCTTATCCCCTCCTCCAGCCACCACCAATCTGTTCTCTGTATCTATGGGCTTCTTTTTTTGTTTGTTTGTTTGTTGTATTTTTTAGATTCCCACATATAATAGAGATCATACAATATTTGTCTCTCTCTGTCTGACTTATTTCAGTTAGCATGATACACTTGAGGTCCATCCATGTTGTCAAAAATAGCAATATTTCATTCCTTTTATGGCTAAATAATATTTTATTGTGTATATATATATATATATATATATATATATATATATATATATACCACATCTTCTTCATCCATTCATCTATCAAGGGATACAAATAGTTTTCATATCTTGGCTATTGTAAATGATGTTGCAATGAACATGGAGGTACATATACCTTTTCAAGATAATGTTTTAGTTTTCTTCGAATAAATACCCCAAAGTGGAATTGCTAGATCATATGGTAGCTTTATTTTTAATTTTTTGAGGAACCTCCATAGTGGTTGCACCAATTTACATTCCCACCAACAGTGCATGAATGTTCCCTTTTCTCCATATCCTCACCAACACTTGTTATTTGTTACCTTTTTGATAATAGCTATTCTAACAGGTGTGAGGTGATATCTCATCATGGTCTTGATTTGCATTTCCCTGATGATTAATGATGTTGAGCATCTTTTCATATACCTATTGATTACTTGCTTGCTTTCTTTGGAAAAATTTCTATTCATATCTTCTTCCCATTGTTTAATTGGATTGCTTGTTTTTGTTTTGTTACTGAGTTGTTTGAGCTCTTTATGTACTTTAGATATATTTTAGATGATCGTATATATGATTTGGAAATATTTTCTCCCATTCAGTAGCTTGCCTTTTCATTTTGTTGATGGTTTCCTTTGTTGTGCAGAAGCTTTTTAGCATGAAGTAGTCCCATTTATTCATTTTTTATTTTGTTGCTTTGCTTTTGGTGTCAGAATCAAAAAAATCATCACCAAGACCTATGTCAAGGAGTTTACTGTCTATGTTTTCTTCTAGGAGGTTTATGGTTTCAGGTCTTATGTTCAAATCTTTAATCCATTTTGAGTTAATTTTCAGGTATGGTGTAAGATGGTGTTCGAGTTTCATTCTTTTGCATGTGGCTGTCCCGTTTTCCCAACACCACTTATTGAAGAGACTGTCCATTCCCCATTGTGTATTCTCAGCTACTTTGTAGTAAATTAACTGAGCATATACGTGAGGGTTTATTTCTGTGCTCTCTTTTCTGTTCCATTGATCTATGTGTCTGTTTTTATGCCAATACCATACTGTTTTAATTACTATACCTTTGTAAGATAGTTTGAAATCAGGAAGCATGTTACCTCCAACTTTGACCTTCTTTCTCAAAATTGCTTTGGCTATTCAGGATTTTTTGTGATTCTATACAAATTTTAGGATTATTTATTTTATTTCTTTGAAAAATGTCCTTGGAATTTTGATAGGGACAGCATAGAATCTTTAGATCATGTTGGGTAGTATGGACATTTTAACAATATTGATCCTTCCAATCCATAAGCATGGAATATCTTTCCATTTATTTGTGTCTTCTTCAATTTCTTTCATTAATGTCTTATAGTTTTCAATATAAAGGTCTTTCACTTCCTTAGCTAAACTTATTCCTAGGTATTTTATTCTTTTCTATGTGATTTTAAATGGAATTGTTTTCCTTATTTCTCTTTCTGATAGTTTATTAATATATACATATTCAATAGATTTTTTAATATTTATTTTGTATCCTGCAACTTTACTGAATTTATTTATTAGTTCTAACAGTTTTTTGGTGTAATCTTTAGGGTTTTCTATGTACAATATCATGTCATCTGCAAATAGTGACAGTTTTATTTCTTCCTTTCCAATTTGTATGCCTTTTATTTCTTTTTCTTTCATAATTGCTCTGGCTACAACTTTTCAATATTATGTTGAGAAGAAGTGGTGAGAATGAGCATGTTTGTCCTGTTGCTGATCTTGGAGGAAAGGCTTTCAAACTTTTCACCATTGAGTATGATGTTAGATGTGGGCTTGTCACATATGGCCTTTATCATGTTGAGATACATTCATTCCCTCTAAACTCACTTTGTTAAGAGTTTTTATTATAAATGGATGCTAAATTTTTTCAGATGTTTTTTCTGCATCTATTGAAATGATCATATGATTTTTATCCTTAATTTTTTTTTATTGTGGTGTATCACACTGACTGATCTGTGGATGTTGAACCATGCTTGCATCCTTGGAATAAATCCCACTTGATCATAGGGTATGATCCTTTTAATGTATTGTTAAATTCAGTTTGCTAATATTTTGTTGAGGACTTTTCATCTATGTTCATCAGGGATATTGGCCTATAATTTTCTTTTCTTGTGGCATCCTTGTCTGGCTTTGTCATGGTAATGCTGGCCTCATAAAAAGAGTTCCCTCCTATTCTATTTTTGGGAAGAGTTTGAGAAAAATTGGCATTAATTCTTCTTTGATTTTCAGTGTGGCCCTCAAACATGCAGCTGTCACTTGCCCCACAGGCACACATTAATGTGTCTAAATATTAGCTGAGGTGGGATAGAAAGGTCCAGAAAAATTTCCTGAAAGAACCTAAGACTAACGCAACAAGAAAACACACTCACCAATCAAACTTCATTGAAAGAAAACCAAACTATCATCATCCTTCACAATAGCAACAGCAATAGCTACCACTTGCTGGGCTCTAAATGTGTCTCACAGTTTCTGAGAATGTTACAAATGGGTTTATTTGCCTCTTATTCACCCAGATGGTAAGGGAGAGATTCCCACCCTAAGGTTATGGGGATGGTCAGACACACAACACCCAAAAATGGAGAAATGAGATCAATAGTAGTTTATCAGACACATACACTCACAGCCCATGGAAGGAAGATACTGCAAACCATACAGGGGTTGCACGTGGGCACAGAGGGAACAAGCTGGGATTGTGGGGCAGGCTTGGTAGGAACAAGAGGGTAGGGGGGCCCTGGCTCTCACAGGCACCAAAATGTGGTGGTTTACTTGAATAATTCTGTAGGCTGGCAGGGAACTGAATAAAACCTGCTACTAAGGGATTAGCAAGAACTGCACTTGGTCCATTTTATAAGGAGGGTTGCTTGTTTAGGAGGACTTCATCGGCAGGAGCAGCATTTGGAGGGAACTGGATTCAAAATTTAGGTCATTTGAGGCCCTCCTGATTTGAACAGATGTCAAGGAAACATATAATATTGAGCCTTAATTTTAGGCCTAACGTCAAAACACTTCACCATCAAAACACTCATGAAATATTATCACACCATTCTACACATGGTGGATTCAAGGCTGAAAAGGCTAATAGATTGTCCAGTGTTGGCCAGATGATAGGCGACTGAGCTGGTATTAAAATCTGGGTTTGTTTACCCCATAAACCATTGCTCCCAGGGTAGATGTAATAGACCACCTTAGAAGTGGATTAGCAGAGGGGAAGAGAAAGATATTAAGGATATCAGCAAATACACCTCACCCCATAGACAGAAAGCGCAATTAAACAAACACGGTCACTTTTGTTGTTTACCATTTGACTTTCTGAGTCCCATACAAACTTCCCCCAAGGCAGCTGGGTTAATAACACAGCCCCACCGACCCCTAGCAGCCAGGCTCTGACTCTGATGTCCAACCTTGTATTTTAATCAGTGGCTCCTGAAATGCCTACAAGCCCAGCTGCTCCAGACACACTTCTGATTACACAGCCCACAGGAAAGAACCCAACCAAGCAGATCACGTAGCTCCCAGGTGCTTCAAAATCCCAAGCCCAGGATGGCCCTGAATTAGTCACCCTCCTGGATAAGCATGTTGGGCATGCCAGTGGGGCTTGGACTTCTACAATAAATTCCTTTGCACTGAAAGAGACCTTATATCTCATCCAATCCAACCTCCTCACTTCACAGTTAAAGAAACTAAAGTTAAGTGGCATCCCCAAGGTCACAAGCCTAGTTAAGGCAAATCCTGCTTGGGTCCCTTCCTTAAACCCTTTACCAACTCCCTCCTCCCTTGCACCCCTTCCTTTATAAAGGTCTTCGTAGTTAAGGTGACACTCTGACCCATTTCCAGATGTTGTGCCATGAAGGAATCTGCTGGAGGGAATCGGGGAGAGAATTTTCCTCCCTGATAGAAGGCAAGAGACATGCAAAGAGAGCTCTATTGTTTCCCTAGCCTCCTGTTATGGGCTGAATTGTGTCCCCCAGTATGTTGAAGTCTTAACCCCCCAGTACCTTGGAAATTGACTGTAGTTGGAGATGCAGCCTTTAAAGATGTAATTAAGTTAAAATGAGATCATTAGGGTGAGCCGTAGTCTAATATGACTGGTGTCCTTATAAGAGGAGATTAGGACACAGACATGCACAGGCAGAAGACTACACAGGGAAAAGATGGTCATCTACAGGACAAGAGGAGAAATCTCAGAAGAAACCAACCCTGCTGACACTTTGATCTTGGAGTTCCAGCCTCCATAACTGTGACACAATAAGTTTCTGTGTTTAAGGCCCCAGTCTGTGGTCCTTTGTCATGGCAGCCAGAGGATGAATATACCATTCCCTGCTCCCTGGCTCCTGTAAAGGCCCAGGAGAACATGAAGCTTGAAACCAGAGAAGGTGCCTTTCAACCAGGAGGGGAACCCCCAGAAATGCTGACAGAGCAACATGGCCTGAGACTCTGCATTTCTGAAAGCTCCCAGGGGATCCCCATGATACGGATGGTACACAGACTGCACTTTGAGGAGCTCTTAACCTCTGGGTGTGTTCCCTGCCTGTCCACCCTTCTAGCTGGTGGGTCTGCTCTAACATCACACCCAGACCTTCTCACTATACTCCTGTAAATCCTGGGGTCAGACTGTCCTGACATCCTAGCAGCAACGCCATCAAACCTCAGCTCCTGCACCAAATCCATGATTCGCACCTGCTTCCCCAGGTCTAGGGATTGCCACAATCCCAATGTCACCCTCAATGTTTCATGGTTTAGTCAAGTCACAGGGAGCTTGATTTATAATAAGACAGGAATTTGGAGGCAATGTGGGGCTCTATGGAGATTGAGTTCAATGCAGAGGAGAGGAGATCACACACTCCAGGATTCCTGGAGCAAGTTGGGGACCTCCCAGCAGGACCTTGATCCCAGGATGGTCCATGGACCACAATCAATCAGTCCCTTTGTTCCAGCACTGTGCCCTAGCCCTGCCAGCTGCTCAAAGCCTTCCCTGACCCCATTCACCAGCCTGACTGCACATCTGTCACCTGTCTGTGCCAGCCACCCCATACCCATCCCTCCCACCCACGGAGAAACCAGTGCCCATTGAGAGCCCCACTCCCTTCAAATACCAGCCTCTGTCTGGTTAAAACAGTGGATAACTGAGACTCTGTGCTTGGTCTCCCCCTACCCTTCCTCCACCAAACTGTGGGTTTGTGCTGCAAGAGTCCTGGTCCTGGAATTTTAAATATACTTAGCAGACAACCCAGTCGTATGGTTTACAATACTTAGAGATACCTACGTACGCACATCTTATGCAGTAGAGACTCCTAAGGCTGCATATTCAGTATGCAATTAAGAATGTATTTTAGATGATGTGTTTAATATAGAATATACTTTAGCTCAGGACTTGGCTAAGATAACAACAAGTGCTGAATGTGAGGGTCCAGTTCATGTGCCTGTCCTGAGCTGAAGGCTGCTGGGCAGATGCCAGGCAGACAGAGAGGCCAAGCCCATGCCCCAGCTCAGCCTCAGGGGCAAGTCCATACCAGGGGTACTCTTGGTGTGGTCTCCCACATAGTAGAGATTGTTCTGAGTCCAAAGTCCTGCCAGGAGGCTCCACTTCCTTCCAGGAGTCCTGGAATTTGTGAAGCTCTGTGCCCCACTTAGAACTAAATCTCCACAGGGTCCCGAATGCCTGTCTTACCATAAGTCCAGCTCTCTATCACCACTAAGAGTAGTCAAAGTTTAGCAAGGCTTGTGGTGTATATAGGGCAACATTTCACAGAATTTTCTACCGAGAACCTCCAGCTGCCAAGGGGGTGAATATGTACCCAAGATCTGGAGGATAGACTGGAGCAGCCCCATGTCAGCATGGAGTGTCTTTGAAGTCTTGAATTTATCCTACTAATTCATGAGCATTTTACATTCTGCTCCAAAATATGCCATATCTATTTTAAATTAAATATAAAATTAGTGATTGTCTGAAAACTCAAAAAAAATATTGATGTCCCAGGAAGCTGTGTCCACAGTTCGCCTGCGGCTTCAAGTCACCTTGGGTGCAGGGCACTGTGCCTTGGGGGTTAAAAAATGCCCCCGTTTGAGAGCACAGATGTAAGTCATTTACCTTACTAACTATTCTAGAACCTTCTCTGGTTCACACTTAGGAAAACCACAGGCCGCCAGAGGCTTGAACTTAAGAAACATGCACGTAAGGTGAAATCAACTAGAAGGCAAAATTTCCTGGAGATATTTGCACATAGGTCCAGGAGACCTTCTAGGGAACCCCTCACCCCCACCCCATGCTGCCAAAATTAAAAAACAGCACCTCACTGTGAGGCAGTGACCCCTAACATTTTGGGGTGTCTGAACACTGCTGTAGCTATGGAGACCCTCCCCAGAAAAGACACACAGTTTCTCAGGTCCATGTGTCCTCTGGAGATTTCCAGAAACCTGAAGCCGTCCGTGGGTCCCTAAGAATACAGGAATCTCGCTGAGACACTTTGTCCTATTCCAGTTGTGGTAGGCATGGGTTTCCTTAAAATGTTTTAGGCCAACATTTAAAAATTGAGAAAGTTCACATTAATGTCTGGAGATTAGGGCCTGACAGCCTTGCGGTTCCTTGCAGGTCCTTGATGATAAGGATCGGCTGCCCCTGTAGCTGGGGCTTTCCCGTCCCCTCCTCTACTGCATCTGATCTTTCTCCATCACAGAAGCTGCCCGTTCCCTGGGGCAACTGTTAATGCACTGCAGCCCCACTTAGGGTGGCCCTGGAAGACTACGGTGAGGGAAAATTCCACCGCGTGGAGATTTGGGCGGTGCCTCTGGTCATCCACTTCATGTAGAAGTGGTTAGAATATATACAGAGTCATGGGCAGTGAGGGATGGCCTAGTTGCTGGTCAAGGAGAAAAATAAGATTGAAAGATCAGGAGATGAGGCGGCCTGGGTATGATGTGTGTGGACTGACACATGTGGGTACAATGTGAGGATATTTGTATGGCGTGTCAGCGCTCTCCAGAAAGCACTCACCACGGAAGATACAATGTATTCGTCTGCTTGCACTGCCATAACAGACTGGGGAGCCTAAATGACAGAAGTTTATTTCCTCACAGTTCTGGAGGCTGGAAGTCCAAGGTCAACGTGTCAGGTTTGGTTTTTCTTGTGACCTCTCCTCTTGCCTTGCAGACTGCCACCTTCTCACTGTGCCCTTGTGTGGTCTTTTCTCTGTGCACATGCATCTCTGGTGTCTTTTCCTCTTCTTATAAGGACACCAGTCCTATTGGATTCGGCCCCACCCTTATGACCTCATTTAACCTTAATTACCTCCTTAAAGGCTGTATCTTCAAATACAGTCACAACGAGGGTTACAGCTTCAACATATGAATTCATGGAAGGAACAATTCAATCTATAACAAGCACTAAGGCACAAATAGGCAGAGTGACTCACCCAGCAGATCATCAACCACTTCAGTTCTGACACAATGGGCTCATGGACAGAGTAGCCATGGTGGCAGGGAAGGAGGGTACACATAGACCCAACAGCACGGCTTCCTACTCACCAAGGCCGATCTAACTCCTACTTCTACTGAATGTTCAACCTGACATATTGGTCCAAGAAGTGACCAACAAGCCACTTGTTGGCAACTGATTACCTTGGCCCATTTCCATCAGGGAGAGGCAATACACGTCTTTTTCAGGAAAAGACGTATATTGAAAATATGGGTTTGTCTTTCCTGCCCACAGCGCCCAAACCAGACTCACTGTCTGAGTATTTCTGAAGGTTTGATCCATCAACAGGGACTCTCAAGAAAAGGCAGTGCTATCCCCAAACCCAGTGCTATACAGCCTCCTCCCAGGAGCCACTGGTCTGAAAGACAGTGGAACGGTCTCCTAAAGATACACCTGAGGCTTGGGGTTAGGCATGACATTCTGTGGGGATAGGGTGTCATCGTACAGAATGTGGCACACTCTAAAGGATGATCATCATATGGTTCTGTGTCCAAAATAGATAATTGATGAGGGTCTAGGAACCAAAGGTTGAAAGTAGAATTTGTCTTGCTGATCATCACTACTAATGACTTACGGAATTTTTGTTTCATGTCCCTACTGTTTTAGGATTTCTGGGTCTAGAGGTCCTAGTTCCCAGAGTGGGGAAATGCTTCCCCCAGAGGGGGCACATCAAGAGTCTCATTGAAATTTAAGTGATGGCTGCCTTCCAGTAACTTCAGGCTCCTTATGCCCAAGGGACCTATGGGTGAGGAAGGGGGTTGCCATGCTGTCAGTGGTGAGGGACCCGATCTTCAGAAGGTGGTCGTGCTGCTGTTACATAAACAGCATAGAATAAAGTATGTTTGGCCCTTGGGGAAAAGACTAGGACATCTCTTTATGCTCTCATGCCCAAATTAAACAATGAAAGTAGCCATGGCCTAAAAAGGACATGGGAGACAGGGACTCAGATCCCTCAGAGATGAGAGTCTGGGTCATCCCATCAGGCAGTCTGCCTACACCTGCAGAGATGTAACTGAGAGAATCGAGGCTGGACAGTTGATAAGGGGGATGGTAAGTACCAGTTTAAGACCCACTGAAGCAGTGGAAGTGGCAGTTGTTCTAATAGTGCTTCTCATATAATTGTCGGGGAAATAAGACCAAACAAACTCCTACAGAAGTTCTTTCCACACAGGGCAAACCTACTGTAAGAAGCAAGTAGATCTGGACAGTGCAAGGGGTAATGACGGTCTTAGTCCGTTTCAGCTGCTGTAACAGAAGACCATAGACTAAGTGGTCTATAAGCAATAGACATTAATTTCTCACATTATGCAAGTTGAAAGTACAAGATCCGTGTGCCAGATGGTCAGGTTCTTCTGATAAGGAACCTCTTCCAGGTTGCAGACGGCCAACGACTTCTTGCTGTGCTTCCACATGGTGGAAAACAGGCTAGAGAGAAATCTGAGGTTGCTGTTATAAGGACACAAAGCCTTATAAGGGCTCCACCCTCATGACCTAATTACCTCCTAAAGGCCCCACCTCCTAATACTGTCAACTTGGGGGGGTAGGATTTTCTTAAACTTTTTATTTTATATTGGGGTATAGTTGATTAAAAATGTTGTGTTCGTTTCAGGTGTACAGAGAAGTGATTCAATTATAGTATACATGTATCTATCCTTTGCCAAATTATTTTCCCATTTAGGTTGTTACATAAGATTGAGCAGAGTTCCCTGTGCTAGACAGTAGGTCCTTGTTGATTATCCATTTTAAATATAGTAGTGTGTACATGTCAATCCCAAACTCCCTAACTATTCCTTCCCCCTACCCTTTCCCCCTGGTAACTGTAAGTTCATTCTCTAAGTCTGTGAGTCTATCGGATTTGGGAGGTAGGATTTTCAAAATAAGAGTTTCGAGGAGACACACACACTAAGTCCATAGCAGATACTATAGGGTTTCATCCAGACCCTGGGTGGAGCAGATTTACTCATCTCCCAGGGGATGGTTTGGCTGCTGATGGCTCACAGCTGCATCCATTGATGGAAACTTCCATCAGCCACAGGGACCTGCGTTGCCTAATCTTATACCTCCTCCCAGGGGACAACTGTTGTCAATGACTGGCTTCTGCAGGGACACATACACTCAACCTCTCTTCCTCAGTTTGGGACAACTATGAAGGATCATCCCAGCCGCAGAGCTCCTGGAGATCAACTGAGGCTCCACCTGTGGCTGTGCTGTAGGCCAGCTCCTCGCTCTGCCCACTCTGCCTCCCTCACCTCCTTAGATGTGCACATTCCAAGAGCACTCCCCGATGAACTTCGCCATCCAGCTCTCTGAGTCTATTTTCAAGGTACCTATGACAGTACCCTTTCCTAAAACTGATCAGTCTGAGAGTGAGACTGCATTCAGAATAGCCCTTTTCCCACCTTAGAAAACGTGTGTCTCACCCACTTCTAATATACTGTGGCTCTTTGTCCTCAACTGAAATACATCCATGGCACCATATAAAAGGTGCCGTACAAATACCATACAAAAAGGTATTTATTTCTTTGATTAAACAAAGGCCATCGAACCATATGGCTTCCTGTCTTTCCCTGCCTGAAAGATATGTCTGTTAATTGGTGAAGCTTGGTATTAGGAATAGTGTATTTGGACCTATATTGTGATATTTTGAATATAGAACAGTCAAAGCAGTTTAGGTCGTTGTCACTTGTTCTTATAAATGTAAACAGAATGTGAGCTTATCGAATTCTTCATGATACATTATATAAAATGTGCAGATAAAAATTTTATGAGATTCCTTCTAAAGTTGGTGTGTTTTATTCAACAAAATAGTTAACGCCATTTTATCAAGTCACATCATATTTAGTCTAATCACCATCCATCATCATCTTCTTATTTCATCTTATAGAGTATTGTATGTTTGTCTTATTTATTACCAAGAAGTAGACTTTTTCAAGTTTATGATGAAAACATTTAGATAGTAACTTATAAATACACACAGAGGTAGATAGATTTTTCAACCTTCTTTTAAGATGTGTGTGAACAATATAAAGTGTAACTATCACCAGAAGAAAAGGGTACCACTCATACATTCCCATATTCTCAAGAATTCAGTAAATAAAGAAACAAGTAAGACAAATAGGAGGCCAAAGTACGTAATGGGTATCCCTCCACATGGGGTAGGGAAGAAGCGTTACCTCCCCCCAGAAATAACAGCCACATAATTTAGATTTTCGGGGTAGACCCCAGACTCCAATACTTTGATCTGTTTTCCTTAGAGAGCATGTACGGCTGTCAGACAGCTTGTCTTCTTTGAGGGAGGAATATGGAACACATAGTCCCTGTGACTACACACCTTGCCCAGCCTACAGAGCCTTGAAGCACAGAGGCTGCAGTGTCCTTGGCTTCCTGGCCAGGTGCTCCTGGCTGGCCCTTTCCCCAGCAGTTCCCAGCAGACCTGGTTCCTGGCAGTTATGCCTTCGCTTTCCTTCCAGGTCTATTTGTGCCCAAAGTTGCAGACTCCCCACCACAAGTCTCCATTCCTTTTCCCCAAGGACCCTATCGGTTTTCATAAAGGAGGGTTTTCCTTGCCCACTCCTGGTGCCTCTGAGTCACAGCCAGCATCTTTGCCAGTGGGCCGCCAGCTCACTCTGTTAGCTAACCAGCAACGCTGTTTTTCCCTACGAGGAGACATCCCTAGTGTGATCATCAGAATTTCAGCCAGAGGACACATGTGGGCAGAGCTTAGACCAAGGGCCAAAGGCAACAAACCCCAGGTGAAAACAGATGTGAAGTCATCTCCAGTGACTGCTGAGGCTCCAAACATACCTCTGGTAGAGGCTGAGGTGTCCCTGGGGTGACCAGGAGTCCTCATTTCCTTGATATAGTAAAGTCAAGTGTCTCAGCCTTGGAGAGGTCAGGAGGCTTAAATGGATATTTTCTATGTTGAGCCTTCACTCCTGTTTCTTGATCCTTGAGGTTATACAAATAGTTAAGCATGAAAAGTCTCACACTCAGATCTCATATGTTCTCCACCAAAAGGTATAAAGCCTGTAGATCCAGAAAAATGTGCACCATCATCTGTGGTAGCCGTGTCTTCAATTAACTTCTGTTCCAGGGAATGACACTTTAGCTCAGTGAGGGCAGGGACAACCCTGTCTTATTCCTTATTTTATCTGTGATGCACAGATCATAGTGCTGACACCTAGTAAGTGATAAACAAATATTGATGGAATGAACACTCACTCTGATTGGAAAGGGCATTTATCAAGATTCTTACTCCATCAAACACAGGACGTCATTGATGATGACCCCTTTTGCTCTAACTTTTCAGAGTTTGTAAAGATTTCTTTGCAGGGCTTCATCACCACCCCAACAGGATAAGGGGTCAGCCTTATCCAGCTCACCTGTACTACTTTTCATCCCAGGCACTCATGCTCTCCAGTGCTTCTAAATGAAGGCCCTTTTCTAATCATAGTGAGGTAGACTAGGATTAGAAAATCCCACACTCTACTAGGTGAGCCCATTTCTACTAGGTTCATGAAAGGATGAAGTTGTACTCATCTGAATTTTTTCTCCCTGTCTTGCCCCCCACTTTCTGATAGGCCAGCCTCGGAATATCTCCAAGAGCAAATGTTGTCAGGTCTTTGCCCAGGGGGAAAACTTCAGCTCCTTATTACCAAGGTTCTGTCTCTAAGTATGTTATTCATTAACTGCCTCACTCTCTCTCACCCACTTGTAGGACATGGATTGGAGCTCTTCTATTATCTTACTTCTGCAGTTGATCTCCAATTGTGATCAGGAATATAGGGAAAGGTTCAGCCCAGGAATTCCTAAGCTGGCAGGGAGGGAACATCCCCTCCACAACCATCTTCGCAAATTCCTTTTCATCTTCTGCACCTCAACATCCTCACTTCCCCAAAACAGTCATAAAATAGAACCACAATTTAGGATTAAAAGGTCTCTGAAGCACCCAGGCTGTCTACTATAATACATTGTCATCAACATATTTATAATCATATTTACAACCACAGAGTTTTGGTCTTGCATTTGCTCCAGAGATGCTGACCTCAAATGCCCCAAAAGCATTACAGTAGACTAGAGCGAAGTAGGTCTTCTGAGAATGGCAGGGATTGTGTGAAGATTAAAGAACCAGCCCCTTTCTTCTGACAGTCTCAATAACTTGGACTGTGAGACAATCGTTTTGTTCAGTCTTTCCCACTTCATAACAATCAAATAGTCCTCAACCTCAATGAAGTCAAATGCAACAGCTTCACACAATGCAAAAGGCCACCATTGACTTGAGTGGGAAATGCCCTTTCCTATCCATGAAAACAGCCCGGGAGGGAGCAAGAAACCTACCACAACTGACACTGGCGCAGTTATTTCTGCTGACACTGCTGTAAACCTCTCTCCCCAGAACACTTCCTCTGTTATCAAGTAGAGCAAAGCCAGGAAAAAGTAAGTGAATCAAGTGTTTACTTGGCTGTTGAGTGTTGATAAGATGTTGGCCTCTGTGTGGTTCTGGACCAGGCATGCACTCCACAGCCCTGCCAGCCCCAGGCTACAGAAAGAGCTGAGGAGCAGGTGATAGCACTTAAACAATACCTACTTGCGGTTTTCAGCCCAGCGTTGGTTCCCTTATCCTGGATGCTTGACTCAAGAGGGACAGTGTTTATGCTGAGTCCGCCTCAGGGTCACTTTGGTTGAATGGTGTCCACTGGTGCGGGTCCCACAGCAACAGACTGAGCCCTGATTCCAGGAGAGATTAGGAAACTGCTGACATGAAAGGAAAGGACACAGAGAACAGCCCCAAGTCACAGAGGCTGCCAGGTTGCTGAGCTGATGGGAACTTGTGTCTACTTGCGGAAAATGAAAATCAGTCTCGAGTCTAGTCAACATAATCTTCCAACTGTCTGAAAACCATGAATCGTGGCATGGATTTATAGGCAGCATTTCAGATTGGGAGCCCAGGAGAGCAGAGAGGAGTGGAATAAAAACCAGAGCCAACTTAAAATTTCACTCAGTTGAGACTAGAGCCCATCTTTCCAGAGGGGCAAATACTGATGATAAAGGTAATTATTATTATAATTATTTATATTATTATAATGATAGTACATTACATAAACATCCACTGAGCTGTTTGCTAACTTCTGCTGGTGTTGACGCTTTCAGGCTACCTTGAGGTTCACAGGAGCAATGTGGCAAAAAATAGACTCTTGCCCTTCTGACCCCAAAAGGAAAGCAAATTATCTCAAGTTTTACAGCCTGATTAATCTAATTGAAAAATAAAGAGAATCTAGATATTTGCAACAAAATTAAACCATCATACAAAAGGATATTCTCCTTGTGACTGACCTTATTAAAAACCAGAAGAGTGAAAAGATCTGTGTGTAGAGAGACCCGTGTCTTCCTCCTGGCTCTGCAGTGAATTGGAACCATGGCTTTGAGCATGCTACTGACCTCTGTGTGTCCTCTCAGGTCCAGGACAGTGTTGCTACCTGCTGTGCCTGCCCTGATAGAACTCAAGCAGGTGGGGAAGCCCTCTGAGTAGGGCAAAGTGCAGAACAGAAGCAAGGTCCGTGGGATGTAGATCCTATCACTGCTGGGCCTTTTGCAAGGATATGCATTATGTAATCATTCAGTTTTGTAGAAATTAAACTTACTGGAATAGGAACTGTAGGTTGGAAAAGAACTCTAGTGGAAAAGGCCAAGTAAGTTCCTTTGACCTTTACTTTTTATTTTTGATTACTTAGGCCCCACGATCACTCTAGTATCAGATATCACAGATGAAGAATCCCACACATTCAGACACACAGCCACCCCCAGATCATTTGGTCATATACCTCTAGAGACTCATTTGGGAAAATTCTTTCCAGACTGCTCAGTGATACAGGAGGAGTAGGAGTAGGAGCAAGGGAGGAGCCATAAGTTAGGCATAGAAAGCAGGAACCTTAGACAAGCTTAGTAGAGTGTGGGATGCCTGCCCACACTCCCCCAGTGAAGGACATCTTGCCCCAGCTGCCAGGAGGGCTATCAGCTCCTACTTGGATGGCCCCAGTTGCGGAGAGTTGCTTGACCAAGGTGGCCCAATGACAGATCAAGGAGAGAGTATAAAGGCCTAGCATTTTGGCCATTTTAACCCCCAAGGTCCCCATAGGGTCAGCTGAGACCGTCTCTCCTCATCCCACTCATGCTTTCCTTCTCCTCCCTTCCACGGGTGTCAATCTCAAGGGCATTCTTTAATAAACATCCTGTACTTTAAACTCCATTTCAGAGTCTGTTCCCAGGGAACCCAACTTGTGACAACTAGGAAATAGAACAGATGAAATTCCCCAAGACAAAGAGGAGAATGAAAGGGCAAAAGACAAATCTGCTTTCTTTTGTACTGTCATCACCTTTCCTTGTCTGGGTTTCTGCAGCAGTCAGACTCTGGGGCACAGTGGAAAGGATACAGGAGTTAGCTTCCTAGGGCCACATTCTCATCTGAGCTCTGTCAGTCACTAGCTGTGTGATCTTGGATAAATCAATTTCACAGAGACCCTGTTTGCACACTGGAAAATGGGGAGACTAATGATCCTACATGAGAGTTGATTCATCGTGAGGGTCTATTAAGGTAATGAATGTGAACATGTATGGGGAACCATAAAACTCCATCAGCTGGTGACCACTTCTCTTCCCTCCAACCAAAACTTGGAAAGCCAGTGGCAGCTTGAAAACAACAGCCTGAAAGGAAGAGTTTCTACTCTGCTCTTCAATCCCCCAACTGGTGGAGAGATTGCAGGGAAGAGTTAGGGGCCAGAAGTGATGGGAGGGGGGAACATGTCTCAGTAAACCTTCGTGCAGTAGGTAATTGAGTACCTGTTATATACCAAGCACCACGTTAGTCCCTGTCTTCAAGGTACTCACATGGGGGGTCGTGAACATTAACTAAAAACATCCCACAAACAAATAAAACCTCCCACAGGATATAAGTCAAGTAAGAACAGTCAGCGAAAGCCTCCCCAAGGAAATGATGCTTGAACTGAGAAATATATGATGGGTAGGAGTTATGTCAATATAAAGGAAGGGAAGGTGATTCCTAAATCTGAGAAAATGCAAGTGCAAACTAGCCCCCGTGGTAAGGAGATCAGTGAGCACAAGGCCTGGAAGCATGAGGGTGAAGCCTGGAGAGTCTGGGGAGTGAGGGGTGAGACAGGTCTGCAGAGGTGGGTGAGGGCCACGGCAATCAATTCCTGGCAGATCAGTTAAAGGCCATCATCTTTATCTTAAGTGCAATGAGGAGCCATGGATGGGCTCTAAGTAGAGCAGTCAGATGATTATTCTGGCTGCAGAGGGAAGGACAGATAGGAGGGAGGACAGAGTGGATAATATTAATGACAGCTTGCACTGATTAATTTACTATGTGCCTGGCACACTTGTAAGTTTAAATGAAGTACAGGCACCCAATAAAACAGGTACTCTTGTGATCCTCGTTTTAACCATGAAGGAATGAAAACACAGACAGAATAAATAACCAGGATTCCAACCATGCTGTCTAGCTGCAAAGCCACACACTTAACAATGACACAATACTATACGAGAGGTAGATCAGATGGATGGTTATTTCAGTAATCTAAGTTAGGTGGTAGCAATGAAGCTGGGGAGAAGTGGATGCATTTTGCAGAAGTGTGGGAGATTAAAAGGCAAGACAGAATTCAGTTGTAAATTGGTCATAAGGACGTGAGGGAGACAGTCTCAGGGATAGTGCTGGGGTGGAAGTGAGAAAGGGGGTACCAGTCACTGAGATGTGGGGCACTGGAAGAGAACCAGGGTCGTGGTGCAAGAGGGCTGGGGCAAGAGGCTGAGAACAGCATGAGTCCACTTGGACCTACAGAGCACTGAGGCACCTTGGTGACATGTTTGGTTGTATTGAATTCTTGGAAGGAGAAATGGTTCTATCCTCCCACAGGACTGCAGCTCCTTCTGCTTGGTTCTGATCCATCTGGCACATTCATTTGTTAACATGGTTTACCTACTACACACACAGGGGAGAGGGCCACTACCTCCCTTAAAGTCTCTTTGCAGAGGCCAGCAAGTACCCCATCCCTCCTCAACCCTGGAAATTAGCACCAAATCATCCTATCAAGCATGAAAGCATCTACCATGAGGTCAGGTGAGTATGGGGGATGGTTAAGAGCATAGATTTTTAAGTCAGATGCTGTATTGGTCTGCTCAGCCAGCCATGACAAAACACCAAAGACCGGATGGCTTAAAAAATAAATATTTATTTTCTTACAGTGCTGGAGGCCAAAAGCCAAGATCAAGGTGCCTTGATGGTTTGGTTTCTGGTGAGGTCTCTCTTTCTGGCTTGTAGATGGCTGCCTTCTCCATGTGTCTTCATGTGGACTATTCTCTGTGTGCATCAAGGAAAGAAAAAGATCTCTGTTGTCTTTTCCTCTTCTTGTGAGGACACAAGTCCTATCAGATTATGGCTCTACACTTAGACCTCATTTAACCTTAATTACCTTCTCAAAGACCATATCTCTGCAGACAGTCACATTGCTGGGTTAGGGCTTCAGCATATATTCCAAGCCCTATCATTTGTGAGTGTTGAGATTATGCCTTTGCACAATTCATTAATCTTTCTAAAGCTCAGTTTTTCTATCTGTGAAATATGGTTACTGGGAGAATGCAATGAGATAATATATATGTAAGATGTAGAGCACCCAGAGCCTGACATTCAGTGGCCGAGCAATGGTAGCAATTATTATCTCTGGTGGTGATTGTAGTAGATGAACCCTCGAATTGTTGCTCGTTTCAGAGCTTGAATCCCTAGAACCATAGGAATCCCCTCCAATTGCCTCCTGTCTTTAGTCTTTTCATCCTGTGCCCTGTCTTGCAAGGATAGTGGTCATGAGCCATGCAGACAGTGCTGAGATGTCTTCTCAGACAGGGATCCTCATCATCTCAAAAATGTTTTGTCCCTGTTCAGCCATTGCTTCCTTGAATGAAAAGGAAGTCCCACATATGAAGTTTGCTTAGTGAAAGCAAGTGGGGAGGGCAGAGGGAAAGGAGTTTATCTGAAGACAGTCTGGGAAACTGAAAGATAGTTTTTTAATGTGAATAATGGATGGAGCAATCCTCTTTGTAATGAATCCTTCTCTTTCCTCAAGGTTGGTTCCAAGGAAAAAATGTCATCACTTCCTGTGACCCTGGAGGAGTCTTTTCTTGAGATGGAGGCAGGAGTGGTGTCTCGTCTCCACTTAGGAGCTTTCTTCACTGAGGCCTCCCAAAATACAATCTGTCTTGGAAGGCAGTGGGTCCCATGTTCTGTGGCCCCTCATGGGGTGATTACAAAGCAGGCAACTGAGTCATACACTTTATAGCCACTCAGGACACTGGCAACCTCTCACCCCAAGGGTAGGACAGGAAATGGGGCGGTTGAATCCCTTAGACTCTGATTTCACAGTCTGATGGTTTGGAGGTAAGAGGATTCCTAGATACCCCAGATCCTGGGAGGGAAAGTTCTCTGCTTATGAACCTTTGTGGGGCACAATCATGCCTGATTTGGGGGCAGGACTTCATGGGGGAGGGAGACTTTTACAGACAGGTCTCACCCCCTTCTCTGCAGCCCATGGCACCAGCAAGCCACAGGGAATAATGCGGTGTCTTTGCTAAGATGCCTTGAGATTCTATCACTGTTTGCATTAGAAATAAGTAGCTAATTTTCCCAGTAATTATCACCATCTGCACTGAGAGAAGAAAAACTCAAGTTAGCATGCTTTTTTTTGTTTTTTTCTTTTTGTTTTTTTTTAGCACGTTTTTTTAAAAAAACAATAGTTTTCTTAAGAGAAAAGAGAAAAACAAACACACAAAAAAGTAAACTCATACTTTTGTGTGTACTAGGAAGAGGAAACAACAACAACAAAAGGCACCTGACCCCCAGCTACCCTTTTTCAGGATGGGAGGATTGCGTCTGGAATCTCACAAACTGGGGCTTCGCAAGGCACCCCTGCATCCCTGTTTCCTGGAATCTGCTGAAAGAAAATGGCAAACCAGCCAAGATATTTGACTGAGGTTTGTTAAGAACACACATCTCAGTTTGGGTGGTTTTCTGAGAGGAGAGTCAGAGAGACATGGTTTAAGTAAGAAAATTGCTAATGGACAGTTTCAGAAATTATGACTCTCTCCACTGTCCTGCACGTCGCTGGCTGTAGTTACAGGAAGCAAAGTGGAGCAGTGTTTACAAATTACCTGGGGATGTGGGCAGGATGTACAACTGATTGAGAAGGTGGAAGGCGGGAAAACATCTTCTGTGTCAGCTATCAGGGAAATTCCATAGCTGGAGCATGCGTTTAGTTACTGAAGTGGAAGGAGGGAAGGTTCTGATATCTGGACCCTGGCTAGACTTTGGAATGGAGTAAGAGAATCTACTTCATCTGATTTGTGTTCCACACTCCCCAGAGAAAATGTAGCTCAGGTCTCTGACATCTACCCATTGTGAACCTCAAAGGACCAATCTTCATGCCCTTTTAATGTAAGTCTATTACATGTTAACCAAAGTCTAAACTCTTTGACTTGACTTTGAAGATGATTTTAGACAGTTACAGCCCATAGTGTAACTGTATAAATGTAACTCAAAAGTGGGGTTATTTTGGTGGGTATCAAGCCAATAGACACAACCAAGCCAAAGATCGGGAGAAGGATTTATTATTACTTGCAGCAAATAAGGAGCCATCAGGGATCTTCTCCAAAGTGGTGTCTGCCCAAACAGCAAAATTGGGGAAGTTTTAAGCTAAGGGTACATGCATATTCATGAACGGGCTTGAGCAGAGGAGAATTCAAGTTGACTTGGAGCAAAAGTTGATAGAGTCCAAGCTTTAGTTGATTGAAATCAGGAGGGTCAACATCCTTCCATTCTCTACCTGGATGGGGGCCTTAGTTCCTGCAGAACTCAAAGACGTATTATTATGTATATCCCTTGAGGGGAATAGGACCCTGTTTTGTCATTGTACTATTGTTTGACTGCCTTTTCTCTGTTCCTGCATTCCTTTATTCCCTTAAGATCACTGATTACTGAAACCTGTTCAAGGGCAAGCATTGTGGCCAGGCTTAGATCACAAAACGGCTTAGGCCAAAAATGGATTCTCTTCTGTCAAGAAAGCCATGCCTGATTCTCTTTCTTTGGGGACCCCCTACCCTGTCTGTTTACATGAACAGTTTCCATAGCTCTGAATCAACCCAATAAATAATAATAACAATTCTAAAAAGCAGATAATTTTCGTTGTTTGACCATCAGAATTAGTTCTTTCTCTCCGGTGTATCTTTGTGGTTACCCTTTGCAGTATCGTGTGTCTGTTACCCTCTATCTATTTGGGGAAGGATAAACTGAAGTTGTGTTACACTTGATTTTGCATTTTGGGTTAAGGACTCAAAAATTCTACCTAACTACCTTCAGTAATCAGTGGAAAATCTTAAATTTCTAGATCATGAAACTCACATATCAGATCAGTCATTTATACGTGGTCATTTGTTCAAGAATTCGTTCATTCCCTCAGCCTATCAACATGTGGTCCATACCTGCAGAAGTCTGACCCCACCCTGAATGCAAAGAGCTTTCCAGGGACACAGCAACATCTGTAACACCATGGGAGGTCAGGGGAGGGCGTGGTTACTTTTCAGGGATGTCCCCAGAGAGGGAGAATATTGCTGTTGGCCTACAAGGATGGGAAGGACTTTGACAGGAAGAAATAAAGGGCTTTTAAGAGGATGTAGGTAGATGATTTTCCAAGTCTGAGCAAACCGAGGAAGCAAGAAATGAGAAAAATTGAGTGATTAAAATGGCGGTTGCCTGTGTCGACTGAAAAAAAAGGTACAACCTAAAAGTTGAGAATTATGTTTTATTCAGCAGACTTGCTAAGGACTTAAGCCCGGGAAACAGCCTCTCAGATGGCTCTGAAGGACTGCTCTGAAGAGGTCAGGAAGGATCCAGGATATACAGGAGTTTTTGCAACAAAAACCAGGTAGTGAGAACATCAAAAGATCACTGTTAATTAAAGAAAACCAGACATCTCAAGTTAATGACTTTAGCGCTTTTCTATGTATGGGGAGATGCAAGAGTCTGGGCTCATTGAAATCACTCCTTTGATATGCACCTTAACTATCTAGGGCCGGTATCCTGCTTTTCTCCACCCTGAATCGTTCACAGTGCACAGTTGTGGGCGGCTGCAGTGGCTGAGGGCTTGACAGGGGGCGGCCCTTTTGTCTCATCCTGAGTTCCCTCAGGGCTCACCGATGGGGTGGCGGTGGTAGCGTGATGGCTGCAACATCCTTTGTTTACTGATATGGACGGTGACATTCTTCTTCCACACCTGGAAGATGCAGGATGGAGTGTCAGGTGGCTATGACAGCAACAAGTGGATGGCAAAACATAGAGCATCTTCAGAAGATAGGAGTTTGGGTCTTTTTTTTTTTCTTTGGTAGCGGCTGGGAAGCACAGAAAATGTGTGAGTAGGAGCAGAAAAAATAAAGGATCTGGGGAGAAAGCGTAGACTGCTGTCAGCGTGAAGAATGGATTAAAGAGTTGGATGAGAAATGCAGGGACAAGAGACAGGCCAGAGCAAGAGCCCAAGAGAGAAGGAGTGAGGAGCTAAGTGGGGCATTGCGGAGGGAAGGGAAAGAGGGGGTGGCTGAGGGAGGAGCTTTAGACTAGGGACCCTCAGCCCTGGGCTTAGTCCTGGCTCTACGCTCGGCAGCTGGGCCACCAAGAGTTAATGCTTCCAGACTTCAGTTCCTCCAAAGTGAAGGCAAGAGGCTGGCTGAACCCCAGCCTCCTGTACAGCAGCCCCTCCTGTGAGCCTCTGGAGACATCGTAGGGAGGAGAGCTTGACTGGTTGGGAAAAGAGAAACTTTTAGAGCCGGAGGCGACCTTGGTGATGCTGGTTCCCAAACTTTAGTGCAGGTCAGAATTACCTGGACGGTGTGTCAAGAGGCCGGTCAGCCCAGGACCCACCCCTGAAAATTCAGATGTAGTCTGAGGTTGCCTTTCCCACTGCACGACATTTTGTGAAACGCTAATCTCACAACGGGAGTGTTGTCCGACTCTCTCAGACTGGAGGAATTTGAAGCCCAGGGGCGGCTCAGTTGGTGTCCAGCCCGAAAGGGGCACCTCCCGCCTCCCTCACCATCTAGCCAGGGGACCCCCACCAAGATGCTGCCACTTCTATGGCTGGCTCTCCCTTTCCACCTGCTCCATCTCGCCAGGACACAAGGAGAGCCTGCTGAGCTCAGAAGACCCCCAAGAGCCGAGACACAAGGCTGCGGATTTCAGAGCAGCTTGAGGTGGCCCCGGGGCTGTCCCTGTGCTGCCAGCTGCTCTGCGCTGGCCAGGCCTCATCACCATCAGTCGTCAGAGCGAGGAGGCTCGGCCGGCACACTCACTTTATCCTTTGGCAACTCTTCATGCCTTGCTGTGCAGACCATCACCCAGCAGCGGCTCCTGGAAGCTTATTGGAAATGCAGAATCTCAGGCTCACCCGAGACCCATTATCTGGAGTTTTACAAGATCCTGAAGTGATTTATTTGTGTTGTGTGCACATTAGAATTTGAGAAGCTCTGGTCTCTGCCTCTTCTGCCTCCTGTACATTGTTCTCCCCCAGCATCCCCCCAAGGTAAGGAAAGAAGAAAATGGGAGGGAAGGGGAAGGAGAAGAGGGGAGGAGGGAAGGAAGGAAGGGAGGAAGGAAGGAAGGCAGGAAAGGAAGGAGGGAGGGAGGGAAGAGAGGGAGGGATGGAAGGAAGGAAGGAGGGAGGGAAGAGAGGGAGGGAAGGAAGGAAGGAAGGAAGGAAAGAAAGGAAGGAGGGAGGGAAGAGAGGGAGGGATGGAAAGAAGGAAGGAGGGAGGGAAGGAAGGAAGGAAGGAAGGAAAGAAGGAGGGAGGGAAGAGGGGGAGGGAGGGAGGGAAGGGAAGGAGGGAAGGAAGGAAGGAAAGGAAGGAGGGAGGGAGGGAAGAGAGGGAGGGATGGAGGAAAGAGAGGGAGGGAAGGAAGGAAGGAAGGAAGGAAAGAAGGAAGGAGGGAGGGAAGAAGGGAGGGGGGAGGGAGGGAGGAAGAGGGGAAGGAAGGAAGGGAGAGAGAGATTGAGAATAGCTAGAGCTGGCCTCTTAAGGTCAGTCCAGCCACAGGACACATCTTTTCTTTTCTTTTTTTTTTTTTTTTCACATGTAAGCTTTGTTGATGTCAAGTAGGACCAAACGGTGGGGAATTTAAGAACCCCGAAATCAAAGACCTCTTATGTTTGCTTCCCACTTCCTAAAAGGGGAGGCCTTGGTCCCCGTTCCTGTAAGAGATATTAAGCCACCTAGATTACGGCTGATTGGTCACACAGCCACTTGGAGCAGGAAGTACCTTAAACCCTGGAGTTAGTCTGCACGCATCTAATTGAAACCCTCAATTAATCGGATTAGCGTCCACCTTTAAGAGAAAAGCAAATACTAAGAAAACAAAGCAGCACCTGGCATTTATCTACTACTCAGAGCCAGTGGCTCCGTGCACGGGCAGGCACCCCCCGCCATCCTCCGAGGCAGGGTGGCGCGGTGGAAAGGGAGCTGGCAGTGGCAGCAGGGCTTCCATCCCAGGGCCACCGGGCACAGGTTGGCAAGTTATCTCACCTCCCCGAGGCTTGATTTCGTGGCCTGTGCACTGGGGACTAAAAAAACCAATAACCTGTTCAGTAGAGTCACCATGGAGAGGATTAGGACTTTGTGGAACTGCTCACCTGATAGCTTCTCAATAGGAATAAATTCTCCTTTTTAAAAAAAATATAATTAGAAACAATGTACGTCAACAACATGTGTAAAATAAGCCGCAGTTCAAATTAAAGCTGAACCACGAAATCATGAAAATTACCCCAACTAATATTTGCCGTTATATAGAACATGGCACATATTGTCAATAATTTAAAAGTGAATGTCTATTCTTCACATCTCCTAATCCCCCCAGGATCAAGTTCTCTGTCTTAATTCCTGTATCAAATTGCCCTTGTCCAACCCAAAGGGGAGCCCTAGGCTGGCCCCAAGGCCTCACAGACCTGCACAAAGCTGGGAAGGCTTTGATTATGGCCAGCCGACTGTGGTCTCGCTAACACCAGCAGAGCCGGATGTTTCCCACTCTGGGGAATCCCAGTCAAGGTTTCCTCTGTTTTGAAGCAACAGCGCAAACAAAATAAGAGCCTGGAGACTTGACGGGGAGCCTTACAGTGAGAAGCAGGGATGAGTTCCGCTGGGTCTCTTTTGGGAAGCTCCAGCGCCATCTGCTGGTCAAGAGCGGTATTGACTCGAGTCCCTCGTGGGTTTGGCGGGTCTTTTCATTCCCTCAACTGTACTTTCTAATTAGAACCGCAGGGTTTCTTCCCTGAGACACGTTCTTCATTATTTCTTTTTAAGAATCTTGCATATTTCTGGTTTTTGCTTCTCTTCCATCTAAACATTTCTATTTCTCTCGTTTCACTGGCTCTTTGACCGGACTCTTCCAAGCTGCCACCCTAGTTCCTAAATTTATAAATCAGTCCAAACCTTCTAATTCTCTAAGAGGATTATGTTTATCCTCTTAACACAAAAGGCCTTCCTTCTTACATCTTAGCAGAGGCAGTGGGCATAGCAGCTAAGATCCTGGACTCTGCTGCTGGCGTTAGGGTCGCACCTCCCCTCAGACGTCCGTCGTGTGACCTTGGGCAACTTACTTAACCTCTCTGTGGCTCAGTCCCTCATCTGGAAGACGAGGCTGACTGCAGAAACCACCTAGAATGCCTGGTGTAGAATTAGATGAGTTAATACCTAAAGCACTTAGGACAGGTCCATGACGGATCGGGAGCTAGGTGTTTGCCATCCTTGGTTTCAGGGCGATTCTCCCGCCTCGCAGCACTAACCTCACCGGCTCTGATTTCAGCCACCAGGCAAGTGTTTTCTGCAGTGTGTGCGGTATAAGCAGATTAGGTCTGGGCCACAATCGGGAACGGACATCGTTAACACGCAGGCACAGGGATTCAGATGCACGCTCACCTGTGAGCCCCACCCCGGGCAGTGGCTGCCCCCCATCGTCTGCCCTGCCCCATACCTGTGTAGAGTGAGCACCTGGCCCCTCGGAACTGCTCTGCTCATGTTGGTTTCCTTCTCCATCTCTTCTGCTACAGGGTTTTTGAATGAACAAAAGACAGACTGACTGGATATTAAGTTAAAATAACAGGACATCTCAGGGCAACTTAGAGTCTGAGTCCTGCCGGTTGTTTTCTCCATGAAGAATACACATGAACACACTTTCCCTGTTAGATCTGAGCCGTTTTTATGAACGTTATCCAAAAAGGAGACGAAATAATAAATAAGTCTCTCATGACACAAATATACGGAAACAAGTTATTGGTGAAAATGGCAGGGATTCTGGCTCTGAACTTAATGATGTTTTACTGTAAAGGGATGCCGTTTCCCTGGTGCATCAACCACCAAACACATCTTTAAACTTAAGGACATCGGATGGAGAGAAGAAAAAAGCAAAACCATCCCTCCCAGACGTGTGTTGCTGAGTTACAAACGCACCGCCTTTTGTGAAGGACTCGCAAGCAGTTACAATGGGGAACGGGGATCAAGTCTGTGCTCTTACCAAAGAGCCAGAGAAGTTTTCTCTGTTTTTATTCAGAAACATGGCCGCAGCCCTCAGCGGTCACCCCTGGCCACGCTGGCCCTGTTTTTGGCACCTGACACCACCCTGTGATGCCATGGAACGCACAGCCCTCGTGCCTGAAAGGATTCAGATGCGCCCAAGAGGACCACGCCTGGGTCCTGAAAGTCACGGCCAGGGAAGAATCTGCAGGAGGCTCCGGGGTTCATTGACTGGAATGTCCCCACACCCCAAGGGACATCAGTAGCTCTGCTGACCCAAATCTTCCAACGCTGGCTCTTCTCTGGGGGACCTACTTAAATGTTCTCCCCATCAGTATGAACTGATGAACTGAAAGGACATTTGAAGAGCTCTGAGGTTGCAGCTCACAAAATCTAGACACACACACACACACACACACACACACACACACACACACACACACACACGGAGTTTTAAAAAGAGAAGTGTGTGCCCACAGATTCATTCCCAAGATCTCTCTCCAAGCCCTGCCCAGGCTCACGGGGGAGCCAGCCCGCAGCACGCTGGAGGTAACCTCGCAACTGACCTCTAACTTATTCTGGAGAGATGAGTGATGCCTGAAAAAGAAAATGATCAAAGTTAAAAAGGCAAATGGTGAAGTAGGAACTGGGTCTCAGGTCCCCGACCGCAGTAGCCGTGCGTGCAGCTCCAGCGCCACCTAGTGGATGGATGGGAGTCGTCCCCGCGCTTTCACATCAGTCTACCAAGACTTGCCGCCACCTCCTGCCTGGCCCAGAGGTCCCTACGCTTGGTGACAGCACAGTGTGTTCTAGAAGTACTTCTAACCTTGGATCTTCTTTGGGGGGCTCCTCCAGTAAAGAGGGGAACAACTGCAATCTTCTCCCCATTGCTACGAACTGAAAAGATGTTTCAAAGGAATTAAAGCTCTGAGACGGCAGCTCGCAAAACACACACACATACACACAGAACAGACACACACACAGACACAGATACACACACAGAGACACATGCAGACACACAGACATGTACACACAGGGACACACACAGACACACACACACAGATACACACACAGAGACACATGCCGACACACAGACATGTACACACAGGGACACTCACAGATACACACACAGAGATGCACACAGGGATACATGCAGACACACAGACATACACACAGACACACACATAGTCACACACATACAGGGACACACAGACACAGGGGCACACCCACAGATACACCCACAGGGACACACACAGACATACACACAGACACACAAACACAGGGACACACACACAGACATGGACATTCAAAAGAAGTGTATGCCCACAGCTTCAATGTCACAATCTCCCTCCAGGCCCTGCCCGGCTCATGGGGGCAGCCTCAGCAGACTGGCTTCCCCAGATCTTGCCAGATTCCAGAGTGGGGAAGAAATATTAAACCCGTAAACCCTGGTGGCCAAAGCTGCCTTATCAAGGTCCTGCCCCTGTTTTGTTTTTGTTTTTGTTTTTTTAAGTCTCCTTTTCTGCCAACCCCAGATAAGGATGCAGGTCTGGGCGTCCCAGGAGAGGGAACAATGGAACAAGCTGGGAATCTTCCGGTGGGGGAGAGATGGCCAACGGTTTACACTCACAGGCTGGCCCTCCTCGGGGCGACGGAAGGTCCGGGGGTTGGGTCACACACCGCCACCCCCTGCCCTCTATCAGGGACTGCTAGCCCACCAGGCTGTGGAGACCTTCCTGGTGAGGGTTGGTGAATCGGGGGCTGGTAACGTGACTTAGAGGCTCACGGCCTCTTCCCCAGAAAGAAAAAAGAAAGTGAGTGATGATCTGCGCTTCACAAGACACAAGGTTTACCCTGCTGGAGCCGATGTGAAATAAGTTACGAGCGGCCAGGGAAAGAGGATTTAGAAAAGATGAAGGAAAACGAACAAACAAACAGAAAGTGACAAAAGTCTGCAAGTCCTGACAGCTGCAGGAAAAGAAATCGGCTCCCTTCTGGCAGGAAACCTCGGCTCTCCGACGTGGGTGTGAATATCCTACTTCTGAGCTGTGTGACCTTGGGCAGACCACTTAACTTCTCTGAGCCGCAGCTGCGTCATCCACAAAACGAAGATTCGGATAGCGTGTGCCTCATGATGGAGACCAGATGAGTCAACAATATGTGTTTATCTCAACAAAAGTGGCTTCTTTTAGGGCCACCCTACATGGTAATCTGTCCAAAAGACCCGGAGTTGAATCCATACTCTTTGAAAAGTAATGTGGGCCTTTACTGATTGTCATTTGAAAGTAGGTGGGGAGGCAGAGCCACAGAATACACAGAAGCTAAATTTACTGAAACAAACCAACCAACCAAGCTTTACCAACTTACCTCGCCGAAGTCCCTGGCAGCGGGCAGCTGTCCCAAACCTCTCCTCTCTCTCCCCTGAAAATATTATCATCCTTTCCAAGCATTCCCCCACCCCACACTCATGGTTCCCAGCCCTGGATGCATTTTTAAAATTCTTATTCATATAGGATAAATACATATATATTCTAATATATATGTATAACTGAGTCATTTTGCTGTACAGCAGAAAGTAACACAACATTGTAAATCAACTATAGTTCAATAAAATTCAAAAGGAAAACCTTTTTAAAGGGCCAACCCCTGGGCCCCACTGCAGATGAATGAAATCTGAATTTTTGGAAGTTAGGTCTTGACATCAGTAATTTTTAGATGCTCTGGGGTGATTTTATTTGCATCTAGGGCAGAAATCGCTGTTCTTAATATTTTTAAAACTGTTCCTTTCAAATGAATCAGTTGATCACCTCTGGCTTCTGTCAATTCTCCTCCGTGTGTCTGTGATCACTCCCTTCAGTGTTATTTGCATAACCAGTGGGTTGAAAACAACCCCAAATCCCTTCGACAGGGGACAAGTCAAATAAAAATGGCACCTCTAAGCAACAGAAAACCAGGCAGCTATGAAAAATGAACCAGGAAGCTTTCTCTGAATGGTTGGGGAAAGTCTCCAGGGTACATTTTTAAGTGGATAAAGCAAGATACCCAGCAGGTACCTGTCCTGCCATCTTTCAAATAGAAAGTGAAGAAGGCAGGAGGTTTATTTGTTGGGTTTTTTTGTTGGTTTTTTGGCCACGAGGCATGTGGGATCCTAGTTCCCTGACCAGGGATCGAACCTGCACTCCCTGCGTTGGAAGCACGGAGTCTTAACCACTGGACCACCTAGGGAAGTCCCAGGCAGGAGTTTATATTCATGTTGTCTTGCATATGCATTTTAAAAACTATAAAAGATACACAATTGAACAATAGTTATTATATGTTGAGGGGAGCCTGGGAGGGGGGAGGATAGGGTGAGAAATAAGGCTTTTCACTGTGTGCTATTTTATATTTTCAAACATTTGAGTCATGAGATCATGTTACTTATGCAAAAGTTAAGATAAAATGAATTAAACACAAGAATAAATCAAGGGAGGGGGAGTGTCTAAAACTTGCTCTGACCATCCCATCAGGTGTGAATTGAAAGCAAGACCGAGTCCCTTCCCTAGACAGCTTCCCTTCTGGTGAGGAAGACACAGTAAACATGCAAACAAGTAAATGTAGTGGAGGTGACAGGTGCGATGGAGGACATAATGAAGCAGGATATGAGGAGAGGTGCCCCCACGGGGGGCAGGGGGTGCAGGTTTCAGCAGGGTGGATCTGAAGGTGGTGGTATTTGATCAGGGCCCTGAAGGAAGTGAGGGATGTGAGCCTTGAAGATATTCAGGCAGAGAAAACAGCAAGTGCAGAGACCCTGAGGCCAGGATGGGTTTTGAGGGCCAGCAAGGTGGTCAGTATCCCTGGAGTGGAGTGAATGAAGGGGGTAGTGGGTGATGAAGTCTCATAGGTGGTCAGATTCTACAGGGCATTGTTGGTCACTATGAGGATGTTGGTTTTTTTTTTTTTTTTTTTTTTTGGCTATGTTGGGTCTTCGTTTCTGTGCGAGGGCTTTCTCTAGTTGCGGCAAGCGGGGGCCACTCTTCATCACGGTGCGCGGGCCTCTCACTTTCGCGGCCTCTCCCGTTGTGGAGCACAGGCTCCAGACACGCAGGCTCAGTAGTTGTGGCGCACGGGCTTAGTTGCTCCGTGGCATGTGGGATCTTCCCGGACCAGGGCTCGAACCCGTGTCCCCTGCATTGGCAGGCGGATTCTCAACCACTGTGCCACCAGAGAAGCCCAGGATGTTGGTTTCTACTTTTACTCCCAGTGGGCCAGGCACCACTGGAAGATTTGAACAGAAGAGCAATATGATTGGATTAAGGTTTTAAAAGGAATTTTCTAACTGCCAAATTAAGAATGGAATTGCAGAGTAGGTGGGGAGAATAGAAATAGGGAGACAAGTTAGGAGAGATGGTAGATTGTCTTACTGTCCCTTTACTCTCCCAGGAGTTTGCATCCTGGGCTTACCTGCCTCCCCCTGGCAGAATAAACTCCCCCACCCTGTTGACTGTACACTTGACTGTGTGACTTGTTTTGGCTCAAGGGGCCTTGGGCAGAAATCACATCTGAGTAGAAGTTTAAGGGGCCATTGCCTGACTTGCTTTTACTTTTTTCCCTCTTCTAAAAGAACAGACATCCTAAATAGGAAGAAATAGAGGATTGTCCTTCAGCCCAGGTCCTTGAACTAGAAAACACAGAGCAAAGCTGCAAGAACTGAACACAGGCACTGACATGAAGCATGAATGAGAAATAGATTGTTGTCAAAAGCTTCTGAGGTTTGGGGATGTTTGTTAATCAGTGGAGCTGACAGATACAGGGCTTGTTAAGGTATGACATTGCAGAGGTATTGGTGGAAGTAATGTGAAGTGAGCTGATTTTTATACATTTTCTGTAAAGTTGAGCCAATCAGATTTCAATTTGACATATGGCATGCAAGACAGAGTTTGATTTTGTTTGGGGACATGTTAAGTTTGAGATCATTAGGCGGCCAAGTAGAGATTGGAGCCCATGGAAGATGTCAACTAATTACAACTTGGGAGTCATCTTTTTGCATTTACAGCCTAAGAACACAGAGATAGTCCTCAAAGACATGAGACTGTGTGGGATCAACCAAAGAAGAGTTCTGAGGACTGGACCTGGGGTGCTCAAAAATGTGAAAGATGGAGATCTGAGATGGTCCTTGAAGGACGAGTGAGCACCGAGCAGGTGGTAATGTGGGGGAAGCACTTCAGGGAGAGGGAGCATGTGTGTAAAGACCAGGAGGGTGAGACAGCCCACTGGGGAGGTGGGCAGCCTACGATTCACCAGCCTGCCTGGGCTCATCTCCAGGACCCTGCCCTTCCTTATCTAAAAGGCTTACCCTCCCATCACTCACATCCCCAGTCACCATCCTCTACTTGAAAGTATTTCACTGGGTTCACTCATGGTGGACTACTTCATGGACCCCAAGATTTAAGTCTCTACAACCAATGACAAATAGCCTTTCCCTGTCCTGGCTCAAGCCCTGGTCATCCTTCCTTATTCCAACCTAAACGGAGCTTCATCTCACCCAGCTACAATTTGGCAATGTGGCCCAGCCTTGACCCAGCTTCTACCTCTAGATTGCTTTTGTCACCAGAGAGGTTTTATCTTGCCATGAAAGGCATGCAATTTGTTCAAGACTCCTCTTCTGGGTCAACGTTCCCTGCCCTCAAGTTTATCATTATCTCCCAACAATCTGGCCAGAGCACCCATCAGCAGGTCCTGCCCTAAGGACAGTTGGCTCCACTTCTGTCCAACACTCCAAGAGAGTTAATCAGCCTGCAGACCCACAAGCTGCTCCAGTCACCCTGCAGCCAGTTTCTCCTCCCACCCTGACCTTTCTCCGCCAAACCATCAGAGCAATCCTCCTAAGATGAGAAGGTTGCCCTTCACTTCCTTCCCTTCTGCATCTCCACCAGGTAACTCCATCACAGCTGCTCTCATCATCACTGGGACCTCAAGTCCCTTGACAGTCCCATCCCTGCTAAGATGCCTGGAATGTTCAGGAAATATTAGGAAAAGTGTGTCTTATTCTTGGAGTTATTGGGTAGAAAATGAACTCTGTATGTTCACATATCTTTACTCTATCCCTGACACTTTTTCTGGAATAGGAGAGGAACAAGGAAATGGATGGAGTGGGGGATTAAAGAAAGAGGGGAGAGAGAAGACAAAGGAATACCTTGGGAGGCTGGGGAAGAAGAAGCAAAGCCATATGACCCAGTGGCAGGGACTTTGGCATGGTTGTCTTGGGAAAATTACTTAAACTCACTTTGATTCAAGCCTTCAGATATACGCAGAGATTATGGTGATAATTATAGCACCAGTAAAGAGATGCCAGAGGTCTTCCTCACAGAAGGAGGCACAGAACTGGTCCTTCTAGTGACCATACAAAGGGCAGACATTGATTTTACCCCAATCCACTCACAGTGTATCCCGGGAACCCTATGAATCCAACCAGGTCCATGTGTAAAACACTCGCCATATGGTGTCAAAGACGTCATAGAGCAGGACCAAGTGGCCACATGAGTTCAAAATCATAATGCAAACCAGTAGCATGATGGCATCTGACCCCACCATGATCTTCATTTCATGGAAGGTGCTACAAGGCTGTTTCTCAAAAGGAAGTTTTGTTGACTTGATGCTTGCTACTGCTGGGACCACTCACTACCTGGATTTCTCTAGCCTTTCAGAACAGAAGCAGGACCCCGAATGCTCATTACCTTCCTAACCAGTGCTCTCTGCATGAAATCACATCTTTAGGCTCTCCTGATGAGGACAGTCATAAACATTAAGGTTAATATCATCTAGTTTTAATTTCTTGGCTTCATTAGAGAAATTTAGGAACCTTGATTAATAAACTCACAGAGAACATTTGGATTTATCTAAACTAGTATTTCCATTATCTGCAAATGCATAGTCAGTTTAACGTAAAAGGAGTGTTATTTGGGCCCAAACCAACAGATTTGGGTATGTGTTTAGGGTCATTCAATAAAGCACAAATAGCTCTTCCTAGGTTTGTACTTGATTCACCATTAAAAGGCTTGAAACAAGGTCAATCTCTAGAGCAGTTGTTTTTAATATTTTAGAGTGATAGTAAACTTTGGGGATTTGATGAAAGCAATGGGCCATCTCACCAGAAGAGTTCCCCAATGCAAAAAATTTTGCTATGCAATTTAGAGCATTACCAGCCCCAGTTAAGGATTTCTGCTTTATGGGTTAAAATACTGAAATCATCTGCACTTTCTTAGAGCATGAAGACTACCATGACATTGGCGTGAAGTGGGCCCAGCACAGACTCCTGAATGTATGAAAAGAACGATGTGGACTCTTCCAAAGAGAATTCCTTCAGACTAGTGGGAAAATTTTTCCCTTTTGGTCACAATTCCCTCATTTCCCTTTGGGTGACAACTCCTCCTTAACCATCAAAGGTTTGGCTGTGATTGAACCAACCCTGGCTCTAGGGTACATGACTCAGGCTGGTCAATCAGTGCATTTTATTTCTTTGGCTATAGTGATGGGTTCAGGGAAGGGCATGTGACCAAAGTCCAGGAGTGACACTTAATTCCAGGTCTCCTCTTTGAACTACTGGGGAAAAACAAATGCTTTTCTGTTGGAGTGGTTGAAAGGCCATGGTGTAGTTGGTGATTCTCAACCAGTGGTGATTTTACTCCTCATGGGATATTTGGGAATGTCTGGACACCTTTCGTATTGTTATGTCCAGGATGCTGGCAAAATGGTGGGTAAAGGCCCGGGATACTGCTGAACATCCTACAAGGCACAGGACAGCAGCCTCACAACAATCATTTGGCCCCAAATGTCAATGGTACTGATGTCGAGAGATCTTCTGTAAGCCTTTACCTGGAGTTTTGTTGTGGCAACTATGTTGATATGACACAAAACAAGCCCACTCAAAACCAAAGCCTACAGAGAGAAAATAATGCTGAGGGATGGAGGAAAACCAAGTCATGAAGCCCCTGGAGGCATCTCTGCTTGAAGTCTAGCTCTGAACTTTCCAAACAAATAAAAACATCCTTACTGCGTCAACCTGCCAGGTGCCAGGACACTCCTTCATGGAGGTTTCGACAACAATGATGATGAAAAACAAATATGTAAAAGAGGAGAAGGCCAGTGCCAAGGGCCTTGACGGAAGTAGCCCTGGGGATGTGGGATTGTGCGGAAGGCTGAGTTAGATGTGGTCAGAGACGGCCTTGCTGAGACCCACAGGACAAGAAGGCTGCCGCGTGAAGATCTGGAGAAAGAGCGCCCATGCAGTGGGAGCTGCTAGTGCAAAGGCCTGAACTCGGAAAGGCCATGGGTTTGAGAGAGAAGGAGAGCAAGGGGAGAACTGAGCCATGAAACTAGAGAAAGCGGCAGGGGCAAAGCCTGCAGAGTCTGCAGACCTGGTGAGGAGTTTAGTTTTATTCTCAGCATGATAGGAAGCTTCCACAATCAAAAGTCCCCTGCAGCTCCCTTGTGAGAAGGAACTGGAAACGGAACAATCTCAGTTTGTATCCCTTACAGGCCAACTAGATAGGAAAATATAAAGGATAAAGTACGCAGTGTTCGGCTCTCCTTATAAAGCGTGGCTGCGGTCATGGTCATCGGACCCTCTCAGCATCTTCACGAGGTCTCAAGTTCAGAGCCCCTCGAGGACTGCTATTGTAGGCACCTGTACCGGACAGAGTGCTTCTGACCTCCGAAAAGAGATGCAGGATTCTGCCTTCAAATGGCATTCTATCCCCAGCTGGAAACACAGGGCATACACTTGTTACAAAGGATCGCCAGCACTTACCCCCGTGTCTGTCCCAGTTTCTGAAAGGACCTTGACGCATTTACATTCAACAAAAAACCACTCAGGTCAGCAGAAAGAACAGACTGTTCTGAGCAGAAAGGTACACGGCTGAGGGGCAGGTGGAGGCTGACGCGGAGTCCATGCTCCCATCACCAAGACCTGCGCCCTGGCTCAGGGATGTGTTGCCTAGAGACCGGGCCACATTGCTGTGAATCGTTCACCCACATGGCTTGTCGGTCCAGAGCATACACCTTTCCTGTGTGCTGGTGGCGGCCCTGCTGGGAAAAGCTAATAGTTACCCAATCTCCTCTCTCACTCAGTCTCCATGTGAGTGAGCAGCGCGTGCATTCTTCAGACTCCTTGCTGCTACGTGCTATCAGTGGGAAGTAAGCACACTTCGTCACGTGCTTTTTGTCCCTCTTCTTTATCCTTCCCTCACTGGCGCGAGCTGGATTGCAGATGTTACTCAGCCAAAGACGCATGGCCTGATCTCACACACACACACACACAGGACCTACCGGGAAGCATTAATTAGAGAAAACTCAAGGGGTCAGAATCAGAAGTGGGCGTATGGGTCACCTGTGGACACGTTGTTCTGTGGCTGCTAGGGCACACAGGGCTAGCAGGGCCTGACATCAGGCTGCAGAAGAGGGCCCTACCCTTAGAGGGGTCTAAGCTTGCCTCTTCCAGCAAGACGAGGAGCCGGGATCCAACAGCAGTAGGGGTGGCCAGACTTTCTCTCGAGCCCTGTCCCAGCAGCTTCAGATTCATGCCTGGGGAGCACTGTCCCTTTTCTGGAGAACCAGGGCTCAAAGTCCAAGCCTCAGAGATGCAGTTTCTATGATGTGGCAGAAGGGACCTGATTTGCCACCTCCAGCACTCAGCTGTAGCTGTTTTTCATGGAGCTTTGCAGGAGACCGACTGGTGGGAAATCAGTCTTAGACTGGACTTGTAGCCTGAGATGGGCAGTTCCATGTGCTCTTGGCAGTTATTCAAACATTAATCTAGGTGTTATTCTAAGGTGTTTTGTAGATGTGGTCAACATCCATAATCTGTTCACTTTAAGTAAAGGAGATTATCTTTTAATAATCTGGGTGGGTCTCATCCAATCAGTTAAAAGATTTTTTTTTTTTTTTTATAAATTTATTTATTTATTTTATTTGGCTGTGTTGGGTCTTCGTTTCTGTGCGAGGGCTTTCTCCAGTTGCGGCAAGTGGGGGCCACTCTTCATCGCGGCGCGCGGGCCTCTCACCATCGCGGCCTCTCTTGTTGCAGAGCACAGGCTCCAGACGCGCAGGCTCAGCAGTTGTGGCGCACGGGCCTAGTTGCTCCGCGGCATGTGGGATCCTCCCAGACCAGGGCTCGAACCCGTGTCCCCCGCATTGGCAGGCAGACTCTCAACCACTGCGCCACCAGGGAAGCCCCAGTTAAAAGATTTTAGGAGCAAAATTAGGGAAGAAAAAATTCTGCCTGTGGACTGCAGTGTCCACTCTGGCCTGAGAGTTTCCATCCAGCTGATTCACCCACCAGATTTCAGCCTCACCAGCCAGATGCCACAATGGCAGAAGCCAATTCCTTGAAACAAATACATACACACATTTGTACATACATACATACATTAATACAGACATACAAGCATACAGACATTCATACTCTACCAGTTCTGTTTTTCTGGTAGAACCCTAGCTGATACATAGCCCAAGTCCAACTTTTGCTTTGCCGTGAATATTTTGGAGTTAGAGCATCAACCTTTGATCAGAATAACCACACATAGTGGAACAACAAGAGACAAAGATCCTGGATTTCCTGACATCACAGATGCCACATCAGCCCTAGACCATCTATCTACTTTTGGATTTTGACATGGAAGAGATGCAAACTTCTATCTTGATAAAACCATTGTTTTTCTTCTTCCATAGCCAAACTTAATTCTAAGTAACTATTATTTGACCAACAGAGAAGGAAAGAGAACTTCTGAGAAGCTAAATGCTATAACCAAGTTCAAACAGCCAGCAAATGGTAGGACTCATTGCATGCCCATGGGGTTTGGAAACCCACACTATTTCAACTACAATCTGCAAAACCCAGAATTTTAGGGTCCTAGGTGTTTATAATACCCCTTTTACATCTGTGGGAAAAGTATTTCTTTAAGCAATATCCTTCAGCCTCAGAAAACCTGAGAGTTGACACATAATTTGTCAACGGAATGACAGAAGAATCAGCCCAAGGTATTTCAGAATCAGAGGGATATCCAGATCTGAGGTCAACCCAGGCTATATCGGCTTAGCCATTCTTAAAGTCTAAAGCAATATGGTAGGTCGGGAAGAACTCATAGGCAGCAAGGTTGAGAAAGCAAGTTGTATTCTTTATCTATTGCAGTGTAATCAATTTGCCCAAAACTTAGTGGCTTAGAACAACAAACATTTATTATCTCACAGTTTCTGTGGGTCTGGAATTCAGAAGCATCTTAGTTGGGGGGTTCTGTCTCAGGGTCGCTCATGAGATTTCAGTCAAAATGTTGACCAGAAATGAGGTCATCTGAAGGCTTGACTGGGGCTGGAGGATTGGCTATCAGCAGGAGGTCTCAGTCCCTCATGGCCCTGCCACTGGGCTTCTTGAGTGTCCTCCTGACATGGCAGCTGGCTTTCCCCAGAATGAGTTATCCAAGGGAGAAGGCAAGGAGAAGGTCACCATGCCTTTTACCATGTAGTCTCAGAAGTCACACACTGTCACCTCTACAACTTTCTGTTTATTAGCAGGTCATTGAGTCCAGACTACACTGAAAGGGTGGAATCTTAAACTCTACCTCTTGAAGGGAGAAGACTCACAGGAGACTCATCTTAGAGAGAGACAGAATGATGTACAGATATTCATCAACAATAACTAACCAACAGAGAGCATTTGTCACAGGAAGAAAAACCTGGGGAATACCGAAACCCAGTGTACCAAAAGTGAACTCTCAGTCACCTCACAAGAGGAAACGGAGCATCCTCTGCAAGGAGCAGTCAGAGGGCAGCATGTTTCTCAGTGCTGCTAAACATTGCTCCAACAGCACACTGCTGGCGGGTGGGAAACTGTGGCTTCATATGTGTTTATCCTCTTTGTGTCACAGCATTTAAAAAACATTTGAATTGGAAGATACACCATAGGTACAGAGAGTGTTTAAAATGAATATACATAGCAAATAAAGAAATAGCTTTCATGATGGAAAAAAGAACATGGCCAGATTTTTTAAACACCTGAGCATCCCTCCTTGACCCCATCTCTCTTCTTCCCCCTGAGAAGTAATCACTATCTTGGCTTTGAAATCATCAGTCCCTTGCTTTTATTCCTATTTTGGAACACTTTTGCATAATCTCCGAACAATATATTATTTGTCTTTGCCTGCTTTTGAAATCTAAATAAATGAAACCATATTGTGTATGTTTTCCTGATATTTATTTCTTTGGCTCAATATTAAATTTGTGAGTTTCATTCACCATTGTCTATATTTCCATTATGTGGATATGCTAAAACTGGCTTATCTAATCTAATGTAGATGGATTCCTGGGTTGTTTCCAGTTGTTATTATTACAAGCATGCTTATAGGGACACTGTGGTTCATGTATCCTAGTGGACTTATGGAAGGTTCCTGGTTTCCTTTGGAATTTCCCTAACAGGATTTTGGGAATACACTTTGTTTGTTCTACAATGAATGCCAAACTGTTTTCCAAAGAGACTGTACCAATCTCTGCTCCTACCAGTAATTCATGAGATCTCCCTTTGTTTTACATCACCACCATCACCATTCTTAATTGGACTTTTTAATGTTTGCCAATATGGTGGGTATAAAATGGATATCATTTTGGTTTTAGTTTACATGTCCTTGATTACCATAAGCTTGATGACTCTCCATACATTTATTGTCTATCACATTTCCACTCTTGAGAAGTGAGCCATTCAACCCTTTTACATATTTTTCTATTGCTTTTTTCTTACTGATTTATAATAGTTATACATTCTGGATACTAGTAATTTGCAGATTATATGAGTTACAAATACCTTCTCCCAGAGTGTAGCTTGTCTTTTTGCTCTCTTGAATGATATCTATTAATGAAAAGAAGTTCTTAATTTAAACACAAAAAATTTTATCAATATTTCTTTTATTTCTTGTATTTTTTTTTTTGTCATGTTTAAAAAATTCTTTTGCACCTCAAGTTCATGAAGATATTTTTCTGGAAGATCTTTGAAAATCTCTGTACTTTTGTATTTTAAATTTTAGTCCTTAACCACATGTAACTGATTTTTGTGTGGTATTATATAACACTGCATCATATTTTTTCCCAATATAGATTTCTAATTGTTTTGGCTGTATTTATTAAAAAATCCATTCTTTCTGCACTGATCTTCAGTATCATTTATGATTATATCAGGTATTCAGATATGTTGGATTTGTTTATGGACTTTTCTTCTATTCCATTGATCTATTTGTCTCTTTTTGAGCCATCTCACACTGTGATTCTTAATTACTATAACTTTATAAGATTTAGTATCTGGGAGGATAAAACCCACAAAATATGGACTGTGTTTTCTTCAAGAGTGTCTTCTGTACAAATTCTAAAGTCAGCTTGTACAATGAAAAAGAAAAAGACTTGGGAGTTTTTGATAGGGATTGCAGTAAATTTCCAGATTTTTGCAAATAATAAACATCTTTATAATACTGAATCATCAACTCCATGAACATGATTCACCTCTTTATTTATTTAGATCTTCTCTGATGTCTCTCAGTGAAGTTTTATTATTTTCCCATAGAGATATTGCATATCTGTATTAGATTTATTCTTAGGTACTACATATTTCATGTTATTGTAAATAATATTTTAAAGTTTATTTTTCTAAGTGTGTGCTAGTTATGTAGAAATGCAATTGAATTTTTATTTCAACAATTTTGCTAAGACTCTTATAAATTCAAAAAACTAACCTAAGGATTAATTTGGATTTTCTACATAACAGTCATATTTTTTGTGACTAATGAAATATTTGGTTTTTTTTCTTTCCAATACTTATAATTTTTACTTCTTTTTTTCTTGCCTTAGTGTTCTGGTGAGAACGTCCAAAATTATGTGGAATATAAATGGTACTAGTAAACATCTTTGTCTTATTCTTGACAACAAAGTAAATGTTTCAATTTTAAATCTTTAAGTCTTGACATTTGCTGTATGTTTCTATAGATGCACTTTAACAGGTTAAAGAAGTCACATTCTATTCTTAATTTGCTAATAGTAACATATACCTGTTTGATTATATTAAACACATTTTCTGTGTCTATCAGATGATCGTGTTTTACTCATAATGTACTCATTATGTGAGTTACATTAATTGATTGTCCAATATTAACCCAACTTTGCATTATTTTGATAAGTCCAACCTGGTTATAATGTAAGTGCTTTGTTATACATGGCTGAATTCTATTAGCTAATATTTTGTTTAATATCTTTGCATCTCACGTTCATAAGTGTGATTGTCCTTTTTGTACTGCCTTTGTTGACTTTTGTTATTTTGTACAATTGGTTACCTTAGCATTACAAATTGTATTGGGTCCCACTATTCCCCACGACGCACGTTTCTGTGGAGAGTGCTTTCCCCACAGTTACTCTTGCTTGCTCCCCACCCCTTCCGGTGTCTCCTACAGGAAGAGACAGGACTTACCCTCCCAGAAATCTATTCTGGTTGCTCTCTCCCTGGGTATCACCCTCTCTGAAGAAGGCAGGTCGCTCCATACTCTGCTCACCTTGTGCTAGCTTCTTGGAATATCCTGGCCTTCTAGTCAAGAGATCTTCCCAACTGGCTTCATCACTTCTAGCCCAAATTCTTACTTGCATATTTAACCTCGGCTCCCATCCCTTCCTTAGCACCTTAAGTGGAAAGCCAGCCTTGTCTCCCAGCCTCCGATGCCTGCTGGGAGGTGGAAACGGTTTTAGTCTGAAGCTGGGTTGAGGCTCCCTGGGGCTGCCCTACACTCTTTTAGCTGACCCATGACTAATGCTGAGCAGGCTGGGACCAACAACCCCACGATGTGTGCCTTTATGGAAGAGTGTTGCAGGGGGCGGTCTTCCCGTTAAGTGAGAAAATGTGGAGGGAAACTTCAGCGGTCCTACCAGGCGGCCGCCTCTCCCCATTCACCAGGTCCCTGCGGTGCTGAACGGATATGTACATTTTAACCTCCAAGTAAAGTGGGCTCAAATCAATCTGGAGACATAAAGCCACAGGACAAGCAAATTTGATGGATTGTAATGTCTACATAATGTTTAATCCCCAAATGTGCTCCTGCCCCTTAGCTCATTAATATTGTATATTCCACACATCACTGTCATCATCTCCAAAACCCTGATGTGCTCTTCACATGTGCTTTTGCTCAGTCCCACTCTCAGGTGCTTTGAATGTGATGCAGTTCCTAACATCATTAAGCTCCAGTAAGCCTGGAAAACTTGGCCCATCCCTTTAGCCTCCTCTTTCGGATCCTGAAATTGTCATGTAACCTATCTTCCTTTCAGCCCACAGCACCTGGAGTTGTCTTTGGTGTACCTCCTATATCTTCACCCTAGTGAGGTATAAATGAGTAAGGTCAAGGGCAGAGGCCTGGAGTCTGTCCCTGGGACTTCTCTTCCAGATGGGTATTGATCTTTTAATCAGTACTCTTTGGCTGTGCTCAACCAGTTATGACCTTGCAAAATCTCTAAACTGTTTTATGAAGTCCTCTCAGAATGAAATCCTGGTTACCATTTGTGTATTATTTTCTTTAGGGAACATGCTATGTGTATCTATGAGTCATGAAAAACTCCTATTTCTTTTTTTCATAAAGGTCTTACATTTAACATGCTTCCTGCGTAAGTCTGTAATTCAACATGTTCTGACACAAATGATAATCAAGTAATATTAGGGCTTGCCTTGACAAAATACTATCTTGTCAAAACTTTTTATGAGAAAATGAATGAAGCCATTTCACTTTATAAAATTAATTTAAAATAAAAGTTATAAGTTAGAAGAGTTTGCACAGTGATTTCTGTATAGAATGAAGTTCGGCTGCTTTTTCAATAGAATCAAAAGAATATGTAAATACTATGAAAAAGTTAGCATGAGCCCTTACATTTTCAGCACAAAGGTTTTCAGATTGGTCAGATTAAGACCAACAGACTTGTTCAAAGAAGCCCACATTGCCAGTGCGAGAGGCGGCCATGGAGCCCAGGGCGTCAGTGCTGCTGAGTCGAGCCTGGCCTCTTGAGCAACGTGCATTAAAAAGTTTTGACTAGCCAAAGGATTTCGGAAAACGCTAGAAGACAGGTAGTATATCTATGGTGTTAAGCAGAATTCTAAGATGGTCTCTAAGATTCCCAACCCCTGGTGTACATGCCCTACAGAATCCTCTCTACTTGAGTATGAGCAGGACCTGTGAACATGATGGCTTATCATTCCCATGATTAGGTTACATTCTATGGCAAAAGGAATCTTGCAGATATAACTAAGGCCCCTAATCAGCAGACTTTGAGTTAATAAAAAAGGAGATTCTCCTGGGTGGGCCTGACCTAGTCAGGTGAGCACTTACAAGAAGTCAGAGAAATTTGAAATGAGAGAGGTTCTCCTGCTGGCCTTGAAGAAGCAACTTCCTTGTTGTTGAGAGGGCCACAGAGCAAGGACCTCAAGTGGCCTCTAAGACTTGAGAGTGGTCCCTGGTGATGGCCAGTAAGGAAATAGGACTTCAGTCCTACAACCACAAGGAACTAAATTCTGCCAACAACCAGTGAGCTTGGAAAAGGACCCCATCCTCAGAGGAAATCACAGTCCTGGCTGATTCCTTGATTTCAGCCTGGAGAGACCCTGAACAGAAGACCCAACTAAGTTGTGCCTGCACTCTTGACCCACAGAAACTGTAAGATAATAGATGTGTGTTGTTTCAAACTGCTGAGCTTGCAGTAATTTGTTAGTCAGCAGTAGATAACTAATACACATGAAGGCGAGTTAACAGTAGGGAAGAGAGTTGTTCAGAGGGAGCGTAACTCAGGATGACACTTCCAGAGTAAACTGGCTTACCTGATGGTTGATTTTCATGTGGCCACAGACAAAAATGTTATGGGATTGAGATTTCACACTGAACATTCCACACATAGACACAGATTATCTTTTCCTCTGCTGCAGTGGTTCCCAAACTGCAACATGCTTCCAAATCACCTGTAAGGTGTGTTAGATCTGATGGCTGAGCCCCACCCTCCAGAGTTTCCAATTCAGCAGGTCTGGGGTGAAGCCTGAGAATTTGAATATTTAACAAGTCCCCAGGTGAGGCTACTGCTGGCCCTGGGACCCCACTTTGAGCACCACTGCTCTATGATAAATGAAGAGGTTCCAGTTATTTTTAATATTTGATTTCTATAGCCAACCTTTTCCCCATTTGACATGAAAACATTTCACCAAGATTTTTTTAAACCAAGGTTAAGATAAAAAGAAGGAATGGAATGTGATATACCTTTGAGCAGTCCAAAATCTTTTTCATTCTCCCAGTAGTCATCCAAGAACTTCTATTTGGGTAGCATGATGGAAGACCAATAAACATGATGCTCTTTTCTTTAACCATAGGTTACAGGTCAATCCGGGGGCTTGTGGGATCTCCATGTTTCCCCTATTTGCCATCACCGCCCCACATCCCAGGTGTCAGTGGTCCCTGCAGCATCTTGCATCCATGGCATGCCCCTCCAGACCCTTGTTCCCAGGTGGCAGGGGCTGCAGCAGCGAAGAGGTGCTTTGGAGGAGCAGAAAGTCCTCTACCTGCACCAGTCCTGACAAGTTGCTTCATCATGAACCCCTCTGTCACATAGCAAGGACATCAAACTGGGAGCAAAAATGAAGTCTTGACTGAGATTTGGGAATCCGCAGAGATTCCACCATGTACAAATCCCAAAAGACTATTTAAAACAAGAAGAGGGCCCATCTCTTGCCAGCAGAAGGGAGATCCTGCAGGGATCTTGAGTGTACATCAGGGCAAACCGAGAGATGGGAAAAGCAGAGAGAAAAAGGTTCTTGATGTCACTATGAAAACGAACTGGAGACTGCTTTGGAATTCGATTCTGCAGGAGCAGAGAGTGAACATTATTTTAAGATATAATTGAATAATTATTTATTTGGGAGAACTCAGCATTATCACGTTATCCAAAATAATCCCAGTTGCTCATGCTTGTCATAAAGTTTGCTAATAATCTGGATGGCAGGGGGAGGTGGGACCCTAACTGAAAACATCTGTTAAAATTGAAAATGAGAATTACGCCTTGTTTTTATTATTTTGTTCATGATACAATCCTGAAAGAGGGGAATTGAGTGATTATCCGAGTAAATGTCTATTTATATGCAGAATGTAGGTGTGCTTCAACTTTGCATTGCAAAATAAAAATGACTGATCCTTCCCATTAAAACAGTGTGGGTCACCCCAGCTGCCAGCTTTTATGCTTTTACTTATTTATGTCTTCCCTAAGGAGATACAGGCACTTTGCAGGCCCTTCCCAAGCTGCTGTAATTGATGGATAGTTGGACTTCTTTTAATCCAAGTAATGCCGAGTGTCTGCAACTTTGGTAATCGGATCCTACCAGCTTTAGAGACCACTGCCAAAATATCCAGAGCACAGAGGTTTGGCAACGTCATTTAATCATCGCAAAAGGATTACAGAGTGCAAAACAAGCCCCCAAACAGCTAGGAGATGGGCCAATTCAGAAACTGACTCAGGCTAGGGAGCTGCTCAGGCTTGCCCCCTCTCACACGGCCTTGCATCCTAGCTCTCGAACTGCCTTCACCTTGGCCAAGGCTGGCATCCTTTGTGGCACATAGGAGAGAAAAGATGTCAAGGGGAATTGACTTCGGATCAGAGAAATAAACAGTGTCTGATCATCTGTCAGGCTCAGGGTTGGTGAATCCCAAACCAGGGTACCCAGATTATTCTGGTGTGGGAAGGTCAAGGCCACAGTCAACCTGGTGAGAGCCTCTGATGGAGAAGCCAAATGGCAAATTTAGAAGCTGTCCCTTGTCTCGTTAGAGTGAGCCATTGCTGCTATCTGTGATGCTTTATTTATCAACAATAATACAGTTTACATGGAGAGCAATAGCTTGTTTGCCGTTCAATGGATGCTTTATAGCAGGAATTAAGGGTGATTCGTGACTAGGTGTGGATCTGGCATTTCTCAATTACAACCCCAGCTTTAGAGGCCTCTTTCCATTCTGGGTCTAAATCTGGAGGCTCCCAAATGAAAACCTTTGGTCCTTCTGTTCCAGACGGCTCCAGCTGGCAACAAGGCCCCGGACAGGCCGCCACTGTTTGCGTGCCAAGCGTGCCATTTGCTTGGCTCTCCCTTGCACGAGTTCCTGGACAAAGGAGAATTCTAACACAAAACCCACCCCTTGCAGCACAAGTTTCTAAAAGGCAACTTTAGTCACTAAAAAAGTGCAAATGCAGACTCCTGTGTAAATCTGATTTGCCATGCTAGGCCAAGCTTATTTTATTACATACATTCTGCATTCTAAGAACTAATAACTTCATATTGTAAACATTAAGCATACAGAGTTAAAGTTCAAGGCCACATTAGATCATTGATTGTCCCTTTTGTCGTGTATCTTTGGCTGGCCGAGATCAACTCGTAGTGTATAAATGCATAAGTTATATAATTATTATATAAAAAGGAAAAAAAAAACCATTGACTTGTATACTTCATTCTGACAAACGCACAGCGTTCGCGACTCAAAAGGAAACCTGGAGCCCGCCTCGCCCCGATGCCTAGGTGATTTCGGATCACGGTAGCCCAGAAGGCTAGCTCTTACCTGACCCTGTGGAGAGCAGGGTCCCCACCTAAGGATGAGGTCCTGAATGTTTCTTTTAAATATCAGACAATTCCAGTTACAATTTTTCTGTTGATAAACAAACAAAAAGAGAGATGCATGATTTTGTTTCTGAATTCTACTACTTGCCCTGCCTCCGTGACGCTGTGTCCTTCCTCGTAACACTGGATTTGGTACAACACTGACCGAATGGAACCTCAAGTCTCCATGACTCAATTCTCTGCAGAACCGACACCGTCCTAAGTCCAGTCTTTACTGCTCGAGAAGTTTCTTTCCCAGTCCTTGCCTCCTCTTCTGCTTCCTCCTCTCCCACTTCGTCCGTCTACACCCACACGCTTGCCCTCCAGACACGTTCTCAGTCCCTCCCTTCGGCTCCGAGTTCCTGTCCTATCGTAAAGGAGTTGGAAGCTTTGGGTTGTCTTCACAGTTGGAGAGAGCTGACCGCTCTCCATCAAATGGAATGAATCTGATTTCGCCCAAAACTGCAAGTGCTGATGAGTTCCCTATCAATGTCCATTGATGGGCCACAGTCTCTTTTCTTTTCTTCTTTTTCTATGTTGATATGTTTCTCTTTTTAAATACAGGTCGTTTTTTTTTTTCCTTCAAATGACATTAGAAATGGCATGTTAGGTCCAGACTGTGTTATCTCTATTGCTTGAGTTTAATCCCAGTTTAATGCATGAGCAGGATCCCAAAGGCTACTCTAAGGTTTACACACTTCTTCAGAACATTTTCTTTGGCACTTCGTCTTTATGACTTCATGCTTCTACTTACAATGCCTTTTACAAGGTTGGTCCACAGATGATCTGTCCACGTACATTACATTTGTAGCATCCTCTTTATCTCTGTAGTAATATTTTAGTAATTCCCTCCCACTGAGAGTCTCTGGATCTCTTCCCCGGCTTCCTCCCCCTCAGCCCCAGTCAAGCTTTTTCATTCCTCTTGAGGCACTTCTGATTCATGGTCTCCGATAGAGCTTGTGGCAATTGGTTGGCGGTTGCATGTTGCTGGGAAAGGCCTCTCTCGGGTCTTTAGTAGTAAGTGCCCAGATGCGAAGGCATATGGCTGGCTGGGAGCCTAGTGTTAGGGTAGATTCCTCCTGTTGGTGAATTCCAGTATGGGTTTGGGGCAGCAAAAAAACTGGACGATGTCACGGGGAGGGCTGGAGGGTGGGGGGCCACAAAGTTCATCTTCTGCGGGTGGGTGTGATAGGAGCCCATGTAAGGGAGGTCCGAGGGGTACTTGTACAGGGAGGACTCTGGAGGGTGGGGCTGCAGGGCCTGGGCGATCCCGTGGAAGTCAAACTTGTAGGCGTAGCGCTTCCCGTGGACTTTGGTCATGATGTTTTTATCATAGTAGTAACGGAGGGCCCGGCTGAGTTTATCATAGTTCATATTGGGTTTGCTTTTCCGTTCTCCCCAGCGCCGGGCCACCTCATCCGGATCTGTCATCTTGAACTCCCCGTTGGTGCCCTCCCAGGTGATGCAGTTGGAGTTCGAGCTGTCTGACAGGAGCTCCAGGAGAAACTGCCACAGCTGGATCTGCCCGCTCCCTGATGAGGTGGGAAAAGAGAAGAAAACCCCAGTGAGAACAGGATCTGAGCTAAACGGGGTCTTTCTTCAGCGATAGAAGAGGGGGCTGTGGTGCCCCACCCAGAGTTCCTTTACCAGGCTGGGCGCCCATCCCTCAGCGGCTGGGGTATTGGCTACTCTTGTCCCCCAGCTCCCCCTGCTTGTCTCCAGAGAACGGCCCTTGGCTGAAGAGGAGCTGCCTCATCCACCCCCAGGTAGCCCACAGCCTGATGGGCTGACACAGGGTACCAGAGGCCGGCCCCCTTGCCTCAAAGAGGGACCAGTTCTGTGACGCTGGTCATGCCCCGGGCTCCGCATGGGATCAGACTAAAGCAGGGTTCCAGCTAAGGCCACAAGCTTCCTTCACTTTCCCCTGTCCGATCCTGTGTCCTCACTCCCTCTCTCCTGAGAAATACCCTTAGTTAATCACTTGCACAAGTATCCTTAGCCCAAGCTCTGTGTCTAAGGAACCTGACCTAAGATGATGATCCTTGGTGACTACCAGCCTGATCTACAGATCCAAGTCCTTCCTGGAATGCAAAGAGTTCCTACAGGTCAGAGTTCAAGTTTGTTCCATCCATTTCTGACTTCCTTAGAAGAATAGCCAAGTCAACTTTGTGTTTTGGGGGTGGAAGGGCTTACTTTTCCTCTTTTGTGAGGCAGAAAGTGCTGTTATGTGGCTGGCAATAATGACTTAATACCATTTATACTGGTTAGGTCAAGTAAAATAATAAAAGTCAGATTTAGGAAATGAACTTCAAAAAGTTTATGGAAAAAAATCGAGAATGGAAGTAAACACCGTTATTTCTAACATAACATTTGGCTGGCATGCAGAAAGCCATTCTGTCAAAACTTTTCCTAGAACAGAATTAACCCACTCAAAATGAGGAAGTTTAGAAAAAAGTTGGCTCTGTTTCAAACCAGATCACCCATTTCCAGTATTTAGGCAAATGCATCTTAACGGAAATCCACGTGTTGTCCCTGCGTTGCAATGCCAATTGTGTTAAGCAGAGTTTCCAAAAGAAAAAACTGTAACAATGAGTGATTGCAAGCCCTCTTGGGGCTTCCAACAGAGTCAATGGGACCTCATTTGACTGGGTGGACACAGAACTCTCTTGATCCCATTGGAGACCTATAGATGTGGCTTTTAGGTTTTATTAAATTCAGAGAAAAATCCAGGCACACCATTCTAGACTCTATGCTACAATACTTTAAGATGATTGCTGGCTCCCTAAAAGACAGAAACATGCAAATATCAACAGTCATACCAGGAGTAGCAGAAGAAGTACCAGGAGAGGCGAAGTACCAGGAGTATCTGGTCCTGAGTACCAGGAGAAGCTAAGATGCTTTAAGCAGATTTTAGAAGCTTTGAAAATGGATACATGAGGCAGGCCTTTCCTCCCAAACTCCCAAGCACTGCCTTGGGCTTATTACCAAAAAGATTATCTTGTATTATACTATCAGTAAGTATCAGTAGATATGATAAAATCTTTAAAGGAACTGTTGACTATTCAGGGCATTGAGGAAATGTAAAACTCAATTATAAATGTGTTTTCTCTAAATCCTCCCCACTAGCTCCCTATATAAATTGTCCAACTCATAAATCTTTGTTTCCATGTTGGCTACATGGAAATGGATATGTTTGTGAATTTATCCATACAATAGCAACGTGAGAAAGGTCAGCCTTTTCTGAATTTGTTCTGGAAAATTAGCATTTTCAGTCTAGCAACACATTTGAAATGTATTAACAGCTTGTAGTTCATCGCAATGGAAGCCTTTGCTTTTTCGGGACCACATATTCAAACTGTTCTCAATCAAGTTTTCTTGCCCCCAACATTTCATTAATATGCATTTAAAAAATACAAATAATAGTTTGAGAAAACCATATGGTTTCAGTATATATATTGTAACCAAAGGATTACTACTTGAAAAAAAATTCCATATATGACCTGGGAATAGGGAAAAACATAGATTTTTGATTTAACAGTGTAACATATGTTTCAATATAAACACATAGAGTTGTTTGAAAATAAATATTCACTGTCAACCTCCTCCCATACAGAGAACAATCCCACAGATTTTGTATAAATACACAGATCTTCCTAAACAGTCAAACTTATACTTGGTATCTATTCAAGCCTTGGCATTGCCTCTTGGGAATTTGTCCCTCACCCACTTCCTTTATAAACATGTATAGGAGAGAACCAGTGTACAAAAGTGTTTTCCCATCTCTCCTGTTTCTGAAGAGCTAATAAGTCAGGGAACTAAATTCATGGCTAGAAATTCAAAGTTCAGAGGATGGATGAGGAATTTCTCCCTAGACGATTCTACCCATCAGCCCTTGTACACAGGGTTCGGGCCTCTGAGTATTTCAAGAGTCTATGGGAATAAGACACCTGTAAACAAAACTCATCAGCTTCCGAACCTGAGAACAAAACCATAAATGCAAATCAATTAATGTTTAAGTAGATGTTATAAAATGTAACATTATGTCAAGCTCGTTACTTGTTAAATTTAATATGACAAAATCCACTGCCTTCACGGTCTACAGCAGATTTTCTCCCTGTTCGAGAATCCTCAAGGGGGCACAATGTTTGCTGAGAAGTTATAGTCAGTGGTAAATTAAACGAGTTACTCGTGGCCACTAATTTCGAAAGCAATTTATTAAATTTTTCGTTCACTGTCGAAACAATAACACTTACTGTGCACTGAAGGTACATTTTAGAATACAGAATAGGGATTCCAGAACACGAATGCCTAAGATTTGGAAGCCTAAGAGTGGCTTGGGTATTCCACTGGTCAAACCAACAAGTAAAAGGAGAAGCTCTTGTAAGACCAAACCTTCCACCCAAATAGACTCACCACCTGCACCTCAAGAATTACCTTCTTCGGAAAAACTCTTCATATCTATTTTCTCTCTCTATCCTGATAACCTCCTTTGGAACATCCGTAAGGAGTAGCTACTTTTGTCCTAGTTTTGTCCAAGGTAATTAACTAAAAAGGCAGGACGGGGAGGGGGGGGGAACCAAAGATGTCGGCTGCCCACCTATAGCAGAGTCCAGTGGGGTGAAGGGGCGTGGGGCGTGGCTTCAAAGAAGATAGAAGGCAATCCTTTCATTCTGGGGAGGAAAGTGGTCTCCGAATGCAATTAGAAGAAAAGAAGAGAAACATACTAGTGAAGAGGTACAGACCGAGCAAAAAAGGGCAAAACATCTAAACGGTTTATAAACCACAGAGAAAAGCACAGCTGTGAGTGACTCAGCAGCTGTGGGTCAAGTAGGAGGGGTGTCCCCAAGCAGGGCACTCAGCAGCCAGCTGATGGAGGAACAGAGCAGTAAATAAAGCAGAGAGGGTCTTTAAAGCAGCAAGCACCACGGTGGCAATCACTTGGGCTACTTTCTACAGTAGCTGGAGGTGCTGCAGAAAAACCCATGTGCACAGCCTGGACCCCTCAGCACATTAGGATCAAGGCAGCAGGCATGTGTCTCAGACGGAAGGCTTTGTCTGTGGCTCAGACAGGACTTGTTGGGGGGTGGGAGGGGCAGGGCAGTATGGTGGCCGGAAGCACCCCTTTGGAGTTGGCACTGTCGCAGCTGAATCCTGGCTCTGCCACTTATGGGACGTGGGGCAGCTCACCCGGCTCTCCGTGCCTCAGTGTCCTCATCTGCAAAATGCAGGTGATAGTAATACTATCAAGATGGTGGTACTATCTTGTAGGATCACTATGAGGATGAATTCGGTATGTGAGTGCTCTTATCATGGTTTGTTTGAGCTGGAAAGCAGGGTTTAAAGAAAGATACATCCCTTGCCTAGAGCCAGGAGATGCCAAAGGAAGACAACCACCTTCCCCCAAAAAACCCCATGCTGGCCGGGCAAAAGCTGGGAATGGTGGTATTCTCAGGGCTGGCCAGCATCATTGAATGCTGACTGGTACCAGGCATCATTCTGAACATTTTCCATGTGTTTATTTAATCCCCTCCCCCCAGAATCATGTGATAGCCCATTGTAGGGATGAGGAATTAGAGCCCAAAGAGGTAGAGTGACTTATCTTGCCCAAGGTCAGGAAGGGTTGGAACCCAGAGTCTAGGCCTTGGTGCTGAATCACTGCACAACAACACTGCTTTTGGGCCTCGTTTCTGCACACACCTCTGCAGTCTCCTTCAGTCTTTCCCTGGGCCTGGAGCTCGGTGGGTTCCCAGTAGAAGACTGGCCACTCCCACCTCCTAACCAATGGCAAAACATCCCTAAAACTGGTCTCTGGTTCTGCATGAAGCAGGTTACACTTTCATGCCCACCATTAAAGACTATCCAGTGAGCACCGAGGGAGCTACTGAACTCTTGCTCCCAAGAAAGCTCTTTCACGGAAAGGCAATTTCTGTTCATCACAGAAGCCACATTAAATGGTCAACCATTCTGACGGGATATAAAGGGGCTATGTCGCTAATATCTGATCCAGGACATAATAATGCAGGGACACACTCTTCTCGGCAGAAGAAATACGTCCAAATTGCACCCCAAACGCATATTTTGGATGGAGATGTTGCGAGGCTGTTATCATCTTGTGCATTCATACTATATGATGTCATCTTTCCATTTAAAATGGTTTAAAAAAATGTCTGCATTGTGAAAAGAGGAGAGGCAGCAGTTTAAAGTGGTGAAGGATTTATTTATCAGAGACTGGGAAACTAGAATCAAACAGGAGGAAGCATTCTCATTAATAGAATGACAAGACATTCTGGTTTTAGCGGGAAAGGCCACAGGAAAGTAACTGACACACAGCCTAAGGAGAGATGGAGAGAAGGCCTAATTCATTATAAACTAAGTAAAAGAAATCTTTATCTTTGAGTCACAAGTTGGATGTTGCCACTTTCCCCGGGCCCAGTGGGCACAGCCTCAGTGGGATAAAGTGCAGTCTTTGCTTACGATGCCGGTGCTGCTGACCTCTTAGGTACCAAGACATTTTCCCAGGCCAGTGATGGGTCTGCAATCTCCTCCTTGCTCGGTCCCAGGTCCTTCTACCCCACCATGGGCAACCCCAGGCCGCTGGGCACGGCGTGAATAGACACTAAGCCCTCTGCTTAGGGGGCCAGCAACTCTCTTTGGCCCCAAGCCACCAACCAAGCCACACCTTTGAGCTGCGACAACATGGGCACAGACTTACGTTTCACTTAACCAATTTGTGTGGGTGAAAAGGTCGGTTTGGTTTTGTTTGGAGCAGCTTGACATGTTCCTCCTCTTCATCCCTGACCTCAGCCTCATCCCAAGTATTGAAACAGTTGTTAAACTGAACGGAAATCCTTTCTTTCTATTCTCTTGGTCCTCATTCTCCAAGACCTCCCTCTTCCAGGCTCACTGAGTAGCACTGGAGAGCCAGAAAATGTCAATAAAAGCAGATTTTGGAGACAGAGAGTCAGGGTTCAAACCTGGCCTCCCTTCTTATGGGCTGTGTGACCCAGGAGAAGTTACCTAATTTGTCTGGACCTCTGATTCCTTTTCCATAGGATGAAGATAATGACCTCCCAGGGCTGTTCTGAGACAGGCATTTGCCCAGGGATGATATGGGGGAGGGGTGGGGGGAAAGCTATTGAATTGTTATTTCACATTATTGTATTAACTTTCCCAGCATGTTCCAGCTTCCGTCCTGTTCCCCTTTCTAATCTATCCTGAACATTGCTGCCAGATCAGTCTTCCTGAAGCCTGACTAATAATAATCATCTCAAAACATAGTAACCGTTTTTATGTGAATGGTTATAAAGGCAGTTGCAAATAGAAAGCTGAGCATAGGCAGGAGGACGGACCAAGACCCAGGAGACGTGGCCACCAGGTGGATGCTGGGGTGAACCTGTGTCCATCTCTCCACCGGAATGGAAGCTCCTTGAGGGTCAAGGATGGTATCTTGTTAGTCCTTGCATTCGTTTATTCAACCAATAATTATTTAGCACCTGGTCTAGGCCCAAGGGGTAGAACAATAAACAAAACAGACCTTTCTCACTTCTAAGCTGCTTAAAAAAATATTTGCTGAATTAGTTAACATTAATCAAAATTTAATGTCAAAGACGTGGATGCCAAATAATGATATTTTATGTTTTCAAAAGTATAGATTCCCTGTGGGGATGTACACTGATTGAACCTAAATTTTCCCATTTCTAACCCCATTTTGGCCTCAATGTTTAGGAAATATACATTCCAGCTTGTATTTGCAATACGCCTATGACATCTTGGCATCTGAATTTGCTGTTGAGAATATGCAGCATATGCTGTGAATTTCTGAAGTGGATGCCAGCACAGCTGGTTCTGATCTGAATACAAACAAATCAAACAATTTGGTTGGCACTGAAGCGTGATGACAGGTAACAATCCTTGGCAAGGGACAGGTTACAAATGGGCCAATTAAGAATCTGCACTTTCTCCTGGCACCTGAGTTCAGAAATAGACCATTCATTGAAGATGATCCTAAATTTGAAGTCTTGTGGGTGTCATTATGGTTCTTTTTTTTTAAAGATATTATTTTATCTGCTAGTGTCATGGGTTGAATTGTGGCCCTCCCCCCCAAATTCATATGTTGGATTTGCCCAGTACCTCAGAATGTGACACTATTTGGAAATAGGGTCTTTAGAGAAGTAATCAAGTTAAAGTAATATCATTTGAGTGGGCTCTAATCCAATATGACTGGTGTCCTTAGAAAAAGGGAAATTTGGACACAAAGACACATATAGAGGTAAAGAGATACAGGCAGAAGATGGCCATCTATAAGCCAAGGAGAGAGGTCTGGAATAGATCCTTCTTTCATGGCCCACAGAGGGAAATAACCCTGACCACTTGATTTTGGACTTCTGTCCTCTAGAACTAGGAGACAATAAATGTCGATGTCTAAACCCCCAGTCTGTGGTACCTTGTTAGAACAGCCCTAGGAAATGGATACAGTTTGGATTAGGTAATGATGCTCTTTGCTGAAGCTAAATCTTAATTTATAACCCGACCCATTTTTTTCCACTTAGGCAAACAGTCCAGTGAGACCTACAACTTCAATTTGTTCAGCGGAAGGGATTTCTTGTCTATACAAGTTCAGTTTCAAAATAGCTACAGCCCAAAAGATAACTTTGTAAGAGCAAAATCATCAGCAGTATCTCACCTGGATTTGCAAGGCGGCTACTTGTGGGTCCAAGAATCTGATAAGGATCTATAGCAAAAAGAAAAGAAGTCAGATCCCAAAGACATAGTTGTGAGCAGGTAGGATGTAGCTCCAGCAATAATGCTGACCCGCTGGTGTTTCCAGATTTCAGAGTTGAAAATGTCCCCCACGCCAAAGTCCCCCAGCACCACGTCCTGTATTAGAAAAGAGGTCACATGGATCTGAGTGATGCTTCTTAGTAAAGGTCTCCTAGCTGGTAGCCGAGCTCAGATTTGGCCCAGGGTTCCCAACACCTAGCCCAGCGCCCTCTCCATCCCAGGATTTAAACAGGGCGGATGTATTCTGCCCAGGGCCGCGTGGGCCGTGCGGCTCAGCACACCGGCAGCAGCACCCGTCCACGGTGTTTCCGCACTGGACTTGGCACACACGCTGATGTTGCTGTATGCGACCTGGAAGGCGAAAATCAAGGAATTGCTAGGCCGCAAAGAAGCTGCCTGTGTGCACGCAGCATGTTTTTTCCATATTTATTGCATGGGTTTTGGAAATGTTTTAGCAAAATCTCAAGTCATTCCCAGTTGAGTAGACTGATAATTTAGTCCCTGTTGTACATATGGAGCAGTCCTAAAGAAGACAAAGGAACATGAGTTTAACTTAGAAAGTGACACATTTTAGAAAGATGCTGCTAAACCTGTTTCTTCTTTTATGGCCACCAAGATGCTCTGTGAAACATACCTAGCTGAGGACGCTGGTCTTCAGTTTTGGGCACTGTGGAAGGAGATGGCTGAGCAGCTGAAGATCCGAAAAACAAAGAGACAATTAGTTATAACTTGTATTTGGCTACTAGACTTTGCTGCTGTTGTATCATCATTCCATCATTTACCTTAGTTATTAACATAATAGCCTTACTCTTATAATAAGAAACATGGTAAGAAAAAAATTTCCTTTCTAATGAAACCAAATGTAAATGTGGTAGCAAAACGAGGGCACTTTAACTTATTTTAAACATTTATTTTTACCCCACTTTTTGCAAAACTAAAAAAAAAATTGAGATGGTTTACAAAACAGATTAAAATGAATCAACTCTAAAATAAAAAGATAAAGGGAAACCACCAGGAAAATATAAAGTACGGAATACTTTAAACATGGCCAAGATTAGGAAATCACCCAGTATTTAATCTGTACTCAAGCATCCTATGAGACATGCATTTGTCCAGAAATGCATTACATCATTCATTACATCATTCATTTCTTTTTGTTATAGAGATATATTACATCATTCATTTCTTTTTGTTATAGATATAGGTATAATGCCAATAGAGAAAGAATCATTGCATTTAAAGATCAGTTGTGCTTTGTTGCCAAAGGGACAAATGTATGTTGAAAAAGCATAGTTTGGCTACAGAAATTATCATTTACTGCATCAAGAGTTATCCACTGCCTTGTGATGTGAGGATTCAAGGCAGTGGGAACCAACACTGTACCTTTCGACTGGGGGGTGGGGTGGCCGTGACTGGTCCAGGCTGATCTCCTGGGTGGTTCGTAAGGTAAATCTGTAAAGATAAATAAATTGACTAAAAGATCAATAACATAACTTGATAACAGCTATTTTGTGTGCTTTTTTTTTGTTTTGTGTTTATTAGAATAAATATTGTGCAAGAAAACCCAGTTATCCAAAGTAATATTCAACCTGGATTCCACGAGATTTGGGTTTTATCTACAAATGATAACTTTGCATCTTTTACTAATCTAACAGTTTCACCCATTAATCTGAAAACTCCCATGGACATATTCTCTAGGAGCTGGCTGACTCTTCTAAGGTAATTTCCTGCAATCGTAGGTCAAGACCATATCAAAAGTTTCTTACAATCTAATTTGTCCTGCTTCCAGCTGGAATTGACATAAGTCCATCACCCCTTTATCATCTTCATGACCCGTCTGAAACACAGCCTACAACATTGATGAATCAACCGATTCCTACTTGAGGTCTGACACTAAATCCACCAAATGACATTCACATTCCTTCCTTTTCTTCTTCCTTGGAAACGAGCACTGCCTTCTCTTATTTGCCAGCTGCCTCTCTCAGCCACCCCTCATTTTCCCTCATTCACTTATATTAAATCAGTCTTAAGGGTCGGTCTAGTTATTTTTCTTTTTTTTTTTTTAATTAATTTTTATTGGAGTATGGTTGCTTTACAATGTTGTGTTAGCCTCCACTGCACAACAGGATCATCCATACACATACAGATATCCCCTCCCTTTTGGACTTCCCTCCCATTTAGGTGGGTCTAGTTATTTTTCTACGCAAATGTCTACTCTTTCTCCTTCTCTAAATGAATTTAGAATTTCTCTAAAATGAATTGTAAGACTGAAATAGTACTGCCCCTGCAATACATCAGCTGAAGTATATGCCAATGATTTCTTTTTGTATTTATAATGTATTGCTACTTGTCCCATAAAACTTAATCACACTTTGCATATGCAAATTTAATAATTATACTTCTGCATCCTCAGTGCAAGTTCTATTAATGACTATGACTCTAAGTCATTTCAAGTTTCCTTTAAAAATACATTCCAGAAATGTTATTATGCATGTTCTTACAAACTGTGCCTACATAAAGCTGGGGAGTGGGGTGGCCAGCTACACGCAATTTTATTACAGAACGATTTCAAAACTACGACTTCTTGGATTGACGGGTCTCGGTCCAATGCCATGTGTCATTCTGGGCCAGCTGAAAGCCATAGCCAGGTACTTCAGCAGGTGTTCTGCTGCCAGTCACCTGGAGATGACTATAAAATCTCACTTGGAGAGATTTTAAACTTTGTTTAAAATTGGCAGTTTGGTGGGTCAATCTTGAAAAAGCTTGTTGACTGTGTTGCAGAAGACATGTCTCTTCCTAGTTTCATATCCCAGAGAGAACAGCAATGAAATGCAACGTGAAATCCAACGCAGAATTGCCTTAATTTATTTGGTCTGTTTGGCTACAAGCATCTCGACTAGTGTGGTCTGTGAAATCCTACCCTCCAGAGCTTTGGTTGAGTTCGATAATTTTTCTTTTGAAACTCTTCTATTGCTCACCACTCCCTCTCCACTGGCATTTCTGTATTTTTGGACTGTAAGCATTTCCCACCCAGTTCCTCAGATTCTCACTTTTCTGGTGTTGAGGTTACACATGGGAATTAAATCTGCAGTCGCTATCAATTTACAACTAACTTTCAACTTAAGTCGCTGGGAGCACTTGCACATAGATTCTCATCTAGTTGCATTTTGTCTAGAAAATGGTTAGGCAGAGTTTCAATTTGAGAATTGTTTCAGAAAGAAAAATCTACTAGCAGGGCAACTGTAACAGCATCTCCCCTACTTTAGGAGCAGACAGCCGTATCAATGTGGGGCTTCTGTCTACCAAGTGAAAAAGCAAGAGAATCCAGAAATATGTTCTAGGTCCTTGCTTCTCCGCAGACCAGCAATATTGGCAATGTCTGGGAGCTCATTAGAAATGCAGAACCTCACTCTAGATCTACTGAATCAGAATCTGCATTTTACCAGATTCTGGTAAACAAAAAAAAAAATAGAGCTACCATATGATCTTGCAATCACACTCCTGGGCATATATCTGAAGAAAACCATAATTAGAAAAGATACAGGCACCCCCACTGTTCATTGCAGCACTGTTTACAATAGCCAAGACATGGAAGCAACCTAAATGTCCATCAACAGAGGAATGGATAAAGAAGATGTGGTACATGTACACATGGAATATTACTCAGACATAAAAAAGAATGAAATAATGCCATTTGCAGCAACATGTCTGGACCTAGAGATGATCATACTAAGTGAAGTAAGCCAGACAGAGAAAGACAAATATCATGATATCGCTTATATGTGGGATCTAAAAAATATGATACAAATGAGCTTATATACAAAACAGAAAACAACAAAAAAAATGATACAAATGAGCTTATATATAAAACAGACACAGAAAACAAACTTATGGTTACTAAAGGGGGGGAGGGATAAATCAGGAGTTTGGGATTAACATATACTCACTACTATAAATAAAATAGATAACCAACAAGGACCTACTGTATAGCACGGGGAACTATAGTCAATATTTTGTAATAACCTATAAGAGAAAAGAATCTGAAAAAGAAAAAATATATATACATATATATATATATATATATACACAGTTTTATATGTATATATAAAACTGAATCATTTTGCTGTACATCTGAAACTAACATGATATTGTAAATCAACTATACTTCAATTAAAAAAAAGAATCTCGGGGCTTCCCTGGTGGTGCAGTGGTTGAGAATCTGCCTGCCAATGCAGGGGACACGAGTTCGAGCCCTGGTCTGGGAGGATCCCACATGCCACGGAGCAACTAGGCCCGTGAGCCACAGCTACTGAGCCTGCACGTCTGGAACCTGTGCTCCGCAACAAGAGAGGCCACGATAATGATACGCCCGCGCACCGCGATGAAGAGTGGCCCCCGCTTGCCGCAACTAGAGAAAGCCCTCGCACAGAAACGAAGACCCAACACGGCCATAAATAAATAAATTAATTAATTAATTAAAAAAAAAAAAAGAATCTGTATTTTAACAAGGTCCCATTTGACTTGGGTGTACACTGAAGTTTGAGAAAGCCTGTTCTAGACAATTTCCATTATTCTTTTCTAAAAATATGTGTTCCTACAGATAAGGATTTCAGAAATGCTGTCTGAGTGTGTTAATACAAATAAATGTGTGGAAAGAGTTCTAGATTGAATGCTTTTACCTGAAATATGAGAAATGGAATTAATAGCAAGTGTCAGTAGTTAGTCTGTTACTACTTTAAACATAAAGACATTGCCCATGAAATGTGACTGGAAGAAATCAAACACCAAACTACTAACAGGAAAATATTTTGAAACTCTTAATTCATAAAGTCCTTCTCAGAGTGTGTAACCTCATCAAAATGTTGAGTATTGTGTGTCTCATCTTCCCTTGAAAATCAGTCAGGACCTAAACAACTCCAAGTCTGATTTTTTGCCAAGAACTGGAGATGTTTATATGAACAATGATTAATGTGTTCATGAACATATTGCCATGGAAGATAAGTGGGCTTTTGTTTTTGTTCATGGAATTCTGCTCCAGTGTTCTCTTATCAGCTACCGATCACATGCCATGGGCACCAAGCCCCCCCCCCCCCCGCTCCTGTGGGATGTGACATTGGGGAATGTTGAACTAAGGCTTGCTGAGATGGGTGACAATCATCTCAGTGACCCTGTCAGCAGCTACAACACCTCAAAGCAGAGCCAGCTTTGAGCAGTTCTGCTTTTTGGCTCCTTGAAAAATTATTACTCTGTGTACATTTGCTATTTGCCCCTTATGGAGAGTAGATCATAAGACTTCTAGTAAGAACACAGTTTACATTTCATTTTTGGTGGTCATTTCAATCCACTCTCCATTTCTCTTCAACTTTAATCTTCAAGGTCATTAACTCATACACTTGGCAGAAGGTCCTGTGTCAGGGAAGGCTGCTTTCTGGCATGGGTTCTGCTATTTTTTTTCTGTAACAGACTGTGTTTTAAAACTGAACTTTATAAAAGTCATTTCACAGGCAGCTGAGGGTTACCAAAGAAGTACGCTATATGCCATGATCTAGACCAAAGACCATGAAAACTACAAATAGGGAGTTTGACTGGTGTTGGCTCCCTCCACCCCAGCACCTTCGTTTATTTTCTGGGAGTCAAGATCAGTTCCTGATTCTGAATGAGACTCCTTCCCCCAACCACTCCCTTCCCTAGACATCAATGATGTAAGCAAGCATCCTTGCTGCCCTTCCTGCAGGATTACGTTCACCAAATTTTACACTCTCCTTTCATCAAGATTACTGAAGAACAGCCCACTAGCCGTCTTGACATCCACCCACCACTTTATTTGTTTGAAGGACCAGAACTTGGATCATGGGAGAGCTTATCCTCATTTTGGGGATCCATGCCACATTTTCAAAGTAACTCTAGAGGTCCCTGGTCGCACTGGATGTGAAAGGTTGAATTTTGCCAGCTCTCAATGAACTTCGATGCTAATGGCAAAGACAAAGACCGAGAGCTATTGACCTAAACCAATCTATAAACCCCTATTTAATGCAAGCAATTTTCAGGGTCAAGCCTACTAACATGATTAAATCACTCTCCCTTGTTTTCCTCCAGCTCTCCCTACAGTCTTCTAAACTCCTCTGTCAAAGACATGGAGATCTGGGGGCCTTTTGCCTTCCCTTTTCAACTAGGGGTACAGATGTACAGATCTGTGGTTAGAGTACAGTTAGGGCAAAGCCAAGAATGCATTTTCAGCCACTTGCTGTGATAGAGGCTTTACTTAACTGAGGAGACAGTGCATCGGCTGTGTCATCTTGCTATGACTGGAGATGCTGAATGGCACTGAGCTGCAAACTCCAAAGGAGGAATCATTTCAGATTCCGAGAAACCCTTGAGGAGCACCAGCTGAAAAGGGAAAGTCAAGGCTGCACTTGCAGACCCAAGTCTCCAGTCTCCTTCGATAAAATCCTAGATGCGTATCATGGTGCGTGGATTACCACGGTGATGGAGGAGGAGAAGGCGGGGTTACAGATCGTCCTGGGCACACACCAGAGCTTTCACATACACTTCTCCTAGGATGCCAGGCACGGTTCACATCATGAGGTCAAAAACCAGCTTGCACGTTTCTCTGAGCCAGACCTGTCTCTGTTTATGCCACTTGAGGCCTCAAGGGGCCATGGCCATGTGTTCATGGTCAAAAAGCATGTGTTCAGCAAAGAAGGAGGGTGTTTACAGGGGAGATGGGGAAAGGGCTTCTGGTCATAATAACTGACTACCCAAGAAACACATGCGACACCATGAAATTCGATCATAAAAAAAGAACGTAAACGGATCTGCCTATGTGCTAGCACTTTCTAAGAGGAGAGGAGAGACTCATCTAAATGCTAATTCAACAAAGGGATCATGAAAGAGGGTGCATTTTGAATCAGGAAAATTTGGATAAAATTAATAGGAACAAGCATAGAGGGGATGAGGCATGAACAAAAGAGTATATTGTCCATCATGTGTTATCCTGTAAGGTCACTGAACAGTCCCAGACAATTGGTGGGGGGGCGAAACTGAAACGACAGGGCCGGCAGTAAGGGGACTCTGGAATAAATGATCTTTTTGGGAAGCTGGGCCATGACAAGAAGAAAAGGTAGACGGGGGTGGTTACTTGAGGAGGAAGGAAAGGAAGGAAGTGGGGAGGGAACACTGGGAAGCTGGACTCAGCAGGATGACACAGGTGGGAGGAAGGAGTCCTCTGTCTCCGTGGACGTGGGATTAGAGAAGTGGGTGGACACCAAGAGTGTCCATCAGCAAACCAAGAGTGCAGGGGAACGGGAACTTGGGTCTCTGTCCCCAAGGACCCAAGGACCTCTCCCAAGGAAAGTCAGCAACCAGCTCTTCTGAAAGCAGTCAGATACCCACCAACCAAAGGGACACGGTCAGATTCCCAGTGACCCCTTCCCCCCGTGATCTGCAACACCCATCCCCCCTGACCCATCACAAACTTCTCCAACTGCACCGTTATAAGCTTTCACACTCACAAGACCATTCCTGCAAGGTTGATCACTGGTCCACGCAAGGTATACAAACAAGTCTATTCTCCAAGTTTGAATCCCTCAGTCTGGCTGACAGCAAACCGTTCTCTGGCTCATTCACTCTGATGTTCAATTCTTTGTAGCTCAGACACTAATATTTGTATCCTCTTTCAGAATCACAGCAGCAATCATCAAAACACATATTTTAGTACAAATCAAGTCTCTTCCAAGTCACACTCGAATGACAGACCCAAGAAAAGAGCATTATCAGGGGTTTGCTAGGTGAATTAGCATTTGCCACCCTTGTCTCCCCCTGGGCTGAAGCACAGAGCGGTGTCCCAGCCAGAGTCCTCCAGGCCACTCTCCTCTCTGACACCTGGACGCGCCGTATCTTCCAAATCCACCATATCCTCAAATAGGGAGGAAAGGAGCTCCAGGACCCATTGTTCCGTCTATGAAGCAACAGGCAGCCGGCCGGCTGCTCCGACCATCATGTTGAACGAACTCATGCGGCCACACAGCCCTGACACCAGCTCACAATCCCTGGCTTTTGCAACTAGAGGCATCCATGAAATTGCTTCAAACAAACAAACAAATAAGCAACCCATGGCCAAATGTTTCACAGATAGCTTTGACTTCTGTGAGTATGTATGGAAACTTCTTTAAAACACTCACAAAACCATTGTGATTTTCCTACACTTCCCATGTCCTCCCAAGGGACCATTTACTGGCGGTAAACTCAGGAATGTCTAGAGCTAGTGTGACACATGCACTTTCATTGTCCTTTCTCAGTACCCACGGCGGGTTCCTTTAGGGTCAATCTAGTTCACTCCAGACCCTGGGTCTTGTCCACGATCAAATGGCCTGTGTCAGAGGTAACTAAGCACTATCGCCAAGACTTTCCACTATGCTTCCCAGGAGGAACGGTGGCAGACTTTATGAGGTTAGAGGATAGAAAATCGCCAGCCTGAAGTCGCAGTACCAGGGCTGTGTCGGGGTGAGAAAAGCTCCGAGAAGCATCTTCACCCGGGCTATTTAGCTCACTGGCCCCCCTGTCTTTTTCACTGGGAAGAAACAGCAGCGCCAAGCTTAGTGCCTGGGACCAGTTCAAACTAGGACTTGGGCAGCCTGGACACGTGACAGACGTCCAAGAGCAACAGCTTGGGTCTAAGAAGATGTCAGTTCTAGATCCACGTGTGAATAGCGAAAAACCATCCCACAGCCCTAATCACGATTCCTCAGCTGTGAGGCTGGCATGTGTCATCCAGTTCATGGGGTTGCACATCCCAGCGAGGGGACAGATGTTTGAGCCATGCTTGCCCAATGTCACCCCCTCCTTCTCCACCTGGCAACACCTAATCCTCCTCTGGCATATGGTCCTTCCTCTGCAACGCTTCCTTCCCCCTTTCACGGAGGGATGAATTCCTTTCCCCTCCTGTTCCCACAGCCTCTGTCGTTAGAGGTGTTGCCTCTACTATAAAATCAGTGCTTTAGGTTAAACATCCATATCTGTCTCTCCGGCTCTAGGTACCTAGCCCGTAAGGTTAAATGTGTATGTGTGTGATGTTTCTGGCTCTAGGTGGCTTTACATCTAGAAACATCTAGAGCTTTAGGTTGTGTGCCTGTGGGCTTGTTCTCTGCTGCACCCCCGTGGCTGGCACTCAGGAGGCTCCATGGATAACTGTGGAATGAACAGCCCAGCTTTCTGAAGACAGGAAGCTTTCTAAAGTCTGGTTCATCCTTAGATTCCCAGAATCTAACATCGTGCTTGGCACTAACAGACACTTGATAAATAGTGATTCTTTTCGTGAATGACGCGTAAATTAATAACCTAATCAAGTCATCGGGAAAGACACAAAGTAAGACTCAGGTGTAAATATGATTGATTACATGCTTCTGCTCTGAAAGACTGGCTCTCGTGACAGCTGGGAACCAGTCACTAGTGTTAGGGGGCTGCCTCCTGCTCTGTGCTGTGCCTTGAGGACGGATAGATTACACTTATGTCCTTCTGTAAACTCGAAACCAGATGGATTCCTTATCGCCAGGCATCCAGGATGCCTTCTTGGCCCATCTGTCTTTGAGAGCAGCTAGTGAAGGGGCTGACCTGCTTATAATCCCACAGTTCAGGGACTGTTCGCGTGAGCTCTGAATGGAACGGTCTGATTCTAGGCGCCAGATCCACAGAGGCAGAATAAGACTGTTTAGAGGTCCGATCCAAGATCAGCTGTCTTTGTGTCTCGTGACGTAGGTCACGGATCTCACAGGACATCCTGGGATGTCTCTCAATAAAGAGATTACACAGGGGTGTTTTCGTACCTGGCCTAGTTGTAATTCTTTGCGTAGCTTCAGGATATACTGAAGTATTTGGGAAAATAAAAGCTGCACCCCCTGCAGACAAAAGGAAAGACAAAACATGTGAAGGTCTTTTGCTGTGGTCGTTGATCTGATCTCAGCAACAGCGCCTCATCTACTTTGCCCCGTGACAACCAAGGGAGGTGGCCTACTAGAACCTGCCACGCCAGACTTCGGGAGAAGGGACTAGCACACGGGTCAGAAACAGATGCTGAAGATGGAAGAGATGTGACTCTCTCTGTGCCCCACTTGGCACAAGGCGTCTTGTGTTTTGATTTTACAGCTTCCTCCTGAAGCCCATCTGTGGGTCTGCCCATCCCCCTGCAAGCTCATTTTACTAAAACAATTCTATGGTGGATGTTTTAATTTTCAAATTGTATAAAACCCATAAAACACTTAACAGAGCCCTTGGAAAGTAGTACCAAAGAATGATAAATATTTTGCCAAAGAATCTATGGATCTTTTTAAAAATTAATCCGTATCTCTGTTCAGATGCACATTTTCCCTTTCTCTCTCTCCATCAATTCTCAAATTGTTAGTGGAAATGATTCTCTTTTCACAGGTCAGTCCGTTTGGAATTTGTTGTCCTGCTTTTCGATTGCTTCTATGTTTAATAGGAAAAATAATGAAGTCAGAGCTTTCCTGACACTTCCATCCTCTGCTAAAAATTTTTTAAATGACTAAGAAATTATCAGAAAGTGTGTGTATCTCCAAGGCATTTCCTAAGGGAGGGGAATTACTTTGTCTAAGGTGCTTGCTATTTCTGGCCACAAGGTCATTAATAGGCTGATTGTGTAACCTACATTGAAAAAGTGTATTATTGACTCAAAGCAATTTTTTTTTAAATTTCAGATTAAAAGCACAACATTCTGGCTATTGGAGATCAACTAGCAATCCCTCTGTAATACTCAAGCCTGGACTCACTCACATCATACATTTAAAAATAACATGGCAAGTATTTGGAAAATGGCTGTATTCCTATGTGAGGGCTGATCATGAATTGGCTGGCTTGCCTATGAGGGGTTACTGAAGTCTTTCCAACACTAGATGGTTTTCTCCCTAGCCTGGTGGTGGCAGACGGTCCCTGCAGGCTGATAACAGTGGGGTGAGCAGCCTGCGGCCATGCTTCTGTAAGTGTCTCCATCACCAGGGAGGAAATGGGTGTGACCAGGACCACATTCATCCACAGAAAGCCCAGCCTCTACTCTCAGCCTTTACTAGGAGGGGAGGGAGGAGGGTTAGCCAGGAAGAAGCATCACGTTAAACTCTATCAGGCTCAGGCAAAAAAACCCAAAATAGATAAATAAACAAAATGTAGAATCAATGGTTAGACATAGAATAGCAGGTATTTAGTTAGTCACTAATTTCAAATCTTCCGAAGTCATAACACAGTTTCCCTCACAACAAAAGCTCCCCAAAAGTAACCGACATTCCCTCCTACTGCCTTTTGCAAATGTACAAAGACTGTGCAAGAAGATTCAAGTCAAGTTGAATGGCCTAAAACTTTAGCAAAAAGGGGAAAGCAAAACTCCTGCTTGTCCTAGTAAACATTCCTTTAAGAATAAAAATTTTAAAAGGAAAAGAAGAAAAAAGGAGCATGCTAAGGGCCCCTTTATATGGAACATGCTTTTAGTTTCTACAGTTAGCACAGAGCATATTTGAGGACTAACAGCAGCAGACTGTAATCCAGCAAATGTGAGCTAAGGCTGTGGCTGAAGGCTAATTCTGCACATCTCCTGGTTGAAAGAAATCCTTTGACTGGCAAGGGAAGCGGGGGAGTGTTCAGAGACCAAAGAGTGCCTCCTGCCTTGAGGCTGTGGTACCGCCAACACACAGCCTCAACCTACCAAGGACCCCTCAACCATCCACCTCTGACTTCTGCCTTCCTGATGCACTGACTGTCCCACATTCTACCTGTAAAGCATGCAACCTGTAAACAGAGCCCTACACTTGTCCTGGGGGGAAGGGGCAGGGCCAGCATTACCTGTGTTTCTAGCATGCATTAACCGTGGAGAGTTTTGTAAGGCTTTATCAACATCATCTGAAGTCAAATGTGGAAGAGGTGCTACAAAACAAAACAAAAAGCAACATCCAAATGAAAAAAGAGAGAGAGAATTACCTTCCTTGAAAAAAAAAAAAAGAAGAAGAAAAAGAAGGAAAACATCCACCCCACTCCCCACCCTATTATCATGGGCTGCTTGGAAATCTCTCCATGGCCCTGCTACTGGTTAGCATGTTAAAACCTAGATGGGGATCCATATTGAATTCAGGGAAGAAGTGGTTGGGATGCCAAGCAAAGCATTTACACCAAAGAGTTCACACCACCCACTGTTGCACTATCTCTACTATCTCCTTCTGATCATGCTTGACATTGGAAATATTAAAGCATGCAGCAGACTCTGTGGATTCATGCCTCTCATTGCCAAGACGCCATTCCCATTGTGACAGGCTAAGCCACATCTCAAGATACCAAGTGAAAATGTTCCTCATTTTGTGTTCCAGTGGGATACGAAGGGGAGCTTGGTTTGGCTTTAGGGAAGATAAACTCCACAATTCCCATCAAGTAGGAGCCTTTCCATAATGTTTCTATTTCTATTTGGGCATCATAGAGATGAAATAATGTGTGACCAGATAAAGCTCTGTTTCCCTTTGGCATATGATCTTCTTGGCTGGGGGACCCTGGAGGAGGCAGCTGAATGGTAGTTGACTTTGCCACTTCTCGTAAAAGCACTGACTACTTCTCATTACGCAATCACCTAAGTCATCACTTATAAGCATTCTCTCAGATCCTAATGGGAATTGGGTTAGGGCAGCAAGATGCTGTCGGCAACTGGGCTGAACCCTCGCATCTTATGTTAACAAGGACCTCTTTGCTCTCTGTGGGAGCAGGGACTGCCTTACTCTCTCTGAGGTAGTGGAGATGCGACAGAAGGATGTCAGCGTTGTAGCTCGGGGTGAGCCTCTGAAAGTCGTCTTTGGTCATCTTGCACAGCTCCTTCCCGTCAATATTCTGGAACAATAAGATGTCGACGTCCGGAAGGCCATATTCTTTCACTGCCCACTCCAGCCACTGCCGGACATGGTCCGTACTCCATAGCATAGGATCTGAAAGGGGATGGAAGCGTATTTGGTCAACTCCGGAAGACAAATTTCTGGGGTAGAGCCATATCCCAGGTGGGATCTCCCACCAGCCATAGCTTTCCAGAGCATCCCCTCCCACTCTTCCAGAAGCACAGCCTCAAGCCAGGCTCAGGGACCAGTCCAAGGAGACTGTCTGGGGAAGACCAACTGACTCACAGTCAGAGATCATTGTCTTTAAAGTGAATTGTTCTGGAAGTTTAGGATTATTCACACCACCTGCCCTTTTGTTGCTCAGATAATCTAAAGTTTCCTGTAGGGATGGGATTTTCTTTTTATTAGTTTCTTTTAATTTTTATTTATTCATTTATTCATATAAAAATATGTGTGTGTGTGTATATATATATGAATCACTTTGCTGTATACCTGAAACTAACACAACATTGTAAATCAACTATACTTCAATTTTAAAAAGAATGGGATAAAATGGATAAGAATAAATGAAAACTTTCTTTCCTCAGAAAACTACTGGTATCTTTATATGAAATAAGAGCAACACATATCAGGAAGATGTTAATTACAGATTACCAAAAAAAAAAAAACCCATACAGTATTTGTATGAAATACTGAAAAATACTGACCACAGAATTGGAGATGATGTGTAGGTCAACCAGAACCCTAGCACTTCCCAGGAGCTAGTGTTTCTAAGAGAGAGCCGTCAGTTACATGCTTTTCCAGCAGAGAACTTGGTTTTGCAACTAACTCACACCTGCAGGAGGCAAGCTGGCTGGGGGGCTCTCACATTCCACAGCTGGGGCACAAACACCCCACAGGATGCAGGCGGTGTCATCACGCTTTGCTGCCACGTATGGGAGGGGACCCCTGTATGACCAGGAGAGCAGGTCTCTGGGGAAAAGGAGCAGGTGATCCCCAACGGAAACACAAGTTGGGACTACCCCACACAAACAGCCTGGGTGGAGGGGTACCCAGGGCGCCTCGCCAGCAGACGGGGCTCCTCCCTGGGGTCCCTGAGCACAGAGACACCTGGGCAAAGGAGCAGGAGCCCAGAGTCCTGATCCCAGGGTCTCTCAATGCTGCAGCCTCCAGAGGCTGCTTCTCCTTTCTGTGTCTGTTTCCCATGTGAAATGAAAGCCTTGGTCTGGGTCCTCTGGACAGGCTCATAGAAGGCAGGCGTGCCACGATACTCAGATCATCGTGAGTGAAAATATCTGCTGTGGGAATACATCACCCTTTTGAATTGCTTTCTAGCTAATAGTTTTAGAAGCTTGTTTGGTCTTACTAATGTTTCAGGCTGCTCAAGAATGGGCATGCGATGTGCTGTTGGGATACATTTTCGGTTTCCAGGGTCAGTAGCAGTAACAGTGAGAAACAGCCAGCCAGCCACGGTCACCAGAATTCTCCTCCCTTTCTCCCTCCCTCCCATCCTTCCTTCTTTCCTTTCTTTTTCTTTCTCACTCTCTTTCTGCCTCCCCCTCCCTCCCTTCTTTTGTTCATTCCCTACTTTTTCATATCTTTTTTAATAGAAAGAAATTCTTTCAACTCCAATACAATGCATCCCTAACCTATTCCCCTCCTGGACACTCCAGGAGGACCCACTATCCTGAAATGATACACGCATCATCCCTATACACATCTGAATACTTTTACCATATCCCCTGTATATATATTGTTGTGTGCCTTTAAGTTAACATAAATGGTATCTGATTTGCTTTTGGCGTTCGGCACTGTATTTTCAAGATGTGTCCAAGTCAATCCATGGAGGTATATTTCATCATTTAAGCCTCTCTCGGATATCCCCACCCCCCCCACAAATATACCCAACTTACTTATCAATGAAGACCCCTGTGTCTCCCTCCCCACCCACATGTGAAGCAATCTGCATTGGTCCACAGCCTGGGTTCCACATTAGAATCATGGGGAGATAAAAAACTACTGATGTCTGGTCTCACCCGCGAAGATTCTGAGTTAATTCTGCTGGAGGGCAGCCCGAGCACCAGGGTTGTTAAAAGCTGTCCAGGTAATTCTAAAGTGGTTCAGACCATCTACCCTGGGGCTTCACTACTCAGAGTGTGGTCATGGGATCTAATTAGAAATGCAGAATCCCAGGTGCTGCCACAGGCCTACTGAATCAGAGTCTATATTTTCATAGGATTCTCAGCTGATCTGTGTGCACGTTAAGCCTGAGAAAGTGCTGGCCTAGGTGAGTACCTAGATGTAGAATCGCTGGTCATAGGCCCCATGTGTAGAAGCTATAAACTAAGAACTCTGGTTCTGCTACAAAGCACACAACATCTACAAAAGCTCAAATGGCAGTGTTGACAGAAAGCTGTGCATATTCCTTTGTAATCCAAACACATGGAAACATTTTGTTAGCCTGTGAAAACCGAATGTGTATTGGGAATGTTAACTCTGTCCAAGTCACTGAAGTTCAGATGGCTCTTTGCCATTGGGTCAGCATTCTGCTTTCAGGGATAAAATGTTCTAAACTCCAGAATGTTTCCATAGAAAGTCCTTTTTTTCCTTTTTCTCATGGTATGTCATGACTCCTCATTATTCAGGAACAGATCATATATTGGTCTTAGGATGCCCTGAATTCAAGTCCTCTTTCCTTGGTTCTCTGCAGAGGACAGTTAAACGGCCCTCTTGGAGAGAAGACCCTCCCTTCCACAGGGGTCCCCAAGCCATTTCCTATAAATTCCACCACTAGGTATTAGCCAAACTCTTCTTTCTGTTTTGTTTTGCCTTTAACAACCTGGAAGGACTATATTTTGGTGTAACTACTTCCTAGAAATCAGTTCATTCTAGGAAGGCATTTTCTTCTCTTAATGGTGGAAACAGATATTCTAAAAATGATACATAAACATCTTCCTGAAAGTTCCTGGGTTCATGTAAAAACGGTCAAATGACATCTTAGGAAGATAGCCCAAAAAGAAGTGCAGTCTCTCCAGTATCCCTTGGTGTGCCTGTTAATTGGTTTCCCTCGCTAAGCCCAAGGTTGTAATGGCTTATTCAATTTTCCTTTAAGGGAATCACATGCAAGACCCCAGAGACCAATTCCTCCTTGACCTGCCCTGTTATAATTCTTAAATTCTCACTTTGGATTGGTCAAATGGCCATTCTCTTGTACTGCTGGCCTGAGCGTAAATTGCTACAACCTTTCCAATGAACAATTTGGCAATACATTTCAAATGCCTTTTAAAAAACTGTGTGTATAGTCTCTAAACTAAAAATTCCACTTCTAGAAATTTATCCTTAGGAAATCAGAGAGGAAGTGCGCACTGATTTATTTTCAAGGATGTTCTTTGTAGTGTTGTTTATAATAGCAAAACATTGGAAACACCCTAAATGTCCCACAGAAAGAAAACTAGTTAAGTTGTTGTACATTTAGGAACAGTCCTGTGATATTTAGAAACTAAAAATTACACTGCTGAATGTAGTTATTGATATGAAAACTGTTCAAAATAGATTAAATTTAAACATTTGAAACATTATGGTAGAATAATTATATTCTGCAAAGAAATATAAACATAACCATGGAAAGAATTTTGGAGAGATATACAGTGAAATGGCAACTACTGTCTCTGAAAAAAAGGAATGGAGATTTAAAAGTTTTCTTTTCACTAAACTTTATCTTCTCTCTTTCCTACAATACACATATAATACTTGGGTTAAAAAGTTATTTATAAAAAAAAGTATTCTCTATGTTTCAAAATCAAAACAAGGTTTTATAAAGGATTATATATATATATAATATATATACATTTGTTAAAGTGTTTTTATAAAACTTTCAAGAGTATAATAGTTTAATGTTACTTTCTCATACAGTTTGTTAATGGAAATTGCTTCATTTGAAAAGAATAAAATTACACAAAGTCAGGTTACTCCTGTATCCTTTTGGAATTTGATCTCCATACCTCTGCCCTATACATTTATAAGCAAAGAATATTAAAAACAAAATACGGCCACTTGATAGAGTAAATGAGATGTTCCTTTCTAACCTGTCCCTGGGGCGTCATTACTCTGGACCTACTCTACAGGTGTAAAGAGAACAGTCTGGGGGCTTCCCTGGTGGCGCAGTGGTTGAGAATCTGCCTGCCAGTGCAGGGGACACGGGTTCGAGCCCTGGTCTGGGAGGATCCCACATGCCGCGGAGCGACTCGGCCCATGAGCCACAACTACTGAGCCTGCGCGTCTGGAGCCTGTGCTCTGCAACAAGAGAGTGAGAGGCCCGCGCACGGCGATGAAGAGTGGCCCCCCCACTTGCCACAACTAGAGAAAGCCCTCGCACAGAAACGAAGACCCAACACAGCCATAAATAAATAAAATTAAAAAAAAAAAAAAAAAGAGAACAGTCTGCAAGGGGCAAATCCAAACTCTTCAGCCTAAAGCACGTGACTCTTAGGTTTCGGGGCTCACCGTCTTCATAGGTATCATCCCCAGTCCTTCCCCAACCCCTTCATCCTACACACATCCAGCTGGCATCTCCTGAACCCACACCCCCTGCCTGCGCCCACACACCACCCACTGCTTGAGGACGCGCCCCTTCTTGCATCCTCACCCACACTCACTACCCGCTTTGGGTGTCTGTCCTCCACGCTCTTGAGGTGTAAGCACTTATCGTGAATCTCTGGGCAGGGAACTGATAACAAGACAGGAGGCCCTGTCCCTGCCCTGATGGCAGAGCCCACCCTGGGCTCCCCACAAACTCCCTGGGCCAGGCATGGATGGTGTCACTGTAGACAGTGTTGTTTAGGGTTCAGGTCAGTGTGTGGGGTCCCAGCTCACTCCTCAACTCCACAGAGCACCCAGTAGAAGCTTCCAGGTCTCCTCCATGGCCCATGAAAGGTCAGCAAAGTTTTCTTGCTTCTGGCCCACCCACCGTAACAGAAGGGAGCTCACAAGGTCCCACAAGATTCAAGAGGCCTTATCTCTTTCCTCAACTATGCATGTGAAGGAGAAAGGGGAGGGGGCAACAGGATGAGCTCCAACCAAGGGTCACCTTTGCCTCTGTTCAGGGGTGGCATCCCACACCCTCTGCCCCAGGAAGTGATGCAGCTCAGAACCTGCCACCTAACCTCACGACTGAGTCTGGATTTTTGTGGTTTTTTGGTCATTTTATTATTTTTTTAATTGGAAGTATAGTTGATTTACAGTGTTGTGTTAATTTCTGCTGTACAGCACAGTGATCCACTTATACTTAAATATACATTCTTTTTCATATTCTTTTCCATTATGGTTTATCACAGGATATTGAATACAGTTCCCTGTGCTATACAGTAGGACCTTACTGGTTATCTATTTTATATATACTAGTTTGCATCTGCTAATCCCAAACTCCCAATACGTCCTTCCCCTAGCTCCCTCCCCCTTGGCAACCACAAGTCTGTTCTCTATGTCTGTGAGTCTGTTTCTGTTTCGTAGATAAGTTCATTTGTGTCCTATTTTAGATCCCACATATAAGTGATATCATATGGTATTCGTCTTTCTCTTTTTGACTTACTTCACTTAATATGATAATCTCTAGCTGCATCCATGTTGCTGCAAATGGCATTATTTTGTTCTATTTTATGGCTGAGCAGTATTCCATTGTATATATGTACCACATTTTCTTTATCCATTCATCTGTTGATGGACATTTATAAAACAATGTGTAGACTCCAAGGACCCATAGGATAATGACTAAGCTGAATTTAACTGAGTTATTGAGCATTTACAATATACACAAGTATTTCAGGGATTCAGAATTGGCCAAGACAAAGATGCTGAGAATCTACTGAGGTAGGCAGCCATGAAGACAACCCACAAAGCAGAATGAAATCTGTGTTATCCAAGCAGGACGGGAGTACAGAGAAGTAGTAACTGATCCCAACCAGGATGAAAGGGAAAGGCTTCACCAGAAGGGTTTGGCTTGAGCCTGCATTAAGGATTTTGACAGAAGTAGGGTGATAAAAGCAGAGAAGACCTTTAGTTTAGGGGAACAGCTTGAGCCCAGCTTCACACCCACCGAGGCATGAAATATCTGATGGTTTTGAGGGACATGTGAGAAGTTTGGTGTGGCTGGAGTGGAGGGTTTAAGAGGGAGCACAGAGACATAGGAGGATGGAAATGAAAGTTGGAGACAGATCAAGGAGAGCCTTGAGGATCTTGCTAAGAAGGCTAGACTTTATGATCTAGGAATTTCAGAGTCATTGAAAATGTCTGAGGAATCAAAGAATGTCTTAAATTACATCAAGCACAGCAAAGTTGGTGATCAAATAAAAGGCTTTATTGGGAGCCAGAATACCCATATTTGGGCTCTGATTCAACCGTTCTTTAGATGTAAAAGTTAACCTCTCTAGAATTTGTTTTCTTTTTGCTGTGGGTAATTAAGTGAAATGTTAGGGGAAGAGAAAAGTAAATGAGATAACGTATGTGAAAGCACTTTGCCAACAATAACACATTACAGAGCAATAATGCATCCACGCACTCGATTTTGCATTGCAAACTCTGCTAAAATGAAATAAACAATCGATTATCACAGGGTCAGCCTCTTCCTCTAAACACAAAAGTCTGATTTATCACTTTATTTTAAGAAGTTTTCGGAGGTGCTTCTGTGAGATGAACCAAGAGCCACTGCAGATAAGTTGTTTTGTTTTCAGCCCTCCAGTCCAATTGTTTTGAAAACATCTGTGTCATCACTCCACATTTCGTGGACATCAAAATGGTAAAGCCCCATAGTACAGGGTAAAAGAAAAAGGAAGCCATCTCTCTCTCTGCAGTTTCTTATTTGTATCTTAGATTACATGGTTAATATCCAAAAGTTTTACAAATGCTATTCCAGTAAACTGGGATTAAAACAATAAATAAAAGCAAAGCAGAGTTGCACCATTTAAGGTTTGGGTGGGGAAGCAGGGGGAGGAGGGACAAGCAGTGGGTGGGATTAGGGTTGAACATTTTTTTTACATTTCCCTGAAACTGGATTCTGCCCTAGTAGAGTTCCACTGCTGCCAGGAAAATATTAAGTAGATATTTAAATTAAGCAAAAGGATATTGCATTGCTGAAGACATACTGTGCCTTCTTGAAACAAAATACCTCATGTAGGCAAACATCCTGTTTCAGAGACCCCCAACCCCACCCCAGAGGAATGAATAAAAGCAAGATTAAGCAAGAACCAAATTGGTGATAATATAAGCTCTGAGTGTCATTTTTCTTGAACAGTATCAATGTAAAATACTGGCTTCCAGAAAGAAAAATCACCCTTGGTAATGAAAAAATACCAACAAAAATAAAATGTACTTCTAAATCATATCAAAATCCTATGAGGTCTTTGTTTATAAAACCAGACCTTGGTGAGTCTGCCAGTCTGCTGTCCCACACACTCAGAAGCCTGCAAAAATAAGATTTAGCATGTTGCCTCCTCATCGGAACAGACTTTACATTTATAAAGAAGCTTAATAAAGAGAACTAGCTCACATTTGAGCTTCACTCCACAAGAACTTGAACTTTGAGCTCAAGTAAAGAGCCTTCATCAAGGTTACTTCTGAACCTTTTCATTTCCATACTATGAATGGGGCTCAGTTACTGTTTTGATAAATACTGATTTCTAATTTTACGGCACTTTGGCCAGTGAAGGAGGTATAAGATACTGATTTTTTGAATACTGGTTGTTACTCCTTTGGTGGCCAATTTCTGCAGATTGACCATGCTTAAAAAGAAGGCTTATCTTCTAATTGTTGAGTGCAGGTTTCTATGAATAACCACTAGATCAAAATTAGTAATGCATATATAATTTTCATGTCATTGATCTATCAGAGACTGAGAAAGGCAAATTTAAATCTCTCACTAAGGTGGATTTGTCTATTTCTCTGTACAGTTCTTTATGTATTTTGAGGCTATGTTATTAGGTATATACAACTTTATCATTGTTATATATTCTTCATAAATGTAAACTGTTTTTATTATGTGATAACCCTCAATTTTCTCCAGTAATGTTTTCTGCTTTCTGTTTCCATTCTTGTCAGCTTTATTTTGACTGAAATTTAACTACTATATCTTATCCCATCTATTTGCTGTCATTCCTTCTCTGTGTTAGATGTTTGTGTAAATAGTATATACATAACTAACTTTAGAATATTTTTTTAAAATCTACTTCATCACTTTCTGTCTTTAATGGCAAGTTTGGTCTACTTACATTTATTGTTACTGATATATCTGATTTCTACCACTTTATGCTTTCTATTATTGCTATGGCAGTTCTTTATTTCTCCTTTCCAAATACCTGATTGGATTGATCTATTTTTCTTTGTTCCTTTTTTGTTTCTCTACTTGTTAATCTTTAAACAAAATCTAAAGTTAATCACCAAATGTCCTTTTCCCACAGAATGGAAGGAATTTAGGAACCCTTCACACTAGTCATTCATTCTTATAAGATAATGTTGGCCAATATTTTTATTCCACCTTATTAGAGTCTGTGGCAGGAAAAAAAAGAAAGGTTAAGAGCCCAGAAGATAACTAGAGTTTTGTCAGTTTCTCCCAGCTCACTGGAGATTTTCTTCTACTGCCCTCTGTGCCCTGTTTTGTTGTTGAGAAGTCTGCTGTCCTCATAACTGTCATTATTTTCAGATAGTCTGTCTTTTTTCTTTAGTACTGGCTCTAAAGTACTTTGTCTTTGGTGTTCTTCAGTCTCACCATAATGTAATTAGAGAAGATGAATTCTTATTTATCCTTCTCTGACTGGTGTTTCCTGTACTTGGAGAATGGTTTTGTCCATCAATTTTGGGAAAGTCTTAGTCTCTTCCAATATTTCATCTCTTCCGTTCTCTTTATTTTCTCTTGCTGGAACTTCTATTAGATCTACATAAGACATTACTATGAGTCCTTCCCAACTGTTGACTTTTTTTCTCATTTTCCACTCCTTTATCACGTGCTGCACTCTGAAAACAATCTCAAGTCTCCCTTCTCTAATTCACTCTTTGATGTTTTCAAATCAACTGTTTAATCCATCTACTGAGTTTTTGGTATTTTTTGATGCTGAATTTTGAATACTGTTTTGTGTTTCTAGGAATTCTATTGTTTCTTCCTCAAGATTATCTATTCTATTCCATAATATCTTCTTCCTCTCTTTTTTGGTTCCTTCTTTTATGTATCTAGTCACTTTTATATCTATTCACTTTATATTCTCTATCATACTTCAATTATCTAATATTCTTGAGGGTTTAATCATATTGTCTGTTGTTTCTGCTGAATCTTGGTCTTGGTAGATTGTTTCTTCCTGTTTTCATAATTTTGGGTTGCAGAATCATTTTCTGTGGGTATTTGTAGGAATTCTGTAAAGCCTGGATTGAAGGCAAGCTTCTCCAGGAAGATTTTGTACTTACTTCCGCCAGGTGCCCAAGGTTATCACTAGCTCATAACTACTTTTCAATGGTTAATTTCTCAGACTCAGGATTGTTGGACCACACAGTTGTGTGCATGTGTGTATAGAGTAAGGGGAGGGATCAGGTCCAACTCCTGCTTTGTGCAAGACCAAGATCTCATTTCCTGCCCCTAATTAACCTTTAAAACCCAAATCTCTGTATTATAGACATTGGAACCCCACCCCCATTCATGCCACCTAAGACAACCAGGTGACAACATGAGAATGGGCTGCCCTGTTCTCAGTTCCCCCCCTTTTTTTTAGTCCCTAAGAAATTCACTGACTTTCTTCTCAGTTCAGCTATGCATTTAGAAGGATGTTAGATTCTATGCATAATTTCCAGCTGCTCCACATGAGATCCTTTTAAATTCAATATTTTACCAGAACCAAGAGTCTTCTCTGCATATTTTTTACCCATTTACTCTAAAACTTTTCCATTTTCAATGCAGCTGTCAACCTAGCTCACACTATGCTCCACTTCATTCATTAATTAATCAATTGTCAAAAATTAATTGTACATATGAATTGTTCAATACCTTACAGCACAAAAACTGTAAAAAAAAATGTGCCTACTTTAAACTCTCTGAGAATCAACAATTCCATTATGTATTTTATTCAAAACATACATGCCTACATTATTTTTGTTGGGCTCTGAAGATACCTTTGAAATTCTGACATGCCAAAATATTTCAGTGGATGGAGACATTCTTGACTCCTCTTGAGTGGATTATCTAGCTTGGGGATTTTGCTTTTCTTTATTTGTTCCCCCATTACCTCCCCTTAGTTATTCCATGACAACGCTGCTTATGCTTATCATGTTTTAGAAATGGAGTGACTTGTTCCATTTCCAAGTCTCTCCCTGCTTGGGTTTTCTTTCTTTGCCCCTCTTTACACGTTGGTGTCCCTGGAGTTTTGTCCTTGGTCCTCCACTCTCCTCACTTCATAGATATCCCTGGGCGTCCAGGCTCTCACGTTCCAACTACAACACGCACGCTGTATTGGTTTCCAAGGGTTGCCATTAACAGAGGACCACACACTAAGTGGCTTAAAACAACAGGAATGTGGTCCCTCATAGTTCTGGAGGCTAGAAGTCTGAAACAGAGCTGTCAGGAGGGCTATGCTCCCTCTGGGACTCTGGATAAAATTCTTTCTTTCCTCTTCCATCTTCTGGCGGTGGCCGGCAATCCTCAGTGTCCCTTAGCTTGCAGCTGCATCCTTCCAGTCTCTGCCTCCATCTTTACATGGCCTTCTCCCTGTGTCTTCACATCATCTTCCCTCCATGTATGTCTGGGTCCAAATGTCCCCTTATGATAAGGACACCAGTCGTTTTATCAGGCCCACCTTTGTGATCTCATCTTGACTTGATCAAGTCTGAAAATACTCTATTTCCAAATCAGGTCACATTCCAAGGCACCAGAAATTAGGACGTCAACATATTTTTTTGTGGGGGAACAATTCAACCCATAATACATGCTTATCCCTTGAGCCTAGGGCTTTCTCCCAAATGCCTGACCAAATATGAAGAGAAGAGCTGCAATTTTTGGAGGTATCACTATAACCCAAGCACTGTTGATGCACTTCACACATATGTCTTATTTAAGCCATACAGCACCATATGAGGTAGGCATTACTATCATCCTTATTTTAGTGCCAAAAAAACTAAGGATCAGCAAGATTAAATGACTTCCCAGAGCCAGAAAATGGCATCGTTTAGAACTCACCTGCAGTGACCCATGATAAAGAATTTTAACCCTATGCTCTACATGGGCACACTGAACTGCCTTGTGTGTATCCCGTGGGTACCTTAAGTACAGGATGAACCAAACCAGAATCATCTATCTTAATTTTTTTTTCTACATTTACTAACATCCACCCAGCCATTCTTGCCAAATCAAAGCTATTTTCAATGCGATTCTTCTCTTGGTTTTCAGGAAAAACAGAGAAATCATTATCATCATGGAAATGTAAAGGTTAAGGGCTGAGCAACAGACGATCTTGAACATCTCCTTTATCCCTTGACTTATTACTTACATCTCCTTTGAAAAGGCCATTTCAGAATCTACAACAATTTAACAAATTTATTCCATCATTCTATTACCTTGTGTTCTTCCTGGACATTTTTGATCATGTAGGATAGGAATAAGAGCTCAGACTATGGATTCAGACAGAACTGGGTTAGAATTCTGGCTCTCCACATCATTGGCTAGGACATCTTGGGCTACTATCTTATTTTCCCTAGTTTTAGTTTCTTTATCTGTAAAGTGAGAATAATAAATAGTCCCTAGACCATAGGATAGTTGTGGGATTTAAGTGAGATAATCCCTTTTTAATAAAGAACATGGCCAACTGCCTGACAACAGTGTGCACTCAACAGATGGTGACTATTGCTATTTCTGTCTTTATCATTTCAGTCACACGTATAACCCAATGGCAGTTTCCTCAATTCAGCTCATAGTTTTAAAATATAATTAGTTTTGACTTTAGGATTTAAGTTTTAGTTGGTTTGGTTGTTTAGTTGCTTGACTTAGCATAAAAAATTGTAACCAGAAGCTTATAGAAACACATTCCATAATGCAGACATAATGGGAGAGATCTTTGGAAGTGTTTAGAGGCATGACAAAGTAAAATAAAGAAATGTATAGTTTATAGGAAACAAATGTGTGGTTACCAAAGGGGAAAGGGAAAGGGGGGTACAAATTAGGGGTGTGGGATTAACAGATACAAACTTTTATGTATAAGATAGATAAGCAACAAGGATAGACTGTATAGCACAGGGAATAATACCCATTATCTTATAATAACCTATCATGGAGTATAATCTGCAAAAATACTGAATCACTGTGTTATACACCTGAAACTAACACAATATTGTAAATCAACTATACTTCGATTTAAAAAAAAAAAAAAAAGAAATGTGTAGCTTTACCAACAAGTTCTTTAAGTATAAATGAGCACAGGCCTGGGAATTGGCTCTGGTCTCACCCATCTCTGCGTGTGTCCTCGGGAAAGTTGTTTCACCTCCCTAGGGCTTGATTTTCTCATGTTTCAGAGTTTTATGATAGTTAATTGTATGTTTCCACTTGACTGGATCATGGGATGCCTAGATATTTAGTTAAACATTATTTCTGGGTGTGTCTGTGAGGCTGTTTCCAGAAGATACCAGCATTTGAATTGTGAGACTGAGTAAAGCACAGACAGGGAGATGGGGACAGAGAGAGAGAAAGATTGGTTCTGCTTCTTTGAAGAACCCTGACTAATACAAAGCTGAACGAAGATCATCAAGAATCTTGTACATCCATCTCCTATGATTCTGTTATTCCCACTAACTAAAGCTGGATTCCCATTCACTCGAATAAATGCATGTTTACTGACTTCTGCACACGGGCCACGAGCTTGCTGCTTTGTCTGGTGGTGAAGAATATGCAAAAGACATAATCACCAACTCACGATGCTCACAATCTAACAGAACAGACAGGCTTATAAATAACTAACTCTAATAAGATTAAATTGTAGTAATATGTTGGTCATCTGGGCTTGGTTGGAGAGTGTATTCTTCTATTGCTTGTTATTCATCTGCTTTCAAGCCCAGCTTGGAGATGTCATATGTAGAAAGGACCCTGTGCAGGTGATGAGAGACTTCTGCCACTCTGAAAACTCAAAATCCTGACTTTCTAAGAAACCAGATCAGCAAAGACTCACACTGGGCATATGCTCTCTGCCTGCACCGAGCTGTTCGCTAATGTAACTCACTCTGTCCGTGGAGGATGTCACAAGAAGCAGGCTGCCGCTACATGGTACTGCCACTGTGGCAGGAAGGTGGCCATGACTGTAGCCTCAGTGAAGCCCGAACATAAAGTCCAGGGATCCTGCTTTTAGGATTCTGCACCAGTAAAAACATTGCCTTCCCTGTGAAACTTTTTTGAAAACAGGCATTAATTCCCCAAATGGCTCTTTTTACGTTGGCCACCAGGAAGCTCAGAGCCATACTGGAAGCTTAGCTACAGCATCTTGGCCAAGCTTGTGGCCAAAATGGCTGCATTCCTCCTTCATGTGACCTTGGTTTTCCATTAATATTTGTAATTGCCTTAGTACTGATCTCTAATTTCTAACTGATCAGTAGCTTGGTTCACATGATTATCAGTAGTTTAGTTCACAAGGCATCTCAAATCCTTCATGGAATTAAATGTTATATCCAGTATACAGATGCATTATAGAATATAATATAAAACCAAATAAAGTGTGGCGATGAAAGAATTGGTAAGACGTTGGCAGAGAAGCAATGAAGGTGCCAGCAGATCAAGGATGGGTTCCTAGACAGGGTGGATTTCAAAGATGCCTTGAAAAGTGAGAAGGATTTGTTAGCAGAGAGAGGAAGGGCATTCCATCAGAGGGAACAGCATGGGCGAGGACACTTGTGAAAACGCAGCACAGGAGTAGAATGATGTGACTGGAGGGCAGGACAGGGTAGGGTGGAGGTTGCAAAGGGATTTAGAAATCTTGTCATCAGGGAACAAAGGAAGCTTTTCTTTACTAGTCATGTTTATAGTCATCTTGTTCCTCAGCTATTTTGAAACATTTGTCTGAATCATTCATTTGAGCTCTTAATCATACTCTCTGCTGTCACGAATTACTTAACTTCATGTGGCTGGGTCTTATCTGCTTCTCACAGGCTTTGGTCATTTCCTCTGTGACTGGTGTGAGAGTAGCAAGTACTCAGTAAATACCTCGCGCATTGAGTAGAAGTTGCCCTGCAGGGAGGGCCTGAGGAAGACACAATACAAGAAGTTCTAGCCATGTGTGTTTGGGGGCCAGGAACAGGGGGTTTTAAATCATATAAGAGCTTTTATTCTTGGTGACTAGAATATTCTAAGTGCTCAGTAAATGAATGAATGGATGGATGGATGGATGGATGGATGGATGGATGAATGAATGAATGGATGAATGAATGAATGAAGACAGGGAGCCAGTTAAAAGGTGAATGTGGCAACTTTTTGTCTCTGAGACTTCTGACTCCCATGAGCATCTGTGCTCAAAGTGGATATTTAGAAAATAAAAATGGAAGTGTTTGAAAAGCCCCATGCCTTAGCACCCATTTTAGGGAATAAAAATAAAGAAAAAGAAAAATCTTCTCAAAATGATGTAAGCTGCTGAAACCAGAGGTTCTGTTGCATTTTGGTCAGCATTTTGCAACTCTGAAGAAAAGTGGATGAAGACCGTGCCTTCCTCTTTGCCAGCTCCCTCAGTTAGCACATCGCTGAGCATATTGTCAAGGCCAAAAAAATAACAGCGACCGCCGGAGGCCACCTGGCACACAGAGGGACAACATCACTGCTGCAGAGGCTTCTTCAGACATCGCAAAACCTACGTTCTCTAGAACATATTAGTTCCACTGTACAAGGGGGACCCATTCTTTCTAAACATCGATCTGTGTTCACAGCCTTGGTGAACAAGAATTGGAAATACCACCTGGAAGTCAGATTCCCGGGTTGTCCCCGAGTTGTCTCGGCTGTTGATGGGAACACAGTAAAATGTATAAGGCTGAGTACTGCACTTGATCTGATCTGTCTGAACGGAGCTCAGCGCTGCCACCAATGAATGGAGCCGCGGGGCTTCTTCCTCAGCTCTCACACTGTGTTTCGTGCCTTAAATGGCCCTGGATTGCCCTGTGAGGGCCTTGATGCAGGACCTTTACAGAATTTATTGTGCCAACCAATGACAGCCCCCAAAACCCATCTGAAGGGAAAAGCTTTAGGACAATTCTTTCTTTTGCCAACTTCCTTTTCTAAATGATGCCTTTATTTCAAATAATGAAGGTGTAGGAAAGCAAAATTTATTTAGTGTCTTCTATCTAGCTTAGAGCACCTCAAACCTTAGAATTCATGAAAATCACACAGGAATGTGTTAACAAGGTAGAATCCTCAACCCCACACCGGGATTCATAAAATTTAGAGACGGGCGTTTTTAAATCACAAGTCTCCCAGGGAATCCTGGTGCAAGTGGTCTGATCATACTTGGGCGAAACATTCCCCAGTCAGCCTCCAAATTAAGCTGAGCCAACAAAGAGCCATTTAACTGGGTCCCATGTCTAGGGCCCCTCTTATTAAGACTGATTTCACTGAATGATACTTTGATCTACAACTGTGAACATAAGAAACAGCCCAACCCCCTGAGATGTAGACCTAGATATACAGATATTCACACCAAATAGATAGATAGATAGATAGACAGACAGGCAGGTATGATAGATAGATATAAATGATAGAGACAGATAGATAAATGATAGATAGATAGAAATGAAAGATATACAGATGATAGAAAGAATAGATGATTGATAGATGATGAAAGAGAAAGAAAGAAAGAAAGAAAGAAAAAGAAAGAAAGAAAGAAAGAAAGAAAGAAAGAAAGAAAGAAAGAGAAAGAAAGAAAGAAAGAGGGAGGAAGGAAGGAAGGGAGGAAGAGAGAGAAAGAAGGGAAGAACAGGTGTGATGTACTGTCCAACCACTACACTTTGAGGCAGAGGGGCACAATCACCAACCTTGCCAGGATGACAGGTGTAAGCCAGGGTTTCCCAGAACGTCTGGCATCTCTACTGATTATTTTTCTTGTGCCTTCCCTGTTACCCTCCTACAATAAACCAAGGAACACATTTATCTCTAGACTCAGAATTAATACCTGGGCTGTCTTTCCCACATTTGTTTTCTTTTTATTCTAGGGACACTGAGGCATGTATTGATTGAGGCATCCCTTTCACACAGCCTGCTGACACCTTGGACCCAAATAACACCCGCTTTTTGCAACTGTGCAGGATTTAAAAGTTTGCGTTAAACATATATACATATATACATAAACATACAAAACCCCCTCCTGGTATCACCGTCTGTTAAGTTCTTACGTTAGCCCATGTTCTCTATCTGTTTACTCTGAAAATGGATTCTGTCTTGTTCCTTTATTTATATTTGTGTGAGCTTTCTTAAATCCATTTGGAAACAAGGAGAGAGTGTAAATATATCCAATGAAGGTATATATTTATTCATTAGGGTTATTTTATGAGTTTCTTTAAAGCTCTTGAGTTAAAGACAGTGAGTCTCAAAACCAGGAACTTTGAGAAGTGAGGAATTCAAGTACAAGAGCCCAATCTGAACACAGACAATATCCCAGGTTCTGCTTTTTCTTCTCGCTAACACACCAATCTTCAGGCCAGTGTGTATCAGGACCATTTTTAGGTCTAGGACATGAATGTCAGTATGTAGGTGATTGATGGTGCAAGTGCTTCGGAGTAAATAATGGGGTTTTTTTTTTGGTTTTTTTTTGGTTATCTTTTTGATTTGCACTTATGAGTGCCAATCAATGTGTTTAAGTAGTAGGAACAATATGAACCAGTCAGAACCAGGTTTGGAGAATTCTACCTAAGTATGCAGAGTTCTCTACACCCAAAACGTGCCTGAGTGAGGTGCCTGGATCCCAGAGCTGGGGCCTAAGGTACAGAGGCAGCAGCTGACAGAGTGGTCCCCACGTCCTGCCATCTCTACACTGGGGGATTTTCTGGATTGTGCAACACAGCTCTGTGTGTGTGTGTTCATCTGTGTGTCTGTGTATGAACACACACACAGGAGGCTTGACCAATAACTGAAAGACTCACAACTTGCAAAACCAGCCACAATGAGCTCTCTTACAAACCCTGTTAACTGAATAACTGCCTCTGAATTGGCATGAAGCAACCAAAGGAGGGAACAGCTGAAAGAGGACTTTCTTCAGGAGATGAAACCAGCCTTTACACAAAAACTTAATATGAGCCAATCTGTGCGACCAGGCTTCCACCCAACCGACTGACGTTTAATGAGCACCTACTACATAGATCACAAATGGTGGATGCTCTGACTTGATTAAATTGCTTCTTTGCCTCTTTCCCATGTAAATATCTCTCCTGTTTTCTAAACAGTTTACTTAACATAGGAAGCCGCAAGTCTGGCCCTACTGGAAAGGATATTGATGACATCAAAGGCTATTGCTGGCGGGACAGAAATAGGACCTCGTCAGTTAAAAGGATATAATGGCACCAGGCTTAGCTCCTGGGTCTGCGATTCTACACGGAACCCAGATAAGCATCTTTAACGTGTGTCTCTCCTCATTTTGATTCTCTCACCTTAGAGGACTAAAGACTTCGTTTTGCTTAAACTGAAGAAAATACTTTCTTAAGGAGGAAGGCAAAGGGCGAGATGGGCTTGGGCGGACATCCTCTGGGTTTCTACGTCATCCCGTTCAGCTTCAGCCAGTGTCCGAGGCAACAGAATCCGGGCCTTCCCACTCCTCTCCAGGCACATATCTGTTCTCAAGCCTTTTTTAGGTACCACACATCCAGGATGGGCATCTCGGACATCTGCCCTTCCATATTTCTTCCCATTCAACAGGAAATGCCTCCTGTTCTAAGTCACAGTAACAAGTAACGGGTCTCAGGAATGCAGCTTAGTTCCCATGATCAAACCGAATACATGCCCTCTGCATAAATGTCAACTGTCTCTCAAGAAACACGAAAACCAGCTTTGTCCCTCTCCTAAGGCACACTTGAGACTCTCTCCACTGTCTCCTATAAAAGCCGTACAACGTGTGCTTCGAGGTCAGGGATGGCTGACCCCTTTCGTACCTAACTAACTGCATCAAATCATTTTGCTGCAAAGCCACAGTGACAACCCTGGAGGGAAACCCAGTCCATGAACCCAAGTCAGATGTTTTGCCAAGGACTCTGCACTCTGAACTCTCCTGTTTGGAAAGCAATGGGAGCACAAGTCCACTGGATCTGGATGTGATCTGATGCAGAATAAAGGGCAGGGGTGGCAATCATGGCACGGAGGGGATTTGAACCCGTCTGCCATCACACTTCATGGAGGTGAATAGAGGTGACTTCTGGGGCAAGGGAGAATCAAGTTTGCACCAACCTCACCCATGCACACCTCTTATTACTCCGGCAACAAGGAGCAGACCAGGCAGTACTACCCAGTGGCTAGGCACCCCTTCATCCATCCCTCCCTCGGTTAATATGCATTGAGCACCTAGTACACACCAGGTACTGCACTTGGCCATGGAGGTAGGGCCTTTGTGGGGCTTACATTCTATTGAGGGAGGAGATAATAAGAGAGCTTTCACATAAATGTCCACTATAGTGACAGCTGGGGATAAAGGCAATAAAGGAAAATGAGGCAGGTGGGGGGTTGAGAGTCACTGGGTGGAGTGGGGAGGGGGCGACTCTGGATGGAGTGGTCGGGAAAGGCTTCTGAAGAGATGTTCGCACAGAGCCCCGAAGAAGGACAGAACTCCCTGGAATCAAGGGGGTTTCGGGCTGAGGCGACAGCAAGTTCAGCCCCTGAGGCAGAACAAGAGGGGGACCAGGTGGCTGCAGTAGGTGATGGGATGGCAGGGGCTACTGCAAGGGGCTGAGATTCATTCCAACCCCCCGAAAGGAAGAGAACGAAGGAGCCAGAAGGGCCTGAGCTCTAACTTGGCCTCTTATGAACTGCAGGCTGACCTCTCCAAGCTTCAGTTTCCCCATCAGGGCACTTGTGACAAAGACACTACCTATTTCCCAAGATTTCATGACACCAAAATTTCTACGTCTCCACATCGCTCACCAAATACCTCATATAGAGTCAGGACCCACTGAGCAGGGATGGTTGTCACTGCTGCTATTGTTGTGGTGATATTTTTGATTTTATGCAGTGCATTTCCTCTGAGGAGGTTTAAGGCATCCTTCCTATTACCTTTAGTTTTGCTAAATACATAAATTCCTGGCATTTTCCTCAAATCCAGAGCTATTGTTTTGGCTTGGGTTTAGAATTACTTCTGGTAAAGAATTTTTCTGGCTCTCAGAGTCTGTGTTTATAGGTCAGTGATAGCTGGAATTTCAGAGTTTGAGATCAAACAATATAGGGCTCCCAACTTTTAATTTTGCCAGATAAAAAAAAAAAACTTTTAAAGCCTACCTTCTATTATGAATAGCACTTCATAAAAGGAAGGATATTTAACACCAAATAACCTCAGAGAAAAGCCAATTCTTCCTTCGAGAGGTCACTTTTCATGGATTCTCTCTCTCTCTCACACACACACACACACACACACACACTCACACACACCCAGAGCAGTGAACATTTCACTGTGGGTGGACCAACTTCTGCTGGCTTCCATTTACAACCACTGCTCCAGGCAGTGGAGGGTGACCAATGCCAAGGGCGAGAAGAGAGAGCCTGAACGAAGCTCTAGGAAGGCGTGGGTCGCTGACCGAGCCTCTGACCTGCTGGCACGATAACTCGGCGCTCGTTCGTGGTCATGTTTGGGGGCGGCATGTGCTTCTCCTCCATGTAGCCGCTGTAATTCATCGCGACAGTGTCCGTGCTACCCACCATCTTCCCTCCTTTGGCCATGCTGCATTCATCGGGGGAGTTCCTGGAGGGGAAGAAGACACATCTTTCCATTACTGCGGCAACCCAGAGCCCTCCTCCCTGTCTCCGCGTGATACCCAGAGAAGCAAGGAGGGGCAGGGTGGAGGGGCATGAGGAAGGGGGAGGAGACTGTGAAAAGACAAATGCAGTGTCTCTGATGAACTGAATGGCTGTGTTTCCTCCAAATCTATATTTGGAAGCTCTAATCCCAACATGATGGCATTTGGAGGTGGGGCCTTTGGGAGATAATTAAGTTTACACAAGGTCCTGAGGGTGAGGCCCCTATGATGGGATTAGTGGCCCTTATAAGAAGACGAAGAGACCAGATACCTCTCTCTCTCTCTCTCTGTCTCTCTCTCCTCTTTGCCACTGAGTTTATAGTGAGAAGGTGGCTATCCTCCACCCAAGAAGAGAGCTCTCTCCAGACATCAACCCTGCCAGCAACTTGATCTTGGACTTCCAGTCTCCAGAACTGTTGTTTAAGCCCGCAGTCCATGGTATTTTGTGATGGCAGCCCGAGCAGACTAAGACAGTGCCCTTGCTCAGTGGAAGCAGAGGGCAGGCACGTGGGAAGCAAAGCTGCCACCTGGCTTCTATTTCTCCAGCCAGCTCCTTCTGAAATTGTCGTGTCAAACCCCCTTCCGTGACAACTGATTGGAAACACTTGCAAGGAGCAGGGAACTGGCGCTTGTTCTCCCCGTGTGACTGTAAACAGGCCACGCACACAGATGCTGGGAGACAACCCTCAGCAAGGTCTACCCTAGAGTGCATGCCTCTTCACAACCTCAGAACGAAATCCTTGCACTCAATTTCAAATCCCTGCAGCCAATCTTTAGACAAAGAGTTTGACGGCCCCCAGTGTTCCTGGCTTAGGTGCAGGCAGGAAGATCAGAGGAGGGGGCAGGACAGGGGACCCCAGCAGCCCTGTAGGACTGGGATGGGGGGTGAAACCAGCTATGTGCCTGCAGAAAGGAGTCAGCTGCTGGGCCTTGGGGAACAGCTCACAGGGCTGCTGTTCATTAAGACAGCCACGGCCTCTTGGATAAAGACAAACCTGCCTTTCTAAAAAAAGAAAAAAGGGGAATATAAATTTTTAAGTGAGATTTGAAAGTTACTGGACATGGTGAAATCATACATAATGGGGAAACTCCAAACAGAAAATGCAGCTTAACCAGGAAACAGAAAAATGTTTTTTTTTGAGGGATCTTGATGGTTGGGTTATGTCTTCTAAGGTGGATTTCTGGAAATTTCCTCTCAAGTGCTACCCAACACAGTATTTTTCATACTCTTGGGAATCTATGCATCTCCACTGGATTTTAGATTTCCATCCCAATGTCTGAGGCCCTGATGGTTGTGGGCTCCACTCCAGTGAGCCTTCCTTTGTCTCCTCCACGCTTTGTTTGCTGGAACTCTGCAGCCAATTTGCAGAACCTTGGAACTATAGGCCTGGCATGGACATGATCTTCAAGTCAGAGATGGTCTGAGGCATTGAGGCAGAAGGGCACTCTCTGGGTGGGGCAGGACTGAGGTGTGGTGGAGAGGGTCATTCTGACCCAAGAGCTGTGGCAGGGGTGTGGACAGGAAGAGCAGACCAAAGGCCCTGGAAAAAGTTTGTTCAGCGTCTGGTAACTTTGAAAATACAGATGTGTTCTCAGCGTCCCTTGCACATGTCTGGTGCTGATGGAGGGAGCTTAGGGCTGATGATGAGGGAGAAGCAGGTATGTCTGTGGATGGAGGTTATAGTTGGGGTCGTCCAGGACTAAGTTCCTACCATGGGCCTGGAAATACACAACCCTGTTTCATGGCATCCTCACAGCTGTACTAACATGAAGGAAATTTAAAAATAATAGCAGTCGGAGTTCCCACGGTGGAACCCTCTATATTTCCAATGCTGCCTACACGTGCATTATTTCCTCTTGATGCTATTTTTCCTGGCTTCCAACATTTATCTCTAAAAGACCCATCCTAATATCAAAACACTGAATGTCTTCACTTGAGACTTAGTTCCTTTCCCTTTGGAAAATTCCATCAGTTGAGTGGAGTATGTATGTTTTGGTCTATTGGTCTCAAGGAGAGAAGTTACTAGGGAAGAGAGTTAAAGGGGTTTGTTTCTTTAGGAAAAAGACTTTAGATGCTACTTAGGTGATGAGTGTCACTCAAGTAACCTCTGTAAGGTCTAAGATGAGCACTGTTCAGATTCATTTGTTCACTCCTCCATTTAGACCATTTTTTATTGAGGGCCTGCTGTATATCAGGCACCATAAATTCTTTCTTCTCCAGCAAGGCAGTTATCCATCTAAAAAGTTAAAAGTCAAAGAGATGTATAGAATTATAGAAAGAGAAACATGGGGGATTATGGACCCTACATTCCAACTCTCCCATTTTCTTACAATTCTGTTGTTCAATTTCCATCTCTGAGGACTAAAGCTCTAGGAACAAATCAGTTTTCCCATGGCATTAAAATAGATCCCTCATCAAATACAGAGATATAATGAGCTATTAAATTGCATTTTACCAGAGCTTTCCAAAAATATGTGTAAGTATTTAAAACAGGGGCAGTCTTCAATAAGGTTACTTTGTCTTCATCTTATAACCAGAAGACATAATTCATCTCATTAAGCTTTTCCAGCCAGCTTTCATTGTGAAAAAAAACAGCAGAATGAAACCCTATTTTCAAATGTTGTACCTTCAGTTCAATAAAAAAATTGTCTTTTTCCCACTGTATTTTGTTTTAGCTTCAGAGGAAGACAGAAGGGAACCATGTCTGTGATCACTTCAAATAGTTTTTGAATCTAAGTAATAAATCTAACAGAACTCCAACCCCAAAGAGGGGAGAGGTCACCCCATAGGGCCACTGACATATAAGACTCAAGGCAGGTATTCAATAAATACTGGTTAAAGGGGCCCCAGGTGTTCTATTCTCACTGTTCAGTCATTTCGCCTTGTTTTTTCTCTTGGAAATTTTAATAGCAAAAGAGTAGCATATATATATGTCGCCGTGTTCTGAGAGCTTCACAGTTACCAATCCTCACAACAGCCTGGTGCAGCGGCCGCTGGCATTAGCTCCATTTCTCAGAGGTGTAAACTGAGGACACAAAAGAGAAGGGAATTGCTCCAGGTCTCAGAGGCAGGAGGAGGCAGAACTGAGGCTTGAAGCTGGGCAGCCTCTACTCACTGGCCACACTTATAAGCCCCGCACAGACAGCCCCACCCAGTAAAGGTAAGACGGCTAGGATGGCAGCCCTTTAGAAGGTAAAACAGATCTTTATTTCAGAAAGGCATCAAGAAGGCCCTGCCCCACATGTTACTCTGGCTTAAGGTGTGCACTGTGATACGTACACGCTTCATAGTCTAGGCCACCATCCTTGCCCCTGGACTGTTCATTCCCCAGCACAGCAGATGTGTGACCCATCCAGAGCGCATCTAAAAAGACGGAAATAAGAAAGAGAGGGAAATCCTGGGGGAGGATTTTTTTTTTCATGGAATTTAGACACTGCTATTTTAAGAAAAAGAAATCTTAACATGATTCAGAGAATTGCAAAGTGTAGGTTGAAAAGTCTCCCAATAAATGCGTTTTCAGCTCTTTGCCCAGTTGTGGTAAGAAAAGATCCACACTGGAAATCTGCCCCTTGCTTACTGCACTGTTTAGCTCTACCTTCACTGTGCATTCCGAGAAGTCACAGGGAGAAGCTTCCCACAAACCGCCTGGTATCCTACCTGTACCAAGCCTAGAACAGAGGATCTCATGTTCTCTATTCTAACATGGTAAGGGTTTGGGTATTCAGTACATTACTTTGAAATGCACGTAGCAAAGAGTATCCCTTTAAATATGATATTCTTAGTATTCACATATGTGTTCTTTAACAGTTCCTGTGAACGTTCTAAGGCAATTCATTAGGTGCCTGCTCAATGGGTAATTAATTGGTGAATATGAAAGTTCGCTGTCTTATTATTTGGGGCATAAATTTCTTTATTGCTAATAAGCATGGTTCAAGATATTTCTCTCAAAGACTCTACCTTTTAAGGGCATGGCAAAGTGATTATGCAAGTCAAACCACAGTGAGATATCACTTCACACCTGTCAAGATGGCTATTATAAAAACAAAAACCAAAAGATAACAAGTGTTGGTGAGGATGTAGAGAAATTGGAACCCTCGCATACTGTTGGTGGGAATGCAAAATGGTACAGCTGCACTGGAAAACAGTATGGCGGTTCCTTGAAACATTTTTAAAAAAAACAACCATATGATCCAGCAATCCCATTTATGCATATTTATCCAAAAGAATTAAAATCAGGCAAGAGATATTAGCACTTCTAGGTTCACTACAGTACCATTCACAATAGTCAAGATGTGGAAACAACCTATATGTCCATTGATGGATGAATAGATAAAGAAAATGTGGTACACTCATACAGTAGAATACTATTCTCCTTAAAAAGAAGGAAATTTGGAAATAGATGACAGCATGGATGAACCTTGAGAACATTATACTTAGTGAAAAAAGCCAGTCACAGAAAGACAAATACTGCCCGATTCCCCCTTATGTGAGGTATCTAAAAAAGTCAAATTCAGAGAATCAAAGAGTGAAATGTTGGTTTCCAGGAGCTGGGGGAGGGAGAAGTGGTGAAGTTACTAATCCACCAGCATCAAGTCTCAGTCAAGTAGAATGAAAAAGCTCCAGAGATCTGCTGTACTACTTGGTACCTTTGGTCAACAATAAGGTACACTTAAAAATTTGTTTAAAAGGTAGATCTCATGTTGTGTTCTTACCACAATAAAATAAATAAAAAATTATGGTGTCTTAACCATATTCTCAGATTCACATTTTCAGGTCTGGGTTCTATTTATAACCCACAAAACACTGGTCTTGACAACCCCATACAGTATGTGGCACCAGGGAGAGGGAACAGAAGGCAGGAAGACCGCTCACAGCAGGAGAAATCCCACATTGGGCTGGGGCTGCCCTGAGAGGGGGAGGCTGATTCAGACTGAAGAATCTCAGGAAGGCATTGGACAACAGCTGGGGTGCCAAAAAGTTGGGTGTATCGGCCTCCAAGTCCCTTAAAACATCCTTGGGGCCACACAACTTTAGGAGTTTAATCTCTGCAGCAATCTAACAGATTTCCATGCCACTTGTGTGTAATTGTGGTCACTCTAGGAAATAGAGAAATAATGTAGAAAGACCCCCTCAACCTTCATGACAAACAAGATAGGGGGTTGGTGCCCTTCTGGTAACTGGAGACACATGCCCAACTAAGATGGCCTGTTGAGCCTCAATTAATTAATCACTCTTAAGTAGCATTTGGAGAATTAAGGTGAGTTGAGAACATGATCATTGACTTCTTAAAACATACTAGTATTATGAATTAATGATGAAAGAACATGGCAAAGAATATCAAATAAATTGGAAAATCTACTATATTTAAATTAAGGTGAGAAGGCAGACATGCTGCCAAACTCCACTGGGTTCTCGTAGGGTTACAGAATCAGAGGGCTGGGAAACTCCATTCCCAAGCCCCCAGGCAGGACTCTCCAGAAGCTACTTGGATGAACAAATGCTTAGCTTATATTAACATTTTTCTAAGGAGGAGAGTCCAACATTTCCCTCTGCAACTCCAGAGTTATATTTATGTGTATGTGTTGTGGCTCTGAATATACCTTCTTCCCCTGTCCTTCCTCAAACTATGTGACATTTGAGGTGAACTGCAAAAACGCACACAAGACATAAATGATCAAAGGAATGGAAGTGAAGGGTATATGAGGGCAGAAAAGCAATTCACCGAGAGATAAAATCAGCACATTGAGTAAGCTTACTATTTATAGTCGTTCAAGGTAGGACATCAATCTATCTCTGAACTTTCTACTTGCCAAAGCAAAAAAGGAAGTCTATCCTGTGACAATTCAAGGTGTCAAAAAGATACACATGAACCAGTCATTCAGCAGAAGCAAGGCTTTTCCTGGGCTGAAACTTGAGAGAAGTTTCTCTCGTGGCTTCTCTTGAAGAGAACTGGGGGATGCGGCAAGCGGTATCCTTCCCAGCATCCCATAACAGACCTGAGAACATACCACACATAAAGCAGGATGCTCCAATCACACAGCTCTCAGCTGCTTCAGCTACAGGAACTGGGAGACTGTATTTCCTCAGCCAGCGCTCCATGCTTACCATTTCTTGACACTGATTTTGGAAAGAACCGGCCAACCAGAAAAATGGGTGCAAAAATACAAAAAATAAATGATTAAAAAATGAAAACAATCTTGAGAGATGGAATGCTACATATTCCAGTTTCCACAGTCTTCTAATTTATATGTTTTAAATTCAAATTTGCCTCTGGGAAATTTACCTAACGCATGGTGGGCAAACAAATATTTACAGACCTTATTTGGTTCATCTTCTATCCCGTATCTGACTGCTTAACTCATGCTAGGGATGGCTCCAAACACTTTTTATGTATTCATGTTATAGTGAAACATTCAAAATGGTGCTTAACACACAACACAGTAAATGCTATGTGTTAGCTGTTATTATTCATCTCATCCACACAATTCCACGAGGTCAAATACCAACAAGCAGCAGCAATATTACACGTGACTTGCAGAGAGGATGGAGGCAGGTTGTGTCCAAGGTTACACGACCAGCAGTGGAGCAGCTGAGATTTGAACCTACAGAGTTGGGGTCCTGAGTCCAAGGACTTGACCACCATGCTATAGGACCTCCCCTAGTAACTCCACACGAATCGTCTTTCACAGACATAACACATAATGGGATGGACCCTCAGAAGACTCAAGGTCATCACTATTGGGTATTTTCTGAAGAATATCCTGGGAGTGGCCCTGAAGACAGTCATGGATAGGGCGGCAGATGTGAGATGAGTAGGGCCAGCCCTGTGCAGACAAAGGCAGAGCCTCCTGGGAGACGCTAAAGGCGGCAATGTTTATTTGGACATACATACGAATTTTGATAAGTCTGGTTTAAAAAAAAGGTGGCCACCTCGATTTACAGTTCAACATCATATGTTCCTCCCGAAACCTTCCTTGAGGCGCTCAGCAGGGTGCAAGCTCTGCAGAGATGATGGGTGAACATTCATGAGTGTGAGGAAATCAGACAAGAAGTGTCTGTGCTCAGAGAGGAGAGTGGGAATGCCTGTGACTCAGATCGTGGGTCTAAGAAGACAGAACTGAGGACCAGGACAGAAGCTGGACCACTGAGAAAGTAGTCCATCTAATTTTTTTAAGATTAAGTGGACCCCAGCCCAAGACAAAAGCTTCTTTTCGCTGTTTCCATACATAATCCCTTTCTTTGAAAAGGGGTAATGTGCCTATAAAAATGTACCAAGACGTTAAAATTGGGGTTTTGGTTTTTGAAAAACAAAATAAACTTGACATCTGACATTGGTTTTCTCACATCAGCGTCTACTTACAGCAGGGCAGATTCCATTACAGAAACAGCCCGCAGTGAAATGGCCTAGATGCGACCGTTAGCTTGACAAGGATACGCTAGGCCCTGAGCTGAGTGTGAATGGACCTCATTTATCCAGGAATGTCACTGAACGCAGCCCCAAGTGACAGGGCCGAGCTCACCAGCCACCTTAAATCTGTGATCCACCCTCACTTCACAACAGTCAGTGGAGGCGCTCAGGCCTGAGAGAAAGCCCAAGGCAAGTCAACATCGAATTTGGGCGATCGATATAACTTCTCCTAGTGGGTGAATGCAACCCTGCCAGTCCTCTCGAAAATCTACCCATTCTTCAAGCCCCCTCCTCCTTCTCGTTCCTGAATTCCTCTTGCACTTGGAGACGGCTTTCCCCTGCCTTGCTCTCCATCACATGCTGGTGGAGTATTTTTTTTTTCACATTTGAAATGCATATTTTTTAAAAAAAACTTTCATTGGAGTATAGTTGATTTCCAATGTTGTGTTAGTTTCGGATGTACAGCAAAGTGATTCAGTTACACATATACATATATCCATTCTGTTTTAGATTCGTTTCCCATATAGGTTATTACAGAATACTGAGTAGAGCTCCCTGTGCTATACAGTAGGTCCTTATTAATTACCTATTTTATATATAGTAGTGTGTATATGTGAAGTAATTCAGACAGAGAAAGACAAATATCATATGGTATCGCTTACACGTGGAATCTAAAAAAAATGGTACAAATGAACTTATTTTCAAAACAGAAATAGAGTCACAGATGTAGACAACAAACTTATGGTTACCAAAGACAAAAGGGGGGGAGAGGGATAAATTAGAGGGTGGAGTATTCTTGAGCTTTACTTCCAGAGAGTCTGCTTTCCTGCTACCAAAGTCATCTTCCACAAAGACAAGTCCACGCTGGCCACGTGCAACCCAAGCCCTTCCTCGGCCCATAGAGCCTTCCGACAAATCCACACTCCCTAGATTCTCCTCGGCCATCTGGCCCTGGGCCTCCTCAACTCATTCATTAAAAAAAAATTATTAAAGTATTGTTGATTTACAGTGTTGTGTAAGTTTCAGGTGTACAGCAAAGTGATTCAGGTATGCATTTTATACACACACACACATATTTTTTTTCAGATTCTTTTCCCTTATAGGTTATTACAGAATATTGAGTACAGTTCCCTGTGCTATACAGTAGGTCCTTGCTGTTTATCTATTTTATATATAGTAGCGTGTATATGTTAATCTCAAACTCCTAATTTATCCCTCCCCTCCCGTTCCCCTTTGGTAACCATAAGTTTGTTTTCTATGTCTGTGGGTCTATTTCTGTTTTGTATTATAAATAAGTTCCTTTGTACCATTTTTTTTAAAAAGATTCCACATATAAGCAGTATCATATGATATCTGTCTTTCTCTGACTTACTTCACTCAGTATGAGAATCTCCAGGTCCATCCGTACTGCTGCAAATGGCATTATTTCATTCTTTCTTTTGGCTGAGTAACATTCCATCGTACATATGTACCACATCTTCTGTATCCATTCATCTGTGTAACAAACACTTACAGAGCGAGTCTACGCCAGGTACTGTCCCAGGTGCTGGGGACCCAGCAGTGTCCCTGTTCTCGTGGTGCCTGCGTTTGGGTGGGTGAAGCCCCTCTCCCCAGCCCCACATACTCTGCCCTGGAAGACCACGGTCCATATCCCATCCAACCCTTTTGTGGACGAGCAAGCGAATGTCTACTCCCGTGCAGTCTTCAGCCCATTACAGTTTATTAGAATGGCACTATCTTCCCAAATATTCTTTTCAGTTTATTAGGTGACTTCATGTTAAGAACTTGATGATGAAGCTAGACTAGAGAGGCTTTCTTTGGCAGCTCCACCCTGAGAGTCCAAAGAGGTCAGTTCTACGAGAGGGTCCTAAGGAGGCTGGCCAGGGCACGCATCCCAAGTCTGCCTTAAACCTGCATAGGAATCAATCCCTCCTCAGGTGGCTTTCTTCATAAGAATCCTAAAAGCACATACTTAGTCCTAATCGACCGAACCAACTCCTAATCAAGTTTCACGCCATGAATGGAGGTAGTCACCACAAAAGGTATTTTTAGGACCCCAGACAAGGAGGGGATTGTCTGGAAAGCGCCGGGGTAATTTGTAGGTCTGGTTTATTTCTGAATCAGAGGCAGTGGAAAAGCTGCTTCAGAGCCCATGGCCTGAGTAGCGGGTGGAGCTCGGCAGTGATTCACGTAGCACTCTGGGCTCAAACTGAAACTGGAGATGTTTGTCTTCACAGCTGTGTGTTATTTTTACCCTTACTAAATATTCTCTCTTACACCTGGAATTTCAGCCTCTTCCCACCAGGCCTGTTCCCTTCTCCCTTCTCCGAAGCAGTTGAAGACGAAATTAATTTAAAAAGTCACCACCAACAGTTAGTTCTTTGTCCCCAAAAGGGGTTTGAAGTTTCCCTGAGAAAGTTTCATGGTTTAAATGTATATTTCTCTTAACAGCCAAAAATGGGTATCAGCAAGATCACAGCACATTTAGATCTTGAAAACTGAGGAGGAAATGCATCCTTTGGGGACTCATCCTTTAGAATAAAGTATTCTGTAGAATAAGATGTCTACAAATAGTTACCTGACAAAGATGTGGCATCTTTTCTATCTTGTGTGTCTGTGTGTGTGTTTTTCTCAAAACACTTTCATTTTTCAGAGAGGAAAGAATTAAGCCCGATAGCCATTATGGTGCTTCAGGGTTTTATTTTCCTAAAAGGCTATGTAAATTCTGGTTAACCAAGATGATTTTCATTTCAGGATAGAAAATGCCAAGCAGTGCCCTTGTCCCAATGTCAATATCCACAGTGACCCGATGGGATTCACTTACATCATAAGGAAGAGCACGGCTCTTAGGCTGTTCTACAAAATGGTGTCCATCCGTTTCACGCCCCAAGAAATGGCAAAGATGCTCATGAGTGCTACTAAGGAAGGGGGATGAGAAAAAGTCTGCTCCAGACAGAGAGGGAGCCCCAGAGAACTTGGCTCTCTCACTAAATCTTCCCCAAGTGAGGCCCTTTCAATCCATGTCTCAGCCCTGCAGCCCAATGAACTGATGTCTGCAAAGACTCAAGGCCCCTTACAAGTAGGACAAAAGATTACTACCCGACCTCACTAGCACAGTTGGGAAAACCACTAGTTTTCCAGTCTCCAACACTGAGCCGCCCACAGCTTGGAAGGTTTGGAAGGCGGCCAAGCTTAACTAGGAAACATCTTTTATGCCAATCGGATTCAGAACCTTAAGGCAGAAAGGAACAAATGTGATTATAGCTGCAAATTTCACTGTCCTAAAAGAAGACATAAAGTCTTCTAGAAAATGTAAGGAAATATACATGAAGTCAAATCTCAATGCATCAAAGTAGAAAGGCATGAGGGAGACCAGTCCCAGGGAGACGCTTTCAAATGTCAAATATTGACTATTCCACGTAAAATGAGAAAACTGATGTTAAAAGACCTTCAGCCAAGATCTTGTTCTGTGGGCAGGAATTGGGCAAAGCACCTCTTCCAACACAATGACACATAGGGAACTGGAATAGTCACTATCCTAAAACTGAGAATTTTTTATTTTTAATTTCAGCCCAATGAGTATTTACTGAGAGCCACCACGGGGCTCAGACCGTAGGTCTCCCATCAAGCTAATTATTTTTTAAATGTGGTTCTGTTTGGAATCACCTCATGAAGGGAATGTAAAGATGAGTGCAGTTTAATTGATCTGTTATAATAAAGTAAAATGAGAAGAAAGTAAATTTTTTTAACTGTGTAATATATACAAGAAATCAAAATATGGTTGGTGTTTGGATTTAATTGCCTCTCAGAAGACAAAAAATCGGACATATTGCTCATCCATCACCTGGAGAAACTCCACCGTCCCTGCCAACACAGAGGTGACATCTGGCTAAAGAAAGCAGCGCTGAGGGAGGAAGAGGAGCACAGGCCTGGGGTCACATGGCCCATGGCAGGTGGACTTAAGTTATGGAGACGCAATGGTCTCCATGTACAAAATGGGTATAATCTTAATGCCATCTCATAGATTTAATGAGGAAATTGGATGATATGTTGTATCCTAAAATCTATTAATAAATCACAGTGTGTTGTGGAAATATTAATATCACTCCTCTGGGAGTCTTTCTTTCCTGCCTGGAGAAACTGAGTCATACTCTCACATCCCTTCTATGACCAGGCCCAGAGCATCCCTCTGAACTTGTACTTGTCATGCGACCTCACGGAATCTTTTTCACCTTTGATGGACCGTAAGCTTCTCTTAACTCATCTTCATAGCGCACACAGTCTATGATGAAGAGTAAACACCAAATAAACGGTTTAGTGCAGAGTTTCTCCACTTCGAGACTACAGACCTTTGGGGCCAGATGATTCTTTCTGGGGGCAGATGCCGTCCTGTGTGCTGTAGGACGCTGAGTAGCACCTGTAGCCTCAGCTCACTAGATGCCAGGAACGCCTCACAGGTGTGACAGTCCAAACTGTCTGCAGACGCTGCCACATGGCTCACTGGGGGCACAGTCACAGTGGTTGAGAACCACTGGTTTAATGAGTAAGATCCCCTGCACTCAGGCCAGGAGTCCAGAGCTCCTCCTATTTTGCCTGGTGCTTCTTAGAGGTAAGTGCAAGCCCCCTGTGTCTGGGCTGATACTTAGAGGGGCCTAGGCTCGATTCTCAGGAGGATTCCAGTTGTGGTTTGTCCACCCCTCATTTGGGATACACCCCCCAAACCTGGGGCTCAGCCTCACTTCCCTCTTCCTCACTCCATACCCATCAGCAAAAGACATCAGTTCTACCTTCAAAATATATCCAGAATGCAATCACTTTTCCCACCCCTGCATCGCAACCACCCTAATGCAGGCCTCACCATCTCTTACCCTAACTCCTGAAGGGCCTCCTAGCGGTCTTGGCTTCAACACAGGAGCCAGGGAGATCCGGCTAAATCTGAGTGACGTCACGTCCCTCCTTTGCTTACAGCCCCCAGCGGTCTCCTAGGTCGCTCAGAGTGAAGATCAAAGCCCCTCACTGGCCTCACGATCACCCAACCTCATCTCCTATCACTCTTCCCCTTGGTCACTGAACATTAGCCACAACTGCCCTCCAACACTTCAGGCTGACCTCAGGGTCTCTGCACTTACCACTCCCTTTGCCTGGAATATTCTTCTACTGGTTAACCATGGGACCTTCTCCCTTACTGACTTTGGGGCTTTACTCAAATGTTATGTTCTCAGAGATGATCTTTTCAGGCTGCCCTTTCCAGAACTGCCACCCCTTGCCCTGCTTTATTTTTTTTCCTTAGCATTTACCACAATCTAACCTGTTAGCCTTTAATTAGCTATCTGGTTCACTGGCTGTCTTTCCCATTAGAAAGTGAACTTAGAGAGGCAATATTTTTGTGTATGTTTTCAGACTGTATGTCAAGTACCTAAAACAGTGACTGCACATAATAGGTGCTCAGTACATACTTGTTGGATGAATGAATGACTCCGTGCATAACCAGGACGTCTGACACCAAGAGGGACCAATCAGGTAGCCCCCTTTTCTGTCATCTTCATCACACTCCAGATGGCATGCTTTTTAAATATTACATCAAAAGCATCCTGTCATCTGATCCTAGGCTGGAGTTCTTCACAGCACACAGTGAATCTCCTTCCCAGACAAGAGAGAGAGGCGAGGCCCAATCTCTCACCTCACAGGCTCAGCCAGACAAAAGCCACTGCAGTGAGGGGCCAGTGGGGTGCTCCTCCACCTAGGCAGACAGACTTCCTGAGAGCGAACCCTCCTCTGCACTTTGTTCTCCCAGATTATCCACTCTATAGGCCACCTTTATCCAGCTCCGGGGATTCTCATTTTTTTATCTCCCCGGATGCTGCAACGGGGCTGTGTTTCTCAGACCAGTGAGTGTCAGAATCCTGGGGTAGGGGAGGGGGGCTTGTTAAAGCAGGAGTGCTGGGTCCCACTCCCAGAGCTTCTGACTCAAGCAGGTCTGGGCAGGGCCTGAGAATCTGAATCTCTAATGAGCTCCCAGATGGTGCTGATGCAGCGGATCTTAGGGCCCCACTTTGAAAATCAGCGCACCAGGGGACCTCTCACCCAACAGACTCCACCGATAGATTAATGACTCCAGGTGGCTTGGGTACTGGGCTAGGAGCAGGACTCATAGTGTGGCACACAGAGTCATTCAATTCCAGCCGCAGCGAGCCTCCAGGTGGGCAGCACGGAACTGCCGCGACTTCCTGGTGGGCTACCAGGAGTTTTTACTGCCTGTGGAAGGATGAAGGATGCCCAACTCCCCCCGCCTGAGCGTCGACTGAATCTCCGAGACAGGGATGCTGAGAGAGAGTAAAGGCTTGCACACCATACTGCCTGCTTGTGATGGAAGACAATTTTCTTGTGGACCATATGTGAGCGTGCGTGTGCGTGTGCGTGTGTGTTTCTTGATCTATCTTGCCCGTCTACAGTGGCTTGAGTCTTAGGAACCTCCCATAGAATTAAGGCCATCAGCAAGGGGCTCGCTGGAGGCCAGGCAGTTCTGAAGCCCCAGCAGGGCCCTCTGTGAACAGCTGTTCCAGCTGGGCTGCACTGACACGTCTCCACCGTGTGAACACTTGGGGGTTTCTTGTGTGTGAGGCTGGAGTGAAGAAAGGGGAAAGGCAGGGTGTCGGGGACCACCGAAGCTGAGAAATGATGTCTTGTGTCCACACAATGTGCAATTGGATTAGTGTCTGCAAGAATCATGTCTTCTGATACGGCAGCCGCCAAGCCAAACCCACAATTACATCCCTGTTGGCTCACAAGGCATGGTTCCTTTCTCTCCTGTTTTCCTTTTATTATTTTTTATAGAGCTCTGTTATAATGGCAGTAGATCTCATTTCACCACTCGTATTTCATTTCAGGAGCTTGTGTGCGCATTGGGGCTAAGGTTTTGCAGAATTCCATCACTTGCTTGGGAAATTCAGTTCCTCCCTCCTCCAAGCCTTGGCCTTTTCCTCCCAGGGTAATGGATCAATAGGGACAGAGCTGACCATTCCCCAGGGACCGTATCTTATGCGGAAGGAGCTAGGTCATGTTCTGGCAACACCCAGGCTGTACAGGGGGCTCTTCCCCCCGGGGGATGTTTGCAAAAGAGCAACAAGGGGCCACAAAGGTAACAGCCTGCACGTTCCAGCCAAAGTCCGATTTTTGACTTACGTAAACTCCCCCTGAACTCGACTTCAAGAGGCAAGTGTACTGTGCGGAAGTCCACCACACAAAAGCTCAGAGCAAGGCCAATGAGAAGGAGCTACCGGGCTGGGGGCCGGGAGATGCGCTTCTTTTCCTGCCGCAGTCCCTAACTCCGCAAGGCCAATGAGAAGGAGCTACCGGGCTGGGGGCCGGGAGATGCACTTCTTTTCCTGCCGCAGTCCCTAACTCCGCAAGGCCAATGAGAAGGAGCTACCGGGCTGGGGGCCGGGAGATGCGCTTCTTTTCCTGCCGCAGTCCCTAACTCCCAGCACCCCTGGCCTGGGGCCTCCAGGTGGTGGGTGAGGCAGCCACCGTCTCCGGAAAGATGCAGGGAGGAGGCACATTGAGGAGCTGCACCCTGGTCCCTGGTGCTCGACCACGCTCACCTCTGCAGTGTCTCTGCCGCGAGCCCCTCCAGGGAGGATCCCTGTCTCCATGACCTGGGCCTCTGCCCCCTGACACCTTGGGCAGAGCTGGTACAGCCAGGTGACCATTCAAGGTCTCTAGAATGAAAGCAGAGTCAGTGCAGGTCCATGTTCCCTTTTATGGAACTGGAGCTGACACGTGTAAAGATCACGCAGCGAGCTGGCAAAATCTGCGGATCTGATCCCGGGCAGCCCTCTATCTGTCTGCTGACCTCTTCTAATCCTCTAGATGAAACGGGTCTTAGCTCTGCTGATGAATTTTGAGTTTTTCCTTCCTCCATGCCCCTTCAGGCAGCCCGTTATGTGCTGAAGGGCAGACTGTGCCTCACCACCCACCTGCAATATTCCACAAGGTCACAACCTGAAGGGCGGTCCTGGTGATCCATCAATCTGATGTGCGACACCCCCCAACACTTCCCATCCAGCCAGGCTGAGCCCCTTCAGGGACAGGGAACTAGCGACCCCAGGAAATGCTGATTTGGAAACCTGAAAGGAATGGCCCCACTAACCACTGACCAGCCGAGGGGCCAGAAGCACCAGGTGTGGTCAGTTTCCTGTGTCCACCTGGCCAGGCCACTGCACACAGTGACTTAATCCAATGCCAATCGAGGTGTTGGTCTGAAGGTATTTCATAGATGCGGTTAACATCTACCATCCATTGATGTTAAATAAAGGTGATTATCTTTGATAACGTGGGTGGGCCTCATCTCATCAACTGAAGGTCTAAAGAACAAAACCTGAGCTTCCCCTAAGGAAGAAGGAATTCTGCTTCAAGACTGTTGCATCTGAAATAGAGACACAGATGTAGAGAACAAATGTATGGACACCAAGGGGGGAAAGCGGTGGTGGTGGTGGTGGTGGTGGGATGAATTGGGCGATTGGGATTGACATGTATACACTAATACGTATAAAATAATAACTAATAAGAACCTGCTGTACAAAAAAATAAAATAAATTTGAAAAAACAAAACAAGACTGTTGCATCTACTCCTGCTTGAGTTTCCAGCCTGCTGGTGCACCCTACAGATCTCAGACTTGACAGCTTCCACAACTGTGTGAGCCAGTTCCTTACAGTAAATCTCTTCATCGTGCTTTCCATTGGTTTTGTTTCTCTGGAGAACCCTGACGGGCACACCAGACCAGCCCCACTGAGCTGGATCCAGCAGACACAGAGCTCGGAAAAGACGGGCAGAAGCCTCTTCTACAAAGAGGTTCAATACATGTCTGCCTCCTGTTTCCCCAGAACATTCCACAGTGGGGGGCAGGAGGGCACTCGGTGACCAGTTGACATCAGTTCCACAAGCTGTGCTGCTCCCCCCTTGCTCCACACCGGGCTTGCCATTTCCCATCAAGTTCCCAGGCAAATGCAGGCAGCCATGCCCCCCTCCCAGGCAGCGGCTGCTGGGCCAGCACCACCGGACATCCAGGAGCAAGACGAGGGCCACGACAAGGCTGACTTCCCTCAGTGGCCACCACCAAAACACATCCCAGGTTGCTCCCAAAGCTGGAACTGCCTGTAACGATCCTCTGAGGGGACCATTCTGAGCATCTCAGGATTCCACGAGGGCCTGAGAGTGGAAGCTACTGACGCTTCCATTGTCCCCTTGCAAGAAAACGGTCCAGTTTCTCCAAAAACGATTTCCTTTCCCAGGAAAGAGACCCTCAGCTGAGTCTGCAGCTTCGCACCTGCCTGACAGAGGAACGGCCAAGAAGCCTTCCAAGGTCAGCCGGCCGAGGAACGCGGGCGAAGCTTTCCAGGGGCCTGGTCCGTGTCTTTCTTGGGGACTTGAAGCCCCTAGGCCAGGCTCAGGGTCACCTCAAGTCCCCCCGCCCATCCCGAATCCCTGTGGTGACCACCTCGGGCTGGGAAGGCGGCCCCAGGGCTTGGCCAGGAGGGCAGGTGGACATCAGCTCCTGAAGGGAAGCACAGGCCAGCATTGAAGGAACCGGTGTTCACACTTCTCTCTTATTTATTTATTTATTCATTCATTTATTTGTTTGTTTGCTTACTTATTTATTCATGCATTTATTTAAATTCAGCGAGAAGGAGAGAAAGTTTTATTTCTGCAACGTTGTTCTCACCTCCTCACTCAGTCTCCTTTCTGAGGCTTGCTAAATCCAGACTGGCACTCCTGGAGCTGGCCCTGGGCCAGACTCCGCAAATAAGGGCCAGGGCACGGCTCGCTCTGCTAGCTGCCAGCTGGAAACCATCTCAGTGCCCTTTGCCTGAAGTACTTTTTCCCTCTCTCTCTAATTATTTCTCTTCCTCTCTCTCCATCTCTCTCATAATCTCTCCCTTGTACACACAATCTCCCTCTCTCCCTCCCTCTCTCTCACACAGACACACATGCACACACACACACACATATGCTGATGTATTTCCCATAGGTAGAAACTAGCCTTGGAAGAAGGACACTTCAGAAATCGATCTTGCTCTCGGTGCTCCCACCGTGACTACCCCGGCATGTATGGGATCACGTGACTCCATCAAAAAATAGAATCCATCAATGTTTACAGGGTTGGCTCCACAACTACCTTTTTTTTTTTTTTTAAGTATTTGTTTTTATTTATTTATTTATGGCTGTGTTGGGTCTTCTTTTCTGTGCGAGGGCTTTCTCCAGTTGCGGCAAGCGGGGGCCACTCTTCATCGCGGTGCGCGGGCCTCTCACCATCGCGGCGTCTCTCGTTGCGGAGCACAGGCTCCAGACGCGCAGGCTCAGTAGTTGTGGCTCACGGGCCTAGTTGCTTGGCGGCATGTGGGGTTTTCCCAGACCAGGGCTCGAACCCGTGTCCCCTGCATTGGCAGGCAGACTCTCAACGACTGCGCCACCAGGGAAGCCCCACAACTACCCTTTTATATAAACACGGCTGCCTTCTTCAGAACAGGATTAACCTGCATGCCTCCAAGTCTCAGAAATAGATACAGTGAAGAATGGTCAGTGGAACCATTCTATCAGATGGATAGGATTTACCTGTAACATATTTACATGTAATGAGGAACTGGCCGGGACTCTGGCATCCTGGACCCTATGATTGCCTTTTCTACCATGGTCCTTTCAGAAGTCTAGGAATTAGTCCCTTGATGAGGTCTAAGATGGGTCTGCCTTGGCTTGAATTCCCTTTAAAGGACCAGTGTCGTAGCAAATAGGCAACATCAGAATTATCATTCCCCCTTTCAAGAAGAAACTCGACGCACAGAAGTGAACTGACTTCTCAGGGCCCAGGGAAGTTCTGGCCCCTCCCATCCCCCTGTTTGGCACGTCCAGCCTCATGGTTGACATTCCCTCTGAGGGCTGTGACTTGGCACCTTCACGGACACCACACTAGAAGTTGATGCAATGGTTTCCAGCACTTATAAAACATGACACTTATAAAAAACATATTTCGCATTAAAATATATATGTAGCAAAAAGGGCCTATTATAGCTGCGACAGAGTGGGAAAAATGCACTGGGTGTGGAGTCAAACACCCTTGATTTGAATCCAAATTCTGAGTTGCTTTAAGTGCTGATTTGGGTTAGCCAGAAAATGCCTGAGTCTCAGTTTCCTCATCCATCAAATGGGGATAGCCTTCCTCACAGGGCTGCCTGGAGGACTGACAGGCCATCAGATGTAAAAGGGCTTTATACATAGTAAAGCACTAAAAATTCTGAGCTGTTCTTGTGACTCTGGGCAGATCATGCAAATTTAAATGAAATTACTCTTTCTTTGTCCTGAGATGTGATACGATTCTTTCTGAATATATATGGGGTATTATATCATAATTGAAATCAGCCTTACTCTTCAAAACTACATCCAATGAAATGCTTTTGTGGGCTTCCCTGGTGGCGCACTGGTTAAGAATCTGCCTGTCAGTGCAGGGGACATGAGTTCGAGCCCTGGTCCGGAAGATCTCACATGCCGTGGAGAAACTAAGCCCCGTGTGCCACAACTAATGAGCTTGCGCTCTAGAGCCCGCGAGCCACAACTACTGAGCCCGTGTGCCACAACTACTGAAGCCCGCGTGCCTAGAGCCCGTGCTCCACAGCAAGAGAAGCCACCACAATGAGAAGCCCGCGCACGGCAACGAAGAGTAGCCCCCGCTCGCAGCAACTAGAGAAAAGCCCATGCGCAGCAACGAAGACCCAATGCAGACAAAAATAAATAAAATAAATACATAAATTTAGAAAAAGAAAAAGAAATGCTTTTGAGTGCCAGGGATAATACATTCGATAATTTGCTAATACATTCTAGGTGACTGCAGCATTATCGTGACAGACTCAGGAGAGTTAATACTTACGGGTGACACTGGTGCTTGGTTTTAAGTGTAAGTAAAGATGAGAAGGAACAGCAAGCATTCAGAGAAGGTGACAGAGGAGGGAAGGTTGGGAGGCGGGGGGCTGGAGGACACAGGAAGTAGGTCCATTAGCAACGTCATATGGCTTGGACATATGCTACACTGCCTGGCCACTAGCTGACACTCTCCCTCCATGAAAACAGAAGACAGCTTTACTTTCCAGGCAATAAAAACCTCAGAGACGAATTCTGCCATATGTGGGCAAGGCCCCCTCCCACAAAGCCCTCACGTCTGGGAAATGGAATTGAACATGTCATCTTCAAAGCGAGTTCTCGGTAAATGTACTACTGGTTTTACGACCTCTGTCCTCCACGCAAACCACTGGAGAACACATTTTCTCAGCATTGCCCGGTGTTACCGTTCAATGCCCTCAGTTTCTGAAACCATCTCGGGGGAAGTGTGATCAATTTCCACTTTGCCTTTTCAAGGGGTGGGGAAACCAGAGGTGTGGGAGAGCGAGAGCCGGCGGCCTCCTTACCTGGAGCCGTTCACCTGGTTGGGGTTGCATTCCATCTTGATGGTGACCCTGGCTGGGGGTGGAGACAGCCAGTCCTGCTGAGGGACACGGGGGCTCATCTTGGATGTCTGTCCATAGTCGCTGGAGGAGGACGCGGTCATGTCCGTCTTGGCCAGGTGCGGCGTGCCGTATGCGCACTCAAACAATGACTGGTCCTCGCTCACGACAGATAACGCTTCCTGAACACCCAAAGAAACACACATTCAGGACGTTCCAAGGGACAGGCATGCTTCAAAAAGCTGCTAACTGTACAGTCATTTCTAACTGGGACCCCCTTTTTACGGTATCCATGTCCACCTTTCAGCAGGAAAAAGGAGCTGGCTTTCTTTCCCCTAGAGACGGTAAGAGTTGGAACTGGCCGACCTAGAAAAACTTTTGTGCAGGTCTCCGAACATCCCAGCCTTGACCACAGCCGTGCAGATAATACCCACTTTAATCTCAACTCAAGGAAGTTGAATTTCAAAGGTCTTAGAAGACATCCAGTTGCATGTGTCATTATTTGACAAATGCAATCTATAATTCAAGCAGACAGGGTACAGAATGGTCGTGAAGATTAAAAAGACATGTGACGGCTAACACCTAAGCATCTGGCAAAACTGCCACATTCCCAGGAGATTTTAAAGAAGAGCTACTTAGAAGAAGAGTGAGGGGGAAATGGAGCACCAAAGGACAAAGAGACAAAGATACGAATTTTTCCACTTCTAAGTTATTAGCTGAAATAGAGTTTCAAGTGGCGCTTCCATGATGGTGAACATCTGGATGATAAATGAACCAAAAAAAAAAAAGCTGTGAATTAGCCATAGGCCTCCAAATACAAGGATGTTTAAAATATCTAGATCACTGACTAGCTCTTTTTTTTTTTTCCTTACTTTCTATTCCTATCTTTGCTCATTTTGCATGATTTGGTGAGAAGAAATAGAAATGTGTCATTGTTGGAGCATTCTTCTGTGGTTTTAAGTCAAACAAGTGGTTAGCCTATGGCTAGGCTGACATTCTACAGCCAAATCAGCAAAGGCAAATTCGATTGGGAAATTTCAGCTACTTGAATGACGTATTGTGCAGCAACTACACAGAATAACTACGAGACCATCTAATTTTGCTTTCTATAACCAAACAGAAATCCATGTGGTAGTTCATGTTTATTTCAGTCCTTGGGCACCCTCGGTACTGCTATGCAGCTGGTGAGAAGCAAATGCTGTCTGGGTCACACATGTTTTTTAAATGGAAACTTTGGAGCCAGTGGGGACTGTGGAGACCTGCTTGTCCAAACTCCTCATCCCCCAAACGGGAAAATCTGAGACCCAGAAAGGTCGAGACCTCACCTTGAGGTGAGCTGCCCAAGGTCAAGCAGGGAATTAGTGAGGACATTGGTGAGTGTTTTATCTTCTGCTCTCTCCTATGCCCACAGTCTAGGATGCCCTTCTTATATTCCTTGGTTTCCGATAACTGTCTACATTAGCACTCCTTTCTTATTCTTTGAATTGATACTTAAATAAGTAAGGGTGCTCCCCCACCCCCGTTAATAATAGAGCCTTATGAAGCAGCCTTTCTAAGACAGAAGCCCCCCCTCCTTACGCAGAAGTGTCCGAATCTTTAGGGAACACATGCAATTTCACAAAGCACCCCCCAATCCAGTGTGTCCTCTCCCGCTCCATCCCCCACCTACCCAGGGACCAACTTCTTCATCGGTCCCCCGAGTACATGAACTTCACTGCCAGGCACACTGTGTTATGAACCAGTGAGCAGGGAGAATCAAAAGGAACAAACTCAATGCTCTGCCTCTCAGAGTGGAGGCCAGGTGTCTGTGCATGGATAACCACCCCCCCAACCCCGCCACCACCCACCGCCACGGCATCTCTAAGACGTGGGTTTAAAAGTCAAATCGGGGCTTCCCTGGTGGCGCAGTGGTTGAGAATCTGCCTGCTAATGCAGGGGACACGGGTTCGAGCCCTGGTCTGGGAAGATCCCACATGCCACGGAGCAGCTGGGCCCGTGAGCCACAACTACTGAGCCTGCGCATCTGGAGCCTGTGCCCCGCAACGGGAGGGGCCGCGATAGTGAAAGGCCCGCGCACCGCGATGAAGAGTGGCCCCCGCTTGCCGCAACTAGAGAAAGCCCTCGCACGAACTGAAGACCCAACACAGCCAAAAATAAATAAATAAATAAACTAGCTATAAAATTAAAAAAAAAAAAAAAAAGTCAAATCGGCACCATGGACTTAGTGCCGTCCTGCTAATTAATAAAGGCAGAATTATAGCTTCTTCAATAAATTGTGCAAGACAGGGTCTCCTTTCCCATCGCAGTACTGGATGGAATGGTTTTACGCACTCAGAGCAAAAAACAAGGCTCCGCTCTCCCGCCGGGTCTTGCAGACTCCACCAAGCCTTGGAGGGGAATGCCATTCTATGTAATGTCAGCGTTGGCTCACCGGTGAAGAGAAACATGAATAAATGCGCGATGTGTATCAGAAATTGGCAGAAACAGGTTAGATATAAGGTGCAGGCTCACCTTTAAATCACAAATGAGAAAGAAAATGGCTTTCACAACAAAAAGAGTAACAATGTTAAAATATGAGTATCTCCCCAAGATAAAGTAGGATATTCTCACAAACACAACCAATGACCAAATAAATGTAGCGTAAGATTTAAAAACTGGACCAAAATACTAGAACTGAAACAAGGCTTCAGTGTGTGCTTGGAGGGGGAGGAACCCCTTCTCACATCTGGCAAAGCATTTTTTCACCACATGGTTTTCTAAAGAAAGAAATCAAAGTTAATTGAGATCGATTTAGGAAAAAAATAAATCTACAAAAGCTAGAGATAAGGGGGGGACACACATCTTTTCTCCGTATCTTAAAATTCTCCTCCAAGTTAGTACTGCATAAAAATGAGAAAGGCCATATACTTCAGAATATCAAAAGTTGCTTTTGTTCGCTAGAGGGGAAGCAGTCTAAAAACGAGGAGGCTTCAGGATAAACGTTTCATTTCCAAAGGGGTGAAACACAGTCCATATTCTGGAAAGACAGCGCATGCCCCAAAGTGATGCTAATTAAACCAAGGCAGGCAAGCACCTAGGGTTAAGTACAAGTCAGGAAAAGGAAACAAACAAATAAATAAATATCTCACACACACACATGCTAACTTAGCACATCTGAAGAATGGAGGAGTAAAAAGAAGCTGAAGGGTGGTCTTCAGAGACTGCTTCAAACAAAGATGACCACGAAAATTAACTGCTGTTCTTTAGAAGCAAACAAATGCTATGTACCAACAGCATGCCTTTGTTCACCCATTTGGCTTTGTATGTTACACGTAGGTTTCATCATCCCTTTGGTTGCAGTATGAATGACAGAGGCTGATGCACAGGATTCTCCCGCCCCAGCAGCCCTGGGACTTCAAAGCAGGGAAAGGATCTAACCTAGTAGGATTAAAACCAGAATGGATCGTTACACACAGGCTGGTAACCAGGAACACGTGAGTCCCTCAACTGCAGCTCTGCAAGTGACTCTTCCTGGCCTCGACGGATGCTGTCCCGGCTTCCCTGCCGTCTGGCTTCCCTCCTTGTCTGTGGCCATCTCACCTACCTACCTGCCTACCTGCCAAAGCTGTCGGCAGATGCCTTAGTTAACACGTGTGGCTTATTCCCTCAGCACCTTCGGCCAGCCGCGGGGACTTGCGAACTGCTTTGGCTGCTTTATGACAGAGAATTCAAAAAAAAAGTCCAAACCTGGCAGAAATGTGGCATAATTAATTAATATGCCTGCCTCTGTGTTACTATAAAAAGACATGAACTTTAGATTGGTGTGTGCTTGTGTGCAGGGTGTTTTTTTCTGTAGCTCCAGGAAAGCTGGGATATTCTGATGTGCCCAGTGTCAGGCTACCAATGCCATTTTTCATGAACTTGTGAGAAATGCATAAATTCTAAGCGAACTGCCCCCAAACCAAAGGGACCGTCGTGTTAGTATACAATGTTTATTATTTCATTTGAATACTGAATGCACCAATAACATGTGAGGACCACTCCTTCGGATTTTGCTCATCACAGCTGACTGACAGTTCTAGAAAGTGAAGAGAACTCAACTAGATTATATTTCACACGTGAGACTAAAATACGATTCTATTTTTAAGTAACTAGATTTGGGTACAACAAAGGTTCCAAAATGCTTAGATTTTTAAAAAAATTAAAAGTCGAATGCACTTTTAAGCATACTGACATCTCCAGCAAATGATTTCAGAGAGCCTAAAACAGATGAATTTTTTTTTTCTGTAACAGATGAATAGTTTGAGAGGCTCCTATGTTTCCAGCAAAAGAATTATAAAATAAGGGTCTGGGCTCAATTTTGCTCTTAACTCTTGATCCCCATGGTTCATAAAAACACTGAAATGTCAATCCAGAGAACCCAACATACTTAAATTTTCATGAAAATCTGGGCGTGGTAAAATGTTGAAACTAAGAAAGTCTTAAAGAATGATCGGCTCTCTTCCACAGCTGGAGCCAGTGAAGCATACAGAGGGAAATGATCCTTACGTTGTTTTCAAAAATCCAGAGGACGGCCAGAACTAGGTGTCCAGAGAACAGGATTCCCAAATTGACCCTCAGTTTCCTCAAGTCTTAGGTGCCTCAAATAGTTATGAAAAACAAATGGAAAAACTAAGTGGAACAAGCATGTTAAGATTATGGTCATGCTTTAGAAAAAAAATTCTTATAGAAGTCTTTGGTATCACAATACACTTTAGGAAGCCAAGGTCATCTTAAATCAATAGTCTGCCTTCCCCCCCCCCCCCACATGTAACCAATCAGAATCTGGAAACATCACATAACTGCTTACACTGCGATGAATAAGACATCTTTTAGCCACATTCTCTTGACTCATAAACAGCTGATCCATCACATAATAAACCAGGTTATCTGGGTAAGCGCTTCATATGCAGTATCCCTTTAAATCTCATGACACTGATTTTAAGATACACCTTTTTTCACGTTTTACGAGCGCTGAAACCTGGATGCATCTCACCATCGATGGCATGTCATGGGTTACTGGCAGCATTTCTTCTCCTTCGATGGCCGGTAAAATAATGGTTCGTTTTATCATCAGTGACATCTTAATTTTATGAAATACAGTCCTGACAATAGTCTTATAAGGTCAGGTGTCATTCCTGCTCACAGGTGAGAAAGCAGGATTGGGAAGAAGAGTAATGTCAACATGAGGACAAGGTAGCAGCAGCGTTCGTGTCGGGGAGTGGAATCACTCCCTGAGGCTGTACACTCGCCACTCTGGGTGTGACGCGGAGAAAGAACAGATTGGGCTGATGGAGGTCAGATGCACAGTGCTTCACCGCCTTGTCAGAGCTGTGGAAAGAGCAGAGCTGACAGCGCAGGTAAGAGATGGAACCACCTAGAAAGAGAGAGGCTGGTGGAGGGAAGAGGTGGGAGAAGGCTGAGGGGATAAATGCCCAGAATCTCAGGACTTCGATGGAATTAAAGGATCAGGAGAGTAAGTGGAAAGCCTGTTGGAAACTAGGAGGGAAATTTCTAAGTACAACACGCTCTCTTATGAGGCTAAAAGCTATGCAGCAATAGGTCCCAGATACATTTAATTAGTCTTTCTTACTTAATAGTTTAAATCAACAAACCTGTTCTTTTCATTGGTTAATCAGATAATTCAGACCCAAACTGATGGCCGTGTATTGGGGTGTGCTCATTGCAGGTGGTTGCCTGGCTTCTCAATCAATACTGCAAGGGAAGAATAGGGCAGGTAGGAACACCATTTATAAATATGTTAGAGCCAGTGCACGTGGTGGCCTTCAATGGATGTCTGCAGACCTAATGATACTGGAAAACTATTTATTAGGCTGTCTCAAGCCCAGCTGTTTATAGCTTCTCTTCAAGGCAGAGTGCATGCAGTAGATGCTTCTGGAAAGTCTACTCCTAATCACATTTAGAGGAGAAAAAGCAACACAAATAGAATAGACAATGTCTCTAGGAAAGACCTCCAGTCCATGTGCCCAACAAAAGGCCAATCCTTCCAGAATTTTATTCTCAACGTGTATATTTTTGCATTCGAATATTGCCAACATCTCATGGGACGAGAAACTTCCTCTGACCGGTATCTTTTAATTACCACACAAAAAAAGCCAAACATTGTGAGTTAAAAGATGCCTTGTCAGGCTGAGTGGGAATCATTTTGCCCCGTCTTGATATTATTTTCTTTCCTTAATTCTTCAGTGGAGGAAACATTAAAATCATATATTAAATGCAGCATCTAGCTTTGTGCTCACGTTTTTCTCATTTAACACATTGCTATTTTAGTCCTTCAAAAATATAAAAATCTTGGATTAACCTCAAAGGAAAAATGTATGTAGTCAAATGAAGTCCATCTAAAGAGAGTGTTTCCCCAATGTGGTATCGCTTCAGTATCAAACACGTTTACAACTGCAGTACCATCCCAGCGCTAAGAGAATGAAACCCAGGACTGGTGCAGAGACACAGACATACAAATATATTCATATACATGCATACACATACATATTCATACACACATATATGCATGTTCACACACACACACATATACATACATATACATAGTCATACACACATACGTGAATTTCCATATACATGCCTATACATACATACACACTTAAATATATTCATATACATATATTCACACACATACATGCATATTCATATGTACATGCACATACATATGTACATACACGCATACATAAACATAGACACATGTATTCATATTCATACACACATGCATATTCATATACATACACAGACACATATAGTCATACACATATTCATACACACATATTCAAATATACACATACACACATACATATTTGTACACACATGCATATTCATATACACACACATTTACATACACATACATATTCATACACACATACATGTATATTCATATACACACATACATATATGTGCATATTTACATACACACACATACCTATTCATATAGACATTTACATACACACATAATACACATATATATATCCATCTATCTCTCTATCCTTACTATCTTTGCTCATCGAGCACTTTAGAGGACCTGTACACAGTCCTTATTGGTCAGCAGACCCCCTAGGGAAGATGTTGCCTAAATGATGTAGAAAACCAGGATTCTTCCCTTTTTGCCTTGATTTGTTTCTTTCTCAAACTCGAAGGTGCTTTTCCTCCCCTCAGCAAATCCCTTCAAGAAAAGACTGATCTGGAAACCAGTCTCCTTATGACCTTCAGACGAATTTCCCTGCTCTGAACTCACCGGATTTCTCCTTGGCTCTGAGCAGCGTAGCCAGTCCTGGGAATTCTCTTGCTCACATACTTCTCCCCCAACTGCTGCCTTTATGAAGATATGAGCATTTCCAGGGCAGGATCCTGTGTGTGTGTGTGTGTGTGTGTGTGTGTGTGTGTGTGTGTGTGTGTGTGTCCCTAGCATCCAAATAGCTTCTTAACATCACATTTTGTTGATGCTCCTATTAACCATAGAACTAAGTCATGAAATTATATGAAAGCCCCATCATAATGCTATAGGTCCAAAAACTTTTTTCACATCAGAACAAAGGAAAATATACTTGTGAAATGAAGTGTGCAGCCAGTGACCAGGAGTTTGGAAGCTAATCGCCCTGGCACTATATCCTCAGTCATATGATCCTGGAGCACATTATTGCAGGGTTTTACCTGAAATCTACGTAGGCTTGAACTAGGGACTCTGTGTAGTTAGGCAACATATGAAATAAATAAGACTTACTAGAAAATGAACATTAGCAAAGCAAGGAGAGAAGCATTCAATGGCTAAGCGCAAATCCTAGAACTCTTGCGGAGATTGGAGCATTGTAGAAAAATGTCAAGGAGAGAATAGTTAGGTTCCACATAAGGAGAACTAGATTTAAATGAACCTCAAAAAATTAGAAACTCAACAAACATAATTTTAAAACAACCCTTCTGTTTACTTTCTCAGTTCTATGCAGATGCTCTTTGAAACATTTGAAAGGAGGGTGAGATAGGAATATTCAGCCTGGCAATCAGAGGGTACAAGGGTTCAGGCATGCAAGATGAGTTAAGTCCCTGGGTTCTATAGCACAGCATCCTGCTATAGTTAACAATTCTGTATCATATACTCACAAATTTGCTAAGAGAGTAGATCTTATGTTAAGTGTTCTTATCACAAAAAATATATAAAATAAAGAGGGGAGGAGGAAGCTTTCGTAGGTGATGGATATGTTTATGGCATTGATTGTGGTGATGGTTTCATATGTAGATACTTATCTCCAAACTCATTAAGTTATAAACATTAAATACTGTACAGCTTTTTAGTATGTCAATCAAGCCTCAGTAAAGTCATTTTTGAAAAAACAAAAGAAACAATGTATAAGTGATGTTAATAGCTTCTTTGTTTTCCTACAAAGAAACACATTTTCCCCCCATAGGCTTCTTTCCTTCTTTAGAGATGAATAAAAAAGTGTAAAAACATGTGTGGAAACATCCTGTTTGTGTGTTTTAAGTCGGAATGAGTGCAAAGAATGCAGTCACTACCCCCTTCAGATCCTTCTGCACCCTCTTGGTTTTGTGGGGGGCGGATTCTACTCCTGACTTTCCATACTTGTTCGTGTTTTTCTAATCACTGCCATCACGTGACACTCAGAGAATATTCATCAAAAGCCTTCATCTTATTTGTATCTCATTTGAAATAATTCATTTGAGATGAAAAGATGATCTGCTTTTCACTTTGATCACCAAATTTAGGATAAACAATGGAGATGCACCAAAATGTCGGAGACAGCACGGTAGAGCATGGTGGCACTGGATTGGGGCTCCAAAGACCTGAGGTGGAAGCTGCCCTTGGTCACTGGGTCACCCTGGGACTTCCACAACCCCACTCTGCTCCAAATTTAGTCCCACATGAGCTGCTGAGGGCTTGTTACAGATGCAGAGTCTGCGTGTCTGCAGCCCTGCTGAATCAGAATCCATTTCATAACATCATCCCCAGGTGAACCTGGCACACTCGCATATTCAAGTTTAAGTCCTGCTGCCTCATCCTTGCTTGAGTCTCAATTTCTTCAACTATGAAGGTGATGTTGATAACAGCTGCCCCAATCCCAACCAGGGCTCCCCATGGGCCAAATGAGCTAGTGTATGTAAAAGGTTTTATAAGCCTTAATGTTGCATTTCAACTATTATCCCATCCTAGAAAGTTGATGTGACTGACCCAAGTTCTCCACGTGGTTCAAGACAATGGTTTGGACTATCCATTTCAAGTCCTATTCTTCTAACAAGCCATATGCCAGGAAAAGTACATCGTCTCTTGTATGCCATTAGTCACTCATTCTTTGTTAAGTACTAAATTTAAAAGTCAGATATCTTTATCTAACATGGGGAGAAAGATGAGCTGGCATCTTTGCTTTTATTGTCGAGAGCATTTAGTCCAACATGATTTAGCCTTTATGGCGCCCAGTCCAGTTTGTACGTGGGTTTTTGGTTGCAATTCTACATTAGTTTTGTTGGATGTCAATTAAATGTAAGTTTTGTGTGGGAAGGGATCTGGATTCCCTGTTGAAAACTGTGACCTCAACAGCTGGTACGTTCCCTGGCATGCTGTTGTTCTCTATAAAATGAGTGGATGAATGGATGAATAGATGAAGGGATGAATGGATGAATGAATACACCACGTTCTCATAACACAATTCCCATTCATTTCCCTAAAACTGCACACGGCACACAGCTGATGTTCCTCAAACCCCCCAAAAAAGTCTTCTCTTCCAGGATGTGGGATCCATGATGCTTTTCATCTTAACTTTCCCTAAAACCTCATGAGATTTTTAACAAACTTGGACAAGGAAGTGATTCTATGACAGTCTTGCTAAGAAGCTCACGGAACTCTTTTACTCTTCTGATTTCTGAAGCTCACTCGCCCAGGTTGGGCTGCAAGTGATTCAGGTTCCAAGAGGCACAGAGGACCCTCAGAAGGGCACCGCCACACCCACAGGGTGACAAAGTCATTAGCAGTTTTCCGCTATTGGAACAGCCCTCTCTAAACCCCAAGGGAGAGATGGCACATCATACCACTCACCTCCAGGAGCTCCATGAAAACAGGCAGCTCTATGCTTGGTCTTTTCAAAACATACATTCAGACGCTAAAAATACAGTGCACTGCACATCTGGAATGTGTCTCACCCATGAATCTCTGACACATGGATTCATTGTTTTCGAGAAAATTCCAAGAATTTTATTCATGAGAAAATTTTGGCACAATGGGAAACGCTGGCAAGCAGAAGATAGCAGCAGCAGATGTGCTGGCCTCCGCCCCCAGGCCTGCGGCTGGTTCAGCCCGTTTGCATCAGGTACCTATCTCGTGCCTTCAAACTTCCAACTCAAACTTCCCCATAAAAGAGGGAGGCCTTAAGTTTATTAAGTGACGCGGTTCCCCCCACGTGGGTGCACAGTACCAGACGCGCTCTGCAAGTGTCGGGCTGGGCACGTGGGAATTTAAAAGGAGCAACAGGAACGCAGGGTCACTGGTGTGAGATGCAGCTGCTCCCTGTGCCTCGTGTCCTACAGCCACGGCCTCCTCATCTGTTAAATGAGGGTCTGGTCTCCTGATGTTTCCTGAGGTCCCTCCTTGCATCAAGATGAAATCTATTGTATTTAACTAGTGACATTCTCTTCCTGCCGGGGCCAAACCACAGGCCCCACCTTCTCCATCTTTGAGCAGCTATGTGCCTAAGGGGAAAACCTATCACCTGGGGAGCTGCCGAAAGTTCCTACGAGTTCAGGTTCAAAGTGAACTGTGGGCTCTTTCCAGGCTGCCCTGGGTTTTAATTTCCTCTGGATAACTTCTTCCACGCTCGTGGCGGGAGGGCAGTCAAGACTCTGAGAGCTCATTTCATGTCTTCAACTGCCATTAGGACCTAATCTCCTGCACCGGAACTCTGGGTCTGTTCAGAAAATACATCAGCAACAATAAAATACATAAAGTCTTACAGAGACTGGGCCTCTCGTAGGGGGAGGGAGCATATGTAAGAAGCCCTCACTTTTCCCTAGGTGCTCCAGGGACCTCCTTCCTCTCCCTTCCATCCTCATTCCCAAGTAACTGTTGTCAAGGGCCACGCAACGTATAAAGCAGACACGAACACGAACACTTTCTTTTTCTTAGACGCAGCTCCCACTGTGGAAGGAGCCGAGAGCTCACCCACCGTGAGGGTCCAGCCCTGCCAACTCTCACTTCGGCTCCACGAATGATGACGCCTCTGTCCCCGGGGCTGGGAGGCTAAGCCTGTGCTTTGCACCCGATCTTCCAGCACATAAATCCGTGCTGGTGGCTGCGCAGGAAGGGGACCCAGGAGCTAGGGTATCATGCCCTTTGTTCCCGCTCTGCGCTGAGCTCAATCTCCGCCTATCGTGTAGTTCAGGGCACAAGAGAGGGCCCCGTCCTCAGAACACTTTTCATGCACCAACAAGCTGGTTGCCAGTGAGACCTGATTTTGACAACTCTGGGAGTGTTGATCTCAAAACCTAATACGTTTGAATTATGCACTGTAAACTCGTCCAACAATTTTAAACTACGCATACATATATCATACGCAACGAGGCTCTCCTGAGCCCCTCTGTAAATTGGTCTCTTTAAAAATCTGTTGATCCGTTCCTACCAAAACCACTCTAACCTGCAGAAAAGCTTGGTGGCCTGAAAATCTTCATGATGTCTACCCCAGGGTCTAAACTTCAGTTTTTAGATTGCCTCTTTACTTGGACCTCTTTACTTATTATGCTGAATCCCCAGGGAGGAAGCAGAACCATGAATGTCCATGTCTACCCACCTTTTCCAGGAGAAAGAGGAAGTTTCCAGGGCTCAGAACTGTGTGCAGTGTCATATACATGTACAGGCACAAAGAGAGCTGCTGGACAGGTGAGGGGTCTGTGCAGATGTATCTCCTTTCCGAGGGGGTGGAGTTTCCTGTCACCCACCCATCTAATTTGCATAATGAGCCTTATGGGGCGGGGTCACATGGGGGCACAGCTACTTAAAAGGGCAACTTACTTAGTACAAAAGATGATTTGCCGTCCTGTCTTCCAGTCCGGTAGACTTGCACTGATCACTATGTGCAAGCACAGGGACACTTTAATTTAAAAATTAAAACAAGGTGTAAAGAACTGAATCAGAACCTTGCTTTTCAGAGTCTGATCCTTGGACCAGCAGCACCAGCATCACCTGGGACTTTGTCAGAGAAGCAAAATCCCAGGCCCCACCCCAGAGCTACGGAATCAAAACCCTATTCAACAAGATTCACAAGGGGAAGGGCAGGCACATTTAAGTGTGGAGAACTGGGTGAGAAGGTGGTAAGTTTCCCAAAAGAAAGAAAAGGCAGGGCTGGGTGAGGAGGGGGAGGAGGAGAGGGCAGACTACTGTTTTTAATTAGAGTAGTCAGGGAGGTCTTCTTGGAGGAGGCGAGCCCTGAGCAAACTTGAAGGAGGCCCAGCGATAACAGAACAAGGCCAGAGGTGGTTTGAGGGTGCGTTTGAGGGTGGGACACAGGGATCAGGAACAGCCAAGGAGGAAGTATTGTCACAGGAGAGGAGGGGCAGGAAGTGCTAGCAGTGGACAAGGAGGTGAGCCAGTTGAGGCTGGGGGTCGTTGGCAGGACCTGGGCGGTACTGGGAGTGAAATGGGAGCCTCTCTAGATGTCTTGGCTAAAAGCCCAGGGATTGTCTTCTTTCCTAAGATATACTAATATTTTCTACCTCGTATGGGCTCTGCAAAGAAAATACTTTCTATCTTTTGAGTTTTATTATTTTCTTTTTTTAAAACTTTTTATTTTATATTGGAGTACAGCCGATTAACAATGTTGTGATAGTTTCAGGTGCACAGCAAAGGGACTCAGCCATACACATAAATGTATCCCCCCCCATCCAGGCTACCACATAACACTGAGCAGAGTTCCCTGTGCTGTACAGTGAGTTTTATTATTGGGTTGGCCAAAATGTTCGTTCGGTTTTAAGTAAAAATAAAAGACATTTTTCATTTTCACCAAGAATTGTATTGAACAATGGATTCACTAACAGAACGAACTTTCTGGCCAGCCCAGTATTTTCAAAGCTCAATGTGACCTGCATGCATGTATCGTGCCCACCACGTGTACACCAAAAGCCACACCTCACAAAACGTTACGGCCATCCTTTGCTCCCCATGCCATGGGGGATCCTGTTCGTCATCATACAGAGAAACTGTGGGAATTCAGAATATGTGTTTTTCATTCAGAGAGCCTGTAAATGGCCATGACCGCTGTTAAAAGGTTTTGCACAGACAGGAAATACCTCCCTGAGGCTCCTCTGCCCGCACCACTCTAACGGGCAGCCTCAGGGAACCCTACCTCTGGAATCAAGAGGAAACACAGCACCAAAGGGATCCCCTGGTCCCAAGTCAGCTGTGTGAGGCCCGCAGGTTCTGGCAGCTCTGGTGGCAAATGACAGGCCAGAACATCACTTCCTGCTGCCCCCACCCCCGCCATGCTGGACTGAAAGTTTCAGGGCTTGAGCAGGGATGCAGATGACCAGGTATGTCCTCTTTAAACACAATGATAAGCTTGCTTCAGGAAGGAGGCATTTAGAAGAACTGTTTATTGTCCTTGCCGGTGGAGAATCCTAATTCTCCAAGCTCTATCTGGTGGAAAGTGCCTCCTGGTTAATAAAGGGCGACTTCCCTTCTGCTGCGGAATTTTCTCAAGTCATCAACATAGGCCTCGTAGCCATCTCCGAATCCAATCTCAACATTCAGTGTATAGTCTGTGTATTAGTTTTCTAGGGCTGCGAAGCCAAATACCACAGACTAGGGGGGCTTAACCAACAGAAACTCATTCTCTCACAGCTCTGGAGGCCAGAAATCCAAAATCGAAGTGTGAGCAGGGTTGGTTCCTTCTGAGGGCCATGAGCTGCTCCAGGCCTCCCTCCCTAGCTTGTAGACGGCTGTCTTCTCCCAGGGCCTTCACAAAGTCTTCCCTCTATGCATGTCCATATCTGCGTCCAAATTCCCCCCTTTTTATAAGGACATGGCCATACTGGTGTCAGGCCCCACCTCACGACCTCATCTGGATTACCTCTGTAAAGACCTGATCTCCAAACACGATCACATTCTGAGGTTCTGGGGGTTAGGACTCCCACATATGAATTTAGGGGCACACAATTCAACCCTTAACAGGGCAGAGAATGTGTCCATTTTCTTCGGGGGGCTGCTGGGCGGCTTGCGGGATCCTAGTTCCCCGATCAGGGATTGAACTGGGGCCCCAGCAGTGAAAGCACAGAGTCCTAACCACTGGACCGCCAGGGAATCCCAAGAGAATGTGTCCATTTAATTCACTGCCTAGCACGGTGCCAGGTATCAGAATAAGAACAATAAGTCAGTGGTTCTCAAAGTGTGTTCCAGGAACCCCCTGGGGTCCCAAGACCCTTCCAGGGAATCTGCTGCTCGACAGTTTTCACGACACACTAGGACGTTATTTGCATCTTCCCGGCTCATCCTCTCACAGGTGAAATTTTCCAGAAGCTACAGGACATGTGATAGTACAACAGATTGACTGCAGGGGCAGATATGAGAATCCAGCTGTCAGCTGTTAAGCCAGACATTGAAGAGATTTGCAAAAATGTAAAACAATGTGACTCTTCTTACTAAATATCTTTTTGGAAAATATAGTGATTTTTCATAGCCATGTGTTAGTTAAATTAACATATAATGGGTTTATTACTGTTATTTTAAAATGAATTCATTAATAAATATTTTAAGAACATCTCAATTTTTATTTCTAATTCAGTAAACATCAACAGATACAACCCGTATCAACCACTGCCCTTTAGTGTCCTGAGGCATTTTTCAGGGTGTCAAGGATCCTGAGACCACAAGTTTGAGGACCACTGCTGTACAGAGGTAAACTGGCTAGGACCTAATCTTTCTTCTCTGAAGTAACCCACAGTCTTAGGGTGATAAGACGCTTTATGAAGAATGTATTTTTAGTAGCTAAGTGCCACAAAAAAGGAAGTTTGTTGGCCATCCCCTTAGGTTGACAACAGAGAGTTCTCATTAAGAAATAAAGAAGCTGATCTCGACCTAGTGATGTGTTCAATTTGGAACATAAGCACTTAAAACACCAAGAGTTGGAGGGATCAGCATTTTTTTGCTTCTCAACTGATCTGCTAAGTGTTGGCCCCAGATCCCTTAACACTGGACAGAATCTACTAAAGAAGCAGGTTGCCCACCCCCGCCTAGCTACAAACTACCTACAAACATCTATTTCCAGCTGAGCCTTCTTGAAAGTGGCGTGCCTTTTGGCAAAACGAGAGGAGGTCCATGAGGGACCCCAGACCAGCAGGAAATCAGCGGAGACTGAAGACCACCTACCCACTACCACGCTGGCTGTGCTTTGGACCCGAGCCAGCTTGGGAAACTGGTCCTGTGGGCAAGGGGCTGCAGGGCCCAGGCACAGACTCCCTGCCCATCCCCCAGCGACCCCATTTTGGCACACCTGGTGCATCTCCGGATGCACAGGTGGCACTCTTCAATTAATGCTAAGGACCACTCTCCTTTTTTTTTTTTTAATGACCAGGTTGTTTTAATTTTTAAACTTGTCTCTTATACTTGGGAGAGCCTCCCTGTTTATATCCTTGCTAGGGATTGCACATAGCTATTCTCATTTTAAAACCATTTCTCCAAGGTATCTGATTCAAATGACAAGTAGTTGGGTACCCACCATGTGCAAAGCAACTAGGGTGGGCACTGGCAGTAGTGATATAAGATGGATCATCCTCAAAGTCTGTTATTCTAGACAGACTGTAATCACTTTAATAGAAGGACAAAACACCTGGGAGAACAGAAGATGCATCAGGACTGGGGGAATGCAGGCTCCACGAGGGCAGGGGTGTGTTTTTCAGTGATTTTTCACCAGTGTCTGTAAAAGTGACACACACACACTGAGTATCTATTGCATAAATTCTTAGTATGTAGGTGCTAAGTGTGGTGCTGAGTTTGTCTACTGCTTGGATGATGGAGGGAGGAAGGAAAGTAGGAAGGAGGAAAGGAAAGAATGAGGGGAGGGAGGGAGAGATACTCTCCCTTCTCTATTGGAACAAAAATCCTACTGTGTCACTCTCCTGCCCTAAAATAAAATCCGATTTCCCAACATCTTCTGGCCCCTAGAAACTCATAAATCCTGCAAAGAGGGGTCTACAGCTTGTTATTCTTGTAAACTATTTCTGCATTCACTTGCTAGTGACCTGAGCAATGAAGATAACTTCCGATCAACCAGAAGAGGCAGGTTAACTTGGCAAGGCACGACCTACATCATTTTGACTTGGTGGGAAAATCCTCCTATTCTACTAATTCAAGAAACATTTGGATGGGCTGCTGGGAATCAGGATTCAATCTTGGGATTCAAGTCACTTGAGTTAAGGACCTTGTTCTTTATCTGGATGAGGTCCCACTTTGCAGTTAAGAGAAAGACCAGACAAATGAAAGCAGAAAAAAACATATCACAGCTCAAGTTCATGAGCAAGAACACATTACTGTAGAATTCTTGTGCTGCAAATGTTTCCAAGGAAATAAGCACACTCCCGGCATGTGCACCGGAGGGAATGAACTGGCTTCTTGTGCTGTTGCCCCGAACAACCCTCTCTCCTCCAAGCTGGCCCCAGATCTTCTATACATGATACTGTTTCCCAACAAGCAGTCGGACATCAAAATGTGAAATCAGAAACACACATTTTGGGCTTCCCTGGTGGCGCAGTTGTTGAGAATCTGCCTGCCAATGCAGGGGACACGGGTTTGAGCCCTGATCTGGGAAGATCCCACATGCCGTGGAGCAACTGGGCCCGTGAGCCACAACTACTGAGCCTGCGCGTCTGGAGCCTGTGCTCCGCAACAAGAGAGGACGCGATAGTGAGAGGCCCGCGCACCGCGATGAAGAGTGGCCCCCGCTTGCCGCAACTTGAGAAAGCCCTCGCACAGAAAAACTAAGACCTAACACAGCCAAAAAATAAATAAATTAAAAACAAAACAAAACAAAACACACATTTTCTGGTTATGAAGAACCTAGGGACAGGACAGGAATAAAGACGCAGATGTAGAGAATGGACTTGAGGACACGGGGAGGGGGAAGGGTAAGCTGGGATGAAGTAAGAGAGTGGTATGAACATAAATACACTACCAAATGTAAACTAGATAGCTAGTGGGAAGCAGCCGCATAGCACAGGGAGATCAGCTTGGTGCTTTGTGACCACCTAGAGGGGTGGGATAAGGAGGGTGGGAGGGAGACACAAGAGAGAGGAGATATGGGGATATATGTATATGTATAGCTGATTCACTTTGTTATACAGCGGAAACTAACACACCATTGTAAAGCAATTATACTCCAATAAAGATGTTAAAACAAAATTTCTTTAATAAAAAAAAAAGAATACACATTTTCAAAGAACAAGTGCATTATACTAACAAGTTAGATGCAGCGGGGCAGGTGTATCTGTGGGGTTGGAGGAGCAGGGGAGGAAGGAGTTCAGGAGGAAGTGTGTTGAGATTTGAGACGTGAAAATAAGAAGAAGGAACCCCCAACAGGCACACAGAGACGGGTTCTGTAACTGTCAATGTGCTCTCATCAAATCGCCACCTTCAAAGGACTTGGATCTGAGGCCAGGTAGAAATCCATTAATTTGCACCTTGACTTTAGGGCTTCCAAGAATTACTCAGTAGTTACCATCTCAGGGCTCAAACAGGGGAAAAGCAGTACATATGCAAATCACACAATCACTTGGTTAATTCCAAGTGAAATCTGCATACCAAAAAACAAAAAGTTTGCTTTCCTGGCACGTGATGTAGAAACAGCCTGGTTAACAAAATGTAAAGCACACTTGCAGTGTGTGTGTGCCAGTGTGTCATCCGTGACCACGGGCCACATGCACGCCCAACACGAGTCACTCATGCCGTGGCCTGTCACCCACTCTGGGAGGTACTGGAACCTTTGTCTTTCTCCCTCCAGCTTCCTGCCGTCTTAAAACATCTCACTGGCCATCAGCCAATGATCTGCAGCTGGGTGCAGAAAGGGGGAAAAGGTGAAACTCCTCCTCTCCATCCACATCGGGACTTATCTGTGCTTCAGGGGAAAGGTCTGTTGGTGGAGAGCCAGGGATAGCCTGTGTGTGGATGAGATTTGTTCTTTACATGGGTCTGCACCTTCCTCATCCCCCACTGGTCAGTTCATCAGCAGTGCTTCTCTCCTAACTGGGAATGGTCCACCTGCCTGACTTCTTCTCTCCTGTTGGCCTGTTAAGATGCTCTGAAGCTCTGGGCAATGGAAAACACAAGTGCTTCCCTGGATACGGAGGTGGAGGGGGTGGAAATTGGGGTTAACATGGCAAGGATACTGTGAACTTAATTGTTTTCTAAAAGCAAAAATTAAATTTGAGACAAGCAAAGCTTTGCAAAATTCCCATAGCATTGGCCTCAGTTCCCAAAGACTTTTTTCACAAGAATCACGGAATGACTTTGAAGTTCTGGCCACCCTAATCAGCACAGTTAATGATGCTAAAACATACGCCACAGCAGAGGCAGGGATGCAACATTCTAGATTTCCCTTTGTCAACTGTAGCTCAAAGGGAGCCTTGCAGAGTCTTTGGTTCACTTCACACCCCATGAAGCCACCCCAAATAAACCAGCTCTCTGGACAAATGCAGGGTCCTCACGAAGAAAATGTGACGTGAAGACCACACCCCCAGGCCCTTGTCCAATCAGATCATAGCTCCCCGAGACCTCTGATGGAACTGAGGTTTCCATTATAGAAGCATTTCTACCAAGAATAGTTTCAGTCAGAGAATCTAAGAAATCTGTGAAGTTCAACCTCCTCTTCAGACTTTGGACAAACTTGTTTTTAATATTATACTTATCACTCATGAACTAATTGATTCACTCATCAAACATGTGCTGACTCATTACTTTGTGCCGTGCATTGTGATACAATTTCAACATCTCTTACGAGAAGATCCAACAGTTCTATCCACCTGCCATTTGTATGCCGTTATCTCATTAAAAAATCAGCCACAAATGCTCATACACGTCACCTTTGTGAGCTGGGCTCTATTGCTTTGGAAGATCCTGCCGTCCTAGAGAAATGAATGACTACATATGAACATAATTAATTGCATCCTCCCCCCAGAATCATTTTATTTTATTGCTTTGGGCTATTCTCTTTCTTTTTAGGATATATTGTGAAATGTTTCCTTTTAATATCTTTTAGGCAATATTAATTTGTAAGAGACACATTTTATGACAAATTATTTTTCATGTTTATTTTCAACTAAACTGAGTGAAAAACTGAATTTATAGGCAGTTTGTAAGTTATGTCTTGCTTTTACTTGAAAAAAGAAATAAGTGTACAGGCTTATGTTTGTGTTAGTAAGGCAACACTGGGGTAGGAATTATAACTCCTTATATTCCCTCCTGCTGTACGGCGTATGTGCACATACACTATCTCACTTGGATCTAATATAATCTTTATACATTATGGGTATTAACACTTGAAATATCTGGTACAAAGATTTCCCCAGGAATTTGTCTTTTTAATTTTATCATATGTATTGCATACAGATGTTTACAATTTGTGAATGACTTGATTGCATAACCATGGTTTATTTGTCTGTCTCAGGCTATTAAACTGCAAGCTCTAGGAGGGCAGGGAGGTATCAAATTCACTTCTGTATCCCCAGGCACGGAATGAATGCAGCCCTCCTTGGTTACTTAACCTCTCTGTAGCTGTGTCCTTAGCTGTGAAATGTGGATAATGACTGCCCCTGTCTTATCTGTTCTGATCAACAAAACACTTAATACAATGTCTGGCATATAATAAGTACTGTATAAGTGTTCTCCACTATTACTGTGGTTATTATTTAGAGTTGATTGAATGAAAATTCCTGTAGGTGAGCTAACTTGCACAAGTGAATGTGATGGATAACTGGCAGACAGAAAGGAATATCGGGGATTCTCGATCCTGGTCCATAGCTTTGTCTAGTCTACCAAAGTTGTAGGATTTTTTCTCAAAATTATTTCCATTCATACAGTAAAAAAATAATTTATTCATAAGGGTTACCTGTGTCTCTTTTCCTGTCATAATTCCAACGACCTTACCCTATACACATTGGACATTAACATGCTGGTTAGCTGAGGGGATCCAGAAATAGTAAAACCCGGCCTCACTCTACAGTGCTGTCTCTTTTCTTCCACATATACATCTCATAATTACATTTGTCAAACAGCTTCCTAAGCAAAACCTTGTACCAGGAACCAAATGAAATTGACCCAGCTTTCAGAACCTAAAAAAAGGAAAACGAAAAGTATAATCCACTTCGTCACCATTAAATTCTATTTGTTTCTTTGCCTAAGAGCCTATTAAAATCCCCCCACAGTGATAGTAGAATAGTCTACACCAAGTACTAACAAGAAAGGCTAAAGTGGAAGACGCTTTGTAAACTGTCTCGTAAGACTGGACGACGAGCTAGTCAAGGCGATGCTATTGGCAAACCTGCAGAAATTGATGCTGTTTCTCTGTACTCCAGGTAGAATGCCCTACATCCTATATCGACTCTCTGCTTTATATATTTAGCATATATATTACAAGCTTATAATCAGCTTGTATATTCTGCTTTATATATTGCAGCTTAGTTCACCATAGTGGAGGCCAGTGAACGATACATAAACATCAGAGAATTTTTTTAAAATATGTTCATTTGTATGAAGGCTAAAATTAGATTATGAGATTCAGTGATGAAAGCGGGTAAACAGTTCTGTCACTTGATTGAAATATTAGAATAAGGGAAAACAAAGAAAGCTCTTACAGAAATGACTGCATCTGGGTTCTCAGCTAAAGGCAAAATGCCTCTTATCTCCAGGCAGGAGGCTGTTTGGGAATATGTGGAGCCTTTTGGGTTGTCATGGCCATGGAGGGAGCATCTGGCAGTCAGTGGGTAGAGCTGAGGACACCTTCAAAATATGGTTTAGTTCTACATAATCCAAGAAGACTGTTGGCCCAAAATTCCAACAGTGCCTCCTGTTGAGAAGGGCAATACCTACAGAGCTCATCAAAGGATGATAAATTTCTAGAATCATTAGAGGCCAAAGTCTCATTCTTTCTGGATATATCCAATCACATTAAGCCTTTATGCTTATCCCATCTTACTTCTCCGAGTAAACTGGCCACACCTTCATCATGAGTATTAAACCTAATTAAAGATCCTAAGCTGATAATAAAATTACTCAATGACCAAGCTATAACTAGTTTTCTACAAGTTAAAGAAAAAGAGCTTAGCATCATTGATTGTTTAATTTTGTTTAATTCCTCTTTTCCTGAATTTGAACATTAAGATAAAAAATTCTGAGAATTCATTAGCCTGCAAGAATGAATGAATATGATTCAAAGCCCCATCTATCTGTTAATGAAGAAAAGCAATTCCTTTTCTGATTACACTTGGAAATAGTAGTATTCAATAAACGTATTGAGGAAAAGAGGGATTGGGCTAGTTTTTCAATGTCTAAAAAGCACTTCATGTAAGCAATATCATACGATATTTGTCTTTCTCTGTGTGACTTACTTCACTTAGTATGATAATCTCTAATTGCACCCATGTTGCTGCAAATGGCATTATTTCATTATTTTTTATGGCTGAGTAATATTCCATTGTACATATATACCACATCTTCTTTACTCATTCATCTGTCGATGGACATTTAGGTTGCTTCCATGTCTTGGTTATTGTAAATAGTGCTGCTATGAACATTGGGGTGTATGTATCTTTTTGAATTATAGTTTATATATATATATACACATATACATATACATATATATATATATATATATATGTTCTACTGTACAGCACTGGAAACTATTTCAATATTTTGTAATAACCTATAAGGAAAAAGAATCTGAAAAAGAATCACTGTGCTGGACACCTGAAACTAACACAACACTGTAAATCAACTATACTTAAAAAAAAGAAAAAAGACAATAAAAAGCACCTCAGACCTAACAGGCTCAGAACAGATCACTTGATTCTCCTTCCAAAACCATCCTTCTCCTTATCATTCTCTTTTGCCTGCCTTCTTTGATTGCCTAGCATGTATGATTAGTGTATAATGTACATTTGTGTATTTGATTATTATCTGAAACACTAGGTACACAAGAATGTAAAACCCAGAAGAGCAAAGACTGGTTTCCCCAGAACCTGAACAACTCCCGGCAAATCCCAGGCACTGAATGTTTGTAGAATGAAGGAATGAATGACGTGAGGTACTATTACAGGCCACCTTCAGGTGCTCATATAACACACGATGTTCTAATGAGCTATGAAATGGATTAGCCATTATGCACAGTTGTTTACTGGATTATATGATGAGCGCTTTACAGTTTAATAAACACGTTTTGATCATCATCTCATTCGATCCTCTTAACCACTCCCTATTTGACAGAGGGGAGATTTCATGATATCTAGTTTATAGATAAATACATGGGTTGTGTTGCAAAAGTTTGCTTGTGAGTCTGCTGCCTGTGAACTTCTAACGCTCTGACCCTCCCATAGAGACGTGTCACCTTAGTGGTGAGTTTGGTGAGGCGCCCACGTAAGATGCTGCTGTCTGGTACCCGCTCTGAGCTAAGCAGCCTGTGCAGGGCCCCTCAGAGAGCTGGAGTCCTAAGGTGCGGGGGATGCAGCTGACGCTCAGGAGGGAAAAGAAAGAAAATGAACGTTCTGAAAAAGGCATTCCTAAATCGCAGTGGCAGGGGGGAGGAAAGAAGTCGCAGCTCCTAAGTTCGTTTCTCTTTTTCCTGAAGAAGGAAATGACTGCCCATGGGCCAGCCTTGAGCTCCGCGCTGCAAGACTATGTAAGTTTCTCTGCCAGGTCTTGGTGTGGACTGTTTCCATTTTGAAGAGCCCCCATAGGGCCCAAAGGAAATAAGTTTTGCAGCCCCATCTCCACTCTTGAACTGGGCTCCTTGTGCTGACCCCCAGCGCCCTGCCTACAGACCCAGCACCAGGCAGGCAGCAGCCACAGACGGGGAGCAGGGCTGGGGGGGGGGGGCGGCCCAGGACCTGCACAACTGTCTCCTCCCTTCTGAGGTGGAGTCTTGAAGTGTAGCATGTTTCCCGAGCACAGAACAGTCTACAAAAAAAGTACTGCAAAATGAAATGAAGGAAGTTCTCAACAAAGTAAAAAGAAAGAGGCCAAGATATGTCAAAAGGACAGAGGAACCAATGAACTCACGATTGAGAGAGGCAGAGAGAAAGAGAGAGAGAGAGAGAGAGAAAGAAGGGGGGAGGGTCCAATGGCCAAAGCTTGGACAAGTTCAGCAACAAAATATATAATGAGAGTATTGGATTATAACCCAAAGAATCAGACAAATATCAAATGCCTCTTCTGATCTAAATAAGTGATGGAATTAAGTGAATATATGGGGGAGAAGAGACAACTCTTCTTTACAGAAGAATCGCAAATACTAAACATAGAAGGAGTGAGGGAAATAGAAGATCACCCTCAGAGTCACACGGTCCAAATTGCTGTAGGCAAGATGTACTGATGGGGCTCCAATTAGTGGGCGATACTTCAAGGAGAAACAGGATATCTGAATGTCCTCAAAGTATCTCCTTCAAAATATTTATTAATAACTGTTGTTACATTAATGCATGCCCACAAAATCTTTGATACTTCCCCCTCCAGAAGATGGAGCTTAATTCCCCTCCCCTTGAGTGTGGGCTGAACTTAGTAACTTGCTTCTAAGAAATAAAGCATGGAAAGGGGGAAAGCAGTGACCTTGTGGTGAAGAAAAATGGCAGACACCACCTTCACCAAGGGATCCAGGTCAATATTGCCAGCAAGAAGACACAGCGGTGTCATACACTGCCTGCTGTGATGCAACGAGATGGGCGCATAAGCTCTGTGGCATTTTCTTCCTAAGAATCTATAACCTCTGCCTCGGCATGACAAACCCCCAATGAGGGACATTGTACAAAATACCTGAGCAGTACTCTTCAGGAACATCAAGGTCATGAAAGACAAGGAAAGAACATGAAACTGTCTTATATAAAGAGATATGACAAGAAAATGCAATGCAGCTTCCTAGATCAGAAAGGGAACATCAGTGGAAAATTGGGAGAATTTGGATAAAGTGTGCAGTTTTTTTAAAAGGAGGAGGTGGCAATTTTTTTTCTATAAAGAGGCAGATAGTAAAAGTTTTTTCTCTTTGTAGGCCATGTTCTCAACTTTGAAACTACTTACCCCTGCCCCTGTAGTGCAAAAGTGGCCCAAAACACACATCAGCAAATAGTCGTGACTATATTCCTGTAAAACTTACATACAAAAATGGGCAGTGGTGAACGAAATAATGCCATTTGCAGCAACGTGGATGGACCTAGAGATTGTCATAGTGAGTGAAGTAAGTCAAACAAAGACAAATATATGATATCGCTTATATGTGGAATCTAAAATTATGGTTCAAACGAACTTATTTACAAAACAGAAATAGAGTCATAGATGTAGAAAATAAACTTATGGTTACCAGGAGGGAAGGGGGGAGGGATAAATTGGGAGACTGGGATTGACACATACACACTACTATATATAAAATAGTTAACTAATAAGGACCTACTGTATAGCACAGGGAATTCTACTCAATACTCTGTAATAACCTATATGGGAAAAGAATCTAAAAAAGAGTGGATATATGTATATGTATAACAGATTCACTTTGCTGTACACCTGGAACTAACATTGTAAATCAACTATATTCCAATAAAAATTTTTTGAAAATGGGCAGTGGGTTGCATTTGGCCTGTGAGCTGAGTTTGCTGACTCCTAGACAGTAATACTGTACTGATGTTAGTTTCTCAGTTTTGACCATTGTGCCCTGGTTATGGAAAATGTTAACACAAGGGGAGGCTGAAGGGGATATGGGATCTCTCTGTACTATCTTTACAACTCTTCTATAAATTTAAAATTATGTCAAAAACTTTTTCAATAAAGTAGAAATAATTTGGGGATTGTGTGTCATTTTTAGATGGTCTTTGTTACCCCTACTCTATACCTTCTTTCCCTGGTGACTATATTTATTCAAGAAGTGGTCATATATACAGATCACATGCTACAATCATGGCCAATTCCAGGAACTTTCCTGTGTCTGTTCTGCACAGAATGAAAGACAGCGGGCTCATTACACCACATGAGCGTTGGAAGAGGCAGCAGGAAGTACATCCTGAAATGAGGCTAAGCCTCAGGATGAATCCCCAAAGGGGGCTAATAGGGGTGACTTTGGATAGCAGTAGCCCCACTGTGCCTCTGTTCATAAAAATGGCTGGACAGATCCCATGGAAACCTAGGTCATGGTGCCATTTTTCAATAACCCAAAACAGCAAATGAACGAGCTCCCCATCTTCCACTCCAAACCCCTCCTAATAAAGATGAGAAGTTCTTTGCTACAGCGAAGGAGAATGACCAGGACTGGAATTCATACCTCTGGGCGCTGCTCCTTGTGTAATGGTGGTATTAAAAACCATCCTATAGTCAAGGGGCCATTTTTTTAAGCACGTCTTAGGCAGGACGGGAATGAATAAAGAAAGCAGCCTCACAGTGAAATGACATTGGGGTTGGGCCTCGGAGGATGGGTAGGGCTTTGCCGGCACACGTGAGCAGGGCCCGGAAGTCCCCACCACGTTGGAGAACCCTAAACATGGCCCCAGGGTTGCAGGTAGTGGAACACAGAGTGCCCTTGGGCTGAGACTCAAATGGGCCTGTCTGCCACGCCAAGCAGTGTGGCCTTTGTCACTTGTGATGGGGAGCTGGAAAGGGGTCTTCTGCAGGTGAGCAGCCAAGTCTGTGTTTTGGAAAGATGACACCAAAAGGGGGAGGGGGATCCACTGCAGGGCACGTACCACGCCCGTGATCCAGGAGGATGAGCTGTGGACCCACATCCCGAGGCTCCAGGAGCAGCGGCCAGAGATGCAGGTGTTGGACCTTCTTAGCGGGAAGGAATGAGGTCCTGACCCTGGAGCTGCAGCCATTTCAGGGGGCTCTGAACCCATGATCTGACACCTACAGGGAGCTAAATTTTCTCCCTCTGTGTGCACCCCAGGCTGCTCAGCGTAAGTAAGGAGGTGCTAGTCGCCTCTGAAATGTAAGTTCATAACTCAGACTTCGTAAGTCACAGGCACAACACAGGCACTAAAAGCACACTCTGTACTGAACTCAGCCACGTCGAGCAATTTCCCAAGTTTGATTTCCAATCACTTCAACCCCATCTTGACATCACTCACACTGTCTAGGCAGGCGAGGGTTGGGTGAAATCATTTATCTTTAGTAAATCCCTTAGTTTATCTTGTTCAGCTGTTCATTGTTCTTTGGGACACTGAGCCCCCTTTTTTTTTTTATATTAACATGATCCTACACTTACTTCTATATATAAAAATCTTTCTCTCTCTCCTTTTTTGAAGAATACTTTAAATAAGAAAACAATTATTTTAGATACCAGCGAGCGGTGAAATTGTAATGATTCAAACTTAAGCCTATGTTGATGTATGGGAAATTGACTCAAGTTTGGGAGTGTTAAAAATTCAGAAGTATTTATAAATGCCAAGGAGGAAATATCTTTCACTTTGTGGCCAAGAGAAAATAGTCAAGGTGGGTGAGGGAGATGTAGTGTGGGGATATTATTACTTTGTGAAATGACATATTTAAATGTATGGTACAAATATTATTTTAAAGTTCACTTACATTCTACCTATGTAAAGTGGGTGAGTTTGGATGTAAACAGGTATACTTATTTTATTTATATTTATTTATACATATATATGACATCAAAGGAGGAAGTAAGTTGGAAAGATAAGCCTAATGATTTCTTTCCTCAGATTGGCATGAGTGTGGGACTAAAGAAAAATGCTTAAAAGTTTACTCATCAGTAAGTCTATCTTTCAAGGCCTTCCCATAAACAGCAGAGAAATCTGGGAGGGGCAGTTCTTGCCCACATATGAGTCATCCATGGAGTAAGAGGTAAGACCCATTGCTGGTCCTGGAATCCACGGACAAAAATGGTCATGCCTGAGAATTTCCTCTGTCCTCTCAACCCTCCCCCCCACCCAAGGCACTCACTGCTTGTGTATTCCTTAGAAGAATTCTCAAATGGAAAACGAAGAATTTATCAGGAGGAAAGCCAAGAAATAAGGCAGCACATGCAAACTCAAACACCATTCGGTGCAACCTTCACAGGTGTTCAGGACCACAGAGTGGGCATGTTGGCTCAGTATCCCTGGCTACAGCATCTTCTGTTTGCCTCAGGTGACCTCCCACATCAGAGCCTGCTGGGTCCCCGCCCCCTGCCCCCCAGTGCCACAGACTGTCAGAGGTCCCAAAGAGACAGTGCCCCAACGATTCAAACTTCTCTCTCTTCTCTGCCTCAGCTTTTCACCCTGAAAATCATGTGCTCCTTGTGGGTTTAAAAATCTCATTAAGCCACGTGATGGTTTGTGGGACAGATAAAGCACTTATTCTTAAAAAACCACTGAAAACCCATGAGATTCCTGGCTGTTTGGAAGGTGGTAACTATGCATCCCTTATTTACAGAACTACAACGACAGCAACAACAAACAGGGTGAAATGAAAAACTCAGCTCAGCTGATTTTTTTGGGGGAGAAAACATTGTGACAAGAAGTCTCCAACCAACAAAAGTATCTCTAGACTTAATGATAATTTATGCTCCGTTTTTTTAAAACCTTTTATTTTATATTGGAGTATAGTTGATTAACAGTGTTGTGTTAGTTTCGGGTGTACAACAAAGTGATTCAGTTATATACAATTTATGCTCCCTTTTCTCAGCGAAACAGATGGCTCTAAATAAGGGAAACAGACGATGTCGGATCTTCATAACAGCTTTAATGGATCATCAAATCGTGGCTCTCACTATGACAAGTGCCTGTGTGAATTCATGCCTCTAACCTGCATGTCAGCTTTTTAAAGTAGGAGCTACCATGATCCCATTTTAAAGATGTGGAAACTGAGGCTCACCTGATTAAATAAGCTACCTAGAGCACATGGCTAGTAAACACCAGAGTTCTAGCAGCTGCCAGATTCCAAAGGGCATGTGTTTAACCACTGAACACGCTGCATCAAATAGCCTGGAACTGAAGCGGCTGCAAAGGCACTTTGAAATGCAGGAAACAAGAGAGTATTGAAAACTAGCCCAGCCAGTGAAAAGAGACAATGTATCAGAGATGCCGTGTAAGAAGAAGGGAAGGTAACCTAATCATTTAACTTTTCCTTCATGCCTTTAACTCTGGGCTCCTGAAAAGGGTGCCCCCACTTCACTGGTACCCCATGGCAAAGGCGTTCCCATCTTTTCACACCTAATGGAGAGGGACCTGGTACAAGACGGAACCTGACCACAACTGAAGCAGGTGGACCTCTTCTTTAGGTAGGATGCTCTTCTTCGCGCGTCCTCTGAGAAATCACTTTACAAGAGGCGTGATGCCCACCGCCTGTACACAGGCTCCGCCTTCCAGCTGCACAAGTTCGGTCGCTGCTCCCAGACACCCAAGCCTGACCCTTCCTCAGGGCCTTTGCCCTTGCTGCTCCACTCAGCCCACGACACTTCCCCAGGATATCCAGCCCTTGTCCGCACACTCCCTTTGCATCTCTGCCTGACAGCCTTCCCCAGCCACCGAGTCCAGGCCAGAGCCCCTGTCGCCCCTGCCAGCACACTCTCTCCTGTTTGTGGCCCACGCTTCCCACCTCCTGATACATCATCACTGTTCCTCTGTGTTCCATCTGTCAGACCTCCCCGTCCCCACTGGACCAAGAGCACCGCGTGAGCTTGCCCGCCCTGCCTCACGCCCCCACAGCACCCAGAGCCACGGTGGGTACCCAGGAGCTCATCAGAATACACAGATGAGTTGACGCCCACAAGCCAAACGCAAAGGGATAAGATGACGCTGCTCTTTTGCCATGCTCCTTCTTGGAGGAATTTCTTGAGACAAACCAGAAGTCATGAAGCTATTTGTCACAGTAAACTAAAATCTGCCTACTGTTTCTAGGCACATACGTGAAGACAATGTCTATGAATTCCCAGAAATTAAATGGAAGCTTGAAATGTGCACAGGAATTAAATGAAGTGTCCACTGCCCCAGAATTCAGTGTGGACGCAGCAAACAGAACTCCTCACCACTTAGGTGGGCGCCTTAAGAATGAAGACCTGATCATAACTGTTTTAACATCTTCAGCAGCAAACAAAGCCCTAAGTGTCACTCGGCATCCATCCTAGGAGCAGGGTCCTGCGGGGGCGCGGGGAGCAGCTGCACGGACGTTGCGCCTTTTCACTGGAGCCTGGGTGTAAGGGGTTCGATTGTCCCCACTGTTTATGAGCCTCGGCCTTCGTAACGCCCCCTGAAATGTGTTCTCCTAAAGATGTTCCCTGAGATATGACACCGCTCTGCATTGTTTCGCTGCATACCAGCGTGAATATCCCAGAGTAATCCACCCTTCTTTTAACGGCCGATGACAGCGCCAATGGCTGGGCAAAAATCAGTTGAAGGAAAGGGAAGTCTTGTCGGAAATGAGATTAATCTTGTAACGAGTGTTCAGCCCTGATAACCCATCTGGGCACACAACTGCTTCAACTGGAGAGCAATTAACCTTCACCCGACAAGCTCTGTCCAACCGTTATAAACATTAAAGAGACAGAATCCTTCCCCCCCCCTCCTTGTAGACTAAACAACCAGATTTGAATTCCACATAAATGGCCTCTTTCTGCAGATGTGCAGTGATGACAAAGTCCAGGGCGCAGGTGGGTCAGGACTGCGCTGATAACTCAGGTAACTTTGGGCTCAGTTTGCTCAAATTGAGGTTATTAGCGTGAAAAATCACTAGGGGCATTTTTCAATAAAATCTCTAGCTTTAAGGGAGTTGGACAGAGTTCCTTTCATGCAGGAACACATGTCTGCTAGGAGAAACACAATTTGAGTGTTTTTTTCCTTTTCTATTTCTTTTGTCCAACAGGAGGAATATTTGCTCGGAGCTGGCCCCTCGCTTGCATTCAATTCCTCTCTTCCAACCAATGCGGGCATTTGCATGAGTGATGCAGCTTGTGGTCACCAAAGGGAGATTTTTTTTTTTTTATCTCTGAGAAGTTATTAGCTTTCATAGGGCACAAACCTGTGATCTTGCCTTTATCAGCATATGCTGTAACTGATTGAGCTAACCAAGCCGGCCCATGTAAATTATGAAGTGGTTAGGAAATCTACCACCTACAATTGAAAATAATTTTTATGACACTGAAGAGAAATCTCTGACATCATTTAACTCATCTCTCAGGCAACAGCTCTCTTTAGCATCAGTTTATACTGGGCCATTGGGTTGTTTGTATCCAGGATATTAACAATGAATAGATAAAGGAGAAGGCCCCTGAACCTTAGAACTGGTGACAAACCAATGTGGGTACATAATATACCCCACTTATGGCATTTAAACAAGAAAAATATTTAAGTACATATACAAAGTAATATGAGGGACAGATGTTCTATGTAACTAACCTCTCTGCTAGTGTGACTGTAACTCAGATTTTTAAAAATAATTAGAAAATAATAGAAGGAAAAAAGGAAAAGATTCATTTAGCATGTTCTAAGCAAATTTATCTCTCCAAGATTTTAATCCAGTCTTCACGATGACCAAAGACAGCTCTCAAAATAGTTCATCTTAACATTGCATCTTAGCTCTCCTTTGAACCTGGTTTCTCTTTTTCCAGTGGATAAGTCACGATGTACCAGGCCTCAGGGCTGTGTTTGCATGTACACAGCAAAGCTGAGTCTCCAGGGTAAATCTCACCCATGCTGGTCTCTGGACCAGCCTCTATTAACAGCATGAGAGAGTGACATGGCAGAGGGTATGCGTCATATCGGGAAGTGTTATGCAACCAGAACAAAATATCCCGGCCTCAGGGTCTTGCTTTCTGAGTTTGCATTCATTTGCTTCCCACAGTGCCTCCTCCTGCCAGGAGTGGGTAAAAACCTGCTTACCCTCCAGAGCAGCAGCTGTGAGAGGAAAGCAAATGGACCAACTCTTGCATCACAGGGATTCAGACCATCTCTGTATTTGCAGCCAAGTTGATGCCAGCAAGGGATTCCACTGGGCCAATTCTCCCAGTCACCCGGCGAGCTTTCTGGTGACTTAGCCTGAGGCAAGGTGGAGATGGGCTACAGTCACTCGAGCTGGACAACTTTTCATCCCACAGTGAACATTGGGTGTACTTGAAGTAGATGAGGGCACACACAAACAACATGACCAAAGTCCCTGACTGGTTCTTGATTTAAGTTTGCATTTCTTTCCCAAGAAAATCTTGCAGAGCTTCAACGTCAGTGACAAGATGAAGTTCAATTTTACTTACAGTCAGATTCATTTCATAAGACATAAAAGCAGAATGTTTAGGGGCAGTTCATGTTTCTGGTTCCAAATCCTCTACGTATATAACCTCGGCAGATATACAGACCAAAGACAAAAAAGAAATCCTAGTGCCTGACAGTCACACAGTTTATGACACCATTTTATGCCTTAGAACAGTGCAGTTTCAACTCGAGGACATTATGAAAAAAGCCACAGGAATCATTTTTTTATAAGATGTAAACAGCACACCCAACCATTAGTCTAGACTGAGCAGATAGGAGGAGGGTGACTTGCTGCCCAAGTCCCCACGTGACTCTGATGAGCTCTGATGCACTTCTTGACATTTACCAAGGAAAACGATGAGATCAGGGAAACCACAACATCAAACTCAGTATCTTGTGAAACTGAAACGGTTGCAGAGTAAACACTTTGCCTGACACTGATTTTTGTTTTGATCATCATACTGGGTGGAACGATGGGATGGTTGACATCTATGCTGTGCAGCTGTATGTTTTTTTCAATGAAACTAACTGCATTACACTTTCCAATACGGTACTGACACCCGGGTGATTTCTACCTAAGCATGAATGTAAGAATCCCAGCATCAGCACTTCAGTCATTAGGCTTTACCAATGAGTAGCGCCTTGCTCTTCTAATGGGCAAGAAACGTGCAGAAGAGAAGATCCACCTTGAAACCTACTTTGTCTCCTCCCTACCTGAAGAGCGGTCCCCAAGCCCACCTGGAACCTCAGAATGTGACCTTGTTATAGGGTCTTTGCAGAGGTAATTAAGGTAAGGATTGAGATGAGACTGGATTAGATTAGTATAGACCCTAAATCCAAGGAGAGCATCCTTATAAGAGACCAAAAAGGACAGACAGAGACTCAGAGAAGAAGGTGATGTGAAGACAGAGGCAGAGATGGAAGTGATGTTGCTACAGCCCCAGGAAGGTAAGGATTGTACGAAAACACCTGGAGCTGGGAGAGAGGCATGGAGTGGATTCTCTTTCAGAACCTCCAGAACTAGCCCTGTTGACACCTTGGTTTTGGACTTCAGGCCTCCTAAACTCTGAGAGAATAAATTTCTGATGTTTTAAGCCCCCAGTTTGTGGCTATTTTCACAGGAGCCCTAGGATACTAATACACTACCTGTAGATGCTGTTTTTAACAGTTTACCATCTCAGGGCATTATATGGCCCACTAATTGCCTTATAGAGTTAGTACAGTTTCTAAAAGTGCTTGAAGGTAACTCCCAGATTACAGCAACCAGAGAGCCTGAATTTTTAAGAACAATACTAACTTTGCAAAGCTTTTCTTGTAAACTCCTTTGTCTGACCATGCCCTGATTTTTCTGCTTAGGAAAATGTGTCTCTTGTACCACTGGGGGAAAAATGTCTGATTCACCTTCTAATGAATGTCATGATCAGGAGGGGAGGTGTTTTAACAAACATCTTTAAATTTCTCAACATTTGTTTGAAAAGACTGTTAGAAGTTAAAATAAACCAAAAAAAAACAGCCAATGGAAATTAAAACCTAATTTTTTAGTATGTTTTTCCAGCTAACATGTGGGCAAATTTTTCAAATTATGATTGCTTCATATATATATATGGAATCCAATTTTATCACCTGACTTAGATAAGTTGGTTGTTAATTGCTATTAAAGTTATTTTTTCTCATAAAGCAGATTATCTTGCAATTGAATATAAAGAACTTAGCTATTTATGAAAATGTTCTCCCATATATATATGTATATATATATATGAAGCAATCATAATTTGAAGTATATGAAGCATAGTGAAGTATATGAAGTATAGTGATTTACAATGTTGTGTTAGTTTCAGGTGTACAGCAAAGTGATTCAGTTATGCATATATACATATATCTATTCTTTTTCAGATTCTTTTCCATTATAGGTTATTACAAGATATTAAATATAGTTCCCTGTGCTATACTGTTAAGTCCTTGCTGTTTATTTTATATACAGTAATGTGTATTTGTTCATCCCAAACTCCCAATTTATCCCTCCCCGCTGCTTCATGTATATTCTTTCCCTACCACAATCCTAGTTCTCTGAGGAGTTCCTTTCAATTATCCTAAAGAAAATTAAGAATTTCCTGACCCAAAGGAAAACTGGGTTGAGAAATACTGGACTCCTCAATGGCCAGTCAAGTTTCTTCCAACACTTTGACTCCCAAATAAAAGTTGTTTCCTTCTCTTCAACTCCTTAAAAACTGGATCATAGTGTTTGTTAGGAGAGGGACAAAGTCAGACCTCTTCTAATGACATATACTGCCAAAGACATGGTTCCCTCAGGGAAAGATTTTGGTACCCATTTATTGTTGTGTTCATTCATTCAGCAAATATTTATGAGTCAGCACTTTATGTGCTAGGCACTGAAGAAACAACAGTGAGCCAAATATTTGAATTATTAGATTGAAAAACTAGTAGATTGGAAGTTCATTTTAGAACTCTTACCAAGATAACCAAATTCTGTAGGTTTTATGAAAGATCACATTTTCCTTGGCTTATATATAATACTTTGACCATAAAGCTCATTAAGTTAATAATATGTTTGCTAAATTTGAACTTCAGTAGGGAATCCAATTTTACTACCTGGCTTAGATAAAAGTTGGTTGTTAATTGTTATTAATCTTTCTCATAAAGCAGATTATCTTGCAATTAAATACAAAAGAACTTAGCTATTCACGACAATGTTGTCCCACATCATATCCATTGCAGATGTTAACTATATAATAATTACAGTACTGGAAGGGCTGCCTGATTCACCAATGAGCACGGAAACCCTCAGTGTGAACCAGTACACTGTATATCAGCACATGTGTTTAAGGGATCAAGTTACAGCTTCACTGAAATTTCTAAGGAGTGACTGCAGTTAACAAAAGAAGAAACTCAAATGGTGCCCATCATGATCCATTAAACACAACTTTTCATGACTTTGTGCCCAGGAGGACTTTTTGCATAGTGGATTGTTAACAGCTGAACATTTAGATAAGCCAATGCAAACCTTGGAGAAACACCGGTAGGTGTTGCCACTCAGTAAAAGCAAAATTGCTGCTTGGTTTTGCCTCATCCAAACAAGTGTCATGTAACAAAATTCAGGCTCTGAGAACTGTGTTTCTGCTTTAAGTTTTCACGTGGAAGCATCTCCAACCACGGGCCGGCACAGACACATGCATTTATCGGGCACGTGCTCATAAATGTTCAAAACCCCATTAGGTTCTGGGAAGCCCCACGATCATCAAACCTTCCCAAGCCCAGGCAGGATCTTTAAGATAACACACACTTATGTCTAACACCTGGCATTCAAACTGGACACAGGGGCACGCAAGACATTGGTCCCAAGACATAGTAATAATTCTGTCTTCTGATCAAGAAGTACAACTTCTCTCCTAACCTCGCGGGGGGCGACTTTACGATGCTTTGCGTATAAGAAATCGGTAATTGCTCATTGAATTAAATGAATTAATTCTCTATGATGTTATCAGCTCACTAATTAATGCACTCGTTCATGCATTTATCATCCAAGCAGATATTCATTTACTCATTGAACAGACATCATTAAAGGCCTGCTGCTTACCAGGCACGGTCAGCACAGATAAAAGATTACAGGACCCCAGCCATATAACTTAGGGCATAGAGGGCTGAACTTTAACAAGCAATGTTCTGAGAGTTTCTGTTGTTCAATGAGGTTCCATAGATTCCTAATCATGAACATTCACTGGCAATATGGTAAATCAGTAGACGTCTGCTTGCCTCTAAAGAATGTGTCAGCCAAAGTAGTTGGTTCAAAATAGCACTTGACTCCTTCCATGCTAGGACCACTCCAGAGACCAGCTGTGGCTCCCCACTGCAGAAACACATTCATTCATTCAATCAATCATTCATTCATTCATTGGCAAAGGCCGGAGAAAAGGCAAGGAAAGAGACCGTATCCTGCAGCCCTCCATCTTGGTTTTCTTTTTGGATCCTCAAAACTATTGGATTTCTGGGCTCAAAAAAATGCAGCTGAGTTCAGCTGCTGAAAAGTTTGGTTAATATGTTGCTTGAACTCCTAAATGGACTCACAATGGTAACTCTGTTATATTTATCCTACTATCCTCAAATGAATGGCACGAGAAAGAAACCAATTACATAGAGGGAAACACTTTCATCTCTTTAGAAGAAGTTATAAATATCTAAAGGGTATTGGAGGAATCCATTCAAAAGATGAACAGTAGAAACAAACACAATCAAGAATTGATTACTTCAAACAAAGCAAATAAGATATGACAGTAAATTAAATAATAAGAATGAGACTAGGATTAGTAACCAAAAAGAGCTCATATTAGTGAACATTTTTTGCACACAAGAACACATTACTGTTCAAGCATGGACATGTATTAAGCTGTTGGATCCTTGAACCACCACCAACAAGCAAGTGTTATTATCACTACTGAGTCTATTTTACAGATGAGGAAACTGAGGCACAGAAAAGTGAAGTGCCCTGGCAACACTCGTTGGAACAAGGGTCAGCCCTAGGCAGTCTGGTTGTGCTCCAGAATAAGACACTGGGTCCTCAGGAAGGGATATGGGGCCTTAATCTCTAGACAGGGTCATCAAAGTTCAGCCCTCATTCCTCTTTTCTTCACTATCCTGGAAGAAAAAGGGAATGAAAAAGGACTACTGAAATGAGTTTAATTTCTCCAATTCTATTATGCTTTTTAAAGAATATATCTGTGTGCATGGAAAACAGACAAAACAATTCAAAAAGAATCAAATCTTAGCAGACCCCTGATGGTGTAATATCAATTAATTTAACTTCCTTTTCTAAATTATTTTCTAAGCTCCTACAATAATTGTTTTGGAAATGGGGGAAAAGAACAAAGTTTTTATTATTATTTTGTTGTTTAAAAGATATTTTATCCTGTGGGTTTATTAAACCTGTATTCAGGTTGAAGAAAACAAAACAGACCAAAACCAACTGCCATCCTCAGGGAGGCACCGGTGATTTTCAGAGAGGATGTGTCCAAAATGGGTCTACCAGCTATACGGCCCTGCACCAGCACCAGACGACCGTGATTCCCGTGGCATCGGAACCAATACAGACTCAGGAGACCAGAGAAGGCATTTTGCAAAAAAGCAGAAGTGGCAGGAGGCAGCATCTGGAAGGAAACACGTAGGGAGATGCCTCGTGGAGTTTCACTAAAAGGTAACAAAACTGCACAATGAAGCGGGAGGGGGAGCAAGTACAGAGGAAGAAAGATCTTCATTCAAACAGGAGGCTCCTGAGATGCTACCCGTGTCTTCCAACAAGATGAGCAAAAGCATATAAACAAATGGGTCTCCAAAAGAAAAATATCACTTTGGCAGTTTCATGTCAATTCCACCAAAATACTGTGCCTTGAGTGACTGTGTAAATAAAATCATTGGAGTATGTTCATGTGCCAGCACCTTCATGAGACAGTACTACATCTAACCATGTCTGGCAGCTTCTCAGGGTCAGATATAATCTCTGCCTCTCCCTGGACAGCCACCAACATCTATGGAATACATACTGGACGGAGAATCTCTATTGGACACTGTCCTCTTGTCCATTTCGATGCAAAGCTCATAGGCACTTTCTGATCATCAGAGGAGGCACTTCAGCATGAAGTGACCTGACAATTAACAGCAGCTCAGTCTTCTGATTATTTCAGGGACCCGTAGGAGATCAGGGTGGAGCTGTAGGTTTCCATGCTTAGAGTAAGTAAACATCACTCTCTGGAGTTTTGCCAGTGCTTGAGCTGAGTGGCTTTCAGGTGCTATTTATTTTGTTTAGTTTATTGTTCAGTGTTACTGTTTGTTGACTTGATATATTTTTCCCCCCACAAAGGGGCCATTCGGTAAGGACATATCCTGTAGGTGGAAAATTGATGATTCCCTATTGTTCAGTGTTTGTGTGTGGTGGTTTTATTTGCTTTGGTTCAAAAGACCTAAACAATGCATTCATTGGAATTTAACAACTGGTGTAAAATCAGCACAGAGAACAATCTGTGCGCTGAGATTTCTGTACTCAAATCGGGTGATCTCTGCTTGACTAAAGAAAGCAAAATCTAAAATGACCTTTACATCTAAATAACCACAGAAAAGAAAACCACTGACTGAATCTCAAAGAGGTGTATTTTTCAACAAATACAAAAACAGACTTATGCATCATTCTCTGTGATTCCAAGGAGACTAAAGTGCCCACAGGGCACAAGTCTTACTCATGGACATGTCTAACCTAGTTACCCTCCTCTCTGTAAAATCCAACCAGCAGACAAGACCAAGGATGAGAACAAGGGTCTAAAGCCATTACCTTAGAAACGTCGTATTTTCACCTACTTCAAGACAGTGAATTCTGCCAGAAAATCTGTAGCGATAGGCTCATTCCCCTTGGAGGGCAGCGAACGCGTCACAAACTGTGCATTCGCAAAGGAAGTTTCCATCGGGAGCTCTTCCTGCATTGGTGAGTCTCTGGTGGGGTTGGCTATCTGTGTAGGAAGTGGACGCAGGAAGTATCTGTCTACAAACCCTTTATCCTCAAGGTAATTGCTACAGCAGCATTTTACTGTTTACTAAAGCAGTAAACATGTGATCTAAAAAAAGATGTTTTCCATCTCCAAAGAACAAGGCTTAAAAAAAATATATGTGCGCTTATTTCATAACCAGCTTCTTATCAAAACCGTCGGCAATATGACTGTGCTTCCAAGAGTGAGTGAGTCAATGGGAACAGCTTTTGGGGTAGAACAGAAGCTTCTCTCTCAGGGATGCCCAAAAAACAAAGCCTGGTTTTCTTTACTGAGATGCTACTCTAGCAAAGTAAATTTTATTTCTCTTCTAAGCTTAACACAGGCTTAACAAGAGTCAGGGTCTTTGGCTGAACAGTTAAAGTCAACAAGACTTTCCATGTTAACTCAAACTGGGAGAATGGATAGCCCATAAAATCACTTGTCTTTGACCTTGGGCAACATTCATCTTTTTTATGTGGGTATAAATATGCTTCTGGTCCTAAGAGTTCACACAAGAAGAAGTTAAAGATAGAAGTCAAACGTGGACGTGTGGCTGCTGCTTTTGATGACTTTTACCCGGGGCAGGCAGAGCCTCCTGCCAACCTTCTCTTTATTTCTTTACTCCAGATGAAAAGCTTGTGAGCCTTCACTGTCCCAGGTTTCCTGGGATGACAGGAGTGACTGGATATCTGTGAGGGGCAGTGCAGGGCGAATGGAAACAGCTCCGAGGAGGACCCTTGAGCACTGGAGATGTTCCAGGGGGTCTCCCCCCATCATTACTGTTGTCCTTTATGTTTTGAAAAGCCCTTGTTGGGTTATTAACTATTGCAGAGAGGAAGAAAGAGGAGGGAAGGAGCATGGGAGTGAGAAGTACAGAGAGAAGCAGAGCGTAGCAAGGCCCCAGATTTCTTCTCCAGGGCCGGCCATGCAGGGGCTCAGGCACATTCCTCAGCAAGCACCTCTTAGCACTGTCTTAGGTCATCTCCAATACAGATAAAGCACTGTGAATCACTGAGAACTCACTGCTCTGCAAGAGTCTTTATTTCTTAATAAAGAGAAAAGAACATGTTAATCAGAGGAAAATTGGCTACTTGAAAAAAAAAAGAATCAATTCACAACCTGTTGTAGAAATTGGAAAAAAAAAAAAAAAAAAACCCTTCTATGGGTTTCCTGATTTTAGTCCTAGAAGGAAAATTGATTTGACTCGAGTGAATAATAAAATTAGCTAACAAGTATTAAGTACCTCTAATGTGCTCCATACAATTCCAACTCGGTTCATCTCCCCCTAGCCCTGCGAAGTAGAAACTGTGGTTACTGCTTTTTACAGATGGAAATACCCAGAGATCGTGAGGTGAGGGACCTGTCCAGGGTGAAATGCCAGGAAGACCATTTCTATTTTCCCGAGAAGGAACTAAGGCCTGGAGAGGTGCCTTCACCTGCCCAGGCCCTACGGCATCAACTGCAGCCTCAGCCAGCCTCTCTCAGGCCAGCCTCTTTCCACTGCCCTTCCCCAGCCTCCACATCTATGCCTCCCTTTCCTCGTGAACCAGATAAGACCAACCCTTTCCCCAAAGAGGCTATTTTAAGGATGCCGTGAAGAAATAGAGTCTTCAGGGCCTCCCTGGGCATAAGATAAACATGGCTGGGCTAGCTCTATCTCACCTTCATGCTTCTGACGCTCTTGGGAACATCAGGTAACATCCACGTACAGCACAGATCCAAAGGGGACTTCGCAATATAAAACCACACACACTTTTTTTTTTTTTTTTTAAACTCAGAGCAACATCTTAGGAAATCTACCTCAAATTGAGACACAAACTAATCGTGTTGACAAATTCTCAAGTGTTGTTTCAACAGTTTCCTCTTCCTCAAAGGTGAGCATCACATGCCTACAGCTAACTTTAAAAAATGAAAGTCAACAAGACCCAATGGGATCCAAAGGGAACAAGATGGTAAAGTCCCTATTGGCTGATGATTTGAATTAATGGACTTGGGGACATGTGGATGGGGGCGATGGTGGGGGGGGGAGATTTTCTCTTCAGTGGTGACTCTGTTTCAGTACTTGCTAAATTAAAAAACCCCATCAGTTTGCTATACTATAATTTTATAATGGAAAGACAGAAGTGAAATCATCAAGGTAGAGTGATTTAAAGGTCACTGTGTTAGATTCAGGAGTGCGAGTTCTTTGCATATGTTAGAAATGTTCTTTATTTTATGCTCCAGAAATTGACGTGCATTGTCTTGAACAAAATCATTTGAAGTAACAGCCCTGATGTTAATGTTATGATTGGATTATGATGTGGCTTTAAAAATAAATAATTTTGCTTGGCCTTGGCATTTCTTTTCTAAATGTCTCGGCACTTATCTGTGCCTAACAGCAGATTACCGTTCCTCCCAGAGTCTAATTCCATGAACACCCCTGCGGAAAGACTTGGTAAGGCCTGATGGAAAACTCAGAGACGTGGGCAAGGAAGTTGATACTTGGGGTGAGGAAACTGAAATCAGCAGCTGATCTGGGATCTGCAAGCACAGGCCCCTTGGATATTGCCAAATATGGAAAGAATTCTTGGCACCAAGCAAATGGAGAATGGGGTGCTAGAGTTTTAGCTGTTCAGTTTTCTAGCGCTTTATCTTAATTAGCCAGTGAGAGCATAATAATTGTTGGCTGTGGGGTGTTTCACACAAGAGTGGTAACGTAAGTTAGCCAATTATAATAATTTTCATTATTGAATGTATCACTATGTCATTTAATAAACCGTTTTTTCTCCTGCACAGTAATTTATTATTTGGAGCTAAGGCAAATCGCAGGGAAAAAAGATCAGATGATGATAAATTGAGGGGAAACAGATTTGTGTGCCTTGAGCAAGTTTCCTAGCCTCTCTAATCCTCTATCCTTATCTGGACAAAAAAGCACCAGGATGCAGGCTGTGGTGAACACCTCAGGAGATAACATGAGCATCCAGCACAGAGTCTGGCCTGGAATAAGCCGTTACAGGGATGATATTAATTTGGATTATGAATTCAAGCTACAGGATCTACCTTTGAAAAACGTTTTTCTCTATGATCTTTTCAACACAGCAATTTAATTCTATGTAGGTTAATTTGTATTTAAACTAGGAGAAATGTCTCTAAAGAAATACATCTATTTAAAATCTGCAATAATGATTATCTTACTAATATCTTAACTTTCTCTTGATGACCTTAAAGGATTTTAATCAAAATTTATTTTTCAACAACTATTTATTGAACCCCTATGCTTTGCCAGGCTCTGTCAAGGACACAAAAGAGATGGACAGACTATCACAAAAAAACAGGTTCTATTGTTTACACAGGTAGACAAAAAGTAGAGTCACACAAACACAAGCAAAGCTGGGAGCATGTGTCGCCAAGACAGAAAACAAAGCAGGAGAGAGTGGACAGAATGAGGAATGTTCTTAAACTTTATAAAACATGCCTCAGCCAAGTTCAATAGGGGAAATATGTGCGAAATAAGTTTGCTCAAACAGGGAATGAAAGTGTGAATAAGAAAAAGATCCAGAGGTCACAGTGGTCACTAGTTGAAATAGGTTCACAGCAAAAAAAAAAAAAAAGGTAATGAAATACTGTAATTACGGAAATACAAATAAAAATGAGATTCCATTTTTGCCTGTCACAATGGCAAAGATTCAAAGAGTGAAATATTCAGAGTTGTTATGAGTGTAGGGGAACTGGCCTTATCTATGGCTACAAGTGGGAACTGGTACAACCCTTCTAGAGAGTAAAGTGGTCATTTTTTTTTTTAACTGGCAAATATTTAAATTTGGCAGAGACTTTAAAAATATGTACACCCATTGGTCCAATGATTCCTCTTCTAAGCACTAACACTAATAAAATAAATTTTTAAAAAATTACATAAAGGGTACATTGCAATGTAATTGGTGAAAAATTGAAAGCAATATTATTTCCTACAATAGGATATTGGGTATATAAATCATAATACTTATTTTAAGTGGAATATAATTAAGCATAAAAATTCTGCTTATTAAAAAATTGTAGTGACATGGGGAAATGTTTGTAAAACAATGTTAACTGAGATAAGCAGGACAGTCAGGGAGACAGAAGGACAGACAGAAACACACAGTAGGAAGACACACACCAAATGCTGGTAATTTTCTCTGACTGGTTGGGACTAGGAACAATTTATATTGACTTTGTAATGATTTCTTTTTTCATTTTCTCTACAGTGAGAATGTTTTATTACTGTAATTTGTACAAAATAACAAGATGCATTTTTCAAAATTAATGAGAATACAGGACAGTGGAGGATTCCAGTAAGCCTGTTCCTGCCCTAATCAGGAGCAAGAGGCATTGCAGGCCCCCGCCCTCCTTCAGCAACAAAGCAAACAGCCTCCATCCTCAGAACAGGACTAAACCAACCCTCTGATCACCCATGCCTTGAGGGACCCCTGGACACTCCGCCTGCCCAGGTGTTTGGTACCTGCCCTGCTACACCCTTATCCAGGGACCCCTGCGAGCTCCTTGCTCCTCACCTCTCCAGGCTCCCGTGTGCCCTGCCCTGGCTGGGAGGCCGCAGTAGTGACCTGTGGAAGTGACCTGTTATTCTCCCTGTCTCTTCAAAAGCGTTAGCACAGAGTCTGTGTGCCTCTGGGCTTCACGACTGAAGCCGGGTAATGGAACACACAGAGAGAATTCAGAGCAGGGCCAGAAAGACAGTGCAATTTATTAGCGAAGGTCAGATGGACTTGGATTGTCTGATGGCATCTGCCATTTACTGAGCGCTTACTAAAGGCTCTCCCACCCTGGACTCGCATCAGGACGGTCATTATAATCCCACCTTATAGGTGAGGAAACGGAGCTCAGACAGGTTAGGGCCCTTGCCCAGGGTCACGTGACTAGGAAGGGTTCAAATGCAGGTGTGTCCGTGGCCACATAAGTAAAGAAATCTCAGAGGTGATGGGGGGACAAAGTCCCCCGAGAAGAGAAGAGCCGTCCTCCATCCTGTGGGGACAAAAGGAGGGGGTGGGTCCCCTGCTCCATTTGAGGCGTTCCCTAAGCCCCAGGGAAAAATCCTGCTGGGGCAGATGTGCCACCACCACTGGAAAGGCCTGGAGACGGTCTCTGTCAAAACCCCTTCTCGGAAGATTTTACACTGCAGAGAAACTCTCTGGTCCTGGCTTTCCAACGGCCTCCTGTATTGTGATTCTCTTCTGTGTCAGCTGTTAAATCTGCCAGGGTATTGGGATGCCAAAGCAGAATGCTCTGCTTTGGGTCTCCCCTCCCACAGAGGGAACCTTATTCTGAAATTCTAAACGCAGAAGTAATATTTTCCTGAAAGCATCAGGAATGATTGTTTCATTTATTTATTTTATTTCTACGTATGGTTTTTCAAGAGACATCGACAAGCATATGTATGTGTCGGGGTAGAGGAGAGATTTAAGCAAAGATCTGTTTTGCAAAAAAAAACAAAAAAAAAATTTAATGAAATAATCACTTTAAAGAAAATATAGATAATTAAAAAACAGTTCAGACTTCCAGAACATTCTCTGAGAGTACTGCAGTCCTCCATAAGTATATTTCATGGGAAGAATGATCCACGAATTCTATCCTTTCCAAGGCCACTGAGGCAGCGTGCCCAGCCTCAGAGAGAGCTGTAGGGGTAAGGGTGCTGTGTCCCCTCCAGAGGGGGCAAACTGTGTCCAGAGCCACCCACGGACGCAAGCAGCAAGTCATTTTAAGATAATGGCCCACAATTCCACCTTTAGGCCAGTGCTCTAGAAACATGACATTCACATAGTCGTGCAACAGTATTTTCCGTTTTCTACTCCTTCCACTGTCACAGAGTCCTCTAAAGTAACAAGGGATGAAACAACTCAAATTCCACCTGAGCCAATGAGTTGTTGAACATTCATATGCCCTAGAGCTATTAAACTCATTCACCACATCCCTTAAAATCCTATATATGAAGGAGATGAACTTCCTTCATATAACCCTGAGCTTTTAATTTTAAACAAGTTTGCTTCACACATGATAGCAAATATTCAGCAAGAGCCTGCTATGTGCAAGGCATGAAATACGTAAAAGAAGCTTCATGTTTTTAAGTTAACTTTTTTTTTTTTACTGAAGTATAGTTGATGTACAATATTATATAAGTTACAGGTGTACAATATAGCGATTCCCAATTTTTAAAGGCTCTACTCCATTTCTAGTTATTATAAAATATTGGCTATAATTCCTGTGTTGCACAATATATCCTTGCAGCTTATTTTATATATAATGGTTTGTCCTCTTCATCCCCCACCCCTACGTTACCCCTCCTCCCTTCCCCCTCCCCACTTGTAACCACAAGTTTGTTCTCCACGTCTGTGAGTCTGCTTCTTTTTTTTTTATTTGTTGTATTTTTTAGATTCCACCTATAAGTTATATCATGGTGATCATCAAAACCCTCCAAACTCTGTCAAATCAAAGAAAGGAACTTCTTTAAACAGCTCACTGAAACCGTCATCATGTTCTCCCTCAGCAAGCCTTGTTAGTAACTTTCCATCCCCTGTCTGATTCTAAGATGCTCTCCACTCAAGCTGTTTGCAGCTTGCTCTCTCCTGGTCTTCCAGTGCCAGATCTGTGATAAAGGAAAATGTCCACAATCCCATCTTAAAGACTAAGGACCTTTAAACTCTAGGATCAGGGGCTGTAACCTGGGGTTCACGGACCACCCAAGGAGTCCAAGGACAGAACTGGATTTCAACAGTATTAGCTTCCGTCATCACTCTATGTATTGCCTTTCCTGCGTTTTAAAAGCATTAATCTGAGAAGGGATTGCAGGCTTCATTAGACTTCCCGAGTGGCCCAAGGCATAACAAAGGATCAGGGAAGTAAGTCTTTGGGAGATTGGATTAAAAATCCTAACCGAAGCAAAATCAAGTTCCAAGGCTAACAACTGGCTCCTTGGAGTCTGTAAGCAAAGGCAGCACTGTTTTGTGGAGAAGGAAGGGAGGGGGTGTAAAGCACCCCCCCAGTATCGTCAGGTGGCCCCAGAAGCAGTGGAAGCACCAAAACTGATTCGTGAATTACATATGGGAACATCACTCTTGATGCCTACGTTTTTATTAGAACTCTTAATCTGATCTTAAAATCCACGGCCCTTTAAGGATAAACCAACTGACACACTCACATAAACTCATAAAATTCCTTTACTTCTTCCCATGGAAACACTTTGTTACCATTTCCAAAATACCAAGGGAGAATGATGGTGAGAATCATAAAGACGGGATAAAAACATTGAGCTTTTCATAGTGCCTCATAGGGTCTTATAGATATTCACGCCAAAAAAAAAAAAAAAATCCACTGAGATGCGGAGACCAACTTAACAGATTCTGTGCATCTGATGCTTGATGGCCTAATTGATTTATTTACTGAAACAACAAAAAACAGAGTGCGTTTGAGACTGGAAATTGCCCGTATGACAGACTGTTTCCTAATTCCAACGGACAGCCGTAATTTTCCCTATGCTAATTTGAGCTTTGCACTAACATAATTAAAACTGCAGTCAACAGACTCAGGCCTCCTTTTTTCCACTCTATAAACAAGTCTGTAAAATCATCTCATTACTTTACCCAGGAAGCCTAGCAGAACATTTCTTAAAGGAAGTTACCTATAAAGAGGGGTTATTTTATTTTAACAGAGGATTAAAAAGAGTCCACTTGAAGTCATTTTGAAAGTTCACTTAAGCTATATATGATATACAGATAATGCAGTGTAATCAAATGTTAAAGTAAGCATAGTATCCTGGGTAAGTGGAAACTGTTTCCCAAAATTCATCCTGAAAAACACAAAACGTTCAAGCTTCAAAAATATCTTCATCTTTTCAGAAACGTACACTTTAAATTAAACAGTATGACACATTTGTATTCTATGCAAAACATACCCCACACCCTAAAGGATTGTCTGTTATTTCAATGTCCTTTAACACACTGATTTTTTTTAAACACACACACACACACACACACACACATACACACAAATTGTACCCAAGCTATTCAAAATTTACAAAGAACATTAGATTCAACTGCTATGAATATGGACACAAATAAGGGTAAAAATAAGAATTAAGAGGGCAGCATTTGGGGTTATAAAATCAAATAATTTCTACTCATTTAGCTCAAAGCAGAGTACATCAAACCTTCAATTTTAAAATTCCTTTCTATACAGTTATACCTCAGCAGACTTCAATCCTTGAAGCCAAAGAAAGAAAAATCTCTGTAAGATTAAAATCTTTGATACATGATTTTTTATATGTATTATTGAACATACCTTGAAAAGCAAAACCTATCTTGAGAAATAGAAACTGAAGAGAACTTATGAAACATAGTTTATGCAACGGGTATTGATTAAATCCTCTCGCACAAACATTTCAAATTCCAAATCAAAGAGGCTTTTAAAAATTGTCCTGGCCCAATTCTGGGCAAACTTCCATATTCATGAGCTTTCAGATCAACTAAAAACCCTTGATGAAAACACAACCAAATGCTTCTCACCTACATGCAGCAAAACTGAAGACATGCAACCAATAAAACTTGCTTTTTCCTCCTTTCAGTATCTGTTTTTGCTCCTGCCTTTTTCTCATTTCTAGAAATGTCACCAAGGCGTGTTGGCCTTGAAAATATTGTAACAGACCACTTCATGGGCTCTATGCCGCCAACTTGCACTAACCATCAAACTGGCTTCAGTTCCAGGAATCAGGCTACATTCACGTTTCTACCTCTGTGCGTTCACCTCCACCTTAATCTCTATTTGCAAGAAAAACAAAACTTCAGACCACACACCCCAGAGCACAGAGAACCAACCGGCAATTCCCTCAAAGCAACCATCATGGAGAAGAAAGTCTACTCTTAGTGCACCGAGGAGTAGGTACTTTATTAAAGATAAATACATAACCGAACAAACAAATTACCACCATTTGAATTATGAGAACGCTCTGTTCTCAGCCTGAAGGTTCCAAAAATCAAGTCAACATTGGCATGTCCCATGACCGACAGCCACTTGCCAGGCATCTCTTCATTTCCACAGGGACCGGCTGGCATCCCTGATGGTAAGGAGGCCTTCAAGAACATCCAAAAGTTCAACATTTCCAAGCCCATCTCCTTCTCCGACCCTGCCCTCCAAACTCTCCAAGTCCATTGCCTTCCAGCGGATACACATCCAGGCACCACTAGAGATAGTTAAAGAATATGAAAATTCGGACGCGCTCTGAAAAGCTTTTGCAAAAAGTCATCCACAGCCCTCAACCGTGAATTTAGAAACCCCAATTTTTTTCTGAGTTTGAAGTTTTTAAGCCTTGCGGATGGTTGGAGTAGGAAAAAGGAAATTTACTAGGCAGTGCAAAGGAAATCTTGTTGTCCTCTATTGTGGCAGCGGGGGTGTTGCCCAATGCTAACTTATCTGCGTTGATAAAGGAAACCAAAGAAAAGAGTAACAAGCACAAGATTTGGTCAAATGAAAAGGAACCCTCTCCTTACCTTAATAGTGCTGGCCATAATGCAATCAAGTTTATTGATCGTTAATAAATGTTAATAATAATTATTGCTTCTCTCTGACCAGAAAGTAGTTTTGATCAGGTTGTTTAGAGCGGATGAGATTGTGCTAAGTCTGGGAAATGAAGTCAGTCAATGGCAGGAAGAGGTTTCTATTGGTCCTGGCCGCCCAGCCCGAAGAAACAGGATATTTGGGAGTGGAGAGATAAGAGACCCTGAAAACAATGTTGTTTTTCTTGATGATATGCAGCCAGGAGATTTTTTTTTTTTCAATTAAAAAAAAAAGACATCCATTGCCTGGGCCTGGGATGACCACAGCAGGTGTGACCCAGTATGCCGCCGTGTGACACACCGCCCCGGGCAGGATGCAGATGTGGCGGGACTCCGAGTGGCTTCACGTGGGCGGCGAGCTCCTCAGGGTCCCTGGGTGTGGATAGGACTTCTGGGCCTCCGTCTCCCCGGATCTGCCACATGCCTGGGTCACGGGGCCTAAGGCCCCTACCCACTCCCTGCTCCATTCTCTTCAAAGGAAACTTTGCAGGTAGCACTTATTTTATGTTAATAGGTGACGATGTTTAATAATAGCCATTCACCTGATGATTTTTAACAACCTCCACTGGTTCAGCATCTCAAGTGAATGTTCCAGAACAGTTTCATTTTCTCCTTCCAAACATAAGTAATTGCTATCGGCTCCACGATAAAGTAGTTGAAAATGCAGACTCTAGAATGAAAGTAGCTAAGAGAAATAAAGAGGAAAATAAACCCGTCAAATCCTCATTTTCAAATATTTATTTAAAATCCAAAGCACTTAAATGACTACGAATGCTTTATAATGGCAGCAAGCTGGCCCCCCCCTCTGACAAACGTCCAGGTTGCAGACAACAGACCCCAACAGAACTCTTGGCTACACAGAGATGCCACGTCCTCATTAAGTGTTTTAAAATCTGAGCTGTAAGTTCAGGGCCACACGTCTGTTTTCCACTCAGAGGAAATACAGCTAATGTAGGCCTGAACATTCCTTAGAGGATTTCAGGCCTTTTAATTACTCATTTTCAGGAAATTACTTGTTCTCTGGAAGAAACAACATTTTGCTTTGAATCTAGCTACACGAAAGTTGGGCCAGTAAAGAGGCGTGGTCTCCACAGCGGACCCACAGAACACAATAGACCGAACCCTGAGTCATCCAGCAGCTCTTGGTTTCAGAGGCAGACAGTCAGTGAAGTGATTTCACTCAGACTTAGGCCTGTCTACATCAGAGCTCTAGAAATGAGCCCAAGTTTCTATATCTTTCACTGATCCCAAGATTTCCCCTTGTGATGAGGAGAAGGAAGGGGAGGAAGGAGAGGAGGAGAAAAGAAAGAGAGAGAGAGGTGGGGGGAGAGAGGAAAGAAAGAGAGAAAGAAAGAAAGAAAAGAGGAAAGGAAATGAAGAAAGAGAAAGAAACAAACAGAGGGGGGGAAAAAGGAAAACGAAAGAAAGAGAAACTATAAGAAATCTCATGTAAAAATCAGAACCTGACAAATTCTCAGCATCTACATTTTGAGGGGATGTTGATTTCCGCTCTTTTCATCTCCAAACAATAAATGAGATGGCAGGCTGATTCAAATTGTGTTTCCCCTAAAATTTCAAAGTACTGAGTTGTTTTATCTGGGCAGCTTCCACTAGGATTCAGGAGTGCTGGGAAAAACGCTCTTTCAGCTCCACTGAGATTCCTTGTTTTTTACTCTCCTAAGAAGCATCAATGTCAAATGTGAACTGTAGTACCCTAATAAGCAGTGTTCTATTATGAATTTCCCAAAGAACAGCCTTAAGTAGGGTGCTCCCTTGCTAAAAAAAATAGTCATGGAAGAAAGTTCTGTGCGGTCCCATCTCACCACTGCCGCCTGGTTTCTGACACAGCCCTTGTCCTCTACAGCAGGAAAGCATCAACAATTTTATGGAGATCTAATTCTTCGTTGAGGGTCTGCCCTGAACTCCTTGGTTCTTGTTTAATTCAAATCAGTGAACAGTAACATTTTTTTAACTCTTTATTTAGAAATAACATCAAACTTCAAATACCATATGATATCACTTATATGTGGAATATAAAATGACACACCAATAAAAACTTTTTTTAAAAGCTCATTTTAATTAAAAAAAAAGAAAGCAATAAAACAAAATAAAATACGATACAAATGAACATATCTACGAAACAGAAACAGACTCACAGACATAGAGAACAGACTTGTGGTTGCCAAGGGGGAGGGGTGTGGGAGAGGGAAGGATTGGGAGTTTGGGATTAGCAGACGCAAACTATTATATATAGGACTGATAAACAACAAAGTCCTACTGTATAGCACAGGGAACTATATTCAATGTCCTGTGATAAACCATAATGGAAAAAAATATGAAAAATAATATATATATATCTATAACTGAGTCACTTTGCTATACAGCAGAAATTAACACAACATTGTAAATCAACTATACTTCAATAAAATAAAAAAGAAAACAGAAAGAATGAAACTTATAGAAAAGTTACAAGATAATACAAAGAACTCCTAATATCCTTCACCAGTTCCTCCAACTTTGGTAATTTACATCATTTGCTTTGCTATCTCTCTCTCTCTCTCTCCCTCTCTCTCTGTCTCTCTCTCTCTGTCTCTCTTACTTATGTCTAACGCATATATATGTATATACACACATATTTTATTCTTTAATAAAATTTTGTTAGACTAATGTACTTGCTTGGAACTTACAAACAGAAAACTCTATGCTACTCTTTGACTTATTCCCTGAAGATTCTATCCATAAGTTTCATTGTGTCTAATTCTGAAAATGCATATAACACAAAGTGATGTAATAAAAATCCAGTTTTGAGATAATGAGTTGTAAACCCAGTTACAAAATTAAAAAGGCAAATCGTCCTCATTTGTAATGACAAATGCTGACTGATGTCTATCATCTTCCAAGAGAATTATTCCTGATGCCTAGGATGGCATAATAGCATCCCACTTCAGCATTCTCTGACTATTTAATGCAAAGTTCTAAAAAAAAACAAACGAACTTCAATTGGCTATTGACAGCATAAGGCATATCTATTAATTAGAATATATTTAGTAATGCAGAAATCATTTCCCAAACCTCATTCTGGGGGAAATCATCTGAAGATATAGGTATCACTCTATGCTCCTGTCACCCACAACCAAGCCTCTACCATTAAACGGCCTCAGCACCAGATCACTCAGCGGCCTAAGGACCGGACTGCCCTTCCAACGAGACACCACCGCTCCTTGGGGGAAACCACCCTCAGGTCACTATACAGACCCATTTTGGGGCAACTGCAGGTAACCTCCACCTGGGTCACCCTGCCATGAATCTGTCAAGACAGGGTCCTTTTCCACCCTCCTTGGGACTCAGTAAACACCATGCTGGAACAGTGTGGCACCCCCAGCATATGTGTGAATAAACTGCACATTTCCATTCTGTACTTATCCATCATGGACCCATTACCCATGAATTTACCATAGCCCTTCAAAAGCCTGTTCATATCTTACTCCAAATGAAAAAGGAAAGAGTGTAACATAGACTCTACCATTACGGTAACTATAAAAGGAGCACTGCCATTTATTTATCCTAAAACCACAACTTCCCATTTTCTGAAGTCAACAAATTCTCATCCTTCTTCTCCTACTAACTTCTCTGCGTGGGATCTACAGAGGAAGGTCAAGGGCTGAGAACACTTTTGGGTGAAGGCAACATAGTTCTAAAAATCATGTATGAGCATAGCAAAGAGATAATGAGCCAGAATCTTAATTGGAGACACAACAGAAGATTCACTCATGATTGACTGATTGATCCCTGTATTCAACATCCATACAACGACATACTTATCATCATTGAAAATACTGCAGGAAAATGATGTAGTAGATGAATACTTAGTGATATGGAAAATTATGGTACGATGTCTGTTAAGTTAAAAATGAGGTTATAAAGGAGAATTATATCACAGACTCATTTTGTTAAAAATAAAAAGGCAAAGTAGAAATATTAGTCAGCTACATACTACAATACTAATAGTAGAGAATCTTTTCTTTTTTGTTTTTCCCCCTTTCCCCCTTGGTTCATCTATATTTTCAAAACAGTTATAATAACTTCAATAAAAATAAAGAAATAGTAAAATAGAATAAAATTTACTCACCTATTCTACAAAATATGTAGAACATATTGCTTCATATGTTCAGTAAGCCAATATTATAAAAAAAAAAGTGGGGAAGAGGGGAGGAGAGTTCTAGATTCAATGGAACTTAAGAAACCCAAAGCCCAAATGCAAATGATGGTCTACAATTAGATACTGATATGAACAAATTAGAAGTCAAAGGCTTTTCCAGGGGTGCTAGAGAAATCTGAATATATAATGATTGTTACATCATATTATAGATTTATTGTTAACTATTTATAGCTTTAAGAATACTTTGTAGGAAAACGTCCTTACTAAGAGCTGTGTTCCAAAGTATTGAAGATGAAAAGGTAATAATTTGTGTAATTTATTTGAAAGAATTCATGAAAAATGACATAATGCAAATATGACAAAATTGTACAATTGTCAAATCTCAATCATAACTTACGTGAGTGTTCATTGTATTATCTGCACTCCTTTGAGTTCTAAATTTTTTATAATATAGTGTTGAATAAAAGTTTTTCATAGATGTCTTTCTTTAAAAAAGTTACAATAAACATGTTACATTGTAATGAAAAAGTTATATAAGCAACATGCAGTGTTCTATTTTTTTTCCTAAATACCTGTATAACATGCAGCACACGATACCTATTTGTCAAACTCTATATGTGTGTGTACCAAAATGCACATTCTTTTATAAACATCTACAAGAACAGAGTAGCTCTTTTTCATTAATTTCATTAACGGAACCCTGCAGACACTCATGTGCTTTGTAATGGTCAGCTCCCCAGTATTATTCCCTCCAGTCAATGAGTGCCTTTTCCATGCCCACTCAGCGCTCTGGTGGGCACTAGGAAACAAGGATGACAGGACTCTGGGTGTCCCAGACACCCAGTCCCTGGGTGTCTCAGCATTCAGGAAGTCTCTGTTCGGCAACTCAAATTCCGCACACATAAAACTGCAGAGCGTGGGACCAATCCATGAACCGCAGACTCTTTATGGGCTAAACAATAGGATAAAAGTGTTGTATATTTATTGTCCCTAGGATGATACATGAATCTTAAAATGTGTAATGTTTGGATTATTCAAGAGAGCCCGGCAAGAAGGATGTCCCAAGGGTTTTTGGCAGGGACATGCCTGAGATTGTAGATAAGGATCAAGCATCTGGAGCTGTCCCCACAATGGAAAACTACATCACTCAGTGGAACTTTTCCGTCTCTATCAATTGGAGGATTTGCCTGAGAACACAGAGAGTATAAGGCACTCTTAGCCCCCAAGGTCACCCATCTTACACTGGTTAAGGACCATTTTTCTATTCAAAGCAGACTTCGTGAGGACAGTTTCACTCCATTGGGTAAGACTCTGTGTGTGTGTGTGGCGTACTCTCCAGCCGCTCATGAAGAAATAATCCAATTACAATTTAAATAACTATTGTTTCAACACTTTCTCTAAGTGGTCAATATATTCTTCAGCGTCTTGGTGGATTTGAACTAATCTAAACCAAGGAAATTGTTATCACACACTAAATCCTCAACTTCTCAACACCAAGTTGCTTAATTTGGAAGCATGTGTCAAGTTCAGTTCTCTAGGCTCAGATGGAGCAATGATTTCAGTGCACACGATTTCATAAGCATCACCTATATCCTCACATTTTGCCAACTTTGCCTCTTACCCAATGGTTCTAAAAATGCAGGAGTATTAAAACCCATAACAGGAACACTAAGTATGTCAACTTAATACTCGTGGCTGAAAAAAAAATTTTTTTAATTAAAAAGCGAAACAAAAGAAACAAGAATACTTATTTTGACACACTAATTTAGTATAAAGGAACATTTAAATTTCCTTTTTCAAAGATCATGTTTCTATATATAATTTGTGAACCATAAAATGCATTTCAAGGTCTTCATCCATCTAACTGGGGCATAAATTAGTATAAATGTTATAGTCATCAGATTGCCACTGGTTCACCACAGGACAGTCTAGCACCCATGTCACATAACTGGAAGGCACACAAAGGCACATGGCCCTCTGCCTAAAGGCTGTCCTGTTCCTCTGCCCGCTACTCAGATCTAGGGTTCTGTGTCCCAATGACTATCCTCAGCCATCACCCCTGGCCACCCCGAGAAGTTATCTGGAGCTGCTGAAATTAAGTTAGATTTTGATCACTAGTTAGATTTTTAAATGTTTTTTTTTTTTAAAGTGTGCCAGTCTCACTTATAAGATACTGGACATCAGCATTTATTTTTGTCTTGATCTGTAATGATTTTGTAAATTATTTCTTAAAGAAATTATATACTATTTCTCAAAGAAACAGCACTCAAATCGCACCATCATGTCACGCAATTAATGGAAATTTACAGAGAAGCCTGCATTCCACAATTGCTCCGTCTGTTTATAAAGGCGTTTTAGTTTCAGATTGAGATGGCCTTTCTTTCCACATCACTTAATTTGTTTATGTTTTTGCTGATATATTTCTATCGCAATTGGAATCAGAAAGGAAGCCAAGGAACAAAGTGCTGTGCCATAAATAATGCATTTAGATTTGCATGCGTGTAATCAGGCAACCTGCAGACTTAACTTAGCCCTAGGCCTACACCTTGAATGCAGGTATGTGAAACAGGGTCTCACTATGGCAGCCCCGCTAGGCTGTATTCTCCCTGCATCGTACCCTCTCTGCACTGTGCTCTTTCTCTGCATCGCATCCCCTCTACATGCCCCCTCTCTATATTGTATCCTCTCCCTCTGCAAAGTGAGGTACAGAACTGTTCCCTCTTGGAGGTACAGAGTACAGGCCAGTTTTTTTCCAGTTCACCTTCACAGAAAGAAAATTTGTTTACTTCTATTTAAATACACTGAATTGACTCGAAACTATGATGTAGGTTAATTCATAGGTTGCATCTGATCCCAATACAAATCTCAGCACATAATTTGGGAAAAGTTGCAGTCTCCAGGGACAAGTGGAAGCCTTCTTTCTGAATGTATTGTCAATGAAGGGCCAGAAGAGAAGCGGCGGTTTGCCTAGAGGATACTATTTTATCCTTTATTACAGCTACAAAAATAATCCTGCCTCAAGAATTTCAGGAAGCAACCACCTATTGACCAAAAAACTAAAGTACTTTGTTTATTTGCTAGCTGGAAACCAGAAGTAAGCTTTGCAGGGAATTTCTTTTTGAACTGCTTGATTGTTGTCACTAGAGGGTGCTAAATGTCCCTCTAAAAGGTCCTTAGAGGGGAGATGAGTACGCATAATTCTTGCCTCTACGTTTCTTGAATTGATATTATTATCCTACAAAGTTGTCTCATTTATCCACTAAAATCAAAGTCCAACATTCAAAATGTAGAACATTTTTGAAAATTTTAAATTTTTCATTATTATGGAGCATAAGGAAATATAAATTATATGCATCTGCACATAAGACGGAATTCCCCATAGGTCCAGTGGTTAGGACTCCGCGCTTTCACTCCGAGGGCACGGGTTCTACTCCCCGTCGGGGAGCTAAGATCCCACAAGTCCCACCGACACGGCCAAAAAAAAAAAAAAGATCTGCACATAGGACTAACAGCATCATTCTGGGTGAGATTTGACTATGGAAATTGTATAATTGTTCTACATCACTATTAATAATTTCAAACCCTGAAAATTATTCTATTTCACAATAATTCTAAAGGGCTCAATATGTTCCCAGTGCAAGTTTCATCAAGTATATGATAAGTTTTGAGGGCATTTATTTTCTGGTTTCAGGGTTAAGCACTTTGCCTGAACTCAGATATGAGTATACCCTTTCCAGACATGAGACCTGTAGGAGGGATATGGATTATACTGTAACATGTGAGAGACACTTTGTGGTCCCTTCATTTAAAAAAAGAAACTGTAGTCTCTTGGGATATGCTTATAATACAACACTTACCAAAATGATATACAATATGAAGGTATATATAAATATAGTTGAAATAAAATAAGCTTTAAAACTAAATACGAGAGTTTTCTTGAAAATAACCCTATTATGCAATTACACTGACTTTCAGGTCATCAAAAACACACTTAAAGCAAAATGCAGTGTCTTGGAAATATTTACAAAACCAAAAAAGTTAACTGATTTTGCAACTTTCCTCTTTTTGTCTTCACTTGTACTTAAACATATCTGTAGAATTTCGTTGTTTTTCTTCCACTTTGGTTCCTATACCAGGGAAGAGTGAGGGCAGTAGATGAGGGTTGTTTGGGCTCCGGGCTGCCCAGAGGGGTCTGCGTGGGGATGGCTCCCACGGACATCTGAAGAGGCCCCAGTAACTGCAGTTGACGATGGATTTTCCTCTCGGTCTGCCAGTGGAGCAGAGGTTCACATGCGGTGTGTTCTACAGAAGGATAGTTAAGGCAGTATTTCATCTGTCCGTCTGTGATTTTTTTTTTTTTAATAAATTTATTTATCTATTTATTTATTTTTGTCTGCCTTGGGTCTTCGTTGCTGCGCACAGGCTTTCTTTTTAGTGGTAGCGAGCTGAGGAGGCCACTCTTCGTTGCGGTGCACGGGCCTCCCACTAAGGCGGACTCTCCCGTTGCAGAGCACAGGCTCCAGGCACGCAGGCTTCAGTAGTTGTGGCACATGGGCTCAGCAGTTGTGGCTCACGGGCCCAGCCGCTCAGCGGCATGCGGGATCCTCCCGGCCCAGGGCTTGAACCCAATGCACTGCATTGGCAGGCAGATTCTTAACCACTGCACCACCAGGGAAGCCCTGTGATTTTTAAAGGGAACGACAACTTTGACTTGGGCACGTAAATGGCGCAGAGTAGTGGGGTGAGGCGTTGAAAACTGTAAGAGCAGGGAACCCCTCATCTAGCTTCACACTGACACAGCTCCAGATACAGGACGTCAGCAGCTGAGGAGAGCTCAGACAGCACCCACAATCCTAACTGCCAACGATAAGCTGTCTCAGGTGGGAACTGAGGATGTGAGCGCAGGGCTACCACCTACGTCCGCAGGTGAAACAGACCTGCACACGCTGGCGGGGGAGCCTGGGGACATCCCTCAGGGAGCACGAGCCCAGGGTGGCACCCCGATCCCAAGGGCCTAGGCTTAGGGCAGAGGGGCCTCAGCCTGGCCTCATCCTCAGCCTCCTTAGTGACTTAAGGAGGCATCTAATGCACCTGTTCCAATTTTCCATGTGCACATCAATGAGTAACTCTGCAGGGCTTGTTCAAAGGAGGAACTAGCACACATTGAGTATGCTGCTCTGTGCCACCCTCTGGCACCCCACAGACTGAGAGCAGCAGCCCCCAGGGGGCCCCAGGGCTCTGTCACAGCACTAGGGCTCAGCAAGCCTTTGCTGAATGAATGAATGAATGAACGAATGACTGAATGAAGATGTCTACAGAGCCAGGAGCCCTGGGAAGGGCAGCATGGGCTGTGCCAATGGGCAGCCCAGGAGGGACCAAAAGTCAAACTTTGGTCAAGGGACCCTGGGTAAGAACTTTGGAGGTGCCTTTCCTGAGCCATTGCCCCAGATCAAGGTGCTGGGAAATGAAGAAGGCAAAGGGTCTCTAAGAGATCTTCCAACTCTATAAATTATGGGATTTCCATCTCAGTAAGTGACCTAAATACCTGGCAGTGAGTAGATATTCAAATCATAAATAAATAAATACTGAATGAATGAGCAGGCAAAAAAAGACTGAACGAGTGAGTGAGTACATGCCCTCTATTTTGCCTGCACCACATTGTATTTACAGCAGATTTACCCGACCTGCAAAATGAAATAATGGCTCTCATTTGTACGCTCCATAGCCCTTGCCATTTTTCAAAGCAACTCTGACGAAAATTATTTCCAGCTAAACTATTTCAGCAACCGGGTTGGCTTCACATGCACTGAATGACAGATTCATTGCATTTCTAGGCACTTGTTGTATCACCCATGACAACTATGTTTCCCAAGACAGTTCAATAAGATGTCCTGTCACACAATCCCATCTTACAAGGTGACATTGCTCCCATCCAAGCCGGTGGGCTTGTGACTATAGCGTAAGTTCAGCTACGTGACTTCCAAGGCTACCTGTAAAGATGACACAGTTTCCACCTGGTTTTCTGGGGAACAGCAACTCCTACACCTCAACCACCATAGTGAGAGGAAGTCCAAGGCACACGGAGAGGCCATTTGTCGGTCATCAGTCAGGCCAGCAGCCCGCACCAACCTCCAGCAGTGTGAGGCAACCTTCAAGGTGACTCCAGCTCCAACTGCCACTTGACTGCAACCACCCGAGAGACCCTGAGCGAAAACTGCCTCTCTCAGCCCTGTCAACCCCTGGAACCACGAGGAGTAATCAAACGATAATTGTGATTTGAAGCCACTAAGTTTGGAGTGATGTGTTAGCAGCCATAAGGAATGAGGATGCCATCAGAAGATCCTTTATCTTCTGCAGCATTGTTACAGCAGAAAATATTTTTGCTATGTGCTTATTCATCCATTCATGAAACCTTTATTGGCACCCACGATACGCTCGGCATTGTGGCGGCCACTGGAGATGCAGGAAAGAAGAGACACAGTCCTCAAAAAAACGAACAAAAAACCCTGTATATTAGTTGGAGAGAAAAAGATGCCAAAATCACAACAGCATCGTAACCCAAGAGAAAGGACAAACATTGTGAACATACAGCTCTTTCCTCTCCGCTTCTACCTTCTTCCTCTCTCTGCTCATTAAATGTAAATGTGCCTCAGGGTCACTGGACCCCTTGGAGATGGAACCCCTGCTGCTCTGCCCCTGGCCTTCACCCTGGGTCCACACCCAATGCCAGCAGCTCCCCAGGCTTCATACGGCTGGTGCCCCATTGCCATTTGTTAGAAACATCTCTGCCCATCGACCCCAGATGACTCTCCCAAGGAGACATGGGAAAACTTTAATTTCCCCCTCTGTGACTTCACAGAAAAGGGGGTGGGAAATGAGAAGCAGAGGGAGAGGATTCATTACCTCGAGTTACTAAGAAGAAAAGCCCTAGTGTTTAGAAGGTGTTGTTATTGTTTTCCCTGAAACATTAGCTCCTAGAAATCAGGGGCTCTGTCCCCATGGCCGTCTCGAAGCCTTCCAGGACGCCTTGGGGGCTGCCGTCGGTCAATTTTTGACTATAATGAGAGCCATCTGGAAGACGGCAATGGTGGGTCTGGGACGAGAGCTTTACTACGAGCAAAGGGACACACAGTAGGTCTGCGTCTCCAAGAACCACAGTGCCGCGTGCGCATGCCCCAAAAGAGGACGAGGAAAAGCGCAGTCCTGAGTGGCATTCTCCCTGAACATCTGAGGTTTAATTAAAGAAGGTCAGTTACCTTGCTTTTAACCCCTCACGTTGAATTCTTGTAGATGAGGCATTGCTGTTCCTCTCCTCAGGCAGCTGAAGCACCCAAGCCTCACCTCCCAGACTGAGCTAGGATTTGAGATATTTGATTCCATATCACTTAAAGCTGTCTCGAGCTTTTCATCAGGAATGGAAACCATTAATGTGTCTCACACGTCTCTCTCTGTTTTATGGAATTCTTGCACTGGGGAGCTCTTTTTCTTTTACTATTTTCTTTAACAGCCAGAAAACTGGGAAGTTCACAAAGAAATTGTTCGACTGCCTTAAATGACCCTTAACCTAAGAGGTTTGGCCTAATCTGTAAATTGGAGTTAAAAGTATTTCAGGACCTTTGGAGTGGGAAGCTCTTTGTCTTTAAAAGAGCCCGGAGACCCCTAACAATGGGGCTACACATACCTTGGGCTTCTTTGTTAGTTACTGCAAACCAAAACCAGATGTGAAATATCAGTGGCTACCTTGTACTGACCCAGGGAAGTTGAGGCTAATCCAGATCACTCTTAATAACTCAAAACTGCCACCCTTTAACTATCTAATTTTTTTCTCACTTATAAATGCAAAAAAGAATCGACAGTACACGTTAAAATCCATTTCCCTCTGAACACATACAGATTTTCTCTGATAAGAGCCAGAAATGAAAGCTCTCTCCACCAAACTGTGCTGTTGTCATCTGACTAGGTTTTAGGTTAGGTGATCATCACCGTTAACAAAACAAGATCTGAAAGGAGAGAATTTATACTGAAAATGAGATATTTGTCTTGTTACCTTTTCCCAAGACTCAGTAGATGCACAGTTCCTTGAATTAGCCAGAGTGCTTGTAAATGTAAGAAACTAGGTTTAAGGCAAAAAATCTAGCAACCTAAAATGTTTCTCTAACATGGAAATCATTTGAATTTCCAATCGTTTTCCCGAATTTTAAAAGTAATCGATATAAGTGAAAGGGAAAAATCAGTAGAAACAGGAATGATTCAGAACCTCCCAAATGGAGAAATCAATCACTCTGCACTAAATTTGAACATTCTATCAATATTGTCTATTTACTAAATCCAAGAGGAACTATTTTAACATAAAATTAAATATAAAATTGTTTTAGACATTGAATATTGCTTTTTACCTTAAAGCAGGCACAGAGCAGAATGATTATAGGTACAAGGCTAGACATTGATTTTTAATGCCTGTAACTATGGCAATTATACTGTCATGCTACATAGGACTTCTAGTCCTACAGTGAAATTAGACTGGTGCATACATATAAATAAGAGAAAGACTAAGACAGAGTCATAATCACATTTCATCAACATAAGACTGTGGATGAGAAGATGTAAAATACACCATGATTTAATGTATCACTCGGAAAGAAAAAAAAAATTCAACCAAACAAAATTAGCCATAACACTTGCTTATCCATCAACTGCAGACACATCCCAACTTTTGGAAACCAGTATGTGCCTTAGCGTAGAGGTAGTGTGGTATACTCACAGAAGAACAAATCATGAGAGCACTAAAATGTTATTCAGAGCAGACTGCAGGGCTTCTCAACCTGTGGGCTACTGACATTTGGGGGCTGGGTAACTTTTTGCTGTGGGAGCTGTCCTGTGCACTGTAGGATGTTTGTTAGTATCCCTGGCCTCTGCCCACTAGATACGAGTAGCATCTTCCATACCCTCGGTTATGACAACCAAAACTGTCTTCAGACATTGCCAAATGTCCCTGAGGGTAGAGGCAAAATCACCCCAGTTGGGAAACACTGGAACAGAGCAATGCAATTTGATCAGCTTAACAATATAATTTAGTTTATGTATAAATGAGAAACTGGAAAGCCAACTGGGAAGTGTACTGTTAGATGAGATGTACTGACCTAAAAAACATTACATAAACAAATAGCTGGTGCATGGATAAGAGTGCCTGTTGGCCATCCCAACCAATGGGATGTAAAAGAGTTCTGAAAAGTGCTCAACATCACCAATCGTTAGGGAAATGCAAATCAAAACCATGATGAGATGTCACCTCACACCTGTTAGAATTGCTGTTATCTAAAACAAAAACAAGAAAAGGAAATGGCAAGTGGTGGTAAGGATGCGGAGAAAAAGGAACCATTGTGCACCGTGGGTGGGAATGTAAACTGGTGCAGCCACTATGGAAAGCAGTATGGAGGTTCCGCAAAAAATTAAAAATATAACTACCATAAGATCCAGCAATTCCACTTATGGATACTTATCCCAAGGAAACAAAATCACTATCTCAAAAAGATATCTGCACGCTCCTGTTCATTGCAGCATTATTAACAGTAGTCAAGACATGGAAACAATCTAAGTGCCCATCAACAGATGAGTGGATAAAGAAAATGTGGTTTATATATAAAACGGAATATTGGTCATAAAAAAGAATAAAATTCTGCCATTCTCAACAGCGTGGATGGACCCTGAGGGCATTACGCTAAGTAAAGTAAGTGACACAGAGAAAGACAAATACTGCATGATCTCACTGATATGTGAAATAACAGTAATAATAATAATAATAATGAACTCATGGATACAGAGAACAGATTGTTGATTGCCAGAGGTGGCAGGAGAGGGGTGGGCAAAATGGGTGAAGGGGATCAAAAGGCACAGAGCCCCAATTATGAGATATTTATCTTACAGCCCCCGGAATGTAATGTACGGCATGATGACTATAGTTAACAATACTATGCTGTATATTGGAAAGTTGCTAAGAGAATAAATCTTAAAAGTTCTCATCCCAAGATAAAACAATGTGTAACTGTGTGGGAATGGATGTTAATTAGACTTACTGTGATAATCATTTCACAACACATACATATATCAAATCATCATGTTGTACATCTAAAACTAATACAATGTTATATGTCAATTATATGTCAATACAATTTTTTAAATTAGAAAAATTAAGTAACGTGCATGAGGCAAGTCACTATCACAAGATGTCACTATTTATACAGACTATCCAATAACTATGAAAAGAATTAAAGAAGATCAAAATAAGGAAGAAATTAAAGAAAATCAAAATACAGCATTTTGGGCCTATCCATATTGAATATTTTCAAAAATGAAAAAATTTTAATTTTTGCAACACTGGCAAGAATGTGGAGGAAAGAGCACTCTCATTCACACTTATTAGGAATATAGATTAATACCTTATTAGAAAGTTAATTTATCTTTTGACTCAGCAATTTCTATCCTAGAAATCCACCTTTTAGAAATATTCACAAGAGACAAAGACAGGTGCAAGAATGTTCGCCTGTTTAGCAATCGTAAAAATATGAGAAAAAATTGAATGCTATCAATCAGAGACTAAATAATAGACTACACAGTATTAAGAAGAATGAGATCTAAATTCACTGCATAGAAAATGTTCAAGGCATAATACGTTTTAAAAATTACCAGATGTGTGTTACTAAATGCAGAGAAAACATCCTGAGGTATAAAACTCAGTTTAGAGGTTGGGATCATGGGATAATTGCCTCTTTTTAAGTCAAACATTTGTGGAAAGTTGAGCTATAACACATGTGTGTTGCTTCTGTAATCAGAAAAAAATTTAATTCATATTCTGATAAATAAATATTAAAATGTCACAGAATTTAAATATATTAATAAAAACATATAATAGGCTACAGAATAGACTTTACAAAATACATAACATAAATACAAAGTAATATAGATACAAAGAGGTAGAGGTTTAATCTCTTAACCCAGAAATATTTGAGCATCTATTTTATTAAATTAATGTTAGTAAAATAATAAGTGAGACTCATTAATAAAAGCTCCTGGGAAAAATAAAATTTTAGTTGAGTCACACAGGATTAGAATGTGTTCAGACTGTAGGGGGAAAAAAGTGTCAAAGTATTTTAGGAATAAGAAATTTAAAAACTCAGGTAAAGGAGTTGGTTCAACATGAAAGGAACAAAGAAGCTGCAGGTAAGATTATTCCAAGAAATGTGTCAAAATGAGGGAAATATCTTGTCATCTATAGACAGATATTTATTATTGATTCATTTTGGCAATGAGGATTCACAAGACTAATTTAAAGGACACACATAAAATGCTTCAGATTAGAACACATTTTAGAACATGGCATGAAGAAATGGCTGTAGAAATTATTTATATCCTAACTTGAACTAGGTTTGGTTCTGCAAATTAAAAAAGAAAAGTAAATATGAAATGGATTAGACAATAATGTTACCGTTTCTGTGGTTAATCTCTCACAGGAAACAAACAAGGGTATTAATCTTAAGAAGTTAGAAAAACCCAGAGAAAAAATAAAAAAGATATGAACAAAAATTTTTAATTTTTTTTTTTTTCTTTTTTGGCCGCACGGCATGTGGGATCTTAGTTCCCTGACCAGGGATAGAACCTGTGCCCCCTGAATTCGAAGTGCAGAGTCTTAACCAGTGGGCTGCCAGGGAAGTCCAAGAACAAAATTTATAAAATAGATAATGAGCATACAGTGGAAAAAGACTAACAAAGCCCAATCTGGTTCTTTGATAAGATTAGTTATTTATAACTCCTTGATGAGTACAAATAAGGAGAAAAGAGGGAAGGTTGAAATAACCAAAGTCAACAATAAAAAAGGGGGACTTCCCTGGCAGCCCAGTGGTTAAAACTCCATGCTTCCTCTGCAGGGGGCATGGGTTCGATCCCTGGTGGGGAACTAAGACCCTGCATGCCGCAAGGCATGGGGGGAGGGGGAGCTAATAAAAAAGGGGCCATTATTACAGATCCTACAGACATTAGGAGAATTATAAGAGCACATTATAAATAATTTCTTATCAATACATGTGAAAATTTAGCTGAAATTGATAAAATTCTTGAAAGATATAATTTACCAAAACTCCCAAAGAAAAAACAAAAAATCTGAACTACTGTAACTAGTAAAGAATCATCTAAAACCTTCAGAAAAATAAAGAAGGAACATTCCAAGCCCAGATTGATTTATCAGCAAATTCCAACATACACTTAAACAGGAATTAATGTCAGTCTTACACAAACTTGTCCAGATAATAGAAAAAGAGGAAAGTTTGATATCAAAATGTGACTAGGACATTATGAGAAAGGAAAATTATAGACTAATCTCACACATAAATGCAGATGCAAAAAACTTGAAAATAATCCCAGAAAACCAAATCAACAGTATATAAAACAGAATCATATGTACAATGATGAACTTGGCTTTATTCTAAGACTGCAAGGTTATTTCAATCCATATAAATTATTCAATTTGCATCATAAAGAAGAAAAATCATATGATGATCTCAAATAAAAGAGGATAAAATTCAGTATCAATTCATGATAAAAATTCTTAGTAAATTAGAGATAAAAGGGAACTTTAACAATATCATAAAGGGCATTTACCAAACCCTACAATAAACCACATACTTTAATGGTGACATTCTGAAATCTAACTTTTTAAAGTTCAGAAAAAGATGAAGAGGCTCACTATCACCACATGTGCCACAAATTGTATTGGTGGTCCTAGATGGTATGTAAGGCAAGAAAATGAAATAAAATGCCAAGGGATTGGGGAAAAATAGATAAAACTTTAACTATTTGCAGATGATATAGTTTTTTGCATAGGACTTCCAAGAGAATTTAGAAATGAGTCATCAGAATGACTAAGTTTGGGAACTTTGCTGGTTAGGTCAATATAGATAATTCAATTTTATTTCTATGCATCAGTAGAAAATAAATTTTAAATGATAGTCTTTGCATTAGCATCAAAAAAATCTTAAAATATGGGAATAATATAAGATGTGCAGGACCTTCACACAGAAAACTACAAAATATTATTGAAAGAAGATCTAAATAAATGGATAGCTATACCATGTTCATGGATTGAAAGACAATACTGTAAAGATGTCAATTCTCTTCAAACTAATCAACAGATTCAATGTAGACTCAATCAAAATTGCAACAAGATTTTTGTAGAACTTGACAAATTGATTCTAAAATTTGTATGAAAATGCAAAGGCCAAAAATAGACCAGATATTCTTAAAGAAGAGTGATTCTTAACGACAACTTGCTCTAAAGTAGTATTCATGCAGGTAAAAACAAACAACGGAAACGAAAAGAGAGCCTAGAAACAGATTCACACATATATGGACACACTTAATTTCTGACAAAGGTATCATGCAGAGCAGTCAAGAAAGAAAGAAATTCTTAGAAAATAGTGCTGGTGAAAAGGGATATCCATACAGGAAAAAGAAACTTGACAACTAACACCATCACAAAAATCAATTCCAGGTGAACTGTAAATATAAATGTGAGAGGAAAACAAAGTTTCTGGAACATAATATAGAAGAATATATTTATGATTTTGGGATGGAGAAAATTTTGTAAAAAGGCACAAGAACACTAACTATAAAATTAGACTGGTAAATTGAACTACATTAAAATTAAGAAAAACATTAAGAACTTCTTTTCACCAAGAGACACTATTAAAAGAATAAAAAGGCAAGCCATGGAGTAGAAGATAATACTTTTAACACATCTAAACTACTATTCATATCAAGAATATGTAAAATACACCTATAAATCAATAAGACACACAACCCAATGGAGAAACAGGGAAGAAAGTTGAACAGGCACTCATAAAAGAGGCTATCAAATGCCCATTAAATATAGGAAAAACTCTTCCACCTGGTTAGTAATCCAGGAAATGCAAATTAAAACCACAATGAGATAATACAACATATACATCAGGATGTCTAAAATGAAGAGGAATGACATTTTTGGCAAAGATGTAGCAACAAGAACTTTTGCACACAGCTGGAGTTTGGAAAATATCTTTATTTATGAGTCAGTGTTCTTATAGGAAACAGATACAGAGAGTTTAATGAAAGAACTTATAAAGATAAAGGCAGAACTGAGTAAAAACTAGAGGGTGATGAAGTCCCAAAGGCCAGCAAGAACAGGAAGGCATTACGATCCTCAGGCTCAAAACAGCAAGGGAGAAGGTGGTTATTAGCACCTAGAAACAGATGCAGCTGTAGCTTTAACTATAGGCGAGGATAAACAATAGGAGCTGTGGCTTTCCCTAGAGAGAAAAAGCCACTGCCAACCTGTGGCCAAAGAGAGAAAGCTGGGGAAGTTAGTATGTAAACTCTCTCTCCTCCTCCTCTCTGATTTCCTCCTGGTGCTTCTCATGAGCTGAACTCAGTGGAAGACAGAGGACCACGGAGCACCTCTGACGTAGTCCACAGGTGTCCAACTCCCAGGTAAGAAGCAGGGCAGAGAAGGATAGAGAGCAGACTGGAGAAGTAAACGGAGAAAATCCAGTACATCTATATCATTAAAGACTTTGCAATTCCACTACTTAATACATAATCAAATATATGCACATGTGCACCAAAAGACGCATACGGGAACGTTTTCAGCAGTATTCACTGTCATAGCCTGATGCTGGGAACAGCTCAAATACCCTTCAGTGGTAGAATGAATCAATAAAGTGTGGCCTATTGTGGCACACTGGACCCTCTACAGCAATGAAAATGAAGAAACCACACACAGCAATACAGATAAATGCCACAAATGTAATGGTGAGTGAAAGCCCAACACAAAGGAATACAAGGTACAATTACCTTTATATAAAGATTGAAAAGGAGGCAAAGCTACATTCTAGTGACTTGGTATGCATAGCTAGATGAGAAAACTACAAAGAACAGCAAAGAAGCAATGATCTAAAAATTAAGATAATATCTACCTTCAGAGGAAAGGAAGGAGGAGCAAGGATCGGGGAGGGGCACGAGTGGGGCTGTTCCTGGAATTATAATTAACCACGGTGCACATTTATCTTTCAGGTACTTTTCTCTCTGTGTTACACTTCAAAATTTTTTAAGTTAATAAAAAGGTTATGTAACCATGAAATATTAGATGCTAGGAATCCATTCTCTTGTTTGCTCGGTTAAACAATGTAACTGGCTATGTAACAGGGAAGAAACTTTGTATTCTATTTCAAGTTAATCACTAAAGGGATGCTGCCGATAAGCTTAAATTATACATAATGGCCCTTCTCTGGGAATCCTGCCTCCCAGATAATGAGCATTAAGCTACAATACCTTTGTTTAGCTCACAGGAAACATCCTGACCAGGCCCACCTGTGAATGGTTGCAGGAAGGAAGAAAGTAACACATCCCCTCCAGAGGCTGTTCGCAACCAGGACTTTACCCCTCCCCTGTTAGTATGAAAGCTGCCTGAATTCTAACTCGGGAAAGATCTCAGTCTGCTGGCTTTCTGAATAAAGTCGCTATTCCTTGCCCCAAAAACTCGTTTCTTGGTTTATTGGCCTGTCGTGTGGCGAGCAGTACAAGCTTGGACTTGGTAATGGCTACGTGGGTAAGATGTAAATTCGGACAGAGACCCTGATCTGGGAGAAAGGAACAACTGAGAAGACTCTGCCACCCAATTAGCTTCCAAATAAGGGGAACTCAGAGCAGGTCGTAGAAAACATTTTATGTAAAATACCTTTTGTGTAATCCCCCCTCAAAAAGAAAGGAAGAAAAAGAAGGGAGGGAGGGTGGGAGGGAGAAACCTCCAGGGCTAACTCTTCTCCTCAACTCAGCAGATCAGAATTTTTCACGTAGGGAATACTTTCACAGGCAGCCAGATGAAACACGGGATTTGGCAGTGAAAAAGGGATAATCGTGACTTGCGGTAATATACCAATTCCACCTTTCCAGGTGGGAGGAAGTGAAGATCAGTAATATGAGGGATAATGAATATTTCTCCTGACCCTCACCATTCTTCAATGAGGGGCATCTCCTTGGTGAGGGTCCAGGAACTGGAGAGAGTGGCCCTCAGTGACATGGGGCCCTCACCAGGAGGTGGCGTTAAGTTAAAATGTACACAACAAATAGGGGCCATTTCCAGATGCAGAGGAGCAGCCCTCCAGGTGAGAGACCAGCTACTTCAATATTCCTGAGTCAGGCTGTTTGGCACATCAGAGAAACACAATACTGGAGCGCCATGAGCCAGGGCCCAGTAATTTCATCCAGTGTCTGCAAAGCGGGCAAGATCCAGATCATACTTGGGAGTTTGGACTTATCCCCAGTATGGCGGGAAGCCACCGGGGCTGGAGATGAAATAAAGATTGTATGATCTGATGGACGTGCTCTAAAGGCTCCAGATGCTGCATAAAGGAGAAGATTGTCAACATGCACAAAGGGAAGCTGGGAGAATGCAGCTAAGATGCTACTGTGTCAACCCAGGTGAAGGATGATGGACCAGGAGCCACCAGAGGAAGAGTTGACAGGATTGGCTGATACACTGGAGGCAGAGAGCAAAGAAAAGAATCAGAGATGATTTGTGGCTTCTGGATGTTGTTTTGTTTAATTGCATGGCCTTTGCAACTGGGAAGATCGTGTTTCCACTTTACAGAGATGGGGAGACTTGGAGAATACAAGTTTGGGGAGGACAGGTCAGGATTTGTATGTAAAGTCAAAGTTGCTTATGGATATGCATGTTGAGATATCAATTAAGAGATGCTTATAAACAGGGAGGTAAGATTGGGAATCATTGAAATTGGTGGTGGGGGAGGGGAGTGAAACCATGTGATTGGACCACATTTTTTAAGGGGGAGGTGGGTGTGGACAAAGTGAGTAAAGCTGAGCCTTGGGACTGTCCATCACTTAGATGCTGAGCAGAGATAAAAGAGCCAGCCTATGACTCAGGGCAGTGCAGGAGGATGTCGATGCAGCCTTGAATGCCTGTCGGAGATCTGTGGTCACAAATGCCGAGTGAAAGCAGCCAGCACAGTTCTGTATGTTCTCTCAGGTAACGTTCAACGGCTCCAAGTGCAGCTACTATGAGTGGAGCCAAGCCCAGGGCCAATCATCACAAAACCTTACTAGGTATGTCTACTCTTAGCCGAACTTTACAGCGGAAAGTACGGAGGCCCAGAGAAGTTAAGTAACATGCCCACCGTCACAGCCATTAGGGGATAGTTATAATCAGGGCGGCAAGAATGGGAATCATCGACTTTGAGGCAAAGTCTTTCTCAACCATATGTCATATCCTTAAACACTGTTCTAACGCTACCTCCAAAGGAAGGGGGAGAAAAGGTACTCTGGGACCAAAAAAGCCCACAAAAAAGGAAACTGACAAGAAGAGCCAAAGTGTGGAACTTAAGAACAATGTTCAGGGTTCTTGGGAAAGGCATCCTCCACAGAAACACAATAGGGTTCATCACAGTGCGATGAATAAAATGAGAGAGGAAAATGATGCAAATGAAGTTCATTGAATTTGTCTGCAAGAAACCATAATTCAGGTTTTGAATTTTGGAAACTAAAATAAGATGGGGAACCACTTAGGAAATGTTTTAGAAATCTGCAGCCCAGATTAGACACAACGATGACAAAGCTCCTCTGAGCAGGCAGAGTTAGACTACCTGGAGTTCCAAATAAAAGAACTCAAACTGGCAATTACGATCAGACAGGCATTAAAGGGGCTCGGGGGGTACATTTTCAGATCCAGACACTCTTATTTGTGATGTTCTTGAACATATATTTGCAATGTGTGGTTTGAATATTAAAAATATGATGTGAATGAAATTCAGTTATTTCTGGGTATAAATTTGATAATCAGCCCTCTCATCAGCTAAAGTTCTCAGTATGAAGGGTTATAATTTGTGTTACGTGCAGTAACTACAAATAGTACCATATGAAAATGGAGAGTTTTCTATTATGGAAAGAATTGCTTAAATCTAAACCTAGAGTAGCATTCATAATTTTTCATAATGTGTGGTCCCCTCCCTATGAATAAGTGATGGCAAAAAAAAAAAGGTTTGCTTTTAGAAAGTGGTATAAGTGTGACCTGTTTCATATATAAAATTTGGTAAAATATAGTCAATTGAATTAAAAGATGTAATAAAAAGATGTACTTTTTCTCAAATGAAAGGAACGATTTACTTCTGAAGTAATGGTCTTTATAAAATATGCATTTTTGGTTTCCTTTTTCTTAGTGTCTGTAAATTTACTAATAAAAGGTTTTGTCTTGATTTACTAACGTTTGAAAAGATGCATTATATTGGTATTGCAAGAGGATATCATAAATTAAAAATCCATACACGAACTCTATTCTCTTATTTGCAATATGACAAATGATTATACAAAGTCACAATCAATAAAAGCTGTTTGAAAGTTATAAAGTGGATTTGGCCATAACTGCTCTACCAGCAATGTTAAAAACACCCCAACTATTTTTAATTATCAGTTTATAGTGCAGATCAAGCATGTCAAAATATGTCATTTTAATCAAGCAATTATCTATATGTGGCTTCATTTTACAATGTGAAAGTTCAGTCAGATATTTCCAAGGTATTTATCAAAGTTCAACAGTGGTCCTGTCTCATAAATCAATTTCATGCTAGACAAAAGGAATAAGCAAACTCTTGTTTGTTTCAGTATTTTCCAAGCCATCCCAAAAGACACAGTTGTTATTCTCATGTGAATTTCCAGTAAAAATCTGATTAATCTTGCTCTGACCATCTGTTTAGATACGATGTGATGGAAATAATACAAAAAAAGAAGGTATAAGCTCTATTAGACTATTTCTCTTGGACATAAAATGTGTTTTGGGAAGAAATGAGTTGTTCCATATGAGCTAGGGGCAGTTATTTCTTACGTGGGAGCAACTTTGGCTGTGCAAAATGGTTTATCAAAGGAGGCTTTGTGTTTGGGGGAGCTGAGCTTTCCACTCAAAATCATTTCAAGTAATGCCATTGGATCCCACACTTCCAGGCTCCCTCCCCGAAATGGGGCCTATAGTTCTCAAAAAACCCACACAGGTGGCAGAAAGGGCAGACTAAAAATAATGTGGGTTAATGTTTATATACTGTCCATGGTTGTCTATTGCAGATAAACAGTCCATTATGTTCTCCCTGTACCTTTTCATAGAATCCAGAGTACTGTTATTGTTGCTATCTTATATAACACCAAGTCTGTATTTATAGTAAACATTCTAATGAGTACCTATCACTGACATCTCCCCAAAAACACTCAGAAAAAAAATATTTAAGAAAACATCTCTTTTCTATTTTATCTAAACAGTGGTATCGGTTCTTAAAATAATGACAAACACTACTAATTTATCATATGCCAGGAATCCCTGTAAATGCTTCATGTACATTAATTATAAGCCGTTAATTCTTAACCATAGTCCTACGAATGAGATGCTATTCTTCCCATTTTACAGATGAAGAAACTAAGGCTTAGACAGGGTAAGTCCTTTATCCAAGTTCAGAAAGTAAGAGGCAGGGTCAGAGTTGCAACAAAGAACTCTCTAACCACGAAACTGGCGGTCATCCTGACCTGCTTCTCTGGGCTTCCACCCTGGTTAATGTTCTGTGTCTATTCTCACTCCATTCATTACTGTAATTCTCAATTAACATCCCAGTACCCATGTGGAATACTCATCTACATCTAGCCCAATTTGCTACTGGATTTCAATGTTATTTCATATGAAAACAATCAATAACTGAAAGGGCCTGGATCTGGTTTCAAAAACATAATTTGAAAGGAATTCACTCTGAAAGCTCCAAGAAGCCCAGTGATCTCCGACCAGCACCCTGGAAGGGCTTCTCAGCCACCTTCACTCTCCGCTGGATGCCTCCATCCATCTAAAAATACATGTCTGGCTTCTCCCGCTCATAAACAGAAACAGAGTACTAGTCTCCAAAGGCAAAGTTGGGCTTTTAAGAGGCACTCTGTTTTTGTAGGTGTTCAAGGATTTGGAATCAAAGAGGCAGAATTATTAAAATTAATCCAATTTTCTTTCATTTATTTTGTTAGTTCATACCTCTAAAAGATATATTTTGGAAGGCATCGTTCAACCCAACCATTTACAAATCAAAGCTTTCTTTGGAATCCCAGAGACCTAACCCAAGCTAGGCAGGGACCCTCTGCCAGCTCTGGAGCCCTCCCCACTGTCAGGAATATGGCAGCACTATTTGATTTGTGCTCACATTTAATTACAGTGTCAAAAATCTACCTTAAATGGCTTTAATCAACTGCCAAAACTGTGAGTCTTTCTGGCTTGGATTTCTATAAACAAAAAATAAATTCAAATATGTCACAAAGTGGCAGCAACTTGGTGACCACTGGACTAGGAAGACTTATGCAACCAATGCTGGCTGGGAAGAGAGTCCATGTCTTCATATACATGACTCTTGGCTGATCATTTCAAATAACTAATCAACAGAACCAGCACAAAACTAAATGAGCTACTGCCCTGAAATCCCGCAGCCTCAGCCATCCAAACTGGCAGAGTCTGAACAACGCTGTCAATGACTTTTCCTGCTCCCTTTCAGAGCATTTTTAGAAACATCATTGCATGTTTAAAATATAATAAACAAAAGAATCCTTGAAAACAGAACATTCTGTTATGAGAAACTCCCAAATACAGAGAGAGGTGAGAAGAGGTTAGGTTTTCTTTATTGAAGTGGAGAAGACAGGAACCTGTAGAAGTACCCAAAGCAAGAAATTCCAGAGCCAGAAACAGCACCCTTTATTTGGGAAACATTTAAAAGTCTAAGGAGTGATCTCCCAGTTCAACCTGAGCACTTCTGAAATTTTCCTGCAGAAGAATTCTCAAGACTCCTCTGTTTGAAATTCTTCCCAAAGAAAGTACAAAATTAATGCAAGAGGCAAGAGCTCGTGCTAATTACAAACAATGAGACCAACAGTCATAAGTTAGGACTCAATCCATCACAGAAAGTATGCATGCTGCTTTCGACATGAAGCCACTGTTGGAAGGAGTGGAGGATGATACAGAATTAACAGCATTTATAATCATAGAAAAAGATCAGAAAATGAATTTGAAAAAGGAAAAGGGAAATTTATTTCAGATATTCCCAGAAAACGAGTAAAGACAACGTAAGAGGAGTCTCAAGACCCATCTCTGCTGGTGTGATGTGAGGATCATGGCAGTGGAGGTGACACCACTCACATCTCCTTCCTGGCTCCGGTTCCACCACCTCCCCTGGGCATTAGTCCTCTAGCAGGTTCCCGCCCACGTCCTCTGTGAAAGGCCACGTCCCCACACACCTCTTAGACTGATGCCTTCACAGCTACCCCAGCTCTGCCCCCCTCCTGATGCAGATCTGTACATCCAAATGCCTGCCAGACACCTCACCTGGATGAACACTAGCCCTTCAACAAAACCTGATTCCCACCAAATGCAGAGGTCTCCTCGGTGCTTCCCCTCCACGTTCCCCACCACGCCCCAGTCTCCGGAGCCAAGATACAGGTGGTCCTTTGCGAGCCATCTCATTGCTTCATCCCCACCGTCCCGTTCACCCCCGAGATTCCATTGACTTAACCCTAATCTCCTACGTGTTGCTATTTAACTGACTTCAGCCAGAACAGCTTCTTACGGGGCAGGAGAGGCATATTTACATCAGTGGGAAAGCTGATTTCTGTACATCTCCCGTCAGATCCTAGAACTGGCAGAGGAGAGGGAGAAAGCAAGCTTGAAATCGCGGTTTTCACCTGTCCTTAGCGACCACACCTTTGGTTGAGACATGGGTCTGTGAGTTTGAAAAGGTCGACTGGAAGCCAAGTGAGCCGATGAGGGAGGGGCTGAGCAAAACATCAAGCTCATTTTTTTCTGTAAGGCGACGAGGTTCACAGGGATACCTGAGGAATCCATTTTTTGAATAGAATACTGTTTCGACTCTTGGGAAAGGTAACTTTAGGGTTGGGGGGAGGAGCGTGAATTCAAAGACAGGTGGAACTGAAAAAGGAGTCCTGAAGAAGAGAGGATGTGGTCTGTTACACCCGGATGCTTTGCGCGAGGGAGGGGCTGGGGAAACTCACGGAACTCTCTCCTCAGGGGCGTGGCTGGAGGACAGGGATTGGATGTCAAGGAAAGTATAAAATAATCCGTGAATGGACCAGCTTCTGGGAAGCAGGAACCCAGAGCCAGAGGTGATTAAGAAAAAATTTAAGCTCCACTCTACACCTCTCTCTCTCTCTCTCCCCTTCCCTCCCTCCCCCACCTCTCTCTCTCACCAAATAAATCCTAGAATTTTATAGAATTTTATACTAGATGAATTAGATGTATTTACTGTAATATTAATCACAATTTTGTCTGTGATAGCGAAAAACTAGAAACTACCTAGAAGAGTCAAAGTTGGAATCTAAGAATAGATGAGAGTCTTTACTATGTCATAGGAGACTATGTCACAACAGAAGATACTCATGATTCTACCAATGAACAGCAATTAATAAAACTCTAAGTTAAATATTTTTAATTTCAGTTACTTAAATCATTTGAATTTTACTTTTTAAATAAATTTACATTATATTCTTATATAAATGTGTATAATTTAATTAAGATAAATTTTATGTATTAACTAGAGGACTACTACTGAAAAATAACATATTATTTTTGAGTGATGGGGCTAGGAAGGTTTTATTTTTCTTTTTACTAACTATATTTACTAAATATCTACCATTATTAACTTTGTAATAAAAATGTTACTTTTTCAAAAAAGAATAAGAAACACAGTTATAGAAATATTATCAGGACGTATGAAAGAACAAAATGAAGCAGCAGAATTGGAAAATTAGGAATTCTGAGTGAAGCTGTAGCAGTTGAGAAAAATCCTCATTCTGAGCCTCTTATTAGACAAAGTAATGAGAAAAACAGAATGACAGAATTTTTTTATTGAAATATAGTTGATTTACAATGTTGTGTTAGTCTCAGGTGTACAGCGAAGTAATTCAGTTATGTGTATGTATATATATACACACACATTCTTTTTTAGATTCTTTTCCGTTATAGACTCTTACAAGATATTGAGCATAGTTCCCTGTGCTCTACAGTAGGTTCTTGTTGGTTATCTATTTTATATATAGTAGTTTGTATCTGTTAATCCCTAACTCTTAATTTTTGCCATCTACTAAGAAGCCCAGCAATTTATAAGAAGAGAGTCAATTTACCTACATCCTCAGACTTGAGGGTAATTTTCCACGAAGGACACCCAGCAACAAAATGAGCAAAGCCCTTGAGAGGACTTCTCTGAAATGGCGACAGACACCACAAGCGTGGTCTACCCCACACTGTCTCTTGGTGAAATTCAAGACCATAATATCCAGTTGGAGTTGTGAGAAGAAAATTCCCCATGGACTGGGGACAAGAACATGGTCCAGTCCTGCGAGGTCAGAGCTACTCAAAACATGGTCTCCAGACCAGCAGTATCAGCATCATTTCGCTGGATGGAAACGAAAGGCATGGGCCCCTCCCCAGGACCCCAAAACAGCATTTCTGAGGTAGCCCAGGAAACCATGCTTTAACATGCCTTATAGTTTGAAGACCCTCGTGGTAGACAACTTCCTGCTTGCTTAGTAGAGGGGCAGTGCTTAGTGAACACCAAGGAACGACCCCTACATCATTCCTTAGTCTATCAAATTCCCTCCTGGCCAGAATGCTACACAGCAGATGGCAAACGGGACCGTGGTGACAAGGGAGGGCCTGAAGAGGGGGCACGGACTGCTGTTGACTGAAAGGCGACCCATGGTGTTTCCTGCTCCTGCCCCACCACCAGCTCTCTTCTCTTGGAGGGTCACCAAAGACAGAGCAGGAGCTTTCCATTAAGAGCAGGGTCTGTTAAAGACCAAAGGGCGGCTCACTATTCTGTGCATGGCCTTGCCCAGAAAAGGTCTGAGATCTTCAGTGTTCCCTGGCTCGTATAAGCCTGAACAAGAACCCTACCTTCATCTTCACATGGTGTTCTGCCTGTATATGTGTGTGCGCGTATCTGTCTCCAAACTTCCCCTTTTGATAAGGACACCAGTCATACTGGATTAGGGCCCACGCTACTTCACTATGACCTATTCTTAACTCATTACATCTGCAATGACCCCATTTCTAAATAAGGTCACATTCTGAGGTCCTGAGGGTTAGAACTTCAACATATAAATTTTGTGGGGACACAATCCAACCTATAACAGGTCATTTAGTATTATGTACTAGGAAGCTATAGAAAACTTTTCAAAAATGACTATTTATTGAGTTTAGTAGAATTAATATTTAAATATCTTTCCTGACAAGATTTAGCTAAAATATTCAGCTTCATTTAGAGTACCATGATATGGGATGGGCACTATTAATAGAATGATCTTTTAATTATAAAAAGATCCTACACCTGCATTGCAATTAATTCATAGTCAATTTTTCAGGTATAAAGGAAATAAGAAAATCACTGTCAACCTTTTGAGTTATATCCTTGTAGATATTTTTCTAAGTATATGTTTATAAATAGCCATGGGTAAAATGTTTCAGCCAAAAATAATGGGATTTTCTATGTATATCATTTTAAAATTCACTTTGCTTTTTTCACTAATTATATATCACCGTCTTTCCCTGTGAATACATATAGGTCTAGGTTATCATTTTAATGGCTGCCTAGGAGTCCTTTGAATGGCTGGGTCATTGGTTTTCCCACACGTCAGGTAGGCTCCCACCTTGGAGCCTTTGTTCTTATTCCTTCTGCCTGGAAGGCATCTCCCCCAATTCATCCATCCGCCTCGCTCCTTCCCTCCTTCCAGTGTTTGCTCAAAGGTCGCCTTCTCCGCAGCCTAGCTCATCTCTTCATGAAACACTACAGTTCCCGCTTCCCGGTACGTTCTGTTCTTCTTCGCTTGGTTTTTCTCCATCTCACTTATTTTATTACGTATTTTATTTAATTACCCTGGTAACTGTCTTCCTCCTCAGAATGACGGCTCTCAGAGAATAGGGATTTCATCCTTTGGGTTTGGTCAAGAACAGTGCTTAGCATTTAGCACACACTTAAATAAAAACTGTTGAATAACTGAACTACTTTCTTAGTAGTAGAAAGTTAAGTCATTTCCAATATTTCAATATTGAGGACAAAGTTATTTTTAGAATTTTGGTAGGAACTTTATAAATTTATTTATTTATTTATTTTTGCTGTGTTGGGTCTTCGCTTCTGTGCGAGGGCTTTCTCCAGTTGCGGCGAGCGGGGGCCACCCCCCATCGCGGTGCGTGGGCCCCTCACTATCGCGGCCTCCCTTGTTGTGGAGCACAGGCTCCAGACGCGCAGGCTCGGTAGTTGTGGCTCACGGGCCCAGTTGCTCCGCGGCATGTGGGATACTCCCAGACCAGGGCTCGAACCCGTGTCCCCTGCACTGGCAGGCAGACTCTCAACCACTGTGCCACCAGGGAAGCCCTCTTTCTTTTTTAATAGTTTGATCCTTTCGGATCTTTTAAAAATTATTTTGGCAGCACTCAGAAGCACTTAGTCTAGGGCTAATTACTCCCCATATTCTCCAGTACTAAGGCAAGACCTTTCTTTTTTTTTTTTTTTTTTTTTTTCTTTTTTTTTGGCCTCACCCCGCAGCGTGCGAACTTCCCCAACCGGGGCCGGAACCCACACCCCCTGCAGTAGAAGCGTGGAGTCGTAACCACTGGATCACCAGGAAAGTCCAATAACAAAGGTCTTTTTAAAAATGCCCAATAATTCACTTAGAAAAATAGCCTAGAAATAGTTATTAGTCAAAGGATACAAACGTTTTGAAAGTTTCTGTAATGGTGCCAAATGTGCGCCTCACACTGGATTATCAAGCTTACAATTTATAAATTATTTCCAGATACATGACCACATTTAAATCACACCAATAATCTAACAGTAGTCAATGATATAATAACTCATCCTAAAATCTATCCATTCTTGAGGTTAGACATGTAATTGAGACACCCTCATCTGAGATTCACTAATGAGAAATCAGATGACGAGTTTTAATCCAGCAGATGAATGGACTTGACATTCAGTTCTCAGAAGCAAATGCTTTTAACGTCATGTATACGAACCATCTTATGGGGATGGTGTCCAAGGATTCAAACGCTGAAAAACAAATTTTCCAGGGGTCTTTGTTGGGCTTAATACAATTAACCACACGTCACATAAACAGAGGCAAGACTAGGTCACAATTAGAATCCTGTGGTTTGGGGGCCTTTGTTCAATCTCTGCTACAGACAAACCAGTGTCTATGGCCGGCATTCAGATCTCAGTTCAGGGATTAGCACTAAAATCTTCAGTCATTCAAGTGTTTGTTTGTTTAGGAAATAAGCTACCTGTAGGCGGTTACTAAGAAATTCACTATGCTTAAAAAAATTAATGAATTTCTTAATAACCATTTTTACCATTTATTTTATTTTTTATTATTTAAGAAAAATATTTTTAAGCTTAAAAATTCCTATATCAGAAATTCTTAGTAATTATTATTTTTTTTTACTGTTTATTTATTTACCACTATTATCTTTTTTAAAAGTTTTTAAGCTTAATGAATTTCATAGTAACTTCCTGGACACTCTGGAAGATTCCCAGCCCTTGCAATTATTGGGACCTTGCGAGAGACTCTGGCCACCGGATTATAAACACAAGTGAAGGATGTCACCGGTCCTCCAGGGATCGTCTAGAACAGGTATTAGTTCTGTGTGTCTCTTTCCCCTGCTACGATGGGCCTGGAAGCCACGTGTTGATGCAACAAAGTCATAAGATGGGGGGACTTCTGTCAGTCTGAGTGACTGTGTGGGAGCTTGTTAGGTTAACCCCTGGGATTTGGAGTCAATTGGTTACCACAGCTTCCTCAGAGCTCCATCAATGGGGTCACTGGCTTTACCAACTTTATATCTTTGTGAATTATTTGCACTTTTTAAATGAGCAGATAATTATTTATATAACCTCACACATACAAACATAGTGAAGTTCTCCAGTAAAGCTCTTCTCATATGGAAAAAAAAAAGTTCGTGAAATCAGAATAGGGAGCAATAGGCCCTTGTGACACATTGCAGGTCACTCAGAGAGAGCACCCCACAGTTGAAGAAACTTTGCTGGGCTTCCCTGGTGGCGCAGTGGTTGAGAATCTGCCTGCCAATGCAGGGGACACGGGTTCGAGCCCTGGTCTGGGAGGATCCCACATGCCGCGGAGCGGCTGGGCCCGTGGGCCACAACTACTGAGCCTGCACGTCTGGAGCCTGTGCTCCGCAACGGGAGAGGCCGCAATAGTGAGAGGCCCGCGCACCGCGATGAAGAGTGGACCCCGCTCGCCGCAACTAGAGAAAGCCCTCGCACAGAAATGAAGACCGAACACAGCCATAAATAAATAAATAAATAAATAAATAAATAAATAGACTTTAAAAAGAGCAGAAAGACAATGTAACTTATTCAGCTCTCTTAGTTAAGAAAAATTAAAGAAAAAAAAAAAAAAGAAACTTTGCTGCTTGGATCAAATCAGAAATACCGCATTGACCTTTAGCTTTTTTACTTTTTTTATTATAGTATAATTGCTTTACAATGTTGTGTTACTTTCTGCTGTACAACGAAGTGAATCAGTTATATGTATACATATATCCCCTCCCTCTTGGACCTCCCTCCCACCCCCCGCCCCCCCCCATCCCACCCATCTAGGTCGTCACAGAGCACCGAGCTGAGTTCCCTGTGCTATACAGCATGTTCCCACTGGCTATCTATTTTAACACATGGTAGTGTATATATGTCAATCCTAATCTCCCAATTCGTCCCACCCTCCCCTTACCCCTGTGTCCACATGTCTGTTCTCTACATCTCTATTCCTGCCCTGCGAATAGGTCGCGTTTGCTTTTCGATTTTATTTTTTAGTTGTAGTCTGACAAGCACAGAGTAAAGTGACAGAATGTTACAAAGTGATGCTAGTATAGGAAGCACACCCATGGGAGAGCAGCCAGGATGATACAGGAAATAAAAACCATGGGAGAGAACAGGGGAGGAAACCAGGGGTGCTGTGTTGAAAAAGAAAAAATAAGGATCAGAGGGAGACATGAGTGTCTTGTCCTCAAATATTTGAAAGGCTGCATGTGAAAAAGGGATTCACTTATTCTTTGGGCTTGAGTAGTTCTGGAGGGTCTATCTAAGACGAAGGGGAGAACTTTTCCAAAAGGCCAAAGGGTTCCTCCAGTAGAAGAAATAGGCAAGAAAAGGTGGCATAACATCTTTCAGGATTCTGGGGGGGGAGATTCCTCCACTGGGTGAGGGGTTGGCAGGTACAGCTCTAAATTTCTCTCAATCCATGATCTACATTTTTAGGTTTCTTGGAGAGGAGGTGATGCCTTCATTTCCCTAAATCTCTCATACACAGACAGTTACATATTCAACTAGCACATGGCTTTTCCCGATGACAGTGACACAGGCTAGAAAAGCAAGCTTTTTCCAGATAGTGAACCTCACTTCAATAGCAATCATTTTATATTTTTCAAGATTCTAATAGAAAAGTTGAAAATGTAAAGATCTGCAGGAGTGATGTGATCTTCAAAGTCCCTTCAAGGTTTACAATCTAGGGCTTTGTAGTTATGTCTAAACATAAAAATTCCTGTATCAGAAAATGCTCATAGTATTTAATATTTAGCTCAAAAGGACCAAGAGAGTTCTACTTGGGCAGCTGCTGAGCTACAGCCAATGCCCGACAGTCATGCCCAAAGAACAATTACTGGGCCCAAAGACATGAATATTAATAACAAATCACTGTAAACTAGAACTTTCTTTAGTTGGGAGAGTGGGTTTCAGGTTTGGCTTTCCTTCAGCAGGGGTAAATGGAAAGCAGTATCTGGACATGTGCAGCTCACAGGACAGGTCTGAAGCTTGAAGCAGCTGCCCTAACACATCTGGTGACCAGTAGTGTGGATTCCCCAGGGAAGGGATGTCAAGGCGTCGTTATTCAAAGGACCCCCCCTCCCTCAATTGGGATAATCAGAAACAGTTCACAAATCAAATAAGCCATAAGATTCTTCATCTTCTCTTGGTGCCCTCCCCCACCTGGTGACATCATTCGACATGTGGCCACACAGTTTTTCCAGGACTTTTTTTCCTCCCCAAGATTGGAATCTGGCTGCAGGCTAAAATTACCACTTAAAACAAGGATTGACCCTTCCTTGACACTTTGAAGAAGGATCCGTGTAAATAGTTACCCTACCTCCTTGGACTCGCCAGAGGGAAAAACCTCTGCTTTGCTTTGGTAAGACATGCTCTACCTTAACTGGTAAAAGATTTTTTTAAAACCTAAATGAATAAAGAGATGCCATTTTTAATTGTTTTGTAAGTCTGGCGTGGCCATATTAAGGCAATTGCTATTTTATATGTAGAACAGGGGCAAACAAATCTCAAGGGATTAAAAACCATGTTCTTGTGGTTTGCTTTTAAAAGCTGCAAATTTGAATTCAATTAAAAAAAAAAAATCATGGCACAGGGACAAAATAAGAACGAACAAAGCTGGGAAAAATGTCCGTACCATTCTTCAGAGTCAAGGGCCACTGTGAACGTACATGTTTCCAATTACACATGTTCAGACAGAACCAAAGTGCAGGGTGTTAAGCAGAACCCCCATCCAGAAAAAGCTTCCCAAAGTCATTCTTTCATCTGAAACAACCACATAGACAATTCAGTTCTTTAAAGAGAAAAACATGTAAAAAAAAAATATTATCATATGATTTCTCTCTTTTGCCTCTCAATACAAAGCCTAGTCACGTCAGTGTAAGAACCAATATTTTGCATTTTCTTGGTTGCTTTCAGAACAATTGTAAGTAGCAAAGAGAATAAGTATGAGAGAGAAAGCTCAAGCCTTGCCCAGGAGAGCTAGCAAACAGGGAGACCTTCTCCCATTATTCACAGACGGACAACCAATGCTAACTAGATGCATGGAAGTTTTGACAAGATGAGCTAATACTTGAGTCACAGGTGTTCATTTCTGGCTTCATTTGAGCTGCAGGGAAAAAAAATACCGATTTTTTTTTCACATAAGAAAGACCCAATAGCTGGAGATGAAGAGAGTATTTGGTGGGAAAATGTGTCTGTGGGCTGCCATTCCAAGCGATGGGAAATCATTCCTGAAGTCACTTCTAAAGGTTATTTCACAAAACTGAAAGAAGACTCCACACCTGTGTTCTCCCTTCATCTGGAACAATTCTAGTTTGGAAAAGGGGACTCTTTGTAGAGGATTCCAAAGGAGGAGCTTTACGGAAAAGCCTGGAGGATCAGGAGAAGCTTCAAGGACTGAAGTGAGGAAAACAGCTGAAAGCAAAGATCTCTGACGCTAGTCTCCGGCTGTGTTCAAGCTGAGAACAGACCATCTGTCATCTCAGATTATTCTGATGAGAAGAAACCTTCAATGATATCGCCTTGAACACACACTCTCAGCTCCCCGTCCCCCAACTCCTCTTACCTGGAATTCAACGGTCTCTACAGATAGAAGCCATGATCACCCGAACATTCTCATTAGTGGTTTTGTGTGAGGTAAACTCGAAAGAAATATAAAGATATCAAATAAGAAAGCTACATCACTTGACCTAAAAAGCTTCCCAGTGCTGTATCAGTCATCACCTGTCTTCAGAGACTTTTGGTAAAAATTAACTGCTTAGTAAGCTACAGAGCTTCCTGAGGGCACTATTTCTTTTTCATCTCTGTGTTTCCCGAACCTGAAAGTCAGCAAAATGCTTTTTGGATGAAAATGTAGGAGAACACTTTGAGATTTCAGATTTCTAAATTAAAGGATATACACAAAAATGTATTTTTTTTCAGACAAGGGTTATTAGAACCCAGGAGTAATACCCAAGTGAGGTCACAGAACACCTTTTTCTAAAAACATTTCCAAACGAGATACACAGAAATCTAACAAATGACTGAATGTGAACCCAAGTCGGCACGTGGTCTGGGCAATGGAACAGCTGACCTGGAAAGCACAACCCCATGTTCTTATTCTGGAATTCCTCCATCGTGTGTCTGCTATCAGTAAATCGGCCATGCCCTTATGTAAATGCAAAGAGGTCAACACACTTAAAATTGCATCTCGGGCTTCCCTGGTGGCGCAGTGGTTAAGAATCCGCCTGCCAATGCAGGGGACACGGGTTTGAGCCCTGGTCCGGGAAGATCCCACATGCCGCGGAGCAACTAAGCCCGTGCGCCGCAACTACTGAGCCTGCACTCTGGAGCCAGTGAGCCACAAGTACTGAGCCCATGTGCCACAACTACTGAAGCCCGTGCGCCTGGAGCCCATGCTCCGCAACAAGAGAAGCCACTGCAATGACAGGCCCATACACTGCAGTGAGGAATGGGCCCTACTCGCCGCAACTGGAGAAAGCCTGTGCACAGCAACGAAGACCCAATGCAGCCAAAACTAAACAAGTAAATAAAAAAAAATTTTTTTTAAAAAAGCGTCTCCTCTTATTTGAGCTTCTTTGTATCAAACTCAAAGAAGCCTCACATAAATGATCAAAGACTTTTCAGTGGTTCCTCCAAATGCGCGGATGGGCAAAGGCTGCTCCACTTCAATAATTTTCAGTGAATCCTCTAAAATGAAGGTTTTGAAGATGCTCGCCAATGGAACGTCCTGCCTCACAGCTATAATATTTTTTAAAAGGCATTCAGTTTAAATTAATATATTTGGCCAGACAACGGTATTAAAATTCTTGTTATTTTTTCTGTTATAATGGTAGCCTGTGGTATGACTAGTCTTCTTCAAAAATCTGTAGAGTTATTGCTTCTCTCTTGCCTGGGGTACATCATATGTTTTTCATTTGCGTGTGCTACATGGCAATACCTCATTAAAACACTTAAGCTAAACGAAAGTCTTCATATCGTGCCACAAAGGGCGTACGTAAACTCACTTGGAAAGTTTCAGAGCCTCATAACTCATTGCAAAGCTCTCTTATACCAGCGGCTCAACTGATATTTCACTCTGCTGGATGATGCCACAGGATCCATGCTCTTAAAATTGCCTGCCTTTGGCAAGTATATATTCTTTCTCATACAGAAGGCAAGGGGAGGTTCAGGAGTAAACAGAGCCATTTTTTTCCTACACAAGAAACACCCCCTCTCCCTTGGCCACACACACACACACACACACACACACACACAGGCACACACAAGAGCACACACCAAACACTTCACTTCTACTTGCGGTGCAACAAAAAGTTGTAGTACATTATGTGCAAATAAAGCCTTGCCTCTCTCCTGCTGGACAGCTCCTTCACCCACATATTTCCCAAGACAGATAATACCACAGAGTCCACTCTGATCTCATTATCTGCGTTCAATCCTGGGATGACTTACCTACTAATCTTAAGCTTTGCGTGGGCCCGAAAATCATTGTTGACAGAAGACCGATCTGTGGCTTTTCATAAACAATTTCTACTATTTTTAAAGCTTTGGGAGAAGAGGTTGTTTTGGGTGTTTCACCAAAGTTGCAATTGCCAAAACAACACTTGATTCAAAGAGTTCTCAAAAGTCACACATAGGAAGCTTATGACTTCAAAATATAGTCTTCTTTGAAGAATGATTTCTTACAAGGTACTGACTGATAGAAGACAAGCAGGTGGCACTCGATAGCTTCATTCATTAATCTTAAAAAAAGAGTTTTGCACCTCAACACATAAGGATGGCTATTATGAAAACAAAAACAAACACAGAAAATAGCAAGCGTTGGTGAGGATGTGGAGAAACTGGAACCCTCCGACACTGTTCATGGGAGTGTAAAATGGTGCAGCTGTCATGGAAAACAGTATGGCATGTCCTCAAAAAAATTAAAAATAGAATTACCCTATGATCCAGCAATTCCACTTCTGGATATATACCCAAAAGAACTGAAAGCAAGGCCTTCAAGAGGTATTTGTACACGAATGCTCACAGTATCATCATTCACAATAGCCAAAAGATAGAAGCAACCCAAATGTCCATCAACAGATGAGCAAATGAACAAATGTGGTATATCCATACAGTGGAATATTACTTAGCCTTAAAAAGGAAGCAAATTCTGACATCTATCACAGCATGCATGAATCTTGAGGACATTATAATGTGCTCAGTGAAATGAACCAGGCACAAAAAAGACACATACTCTTCTGTGAGGCTAGTCTGTTTGACTAGAATAGTCAAATTCATAGAAACAGAAAGTAGAATTGGTGGTTGCCAGGGGCTCAAGAGAGGAGGAAATGGAAAGTTGTTGATTAATGGGTACAGAGTTTTGGTTTTATAAGATGAAAAAGTTCTAAAGATTGGGTGTACAACAAGGTGAGTATACTTAACATTACTGAACTGTACACTTAAAATGCTTAAGATGGTAAATTTTATGCTTTGTGTATTTTACTAAAATTAAAAATAAAAATGATTTTTCAGCACCTATTACAGACAAAAACCATTTGATATCTTACACTGGTAACTATTTCATGATTTTCAGAGCACCTTTTCCCATTCCCTCATTCATTCCTCCATATACCCCGTATTTATAGATAACTCACAATGTGTACACCTATCAGCTATTCGACCTGAAAGACCCAAAGGTGAATCAGGGGTGTGCCCTACATTTCAAGATACTGCAGGGCCATAAATACAAAGTAGAATGTGTTCACTGTTGAAAGCTGCTGTGTTTCCAAGATTTTTTCGATGCAATGGCAATTTCAAATATTCTGCCACGTTGGCCCCATAAATTCACTAGTGTTTACAAATCAATGTGCTTGATTTTGACACAGCTTTCCTTTTCACCGAAAGGATACAGATAAAATGCTATGGGATTCCAGGAGTAGAAGGTACTTCCTGTTAAATCCACATCTTCAACCTTTAAGAAACACACACATAATTGTTTTGGGTTCTTTTCATCAACACTCCCTTCTTGGTGCTTTTTCATATCTCATCCTCTCCGCTGCTCTGTGCTGCCTACACAAGCTGTGTCTGGACCCAATCCGAGGTTATTGTATCTGACGATAAGCATTACATGGGCCGAAAGCCATCAGCTCCTCTGCACCCCTAGGAACGGAGCTCACGTGCGGACCTTCCATCAGACCAGGATTAAATATCTTGCTGGAACGTTAGCCCTGACATTGAACTCTCCAGGTAGACACTGAGGTAGTCTCCAACCAAACCCAACCTATGCACAGGGGCTCTGGGAGCCACCAGAGCTGTACAGTAACATGGTAACATCTCCATCTAGGGTGCAAACTAGAAAGCTGGTCAGGTAATGCCAAGGGTGAGCCATGGGGAGAAGCAGCCCACATCAAATAATTGTGGTTTCTAGAACAGCCATTTGCTCCAGGTCTAAAATAACTCCTCCTTTTTTTTTTTTTTTTTAACTAACACAACATTTTATTTTTTATTTATTTATTTATTTATTTATTTTTGGCTGCGTTGGGTCCTCGTTTCTGCGCGAGGGCTCTCTCCAGTTGCGGCGAGCGGGGGCCACTCTTCATCGCGGTGCGCGGGCCTCTCACTATCGCGGCCTCTCTTGTTGAGGAGCACGGGCTCCAGACGCGCAGGCTCAGTAATTGTGGCTCACGGGCGTAGCCGCTCCGCGGCATGTGGGATCTTCCCAGACCAGGGCTCGAACCCATGTCCCCTGCATTAGCAGGCAGATTCTCAACCACTGTGCCACCAGGGAAGCCCCCTCCTCCTTCTTTTTAATCTACCTTGAGAACTCCTCTCCATCCCTCTGTACCAGATCTAGCCTCGCCTCCTAGTGAAGCCTTCTCCTGGAAGTCACCCCCGCTTCTGTGTTCCCAGCCTTTTGTGCCTCGTCTGTCAAAGCTCCTGCTTGTACAGCTGTAGCCACCATTACATGTGGAGGCAAGAGGCCACGTATTTGAATGTTCAGAACCCAACACAGAGCCTTAGACTCTGTGTGTGGTGGATAAAAGGATGAGTGAACACACAAGGCAAGGGGGTCTCATCAGTATTCATATTTCAACACACTAGCTAAAAGTTGTGCAATTAGCCATGACTGATCTGTACTTAGAAATGCCAAACTCATATGCCTGAAATTATTTCAACCCCAAAATTTCTTTTTGCAAGTGAAGTCTTTGCCTAACCAAAAAAAAAATGTTTTGATAATTTTAACAGATGCACTTTTGTGGGGGGTCAGTAAAATCTCAGGAGTTAGCACTATGGAAGGAAAATAGAATTCAATGTGTCCTTGAGTGTTCCTGGATCCAGTAGGTCCTCCTTCCTTTGCAGCTCTTGGACCACAGAGAGAGAAATATATCCAAAGTGAGGAAGGGGTCCGAGAACTGGGCTCCCATCCAGCCACTAACCACTTTACTACCCAACTGAGAGGCACTGGCTGGGGGCAATTCCAGATCTCTGGAATTGGTGTCTGGCCAGAGCTTGTCCTAGGGCTAAGTGGCTAAGTCAGTGAACTAGGCTGTTGGTTTCCATGTTTTCAACAGAGTGGTGCAATTTTGCAAGGTACCACAACCCTTTGCTTTCAGCCACATGGCCAAGTGTGACTGATACTGACCAGGAGACAGGGATAGGAAGTGCCCTGGATTTCTGGTTGTAACCAGCAAGTCAAAGGAGCTCTCCATGTGGCTCTCGTTCAATGTCCACTATTGGCTCTCCTGAGACCACCAGGATAGCTACTTTTCTGCTCCGAGATTCACTCTTTAGTCTGTAAAACGAGATTGAGTTCCTTTCACAGTTGCATAAACCCTTTCCCCCAGAAACAGAGACTTCTCAAGAGTCTATCCAGGACAACCAGGAAACCAGAACGGCAGTTCAGCCTTCCTAGGAAGGAGTAAACAAGCTTCATTAGGTCATAAGAATCTCAGATTCCTCACCTACAAAATGACAAAGAATAACGCTTCTTTTACCTCATTCACAAAATTGTGAGATCAGGAACTGCCCTATTTGTAAAGGCACTTGAACGATAATGATGTTGAAGCCCTAATGTGCCGTGTGATGGTCCTCATCTCCACCTACGGAGCGTCTCTGGAGCCCAGAGAACCCAACAAAAATAGTAACTTCTAGATCCGCACCCCCTACAGCAGCCACTTAGCCACATGTGGCTTTCGAGCACTTGAAGGTGGCGAGTCCAAATTGAGATGTGCCGTAAGAGTAGAATACACACCAGATTCTGAAGACTAAGTGTGAAAAAGGAAAGTGAAATATCAATCATTTTTATATTGATTACATGTTGAAAGGATATACTGCACTCTCTAGGCAGATACTGACACAGTATTTAAAGAAACTATTTAAAGAAAATACACAATTAAAATTCATTTCAGGGACTTCCCTCATGACAGAGCAGTTAAGAATCCACCTGCCAGTGCAGGGGACACGGGTTCGAGCCCTGGTCCGGGAAGATCCCACATGCTGCGGAGCAACTAAGCCCATGCGCCACAACTACTGAGCCTGCGCTCTAGAGCCCGCGAGCCACAACTACTGAAGCCCGCGTGCCTAGAGCCCGTGCTCCACAACAAGAGAAGCCACTGCAATGAGAAGCCCGTGCACCACAACGAAGAGTAGCCCACGCTCGCCGCAACTAGAGAAAGTGCGCATGCAGCAACGAAGACCCAACGCAGCCAAATATAAATTAATTAATAATAAAAAAAGAATACAAAATTTAAAACAAAAATAAAATTCATTTCACCTGTTTCTTTTTACTTTTACTTTTTTAATGTGGCTACTAGCAAATGTAAAATTACATACATGGCTCACATTCTTATTTATATTGGACAGCACTGCTCTAGACTGATGAATGTAACTTTTGAGTTATTTTTAAGCATGGGAGGATAGAAAGAAATCAGTAAATAAAGCCCAAAAGTTAAAAAATAGAGACATTTAGCAATCATGACTATATTTTTTGAAGCGGTGATTTCCTTGAAGCGGTAATTTTTTGAGCATATTCCTGACCACTGAGGCCAATGACTGCCTGACTTCCCGTCTCCCTACCTTTCTTTTCTGCTAATGAGTCCAGCTCCTGTGCAGACACGCTCAGGCAGGAACAGCCCTAGGACCCGGCAGGACGTGCGGTAAAAGCACGCGACATCCAGAAACTCCAGCACAGCTCTAATCCCTGTGGGCATCACAGGGAGCAGCATTTTTCCAGTTCTTCTTTGACTGTAGGTCTGATGGGCAAAAGCAGCACCTGGCTCACCCCATCTTTTAACATCATTCAAAAATATTTCGTTTTCTCCTGCCATTTTTTTTTTATTGAAGTGAAATTCACATAGCATGAAATTAACCATCTTAAACAATTCAGAGGCATCTAACACATTCACAATGTGTGCAGCTACCGCCTCTATCCTGTTCCAAAACATTCCCATCACCCCAAAAGGAAACCTACTCCCCATTTCCCCCTCCAGCCCTACTGTTTTGTGCACAATTGATTTGCTCTTAGCTATTAAGTTAAAAATGATGAGTAAACTACAAGCCCATGGTGAGTGAACTATTTAGTATCTCCCAATATCCTGACATGGAATGATTCACCTATAACACAATGGAAGACACTGACAAGAACATATATATATGGTGGATATATATATCCACCCCCCTACTCCAATGAAACCCCCTCCACAGAGTGAGGCCCAGCCAGGGGTCAGGTCCTGTGACTCCACAATACATCAACACACAGGCAAGCACCAGACCCTGCCTTGGAGAGCTTTCCAATGTCCCCTGTCACCTCAATCTAATCCTTCCATGAATTAGGCTCTTCTGAGCGTTGAAACTTCTCAGTCGGCCTCCATACAATACTTGCCATATGCCAGCTGACGAACCAACCTCCAAGATCTAAGGGAGAGGACCTGTGGTGATGACAAGGGTGGGGGACACATTGGGGAGGCTGATGGAGGCGCCTGAGGATGGCCAGGCCAGGATCATGTCTGGACCTGTCTCTCAATCCAGCAGAATTCACAAAGAAAGGGCCAGCTCTTGAGGGTCCGGGGCGAGAGCTCCTTTCTTTAGCTGTCCCTTCAGCACTTTGGTGGTTGTGAGAAGTCTGGGGGGAGGGGGGATTTGTAAACTTCAAATTTCTCTTAACTGGATAGCAACCGCGAGTGGTAAGCACACCACTGTGTATCTGTCTTGCCTTTCTGTGCAATGTTTTTAAACCTCGCACAGAACCCATCTGGATGAAAGATGCCCTCCAATTATAAATTCTTATTACTCTTTTTATTGCCTTGTAAGCGTTCTGATGCTGGCTTTTCCACGCCCAGATGTTTCTGTTTAAGGCGCTTCATTCAAATGAAATTTGAAGAAAAGTCCAGATTACCCAACCACAATGACCTGAGTAAAAATCCCCTCAATCATTTTGGTAATCCAAATAAATTCAGATCATGAAGGTGGGTTGCCTAGATAGCTCTGGCTAACAAATGCTTTGTCTCCTGTTTCACTTTTCATTATTATAACACACTTAACTGCACTCCATTTATAGTAATGGGAAGGACTTGTTTTATGCCGTCGATTGATTGCCACTCGCTGTAGTAGAAAACAAGCCTTAAACGGCTGACATAGCACTAATATTAACTGAAAAAAGCAATCATAACATGCACTTTAAGGCAATACGTCAGGCTTAAACAGAATCAAACTATTTGAAATTTATTTTGTGAATGACTGAAATTGAAATGCCATCAGATTTATTGCAAAAAAGTTTTATTTCAAACTGATTCAAAATATATATGGAATAAAACGTACAATTTGTAATGTACTAAACAGAGCAATTCAAGAAGAAATCATGTCATTCTTCTAAAAAATAATCTGAAAAGATCAACAGCTTCAAAGCAAAAATCCTATATACTGTTAGTTCTATCACCTCATTTATAAATCCATCAAGATGCCCTGTGATTTTTCCAATTAAATTACTCAAATTACCGACTTTTCTTTGTGTGTATTTTCGAATGGTTTGTTTATGAATTCTGATAGGTCTGCTATGATTCCCGAAAGCTAAAAGATGTTTACAGGATACAGGACAAATGACATCATCACCATGACAAGCCTGACCGTGTTTATACCAATTGGCTTTAGAGGGTCTTCAAAACATAGCTTTAAAATCTTAGTTACTGTGTAGCTTAATGTGTTCCTGATGTTTCCGGAATAATAGATTTCTAAAAATTGAGATATAGTTTTGTTAAAAGAAAATCAATTACTTGTCTGATCTATCGTGTGCAGAACTAATTCACACTCTTCTCAGATAATATGACACTTAAACTGTGAATACAAAGGAGTTTATCACAGAAAAATATATAAGTAAATAAACACTAAATAGGTATTTCATACAAGTCATTATTTTATAAGAAATAATTCAGATATTTTATAGAAAAGGAAAAATATCCACAGGAGTATAAGAAATTTCCTATTACTGTATGCAAATCTACTGTTACCATTTAAAACTGTTAATAGTTTTTTGAATTTGTTTTGCTGCTACCTGAGATTCTTCAGATGAAAGTCCTCAAGTAAAACATGTGGCCATAGACTTTCTTTTTTTGGAGATTTTTTTTTTTTTGATGTGGACCATTTTTAAAGTCTACTGAATTTGTTACAATATTGCTTCTGTTTTTATATTTGTTTGGTTTTTTGGCCACGAGGCATGTGGGATCTTAGCTCCCCAGCCAGGGATCGAACCTGCACCCTCTGCATTGGAAGGTGAAGTCTTAACCACTGGACCGCCAGGGAAGTCCCAGCCATAGACTTTCTATCTGAACTTCCAGTGATGGAAAATTCTGTCCTCTAGAATTTAGTCCCACTGGTGTGTGACCAATGAGAGAGAAATGATCTTTCTATGGAGCTGAAATCACCCTTTCTGTAGCTTTCCCCATTAATGTAGGTTCTGCCTAGTCTAGATTTATGTAAAGAAGTATAATTGGTCTTAGACACCGTAATATCTAAAGCATCCATCATGCACCTCCACAGCCTTCTAATCTCCAGGCCAAACATCCCTCAAAATGTCCCTTTAGCTGATGTGATTTCAGATCTTTATCTTCCTGGTCATATTCCTGCCATCACCTTCTATTTATCAATATCCCTATTAATACATCAACTATGTATGCATAGGTTAAAAAAAAGAGATTACACTGAAATATTAATGGAGATTATTTCTACATAGAATTATGGACTATTTTTATTTTCTTCTTTATGCTTTTCTGTGTTTTCTCAACCTTCTACCACGGGCATATGTGACTTTTGCAGCCAGGTAATTCAATATTCATTCATTCAACGACCATTACTGAGCACCCATTATGTGCCAGGAACTGTTGTGTGAGGTGAGGATGCAGCCACAAACAAGTGAAATGAAAACCCCTGCCCTTGTGAACTTACCTTCTCACTGAAGGAAACACGAAGTTAAAAAAAAAAGAAGAGTAAAACTAATAGCATGTTAGAAGGTGCTATAAAATTGAGAAGAACAGGGGTAAAGTGAGGGGAGCACTGCGAAATAGGATGGACATGGAAGGCTTTACACTAAGTAAGTCTCCTACATACGAACCTTCAAGCTGCAAACTTTCACAGATGTGAACATGCGTTCGCATGTCCAATCACGTAAGTTAGTTCACGTGTCTGGCGTATATTGTCCTGTGAGGGCATCCTCTACAAGTGGTTGTACTTTTGTGTACTTTACTGTACAGTACTGTATAGGGTACAGTAGTACAGTGTCTTTATTTCTTGCCTGTTCACTCAATGCCAGCCCCTGTATGCCAGATGCTGTACTGTTCTACTGTACTTTTCAAGGTACTGTACTGTAAGATTAAAAATGTTTTCTTTATTTTTTGTGTTTGTTTGTTTTTTATGTATTATTTGTGTGGAAAGTATTATAAACCTATTACAGTACAGTACCATATAGCCGATTGTGTTAGTTGGGTACCTAGACTAACTCTGTTGGACTTACGAACAAATTGGACTTATGAACGCACACTCAGAACGGAACTCGTTCTTATGTAGGGAACTTACTGTACTATGAAGGTGATAAAGACCTAAAAGAAGTGAGGGAATAAGCCACTCTATGTGGGCAGAACATTCCAGACTGAAGGAGCAGCACCTGCAAAGGCCCTGGGGTAGGAACAGGCCTGGGATGCTTGAGAAACACCTAGAAAGCCTGTGTGGGTGGAGTGGAGAGAACAAAGGGTCAGGCCATAGGAGATGAGGTCAAGGAAGGATCTGGTCAGATGGCGCAGAGCCTCAAGGACCAGTGTGAAGACTTGGGCCTTTACCCCCGGGGAGGTGGAAGGCCCTGGAAGGTCTGACACAGTGGAGTGACGGGGTCTAGCTTAGTGTTTTAACAGGTCACTTTAGCTGCCTGGAGAACAGACCCACGGAAGGTTAGAACAGAAGAAGGGAGGCTGGGAAGTAGAGCAGAGGCGTGATCCCCACACAGGACAACGGTGGCCCAGACCAACAGCAGCAGAGAAGGGGTCCTGTTCTGGATTTCCAGGGTTCGGTCAACAGGATTTGTGGAGAAAACACAGTTAAAGGTCTGGAACTAAACACCACACTCCAAATGTGGCCTCACCATGGCAGAAGAGGGAGACGATTTTACGTTTCCTTTCCCAGGGTATCCTATTCTCACAAACACCCTAAAGGCGAGCCAGCCAGCGTGATGAAAATGATTACATAAGGTACACAGCTCATGTGGGGTCTGACCTGATGAGGGCAAAAGCATCTCTAACTAAACTCCCACTAACCACAGCCCTCTCTCCTTCTATCTTTCCCTCTCCGGCCCTCTTTCTGAAATGTCCTTTGTTAAGTTCCGTCTTCCATATCTGGACTGTTTTCCCAGATCCCTTATCAACTCCTGGTTTCACTTACCTCCCTGTGGTCATCTCAGTATCATCTTACTGGTCCCTTGAAATCTCTCATCTCTTAATAACCAAGAGGCCGGGCGCCCCCTCTTCCTTCTCCACCCTGATCCCAGAGACTGAGCATTGCTGGGGAAACCATGCAACTGTATTGGTCGGGTCTACCACAAATTCCGTAATTTTTCAAACTCATTTGGAATTTACATCTACTCCTTGACTTTTTTTTTTTTCATTTCTAATTCACCTTCTAGGTAATACCCAGCACAGCTCTTGAAAACCTTCTATTTTTCTGCCTCTTACTCCAAACCTGCTTTCACGTCACTCATAGATGATCTTGCTTTTTATTTTGTTGAGAAGAAGGAAGCCACAAAAAGTAAGTGCTTTCAGTGTGAGCCTCTAACTCTCAAGGTTTCTCAGGAGAGTCACCCATACCCTCCCACTTTTCTCTTGACTCAGAGGAAAAAAATCTCCTTTGTGCCTTTCCCAATTTAACCCCTCCTTCTGTGCCCTTGAAACAGACCCGCCAAGGTTTGCTAGCATGCTGTCTTATCCACTGTCTATTCCCTTTTGTACCTTCCATCTTTCTTTCTGCAATGGATAGTTTCTCTGTGCAAGAGAAATTTCTTTTATCCTAAAACAAATAATCCAAAACATCTCTTGACTCCACTTAAGCCAACATTCAATATCTCACTTTCCCTTGTTTCAACAAAAGCTAATTAAGCCAGGAAGGTGCTAAGATTCTCAGACACAAAGACAAACATGATGGGGTTCTGGCCTTCCCCATCATATTTCTCAAAAGAAAGAACAGTCAACACACCTTGCTATGTCGCCCGCTTTCTCTTTAATTACTTGCAAGATGGCCTCTAGTGAACTCCACTGAGAGATCTTTCATATGGGACCACACCCATTCCCAAGGGTGAAACTCTCCCCTCCTCAGTGATCTTCAAAACCCGCCAGCTCCGGGCTGTCCCATTAGCTCCAATCTACTTCCTGCACAACACCTCTACTTAGCCAAAGGTCAGAAACCAAATTCTCCACACTTCTCCTCCTTTCTCTTTTCCATCCAACTCCATCCTTGTCTTCCTCATGAATGTTCCCGTTCCTAGAAATGGCATCCTCATCTTCCAGGCCTCCAGGTCCAGCCTCCGGTCACCTTTAATTCCTCCCTTCCCAGGTCCCCAGCCCCAGGCAGTATTAAAGGCGTTTGCTCTATGTGGAGCCTCCCATCGCCCAGCTCCATCTTCCATGCCCACATCTTGTCCCTTTATCAGTAAAGCCTTTTTCTACCCCAGATGTGAGTGGCAACCCTCTCCCTTAAAATCCCATAAAAGTTTTGATTTTTTTTCTGTTACCCCATCCACTCATACTAGAACTTTTTATGTTATGTCTGACCTTCCCCTACTCACACAGAAGTGCTCCAATTACGGGCCCCCTGTTCTATTCCCTTTCCCATCCGCCACAGAACCATGTGCAACAAGGGCTGTCCTAGGCTTCCTCCGGTCTTGGTTTAACACGTCCTTCCCTATCCAGGTGTGGGTTCATGTGATGCCACCACATGAACTATGCAATAAGTCTTTGCCACTATCACAATCTTGTGATATGAACTCACTTCCAGGAGTTGGCACAAGTGCCCACACTCCTAAGAGAATGCATTTTTCCCATTCTGTGATATACAGTTTTCAACAGCTCTACTCTGGGGCCAAGGTCCTTTTCCTCCTAATCTCTGTGTCCCCATCAACAGAAACACAACGAGGAGGAGGCTGGGGGTGGCACTAAGAAACAACCTAGTCCAGACCCAGCCCGCAGCCACCACAGAGATGCTTGGAAGATGCTCATTAGAGGTACCAGCTCCTGGACTCAACTTCCCAGAAACAACTGCACATCTTCTGGGGAAACTTCTGAGTGGGCAGTGCAGAATGCCAAGGTCAAGCTTCCTGCTGACCTTGGTTATCCGTCTCCCTGTCGAGCTCCCTCCCTCAGCTGGACATTTCTGAAGAATAAGAATGGTGTCCAGGTTAATCCAAACATGTTTACTGCCTGGCAAAATGAATCAATGATGCTTTATTTCTTGTTTGGGTGGATACATGCAGTGGTTCGCAACCCAGCTGACAACCATTAGGAATAACATTCCTCTCCTAGGCCTCGAAGGTGATTTTACCTGTCTGCAGGCAGTCTGCCTTTCTGTAGAATTGCTTCTTATAATTTCCTTTGCGTTGGAGTATGAGCTAGGGTGTTGGAATAAGGAAGAATCTAAGGGAGACCCAGGGAATTTCCCATCTATTTGGTCTAGTCTGTCCTGCATAACTTCTGAGCCAGTTCACAGGGTTAAAGGAAGAGACGTGGATTTTCTGCCGTCTTCTCGACCTCAAATGCCCTGATTTAGCATGAATATTCAGCTTCCCACGTATGTGGCTATGGGTTTATTCTTGCTAAAATATTTAGAATTGAGTTAGTGACGGAAGAGGGTATATTCTGCATGCACATAAGATTAGCCTGGCTGACCATCGCCACATGTTTGACTGTATATGACGTTACAAACTCCACTATCAATGCACTAAAATGAAGAGGGTATCAAACTTATTCTTAAAAAAACAAGAGGGAAGGCTACCTCTCGGTGGGAATGGAGCCACGATCTGGGACCCCTGGAAGTGATTCTCCTAACAATGAACAAGAGAGAAGCCAAAGTGAGTGAGCTTTTAACTCTGAAAGAGGACAGCTAGATCCCAGGCAACGTCTGCCCTTAGTGCCAAAATGCCACTCAGGTTGTGCTGGCTCGTGGATGTTTTTTGTTTTGCCTTGTTTGTTTTATTTACTCTGTGGACATTGACTTGCATTTCATAGGCAAAATAAACGCAGCTATCACCACATACCTTTACAAAAGAAAGATAAACAGTGCCTTCATCCCATTCAGCTACACTCTTGGCCCTTGAAATACCTTCATGAATCTAACAGGCCAGGAACAGCCCAACACCAGAACCTTTGTTACCCCAGCCAGCATTTGTAAGACTGCACCATTGTTATTTAATTTGAGGCAATTTTTAATGTGTAAGGTACAATCACATGTAATAAAAAGCACAAAATGCACAAAACATGACATAATCCTTTACTTCTTGTCCAATTCAACACATAGATTCTAAGCAGGAAAGTATCTAAGATACCTAAAATTATGCAATCATAATTGTTCTGCATCAAAATAACTTTGAGATGTATGATAATATTTTTCTCCAAAAAATGTTGCCACATCATTCTCCAGGTCTTTCTCCGGCCCTTAAGGTCTAAAAAAGTGGAAGAGCTAGACAGACACAAACTGCACCTGTTGGCAGCTCAGTGAAAGCAAAACCTAGCAAAAGATGCCCCTCCTGTCTCCCTGAGCAATCTCTGATTATCTCAGAGTGAGGACCATATCCCACCTGGTTTTGGACTCAAGCCATCAAGAGATCTATGACAGCTTATTTTAAAAATTGTGACACCATATATAACTTGACAGTTATTCATTATTCGTTTAATGTTTTAACTTATGTTAAAAAATAAAGCCTCTTAAACCAATGCAGGCAACCATTCTGAGATTCCTAAATTTGCTTCCCCTGAACAGAGACCATTCTCATACAAATTTTTAAAGGAAAGTTAAATGATAATTTTTTAAAACCCTACATAGCATGACTTTGGAACAGTATTTTTTATTGTTACTATTTAGAACAGTGGCGTGGAAGCACATTAGAATCACCTGGAGGCATTTTTTTTAAAAGACAGACAAGCCTACTCCTGACCAATGAAATTACAATCTCTGGGGATAGGGCCCAGGCATAGGCATTTTTTAATGCTCCCTAGATGATCCCTGGGTATCTCAGGTTGTAAACCAGTGTGTTAAAAGCGTCATGTGACAGCTCCTTAAGAGTATTAGAGCAGTTCTGAATTAAGATGATGCTCTATTGCACGTCCTAACACTAACCAGCCGTGCCGCCAAGACAGGGCCATATCCAAGCAGCTAGTTTAGCTACCTTACAAAAATCTACAACTAAAAATGTGTCTCCATCTAGGAAAGCTTAGGCTCCCCTAGCCTAGATGTTCAATAAGCTTTTCTGTGATTTGATATCTCTCTTTCCCTCTCTCTCTCTCTCTCTCTCTCTCTCACACACACACACACACACACAGGAAGGCACAGTGGAGTGACTGCTAAGGATTGTTTCACACTTGTGACTCCTTTAGTTGTATAATAGGACAATGTCATGGGAGATGAGTCTTTCGAAAGAGGCTAGTTTGTGTGCATATATTTATTTTCATGGGGAAAAAAAAGTACAGAGAAAAAAACATGCCAGAAGTAATGTTTGTTCATACAGGGTGTTTTAGCCTGGATTTCTTAGAACACTTAGCCTGAAGGGAAGCCTAAGCACCGTTGCTTCATTTGGGAGGTGCAAACCCAGGGGCGGGGAGAGTGAGGGGAACGGAAGCAGTGGGGGGAGGGAGGCACGGGGAGCAAGGCAAGGTGCCCCGTGTCTGCCAGCTGCACAATGAGCCATGGACAGACACAGCAGCCTCCGCGGAGACCTGCGGATGCCTTCTGGCAGGTTGTAGGAGAAACCCTGCCTCATGGGAGCCCACGGGAGGGAGGGAGGGAGGAGGGACTTCAGTTGCCTATGTTATTTCTGCATCTTGTGTGCCATTAGTCAGAGTTACCACTCCCAAAGTCAGATACTACAGCCCGTGTGGGGTGCTTTGTTCAAGGGCAGAAATGGCAAGAGGATCCGGAATCCCTTGCACTTGGTTGCTCAACCACGGGGCGGAAGGCTCAGCCCTAGCCAGGCTGGCCGGCTCCTGCCAGGGGAAGCAGGAGGAGTTAGTCCGCCGACGCGGCGTGGAGGCAGGGCGGGGGGCTGAGGGTCTCGGCGGGAGGGGATGTGCAGAGGCCACGCGATGGGCTTCCACGCGCGCGCTGTACCGTCTACCGTGTGAGCAGCTGACTTGTAGAAACTGAGGACGCAGAGACTATACCTAGTGACACAACTGGCCAGAGATGGGCCAGTGCAAGTGGGACTCAGTTTCACACAAAGTCTGTGAGGTAAGAAATAGGAGGTAGATGAATCAGCAAGGCCAGCAGTCAGGAATTAACATACAATTAACGCGTTGATGAAACAAACTACAAAATCTGGAAACAAACCTCTGTATCCATAAGAATTTAGGAGGAAAGGGGACAACAGTTAGGTTAAAATGAGTTATTCAATAAATAGCACTGAGACAATCATTTATTTTTTAAAAAGCTACCTTATATATCTAAAATCCAAATTGATGAAAGGTGTAAATAGTAAAAATTAAGCCATTAAAAAAGAAATTTTGGGGGCTTCCCTGGTGGTGCAGCGGTTGAGAATCTGCCTGCCAATGCAGGGGACACGGGTTCGAGCCCTGGTCTGAGAAGATCCCACATGCCGTGGAGCAACTGGGCCCGTGAGCCACAATTACTGAGCCTGCACCTCTGGAGCCGGTGCTCCGCAACAAGAGAGGCCGCGATGGTGAGAGGCCTGCGCACCGCGATGAAGAGTGGCCCCCGCTCGCCGCAACTGGAGAAAGCCCTCGCACAGAAACTAAGACCCAACACAGCCAAAAATAAATAAATAAATTTATAAAAAAAAAAAAAAAGAAATTTTTAAAAGATAAATATTTGTATAATTTAGGGTGGGTGGGTACAGCCTCTGTCATGATGAACTAACAGTCCATAAAGGAAAACACTGAGAGATTAAACTACATTTTAAAAAATTAAGATACCCTGTATGTTAAAAAAAGACTAAATTAAAAAGCAAATAGTTTTGTTCATTCTCAATGACAAAAAATATATATATTCTTTATAAAAAAATTAGAAAATTTTCAACCACCTGGGGAAAATATTTGAACTACCTGTGACAGCTTTTTAACATCCTAAACATATTAAAAAAAAAACCTTCCCACTTTCCTTTGTTCATTTAACAAATGTTTATTGCCTGTCTACAGCAATAGACACTGGCAAGATATTTGAGGAACTGCAGAAGAAATATTCAAGACCACATGGAAAAAAATGGGCAAAGGATATGAAGAAGTATGAATGGCCAATAAACATTTTAGAAAAATTAATATTAAAGAAAGTGAAAACAAAATGACATATCAATTTTTTGCCATTTACATTGTCAAGTTAGAAAGATTTAATAAATATTGGCAAGCATTGGGGAAAAAAAGTACTCATAAAGCGGTGCATGCTTAAGCTGGTACAAGTCTTCAAATGGCAACTTGGAAATTCCTGTAAAATACTAGAATTTTGTGTTTTTTTGACTTAGCAATTCCACTTCTATGATTGCAACTTTAAAAAGTTATCATAGGTCTAAGGAAAGATACAGGATATTCAACACAGCACATGTAAGAGCCAAAATTTGAAGCCTAAAAATGCATCAATAAATATTTAGTTCAGAATTTATGGAATATGCATAGAAATTCCATGAGGTCACTAAACAGTGTTTAGGACATGCAAAACCATCAATGCAATATTTATGGATGATAGAAGAGCAGTTTCCAAAAATATTTACTATGGCCCGTTTTTGGCAAAAATAATTATGTCATTTTGTTCATGAAACAATAGACTGGAAAGATGTCCATCAAAACATTAATTGTGGGTATCTGAGTTGGTGGGGTTTTATGTAATTATTTTATCTTTGTAAGTTGTTCACAATGACATATAGAGTTTTGTCATGAGAGAAAAGAACAAAAAGACGTTTATTTTGTAGCCATAGAAGGAGACAGACAGGAAGCAAAGAAAGCCACATATGGAGAGAGGAATGTGAAATGACGGACCTGCAGCTCCTCTATGATTCAATCAGGATTCCACGGCACTTTGCAGGCACAGGAGAAACTGGCTAAGCATTTGCTAATGTCCCTTTTCCTCCTGGGTACCCAGGTAGACTATACTTCCCAGCCTCCTTTGCAGTCAGCTGTGGTCATGTGACTGATTCTGGCCAATGGGAAGTGGATGGAAGTCTGGTCTATGAAACGCTCCTACACTCAATCCGCCATTCTCTTTCCCACCCAGTGGCTGAATGGAAAGGCTTCTGGGGACACTGAGAAGAGCAAAGTCTAGGCAGAGGCTGGGAGGGAAAAAGGCTGGATCCCTGAGTCACTGCTTACAAAAAAGATACCAGGAGAGCCACCACACCAGGTACCCCTGAACTGGACTGAGTGAGAAATAAACTTTTTTGTTGGACCACTGAAATCTGGGGGTTCGTTAGAGCTGTCAGTATTCCCCAATTAACTCTGAGGCAGTCCCTCACTCCCGCCAGCACCCCCAGCAGAGCAGCCATCACTCAGAGTGACGGGATCTTCCTGCACGTGCCACTCAACCCCATCCCATGCTTTGTGACTCTGCACTTGAACACTCACAAAGCACATGTATTCAGCCACTCAAAGCTACAGGTGCTCATGAAGAGGAAGTTCTGTTTCTGTGACCTGGTACCAGTGATGTCATGGATGACATTCCTTGGAGGGCCAAGAAAAGTGTTAAATCTCTCCGAGAACTATGGAAAAATGAGAAATTTGGGACTTTATTTTTAGTTGCTAACTTATGCATTTCTGAACACTTTATTTAAAACCAAAGGAAACATTTCCATATTGAATTTCAATAGTGCAATATGCTGTTTTAGAATAAAATTAAAAGATCCGGTACATGAAGATCTGTAAAGTTATATAATCCCTGCTGGTTTTCACTCTCATGGTGTACCTCCAAGTTGCAAGTGGATTGGTAAGACTTTGTGTCACCTGCTATTAGGAGACATCTCCCATATTTCTAGGGCCACACTGGGGGTTTTAGGGATCTGTGAGGATCAGTGACCCAAGATATATTAGCTTGAGAAAAAGCTACTATTTTTTAAAATAATAATGGTTAAATGTTTAACAGCTTAGTAGTCTCGGGGCTTCAACCAGCAAAAACAGCAGAGTGACAATTTACATGGAAAAGCTCTTCAAGGTGCAGATTAAATCCTAGCCACATGAGAAAAACAATATGTGTTGTGGACAATTTCCCTTGTTTCCTCAGAAGACTCTCAGAATGTTCTAAAGTATGTCTTTTGGGATGACTGTTCCATAAAGATGCACGTCTACACACCATCTGCATATTGACCTTTCTTCTTTGCTCCTAAAGATGCAGAATTAACTGAGACTGGGGAGATGTACAAGGTTTTCCTTGTGTGTCAAGAAGTGAATAAATTTTTTTAAAATTCTCTATGGCTTGGAATTGTTTGACATATGCTATTGGCAACTGGCATTTTATATTTAACTTTACCATGTTTTCTTTTTTCTTTTAACTGGAGCAGGACATTAAATTCCTGGTGGAACTTAAGAGTTTTGGTCTCAGACTTGCAGCAGAGGCCCTCATTATAAAGTGAGGGACACGACTACTGAGTCAGAACATGTTTAGAGTTGCCCTAAACCTGGTCTGGTGAACTCTGCCCATCACTGATTTCACGGGCACAGGAGGAGGAAGATGACAGGAGAAGTGGGCAAGTAAGAGGGACAAGAGGGGACTGACCACACCCTGCTTCCACTCTGAAGTTTCTCACCCTGAAACAGGTCAGAACCAAGGAGGGCAACAAACCTGAAACTGAATAGGAGATTGAAGTTTGTTTAAGAATTAACTGGATTTCCCAGGACTTCCCTGGCGGTCCAATGATTCAGACTCTGTGCTTCCACGGCAGGGAGCACGGGCCCTGGTCGGGGAATTAACATCCCACATGCCATGCAACGTGGCCAAAAAAAAAGAATTAACTGTATTTCTCAATACCTGAAAATAAAATTGTGTATTAACAATTATAAGTGATTATAAAAACTCTGGATGCATCTGACGTATCATTTGAGAGAAGAAGAGGATTTTTACTCTAAGCAGGTGGGAAGGAGCAGTGGTGAAAAAAGTAAGATTTTTTAAATTTATTTATTTTGGCTGCGTTGGGTCTTCGTTGCTGCACGCGGGCTTTCTCTAGTTGCAGCAAGCGGGGGCTACTCTTCGTTGCGGTGCGCGGGCTTCTCATTGCAGTGGCTTCTCTTGTTGCGAAGCACGGGCTCTAGGCGCGTGGGCTTCAGTAGTTGTGGCTCGCAGGCTCAGTAGTTGTGGCTCACGGGCTCTAGAGCACAGGCTCAGTAGTCATGGCACACGGGCTTAGCTGCTCCGTGGTATGTGGGATCTTCCCGGACCAGGGCTCGAACCCGTGTCCCCTGCATTGGCAGGCGGATTTTTAACCACTGCGCCACCAGGGAAGTCCAAGAAAAGTAAGGTTTTATGCACACTTTACTGAGTCCAGCTCATTCATAAAAATGGTATCACTCTCCAAATCCTCAAATGGTAAATAGTGAAGGCATGGAAATAGAAGATAAAGTGGTGTTTAATGTCGCTCCAACATTCCTGCAGCCTGGAATAGCCCTTCCTCAGGAGCTTTATTTTCCATCATATATCAATAAAGAAAGTGGCTTTAAGTACGCCAAAAGTAAGATGTGAAGAAACCTCCTGGATATACTTACCACACACAGAGGTGACAAAAATTACACTGCAAAATGAAAGGGAAAGTAAATGACTCCAATGAATCAACTAAGAACATTAAGGCACATTTAAAAGAAATGAAGCATGATGGCAGTATTTGTAAACAGCTTATAACATCAACACAGGGGAAGGTGAGAAATGTACAAGGTCCTTCATCAAGATGGAGGGAAACACACAAAATAATACCAAAATTACTGACTAGATAATCAGGATGTAAAGAAAATATCAGACAGCCAAGAAAGGGAAGAGAGATGAAGATTCAGTCTCCTATGGGGATACAGGACAAACAGAAGTGCCACAAGGATGAAGGCTATCGATAGATGCCCCACAGTAGAGAGAAAGCTTTGCCCAGCGCTGAAGCCACAGACCTTGCATGAGGAAGCCTAGAAGGAGCCTTGTGTGGAAACATCAGGAGTAAAACAAGGAAACCCATGTGAGTACCCTCCCCCAATTTTTTTTCTGGTCCAGAAATTCCCAAATCTGGTAGAAGCAAAAGGCTGGAGCAGGAGCATGGCAAAAACATGGGTAGAGCTGCCTCCTGGTGCCCGCATGTGAGGGGAGACCTTTCTTTTTTTTTTAATTTAAGTATAGTTTATTTACAATATCATGTTAGTTTCAGGTGTATGGCAAAGTGACGCAGAGATATATATATTCTTTTTCAGATTCTTTTCCCTTATAGGTTATTACAAAATATTGAGTATAGTTCCCTGTGCTACAGTAGGTCCTTGTGGTTATCTATTTTATATACAGTAGTGTCTATGTGTTAATCCAAACTCCTAATTTATTCCCCCCCACCCCGCCTTTCCCCTTGGGAACCATAAGTTTGTTTTCTATGTCTGCGAGTCTATTTCTATTTTGTAAATAAGTTCATTTGTATCTTTTTTTTTTTTTAGATTCCACATGTAAGTGATATCATATGGTATTTGTCTTTTTCTGTATGGCTATTTCACTTAGTACGATAATCTCTAAGTCCATCCATGTTGCAAATGGCATTATTTCAATCTTTTTTATGGCTGAATAATATTCCACTGTGTGTGTGTGTGTGGAGGGGGGGGGGCCACATCTTTTTTATCCATTAGTCTGCTGATGGACACTTAGGTTGCTTCCATGTCTTGGCTATTATAGTGCTGCTATGAACAGTGGGGTGCATGTATCTTTTCAAATTATAGTTTTCTCTGGATATGCCCAGGATTGGGATTGCTGGATCATATGCTAGTTGTATGTTTAGTTTTTTAAGGAACCTCCATACTGTTCTCCATAGTGGCTGCACCAATTTACATTCCCACCAACAGTAGGAGGGTTCCTTTTTCTCCACATGTGAGAGGACCTTTCTGCTTTCCAGCACCATACTTGGTAGGAAATCAACTCCCTCTCCTTGAATCTCATTTCATTTCAAGCACTGAAGATCACAGAGGGGCAACCCAGGCCCAAGGTAGCATTAGAATAAAGCCCCAATTACTAGGCTTAACTGTTGGGGGGCAAAAGGTTACAGAATGACCAACATGATTCAGGTGTTTAGACCTGGGATCTGAGGAACCAATAAATGACTTAACCAAAAGCCCAAAGAGAAATTTAATGTCAACTCTGAATTGTAACTGAAGAGGAAAATAATACAACACACAGGGTAAAAAATTGTTTATCCAGAGGTCTAAACCCAAGAAACATCCAAACAATAGCATTAATAGTCAAAAAGGATTTTTTTTTAAATCATCTATTTTTCTAAGCATTCCGATTTTCCGTCTTGGTGGTACTGGATAAATGGTGGAACTACCCAGCAGTGAAGTGCCCCAATCCAAGTACTAAGGACAAGAGGCTATCCATGTTGTGGAAATCACACAGATTTTGTGAACAAAGGGCACTTGCTACTCAGCAGAAGATAATCCTGCAAATGGTAAATTTGCACCCCACAAAAAAGGAAAAAGGATGGAGTAACAATGTCAAGCAAATGATGACCCCGCCGGGCTTTTCAAAGCAGGTGGCTACTTCCTGCTCTTGCTTCTGCAGATGCTTGTGGCAGCCCCAGAGGTGTGCCCCTCAGCTCTCCCTTCAGGAAAGAACCCAGCATTCACCTGAACAGCCTCCAGCTGCTCGCACCCCCTCTGCCTCATCTCAGACACCAGAGCCAATAACCGAACCCAGTGGGGTGCAAGAGGCTGGCCGTTTCTGCCCATCACTGGACGGCTCCAAAGGCAATGTCTGCCCCAGAGCTTCCCACCGGGCTGGTCCAACTGTCCAATCTGCATCCGGGCTGAGGCTGTTTCTGCCGAAGCCCGCTTCATCCTCATTTTATCGTTCACAGGAGTACCCTCCCCCTCAAATAAACTTCATGCGTTCCTAATTCTGTCCCAACATCTGCTTCCCAGGGAACCCAACTAACACAATGCTCCTAAAACCAATACTAGTGGAAAGTGACTTTCCACGCCCCAGTCCAAAGACCAACTTTCCGGAAATTAAAATTTCATGCTGTAAACTACTAAATACAGGATGGATAAACAACAAGGTTCTACTGTATAGCATAGGGAACTATATCCAATATCCTGGGATAAACCATAATGGAAAAGAATGTAAAAAAAGAATATACATATGTGTATAACTGAGTCACTTTGCTGCACAGCAGAAATTAACACAACATTGTAAACCAACTTAAAAAAATTATATCATTTCATACCAAAAAAATATTTCATGCAATTCCCATTAACCATGTTATTTGGCCATTTCAAAGGGAATAAACAAGCATCACAAATTTCAATCGTCAGTGAGTAAACCGATGATTGAAATGTTGTTATTGTCATAATGACACAAAATAATTAGGACTGCATGTAACATGCTTTTACATGTTCAGGTAAATCTAAATACTGTTATTTGATGCAAAAATAATAGCAGATACTTACTAAATCCTTCAAGTGATTTACATCGTATCAATCAAAAGGTTTTCTAAGACACATATTTTAATACTGTAAAATGCATTTAAAAGAAAAAACCTGGGAGGGCATTCGGCTAAGTGAAATAAATCAGATAGAGAAAGACAAATACTGTGTGATTTCATTTAAACGTGGAATCTAAAAAAGCCCAAACTCATAGAAACCGAGAGTAGAATAGTGGCTGTCAGGGGGTCGGGGTGAGGGAAATGGGAAGATGCTGGTCAAGGGGTACAAATTTCCAGTTATAAGATGAGTAAATTCTGGGATCTAATGGACACCATGACTAACAACACTGTACTGTATACTTGAAAGTTGCTAAGAGAGCAGATCTTAAATGTTCTCACCACTAAGGAAAAAAGAGAGAATTTTGTGAGGTGATGGAGACATTAACCAACCCTATTATAGCAATCACTTCACAACATGTACCTGTAGCAAATCCTCTCATTGTACACCTTAAACTGACACAATGTTACATACCAATTGTATCTCAATAAAGCTGGGGAAAAAAAACAAATAAAACAATACTTGCGTCATTTTTTTCTTATTCATAGCCGCATTTCTTCACCAGGTATGTCTTATGTCACAGAAGGTTTTTTGTTTTGTTTTGTCTTGTTTTTATTGATTATCAATCCATTTTATTGCAACAGCCCTAAGATCAAAATCACTTTGGAAAAATGACTGTAAACTTGATAAACTAGTAGTATCAGAGCACTGCCCTACTTTTTTTTTTAAATTGAAGTATAGTTGACTTACAGTATTGTGTTGGTTTCAAGTGTACAACAAAGTGACTCATATATATTTTTTCAGATTCTTTCCCACCATAGGTTATTGTAAGATATTGAATATAGTTCCCTGTGCTATACAGTAAATCCTTGTTGTTTTTATTTTTTTAAATTTCACTTTTGAGGAATAAAGTAAGGGGTTTTTTAAGTCCTTTTATTGAGTATGTGTGAATTTTCCATTCCTAAAGCCTAAGGAATAAGAACAGCAGCATATTGTTTAAATTATTCAAAAGACAAAAACATCTTCTTTCTTTGGGGAAAGAAAGTTTTTGTTCTTGATGCCTTTGTTCATTGCTAATATTGCCTATTTTATGTATAATTCTCCAGAACAACCTCCCCTGATGGCCAAATAGGAAACTCACTCATCACCTCTCCTTTCACCTGCAGGCTCCTGATCCCTTCTGTAATGTGTACGGAAATAGGTAAATTTGCATAACTTTATTTTCAATTAATAATGGAAAGTAAGAATTTGAATTGTGGGCTTTTCAAACAACATAAGTCATCAAAATTTTGACTTATTTTTGACTGTTACTTTAGTCATACCCTTTTAATTTGTGATGATAAACTTAAACATAAAGACATTTTAAACTTGGGTTTTAAAACAAAGGATATGAGAATCACGTGATTAGAGTTATATACTTCTGTCAGCTTCAAACTGGGTTGGAGCAATAATACCACTATCATAAAATTTTATGGGGCTAATTTGGAGGTCCATATAAATTGGTGTTATTGTTTATTTTTGGATACTGATAATAGCAGCGTATTAGCAGTTCATGTAGAATGCAAATGAACAGCCCTTTTCAGAAAATCCACAAAGAATCACTAAAAAATTAATAGCCATGCTTCAGTTCCATTTGTTTACTTTTTTAAAGTACATTCTCAAAGGTAACATGTACTCTCAATTAAGCCAAACACAACCAGGATTTTCATTTAACCCTGGAATTTGATCTTTAAAATAAAAAAAAAAAAAAGCTTTCTCTGCTATTTACAGTTCCTGCTTTGGGATAAATCCCAACATCTGGATACCAGAATCAGAGCAGCAAAATCTACGGAGACACATGTGCAATTTTATGCTTGCAAACCCACTATTTTTTCGGATAAAACGACTAGGGAGGTGCTTCCCCCTCATTTCTTATACCACAGAAATCTTGAGGAGTGTTTTCCAAATGTACCCAGAGTAAAAAATCATGTTACATAACACAAGCCAGTATATGCACCTACGCATATGTAACTAAAAAGGCTTTCCAAAAGAATACTTTTCCTTTCTATATGCGACACACCCTGATAGTTTCCATCCTATTCCATTCCATTCCATTTCCTTTGGTTAATACTGGCTTTGACTCGCTTCCACACATGGGTCTTGACCTGTAGTTTGAAAACCAGGGCTTCAGGGCCTTGCTGTAAAAATGCTGGTCCTTGGGCCAGCAGCACCAGCAGAGGCCTTGTTTGAAGTGCAGAATCTCAAGGCCCATCCATCCTAGTCTCCAGGTGACTTATGTGCGCATTAAAGTTTGAGAAGCTTTGCTCTAGAACACAAAACTGCAGAATAAGGATCTGTCATCTGAACTGAATTTAGACCAAGAATGTGCCTCGAAACAGGCTTTGTTCAAAGAAGCTCTGTCATTCCACCGACTTCAAGAGGCAACACATTTTCTGGCAGGCCAGTTAGGTGCAAATGAAAATTTATTTTCAGTTTTATCAACTGCGTCCAATGGGGTTTCCAATGCCAGCACAGAGCTCCCAACCTGGGATCCCTGGGCTTCCGAGGGCTGGGGGGCACGGGTGCTGAATTGGCTGAAATAGATCTGTGAGCATATAAGAGAGAGAGAGAGAGAGAGAGAGAGAGAGAGAGAGAGAGAGTGTGTGTGTGTGTGTGTGTGTGTGTGTGTGTGTGTGTGCTTACCCTGAGGGGAAAATATATAGCATTCACCAAATTTTTAAAGAGTTCTAAGATTCAGAAAAGTTAAGATGAGCTATCAGGCTATGACAAGACTTACAGGAAACGTAAACACGTATCACTAAGTGAAAAAAGCCAGTCTGCAAAGGCTATATACCATATGATTGCAACTTTATGACATTCTGGAAACCACAAGACTATGGAAACTGTAAAAAATCAGTGGTTGCCAGGGGCGGGGTGGGGTTTGGAAGGGAGGGAAGGGATGAACAGGCAGAGCACAGAGGTTTTTACGGCAGTGAAAATACTCTGCATGAAACTACAGTGATAGAAACGTGTCATTATACGTGGGTCCAAGGCCACAGAATATACAGCACCAAGAGTGAACCCTAATGTAAACTTTGGAGTCTGGGTGATAATGACGTGTCAGTGCAGGTGCATCCACTGTTAACAAATGTACCACATTAGTGGGGCATGTTGACAGTGGGAGGGGCTGCGGGTGTGTGGGAAGAGAGGGTACTTTGCTCAATTTTCCTGTGAACCTAAAACCGTTCTAAAAAAAACTCATCAAGTTACATATATAAAACTATACAAACAAAAGTTAAGACACACTGCCCTTGAGAACACATTGTCTCTTCTGCAAATGGGCTGTGTGGTTACAACCATACCTGCAAAGGAGGAGAGAGAAGGGTAAGGAGTAGGTGACCACTGAACTGGGCCCTCGGTCCCAGAACAGAACGAAGTCCCTGGATCACTCTCGCTCCCCTGTGACCACTGCTTATTCCGTTCCATCAACACCTCTATGTTAAGGATCTGCCAGGCACAGGGTACCATGAAAGACACTAAGGTGATTATAGGACCACTTCAAGTAATGTACAATCTACACGCAAAGAAAACAGGCACAAAAATCATCAATATATGGTGAATACCCGTTCCTCTCTCCAAATGTCAAGGAGCAAAAGTCAAGATTTGGAGGATGAAAACAAAAGCAAGAGGCCAGAACAGCCTGGAGGAAGAGGTTCAGTGCCCTGGCACGTGGGCACTCAGAGGAAGGATAGAAACACTTCGGCAGAGGCACCAGGTGCTTCCAACCGTGATCTCTTCTGGTTGGTCTGCCCCATTCCCACTGGTGTGCCCGTGCCAGTTGTTAAATATTATATTTTGATTATCCTACCCTCCAGGGGAAACTAGCAGAAAAAAATTGCTGCCAAATTAGGCTGGGTTCCTTGTGCACGGAACGCAGAACTCAAGACCCTGGGTTTGATGCTGGCAGCAATTCTGCGTGTCTTCTGTGAACCCTGAACGACTTTCTTGGTGGTTTTTAAAATAATATATATTTTCTTTTATTTCTATTAAAGAAGTCATATAGAAAACTGGGAAATACACAAGAGTAAAAGCAAGAAAAATAGATAGGCACTTTTTAGGTTGTAAAGTGAAGGGAAAGATACCAAAGAAGAACATCAAGAGGTGTAAGCAAATAAAAATATTTATCTCGTGGAGGTAAAAATTAAAAGGCAGAATAAACACCAAAACCAATCTGTATGACAAATATGACATAGCTCGAGGTAGATATCATTAAAGTATAATGTATACAAGTTGTTGAGGAAAGAACAAAACCTCCTAAATCCCTGAAAAGAGTCGCCTGCATGAGCTGTCTGCACTTGTTCATTCTCCGTTTTGGGTTTGAACCAGTCCAATGTGGCTTTTGACCACTCCATGCAAATCCCTCTTCCCAAGGCCACCAACCAATTCCATGTTGCCAAAGCTGATGGTCTTCCCCTCTACGGACCTGGAAATCTCTCTGTTCTTCTTCGACCCACCGTCTCTTCCTCTCGGCCTCTGATGGTTCCTCCTCCTCTTCCCAACCTCTGTGTGTTGCAGGGACTTCAAAGCTCAAGCCTAAGGCTCTTCTGTACCTTGGTCTCCAGGTGAGCTCATTAGTCACCCAGCCTCAAACACAGGCCGATGACTCATAATGTAAATGACTCAACCAATGTACATTATATTATACTTCAATGAAGCTGTTTACAAAGTCAGAAAACTTCAATCAGATCATGTCGCCCATCCTACTTAAAACCCCCCAATGGTCCCCTGTCCCCCAACATGCAGAATAAAATGTAAAAGTCCCTGTCCTTGCATATCAGAACTTAACACATAGCCTCACCCTTACTCTACACCAGCCCCAATCCCCCTGCTGTTCCTTGGACATGCCCACCAGGCTGCAGCCTAATGGCCTTTGCATGTGCTATCCCCTCTCTCTGGGATACAATTCCCCAATCTGATCACCACTCCCCTCAGGTCTCTCTCTGAATTTCAGCTCTTCCCAAAAACCTTCCTTAATCTCCTGGGCGAAATGGCACCTCTCGCCTCCATCACTCTCTTGATGACCTCTTGCTTACTTTTTTATTCTAAAAGAACAATAACCAGCATTTTAAAATACATACACACACACACACACACACACACACACACACACGTTGTAATGCTGGTTGTAATGCTGTAATGCTGGTAATATACTATCTATATTTGAGCTTCATCTATCTTACCCCCTAGAATGTAAGCTTCATGCAAGTGGGGATCTTATCTGTTTGGTTCATGCTATACCCTCAGCAATGTTGAATGGTTTCATTGAAATGGGTCCAAAAAAATTACAAAAGAGATATTATAACTTGCTGATAAGCATATGAGATGACCACTTGCAAAAGTTTCCAAATGAAATAACTTTGATAAAACTCCACTCATCAAATCAGCAAAGGTTAAAAATCACAATAGATTGTGATAAAATGGCATTTTCAGATACTCCTTGGAGAAGGAAAAAGGGCACAATTGGGTGGGGAGATATTGTTATCGAAAGCCTTAAAAATGTTCCTACTCCTGGAATTAATCAAGGTTTCTGATCAGAAAGGTGTGAAGGAAGCCGTCTTGTAGGAAGATTAACCTGGCAGCATGAGATAACAAGCACATAAGGAAGGCTGGGTGGAAAAAAGCAGCAGGCAGAAAAATAGTCAGGACAAGAGATAAAGCAGGCCTGCTATGAAAAGGTACTACGAATTAGACACAAGGTGAAAAGTGAAGGAGAGAAAAGCGTTAAAGATATGCCCTAAATTTTAAGCCTGGCAACTGGGAGAAGTGCCCGTGATGAAAAAAGGAAAAGGGGGGATTAACAAAAAATTTAAATGGTGACAATTATGATGATGATGATAGCTAACCACTATTCACTAGACACTGTTCCAAGACCTTCACATGAATCACCTCATCTGATCTTCCTACAACCCCAGGAGGTAGACACCACTCTCATTTTACTAATGAGAGAATGGAGGCTCAGAGGGGCTCAGTGACTTGCCCAAGGTCAAATAACAAATGTCATGCTGGGGATTGTAAAGCAGGAAGTCTAGCTCTACAGCCTGTCTGCTCACCCATTACTCTGGAGCTGCCTTGTCCCAAAGGGGAGTGGTTCACCAGAAATGACATGATATCCTAATGAATGAACCCGGCCTTGGAGGAGGCTGGACTCTCTGTGACCTGGACAAACAAGCTAAGCTCTGCATTCAATGCACCAGAGTATATGAAGATGCTCCAGGACTCGAAGCATCACACAACGTTAAGTATGGCTCCTCTGACTGGTTGCTGAGTTGAAGGCACTAATACCCTTATCCAGGTGATGTGTCCAGCCTGCACCTAGAAACGTGAGGCTGGAGCTCGGGAGAGAAACCAGAGCCAGAGATAACAGAGTCCCCTGTATGAAGGTGACAACTGAAGCCATGAGAGTTTGAGGTCAGAAGGTAAAGAAAGTACAAGAAGAAAAGCCGAAGGTGGAATTCAACCATGGAGAACCTGTAAGTTAAGTCCCGTCCCCACTCAGGCAGAGCGTTAGGTGCGCCCGTTGGGAAACACACATGTCGCATCCTGGACTCACCGTCCCCACTAAGCTCACCTCCAGCTCACGCCCCCTCCTCCACATCAGCAGTCCCAACACCAGTCTTGCAACAAGGATACCGATGCTCAAACCCCAAATGCACCAAAAGAGCCACACAGGCAACATCGGCGTCTGCCACAGAGGCTGACGACTCCAAAACACTCAATTGCTGGGGGCTGACCTGAAACATTTCTTGATTCAAATTCTTGATTAGTTAATTTTCCATAAGGCGGAAGAAGGGGGAAGGACACTTCTCTCCCAGACTCTCATTACACCCAATCACGGAGCCCAGGAAACCTGCTGGCATTCTGAAACCCGAGTCCAAATAATGTTCTCTAAACCCTTTCACGTGTGACTCAGATATTCAGAGCAGTGGTGCAGAACAATGCAGCCGCCAGTGTAGACAGAAAAAAAAATCAGTTGCTTTGATAAATATTTACCATAAGGCTAGGTTAATAATTAGTAATTATTCATTATCTAAAGCAAGGTCGACAGAAACACCTTAGGTGCTTGTTAAAATGAAGATCACTGAGCCCAACCCAAATTTACTGGAGAAGCGGCTCTGGCAGACAGCCCAGGAATCTGCATTTTGATTAGAATTCCAGGATACCTTTTGAGAACCACTTCTGGAGGAAAACTGCCCCAGAGGGGCTCTAAGCCAAGCACGGACAACTTCTATCCATTCTCCAGGGAAGTGAACCGGAACCTCTTCTGGCCCCCGTTTACACCTCTCGGTAAGGCGGGTTCCCTCCCTGAATGTCAGCGTCACTGAATCTTAATGAGGCATTGCTAGTTTGGGAAGGAGCACGCCATTAAGGCCCCCTGCACCCACCCTGAGCACAGCCTCTAGCAGGTGACCAGGCTCAGCCCCGAGGGGCGCAGGAAGCCAGCGGGGAGAGACAGAAAGTACAGCCCTGCTCCAGCAAACCTCACCTAGGACACCTGCAGGTGAGAAGCTTGGGTGTTAGAAGTCTCCACAGTTGTGCCATATGGAATGTCCTGAAATTTTTTAAAAATATTACCTTCTGGTTATAAAAAGTAATACGCATTCATTGTGGGAATTTTCGCAGATTTGCTCTTCTGTGTTTCATTAAGTGCCACCATCTCGCAGAAAAATGAAAGAGCAAAAAATGAGCTGGCAGCTATAAACAGCCAGTCACCAGGCTTATTGGGATGTGCTAACCCCACTGGCATCTGATCAAAGCTGATCTACTGAGGAAAAAACAGGCAGCGTATCAAAGGCTTACATCATCTTCACAGTACACAGATTTGGGGAGGAAAACTCTGGCCTCTGTTGAGTATATCATCGAAAGGATAAGCTGTCCACCTTCCAGGGAAGCAAAGTCACTATAAATCAGATTTGCAAGATGTGCAAAATGCTTACAATTCAATGGGTCCTTTGTCAGTCACATAGGAGCTAGGTACTGAGATCCACTCTTCTCCAGGGCGATGGGATAAGTCACCGCCAGCCACAGAAGCCACCTAATTGCTTACTCGGGATGCAGATCAGGGCACTTTTTGTATCTGCCTCGTGTTATTTTAAAAGCATTCTGCTCATCTTCTGGGTTCTCAGGCCTCCCAGTGACCTTGTGCTTAATACTGGCTACTTCTTAAATCTTTTTCAGACCCTTCCTTCTATGAAATGCAAACAGGGTTTAAGTTTAGCATCTTTTATAGTCAGAAATATTTAGCATTACTTCCAGAGGCAGCCACAGAATCATGTGGGAAAGAAGTCAGTTCAGCAGTTGGCTTCTTGGCAAGTACTGACCCTGTTATCTTTCCAGTTCTTTCCAGAATATTCCCTCTTCTTCCTTCTCTCCTTCTACTGCTATTATGTAAGAGCATGCTAATATATAGTATTACATATTAATAACATAACTTTATATTATACAACTGCTTTAGTTTTTAGTAATATAATAATATATTGCTATATCATTAACAATAATAATATATTAATATATAACATGTTAATAATATATTAATTATATATATATAAAATGTTAATATCAGTAATATATAAACAATATAAGAATATATTATATAATTACTATAACAAAATACAATATATAATATATTGCATCATATATTAATACATTATATAATGAATATGATATTAATGACATTATAATATATTAATAATAATAGGTAAAGTTATAATAAGTGTTAATGGGAGCTGGGCACTGCTCTGAGTGCTTTAAAAGCATTAACATTAACTAATTTAATCCTCATGATCCTAGGAGGTAGGTACACTATATACCCCCATTTTACAGCTGAGGAAACTGAGGCAACTGATAAGAAGTGGCACCAAGCTTCAAATCTAGACCATCTGGCCCCAACCCTAAAAATGGGCAAAAAAATATAAAAGTTAAAGGGGAAAGGAACAGGAAGGCAAAAAAATCATTAGAAACAAATCCTGAGTAAGCCGATTTTTCAGTCCTTTTCCACAAGTGGAAGGAATCAACTAGAAACCAGAACAGAGAAACTGTTTACCCCGTGGTCAACTGTGACTGATCCTCACACGAAACCCTGGGGAGCAGGAGCTGGGATGAGCTAGTCATGGACACCAGAACTGAGCCCGGTGTCCTCCTCAGGACGACAGAGGGTCAACAGGGCAGTGACAAACTCCAGGCATTTCTAGACACAGAGGCATGTGAGCTGCACCTGGGAGCCATCAGGCCCGTGAAGTGCACTCCAAATCGCGTGTGTGCTCTACCTGAAATACCCGGCAACGTGGGACCCCCCAGGAAGACCCTGGAGACACCAGGCTGTCTCCAGGCAGAAGCAATGCTGGCCGAGCACAGGGCTAGGAGCGCGACGAGGTGGGATGCGTGAGGTGGAGGCAGGGGGGAGGCCCAGCCTCTGCCCTGTGCCATGTCCCAGAACATGTGTTTGGGAACATGTGTCCTGTGCCCCGGATGGCAGGTGCTGTGTCTTTATGATCTCTTATTCCCACACCCACACTCCCAACCTGTTTTGAGTACAGGGAAGGCTTTGATACGTGTTTGCTGAATGAATGAACGAGTGAATCAGAGACAAGATTCCTTGCTGCGAAAGGGTGCAGCAGAGCCACCCACAGAGCTACAGGCGGGTGGAATCACTCAACTCAGAAATGACCAACAGACTCACCAACAGAGAACAGACCGTGGTTGCCAAGGGGAGGGGGAGAGATGGATTGGGAGTTTGGGGTTAGCAGATGCAAACTAGTATATATAGGATGGATAAACAACAAGGTGCTACTGTAGAGCACAGGGAACTATATTCAATATCCTGTGATAAACCATAATGGAAAAGAATATTTTTTAAAAATGTATATATATATATATATATATGTGTGTGTGTGTGTATGTATAACTGAATCACTTTGCTGTACAACAGAAATTAACCCAACATTGTAAATCAACTATAGTCCAATAAAAAAAAATAACCAGAGCTGCCTGGAGAGCTTTGTGCTCAGCTTCCGTGTAGACACAGCCCCTCACTGCAGTCCCTGCCCAGTTGTCACTTGACCAGAGCTGGCTCCCACCCGCCTCAGCAGCTAGACCAGCGCTGGACAGAGCGATCTCTAACACTGACGATCTGCCGCAGTGCAGAATGGTTTACAGTTAGAAAGGGTCTTCCCAAATATCATGCCACCTTGAGCTGCCCACCTTGATCTTCCCTTTCTCTTCTTTTAGTATCTTAAGTTCTTTACTGTAAATATCACTCTTACACAAATATGACATGTGATACTTGTGCAAGTTAAAGAATAAGCAGCAAACGCTCTTGCATGCATCCTCAGCCCACAACAGGCAATACCAGGATCTCAGAAGCCCCCTGAGTCCCTCCCCAAAGTTCTCCCCTCCCCCACAAAGCAATTTCTATCCTGAATTATGTACATATTGTGCCTTTGTTCTTCTTTTTGCCACATACGTGTGTGTCTATGAACAACATATGTTTTGTAGTTTTGCCTTTTTTTTGATCTTTATACATGGAATCATACTGTGTATAAAGTATGATACTTTATTCTTAAATAAATACAGTATGATAAATACAGTATGATACTGTATTTATTCTTCTGTGACTTTTTTTTCACTCAACCTTGAGAATCATGCACATCGATGCACAGACACAGGTAGATGCTTGTAGTTTTTTCTTCACTGCTGTATAGTATTCCATTGGAGGACTAGACCACAAGTTACTTATCTGTTCTCCTGGCATTTAGGTTGTTCTAGTTTTTTGCTTATGCATGTTTCCTGGCACCTGTGTGCAACAGGGCATATACCCAGGGGTGGACCTGCTGGAGCACCGTTAGCTTCAGAAGGTAATGCCAAACTGGTACCAAAGCACAACTGGTATTGTACCAACTAACCACCAGTGTGGAGGAGAAGACCCTCTGTGTCCCATGCAAACCTCCAAGGTAGGAACTGACATTATCTGTATATTATTCCTATTATTTCCCTTATCTCCTAACCACCTCTCAGAGCAACTAGCCAACATGTCCCATATATGCACTCATCTCCTCTGATGTGGTCATGATATGTTTTAGATACATACGTATCCATGAAAAGTACATGATGTCTTTTGGGAAGTGTACATGTTTTCCTATGTGTAAATAGTATTGTGCCACAGAGCACATCCTCTTTTAGATTTTTTTCATTCAAGTCAATATTTTTTAAGACATACCCATGTCGCCCTGTGTATATCAGACGCGACAATATTCTGTCTTCGAGATGGATATGTTATCCTCATTTTACAGACCGCAGGAGCTCTCAGCAGGGTGTTGGTGCATTACCCATAATAATAGCTCACTGAATCCTCACATTAACCCCCAAAGTAGGTGCTTCCACTTCAAACAAGAGGAAACCAACGCACAGAGAGATTAAGGAACTTGTACAGCATCAGCGAGTTAGTAAACGACAGGGCAGGATTTGAATTGAGTCCTAGGACACTAGGACCCTCTCTCTTATCCATGATATGAACCTAGCTAAGAACATGCAGCTCGGAGAGTTTTGAGAACCAGCATCTCTGGGTCACACAGCCATTGATCCATGGAGTAGAACTAAACTTCAGACCCTTCCCCTCTCAGTCCCATCCTCCTTTGGCCAGTTCCAAAATGTCTAGTATTCCAAGTGGAATACTATACCCAAGTGGGTAGCTGATGAATGGCAAAGGGAACAATTACAAACTGTACCAATCAGATGTTTCTTTAAAGCTGGAAACTTGACTACTCTCCACTCTGCTCAGTCTCTTCGTCTCTAATGTTAGTAAATGAAAATATTAAAATGGAGCTCTTATGAGGAAATGCAATGATGTAAATCGAGAATTCCAATGAGAATTCTCATCGGAATGAGAATTCATGACCAAAATCTTTGTCAAATCCTAGTAAAATGGATTTTCTAGTCTTTTTTCCCTGCTTGGGATGTAACAGAGAAGAACAAACCTGACTCCCTATTAGATCCATTCTTTCAGCTCTAACCCTTGCGCTCTGTTGCCTGTGCTTAGTCATGCTGGCTCTGCACCTTTTGTAAAAGAATGTTGCCTAGAGCCTGAAATATACAGGACAGCCCATTCTCAAGGCTCTGACTTTTAAAGGTGTAACACTTTTCCAATCATATAGAGATAACAAGTTGCAGAGCAGAAAATAACAATTGTCTTGTTGGAGGTTTATAGGACAACTGTGACCAGACCCACGTGGATAGCTGTAAGAACAAAGGATTCCGGCACCAAGAAGTCTGCAACAATCAGCCACGCCCCCTCCCCTTTTAGTATAAAAGCAGCGTGAATTCTAACTCGGATAAGATGCTTCTTAGGGACACTAGTCCACCATCTTTTCAGTCTGCTGGCCTTCTGAATACTTACTATTCCTTCCCCTCAACAACCTGTCTCTTGATTTACTGGCCTGTCATGTGGCAAGCAGTTCGAACTTGGACTCAGTAACAGGGATAAGAGTCTGGGTCTGTCTTTGGCAGTGAAAGGTGCTACTCCTTAGCAGAGCAGAGGCATGGTCACATGGCCTAACTAGCTCAGAGCGTACTGGTGTGACACTCACCATAATTTCTATGATAAAACAGTGCTTGGAAGGGCCGGCAAAGAAAGACAAATTAAAATGTGCTTAATAACTTAATATTTTCATCAATAAAGAATAAGCTGAAATACGTTTAAAGTTCTGTTCATTTTCTTTGTAAATAAATTGCCACAATTGTTACATTATTTAAATCAAGAATATCTAATATTTCACAATTATTTACCATCCTTCCTTTTTAAAAACTATTTCCAGCTCCTTAAATATATGAAAGGGTAAAAGTAATTTGCTCTGGCAGAAAAGAACTATAGGAAATTTTGCGGAATACATTTCCTAAATAAAAAGGAACATTTCTTTCCTCCAGATCAGCCTATGGAGGGATACGAAGGCCACATAAAGTCTTTATGGCTGTCTCCTTGCACACCTGCCAGGTGAAGTCAATTCTGTGGAGAATTCAAGTCCTTTTCAGATGAGAAAAACATTTCTGTAGCAGTGAGCCAAAGACAAAATCTTCCACTATCTACTTTAACATAGCAAGTGGAACCTGTCACGTGTCATTTATAAGAACTTCCTCTCCCAGAAATAAGAGCTGCATTCCTCAGCCCACAACCAGAAACTTCTCAGCATAGAAAATTTTACTGAATAAATTCCCCAAATCGAGTATTTTAAGGGAACAGTGGAAGGCAAACTATTTTCCTGACTGTTGTCAAGGACACCAATTTCATATACAAAAAAAAAGGAAGTCCAGGAATAATTATTCAAATTCCAATAGGTGGAATTTGATAGCTTTACCAAGGAAACAAATGTCTTTAATGCAATTCTCTCTGCCTCAAAGCCAACATCAGCTATTAGTATATGCAACTCTAAATTACCAAATCATCTTCAAAAGACACAGAAGCAATTTTAGTTGAAATTTGTTTTTAAGAGACTCTCAGGATTCCGTTTCTTAAAATTATCTGTCACTTATATTTACGTTAACCAATGTGAGGATAATAAGATAAATCAGAGCTAAAAACATAGCTCATTCCTGAGATCAAATACAGAACATTTCTACTAAACACTTTTTCAGAGATCATGTTTCTCAAATGTGTCTGTTTGCACTTGATGAATTAACTTTTAAAAATCTGCAATAATTTCTTGCTGACTTCATCTTTTCCTTCTGGTTGGTTACGAATAAAATGCCAGTCAAAGTGGATTTCAGTTGTTGTCGCTCATACTCTGAACTATAGAAGATATTTCTTATATCAGCTTCTTTCCCTGAGAGCTTATCTTTGCATCCTGCAGCTTCATGGTCAACAGAGACTAAAAGAAAAAAGTCCCCTCCCCCCATCTGTGTGTAGCACAAACACATTCCAGATATTTCTGAAGAAACCTTATCACATCCACAAGAGTTTTCCCACTTGCATTTCTGTAGACATAATGGCCATGCCCCAATCAACTATCACACAGAAATCAAATGATAGTGTCAACCCAGAGGATCTGCCCGTGTCTGTCCCTGGATGAAACTCAGAATGCGCCACACCCCTGGGATTCCCCGTATCTCTGACACTTGCAGTAACACCCACAAAGCTCAGAAAATGCATTTAAACTCTTATTACTTCTAATTCCACTTTCAAAGAAATTAAACATGTATGAATGTGAGTTGTACATGGTACATATAACACTTTCGCAAATATACTGCTTTTAAAATGCATGTGAGTCTGTAAATGTGTGTGTGCACGTGTCATTTTGGAGGGCGTTTTATATTTTAGTCCAAAAAAAAAAAAAGATAAATTTTTCAATACCATAAACTTTCCTCTCCTTTATAAGCCACTTTTCCATTTTCAATACATGTTTTAGGTAAAGAGTAAAAATTAGTAAAACCGATGAGGCCATTTGGGGAAATGAATTTATATGGGGGAAGCCAAGAACTGGCAAGGTAGTGAGTGAGTTGGGCCCATGTAGACAGCTGAACCAATCAGCACAGGTGTAGACAGCCTATCTGGATCATGTAGCTCAAGCCCCAACTTTTTCTGTAACTTTTATTTGGGTCAAGTATATGAAAACCATCACTTCATTTCTCCCGGTGGCTATAACCATGTGTACGCGGAGTACTGAAAGGAATGGGCCGGCTTCCTCTCAGGGACTTGCCTGGGCTGGAGTCTCCCTTCCCTGTGGTTCTCTCACCTCCAGAGCTCCAGGAAGAGCTGTCAGTGAGCAGGCGGGGCAGGTGCGGGGTGACAAGCTGCTGAAGTGTCAGCACGCCCAGATAAAACGACACGGCTGAGCACTGGAAACCCTCTCGTCTCTCCCTAGGTAACCCCAGGAAGTGTAAAGGAGATGAACTTACAGAAGTTAGAGAATTTGGATGTGGTTTTCAATGTTAACTCAGGGGTCAGCAATCTTCTTCTGCAAAGAACCAGATAGGAAACATCGTCGGCTTTGCCACCCTATGTTCTTTGCTGGAAGGACTCAATTCTGCCGTGACAGTGTGAAAGCAGCCCTAGACAGCATGGAAATGAGTGTGTGGCTGCAGCCCAGGAAAACTCTCCTTCTGGACAATGAAGTCTAAATTTCATATAATTTACATGCACTATGAAATACTATTCTTCTTTTGATTTTTTTTCAACCATTGAAAAACGTGAAAAGCGTTTTCTTAGCTCATGGGCTGAATAAAGACAGGTGGTGGACCGGGTCTGGCCCATGGCTGTGGTTGGCTGACGCTTACATTCGCTGACAGGTGGGCAGGCATCCGCAAAAGTCCAGCCAAGGAGGAAGCCAGGGCAGCTTCCTGGCCGAGATGGAACCTACCTTGATATGAGCTGCCGGGTCTGGGACAGTCTGAATCATGTCCTTCAGGAGGCCAGCACGGTTACCATCTGTTCAGAACCTGAGGCAGCTAGAAGACACAAAGGGGCAACACAAATAGTAATAAACAACCAGGTTTCTTTGTTTGGTTTTCCATTAGGACTGAACACAACACACCAATGGTAAAATAATCCCAGCTCTGCACTAAACATTTGCTTTTAGATATGCAGAGTAAATGAAGTGACGAGAAAACCCAGCTCTCTCCCGTTGGGAATATCACTTACTTTTAGTCCCCAAAACCCTAATACGACAAGTCCCCCCAAACCGAAGTCAAATTCAGTTCACGCACATCATTTTACACGGGCAGCATCTATGAGTGATCATTTAAAGGAAGAAATGAGACCCCCAAAATGATATTTTCTCTTATATTGAGAGAACTGGACTTTTGAACTTTCTACTGAAACTAATGCCATCTACACATCTGTAAGCCTCATAATTAAGCACTTAATAAAAAGCACAGATACTGGTCATCGAGTGCTGAAGTGGCAGCCCTGGGGCTAAGGGCTCCACACACATTTCTCATTTAACCCTGACCACCACTCTGAAAGCTCACATTCCCATCGTCTAGTCGGGGATGTGGACACCCAGGGAGGTTGCTAATTTGTCCATGATCACTGGATTAATAAGCAACGGAGCCAGGATTCAAGCCAGACTGGCCTGACTCCAAAGCCCATAAGAAACTTTGGTTTGACATAATTAACAGGTTTCACCCTGTATTTTGAAGATACTTTAATTCATTTGAAAATTTAATTTAAACTTAAATGAATGAAATATTAAGGTGCCCATACTCTAGGGAGAAATAACTTCATCCAAAATTTTCCTTTCTTCAGATTCTGCACCAGTGCGTTCTGGTTCTTGTCTGCCTGCCCCTCCCCATCCCAGATTCTCCACCCCCGCCCCATAGCCCCCCCAGGGCTGACCCCTACAGACTACCTCGGCTGGGCTCCTTCGCCTTCTGGCCCCCGTCAAGTTTGATCAACATGACACCATCTGGAGATCACGAGGCGGGAGGAGAGAAGAGTAGGGACATTTTGCCCCCAACCTTTCCCACCATCCACTGGAGGCTCCCTCCATTCTTGGCCACGGTCTGGCCATAGCTAGATCCTATGGGGACCCCTCCCATCCTCGGGACCCTCCCCCAGGGCTCCAGGCTCCAGGAACCATTCCCCAACCCATCTTTGGTTCTCTGTAGATCTTAGCCATCAGTTGTTTTCTGGCACTGAAAATACCTCTTCTAATTTACATTTTTAGGGGCCATGACTTTTTATTAACTATGATTTTTGTGTGTTTTCTTCTTGGTAAATCTGGCCTATGACTCTTAGCAGTAGGAAACGACAAAACAAAAATTCACATCTTCATTACAGGACTACAGACACAAAAGCTGACTTCCAAGTTTGCTATTGAACACATTACTCCAGGGATCTGCCAGGGCACTCGCCGGAGTCCCAAGTACATCTGTATTCTGGGCTTTCCGACCCTCTCCAGGTGCAAACACATCCACCTCCAACATAGATGGGCTTCTCATGGGAAGTCTTCGCCTCCAGGTCTGTGTGTGGGGTGGGTCTGTCCCCCAGATGGCTCCACGGAGTCCTCCCAAGATCAGGGGAAGCTTGGCCGTCCAAGATGACAAACTTGGAACCTCAGACATTATTTTTTCCTATAGCCAAAATTATTTTTTTAATTATTTTTTTAAATTTTTTAAAATTTATTTATTTATTTATCTTTGGCTGTGTTGGGTCTTTGTTTCTGTGCGAGGGCTTTCTCTAGTTGCGGCAAGCGGGGGCCACTCTTCATCGCGGTGCGCGGGCCTCTCACTGTCACGGCCTCTCTTGTTGCGGAGCACAGGCTCCAGACGCGCGGGCTCAGTAGCTGTTAGCCAAATTTCTTGATCTTGGAAAGTAGGCAATATCCCCCCCTAAGTCTAAAGCAAGTCCTTTAGGGGGATAAGAGTTGCTAAAAATGCACAAGGAATGAAGCACTGTCTTGAAACTGAATTGGGCAGCTCTTGAAGGTAACCCACGCTCCTGGTGCACAAGGGAGAGGACAGAGGATGGCAGGCAACCTGGACAAAGGTCTCTCGGAGCTGGCTCCTCTGGGAGCGGGGTGGGTGGGTAGTTCCTTCCACTCCTCCAAGACGGCCTCCTCAGGGCAGCAGAAGTCACCCCAGGAAAAGACCACTCTGCTCCTAGGGTCACTCAGCCCAGAGAGGTCCATCCTGGAGGTTTCCTGACAAAAGCAAGTCCCCCCACTGCAGGACCCCACATTCAGGAACAACCGCTTTTTCTGTAGGTTTTAGCGTCTCTCTAGGGTAACCCAACCCACACAGTCGCTCCCCCCTGCACCCACATGCTGCTGCTCGAACCACAAGCTTGTCCCCCGCCCCCTCCAAGTCCAGCTGAGTTAATGACTGCCTCTGATCCGGGGAACGCCGCGGAAGGGACGCTCTGGGGTCCTGAGCTCAGACCTTCACAGAACCAGAAGCTTTCCCTTCCTGCCTCTGGGAACCCAGTCCCTGTGCCCCAGGGCAGCACGCGGCAGAGGCCTGAAGTGGGTGTCCAGCTGACACCTGCTCCATGTGCCAGGCCCACGAGGGAGTCATCCTGGACATTCCAGAACGGTGGTTTCTCAGATGACTGCAGCCCCTGCCGACACCAAGAAAGGAGAACTACTGTCCAGCTGAGTCCAGTCAACCCACAGGATTATGAGAAATAGCAAGTGGGCTCTTGTTCGAAGCTACTCATTTTGGGGCTAGTTGATTACACACATAGATAATCGAAATACCCTTCATGTGTTGTAGATACACAGGGAAGGTAGACTAAATAGCTTACACTTTCCTGTCACACTAGGGTAGATTAAATGATGGTTCCAATTCTCTACTCCTCCCTGGGTCCATGCCTTTTGCCATGTGACTGTGGTTCCTCTCACTAAGTAGGGTTCGCTTCCCCAAGCCTTGCTTTTGGGCTGCCCATGGGACTTGCTTCATCCAACAGAACACAGCAGGACAGCCCAAATCTCAAGAGGCATCAAGTGTTTGCACTTGTAACCTTCCAGCTCCATGGGAACACACCCAGGCTGGTGTGCTGGGGATGAGAGGCATGTGGACAAAGCCCAGTCATCCAATCTCTCCACCCAAGACCACTCTAGATCATCCATCTGAAAGACTACCAATCCCCAGGCTTGTGAGGGAAACTACAGAACCAAAACTGCCCAGCCACGGCCAACATGGCCGACCCACAGGCTCAGGAGCTGAACAAATGCTACTTGTTTTAAACCGCTGAGACTGGAGGTATATTGTTACACAGCATTTTTGTGACAGTCAATTACTAATATACACAATACGCTCTTAATAACCAGGTTACCAAGATGCCCCTTAAAACTTTCCTAGCTAGACAGATAAAAGGAGACTCCGACAGAAATTTCAAAGGAAATTCATCCCAACCCACAAACAAACCATTTCCATCCAAGAGACACGATCTCAAACCCTTATCCCACCCTCAAAATGAGTTTGGAAACTGAAGAGTAACCGAGAAACTCCAACCAGAAGACTCTGGGATTCTCAGAGCCCTTCTCAGCAACAGCTGAATTCTCACTTAACATGATGGGACCCTGTCAGCCTGCTGGAGATTCCAAATACAATGAAACGGAATCAACATTCTGGATATCCAAGACCACAGAAACATCACAGAAGTTACAAAGGCCACTCAATCTGTAACCAAGCAAGACATAAACCTAATAACAACTGTTTACGTCTCATGTCTTGTATGGGGAAGTTTTGGGCACTTTCAACGCATAAAGATGAAACCGTGGGGAAGGGGATATATAGATTCCAGATGCAGCACTGTCGCACCGCTCCAGGGATAGAGAAGGGGAAACAATTCACACAGATACCCAGAGGTCAGTCCTGAGAGCGGACGGCCAGTGGCAATGCCAGATGAGGGACGTGGGTAATACCTAGGGGAGGGAAAGATCTGAGTGATACAGAGAATCAAGGAGATGCCACCAAGGAGACTTAAAGAACAAGAGGCATGTACGTTGGCAGGAAGGCAGGGAAGCAGGGAACAAAAATTCCTCCCAGCTCCTCCACCTTAGGGAGCCAGAGTCTATGACCCTAACCCACCACCACCATCAGGATCATCATCAACTCAAGGGATCTACTCACCAGTCAGTGTGAATGGTGCTGCCATCCTCCAAACCAGATCAGCCAAGAAGCAAAGTCCCTAAAGCCCAGAAGGATGAAAGTTCTACCACCTTCCCCATGCCTCTTCCCGCCACAAATACCCTTGACTGTTTCTGCAGTCATTTGGTGTCTGTTCTTTTTGCCATTTGAGGGGTTTTTATGGATTTTTTTAAGAGCACTTCTAATTTACTTTTGTGTTTCTAATGAGCATTTCTGAAATATTTAGTCATTGATGAATGACGTGATGCTTTTATATCACTGTGGGAGCCTTCTATTTTCTATTTTACTTGCCCTTGAAGCCTTGCAAAACCTGAATCCATGCTATCTAAAAACCCTTTCTTTCCTACCTATTTCTTGCAATAAATTCCTTTGGTAATGTATATGTTTATGACTTTGGATTTCACAATCCAATATTATTTTATTACTGGGTATCTTGAAAAATGAAACGCTCCCTTCTTCGTTCTTGTTTTGCAAATGCCAAGTGGCTTACTATACAGAAACACATATTTGATTTGGGTTGCTTTAGCTATAATTGCATCAAGTGTGGACTGGCACACAGGGCCAAAGGGAAAATAAGCATTTTGTAATTAGGGAGGCAATACTGTAAAAATGGTTAAGAGAAGACCTGAATATCTGCAGGGCTGGGGCAAGAACAGAAATGGGCGCTCCCTACCCCTCTTCTCTTCCCAAGCCAGTTCTGGCCTGTTTGCAAGGTCCCCACACAGTCATCGGGACAGTCCAGCCCACTCAGCCATGCTGGCCATCCTTCAGGCCTAGAGAAGCACACACAGGACCTGCCCAAGGAGACGGACTGCAGGAAAGAGGCCTGTGTAGGCCCGGAAGATGCTCAGGCCAGTCTGGGCAGGAGCTCTGGGTTCCCAGGCCCCTCAAGGGCAGTGTGGAGTGGGAGATGGGCAAGAGAAGGCCCTAGAAGGCATGGGGGCAAGGGCTCTCTCTTAGTGCATCCAAGCAGAGGTGCAGAGTCAGATGGAAGATGGAAGCCAGGTTCGGTTTCCCTCCTCAGAAACCTAGAAAAGGTCACTCTATTCTCTATGGTCTTTCGTTACACATCTGTAAAATGGGGATCATATTACCGTGGTAGAATACAAAACACACTTGGCCTTTGTTGCCAGTTCCTGGCACAGAGGAATTTAAATGTAAATTTAAATTTAATTTAATTTTAAATTAAAATTTAAAATTTAAATTTCCTGAGTGCTAAGGGTGACAGGACCATGTTTTGCTCCAATGAAGTGACTCTTGGCAAACCCCTAGAAAGCTTCAGGATGGTCTCAGAACCACCAAGCCTGGATGAGAGGCCTGGAACTTTCAGCCCCACGCCCTTCCTTTGGAGAGAGAGGAAGAGCTGGAGATTGAATTCATAATTGATCTTGCCTATGTGATGAAATGTTCATAAAAACCCCTAAACGACAGGATTCAGAGAGTTTCCAAGTTGGTGAGCACATCTAGGTGCTAAGAGGGTGGTCCCCCCCGACTCCTTGGAGACAGACGCTCCTGTGCTCGGGACCCTTCTGGACCTCGACCTACAAACCTCCATCCATCTGTTCATTTGTATCCTTTATAATAACCTGTAACAGTAAGTACAGCATTGTCCTGAGTTCTGTGACTCCTTCTAGCAAATTACTGAATCCTGGAGGGGGGGGGGATTGTGGGAACCCGCAACTCTGAAGCCAAGGTGGACAGAAGGGTGGGTAACCTGAGGACCTGATGCTTTCTGCTGGCCTCTGAAGTGGGCGGCAGTCTTGTGGAACCGAGCCTTTAGCCTGTGGTGTCTGGGGCTAACTCCAGGCAGTCTCAGAATTGAATCAAACTGTAGGATACTCAGTTGGTACTGGAGAGTTGGAAGACTGGTGGATGGTATTGGAAAAGACACCACCTATTTGATGTCAGGAGGGAAAATACCCTCAATTACCACCTCCAAATTGATGTCCAGAGGTTCACACAGGTGTGACGCAAGATTTGGCCAGCCTCTACTGCAACTGGTTAGTCCCTGAGTAGAACCACTGTTTGGCTACTCTTCCCTGCCTACTCCATAAGGCCTTTGTGAGGATTAGACTGAATCATGCCTCCAAAACCTCTCAGAGTGCTATGTACAGAGTAATCACTTAATAAGTGATAATCATTTTTGGGAAGAAAGCAAACATTCTGAAATTGTATAAAATCTTGCACCTTTGAGAAAAACAATTCTCAAGAAATAAATTGCCAGTTTTTCATAAGGGCCCGTTGTCTTTAATGTTAAAACTGAATTTTTAATTTTAAGCTAACTAGTGATTAAGTGAAGACATTTTAGACAAAATGGCTCTGAGCAGACTCATCATAATGAATCCATTCACCAAATGAGCCGATCACGAGACACACTCGTTCTAGATGAGTGGGTATTAGGCATGTCAGTCCCTTAGCAGCAAAACCTACCCTAAGAACTGCACAGGGCTGACTCTGCTCTGGGCAGTGGTCTCCTAAAGGGAGTGGGAGGAGGGGGAGGCCAGTGAGACGCCCACCTGGGGCCCACGATTTAAGGAGGTGCCCCACGCCCGCCCTCAGGCTCCTGCAGGTGCCCAGCCGGCACCTGAGAGGAAGCACCTCCTTAAACTTTGTGCCTCACTTGGCTTACCCTGGCCCCAGCCCTGGTGCCTGCACTCCCCAAGGTAAGCAAGAGAGACCAGTGGGACGTGGAAGAATGACAAACCAAATGTACCTGTATATTTGTCTAAAAATAAGAAACTGAACTCCTTCAGTAGGAGATGGCTTATCTTTCCAAATGAATACAAATAACTACTGCAGTGCGTTGAACTGTTTCCAGCATGCAACCCTTCATGGGTTGGAGCCCAAACACCCAGTAGCTCAGAATGTGACCTTATTAGGAGACAGAGTCTTTCTAGAGGTAATGAAGTTAAAATGGGGTTATTAGGGTGGGCCCTAACCCAATATGACTGGTGTCCTTATTTTTTTTTAAATAAGGGAATTTTGAAACAGAGACCTGTGTAAAGGGAAGAAAACGTGAAAACACAGGGAGAATACAACCATCTACAAGCCAAGGAGAGGGGCCTGGGAAGACTGTCCCTCACAGCCCTCTGAAGGAACCAACTCTGCCCTCACCTTGATCTCAGACTTGCAGCCTCCAGAGCTGGGAGAGAAGAAATTTCTGTTGCCTAAGCTCCCCCAGTCTGTGGTACTTTGTTACAGCAGCCCTGCAAACTAACACATCTTTATTTTCAATATTTTAACTGATGAAGAATACAGGCCCTGATGGGGGGCATGGCCTCAAGAACCACATCCAATTTAATTGCACTGTTTCTTACTGGACACGAACTCTGCTCAAGGCCCGTCCCAGGCACCATGGACTGTTGTGGCATCTACTCATCTCTCCTGGCTTAATGTCAGCAGAGGAGAGACTCTTTTAAGTTCTGTGGCCTAAGTGAGTGTTATACAGGGCCCACCATAATCTCTTCCAAGCCCTGGAATGCTTTTTGGAGGGAAGCCTGACAGTCCTGAAGAGCTAAGGGGCATGTTTTGTAGATAAAGTGCTGAAATCCTCCACCTTTATTTATTTATTTTTTTGCATAGCTAATGAATGCGTAGACTCAATCCCTGCGTGTGCCTCTTGAAATGAGGTTCCAATTGAATTCAGGCAAAATAACTATAAAATAACTATGAACAAAACCTAGTAATAGGACAGAAAAATATAGTTATCATAAAAGCACAGGGCTGTGGACTTTGTTCTTGGTCCTATGGCTCTTCTGGAAGGAGCAGGAGAAAGCGGAAGGCAGTGTAGAAAGGAAGAGTTGTGATGACTGCAGTACCTAGAAAGCAGTGATTTTAAAAACTCTACAGCAGAGATCTTCAAGATGGCAGAGGAGTGAGACGTGGAGATCACCTTCCTCCCCACAAATACATCAGAAATACATCTGCACGTGGAACAACCCTACAGAACACCTACTGAACGCTGGCAGAAGACCTCAGACATCCCAAAAGGCAAGAAACCCCCCACGTACCTGGGTAGGGCAAAGGAAAAAAGAAATAACAGAGACAAAAGAATAGGGACAGGACCTGCACCAGTGGGAGGGAGCTGTGAAGGAGGAAAGGTTTCCACACACTAGGAAGCCCCTTCGCGGGCAGAGACTGCGGGTGGCAGAGGGGGGAAGCTTCGGAGCCACGGAGGAGAGCGCAGTCACAGGGGTGCGGAGGGCAAAGCGGAGAGATTCCCGCACAGAAGCTCGGCGCCAAGCAGCGCTCACCAGCCCGAGAGGCTTGTCTGCCACTCGCCGGGGCAGGCGGGGCTGGGAGCTGGGGCTCGGGCTTCGGTCGGATCGCAGGGCGAGGACTGGGGTTGGTGGCGTGAACACAGCCTGAAGGGGCTAGTGCGCCACGGCTAGCCAGGAGGGAATCCGGGAAAAGGTCTGCAGCTGCCAAAGAGGCAAGAGACTTTTTCTTGCCTCTTTGTTTCATGGCACGCGAGGAGAGGGGATTCAGAGCGCCACCTAAACGAGCTCCAGAGACGGGCGCGAGCCGCGGCTATCAGCACGGACCCCAGAGATGGGCATGAGACGCTAAGGCTGCTGCTGCCGCCACCAAGAAGCCTGTGTGCAAGCGCAGGTCACATCCACACTGCCCCTCCCGGGAGCCTGTGCAGCCCGCCACAGCCAGGCTCCCGTGATCCGGGGACAACTTCCCTGGGAGAACGCACGGTGCGCCTCAGGCTGGTGCAACGTCACGCCAGCCTCTGCCACCGCAGGCTCGCCCTGCATCCGTACCCCTCCCTCCCCCCAGCCTGAGTGAGCCAGAGCCCCCGAATCAGTTGATCCTTTAACCCCGTCCTGTCTGAGCGAAGAACAGATGCCCTCAGGCGACCTACATGCAGAGGCGGGGCCACATCCAAAGCTGAACCCCAGGAGCTGTGGGAACAAAGAAGAGAAAGGGAAATCTCTCCCAGCAGCCTCAGAAGCAGCGGATTAAAGCTCCACAAACAACTTGATGTGCCTGCATCTGTGGAATACCTGAATAGACAACGAATCAACGTATATTGATATATGTATATTTTTTTCCTTTTTCTCTTTTTGTGAGTGTGTATGTGTATGCTTCTTTGTATGATTTTGTCTGTATAGCTTTGCTTCTGTCATTTGTCCCAGGGTTCTGTCTGTCCGTTTTTTGGGTTTTTTTTTTAGTATAGTTTTTAGCGCTTGTTATCACTCGTGGATTTGTTTTTTGGTTTGGTTGCTCTCTTCTTTCTTTCTTTCTTTTTATTACTTTTTAATTTTTTTATTTTTAATAATTATTTTTTATTTTTTATTTTAATAACTTTTTTTCATTTCTTTCTCTCTCTCTCTCTCTCCCTCTTTCTTTCTTTCTTTTTCCCTTTTCTTCTGACCCGTGTGGCTGATGGGGTCTTGGTGCTCCGGCTTAGTGTCAGGCCTGAGCCTCTGAGGTGGGAGAGCCAAGTTCAGGACATTGGTCCACCTGAGACCTCCTGGCTCCACGTAATATCAAATGGTGAAAGCTCTCCCAGAGATCTCCATCTCAAAGCTAAGACCCAGCTCCACTCAACGACCAGCAAGCTACAGTGCTGGACACCCTATGCCAAACAACTAGCAAGACAGGAACACAACCCCACCCATTATCAGAGAGGCTGCCTAAAATCATAATAAGGTCACAGACACCCTAAAACACACCACCAGACATGGTCCTGCCCACCAGAAAGACAAGATCCAGCCTCATCCACCAGAACACAGGCACTAGTCCCCTCCACCAGGAGCCCTACACAACACACTGAACCAACCATAGCCACTGGGGGCAGACACCAAAAACAATGGGAACTACAAACCTGCAGCCTGAGAAAAGGAGACCCCAAACACAGTAAGTTAAGCAAAATGAGAAGACAGAGAAACACACAGCAGATGAGAAGCAAGGTAAAAACCCACCAGACCAAACAAATGAACAGGAAATAGGCAGTCTACCTGAAAAAGAATTCAAAGTAATGATAGTAAAGACGAAACAAAATCTTGGAAATAGAATGCAGAATATACAAGAAACGTTTAACAAGGACCCAGAAGAACTAAAGAGCAAACAAACAATGATGAACACCACAATAAATGAAATTAAAAATTCTCTAGAAGGAATCAATAGCAGAACAACTTAGGCAGAAGAACAGATAAGTGACCTGGAAGATAAAATAATGGAAATAAGTACTGCAGAGCAGAATAAAGAAAAAAGAACGAAAAGAATTGACGACAGTCTCAGAGACCTCTGGGACAACATTAAACGCACCAACATTCGAACTATAGGGGTCCCAGAAGAAGAAGAGAAAAAGAAAGGGACTGAGAAAATACTTGAAGAGATTATAGTTGAAAACTTCCCTAATATGGGAAAGGAAATAGTTAATCAAGTCCTGGAAGCACAGAGAGTCCCATACAGGATAATTCCAAGGAGAAACATGCCAAGACACATATTAATCAAACCATCAAAAATTAAATACAAAGAACAAATATTAAAAGCAGCAAGGGAAAAGCAACAAATAACATACAAGGGAAACCCCATAAGGTTAACAGCTGATATTTCAGCAGAAACTCTGCAAGCCAGAAGGGAGTGTCAGGACATATTTAACATGATGAAAGGGAAGAAACTACAACCAAGATTACTCTTCCCAGCAAGGATCTCATTCAGATTCCACGGAGAAATTAAAACCTTTACAGACAAGCAAAAGCTAACAGAATTCAGCACCACCAAACCAGCCCTAAAACAAATACTAAAGGAACTTCTCTAAGTGGGAAACACATGAGAAGAAAAGGACCTACAAAAACAAACCCAAAACAATTAAGAAAATGCTAATAGGAACATACATATCGATAATTACCTTAAATGTAAATGGATTAAATGCTCCAACCAAAAGACACAGACTGGCTGAATGGATACAGAAACAAGACCCGTATACATGCTGTCTATAAGAGACCCACTTCAGACCTAGGGACACATACAGACTGAAAGTGAGGGCAGGGAAAAAGATATTCCATGCAAATGGAAATCAAAAGAAAGCTGGTGTAGCAATTCTCATATAAGAAAAAATGGACTTTAAAATAAAGACTATTACAAGAGACAAAGAAGGACACTACATAATAATCAAGGGATCAATCCAATAAGAAGATATAACAATTGTAAATATTTATGCACCCAACATAGGAGCACCTCAGTACATAAGGCAAATGCTAACAGCCATAAAAGGGAAATCAACAGTAACACAATCATGGTAGGGGACTTTAACACCCCACTTTCACCAATGGACAGATCATCCAAAATGAAAATAAATAAGGAAACACAAGCTTTAAATGATACATTAAGGGCTTCCCTGGTGGCGCAGTGGTTAAGAATCTGCCTGCCAATGCAGGGGACACGGGTTCGAGCCCTGGTCTGGGAAGATCCCACATGCCGTGGAGCAACTAGGCCCGTGAGCCACAACTACTGAGCCTGTGCGCCTGGAGACTGTGCTCCGCAACGGGAGAGGCCGCGACAGTGAGAGGCCCGCGCACCGCGATGAAGAGTGGCCCCCGCTCGCCGCAACTGGAGAAAGCCCTCACGCAGAAAGGAAGACCCAACACAGCCAAAAATAAAATATAATAAATAAATAAATTAAAAAAAAAAAATGATACATTAAATAAGATGGACTTAATTGATATTTATAGGACATTCCATCCAAAAACAACAGAATACACTTTCTTCTCTAGTGCTCATGGAACATTCTCCAGGATAGATCATATCTTGGGTCACAACTCAAGCCTTGGTAAATTTAAGAAAACTGAAATCATATCAAGTATCTCTTCTGACCACAATGCTATGAGACTAGATATCAATTACAGGAAAAACTCTGTAAAAAATACAAACACAGGGAGGCTAAACAATACACTACTTAATAACCAAGAGATCACTGAAGAAATCAAAGAGGAAATCAAAAAATACCTATAAACAAATGACAATGAAAACACGATGACCCAAAACCTATGGGATGCAGCAAAACCAGTTCTAAGAGGGAAGTATATAACAATACAATCCTACCTCAAGAAACAAGAAACATCTCAAATAAACAACCTAACCTTACACTTAAAGCAATTAGACAAAGTAGAACAAAAAAAACCCAAAGTTAGCAGAAGGAAAGAAATCATAAAGATGAGATCAGAAATAAATGAAAAAGAAATGAAGGAAATGATAGCAAAGATCAATAAAACTAAAAGCTGGTTCTTTGAGAAGATAAGCAAAATTGATAAACCATTAGCCAGACTCATCAAGAGAAAAAGGGAGAAGACTCAAACCAATAGAATTAGAAATGAAAAAGGAGAAGTAACAACTGACACTGCAGAAATACAAAGGATCATGAGAGATTACTACAAGCAACCATGTGACAATAAAATGGACAACCTAGAAGAAATGGACAAATTCTTAGAAAAGCACAACCTTCCGAGACTGAACCAGGAAGAAATAGAAAATATAAACAGACCAATCACAAGCACTGAAATTGAGACTGTGATTAAAAATCATCCAACAAACAAAAGCCCAGGACCAGATGGCTTCACAGGTGAATTCTATCAAACATTTAGAGAAGAGCTAACACCTATCCTTCTCAAACTCTTCCAAAATACAGCAGAGGAAGGAACACTCCCCAGCTCATTCTACGAGACCACCATCACCCTGATACCAAAACCAGACAAAGATGTCACAAAGAAAGAAAACTACAGGCCACTATCACTGACGAACACAGATGCAAAAATCCTCAACAAAAAACTAGCAAAAAGAATCCAACAGCACATTAAAAGGATCATACACCATGGTCAAGTGGGGTTTATCCCAGGAATGCAAGGATTCTTCAATATATGCAAACCAAGCAATGTGATACACCATATTAACAAATTGAAGGACAAAAACCATATGATCATCTCAATACATGCAGAAAAAGCTTTCGACAAAATTCAACACCCATTTATGATAAAAACCCTCCAGAAAGTAGGCATAGCAGGAACTTACCTCAACATAATAAAGGCCATATATGACAAACCCACAGCCTACATCGTTCTCAATGGTGAAAAATTGAAACCATTTCCACTAAGATCAGGAACAAAACAAGGTTGCCCACTCTCACCACTATTATTCAACATTGTTTTGGAAGTTTTAGCCGCAGCAATCAGAGAAGAAAAAGAAATAAAAGGAATCCAAATCGGAAAAGAAGAAGTAAAAATGTCACTGTTTGCAGGTGACATGATACTATACATAGAGAATCCTAAAGAAGCTACCAGAAAACTACTAGAACTAATCAATGAATTTGGTAGAGTAGCAGGATACAAAATTAGGGCACAGAAATCTCTTGCACTCCTATACACTAAGGATGAAATATCTGAAAGAGAAATCAAGGAAACACTCCCATTTACCATTGCAACAAAAAGAATAAAATACCTAGGAATAAACCTACCTAAGGAGACAAAAGAAATGTATGCAGAAAACTATAAGGCACTGATGAAAGAAATTAAAGATGATACAAACAGATGGAGAGATATACCATGTTCTTGGATTGGAAGAATCAACATTGTGAAAATGACTATACTACCCATAGCAATCTACAGATTCAATGTAATCCCTATCAAAGCACCAGTGGCATTTTTCACAGAACTAGAACAAAAAATTTCACAATTTGTATGGAAACACAAAAGACCCCGAATAGCAAAAGCAACCTTGAGAAAAACGGAGCTGGAGGAATCACACTCCCTGACTTCAGACTATACTATAAAGCTACTGTAATCAAGACTGTATGGTACTGGCACAAAAATAGAACTATATATCAATGGAACAGGATAGAAAGCCCAGAGATAAACCCATGCACATATGGTCACTTTATTACCTTTGATAAAGGAGGCAAGAATATACAATGGAGAAAAGACAGCCTCTGCTATAAGTGGTGCTGGGAAAACTGGACAGCTATATGTAAAAGAATGAAATTAGAATACTCCCTAACACCATACACAGAAATAAACTCAACATGGATTAAAGACCTAAATGTAAGGCCAGACACTATAAAACTCTTAGAGGAAAACATAGGCAGAACACTCTATGACATAAATCACAGCAAGATCCCTTTGGACCTCCTAGAGAAATGGAAATAAAAACAAAAATTAACAAATGGGACCTAATGAAACTTAAAAGCTTTTGCACAGCAAAGGAAACTATAAGCAAGATGAAAAGTCAACCCTCAGAATGGGAGAATATATTTGCAAAGGAAGCGACTGACAAAGGATTAATCTCAAAAATATACAAGCAGCTCATGCAGCTCAATACCAAAAAACTAAACAACCCAATCCAAAAATGGGCAGAAGACCTAAACAGACATTTCTCCAAAGAAGATATACAGATTGCCAACAAACACATGAAAGGATGATCAACATCACTAATCATTAGAGAAATGCAAATCAAAAGTACAATGAGGTATCACCTCAATGATACCAGTCAGAATGGCCATCATTAAAAAATCTACAAATAATAAATGCTGGAGAGGGTGTGGAGAAAAGGGAACCCTCTTGCACTGTTGGTGGGAATGTAAATTGATATAGCCACTATGGAGAACAGTATGGAGGTTCCTTAAAAAACTAAAAACAGAACTACTATATGACCAGCAATCCCACTACTGGGCATATACCCTGAGAAAACCATAATTCAAAAAGAGTCATGTACCACAATGTTCTTTGCACCTCTATTTACAATAGCCAGGACATGGAAGCAACCTAAGTGTCCAGTGACAGATGAATGGATAAAGAAGATGTGGCACATATATACAATGGAATATTACTCAGCCATAAAAAGAAATGAAATTGAGTTATTTGTAGCGAGGTGGATGGACCTAGAGTCTGTCATACAGAGTGAAGTAAGTCAGAAAGAGAAAAGCAAGTACTGTATGCTAACACATATATATGGAATCTAAAAAAAAAAAAAAAGGTTATGAAGAACCTAGGGGCGGGACAAGAAAAAGACGCAGGCATAGAGAATGGCCTTGAGGACATGGGGAGGGGGAAGGGTAAGCTGCGATGAAGTGAGAGAGTGGCATGGACTTATACTCCCAAACGTAAAATAAATGGCTAGTGGGAAGCAGCCGCATAGCACAGGGAGATCAGCTCAGTGCTTTGTGATCACCTAGAGGGGTGGGATAGGGAGGGTGGGAGGGAGATGCAAGAGGGAGGAGATATGGGGATATATGTATATGTATAGCTGATTCACTTTGTTATAAAGCAGAAACTAACACACCATTGTAAAGCAATTATACTCCAATAAAGATGTTAAAAAATAAAAAAATCTTAAAAATAAACTAAAATTCTCCCACCTAAAAATAAAATAAAATAAAATGATGCATGAAGAGCTTACTAAACACTAAATATAGCTAACTATACATTCATTTAGCCATTGATGTATAGCCAAGGTTTCTTTCCTCAGTGTAGATCCACTAAGTCATTGCTATTCTATGCTGCGTAAATCAAACATCATACATCATCTATAATATCCAGTTTTTGTTTACTTAAATAGTTGAGGGACTTCCCTGGTGGCACAGTGGTTAAGAATCCGCCTGCCAATGCAGGGGACATGGGTTCGAGCCCTGGTCCGGGAAGATCCCACATGCCACGGAGCAACTAAGCCCATGCGCCACAACTACTGAGCCTGTGATCTAGAGCCCACGAGCCACAACTACTGAAGCCCGCACACGCAGAGCCCGTGCTCGGCAACAAGAGAAGCCACCGCAACGAGAAGCCAGAGCACTGCAACAAAGAGCAGCCCTTGCTCACCACAAATAAAGCCCACGCACAGTAACAAAGACCCAATGCAGCTGAAAATAAACAAATAAAATAAATTTATAATAAATAAATAAATAAATAAATAAATAAATAAATAGTTGAGAGTCTTAAGACACCTGTGAAATAAGATTCCCCCCACTGATTTTTGCAGGGGTTTTTTCTCTTAAAAAAACAACAACAACAACTCTACAGTGTTGAAGGCAGGAACAGGTAGTACTGGGCGAGGGGCATCTTATTTGTGCGGGAGAATCAATGGAACCAACATAAGTCCTCTAAGTACACCAAAGGACCCAAGAAAAGGTCTTTGGAGGTTTGGGACCACAAATATCAAATACTGAAGATATAAAATATTTACATTCACATTTTTCTAAAAATTCTTGACTAGGAAAGGTAGGGTTTTCTGGGTTTTGTTGTTTTACCTTTAATTGCCCTTGGCTCCCCCATCTTTTCTCTCTGTGAGTCATTTGTCTTGCTTTTGGTCAACACAGCTTTTTCCTGGGTCTTCAAAGATCTTGGAACAACCTGAAAGAGAATTTCAATATATTAAGCCCTGGTTTTTTCCCAAATATTAAAACCAAGGATAGACTATACATTTAGTGACAAATCCTATTTCTGAAACATTACTTTAAAATATCCTAAAAGGGGAATGAACTTAAAAGTCTTACTTTAAAAAAAAAAAAAAAAGTGAGGGGGGGAGATGGGGCACCATTTCTCCCAGGGAAGTTCAGCATTACGAAGCAAAAATCAGGAATGAAATGAGGGCCAAGCCTGAACGGATATACTGAAGCCCACGTATACTTTTGCAAAGAAAATATTTTGAAAATGTTTTCCTTTCCTCACAGCCCACAGCTTTAGTAATAATGGTTTCCCCAGATCATTATTTTAGCACTTTTGTCTGCTCAAAACAAAGAGTAATGGGGTTTATTCAACATCCTGAGAACTGTAATTAGACAACTGTTTTAGTCCCAGGAAAGAAACAGTCTTTTTAATTTGTAGATGCCACAAGGATCCATATTTTTTAAAGAGATTAGAGAGCTACCTTATTAAAAAAATAAAAATAAAAATAAAAAATCTTCCTCAGAATATGCCTGTCGGTACAGCTCTAAAATCCAATCTGTTTTTTTTTTTTTTTTTTTTTGTAGATACAGGAATTTCTGTGCTTATGCAAGTTTCCAAATCAAATATCCAACCCCAAAATATTTAGTACATTTAACAAAATCCTCACAACATGACAAATTGCAAACGGCAGCTTTTTCAGTCAAAAATATTTCCAAGTTAGAAAATGCCTTAAGTATTGCATCAAAATCAATATTTGCAATGGACAATATTATTTATAAATGGTTCCACAGACCAATTCAGCCTCCCACTCCACCCAAGAGGCCCCCAGCCAACTCCACCAGAAGGCTGCGGGCCTGTGCATCGAGATATTTAAACCAAATTGCCCAACTGGTGGGGCAAAGGGTTTGGTAGGATATGGAAAATCAAAATTCTTGGGGGAAAATTAGGATACAAAACCATATATATAGTCTGATTCCAATATCATAAACAGAAAACAGATGGATGAAAAACAAGAGGGGAAAAAGGGTACAAATGAACTTAGTTACAAAACAGAAGTAGAGTCACAGATGTAGAAAAGAAACTTATGGTTTGTTTTCTACAGGGGATAAGGGGAGGGATAAACTGGGAGATTGAGGTTGACATACACACACTACTATATATAAAATAGATAACTAATAAGGACTTACTGTATAGCACAGGGAACTCTACTCAATGCTCTGTAATGGCCTATATGGGAAAATAATCTTAAAAAAAAAAGAGTGGATATATGTATATGTATAACTGAGTCACTTTGCTGTACAGCAGAAACTAACAACATTGTAAATCAACTATACTCCAATAAAAATTAAAAAAAAAAAAAAAAAAACCAAGAGGGGAGATAGAAAGAGGAGGAAGGAAGGCTCTAAGAAAGTGCAGCAAATCGCTACTGGAAATGGTCTTTGGGTTTCCAGTGTGATTTCTGGGGAGTCTTATTTTCTTCTTTATAATCATGGGCATTTTCCAAATTTTCAGAACCAAGAATATTCATCTTGATAATCAGAGAAGAACTACATAATAATGCTTGTATAATCCTAAACACATTTGCAAAGTGTTTTCTTCACAGTGATGTGGGATAAGCATCCAGCCTCATGGAACCATGGGGCCTCCCATGCTCAGAGACAGGCCACTCAGGAGGAAAGGAGGGGATAGCAGTGAATTAGGTCATGCTTTTTTGCATGGCCGCACAGATCTTGAGTTAATTAAGGTGTTTCCAAATTTCTTTTTCTCTAAATCCAAAAGTCAATATTGACTATTATTTGGTTAAATGCTTTCCACAGACAAGTGGTTAAAATAGTATTTAGTTTCCAATTGCTGCAAAGGGAACATGGGTTTTAAAAGCCTGGGCTAAAATTTCCTATACTGTGTCATCCTATAGTACATTTTCGTGCCCAAACCTCTTCTATGCCAAAAGAAACACTTGATTTATGATTGAATATTATTGGACCTGATTTAAAGACAAGAGCAAAGGCCAGAGAAGATTCTATTAAATATGTGCAATGGGTATTTTTAAATTAGCGTTATAATGTTATTAATATTTCATCTATCCAGAGGGCATTTATCTGACAACGTAAATTATCCGTAATGCAGCTGAAAAGCCCACAAAGGATCCAAAAAGATGTCACGAAGTCTAGGGAGAGAGAAGCTTTGCCAGAGAAAGGCACGCTACCAGCCGCGTGAGGTAACAACCGGCCCAATCAAAGCAGAAAAGTCAGAAAATTATGCAAACCAGACTCAAGAAGTCAAAAAACACAGCCATTTGAGAACCTTGGTATGAGAGCAAACTGCTCACGCCAACTGAACAGCCCTTGGTCCTGCAGAAAGCAGAGGATGAAGAACATGGTACCCAGCCCTGCCAAGGTCAAGTGCTCTGAACCCCGTCACCCCTGGATCCAATGAGCCCCCTGATCTACGCAGTAGGAGAACACACGTGATCGCGATCATTGGAAAACTCTCACTGGAAATGGTCAAAGTTAAACACACCTGAGCATCTCAAGGGCAAGTTTAATTTGCAAAGCAGTCACGGTGCACAGAGAGACCGAGCTCAGAGCCAGATGGGTGCTGACCACCAGCAGCCAACAGACCGCTCTCCGCCTCAGTCTGCCCATCTGCAAGCCACGGGTTAGAGAGAGATGGTGCAAGTCCAACGAGACAGTGTTTGTGGCAGTGCCAAGCGAAGAGACACAAGGCATCATATGTTCAGGGACATGCAACGTCCTCGTTCCATGAACACGCGGACGAGAAGCCACTCCCTACGCACAGATTTTCCTGGCCACCTGTGTCAGCAACAGTGAATGTTTCATACGCTGAGGTCAGCTACTGGGAAGATGGAAAACTAGATGTCCTAGAGAGCTGCTGCCTTCTCGACAGAAAACACCCCGGACCTTGAGTGAACAACAGCCGTCTTTCGCGAAGAGGCTCCATTCCCACCAGCGACACCAGGCACAGTCACGGTGAGCTGTGGGCCCGCTCGTGTGTTCACCGCCCCCTCCCCACAGGTGGCAAAGGCAGCAGACACACCGGCTGCCCCCTTCTCCTGAGAAAGGAAACCCAACTTCGCTTGGGTATGTAACCCAGCCCCCCGACATGCCCTGGTGAAGGCTGATCCTGCCCCAACTTCAGGGGCAAATCTTGTCACTGGGCACCCATTCCTCTTGCCACTGATTGGTTTAGGGATGAGCATGAGGTTGAATTTTGGCCAATTCAACCCTGGGGGACATAACAGGAGGACTCCTGGAGAAAGTCTCTTGGCTGACAAAGAAAGGTCATGTGATATTTGTCCTGTCTTGGGGACAGTTGGAACTGTGACAGCCATCTCAGAACCATGGGAGGAGGGGGCCTGAGGACAAAAGCAATATGCTGTGATGTCAGGGGTAAAAAACTGAAGGCAATCCCCTGGGATTCTGCTTAGGGTGGGGAAGAGCAGGATTAATCAACCCTGAAGACACGAAGCATCCTATACACTACGGTGTCTGTGTTCGAAAGAGCCACCTTCCTCTCTTTTATTATCTGTGTCCAACTCAAACAGACATGCTGAATACACTTTTCTGTTCTAATTTTTTAAATAAAATGATCTGCTGGAAATTAGCCCAGCCCATAAATCTTCCTACTTATAACATTATATCTAAGACTTGAGAAACAAATAACTATTATCAAGATAAGTGATCTATCTCAGTCTATATATGTATTGAGTGTCCAGGTACTAGAGGTGACACAGAATGGTGCCCTCAGTAAACAAAGGATTTGATGGGGGGATTACACTTCTGATTCAATGACTGATTGGAGGCAGAATGTGGTGAGGGTCATAAGAGAAGTACAAAGGAGGTGGCAATTCCATCTAACCTCATGGAATGGCAATGCCTCTTCAAAGGAGTGAGTATACCATAGGCACTTAGTATTCAATAGATGGGAACAGGGAGGAGAGTATACAAGGCAGAGGAGACAGATGAGCAAAGGTATGAAAGTGAAAAAGTACGCAGGAGAGGCACACTGTAGAGTGTCTTTTACTCTCAGAACACAGTTCAGAAATGTTGAATGTCTTGTCTCTATAATTAAGAAGTTATGTTGATACTTGTTTCTTTTCACAATCTAAGTTCAACCTACCCTTCAAATCCATTCATTCATTCAATTGTTCCTCCATCCATTCATCCATCACCCATTATCCATCATCCATCCATCCATGATCCATCAATCTATCCATCCATCAATCTACCCATCCATCGTCCATCCATCCATCCACCAATCTATCCATCCATCATCCATCCATCCATCCATCCATCTATCCAACATTCACTAAGTCAGTTTCCTCCAGGTGCCATCACTGAGCTAAGCACTAACTAGGGGTGGGCTCTGCCATGAGTTCAGAGTCTAGTGGGAAAGACAAGGTTGTAAAGGAACAATCACAAATACCAACTCCCCCATTACCACGCTTGACCCTCAGCTGCAGAATAACTCGCACAAGGGAGGTATGCAGGCAGAATCCAATCGAGCAGAGCACCTGAGCTATTTGAGAGACTGAAGGAGGAAAACTGGACAACCAAGAACACAGGAAGAGCTGTCAGAGAATTAGGAAAAAGCTAGAAAGGACCCAAGTCCTGGATGCCAAGGAAGGATGTTCAGTAAGGCAGAAACAGTTCACAGCGTCGATCTCCAGAGAGCTGAGTACGAATGAGAAATTCAATCAACCAACCACACAAGTTGATAAAAAGGTATTGGATTTGGCAAGTCAAAACCTCTGGGTGACCTCCAATAATGTTGCCAGTTTCCAAAGGTTTGCTAGTGGAAGGTTGGGAGGATATGGGAAGGTCAACATAGGCTATTCATGAAAGGCACTAAGCAACAAAGAGAGCAAAGAGGAGAGTAGTTTAAGAAAAAAAGAAACACGTGTTCACTCACCCAACATTTGTTGCATGCCTACTGTGTGTCAGAAATTGCCAGCAGTTAGGAATGCAAGAGTGCGCAAGACTCAGTCCTGCCCTCAAGAAATTTACAATCCAATTAGAAGAAGGTTTATCTTATTTGTCTAGTTGGTTTGTTAAGGATGAGAAAGCAGGTACATTTATAGGTGGGATAAAGGGAAAGGTGTAGTAGCAGAGAGAGATTCTAGAGACAGAGGATCAGGGGCAGTCCAGTCTGGAAGAGACAGAGGAAAGGCCAGGCCATAATGTCAGCTCTGGCGGGTGGAAGGGACCCCAGTGTCTCAGAAGTGGTGTGTTACTAAATGTTTAGCAACCGGCTCTCCAGAGGAAATCCTCTGATTTGAAGCATTTGGCAATTCTTGTGGAGTAACTATCCCTATCACGGGCAATTTCAAGAAAGTAACAGAAGTCCCTGAGTACAGAGTTGAATAGAGATATGGGCCATCTTTCTAGTAAGTCCGAGGTGCCAGCCCTGGCACACCTGTGCTCCAGAAGCCAAGCAGAGAAAAAAGGCCCCGAAATTATTGTGAAGTTAAGAGGTGATGGCGAGGAAATCTGTGAAGACCAACCAAAGCAGCTGCTCTTCCAGTAGCTGAGTCCCTGAGACATGTCACTTGTAGGCAGGGCAGAAACTAGGGAGCTGGCGTTCCAGAGCTAGAAAACATGGCAGTGCTCTGAAATCGCATCCACATCAGCTCTTCTGCCTCCTGAACCTGCTCAGAACCCAAAACGTCGTATGCTGTTCCATCGTTATCATGCCTCAACTTGACATTGTTCGTGCGCACACGTGCATACCTTTCCACTTTTAAGTCACTGTGCTGCCTTATCCGCTCTAACTCAGAACTCAGCGAGGCAATTCTTGGCAGCTTTTCAAATTCCCCAAAGGGGGTCCTTTGACTCTCCATCTTAGAGAAACGTGGTAAAAATATACCAGAGCAGTTCTGCCAGAAGAAAATGGCGAGAGTCTTCAGGAATCACGCCTGTGCCACGCATGGCCATGCCTGGATGCTGCTTGTCAGTTTTGTTTTGTTTTGTGGTTGTTTGGTTTCATTTCATTTTGTTCCCTAGGGTCAGCCTTTTTGCCATTCACAGCCTTAAATCAACCTCCATCCTTAATGCTTCTTCCCTTATTCTTTTTCCAAGGAGAGAGCAAAACGAACCTAGACATTAATGCTCCTTACAAGCCTGTGATGTCCTTGGAGGAAGGGACACTGGGTCTTTCTCTCCTTCTCGGCCTCATCATGCGCACGTGAAAGTATTCAAGCTTTCATGGCGGGATGGCCGCCGCCTTCCACCACGACAAGACGCGCAACCACCAAACGGCTCCACAGCCCCTTGGTCTGGGGTCCACGGTCTGCCTCGAGGTCCCCAGTAAAAATGAGACATTTGAAAGAAAACAGGCTGCGTTTGAAAGGCGGGTGACATCCAGAAAAGGGAAAACAACTATAAATACTACTTCTCTCCCGTTTTACACTGAGCCTTCTGTTAAAGAAAACACATTTACCAGAGTTGTGTTTTTTTTTTTTTCCCCTAAGCTCAACTGGAAAAACATAAATATTTAGTCATTTCATAATGGCAGACAACTGACAAGCAGGCCACAGATTAAAGGGACATGATGTATTTCTAAGAAAGTTCATCAAACAAAATATATCTTTGAGAACAGAATCCCAAAGTCTGTTTTAGAAGCAAATTTGGCCTTCAAAATGAATTTTGTCTTGATGTAATCACAAGGGCACATCTTAGAGACAGCAACTGCCTCAATAGCCATCTATGCAAACAATGAGGTCTGTTTCATATTTTTAAATTAACACTGGGCAGAAAAAAGTAAAACATTGTTAATGCATAACTGCTTTACAGGATGCATATAAAATAACTAATTGCTAGTTAAATTAATCAATATTGTATTACCATCTCAATATTATAAATGCAAAATTCCTGAGCAGCAAGTTCTATAACAGAGCAAAAATGAAAATAACTTAAATTAATAGAGATATCCTACGTAAGGGACCCAGAGAATATCACAGAGCATCTCTTTCAGATGAAATTCTTCTTTCAGCATCCCTCTAATGTGTTTATTTTGAATACAGTATGGAGAGGCAGGTCAGGAGAGTTAGAAGCTTTTCCTAATGAAAATCAACTGGCCTAAAGGCAGAAAGAAAAAAATACTGAGGCTCTCCAATAATGTAGATAATTCTCTACATTATCTGCCATTAAAAAACAAACCAACGGCCAAATACTTACAGAATATTAACTGGGAAAGGTTTCCTTGTGCTCTTTAAGAGTGAGGAATTTCAAAGAACCTTGAACTCATCCTGAAAGTAGTTCTGTGTCCACTGGCTTGGCTGAAACACTTTGGCCTCCCTGGTGATGGGATTTTCACCACCAGGAGCACTGAAATCAGCTTTTCCATTTCTGCTGATTTTGATTAGTTTAAGAGAACTGCATCAAAATTGCCTCATTTGTACTGGACACAATCTGGAAATAAAGATTTTTCACTCTTCTTATATATTTAAATAGAAATCACGAGCCTCACCACAAACACCCTTCGCTGATACAGTGTAAGTCCCCTACATACGAATGAGTTCCATTCTGAGAGCGCATTCGTTAAGTCCAATTTGTTCGTAAGTCCAACAAAGTTAGCCTAGGGAACCAATTAACACAGTCAACTATATAGTACTGTACTGTAATAGGTTTATAATACTTTTCACACAAATAATACATAAAAAAACAAAAAAGAAAGAAAAGATTTTTAATCTTACAGTACAGTACCTTGAAAAGTACAGTAGTACAGTGCAACAGCTGGCATACAAGGGCTGGCATCACGTGAACAGGCAAGAAAAGTCACTGACTGGAGGAGGGAGAGGAGGTGGGAGATGGTAGAGCTGAAGGGTCGTCAGCAATAGGAGACGGAGGGCAAGCTGCAATTTCACTCACGCCTGACGTTGACGGCACAGGTTCTGGTTCCTTGCTGGATTCAATTCTATCTACCTTCTTGAAAAAGCAATCCAGCGATGTCTGGGTAGTAGCTCTTTTTTCTCATCATAGATGACACGGTAGCACTGGACTGCATTCTGAACGGCTGCTGCAACCTCTGTGTACTGTTCTACGTTCGGGTCCTGTGCCTCAAAAACTAACAGTGCCTCCTCAAATAAAGAAAATCTCCTTGCCATTTCCTGCATTGTGAATCTCTCCGGTTCTTCAATTATTCTTCTCCTCTTGTCTCCCTTTGTTCTTTCTCTAGGACAAAGAGAATTCAGGAAATTCCCAGGCAGCTACCATATCTGCACTCGCTGCCTCGCCAGTTTTACGTTGTGAAAGTTGGCTCTAGCCTTGAACCGATGAAACCAGCCGTGGCTGGCGTTAAAAGATGTGCCCTCTGATTCTTCGCCGTGTTTCTTCTTCAAGTCTTCACAAAGGCTTTTAGCTTTCTCTTGAATTAGCATTAAGCTGAGCGGGACTCGATGCTGATTCTCATCCTGCATCCACACACGGAGAAGTTTCTCCATCTCCTCCATCACTTTTCCACTCTTCTTCGATATTATTGTCAACACCTCCCCCATCACTTTTCCACGCTTCTTCGATATCATTGTCGACATCATCAGCACGGCAGACTTCACATGTTCCATGATCTTGTCCTTGTTCTTTAAAATCGCGCCGATGGTTGAACGTTTCATGTTATAAGAACAAGCGACATCTACCATCTTTTCGCCTCACTCCACTCTCTCAATTATTTTCATTTTTGTTTCCATCATTATCGCTTGGCGCTTCCTAGCAGTACCAGCTACATCACTGCTGCTTTTACGCTTGCTTCCGAACATCCTGGGCTTGAAATAAAGATACTGTACTACTGTACTCTATACAGTACTGTCCAATAAACTACACAAAAGCACAACCACTTGTAAAGGATGCACGCACATGACAATGTATACCAGATACGTGAACTAACTTATGTGATCGGACAGGTGAACGCACGTTCACATCTTTGAAAGTTTGCAACTTGGAGGTGCATACGTAGGGAACTTACTGTACTCAGGAGGCGAGGTTTGTAATGTGCCTCTGGCTGTACAGTTATGCATTCCATCCATACAGAATCTTCCATGAAATACATCATTAGCAAGTCCTTCTATAAGTATTAACTGATGACATCATGCAAAGAGCTGTGTCCAGGGGTGAGGCAGGATGAAAAAGTTCCAAGGTGTGTCTCTCATGCCCTGCAGGAGAGTTAGCATGTGGCCTAATGTTTTATGATACAGAATAAGGGGCAACATATAGCAGCTTCAATAAGATGCACTGGGACAGCTCAGGGAAGAGGAAGAGGGAGCTTCAGCTTTGGGTGGTAGGATTTAAATCAGATGATGAAAAATAGGAAGAATGTTATACAGACATGAGAGAGGAGGGCAGCCCAGGCAGAAGGAATAAGCGCCGCAGGCCATCAAGTGCAATAGGGCTGCAGAACACGAGCCCGTAAAGGGGGCACGAGGCAGCCACCTCTGCATGTGAGTAAAAGTCTCTGTGAAACAGCATAACAACATCCAAATCATCTTTGCCATCACCTGAGGTGGTCAAGGAGGGCTTTTCAAAGCAGGACAAAGGCCTCGGACAGAGGGTGTGGAGAGAAGCGGGGCCAGTCCCTCAGGCAGATGTTCCAGAAAAGCAGGAAAGTGGGAGAGCCCAAGGGGGGGATGGTGGGCACCGTGGCTGGACCTGGAAGGCTTGTGTGGATCGCAGAGGGCCAGACGGAGCCACCGAGAGAGCCTCAAAGTACAGGCTAGGAAGTGTGGCCCTTGCTCTGAAAACAGCAGCTGGGGATTTTTGAGCATCTGTAGAATGGAGTTTCCCAAAGAGGCTTTTGGGAAGATTCCCAAGGCAGCTGACTGCAGGGAGGGAAATGTTACCATGGTCCAGCCAGGAGTGAAGGCGGTCCAGCCAAGGAGCAAGGAGGCAGGACGGAGGGGAGGGGAGATGCTAAGACCTGGGGGCCCATCGGACACCAAAGAGGAGGGGGAGAGAGAAGGAGAAAGGATGGAAAATGGGAAAGTGAGGTCTTGATGAAGATGGGGCATTCTGTTCCAGTCCCAGGGATGAAAAATTTCATCCTCAGGCCCCAAGCCATGAAGCTGGGCAAGGTGAACAGCTCCAGGGCTTGGTCCAGGCAGGGACGGGGCTTGGACTCTCTCGGGGCCGCAGAGCAATGACAGAGTTTCCCAGGGCAGGGAGGGTGGCTAAGATGGGGGCTGGGGGAGGGGTTGCAGGGAGATGGAAGGGGCTTGTCGTCCTCCTGCGGGGCCAAGCCTGACCTTCATCCTACACACACCCGCCTGCTGAACCCACACGCTGTTCCGTTCGGGGATTATCTTCTCGCTTGAAATTTCTCTGAGTTTTCTGTTTGCAGCATTCACGAGATACAATGATAACGTTTATTCAGCACTTTTTTTCCCTCTTGCTGGGAAAAGAGCTATCAAGTACCTGGACTTTTCTTTGCCAGTCTAACCCTCTGAAATGTGACCAGGTTTTGCAATCTCGAAACCAGATCTTCCAGGCTGGCTCTATCTCTCTAAAAAAGAGGAAGGAGGGCCTTTCTCCCTTCTCGTTTTATGGCGGATAGAATAACTTGATCTTTGTGTAAAAAATGCATCAGAAGCCAGTTAACCCAGCAAGGCTGCTGCAATTCCCCTGAGTGGTAGTAATGGCCTCGTTCATCACCCAAACTGTGGAGCCTTTGATGGCACTCATCATCAGCTGGTGTACTGAGAGCCTGGGAGGTGGTTATCACTCCCCTTGTTTCTCTGATAACAAAGTTGAGGTCACAGATCTGCTAAATGGATGAGCAGGGATTGGAACTCAGGATTCAAACCCTGCCTCTATTTATTCCGTGAACCTTGCTGTCTTTTCCGTGGAGGAAAAGTCACACTCTGGTTTGACGGCAGAGAAGACAAAGAGGAGGCACGCGTCCCTGAACCGTCTCCATGTGTCATTTCCACCGTGGGGCGCCCTCCCGAGATCCATGATCCTCTTTTGTTTAAAACCCAGGATGCGTGGGAAGATGCCCCTTAGAGAGCTGAACGCTGTTACCCTGATCACTCAGAACCAGCTCATGCCCCAAAGACAGAAATCCACAGGTAGGACACATGCAAGCCAACCTTTGCCTTAATGCCTCCCAGTTTCTCCTTAGTTTGTCTCTGAAATGCTAAGTTTTGTCCATTCATTCTCTGAATCAACTTCCTAAAATCTCACCCAGCCACTGTGGCCTTCTTGGGAAGGTTCAAGAATGTCATTTCAGGCTGAGTGGGTAGTGGGGACGCTCCCAGAAGGTGTTCCCCTCGCTGGTGTTTCAGACGTGGCGTGAACCCAGACATCACACCACCCGCTCTCCACCCCATCGTGTCCGTCCCCATTTACCAAAAACAAAGGCAGCCGAACAGAAAGCCTTGAGACCTTGCAGAGGGAAGCTGAGCACCCATGTATCAGGTCTGGGAGGAGAGCTCAGCTGCCCTCATTAACAACATCGTCTTCTTTATTCTCCCCGTGACCACCAGCCTGCTACTTGCTCTTGAGAACTTTCCGCCAAAGCAGAGAACGAGGCCCTGGTCGCAGTCCAATTCACAGCTCTCAGTCTACCTGGGACCCAGAAAACATTCCAGCCACCCTTGGTGCTGAGGAGGATGAATGAACTCAGGACAACCCCATCACCTCCCTTCCATCTACCCCCGCTTTGTGTTTATACCTTCCTGAGTGAGAGAAGGACAAGCTGTGTGACCCTGGGTGAGTGACTTGGCCTCTCTGTGCTTCCATTTGCATATCTATAAAATGGATACAATAGTAATATCTACTTATAAGTCTGTTGGGGGAATTAAATGAACTAACATATTTCAAAAGCTTAGAAGAGTTCTTGGAACATAGCAAGTGCTCAATAAATGTGAACTATTGAACTAGTTGCATAAAATGGTTTATGGAGAAGAAGTTCCAAGGAGTTTTGGGGGATTACTTGTGAATGTTAAATACTTTGTCCACCGGAGTCACAGAGGTCATTTAAAGGTGAGCGCGTCCGGTGAGTGTGAATTACACACCCAGGGTAGGCAAGGCGGGGCATCCACTCCTGTAGCTCAGTTTTGCTAATTAACTGGTTTTGCAGGATGGGTTCTCAGGGGAGCAAAACCTGAGTCAGAGATAAAGATGGAGGGCATTTGACAGGGTGTATCCTGTAGATGCAGGGGGAGGAAGCAGGCGTGGACGTGGGGGGAAAGGTGAGTTGTCAGGCAGCCCTAGGAAAGGCCTCACACATGCCCCTGGGGTACTCTGCAGCTGATCTGGCCCTTCACAGCTGGGAGTCAGGGGCAAGGGGCCAGGCCTTGAACCCCTGCTGTGTGGTTACGTCTATGTGTCAACTGGGCTAGGTTCTGGTGCCCAGCTGTTTGGTCAAACACTAGTCTAGGTGTTTCTGTGATGGCATTTTGAGCATGTGGTCAACATCTACAATCGGTTAACTTTAAGTAAAGCCGGTTATCCTCCCTAATGTGGGTGGACCTCACCCAATCAGCTGAAGGCCTTAAGAGAAAAAAAAGAGGTTTGGGGGGGAGAAGGGATTCTGCCTCCAGACTGTAACAGAGAAATCCTGCCTGAGTGTCCAGCCTGCCGGCCACAAATTTCAGCATCAAGACTGGAACATCAGACCTGGAGATTTTCATACTGAGTGAAGTAAGTCACACAGAGAAAGACAAATATGAAATAATATCACATTATGTGGAATCTAAAAAATAATACAAATGAATTATTTACAAAACAGAAACAGACTCACAGATACCAAAGGGGAAAGGCAGGGAGGGATAAATTAACTGTATGGGATTAACAGATACACACTACTCTACATAAAATAGACAAGACAGGGATTTATTATATAGCACAGGCAATTATATTCAATATCTTGTAATATCCTATAATGAAAAATAATCTGAAAAAAATATATATATATAACTGAATCACTTTGCTGTACACCAGAAACGAACACAATATTGTAAATCAACTCTACTTCAGTTAAAAAAAAAAGACTGGAACATCGTCTCTTGCCTGAGTTTCCAACCTGCTGGTCCATCCTATAGATTTTGCCAGCCTTCACAGTTCTGTGGGCCAATTCCTTAAAATAAATCTCATTAAAATAGATATAAAAACAGATAGAGATGATATAAACCAGATATATAGATGTAGACATAGATCTAGATATAGATAGATATCTACACATATATATCTAAATCCATCCTATTGGATCTGCTTCTCTGGAGAACCTGACTGGTACCCCTGTGCTGAGAAGGCATTGGCTGCCCCAGGAAGGAGGCATGACCTTGGGCAGGGCGTCATCTGCAGCTGGTACTCCCCAAAGGGGGTCGACAGCTGAGACATCGTCCAGCCACACTCCCAGCATCTGAGGCAATAAGCCCTCCACTCCTGAGGAGGGCAGCACATTCCAGAGTCCATGCTAACCGGGCAAACTGAATAGGCACAGAGTAAATGACCAGAACTGTCAGGGAAAAACCAGGAGGATAACATCACGTAATTTAGAGTTGGGGAAAAACCTCAGACATCACTAATTTAGTGTGAAATACTCCGGCACAAATGGACAGCATCCGATGATCATGGTACATTGAGGCCGATCTCAGCAGACCAAGGCTCTGCACATGAAGTTATGAGACCTCTGATAGCAGGTGGTCCAGGACCTTCCCGCACAGCAAGGATGAAGCCTGGCCCCTCCCCATGCACAGGAGGGAGGGAGCGTCTCTAAACCCCAGAGTCAGGGCGGGGAGGGTCTGCTGATTTCCGTGTGCTGTAAATAGGACCCCGCCCGCGGTCTCCATGGGCCGACGGGAGCTGTAGGGAGAGCAGCGCACGTGGGTCCTCACAGCTCTCACGTGGGGCACTGCGTGGGGAGGTCAGAGACCCCGCATTCCTTTAGCGGGAGTGTTGCCAGCGTCTGTGCGGTGTCTCCCCCACCCCAAGGGGTGAAGGGAAAAGGGACTTAGATGGTGAAATTGCACAAGCATACACACGCACACACACAGAGCTCAAAGCTTCAGAAGAACCATTTGGGGGGGCCTCACGGGACCCCCAGGGTTCCAAGCTGCCGGGGCAGAGGCACTGGTGCCTGACTTCCAGGGGAAGAATCTCTCAGAGAGGCAGCCTGGAGCCACCTGGCACAGGTAGGTAGACGGGCCACGGTGGGAGAGAGCTGAGCTGCCATCAACGGCCTGAACATCCTCTAGAAAGTTGGATGCCAGACTTCTGGGAGCAAGTCAAGCCTGAGAGAAGGCGGCTGGAGGTGTCCTAGGGGTGGAGAAGCTATGAGGAGGACGTCATAAACCACGCCACGGAGAGCTGTGGTCCCTACAAGACCCCTGAGGAACCTGCCAACTCGCCCCACGCAAGACAGCCGGTGCTTGGACCTCAGCTTCACAAATCACAATGCCCTGGGGAGCAAGCCTTCCAACAGCCCCTTGCCGCCCTCCCCTTCCTGCTCCAGCCCTGGAGGAGCAGAGACAGAGGGCAGCAGAGAAGGGGGAGAGGAAGGGCAGGGCTGGGAGACAGGGGCCCCAAAAGTCTTTCTGATTCTGAGACAGGCTCAACACGCAATAGACTGAAAGACAGACTTGCATTGATTAGACTTCTCAGTACTTGAAAATTAGACTGTTACTCAGCCCCTGGAAGTTCTGGGGAAAGTCTGGCATCTATGAGACTGGGATGGGGGTGAGACGTGCTCTAGACTTGAACCGTGAGTTTGGGGGAATAAAGTTCATCCCGCACTGCGTCCCACTGAGTCCAGCGCATTGGAAACACAGATGCCCGGCTTCTCACAGCTGTGGTGCAAGAGGTGAAATCACGGAGGAGTGGAGGCCGACCTCGGGGACAGGGACAAAAAGTGAGACACACATCTGGACAAACACCAAGAGACAGAAAGGTCTAGAGAGGGTGAGTGACCCAGGCCAGTGACAGACCCACACTCCAAGCCCCACCCCGTTCATCCCACCCTGGCTTTGGCTCACCTGCGACTGCAAAGTAATGAGTGAAAACACCTGGCTGGGAGAACGGCTGTACATCAAGGAGCTCTGACAACATCACAATCAGAAGCACCTGCCTGTAGGCCAGTGGCTGGAAGAAATGTCCCGATATACAGACTCTAACATTTAGAGAAACACAAATACTGTATGATATCACTTATATGTGGAGTCTAAAGAAAAGGATACAAATGAACTTATTTACAAAACAGAAGCAGACTCACAGACACAGAAAACAAACTTATGGTTACCAAAGGGGAAAGAGTGTGGGAGGATAAACTGGGAATTTGTGATTAATGGATACACACTACTGTATATCAAACAGATAAACAACAAGGCCCTACTGTATAGCGCAGGGAACTATATTCAATGTCTTGTAATAACCTATAATGGAATTGAATATGAAAAAGAATATATATATGAATCACTTTGCTATACACCTGAAACACTGTAACTCAACTCTACTTCAATTTAAAGAAGAGAGCACTACCAAGAAAAACACACACAAAATTAATTAATTAATTAAAAAATAAAGTTCCCAGTTGGGTTCACATATTGCCTGCGGGAAGGGTGGGTGAGACAGAAAATGTCCCCCGAAAGACAGGACACAGAACAGCTCCAGTGCAGTGTCACAGAGGACCCCCTCCCCTGCTCCACAGAAGGCAGCCCCCCAGGGTGCGATGAAAGGGTCCAGAGGGGACATTGGAGTGACGCCACCCTAGGTGGCAGCCTGTCTCATGACAGGACTGTAGGGCGTCATCAATCCTGTCAACCACCCCTCCCTGCTCTTCAGAGGAGTGAAGAAGAGCAGGGAGGAGAAGTTCCACTTTATTTGACCAGAAATGCAACAGTAAGAAATCTTAATAAGGAGGAAATCATAGCACCAGTAGAACGCAGAATTAAACAATTAAGAGACACTTCCAGCTGAAATATGCCAAGAGGTTTTTGTTTCTTTGTTTATGTTTTAATTTTTTTAGACAACCGGTAGCTAATATTGAGTATCTTCTATAGGTGAGCCAACAAGACGTCAATTGGAGATTTCAGGCAATTCCTAAACTCTGACAGAGCTCACGGAAAATGAGAGGCAGCCCAGCGATTCCAGCGTGTCCATGTGTCTGGCCCCACTGGGAAATCCTTGGCTCTGAGACGCCCACGTTGTCACTATTAGTTTCTTCCATCTCTGGTTACAGCAATCAGGTTTACAGGGAACAAAGAGACAACCAGAAACATCACCTCTACCTACAGGACATAGGGTTCATCAGCTTGTATTGTTGGAACTAATAGATTTCACATAATTCAGAGAATCACTGGGTTCCAGAATTGGTCCCAGGACCTCCACCCGCCACTCCCCATTCCCACCAATTCAGATGATATAGCCTAAAACACAACAGCCATATGAGGCGGAAATCCAACCTAATGTTTAAATAACATGAGTGAGGGGAAGGCTCAACTGCGAGGATACCACGGTCTCGAAAGATATACAAAGTTTGGTAAAGCTCAAAGGAAATCAAGGCAAATCTCGAAGTTAATTTATGAAGCAATCCAATCCCATATTATTGTACTAGACATGCTCAACTGGAGAAAATCAGAGAGATAGATGATAGGTAGGTAGGTAGATAGATAGATACATAGATAGATAGATAGATAGATAGATAGAAAGAAGGATGATAGGTGATAGACAGACACAGATAATGGACAGTTAGATATTGATATCAATATTTTCAGTTTTAATTGCCAAAGGCTAACCAGAGAATTCAGGATGGCTATGGGCGTGGTGGGGGGCGGTTAGAATCACGACTAAACATTGTCCCCATACCAGAGGAATTTCTCCCATTTTAATTCTTAGATGACCTGACTCCCCGAGTTTCTCATCCCCTTGACTTGCTCCCATGAGCATTTTACTCCTATTTCTATTTTTACTGACCCTCTTATTTCTGCGAGCATTTCCAGTCACCACTTTGAGAGAGGATAACAGTTTTCTCCTAGAATAATAATAGAAGCAACTTTAAAATAAATTCATAGGCATAAAAAAATTAAAATGAGAAGAAGTCAAAGCTTACCAAACACTTTTTGAAAAGGAAGTTATTTTACGAAAAGCGTTTTGAACTTGGGAAGACTTTGAAGGTCCTCAGAGCCACTTGCATTGTCTTTCTGACTGCGTTGCATCCTGTTATTCGCACTTGGCATAAATGTCCTACTTCTTGATTTAATTTCGGCCTTTAACTTTTGACACTTTCATTGCAAATGTAGGAACTTTGAAAAAAAGAAACCAAAACAGCTGTGCAAACATCAGACATTCGAAAATGAAACGATTTTTGATAAATATTGACTTTAAATGGGGAGGAGAGGTGGTGAGGAGTGAAAAGGCAGCAAACTGATATATTTACAGTAATTTAAATCCACCCTTATCATTAAAATGTTTCATTAAATTATCATATATTATACAAAATTATCATTAAAAATGCTTCTGTGTTTTGCAACTAGCAGCACAGAGAAATGGCACTGAAAATAATGCTTAATAACACACTGATGTGTGGGCTTGCCCTTTTTCTCTTCTTTCTTCTCTCAAGCCCTTTTGAAGAATATCTTTGAACACCTCACACTGATTTGATGCTTAACGTTCAAGTCCTTTCAGCAGCTGGAAGTTTCCTGAATAAAACACATGAGGCTTTCATTCCTGAAACTCTAAGATCTGGTGAAAGTCCTCAAAAAATTATGATCCGGTTGGGTGGAATTTCCTCCTGAGAAGTGAAAGATAAACCACATCAAAAAAGGTACTGAAGGGCTTTCTGTCTCTGCTGAGAACGGGTGAGCCTGGCCATGGTCAGAGCAGGAGCCCAGCTGTGCTGTCGAGGCAGGGGGAGCTCAGACTTATTTCAGGCAGGAGCACAGGCAAGGTGACATTGAGAACCTGTCCCGTCCAGGGCACCAGGAGCATGCCCCAATGTCAAACTGAGCCAGTTCAAAAGTGTTACACTTTTAATTTATATCCTTATCACCTAAAGAACTTGTCTTTGAGAGGGTATCTCTGCCACAGGAAGAGATCTGAAATGTGTCCAAATCAGATCCTTTTTCAACAAAATTGCATATAATTTTGCAAGGTCTCCAGCAATGGGCCTTAACTGAACATTGTTCAAGATTTTCAGACGAAAATCGTATTAAAACTGACAGATATCAGAGCCATCCTTTGTGGTTCCTTGCTCTGGGACTTTGGGGGAAGCTCCACCTGTGTGGAAAGCGGTGGATTTGGGGTCCGCCATTTGAAACACCCAGCTTTCTCACTGGTTTTACTGCATTAATCAGATATTTTGCAAGCAAAGTCACAAACTCAGACATGAAGAAGTTCCTTCAGACATCGCCCAGGTCCAGGGAACCCTTGACCCGGTTTTTGGATCAGGAAAGTTCCCTGATGAGGTTTTCAACCATCCTTGGAGAAATAGAGGGAGAAGTGGAAGAAGAGTAACTTTACTCAAAAGGCTAAATTAAAGGCATTTTCCTTTCTTTTGAGATTATATCCTTTTTTGATGTCAAAATGTCCTTTATTTGTGGAAATGCTGTGAAATTACAGAATAGGTTTTGTTTGTTTGTTTCTTCTTGTTTTTTGATTTTAATGTCTTTATTTAACAAAACAAATTGGAAATCCTGATTCCCTTTCTTTTTTTTATTTTACTAGTCCCACGTCTTAATCGCAAGTCTCCATCTAAAATGTCTGCAAAATTATGAGAATTTAATTAGATACCTGAAAACATTTACCATAATAAATAGAAGAAAATGCAAAATATTATATATGGTATGATTATGGTCAGGAAAGAGAACACACAAATGTGATATAAAATGCAAAATGAAAATAGTTGCAAAAGAATGGTATAATTGGGACAATGTAAAATTTTTTAAATTTCTTTTTAATATTCCTATAGAATTATCTTTTAAATTAAAAGAAGTTTCGAGTGAACACATACTATCGATTGAAGCATACACAATTCTCTCTGTAGCCACTGGAGTGTGTCTTTCCAAAAATATTGACATAAGTGTTAGTTCTTTTGTCACTTTTATAATTTACACATTATGAGTATTATTTACTGGACATTATCTAAGGACTAATCCAGTCTTCATGTCCATTTTGGGTCCTACAGAACAGTCTAGGCCATATTCAAAGACTCTTCTCTGATAGGGTCAGCTTGAATAGGAGTGATTTTAAAATCTTCATAAAAGTTCTGGTAGCCTCGTGCCACTACAAGATTCAAAATCCATTTGCTCTCCTACTGGGAGTCTGAAATGTTAACTAGAAAGTGTACATCTTTCCTCTTTTCTTTCCCAATTCTAACTGAAGGTTCCGCTTTGGTTCTCCTTAAAACAATCTTTGCATTGCACCTATAGTTAACAATAATGTACCCTACACTTAAAAATTTATTAAGATGGTAGATCTCATGTTAAATATTCTAATAATAATAATATTATCAGTGCTTAACAGATGAAATCATTTTCTCTATTTGTCCTCCCTTCCAACTTCCTCTTTCCCATAGTTGGAAGGTTTATTTTCTTGCTGAATTCTCAGTTTTCCTACCAGATGAATGGTATGACATTTATTTTCTTCCTCCCCACTTCTTTCCACTGTTTAAACCATTAAGAAGTTATCTATACTATCCCAATGCTTTCAACACCAATAATAGAAAATTATATATAGCAAATCATCTTTGAGCGGTACAGTAGCCACTGTCATCCAACAAGTTTTTAAAAAATGATTTCTCTTATTGAATACCAATTCTGCCTCTGGGCTTAACTAGAAGTACAGTAAATATTCTTCCTAAAATGCTACCCTAGGTCACCACATGTCAGACTCACCTGACACACTCAAGGCCCTATTCCCATTACAAACACAGTGAAATACTATAGAACAAATAACAACCAATACCCACCACTCAGAAAAAGAGTCTGTATAATACCCAAGAGCAAAAGAAAGAGAAATCCACAAGCTCCAGAATCAAAGAGAAAAAATAAAGCAAGAGTGGTAAGTACTAGCTGAAATCACCAAAACCCATAGGAATTTGGGCCACAAATCCAGGTCCTAAGAACTTGGTGGGAGGTGGGGGGTAGATTCTAAGGCTCAAACAGGGACAAAACATGGCTTATGATTCAGGGGAAGCAGGAGAACTAGAACTGGGACTCTTCCTAGCAAGAAAGCTTGCTAAGTGCCCAAGGCCTTGTGCAGAGGGGAAAAAAAAAAAAAAAAGCTATCTGTGAGAAATCAAAACCACGTTTCTGTTATCTGTATAGAGTATATTAGCATAGCTAGATTAGATAGATAGATAGATAACTGATCCATAACCATCAAAACCCCTAGGACTCTGGCAGGAGCAAACAGAAAACCTACTCTGCAGGGACACTTTCACATCTTAGGTTACAGTAAACTTAGAAAGAAAAATTAATTCCCACTGAAGATGAGCTCACAAGAAAATATTACAAAGTACATGATGAAAAAACTAAAATGAATAGATTTTAGTTGATGTAGATATGTAAAAAGAAGGAAGAATAACATCCCAAAAACAGTGGATAAAAGATCAAACCAAAAAAAAAAATCTGTAAAATAAATTTAAAATAACTTTTTCAAAAAGTATCTAAAACCATAATGAAAAAAGCAGGACAGTATAAACCAATCACAAGCAGAGCTGAAATAACTGAAGACACTTCCAGAAATAAAAAATTTAATAGATCATTTAAAAAATAGTGTTTCATAAATGATGGAAAAATTAGTGAACTACCTAGAAAGTAGGAAAAAGAGAGAGGGAGACAGAGAGAGGTATTAAGGAGCGTGGAGGCTAGGATGCAATGTCCAGTGCCTACTAGGATTTCCATGATGAGTGAATAGTGAAAATGGAGGGATAAAAAATATTCCAAAGAGATAACTGGGAAGAAATCATAACCAGGTTTGAGGAAATAAGTGAGACTTCAAAAGAAAAAAGAAAAAGAAGTCCTGTGCAAAATATATACAACTAAATGCACAACTAGTCGTAGCATGATGAAACGTGGAAGACAAAGAGGAAATATTAAAAGTGACCAGAGAACAGAAAAGAGATTAACCACAAAGTAGCGAGTGTGAATTGATACAAGACTTCTCATCAGCAAGAACAGATACCAGAACACAATGAAACAATATCTTCCAAGTGCTGGTAACCTAAACAACTGTCAGGCAAAATGATCATTCAAGAACCAGGGGGAACTGAGAAAATGTTGAGGGAAAGACTGACAGATTTTCCACTCGTAGACATTTAATTAAAGAACTACCAAAGTATGTCTTCAGTAACAAGAAAATTAAGCCCAGAAGGAGAAAAAAATTAAATTCAAGAAGCAAAGGCACACAAAAGGAACTAGTTAGCAGTTGAGAAATCCAGATAAATGTCGATACAATAAAATGTCGATAAAAATACGGCAACAATGGTCCATTTTAGAAGGATTTTAAAGCAGTGTAGAACTAAGGAATTTGGTGACAATAACATGAGAGATGGGAGTCAGAAGCCTTGTATTTTGTAGACAGAGGATAGAGATACCATTTAACTTTGGACTCTGTTAGCTAAGGAATACTTGTAAAATTGTAGGAGTAGCCCAAATTGACTAAAATTAGAATGTATACATTCCAAAAACAGTAGGTGGGGAGAGGAGGAATAAATACATTTGATAAAGTCAGAAAAGGAGTAAAAATGGGAAGCTGAAAAAACAGTAATAAATACAAATATATATAGTAATAATATTATAACTATATATTTTGTCGATTAAACTCAGTTATCAAAACATAAATATCCTCTTTGGGTTTGTTTTTTTTAAATCCGAGTTATATTCTGTTTACAACAGATAAATTTAAAATGTAAACAGGAAAGTTTAACATAAACTTGTTGAAAAAGATATACCTGATATAGCAAGAAAAACTTCACCTACTAACAAAAAGAAAGCTGGAGTAGCGATTTTGTATCAGGAAAAGGTAGATTTTAAGACGAAAGTCATAATGAGGGATAAAGACGGGCAATGCTGCATGATAAAATGGCGTGATTTACCAAGAAGATATAACAAATCCAGAGGCTCTATGCCCCTAACAAGAGCCTCAAAATATTGATAGATAAGCAAAAATTAACAGAATTATAGGGAGAAATAGACAAATCTATTATAGGTTATGGAAAGAAATTGTCACTTTCTCCAAAACTACTGTATCAAAAAAACTAGTATGCATGGTTCTCAGAGGATGTTTTGTGAGACTAGCTGTCACCTGAGATTTGGTGGCTAAAAGCCAAAACTGAGGATGAGAGAGACATGAGGGGCTTGGGCTTATTAAGAGGTGGGTGCAGTGTCCCTCGCCAGTTTATCTAGGGGATGGGGGCCAGTCCAGGATGTTTCCTATGGACGCTGTAAGAGACAGCGAGTCTTGAAGCCTCTTGCTGATACAGAGATGAGCTTGGGAATCAGTAAGAGCCTCCTGCCCAGCAAGAGGCTGCCAGGGCAAACAGAGGGATCCTGGAAGCAATCAGGCCAAAAGGGGTCTCCCACTCCAGGGAACCTTACAGATCCCCCTGATGCCCTTACACATGGGCTGCCACCCAGAGGGCCTCAGTAGGACAGTATCAGACACACAGCGACAGCCCAGCTTCTCCTACAGAAGCAGCCGGACAACTCATTTCACCTTATACCCACCCTTATACCCACCCCTGTACCCACCCTTATACCCACCCCTGTACCCATACACTGGGGAGCCAGAACCAGGTGGGGGACAGATAACAGAACAGACCTCCCCCTCTATATCCCCGTGGCCTGCCCCTCATGCCTTGGAGGGCAGTTTAGGGAGGACGGAGGGGTAAAATCACGTAAGAGTTTTTAATTAGTCTAGACCAGACTTTTACAAATGGCTGAAGGAGACTGGAAAGTTTGAATCTACCAGCGAGTCAGCAAGAAGGGCTGTAAAAGAGATTTCATCTACACAAGGATAAAAACAGAGGGTGAAAAATAAATCGCTGAATGTGCCTATTACAGATAGATTTGAAAAACACAATGATCCAGCTAGATCTAACAGGTTTTCAAAGGATCCTGCACAAAGTAGAAAAATTACACTCTTTTCATGCCCACATGGAGGATTTATAAAAATTGACTAGGTAGTAGGTCCCAAAGAAATAATCCACAAATGCCAAAGAATGAATATCCACACTCTCTCACTACAATGAAACAAGATTAGAAATAACAAAAAGACGTCTCAAAAAAAAGACTTTTGAACTAAAAAATAATCTAATTATGAGTCAAAGAAAACTATGAAAAAATTAGAACTGAACCACCAGAAAAATCGGTATATAAACTAGACCTACACATACCAATATTGATAAACCTTAAAACATAAAGTTGAGTGGAAAAGCAAACTGCAGAAGAATATGTATGGAATAACACTATTTGTGTAAAAAATGTTTAATGCATTTACAGAATACACTTGTGTGCGCCTGTGTGTGAATGTGTGTGAGATGCGTGGCACATACGTGCAGAGTGAGGGGAAGAATACACACACCCATTTCTGGCCACTGAATGGAGATGGGAGAGCCGAGACTGGGAAGGGACGTAAATGAATCACTGACTATTTGAAGTATTTCTTTCAAAAGAATCTGAAGAAAATAACAGCTAAGTGTTAGCAAATGTTAAACTGGGTCAGTGAGTACATGGATTTTGTTTGTCTCATTATGACCGGTCTTGGCGTATTTCAAATACACACCATTAAAGAAGAAAAGCCACTCCAAACACGCAAAGCCTGTTTCTAAGGCAGCTTCTGCTTCTCTGAGTGTGGCTCTGGCTGGAGCCCTGCAGGCGGGATGGACCAGAAGCCACGACGAAGGAAGGAGGGAGGTGCGAGATCACAGCGGGTTGTGATTCAGCACAGAAGCGCTGCCATCAGTATTCAAACACACAGCAAGTAACTGAGAGCAGCTAATGCTTCACTTGCTCCTACCCACAAAAGCAAAGCTTCCCAGGAAGGAACGAGAACTGAAATGTTTTCCTAAACATGCTGGATTGTGACAAATCGGCTCCGAGCTCAGATCCTGGTGGGGTGAAGGGCACACCTTCAAAGCTCCTGGCAGCTCCCGGCCACGCCTGCTTCTGTGCAATGGCAAAGGTCATGACCCAAAAGCTGCCCATCTGTGGCCTCAGCCTCCCTTCTGTAACAGGTCAACCTGGCCAGCGTCCACCCACACCTCCGCCTTCCAGCCTCCCCCGTCTTAAACCCGATCCCTGCCCGTCAGTGCGAGTGCCAGCAGGAGGGGGCTGGATTCCTCGAAGTTTCGATGAAAACACAGCATGCAGACCGAAGTGGGCGATATTGAATTGCAATCATACCGTGCTTACGGACAATGAACTTTTGATCCGAGCCATCGTTCTGCTCTGCGGCGTGGGAAAGGAAACCTCAGGAATGATACCCGCCTTCCTGTGACCACACAGCCCCGTGCATCTGGGCAGCCTCTCGCCATCCAGCGCCTGGTCCTGCACACAAAGCAGGGACGCGCAGGAGGAGGAGAAGTCCACGGAGAGGTTGAAAAAGGACGACAGTGCTTCCCATGAAGGAGGACAGACGCTTCGAGTAAGATGGCTCAGCGAAAAAGCCCTCAGCTCTGTTCCCCCTGTGCTGCCACCAGAAACTCCTCTCGCCCAAGAACCACCGAGACCGGCCGGCGGAAGGCGGGACACAGACATGCCAGCTGCTCAGACCCCAAATCGTCAGCTTCGTCCTCACTTCCTCTCCTCCTCTCATGCCCAAACCACAACCAGAATGCGATACACCCACCCCCAGACCTCCAGGAAAACCACCCTGCACCAAACCACTATCATTTCTCATCCGGATTCATCCCAGAGCTTCCTGTGTTTTCTGCTTCGAACCAAAAAATACTGTCCACACGGCAACCAGCGTGATCTTGTAAAAACATACATGATATCATGTCACCCCCCCCACCCTGCTCAAAACCCTCAGTGTTGGGCTCCCATCTCACATGGATTAAAAACTGAAGACCCACGTCCTCACAGCGGCCTGTCAGCACCCTCCATCCTCGGCCCTCCCTTGTTTCTCTGACCTCATCTCCACTCTTCCCGGTCCCTCTGTCCCCCTCCCACACTGGCCCCTTTGCTGCTTCTCAACGCAGAAGGCACCAGCTGTCCCCTCTGTCTGGAATATTCCTCCCCAGCTAGCTGACGGCAGCCCCTCACCTCCTGCAGGCCATTCACTCAAATGTCACTCCTTCCATTACCGGTCACTATAAAATCCTGACCCTCAACATTCTCTATTCCCTCGTCCCTGCTTTATTTTTCTTCTTAGCACTAATTTCTACCCAATCAGGCCTTTTGCTGTTTCTCTCTTTTTTTTTGGACTGTCTCCACGGGGAGAACGGATGCTCCAAGGGCAGGGCCCTTAGTCTGCTCTGCTCTCAGTTGTATCCTCAGCACCCAGAGCAGGGCCTGGCACGTAGGTCATGAGCAATAAATCTCTGTGAACTGAATTACACTGAGAGTCTATGACAAAATAGGAGGGTAGGGAAGGCCGTACTTCTGTTTTCTGGTTTATGAAACTCCTGCTAAGCAGGAAAAAAAAAAAGGTGTTCTGTGTGATTCTTCTTTCCTGAGTCAAAATGTTAATGCCTTTGATTTTTAAATAAACTAAATTTAGTCGGAGATATTTTAAATGAGTTTTGTCATTAAGTTATATGTACTCTAGCTTGTAAATAGGAGGAAGAATGTGGGTGACATTTCCAAGACTGTAGCAAACGCCAGCCAAGTAAAAAACATACAAAAATGTCCTGAGGGTCCAGCCATGTCCTGCTTGAAGAATTCCTCTTTACAAAATCATGGTCATAAAATGTTTAGAAAAGTTTAAAATACTACTTAAGTGGGACCTTAAAATTCTGCTCAAAAATAGCTTCCTGAAAATGTGATTGACTCGGATTGATTTCCCTCTTTTTCTTCCTTTTTTTTAAGAAATAACATAATAGGAATAGCATTTTGATTAAAGCATATTAGTAAAACTTTGATATTTTATTTGGTTATAAAATGTTTTTCATTTTCTATCATTACACATGGTGCCTCCCTTATAGTCTATTTTTCATAAGGCTAAAATCATGTGTCATGGGAGGATTCCTTTTACATCAAGAGCATTTGCACATACTAAATCCTATACGTTCCTTTTAGAAATGTCCCCTTGCCTTCCTCCATCTTCCATTTCAACTGGAGAATTATTTAAATGTTTATGAATAAAAAGATGAAGAAATAAAACACAGCAACAAGGTACCATTACAGTTATTTGCTTTGACATTTCTAAGCAACAAATTATATTTGCAAACCATGTTAACTGTTTGTAAAAGATATACAGCTCTGAACAGGGAGAACCCTCGAAGTTCCAATTCATCTTAGTTTGCTCGCTGGTTCTTATCGGCATAACAAAATATTCATCTTGCCAACTGCATTTCAAGCACACAATTGGATCAGTGTAGCAGGGACTCTGGATGTGTCCACCCCAGGGCAGCCGGGGACGCATTGATCATCTTATTTAAGACTGTTCAGTAAACTCACAAGTGAGTCCAAGATGCTAAACTGCCATGAGTTTAAAAAAGAAATCACGGGCCTTTAGTCAGGCTTAGTTTCCAAAATAAAAATTAGAACAAGCAGCTACTTTCTAGTATATTGTTGATGTGTGTTCTCTAAGAAGTGACCACAGTATAAAATTCGACGATCACAGTGTCATCAGAGCTGTTGGATGAATTCATGAAGCCCAGACACTAAAGCACACATGACCACATTCCAACGAAAACGAAACACAGTCATGGAGAGCACCACTTCCCTTCCTTCCCTGTTACAGTGGGCTGCCCATGATTTTCATACACTGTCCCTAGAGCGCCAACTTCAGCAAACAGCAGCAGTCAACACACCTGCAGACCAGAGTTCTTCACTGTTCACTATGGGGACAAGCAAGAGACAGCGCCACTTTTTTCCCCTCTGTCTCCTTCAATCCATTCCCACCAACTCCCTCACCAGCAGACAGACTGCTGTCCTGGTAAAACAGTGAGGGTGACCAATGGCCCTGAAGTTGCTCCATTCCTTCCCATTAGGAAGCAGAGAGGCACCATGAAATCCGAGATACCTGGTTAATTCTGCACTTCCCTAAAGCAAATAACCTGCTTGCAGAATTTAACCGGCAATACCAGTGTTACCCACACAACCCACTGCTACCTCGCCGGTAGATAAAATGCCGGGTGATGTCAATTTAAATTTGAGAAGTGCTGAATTATCTAGCTGTGTAAAACGATTATCTGAATAAAATGTCCAAAATGACTTGACTTGGGGCCTAAAGGTCCCCCAGTTCCTACGCCTTGAAGTGAAGCTACCGTACATGTGGACGGCACCTGTTAAGATGCCTGTGTGGTCCTCTGGAAAGGTCTTCTGGAAGGAAGCAGGAGAGCACGATGCTGGGCCCCATGGGCTTTGAGGTCACGGTCAATTCCGAGTCTGGCTCCGACGTTTACGATTTGTGCGACCTTAGTTAAATTCCTAACCTCCCCGAGCCTCAGTTTTGTGGTCAATGGAAACCATCTCAGAGGTAGTTGTAAAGATATTGAGACAAGGTCGGTAAAACAACTGACATGCAGAGAGCCAGATAAATAAATGGCTTCTATTATATAAATAATAATAATGATATTAAATACAGGCACACCTCAGAGATAGGGCGGGTTTGGTTCCAGACCACCACAATCAAGTGAGTTACACGGAATTTTCGGTCTCTCAGTGCATATGAAAGTTATGATTACAGGATACTGTGGTCTCTTAAGTATGCAATAGCATGATACCTTAAAAAAAATGTACATGCCTTAATTAAAAAATACTTTATTGCTAAAAATGCTATTTTTTAGCATTCAGCGAGTCGTCAACTTTTTGCTGGTGGAGGGCCTTGCCTCCGTGTTGGTGGCTGCTGACTGATCAGGGCGGTGGCTGGGAAGGTAGGGGTAGCTGAGCCAATTACATACAATAAGACAACAATGAAGTTGCCGCATCCATTGACTCTTTCTTTCCCTTGAACACTTAGCAGCCATCGTAGGGTTATTAAGTGGCCTAATTTCAGTATTGTTGTGTCTCAGGGTAGAAGGGAGTCTGGAGGAGAGGGAGAGAGATGGGGGAACAGCAAATTGGTGGAGCAGTCAGAACACACACATTTATCAATTAAATTCACCGTCTTATATGGGTGAGGTTCATGGCGCCCCAAAACAATTATAACGGTGACATCACTGATCACAGATCACCGTGACAAATATCATAATAAAGAAGAAAGTTTGAAATATTGCAAGAATTACCAAAATGTGACACAGAGACATGAAGTGAACAAATGCTGTTGGAAAAATGGCCCCGAGAGACTTGCTCGATGCAGGGTTACCACAAACCTTCAATTTGCAAAAAACACAGTATCTGTGAAGCACAATAAAAAAACGAAGTGCAGTAAGACGAGGTCCACATGTAACAATACTCATAATACATGATAGTTGATTATCAGAATGTAAGCTTGAGGCAGGGGCGTGCTGGTAAAAGTGTTGTCTGTTTCTTAGAAAAAAAAAGCCCCAATTTGTAGCCATTACCAATTCCCATGGTGCAAATACTCCCACTGGGGCCAGCTTCCAGCTATCAACGTGATGTCACTGAATGCAGACTTGGGAAGATAAGTTACACTATCAACTCCTATGAGTGCAAGAGCTGACAGCAGCTCAGCACTGGTCCGGCCCCGTAGTGATTCCTGTTGTTCATTGTGGGGTCCCACGTGTGTGGCATATCACCTGGCATGTGGGCACTAAGAAACATTAAGTGAATGAATGGATGGTTGATTATGATTCTTCAGGCACTCAGCTATTTTCATCTCTTAATCATCTGGCATAGATTTGACCGGGGACTCAGAAAAAAAATGTTTTGATGAATATCAGAATAGGGAAGGGATATGTTTAAGAGCTTGGGTTGCGGCCCACACTCAGCTGTGAGCACACCAAATAAGGACCGTGCTTTCCCATCACCTCTGTCCGTCTACATTGATATCAACCTATATATGGAGCCAAAGGATTCGGAAAACCAAGAAATTCCCTGAAGATTCCCAACCAAGGTCCATCCATACATCAGAATATACTGAGAGAGACAGCATCTCATCAAATTATCTGCCTGGATTTCTAGCAAAGAGGCCTAAGGAGTCACATCACATTCTGCTTCCCCAAACCCAACTTCTAAATGATCCCCACCTGGAGATAACAGAGTCGCATTTAATAACACTGCTGTGTCTGGGTAAATGTCATTTTTTTCCCTCATGGATTTTGGCAGAGATGGCTTCAAGCTTCTTCCAATTCTAAGACTCAATGGTACCATAAATATGTCTTAACTAAGGAAATTTAATGAAAAATTCCCCTGGAAAGAGCTGTTCATGGGGAAACACGGGCCCAGCACACCTCAGGCACAGATCATGTGCTCTTTTCCAGCCCATCTCTCCAACCACAGCAGACCTGGAACGGCCTGCCAGGAGGATCCTGCAAACAGGCCCATGTTCAGCCTTCCCCCAAACCAAATGGAAAGGGCAGGCGGACCGCTTGCCCAGCACGGGGAACTCTCCACACACCATCAGTCGCCCCTGACATTTAGGAGAACATTTTATTTAATAAGTTTAGAGTTGTCCTGAAAAACGTCTCTCTGCCTTCATTTTAAGTGGCCTTGATGGATTTTTTAAAGAAAAAATAAGTGTAGCGAGGCACCCTGTTCGCTTCACCTCCTTCCTCACCTCTTCAGCTTACGACAACATTCACTAGACAGGAGACAGTGCAAGCCCTGAACCCATTTCTATTCCACATAGTGACTCAAGCAACTGATAATGTTTCTATTTCATGGAAGTGGTATGCAGATTTCCATCAGTTTCTGTATTATTTCCATTTCACCGTGAACACTTGATACCACGTGCTCAGACTGAAACTGAACGCCGTTTGTTTCCTAAATGGTTTGTTGAGAGTCTGCTGCTGAGGAAGCACCAGGAGGAATCCGTCTCCAGAGGAGAGAGGCAAGGAAGGCTCTCTCTTTCCCATAGGGATGCTCTCACAGGTGACAGCAAGCAGAGCGGGGGAGCACCCAGTGGCCCCAAGTCAGCCTGGAGCAGCCCCTCGGAGGCAGGGCAGCCTGGAGCCGCGGGTGAAGGGATGACCAGGGGCATGAGGCCATGCGTGTCGGGTGCAACTTCTGCTGCTTCACGGGAGGACAGGGGGATGGAGGCTTCCAGACCATCAGCAGTCAGATTAGAAAGTCAGACGACATCGAAAACCAAGGCAAAGCCATAGGTGGGAAACTGACAGAATCACCTGCAGCAACCCAGCTCCCAGCCCCACAGAAGTCGGGAGCCAAGCCTGGAGTAAGACCCCATCGTGTAAGATGCTTTGAGCAGTGAAAGTGGCCTTGCAGGCTGTGCAAAACCAGGGTCAAAAGAGCAGCTTAGAATAAACAGATTCTCATTCAGGAGATGACAGGAGTGGAAAGAGCAAACATCAGGATATAAATTGGTGAAAATTTATATACAGGCCCCTTAGAAATCATAGTGGACGATGAAAAAGTAACACAGAGTGATCATCATAAAGCAACTTAGATCAGGTTGAATCTCAAAGACATTCTTTGGCCCCCAAAGCAAGAAGCTTGGTTGGTAACATTTTAAATCGCCATAACTATAAGGTTAGCAAGAATGATCAAATTCCCTCACTTGGGGAAAAAAAAAAAGGAAAAGAAAGAAAATTTTTTTAAAACTTTAAAAATTCATAACTTAATAAAAGACAATAGTGGGCCCTTCAGAAAATTCCTCTAGAGAAAGGCCATGACCTCTGGGCAGTGCAGCTGTTCTGTCACTAGAGCAGTAATGGCCCCACCTCCCCCAAGACATGGGGACATTCAGGACCAGCCAGCACTGAAAAAACTGTGCATCCCCCCCGAGACGGGGAAGAGAGCACATGAGGACTAAGCCCGCTGAGGTGCATTCACGCTCCCCTCCACCACTCACTAGCAGTGTGACACTGGTCAAGTTACAACTTTGTGCCTCAGTTCTACCAGCTATCAAAGGAGAATAAAATTATCTAAGCCCCCTGGATTGTGGGGACCACTAAGTGAGTGGCTCTGTGTTGGAGACTGGAACCCAGTTCCGAAAACTTAGCGAGTACTTAATAAAACAAAGTTAATGACTAAGGAAGGAACTGAAGAGGAACCTAAAATACTAAGGAGATGTCACGGTAAAGAGTCATGGGAAGCTGGGTTAAGTGGGAAGCCTATCGGGTCCGCCAGGTATTTCCAATCAAATCAAATTCACTGGGTTCTGCTGCCATCCATCTCCTGACATCTCCAAGATGGCGCCAATGACAGACTCTACCTGTAGACTCCATCCCTTCCTCATACCCAAGGCAGTCCAGATACTAAGCTGAAAGTATTTCAAGGACTCCAGCTTCATGAGCCAATGGAGTCTGGTATTGTGGCCCACAGACCTGGCATCCAGAGAACCAGAGAAGAGCCTTGGGCACTTCTAGATGTCTCCTTCAAGACGTGACATTTCCTCCTTCTCCCTCACCCCCTTTTTCTTCCTTCTTCCCTTTTTCCTCTCTCTCCCACTCAATCTCACTGCAATCCCAGCTTACCTCACCCCCTGGCCTCACGGTTCATTAACACCGTGGCCCTCAGTCTTACCTGGAAAGAAACAAAATGGCACACGGGGTCTCCTAGCAAACCCCAGAGCATTGCTTTTCTGAGAGTCTAACTAATGGGGACAGCTCAGGAGGCCCTGCACAATGTACTAGGTGAATCTACTATATTTCAATCTACACTGCCTGACACAGTTTATAGAGCCAGAATTTATTACCAGCCTTATGGCTTCATAAATTAGCTAGTCAAGCCATTGCCCCATCTCAGTGCGCTCTTGTATCCGTAAATTTATGGTATGCTGGCTTCACGTAGCATTACTGCCATCGTTTTCCAGTACCATGAGCATTAATTTTATCCTGGGACATAATTCATCACAGCTATTATGAAAATACCAACAAAAACACAAGAGGAAGAAAAATATGTAGGTTATGGTCTAATTGCCTGAATCTATCCCAAAAGGAAAGGAGATACTTGATAAAGTTTGGAGGATTTTTGAATGTGCTTAGTGTTATTTCAACTCAAAAAGCTTTACACACTTGAATGGGAAAACATGGGGTGAAGAGACCATTGACAATCCGCAGAACGCCAGCCAAGCAGAAGTGCTGCGTTCTGTTGAGATATCTGGGCTGGGTTCCCTCTGTAAATCAGTATTTTAAGTGTTAGATAAAGAGACTCCATAAATCAGGATTATATTCCTTCCACATGATCTGGTGTCTTCAGCAAGGATCTTCTGCTATTTGGCTGTTTGGTCTGGTCAGGTTTTACGTGGTCAGTTGCGAGTTTGGTTTGGTTTCGGGGTTGGAGAGGTTGAGCAGTGGAAAAGCTATGACTTGTTCTTTTGTTCTACTTCATTATTCCAAGGACTAAGAACAATGCCAAGTCAACTCTCCTGCCCATGTGTAATAGCCAAAACGAACCTTTGGCTTCTAGCTACAAAATCCCCAGTGTGTTCTGCAGCCCTGCGGCCAGCCTGTCTGCTTAGGAAGGAACAATACTGTAATTTGAAAATGACCAACGAAACAGAACACTGGTTCTATTTATTTTAAAATACAGCTTACGTTGTCTCATGCATAAGGAATAGATTTTTTTCAATAAATTAAAAAATGGAGATTCTGAGCCATTAAAATCTGAGCCATCACTAAGATTTTAAGGATGCCACAGCAGCTGACTTTATCACGACATTGTGTAGCAGAAAAAGCATGGATTTAGGAGACAGAAAGATATGGATTTGAATGTGGGTGCCACCATTAACTGTTATCCAAGGACAGGCCTTTCTCCCCACCAGTCCAGAGCTAAATCGAGTTTCCCCTTGCAGATGTGGTCAGGGGTCATCAGGTGGGGAGCAGAGAGCTGGTAAATTTGGTCTGAGGAGCCTGGAATGTGGAATCTCTTTGGAAGCTGCTTACCCACACGCACGGACACACAGACTTGTTGAGTTAGAAGGGCCTTAGCCATCATCTAGCACACTTCACCCCTGGTCTCCGGGGAAAAGCTGAGGATGATGCCAAGGGTTTTCACCATTTATTAAAAAAGCACAGACTATTGGTGGAACGATTTTAAAGATGCCCATTAGGCATCCAAGTAAGATGTCAAGTCAACAGTTGGATATAGGAATTTGAGTGTGGCGGGACCATCAGGGATGGAGATGTTTGGGAGTCACCGGCCCATGGGTGGTGCTGGAAGCCAGGGGGACTAAATGAGGTCACTCAGAGAGTAACAGACTAACCCCTTCTGTGAAAAAGGAATTATGGCAGATTATTGTGGATTATTGTTCCAACTCGTAGCTCTGTCCCTCCTGTAAGAGAATAATGCAGCCCCACTCGCTGTCTGTGACTTACCCTGGCCTTCCTATGGGCACAGGGCACTCACCTCCTCATTAATTTTGGTCTTGCCCATGCATTTGGTTCTGACCAATAAATGTAGGCAAAAGTGAAAGTGCACCCCTTCCAGGAGGCAACTCTGAGAGGAATCACAGGACCCTGCTCACCCGTCAGCTTCTGCCCCTTCCACCCGGGACCCAGAAAGAGCCCAACAGAGCCACCTCTGACCTGTAGTCTTCCAAGTAAGAAATAAATATCTGTTGTTATAAGCCACTGAGAGTTTTAGGACTGTTTGTTACTGCAGCAAAAGCTAACTAATACATAAATGAAAATTATCACCACCAGTAGATACTTCCCAAAAAGCAGAGTAAGTCTACCTCAAAGATGCCAGGGCCCCAAGCCTGAGAGTGATCCAGGGAGCTGTGCAAGGTCAGCCCAAGGCCAGACGATGAAATGGTCCACGTTTACCATCAGAACTTCCAGACTTCCCTTAGGTGTTCTCCATCCCACTTCCTACCAGTGCCTTTCCCACAGGGAAAACCTGCCCTGAAGAAAGGTTCTGATATGAGCCATTGTGGTAGCTCATTTCAACAAACTACAAGATTTATGAGCCAGCAGAGTTGCTTACATACAAAGACGAACACAAGACAATCTTGGCCTTAGTGGGTTGACATCCAGTCTACTCACTGAGTGCAAAAGACTGGGAAATTGACAGAGGGCAGAGACTGCCTTGAACCTCTGGGTAAACAAGCAAGCGACTGCTGTATAATGCAGCCTGACCCAGCACCTGTGGGACTCTGGGTCATGCCCACACTGCTCAGGTGCAGCCCCAGGTATGCCAAGCCACAGGGAAGAAGAGTGGGCACACCCCACAGTCGCCACCACCTCAGGTGCCGCCATCCACTGTGCCAGGACACAACCTGTCACGAGCCTTCCATTCAGGAGGGGCACTGGATATGCCCTCATTTTGACCACAATCTGGGCTTTTCACTCTCCACAGGTCAATACAACTCACCAAAGAGCATTCCTCTTTGCGTTCTCAGCCAAATCAATGGAGGAGATCGAAGGCTGGCTGACATCTAGGAAAATGAGACTCTGCCATTCCTGAATGAAAGGTTTCTTAGGTCTCTTTCAATATCAAATAGCTAACACACACACACACACACACACACACACACACACACACGCACGCACGCACACACAGTCTGCATGAAGTAAACAGAAAGCAAATGAAAACACTGATTCATTTTTCTTGCAGCGCAGATTAGATTCAAACTTAGAGAAGACCAGCCAAATGTAAGATCTTTACACATTATCTCTGAACTATTTGTCATGCTCAAAATATGATTTCATTTATCTCTTCACCTGTCGGGTAGTGTCTGGGGGTTTTGTCACCTGAACTATAACAGCATGTTTTGCAGTATCACAGTGCAACAGAGCTTTTACACGTGTTAGCTTGTTTTACACATCACTGTAGCAGAAAATGAAAGTCCTAGACTCAGATGTGTTGCTCCCTAAAGAGAAGAAGCACATGTGTTGCTCTGCACGGACAGAACACCTCTGACAAAGGCAGAGATGATCACCTACCTGGGAGGAATTGAACTTGAAATGAATCTATGCATTTGGGCCCCTTGCCTGTGACACACAAGAAACCTTCCATAAGGAAACAAGGCAATTCGTAACATTCAGTCATTAGATTTCTTAAAGGACATCCTGGCTCTATCTTCACTAAAACATAATCCAAGGGAGCCATTTCTTCCCCAGCAAATTTTTTACAAAAGAAGTTTTAAAGCTCTCAGAGTTGTTGTTATCACATAGCAAATAAAAACATTCTTGAGATGCTTTTCATTTTGAAGAGAGAAACTACTTATTAAACAATCTCAGCTTTCTTCATCCTTCAGGCTGCATTTGAAGCCTTAGGGTAAAGCTCTGAGCTGAGCCGACCATGCGACTTAGACGACCTCACTCCTACCTTTTGGGTCACCTCTGGCCATTCCTCACCGTCCATCGGATGGTCCGGCCTCGGTGAACCGCTGACTGTCACCAGAACGCATAAGCACTAGGTGGCATGCTTTTGCATATGCCTCCTGGAAACTTCCTCCCTACTCAATCCAGCTAACTTGTGTTTGCCTTTAGACCCAGTGCACGCACTGGCTCTTCTGAGAAGCCATCCTTGACCCCCGGACAGTCTTGGTGAAACCGCACTTCCATGGGTCCTTCTAGAGCACTTGTCTCCCTCCATCCTCGTGTAACAACCTGGGTTTGACTCTCAGCTGCACCACTGGCCAGCTATGGGATAATGGTATGACCCCTCACAGAGCAATCAAATTCAGCTACATAGCCATAGTCAGTAAGAAGAAGTGCTAAAAACACTGTATGTCATTTGGAAAGATGCACTGGCAAACGAAACAATGAAACTATCAAAACTTAAGCAGCATTTTACATTCAAAACATTGTTTTTAAAGCTCAAAACAAAACAAAAAAAATATTTGCAAGAAACAGCATTCATTGAAAAGCAACAGAAGCAGGTGTTCAATATTTCATATATAAAATGAATGCTTTTGAAGACTTCTAGTGAAGAGGGACTTGGGTTGCAAAAACTAAGAACAAACAAAAACAAAAAAATTGTCCAGACATCCATGTAAAACTGCATCAGAGGAGTCTTTTTGGGAATGTTAGGTGAATCTGTGACAAAAAAAAAAAACAAATAGGTAGATCAAATACCACTTCGCAATGATATCCTAACTCAATGTTTTCAAGACAGGACAGAGAGCATAGCTACAATTCCAGGGATCTAGCATGAAATAGTTGCCCAGCTTAAGGTGCATACACTTGAATATAAACTCAACAACTGCCTCCTTTCTAGAGAAAGTCTAGTGCTACAAGGAAAAAAAGTGTCAGCTGCATAACACACTTAGTGACATAGGACCTGAAAGCTAATGCAGTACATTCAATATTTCTGTCTTCCTCACATGATATTATGGAAGACGAGCAGAAATGAACTCCAGTGTTAGTCTCTAAGAAACCAGTATTTTCCCAGCTTTTTAAAGATGTGAACTAGACAGACTTGCTTATTCATCTGATCTCCTCAGTATTTTTACTTTTTTGTAAAAAGGAACATTTATTTATTTTTGGCTGAGTTGGGTCTTCGTTGCTACGCACGGGCTTTCTCTAGTTGCGGTGAGTGGGGGCTACGCTTCATTGCAGTGTGCAGGCTTCTCATTGTGGCGGCTTCTCTTGTTGCAGAGCACAGGCTCTAGGCACGCAGGCTTCAGTAGTTGTTGCACGCGGGCTCAGTAGTTGTGGCTCACGGGCTTTAGAGCGCAGGCTCAGTAGTTGTGGCGCACGGGCTTAGTTGCTCCGCAGCATGTGGGATCTTCCTGGACCAGGGATCGAACCCGTGTCCCCTGCATTGGCAGGTGGATTCTTAACTACTGCGCCACCAGGGAAGTCCCTCCTCAGTATTTTTAAATATCATAATACTCCTAGGCAAAGAAGGGATGCAGTGTTTTTTCAACGTGTATCTTTATATAACCATGCATAAAAGAGTCTGGAACTATATAAAACAAAATAGTAACAGTGGATAACTCTACAGGGACATTACAGAGAGTTTTTTTCTTCCTTTTGCTTCTCTGTATTTATCATCTTTTTCTACACTGAATTCCACTCATGCCATTAAGAACTAAAGACCACAGAGTCATAAGAGGGTGACATGAGTTCAGCCATTTAAAAACATCTTTAAGAGCTTTGCCTGTCTAAGGGATCACGTGAGCTGTCTATCACTGATGGACCCCACACGTCACCCAGAACCACAAACACAACCAGTATGAATGTGATGACCTTCGGATGCGGATGAGGAAGAGTCAGTTAAACACACAACACCCCACCCCTAGCTACTGGGCCAAGCAAAGCGTTAGAGCATTCATTCCAGGATGTATCTATAGCAGAATAACTGAGAACGCAGCACAGTCTGACAGTTGGGCAGCTCAAGAGTCTACCTGGCCACCTCCTTCCCAGGGTCTTGTTTCCCGTGGAAGTGGGGCCCTCCCGGGGGGGGGGGGCACAGCACCTCTAATTTCCTTCCCATCAAACCTCCCACCTCTTCCGTCCACATGCTCCAAGCTCTCAGAATAACCCCTGTTATCCACAGAGCCAACCAGGCTAGGTCGAGCACTTTTACACAATTTCTCATAAACAATCACTGTTCATGACATCTGTATTATTAACTTTTCTCTTTTATCAAAAGATAAAGAGAGCAGTGATACACAGCTTTTGCTTATAAATGACTAGCGTCCTCCAAAGTGTCCCCCTTCTACTAAAGTATCCTAAACTAATTAATATTATCATTATTATTATTGTGGTTATTACTATCACTATTATTATTAATGCTAAGTAATGACCTGTTTTTAGGTAGACAACATTTACAATTCAGTAGCAAAGTTTCCCATGCTTGAGTTCACAATCACAGCATCCTGCAGCCCCTGGACAGGAATATAGAAAGCTCAGAGATGCCTGCTTGTAGACCTCTCCAGTGGGAGACAGTGACAGGTAAACCCTCAGAATAGGAGGTAGGAAACCTAAGCCCCCCCATCCCTGCTCAAGCTCTAAGCAGGGAACCTGAGACCAATCAGCCACTCTCTCTGCCATAGACCAGAGGCGATTATAACTGACTTCCAGGACTGGTACACCAGGACCCTAGGACCTCCTCCACCGGGAGGTTCACATCACAGTCAAAGCAACAGACAAGTGTATTAGTTAGGATTCATTTTAGTTGTAAGCAACAGAGATAACATTGACTTCTTTTTATCATTGTATTTATTGTCAGTTGATACTTACCCTGCAACCCTCATTTTCTTCTATAGTTACATTTGCTAGTATAAAGAATCCATTTTGCACCAGACACACTTACACATGTCAAACATATCTTTTCTGTTCATTATTACATTCTTTACATCCTTCCTATATGAGCCCCTCAAGTGAATATGGACAAACAAGATACTGGGCACATTTTGAAACTTTCATTGTCACAGAGTCTCAGGAAAATTGAGAATAAGCTGGATATCTGAATTCAATATTCCATTAGCTTCATCTATGGCTCTGTGATTTAAGAGATTAACATTGACTTTTAAAAATGGTAGCTTTTCAAAACAAGCAACCTAATTTAAAAATGGGCAAAGGGCTTGAACAGACAGTTCTCCAAGGAAGATAGGCAGATGGCCAATAAGCACACGAAGAGGTGTTCAACACCATCAATCATTAATGAAATGCAAATCCAAACCACGATGAGATACCACTTCACAGCCGTTAGGATGGCTACTATCAAAATAACAGACAGTAACTAGTGTTGGTGAGAATGTGGAGAAATTGGAACCTCTGGGCATTACCAATGGGAATACAAAATGGTGCAGCCACTGTGGAAGAGTGTATGGCAGTTTCCCAAAATGTTAAGCATAAAATTACCACGTGACCCATTAATTTCACTTCTGCGTATATACACAAAAGAATTGAGAGCACAGAATCAGACACTTGCATGCCAATGTTCACAGCAGCACTACTCACAGCAGCCAACAGATAGAAAGGACCCAAATGTCCATCAACAGATGAATGGATAAACAAAATTCCATATTATTCAGCCTTAAAAGGGAATGAAATTCTGAAACATGATACAATATGGATGAACCTTGAAGATATTATGCTGAGTGAAATAGGCCAGACACCAAAAGACAAAAATACTATATGATTCCACCTATATAAGGTCCCTAAAGTAGTCAAATTCATAAAGACAGTAAGCAGAATAGAAGTTACTAAGGGCTAGGGGAATAGAGGAATGGGGCATATTATGGACTTAATGTTTGTGCTCCCCTAAAATTCACCTAACTGCCAATATGCCAATTCCCTAACTGCCAATATGATGATATTTGGAGATGGAGCCTTTTGGAGGTAATTAGGTCATGAAGGGGAGCCTTCATGATTGGATTAGTGCCCTTATAAGAAGAGACAAGAGAAAGTTTGCTTCTCTCTGTTTCTGCCATGTGAGGACACAGCAAGAAGGCAGTTGTCTGCAAGCAGGAAGAGGGCTCTCACCAGAACATGACCATGCTGGCACCCTGATCTTGGACTTCCCAGACCCCAGAACTGTAAGAAATATATGTTATTTAAGCCATCCATACTACAATTTTCTTATAGAAGCCTGAGCTAAGACAGGGAGTTAGCTTAATGGGTTTCCAAACAGAGATGGGTTAGCAAACAGAGTTTCCATTTGTGATGATGAATAAGCTCTAGAAATGGACAGTGGTGATGGTTACACAATATTGTGAATATACTTCATACCACTGAACTGCACACTTACAAATGGCTACAATGGTAAATTTTGTTATATTTCACCAGAATATAATTTTTTTAATGGTGGCTTAAATCATATCAAAATAGTTAGATAAAGACTGCTATGATTTATCACAGACCCAACTCCTTCTGTTTTGACGTTCTACTACCTCAACACACAGCTTACTTCTTGTAACAAGATGGCTGCTCCAACTCCAGTCATCACATCAGCAATCTAGCAAGTAGAATGGGGAAAGGAAAGGAGAAGGGCATACCTCTTCCTTTAAAGACTCTACCTGGAAGGTCAACTTCCTAGAAGTTGCCTGCAGCCCTTCTGCTCACATCCTGCTGGCCAGAACATAGTCACATGGCTGCACTCAGCTGCAAAGGAAGCTGGGAAATGTAGTCTTTGTTCCAGGCACCGACCTTCTCAGCTAACATTCAGGAGTTCTGTTACTGAGGAAGAAGGGAAGGATGAGGACTGACAGAACACAAGCCATCTCTGCATAAGTTGAAAATCACCTTGCAAATGTTTTTTGGCACAAAGCTGCAAATCTTCAAGATTTCCTAGGATCACAACGCAGAAAGGGGTAGCTTTAAGACATAGCTGTGACCAAGTGAGTACTTTCTTCTTTGGTAAGCTCACTTGGCAACATACAAGGAATCTGGAAACTTATAGGGATATGCAATACAGAAGTTGTTATTCACCATGTACTCCAAGGAATAAGTACAGCTAAATTGAGAAGCAATTAAAGAAAGAAAGAAAAAAAAGCAAAAGAAAGCAAGAAAAAGGTATGGAGGGAAGGGAGGGAGGGAGGAAAAAAGAAAGAAAATAAGAAAAAATTTTAAACAAAAAGATGAAGATAAAGAGTTACTTTCCTAATGCCTCACCCCATCCATTTTGTAGAATTTCAAACACCTGGAATAACTGAATACAAAGAAAAGCCCTTATGACCTGGGCTGTGTTCAGCTTTGGCAGAGACCAGGAAGCACCCACTGGCACATTCATGACATTTCAGGTGGGTAACAAACACTTGCCGTTTCCAGGGCACCCACCTCCCTCAACTCTGAATGCCTCCTGCCCTCAAGGAAAAAGATTCAGCACCTTCAAAACGCCCCCTCCCCTACACTTTGTTTCCCATGAAGGCTGTCTTTGGTTGAAAATTTCAGAGGCCAAGTACAGGGTTTCACATATTCACACAGTTAAGAGAGAGGATGAGAGTTCTTATGAGTCATAGAAAGTTTGGTTTCAAAAACAAATGGCATCAGGAAGAATCAGAAACACTAAACGCCCACATGTCTCGTCTCTTTAAAGCACATGGGGGGAAATTTTGCTTTTAGTGGTAACCTAACATTCTGTTGCTGCTATATATGTCACTTTCAGCAGAGGCGAAATAGCTAACAGCCTGGGAAGACTTTTATAGCCTTCTCATCCTTTTTAAGGGATGGCGTCGTCCCAATTTTGACCTTCCTCTTACTACTTTCCTTTCCTTTGGACAAAATCCATGTAATCCTCAGTAATACTACAACAACTCTGTGTGACTGCGTATGCACACCTGATTCCCATGCCTTTCTCGCCCCCTGTTTTGGAAGAGATCTATCTGTACATAGAGGTATAAAGCCCCCATACCCCTGTTCTGGCAGCCACAGCCCTTATCCCAACTCAGCCCTCCTGGCATTACCTGTCTCCTGCCACCGACTCAAGTCAGGAAGCACTTCAGACCCAGGCTTGCAAACAAAATCCCGTAGACAGTTCTAGAAGGTGTGCTTGGCTGAGGAAGCCAGCTTAAATGGCTTCTGCTTGAATCATCCCTCCATCAGCATCACCCCTACAGAAAGTCATCTCTTGAGTTTTAGAACACTTTAAATCCTCCCTTTTATTTTTTAGCATTTATTATCCATCTCATATTACAGCTTTTCATATGTCATCTCTAAGGGAATCACACATTCTAGTTCGTCCAAGACAGTTCTAGTTTGGCCTGTTGTCAATATAATTATTCATTGTGTCTTCTTTCACTTCAAGTTTGGAAGAAAAATTATACGGACACCCAACTAATCTCTCCAGTGTGTGCGTCACCTCCCTGATAATAGGAAAAGATTCTGTCCTGGCAACCTTTCCGTTCTCCAAGGAGTCTCCCCTCATATAGCAGCTGACCCAGGTGGGTACAAGTAGTTATTTGTTGAAAGAAAGGAAGGGAGGGAGGGAGGAAGGAAAGAAGAACTCTCTCCTACTTCTCCTCTTGCTCAAAATCCAGCCATGAGCCCAATATAAGGATAAGTGTGAGAAAAAATTACTTGAAAGAGTGGCATTCTCCCCTCATAGGGAGGGATATAACACAGTGGATGAAAGTAAGACTCTGCCTGACTGTCCAGATTCAAATTCTGATTCCATAATCTACTATCTATATGACTTTGAACAAGCTGACTAACCTTTGTTGCCTCCATTTTCTTATCCCTAAAATGGGTATAGTAAAAGTTGACTCCCTACACACAAATGGCCATCACACACATGAAAAGATGCTCAGTATCACTAATCATTAGAAAAATGCAAATCAAAACCACAATGAGATACCACTACATACCCATTAGGATGACTAATATGAAAAAGAAAAGAACATGTGTTGACCAGGATATGGAGAAATTGGAACCCTTGCACACTGAAGGTGGGACTGTAAAATGGTACAACTGCTATGGAAAATAGAATGGAGGTTTCTCAAAAAATTAAACATAAAATAACCATACGATCCAGTAATTCCACCTCTGGGTATTTAATCAAAAGAACTGAAAGCAGAGTCTTGAAAAGATATTTGCACACTCATGTTTATAGCAGCCTTTTTTTTACTGGCCAAGAGGTGGAAACAACCCAAGTGTCCATCAACAGATGCACGCATAAAGAAAATGTGGTATATACATATAATGAAACATTATTCAGCCTTAAAAAAGAAGGAAATTCTGTTACATGCTATAACATGGATGAACCTTGGGGACACTAGGCTTGGTGAAATAAGCCAGTCACAGAAGGACAAATACTGTATGATTCCACTTATATGAGGTACCTAAAGTAGTCAAATATGTAGTATAATGGTGGTTACCAGGGATGGGAGGGAACGAGGATGGGGAATTAGTGTTTAATGGGGACAGAATTTTACATATGCAAGATGAAATAGTTCTACAGATCTGCTTTGAAACAATGTGAATATACTTAACACTACTGACTGTACACTTAAAAATGGTTAAAACAGTCAATTTTATATTATGTGCTTTTTACCACATGGACAAAAAAATTATTAAAAACATGCTGTCATATGGATTAAGCCAGTTCATACATGTAAAGCACAGAACACCGCCTGGTACAGAGTGAATGTTTTGTAAATGTCATCTTCATCAATGAATCCACATATTTTGTTCCACACTACATCAACGTGTGTGAATTATTTTAGGTTTGGTTTGGTGTCTTTTTACTAGTTTGGGCTTTTGTTTTCTTACTTCTTTTCATCTTCTCGGTTTTCCATATCATGTATTGCCCTCTATGGCTAATTGTTTTAGAAGCTTTACACATTCTATGTTAAAATTATTCATTTTAGGATAACAATAAAAAGTATAATATGAATTTTTTAAGGAAAAAATCAACCGCCAATTATTCAATTTCGTAAGATGCAGTCTTAAGTTTGGGTTATTCTCTTTGCTTAGACTTTTTGAGAGCCTTGCTATTTACTATGAGCTTGCAGCAGTTGATCAAAAAGAGACATGGTTGTTTTCAAAGGCAGTATGATGGGGTTGCCCCGGAGCTAACACAGTTAGAAGCATAAAGCCCAGATCACAAAATATAATGGTCCCAGATTTCTTAGGGACCATTCTGGACATGAATTTCTAAGAAGAACATTGATTAAAAAATAATATATCCAGAAAAATAAAACTAATATATGATAGCTCTAAAAAATGTATTATATGAAATAGGAGTTTAAAAATTAGTTGTGTTTTATCTGAAAAAGAGAAGTTTAAGGAAATACTCATTTGAAATATATGAAGGTCAGTCAAATGTTCACACATTCACTTGTTCAGTTTTGAGATTATTTTGGTAAATATTTATTGTAAGATTTTTAAGAATCAGGTACTGCGCTAGGTGTTAACAGTACCAATCATGAGCAAAAACAGCCACTTTACTGTGTTATCCTAGAAGGCAGAAGTAGACAGGATGAAGGAGAAAATCTGAGGTCACTCAAAGGAAACACATACCGATAAACAGCTATCTTGCAGTGGAAAGGGCTATTTAGTGAGGGAGTGAGGTCCCCATCCCTGGGGCTATGCAGGCAGAGGCAATATGAGCATTAAGAACGTGGAGAAGAAACTTCTACACTAGGTTCTAAATAGATGTAGTGATGGTAACAATCTACCTCTCCTCCAACCAGAAACTCTATGAAATCCAGTTTTAAAGCACACTGAGCGGAGAGAATGCCGGTGCATTCAGAGTGACCTCAAGATACAATGCTTAGAAAAGCCTCACTACTCATTCCACATGACAACCTGAGAGGAGACCTAAAATGACGTAGACCTATACTGAGTCTGTGACATTTATTGTATCAAATATAACCACGTCTCTTCACATGGGCGCATACTGACCATCCATTATTAGCATCTCCATGTAAATTACAACAGCACAGCGGTGCCTCTGCAGGTAGCATCCTGCCCTCACAAATTCCATGCCAGCTTTGAAAGCAATCATGAAAGTGACTGCTACAACTTGGAAGTAACCGAGATGCCCTTCAATAGGTGAATGGATAAACCAGCTGTGGTACATCCATATTGTGGAATATTATTTGGCTATGAAAAGAAATGAGCTAGCGAGCCACAGGAAGATGTGGGGGAGCCTTAAATGCATATTACTAAGAAAAAGAAGCCCCCTCAAAATCACAGTACTGTGTGACTCCAACTATATGACATTCTGGAAAAGGCAAAATATTGAGACAGTAAAGAAGTCAGTGTTCATCATAGGTTCGAAGGGATGAATTGGTGGAACACGGGGGATTTTTAGGACAGTAAAACTATTCAGTATGGTACAGTAAAGGTGACTATATAGCATTAGGCGTTAGTTAAAATCCATAGAAAGTACAACACGAAGAATGAACCCTAATGTAAACAATGGACTTTAGTTAATAATAATGTATCAGTATTGGTTCATCAATTATAACAAATGTACCACACTTAAAAACAAACAAAAAACTACACTGAGATGGAAAAAATTTAATAGATTCAGAGATAAGTAAATAGTAAGTAATTAAAGAAATGAAAAACTCATGAAACTTCACAGGCCTGTCTTCCTTTAAGGGGAAAAAAAATGTTCTCATCTCTAAAACACAAAAACTATTACAAAAGAATTCAATGTGATATTTTTAAAGCACAATTATTGAGTATAAAATGCAGTGTGACAACACACAACTTTGCAATAACTTTCTGTGTTTAGGTAAGGTCAACTGTATAGGTGAAGGCTGAGCCGTAGATGTTTGTGGTCACAGTGACAGAGATCCCCTCTGGCTATTACCACACATGTTCAAACGTGGTTGACCCCAGCAGGACTAAGGGTGGAATGAGATGCAGGAAATAAGATACTGGGCAGGGTCCCCACTTTGCCAATCACTAGTTCTGCAAAGTTGGGCAACTGACTTTGACGGGTGTCTATTTTCTGACACAAGAAGTGAACAGAACAGACCAGCCAGCAGTTTTGATACTGGTCTCCAGTGGAAAAGAGGGGCTGGGTACAGTGGGGATGGGAGGATAGGGAGGGGCAAGAGGGGACTGACTTCCACCGAAAGAGTTCCACTCTTTTGGGGGAGGTTTTACTGACTGGGCTTTTGTGTACAATTTTATTTGAACAGAGACCTCCTTAGCTAAAAAAAAAAAGAAAAAGAAAATTAAAAGAGACATCTGGTTCCTCTTCCCTGAAGGTATTTGCTCACGCCAAGGAATGAAGCACCTGTGGGTGAGGAGCAGATGAAAGCTGGAAATATAAAAACTTGAGAGAACCATTTTTTCATTTCGAAGGGGATTATCGAAGGCAGAATGTACTTTGGCTCCTATAAACCCGTCCAATATCTCATCTCCCACCTTGGCCCACTGCTGCAGTTCTGCAGGATGTTATCCAAAGTGTTCCTCTCCCATTCCAATGGCCTAAGGGGGGAAGATTCTACCTGAAATACTGGGGCCCATGTTTGGAGGGATGGGTGAGTGCCATATGAGTATTTGTCCTACTTAGAAGGAAGCAAATATTTATTCAAAATCATTTATTAAATAATAAGACAACAATCAAAAAGGAAAGGGCAAACACCCATTATAGTTTACATACAAGAATCATGGACTCTTAAGTTATAAGAGACTTTAAATGAGAAGGGAAATAAAGCCACAGAGGAGAAAAATGTTGTGAAATGTTACATAATAGGAGGTAGACCTGGGATCCAAAGCTGGTACTGCCCGTGATGATCTACTCTAAGTGAAGATCTAGATGAAGATCCTTCTACTCAGGCACCAGCCTCTCTGAGTTTTCTAGTCAGTGTAAAAAGCATCTCAAATGTTTTGCCTTCCCAGTCTTCTGAAAGCCACATAGGCATGTCTATGCCTTCATGTCTGTGTGTGTGTCATTGCATATATGCCTGCCTTTCTGTTGAAGCTCACAAAAGGATATGACCTACCTGCAAATTGGCAAACGGAACCTGACTGAATGAAGAAACACTTGATTGAGAGTTTAAGAAACAACCATTTGGGGCTTCCCTGGTGGCACAGTGGTTAAGAATCCACCTGCCAATGCAGGTGACACGGGTTCGAGCCCTGGTCTGGGAAGATCCCACATGCCATGGAGGAACTAAGCTCATGCGCCACAACTACTGAGGCTGTGCTCTAGAGCCCGCGAGCCACAACTACTGGAGCCTGCCTGTCTACAGCCCGTGGTCTGCAACAAGAGAAGCCACCACAATGGGAAGCCCGCGCACCACAACGAAGAGTAGCCCCTGCTCACCGCAACTAGAGAAAGCCCACGCGCAGCAACGAAGACCCAATGCAGCCAAAAATAAATAAATAAATTTTTTTGAAAAAAAGAACAGAAAAAAGAAGTTGAAGAAACAGCCATTTGGATTTCTTACTGCAATCAAAACTTGAATGTTAAAAATAGTCTTTACTTGACTCAATTTTTAGAAGGATACCATGGTGTAGTGGAAAGAACCCACAATTTGGAAAAGACCCTGCACTACTAATTAGGTGTCCATAGGAAGTGACTTAATATCTCCAAGTTTCAGTTTCTCAATTTAAAAGGAGGATTGGGGACCTTCAAGATGGCGGAGGAGTAAGACGAGGAGATCACCTTCCTTCCCACAAATACATCAAAAATATATCTACTGTGGAACAACGCCTACAGAACACCTACCGAACACTGACAGAAGACCTCAGACTTCCCAAAAGGCAAGAAACTCCCCGCATACCTGGGTAGGGCAAAAAGAGAAAAGGAAAAACAGAGACAAAAGAATAGGGATGAGACCTGCACTGCGGGGAGGGAGCTGTGAAGGAGGAAGTTTCCACACACTAGGAAGCCCCTTCACTGGCAGAGACGGGGGGTGGCGGGGAGGAGGCTTCAGAGCCATGGAGGAGAGCACAGCAACAGGGGTGCAGAGGGCTAAGCAGAGAGATTCCCGCACAGAGGATCGGTGCCGACCAGCACCCACCAGCCCGAGAGGCTTGTCTGCTCACTGGTTGGGACGGGTGAGGGCCGGGAGCTGAGGCTTGGGCTTCGGAGGTCAGATCCCAGGGAGAGGACTGGGGTTGGCTACGTGAACACAGCCTGAAGGGGGCTGGTGCGCCACAGCTAGCCAGGAGGGAGTCCAGGAGAAAGTCTGGATCTGCCTAAGAGGCAAGAGGCCACTGTTTCAGGGTACGCGAGGGGAGGGGATTCAGAGCACCGCCTAAATGAGCTCCAGAGACGGGCGCGAGCCGCGGCTATCAGCGCGGACCCCAGAGACAGGCGTGAGACACTGGGGCTGCTGCTGCCGCCACCAAGAAGCCTGTGTGCGAGCACAGGTCAATCTCCACACCGCCCCTCCCGGCAGCCGGTGCAGCCCGCCACATCCAGGGTCCCGTGATCCAGGGACAACTTCCCCGGGAGAACGCACTGCGCGCCTCAGGCTGCTGCAACGTCACGCCGGCCTCGGCCGCCGCAGGCTCGCCCCGCATCCGTACCCCTCCCTCCCCCCGGCCTGAGTGAGCCAGAGCCCCCGAATCAGCTGCTCCTTTAACCCCGTCCTGTGTGAGCGAAGAACAGACACCCTCAGGCGACCTACACGCAGAGGCGGGGCCAGATCCAAAGCTGAACCCCAGGAGCTGTGCGAACAAAGAAGAGAAAGGGAAATCTCTCCCAGCAGCCTCAGAAGCAGTGGATTAAATCTCCACAATCAACTTGTTGTACCTGCATCTGTGGAATACCTGAATAGACAACGAATCATCCCAAAATTGAGGTGGATTTTGGGAGCAACTGCAGAATTGGGGTTTGCTTTCTGCATCTAATTTGTTTCTGGTTTTATTTTTATTTTAGTTTAGTATTTAGACCTTATTATGATTGGTAGATTTGTTTATTGATTTGGCTGCTCTCTTAATTTTTTTTTAATAAATATATGTTTTCCTTTTTCTCTTTTTGTGAGTGTGTATGTGTATGCTTCTTTGTGTGATTTTGTCTGTATACCTTTGCTTTTACCATTTGTCCTAGGGTTCTGTCTGTTAGGGGTTTTTTTGTTTTTTTGGTTTTTTCTGGTATAGTTTTTAGTGCTTGTTATCATTGGTGGATTTGTTTTTTGGTTTGGTTTTTTTTTTCATTTTTTTTAAATTACTTTTTTATTTTTAATAATTTTTTTCTTTCTTTCTTTCTTTTCTTTTTTCTCCCTTTTCTTCTGATCCGAGTGGCTGACAGGGTCTTGGGGCTCCGGCCAGGTGTCAGTCCTGAGCCTCTGAAGTGGGAGAGCCGAGTTCAGGACACTGGTCCACCAGAGACCTTCTGGCCCCATGCCATATCAAACAGTGAAAGCTCTCACAGAGATCTCCAATCTCCATCTCAACGCTAAGACCCAGCTCCACTCGACAACCAGCAAGCTACAGTGCTGGACACCCCATGCCAAACAAATAGCAAGACAGGAACACAACCCCACCCATTAGCAGAGAGGCTGCCTAAAATCACAATAAGTTCACAGACACGCCAAAACGCATCACCAGACGCGGTCCTGCCCACGAGAATGACAAGCTCCAGTCTCATCCAACAGAACACGAGCACCAGTCCTCTCCACTGAGAAGCCTACACAACCCACTGACCCAACCTTACCCACTGGGGGCAGACACCAAAAACAACGGGAAATACGAACCTGCAGCCTGTGAAAAGAAGACCCCCAAACTCAGTAAGTTAAGCAAAATGAGAAGACAGAGAAACACACAGCACATGAGGAGCAAGGTAAAAACCCACCACACCAAACAAATTAACAGGAAATAGGCAGCCTACCTGAAAAACAATTCAGAGTAATGATAATAACAATGATCCAAAATCTTAGAAATAGAATGGAGAAAATAAAAGAAACTTTTAACAAGGACCTAGAAGAACTAAAGAGCAAACAAACAATGATGAACAACACAATAAATGAAATTGAAAATTCTCTACAAGGAATCAATAGCAGAACAACTGAGGCAGAAAAACGGATAAGTGACCTGGAAGATAAAATAGTGGAACTAACTACCACAGAGCAGAATAAAGAAAAAAAAATGAAAAGAATTGAAGACAGTCTCAGAAACCTCTGGGACAACATTAAACGCACCAACATTTGAATTCAAGGGGTCCCAGAAGAAGAAGAGAAAAAAAAGGGACTGAGAAAATATTTGAAGAGATTATAGTTGAAAACTTCCCTAATATGGGAAAGGAAATAGTCAATCAAGCCCAGGAAGCACAGAGAGTCCCATACAGGATAAATCCAAGGAGAAATGCACGAAGACACATATTAATCAAACTATCACAAATTAAATACAAAGAACAAATATTAAAAGCAGCAAGGGAAAAGCAACAAATAACATACAAGGGAATCCCCATAAGGTTAACAGCTGATCATTCAGCAGAATCTCTGCAAGCCAGAAGGGAGTGGCAGGACATATTTAACATGATTAAAGGGAAGAAACTACAACCAAGATTACTCTACCCAGCAAGGATCTCATTCAGATTCGACGGAGAAACTAAAACCTTTACAGACAAGCAAAAGCTAACAGAATTCAGCACCGCCAAAACAGCTTTACAACAAATGTTGAAGGAACTTCCCTAGGCAGGAAACACAAGAGAAGGAAAAGACCTACAATAAGAAACGCAAAACAATTAAGAAAATGGTAATAGAAACATACATATCGATAATTACCTTAAATGTAAATGGATTAAATGCTCCAACCAAAAGACACAGACTGGCTGAATGTATACAAAAACAAAACGCGCATATATGCTGTCCACAAGAGACCCACTTCAGACCTAGGGACACATACAGACTGAAAGTGAGGGGAGGGAAAAAGATATTCCATGCAAATGGAAATCAAAAGAAAGCTGGTGTAGCAATTCTCATATCAGAGAAAAGGGACTTTAAAATAAAGACTATTACAAAAAACAAAGAAGGACACTAGATAATGATCAAGCGATCAATCCAAGAAGAAAATATAACAATTGTAAATATTTATACACCGAACACAGGAGCACCTCAATACATAAGGCAAATGCTAACAACTATAAAAGGGGAACTCGACAGTAACACAATCATAGTAGGGGACTTTAACACCCCACTTTCACCAATGGACAGATCATGCAAAATGAAAATAAATAAGAAAACACAAGCTTTAAATGCTACATTAAACAAGGTGGACTTAATTGATATTTATAGGACATTCCATCCAAAAACTACAGAATACACTTTCTTCTCAAGTGCTCATGGAACACTCTCCAGGATAGATCATATCTTGGGTCACAACTCAAGCCTTGGTAAATTTAAGAAAATTGAAATAGTATCAAGTATCTCTTCCAACCACAACGCTATGAGACAAGATATCAATTACAGGAAAAAATCTGTAAAACACACAAACACAGGGAGGCTAAACAATACACTACTTAATAACCAAGAGATCACTGCAGAAATCAAAGATGAAATCAAAAAATACCTAGAAACAAATGACAATGAAAACACGATGACCCAAAACCTATGGGATGCAGCAAAACCAGTTCTAAAAGGGAAGTATATAACAATACAATCCTACCTCAAGAAACAAGAAACATCTCAAATAAACAACCTAACTTTACACTTAAAGCAATTAGAGAAAAAAGAACAAAACAACCCCAAAGTTAGCAGAAGGAAAGAAATCATAAAGATCAGATCAGAAATAAATGAAAAAGAAATGAAGGAAATGATAGCAAAGATCAATAAAACTAAAAGCTGGTTCCTTGAGAAGATAAACAAAATTGATAAACCATTAGCCAGACTCATCAAGAGAAAAAGGGAGAAGACTCAAACCAATAGAATTAGAAAAGAAAAAGGAGAAGTAACAACTGACACTGCAGAAATACAAAGGATCATGAGAGATTACTACAAGCAACTATATGCCAATAAAATGGGCAACCTGGAAGAAATGGACAAATTCTTGGAAAAGCAGAACCTTCCGAGACTGAACCAGGATGAAATAGAAAATATAAACAGACCAATCACAAGCACTGAAATTGAGACTGTGATTAAAAATCATCCAACAAACAAAAGCCCAGGTCCAGATGGCTTCACAGGTGAATTCTATGAAACATTTAGAGAAGAGCTAACACCTATCCTTCTCAAACTCTTCCAAACTACGGCAGAGGGAGGAACACTCCCAAACTCATTCTATGAGACCACCATCACCCTGATACCAAAACCAGACAAAGATGTCACAAAGAAAGAAAACTACAGGCCAATATCACTGACGAACATAGATGCAAAAATCCTCAACAAAAAACTAGCAAAAAGAATCCAACAGCACATTAAAAGGATCATGCACCATGATCAAGTGGGGTTTATCCCAGGAATGCAAGGATTCTTCAATATACACAAACCAAGCAATGTGATACACCATATTAACAAATTGAAGGACAAAAACCATATGATCATCTCAATACATGCAGAAAAAGCTTTCGACAAAATTCAACACCCATTTATGATAAAAACCCTCCAGAAAGTAGGCATAGCAGAAACTTACCTCAACATAATAAAGGCCATATATGACAAACCCACAGCCAACATTGTTCTCAATGGTGAAAAACTGAAACCATTTCCACTAAGATCAGGAACAAAACAAGGTTGCCCACTCTCACCACTATTATTCAACATAGTTTTGGAAGTTTTAGCCGCAGCAATCAGAGAAGAAAAAGAAATAAAAGGAATCCAAATTGGAAAAGAAGAAGTAAAAATGTCACTGTTTGCAGGTGACATGATACTATACATAGAGAATCCTAAAGAAGCTACCAGAAAAGTACTAGAGCTAATCAATGAATTTGGTAGAGTAGCAGAATACAAAATTAGGGCACAGAAATCTCTTGCATTCCTATACACTAAGGATGAAAAATCTCAAAGAGAAATTAAGGAATCACTCCCATTTACCATTGCAACAAAAAGAATAAAATACCTAGGAATAAACCTACCTAAGGAGACAAAAGACCTGTATGCAGAAAACTATAAGACACTGATGAAAGAAATTAAAGATGATACAAACAGATGGAGAGATATACCATGTTCTTGGATTGGAAGAATCAACATTGTGAAAATGACTATACTACCCATAGCAATCTACAGATTCAGTGCAATCCCTATCAAACTACCAATGGCATTTTTCACAGAACTAGAACAAAAAATTTCACAATTTGTATGGAAACACAAAAGACCCCGAATAGCAAAAGCAACCTTGAGAAAAACGGAGCTGGAGGAATCACACTCCCTGACTTCAGACTATACTATAAAGCTACTGTAATCAAGACTGTATGGTACTGGCACAAAAAACAGAACTATATATCAATGGAACAGGATAGAAAGCCCAGAGATAAACCCACGCACATATGGTCGCTTTATGTTTGATAAAGGAGGCAAGAATATACAATGGAGAAAAGACAGCCTCTTCTATAAGTGGTGCTAGGAAAACTGGACAGCTATATGTAAAAGAATGAAATTAGAATACTCCCTAATACCATACACAAAAATAAACTCAACATGGATTAAAGACCTAAATGTAAGGCCAGACACTATAAAACTTAGAGGAAAACATAGGCAGAACACTCTATGACATAAGTCACAGCAAGATCCTTTTTGACCCAGCTCCTATAGAAATGGAAATAAAAACAAAAATTAACAAATGGGACCTAATGAAACTTAAAAGCTTTTGCACAGCAAAGGAAACTATAAGCAAGATGAAAGGACAACCCTCAGAATGGGAGAATATATTTGCAAAGGAAGCAACTGACAAAGGATTATTCTCAAAAATATACAAGCAGCTCATGCAGCTCTATATCAAAAAACCAAACAACCTAATCCAAAAATGGGCAGAAGACCTAAACAGACATTTCTCCAAAGAAGATACACAGATTGCCAACAAACACATGAAAGGATGCTCAACGTCACTAATCATTAGAGAAATGCAAATCAAAACTACAATGAGATATCACCTCACACCAGTCAGAATGGCCATCATCAAAAAATCTACAAACCATAAATGCTGGAGAGAGTGTGGAGAAAAGGGAACCCTCTTGCACTGTTGGTGGGAATGTAAATTGATACAGCCACTATGGAGAACAGTATGGAGGTTCCTTAAAAAACTAAAAATAGAACTACCATATGACCCAGCAATCCCACTACTGGGCATATACCCTGAGAAAACCATAATTCAAAAAGAGTCGTGTACCACAATGTTCTTTGTACCTCTATTTACAATAACCAGGACATGGAAGCAACCTAAGTGTCCAGTGACAGATGAATGGATAAAGAAGATGTGGCACATATATACAATGGAATATTACTCAGTCATCAAAAGAAACGAAATTGAGTTATTTGTAGTGAGGTGGATGGACCTAGAGTCTGTCATACAGAGTGAAGTAAGTCAGAAAGAGAAAAACAAATACCGTATGCTAACACATATATGTGGAATCTAAAAAAAAAAAAAACATGGTTCTGAAGAACCTAAGGGCAGGACAGGAATAAAGACGCAGACATAGAGAATGGACTTAAGGACACGGGAGGGGGAAGGGTAAGCTGGGACGAAATGAGAGAGTAGCACTGACATATATATACACTACCAAATGTAAAATAGATAGCTAGTGGGAAGCAGCTGCATAGCACAAGGAGATCAGCTCGGTGCTTTGCGTCCCCCTAGAGGGGTGGGATAGGGAGGGTGGGAGGGAGACGCAAGAGGGAGGGGGTATGGGGATATATGTATACATATATCTGATACACTTTGTTATGCAGCAGAAATTAACACACCATTGTAAAGCAATTATACTGCAACAAAGATGTTAAAAAAATAAATAAAAAATAAAAGGATTAAAATGTCCATCTTGCAAGGTCGTCATGACAATGAGCTAGTATATACAGGGACCCAAAAAGTAGCAGCTATCATTATGTTAATATTATTAATGACTTTAATTATTAAAGTTATTAATAATGATAAAAAATTTACATAATTCCACTGTAATGACTTATTGGCTTGTTTTGTGCTCAGTCGTTTATTCTGCATGTCTTTTTCTAATCGGTGGTGTTATCTGTCTGCTTTACATTGTGTATTTTCACAGGTTTTGTGTGTGTGTGTGTGTATACACACATGTAAGTGCTCCAACAGTAGTTTCCATTTTCCCATTAGAAATTTTCCTCTGGAGTCTGTACAATTATAAAAGCAAAACATTCAGCACTGCAAAAATGTTAACTGAATGGATTCAAGACCAGGAGAGTTCTCATTATATCCATAACCCATGAACATACCACCTGGACATATCCACAGAAAACAAATGTCTAAATGCTAAGGGATGGGACATGGCGCATGTGACTTTGGAAATAAATGTTGGGGATGGGGTGTGATCCAGGGGAGGAACTGTGGCTCATGGGACTCTTCAAAAAGAAAAACTAGTGTGGAATCTGAGGTTTTCCTCAATACCAGGAGGAGAGTTTTGAGAGGTTGCCGGAAACACCCCCCTTCCCTGCTTAAGGACAGTGTTGTGGTCCAGGTCTCAGCCTCTGGATGAGCCAGCCTGAGTCCAATATCCAGCTCAGCCACTTCTCCCCATGGGACCCTGGGCACGTTACTCAGCGATTCCAAGTCCCAGGGTCCTCCTCTGTGAGTTGGAGAGAATGGGTCTTCCCCCATTGGGTTGTGAGGATTAAGTGAGTTAATACAGGTAACGTGTGTCACAATCAGCACTCTGTAAATGTTGGCTTCATTAGGATCATGTTATCATTTTGCATGGATCTAGCCCTTCCCACTCACAGCTGCTGTAGTTCATGATGAAACACAGTCCTTACCTGTGAACATTTGCAACTTACTTCATCGCTAAAACATAGCACGTCCCATTTAAAAATGGCATGTTGGACCCATAAGCTTACCTTCAGACTAATATCACAAAAAGTAGAAACCCAGGCAGACAGAGGAAAGAAAGAGGAGACATCAGCCTAAGGGAGATACCCACACAGTTTGGAAGATGAGAAGCAAATGGTTAAGTGGCAGCTGATGGAGGGGACCTCTGTGCCAGCAGAGAAGGAAGCCAGTAAAGGGACATACGATTCACACCACAGAACCCTAGAGAGGTCCAGACGTCTGAGGGCCCAGCACATGGTGGAGGGGGAGAGGAGGGGCAAAAACGCGAGTTTAAGGAAGTTGGCGTAAGGAGCAATTCAAGTGCCCTCCTCTCTTGGGCATACCCTGGCAGGAAATTGGAGGTCCCACTCCAGGGATGGTGAGGCTTCCAAGCCCTGCAGAGTGTGGGGATGAGGCACTGGACTGGAAGGAGAATTAAATGAATGGCGAGGCACCCCCCCTTCCAAGGACCTTCTCTCTACTTGACCTTCAGCACACTTGCACCCAGGCTCTCACAACCCCCAGCCTTGCTCCACTGCCCTTCCCAGGGTAGAAGGTTGCAGCACCCTTCGCTGGAGATACTGACCAGCCCCAAAGAAAAAGCTCCAAAACAGCCACGTGTTCCCCAATGCCATGGTCAGGACCCATCCCCATCATGGCACACACGACAGCCAACAACCCCACCTGGGCTCGTTCTTCATCAGAACAAGCATCGAAGCACAGCCAGATGGGAGAAAACCCCCAACATGAGAGACAGTGACCAAAAACCAACAAACAGAAACAAAGAAAAACGTAAAGCAAAAAGATGACATGAAGCAGAGAAAAATATTTTAACTTATAAAAACTATCATTTAGATACTAGAGGTAAGTAAAGATGCTGCCTCCATTTTTTTAAAAAAGGATGCGGAAATAACAAATCAGAGAAGAGATTCAACTCCTAATTGATGAGTTCTAAGAACAGAGCACATGAAAAAATGGAAGGAAAATTATCAAAGAAATAATACAGGAAAGCTTCCTATAACTGAAAGGCATGAACTTCTAGACAGAAAGGGCCCCCTGAGCACCTAACACAATAAAAGGAAGCAAACTCTGACTGAGGCACATCAGTGTGAAATTTCAGAACACCAGGAACAAGGAGAAAAACCTGAAAGCATTCAGAGAGAAGAAACAGGAACCATATAACCCGTAAAAATTGTGAATCACTATTATACCTGTAACTTATATATTGTACGTCAACTATATACTTCAATAGAAAAAAGAAACAGGAACCAGGGGTCAATGAAGCATCACTTTCCAAATCGTGAGGAAAAGGTTTTCTGAAGAGAATTGAATGCCTGACCAAATGGCCAAGCTGATGGCCACCCGAAGAATGAGAAGGATGGGATAATGGGGGCACAGGGAACCCCTCACAAGAGATCCCCAGTTCTTGGAAGCATCCAATTCACCTAGAACCTAAGAACACAGGGCTCCCAAGGTCATCCTCTCCCTTCCCTCCAAAAACCTGAGAGATTACTGAATGTATCCTCCCACCCTGGTGGGAAATGCCAGTTCTGCTGGGGAGTTGACTGGCGTCTTACTGATAAGTACATAGAAAAACTAAGGCAACACTCAAATCCCAGGTATTAAAGACAAAAGGCAAACGCAGCACACCATATGGTTCACCTTTAATAATAGTTACGTAGTTATAATCACTTAGAAGTGAACATTAATGTAACTGACATCATTGCTTAACTACTTGGAAGGTTGGAGGAACAGGGAGGGGATGGGGTGGAGGATGAGCAAATTCTGCTCTTCCTTAATAGAAAATCAATAGTGCCCAAACGGAAAACTCATAAAGGAGCAGCACAAGCCCATGATTTATAAACACGGAGGTAAATGACAGAAGAACAGCTAAGACGAGAGGAGTTACCTTTGGGAGGCACTGGGCAGAAAACTGCTATTTTTCATTATAAGCTTGGAAATACTATCTGACTTTTAAACTTAGATAGATAGATAGATAGATATGTATTATTTTGAGAACAATAACAACTACGTTAGAAAAGGGATAAAATATGTAGGGGACCGTCAGAGTGAATAAACTAAAGAAGAGGCGGTTGTGAAGCAGATTTCTGAGGATGGATCAGGACCCTAGAGGTGGTATAAAGCACTTCCTGCAGGACTGTCACACGCTCACCGTCAGGGCTGCGGCATCTGCCTGGTGGTTTGACCAAAGCTCCATGCGGAGAAAGTGGCACCAAACACACCCCTCTTCATTACTTTAGTAACACTTGTTTGTTTATTTAGGTCGTGTCACTATACCAAAAACTAGCAGAAGCCAAACAGCTCAGTGTAGTTACCTGGTGTTCTACAAACCTCTTGCCCAAATCCACACACAAATTTTTTCATCCTTCACCTTTTAAAAGCCTTAAAGCTTAAGGTGAAAATTAGTTTAACACAAAAAATACTTCTGAATGGTAATATGGCAGGACACATCAAAAGATTAAAGACATACACCCTTGACCCCAAAATTCCACTTCCAAGAATGTATCCTAGTCTTTGGTAAACTAGACCACTGGCTTGCAACAGTGACCTTAAACCCTAAGAGAATGTGAGAATACTGATTCCTGGGCCTCGCCCCCAAGACAGCCTGATTTAATTGGTCTGTGATGGGGCCAGGGCATCTGTATTCAGCAGCCAAGATGGGAGAGCTCTTGGTTTATAATAAAGAAAACTGGAAACAGCCTAAATACTCCACAGAGAGGATGGGTGAAGTCCATCATGATAGGGCCATACAGTGGAATCCTAGACAGTGTTAAAATAATGCAGCAGAAAAAAGATATTTCATTAAGCATATTTATTGATATGGACAGATACTTACAATGTTAAGTAAAAACACGGGTTATAAAAGTATACGTGATATGATCCACTTTTGGAAAAAAGTGTATACAAAAGAATTGCCACTATTCTGGAATTAAATGCAACATTGTCAGTAGCCGTAATGTCTGAGTGTGGAAAGATTTAATTTAAATATTTTTGTCTATCTGTATGTTCTAATATTTCCACAATGAAGAAACTATTATAGAGACTGCCTATTACAGACATCACCTTCCGAAGTTCAAAAACGCTTAGACGTGTCATTTGTAAGTTTTAAACATTTTAACACTGTTCACATAGATTTCACCCCGCGCTCCACTCCTGGTCAACCAATAAATCTGTATACACACCCAAACTCTCACCCGAGTCTTTCGGGGCACACTGCTCCCTGCCAAGTCTCCAGGGTGAGAGGACAACTTTCCATGAGTTTCATCTCTCCTTTGTAGGTAATAAAGTTTGGCTGCCTCAAACCCAGAATATCCTTGTTAACCTCCTTACACCCACTGACCTTCTAAATTCAAGGGATGAGAGGGGAGCTGTTTTTACTGTAATAATATCAGGAAACCAGAGAGTGGATTTGTGACTCTGAGAGAGACAATGAGGAAGACACAAGCCCACCACCAAATCCCCCAAATTCTAGCCCTGCTAAACCATTCGTGTAATAGGGAAGAACAACTCTGACTCCGTACTGGATCTGTTTCTTTTACTTTAACCTTTGTATTCTATCGCTTTTGTTGCAAGTTAAGAATGTTGCCCATAGCCTGAAATATACAGGACAGCCCATTCTCAAGGCTCTGACCTTTAAAGGTGTAACACTTTTCCATTCATATAGAGATAAAAAGTTGCAGAACAGAGAATAACATTTGTCTTGTTGGAGGTTTACAGGAACATCATGACCTGACCCTCATGGACAGGGGCAAGAATAAAGGATCTGGCACCAGAAAGGTTGCCACAAACAACAAATCCCCTCCCCTTTTAGTATGAAACCAGCCTGAATTCTAACTTGGGTGAGATGGTTCTTTGGGACACTAGTCCACCATCTTCTCGGTCAGCTGGTATTTCGAATAAAATCGCTATTCCTTGCCCCAATAACTCATCTCTCGATTTACTGGCCTGTCGTGCAGCAAGCAGTACAAGCTTGGACTTGCTAACATTCAGGATCATTGGTGGAAACTGTTGGGAGAGGCAGGAAGGACAAACTGGTCCCAGGAGGCATTCAGAACACGCGTGTGTCTTCCCAAGAAGCTTTGAGCGTGAGGAAGGGGCCGAGTTACAGATCACAGAGCATGAAACACCTGCAGGGGACAGACCTTCATATTCTGAGCAAAAGTTGCAAAGGCCTTCACCCTTCACTTTACCCACCCTGACACCCACTGCCTTCTCCGTGCCCCCTTCCCTCAGTCTCTGCATCAAAGTTGTCCACTAAAAAAGAACCAAGTAAGCTGCAGAGTTCTGCAAATCGCTATCTTCAGAAGTTTTTGAAACTCAAGATAAAAGCAGTCGGGGAATTAAGACCAAACGCCAAATATGTGAGGAAAAGGCTTGAACATGTGGTGTAGTGTGAAGCGTCTGCTCCCCAGGCCCGGCCTTCTGCCAACTAGTAGCAATCAAGCAGGATACTGCAGCAAGCAGGAAATCTAAAGTTAGGTTTTACTACCTCTAATGGAGGATTTATTGAATGCTTTAATTGGTAGTCTCAGGACTAAACCCCAAGGGGGGAACAGAAACATCTTTCTGGACATACCTGGTGAGCCCGCATGCACTCCACGAACCTCACCTACAGCCCATGGACCTGCAAGTCTGCAGGGGGACAGAGCCAGGACACAGCTCTTCCTTCCTCTAACCTTGACACATCGCAGAGCCTAGAGCATGGTAGGCCCTGGTCCTTTATTTAAGAGGCAAAATACTTTCTTATGGTAGAACAGGCCTTCAGACCACACACAGAATCTCAGGTGTTCTGCGGAACAAAAGGACCCGTTTGATCAGCCCGCTCCTGAAATACCCCAACCCACGAGAACAACGCTCAAAAGGTCAAAGGTAGATTCGACTCAACCAAGACTGTTCCTTTTCAGGGCTGGCAGGATCATTTGGAAATTTTCCCAGTTCCATTTTTGGTCAATGTAGAGAATCATGACATTGTGTGTTTATGTAAATCCCATGTGTTCAGAGAGATTTCAAGTCAGTATGAGAAGAGAAGCACAAAGGCCTTGACTGGGATGCTGACTGGTGACGCAGGGCAGGTAACAAACCCTCCCCTGCAGGGGGTGACTCACAGCCCAACACCCAAAGAAACCAGCCACTGCCGAAGGCTGGGGTCCCCAGGGACTAGCGTGACCATAACAGTCCCTTCTGCCACCCTTCTCCCTTTCTGACCCATCAGCTCAACAAACGTGAGTGAAGCTGTCTGTCCTCCCTGGAAGGGTCTTTCCAGCCACACTCACCCCCTCTCTGGGTGGCACCCGTGGATCCACTGTGGATGGACTTGGAGTCGACAGCCTGAACCAAGGCCAAGGCATAAAGAGGGGAGGGAAAAGCAGGGACGGTGACTGCCTTTCTGATTCCAGTGAAAATGGGTCCCATTTTCTAGAGCGGCATCCTGTCTGCAAACCAACGTGATGTTATTTTTACTCAGTATAAGAATCCCTTTAAAAGAAGCTTCCATTTGTTACAACATACTATAAAATAATGGGAAGACATCTTTGCTTTTAAAAATCTTATATTTTTAAAGGGGATTCAACTCTCCAATGTTAAAAGAACTTTCCCCAGGTTCCACTAGTCTTGTGAAGGCTTCTGTTTAGGTGTGGGGACTTCCCGTACAAGGGCAGCAGATGCCTTGACCTATAGGAGCCCCACAGAAGGAGATCACATAGAACATGGTATTTTTCTACCTGAGTAATTAGCAACAGAGTGAAATTCAGTAAGACTGGGGTCCTCCTCGGACCTCTCTGAATGTGGTCTAAGAAGAGACAACTTATCCTGAATTCTAGGCTCTGGTGAGAGGTTATCACAATATTTACAGGATTATTGCAATATTGTAATCTATGCAATAGATTATATGTACAGTACACATGAAATCTATGTACTAGATTATATATATGTGTGAATGTATGTGTGTGTGTGTATATATATATATGTGCATATATATATGTAATAGCTTATGTTTATTAAAAGATTTGGGGCGGGGGAATGCCATGCAAAAATCATGTTAAAGACAATTGAGCCAAGCAGTGAAACAATGCTGAAATGGCCTAGAAAACCAAATGGTATTTGATATTTATTTTTCTGGATACAGACGTGGACTTCGTGTTATCACTGACCCTGGTTGGTTAGGATCCTCAATGTTTTCTAAATTCCTAGACTGCTGTATAGTCAACAGTCTCAATTAGTAAGTTCAAAGGGAATTCCCCAGAAAAGGCAGAGTGAAATAAGTGTGAATGATGGCTGCAGAAGATCAGATATATAGCTTGTAATATAAATAAGTGTTTAGGCATACACTGTGGTGCGTCATCTAATCTGGTCCTATTACCAAAAAAAAGTAAATAACAACGTAATTTTACTATGGCATGTACTGTGAGAGCAGTCATAGCTTGAAGAGGCATTTTGAGCGATTTTTAAGGGCAAGCACTCATCAACTTCCAAATCTGTTCTTCATGTGACCACGACATAGCACTTGGTCAATTCTCCTGTTTGGTTTTCAAAATTCTGACTGTGGATCACCACTGACTCAAACTATTTGTAAGAAATGAAAAACAAGCCTTATGTGAAGAAGAGGGGGAAGGGTGAGGAGAGAGAGCGCTTTCATAATTAAATGTTCCTTGCTTGGAGGTGAGCACCTCTTGGAAGACGACAAAGACAAACAGAATCCATGAAAATGCACATTTTACCTTCCAAATGCACAGCACAGACAGCGTCAGGGCAGGGACAGACGGAGAAGCCGACTCTGCACCACATCACAGGCTCAGAGATGCTCAGGCCCAGATACCCGCCTGGATCGCCTATCTCAACAGAAGCAAATTTCTTGGTGACATTCCAGAAAGAGGCATACTCCCAGAAAATACCATAACTCCTCCTATACCATGAGCTGGAGGTAAGCATTTTTAAAAAACTTATAACCTTTGTGCGTTCTGCACTCACAGTAATGTTATTTATCATTCGATTATTCTAGAAGGAAAGGGACGCTGGATACTCTTCCTGACTTTGAGAACCAGAGGATCTGGCAGGACTGCTGGTGAGGAGGGGAAACTCAAATACAGTCTGAGCTTCTTACCAAACCGCTCTGGTTTCACAGCTCGCACGTCTCTCCCTTCCTAAGAATCTGGTTTTTTCCCTCATCCGGTTTTTCCTATTTTCGGTATCACTGGGTCCCTTCTAGTAAGTGTCCCGTCAGCTCCGGCCGCGGGCTGGCTGCTCGGACCCTGCTCAGAACACTCATCCTCCGCCTCTGAGTCAGCTGCCTGTTCATGGAAATACTATTCCGAGATCATTTTCATAAAAATTTGTGCTGGCTTGGTTTTGTTTCTCTTGACACTGGCCCAAATGTTTTTCTCTGCTGATTGATTTTTGGTTTCAACTTGGCGTGTTTTGGGGGGCTGTTTATTGTTTAATATATTTCCATTTTTACTGGAGGGGAAACATTAGCACCAAAGGGATCCAGCTGCATCCAATCGGCCACACAACCTGTATTTCTACATCCAAGACATGGGGAAGTGCTGTCTGCAGAAGCAGAGGAGGGCCGCTCCTGCCCAGATGGGCAAGTAAACGTGGCCTTTCTAGTCACTGACACGCAAGGGTGCCCTGGCCTCTTGGGGACTTGTTTTTGCAACTTGGGTGTTTCTGAAGACTTGCTGATCGGGTATACCCTAAGTCTGATAAGCACCCCATCACCTGTTCTCGTGTGGAGAGTGTGTGTGGTCAGCAGAAATGCATGGTCAATGGAGCCCTTTGAGAAATACACAAGGAGCTATCAACTTCCTTTGCTTGAAATTAACCCAACACTGTAAATCAACTATACTTCAATAAAAAAATAAAATTTAAAAAAATTGCCCTTGCTTTAATACTGTCAGTTTTCAGGCCACTCTGGATACAAGGGAGAACGTAATTCCCCAACATGATGTCCTGAGTCCCTTTGGATTCCCCCCCCCTCTGTCAATCCTTTCTAAGATCAGGGACTGGCATCGGCCATCTTTTCTCTAAACAATCAGCATCTATCGAAGTTAAGCCATGCATTCCCAAGGAGGCTAAAATCTGTTCTTGGAGGAGGACAAAATGTCTCACTCTTTTATGTATAAAGCATAGACACACCTAAATGTAGATATACATGTATATGTATAATGTAAGATTCCTAAACCGATATGCTGTGTAACTGTGGTATTAAATTTTCATGTGGGAGAGGGGTGATTAGGGGAAAAAATGTCTGAAAAGACTCCTTAGGGGATTGGTTATAAAAAAAGGTTGAAAAATAATGTAAGCCTAAGGGTAACTGCATCACAAAATATTATGACTTCTTGATATGTTTAGCACTGGTGCTTCAGTGATAAAGAAATCCTGTTTGCATTTACTCCAGTCTGTTTACGATGTGCCCATAATTATTTCTTTGTAAACTGGGAATAGGAAGAGTTATGTTACACTGAGATACTCTTTCACCAACAATTCACATACATGTCTCCTCTTGTTTTAGAAGCCAATGGGCATTGAGCGCAAGAAACAAAACCAATGAAAAAAACAAAAACTAGAAAAGGAAACAAATAAAGAGCTAATACGCTGATGCAAATGAAGCAGATGCTTGTACTTATTTGAAAACAATGACCTATTTTTTTTTAATGTCTACAAACTAAAGATCTCTCAGAATATCTTCTCATTCCATATTAAATATCCAACGCAGCAAACAATCTTTGCCTTGCCTTAGTCTATTAAGAACCTTACTTATTCCAGAAAGGAAGCATGCGTTTATCTTTCTCAAACACATGATGTGCAATTCTTTTTTTTACTTGCTTGGAGCGAAGACTAAAAAACGGTGTTTTATCTTGCTTCCTTTGCCAGTGCCAACGTAACTGATTCTCATCCTCATTTCCACTTTTTGTATCTCCTTTCATCTGAGTTAAGCCAGAACTCATTCCCAGCCCTTTAGAGATTTAGCCTATATTTCCAACAGGGCCGTCCACAATGCTACATGTTTTCCTGACCTGAGCTGCCTGTGCCCTTGCTGGAGAGAGAAACGGAGTCATTTTGACTCATCATCTCAGAGGTTACGTAAGCCAGCATCACAGGATACAGAAGTAACTCTGTGATGACCTCAAAGTGTAATTTATGGACAGTAAGTGGGGTATGTTTTTGGTGCTAAAACTCCCAGACTAGGGCAGACTTATGAATAATTTTCAAATATCAGGAAGTCTGCGGAAATCCTCCCTGTCTGATAAAGATTGCATGGCGCTCGTTGACTCTCCTAAAGCCTCTGACTCCCTCCCCTCTTCGGAAGTGCCTGGACCACAGTCCTGACAGCCGGGGCCAAAGAACGCAGTCACCTGCCTCCAGCAAATCCACTCCGATTCCCCCTCATTCCCAGACACAAATTTCCATGAAAACCAGACACAGGACAGAAACCAGGGGCAGGATATTTCAAAATCGCTTCACATCTGCAGCCTGATTTCATTAGACTCCCTGCCTTGTTTCTTTTAGCCCCTGTGCGTGTCCACTGCAGGTGACACTTTGCTGACGCTGACCTTCAAGACCGTGCTATCCAGACACTTAGGGAAATAAGACCCGTGCAGGAGAGACAGGGGCTCTGGCTGCAGAGAGGGGGATCAGTGAGTTTAGAGACCACAGGGACACGGAAATGCTTAGCAACGCCTTTACAAGGTGACTCTACTGGGTGTTTCTGGTCCTGTCACTGAATCCGCCCACACATCCCTAGAGCATATGAAAGCTGTTCATCCCGAAGGGAGGAAAGAAAACACTCCACAGTTGACATTCTTAATCCAAGTTTACCTAAATACAGCAGTTTCCAAGAGCACATTTTAGCCATTTCACACCCACAGACATCCAACCAGAGAAGCTGGTGGAGAATCCATGTGGGGACAGGGCAGGCAGCCCCACTGGGTCCCTGTCACCTTCTCTGTGCCCCAGCCCAGAGCTGCAGCCACGAGCTGTCAGAGCCGTTCAGCAATTTGCCTGTAAGGTCTTGTTTGAGGATGTGGCAACTTGCAAGGACCCCACACAGAAGCAACTGGACCTCAACTTTCCCCGCCGAGCCACGAGGCCAGTCGAAGGCTCTGGGTGCCAGTGCTGACACGGTTTTTTCTCCAAGATTTTAAGCACATGTGGCTCGCATCAGTGTGGTCTCGTATTCGCTCTGTTTAGACCACTTGCCTCGCACGTTCTCATATTTACGCATGTTCACTGAACATAACCCCGAGTGAATTATTTAAGAAGGTTTAATGTGCTTCAGACTTCTCAAATATAATTTAGACTTTAAATTAAATTTGTACTCCCGTGGGAAAGTGGTGCACTGAACGCGGCGTATGGCATCGAGCGGACATGCAGTAGGTCTCGGAACAGCATTGCAGTTACGTTGACAGGATCTCACCTGGCGGCCGATGCTCTGTGTTGAACGAAACAGGACTGAGCTACTAGATTTAACGTGTTGCCTGTGTTTGAAAGCAGCAAAAACATACACCGCACAAACCCTCTCGCTTTTTGGTTTATTCCTTGCTGACCTAAAATGAAGCATCCCGACAATGAGACATGCGGAACATATAGACCAGCACACAAAGCCACATTTGTTAGTTCTGAGTTCTCTGGGTTTTTTTAATAAATCGCAAAATCCTTTCTCTCTGTGTTTGGATGCCAATAACTGCCCTGAATTAGGTGTTAGATTCTGCACAGCAAATTCGAGTTGAGAAAAGGCACACATATCTTATTTAACACACTTTTGTTTCGTTTACAGTAAACACTGCCCACCAGCAAAAATAAACCAGAACAAGGGAGTGAAATTCCCTCCTGCACGGGTGGTAATGAACACAAACTATCTAGAAAAACGTGCAGACAAGGAGTTCGCTGCAGACTGGGCCCTGAACTGAACACAAACTTCTTATTCAGGGGAAGGTGAATGAGTAAGAATCTATAGGGAAGGTTTTTACTTTGCATAAAAATTAAATTAAATCAGCTCTAAAACATGCATACAGTAAAAGGGCTAAGTTATTCAATGACACATTACACATAGTACACCGGCAATAATAAGCAGCATGCGACTGACTTGGCCATGAACTTCAGCGTTACAAGAGAGGGAAAGGCCCGCATTAGATGCAATCTGCCATCACCAAATTGTGTGAACGTGTGCTCTGAGAAGTTAATTCTGTAGCAATCCATCTGATGGCTATCCTTTTTTTCCCTGGGATTCTAGCACCGAAAGAACGCTATTCCTCAAAATGATAAATTGTATTATCCTCAAGATACTGTCCACGGGCAAAATAAGAAATATGTCATCCTGCCGGGATTACCCTTAAACAGGGAATACTCAAATAAGATGTTTATACGAGAAGCTGTCAGAGCATGATTCCAACAAAAGCAGCACTATTTGTCATCAGGCATATGAAGTTTCAGTCTGAAAGTAGATATTTGGTTTTGCCTCTTAAAAGCATGAAATGAGTCAACAGGAAATCATACACACGTGATCCCTCCAATCTGAAAACTGCAGGTTTGATACTGAACATACCATGTTAGCATTCACTTTTTTATTGCTATCATTTCTGGCTCCATCGTGATATATTGGGCGATATTGCCAAGGGGGACACGAAGTCACAAAAATTCTATTACTGTGATCAAGCTATATAGTAGACTTCACGACTACTAATTATACGAACTCTGAATGCCTATGCTAAATAGTCTCGACGTGCACTGTCCAATACAAGAGCCACATGTGGCCACTGAGCACATGAAACGTGGCCAGTCCAAACTGTGCTCTGTGTAACCCACACACTCGATTTTGAAGATTTAATACAGAAGAAAATGTAAAAGAGCTCATCAATATTTTTATATAGATGACACTTGAAGTGATAATATTTTGGACCTGTATTACATAAAATAATTATTAATTTTTAATAATAATTTAATAATAGTTAGTAATTTCATGTTTCTTTTTCCTTTTTAAAACTATACGTGAGACTCACATTCTATATCCCCTGCCCAGCGCTGCTCTGACCTTCCACCCACCCTGCCTCCATGTCACCCTGCCCCCTTCTTGTCACTTCTGTAAGTGGACCCTCTGTGCTGACCAAGAGAACTCCCTGTCGCAGTGGGGATGCAGAGCCGACCCCCAGCTGGGTTCTGACTCTGCTCTGGCTCTGACTATCTGCGTAACTCCGGGCACATCACTCAGCCCTCCCAAGCCTCACTTTGCTACTCTGGAAAATGGGGCAATAAAGCACCACCTTCACAGAGCCGTGGTGAGGATGCCCTGGGGCAACAGGGATCCCATGTCTGCACCGCCTGGTGGAGTCAAGGTCAGTGACCACGCTCTAAACATCACATCTCGCTTCCCCTTTGCAAGATTACTTTATTCCCTGCCTTTTAACTTCACACTTGGGGTCTAGCTTGGTCCTTCCAACACCAGGGGTTGGGCAGTTCCTGTGCTGTGTCCCCCAGCTCCCAGGGGGCACTTCCCACACTCCGAGCACCGCAGTGCCTGACTCCGCCACGCGGCTGCCTGCGGCCGCCCTCCCACCCCCATCCCTGCCTATCTAGAGCCAGGATACGCCATGGTGCAGGCCCAATGCACCAACCTTCGGGAAGCATTTTTTGGTCTCCCTCTGGCATGGTCTAGATCCCTTTTTGATTGTATGATTCTTAGGAGGTGGACTATTTTATTTACACTCTTATCTTGTTCCGTAAAAGGATTAAAAGTGATCCACAAGGATACAGGTGATATAACAAGGTTTTTTAAAAATTCCAAAGTAGATGCAAATTAAACAATAGAGATGAGGCTAAAGGGAAACAAGGGGAAGAACGGGAAGAGGAGCTAAGAACGCGGTAGCCCACCAAGCAGGTCACAGGAGCCTGCACCCGTGCCGGATCTGGGGCACACGCACACCTCCAAGCTGGAGGAATGACATCCAACTCAGACAACTACTCCTGATGCTGAGTCGACCCCAAGTCTTGAAGAGAGAAGGGCCTGAGTGGTAAGTTAACAAGCTTGCCCAACAGCTGACCTACAGCAGGCATGGGGATGGTCTCTGTCATGGCCCTGAATGCAGCACATCAGAGCCCCCTAGGGACCACTCCCTCCATCACTGCACAGCCTAGGACCCTGGCTCACTGTCACACAGGCCTGGTTCAAGCAGGTGGCACTGATGAATGTGCCATTTTCGTTGGCCTGCGCATTCACCCCCTTTCTAGAACCCATGGCCTGTGTGTTCATCTCCTTTCTAGAACCCATGGCCTGTGTGTTCATCCCCTTTCTAGATCCCATGGCCTGTGTGTTCACCCCCTCTCTAAATCCCATGGCCTGTGTATTCATCTCCTTTCTAGAACCCATGGCCTGTGTGTTCACCCCCTTTCTAGATCCCATGGCCTGTGTGTTCATCTCCTTTCTAGAACCCATGGCCTGTGTGTTCATCCCCTTTCTAGATCCCATGGCCTGTGTGTTCACCCCCTTTCTAGATCCCATGGCCTGTGTGTTCATCCCCTTTCTAGATCCCATGGACTGTGTGTTCACCCCCTTTCTAGAACCCATGGCCTGTGTGTTCATCCCCTTTCTAGATCCCATGGCCTGTGTGTTCACCCCCTTTCTAGAGCCCATGGCCTGTGTGTTCATCCCCTTTCTAGATCCCATGGCCTGTGTGTTCATCCCCTTTCTAGATCCCATGGCCTGTGTGTTCATCCCCTTTCTAGAGCCCATGGCCTGTGTGTTCATCCCCTTTCTAGATCCCACGGCCTGTGCTTTCAACCCCCTTCTAGATTCGGTAGCATGTACACTCACTCCCTTTCTAGATTTCAGCTCCGGAAGGCCTGACCCGAGGCTTCCCCACAGTGCCTTGCACTGAAAGGTCAGCTTGCCCTTCTAGTCTCTTCCTGGCGCTTGCCCCTCTGTGGCTCAGGATGCCCCTCCTCTGCTGGAGTCCTGAACCTTCCAAGCCTGGTTCAAATCTGACCTCAGACAGGTCTCTCCCTGCGCTCGGCACTCCCTGCGTCCTCCTGCGTGACTTTCCACCTGTGGATGTTTATCCCAAGGACGTTGCGTTCACAGTGAATGCTATTAGCTCTTTGGAGTGCAAGGGGCTATAGTTTTGTTTACATGTTGTCAATGCAACTAGTTGAGCAAAGAATAATTGAGGCAGGCCACTAATGGCTGGAATCAAACAGGCAGACAGGCAAGCTCTGAAATGTTCTGGCTTTTCCATTACATGTGCAGTTGCTTTTCTCATCTCTAGGTATGTCCAGCGTCCTGTGTGATCCACATTCCCATCTCTCTTTCAGGGCAGTGCTCTCATTTAATAGGTGACCAATAAATTTTGATGGAGAAATGTGTTTCCAGGTTGCTTCAATTTAATAAAGAAAATTCAACATGATTTAATGCTTAATGTTTGCAAAGAAAAACTTATATGGATGCAAAACATAGTTACAAATGCGATCTTAAAATTAAAATAGATATAACCCCTTTTCTGCCTCCCAGTAGTTTACTGTGGGTTCTACATACTTATGGGACGATTTTTCTGGACTTACCTCCAGTTTTACAATTTGGGAATAAAGTGCGTAGGAGAAACTGGTCTTGTGGGATGTTCTGTTTAATCACCTATATTTACAAGTCTTAGAAAACTGCAAAAATCCATCAAATTTTCTCATGAGATAGGATTATAAGGCACTTCAGACCTGATACTACTTCAGCTGTAAAACCCTCTCCCTTTGACCCTGCAAGCAGCAAGCAACAATCTCTTTCTCTGCTTTAATGGCAGGGTTTTGGGTGGGGTCTCAGAACTTAAATCCTGGTAATATGCTGACCTAACACCCCTTCTCCAGAAAAGACTCGCAGTATTCCCTGGATTTCATCTTCAGTGTCATTATTTCTATTTTAAAGCTCTGTAGAGAAGTAAATGTTCCTGCCAGGGTCAAATAGACTAGAAAGTACTTTTCGATACTGAAGAAGCAAATTTTTTCCTCCATTTTTGCTTATTCTGTCATCTTGCTACTGTAACTTGCACTCCAGAAAGAGCCAGCCTTGCACAAGGCACGTTTAAATTTTGAGCAATTATAGACCCAGATTTGTAAACCCGGCAGCAGGCCCGCATCAGCTTTGTGAGATTGGATATGATTTTAATGAGATTCCATTCTTCTTAAAATGCGATCTTCTTAAAATGTCCCTAAGACGCCAATTGGCGTCTTGTTTCCCAATAAAAAGAAATCTCGATTTTCTGATATATTTAATTTCAAGTTTTATGTTGAGATGGCAAGTGTGCGTAGTTTGTGTTTCCAAACATTTCACTTTACTAGCACACACTTCAGCTAGTATTTATATTCAGCTTGGTTCTTTGTACGTCCCATGGAAGAATCCTGAAATCGTCCTTGTTCACTCCCGGGGTCCCAAGGTGCCACCGTGATCACCTCCCTCCCGTCAGCCTCCTCAAAACAGCTTCTTTCAATCTCTACTCAAAAGCCTGAGCTCTCCATTCTCTCCAGCACAAGCAGAATTCCAAGCACCAGGAGCACAGAGAGGAGGGAACAGTGCTTTTCCATTGCCTGTTCCAATCAATTGATTATATTAAGGCAACGGGTCGCTAACAGACATAGTAAGATCTTGGGTTTCTCCTGTTGTTCAGAAGAGCACAGAGCCTGACGTCCAGATTAGTTCAGACGCAAAGGTACACAACACCAGTTAATCCATTTCCGCGATGCTGCTTATGACTTTTCACAAACTAATCCTTCCTCAAGGTGGTGCCACAAACCTCCCTGCCTGGAGCACCGAAAAACATGCACACGCATCTCTCTTTTACTTTGCAACTTAACTACTTTCGTAAAGCCCCAAGGATCCGTAACCCACATTTCCACTCCCTCACGGAGGAAACGAATCTCTCCACCAAGAACAGAGAATCGCTCAGTGGAAATATGACCAAACGAGTACATTACCGCTCAAAGCTGAGCCCCTTCACTCCCCTGCACGCAAACTAAGGGGCAAACACTCTTCTTCACTTTTAAATGAAGGGTTTGGAAACCTCAGCCAAACCCTTAATCAAGTGAAAGTAAGGGTTTCCTGTTTTTGAAAAATCACCGTAGACGTGCCTGTTTTTCTTTTTTCTTTTCTTTTCTTTTTTTAACCATTCTTTAGGTTTTACTTTTCATTTATTTACTATTTTTTACAATATATGTTTTTCTTCCTATCTGTTGCAGGGATGTTTTTCTCCCCCAGAGTAGGTTTTCCTGGGGGAATAATTATTAAAATAATAGTAGCACTAAAAGGAATCCGATATGAGACACTAACGTGTGAAAATCTCATTCCCACTAAAACAGTTCAAAATTAGACGGTATGTTTTAACTACAGATCTAGGTTTTCAAAACCCTTAGACATGCTAACAGTTTGCTCTAGATCAGATCTCCCGTCTAATTCTCTAGGGTTGTGATTTTCAAAAGTGATAAATTAATTCAAAAGGCCTATTGTACACACTTTTAAGGATATTTTAGGCTTCACCCACAGCCATTCTGAAATGGGGAAAAGTCACAGAACTAAACTTCCTTTGCTCCTGCTTCTGACCATGCGCTGAGTCAAGGTAACTGAACCCCTTACTTTCATTGTTAAATTACTGCTTCTCATACGCAATCAGGGTCTTCCAGATTATGACAGGCCACTGTCAAAATAGAAGAACTTAAAAGTTACTTTAAATCTAAAACTCAGACCCAGTGCTCCATTTTTAGATGCACCCTTTAATTACTTGGTGGTGTCTACATCTTACTTACGCTTAAATTTAGCAAAGTAATTTTAGATCACTCGCCTTTAGATCACTTCACTACCTTCACTAGATCTGCAATGTTACAAACATAGAGCACCGAATCCTCTCTCTTCTAAATACTAAAATGTTTAAAATAAAAGGTAAAAAAGTTAAAAGGGCAACATTTCCCCCTGGCTATTTTGAAAAACTGGTGCGAATGACAGCCCAGCCATCGGAGACTTCTGTTTTTTTAATCTACAGAATTACTGCTTTGAATCTATCAATATGAGAAGGTGTATACTGACAAAGCACAATGTACAGATAATTACCTGTTCCTAAGCCAAGTGAGGGTGCAAACAAGTACCAAGGAAGATGCCATCGTCACATCAACAATACAGGGGCAGCTACGAGACCTCCTGTGTGAGTGTCACCAACTACGGCAGGGACTTTCAAAGTCCCCCCCCAAAACTCACACTGCTACCACCATGTATCAAAATTTTCTGAAATTGTGTCCAAAATATTTGATCCCTCTGCTGCGTCAGCTTGTTTTTCTTACAAATGCAACTCGAAAGGTTTGAAGAGTTTCAAATTCAAGGTGCAGATCATAAACACAGGCTGTATTTTGGAGGACGATATACCCTGGGAATGCCCAAGTATCCTTGCACTTTGGAGAAAGAAAATGGAACCCCTTTGGCATTCTCCTCCTCACTGGAAAAGCTTGTCCAGGAAGTAAAGGGTGATCAAGCCAGGAGGTGACAAAGAGACCTGCATTTAGAGAGATCGACCCCCAGCTTAAACGGAGGACGGACTTGCAGCATCACAAAGCCGGGATTCTGCTTATAATGACTTCCTTCTGATCTAAGTTACCTGGACCACTTCTTGCTTCCCAGGCTCCAGCAGTCTCATTAGAAGTGGGTGTCTCTCTGTCGACACCTCCTGAATGAAGTTCCATGAAAGAGTGGGTGGCACCGACATTTATTCAACACGACACTGTCTCCCCACCCTCCATATCATCTGACTGATGCTGACCTGCTCTGGTTTTTCACTGGGGAATAGCAAAAGATCCTAGGAACATTAGTTCCTCTGTCTTGTGAAGAAATGAATCCCCCTTTCATTATTTTTGTTGTTGTTGTTTAAGGACAGGTTACAAGGAAAGACCAGAGCTAATACTAATTTTAGAAAAAAAAGTTGAAAATTTCCTATTACCTACTTACAAAATATGATATATTCCATATACTCACAACATATAAAACTTTAGAACAGTATGTAAGTTAAAAATCAAGGTTGACATCTTTCAAAGAGGCTTTACTTCTTACTTATATATCCGGCAGTCCACCGGGATCTCAATCCTTACCACAAATAAAATAGCTGATTTTATGAGATGAGAAACTCAAGATTTTTCTTTAATACCAAAACAAAACAAGGGACTTCCCTGGTGGCACAGTGGTTAAGAATCTGCCTGCCAATGCAGGGAACATGGGTTTGAGCCCTGGTCTGGGAAGATCCCACATGCTGCAGAACAACTGAGCCCGTGCACCACAACTACTGAGCCTGCACTCTAGAGCCCGCGAGCCACAACTACTGAGCCCATGCGCTGCAACTACTGAAGCCCGCACGCCTAGAGCCCGTGCTCCGCAACGAGAAGCCACCGCAATGAGTAGCCCGCACACTGCAATGAAGACCCAGCACAGCCAAAAAATAAATAAAATTCAAATAAATAAATAAAAATGAAGTTGCTTTAAAAAAAAAAACAAAGAAGTGGAGGAGACAATGGTTATAAACACGTGTACATGCAGCCCCATTACATAATCCAATGGTAAACAAGAATTCTCAAAAATTTACCTAAAGAAGGCGCATCAGAGTAAATCACCAAGAACTCATCATGAGAGAATAGATGCATGGAAAATAATATATCACAATGCTACCTCAAATATTTAAAAATAAAATGAAGGAATTATAAAGTGTTAGAAAAAAGAAACCAAAATTTTAAGTGTAACTGAAATTATACATTCTTAAATAACTCAAAAAGATATAATACCCATTTGCTGGTTTAGCGTAATTTCCAAAAGTCATTGAGTCAAATCGAAGCTGGGGTTACCAGACTGCAAACAGTATTTGTGATATGTGTATAACTCATAATGCCTTTCTTCAGAATTAGAAAACTTTGCATAGTAACCACAAATTTGCACAGCACATCCGGTTTCCACTAGAATTGTAATTTCAATGGTATAATTAGCTCATTCATAATTTGATACATAGTGAGTTAATTTATCTGGTTGGATTTTTAAGTAACTTCTATTGCCTGGTCTTCCCACTGATGAACCAGTGCAAGCTGCTGCCAGCAAAGCAAGGGTTAACCCCAGGAATGTGACAGTTCTCCTGGTGATAAGGTGACGGGTAGCTGAGGCCAGGTCAAGGGCTCTAAGCTATTTGGAGAGAATTGAAAATACTCAAAAATAATCTCAATGGTAAATAAACTCTATGCCCTATGTATGTCACCAGGGGAAGACTAAAAAATTTTTTAAATCACATTGAAAGTTTTCTGAACTACAGAAGCTCCAGAAACATGCACAGTGGGAAATCCGTGGCACATATGAATATGTTCTTTGGAAAGATAACGAAATTATCCCAACGAATAAATAAACAACTCTATGTATTAAGTTCACATCGGCATTAAAATTGTTTATCCATTTTATTGGGCAGTTTAGTCTGCTATTGGTAATAGCATCTAACTGCTTTAAAATGTTAAAAATAATTTTATGCAGTACCTTTTGTAAAACCTCTATACAATATATAATAGCGATACATAGATGTTGGATTTCAGGTAGAAACCAAGAAGGCTAGCTGATATACATATATATATACATAATTTTTAAACATGCCAAGTTTCCCAATTAAGGTGGTAAACGGGAAGCATATAAACATAACAGCTGCAGGCTGAGATGTCAGAAGGTGAAAAGACAGAGACAGAAGTGCAGAGAAGAGACTAAGCCCAGGTTTAGGAACGCGCGGTGAGAGCGCCGTCGGAGGGCGATTCCACGCACAGAAGGACCGACCCGGCAGTGACAGCCAAGCTCACACCTGGTCTCGACTTTCAGCCAAGCGTGGGCTTTAATTCAAGCCTTATTTCCCTTCCAGACAACAACAAATAACCTCTTTCTCGGTGTCCCAGACGAGGCCCCCGCGGTCAGCTTTCCCGGCCCTCGCCTACTGCGGGGGTCTCCACTCCTCTCCCTCCGTCCCGGGCGCGCGCGCCTTCCGAGGACCCGGGCAACGATGAGCCGTCCCTCCCGGCGTCCCCCACCTCACCTGTCCCGGCGCCGTCGGAAGAGCGAGGTCACCCCTCTGCCACCGTCCTCTGCCGCCGGGCAGAGCGCGCGGGGCGCGGGACTTACCGAGAGGCGAGCGCCGCCGTCGGGGGAGGGCGTGTCCCGCACGTGGGGGTCCGCGCGTGTCCGCGCCCGCGTGTGCCCGCGCGCGTGCCTGGCGGTGGGCGCCGAGCCGGGCGGCACTGAGTCCCTGGGCGCCGACGGGCTCAGCCCATGGTGTGGGCGCCGGCCTCCGGGAGGCTCTGACTCCCGCCAATCGCCGAGCAGGGCTGCCGCCCCGACGCGCTGCTCGAGATCCGGGAGTGCACGCCGGCCGGGGGCGGGGCGGGGCGCGGGGGCGCGAGTGTCCCGGGGCGCGTGGGTGCGGGTGCGCGCGCGCGCGCGTCCAAGTGCGCGTGGGTATGCGGGCGCGCGTGGCCGTGAGCGCGCCCTCGGGCCGAGGAGCGCGGGCGGCGCGGGCAGGTCTGGACCCTGCTTGGCTTTGAGAAGCAGCTGGCGGCTCGGAGGAGGAAGAGGAGGAGGAGGAGAAGGAGGAGGAGCGGAGCCTGGGACGGAGGGAGCCAGCGTCCAGGCCCCGGCGGCGGCGGGAGAGAAAGCCGGGAGGGGAGAGGAGCGAGGACCGGAGACCAGGCGAGGGGAGGGGAGGGCCCGGGAGGTGGGGGACGCCGCGGAGGTGCTTGCTCCTCGGAACTTACTGAGAAGTAACTTTTTACCCAACCTTGGCCGTTACACACGTTACAAATAATAAAAGTTAAAACTGGTTGTTTCGGGAGAAGTTTAAAGTGACCATCGACTGCCTGGGATGCTGATCAGAATTAAGACGACGTCGCCCTCAGCTTAACGAAGAGACGCGATGCCAGGTGCCACCGGCTTTAGTAAGACCTGGAGTCACTACCCGAGCGTCCCGAGAGCCGTTGGGACCCGATGGAGGAGGCTGAGGAGAAGCGGGACGCGGTCGCGAGGATGCCAAGATGTCCAGGAGACACCCTGGTCTGATGGACAGACGCGGTGACAGCGGCCCTCCTGAGAACGGTGTCTGCAAGATACGGCTTCCAAAAGGGGGAGCCGCGAGGTTTGGCTCATCGGCCCGGGGGGCCTGCGAAGCCCCTCCATATGTTTTAGTTTATAAGTGATTTCTGACATCAAAATTGCGCTTACCTGACTGCTGCTTCTCTTCACTCATGTCCCGCGGGGACCGTCCCGACCGTCCCTGCCTGATCGCTGGGAACCCATCCTAGAGCGTCCTCTTGCAGACTCTCCCCTTTCCGACCAAGTGAAAGCTACTCGTGTCCCTCCCTCTCCAAACTTTAACAGCCAAGAATTTCAGCAAACAGCCAGAAAGAAAACTAAGCCCCCCCCACCACCCGCCACCCCAAGGGAAGGGAGGGAATAAGCACTCCTTTAATTTGAAAAATAATAATTAAAACTCCCTCAACTTTTAAGGCCGGGCAACATAATCTATTAATTGGTCGCTATTAACATGCAGTTTTATTGACCATAGCACACAGAAGTCTGATTGTGAAGGAGGAGTGTTTTCAATGAAAGTGGAGTTATTTTAGCTGCAGACGTGTTTACATTTCTGTGGTTTAGTCTATAACTTTCTCTTTTTCTTGCTTCAGAATTCTGCTCCATGAAGCAAAGCCCTTAGCTCCCAGACATTCCAAAAAGTCTGCCAAAATAATAGAAAAAAAAAAAGAGAGGGAAGAAAAAACACACAGAGACCCCCAAGTCTGGGTCAGGCTCAGGGTTGTAAGTGGGCATCACCCGTATGCCCCCTCTCCACACAATTTCCAGTTTAAAGAAAAAAAAAAAAGAAAAGCCCTTCAGGGCTCCATTTCCTGTTTGCTGGGGAAAAAATAGGATGGGTCTAAGCAGCTGAGTTTAGAAACCGCCTTCTCCAGGACCTATAGATTCCAAGAGGTTCTTTAACCCTAGAGATGCCAAAATGAAATCATTGATATGAAAATCTACCATTCCACACTCTCCAAGGAAGTACCTCTCTTTTAAGTGGACGACCTTCACAAACTACAAATGCATTCCTAGGAAATTTCTTGAACAAACAGACACACCATGGTAGATGGGATGCAAGCCCATCTCTCCATAGGTGGCCAGGAGAAGATACCAATAAAAATAAATATCGAAAACAGATTAAGTTTCTGAGAAGCATGCAATCCTTTTCTTTCTGAGGATGCGGTACAAAAAAGCAGAATGCATATTAAAAAGTGCATATTTAGTAATAGGGTTATGTCAGTTTTCACAACCTGTGCTAGAATCAAAATTGGCAGAATTGTTTGACTCCTTTGAATTGCTCGCTAGTATCGCAGAAGTCACAGTATTGCCATTCACGTGATCTTAAAAAATATTCAACCTGCCTCCCCCCTAAACTATCAAGTGCATATTTCGGTTCCTATTCTTCAGAACTATTCTCCAAAGATTTCAGATCCAAGAAACCTCACTGTATTTAGAAATCTTCCTCTTAGCCACTCATGTCCAAAACTCACCACAGAGAGCCTTTGTGGTTTAGGGGAGTGCTTTAAAGTGAATATATTCTCAACCTGACCAATGAGGTCCGCAGTCCATGGCAATGACTCTGCTTTGTAATACATTACCCTAGCAAAGTTCCTTCAACATCATCACTTGTACTGAATACTCTAATAATATAGAACAATGCTGAAAGTAATATAATGTGTGCTAACTGACAAAGGAGCTTGCTTTATGAATTAAGAACTGTACTTTCATAGTAGAACATGATTTCAACAGTCCGTTACCACTGTTGAGAACAGAAAAAATGAGTTCAGAAAAACCACAATATTTGAAACAATGTCATCTGTGGCTTGTCCTTGCTACTCTCTCCCATTCCCCCAAATATACCACACAGAGAGAGGAGGAGGGGTGGGGGGGGGGAGGAGAGGAGAAGGGAGAGAGAGAATTGCATAAAAGACAAAATCACATACTAAGCCCACTCTCAAAGCTGAGGTTATTAACGTTGAAAAATCTTAGAACCCAGAATCCCAGAGTTTCACAAAGTTAGGACACCATCTCCTCCAACTGACTGTATCTTGCAGTTGCAGTTAGGAAGTTCTTTCTATTGTCTAATGTAATCCCCACCTTCTACCACAGCATTCCGTTGAGTCCGGTCCATAATCAAGGTCAAGTAGTGGGAAGTCAATTTCAACTAGTTAAATCAATTGAGTTAATTTGAGAGGCCAACAGAACACAAGTAATGGAGATACATTCACCATCTATCTGTGCTGCAAGACAGATAGGAAATATGGTCATTCTAAGTTCATAAAATACAATATAAAAGGAAGGGTTTTATAAAAACACCGCTTGACACATTGCACAAGAATTAGTATTTTTGAGTATTTCATACATGAGATAATCTTTCTATGTAAAGTTTTGTGGTCGACTTAATTCTTTTTGAAATCCCTTTTATCCAAAAGATGTTTTGGATTAATTTAAGTATTTGTTACTGGAGAATGTCAAGCTCTTGTTCAATGAAATGTCCTGAATTGGGTTGTCACACCTGTTAAATATAAGCCTCCTTTTCTTTTGATATTCTGAGAAGGGCCTTAAAAGGTTTACATCCTTCAATATGGAGATTTAATTGCTTTACCTATAATAAAAAATAATCCCTATAAAATTCAGATTGTGGATATTTCAAAGCTGAAAGAACTATTGGATTGGGATGTAAAGGTTGCAGTTCAAAAAGCCTTCCACGTTTAATATCACGTGCGTGGAGTTATGAGTTATAAACTCCTGGTTATCATTTTGTAAGGTCTGGCCTTTGTAGTCCTCGCAGGGAGCGTCTTTGAGCTTACTTTATGGCTTAGCAGTTCTGTGTGTGCACGTGTTAAATATGGAAAGGGGAGTGTATCCCCCTGCGGTAAAGGCTCTCAAGGGAGGAAGTCTCAGATTCAGTTTTAAATGAGGTACTGGAGTGAGGTTCGCCACACTGACACTTTTCACATCTTGGGTGAGCTCAGACCTGGCGAGAAGCCCTTCTGAGGGACAGCCCTGGTTTGAGAAAGGAGACAGTATGTGTGCTTCGGCCACTGGCCATTTCCCACTGTTCAAGCCCTGAGCATCTTCAGTGTTTCTCGGGGCATCCAGAGCCCACCCCCAGCCCCCCCGCCATAGCCTCCACTCAATCAATTGGGACCTTCTTTTCATCCTGGAGGTGGGTTGGATGGGGCTCCTACCATTCCCTTGGGGCAACCCAAGACAGGAAAGGGAGGAGAATAAGCGTTAGAATTCTAGAGTTAGGGTCCTAAATGTAGCTTCCCTGGGAGGCCTCCCCCCACCACCATCCTCATCCCATTCCCTGACTTTCTTCATTATTGTAAGTGAACACGAGAGGGCAGAGATGTAAATTCTCTTGGGAGAGTCTTCAACCCACCACAAAAGCATCCCCGCTATCACCAGGATCTTTTATCATCAGCTGCTAAGAAGTCAGTTTTATGCGCTCCTTACCCTCCTAGACAAACTAATTTCATGCAACACTCTTATCCTCTGAAGCACTTTTTCAATCGCCGTCAGATGTAGTTTAAGCCTGCAGTATACACAGCAGTTCTTAATAACACGTGGTGACCACAAACTGCTCCATAAAATTGCATAATGCATAATTCCTATCAACTTGCATAATGCACACGATGAGTTGATATGAAACACATTGTACATCTGTCAGTGAGCTTTGGTGACAAAGGTTATACAAAATGGATCGGGAGACTGTATTTGCATTTTTAAAATGGAATTACATAGGACACATCAGGAGATTCGCTGCAGCTCTTCTGATGATTATACTTACACTTATTTGCTTGTGAGCTTCACATACATACTGTGACACTAATTCTGTCAATGAATAGTTTCGTCATGTACGTTTTCATCAATGGGATTACTCATGAGTGCAAAAATAGTTGCATTTTTAGAAAATGGACACAACTTCTCAGTGATTTTTTTTTGTATTGATAATGACCTTAGCATAACAGTGCCTCAATGCAAATAAAATCCATGTCTTAATGACTTTCTTTTGTATCCTAGAAAAGAAAATTATTATTCTATGATTATGGGTGACCTGATATAATTTAAATGGGTGAAGTCTATTTCAGATAAAATACACAGACAATTGACAAGGAATGAGTGAGAAGAGGAATCCAGCACTTACCAGCCTTATGACCTTGGGCAAGTCACGGCCTCTTGATTGAAATCTCAATTTTCTTATCTATTAACTGAGGCTATTGGAGTGATGACCTCAAATAGGCTAAACAAAGGAACTCCCAGGGGAGAATTTGGGTTATTCAGCTTTATCTCCCTGCTTTTTGCATTGTGACTAACTGATTAACTGAGGGCACATATTAGAAATTACACCTCTCTTCAATAAGCCCTGAGCACACACCTCCTGCTTCTCTCCCGTGCACCCATGCAGGGAGAACAGCACCCTCTGGGCAGAGGTTCCCTTACATGTCAGTCCAGGCGTGGGTGGAGAACTGAGGTCTACACAGCAGTGATCAGAGCCCTGCCTCTACGTCAAAATCACCTGGCAGGGCTTCCCTGGTGGCGCAGTGGTTGAGAATCCGCCTGCCAATGCAGGGGACACGGGTTCGAGCCCTGGTCCGGGAAGATCCCACATGCCGTGGAGCAACTGGGCCCGTGAGCCACAACTGCTGAGCCTGCACGTCTGGAGCCTGTGCCCTGCAACGGGAGGGGCCGTGATAGTGAGAGGCCCGCGCACCGCGATGAAGAGTGGCCCCCGCACCGCGATGAAGAGTGGCCCCCGCACCACGATGAAGAGTGGCCCCCGCTTGCCGCAACTAGAGAAAGCCCTCACACGAAACGAAGACCCAACGCAGCTAAAAATAAATAAATAAATAAATAAATAAATAAATAGAGTAGCTATTAATTAAAAAAAAAAAAAAAAAAAAACCACCTGGCAGCTTCAAAAATAATGCCATCCTCCTAACCCCATCTCAGACCGTGTGAATCAGAATCTTGAGGGACAGAGAGGTCTATGGCACCAATACAGATGTTTGAAACTCCTCAGGTCGTTGGCATGGACCTCCAGGGTCAATGATCACAGCTGTTGAAATGACAGTCATTCACTGAATAAGGAAGGAAGTCCAGACTCTCTATCTAATGAGATAATTCTAGAAAATGCACTTCAAAGATGAACTCTGTCCCCCAAAAACAGTTGTCTGGCCAGACTGCCCTCCTTCTGTGTTTAGTGTCAATCTTCACTCAGTCCCCAAATCCTAGAACCTTAGGACTTCTTCCTCATTTTGCCCCTGTTTCCTGGAATGTTCTTCCTTTCTTCATTGTGGTCTACCATTCAACAGGCATGTTTATCATGCAGGTGCCTTTCAGTCACTTATGCAGTAGGAACAAGGCCTGAGGCACTCCAAGTTCAAAGGGCTCCAAAGTGAGTCAAGACTCAGACCCAGATCTTGGGAGTTTTCACTGTGTGGCCAGTTCATCACCCTTCCTTATTCAAAGTCTCCTTCTGGACCCCTCTTGGCCAGCCCTGAGCCTAATTTAATTCCCGCCCTCCAGCAAGCCTTCCCAGCCTTGGGACAGCACCAATTTCTTGTAACTGCATCATTCACACTTTGGAACTCAATAAGAAATACTCAATAAGAATTGACCTTTGAACCTGCCCATCATTTGGCCCCTAGCTAAATGGTCACCATCGGCCGTACTGAGTCACCACAGCTCCCATGGACAGCTGCTTTGTCTATTCCCAGGGTCCAGGCCTCTCACTTGAGCTTTTATAGCCTCTGGCCACGGAGGCTGTCTCCTAACTGCCCACCCACTCCCTGGCACTATATCAAGTACCATCTGGCCAAAGGGCCTTCACCTCATCACACCACAGCTGGCTTCAGAAACCTTCAGGAGCACGTCTTGCCCGTTGGGTAGATTCCAGATGCATTTCTAGCGCACCAGGTGAGAATTTGGAAATCATGGACAAGCCTTGCAGAGGGCAATCTCTTCACCTCCATGTCTACCTACCTGCATGGAGGGGGAAGGGGGATTAAGATTTGTTGCAGAAGAAACTAAAGGTAGAAGATGCTGACATGCAAGTAGGATTAAGGGGCAGGACAAGAGCTCCCTTCTCGAAGACCCTCGGCCCTTATCGGCTCTGCACAGGCCTGGAGGACCCCGCTCGGGGAGTCCTCCCACGGTGGCCGAGATTAGAGTTCTCTTGGCCATCAAGATTTAGCTGGGCATTTGGATTCAGGAGAGGAGAGCATACTATAGGGGAAAGCCCACCCCCTTCTGAGGCCCACGGATTGGTGAGAGATAAAGGGAGGAGTCGTGAATAAGAAAGTCTGGGTCCCTATTGCCTCATTCTTTTTCTGTGCAGAGATGCAGGGATGTGAGGCCAACGGTGGGGAAAAGGGGGTTCTGACACCCAATCCCTAATGAAGGACCTGGAAGCTCCCACACGCCAGAGTCCAGGGCGACAGAGGGGGACTCACATGTCCCCCCCCTGTGGCGTGGATTCTGAGTTGTGATCCCCGGAGCCCACGTGGTGAGGTAAGATCACTGTCGCCATGGGAAGTTAACCTCTGGGCTCACAGGCCAGGTGGAGGTTTCCGCCAAGCCTCGGAGGTGCCCAGAAGGGGTCTGAACAATGGGCCCCACCAGCCACAGGCTCTGGTCACAAGGCTGCTATCAGGGTGAGTGACAACCAGGAGGATAAGGGGCCTTCCCCTGAAACCTGAGGGTTTATGTCTGAGAGCCCCATCTCTACCAGAAGACAGTGCTACTCCAAGTGTGGTCCCTGGATGGGTACCAGTCTGTGAAAGACTGGATGAGTACCAGTCTTTGGGAAGACCAGGGAGGCCTAGCCCTGCCTAGAGAAACTGTTTAATTTATTGGGTCAGGCTAGAAGTGCTAAACCAGACCTACTCATAAAGCAAATATTTTTCCCACTAACCAGCAGGTGGGACAGAGGAGGGAGCTCAGAGTCACTGAAGAAATCCCCTTTCTCTGAACATGTAAATCGTGGTATGAATTAAGATTTGCGGTTCCTTGACATAGGTATTTGTTTTACATAGATATTGACCCACAATCCGGGTCCAGGTTTTCTTTGTGATTTGATACCCATCACTTCCTTACATGAATCTCTCAATATACCCAGTCTCCTCTCCCACTCTTTTTTAACTGTGCACAGCCTACCATTTTCATTTTCGTAGCATCAAGCACAGCGTTGGAAAGATAGTCCATCTTACAAATGTCTGTTGATTCACGCACCTTTAGCATCACATCCTAAATCTCACACACTTGTGACTTAACTCACCTCCCGGTACCTAAGTATGATCAACGCAGTCTACGCCCTGCCCTGGACCCCACCGGCCCCTCGAGCTCACCCGTAGTGTGGTGGACCATTTCCTCCTGCATCCACAGTTTCTGTCTGAGCCTCTCTGGCTGCTTGGAGAAGCCTTCTCTGGGGTGCCCAGAGCTTGCTCAGCCCTTGTGCAAGGCAGCCCAGAAGTGCCGGGGAGGCACAGATCCCAGCCCTCAACCACGAGGGGTGGCACCTGGTGGGCCAATGTCCCAGCTCAGAGACACAGCTCTGAAGCATAGTCTACACGGCTCCTCAGATGGTTTCCATGCATTGGGCCCTAACTGCCCATTGGTGCAGAGACCACCTCCAGAGCACGTTCTTTTCATGGGTTTGCCCTCCCCCATCCCTCTTGCCCACTCCCTCACTCTTGCTTGCTGGGATCACTTTCCAGATAAACTTCTTGAAGCCAAACCCCTGTCTCAAGTCTGCGTTTGATGGGAACCATACAAAAACATCACCAAGGGGCCGTGTGTTGTCCACGTGTGCCCTGACCCTCATCCTGCCACTGTCAGTACAGAGCAGACCTGTGGACCTGATCCAGGGGTGGATCGAGGCCCAGGCGGTACAGCCAGCACTCGGCTCTAGATCCCAGAATGAGCCAGAAGGCCACGTCTGTGGAGAATTGGACCTTGAGAGACTTGGGGCCTCACCCTCTCACAACCTGACTGGTGAGGATGCTGATGGCAAAGAAGGTGGCATCTCCGCCACTGTCTAAAAATGCCCAAAGCTCCCTGTTATCCCGGAGAACCTCACCCTTCCAACCATCACCACCAAGGCAAACAGCACAACCCTCTCCCCTCACAGAAAGAAGTCCTGGGAGGTCAGGGTAAAATGCACGCGGTGTCACCTGCATCGCCCACGGGTGACCCGGACCGCATGACTCATGGTGTCAGAGGAAAAGAGCCCCACCTGGCACAGAGCACAGCTCACAGGGCAACACAGACCCACTGGGCACTGAGAACGTAGGTGCTCATCTCTCTGTGAACGTCAGAGAGAACGTGCTGGCAGAGAGCATCGCACAGGGCAGTCGGCAGTCGTGGCTGTTTCCCACGCCGCCCCTCCCACAGGCCAGGCTGCACCGTGTCCACCTTGGTTCACACACTCGTCCACTACGGAGCTCAGCACGGGACACTGATGACATCTGCCTCTGTCTCCTGCCAAACAGGCAGGCTGCTTGCTGCTTGGTTTTGTCGTATTTATCTTAGTACTCTCAGAGCCTGGCACATGGCAGATATTGAATAAATGTTTTTTAAATTGGGTTGAAAGGAATTAAATTGGATCTGCTTTGGCTTGGATTAAAATACACTGGAGCAAAGAACAAAGCACAATGTAGTTTGTGTGAGTTGTTCGAGAGATAGATAGATGACGATAGATAGATAGACAATAGATAGATGATAGGTAGATAGATGATAGATAGATATGATAGATGGTAGATAGATATGATAGATAGATATGATAGATGATAGCTAGATAGATATGATAGATGGCAAATAGATATGATAGATGGTAGATAGATATGATAGATAGATGATTGATAGACATGATAGATATGATAGACAATAGATGATAGATATGATATGATAGAATAATATATGATAGAATAGATGATAGATAGATATAAATGACAGATAAAAATATAGAAAGATAGATAACTGATAGATTGATATAAATGATAGATAAAAAGATAGAAAGATAAATGATTGATAGTTGATAGATATTTATTAGATAGATGATTGATAGATAGAAAATAGATGATTGATGGATAAATAGATGATGATAGATAGATAGATAGGAAGAATAAATACTTCTGTGGGAACACACACTCTCTTCCAAATGTGTCTAAGTTGAGGCAGGCCAATTTCTGTTCATTCCATTAATCAATCAGGTCCAGAGTTGTGTTCATTGATGAGGAGGTTCAGCAGACAATCCCAAATCATCATCGTGGAAAGACAATCCCAGAACCCCGGGCCTCACAGCCCAGTTCCAAAGAAAAGAAAACGTGAACCTTTTCTCCAAAGCGTTCAGTTCTAAAGAGTGGTTTTCCCTGTGGGTATTGTTTCTAGGCCGGCACACAAGAGCCAAATTGCTAATGAATAGGCAGCCTCAGCTGTCCATTTACTCTTGGCAATTAAGATGAAAGTTACATACTTTTTATGATCTCCCCCCGCGAGCGGGTATAAGCCCGCCCGTGGCAGCTCTGCCTCCCCCCCCAGCCTTGCCATTTCCCACCGCCTGTGCGGCCACTCCTGGGACTGAGCCCCTTTCATGAGCTCCAGCGGAGCCCCGCCAGCCCCCAGGTCCCACCGCGGGCCACATTGCCTCAGACCAGACCACGTCTGTTGAGCTAGCTGTCTGTTTCTATGGGGGCTATCACCAAATTAGTTACATTCTTTCACCACTAAAGTCACTGGGATTTTTTTTTTTTTTTTAACAATCCTTGGAAATGATCCCAGTTTAAGAAGGAATGAAACTCAACATTCAGCCAAATACAACTTTTGAATAATTTAAATGAGTGCTACTTAAGTCTTCTGAAAACAACTCCAACCCTGTGTTCTCTGATGTGAACAGAAAAAAAAAAAAAAAAATTATGCACCAGCATGCAGAATTTGAGCCCATGCAGATGGCATGCTTTGCACCATAGGCTGTTGTTCCTGTCTTGGCAGAAGTGCTTCTATGACTGGCACTGCGGAGGGCTCCACGCCCGTCCGTTTGGCAAATTGGGTCTCGGGTTTTGCCGTGGCGAGATCTCTAAATTCTATTACAGTTAAATGCATCATCAGACTTTCCTGGGGTTTCGTTTCTCCTCATTTTAAATGAATACATCAGAGTCTGAGTTACAGCCAGAAGCCATGTTTCTCAGCCTCTGTTTGGCCAAAATGTCCTCTCACTTCCAGGACAATCTGTGGTGGTCATTTGACACGTAAAGACAGAGTAGAGCATTTAGATATTTTCCAGAGAAAAATAAAGCTTAATCAAGAATTGCCTTTCTCTCAGCCGTGAGCACAGCGCCGCATAAAGAAACACCCAACAAGATGACTTGCTTCCCATGCACTTGCGACGCGCTGGGCAGACATAAAAGAGAAATTCAAGAGATTATTGCCCCCTGTGCCCCCAACACACGCTTTCCCATGCCTGGTGCAATGTGCAGTACAAAGATGTAGAACTAAATGATCCCAGTTTTCCCGAGCTCACTTCCTTATAAGGAAATTAAGTCGCCTACACAAGAATCTACAAAAAGGATATGTAAAATAAGGGCTATAGAAGTAAGGCAGAGTATTATTGCAGGGTTTAGCTGCAGGCGAAATCTTTTCTGACCTCGGGAACCTAGGTGGGCTTCCTGTAAGCGGTTCAAACTGAGATGTATTGCCGTTGTGCTTTCTTCATTCCACTGAAAGCGGATTAGGCACCAATTGGAGAAGCACACATCCATTTAAGCACCTAGTGAGTGAATGCATCATGCCAGGCACTAAGGATGAAAAGACGATATGCCTTCTGCCCTCCAGGAATTCACGGTGTGATGGGGGAGAGAGGTATGCAAACTCATCCTTGCAGAGGACTGTGCTAAGTGTAATGAGAGAGAGAAATGAACTCAGTTCACAAGAGTCACTTGGGTGAACTCAGATGCAATAACAGATTAGATAAGATCTCATTCGATCATTCAGCAGAGCTATTTAATTTTAAGTAGATGCAAACTATAGCCATCTAGGAAGCTGTATTTAGATGTCCAGGCAAAATCACAGCAAGGCAGATGACAACTATTGATACAAACATTATAAATAAAATCACTGTGGGAATGAACAAGAGTCAAAGCAGATAAATCTTGGAATACAAATTCCATAGATTAAAGTTAAACCCTGCTTTATAGACATATTATTATCCTAATCAGATAAAATCCAAACATACACATTTAAATTAGGAGTAAAGGAATAAAATGTATTTGACACAATGTATATGGCACATATTTGGATTTTTGTTGTGTTTATTGATTCAAGATTTGGGAATTCAACCCGTGTTCTATAATCTAAGCATGAATTTGCATGGTCTTCCGTAAAAGGCCAGCAGTGCCTCCTAAAGAGTTTATAATGTTTTTAAGGAAACATTTAGTGCTGGGGTCTAGCACTATTAAGAAAATTGGTTATAAATTCAAAAGTGAAATTATGTTGTGGGGTGTTCCCGGACCTCCTTGGCCCACAAAAATCTCTTATTCAAGGTGTCAGAAACCCCCTTCTTCTCTTACTGTTTGTCTCTTGCTGCCTCATACAGCTGGCTTTTCATTTCTCAGCTGTAAGGACTTTGGTCTTTTTGCTGAGGTTGAGGAGTTTTCAAAATCTAGTCAATTCTCCCCCTTTCTCTAGTTCTCAAGTTCTCTGGAACACTGGTAAATGCAGGAATTTTTAAAGTGTTGTTGGATCATTCATTTCAGCTTAGTGGCTGCTGAATCGCCTTTGAAACAATTAAGATACAGTTGATTTTCTACAGCCTACATAGTACCAATGTATAAAGCAGATTTTTTAAAAAGTCAGCAAATTAACCAATTCTGAAGATTTGAAAATTCTACCCAAGTTCTATAATATAAGGATGATTTTGCATATTTTTAGTAAAAGGCTAGCAGTAATCCCTAAAGAGTTTATAACACAAACTACAACTAGGTTCTCAGGTTTTAAACCTCTAGTTAACAGCCCCATGGGTACCACTCTGTGGGGTGTATTTTAAAATAGACTAGAGTGGGGAGATAGAAAAAGAAAATATACAGCAGTATTTGAATTTTCTTATCATTTACTTATTTGAAGCTTATTTTCATACTGTGTGTTCACTACTTCTGTTTTGCTTTGTTTCAGTGAAAACTGAAACCCATCTTCAGCTTTCTGAGAAAATATTATTTTATTTTTGATACCCAATAAACAGCACTATTTTATTCATCCTTTTCTTTAAAAATGATTTCCTATATTATTATCTTTGTCTGTTAATCACATACGGAAGCAGCTTGGTAAACAGAAGAATATGAGCTTCATCTCCATAGAAACTGCAGAAGTTTTGGATAAGATTAAACAAGGCAGCTTTAAACAACCAAAACGTGAATCTATCCCAGCCCTTGTTGGTCAAATCACACGGACCTTCAACTACCTGTCTCATCTTTTTAATAAGCATCTCATCTTATTAAATAAATTCAGTAATAATACGGGTTTTTTTAAGTCTAAGTTTTAAAAAATGACTTTTTTACTCCCCCCCCAGAACAGGATACATAAAAATTCTTACAATTAATAAATGGCATTAGCGTCATAAGAATTTCTCCATTTTCTTCTGTTAAGTGACTAGATTTTAACCTGAGTTATCAGCACACTCAACAAGATAGGCCCCTGGTAATAGAATGAAATGATTTTTTCACTCCCCAAAAGCCCTTTTATAAGACAATGTACATTTCAGCAGCGGCGTCAATAACTGCGTTGTTGTTCCCCGCCTCTCTTCCTACCCTTCGCTGCCCCAGCTCCAAACTGCACCACACCTCTCTAGAAATACTCTCTTTCTTAATGAAAACCATATTTAAAAAAAAAAAAAAAAAAAAAGGTTTGCATGACCCGCTGAAACGCCTGGACAATCTTTAATGCCAGCTTCAGATGACACGTGTCTTATGAAAGTCTGGGGCCCCTGCTTGTCTGGCAGAGCGAGCTCTGTCCCACATCTTTATGAGAAAGAGGGACAAAACTTCTGTTTTTGGCATTTTATGTTGGAGTCTGTTTTAAGCGAGGAGGAAAAAAAGTAGCAACGTAGAGTCTAGACAGAAGAGATGGGGGTGAAATCTGGAAGCCATTCACCCGACGAGGGCAGCGGCAGCCCGTCGGCAGCGGGGATCGCCTTACACTGCCTAATTACACATGAAAAATGTACACATCATTTCTCTCAACTGCTTGGAAAAATAGATGCTCAGATGGCGCTTTTGGACTGTGGCGACTGAACCAGCCGTATATATTCTGGACGTGGGATATCTTCCTCCCTGCGTTTTGCAATGTGATTTTTTTTTTTTCAGGAAAGTCGGGATCCCTCTCAGCCCTCCCCCCCCCAAAAATGTTCATCGTGTTCTAAATTTGGCAAGTGGTCACATTCTATGAAGAATATTTAGATGTGAAAGTAGGTTATATGTGTGATGAAATGAGACACATTTCTATTCTAAAGACTTGCTCAAGAGTAAGATGAAGACTCTTGAGGTCCGAAGGCTTATTTTAGGATCTAATTTACGGTCTGAGTTGATTTGTTGTTACAATGATAACTTCTAAATCATTAGCTTGGCCTGCTCGCACAATCACAGCCTTCTTGCTGGGCATGGTTCTACATTTTAGGCAGGGTAATGATTTTTTAAGAATCCTTTAATATAGTGTCTTTTCCCAAGACTTCAAAGCATTTTTCAGATATTAACACTTGGTCACATAATATTCTTGGGACCTGAGGACGGAGATGGGGCTGTAGCCAGGAGCTGAATCTGCAGAGGGTGCTGTGTACGGGCTTTGATGCCGTGGAGTGTCTTCATGCAGAGGAATGAAAAGGGGAGTGGGACTGAGACCTTATCCTTACCTAGTGTGTGTGTGTGTGTGTGTGTGTGTGTGTGTGTGTGTGTGTGTTAAAGAGAGACAGACAGAGACACAGAGGCAGAGAGACAGACAGAGACAGAAACAGAGACACAGAGAAAAAGAGAGATACAGAGAGAGAAAATGACTGGCTCATAAAATGAGAAATGAAATACGTTTCAGTGACTTGCCCAAGTTCACACAGTGGCCTTCATGACCGAGACCAAAATAAAGTAATTCCTATTGTCTCCTTTACATTCTCCAGCCTCCACTAAGGAAACTAAACAGAAGAAAGTATTTCGTGAGAATAACAGGATACATGATCTGCTGACATGGATAACTTTTTTTTACTCTTTCTACATTTTCCTTCCTACCAGCATCCTTTCTGCAAATCTTTGCTTTGGACTTAGAGACTCATTCGTCACTACAGTTTAATGTTCTGTTTGAACCTGATAGGAAAATTTGATCATCTGTCTTTATGAATTTAGTGTTTGTCCAAAATAGGAAGGCTCTGTCTAGATTAGGGACTTGGGTGCCCAGGAGTGGCAGCTGGCTTTGTAACCACTTCCACGCAGGTGTCCTCACCCTGACAACCAGGGAAGGGCAAGGTCATGTGTCTCCCTCTATGACAGCAGCAAATCCTGGGAGGATACAAGGGGCCTTCATGGTGTTTAGTAGGAAGAGTTGGGGCTGGAATGGAAAGAGAATTGGAGGGAAGGGATGGGAGAGCTGACGGAAAGGCCTGGATAGGGGAAAGGTTTAGCTCCTTCATGCCAAGGCCAAGGTCACCCTTGGCCCAAGTCCCAGACCCTACCTGCAGCAAGGTTGAATGGGAGGGACCGAGGCTTCTGGTCTGAAGGAGACCTTTTCCTCCCCACAGCCAAGGTTCCATCTTCTATCTCAATGGGACCATCAACCCCATAGACAAGAACCCCTTCCTCTGTGTGTCGTGGATCCCCTCGGCTCTCTGGTGACACCTGTGGACTGCTCCTCAGGAAATGTTTCTAAATTCATAAAATAGAACACATAGGATCTCAAAGCAAATCAATGACATTGCCATCAGATATCAAAATAGTACAAAAATAAATTTGTGGTCGACATGCTTCTTTATTAACTTGTTAAATAAAATGATCTAGTGGTGTCCCTGATAGTTATAATATGAGCAAAAAACAGATACCAAGATATCTGCAACACCTATAATATGCCCTGAAAACATGTGAATGGTATCAGTGACAAAATCACAAGTCCTGCTAATGATCATGGGGAGAGCTTAGCTCATGTATAAGTCAACAAAATGCTAAACATCAGTGAGGCCGTGGTGAAAATGGGGATCATTTTTTTCGTCATCCAAGTTCATCAACACCAGGTTACTAACCAGAGCCTTAGGGAGAGCTCTTCTAAAAATCCCTCGAGCAATAGCCCCACTCTGACACCCCCCTGCCCCGAGGAGGGGGCAGTAGAGAGTCACACGCCAACAGCCTCCCCCAGCAGGCCCAAGAGGACACCCTCACTTTCAGCCTCAGGCAGCCTTCTTTTTCTTTTTTTTTTTTTAATTGAAGTATAGTTGATATACAATGTTTCAGGTGTCAAGCAAGGTGATTCAGTTATACATAACTTCTTTTCCATCATAGGTTATTACAAGATATTGACTAGAGTTCCCTGTGCTCTACAGTAGGTCCTTGTTGGTTCTCTATTTTATATGTAGTCGTGTGTATCCCTAATTAATACACCCCACACATTTCCCCGCTGGTGACCAGCAATGGAGAAAACAAATTCTGGCTCTTGTGGAGTGTGCATTTGACGTTGGGTGGAGGGGAAGATAGACCACAAAGTGATAAACAGGTGCCAGGTGAGGAACGCTGAAGTAAGACCAGGCAGGTGAGGGGTCAGAGAGGCCGTGGAGGGGCAGAGATGAGGGAAGCCCTTGGATAAAGCGACTGCTGCACAGAGCTGAAGGAAGGGAGGGAGGATGGCAGAGAGATATTTGAGGAGGGGTCACACGTGGCAGGTTTGGAGAACGGCAGGGACCCAGGAAGGGTGGAGCCTTGTGGACAGTGGTCAAGGTGCCAGGTGCGCTGGGTCACCTCGTGGAAGGCTCCCTGGTGATTGCGGGGAGCAGGGACAGTGGGGCACCGAGGCGGACGCTGCTGCAGCGGCGCTGGCAGAGTCGGTGAGTCTGGACCAGAAGGAGGAAGGGTCTAGAAACACTTCCCTGACTCTGATTCAGGGCTGACTCTGTTACCCCACCAGGACTCAGGGGTGATGCTGGTGGTGGCAGCGGCAAAACACCAAAGATGAGGAGCCCCTTCTAACATTAGATTCTGTGTGCCCTGCAGTAAGGATTGTTGAGTAAACTGGGGCAACCCCTGCCATTGACCACGCACTGTGTAGCCACTGGAAACACACCGGAGGGTGATACCCACACGGGTGCTGCACTGATCAAAATTCATCCAGCTGCGCACACTTCATTTTTGCTTACATAAATCATGCTCCATGAATAAATAGCAAATTGATTAATTTAAAAAATTAAGTCTAGTCCAAGCCTTGTGCAAGCCTCTGAATTCCCCTGGTCCTCTGTTTCTGATTTCAGCAACAGTAATAGCTAACTCTTACATTGTCTTTGCAATGTGACCACTCTTCTGAACATTTGCATAGGTTAATTCAGTTAATCATCAGATAGATACAATTAATATCTTCACGTTGCTGGTGAGGAATCGGAGGCGCAGAAATTTCATGAGATTCAGCCAGTTTCTGGCAAGAGAGTAAGTGGCAAAGCCATAAGCATCCTTGCCCTCCCTCACAAGGCAATTCCAAGAACCAAACGAGAAGCAGATACCAAAGGGCTCTGAAGAGCGCCAGGGGCCTGGACCAGCGAGCAGTAACCACATCTGGCCAGAATGCCCCCTTCGAGGACAAATTCCTATTTGTCTGTGGAGTTAGGAATCGCTGGTCAGTGGTCAGAATCCAACCAAGGTCCTAAGAATGATAGCCACCCCTCAACTTCCCTCCAGGAAACGTATAATTACCTTAATCCCCTGTCCTAAGAGGTCTGTTTTCCATCCTCAGAATCATTACTTTTGTTCTTTTCTGAATTGTATCCAATTTTCCTACACCCCTCTACAATTTTTTTGGAACACCCTTGACCTTCAAAGAAAGTTTGAAATAGTTCACAATGAAAGACACCTGCAGTAAGACCTGCAAAAAACAAGCCAGTTTATCAGAAGATTTTGACACCCAGGAGTGACATGTTCATTTTACCAAAACCCTGGCTTAGATGCCAAACTTAGATCCCAAGTGTTGAAGACACCAATGCTGAAATGTTTCTGTTATGAGACCAGAGGTCCAGCGGGCTAGGGAGGTGAGTCAGTGATATGGAGGTTGCCGTCCAGGATGGTTTTGGAGGTCGTGGCCCCCTGAGGTCTCCAGGAGAACCCAAGGCCTCCAGCCTCCTACCCCAGCTGGGGGCTCCACTTTCTAAGTGACCACTGGCAGGCTTGACTCTGGCCAGGCAGCTGCCTTAGGGCCACACGGCGTGACTGCAAAGGCCAATGCCTCCTTCACCAGGTTGGCAGGGTGCAGTGTGAAGGGCACAGGGAGACCCCAGAAGGAATTCTGCTTCTACCATGAAGCTGTGCAACGTGGGACAAGTTCCTTAAGCTCTCTGGGCTTTATTCTCCTTTTCTATAAAATGGAGATAGTAATACCTCGCTCCTAGGGTTTCTGAAAATCAGAGGTGATAAGAAGTAAAATGCCTGACTGTACTAAGAGTTCCCCAACAGCACCCTGTGTGATGATGGTGGAAACTGACACCCCGTGTTCCATCCCAAGGTGTGCTTTCCAAGGGCCAGAACTTGGGTTTCCACAGTTGTCACTTACAGGCAGACACAGAGAGAGTGAGCCGACATTTCAGGCCTTTCCCACAAGCAGATTTTCACATCCGAGAGCGACAGAGATTGGATCACTCAGGCTGGTGGGGAGGAAGAGGAAAGAGCATCACAGCACGGGAGGTACAGAAGGCAAGTCGGCTGAGCTGACATCCTGCCTGGAAGAACACGCCCCCTGGCAGCCCTGAGAAATAGCTCCCATGACTGCTGCTTTTGGGCATTTACTGAAAAGCTCCACCTGACCAGGGGGAAGCTGGTGGGTTTAGCCAGAGATAACCCTGCAGTTCTCTCTCTGGACCCTCAACAGTGCCTCAGTAAATCTTAACAGTGCTGAAGTCTTAGGATCAATCATGTTTTTTTCTTGTACTGTTTTAATTCCAGTACACATAAGCCCAAATTAAAAAAAAAAAAAGAATGAAATAGATGTTAAGTACTGACATGGCAGTGTATCCACTATTTGCCATGAGATGGCAAATAAAATTAGTGAGTTGCATACAAAAGACGTTATCCGTGTTTATGTGTGGTATGTTTCATATGTTTGACTCTGCGTATATATTTTTTTTAAATAAATTTATTTATTTATTTATTTTTAGTGCGTTGGGGTCTTCGTTGTTGCATGTGGGCTTTTCTCTAGTTGTGGCGAGCAGAGGCTACTCTCCGTTGCGGTGCATGGGCTTCTCATTGCAGTGGCTTCTCTTGTTGCAGAGCACGGGCTCTAGGCACACGGGCTTCAGTAGTTGTGGCACGTGGGCTCAGTAGTTGTGGCTCGCGGGCTCTAGAGTGCAGGCTCGGTAGTTGTGGCTCACGGGCTTAGTTGCTCCGCAGCATGTGGAATCTTTCCGGACCAGGGCTCGAACCCATGTCCCCTGCATTGGCAGGCAGATTCTCAACCACTGCACCACCAGGGAAGCCCAACTCTGCATATTTTTAATGTGGAAGAATGAATGGATAGATCCCCAATGTTGAACAATGATTATCGCCCGGGAATGGTATTAAAGATGGTACTCTCCTCTGTTCTTTATACACTTCTGAACTGCTGATTTGTTTCTTACATGTTTGAATTTTATAATTAAAAAAAAATTTTTTTAATGACACCTATCAGAGCTCCAGTCTTTTTTGTTCAATCACAGAACCAGAGGTTGTTATAGAGTTGGAAATGACCGTGGGGATTGCAGTGCATCTACCTTCGTGATTTCCCCCTTTCTCTTCCTGCTGGAAGGGGTTTTATCTCATTGTTGGGCAGCCCCGCTCTCCCTGGGTGCAGAGTCTAACTCAGTGATCCTGGAGGAAGAGGGGCACCCTCTCCCAGGAAAACACTCAGTACCTGAGCCCTTACAGGTGGAGAGATGATGTCTGGGGGGTCGTACGCCCCAGCTTAAGAACCTCTGGCCGGCTGTCTTGGGGGACCTGCACACTGAAGGGCCCTCTGTCCTTCTGTCCCTCTTATTCCAAACCTTGGGGGTTATTGCTCTGACCCACTGGAGGGCATCCTTCCCAAGCTGTCTGAAACCATCCATTTCAAATGCCACTTTGGCTTGCTTGTGGAAGAGCCATTGAAAACTTCCAAATGTTGGGTGACTAGCCAGTCTGCTTTTCAAATGGCAGTCATACATATAGGATGGGGTGAGGGAAGGCCCGCAGGGCCGGGGACCAGCCTGCAGTAAGAATAATTTACAAGCTCTTCAGAATGTCCCTGGACTTTTAGCTCTGCCCTGTCCCTCATACTATGCTTCTCTGACTTAATCTGTGGGTCCTGCTGCCCTTTTTTTGAACAGCCATCCAGCCTGTCTGTACATTCCTCTTCATTCCCCTTTCCTCTGTTTCTCTCCCACTCCCCCATATCTCTTCCTGTTTTCCCTTTTATCTTCCTTTCCCAAACTCTTTACTAATGAGAATGTGGAATGAAAACACTGGTTTCTGTATATTGGATTAAAAACAATGCTTTTAATTTTTTAACTTTTCAAAATTATTTTTCCAACATCTCAAATGATTCGAATTTTTTTTTCTCCTAATGGCCCTTGATGGATTTTTTTTGTAACTATTGTGATTTGATTGCTCATTGCATTTCTTTCTTTATTTTTAATCCACCTTAACTCAAAATCTTCATTGGGTGATTTTTAAAAATCTATATTTACGCCTTTCAAAAAACGATTCTTTACTCAAGGCTTAAAGATTTAGTAGAACAATAATGTGTGACATCCGTTACTGAGAATAAGAATAAGAAAGGAGAATTGAAGGCTTCCAGGAGCCCAGACCCATCCTGCAGGAGTCTCCCAAGCTGTAGCTCACCTACGTTTAACATGCTAGGTAAAATCATATTTCGCCATTTGTCAGGCTGAGTGGTCCACAAAGAAGGTTCACTGTCAACCTGTGGGGTCTTTGAACCCTGTTCCCTTGCCCAGATAGTAAATCGAGTGAAGGGCGCCAATGACCTTCCAGAATTGATGCACACTATTGAGACCATGTTGGAGAAAACACAATCTGTAGACACCAGGCAAGGCTCAAGATTGTCATAATTATACTCATCTGGTCATACCATCGTCTAAGAGAAGCAAATGGAGTCTAGGATCAAGACCAGGTAAAATGGTTTGGACCATTGTGAAAGGTTTGCTGAAACTGGATTGAAGCAGACCAAGGACCACCGATGGGAACCCACGCCACCAACGTGAGCCCCCATCATCTCCCCAAAAGCAGAGGGGAAAGTGTCTCTGCTCTAGTTAAAGTCCAGTTTTATCAACTGTGTCAGATGCACGCCAGAGTGAAGAATCAGGTTCCCAGAGTAGATGTTAAGCGTGATCCCAGACTTCAAAGACATACAGCCTGGGTGGCAAGTAGAAGCACATCCTAGATTGGGTTAGTCACTGACAGAAATAAGCATCAAGAGATGGTGCCATGACTTTCCAACATGAATCCTTCCATTATTTGTATTTCTCTGGTCTTGGTAGGTGTCAGAGAAACCGACCAGAGGAAGTGAATCACTTCCTGTGGTCATTCCTCTGCCCACAGTTGCACTATTTTTAACAATCTGCATAAAAATAATAAATCCAACCCTGGGCGTGTATATTATTTGCTTAACAAGTACCCAATAGGATGAGGTGGGAGTGGAGACAAAAATGGGCAGAATCGAGACAGTGAGGAGGCAGCAGTTCAAAAAGTCCCTCCAGATAAAGACAATCCTTTTGTTAACTTGTTTTGGAAAACTTGGCACAAAGAATGAGAATCAACTTTTTAGAATCACTTCTCAGAGTAATTTTCCACTCCCTATGGAAGAAACTAATGTTTAAAGCAAAACAGCTGCCCAACTTTCACAGTGTCTATAGTAAATTATTCAAAATATTCCAGCCTTCAGCCGGGATGACTTTTGAAAATCTCTCTGCCCTTTATCAGTGCTATTTCCTTCACTTCAGATATGTACCATCATTTATACAAAATCTGTGAATAATTAGACAAGAAATGTGAAATGATTTATGAAGAAATGTTTACATATTAAAAGGAGAGTGTCACTCTAACATTGAATGAGGTGGTATATTCATTTGCTAGGGCTGCCATAGCAAAGTACCAGAGACAGGGGGTTTTAAAACAACAGAAACTTATTTTCTCACAGCTCAGAAGGTCAGAAGTCCAAGATCAAGGTATTGGCTTGTAGATGCCATCTTCTCTCTGTGTCTTCATACCATCTCACTTCTGCATGTGTCTGTGTCCTAACCTCTCTTCTTAGAAGGACACCAGTCCTATTGGATCAGGACCCACCCCAATGACCTCATTTTAACTTAATTACCTCTGTAAAACCCTATCTCCTAATAAGGTCAGATTCTGAGGTACTGGGGTCAGGATTTCAACATATGATTCCGGGTAGGGAGAGGGAGGGACCACAATTCAGCCCACTACAGATAGAAAGTCCAAGTAAGAGCTAAATGTCTCTGTTACATTGTAATTTCAACACATACCAGGGTTTCTTAGTCATTAAATATCTATCTAACCCCTCTAGGCTCTCTGCTTCAACATTTAGCCCCCAAGTAGATGTAGAGAGAGGAAAACCAACGTGAATTCTGGAAGGGGTGCTGGTGCCCCATCCTGCCCACTGCAGACACCATAATTCAGAGACCAGGTCTCCTCCTGTTAAACCGGATGCAGGTTCACGTGCCCGATGCACAGCGAGGCCAAACAATACCGAAACATTGGAATCTGGAGCAGAGAAAGGTTTACTGCAGGGTCATGCAAGGAAAATGGCTGGCTCATGCCCCCCAAAACCCCGAACTCCCGGAAGGGTTTCAGCAAAGCTTTTTTTTTTTTTTCACACACACACACTGTATTTTATTTTTACAAGAGATAAATAAACTAACACCAAGCATTGTAAATGGATGGCCACAACAAAAGCAACAATGATTGCAATTACCAAACACAAAACACACTCATACTATGTCATAATATTGACATTCAGTCCAGTAATCCTCCACTGTAACAGCTCCTTTACTCTGCAGTGAAAATTGATTTGTATATTTTTTGCCTCTGAGTCCTTGTGGGATTTTTTTTTTTATTAAAACAGAAAGTCACAAAAATTATAATCATCCTCATCAGTTCACTCAGTCCCATGTAATTAATTTGTTTTTCATCTTGATCTTTTGTTAGCACTTTTATGAGTTCATCAGTTTTTCATTAGAGTTCTGAAAATGCTTATTCATTCAGTTCAGCAGTACAGTCAGTTACCAGAAACCTGTACTTGTCAGAGTCTTTTCCATGAATTCCTTGAAGATGAAACCCTTTTATAGGAACATATTTGCGAAAGCATCAGAGTACACCCAGAACTGTCTGTAAATGACAAAAGACTTAAAAATGACCACGGTTAAAGATTTGATGAAAGTTCATAACAATGCAATTGACAAGGAAATTTAGTTATTTCTGAGATATACATTTTAATGTAATAACTAGAATTACGACTTATAACATTATACCAGAACATATAAAATTTTTAGAAATTTCATGTAATGTCTGAAACATTTATATTAACATATTTCCGTACAAATAACCCAAAGAAAGTTTAGTATTAGTTGTTTTTTTTGTTTGTTTGTTTATACTGCAGGTTCTTATTAGTCATCAATTTTATACACATCAGTGTATACATGTCAATCCCAATCGCCCAATTCAGCACACCACCATCCCCACCCCACCGCGGTTTTCCCCCCTTGGTGTCCATACGTTTGTTCTCTACATCTGTGTCTCAACTTCTGCGCTGCAAACCGGTTCATCTGTACCATTTTTCTAGGTTCCACATACGTGCGTTAATATACGATATTTGTTTTTCTCTTTCTGACTTACTTCACTCTGTATGACAGTCTCTAGATCCATCCACATCTCAACAAATGACTCAATTTTGTTCCTTTTTATGGCTGAGTAATATTCCACTGTATATATGTACCACAACGTCTTTATCCATTTGTCTGTCGATGGGCATTTAGGTTGCTTCCATGACCTGACTATTGTAAATAGTGCCGCAATGAACATTGGGGTGCATGTGTCTTTTTGAATTATGGTTTTAGCTGGGTATATGCCCAGTAGTGGGATTGCTGGATCATATAGTAATTCTACTTTTAGTTTTTTAAGGAACCTCCATACTGTTCTCCATAGTGCTTGTATCAATTTACATTCCCACCAACAGTGCAAGAGGGTTCCCTTTTCTCCACACCCTCTCCAGCATTTGTTGTTTGTAGATTTTCTGATGATGCCCATTCTAACTGGTGTGAGGTGATACCTCATTGTAGTTTTGATTTGCATTTCTCTAATAATTAGTGATGTTGAGCAGCTTTTCATGTGCTTCTTGGCCATCTGTATGTCTTCTTTGGAGAAATGTCTATTTAGGTCTTCTGCCCATTTTTGGATTGGGTTTTTTGTTTCTTTAATATTGAGCTGCATGAGCTGTTTATATATTTTGGAGATTAATCATTTGTCCATTGATTCATTTGCAAATATTTTCTCCCATTCTGTGGGTTGTCTTTTCATCTTGTTTATGATTTCCTTTGCTGTGCAAAACCTTTGAAGTTTCATTAGGTCCCATGTGTTTATTTTTGTTTTTATTTCCATTACTCTAGGAGGTGGATCAAAAAAGATCTTGCTGTGATTTATGTCAAAGAGTGTTCTTCCTATGTTTTCCTCTAAGAGTTTTATAGTGTCCGGTCTTACATTTAGGTCTCAAATCCATTTTGAGTTTATTTTTGTGTATGGTGTTAGGGAGTATTCTAAGTTCATTCTTTTACATGTAGCTGTCCAGTTTTCCCAGCACCACTTATTGAAGAGACTGTCTTTTCTCCATTGTATATCTTTGCCTCCTTTGTCATAGATTAGTTGACCATAGGTGTATGGGTTTATCTCTGGGCTTTCTCTCTTGTTCCATTGATCTACATTTCTGTTTTTGTGCCAGTACCATATTGTCTTGATTACTGTAGCTTTGTAGTATAGTCTGAAGTCAGGGAGTCTGATTCCTCCAGCTCCATTTTTTTCCCTCAAGACTGCTTTGGCTATTCGGGGTCTTTTGTGTCTCCATACAAATTTTAAGATGATTTGTTCTAGTTTCGTAAAAAATGCCATTGGTAATTTGATAGGGATTGCATTGAATCTGTAGATTGCTTTGGGTAGTATAGTCATTTTCACAATATTGATTCTTCCAATCCAAGAACATGGTATATCTCTCCATCTGTTGTTATCATCTTTAATTTATTTCATCAGTGTCTTATAGTTTTCTGCAAACAGGTCTTTTGTCTCCCTAGGTAGGTTGTTTTTTTTTTTTAATAAATTTATTTATTTATGTTTGGCTGCGTTGGGTCTTCTTTGCTGCGCACGAGCTTTCTCTAGTTGCAGCGAGTGGGGGCTACTCTTCATTGCGGTGCGCGGGTTTCTCATTGCAGTGGCTTCTCTTGTTTGCGAGCACAGGCTCTAGGCACGCGGGCTTCAGTAGCTGTGGCTTGCGGGCTCTAGAGTGCAGACTTAGTAGTTGTGGCACACGGGCTTAGTTGCTCCACGGCATGTGGGATCCTCCTGGACCAGGGCTTGAACCCGTGCCCCCTGCCTTGGCAGGCAGATTCTTAACCACTGTGCCACAAGGGAAGCCCCCTAGGTAGGTTTATTCCTGGGTATTTTGTTCTTTTTGTTGCAATGGTAAATGGGAGTGTTTGTTTCCATAATTTCTCTTTCAGATTTTTCATCATTAGTGTATAGGAATGCAAGAGATTTCTGTGCATTAATTTTGTATCCTGCAACTTTACCAAATTCATTGATTAGCTCTAGCAGTTTTCTGGTGGCATTTTTAGGATTCTCTATGTATAGTATCATGTCATCTGCAAAAAGTGATAGTTTTACTTCTTCTTTTCCAATTTGTATTCCTTTTATTTCTTTCTCTTCTCTGATTGCCATGGCTAGGACTTCCAAAACTATGCTGAATAATAGTGGTGAGAGTGGACATCCTTGTCTCGTTCCTGATCTTAGAGGAAATGCTTTCAGTTTTTCACCATTGAGAATGATGTTGGCTGTGGGTTTGTCATATATGGCATTTATTATGTTGAGTTAGGTTCCCTCTATGCCCACTTTCTGGAGAGTTTTTATCATAAATGGGTGTTGAATTTTGTCAAAAGCTTTTTCTGCATCTATTGAGATGATCATATGGTTTTTATTCTTCAGTTTGTTAATATGGTGTATCACATTGATTGATTTGCATATACTGAAGAATCCTTGCATCCCTGGGATAAATCCCACTTGATCGTGGTGTATGATCCTTTGAGTATGTTGTTGGATTCTGTTTGCTAGTATTTTGTTGGGGATTTTTGCATCTATATTCATCAGTGATATTGGTCTGTAATTTTCTTTTTTACAGCAAAGCATTTTTTTTTAATTTATTTATTTATTTTTGGCTGTGTTGGGTCTTCGTTTCTGTGTGAGGGCTTTCTCCAGTTGCGGCGAGCGGGGGCCACCCTTCATCGCGGTGCGCGGGCCTCCCACCATCGCGGCCTCTCCCGTTGCAGAGCACAGGCTCCAGACGCGCAGGCTCAGCAGTTGTGGCTCACGGGCCTAGTTGCTCTGCGGCATGTGGGATCCTCCTGGACCGGGGCACGAACCCGTGTCCCCTGCACTGGCAGGCGGACTCCCAGCCACTGCGCCACCAGGGAAGCCCAGCAAAGCATTTTTAAAGGCAAGGTGAGGGAGGGGTGTGGTTGGTTGTTGCAGACTTCTTGGTGTCAGAATCCTTTGTTCTTGCAGCTTTCCATGTAGGTCAGGTCAGGATGACCCTGTAAACATCCAACAAGACAAATGTTATTCTCTCTGCTCTGCAACTTTTTATCTCTGTAGGAATGGGAAAGTTTTACACCTTTAAAGGTCAAAGCCTTGGGAACGGGCTATCCTGTATATTTCAGGCTCTAGGCAACATTCTTAACTCCAAGCAAGAGCAATATAATACAAAGGTTAAACTAGAAGAAGCAGATCCAATGTGGAGTCAGATTTGTTCTTCCCTCTTACACTTCTGCCAACATCTCAGATGCTCTAACACTAGACTCCAGAAAGATCACAGACCATACTCTGAGGACTGTTTCTGATTTAACGTACATGACATCCTGTAAAAGCCACACAATGAACTGGGATCGTTCACGGTCTCTTTGGTGATGCCCTGGATGAGGAGTCAGCAAACTTCTCCTTGAAAGTTATTTCAAGGAGAAGATCAGGCGGCAGATATTCCAGGCTTCGAGGGTCATTCTGTCTCCTCACAACTTCTCCACTCTGCTGCTGTCCCATGAGAGCAGCTCTGTGCAAAAGAACGAGCGGGATTGAGTTTCAGTAAAACTTTTTAAAATAAACACTAACATTTGACTCGTATACACTCTGCACGTGTCAGATTCCTCATCTGGTTCCCTTCCAATCATTTAACAATATCAAACCCTTCTGAGCTCACAGGCCATTCGAAACCGTGGTAGTCGGACTTGGCTGGGGCGTCTTCGTGGGCTGACTCCATCCCTTTTTGCTCCTGGTGAAACACAGTCATCTTCACCTTATGTCTGTTTCTTCCTTTCACGTCCTGATTTATGCCTTTTGGTCCATATTGACCTGTTTGTCCCAACACAGCCCTGCATCCTTTTCAACTGATTTCCGGAAAGGTGTTGCTTCCAGTGCATTCTGAGAGATGACAGCTCAGGGGAGCCTCCACCACCGTCTTCCAAGTCCTGGCTTCCCTTGACCAGACTCTCCCTTAGGATCAGGATTTTTCCTTGCTCTGGCCAAGGGGTGGTGGTGAGAGTTGAAACCTCTGGTTGTAGGCAGGGTCGTTTTTTACTTTGAGAGGAGCTGAGAACAGATCTGCTACGGAGCCAAAACACAAACGCCGTGACACTTCCTATGAAACAGCCTCTAATGCCCTCCCTCCACCGCCTGCCCTCCTCCAGCAGCAGCCCTGGGCATCCCTCTTTAGCTGTTTTAGGCTCAATATTATGTCGCTGGTTGGCCAGCTTAGCAGAGTTCTGGGTAGTACCTAGTGAACCTTCCCTGAACATTGCCGGAGTGGGGATTGAAAACCCACAGTGTGATGATATCTCTTTATTGCAAAAACCATTTCCTGAACTACAGGTTCCCCTCTACTCTGTGCTGAAGGCAAATCCAATCCTCTGTTTGAAGGAGAACAGTTATGGAAATCTCATAGGTGCGGAAGAGTGGCTCGGATTTGCAGGCTATAAACGCAGAGACTGGTGATGTTATTTTTCATCCTAGCAATTAATTAATCAGCAAGTGCACCTCTGGTAAATACACACGAGAGGGCGACTGCCTTTCAGAGGAAGCATAAGGCATCACGAAACCCTTGTTATGGAGGTAAGTTACAGATTGTACTTGTGATGTGTCCCATGACAAGGAATTTTCAAATGGCATTAGAAACTTTGGTTTGGATGTTAAAATTTGCCTTGTCCTGTTCATCTTAAATCATGGTTTTAATTATGTTTTCATCATACTCACACGCTGCCCATATTTGAAAAATGACGGCATATCCATGGGATATTTTCCCCAAGTACGAAGTCTAGTGGCGAGGATGAGACACTGCCTGACTCTGCTCAGACCTGGCGTGTCGGCTCAGACCTGAGACAGGTCATCGCTTCAGCTCCATCTCAGACTCAGAGGGCAAGGGCTGTGGGCTGAAGATCTCACTCAGGATGCCCAAGCCAGCAGCTTGCAGCAGATGCAGTGATGTGGGATGACAGCTCTCTTTGCATGGGAACCAAGTTTGGCAACTGTCCAGGGCAGGTGTGCCCAGCCCCATCAGGACCTCTCCCGGCCACGAGTCCTAGGCAAACCTTAGGGTTGCTTGCTGGCAGCTTGCCACTTCATCTGTTTGCTCGCTCGAGTTCCCTGGATGACTTTGTAACTGGATAGCAACTTTTTTCACAAGGTCACGGGTTCAAGAGCAGCCCAGGTCCTCTGCTGCTTTCTTCTCCCCACACCCAGCGTGCACGGTATCATGCAGACACCTAGGGCTGCTTGTCCCTGCTCTGCCCGTTTCCCAAGGTGGGGCATAAGCCGAGCTCAGAGCCTGCTTTGAAGCACTGAGTTTCCACAGAGCTCCATGGTGTGAAGCTACCATGAGGAGCCAGACCACAGAGACAGGAGTAAAACCAAGAGGTAGCAGGAAAATGACATGACCTGTGGGAATCCGACACCTCCTGGCCTCCAGGCAACCAGGGCCATCTCCGCCAACAGCACCCCACAAATGAGAATGGTCCTGGAAGGTCAGCACGGGTCACAGAACCTTTCCATCAGAGAAGGAGACCAAGAGGGACTTGTTAAAAAGGAAAGGGTATGGACTGGTAAAACAAATATGAGTTCACCAGGGGATAAGATATTTTCATTCTGAGACTATAATCATTGTTCCATCATCTTCACGATGCAGCCCCATCCTCACCTCTGACTCCCTTAGATTCATTTTTAAAAGATAAATAACATTCAGTGTTGCTGTTCCCAGGACGTGAAACTGCTCAGGATGTGAATTTGGGGTGCTGCCCCCTAAGAGGGCTGTGTGAAATGGTATTGTTCTGATTCCAAGAACTAAAAGGAAACTTTAGTTTTCCTGAGTTACTTGGCAGTTTTCCGCCAAGTGCCCTGGTCCTAAGTTTGATCTCATCTAAGGGAAGGGTGTGACCCCTGTTACTCCAGCCCTGAGGCCACAGCCCTCTGCCTGGCACATCAGCTTTGCTATTAAGAGAGAAGTTTCTCATGGTTTATGGATAAAATGAACTGAAGAGTTCTCACCAGGGACTGCTAACCAGCCAGCTGTTAGAGGCCAAAGAGAGCTGATTCTAGAGTCCACATTCCAACTGAATTCCAGGAGATAGACAGTCTGCTCTGCCTGCAACACAACATAGACAGGGAGGCTTAAACAATGGAAATGTATTTTCTCACAGTTCTGCAGATGCCAAAGTCTTAGATCAAGATTCTGGTGGGGTTGGGCTCCTGGTGAGGGCTCTCTTCCTGCCTTGCAGATGGCCACCTTCTTACTGTGTCCTCATATGGCCTCTCCTCACAGAGAGACAGGGACAGAGCTCTCTGGTGTCTCTTCTTATAAGGACACTAATCCTATTGCATCAGGGCCCACGCTTTGACCTCATTTAACCTTAATTACTTTCTTCAAGGCCCCAATGCCAAATATAGCCACACTGGGAATTGGAGCTTTAAGACATGAATGGGGTGAGGGGAGGCATTAAGGGGGACACAAAAGCTCAGTCCTGAACAGTTATGTGAAAAAAGCACTTTCCTGGACCACTTTCACTCTTCATTCATTCATGTGTTTGCTCACTTATTTAATACCTGTTCACCAAAGTTTCCATTCACCAGGACCTGGGATTACAGTGGTGAGCAAACAGCTGCCCCCCCAAGGAGCTATCATCCTGGGGCAGGGGTCAGATGAATAAACCTATAAAGAAACAAGAAATTATCATGTGATACATCCCACAAAGAGAATACGTTGCTTTTCATTTGTTCTCAACTTTATGCCAGACCTGAAATAATCTGGTTTATAGTTTCTGATAGAAAGTCTGTCCTTATCCCTTCTTTAAACTTTGCCAAACAGGATGAATATCTTTCAATTTTTGGAAGTGATGCCCTCAAACTTTTTAGACTACACATCTCTCTTCTGCAGAATTTGAACAATGTCTCTTGCTGTTCTGTGTTGTTCACAATAAGTCATAACAGTCATGGCCACAAGAACTGGGTTTGAGCACAAAAGTGGGTATGATTTTAAAAATCAGGGTATGAATATATTTCCCCTCTGAATAACTATAAATTATCACAAAGAAGCCATTGTTTCTTTCTTTGCTAATATCATTTTAATATGTGGATCTCTATGTTTTCCCCCCAGATTTGTTGCTCTGGAAAAAAAAGTGCCATAAGAAGGAAGAGACACCAGTGGGTACAGTCATTAGAGACTTGACATTTCTAAACTGGGTTTGACAGTGGAACTTTGAAAATATTTATCTATCAGAAAATAGTTTCAGCCGTGGGCAATTTGGCGAAAAGGTTTAGTTGATGGAAAAACCATAACTCAGTGTGACTGGCTTTAATGTAAGATGTTCTTGAAGGCCACAGGATAACCAGCATTTCCAACAACCTGGAAAATTTAGACCAGCTTGGAAAAATAACAGGGGGCTTGGGGAGGTAGCCAAAGCACTGTACAGGATCAGATAAATTTATGTGCTTTAGAGACTCAAATTTTAATATTAAATTATAAACGAAAGCAACACTCAGGCTAAGTGTTTAAGCAGGTCTCTCTGCCTATGTCCTATTCTTCCTCCCTCTAAAAGACTGGGACAATTTTTCAGTAAAAGGTGTTCTGCTACACCTACATGTAATTCTTTTCCATTTGCATTTTTGTGTACTTTTATGGCTCCTTTATATAGTTAAGAAGGACTCTGCCTTGGGGTGCTGGCCTGTGTCTTGGTATTTTTGTGTGGCTTGCAAGCTCTAGGCAATGGCTTGCCATCCTTGCCATGGCTGGTGGCTGGACAAGCTGCCCCACAGCTGCCCTGCACAGCTACTCAAAGAAGCTGTGCTGACTATCTGAGGTCCTCCCTTCTGCCGGCCCTGGCTGGTCCACTACATAGGCAGTGGGCTGGGTCACTTGAAGCTCTGAGGCCATTTCTTCTGCCTTTTTCACCCACAACTGCCCTGGAACAACTCCCTTCCTGAACTGTCTCATGAACATGATCAGATTTTCTCCATCTTTTTTCTGCTTCACACCAAAATTAAATAAAGTGACTCCCCCAAGAACAAACAAACAATCAACAGAACAAAGGAAAAGTACGCCCTGGCCTTTATCCCAGTGATCCTCCCTGGCACAACTCTTGCTCCTCCTTCTAGCCCTCAACATGGGTACAGAGTGGCATAAACTATGCTTCAGTTTAAAACTCTCCTCCCCGTTACCCTGGAATCATTTCCAAAGCCGTATCAAGGTTTACACACCCCCACCCATCTTCAGAGCCTCAGAACTCCCCAACGCCCCCTTTACACTATTTCCACCACAGCCAAGTATGTTCTGTTCCCCATAAACCACCGCAGGCCTTGGAACATTCCAGAACAGAAGTGTTATTCTTACAATTCCTGTTCCTCCTTCAGTTGGCCAACTTCTACTCCTTCTGCAGGGTCCCTGCTTTCCCTAAGGGTGGCCCCAACTCTGGCTTAAGTGCCCCACCGTGACTTCTCTGCTGTTATTACCTGTTTGTACAGCTGCTCCCCATCAGGGTCTTGGAAGGCAAGGGCTCTGTCTTATTCCCTGTTGTATCTTCACAACCTAGCACTGTGTCGGACACAGGCATGATAAGTGTTGAACAGCTACTTGACTTATGGATGAATACAAGAACAAGAACCAATGTTTAGATTAAGCCAAATGAAATTGCTGATATTTGATGAATTTTGACCTACCAAAAAATGGCAATTTTATGGTTCTATCTAATATACAAACTCTCTTAGAAATACTGTCCCCCAGCACTAAAAAGTGCTAAAAATTGCTTCCAAAAGACAGGGGTTTAGATGCCTTGAAGAGAAGCTTCAAATAACACAGAAGGGGACAAAGGTGAAAGTAAAAAAGGAGATTGCTTAAAGAAAAAAGAAAAAAAAAGGACTGGACAGGAATTTCCAATCAATTATATGCTGGGAAGTTTTCCTAATCTCCCAAATATTATCCCTCAGCCTTCCAAACCATCTGGAAAGTTCTTTCTTCTGGATGAAGCATAATCATGCCAAATGTGAACTCTGCACCCTCTGACATTCATGAGGAAGCCCGTCAAATTATGTAGCACTATGGGAAAAAAAAAAGAAAATCTTTTCTAAATCAGAAAATGATTCAATCTTGTTCAGTCTTCAGAGAGCTCAATAACAATGGGATTAATATGCTGAGTGTGTAGCATATTGTGGGTTTATAAAAACTAATGTTCTGAAAAACTGGATTCTAGAAGGAAAATGAAGCTCAAAATAAGAAATGAGAAAACATGAGATGGTCTAATTTGGGTGGAAGTTGAGAACATGTCACTCTTGTCATGAGTAATTGAGAGTTTGATGGTTAAAAAGAAAAAGGATCTGACACGTTTCTCCTCCCCTGTAGATAAGGTAGTCAAGGACATAAATCTCCACTCAAATCCAGTCCCTCCGACTGCGATCCAGGGGAAGCTGAGAGTGTTCGAGCAGCAATCACAGTTCTCCAGGGTGGGAAGTTCTCCAGGTAATCCAATGACACAGTTTTCGAAAATACTAGGAAACCGACCCCAAAACTAAACTACCATGTTTATGCATAGAACTCATCAGAGTAACGTGTGTTCAGGTTGCATAGATTCTGTTTTAGAAAGATGCTTCTAAGAGCTAGGGTGTGTTCAACAGTGTCACCGACAACACCACCACCCAGGGAATATCATTCAACCACCCACCAAGGAATCCTACCAAAACCATTTACCAAGCATCCATCAAGAACTTGGCTGTGGGGCCAATGGGCACACAGATGAAGGAGCAATGACTCTGGTCCTCCAGGAGTTTGTCCTCTTATGCAAGAGCTGCACAGACAGAGCCCCTGAAGCCAAGTGGAATGGGCAGGTGCAGAGCAAGGATGCAAGGAGACAGGCCGCGATTAGCGACCCAGGGTGAGTAGTGGACCTGGTGTGCTGAGAGTCAAGGCAAGGATGGCAACCGGTGAAGACTGACAAGTCTGGGAAGACATCTTGCAGGAGACAAGCTGATCAGTGTTGAAAGGTGATAATTGATGTGAACCATTTCTCTGATACATCTCTTAAAGGAGCATCCTCGAAAAGGAAAAGGGGGGTCCAGGTGCCCTATGCTTTGGACCTAAATCAGGGATGAGAAATACAGCTGGTGTTGTGAAATCTAATACCCTCTGCATTGGTATGAAGCCAGTAAGAAAGTCCAGCTTTGTCTAACATACAGGCACAGTTATCTGTTCCAGTTTTTTTAACTGTTTTCCTTTTATAGCTAAATTCATCTCATTTACTTTTATTAAGATGTTTAGAATTAGTTCTATTTTTTAAATTTCCTTGTTAGCTTTCTGAATTGTTTTTTGACCTTTAATTAACGTATAACATAAGTGCAGAAAAGTGAGCAAATCAAAAACGTACATTTGAAGGATTTTCATAGAGTTAACGCACCTGCGGAGCCAGCACTCAGACCAAGAAGCTGAACATGACCATCACCTAAGAATCTCCCCCTGGTGGCCCTTCCAGCCACTAACTCTCCCCCCACAGGTAACCATTAACCTGACTTCTAACTCCATAGATTAATTTTGCCTGTTTTTGAACTTTGTATAAATGGAATCTTATAGTATAGACCTTGCTCAATATCATGTTTAAGAGATTCAATAATATTGTTGCATATGGTTGTATTTTACTCATCCTTATTGCTGTGTAGTATTCCGTTGTGTGAATATACCACAACCAATGTATCCATTGTACAACTGAAGAGCATTTGGATAGGTTCCTGTTTGGGGCTATTATGACTACTACCACTACGAATATTCATGTACTTGTCTTTTTGTGAACATGTGTATGCATTCCTGTTTGGCACACACCTAGGAATGGAACTGCTAGGGTATAGGGCTTGTGGATTGTCAGATTTAGTAGGTTCTACCAAGTAACTTTCCGAAGCAGTTGCACAAATTTATATTCCCACCAGCAGTCAGAAAGTCAATAAGATTTGGTTAACAAAAAAATTCTAATGCTACCTCAGGCAATACATGTATACTGAAGAAATCTCTTCTCTACCAAGTCAGCGTGGCCTGAGAGCTTAAGTATTAAATATTTTTTTGCTTTCTTAGAACAAAATTAAGAGTTAGCTGTACTGTTTTTAAAAGGAAGGAGACTAGAAAGAAGGGTGTTCTGATAAGCATTAAGGACTCCTTTTCAAGATGAATGAATAATGTAAAATAAATAAAGGTTGATAAAATGGCACAAAATAACAGTTAAGAGTAACCAAGATCATGCCAGACGGTGGTTAGAGAGCCAGATGTTTCCAGGAAATTATGGTTCTTGTTTTGAACTTAGCTGGCTTAAATCTGGGTAAAATTGTACATGTCAAACTCTCAGGGCTATCTGACAACAAAGCTTAGCCCATTTTGCAAAGAAAAATTTCCTTGGGTGCATCAGGAAGAAAATGCTGATGAAAAATTTAAAACTCTTGGGATAAATTTTTAATAATTTTCCAATTTTTCTCATTGATGCATCATTTTCTAGCATCGTTAGCTCAAAAAAAAAAAAAAGTTGAAGGAAATTGAAAGTGAGCATCCAAAGTGGCTGGAGACTTTAAAAGGTGAAATCTCTTTTAAACTGCAGGAAAATACAATGGAACCACAGTTACAGAGACACACCTTTGTGATGATTTCCCATAGATTTACAAAGGGTGTACAGTGTAGGCGTGCAAACCTACATACAAAGGCGTAAAATATTTCCAGAACAAGATACAAATCTCACCACATTTGTTCTCTCCTTAAAATCCCCAGTGTTTTCTTCCCATTGCCTAAAATCCCAGCTTTTTTGGCCTGGCATCCAAAGACCTTGATGAGCTAGCCCTTGCCCCTCTGCTCCATCCCCTCGTCACTGCCATTCACCCCCTCCCCCCTTGCAATCTTCTCTGCCATTTCAGAAGCCTTCTCTGTGGAGCCCACTCTGACCTGGCTTTGGTTCCCATTGCCCATCTGATTGTCCTCATCGAGGTCACCAGGAACCTCCGTTTTGCCCAAACATGTGGTCCTTTCTTGGTCCTCCTCTTACTTGGTCATCCTCTTTCCAGTATATTCTGGGAACCTTATTGCCCAGGCTGTCCTCCTACCTCACCGGCCTCTTCCTCCTCTTCTAAGCCCTGAAAGTCGAGGTGCTCGAGGTGCCAGTTCTTGAGGCTCTGCCCATCTTTATCCGTATTACCTCCTGACTTGATCTCAGCTGGTTTCATGGCTTTCATTGGCACAACATACACCGCTGATCCCCTAACTTTATATCCCCACCCCAAGTTCCTTTCTGAGCTCCAGCTGCCCCTTCCACACTTCTACTTGGTGGTCCACTAGGTGGTGTCCTAGACCTTCACCAGGCCCGTGTGTCTCTAGCCCAGGGGGCTGTTGGCTGCTAATAGCACACAGCTGCACCCTCTCTGGAGTGTTGCCTTGGCTGATAAAAGATGCTTGGGATGATGAAAAACCCCTCACCCAGAAATGTTGGGGGGATTATACCCTAGAAGGGGTAAACGGGTGCCCTAGCCAATGACTGGTTGTTACAGGGATACAGAAGCCCAGCCTCTGTGCATCCAGGAGGGACAACTCCACAGTGCCGTTCATGCCCCGGAGTTCCCTGTGGGATCAGGCTGAGACGAGACCAGACTGCAACCATGGCTTTGCCCAGCTGGTTCTCCTGCCATATCCCGCATCACTTTCTGTGGAGAGCTCCTCCTCTATAAATCACTTGCACAAGAATCCCCAGCTCAGGCTCTGCTTCCAGGAAGCCCAATCTAAGAGCTACGTTTCCCACTTATTAGCCCAAACCGTGCTACCGATCAACTCCTCCCACATGGGTCCTATGACCCCTGGATCCTCTTCATGGCCATAAATGGCACCTTTTCCCAGCTGCCCGGTACAGAAACCTAGACCTTGTCCCTGTTTCTTCTCTTCCTCTCATGCTCCAGATCCAATTCATCAGAGAATCCTGGTATCCTCACCTTTAAGAAACATCCTGAATCTGAGCCCTTCCTGCACCACTGGAGGAGCCTCTGTACAGGTCTGTACCTCCCCATTCTTCCCAAAATGTAAATAGAAGCAAGTCTCTCCTCCGCTCAGAACCCCCAGAGGCTTCCCGTTTAGACCTGGAATTGCCTGACCCCCACTACTTGTCTCCACACTTCACCACCAGAGGGAACATGACATCTCTAGAATGTTTTAAAATCCCTGTTTAAAGTGCAACTGTACATATTAATTTCATGAACTTTATAAAGATACATGATTACTTCTGTTACCATCACGACTCAATGTTCATCCTTTAAAAATTCAAAGTGAAAAAACATTTCAAGAGGAAAAAAATAAAACAGTACATATCCTATCTAAAAAATATATTAATTAGCAATGTCACCTGCTTTATCTTTAAAGGAAAACAGAATAACAACTGGCGATGGATGAAAGTAAAAAGTGGATACTCACAATAGTGTTAGAATCAACATGTCCTTTTAATGTTTCCTGGATCTAAATAGGGTGTGGGAAGTGTATGCTGTGTGTTTTCTTGTGTCATCCTCTCTTCTCCACTAAGGAGAACATCAACCGCACATGTTGAAAAGATTCTCAGTCAGGAATGACCTTTTAAAAAAGCTGAGTGTGATACTTACGCAATAAGCATCCCTTGGCCCTACGTCAGATACTGCTATACCTCAACGCCTCTTCAAGACCCTATTCAAAAGTCACTTCCTTTTGCAGCAACACGGATGGACCTAGAGATGATCACGCTAAGTGAAGTAAGTCAGAGAAAGACAAATATCATATGATATCACTAATGTGTGGAATCTAAAAAAAATGATACAAATGAACTTATTTACAAAACAGAAATTGACTCACAGACATAGAATACAAACTTATGGTTACCGGGGGGAAGGTGAGGGGGAGGGATATATTAGGAGTTTGGGATTAACAAAAACACACTACTATATATAAAATAAACAACAAAGCCCTACTGTAGAGCACAGGGAACTATATTCAATATCTTGTAATAATCTATAATGGAAAAGAATCTAAAAAAAGAATACATGTATAGATGTATAACGGAATCACTTTGCTGTACACCTGAAACTAACACAACATTGTAAATCAACTATACTTCAATAAAATAAAATTTTTTTTAAGTCACCTCCTCTGGAAGCCTTCCTGACCTTCAAAAGAGCCCAACTTGTTGCCTCTGCATTTCCATTTGATTTTGCCCTGTTCATCTTCTTCTCCTTAACAATAAGCCCAGGCCCTGTGCACAGATGGTGTTAAATAAATGTTTGGTGAATAAATAATTGAATGAAAGTATTAATCATCTAGAAAAGTGACTGTGGAGTGGGCTGCCCCCCTCCTCATTTCCCCACTTCCTTATGAGGAGATGAGGTGTCGAAAATCTAGGAAGATTAGAATTTGTTCACACTGAACTGTTGTCAATGAGCATGAAAGGAAGCTCCTTCTGTGCTCTGCCTGGTTCAAAAAACACATCTAGTTCAACACTCTGCGGGTACAAGAACATCTAAGCAAAAGCAAAGTTTTGACATCTCCAGACCAAATGTACTATTGCCTGCCAAGAGATTCATTCAGCACACTTGAATAAAAACACCTTTCTAGAAAGGCTGTTTGCCCACCTGCTTCTGTTTGCAGCACCAAATATCCATCACGTGTGTTTTCAGGAATCAGTGAGGACGAATAATAAAAAAAAGTGACTCAAACGCTCCTCTGGGCAGGTGCTTGTGAGCGGCTCACTCAGAAGGTTTGCTCTGGGGGTGAACATGACCCACCACCTCTCGCCAGGTGTCCACACCCAGACAAATAGGGAAGAAGGGATGAATCTCTCCGCAGTTCTGGAGATAGATTCTGGGTGTGCAAGCCATTTGGCCAAGTTAAGCATTAAACATTTGGAAAGTCCGGTTTTGAGAGAGTCCGACGGGTTGCATTTCCATGCACCTCCCATAATTTCAAACCAAAAAGAATAACGAACAATTCAAATTAGACAAAACATCGGAGTCTTGTGAAAATGCCAAAGAGAAACGTCTACAAAATTGTTCTTTCTTTCCCTTTTAAAAAAAAGATAGACCCTTGTAGATGCTGGTCCTCTTTCAAAGGCACTTTGAACGACATGGGGTGTCCTACAGAGGACCGCACAGGAGCCTCGGAGAACCCTGGGACCTTGCAGAATGGCAGTCAGCACATTCATAAAGCTCTGCTTTTAGGTTTAACTACGGCGTCTCTGGCAAGCCACTCGGTGACAAGAATTGAATAATGACAGAGGAGATTTGTGTTCACTCCTACCTGCAGGTACAGAGAGCCCTTCCCCCGTGCCCACACCCTAACGGGAGCACAGCTGTTTGCCCCCTCCAGGTGGCCTCCCCGACCACCGTCAGCCTCAGCCCACCTGGCTCACCCCCTATGGAAAGCGGCAGCGGGAGGTCTTGGTCCACCTTCTGAAGCTGGAGAAGCTGTCAGTAAACGTCCAGACCCTTTCTGCAAAGCTCTGGTTGAACTGGTCCCTGTGGATCGCCATCGAATCTGACCCCAGGGGTGGACCTTGAGATCCATGCACCCATGGTAAGCCCTCAAAGATTCAGAAGAACTATCCTTCCCCAAAGCCTTAGCCACAAGAGCAGAATATCCTGTGCCAAGTGCTGTGCTAGGTGTGAGGCATGATGCTAAAAATTAGGATGAGAGGAACGTTTCCCTCAGACTCCGGGGAACTTCGTGCCCATCTCTGTCCCACCAACTGGAAATTAAGGAGCAGCAGCCCTGACTTCTCTTAGGTGACCCCCTTCAACACTGGCTGTCCCTCAGACCCCACCGTATCCCACCCACCCCTTGTCTCCTCATCACCAACCCCCCAGGATGCTTCCTACCTCTTGACACCTAGGAGAGTTTAGAGAAAAACATCCTGCTCTGTCTTCCAGAAGGTAATACCAAAAGCCGTGTTCCCCATCCTCAACAGAGTGAAAATTAAACAACAGGAAAGTATAATTCAAATTGGCAAAGATTAAAAAAAGAAACTCACTAACTTAATATTGGTGAAGTTTGAGCATATTCTCCTATGCTGGGAAATATAAACTCATTTAACCTTTCCATAGAGCTATTTGGTTACAAATATCAAAATTTTAAAACTTTTGTAGCCCCCTAATTTCACTTCAAGGAGTTTATTAAGAGGGAATAACAAAACATCTAGGCAGAGATGTAGTCACTGGCATGATTGTCTCAACCTTGTTTATAACAGTAAAAATTTGGAAACAATCTAATTTTCCAATAATAGGGAATTGGTTAAACAAAGTAAGACTTGTGTATATAATGGGATCTCATGCAGCCATCAAAAGTGATGTATAAACATCAGCATGGCATATTATCAAGTAAAAATTAAAGCAACTACCAAACCAGACATGCACAATTACATCAGTCTTGTAAAAATCAGAATACATCTACAGGTGTACCTCAGAGATATTGTGGGTTTGGTTCCAGACCACTGCAATAAAGCATATCTGGTTTCCCAGTGCATATAAAAGTTATGCTTACACTATCCTGCAGCCTATTAAGTGTGCAATGTGTTATGTCTAAAAAAACAATGTACATACCTTAATTTAAAAATACTTTATTGCTAGAAGATGCTACCCATCATCTGAGGCTTCAGGAGGTAGAATCTTTTTGCTGGTGGAGGGCCAAGAGTACCTCGATGTTGGTGTCTGCTGACCGATCAGGGCGGTGGCTGGGAAGGTAGGGGTAGCTGAGCCAATTACGAACAATAAGACACAATGAAGTTGCCGCATCCATTGACTCTTCCTTTCACTTGAACACTTAGGGGCCATTGTAGGGTTATTAATTGGCTTAATTTCAATATTGTTGTGTCTCAGGAAATAGGAGGGCCAAGGAAAAGGGAGAGAGATGGGGAACAGCCGGTCGCTGAAGCAATCAGAACACACATAACATTTACTGATTGTTTGGCATCTTATACAGGCAGAGTTCATGTGGCCCCAAAACAATTACAACGGGAACGTCAAATATCATTGATCAAAGATCGTGTAACAAATATCATAATAATGAAAAAGTTTGAAATATTCCAAGAATCACCAAAATGTGACACAGAGACACAAAGTGAGCAAATGCTGTTGGAAAACTGGTGCCAACAGACAAATGTTGCCACAAACCTTCAATTTGTAAAAAACACAATCATCTGCAAAGCACAATAAAATGAGGCACAATAAAATGAGGTTTGCCTGTACTAGCAGAAAAAACAAAATCCTGAAGAATCATTGTTGAACTTTAACAATGATATCTGTGTCTGGAAACATTCTAAAAAATATTTTGCTCTTTGTACTTTACGTTTTTCTTATTTTAAAGATTAACGAACCTACAACACCCATTAGAATGGCCAAAATCTGGAACACAGACAACACCAAGTGCTGACAATGATGTGGAACAACAGGAGCTCTCATTCGTTGCTGGTGAGAATGGAATACTCAGTAGGTGAGTGGATAAATAAACTGTGGTACATGCAGACCATGGAATATTATTCATTGCTAAAAAGAAATGAGCTATCAAGCCATGAGAATATATGGGAGAACCTTAAATGCATATTACTAAGTGAAAGAAGCCAGTCTGAAATCGCTGTAGACTGTGATTCCAACTATATGACATTCTCCAAAGGCAAAAGTATGGAGACAGTAAGAAGATCATTGTTGCTACGGGTGAGGGAGTGGTGACTAGGCAGAGCGCAAGGGGTCTGAGGGCAGTGAAAACACTCTGCGTGACACCCTAACGGCGGATCCATGTCACTACAATGCATATTACTAAGTGAAAGAAGCCAGTCTGAAATCGCTGTAGACTGTGATTCCAACTATATGACATTCTCCAAAGGCAAAAGTATGGAGACAGTAAGAAGATCATTGTTGCTACGGGTGAGGGAGTGGTGACTAGGCAGAGCGCAAGGGGTCTGAGGGCAGTGAAAACACTCTGCGTGACACCCTAACGGCGGATCCATGTCACTACACATTCGTCCAAACGCGCACGGAGGTGAGACACCAGGAGTGAGAGCCCTAATGCAAACTGTGGAGTGGGGTGATGATGGCGCGTCACTGCCGGTTTATCAGTTACGGCAGATGTCCCCCTCTGGGGGGGCATGTTGACAGTGGGGGAGGCCATGACATGTGGGTGCAGGGGGCATACGGGAATTTTCTACACTTTCCCCTCAATTTTGCTATGAACCCAAAAGTGCTCTAAAAAATTGTCTTCAAAAAAAAATCGATGAATCTCTAGTCCAAGTCATCAAGTAAAATGTTAAATGATATCTTCCAGGGCTAATGACAAATTTTCTCCCAGTTTGCTCTGTGCATCAGTACTCAGGTAGGAAATGCTCTGCTCCACCGTCAACTGTCCTATCAAGACATGGAGAGAGAGGGCACATAATTAAATAAAATGGTAGCAAAGTGATACCATTTTGTCTGTGAATAATGTACTCTGGCACAGAACCCATTTTAGGAAAATTGTTCCACTCTGCCTCTCCAGCACATTCTTATTCCAATATATTGATTGATTCTTTCATTCATCAAAATTTTTGAGCCTACTGTGTGCCAGGCACTGTTATAGAAGAACAGGACAAAACCCCTACCTTTGTGGGCTTACATCCGAGTGAGGGCAGGAAGGAGGAGGGAGAGAGAATGGCAGTAAACAAGTGAGCAATGCTATGAATAAGATAATTTCTGGTTGCGGTGTCATGAGAGATATAAGGCAGGTGATATGATGGAGAAAATAGTAGGGAAGGGGGCTGCTTTAGATCTGGAAAGGGCTCTCTGAGGGAGTAACTATTAGGGAGTAACTGGAGAGAAGAGCAGCGGGTAGCAGAGGAGAGGAGGGGAGGGGTGTTCCCAGCAGGAGAGACGTCAGGTGCAAAGGTCCTGGGGTGGGAAGCCTTTGGCATGTTTGAGGATGGGTGGAGACCAGTGAGTTAGGGTGAGGGGGGGATGAGGCATGACAGGAAGTGGGGCAGAGTCTAGACCACAGTGAGCCTTGTCTGGGCCACCTCAGCTTAGAGATGCTGACGACACATCAGAATGGAATTAAGTATTAGAGCCTCATGTCTGGAGCTCAGGGGAGAGACTAGGGCTGCAGATATAAATTTGTGGAGTTTCCAGCATTGGGTGGGACTTAGAGCGACCAGCTCATACCAGTTTGCCTGGGACTTTCCTGGTTTTCAGCACTCAAAGTCCCACGTTCCGTGAAACCCCCCAGTCCCAAGCAAACCATGGTGGTTGGTCACTCCAATGGCATTAAAGCTATGAAAAGGGATAGTATTCCCTGGGAAAAGAGTGTTGATGGGGAAAAAAAGAGGCCCCAGACGTGGTCCTGTGCATCTCAACACTTAGAGGTCAAAGAGAGGAGAGGCTCTGAGTCCGTCTTGCTGTGAGAGCTGCCAGCGACCTCTCTTAAAATCAGATCAGACACATTCCCCGCAGTGAAGTGGTGGGCAGAACGCAGAATGGGCATGAATTGTATTATACTGAGGGAAGAGGGCTTGGAGAGTTGAAGCCCCCAACATCATCCAATGGGGATCACGGAAGTGGCGTTCACACTGAGACCTGGAGGAGCACGAGGTTCGCCCTGAGGTGGTGGGCAAGGGTGGAGAGGGTGGTTTTCCAGGCACATCGAGAAGGGCACAAAGGTCAGAGAAAGAAGTTCAGAGACACGTGGGTCCAAGGGGAGGTCGTTAAGGCCGGGAGGCAGGGCCATGACTTTGAACTTCATCCTGTGGGCGAAGGGGCACAATGGATGGCTTTTTAGTGGGAGAGTGATGGGATCAGATTTGCATTTTATTATTTTTTAATTTTATTGAAGTAAAGTTGGTTTACAATGTTGTGTTAATTACTGCTGTACAGCAAAGTGACTCAGTTATACTTATATATACATTCTTTTTCATATTCTTTTCCATTATGGTTAGTCACGGGATATTGAATATAGTTCCCTATGCTCTACAGTAGGACCTTGTTGCATTTTAAAAGGATCAATGGCCTAAGTGCAGAGAAGGAATTCATTCGAGGAGGGTAAGGATGAGAGGGGGGGACACAGTCCTGGTGAATGAAAGGTTAACATGCATGTGACTTAGGGCTTTTACTTTTGCTTCCCTCTGCTTTCTAAAATTTCCCGCATGAACATAAATTACTTTTTAGAAAAGAAAAATCGATAAAATGCCATTTTTAAGGGGAAATTGTACAGAAGTCAGTGAAAAGGAGAGAACGTGATTGAAAGATGAACACGATGTCGTGGGTGTGAAAGGCCACGGGGAACCCCACCGCTGTCCCCCAGGCACACCTGCTAAAGACAGGCATTCGTTCACCCCTGGACTCCCCACTTTTAACTACACGCAAGATGAGTCTCTTCAGATGAGTTTCCTTTTCTGGAAGCTTCAGCCCTACATCATGCTGATGCACCCACAACCTAGAACCTTGCCCCCATCGCCATCCTGGTGCATCTATCGCTTTATCCTTTACCAGGATCAACTAGACACCATCTGTGTGTGTGGCAGGGCGGAGCAGAGAGGATGGAGAGGGGCCTCTTATACCAGCCGGTCCTTTTCTGTCTTTTCACCTTCACAGCTAACGGAGTCTCATGCTCCTGTTCAGTTTAGAAACTGAGACTCATATATATCAAGTCGTTGGTCCCAAATCACAGAGCTAGTGAGTAGCAGGACGAGGGTTTGTACTACTGCCTCCCAGCTGGCAAAGCCATTGAAATACAATATGGTAAATTGCAAGGTGGACTCAGGAGTGGGACTTCCTGTTTTCAAATTTCAGCTCCACCACTTATGAGCTGTGTGACCTTGAGAAAGATATCGATAACTAACATCGACAGACCTCCGTCTGTGCAGTGGGCTGTCAATGAGGGTATCTACCACATAGATTTCTTGGGAGAGCGGAACTGGGAATTCATGGAAGGTGCTTAGGACCCACCTGGTACAACACAGACTTATAGTTGTTTCCACTAACCCACCCTGCCTTCCCACCTACCCCAGACCCCCAGCCTTGGGAAACTTTTGGGCATCTTGCTAACCAGCTTCCTCAGAGAGGCTCCAAGATGGCAGCTTCCCTTGGTGAAGAAGACACCAGCTTACAAATTAAAGGTCAGTTAAAGCTAAGCTCTCTACTGTTTCTGCCCTTTCAGGAATATTTCTCATACCCAGAGACGTTGGAATCATCCACCTAGATTCTTCTCAACACGTGTTGATAAGCCCCAGCCTGAGCTCTGAACAGCCCTAGAATTTCGCTGAGTCTAAGTGACTTTATGTCACTGAGTCACTGATAATCTAGTGACAGAGACGAGAAAACTGTTGATGAACAGGGACTGCTTGAGGCAAAGGAGAAGGAAATGCAACCCGAGAGAAATGGGTGGAGGAGGAGGCAACAAGGGTGCAGAGCCGGACGCTGCACAGCCGGGGGCGGGAGAGAAAACGGAGCGTCTTGCTGCGAGTGCAGCGCTTACTAAGCTGCGGCACCTAAGTTTCCACGTCCTTCCAGAGGTTTGTCAGACGAAAGCGTGGCGTGATATTGATGAATTCATTGCAAGGAGAAGCATAACTGTCAGGTGGCTGGGCAGCGCTGCTTCGCCCCCTCCAACCCTACTCAGGCAGGTACACGAAAGAAGACAAATTATGATGGAAAGGCAGCTTGACCAGCCTGAAATCGCAGCCATGGGCTGTGGTCATCAGATTAGGATCCTGATGTGCTTTTCTCCCCTGAGGGCCTTCCCTGTGGCCCAGAGCCCACACTTAACACTGTGGTCAGGGCACCGTCTCACTAGGAGACGTTACAACGTATTGCCAAGCTGTGGAGCTGATATTACGTGGGATGCTTTCCCCGAGGCACCCAGGGGTGGTAGATTTCAGGTTACAAGTGAATGGCAAAATCGACTTCAATGTCAATGTTTTAAATAGTCAAGATCTAATTGGAGAACTCACCCACATCAAGGTTATAAAGAGGTCAGGCTTGGGAGATGCAGGTTTTGTGACAAGGATTTCCCTGGAGAAAAGTACAAAACACCCCTGTAGGGGTGGTACATGGAAGTGTGTCTTTCTCTGCCTGTCAAACTTCTGTAGGATGGATTGGAGATGGGGCTCCATGTGCCCTGAACTCTGGGAGGCCTGGTGGACTGATGTCTGACATCTGTGCAAAGAACCCAAAGATGAAAAGTTGTGGGCTGTGGGTTTGCGGCAGCAGCAGGGCAGGGAGAGGGGGACGGGACGCAGGGGGCATGAGGTCACTCCCATCGATGGGCGCACGGGACTCCGGGCTGTTTCCCACGGACCAGGTGTGGGCCATGATGGAGAGACAGCAGATCTTAAAGTGTGCTCAGGGGAACATCCTGGAAGGGCACTGGTGCCACAACAAAGAGATTCTGGGAGAGGGGAACTCCAACAACCAGGGGCAGGGCCGAGCTGCACCAGGGGAGCCTACGTCACCTGCCTCGTGGAAAGGGAGCTGATGTTCGAAGTGGGGCCTCGGAGGTTCCCCCGAGAAAGGGCCAGCTGCAAACAAAGCCACGTCCTGCTCCGCCAAAGGCTCGGTTACATCAGGAAACCAGAGTTGTGGGCCGGTGCCTGGGAGAGACAGTGGTCACTGCTCAGGTATCATTTCAAAATCTATGAAGACAGGGAAATATGGAAAGAATCCAGAATTCGATCAAGCAACAAAGAATTGAGAGAAGGAAATTAGCTGGAACCTTAATGGGCTGCCTTGTCCACGCAAATCAGATGGAATCATCAGACAATGGAATGACTTCAACCCGAGGGGTATCTGGAGAGTGTACCCCTGGAGCTGCCTGTTACATAAAAAGCTCAGTGGGTCCCCATCTAGTCTTGCAAATAGGATCATGCTTATATCAGTTTGATCAGAGAAACAGAAGCACTTAGGAAGTGATAGATTCAACAAGAGATTTAACTGTATACAGTTGTGGGAGCTGGTGAAACAGTCTCCCAAAGGCTGTTGCCTTTGTGTCTGGTGCTGGAGCTTGAGGTCTGCAAAGCAAGCAGTCAGATTGGGAGACTTAAAAATGGTCTCCTAAATCATAGCTACACAAAACTAGAAAGAAATGTAGTGATGTTGTTGGCTAATTTTGTCTGCAAGAATAAGCACAGAGAGTTCTGTTTTGGGGGGGGCGGTTTGGGGGTGCCTGTTGTGGTCTTCATAGATCCCCACAAGGCCCCTGGCCACGAAATTCTTCCTGGAGGTATAGTTTGATAGGAAAAAAAAACACTTAGATTCTCATCCACCTTTTCCAAACCCATTATCCATCATTAATGGAAATAAAGGACCTAATTAGGGGCAAGGGAATGAGTTGGAGGGAAAGAGGACCCAGGTCAGGAAGTGGAGAAAAGAGCTTCTGATAAACTGTACAGTTGTCAAGACACTTTCACATTCCTGTCCTGTTTCACTGGAGCCTCAAGTCACCCCACAGGGCAAAATAATCAGGCATTATTATCCTCCATTTATAGAGGAAGGGACAGAAGCCCACAGATCTCACCCGAGGCCACACCACTGAGGGAGGGAATACACAGATGCTCGTCTGGGCCTCGGGGTCCTGACTCGCAGGGTCTCCCCTTCACTCCAAAACTCTCAGCCTCCCAGCTCATCAAACTGGATATAACAGTGCCGGAAAATGACAGGCCTTGGTGAGATGCGTCCTGTCCCCCAAGGCCCCCCGACACCCCAGCACCTCTCACCCTGAATCTAACTTCACATGTACACGCTCCCCGACCCCTGTGTCTGCCAGCACTGCCGCTCACTGCGTGGTTGAGGAACAGGACCCGGGCCTCAGCATCCCAGGCAGAAGTCAAGTAGACCGAGGCCAGCACAAACGGTGAGACAGGGTGTCATCTGCCTCTACCCTCGTCTCAGAGACAACAAACCGTGCAGAGACTTGGAGTCTTCAGTACAGAAGGGATCCCGCACGTGACCTCTGTGGTCCTCAACACAGTCACTTATGGAGATAGTTCAAAATGCAGATGCCCAGGGCCCCACTCAGAGCACCTGATCCAGGAGGTCTGGGATCGGCTTCAGACTTTGCACTTCTAACAAATACCCCTGCAGGAGTCTCAGGGAGTACTCAGGGTCGTTATTCCTGGTATCAGACCAGGGAGAGGGAACACAGCTGGTGTAATGACGGGTCCCAGCACATTCCCATGGCTCCACCCCTCCCCCACTCCCTCCGTCCAGGTGAGAACCGCATCACCGTCCCCTGTGCCCCGGGCAAATGGCATGGACCACATCCAGGCGTACTGCTGTGCCTCCATCCGGGGACAGAGGCAGGTACCAGAATACACATTTAGGGACATTGGTGGGTAGCAGAAAACACCAAAGGCGAGTGAGCTCTTGTGTGACCAACTCATGGTGTTCTGCCCCCTGGATGATTGTTCTGAAAGAAGAATGCCTGTATCTCACTGTGTTCATTTTGAAATAGTCACTCTTCACCAAGACTCTGGAAGGAACAGACAAATGACAGGAGTAGAGAATAGGCATTTATTTTCCTCAGCACTGCTTCCCTCGCCTGCCCTGGGCAGGCTCACGGGGTGAGAGCGAGCAACTAGAAACGCAAATGACACTTCACAGTTGAGACACATGGTTTGGTGTCTTAATTGATTCCATCTTTGCTTTTTCGGTCAAGCCAACAGACAAACGGACTTTTTAGCTTTCATCTCCCCGGCCCCCAGAATGCAGAGAGTCTTTATTTTCATTCAGGGAGGAGATTCAACCTCCACCTTATCCTCCTATGACAGTAGGAGGTGATGTTTCCCTGACGTGTCCAATTCAGTTTAAACCAGTTCGACTGATTAATTGAAGAACTCTCCCCAAACCTGACAAAAGACATCTGCAGGCTGTGATACCGTCTCACTGCTTCTGCAGGGAGATGGTACTGCATTCAGAACACGTTTATCAGAGAGCCAGGGGCTCCCAGAGGGCCAACCTGCCAAATCCAGCAATTACACTTTGCAGTTTCCCCGATTAAAAAGTGTTTAAACATCTGCTACTTAAAGGATACTTAAAAAGTCATAAATTAAAAACAGGGGGTAAAGGAACTCAAAGTGAACAGAGAGTGAAAAGTTCTATGTAAATAGAGAAGCCCTATTTTTTCATTTCTGAAGGTATCCCTTGACAACTTAAAAATAAGCGCTGACTCAGGTGTCCATAGTATAAAATAAATCTGAATAAGCTTAACAAAAATCAGGTAGTCGTCCACAATAAAATGTAATATCCTCACTCTCTTATTTCTAATCGCGCAGTTTGCTTTGCATTGGCTTTTACTGAGAGATGGGGGCCGCCTAGCTAGTTAGGGCAACTGTGGGCTCCAGGAGCCCAAGCCCATGCAGGAAGTGGGCTGGAGCATTGCAAACTTGACACACAGAAGATAAGTTTGTTGAGCCTGGTTAATTTTCAAGAAACTTGCCAGCTTTCCGTCATGTATGGTTCAGTTTTAAAGAACCCTATTAACTATTGCTCATAACTGGCAGACTCTATCACTGCTGCTTCATACTTTGGCATTTATTTTCATCTCTTAAAAATTAGATAACATTGTATTGGCCCTTGTAGTTTAAGCATCTCTTTCCTACACATGACATTATTTAAGAATATTCTACTAAAAAAGAGTGGATATATATATATACATCTACTTTGCTGTGCAGCGGAAACTAACACAACATTGTAAATCAACTATACTCCAATAAAAATTAATTTTGAAAAATAACATAAAATTCTGGGGGAAAATATAATATTCTAACCTACAGTCTTTTCAGTCACACCTATCTGTAAAGGAAAAGTTAATTTCCAAAATGAAAAGTTTGGCCGTGGCACCCCATGTACATGGAGAGAACGGGAATTAATGGGAATGCAGCCACTTAAAAATTCTGTCCATCATTTATATAAACCCAATTCTGTGGGTCTTCTGGGTCACACACAATTTCGATTCCCATACTCTTCCAAATACCCTGATGGAGGCCTGAACAGTCTAATGTACTTGTAGTTTATTCTCTTTTAACAATGATTGATTTGGTATTTAGCTCAAAAATAGATTTCTTTTTTGCATATTGGTTACGTGATAGTCGTGGGTGGATGGGTTTGTATAAATAAGCATTCAGAGTGTGTATAATCTGTGTAGCTGGCAGTTGCCTCCCTCATCCTTTTCCTGTCTGGATGTAAAACCAGGTTTTCTCCTTGGTCTCTTTTGCAATTACAGGGAACTTCAGCTGTGGCCCTCACTGGGTGTGTGTTTCACCCATGCAGCATAGAAATCCTGGTGTCAAAACGGAGCTCAAGGTTACAATCAGCCGACCTAGGTCAGGTCCTGCCTCCGCCTCTCACAGGCAGACTGACCTTCAGGAAGATACTTGGTTCCTTCCTTTCCCTTTTCAAAAAGTACAATGGGAATAATAACATCCTTTCATAACTCCCAGAACCAAGTGAGTACATGAGCGCATGCAATCATACCCAGAGTTTTTTTATATGATGACTCTGTTTAGTATCTCAGTAATAAATTTAAAAATAAATGAAAAGAAGGACTTGTGGTCAAAGACCTGTGAAGATGCTTCACTCTTATTTCCACAAAGGACAGAGACTTGAGCATTCAGTGGTATTATTCTTTTAAATGACTTCTGTTGTATATTCCTAATTCCAAATGAATACATGTTCTTTCTTAAAAATTTGAAAAAAAAAGTCACTAAGAAGAAGAGATAACAATTCTTAACATTCTTGTACCCTTACCTAACAGTCTACATCTATGAAGATAATTTTTTTTTCTTTCTTACAAAATTTGGATCATAATGCATGCAAATCTGGGTTCCTGATACTATTTCCTTTGGACAGGTTCTCAAGAGTGAACTTACTTGGTCAAAGGATTGAAAAATCTTTGAAGGCTCTTCATAAATTCATCCACATCTTTTGAAAAACTCTGTACCCGTTTATAATGGCACCAGTAGGGAACAAGAACACTTAGCTTGCAGCAGCGTCCCTAGCACTGTGTGATCATTATTTCAAAATTTTTGTCAAATTTCACTTATTTGATTATTATTGAAGCTGAATTTTTTTCATATCCTACTGGCCATTTGTGATTCTTATTTTTCACATTGTGTTTTCAGGAATGCTCTGAGCTGCAAGTAAGAGAAAAATCTGACTTACAATGATGCAAACCAATAGCGTTTTTCAGAATTCTGCAGAAATTGGCTGCCATTGTTGGTTCAGCAGCTCAATAGTGTCAATGACAGTGTTTCTGCCAATCTCATGGCCTCGTACTCATGGTGGCAAAATGGCTGCCCCAGATCCAGCATCACATCCAGGAAGAAAGGAAGAAGAACAAGGCAGCCATATCCGTTCCTTCCCAGAACCCTCCCCATGAAGATTTATGCTTATGTCCCATTGAACTATGACACATGGCCATGCTAGGCACAAAAGAGCCTGGAAAAGATGATCAGTTTTTCCAGCTCCTATAATGGAGTTGGGCAAAAGTGAAGGGGGTTTGAAAATGAATGTTGGGTTAGCCAACAGTCATGGTCTTATTTTTATACACCACCACTATAAGATTTCTAAATGGCGTGTACAATGCCAGCCTTCTCAGTAGTCCTTAGAAGTATTAACTACCATTAAATAAATAAAATTGCTGATAATCACCTTAGCCCATGCTACACAGGTTAATCGTGTGAGAGGCAGCTGGATCACAAACCAATGTCTGCATTCTCAAGGCACTCTCCATGTGACTCTTTGCCTCATTGGAAACCACTATTCTTTTTTCAGTCCATGACATCTAAACACATTTGCCATGTTTCTTCAATGAAACTTGCTTCTTACAAGATGGCAGCTTCACTCACAATTCACACTGTCACCATCCAGTGGGAAAAAGGAAAAAGGGTAACCAGATGAAAGGCAAAAAAGTGATTCAGGAGGGGCTGCCTGTCCTGAGACTAGCAGCTACTTCTCCATGCCTAAGCTATGCCCGTGGCTTCCTCAGCAGCAGAGAAGCCTGGGGAAGTGACTTTTCCTTAGCTAGTGGTTGGATTTCTGGGCCATATGAAGGTTCTGTTAATAAGAAAGAAAGGGGAAAACATGAATAATTGGGTGAGCTGCTGGCATTATCTACCGCAAACATATACAACTACAGCACCAAGAATCCTCCTTATTGATACATTGAATTTTTAGTCTCTGCTTTCAAATGGGAGAATGGCTAACGGCCAGGGTTCCTGGCCTTCCCCAATCAACAGAAATTGATTAGAGGCCAGACAGGAAATTCAGGCAAGGCTTTGTTGGGATCCCCGCCTCAGCAGGAGGGAGTGAAAACAAGTAACAGTTTCCCTTGCTCGCTCCCCAAGGTTGGGGGCAGGGCGAGCTGTTTCCTTATACGAGGTGAGCGTACGGGTGTGTGGAGGGGTCAGGCCAGAGGGGTGGCTTAGGTGTTTTGCCCGCCCCTTTAGTGGTGTCTGGGGTGGGGTGGGTCTTTTTGTATCATTTTGTCTATAATTTGCCCCAACTGTGCATGAAGCGAGTTATTTTTAGTCCCTTATAGTTTCTTTGTATTTTTTTGCTCCAGGAGATGTTTGTCCAGGTGCAAGCACTGCAGCAAAGGGTCCCAGGTCCCAGGTCCCTGGTCCCAGCCTGTCTCAAAATGAATACAAACTCCTAGATACTGGCTAACCATCACCCACCCTACTCCGTTTTCAGCCTGTTTCCTTATATTAGGCACTCCTTTCTTCAGCCCTCAGCCCTCTCACAGACAAGCCTGCAGAGGTGCAGACAAAGCCCCCAGGGGCCTGTAGGTTCATTACTGGGCCCTCAGCGGCTCATCAGTGGAGAGGCATGAAATCACCCTTTCCCACTGTTATCTCCCCCATTCCCGGGAGAAACAATTTGTATCTGCAAAGACTGCCTTCTGCCCTTTATTTGATGAGCTATATACCCTGCATTGTTTGTGTGTATGTGCGTGTATGTGTGTGAGAGACAGAGTGTGTGTGTGTGTGTGTGTGTGTGTGTGTGTGTGTGTGTGTGTGTGTGTACACAGGCATGCACACCTCACGGCTCCTTAAAGAAGTCCCCAAATGCAGACATGAGGCTGTCTCCCTGGTCCCTATGATTTTGACTCACCTAACAGGACCACTTTCGATTTCTGAATGGTTCCTCCATTGTACCATGGAATTCTGCCAGGTATTTCTTAAATGGTTCCAACTTTCTTTCTTCCCTGAACATTTTAACAACATACAGAGCAAACAAAACATGCATAATCTTTAAGTAAACTCAACAAAGCTTGTTTCATAAAAGCATTACCCTTTCCAAATGTTTTTCCTTCCCCCCAATTCCTCTTCAGTATTATGAATTATAGATGTGGAAAATTAATCATATAAGGTCTCTATATTTCAAGCCTGCCAATGACTTCATTTCTCAGCGGTGGCCAAATTTACAAATGAAACTGGGTGCATATTGCTATATGACAACTGGACACAGGTGGGAGTGCCCATCCCCTCACACAACTGGTCCTTTCCATCACCTCCCAACGAGCTATCTTGAAGGTATTTTTGGGTATCCCCTCACTAATTTAGCAGAACCTGAGGCAGAAGTTTCTGAGAATTGTAACACAGGGACCTATGCCAATGAATTCTAAAGCGCTAGAGCTGAGAAATGTCCCTAGGAATCCCCTGACTAACTTTTGAATTTTAAAGATTAGAACTCCAAGGCCCCAAAATGTCAAGGTTCCCAGACCTCTCCTTCCAATTTTAATTGCTACGTTACATTAAACAGTGCAATTTGTTCGTGCTCTCTCTTCCTATGTTGGGCTACAATTGGCCTAGAAATAAATACCAAAAAAAAAAAAAAAAAACACTGGTGCATTTATGAGTTTTACACTCAACCAACCTAAAGATAATAAAACAGAAAGAAAATAAGATCAAAGTAAAATATTCCCCCACTTGGTCACATGCCTTCCCCACCACCATCACCACACCAGTCCCAGCCCAACGTCCAATGGTCCAATGTCCATCTCTGCTCACCTTCACTCTGCCAGCTCTTAGTGCAAATTTCTCTCTACCCCACAGTGGTGTTTGCCATTGCAAGGAGAATGGGAAAAGTTTATAGAAGCTTTGACTTCCAGTCATCACTTGTAAATGTTCCGTGCATGTTCATGTAGCCAACCAAAATCATGTGAACCCACAGGTTCACACTCTCTCACACCCCTCCCCAGAGTCCTAGGGGTTATTTCAAGGGGGCTGGATGGAAAGCTGTTTCTGGTTCTGGTTTTGGTTTAGGTTTATATTTTTATTTTTGTTTTAAAAAGGCAGCTCAAGGAAGCAGTTGGCTAAATGTCTCACCTAAAATTAAGACTGAGAGACACAATGAGTGACCTAAAGGAGATAACCATGTAGTAGAGATTCTAGAAAATACTCAAGATCGGAGAGAAGTCTACATAGAATTAAGCCCAAGAAATACTGAACTGATTTACAGCTGATCTAATATATTTCAGAGAGAGGAATAACTTTCCTCTCACAACTCTGCTTCATGAATTTGCAATGCATATTATAAATGATGCAAGGAGGGAACTCATCTCTATTTCCTGGTGTTAATTCCTGGAAAAGAATGTAATCATCTAAGGGTTCCAAAGGAGATTCTCTATCTCCACATGAATATCTAACGTATTGCAGTTTCTGAAGTTGTAAGACATTTTTCTTGTTAAAGTCGTTTATTATTAATCATCACCACCACCATCATTGTCATAATAAAAGCCACATTTCTTGAGTGCCATATGAAATTAGCCATCACATCCATATCACAAAGCACACTGACTATGTTTCATGTGGTCTGTTGAATGCACATTTCAATTTGCTTCTACACCATGTCACCAGTGTATGCACCCTGCAACAAAAGTGTATTTGGGGCAAGGATAAAAGCAAACAAATAAACACAAATGAACATAAATTACTAACAGGGAGATACCTCCCACTATCATCTCAAATGTATCCATTTTTAATACAAAATTGACCTGAGCTACAAAAGGCTACAGTCTGGAAGAGGTCAGACTGTGGTGGACAGGTCGCAGGGTCTAGAATCGGGAGACAGGTGTTCTCAAGGGGGACTGACAATGCTGGTGTGCAACCAACAGCAATTCCTTGCATTTGTTTTGCCCTCAGTTTTGCAATCTATGAAATTCACTGGATGTTCCCTAGGCCCCACTCAGGCGTCCTGTGTCATACAAGCACAGGTGCATGCACCCCCATGTGGCGGGGCTTGAAGAGGGAGCAAAGAAGAAGAAAGAAGAGACGAGATGTAGTTGATATTTGTTATTGGCACTCATTGCTGCACTCATTGCTGCCTCGTTGTTATTGGCACTCATTGTTATTGGCACTCATTCCAGCACTCATTGCTGCCTCGTTGAGTAGACTCCACTCTGAGTCCATGAAGCCTGGGTGAGGCTCAACCCTCATTTCCAGGAGTAGAGGATGCAACTCGGGCTTAGCCAAGTAAAACACAACAGTCCTCCAGCCTTAAGGATCAGGCGAGGGATAGACTCATGACCTAAAGAAGTCAAGTTAGAATTTATCTCACAATGTGAACAGAAGTTACTCTTTCCCCATAGAATTGAATCTGGAAGGTTGTTGGCTTAGTTGGAGTTACCTTAGCCATTGTGCCAGCTGTGACAAAGGTGCTGAGAGGAATAGCCAAGGGACACAGGGAAACTAAGTCCTGATGATGCACTGGAGTCCCCAGGCCAGTGGTTCTGAGTGTCTAAAATTCCCTTTTAGACAGCATTTTGGCTTGGATTTCTGCACAAGCAGACTATGAGATAAGACTTCTAGTGCAAGTAGTTAATTTGGGAGATGGTCCCAAGAAAGACCAATAGGGAAATGGGATAGTGAGACAGAGAAGGAGAGGAAGCCAATAAAGGGTGCTCTGGTAGGAAGAATAATGGTCCCCAAGGATGTCTGCATCTTGAGATCTGTCCATATGTTGGATTACAGGCAAAGGGGAATTAAAGTTGCAGATGGAACTAAGTCTGTTAATCAGCTAGCCTTAAGATAAGGAGAGTATCCTGCATTATTTGGGTGGGCCCAAAGTAACCACAAGGGTCCTTAAAAGGAGAAGAGGGAGTAGAAGAGAGAACCAGAGATGGTAGCAGGAGAAGGACTCAGCCCGATGGTGCTGGCTTTGACGTTAGAGGGAGGGACCACAAGCCAAGGAGTGTGGGCAGCCTCTAGAAGATGGAAAAGGCCAGGAAATGGATTCTCCCCTACAGCCTCCAGATGCACCTGCCGGCACCTTGATCCTCAGCTCATTTCTGACTTTTAACCTCCAAAACCATAAGATAATAAATATGTGTTGTGTTAATCACTAAGGCATGAAAATCTGTAGCAGCAGCAATAGGAAACTAATACAAGCGTGTTAGGAGTCAGCTGCCACGTGGGCAGCTGGAGCCCAGGCACACTGGGGGCTTCTGGAAGATGGTGGACAGCATGCTTCCAGGTCGCCCAACCAAGGGTGAGGAGCTGGGGCATCCACCGCTGATCTACAGCCAGCAGGGGAACGCTCCAGCATTTCCGGTTGTTCCGTGCATCTGAGAGGACTCTGTAGTCGTCCAGCAACAAGCCTGCAGGCAGGAAGTCTCACGTGTTCACAGTAAGCAGCCGTTTGTGTCAGAGATGACATCCAAGGACACCAACAGCATCTGCGACAGATGACTTTCGGAGATAAAGCGTGTGCGTGTGACGGGGAGTGGGTTTTACTTGTCACAATAATTGGGGGTTCCTACCTGTATTTACTGGCTGAGGCCATGCTTGGGATGATTCTGCACCAGCAAGAAATGTCTCACCCAACATGAAGAAGCACCCCCTTAAGAAATGCTGGCTGAGACCAACTGACTTCTACTCTATCCTGTCAGACTAGCTGGCTATTTCCTCCCCGCTTGGCTAATTTGGAATGAGCTTCCCTTCAGTTAGCCCAATGGCTCTCAAGATATACACAGAGGACAGGGATAGACAGAGTTACATGGGAAGATCTAGGTGTTGCTTTTTGTAAAAAAGGCCAACAACAGTTTCTGAAGAAAAGAGAAGGATAGCCAATAATTCATACCAGCTGGGACTCAGTTCCCACCCATTCTTTACACTTTTTTGCATAGTGTTGAAAGGAGCATAAAATCAGCCCAGCCCAGTTAGAACATTCTGTCATAATGTAACAGAGACACATTCCAAAAAGAAGGAAAGAGGATTGCAGTGTGCTTTCCTACTCCCTGAAGGCATATAGACAATAAACCAGTAAACCTTTAAAGATCAAATGAGAGCCTGAACAAACTGCTTCCTAATGTCTGTCTAACACCCCTGTCAACCAATAACGTACAGGTAAGGGAGGAAGAATTGAAGGAAGTTTACAAAAGGTCAGAAGGAAGGGCAGGGTGGGGGGAGGGAGGGAGGGAACTGTTTCCTTTTCTTGTCTTTCTTTAAAATACCCTGTGGAGTTTTTTGACTACTTGAGACTTTTGATAGGCCTTCCACCTGCCCTCTGGAATGGAAAGCTCTGTTAGTAGCACTTGTTTCAGACACGGGGGACCCCGGAGGAGAGGAACAGAGGGAAGAATCTGGAAGTTGGGGGGCAGGCCCAGAGCTACCCAGGTGTTAATTCTCTCAGACAATCACCTTTGCTAGATACCTCCTGGATGAGCGCCCCCCCCCCCCGGGCTGCCATAACAAATGATCATCAACTGGGGGGGCTTAAAACAACAGAAGTATGGTCCCTCCCCGTTCTGGAGGCCGGAAGTCCGACATCAAGGTGTCGGCAGAGCGGAGCTCCCTCTGAAGAATCTAGGGGAGGGTCCTTCCTGCCTCTTCCAGCTTCTGGTGGATGCCAACAGTCCTTGATGGTCCTTGGTTTGTAGACACATCACACCAATTTCTGCCTCTGTTGTCACATGGCATCTCCTGTGAGTCTGTGTCTCTCTGTGTTCAAATTTCCCTCTTCTTTTAAGGACACCAGCTATTGGGTTAGGACCCACCCTAACCCAGTACAGCCTCACCTCCATGTGATGACATCTGCCAAGACCCTGTTTCTGAATCAGGTAAATTTCACAGGTATTGGGTGGGGGTGGGGGGGCGGGGGGGGGCGGGCGGGGGTGGTTAGGGCTTCAGTGTATCTTTTTGGTGGACACAATTCAACCTATAATACCTCCTCAAATCACACTGGGTAAACAGCCCCTCAGTCATACAGCTCGGACATAAGAAATATTTTAAGTTATACTTGTGATGTCAAACGACCAAGACCTTGTGTAAGGATAACAGAAGGTCCACCCCTACCATTGCGTCCACACCGCAGTCTGCTCCCCAGAGTCGTGTGGCCCCAGTGGACCTGATCCTCCAATACCTGCAGCCACCAGGACTTAGAAGAATGGCTCTTAGAGCACATGGAGGGAATGAGGGAAGGAATTTACCTGCAATGGCGCTTTGACCAGGTCGTGGTCCTGTCTTTCCAAGAAGCTCTTTTTGTCGACGTCTTTCCCGGTCTTCATCTGGCAGGGATGCTCTGGACATTTCTTCCAAGTTTCCTGCCTCTGAGTGGACCCTCAGCCCCCTTCTCCTGCTCAGCTCTGCAGGCTGGGCTCGCCTGCCCACTGCGCTCCAGCTGGGTTTGCCTGGGGGGGAGCATAGGCAGGAAACTAGTGGAAATATTAGCTTAACCATATTAAATCACCAATACTTGTCCGTTTCGTACCTGCAAAAGCAGTTTCATATCAACTTCTCATCATTTCTGTTTTGCTGATGGGGGCCTCAGTGATGCACTGATTAAGCTCAACTGCAAAAAAAAAAAAAAAAAATCCACCTTGCTGGAAAGATTGGCCAGCAAAGCTGCAAGTCACTTCCAAAGTCAGAAGAGGCAAAACTATCCATTTTTCTTTCAGCATGTGCTAATTTGTTGATCATATCCTTTAATTCCCTCCAGGACAAATCAGCCTGTTTAAACTTTGCTAGGAAAGGAAACAATAATTGTCAGGAGCAGTGTGAAGGGAATATTAGTTTGAGGTATAAGAATTTTCAATAATGGTTTTTAACCAATAAAACCTACGAATAAAAATACAATAGAGGTCTCAGGCTTGAGAAAACCTGAACGATTTTAAATCCCAAGATTTAACCTCTAAATTCATGTATCCCTCTTCAGAGCTGTCTCTCTGAAAGACTGTGACCTTTTTCCAGGGTTAACGTGAAGGGATCAAAACAGCTCTCAAGAACCTCTTTGACGTGGCTTTTCAGAACCACCTTTTTATTTATATAGTAATTTCACTCACCCCGACAACTCCCTTTATTCATCAAGTTGATCACTAACTGACTTCTGGTTGTTTCAAAAGATCCAGCTCATCTTTACGTGGGATGAGTTGCCGTCACTTACTAGATTCCAAACGAGGCCTGTGAAAAGGTACTGAGACTTGCTGCGAGGTTTCCTACGGGTAAGTGTGTAAGCCCATAACGTGGCTACTTAGAAAAGGTCTGTTTTTTATTTAGAAATTTAAGTTATACATTGATTTGTTTTTAAAGTACCTGGATTGTATAATCCCACCTATTTGTGACAAAACCTCCCTGTTATTCAAAAGAAAAGCGAAACTCATTTAGGCAAAGAAGCGTGGGAGTGAGTGTAATCCCGCTCCAGCCCAGCTTCTGGGGAATCCAAAGCCACTTGTTCCCTAGGGGACTCTGCAAGGCCCTAACTGGTGCCCGAGTGGCTTCCTAGTGACCGTCACAGAGCCTGAAACTCACGCCGTCACTGCTCTGGGTTTTCATTGTACCCAGAGGACCTGCTGAAAGATACAGATGTAAAATGATGAAATGACCTAGTAACACTTTGGAATCCACTACAAAACGGGTATTGTCTTGGTTTGATGAACCATGGGAAGCAGAGAGCAGGAGACTATTTAAAGGGACATAGGAGGGGAAATGGGGGGGTCAGGGAAAAGTTAGGAGTTTGGGATTAACATATACAAACTACTATATATAAAATAGATAACCAACAAGGACCTATTGTATAGCTCAGGGAACTATACTCAATATTTTGTAATAACCTATAAGGAAAAAGAATCAGAAAAAAATAGATATATATATATGTATGTATAACTGAATCACTTTGCTGTGCACAACATTGTAAATCAACTATACTTCAATAAAATTTTTTTTTAAATTTTTTTAAATTAAAAAAATAAAGGGACCTGGGTGGAGGATAGTTTCAGAAAAGGAGGGAGCATTTAAGAGTTAGGTGTTGAGCTTTTAGCAGCTGATACGGACCATTTTATTGAATTTGTTACAATATTGCTTCTGTTTTTATGTTTTGGTGTTTGGTCGCAAGGCATGTGGGATCTTGGCTCCCCGACCAGGGATCGAACCTGCACCCGCTGCATTGGAAGGGGAAGCCTTAACCACTGGACCGCCAGGGAAGTCCTCTGCTGAGCAGTTAAGAGGCAGAACAAGGACACGGGGTCCATGGCTGAGTCATGGGAATGGAGAGAGCATAGCGTTGTGGACGGCTTGTGGGCTGTTTCAGTTGGGCGGGACTCAGGCAGGGGAGCAAGGTCGCTGTGAGTGTCACGGGATAGAGGAATTACAGGAATTAGACCTTCCACGATTGTGGGAGGAGCTGAGTTAAGCCAACGTTGGGCGGGGTGGTGATGATCAGTGTTGGAGACCCCAGTCCATCAACTTGAGAGTCAATCTTCACACTGCTAAAATGAGAGCACAGAGGCAGATCTGGGGAGAAGGCAGCTATCACCTCTGCAGCCAAGAGCCTGAGAAAGCCAGTGGTCAGGGTCAAGAGCCGGCGGGGAGCAGAGAAGGGAGATGATGACTGAAACCCACAGGACCTCTGCGTCTACCCACCTCCACGTCCAGATTCTCCAAAGACCTCAGAGAGTAACGGCCACTACTTCACTGCCTTTCAAAAATTACACACATTTCTCTTCTGGTTAACTCTAAGTCAGACCCACACAGGACCATTCAACTGGACATTCTGGTGAAACATTTTATAGAAACACAGCATCACTGGAATGATTGGGGAGTGGAAAGATTAGATTATTGATCAGACGTATTCACTCTCCATCCTTCTATTAAAAGGTGGAGTATATTTCCTATCCCTTGGCTTTAAGTTTATTCATTGCCTTGTTTCATCAATGGAACCGGGAGAGATGAGTACCAATCCTGAGCCTCAGCCTTAAGAGACTTCACGTGTTTCGGGCTTCCCTGGTGGCACAGTGGTTGAGAATCTGCCTGCCAATGCAGGGGACACGGGTTCGAGCCCTGGTCTGGGAAGATCCCACATGCTGCAGAACAACTAAGCCCGTGTGCCACAACTACTGAGCCTGCGCGTCTGGAGCCTGTGCTCAGCAACAAGAGAGGCCGCGATAGTGAGAGGGCCGCGCACCGCGATGATGAGTGGCCCCGGCTTGCCGCAACTAGAGGAAGCCCTCGCACAGAAACGAAGACCCAACACAGCCAAAAAATAAATAAATAAATAAATAAATAAAGTTAAAAAAAAAAAAGAGACTTCACGTGTTTCAATGCACCCTCTTTTACTTCTGCCACTGGCAGGAAACTAGACCGCTAGGCTGGACAGTTGACTGGCCAAAGGGGAGGAGGAGAGACACATGGAGCAGAGCTGAACCGCCCCAGATGAACCAACCACAAGTCAGTTCATCACTAGCTGACCCCCAGATGTGTGAGTAAACCTGGCCGAAATCATCAGACCTGCCTGGCCAAACCCAGCCTAGATTAGCTGATCCCCAGCTGACTCCAAGATGCATGAGTTAAATAAATGCTTACTGTTGTAGGCTACTGAGAATCGGTAGTTGCCTCTTACACAGCATTGCTTTGGCCACACAAAACCAGAACAAAAATTGGTACCAGAATTGGAGTGCTATTCTAACAAAACCCAAGGTATGTTGAGTGGGTTTGAGGGATGAGTGGCAAGAGGTTGAGAAACATAAAGAAGGTAAGAAAATGGTTAGAAAACAATTTTAGGGGGCTGAAATAGTGATGATGCATGGTGGGAGTAGAAAATGGAAAATGTACCTAATGAACTTGTGAACCTGGACAAAGAGATCTCCAGGCAAAATACCAAAAGTGTGAGTTGGTTGCTTTTAGCACATGTGATGAGTTACTTCAAGAAAGAAATGAGATCAGGAAGAACCAGCCAGTCTACAAGCAGAATTTGGAGGGAATATAGGAATTCAGAACTTACTGAGTTAGAAAATAAAAGTGTCTCTCATTTCCAGCCTTTCCGGGTAGCAAAATATTTTCAAATCAGGATACAGACTGGCAACAATGATTAATCCAACAACGCCCCCAGTAAGACCTGGCCTCAGAGTAAAAACCAAATTAAGCATATGGATGTAAGAGCTTTTGTTATGAATTTTGTAAGTCTGATGTACTTTCTCAGTTGGACAAAAAGACTTTCAGAAAACGTAGGGTGGGGTGCAAGGGCAGCCTGATGTGACTATAAGAGCAGTAAGTACATTGAGAGATGAATATCTCAAAATGAATTATGTGTGTGGTTTTTGGTGCATGGAGTAGACTGCAGCCAAATATATATAAGACACACAACATTTTCGAGGCAGCCACATAGACAAAGTGTTGGCAACCAGGGGTAAAAGTGATTGTTCAAAACACAGAAAAATTTCTGGGACTGTGTACCAGTCTCTAAAAGAACAGAACCAGTAGAATCTCTTGACAGAAGATAGATGATAGCTAGATAGCTAGATAGCTAGATAGCTAGCTAGATAGATAGAAAGATAGATAGATAGATAGATAGATCCTTTATTTTGAGTAACAGGCTCACATGATTTTGGAAAGTAGCAAGTCCAAAATCTGTATGATAAGCCAGCAGGCTGGTGACCCAGGGAAGAATTGGTGTTGCAGCTTGAGTCTGAAGGCTGTCTACTGATAGAATTCCCTCTTCTCTGGAGGAAGTCAACCTTTTTCCTACTAAGGAACTAGTTGGATGAGGCCCATCCACATTATGTAGGGCAATCTGCTTTACCCAAAGTGTACTGATTTAAATATTAATCTCATCTACAGAATATATTCACAAAAACATCTAGGATAATGGTTAATCAAATATCTGGGTACTGTGGCCTAGCCAAGTTGACCTGTAAAATTAACCATCTCAGCCTCCAACTTTCTCCTAACAGAAAGTAGACCAAGAAAGTTTCTGAGTCACCAAAAATAGCTTGTTTTCCAAAGTCCTCTTCAGAAGTGTCCCAGAAAAGGGATGCAAAAGAGAGGACAGCTCAGAGAACATAGCCATGAGCCATAGTGAACAATGGAATGAGGAACCACACCCAGTGAACTGAATCTGGTGTTAATCAGGGAAAACTCACCAACCCCCAATGTCGTAGGGCATGGAAACATTTGCCAAGCAAGACTTTAAAATTGCTAAGGACCAATGACGGCCATTCTTCCCTCTTTTAGATGGACATATTTACTGTGCTTATCCTGTCTGTTTCACTGTATTATTTTGTATATGTGTAGAGAGAAGGGATCAACTTGTTCTTTAAAGCCTCCAAGAAAGAGGAATTACATCTGGCCCTGATGTAGATCATGAGATCTTGACCTTCAAGTCTTGACCATGACTGGATGATACTTTGGGGATCTTTGAATAGGGTTAACATATTTTGCATGTTGAAGAATTATTAATATTCATCAAGAAGAGGGTGATTATTACTTAGATTATTGTTCACAAATATTCACTTCCCACCACCACGAGCAACACACACACACAGACACACACACACTAAGGCAGAATATGTTTTGCTGTCTCTTGGCTTTAGGGATAGCCACGTGACTTGCTTTAGCCAACGGAACAAACATGGGAGTGATGATGTATCGGGTATGAGCCTTTCTGAGGCTTCATGTGTTTCCACTTGCCTTCTTGAAGAAACAAGCCCAGACTAGCTTGCTGGTCCCACAAGGAGGATGAGAGTCACAGGAGCAGAGCTGAGCCCGGATCAACTGAACTCCAGCCAATTCCTAGATGCATGAGTAAGCCCAGCCAAGATCAGATGAGCCTTGATTAGGCCACCTGATCCCCGGACATAAGATGCAAAATAAACCCTCTTTGTCGTATGAAGCTGAGACTTTTGTTTGTGACACAACATTATTGTGACCATAGGACACCTATACAAAAAGTAAGCTGGGAAAATGAATAGGGTAGGGAAAGTAATACTTACTGAGAGCTCATAACACTGTACTGATTCTTTTAATTCCCAGAAAAAAAAAAAAGATGAGATAGAGTACTAATATATGCCTCCAATTGAATAAATGAAAGCCAAACTCCTCTTTCTCACTCTTCCCCTCCCATCATCACCACCCACCGCCATCCTCACCATCTTGAAAAATGGCTACTTTGTTCTACCAGTTGCTCAGGTCAAAACTTTAGAGTTTCCTTGATTCCTGTCTTTCTTTCACTTCTCATCCAATTCGTCTGCAAATTCACTTGACTCTTTGTTTAAAATATATCCAGGATCCAAAAGTATATCTCATGCCTATTGTTCAAGTTCAAATCGCAATCCTCCCTGACCTGGACTTTGACTGTTACCCCCGACAGTGTCCCCACTTCTCCACCCACTTGCCCTCCAACACGCTGTTCTCCACGCAGAACCCAGACTGTCCTTCTAGAACAAGTCAGATCATGCCATTCTTTTGCTCACAACTCTACAATGACTCTCATATTACTCAGAATAAAATTCTTTACAATGGCCCACAGCACCCTAACTGATCCACACCCCCATCCCTTACCTCTTTGGGTGGAACTCCTGCCACAGTCAGCCTTGCTGGTTCCACTGTAGCTACAATGGCTTTTGTGGCAGATGCTGGCAATATCCAGAATCCATCCCTCAGTACTCAGCTCCTCAGCCCGGGTGATGACTTCCTGTTGTAAGAACCTGTGACTCTCGGCTTCAGTGCTTTCTCTGGTGCTTTCTCTGGTGATTTCTCTGGTGTGAGGGGCCCGTACTCAGCGAAAGCCAGCCCTCGGCTAACGACAGACTGGATTTGGAGGCTCGATACTCCTGTTTCCTCATCCCTCAGGTGGCACAACACAGAGGGCGTATTTGACACTCCCTGTGGTCCTGACCAGTTGTCTCCAGTGACAGCTCACTCATTAATGCCCCTCAGATTTTCTTCCTTCCCTTCCCTATCTCACTTCCCCACTTGTGGGATCCATCTTTCTGGGATCACCTTCCAAGCAGTCTACTTGCACTTGAATCCTTGTCTCAGAGTCTGCTTTGGGGATAACTATCTTATAGAGTTTCCTTACTGTTCCTTAAACAAGCCGAGCATACCTCAGGACCTTTGCACTGACTTTTCACTCTGCCCCTATTGTTCTTCATCCATATACCCGATTAGCTCACCCCAGGCTCACTCATTCTCTCAATGTTACTTTATCCAACACCTCCCTGAGGAATACACCTCTCCCATTCTTTCTCTCATTATTCTTCTGAACACTCTAACTCCCCTGTTTATTTGTTGTTGTCTGTCTTCCCCACTAAAACACAGATCCATGAGAGCAGAGTCATTGCCACATTGATCATTCCTAGACTGCTGCATATCCAGCACCTAGGACAGTGCCTGGCACAGAGTAGGTGCCCAATAAACATTTATTGAATTAATATTAGTTTTTCCACTTTACAGATGTTAATGATAATAACTAACATTCATTGAGTACTTGGTATGGGTCAGGGATTTACATATGTTGACCTTTAATTCTCTCATCAGGTACTACTACTATCCTCACTTCACAGTTGAAGAAACCGAGGCACAGAGAGGCTAAGGGGATCACTCCAGCCACACAAACAAGATGAAGGGCAGCCAGAATTTGAACCCAGGTAGTCTGGTTCTAGAGTCCATGGTCTACAGCACTTTCCTACTCTTCCTCTGAGTCCCAGAAACGTCCACAATCACACTAGTCACAAAGGTGATCAAACCACAAACTCCATGTTGTTTTGAGTTTGGAATTTTACTTTGTGTTTTTTCTAATTATAAAAAAATACATATTCATTGAAGAAAATTTGGAAATTCAGGGGAAAAATAAGAATATTAAATCACCTAGGAGCACTGTTCTCATGTGGTTGTTTTTATTCCAGACTTTTTAAATACCAATGTATGTCTCAATTATTTGATGAAAAATTAGTACTGTGCAATTCGACATTCTGTCTTACTTTTTACAATCATAATTTTATATAATGAACACTCATTGTGCTAATATGCTTTGAAACATAATGTGTAAAGTCTACACAATATTCCATTGAACAAATTGACTTAATTTATTTAGAAATGCCCTTACTTTTAAACATTTAGCTTGTCTTAAAATTTTGGGAGTAAATGAGCATGTACATGAATCTCTGTCTCCATCACTAGACTATTTCCTTAGGACGAATTCCTAGAGGCAGACCTGCTGGGTCAGAAAGCGTGCATGTGGCTAACAAGGCATGTGATTCATGCTTCCAAATGGTGCCCTCAAAAGGCTTGACTAATATTCATCCCCACCAGGGCAGATAAAACCCTAGAGCCCTGTCGCTAGAGGTTTCTTGGATGAATCATGCTGCCCTCTCAATGCACGCAAACCCAGATTTCACAGATGAGGAAAGAGGGCCCAGTTTAGCTGGGTGCCTTGCCCAGATGCGTGGCAAAATCAGGCAGGCAGGAACAACGAATAGCATTTCCTCAGAAATAGGAGAAGGTAGACCAAGAGCCAGGTGAGATTCCTCAGCCTGGGATGTTACCTCTCCACCCCTCAACTTTTGGCCACCCACATACTCTCTTGCAAAGCAAATGACACACTACGTCTTTAGTGATTCCAGAAACTGCGTCTCTTGGAAACTGCCAGAACATTTCCAAATCATGGTCAAATTATAATTTCTCTCACCCACACAGTCACCAAATGACCCATGTGATGAGGAACTTGCTATTCACTGCAGACAAGATCCAATACCAATAAAATATCCTGACCTCAAGCTGTTCAAAGGGAAGCCTCTGTTTTCAAATCTAAAATAAAAATAATAATAAATTTGACAGCTGTCAGCAAGTCATAGGTAAATGAAAAACACAGGTCTTTGTCTTTTGCCTTTCTCTTAAAATAAGACAAGATTTCTGTCCAGTACAGTGCTTTGGGTCACGTCAGTGGGACCATACTGGTTTTAGAGTTTAATCAAAGCTGTCACTTGAAGAGCAATTTACATCACCATTCCAAAGCCAGGGCTGCATATTAAAATATTCCCACTTATCCTTTTAGAACTGGAGTTTCTAGTTTCTTTGTCCAAACATATAACAAAAATGATCTTTGAGAAATGGCAATTCAGCCCTTGGATCATTAATCCTGTTTTCTCCAACCACTTTTTGGGAAAAAAAAAAAAGATATAGTCACAGATAGATATAATGCAGATTTATCACACAAGATTCTCATTTTTGTGTGTGCTACTATTTTATTTTTTAATTGAAGTATAGTTAATTTACAATGTTGTGTTAGTTTCAAGTATACAGCAAAGTGATATATATATATATATATATATATATATATATATATATATATATTCTTTTTCAGATTCTTTTCCATAATAGGTTATTACAAGATAATTGAGTCATAAGGATCCCTGTACTATAGAGCAGGTCCTTGCTGTTTATCTATTTTTTATATAGTAATTTGTATCTACCAATCCCTAACTCTTACTTTATCACTCCTCACCCTCTTTCCCCTTTGGTAACCATAATAGCATAATAGCAAACCATAAGTTTGTTTTCCATGTCTGTGAGTCTGTTTCTGTTCATTTGTGTCATATTTTAGATTCCACATGTAAGTGAAATCATATCTGTCTTTCTCTGTGTGACTGACTTCACTTAGTATGATGATCTCTAGGACCATCCATGGTGCTGCAAATGGCAAAATTTCATTCCTTTTTATGGCTGAGTAATATTCCATTGTAAATATGTGCCACATCTTCTTTATCCATTCATCTGTCGATGGACACGTGGGCTGCTTCCATGTCTTGGCTATTGTAAATAGTGCTGCTATGAACATTGGAGTGCATGTGTTTTTCCGAATTAGAGTTTTTTCCGTTCTAATTTTTTTAATTGGTAAGGATATTCTACACAGAGGGCACCAAACTTCTGTAAGCAAATGCAGGGTCTTCAAGAGCTTGAGAGGTCTCTATAATTCATCTTCTTTTAGGCATTTTAGATCCTTTCCTTTTAATCTTGCTTGTACCTTTATTTTGTACTTTCATATAACTTTTCAGTTCAACCAAAAGTTAGCCTTGACTGCAAACGCCTCAAGATAAGCGCCATCTCCTGTCACCTATTATCTTCAAACCACCCACCCCATCTGGTGCCCAACACTTAGCTGATTCTCTTTACACATTTGTGTAGCAAGGGAGAAACCTCACGGTTGTGAGATGATTTACCCAGGTTTCATAATGAGGCTGTCAGAGGCAGGTTCAGAACCCCCTTCTGAGTCTAACCTCATTCTAGATCCCCACCCAGAGAGAGAGGCTGGCTACAGGACCTGCAGGCCAGGCCCCATTCCAACTGCCTGGATATCCATTATGTTGTCTTGTAATGCCAGTTAGGACTGTTTTGAAATCATCCTTAATTGTAATGCATTTTTAGACATATAAATTGTTAATGCATTTTGGTCACAAACTTCTATCAATAAGACATTTAACCCACACTCTTAATACCTTTTAAAATGCTGATTTGTAAATGATTTACAACAACTGTTCTAATAGTTTTACATATATTATAAAATAGAAATGTTGAAGTTTGAGATACAAAATAAATATAAGTAGAATTCCTAAATTTTCTTTTAGCACCCCAGGGGGTCAACTCACAAAGCATGTGCACACACACCACACACACACTCTGGGGTGTACACACTTTTTAAAACCTTCCAATCCAGTTCATTCTGGAGACTGGGTCTGTAAAGTCAATGCTATGACTTGGCCATCAACCAGCTGTGATGCCAGGTGATTTGGCTACCATGGGGGGTGAGCCATTTCCATTTAGATCTATCCCAACATAGACAGAATGCTGAAAAAATAGGTGAAAAAAAGAATATTTCCTGAATGGTCCTGTTATTGTATTTTTACATCACCAAAGCATATCATATCCACCCATTTATAAATAATACAATTTATATGATTTTTAGTTGATGATGCAGATTCTTATTTCAGTATCTTTAAACTCAAATTATTGCAAGAGAAATGTGTAGAGTTATTCAGAAGAAAACTACCTACATTAGTAAGGAAGAATATCCATCATAGTCACTTTACAGAAAGTGGGTAAGGATGAGGATTGTACAAAAACTAGAAAAGCGACCTCAGCAACTTTCCAAGTTGATCCTCGGCGATGGGCGGAGGTCGTTCCCGTTTCGGCCAGGCGGTGGCACTCCAGGCAAATGGTGCTTCTATATTGGCCCTGGAAGCGCGGATCCTGAAGATGCTCTCCAAACAGGATCGTCAGAGAATGGACTTGAGATGGTCAGAAACATCGCGTTGGGGTGAATGGGAGAAGCATCTGGAAGCCATGCCGGGAAGACGAATAAAAGGGCCCCAAAAGAGTGGGGCGCCTCAGAGGGAGACCACGCTATTGGATATAAGGAAATGCCAGAGCAGCCGGGACCAAGCGCAGCACCTGCTGCAGCTGCAGGAAAAGAAAAGGATTGCCTGAAAACGACTGCCCCTCGGCGGCAAGAATGCCAGGCCCTGCCCTGGGAGTAAGAGGGCGCTTGGCAGGGTCCCTGCGAGCACCCCGCAGCTTCCGGCCCAGAGTGCAGCCTAAAAGCCTTTGTGCACGTAAAAGCTAGGAGCAAAACCCAGATCTTAGAGAGACTTACTGGGACTAAGCATTTGAGAATTAACCCCCATTTCTGCCTTTCAGATGTAATAAGAGGCCTTTTCAAGTTACGTTTGTTCTTCTTTCATATGCAAATTAATTCAAAGTGATTGTTTTTCCCCCCCAGTGTCTTATCACCTTACAAAATTATGATGGCCTTTTGCAAGTAAAAAGATCTGTCCTTCCGATGACTGTTAAAATATGGGTAATTCTTGTCTCTATTTAAATAAACATAGGAAAATAAAATAGGGCCAAATAGGCAAAAGCTCATTTTAAGGAAGGAAGTTCTCCTAAAAGCTAGGACTGTACATTTAGCGTAAGTCTGCTTATTTTTTCAAGAAAATACTTCTAAAATGGAATGTTCCTGAAACCCGGCATTTTCTAGTCTTTTCAATAAGCAAATCATATTCTGCAACCCTGCCCTTTACAAGAATAAAGTAAACTTTCTAGAGATGTGTACATTTGGATTCATTTCTAATTTCTAAATAACCTCTAACTGGAGTCATAATTGTAAAAACTTCATTCAATTCCTTGAAAATTTAGGGAAGGACAAAGAGAGAGGCTTGTGGCTCAAAATGATGCATTAAGGAAGAATAATGAAAAGAATGAGAAAAGGCCAGCATCCTCCAGGGCAATAACCACTTTTTATGAGGCTAAGCCGTGAAATAAATTGACCAGAATAATCACACACCTCTTCCAGAAACACTGAAGTTCAAGATAGACTTTTTAGTAAGAGAAGAGAACAAGATCTTCTGTCGTGTCATTTCCTATTTTTCTGTTTCATTTTGTCCCTTGTCCCTTGCAAATTCTCTGTGACTTCATTTTCCAACTCACGAGGCCTCTCTCTCCTGGGAGGAGCCAAGTCCTATAAGAAAGAGAAACTAAGACTTTTTTCCCCCAGTAAACACCCTTTGAATATCTGTGCACGTGGAGTCTCTTCCCAAACTCAACTCACCTATAACCACCAAGAGTGTACACAGATGTTGAGTTATGACCTATTCATTGCGCAATTTGAAGAAGTAGGCAGAAAAATGGAAAGCGTGTTGTTCAAATTTGTTCCGGGTGGCTGATTAGAAAACACCTATGAAGAAAAGACAGTCGATGCTCTATTTTTTACAGCTGCACACATTCTTTACAGGAGATGTACACTTCTGTGAAATACAAGGTCATGGTTGGTTAAAAAAAAAAAAGAAAGAAATGCTTATATGAAGACAATGTAGTCTTTTCTCAAAGTTATACCATAACCCAATTTAAAATAGGAAGGACGCAAATGGAAATCAAAAGAAAGCTGGAGTAGCAATTCTCATATCAGACAAAATAGACTTTAAAATAAGGACTATTACAAGAGACAAAGAAGGACACTACATAATGATCAAGGGATCAATCCAAGAAGAAGATATAACAACTGTAAATATTTATGCACGCAACATAGGAGCACCTCAATACATAAGGCAAATGCTAACAACCATAAAAAGGGAAACCTACAGTAACACAATCATAGTAGGGGACTTTAACACCCCACTTTCACCAATGGATAGATCATCCAAAATGAAAATAAATAAGGAAACACAAGCTTTAAATGATATATTAAACAAGATGGACTTAATTGATATTTATGACATTCCATCCAAAAACAACAAAATACACTTTCTTCTCAAGTGCTCAAGGAACATTCTCCAGGATAGGTCATATCTTGGGTCACAAATCAAGCTTTGGTAAATTTAAGAAAATTGAAATCGTATCAAGTGTCTTTTCTGACCACAACACTATGAGGCTAGATATCAATTACAGGAAAAAATCTGTAAAAAATACAAACACAGGGAGGCTAAACAATACACTACTTAATACAAGAGATCACTGAAGAAATCAAAGGGGAAATCAAAAACTACCTAGAAACAAATGACAAAGAAAACATGATGACCCCAAACCTATGGGATGCAGCAAAAGCAGTTCGAAGAGGGAAGTATATAACAACACAATCCTACCTCAAGAAACAAGAAACATCTCAAATAAACAACCTAACTTTACACCTAGAGCAATTAGAGAATGAAGAACAAAAAAAACCCGAAGTTAGCGAAGGAAAGAAATCATAAAGATCAGATCAGAAATAGATGAAAAAGAAATGAAGGAAACAACAGCAAAGATCAACAAAACTAAAAGCTGGTTCTTTGAGAAGATAAACAAAATTGATAAAACATTAGCCAGACTCATCAAGAAAAAAAGGGAGAAGAGTCAAATCAATAGAATTAGAAATGAAAAAGAAGTAACAACTGACACTGCAGAAATACAAAGGATCATGAGAGATTACTACAAGCAACTATATGCCAATAAAATGGACAACCTGGACGAAATGGACAAATTCTTAGAAAAGCACAACCTTCCGAGACTGAACCAGGAAAAAAATAGAAAATATAAACAGACCAATCACAAGCACTGAAATTGAGACTGTGATTAAAAATCTTCCAACAAACAAAAGCCCAGGACCAGATGGCGTCACAGGTGAATTCTATCAAACATTTAGAGAAGAGCTAACACCTACCCTTCTCAAACTCTTCCAAAATATAGCAGAGGGAGGAACACTCCCAAACTCATTCTACAAGCCCACCATCACTCTGATACCAAAACCAGACAAAGATGTCACAAAGAAAGAAAACTACAGGCCAATATCACTGATGAACATAGATGCAAAAATCCTCAACAAAAAACTAGCAAACAGAATCCAACAGCACATTAAAGGGATCATACACCATGATCAAGTGGGGTTTTTGCCAGGAATGCAAGGAATATTCAGTATATGCAAATCAATCAGTGTGATACACCATATTAACAAACTGAAGGATAAAAACCATATGATCATCTCAATAGATGCAGAAAAAGCTTTCGACAAAATTCAACACCCATTTATGATAAAAACCCTCCAGAAAGTAGGCATAGCAGGAACTTACCTCAACCTAATAAAGGCCATATATGACAAACCCACAGCCAACATCGTTCTCAATGGTGAAAAACTGAAACCATTTCCACTAAGATCAGGAACAAACAAGGCTGTCCACTCTCACCACTATAATTCAACATAGTTTTGATGTTTTAGCCACAGCAATCAGAGAAGAAAAAAAGATAAAAGGAATCCAAATTGGAAAAGAAGAAGTAAAACTGTCACTGTTTGCAGATGACATGATACTATACATAGAGAATCCTAAAGATGCTACCAGAAAACTACTAGAACCAATCAATGAATTTGGTAAAGTAGCAGATTACAAAATTAATGCACAGAAATCTCTTGCATTCCTATACACTAATGATGAAAAATCTGAAAGAGAAATTAGGGAAACACTCCCATTTACCATTGCAACAAAAAGAATAAAATACTTAGGAATAAACCTACCTAGGGAGACAAAAGACCTGTAAGCAGAAAACTATAAGACACTGATGAAAGAAAGTAAGGATGATACAAATAGATGGAGAGATATACCATGTTCTTGGATTGGAAGAATCAACATTGTGAAAATGACTACACTACCCAAAGCAATCTACAGATCCAATGCAATCCCTATCACACTACCAATGGCATTTTTCACAGAACTAGAACAAAAAAATTTCACAATTTGTATGGAAACATGAAAGACCCTGAATAGCAAAAGCAATCTTGAGAAAGAAAAATGGAGCTGGAGGAATCAGACTCCCTGACTTCAGACTATACTACAAAGCTACAGTAATCAAGACAGTATTTATGGCATAAAAACAGAAATATAGATCAATGGAACAGGATAGAAAGCCCAGAGATAAACCCACACACATATGGTCACCTTATTTTTAATAAAGGAGACAATAATATACAATGGAGAAAGGACAGTCTCTTCAATAAGTGGTGCTGGGGAAACTGGACAGCTACATGTAAAAGAATGAAATTAGAACACTCCCTAACACCATATGCAAAAATAAACTGAAAATGGATTAAAGACCTAAATGTAAGGCCAAACACTATAAAACTCTTAGAGGAGAACATAGGCAGAACACTCTATGACATACATCACAGCAACATCTTTTTTGACCCACCTCCTAGAGAAATGGTAATAAAAACAAAAATAAACAAAGGGGACCTAATGAAACTTAAAAGCTTTTGCACAGCAAAGGAAAATATAAACAAGACGAAAAGACAACCCTCAGAATGGGAGAAAATATTTGCAAATGAAGCAACTGACAAAGGATTAATCTCCAAAATATACAAGCAGCCCATGCAGCTCAATATCAAAAAAACAAAAAACCCAATCCAAAAATGGGCAGAAGACCTAAATAGACATTCCTCCAAAGAAGATATACAGTTTGCCAACAAACACATGAAAGGATGTTCAACATCACTGATCATTAGAGAAATGCAAATCAAAACTACAATGAGGTATCACCTCACACTGGTCAGAATGGCCATCATCAAAAAATCTACAAATAATAAATGCTGGAGAGGGTGTGGAGAAAAGGGAACCCTCTTGCACTGTTGGTGGGAATGTAAATTGATACAGCCACTATGGAAAACAGTGTGGAAGTTCCTTAAAAAACTAAAAATAAACTACCATACGACCCAGCAATCCCACTCCTTGGCACATACCCTGAGAAAACCATAATTCAAAAAGAGTCATGTACCACAATGTTCATTGCAGCTCTATTTACAATAGCCAGGACATGGAAGCAACCTAAGTGTCCATCGACAGATGAATGGATAAAGAAGATGTGGCACATATATACAATGGAATATTACTCAGCCATAAAAAGAAACGAAATTGAGTTATTAGTAGTGAGGTGGATGGACCTAGACTCTGTCATACAGAGTGAAGTAAGTCAGAAAGAGAAAAGCAAGTACTGTATGCTAACACATATATATGGGATCTAAAAAAAAAAAAAAGGTTCTGAAGAACCTAGGGCCAGGACAGAAATAAAGATGCAGACATAGAGAATGGACATGAGGACATGGGGAGGAGGAAGGGTAAGCTGGGACGAATGAGAGAGTGGCATGGACATATATACACTACCAAATGTAAACTAGATAGCTAGTGGGAAGCAGCCACATAGCACAGGGAATCAGCTCGGTGCTCTGTGACCACCTAGAGCGGTGGGATAGGGAGGGTGGGAGGGAGACACAAGAGGGAGGGGATATGGGGATATATGTATACATACAGCTGATTCACTTTGTTATAAAGCAGAAACTAACACACCATTGTAAAGCAATTATACTCCAATAAAGATGTTAAAAAAATAAAAATAAAATAAAATAGGGTGGGAAGCAACCCGCTGATATTTTGATCCAGCTCTAAATTAGAGTTCAGAAAACCAAACGCCTAAATAGTTTGTTATGTGAAAGCTCGTCTAAATTTTGGCCACTAGATTCAGAACAAGTATCAGTTTACCAAAATTTGCTTGACCTTTTTTCTTCCCAGTAAAGACTAATGAAGGGTAAGCAGCCGTAGAGTGTTCCTGATTAAATACCCAGAATAAAAACCCTACATTAAAAGACCATGTAGATTAGGTGGCAGGGAATGCAGTTTCTGGAGATAGATTTCCTGGGTTCAAATCCCATCTCTGTAAATTCTTAGAGTGGTGCCCATGGGCAAATCATTTAACCCTTCAGTGCCTCAGTTTTTTCATCTGTTAAATGGAGATAACCACCACTCTTGACGTGGCTATGAGGTTCAAGTTAATACATGTAAAGCATTTAAGATCGGTTCTGGGGCAAGAACATATAAGGTGCTCAATGTATCTTACTCTATTACTATTTCTCATAGGAAACACATATTTCCCAATACACAGGTAAAATTTCAATCCCACCATGTCTTAACAATCTTGTGTCTAATACATCATGTTTTGTATGATTTTCTAAAATGCATGTTACTTTACTAGCAGAGAGAGTAAAACAGCTCTATAGTTTAGAGATAGCTCTATATAATAAGTATAGAACTAAGTTTGGTTTTTTTTTTTTAATGTGTTTTGATGTTTGGGGAAACACCCTAAGTACCCAACAATAGGGAAATAGTTAAGAAAATTATGGAAGGGGCACAGAATGCTTACAAATAATTTAAATAATATAAATAAGTGCAGTAACATGTTAAGTTCAACAAAGGTATGAACATTTGTATAAATAGTATACTCTCAAACAGGTTAAAAAATGAATAGGGAAGGACTGAAAGTCAAATGCTATTTAGTTGGTTCTGTGAGTCGTGGAAAATGGGTGACTTTATTTTCTCCATTGGACTTTTCCAGACTTGCCAAATTTTCACAAGGTTAACTGAGCACTTCGTTTGTGCAAAGCACAAACTTATGTCTAAGTATCTAATGTGTATTAAGTCATTTACTCTCACAAAAAACATTTTACGTAGATGCACTATTGTTCCCATTTTACAGAAGGAAAAAAAAACAAGGGAGTGTGAGAATAAATAAACTGCTCATGGCTACACCCCTACCAAATGGGAAAGCCAGAATTCTCAAGCAGGCTTCTGACTCCTGAGTGCCCTAAACCATCAAGCTACATGGCCTCTTCATGTATCCATCACTTGAAAATCAGGAAAGAAGATCATTCTTTAAAGAATTTAATTTTGTCTGACAAACATCTTGACAAACTATGGTGTTTACAATACAACCATTCCTCATATAGATTTTGGATTTAGTCTTTATACAGCCCAAAATAGTATCTGAAAAATACTAAACGTGTATGAGTTGTTTTGATTTTTCTAAAATATTATTTCTTTCCAATATCTTTGTTGAAAGTACCTTCTAGAAATACAAATCCAGATTTCTCCTCTAAACAAAAGACATAACTACTATATCATTAAAAGAAATGTGCTTTTAGAAGCGTATTTGAATTGGGGATATCTTGGAATATTTTTCTGCAATTTGGATCTGGAAATGGCTGTATGGAAAAGAGAATTACAGACTGAGCAGGAAATGAAAACTGACTTCCACTTATTTCAGAATCATAAACCTCCACACAATTCCAAAGTTTATTTCATTTTGTATCTTCTTTGAGGATCAAGGTGGAGAATTTGAACATAAAAGTGGGAAAGAAGATATTTGTTCTTCATTTAAAATTACATTCAATTTGGCATCTTAAGAAAAGCTTAAAAAAAAGGATTGCTGGTTCAAGATCCCAACATTATGGGAGGTGGCAGGTTACAATGACCTAGGCCATTAACTGACATTCCAATATTTTCATTCACCAAATATTTATTGGATATCTTCTATTGTGCCAGTCACATTTTTAAGATTTAAAAGCATTTGGCAAATCCTTTCTGAAATGCCTGCTCAGTCCAGGAGTTTGAAGTTAAAAAAAGAGTTGCAGATGTTTGGATCTCAGGAAAGAGAACGTCAGGGATATGTTGAACCGTCCAATGTCAACTCTGGACAAAGCTTCCTTTTAAAGAAGTAAACATAAAGATTTCTCCTTGAAAGTGTGTTGGTAGACGATGAAAAAGGTGGACAAGGGCTAAGTTGGTGATGCGAGGTGGAAGCTAGCAACTGAACTTGTGAAAGATTCTCGGAAGGCTTTGTTCATCAGTGTGCCAGCAGTAAACCTAAAATAAGCAACATCATTCAAGAAGTGAACTTTGGAGAATTAAAACACGGGTAAGACTCTGAAAGCAGGACACTCCCTCATTGGCTCTAACTGTCATAAAACCATGCCCTCCTGGCTTTCCCCTTTCTGTTTGCCTGTTTGTTTAATCATATTACACTGGCCGTCCTACAATTGCATAATATTGTGACTTCTAAAAGGAAACCATCGGAGTTCACTCTATTTACATCAATCAAAGAAGCTTTCTTACCCTTAAAACTGACTTCCTTCTAGCATTTAAAATTAAACTAAGGGGTGGCTTTTGTCTCCCAGTCTTACCAGGAAACATGAAAATAGAACAATTTCATCTCTCTGTAAGCAGTCTGCACATAGGGATTTGCCCAGTAAACTGCAACTAAATTGTAAAATATTCCTGTTGGGCAGATCAAAAGTGGTTGTGGTGAATTGTGAAGAAGTCTTTCTTTCTTTTTAAAATATAACATTAAAAGGGACATGATGCAACAGTTTTGAGCACAATATGTGTCTAAGAAAGAATTCTTAGGAGATGCATCTAGACCCCAAGAAACAAAGAGTGATTGATGTGCCCCTGGGACCTGGAATCTCAAGGTGCAAGGAAGTTCATGGTCCAGACCCAAGGTGATGAGGAGGAAGACCCTTCACCTCTCAAGCCTCTAATTCCACACCTGAAAAAAAGAAAGTCTGAACAAGAGTCTCCACAAGACTCCTCCTTGTTCTCACATTGTGGTTCTAGAACAATGAAATGTCATGAGCCCAGGAAGCTGCCTTTCTCCGCAGAGTGCGCTGGGCACCGCGGAAGACCTTCCTCCTTTCCACCCCACTGGACTGTACTGAACACTTCGGTTGCCTCTCCTCAGGGCTTTTCTTTCTTTTTTTCTTCTTTTTTTTCATTTTATTTATTTATTTGTTTGTTTGTTTATTTTTGGCTGCGTTGGGTCTTCGTTGCTGCATGCGCACTTTCTCTAGTTGTGGCGAGCGGGGGCTACCCTTCATTGCGGTGCGTGGGCTTCTCATTGCGGTGGCTTCTCTTGTTGCAGAGCACGGGCTTTAGGCATGCAGGCTTCAGTAGTTGTGGCACGCAGGCTCAGCTGTTGTGGCTCGCGGGCTCTAGAGCGCAGGCTCAGTAGTTGTGGTGCACAGGCTTATTTGCTCCGCAGCATATGGGATCTTTCCGGACCAGGGCTCGAACCCATGTCGCCTACATTGGCAGTCAGATTCCTAACCACTGTGCCACCAGGGAAGTCCTCAGAGCTTTTCTTTATCACCCTTGAGCCAACCCACACCCTCCTGAGCAATGGGGCTTGAAGCCACCAGCCGTCAACAGCTCTGACTCTTCTCTTGGGTTTTTCAGTATCCCCTTAGAGCCCCAGGCAACAGGAGAAAGAACTTAATATTCATCCATAAAAATAATGAGTATTGGGAATGAATGAACAAATATTTCATAATCACCTATTATATACCAATTCTTTCATCCTTCCAGCAACCGGATGGAAGCCAATCAACCATTCATTCACCCAGCAAATATTTCAGAGCCTCTTCTTATGTGGCCAGCGCTATGAAGCTCTATTCTCCAGTGGGGACAAAACAGAATTGCACCCAAGGAGGTGACTCTCTGAAGCAGGAAACAAATAGGAAACAAGGGAGCACGCAGACTCACAGATTACTCCATATTCTCATGGTTCCAGAGAGGAAAGGGGAGTGCTCTTAGAGGAAGTGAGGGGGGACACCTTACAGGGAGGGGACATTAAAGAGAAGACCATTGCAGCTCTATTTACAATAGCCAGGACATGGAAGCAACCTAAGTGTCCATCAACAGATGAATGGATAAAGAAGATGTGGCACATATATACAATGGAATATTACTCAGCCATAAAAAGAAACGAAATTGAGTTATTTGTAGTGAGGTGGATGGACCTAGAGTCTGTCATACAGAGTGAAGTAAATCAGAAAGAGAAAAACAAATACCGTATGCTAACACATATATATATGGAATCTGAAAAAAAAATGATTCTGAAGAACCTAGGGGCAGGACAGGAATAAACACGCAGATGTAGAGAATGGACCTGAGGACATGGGGAAGGGGAAGGGTAAGCTGGGACGAAGTGAGAGAGTGGCATGGACATATATACACTACCAAATGTAAACTAGATAGCTAGTGGGAAGCAGCCGCATAGCACAGGGAGATCAGCTCGGTGCTCTGTGACCACCTAGAGGGGTGGGATAGGGAGGGTGGGAGGGAGACACAAGAGGGAGGGGATATGGGGATATACATATGCATATAGCTGATTCACTTTGTTATACAGCAGAAACTAATACAACACTGTACAGCAATTATACTCCAATAAAAATGTAAAAAAAAAAAAAAGACCTGAGGGAGTGAAGGAGCCACCATGGCGGGTAAGGGTGCAAGGCCAAGGCCACAGAGAGCCTAGTTAGTGAATTCCAGACTGGAGAGGTCAGTGCGGCTGGAGCTTAGTGGACAGAACACAAGAGGACATCCCTAGACAGGAAGGACCAGTTCCTGCACGGCAAGTGTGGGTTTTATTCTGAGTGCAAAGATCAGCCACATGCAAGTGAGTCTAGTGCAGCTTCCATCTGCAAACACGCAGGCCCCCAGGACCTCCCCACACCCTCCTCCTTGTCCCTAGACAAAGAGGCACCCTCCACACCGCTTCCGCTATCCTCCGCCTGCACGCTGTATGTATCTCAGTCACAACTGCGACTTGGTATTTATGTCTTATTTTTCACTGTAGCACAGAAGGGTTTGGCCTCTGCGATAAAAATTCAAGATCCCAGTCATTTGAGGAAGGAAGGGGGAAGAAGGGGAAACAGGCTAGCTTCCCCTACCTCACTTATGCAATAAACCATCGTGGTCCCAAACGGTCCAATTACAAGAGCTTCCCTGCAGTTGTTTTAGAGACGCTTGGGGTCCACTTTGACTGAATTATTGGATTTATTAAAAGGCAGTATTTCTCCAAGTGTGGATGGTGGATGTTTTGAGAGACGTCAAACTATGTTATATGGAAAGGTTTGGCAAAGATGGAATGAAGAGAAATGAAGTAGATTTCTTGACTGCAGGACTTGTCAGAGCCCTTGACCTGGAATGGCAGGGTGGGTGTCTGTCTGTGTCACCATAGCAATTATATTGGTCTTACCCCTGGATACCCTGCTTTCCTTCTATATCTACAGTATAAGCACCAGGAAGGCAAAGACTGTGTCTTCTTAAATATTCTGTGTCTTGGACAGTGTCTCAAACATAGTAAGGTCTCAATAAATATTTATTAAATAAATAAATAAAGGATTCACCAACAGATGGTCGTTTCCCAAACTCATGGAACACGTCTTGAGGCAATTGTTGTAAAGAACAGACACTTTAGGAAGTTCTCAGGAACACTGCTTGAGGGAAAAAACAACAGAACTATGATGTTGTCCAGGTTTTTTCACTGCTATGGAAGATCCCAGAATTCATTCTTGTATCTTGTGCTTTTTTTCTCTTAGAGAATTGTTCTGCCTAAAATTTACTTCAACTAAAAATATCATCATCATCATTAGTCAAAATAGCTGTCTTGCTGTTACACCCCCTCCCTCTCCTTCTCTCTCTCTCTCTGTTTCTCACGCAAACATGCAATGATGCATAGCCATCATCATTAAAAATTATTTTAGAATTGGAAAATGCAAAGAAAAAAAAATGGGTAATCCCACCACAGCTAAGATTTTGGCATCTTTCTCTCTTTCTTCTGGACTTCTTTTTTTTTCTTTTTTCTTTTGAACTATAGTTGATTTAAATTGTTGTGTTAGTTTCTGGTGTACAGCAAAGTGATTCAGTGATTTGCATATATATATATACACATATGTATGTATGTGTGTGTGTATATATATATATATATATATATATATATATATATATATATATATATTCTTTTTCATATTCTTTTCCATTATAGTTAATTACAAGATATTGAATATAGTTCCTTGTGCTATACAGTAGGACCGTGTTATCTGTTTTATATATAATAGTTTATATCTGCTAATCCCAAACTCCTAATTTATCCCTCTCCCATCCCTTTTCCCCTTTTGTAACCATAGGTTTGTTTTCTATGTCTTTGAGTCTGTTTCTATATTGTAAATAAGTTCATTTGTGTCATATTTTAGATTCCACATATAAGTGATAACATATGGTATTTTTCTTTCTCTTTCTGACTTACTTCAGTTAGTACGATAATCTCTAGGTTCATCCATGTTGCTGCAAATGGCATTATTTCATTATTTGTTATGGCTGAGTAGTATTCCATTGTGTATATGTTCCACTTCTTTATCCCTTCATCTGTTGATGGACATTTAAGTTGCTTCCATGTCTCGGCTATTGTAAATAGTGCTGCTATGAACATTTGGGTGTATATGTCTTTTTGAATTACAGTTTTCTCCAGATATATGCCCAGGAGTGGGATTGATGGATCATATGGCAACTCTATTTTTAGTTTTTTAAGGAACCTCCATACTGTTCTCCATAGTAGCTGCATCAATTTACATTCCCACCAACAGAGTAGGAGGGTTTCCTTTTCTCCACACCTTCTCCAGCATTTATTATTTGTAGACTTTTTAATTCCAACCAGTATGTTGTAGTACCCCATTGTAGTTTTGATTTGCATTTGTCTAATAATTAGAGCATCTTTTGCATCTTTTCATATGCCTATTTGGCCTTCTTTCTTTACTTCTTCTTTTTCCAAATCAAATTTTTCCATACACACACAGACAAAGCCATGGAGGGGACCCCCCAGTTACCTTCTGCCCCTCTAAGGAGTCCAGTGTGCCTACCAAGCCCATAGACCCCCTACTTGGGCCAACCCAAAGTGGTTCCTTATGCACAAGTATCACAAGGCTGCCACGGGTCACCAAGGGTCATCACCTGAGCAGAGGCACATGGGGGGCACTGAGATGAGCTGACACAAGCCTCCTGCCTGTGTGGGCCGGGGACAATGCTACATGATGCCCCCGACTCCTACTAAGTCTAATGGGAGGCCCAGGGAGACAGTCCACAGAGCCAGCGCATGACACAGAGACCCTCAGACACAAAGCAGAGAGCATGGGTCTGAGAGGGGCTCAGTGAGGCGACAGCACAGAAGCAGAGGAGGAGGGAAGCACCATCCCAGGGTGGCCACCTCCATGGAGGCGGGAGCCGCAGGAGCCTCCATGCACACCCAGGACGCTGTGCAGCTGGGGCCACTGGTCCGGCCGCACCCAGAGCTCCCGTACTGAATGACTTCCACCCTGGTTGCTAAGTGTCTCACCCCAGCTGCCCAGCCACACCAGCCCTTCCCCTGGGACATCCCTCAGCCCCACTTGGTCTTCAGGACCCTACTCCCGGCATATGGCCCAGCAGCTACTCTGATTGGTGGGAGTGCAGGGGCTGATGGGAGACAGGGGTTTCAGGTGGGCGCTGTTTCTCTGTGGTGCAGGTGGAGCTGGGCTTCCTGTTGTCTCCATGCATCCCTCCTCCCCTCCCTGTATCCTTATAAGGAACCCAGTCACTGAGGTCACCCGGACCTCCCTCTCCTCCTCACAGCACGATACCACCTCCCTGGCACAATTACACGTGCGGGATACACAACTGTGTCTGGTGCAGTTCAAGCAACTCAAAACAAAATCTAAAATAAAATAAAGCAAAGCTAAAAAATAACACCATTACTAAGAAAGAGAGGAAGCATTACCCTACCTGTGAGACTTTGTACAACTGAAAAGATAATTCTGTTCTGCAAAAGTAGCTAAATATTCGATCATCTCTTCTATAAAATCAAGCCCTTTTCATCTCCAGGAAGGTGTCACTTGGGGTTCCTAAATCACAGGCGTAGGAGGATGCTGAGGGGTAAATAAGAGATAACCATGCCCAGTAAACAAAGTCTCTTGATCTTCCTTCTTTGAGATTTGATGACTAATTGTACTGCCTAAAAAAACCAAATGGACAATATCGGTATCTCTCTCTTAATTCTATGAAACCCAAAGTGTTGATTGTTGTTTGGTTTGTTTTTTATCAATAGAATCAATATTTAATTAGCATATGTTCAATATGTACCTCCCTTGCCTCAGGCTGTTAGGACAGAAAATCTTTAGCAGGGTAACTAGCAAATAAAGCTATGCTTACAACCTCATACCTATGCTTTCTCATGTATGTCACTGAAATATGTCACAGATTGCACCAGGAAACTTGTACCATTAATTTACCTACACTCTTAAGTAAGATGTTGTGTCTAAAATGTCTAGCCTGGTGCCTGCATGTAGTAGATGTTCAGTAAATGTTAGTTCCTGTCTATTTTATCCTATTTTATTTTTTTATCTTAAGTTATTTTAGAAATGCATTTTTTCATATAACTTAAAACATTTTTTTTATTGAAGTATGGTTGATTTACAATGTTGTGTTAGTTTCTGCTGCACAGCAAAGTGATTCAGTTATACATAATATATATTCTTTTTCATTTTTTTCCATTACGATTTATCACAGGATATTGAATATACTTCCCTGTGCTATACAGTAGGATCTTGTTGTTTATCCATTTTATACATAATAATTTGCATCTGCTAATTCCAAACTCCTAATCCATCTCTCCCCTACTCCTCCGCCCCCTTGGCAACCACAAGGCTGTTCTCTGTGTCTGTGTGTCTGTAGAAACACACATTTTTAAAACTCTTTACAAATATTAACTTGCTTAAGACTCATAACATCCCAGTGGGGCAGTTACTACTACTAGCCCATCTTACAACTGAGGAATCAGAAGCACAAAGAGATAAATCATTTTTAGACCGTGGTGCTGGCTTCCTCCACTCCCTTTCCCAGTTGTGGCTAGAAATCCATGATCCTTTGTCTACCTGGGCTTTCTTACAGGGTTTTCGACTCTCCTTCCATTTATGATCAAAGGAACAAGCATTTAACATGGTGCCTGGACTTCCTCCCTTCCCTCTCATCCTTCCATCTCCAGGACGATCCTTGAAGGGGCCTCAGTGGTCCATGCATTGCCCTTCCCCTCAGCCCTTGGCCTCCCAGGCCTCTCCCCATCCACCACCAGCTCCTAAGAACCAGCTCTGCCTTGGCTGCCATAAAAAAAACACCACAGACTGGGTGGCTTAAACAACAGGCATTTATTCGTTTGCAGTTCTAGAGGCTAGAAGTCTGAGATCAAGGTGCCAGAAAATTGTTCACATGGCCTTTCCTCTGCAGGTGCAGAGCGAGAGCTCCCTCATGTCTTTTCTTCGTCCTATAAGGACACCAGTCCTATATGACCTAATTTCACCTTTGGTACTTCTTTAAAGGCCCTGTCTCCAAATACGTTCACATCAGAGGTCAGGACTTCAACATAGGAATCAGGAAGGGGGAACATAATTTAGTCCATAACAGGCACCATGGTCCCGTGGAACCATGGTGTGAGTCTTTAGTGACATGTGGACTTGTCTTGGGACAGGTCGAAGGGTCTTCCTCAGTCCCTGAGTAGGTCAGGCCCCTCACATTACACACCTTCCAAAGACCCCAACGACTGGGGCAAGTGGGCATTCGGATACTTTTCTGCTCACTCTTGAGAAAGTGAACAAGCATGCTTTTTTGTCCCCCTCTACACATTTGAATTCCAGCATTCATAATGTGCAAGCAAGCCTTTCACAGCAAAGCATTAGAATCTTATAATGAAATTAGGTGCTTGTGGGAAACAGCACAATTAAAACCAGCAAATAATTTAGAAAGATTAAGCCCATTAGGGTAGGACATTTATTCTTTAGTGGAGAGGAAATAAAATTAGGTAAACTAACTTATTAAAAACACCTACACAGATATCTGAACGTCTCTCAAATGCACTGAAACGCCTCGCTCTCCACGAAACAGAGATTCCACTTCCTTTTTTTGCTAAATCAAATTAGAAAGCCAAACTCAATGGTTCCCCTGGAGAAATATTTACACCTCAAAGTAGATTGAAAGAAATTTAATCTGAAGCTGCCTGGAAATTATTACAGAACTAAGTTATTTCCATCGTTTCAGGGTGGTAAGCTCCGGATTTTGTGCTAAGTAGATCTCTTCTAAGACCTAAATTTATATAAACTTTAAAGAATAAACCAGAAGGCAGTAATCTACTTTTCAGGATGCAGACAGTTCTTGTGACCATGACAACAACATAAGGACATGTACAGATGTGACCTAATTGATTGTACAATAAATAATTGGGGTATTACATTGACCTAATGTACATGCATGTTAACTGTGTATATGGGAAATGTTATCAACCAGATATCCTCAGGGTTTTGACGATTGAAGAAATATAACATAGTGATTAAAAGCTTGGCTTTTCGAGTCAGACAGATTTGAGTCCAATGTGGCCATGGAAATGTTACATATCTCTCCAAAGCTCAGTCTCCTCATCTGTAAAATGGGGGTTCTGGAAACTTCTTTTAGTACTGTTATGAGGATTCAATAAGGCAATGCCTGTAGGTTTCTTAGCATTGCCCCTGAACTCAGGAAATACCCAAAGTGAGCTATTTTTAAAGAATAAAAATAACAGTTCACACATTTACAGCTTGTAGTATGATCCAGGCTCTGCTGTAATTGTTTTATGTATATTACCTTATTTAACCCTCACAAATACCTTGTGAGTAGGTGTTGTGAATTCCATCCCCATGTTACAAAAGAGGAGACAGAGGCACAGAGGGTTTGGGTAACGAGCCAAAGTCGTACAGCCAGCAAGTAGCTGAGCCTGGGCTCAAACCCCTCAATCCAGTAGCATGTTATAAGAACTCAGATCATCTTCAGCAGAAGGAGAAGGTGGTCTCCAGAGCAAGGAAACAGCTCTAGGAACCCCAGCTAATCACCGCATTTCAAAAAGCAGTGTCATCAGTGTTAGCTAGTTAAAGCATGGGGTCCTCATTTTGTTACTATACATACAAACTTCACTCACCATGGTCTAGTTAAATAACACTGGTTTCCCAACAACATGGTTCAAATTTTGGTTACCAGGGTGCATTAACTAACTGCATGAAGTACAAACCTTGATGCTAGCTCTTCACTCCACAAATGGCTGCTTAAATAATAATCACGTCACTTCTTTCCGTCTGTGGGTGACTGGTCACTGCATGTCTGTGATTCAGTTCACACACAGGCAGCAAAATGTGTAGTTGTGTTGCTTCCTTGTACCCCACTGATAAACCCACATGACATTTTACAAAAATGGACAATTGAAAAAGGGAATTGGCCAAAAAAAAAAAAGAGAAAGTACATCAAAGGAAAAAGATGGATAATGTCGAAGTGAAATATGAAATATGTACACGGAGTTATAGAAGAAATAGCTGATCATGGAATGTCAACACCTCCGCTGTTCCGGAAACTTCTAGATATGCAGCTAGAGGAACCGAGTGAAAGCCGCTTAATGATATTAATGAGCTAAGTGGTTGTGATATAAAGGCTAATGATGTCCCAGAGGAAGTAAAAATCTTGTCATTAAAGGAACTCGCATAGATATTTCACAACATTGAAAGCACAAAAGCTAAAATGTGGGAAGCTGACCCAAACTTAGAATGGAGTATGCCAATTTGCCAAGGCAAAGGAATGATGCCCTCTCAGTATCACAAACTCTATGATGAGAAGGCAAGCATTGTTCAAATTACCCTCGATGTGTTCTCTACAAAGAAAGAAAACACGTTGATTCTCAATGTTTCTGTTTACATTACAATATATAAAGTAAACGTTAGTTTTATGTTTTTAAAAATTGCCCTACATATTTATAACTGATACTTACAGCTTTTAATTTCTGACAAAACCTTTTTAAGGTCACAGGACAATTGAAATTTTTCCCATTGATTAATAAGATCACTTTGTACAGTGTGTGATCGTTTTCTCTGGTCCTGAACGAATGTGCGAATGCTGTATACGCTAAAGGTCTATACACGTGAAGTGGTTCATTTCTTCCCAAATGGATCATAGTGCTTTGTGAAAGTGTACGCCTCCTACACTCTTGGGATCCTTGTTGTTTCCACTTGTCATTGTGCCTCGGGCTGGTCCCACCTTCAGAAGGGATCGTTCCTGTATCAGAAGCTCTCCTTCCTTACATCTCTTCTCGTGTGGCTTGCCCTACCCCCCTAACCTGTACCCCACCCCCGTCTCCTCCTCCTTCCTCCACTTCCTCCCGATGCCCCCCCCGCCCCGATACATGGGCCCTCCCAGGCTGTCCCCAGCACCCTTCCATCCCATGACAACAAGAACTAACATTTGTTAATTCCTATTTCAAATTCTCCAACACAGGCTCTGCTTTGGTTGGAGGTTGTTTCGTGTAATAAAAAGTAGAATTGGTCAGCCATGTCAGAAAGAAGCAAGATGATAGAAGAGAGGAAACACACACACGTTAGGAATAAGAGGAAAACATGAATTAAAAATCTATTTTAAAAAAACTAGTGTTTGTCGAGTGCATGCTTACTTGTAACTCATTTCACCCTCACCCTCACAAGCCCCTACGAGCCTGGTGATACTAGCATCGCTTCCACTTTGCCGAAGAAACTGAGGCACACAGAGAGAGGGTAACTTGCTCAGGTCACCAGAGAGCCAGGGGTCTGGCTTCAGAACCTGTGGCCTTGACCTCTAGGCCTGACTCCCCTGAGTGGTCTTCACTCAGATCCAACTTAACGATTGGGTCTTCAAGCTTCTTGCACGACTACAAAAAATATTTTAAATTTGGTGAAAGAAAAATACATACAGTCTCCAGAATATGCAAACTGCAGCAACAAAACTAATCCGCTTAAGTGTGTACATAACGCACCATTTATCAACTTAAAAAATAACTAAATTTGGTGTCCAAAACATTCCATTATTTTTCAAAATAATGTGTAGGTTTGATTTTATGATTTGAAAGCATCCCTAAGTATACAGAGTAACTGCCTAGACATCTTAGCCAAGCATAACACAACTCATTTTTAAAGCAAATGGTATAACAAGTCTTTCAAATTATTTTATAGCCAAATACATATGTATGTGAGATGAGATGTGGCTGCATTTTAAAATGTGTGACTTGGGGCTTCCCTGGTGGCACAGTGGTTGAGAATCTGCCTGCCAATGCAGGGGACATGGGTTCAAGCCCTGGTCTGGGAAGATCCCACATGCCGCGGAGCAACTAGGCCCGTGAGCCACAGCTACTGAGCCTGCGCGTCTGGAGCCTGTGCTCCGCAACAAGATAGGCCACGACGGTGAGAGGCCCGCGCACCGCGATGAAGAGTGGCCCCCGCTTGCCGCAACTAGAGAAAGCCCTCGCACAGAAACAAGACCCAACACAGCCATAAATAAATAAATAAATAAATAAATAAATAAATAAAATTAAAAAAAAAAAAGTGTGACTTGATGTAGGCAGGGGTCTCCTCCTTAAAGAAAAAGGAGAGCTCAGGGCCTCGACATGGTCTTGTCTTGCCCTGGACCCTGGTTTCAAACACCACTCACTTGTAGATGGTCCCCCCCAGGCCCTAGATCTGCATTTCTCTGCCTGGGATCCCCACCCTGCCCCCAGCTGTACTTCTGCACAGGACAATCAACCTTTGGTCCAAGGCCAAAGGTTTCAGGGCCAAGACACTGGAGACAGGCTGTGTGGGTTCAAATCCCCATTCTCCTGCCAACACAGAAGGCAACCTCAGGTGGGTTACTTAACCTTTCTGCTCTCACATGAAGATGACAGATAGCCTACTTCTAGGGGTTGTTTGTGAGGATTGAGTTAATACATGGCACATGGAGAGCACTCAGTGCATTCATTCATCCAAAAAAATATATATATATATGCAGCAACAACCACGTGTCAGGCACTGTTCTAGGGACTGGAACAGCAGACAAAACAGAAAACTGTCTGCCATTAGGGAGCTTACATCCCGTGAGGGAGACAGATGATAAACAGGAGACGTGGAAGACAGAGCATGTTGAGGGGTGATCAACGCTAGGGAAAGAAGTTAGGTGGGGAAGGCATCGGGAGAGTTGGGGGCTCCCAGTGTGAGAGAGGTCATGGAAGGTGGTCTCTGATGAAGACCTGAAGCAGATAAGCTATGAGGGGTCTGGGGGAAGGGTGTTCCAGGCAGAGGGAACAGCCTGTGCTAAGGTCCTGAGGCAGGAGTCTGCTGCCCGTGTGTCTGAGGAGCAGCAAAGAAGCCAGCATAGCTGGAGTAAACTGAGGGAGGTTGTATTAGTCTTCTAGGGTGGTCACAACAATTACCATGGCCTGGGGGGCTCACACACAGTTCTGGAGGCTGGAAGTCCCAGACCAAGGTGTTGGCAGGGTTGGTTTCTTTTGAGACCTCTGTCCTTGGTTTGTAGATGGCGTCTTCTTCCTGTGTCTTCACAAGGTCTTTCCTGTGTGAGTGTCCCATCTCCTCTTTTTAAAAGGACTGGGTTGGGGCCACTGTAATGACCTCATTTACTTCTTTAAAGACACTGTCTCCAAATACGGTCACATTTGGAAGTCTTAGAGGGGAGGGCTTCAACATGTGGATGGGGGAGGGGGCAGGGGAGGCACACAATTCAGCCCATCACCCAGGGGAATGCATTAGATGTAGTCTGAGAACACGGAGCACAGGATCAGGAAGTACTGTAGGTGAGTCACACGGGGCGGAGTTGAAAACAGGGACGCTTGCTTACAGAGCATTGGATGGACCTCAAGGAAGACTCTCAGAACCACACAGGGCTGACAACCAACCCCACCCCCCAGGGGAGCCACGAGCCACGACGTCACCACTGGAGTGATGAGTCCAAGAACACGTACCGATAGGCGCCACCTAGGGTGTGGTGAGGTTTCGCACCTGCTGATTTAACAAGCACAGAAACTCAGCGCACGGCGAGCTGGAGAACCCTGGATGGAACCGAGCTAAGAGCTTGCTTTGCTCTGTTGCACTTTTTCAAGTACCTACCTGTTAACCTTTCTCTTTGTTTCGTTCATCTCTTCCTAGACCTCTTCTTTTCCTTTCATCAAATTCTTGAAAGCCTGCCGGGTACCTCTCATCTACTGCTGCTCCTTTTTCTCCAAATCTTTCACATCACCCCTTCCATCTCCTCATTTTTTTTTCCTGCTCCTATCACGCTTGCAACTATCTCCTCCAAAATCCGTCCAGCCCATAGTATCATTTCCAAACTCAGTTCTACTCGGTCACATCCTTTCACGGCTTCTCCCCCCTCCCCTCTGCAAAGAGCCATTTTCTTATTCTCCCAGGAGCCAAGATTGTGGCTTCCGTGGATGGCTGCACCAGACCAAAGAAAATTCCTCCACTGGGAAATGAGAGCAGATGTCTCCTGACCAGGAACGAGGCTGATGCGTCCCACGGGAGGCTGGCACCGAGCATCCGTAAGGCCCTTAGGGGGACCGGACACTGACGCACACCCACGGCGACTCAAGCCAGGTGGGGGGATTTTCACCTGCAGCGACAGCAGCAGATCGAACGCATCACTTAGCTCCCTTCTGCCTCCCGCATCAGGACCACATCGCTCCCCCTCCACCTGGAGGAGCGCACCTCGTACCACAGCATCCCTCCCTGCGCCGCGGCTCAGAGTAGGGGTCAGTCCCCAAGAATCCGGCGAGAAAGGCGGTGGGTTGGCGGGGGCCGGCACTGCCCTTGGCCTCCGCGCGTTCTCTCTGCTCCTGCTTCCCTGCGTTCTGCCGAGCTCTGTCCTGACCGTTAGCAGAACGGCGTCTCTCCATCCGGCTGAGCCATCTTTGAAAATGACTCGGGGTGAAAGCCACCAGATTCGACACTGACGACCTGGCGAGAATTAAGTTGGCACGTTCTTTGCATTCCCAGACTCCTCTTTTGTGGGAGGGAACGGTGCCCCGTTGGGGACCACTTCAGACCCCACCAAGCAAAAGGAGCGGTATTTAGGGAAGGAGGGGAGGATAGGAACTTGTGTTTTCCAGCATCTTCTGTGGCTTGGCCCTTTGGTGGGTCACAGGGGTGAGGTGGAGAGAGGGCCCCCAGCCAGCACCTGGGGCACATCACGTAAGTGATCCGGGGGCTCTGGACTCTGATGGCCTCTGCGGGATCCCCTCCCACGAGTCAAAAGGCCCCTTTCCCCCTGAGATCCTGGGCTTCCGTCTGTGATACACAGATAAACGCTCCCCCCACCAACCAAAGGGTCAGCAGGCAGGAACACCTTCCACAGAGTGGCTCTCCTTACCCCCAGGACCGTTTCCTCTGTGTCCCTGCTGTCACCCCAGTAAGACTGAAAGGATAGATCAGATCGGGCCAGACTCCCCAGGACAGGACACCGCTGATCTGACAAGATCAGGCCTGGACAAACCTCCACCTCCCCCAAGAGGGGGCCCTTTCTCAGAGACCCTAGTGACAACTTGGCCTCCTGGGGAAAATGGGAAACCACACCAATATGCACCACACAATAGGGCACAGGGGACTCCATGCTTCCTACAGCAATTCTGTTGCTTATATCTCTGGGAAAAAAATAATATACTTTGTTTTTGAAAAAGCTGATGGGCAGTGAAATTAGCAGGGCTGCTCTAACGCATGGAGAGCATGGAGAGCAAGTGGTTCTTCTAAGTGAGAGGAGAAGGGGCAGGTGACCGCCTTGGGGACCGGCCAGATAAGCTGACAGCCACGCAGGCAACTGACACCGCATCTTCAGGAAATGGAGAAGATGACTGATCTCTGCCTTTGCCACACTGGACAATTTCTGAAAACTTTGGGGGGAAAATCAAGTTGAGTTTTCTAAAAAGGTAATATCTTGGAGCAACATGGATAGACCTAGACATTGTCATGCTGAGTAAAGTAAGTCAGACAGAGAAAGACAAATACCATATGGTATGGCTTATATGTGGAATCTTAAAAAAATAAATGGTACAAATGAACTTATTTACAAAACTGGAATAGACTCACAGATGTAGAAAACAAACTCATGGTTACTGGGGGGAAGGGGGGGAGGGATAAACTGGGAGATTGGGATTGACATATACACACTACTATATATAAAATAGATAACTAATAAGGACCTGCTGTATAGCACAGGGAACTCTACTCAGTACTCTGCAATGACATATATGGGAAAAGAATCTAAAAATGAGTGGCACAACATTGTAAATCAACTATACTCCAATTAAAAAAGTTTTTTTAAATGTAATATTATGTCATCTCTTTAACTCTCTCTCTCTCAAGTCTTTTTAATGCAGCACTTGCCTTATCATTTCCTTGTCTTAACTAGGATTGGTTAAAGTCTGGGCTAAATTTGTTTAAACAAGCTCTATAATATTTAAAAAAAGAAGAAGAAAGCAAAGTACATAGAGTTTCCAAGTCTCAAGAACATTCCGTTCCCAGTTTACAGCTGAATGTGCTTTACGTTCAAAGACAAGCTATAGCTTGTACAACGAATGTGGAAATAATCTGAAGTATGAGACATCCATTATTTATTACATAATTGGAGAAAATTCTGGCTAGGAGAAATCTTTAGCTGAAAGCCAAGATGATCCATCCTTAATTGTTCTTAAACAAAATTAAAATGTATCTGCTGCTTTAATAATATCTTGTTGGAAGGCAGTTCCTCTTTTATCCTGCCACGTGGAACTTGCCAAGTTGGGTGTCACACATGTAATCATGGTGATGGCCAAGTGAGAGTTCCTTGGGCAAGAAAGTCAAATATTTTGAGTGCTGATGTTTTGTAAAGTAGGTTTTTTTTAAAGCACACTCAGCGTCTTAAATTTAGAACTATGACATTTTGTCTCCAAAATCAGTCATCGTTAACAGCATCCAACATAATTCTCTTCAAGAACTGTCTATGATTTTAAAGCATTGTGATATTATTCCATAAACTGCCCCCTATTTGCCCCCAATCTCTTCAAGCTATAAAAATAGTTCCAGTTCCATCAAGGTAAAGAAATGCTTTTAATGACTTTTTAATCACTTTCCTTTAACAAAACTGTTTCCCTAGTGGCGCCTCCCTCCTACCGGCCTGGACTTGTGGAGGTCCAACATCCCGTGAATGGATGTTGACTTTATAAAATGATCATCCTGCATCTCTTGCCGCTGGGGCAGGCTTTGTGGAGGGCTGGGGCATTCTCAGCTTTGTGGAGGGGGGCGTCCCCACAATCCTCACCTCCACCACAATCACGCTCTCCCCTAAAGCTGCTTTATTTTCTTCACAACACTTAATACCCTCTCAACTATATTACTACTCAACTCATGTATTGACTTTCTCTTCTGACAGGAAACGAAACTCCAAGGGTACAGGAACTCTTTCTGTCTTATTCACTTCTGTATCCCCAGGTTCTAGAAAAGCACCTGACACATAGTAGGTGCTCAATAAATGTTTGTAGGGCTGCTTAATTAACGAAGAACTATAATGACAAAAGGCACTGTGAATTCATTAATGGCATTGAAAGATTGTGTCTTTTATTACATGCAATAAATACATACATGTAAAAATGGCGGTATACGTGTATGAGTGTATAAGTTATTATTTAATCATTGTTATGGATTTCTGAGCCGCTAGTAGTCACTCCAAGACAATCCATTGAGAATCATTGATGCAAGGGGGCAAGTGATAAATTGAAATGCTGAAGACTTGATCCTATTACCGGTTATGTAACCCTGAGCAAACCCATGTGATTTCCCCAGGTCTTGGTTTCCTTGTGTGGCAGATGGGAGTAATAATAGCAGATCTACCTACCCAATAGGATTGAAAAGAAAAAGAAACTAATGTATGCAAACAAATTCTGTAGGCTACAAAGCACCATATACATATAGCTAATTCTTAGGAAAGTTTATTATAATGAACCATTTGGTCCATGATCCCTGTGAGGCAGAGGACTGCCCTGCTTGCACCTTTTGTCAACTTGGTCACCGTGGTCTATCATCACCAACATTGCAATAGGAGCACTTTCTCTCTTGGAATCTGTTGATCTCCCACATGCAAGAGAGCCCCGTGTAGATTTGCTTTGAATGTAGATACCCCATTTCCCACAGTGGTTGTATACTGGTCTCCTGCTATGTGGATTCAATGACTCATGGAATGTACATCTTTTGTCTTTTAGCCTTGGCAACTGCTCAAAATGTTCTCTCTCGCAGTCCCCCTCAGCTGTTGTAGTATCGTCTCAGTAGCACTGCTGTTTCTTTAGGCCAAGTGAAATTTTAAAGCATGTTGGAAACATTTTACCTCTGACCTTCCTCTTCTGTTTAGTGCCCCCAAAAGTGCTGTGCAAACATGAGAATCATAATGATGGGTTGCTCTCCCTCATTCTGACCAATGTGCTCTTTATCACCATGGTTACATAATGACTAACACACACAGTGGAACCCAGCCTCATCAAGGCACCCTGGTATAGATTATGATTTTCCTCACTGGGGATACCTAAACATTGCCAATACCAGACCCAAATAACTGCAATTTTTAAAATGTAGAGAGACTGTGCTATGACTTTTCATGTTACATATACTACACAACAGAAAAGTGTGCAAATAAGAAATGAACAGCTCAATGAATAAAACACACACACCTGTGTAACAATGTTGCAGGTCAAGAAAAAGAACATTCGGAGCACCCGGTAGCTCCTAGTGTCCCCTCCTGGTACTACACCCTCCCCACCTCCAAAGACAACGGTTATCCTTTCCTGACTCTTGCTAAACATTGTCTTGCTCTTCTATAGTTTTACCACCTAAGCATGGCTCCCTTAACACCATAGTTAACTTCTGCCTGTTTTTAAAACTCTATGTCTTTGGAATTCTACCACGGATTTTCTTGAATATCTGTCTGACTTCTTTTGCTCATCATTATGTTCGTGAGAGCCATTCGTGTTCATGTGACTGTAGCTCAATTATTTTCACTGCTCTAGAGTAGTTTATCATGAAAACATTTTTGTGTAGCCATTCCATTGTTGATAGACAGGTTGCTTCCAGTCTAAGACTACTACAAATAATACTGCTGTGAAGACTCTTGTCAAGTCTCTTGGTGAACACAGACAGGATTTTCTTCTGTGTATCTACCTAGGAGTGGAACCACTAAGAAAGAAGGTATGCACATATTCACTTTAGTAGCTCACACCAAACTGCTTCCATCAGTTATTAGCACTGCAGTGTATGGGAGAGAGTTTACATTGCTCCCCATCTTTTTCTTGATGTAGACACTCCCCTTAATTTTACCTACTCTTGTGAGCATGTTGTAGAATCTCAATGTTTTTAATTTGTGTTTTCTATTAATAATGAAGTTGAGCATCTTTTCCTATGTTTATTGGCCATTTGAATATCCTTCCTGGTCAAGCACCTTCAAGTCTTGCCCATTTTTCTATTGGGTAACTTGAGTTTTGTATATACACCTCATATCAAGGAGTCTTGCTAAACTTACTTATTGATATGACTAGGTAACCAGAATCCTAATTCATCTTTTGATTCTCTATATACATAATTATATCATTTAGGAATACTGACTATTTTATTTACTCCCTTGCAAACCTTATATCTTGTGTTTCTTTTTCTTGCCTTACCACACTCTTTTGTGTTTCTTTTTCTTGTCTTACTGCACTGGCTAAGATCTCCAATGCAGTGGAGAATAGAAATAACAATAAAGATGTCCTTGCCTTGTTGCTGATTTCAAAGGTAAAGTTTTCAACACTGTACCATAATGGATGAGATTTCTTTATAGGTTTCCTATCTATCAATTGACAAATCAAGGAAGTTCCTATCATTCCTGATATGCTAAGACTTTTTCTCATGCCTGGATGTTGAATTTTATAGAATGCTTTTTCTGCATCTACTGAGAAGACCTTATTATTTTCTCCTTTATTCTGTTAATGTGGTAAATTTACAATGATCTTTTCCCAAATGTTTTCCATCTTATATTCTTGAATTAAACCCAACTTAGTCATTGTGTGCTATCCTATTTCTATATTGCTAGATTTGATTTGTTAAGATTTGGTTTTGGATTTTTTCATCTATATTGCATTCATGAGATTGGCCTGTAACTTTTCTTTCCTGTGATGTCTTTGTCAGGTTTTTGTATCAGAGATATGCTCTTGTGAACAGTCGAGAAGTGGTTCTCTTTTTTTACTCTGTGGAACAGTTTGTGTAATTTTAGTGATATTCCTTCCTTAAATATTTGTTAGATTTGCCAGTGAAGCCCTCTGACCCCAAGAATTTGTGTGTGAGTGGTGGGGAGAGGGGTAGGGAACCAGTGTTAAATTCTGGATTCGATTATTTTCATAGTTGTAGAACTATTCTAACTTTTCTTCTTTTTTTAATTAATTTATTTTATTTTATTTATTCTTGGCTGCATTGGGTCTTCATTGCTGCACACAGGCTTTCTCTAGTTGTGGCGAGCGGGGGCTACTCTTCACTGTGGTGTGTGGGCATCTCATTGCAGTGGCTTCTCTTGTTGCGAAGCATGGGCTGTAGGCGGGTGGGCTTCAGTAGTTGTGGCACATGGGCTCATTAGTTGTAGCTCACGGGCTTAGTTGCTCCATGGCATGTGGGCTCTTCCTGGACCAAGGCTCAAACCCGTGTCCCCTGCATTGGCAGGCGGATTCTTAACCACTGTGCCACCAGGGAAGTCCTAACTTTTCTTCTTTTAAATGTTACTTTGGTAGGTTGTATTTTTCTAGGAATTTGTCAATTATTATCTTAATTTTTAAATGTTTTGCAACAAAGTTAACCATTGTATCCACTTACCATAGAAACTGTAATGTTATCTCCTTTCTAATTCTTAGTATTGATTATTTATGTCTTCTGTCTTTTCTTTCCCCTTAATCTGTCTTGCCAGAGATTTATCAATTTCATGAATCTTTCTAAAGAACTTTGGCTTTGGCTTTGTTAATTTGCTCTATTAAGTGCTTGTTATATAGACATAAGACTCATTCATTCCTGCTCTTATCTTTAATATTTCCTCTCCCCTCTTGACAAACCCTGGGTTCCATAGTTTCATCCCCGGAGGCTCAGCCTCTTTACCTTTCCGATGCCCTTGCAGGAATCAGAAAAAAAAAAAAGCAGCCTAAGATCCAGGCTACCATCTTGGATTCATCCTCCCCTGCATTTTGGCCGGGTAATTCTTTACTATTCTGTTGGCTTTTTGATGCTCTCAAGAAATTTTTTTTTTAATTTCCAAATATATTGGTCCTTTTATTTACTAGGAAATTCCAAGAAATCAATATTAAGGAACCTTTTTTTTTATTGGAGTATAGTCGATTTACAATGTTGTGTTACTTTCTGCTGTGCAGCAAAGTGAGTCAGTTATACATATACATATATCAACTGTTTTTTAGATTCCTTTTCCATATAGGTCATTACAGAGCATTGAGCAGAGTTCCCTGTGCTTTACAGTAGGTCCATATTAGTTATCTATTTTATATACAGTAGTGTGTATATGTCAATCCCAATCTCCCAATTTATCCCTCTCCCTTCCCCCCTGGATAACCATAGATTGTTTTCTACATCTGTGACTCTATTTCTGTTTTGTAGGTAAGTTCATTTGTACCATTTTTTTAGATTCCACATATAAGCGATATCATACGATATTTGTCCTTCTCTGTCTGACTTACTTCACTCAGTATGATAATCTCTAGGTCCATCCATGTTGTGCAAAGAGCATTATTTCATTCTTTTTTATGGCTGAGTAATATCCCATTGTATATATGTACCACATCTTCTTTATCCATTTCTCTGTCAATGGAAGAAAAAATTTTAAAACTAGTTTCACCGAATTTCTGGCTTCCCTGAATTACCTAGCCAACTATTACAATATAAAATTCCCCTCTTAAACTTAAGCCTGGTAAGTGCACAGGAATGCTTGTTTCAGTGGCAAAATAATGTGTCGATGATAAAATCCATGTTCTGAAGTAAGAATTATGCCCATTTTCCTGTTCATCAACTTGAGGATAAGCATATACAATAACTATAAAATTGTACTGTTGGATCGAGGTAGACCCTTCCAGGCTCTGCTTTCTAAGGAACTCCCAGGAACTCCTCATTAGTGAGATTATGAAAATGCTATAGTATTGGCCCAACCGAGATTCTGCTTTTTCCAGGTTATAGAGATCTTCTTTCTATCTTCTTTGGCTTTACTTTGTTTCCTCCACATTCCATGCTGGTCTGCATGGCATTGCTCACATTCCTATTTCAGGACCTTGACTATTTACAGGTTTTTTTAGATTGTGCTGATGCAATTACTCACATTTCACTCCAAAGACTAAGTTTTCATCGATTCATTTTCATGAAAGTTTGTTCTTTTCAATAACAAGTAAGAGAAAGGCCTTGTCCTTGGATGGAGGAATCCTGAGCCTGGTCTTTCTCACACTTCAGTAATAGGAGGGAGGTGGTCGAGTCCACCCTTTTGGCTAAAAAAATTACTTCTGAGTTGGTAGCCAATCTGAAAACTGATTTTCCCAAATGTCCAGAAACATGAGCACCTGCAACCTCCCCCTGCTCCCTGCCCATCTCCAGCCACCCTGTTTCTTGGGATCCAATCTTCTTTAACCATTTTATCTGCATTTACAGGCATTATGCTGCTTTCGCTACGGCCAGTATTACTGTCAGGAAGCACCCTCATGGTATCTTTCTTAAAGATGTGATAACATCTCTCTTCATGAATGTTCTGACAAGTTCATGAACACATTTAAGAAGTACAAGCTCCAAGAGTTCCCGCAAAATAATGACACAGGCCACAGAAATCGTCAGTCTCATTCTTTCATGGCCATCTCCTAAGCACACTTCTTTTGAGGAGGTAGAGATGTCAGGAAGGCGTCTGAAGTTCTTATGCCTCCGTTATTCCTGCAAACTATTTACGTTCACCTGTGTGGGCAGCAGACCCCTGCCCTGCCACAGCCCAAACCGGAATCCTACAAGGCAGCGATAAGCTGTATGTGCTTGTGAATATGTGCGTGTGTCTATAAAATGAAACCATTTTTAAAGGCTAAACAAAGACAAGTGTTTCCCATAATCCTACCATCATAAAGCAACCAATGTTAATACTTGACTATTATTATGTAACTTTGAATATTTTGTCTACCCTATCCTTGACAGTATTAGAGAATAGCATGACATTTTACCCTTTTCTTGTGAATTTCATAGGTTAAAAACTGTTTTTTTCCTTAAACTCCCATTTCCTCCACTGCTAGTGGAACTATTTCTCATAAACTAGGTACTAGTTGCACTTCCTATTTTGTTCACATCCCATGCCCATTCACATGTTTTTGTGTGCCTGTATCACTTACCCAAGAAAGCTTTGGAAAACAATCTTTGGATAATACAATATTTTACCTATCACAGTGTGACATAAAGATGCACACAGTTTCATTGTTTTAGCCCAGACTTTCCACCATTTAGTGGAACTAGAATCCTCAGTTCCCTCAACCTTGTAAGTGTAGGACTCTCGAAATTTGTGTCCCCAGGCTGCCAGGGGATTCAGTCCCTCCCTCTGGGGCTCTCATCTTGTGCTTGTCCTTCTGTTTTGCATTTGTTCACTCCACACATATTTATGGTGCATAAATATACCAGGCATAGTTCCAAGTGCTGGGAATGAAGGAAAGTACATGCCTTGGTGGCATTTACAGCCTGGAGAGGGATGGAGACACCCAAAACAGTAAACAAATGAATGTGTAATGTAACATCATGTTCCATATGCTCTGAAGAAAAATAAAACAGGACAAAATAAATCTTTCCTGGTAAAGAATGACCAGGAAAAAAGAGTGGGAAGAGCTACATTGAGAAGAATTATACATTCCACCTTGCCCTGTTTTATGATCAGAAAAGCTATCTTGAGACTGTTTTCTGCCCAATGCTACACACACACACACACACACACACACACACATAGGCACGCCCCTGACAACAGTGACAATGTCTGTCTCACATTTGAGTGCCCACAAGGCCTAACACAGCACTTAGACATGACTGATACAATTTTGTTAAACAAGAAAAACTTTTCGGGATGTTTCCATTCATTTAACCTGACCAATGAGCAATTTCTGGAAGTTTCTGGAATTTTCCGGAGCACACCCCCTCCCCCCCCATGCACACATACCTTTCTGCAGCCTCTGTCTATGCGGTTGGTAGTTTCTGGGGCTTTCCCACAGCTGTTCATGTTTATCTGGTATTTGCTGGATGTTGCTCTGTAAGATGACATTTGTGGGCCTGGAAGGTTTCACTCCATCAGTTTGGTTGGGTTTCAGCTTTGCATGTAAACAGCTCCCACCACGATGCCAACAAACTTGGACTCTATTTCTCATTAGAAGGCACTCTTTTCCACCCACACAGTCCCACAAAACCTTCTGACTCCAAACACTCATCATTAAACACCATGTTACATGGGAGGCCCTGAAAGCCAGGCAGGCAGAGCCCTTCGCTTCTAAGAAAAGGGGCCCCTTGCGCCGTCCACGATAAAACGCCAAGTTTGGCAAAAACGTAAATAAGAGCCTTGTTTCAAAACTGCAAAGAAGCTCAAACTTCCATTTGTGCTTCTGTTTATATTAAACAAGAAGCCCATTTTTCTATGAATGAAGGCTCTTGGTTGGGTAGTGAGAAGGACTGTCGAGACGAACTTCTGCTTCTTACCCTGTGCTGGACCGGACCCGGCCAGCCCCCAGCCAGCCACAAGAGAGAAACTGCCCCACCGAACGACCAGGCTCTATCAAATCAAAGCAACAAACCATGAGATGGCACGACGGAGAAACATGATAAGATAAAACCCTGCTAAAGTGGTTTCTGATGAAGAGTAGGGAACAGTTCCAGCAACTTATCTTTAATAAGATTAAGCATCATATAAAATGGGTCCTTGACCTGCAGAAATAATAATTGAGGTACGTTTGGTGCTTTAACTCTGAAAAATATGCTCTTACACACTTTATCCAGCTGATTCTCAAATACCTCCGAGAGCTTGGTACTGTTATTTTGTACATGTTATAGGTGATGAAACTGAATGTCTGAAGGTTGTCTGTCCAGCTGTTATGGCCTAAAATGTATCTCCCCGAATTCATGAATTGAAGTTCTAATCCCCGGTACCTCAGAATGGGATCTTATTTGAAGATAGGTTCTGTAAAGATGTGAATAAGTTAAAATGAGGCCATTAGGATGGGTCCTAATTCAAGATGACTGGTGTCCTTATAAGAAGAGAAACTTAGGACACAGACACACACAGAGGGATGATCATGTGAGGACATGGGGAGAAGAGAGCCATCCACAAGCCAAGGAGACAGGTCTCAGAAGACACCGAAGCACCCAACACCTTGATCTAGGAACCCAGCCTCCAGAACTGAGAAAATATGTACCTGTTGTTCAAGTTGCCCACTCTGTGGTGCTTGGTTATGGCAGCCTGAGCCGACAAAGACACCAACACAAGGTCTCCCAGGGCTACAGTGGGGCTTCTGCTGTTTCTTGAAAGCTCTTCAGATTCTGCAAAGCTGCGGTCCCATTCTGAGATGACTTCAGTAAAAGGCACAGGGCACAGGCACCCCACCTGCTCATTCCCCTCTCCTCTCATGGCTCCTCACTTTCCCTCCCGTCTCCACCCTCTTCCCTCTTCCTTTCTGCCCCCTCCACACCGGGCTTCACATTTGCAACCATCTGTGGGATGCACATTGTATTTTGTGTAAGCCCTGGTACCTGGTGTTATTTATTTCACTATGTTTCTGACTCTTTTCCTTTAGGACTATTTTGAAGCTCAATTGTTATTGTAGGATGAATACTTAACTTATTGTAATTGTAAATTTCTGAAAATATCTTTATTCTGCTTTTGCACTCGATTAATAGTTTCTGTGGGTATAGAATTCCAGGTTGAAAATCATCTACCTCCAGAACATTCTATGATCTTCTCATTCCCAGAGTTGCTGCTGGGAAAGCTGAAGCCATTATGAGTCTCGATTCTTTGTATGGTGCTTTTTTCTTCACTCCCTGGAAGCTTGCAGAATCTTCTTTTGTCCTGGTTGGTCTGAAATTTCACAACACTGGGCCTTAGTGTGGGTCTATTTTTACCCATCACACTGGGCCCTTTCAACCTTCATTCTTGGAGAAGTTTCTTGAATTGTGTTTTAAAGACCTCTCACCATCTTCCCTGTTCCCTCCTCCTGGACACTTCCATCTGGACACTGCATCTCCTGGACCGGGCCTCCCATTTCTTATATTTTCTCCCCTTTTTCACTCTGTCATTTTGTTCTATTTTCTGATAGAATCTTTCAACCACACCTTCCAACACTTCCACTGGGTCTTCTATGTCTGCCATCATGTTGTTACTTTCCCAAAGCGCCTTTGGATGTTGTTGTTTCCTGAATGTTGCTTTTTTATAGTATCCCTTTCTTGATTCATAGCTGAAAATCTTCTCATCTCTCTGAAGATGTTAAGAGCAGGCACAGTATCTGTTTCCTCCAGAGTTAAAATTTTTTTTTCATTGAGATATAATCCGCTAATATAAAATTCATCCTTTTAAAGTACATAATCCAGACTTCCCTTGTGGCGCAGTGGTTTAGAAGCTGCCTGCCAATGCAGGGGACACGGGTTCGAGCCCTGGTCCAGGAAGATCCCACATGCCGCGGAGCAACTAAGCGCATGTGCCACAACTACTGAACCTGCTCTCTAGAGCCTGCGAGCCACAACTACCAAGCCCATGCACCACAACGACAGAAGCACACACTCCCTAGAGCCCGTGCTGCAAATACTGAGCCCACATGCCGCAATACTGAAACCCATGTGCTCTAGGGCCCATGTGCCACAGCTACTGAGCCCACGTGCTGCGAGTACTGAAGCCCGTGCACCTAGAGGGGCTGTGCTCCGCAACAGGAGAAGCCACCACAATGAGAAGCCCGTGCACCGCAACGAAAAGAAGCCCCCCCTCACCGCAAATAGAGAAAGCCCATGTGCAGCAACGAAACCCAACACAGCCAAAAAAAAAAAAAAAAAAAAAAAAAGTACATAATCCAGTTGGTTTCTTTTTAATATATTCACAAAGTTGTGCAACATTTAAAATCTCCTTTTTGGATCTCTAGATTTGTCTGTTGGGGACATTTCATACAATTGAAATCATATGTGACTTGTGTTGTGTTTGATTCTCAGGCCCCTTCAGTTGAAACACCCTCTTTAGAGCAATTCACAGCCAAACTGCTTCCAGAGATAATCGGTAGGGATCGCAGGTTTTTCTATTAATCACCCTTATTAACAAAGCTAGGACGGGAACTTGGAGACTTTCTAGACCAACATCATCATGTTTCTCCTGGAGAAACTCAAAGAGGCCAAGTGGGAACCCCAAGCGCATGGCAGGTGAGTCGCAGGTTTGGCATCACTTCTGTGGGACGAGAGGAAGGCGTGGGAGAAGATGGCTCCAGCACCTGAAGGGGGACTAGGAAAGGGGCTGTGAAATGCCAGCAGAGCGGAAACGTGAATAGGGACTCATCACCCTCCCCGCTCCCCACACTTAGGTCTGACCAGGAAGATGCAGGGTCCAGAAATGAAGCCCGTGGAGGACTCTGTTACTGGTCGAATCTTGTCCCCCCAAATGATGCCCTGGAACATGACCTTATTTGGATTATTTGCAGTTATAACTAATTAAATTCAGAACTGATCATACTGGATTAATCCCTAATCCCACATGACTGCTGTCCCTATAAAGAGAGGAGACTCAGAGAAGAGCTGCAGGGAGAAGGCCAGGTGAAGACGGAGGCAGAGATTGAAGTGATGTGTCTACAAGCCAAGGAGTGCCAAGGATTGCTAGAAACCAGCAGAAGCTGGGCAAAGTAAGGAAGGACCCTACCCTACAGGGTTCAGAGGGAGCATCGCCCTGCTGGCACCTTGATGGGCTCCAAAACTTTGAGAATAGCTTTCTGTTGTTTAAGCTTCCCAGTCTGTGGAACTTTGTTACCGCAGCCCCAGGACACTCACATGGCATCCAAGTCACGAGGGTGAGGCTTGGGTTTAGCTGCTACTCTGCCTTTAGCCTTTTTCCTTATTTATAAGCCTCATCCTTATTCTGATTGATCTTACAGAAGTAACTGCTTTCAGGCCCATTGCGTTCACTCTCCATCAGCATGAACATCCCCAATTGCATTAGTTGATTGCCCGCCTGTGCTCTGCAGGGGTCTCGGACTGTAGGTATCTTAGCTCTGAGCCCTGGGGGCCAGCCGGGGAGGAAATGGGGGGAGGACTTGCCAAGCCTGCTGTGCCCAACACCTCTGCTGCCACATAAAAGGCAAGCTGGGCATATTTAGAATGATGTCAAATTCTACCCCCAACACACCATTACACACGTGAGGTAGGCTGAGGCCAGGCTACCTGACTGGTATCCTGGTCTGTAGAGCATTCTTGACTAGTATCCTTGGCTGGTGAAAAATGATGCCCTTATTCAAACTGTAAGGGAAAGATAATGTCATAAGTGGAAGGGGAAAATGGCAGAAGTGAAAACACAAAAGTGCCACTTGTCTAGTAAAAGAGAAAGTGTTTCGCTAATTTAAGTTATAAAGTCAGTACATGATGATTCAAAACACTAAAATTACATAGAAGCATATAGAGTCAAAACAGAAGTGCCTCTGCCTCTGTTTTCACCCCCAAAACCTGTCCTCCACATTCGGACTCCCCAGGAACTACTATATATAATATGTGCTGAGTCCACCTAGCGGAAGAGTCTCCATTGCCCATACAGACATGCTGTAACACCATCTGTTTCATGTCATTGTATTTTAAAAGCACAGTGTCTGACAACTTCCTTTTTCACTCGCTAGTATGTTATCGACATCTTCCCACATCAACGAAGAGAGACTTATCTCAGAAAGTAACTGTGAATCGGTCTTGGGGTAGCCCTGGAAAATATCTGGGTGATTATAAATTTACAGTGTGCCTTGGGGAAACATACCACATGTTTCTGTGGGTACAATTTGCAGCACGTGAATCTGGCACACCACAAAGGCTGGGGAGAAATAGATTTGAAGAAGATCAACAGGAGAAATGGAAAAAAATTAAGCAGCCAATTTTACCGCTAAGACTTCCCGCCATATATGTGTGAAGTCTTTCTTCTGTGGCTGGGAGAAAGTGATCCCTAAGGAAGCTCCTGAAAAAGTCAGCAGTTATGGATGATTAGACATTTCGTCAATGGAGAAAGGAGTTGAAAAGCCAGGGGAAATGATATATTTTTATCTCGGGTCAAGTAGAAGGTACACCTAATTTACCTAGTGCGAGGATGGCTAATGTACAATTTCATTCCTAAATCTTAAAATTTGGGTAGGTAAATTGCATAGAAAAACAAAGATGTGACCAAAAAAAGTGTTTAAGAAAGTAAAAGACTTTATCTTCTTGAAAAGGATAAACAATCTTGAGATTCAGTAATTCCTTGAGAACCTTAGAAAAACATAATTCAAGATATTTTAGACACTGAGAAGGGCAGAATGAATTTTCCCTACCCTGATAAATCATGTTATATCAGGTTCTCAACCAGGGCAATTTTGCCCCTCAACTCCCCGCAGGGGACATGTGGCAATGCCTGGAAACAGCTTTGAATGTCACCCTGGGGTGGGGGGGAGGAAAGAGTGCTACTGACATTCGTGTGTGGAGGTCAGGGTTGATGCTCAACCTCCTACAACATATAGGACAGCCCCCAATGACGAAAAATAATCCAGCACAAAATGTCAGAACCGATGAGGCTGAGAAGCCCTGTATTATAGCTTTTCTAAAGGGATTGCTTTTTGTTTTATAATGGGTATGAAATCCTATTTAACCAACTTCATAAACACATCCAAAACAGATTCATACCATTTTCTTGTGAATCTAAACCAATCTAAACTCAACTCCCCGACTCTCCCACCAAAAAAGTTGGAGTGAGACTTTCGAATGAGATTTACTGCACTTGTAAAACTATGAAGTAAGGGTAAACAGTGGTACCCAAAACACAGAACAGGATTTCTAGGTGGGCAAGACACGAGTTCAGACGCTGGAGGGGAAGGCTGATTCTCAGGGAGCTGATCCGGGCACCGTTGTGTACCTCACAATAAACCTACTCGCAGCTTGAAATGACACTCCGAGCCTGGGGAACATGGTTTAAAATGATTTCCATCGTAAAGGGAAGGAATAGAAACTCAGCCTCGTTTGTGGTTAGTTGCCTAATAGGACACACACACACACACACACACACACACACACACACACACACACACCACTTATTCTGGATTTTTGTGAATATAATCCAGTTCAAGCCTAGGAAAAAATCACGGCCAGAAAAATCTCCCCTTTTATCACTGGGTACCAGCCATAGGTATTAGCCTCTGGAGTCCTGCATGAGTTTAACTTGTCACCACTCCACCTCCACCCCACCCGGGAACAGCTATGGATTTTGTACTCCTGAAGTCACCTTGGGTATTAGTACAGGTTGGGTATCTCATTGCCTCACACGTGCTTTCAAAGTCACCACTGTCTTTTAGTGAGTCGTCTGAAGCTCTTTAAGCCCCCCAGCGAGGCAGAAGAATGTGGTACGTCTCAGACAGACAGCAGCAGCATTGTGTACTTAAACTGTTTACTTAAGGGCAGGGAGTCATAGACAGTGGGTGAACCAGGAGTTTCATCAATAGGTTCACGGTGGCCTTGGAAAAATCCATGCAGTAAACACAGGACCAGAGATGACGGAGAATTAGTTCCACGAGGCCTCTGTGGGAATGAGGGCTGCCACCCGGCGCTGTGCAGTTCAGACCCAGCTCGAAGGCTCCACCCAGGGGTCCGGGGAGGCTGACTCCAGCCCCCACTGGCTGTCCTTGTTCTGCCCCAGGAGCGGGGCTTTCCTCTAACCCTCACAGGACGCAGTATCGACTCACAGCAGCCTGATGAAGACGCTTTGGAGGAAAATGCAGAACGATAGCCATTCTCGGCCTTATAATGAGGGGGGTCCCTCCAAAGTGGCTTTGCTCTGTCCTCTGTGTTTCCATTAGAAATGAGAAAACTGCTGATCCTTATTTATTTTTAAGCCTTCATAAACTAAATAATCAGCGCCCATTAATGACTAATTATTCAGCTCCTATTTTTAAATGCTGGTCTTTCAGCATGCTCTAAGTGGGTGGTTTTAGTTAAACCTAATTGCAGATACATCACATGCAAATATACACCCTACACGAATGATTAACAATGCTTGGAATCTAGTTCATTAAATAGGGGTTTGCAATGGGATGATTGATAGTGTACCTCAAACTTAAACGTATCATATAAATTACCCTTCTGGTAACTGTGATGGTGAGAGGGTTGTTTATTAGAGTCATTTAGGATACAGTCTAGCGTCAGTCTCAGACGTTCAATTCTCAGTTGTCAGGTTCACAGAAGCTTTGTTTCCTTGAAGATCTAAGTCGGAATGTACTGGTTTTGATTTTCTTTTGGATTTGTATGCCCAGATATCTTCTTCCAAAAGAGTGTCTTCGAACATGGCAACATGATATTATCATTAAAGAAGTACTAATCTTAAATTAAAAAAAAAAAAAAATCACTTTCTGGGCAAAGTGCGATCGCTCATCAGCCCTTCCCTAGAAGTCAGCTTTTTATCACTAACAGCACACTCTCACATACTTTATCCAGCTAAATTTCACCTGACTCTGGAATACTTCCAGGATCCCGGTGTTGCTATTTTTTACATTAGAAGTGAGGAAACCAAAGGTGGGAACGGTAATTTGGCCAGCACAAGATCTCTGCAGGCTGGTCTTTAGGTTCACCTGCTTGGAGAACTCACCTGCAAAGGTCCGATTTGTATTGGAGACCTGATTTCCTTGCTCTGCACCGTTACCTCACTCGGCGTTACTCCCCATGGGCGGGGCCATGCAGCCCAGCAGCCAATCAGGGGCCGCCATAACAAGCACCCCGTGACTCCGCCCCCTCCCACCTGCTCATGCAGAGTCCACATTGTACATTCACCATCGAGGAAGGATTTGACATTTTTACCAGAGTCTTTCACAGAACACAGTCAGAGCAAGTAAAAATCATCCTCAGTGCCCGGCTGCAGACTGCCTGATCTTTGCAACAAAGACGCTGCAAAATACTGTTGGAAAGTTCATCAGAAAACCTTCACAGCTGTGATGTTCCTGCAGTGCCTTCGTCAGAGGAGATGTCAACTAGTTCAAATCCAACAACAAAATATACATGGTCTGTAGAGACAATCACTGCCAGGCGGGGTTTCTGTTGTTCTTGGAAAGTTATTCCTTGAGAGAATATGTTTCTGATGCTCTGAAGTAGAGATAGATGGTCCGTGACAGGGCGAGATTTGGACTGGATTATAACAGAGGCACATAGAATTTAAGTTCTGTCCTGTTTCAGGCATGCGTGGCCTATACCAGCTTCCACCATTGGCCTTACCTTTCAGCTGAATTGGGAGGGGTTCCTTTTAGTCCAGGTCAGAGGTTTGGAGGAGGAAAAGCAAAGGCTGGTTACTGTCGGTGGTTAGATTTGACCCTTACATATTTGGCCACTCAGCACAGTTGACTTGGATGAAATGTGTAGAGAAGTTAGGGTGGATATCATCTCCTCCATTATCCACTGTGTGACATCAGGTGCATTAGTTAACCTCTCTGAGCCTCTAATTTTTGCATCTGTAAAACCGGGCAGTCACGCTTAAGTTACTGAGTCATTGTGAGGTTCAGATGAATTAATGGGAATAAAGTGCCTTGCTCACAATAAACACCAACATGTATCAAAGAGGGGTCTTTTTTTAAATCAGGGTATTCCTCCTGAACTTAGAATTAGGACCATGTTGCAGAGCAAAGCCAAATTAATCATAATCCTTAAATATTCTCTAATGAACTTAGAGAAGTAGATGACACTCAAACCCCTCCACACCCCACACCAGTCTTGATTGCAGACTATTGTGTCAGTGTCTACACCAGTCTCATTAACAGACAAATATTGAAACCACCGGAAAACAATGTGCAAAAACAATGCAAACTGATGACAAAGTGGAAATTCAAACCTTGCTTGGGATAATAAGTTTCCTGAAGTTAAAGAACACGACTGAGGAACTACTGGAATTGTTCAGTGTGTGGTGAAGGCTGACGTTGCAATTATTACTTTAAATGTATTAATAAAAAAACAATATTTATTTTTGTCATTTTTTAAAGGTTTATTTTCAAGATGATGTCCCAGTTGTCACTCTCCTCCCACGGGTTCTGTGAAATCATGTTCTCCATCCTAATTAAGTTCACTTTAAGTGGCCTTGATTCAGTTGAAAATATCCTCCAAGAAAAGAGGCCCTTGTGTATATAGACTCACATAGGTCATTTCACAGAATAAGGAAGAAATGGCTTCATAAATTATATTCCATCAATAGGAACTCTCTTTAGGCACAAATACAAGACAAACACGTGTTGAATAGGGTTAAATCTCCTGTGTGCCACCGGTGAATGGGATGGATATGGGACAAGATAAAGAGAAGGCAGCAAGAAGAAGAATCAAGCAGACAATACACAGAACAGGGTTCTGTTAGTGAATCTGCTTCCCTGAAAAGCAGCGCAGACCTCCCGGGGCCCCTGAAAGCAGGAAGCCCTCCCACCTGAAGCCAGCAGAGCCCTATGGAGAGGAGACCAGAAGAGTTAGTCTGCTGTGTGCAAGAAACCTCACTGCCTGAGCATGGCTTTCAAATGCAGCGGAGGGCGGTTTCACCCTGGGTCTTTCCTTCTCCAACTCTCCATCAGTGTCTGATTCGTTCGCATTGCTGCACTCCATAATGCCAGCCTCAGCCTCCCCTACCCACTTCCAATCTGCCCAGGCCCCATGCTCCTCCGTGCCAAGGCAGTGGTTGTATAAACATCCCTGGGAATGCAGCTCCCAGCCTTCATGCCGGTCTCTATTTGAATGAGTAATCCCATTATCAGTCTTCTAAGCAAGCCAGCTCCCACAGGAGTACCATCCTCCAGCCCTCACAGTACAAAAATCATTCATTCGTCCATCCATCACACAATAATGTGAGTCGCGTGTTATAAAAGCCGAAAGGATGGATGTCGTGTACACAGAAATCTAAGGTTTGCAAATTTCTAAGATTTAACTTGACTGGGGGAAGGAGTGGGCTAGAAATGAATGCCACATTTCTTCAAAGTGAATTGTATTAAAAACCCACGTCATGCAACATCTGTGTGAATCAGTCTCCCAGGACTCAATGTAAACAGTTGTTGATATAAATAGATGTGCTTTTAAGCAAAGACAGATGTCCCAGACCAAAATGTTAAGAAAACACATAAAACAGTTAAGTTCAAAGACATCTTGGCTTCCTTTTATTTTTTTTTCTCCAATAGGTGAATCTTCACTGGGCTGTGACAGTAAAGGGTGGAAGAGAGAACATTTTGTTTTGTGCCACAGAAGCAGATGTGTGAACAGCACACAGTCGAGAAGAGCGTCTGCTAGCCTGTGTCATGATACGTTCTCCTACTCACACATTCTCATGGTACTCATTGATTAATTTGAAGAACATTCTGGAAGGCTCCTGAACTTGGACTGCCTCAGAATATTATTTCAGGGAGTACTAAGTGGGAGGCATTGGGAAATAAGTTACTGGGAATTTAGGTCAGTCACGCTGACGTCAGTGGAAGAAGAAGCTAGGAGCCGGCCAGATTCTGGAGTGAGAGCGGCCGTAGGGCCACAGTCCTCACTGGGAACAGGCCTGCCTCTCATTCTCTTGGGGCAAGAACTGATCAGAAAGTTGATAAACGAATCCACATTTCAGTGGGAAGGATACTCTCAGTGAGATTATCAAGAAAACTAGAACCAGGCAGAAAGGTCATTTATAAATAGAGCAATTCACATTTTTTGCACGTCAGGCACTGTGCTAGGAAACATTTTCACATGCATTCCCTCCCTGAATGTGAGCGATGTAGTAAAGCATTTAAAACTCCAAAGGAATTAGAGACGGAAGACAAGTATGGATTTTTGACTCTACTACCCTTTATATGGTAAAAAATTCTACCAGACTCTGCAAAGCAGGTTCCCTTCCCTCCAGGAGCGTGTGGCAAAGAACACTGCCCTTGGATGGAGGTTTTCCCGGAAGGAAACTGTGGCTACTTTTCAGGGGCTGAGGACTGAGATAGGGGCCCACAGCTGGAGGGCAAAACAGGCTGGAAAACCCCCAGGGGACGTCTTTGCCAGTCCCCTCCCCATCCAGTCAGTGGACACAGGAGAGAGGGCTGGCACCCCTGACCTTGAGGGCATGGCAGCCTTGCTGACGATATGCAGGTGTGGACACACAGGCTGGCTGAGGTTTAAGGTAGAAAAGCCCCACTTTCATTTCATTAGTCATGAAGCCAAATGACCTGGAACATGGTTCTTTCTCAAACTGTAAGAAAAGAAAGTCAAAACAAAGCCCCAATCACAATACAGATATGGATATAGATATAGATATCTATATTGTGATATATAGATATAGATATCTATATAGAATTTTTCAGATTCTTTTCCATTACAGGTTATTACAAGGTATTGAATATAGTTCCCTGTGCTATACAGTAGGCCCTTTTTGATTATCTATTTTATATATAGTAGTGTGTATATGTTAATCCCAAACTCCTAAATTATCTCTCCCCGCCCTTCCCTTTTAGTAACCACAAGTCTGTTCTCTATATCTGTGAGTCTGCTTTTGTTTTGTATATAAGTTCATTTGTATCATGTTTTAGATTCCATATGTAATCTCTCTCTGTCTGACTTACTTCACTTAGTACGATAATCTCTAGGTCCATCCATGTTGCTGTAAATGGCAGTATTTCATTCTTTTTTATGGCTGAGTAATATTCCATTATATATATATATATATATATATATATATATACCACATCTTCTTTATCCATTCCTATTTTGATGGACTTTTAGGTTGCTTCCATGTCTTGGCTATTGTAAATAGTGCTGCTGTGAACACTGGGGTGCATGTATCTTTTCAAATTATAGTTTTGTCTGGGTATATGCCCCAGGAGTGGGACTGCTGGATCATACGGTAGTTCTATTTTCAGATTTTTAAGGAACATCCATACTGTTCTCCATAGTGGCTGCACCAATTTACATTCCCACCAACAGTGTAGGAGGGTTCCCTTTTCTCCACACCCTCTCTAGCATTTGTTATTTGTAGACATTTTAACGATGGCCATTCTGACCAGTGTGGGGTTTTACCTCATTTGTAGTTTTGGTTTACATTTCTCTAATAATTAGAGATGTTGAGCATCTTTTCACGTGCCTGTTGGTCATCTGTATGTCCTTTGGAGGAATGTCGATTTAGGTCTTCTGCCGGGCAGTATTATTTATAGGAAATTACCTCTGGGTTGCATGCACAGGCTGAGCACATTGTCAAGAGTTGCAGAAGCATCTCTAACTGTGTTGATATAATACCGTCACCAGTCAGTGACCCGAAGATTTAGTCTCCTTGCTGCTAGACATCTGTGAGTATTGGGATAAAATGTCGTATTAATCAAACATTCAGATGCGGCCACAGGTGATGCTTGGTCTGTGTGGACAGGCTGTAGTAGAGGTGGGCGAGGCAAGATATGCATAGTTGCATGTCCTCAGCCTGGGCACACAGGAGGATGCATTTCCCGGCCTCCCTTGTGGTTAAGTTGGCCATTTCTCTGGGTTCTGGCCAATGGAAAGTGGGCAGAAGGTCTGGGAGTGATGGCTTGGCCTTAAAGCTCCCTGCATGATCTCTGATGCATGCCCTTCTTCCATCACGACCCTAGAGGTCATGCGTGAAGATGATGGCTTCACAAGATATAAGGAGACTGGATCCCTGGGCTACCACTTGGAGGAGAGCCCAGGAGAGCTGCCCAGCCTGCATCAGACTGTGGAGGAGGGAAAGCAGATCTTTATGATGTTAAGACAATGTTACAGCAGCTAGCATTTATTATCTGACTGATGCATCTAGTTCTGGGAAGTATAGATGGATACCACTGAGCAGGGTGCTTACGGGTAACTCCTTTTTCAGATTTTTTTCCCGATCAGGTGTGTAGTTCAAAATCAGTCCCAAAAGGTCACAGTTGGGAAGAGAAAGAGAAGTGGGGAATGAAAGGGGTGCGGCGATGCTCACTCTGGACCTGATTCACATACATTCCTAGAGCAAAAGTGTTAGTCAGGGCTTCCCTGGTGGCGCAGTGGTTGAGAATCTGCCTGCCAATGCAGGGGACACGGGTTCGAGCCCTGGTCTGGGAAGATCCCACATGCCGCGGAGCGACTAGGCCCGTGAGCCACAACTACTGAGCCTGCGCGCCTGGAGCCTGTGCTCCGCAACAAGAGGGGCCACGACAGTGAGAGGCCCGCGCACCGTGATGAAGAGTGGCCCCCGCTTGCCGCAACTAGAGAAAGCCCTCGCACAGAAACGAAGACCCAACACAACCAAAAATAAATTAATTAATTAATTTTAAAAAAAAGTGTTATTCAGTCCACTCCCTGCTTCTAAATAAACACAGCTGCACCCAGGTCATCCTTGAGGGGTAGTCTGTTACCCTATTCCTAAAGGCAGCCAAGAGTGAGATTCCACAGCCCACCCTAGTAATTCAGTGACCCAAAAGTCGGGGACCAGGGGGTTCATTTTGAAAGCTGACCTAAGCCCATTGGCAGACACACCTTGTTCCCATTCATTCCATTCAATGAAGGACAGACTGCTCACAATTTCCACACTGTATGTCTTCATTTATTTGGTTACTGACACCATATGAATGCCTCATGGCTCTTTCCTCACTAGGTAAAATAATGCGTTGCTCTGAAATTTATTTAATCCAACCAGCAATGGCTGAGGCTCAGTCTCTGCCCTAAAAGAGATAGGACAGAGACATAAAAGAGCTAACAGGATCTTATGTTTACAATGAATGAGAGATATCTGAGGAAAAGGGGGAAGAGATGGGCTACAATCGTCGAAGAGGGATTCCCAGATGACGTGGGCTTCCAAAGGTCCTAAAAGATGAAGAGAACATGGAAAAGTCAAGAAAGGGGTAAGGTTATTATAAGAAAATCTGGAGGCCAAGATTGTGAGAACACCAGCTTGGCTGGAGTGGAAACTTCCATTGGGGGGTAGAGAAGAAGGCTCAAGGGAATGAGAAGACTCAAGAAGAATGAGATCTATTCTTGGAGGGTATGGGTGGTAGAACGATGGCTCCCCAAGGGTGTTCAAGTCCTAATCCCCAAAACTATGAATGTTACCTTCCATGGCAAAAGGGACTTTTATAGATGTGATTAAGTTAAAGACCTTGAGATGGGGACATTATCCTGGATCATCCAGGTGGAACCTACAGGTAATCACAAAAGTCTTTATAAGAGCAAGGCAGGAGTTTCTGTCTCAGAGAAGGACCTATCACAATGGAAGCCAAGGTCAGAGAGAGAGATTTCAAGGTGCTATGCTATGACCCTACTCCTTGAAGACGGAAGAGGGACCATTAGCCAAGGAATGTGCATGACCTGTAGAAGCCGGAAAAGGCCAAGAAACAGATTCTCCACTAGAGTCTCCACTAGGAATGCAGCCCTGCCAAGACCTGGATTTTAGGTCTTCTGACCTCCAGAACTGGAAAAGAATAAATGTGTGTTGTTCTGAGCCACTAAGTTTGCAGTAATCTGTTACACTAGCTGTAGGAAACGAATACCCAGGACTTTGAGTTTGAGGCTGGTGAGACTTTAACCTGTAAAGCAATTAGAGTCTTGGCCTCGGAAGGCATGACATCACTCATCCTACACGCGTGCATTGCAGGAGGTCTCTGTAAGCACCACAAAAACAGGTCCTTGCCTGTACTTGTCCCCAAGAGCCCCAGCGTGGAGAGCAGTGCCTGCCACCCAGTAGAATATTTTCTGGATGAATGACAACGTGGACAGTAAAGGCTACAGTGTCTCTAGGAAGTTCTCATGCCCTCCCACCCGAACTATTTCACTATCCACCTTGTCGACTGCTTGGCCTTTGATCTTGTCTCCATTCCAACCTGCTGCCATGTTCATCCTCCAGTACAAGCTCTGGTTCTGTCATTTTCATTCAAATAAAATTTAAATTCTTTCAAATGTTATTTAAAGTGCTCTGTGACATAGCCTCAGATTATCTCCAGGAGCGGAAACATCTACACCCAAACAGGTTCCTGTCTATATGGATGTGGCTTCACTGTTTAGCAGCCCTCCCTAACATGACTGTACCATCCCACTGTGCCCTGGAAAGTAAAAGTTACTAACTTTATTGTTGATTTCAGGAACTTCCCAGAAAAATCCATTTAAATAAACATCAAGCTGTTCCACTCTTCAATAGATAGTATCAAGGATTGTTTATTCTCTGAGACTCTTTTGAGTATCCCTCATCTTGCTGTTCATATTCATCCTAAACCATTATTTCATGATTCTTATTTCATAATCAAGCTTCCTCCCACGTTGAAATACCTGCCAAACCTCCAAAACCTTACAGACATCCTAACTTGGCCTCACCCATCAAAACACTACTTGGACTCTGTCAGGATTATTTGCATAGTACAGAAGAGACACCAAAATGGAACCTGGCTCTCAGACTGATTTATCCACTAGGTATCTTGGGCTTAAACTTTTAGCCGAGAACTTTTTGAGGAGCCTGTGAAAATGTTTGAAAGCCTAGATGAGAGAGGAAAATTATGAAATCCAAATTGTTTCATTGAATGTCTACAAACTGTAACGCTATCTCAATTCATTAATTGTTGAATTTCGAATAGGTACAAATTCCACTATGTTTTAAAACAATTTGTAAGCTTGATTTTCTCAATTTACCAGAATACAGAATTCTCAACTATGCACAATAGATTAAAGTAGCTACTTGTAGCCAGCTCATTTTGGAAGCAATGTTATTTTTTAAAAACATCTTCTCAGGTTATTTTACATTCAAAAAACATTTAAGATGGGAAATGAGTACATTTTAATATATGTGATATAATGCATTATGGCTCCTTCAGAAGTGAGGGAGACCCTTAAAACAAGTCTGCTGGTAGATAAACAAGGTCCTACTGTATAGCACAGGGAACTATATTCAATATCTTGTAATAAGCTATAATGGAAAAGAATCTGAAAAAGAACATATACATACATATGCATGTGTGTGTGTGTGTGTGTGTGTGTGTGTGTGTAACTGAATCACTTTGCTGTTCACCTGAAAATCAACTATACTTCAATTAAAAAAATAAAAATAAATGTAAAAACAAAAAACAAAAAAACAGGTCTGCCGGTTATGGGGCAGAAAGACAGCATGCCTGACAGAATGTTAAGGACACTGGTAATAATAACTGTGGTTAATAGTCATCGCCACTTATCATGTACCATTGATTCCTTTCATCTCTTTTTTCAATTGAGGTGAAATTCACATAACATAAATTAGCCATTTTAAAGTCTACAATTCAGTGGCATTGAGTACATTCACTAAATGCTTCGTGGCCACCACCTCTCTCTAGTTTCAAGTCTTTTTCATCACCCCAGAAAAATACCCAGTACTCATCAAACAATGACTCTCCATTCACTCCTCCCCCTCATCCCCTAGAAACCACTGATCTGCTCTCTTTCTTTATGGATTTGCCTCTTCTAGACATTTCATATGAATGAAATCGCACAATATGTGACCTTCTGTGTCTGGCTTCTTTTTTAGAATAAAATTGACCTTGAACAACATGAGTTTGAACTGTGCAGGTCCAATCATACCCGGAGTTTTTTCAACAGTAAATACTATAGTACCACGTGATCCTTGGTCAGTTGAATCCACGGAATTGAAACTGTGGATAGCGGAGGAACCATAGATATGAGTAACTGCATATACAGAGAGCCAGCTATAAATTACACTCGGATTTTCAAGTCCACAGAGGGTCAGCACCCCAACGCCCATGTTGTTCAGTGGTCAACTGTATTTACATTACCTCAAGAAAACCTGGTTCTCATTATCTATCACCCCATTATCCCTCCAGTTCCACCAGTCATAAGCAACCATTAATCTACATTCTGCCTCTATAAACTTGCTTATCTATAAACTTGCTTATTCTGGACATTTCATATGAAAAAAATCATGCAATATGGGATCTTTTGTGACTGGCTTCTTTCACTTAACATAATATTTCCAGGGTTCATCTGTGTTGTACTTCATTCCTTTTAATGACTGAACGATGATGTCCCATTGTACGTATACATCACAATTTGTTTATCAATTTGTCTTTTAATAGGCATTTGGGTTGTTTCCACCTTTTGACTCTTATGAATAATGCTGCCATAAACATTCATGTTCATGTCTCTGCATGGACATACTTTTTCATTTCCCTTGGGTACATACCTAGGAGTGGAATTGCTGGTTAATATGGTAACTCTATGTTTAACTTTTTTGAGGAACAGTTCCTTTCATATTGCTTCACAATAGCAATGTGAGGAATTGGAAATAGGTATGATATGTGCCCAGGGTGACACACCAGTAAGATGTAGGGCCATAATTTAAACTTGGGTCAAACTGAGTTTAGAGCCCCCATCCTTCCTCTCCCCTGAGACTCCTTCTTACCTGTGTACAAGAGATAGTGTGTAGTGGGAAGAACTCATGGGCCATGTGCAGGGCAGGACAAGAAGTAAAGACTAGCAAGTATATGATGTGTCCAGGTGCGTCCTGAATGGAGGACTCTGAAGGTGGATGGTGGCCTGATCCTGGGGGGGTACTCAATGTCAGGATGGTAGCCAAAGTCAGGTAGCCAAAAGAAGACAGGCTTTGAGGACCAATGTGGCCAGGATGTATCATTAGGGCCTTTTAGGGACTCGGGTAGTAATGGTGACCAAGAGTGGGCCAGGTTTGAGAGCCCATACCAGGGGAGAGACCTGAGCAAAATGAGCAGCACCATAGGCCGCCTGCATTACTTTTATGATTATATTAACAGAGTCATCATCTCTTTCTGAGAAAGAGAAATGAACAACAGTGCAAACACAGAGACACACGTAAAAGAAGTAACCCCCAGAGCCACAGCCACAGTGGCTGCAGCAATTAAGGAAACTCAATAAAGAATTCAGAAAAATCTGTGTGACCAGCCCAGAGAAACTTTGCGAATCTGTTGAGATATGTGGACCCTCTCCCACATACACACAAAATTTGGCGATTTCAGGGGTCCCACTGACTTCTTGAAGATCTAATCTGCAAGTTTGGATCCCAAGTTTGTTTATTTTGCTGTTCTTTCTCTTGTAATATTAAGATGGATATTTAACTCATTTGTTTTCAGCCTTTCCCCCCTCAATGTGAGCATTTAAAGCTATGAATGTACTTCTAAGTTCTGCTTTAACTGCATCCCCCAAGTTTTAATATTTAGTATATTCCTAGTCGTTCAGTTGTGAATATTTTCTAATTTCCATTATGATTTCTCCTTTGACATTTTGGTTTGGTTATCTATTGCTGCATTAAAAAAAAAAAAAAAAGCACAGCAGCTTAAAACAACAATCATTTTATTTTCTCTCACCAGTTTGTGGGTCATGAATTTGGGCAACTTTCAGCTGGGTGACTCTTTTGCTCCCCTCAGTGTTGACTGGGGTAACTGATGATATTAAGCTGGTAAATGGACTGGTCTGGAGGGTCCAAGACAGCCCCCCCATACATGTTTTGCATCTTGAGAGGGAAGGGTAGGCTCAGGTGAGACTGGTGGCTGGTATGTCCACACATGGCATCTGCCACACAGTAGTCTCAGGATGGTTGGACTAATTCCAGGTGGCTCAGGGTTCCCAGAGAGAGTGCTCTAAGAGGAGGGAAACTGCCAGTCTAAGGTTCAGACCTGGAAACTGGCCCAGCACCACTTCAGCCATATTTTCTTGCTCGAAACAACCACAGAGACCTCCCAGATTCATTGGAAGGGACACAGATCCTGCCTCTGGATGGGAGAAATGGCAAAGAATTTCTGGTCATCTCTCTGGGCTGAATTGTGTCCCCTCAAAATTCATATGCTGAAACCCTAACCTCTAGTACAGAATGTGACAGTATTTGGAGATAGATTCTGTAAAGAGGTAATTGGGTTAAAATAGAGTCATTAGGGTGGTACTTAATCCTTATAAGAACTGGTGTCCTTATAAGAACAGGAGATTAGGACACAGACGCACAGATGAAGAGGTGATCAGGTGAAGACACAGAAAGTAGGCAACTATTTGCCAGCCTAGGAGAGGGGCCTCAGGAGAAACCAAACCTGCCAACACCTTGTTCTTGGACTTCTGGCCTCCAGAACTGTGAGGAAATAAATTGTTGTTGTTGTTGTTATTGTTTTTTTTTTTAAAAATGAAAGAGAAGGAACTGCTAGAAATAACACTGGGGTAACACTAATGAGAAAAGTAACACCAATTGTATAGAAAGCAGTTCTAACAACAGGAATCATAATATTAGTAAACTCTGACATTCTGAAACATATTATTACCCTCCCATCAAGTTTTTATAAACATAAACAACTAATACAAACAACTCTAACAACCGATACAAAAGAGACAAGTACAAAGAGAATAGCTAACAAAGATGGCATCATGAGAGTGACACTCAAAGGGAAAGTTTAAAAAGAACTGGCAACGTATGTAGTAAGGTAAGGACTTTTTTCCCATTTATTCAAATATATTCAGGATTTTGACGGAGTAGTAGCAATGACTAACTGCTTTGTTCTTCTTGAGAGTCAGGTCATAGCAAGAGAGTTACATCATCTAGCTTCTAGGAAAAGAAGTTGTGAATTCCTTGAATTTATGCCAGGAGAAGTTGTCTCTCCTCTCTGGCAATTCTGAAGGAAAGTATAGTCAGCTATTCTTGTTGATATTCAACATAAAATCTAGCTTAGAATCATGGTGCTCATTCTATTGATACATAATAATTATTCCTCTGCCTTATTGAGCTACAGCTCCCTTTTGAGATTCAAGGATGGATATTTCTATTTACATGTTTTGTCTAATTTAATCTTCTCAACATTTTTTGCATTGCTTGTTTTTATTATTATGCTTCTTTTGCAGATGAGAAACTTAAATCTCAGAGAGGTTAAGTTCCTAACATGGGGTCATATGGCTATCAAGTGGTTGAGCAGAGATGAAAATCCAAGTTAGTTGTCGTTCTGGGAGTGTCAGTAGCAAAACCAACTCTGGGTAACTCAAGCAAAATAATATGTGTAGTACGCAGGGTTTTCTGGAAAAACAGAACCAATTGGATATATACAGACATATAAGAGGAAATCTATTATGGGAATTGGCTCACCATTATGGAGGCTGAGAAGTCTCACAATATGCAAGCTGAAAAACCAGAAAAACCTGTGGTATAATTCAGTCTGAAGTCCAGAAGTTCTGATGTCCGAGGGCAGGAGAGATGGATGTCCCAGCTGAAGAAGAGAGAGAGAATTTGCCCTTCCTCTATCTTTTTGTTCTGGTCAGGCCCTTAATGGATTCGATGATGCTTGCCCATTGGTGAGGGTGAATCTCTGCTCACTCTACTGAATCAATGCTAATCTCTTCCAGAAACACCCTCACAGATACACTCAGAAATAATGTTTTATCAGCGATCTAGGCATTCCTTAGCCCAGTTAAGTTGACACATAAAATTATGTAAATAAAATAAAATAGATTAAATGTATTTGGATAAAACTAACTAACCAATAGAAGGATGTGAGAAAGGGTAAATTTTTGTTGTTTCAGTCACCTGATCTGTGGTACTTTGTGATGGAAACTATAGCAGACAAAGACACCATCTTTGACCTGTACATCCATAAATTATGTATAACTGTGTTTCTTCAACTCCAATCACATGGGTTTTCTTCTAGTTACCTTTTTGTTATTGATTTCCCATATAATAGCATTGTAGCCAGAAAATGCGGACTCCAATTTACCAATCATTTGAAATTGGTTGAGGCTTGTCTTTTAGCCCAGTATGTGTACAATGTAGGTAAATATTCTGTGCATGCTTGACAAGAAGGTGAATCTATAGTCATGGTTCTGTGGTCCTTCTATAGCTGTTGGGTCAGTCAAGGGGGCTCAAGAGAAGTAAGTGATGGTGGCCAACTTCCTTGCTGCCACCAGCTAGAAATAAATAGCCTTTGCTTTTCTCTCTTGGGCAGTCTTTGTTATTTCCACACATGTTTAGCTGTTTTGGTTATTTTAACCACCATTTTCAGTTGTTTTTTAACCTGTCATGTGGTCTGGTACTTTTCAATTGATGGTTTCTTCTTACCAATTTCCACAGTAAAGAACTTGCTCTCGACATGGACTCAGCAATGCCCCTTTGCATCTCCATTTCCCTTACCTCACAGCCCTCTTCTAACCTGGCCTCATGGCAACAAGCTTCCCCCCTTCATCTGTTCTCCACACAGTAGTCAGAAAGATGTTTCTAGAATGAGAGTTTGCTCACCTCACTGCCGATCCACCACCTCCAGGCCAGCCCCGACCTCCACGCCTCTTGCTGTGTACTCAGGAGACAACTGTTAAGACCCCACCCAGTTCATTGTGTTGTGTGTAAATCTGCATTACTTCTCCCGAGAAAGGCAAGAACCTCACAAAGGGTGAAATTAACAGGATCATGGCCGGTTCCGTGTAATAGTTGGTGGTGAGCATCTGAAGCCAGGAATGGAGCTTCACTGAGTGAAGTGCTGGGGTTCAGATCTGTCTCCCTGGCTTTCACAATCTGACATGATGGGAACTAGAAGAAAGGTGTTGCTGTATAACCGAAGCCAGACCTCTGTGGGAAGTTGGCCTGTTAGTGGGCACCACTCATCCATCTGGGGAAAGAGCCAGGATGAAGAATCTGCCTGTAGGAAAAGGAACTAGTATTTGGAACACCCCAGTGGCCCTGAGCATCTGTTCCACCACCCACTGCCAGAAGGCTTCCTGGGTCACTTTGCTCAGAATGGAACCTAGCCTGAGGTCAGAAAGGTACTCCCTGTAAGGTCATACTTAAGAGTGAGACCTGCAGATAGAGTCCCAGTTAGAAAGGAAAACTCTTGCCCAGAATTTCCAGCTTTACTGACTGAATGGCTGCAGGGCTCTGATCTACCATTTTAAGTCTGAAATCGTAGATAGAAAACTTTTAAATGTAAGGGATTCATTTGGCATCTTAAATTGAGTGTGCATTAGTCAAATTTGGTTCTTCAGGAAAAAGAGAGAGAACCCTCTCTCCAGAAGGTTACCAGCCTGATCAAGTACTTATCAAAGAGGAAGGCTTTCAGGACTGTAATTCATTTTCACACGATGGTCTGCTTTGGGCATGCCAGAAACATCACTCATTGCTAACCAAGCAGCAGGTTCTATTTAAATCAAAATAGTTTCTATTTACATAACTTAAAGAAGGTCTTCCGGGAAGGAAGAAACAGGCTTTTTTAAAGCATTTCCTCCAGCCCGGCTCTGAGCAAACATTGTCTCATCAATCTTCCCCACTACAGTAAAGGGAGGCTCAGAACTTCAGAGTTCCATTTTTATAGAGGAAGAAACTGGCTGTGTGCCCAAGTGGCTACCCATAGCCCGGGGGCCGTAATCGTTTATTTAAAACAGTAGGTTGATTCACTTCACTGTCCGATACAATTAAACTGAACTTTTAAAAAGTCATTTCTGTTCTGTTACACAGCAGTAGGACAGAACAAAGACCAGAAAATAGTACCTTACAGTTTCTTCTCAGTTTTCCATTTTTACCATGTTCTACTAGATTCTCAAACTTCCATCCATCTAAGATGTTCTCAAATTAGAGAAGTAAACAATCCTACTTTACACAAAAGCACAAAATCACAGGGAGGTATCACCTCCCTCTGGCCAGAATGGCCATCATCAAAAAGTCTACAAAAGATAAATGCTAGAGAGGGTGTGGAGAAAAAGGAACCCTCCTACTGTTGGTGGGAATGTAAATTGGTGCAGCCACTATGGAGAACAGTATGGAGTTTCCTTAAAAAACTAAAAATAGAGTTACCATAAGATCCTGCAATCCTACTGCCGGACATATATCCAGAGAAAACCATAATTCGAAAAGATACGTGCAACCCAATGTACATTGAAGCACCATATACAATAGCCAGGACATGGAAGCAACCTAAATGTCCATAAACAGAGGAATGGATAAAGAAGATGTGGTACATGTATACAATGGAATATTACTTGGCCATAAAAAAGGATGAAATAATGCCATTTTTAGCAACATAGATGGACCTAGAGATTATCATACTAGGTGAGGTAAGTCAGAAAGATGAAACTGAGCAGGAGCCTGTGGGGCTCCTGGGCATGGAAGCCTTCCTGTGTCCCCCGTTCCTTGTTTGTAGGGAATAGACTCCAGCCTCCATGACCTTCCCTGAGTCCCAAAGGGCAGATTGGAACAGTTGCTCATCAGGGAAGGGAGGGGATGCAGAGACAAGGGAGGGGCAGACAAGAAACAATAGTGCAGCCTTGGGGCAGGTCCTGGTTCCCCCTCAAGGGATACACATTAACAATATCTTTGCGCTCTTCACAGAACTAAAACCCCCAACAAATGGAAGATGTAGCATTCTTCAGATTAAAGGAACTAAAGAAACTCATCAAGAGATTCCTTGAGACCAGATTAAAGGAGTACAGGCCTTGCACACACCCCAATCTTATCAGCAACCCCGCCCTTGAACCACTGCTATAAAACTCCTCACCAAATTCTCCCAAGTGGGACACACAGTTTTGAGGGGCGTGAGCCCACTGTGTCCCCCTTTGCCTGGCAAAGCAATAAAGCTATTCTTTTCTTCTTCACCCAAAACTCTGTCTGCAAGATTTGATTTGGCACTGGTGCCTAGAGGCCGAGTTTTCGGCATGAAGAGAAAGACATATCATATGATATTGTTTATATGTGGAATCTTTAAAAAAAAAAGATACAAATAAACTTATTCACAAAACAGAAAAAGACCCACAGATACAGAAAACAAACTTACAGTTACCAAAGGGGAAGGGCAGGGAGGGGAGGGATAAATTAGGAGTTTGGGATTAACATATACACACTCCTATATATAAAATAGATAACTAACAAGGACCTACAGTATAGCACAGGGAACTGTACTCAATATTTTATAATAACCTATGAGGGAAAATAGTCTGAAAAAAATATATATATATATAACTGAATCACTGTGCTGTACACCTGAAACTAACACAACATTGTAAATCAACTATACTTCAATTAAAAAGAGAGAGAGACAAAAGCATAAAATCGAATCATTTTTGGATGCAGTGTAGTCAATGACAGCATTTGTATTTCCTGCACATATTGTGCCAAAACACTGTAGCCTGGTCTACAGACTGTGTGATAGGTAGATAGATAGATGATAGATACATAGACAGAAGATGGATAAATAGATAGATCAATCAATCAATCATCAGGGTGGCTACTTACCCTCACGACACCACTGAGGTAGGTGTTAACGATCGCCATGTTATAGCTGAGGCCCAGAGAGGGTCAACACCTAGCCCAAGGTCACACAGCTAGTGAAAGGCAAAGCCAAGATCTGATCCATACCAGAATCTAATCCACACTGTCTGGCTGCCTCTCAAAATACATCCAAAACAGAACTCACACTTTGTATAGTGCGAACAGTTAATTCTCCTGGGTTGCTACTGAATTGAATTACATCTTAGTGCACTGCAAACTAAAATATCCAGTAGCAAAAAAAATAAAAATTACAAAAATAAAAAAATAAGCCAGCATACTGTATATTAGTCTAAATGTGACTGTTTTGGGGCCAACTATTCCTTTTAAAGCTCTGTCCTAAAATTAAGTTTTTATAGGTTTCTAAGCCCAAATGTGGCAGTTTAGGCCCATTAAGTTAATTAAACAAAGAGGCCATTAGTCTGACGTGGCTTGATGCTGTGGCAGCTTCATAAGCAAACCAGAACCTAAGCCTGTAAATGCCTCAAAGTTCCCAAATCAAAAGCTAAGGGCAACCAATTGCAAATAGCCAACTCTGCCTCACGCTACAATCAACCAGTGATTTCCTGTCTTTGCCTCCACACTCTCTCTATATGTATCTTTCTTCTCTGGGAACAGTGGGTGGAGGGCTGAGAACCATTTCCAGTCTGGTACTGCCCGATTTGAATAGATTTTTGCTCAAAGAAATTCAAAACATTTTAATAGGCCTTAGTTCCTCCTTTAACAGGCCCCAAAGGTACTGTTAAAAAATGATTAAAGACAGCTTAGGTGATACAAACAAATTTTACTTAACCCTTCATGAAGCGGACAGTCTCCATTAGGAAAATGGCAAAATGCGGCAGAAGGCAGGAGGCGTTTACAGGATAAAGCATGAAAAACAAGGACTTGAGTGTAGAGCCCAGAGTTGGCTTGGCGTTTGGGGAGTGGCTGGCCAGAGACACTGCGTTTCTGGTCAAGCAGAGCATTTACAGGGCCACCAAAGTTATGTTTCGGTTTGCTGACGTGGTACCCCTGGGTCCAGAGCACCTCCACCTGGGGCCTGGTAATTTATTTCAACAATACCTAAAGCTGCAGAGTTTAGTGGTCACCTTGGCCCTCGAGGCTGGGGGGATGGAGGTTCCAGGGGGACTTATCTTTTCCTGTGAGGGCCAAGCCAGATGCCTGGGAACGCAGTCGGGTTATGGTCTCTGTAACTGCATGTTTACTGCCTAGTTTTTCTCAAGTTTCTCCTGAAATTCCTGCTCATCCTGAGTATCCACCACTAAGCAACCATTTTTTTAAGTGTTTTTTTTTTTTTAATCAAGATAGGAATTTCCTTGTGAAATTTATGGTTTAATGACTTTGTAATATATATTGTTTCTTCTACAATCTGTTTCTGACATTCATTCAGTAAATATTTATTGAGCATCTACTACCTGCTGAGTGAATTGACATAAGGAGAAGCAGGAACATGCTTCAGTTAAGAAGCCTGCATGTTCTCATTCACTATATTATACCACTGGGAAAAACAAAGTGCATCTGATTCAGGTAGATCTAGAATGTTCCTATGAACATGCTAAATTGAGTAAGGGGTCCAAGTCCTTAGGATACATGGAAAGATGGGCATTAACTTTGTCAGACACGAACAAAAGCAAAGCTTCTCACCTTACACACCTCCACAACACTGACCCAATGCAGAGAGCTTAATGTCAGGGTCTTTGGTGTGTGACTGTCCCCAGTCATAAGTGATACAGATGAGTGAATGTCACTAATAAGAATGTCCAGCTCTTATAGTGAGAGGGATAAGGGTATTTAAACGTCATTTCAATAGAAATAAGTCAATAGTTCTTTAAACTATTTAACATAGCATTAAATATGGTGTAAAATTAGTTATATATTCTAACTTCTGTCTAGATCATTTCTCTAGATTTTAAAGCAATGACTTTTTTTTTTAAGTTGGCATTCGTATTGAGCCCTCTCATGAGACAGTATTTACAGGCCCAGATTTTCTCCATTTATGCTTAATTATAATACAGCTTTATGAACAGAGTTGACAGTTTGAAAAGGGGAACATGAAAATGAATTATTTTATAGAGAACAGTACATTAAATGTCACCTTAAACTTACCCTAGAGTCTCAGTAAACATGGTAAATATTTAATAATTCAAATTTATGATGGCTCTAAAAGCCTTATCAACCAAATTATTTTATGATATCAGAAATGTCTGAAGAAAAACAAGGAACTGAAATCTTAAAATATAGATCCTTACTTAAAGCCGTTAAAGGAATAAACTTGAGAACTCTGGAGTTGCTCTTCCTAATTCTAATAACAACCCATTTCTTTCTCTTGCAAAGCCCCCTTCCCTTTCCTCCTTCCCAGAAATGCCTCCGCCTTACCCCCATGAGGCTGGTTTTACATTTTTACATTCTAAAAGGGGTACAGACCGCCTTGAGAGATCAGAGAGGTAGTGGACGAACATAACAGGTCTTGGGTCTCAGCTTAGAGATCCCCACCAATTCCCTGGGCCCCATCAGCTGGGTACAGGGGACATTACCTTCCTTCCAGGTGGTGAAATCTTTGCTTGCACAATCCCTGCCGGGCCCATCGGGTGAAGGGCACCATATTGATTTTTCTGCTCCGTTTCTGTTTGTCTCCTTGGTCTTTGATGGGGCCCAGTGACTCACTCCCAACCCAGTCAGGACTTTCTACATCTTGATAACACCTAGATGACTAATGCCTACAACAACTGGGAAGCTCGGTGAAGGCACTGTTCGTTCAGACCACACTTGCTCCAAGGGCTTGTCCTTCCCGGAATAGGGATCAAGTGGTGCCGGTTGGTGGCTATGTCCCTGCAGTCCCTGAACAAGAGGAGTTGATCCATTCACTCTAGTTGGCTGTGATTAAGCCGACTTGGGGCCTCCCGGGACTGAAGTCAAGGTGTGTTAAATACACCTGTCCAGAAGGTGAGAAGCGCTTCGAAGTGTGACCAGCTGACACAGAGCAGCTCATTACCTCTCTCCCTTCCATCAAGACGCAGCTTAAATCACCTTTGCTCCATTCATCAAAGGGAATATTTACTGCTATTGTAATGACTCTTCTCACTGTACCCAAGGCTACACTTAAGACACACAGGCCTTTCAGAAAGCACAAAGGGGCATTGTGTAAACCAGAGCCCAGTGAGATGGAGGAAGTAGTAAACATGCCATTGACAGCTGTGCTCCTCTGGCACGTATGACTTACCTTGGGCTGTGGGTGGCCATTGAGTTGATACCGTATTTATTTCAAAAGTTGTGCCTTCATTTTAAGCATAATTAAATACCTAGGCATTTGCTTTGCATTAAAATGATCAAGCAACAAACATTATGCTGGGGAGAGAATCTTGGGCTAAGGTAAGAAGTTGTGCATCTGGTCCTCAGTACGTGGTACTGATCAGCTGACAGGCCTCATAAACTCACATTGGGATCTCTGTTTTCTCATCTAAAAAATGAGATTGGAATACAACAGGGCAGTAGTTCTCAAAGTGTGTTCCAGGGCACCTATGGGTCCCTGAGCCTTTTTCCCAGTGTCTGTGAGGGCAAAACTTACATATTTGCTTTTTTCATTCTCACTCTCTCATGAGTGTCCAGTGGAGCTTTTCAATGACATGTGATATTGCAAGGGATTGAATTCAGAAGCTGATATGAGGACTTCCCTGGTGGCACAGTGGTTAAGAATCTGCCTGCCAATGCAGGGGACATGGGTTCGAGCCCTGGTCCGGGAAGATCCCACATGCCGCAGAGCAACTAAGCCCATGCGCCACAACTACTGAGCCTGCGCTCTAGAGCCCGTGTGCCACAACTACTGAGGCTGCATGCCACAACTACTGAAGCCCGTGCACCTAGAGCCTGTGCTCTGCAACAAGAGAAGCCACCGCAATGAAAAGCCTGTGCCGCAACGAAGAGTCGCCCCCGCTCGCCGCAACTAGAGAAAGCCCGTGCACATCAATGAAGACCCAACGCAGCCAAAAATGAATAAATAAAATTAAAAAAAAGAAAGAAGCAGAGATGAGAATCCAAATGCCTTCCATGAAGCCAGACATTAAGAAGATTCACAAAAATGTAAAACAATTCCATGGATCACACTAATGTTTTGTTGTTTTAGAACATTCAGTTACCTTTCATTAAGAAATGTTATTCAGGTGAACATGTAATAGGTCTATGGTCAGTATTTTTAAATAAATAAATATTTTCGACATGTTTCAGTTTTGATTTCTAATATGGTAAAAATGTATATGATCCATATAAACAAGAAGTTTTAAGAATATAAAGGCATCCTGAGACAAAAAGATTTGACATCCATCGCACTAAGTCATCTTAAGGTCCCTTTGTCATTCATAATTTAGATTTCCTTGCCTTGTTGTCAGTTTTTTTTTTCCTCTTTACCCACAATGCACTTATGGTCATTTTAATTACTCAACACTTTACTTACTTGTTATGCTTCTTGTTTGTCATGTGTATTTCTCTGCTGGTGTATAAACTCCATGAGGGCTGAGATGTTTGTCTATTTTGTTTTAAAGTATCCCAGGCTGCCTAGAACTGGGGCTGGCACGTGGCAGGCACCTGATAAATATCTGTGGATGGGAGGGAGGGGGAGGAGACCGGGGCATAGCTCTTCCAGTATCTGTATAATTGACAGGGCAGGTTGCATTGTCACTGTTTTATGGGAGAAACTGAGGCATCGGAAGTGAAGGTCCCTGTTGGAGGTCCCATGGTGGTGGTAAAGCCCAAACTTCCTGTTGTAGCTTCCTCTGTAACATGGCTCTATAACCTGACCCCAGAAGGCAACCCCTTCTCCAGTCGATCCTGAGGGTATCTGAGCCCCCTGGAGTTGGTATTAACAGAGAGCCTGTGTCCAGTTGACACTGAAAGATGCACAGATTCCCAGGAAAGCACTCAGAGCCCTTCGGAGGAGCTCAGCAGGAAGGCTCAGGTCAACGCGGGTGGTGTGAGGAGATCTCTGGGTCTGTGAACAGATCCAGGCTTTGGAATCCACAGAAAGCCTTCCAAGTTCAGTGTGGTGACACAGGTCAAGCCCCGTGCACCAGCCCCAGAGTGTTTCCTGCTATGTGAGGCATGCCCTCTGAGGGCCACACACCGCTTTTGCTTCTGGTTAAGTCCAGGATTCAGTAACCACAGCCACAGACCAGGCCTGGCTGCCTCTTCTGGAAATCTCTGGGAAGGAAGAGGGGTTCTTGCAATCAGCCAGCCAGGATCCTGACATCCACTGAGCTTGTGGAGCCCATTTCAATCTCAGCCTCTCCAGCCTGGAAGTAACCGCCTGCAACTCCTCTAAAAGATCTGATGCTCCCTTCACCCAAGAAGGCTCAAGGCCTGGGTGAAAGGGGAATTTTCTGGACCTTCAGGAAGCTTAGAGTCTCTAGGCAGAAACAGGCAAAGCTGACCATTACAGCCCAGGGATTAAGACCCAGGAGTCGGCTCAGAGAGCCAGCAAGGCTACTGTGAGGACCGTGTGCAAAATAAGCAGAGACCTCATGATCCAATCACCTCCCAAATCCCCCACCTCCGAATATCATCTCAGGGTGGGTTAGGTTTCAGCATATGAATTTGGGGGCCACACAAACATTCAGATCATAGAAATGATTATTCAAAAAACCCTCAGTACATTTCCATTTTGTTTTCTCCTCACTCTCTTCCCTTCCCTTGGCTGGATCTTGAGGCTCACAGGGTAGGTGATGTGGGGTAGCAGGAGACAAGGTTGGCAATGCAGATGAAAGCCGTGCCAAGCTGTTTAGATTTCATTTTGAGGGCAGTGCTGAGGCACTGAAAGTCTTTGAGCAGGGGAATAACATAATCAGAGCAATGGATTAGGAAGCGTATTGGGCTGCCTGGTGTAGTACTGACCGAAAGGAAGGTACCAGGGGGAGGGCATCTGATGGGAAAACAACTGGCTGACACTACTGTGCTCATTCCTATTAGATCAGTAAGAACAGGAAGAAGAGATTGTTAGGGAAATGTCAGAGCTAGTATCCGCAGTTTCCGTTTCAGATTGATTTGGAGAGGGCAAGAGACAGAGAGCCTGAGGAATGCCCCTGGTCAACAGGGAAATAGCCCAGGGGGAGGGGCATATCTCAGGGATGGATGTAGCTGAGTCTCTGCTTGCCCTGTGGGTAGCCATTCTTATCACAGGCTCATCCAGCCAGAGACTACACTTCCCAGCCTCCCTTGCAGCTAGATGAAGTCATGTGACTCAATCCAGACCAATGGGAACAAGCTGGACTGCCATGTGCAATTCTGAATTGTGCCCCTAAAAGGAAGTGACTCTGCTTCTCTTCCCTCCTATCCCAGGAAGGAATGTGGACATGGTAGTGAGTCATCTTCTACCAGGGGGACAAGGGCTGAACAAGATGGGAGGAGCCTAGGTCCCAACATCACTGAGCCACCAAAACCAGCTTTGGACCACCTTCTCCGAGTGTTATGCCCAGGATCAGTAAAATTCCATCTCATTTAAGCCCCTGTATTTGGTGTCTTTTTTCTGACATGTTTACATGCCATCCTATGTGAAGGGCAGACCCATTTGCTTTTGTTCTATTTTAAGGGACCAACAGGTGGAGAAACTCTATCACTGGACTAAAGGCTCTCAGAGCCACCCATCCTCTGCCCACAAGCTCTGCCCTGTGAGGTGTCCACAGCCCATGCCAGCCCGGGAACAGAGGCCGTTTAGGTGTGCAGCAGGCATCCGGGCAGCAGCAGACACTTCACAACTGCTCTGGCAGGGCTGAACCAGGACACACTCCTGACTGAGTGAGGGCCTCAGGGTCGCTAGGATTTCACAAAATCAAGTTCCGTCGGTGGCACCTGATGGGCTTATTGGTGAAGCAGAAAAGGTGAATGTGACATGTTATTTGTTCTTCAGCAGGATATTTCGCCCAATGTCTCATATCTTTAAGGGCAGTTATACAAAATGAGTTAATCATTCCTAGGTTATCGTCACCCAGAGGGAGAGTCCTAGTGACATACTACTGATTCTTAGTCGCTATTTGTTCAACGACTTGCTTATCAAGGTTATAGTTTACTCAAAGTGGTTAGTAATGGAAGATACTTTGGATAACAAAACTTGGGAGTCATAAAGATCTGAGAGGTAGGACTGGTACACTGAATCCAGTCAGATTCATTCATTCATTCACTCATTCATTCATTCACTGAAGGTGCTGGGACCCAGCAATGAACAAGATGGACATGGGCTCTGCTGTCACTGAGCTTGTGTTTTAGTTTGCAGTAGAAAGACAGCAAAATAAAAGAAACAGATTAATGACAATTTTTGAAGTGCTAAATGCTAGAAAGAGTGTTACAAGTGTGATGTGATAGTGACGGGAAGGTGAGGCTCCTTCTCATCAGGGGTCAGAAAGGACTGCTTTGAGCCAGTGATATTTATCCTGGGTGCAGAGACAGGGCAAAGAACATTCTGGAGAAGGGCAAGTGCAAAGGCCCTGGGGTGGGAGCAGTTTCAGGTGTTTCAGGAACAGACAGAAGTAGGCGTGCTGGAGTATAATGATCAAGGGGAAGAATGATGGGCAAGAAGGTGGGGCCAGGTGTTCAGAGCACTGGAAAAAGTTGAGATTCTATTCTACTTAGAATGAGAAGCTTTTGGAGGATTCTTAGGAGAGATGTAGCATTGCGGGATTTACTTTTTCAAGACTAGGTTGACTGCTGTGTGAAGGATGACTCATAGGAGGGCTGCAGTGGAGGGTGATCCACATTTAGGAGACAGATGCACGGTCAAGGTGAGCAAAATGGTGACAAGAGTATAGAAGCAGAAAGAGTGAGACATGGTTAGATTTGAGATACGCTATGGAAGTAGAGTCCACAGGATTTGCTGATGGTTTATGGGGCTGAGAAAGGAAAGAAATCAAGGATGACTCCCAGGATCTTGGCTTGAGTAACTGGATGGTGGTGCTGGTTCCTAAGATGGTGAATCGTTTTCTCCATCTCCACCATTAAGTCACTGGTGGTTCAAGCCACCCTGGACCCTACCTTTACTCCCAGTGCAATCACCTGGCTGGCCTTCCTGAGGCCCCCACTCCTGTCCTCCACAGTCTGTGATGGAGTATGTTGAGATCAGCCCCGGAGTCCCACACAAACACTCGCACGTGCTAACAGACGGGCTGGAAGGAAATCCCAATGTGGTTCATGCTCAGAGGAGAGACAGACAGGTGGTCACTATAAGGGACTGTCCTTGGATGGCAGAACTTGGACATGCTTCTGGCCAGGGAGGGGACTGAGGACACCAAGCAGGGGAGAAGATTGAACTGAAGAAACAAGACCAAGGCAGAAGCTCCGTCCTGGAGACCAGAAGTGAGGGAAGGAAGAGGTCCTGGTGCACAGAACAGCAGTGACCAGGGGACTTCTCAGGACCCAGCAGTGACCCTGGGTCCAATCTCCACCAGACCACGGGGCTTCCTATTGAGGTACTTTTAGCTGCTATCCAAAAGTCCATGGGGCCAGCCCAGTTCTCTTCCCAACTCAGGAACAGGGACTGGATCAGATCCCAATGTTGAGGGGCCCCAGAGAGCCCAACAAGGAGAAACTAGGAACAAACAGGGACAGGAGAGCCAAAGGCGACCTTCTGGTTTCTTCTAATCTTCGGGTCATTGACCACTTCACAACATTATTAACATGTAATTGATCTGAATTCTAAGCTCTTATTCTTTTATTTTAATGATTTTTTTCACATGAATCGTAGACGGTGACTCACTCCCAAGATTGCACTTAAGAATCCAACGTGTAATTGCCACCATAAACGCATGTTGCCCCCACTGGCTGGAGCATTCGAGAAAGAAGTTTCATACACCCCTTTTTCTCATTTTCTTGTAGAGAATGTCAAAGATCCAAGTCACTGCCTAATTCAACTTTTTACTTGTTACCCTATTTTTTCAGTTTACTCAAAACTTCCTTACTGCTGCTAAGACCCCTCAGTTTCTTAGAAAGGTTCCTGTCCCTTGACTTCACCCCTGGCGGCTCCTTTCTCTCCTTTCAGTGTCTTGTCTCACAAAGGGATTGTATTAGTCTCCTGTGGCTGCTGTAATGAATTACCGCAAACTCGGTGGCTTGAAAAAATGGACATTAATTCTGTCACAGTTCTGGAGGCCAGCAGTACAAAATCAAGGTGTCACTAGGGCCACGCTCCCTCTGGAGGCTCTGGGGGAGGGTCCTTCCTGCCTCTGCCAGCCTCTGGTGGCTCCAGATGTCCCTTGGCTTGTGACCGTATCACTCCAACCCCAGCTTCCGTCTTCACCTGGCCTCCTCCTCTTCTCCCTGTGTCTCTCCTCAACACTTATCACTTGATTTAGGGGCTGCCAGAGTAACACAGCATGGTTTCATCTTAAGATTCTTCACTAAGTACATCTGCAAAAAACTTTTTTTCCCAATAAGGTCACATTCGTAGGGGGTTAGGACATAGACATATCTTTGGGGGGGCCACCAGTCAGCTCACTTCAGGGATATGACCACTACCTCTCGTGGAGAGTTACTGCACAGGCCAAGAGAAGGGGAACCCACCCAAGTCAAGGTGAAAAGCACACTGGGCAGTGGGGGAACCCCTTCCCCCCATAGCCACAGATAACCCTTATCTGTTATCCAGTCAGTACACAGAGCAGAGGCCTGGTCCTGGCCTTCAGCTTGGCCAACGTCCACAGGGCAAGACGCTAGCCAGGCTGAGTCCCAGTTCCCTCACTGGTTAACAGGGATAACAGGGCATGTTCTGCTTCCCATAGGGCAAGGGACGGGCAGCTGATGTCTGTGAAACAGTGTGCAAACTGTCAAGGGCTACACACATGTGAAGTACTATGTACTTTAACGGGAAGACACTCTCAATGAAAACTTCAGGAGATTTTAGTCCTGAATCACCTTGAAGTTTGCTCTGTGACTTTGGACAATTCATTAAATTGGAAATACTAATGTTATCCAAAATAAGTAAGGTCACAGAAGGTAAACCTAGGAAAAGCATAAAGTACAATGTAAATGCAAGGTTCTGTCACTATTCTGGTTTTTACTATTTCAGCAAAGTATTATAAAAGACATTGTTAAAAAACTACAAATAGAGCTACCATACGATCCTGCAACCCCACTCCTGGGCATATATCCAGAGAAAACCATAATTCGAAAAGATACATGCACCCCAATGTTCACTGCAGCACTGTTTACAACAGCCAGGACATGGAAGCAACCTAAATGTCCATTGACAGATGAATGGATAAAGAAGATGTGGCATATATATATATATATATATATATATAATGGAATATTACTCAGCCTTAAAAAAGAATGAAATAATGCCATTTGCAGCAACATAGATGGACTTGGAGATTATCATACTAAATGAAGTAAGACAGACAGACAAAGACAAATACCACATGATATCACATTTGTAATCTAAAAAAATGATACAAATGAACTTATTTTCAAAACAGAAACAGACTCACAGACTTCGAAAACAATCTTATGGTTACCAGGGGGGAAGGTGAGGGCGAGGGATAAATTAGGAGTTTGGGATTGACATATACACACTACTATATATAAAATAGATAATCAACAAGGACCTACTGTATAGCACAGGGGACTCTACTCAATATTCTGTAATAACCTAAATTGGAAAAGAACTTGAAAAAGAACAGATATATGTATATGTATAAATGAATCACTTTGCTGTACACCTGAAACTAACACAACGTTGTAAATCAACTAAACTCCAACATAAAATAACATTTTAAAAAAAAATTAAAAAACGAAAGACATCGTATAATGTATTTATCTCTTTTTATTGATAAAACTTTTAACATCTGCATCCATGCTTATCAACCAACATTTTACGTGTTCCTCGGAAAGGTGACAAAAATTCATCCTCGGAATTCATGAGTGTCATTTACTTAACAAATATTTATTGAGTGGTGTGTCAGGAATTGTTCTGAGCACTGTAGAAAAGTAGTGCCCCAAACGGATGAAAGCCCTGCCCTGATGGAGTAGAATTAATGCTAGGGAAATAGAGAATTAGCAGGGTAAAAAAGTAGAATGTCAAAGGAACCTTACATAATGACAAGGGCTTTAGAAAAAAAAATCATGCTGTGTCAGAGGAGCAATGGTTGAAATGTTCAATGGGGGAGGAGCTTTCCCAGGAGAGGAAAGATCCCGCCTGGTGTTTGGGGAAGGCCAGCTGGTGCCCTGAGGAGTACCAGGATTGGGGAAAGAAGAGAATCACAGACACGGAGGGAGGCCGGGTCACAGGACCTCGGGGGTCCTGGTGGGGCCTCAAGCTTTTCCTCTGAGTCACCCGGGGCCACTGGAGGGTTTCAGCTGTTGAGGGACAGGTCTGACGGATTTTTTTTAACAGGATCCCTCTGGCTGCTGTGTTGAAAACAAGCACAGTGTTTAGGTCTTTAGAAATGAGTATAAGTCACACTGAAAAGTCATTTTTAAAATGTCAAATGATGCCAATTATATCTCAATAAAACTAGAATGAATGAATGAATGAATAAAATGTCAAATAGTTACTTTTTAAAAAATTAAACCAGATCAGGTGGTTCTTGCAGGGAAATAGTTGACTCATTTTTCTATACAAACCTCAAAGTGTAGGGTGAAAATAAAGGAACAAAGAAGACACAACTCGCTAAGTTTCATCAGACATTCTTCTCCCTCCTTACCAAGAAACACATGTGCTAGAGATCAGAGGTGATCTTTAGGGTCACCTCTTGGTCTTCTTGGTCTCTCGTCCATCCCCTACGAGGAAGGCCCGGCTGTTCCTGGTGTGGCCCACTGCCGGGGGGTCCGCTGTGAGGGAAGCACAGATGGGACCTAAAGGAAGCCCTGTGATGGACCGTCTGGCATAGCCCAGGCTGCTCCTGCCTGGACTGGCTTTGCTTCTTCGTCTGCTACCCAGGCTGGTCCAGGAAAAGAACATCAAGGGATCACCCCTCTCTGGGTGTTCAAGATGCTCTAAGACTCATTGATAGGCCAGCAGTTTCACAGGTAGTTGCCAACAGAAACCAGACAATTGTATATAATAAAATATATATTGGCCATAAAGAAAAATGAAACGCTGACACAGGCTATAACATGGGTGACCCTTGAGAACAGTAGGCTGAGTGAAAGAAGCCAGTCACAAAAGACTACGTATGGTACGATTCGGTTCATAGGAAATGCCCAGAATAGGCAGACAGAAAGCAGATTAATGGTTACATAAGGCTGGATGGGGATAGAAGGGCCGATGGGGTGATAGCTAATGGACACAGGGCTTCTTTCTGAGGTGATGAAAATGTTCTAAAATTGACTGGGGTGAGAGTTGCACATATTTGTGAATATTCTAAAAACCAACAACGAATTATCTATACTGTAAATGGATCAATTTTATGGTATGTGAATTATATCTCAATAAAGGTGCTGATGTGCGTTTGTGGAGTGTGTACTTTGAAGAGACCAAGTCAGACTGACACAGAGCCCCAGACCTGCCTCAGGAGCGGGGGACTGATGGCTACACGTCTGCCGTGTGTTCTGTGTGACAGAAGTGCCCGCTGGCTCCCTGCACGTGGGGAAGGGCGTGGGAGAAATGTCCCACCTAGGACCGACTACATAATTTGCAGAGCCTTCTGCAAAATGGAAAAGAGCCTCTTATTTTTTAAAAGAAGTACTAAGGGAATTCCCTGGTGGTCCAGTGGTTAGAACTCGGTGCTTTCACTGCCGAGGGCGCAGGTTAGATCTCTGGTCAGGGAACTAAGATCCCACAAGCCGAGGGGCATGGCCAAAAAATTAAAAATAAATAAATAATTTTAAAGTGTTAAGAATTTCAAGATGGCGACTGGGACCTGGTCCCTTCACTGTCCCTTTCTCCAGGCGTGGAGGGGGAGGGGGGTGTCCCTGCTAGTCAGCTCTGCTTTGTTTTGATTAAGGGGGCGCATAAAGGGATGTTCCTTTGCTAGGAGAGCTGGGGTGCCTCCTGCAGCATTCTGTGAGAACCTTCCAGAAGATGAGCGCTGCTGGTTATCCCCCTTGACAGCTGAAAGTGGAGGGTGGGCCCTCCTCCTCACCCTCAACCAGAAACAAAGAGGTATGTTCAAGGTGACAAGTCTGGCATTTAGAGGTAAAGCAAGCATTAGCTTTAATGAAAAGAGGTGATTTACATAACGGCTATAAACAAGAGGCGCTAACAACTCAGTGGGTCTGAAATGGACACCAAAATTCATAAAAGTGAAGAAGTGAGGGAAAAAATCTTGCAGCAATTGGAAAGCCATTCCTCAAAAGAAGGTGAAACAGGAGGGAAGGGGGCAGGGCACAACCTCTAAAAGAATGACATACCAGTTGAGGATACAACATAAACTGGTTAGAACCAACTAGGTCCAAGGTGGCAGAAGATTCGACTTCCAGTGGACCTTAAGCCTCATTATACGCTCATTGTAATACATCAGCACGTGCTATATGACACGCCCACAGGCGCCATGACTGTTCCAAGGGTAACCCTAAAAGGCCGAAAAGTAGGCGGTGGCCCAATTCTTGGAAATCTCCACCCTTTCTCCAAAATAGTTGGAATAATCCTCCCACTCATTAGCCTATGAAATTACTCAGCCCATAAAAACTAACCACCTCATATTTCGGGGCATCTAGCCTTTTGAGATGCCCCACACCCTGTCTGTAGAGCCTGCCTGTTTCACTCCCCAGGGCCCTTCTTGCCTCTTGAGATAGACCTCATTCTGTCTATGGAATGTGTATCTCTCTAAATAAATTCACTTCTCACCTATCACTTTGCCTCTCGTTGAATTCCTTCTGCGCTGAGACATAAAGAACCTGAGTTTCATTAAGTCCTGCGACCGGGTGTGCAATCTCAATTAAAAGATGGTGAGTTCAAGTCCCAATCTGGGTTTAGGCTGGATTCTAGTCCCGGCCTGTGGGTTCATCTCCCAGCTTGAGGTGTGCGGTTTCAAATGGACATAATATAAATATCCCGTTTTAATGATTTATTCATGTGTTGCTTATGTCTGTTACATTATTGAGCTTTAAAACGCTAATCCAGGTTTTATGTTGTCACCTAAAGTGGCATGAGAATTAGCCTTCCTTAATCGTTTGCTGGACTGACAGGTACAATAGACTAAGTCTTCATTTGTGTGAAGACTAGCAGTTCCGCGTCCAGTTTGCAAGACAAATAATCAAGTTGGTGCTCGAAGCATCATTCAGTCCTGTGTGTACTGTGGGAATCATTCTGTGCTTCAGAAGAAACACACACAACTCCAAAGTCCTCTATCTGTACAGGTCTGACTCACACTGCAGACACATTTATTTAGGGATTATCAATCCTACAGAATACAGCAGGTCCCTCTTACTATTTTTGCTGTTCAGACTTGCCTAAAGCATGTCATCACACAGTTTAATATCACAGCGGATTTTGAAGGTGGTTTTTATACTCCAAGAGCACTGCCTTATAAGGAAAAAATGACTGCGTCAGGGAGGCAGTGGGGGCAGTAGGTCTAGACTGAGGCCCCAGGCCCACCAGGAAATAGTCCTATGACCATTGGCAAGGAAATGATCCTTCTTGGGCCTCAGTTTCCTGGTAGAAACAGGAGTTGGTCTCACTTATCAACTCTAAAGACTTTTCCAGTTTTAAAATTCAGTGTTTCATTCCCTGGTCTCCTGCTACCAAAGGCAAGAGAATTATAGTGAAACTGTGAGCTCCAATGGACAGCATTGGTCTTGACCTTATTCCCTGCTGTGAATCAAAATCCTGCTTAGAGTGTAGAAGAAGGCATGATCAGAGGTGGCTGAAGGGGATGGCAGGACCAACTCTGCGGAGCTGTTGCTTGTTTATCACAACCGTAGACTTAATTATGTGCCAGGCATTGTTCTAAGTACTTAAGAAACTTTAACTCACTTAATCGTCACACAATCCTAGAAGAAAAGCAAGGCTATTATGCAAACTTGACAGAGAAGGAAACTGAGATCCAGACAGTTTTAAGTAACTTGCTGGGGCCACAGCTGTACAGCTAGTGAAAGGCTGAGCTGGGATTTGACCCCAGGAAGTCTGACCCCACAGGCCGCCCTTCAGAGGATAAGATTGCAGGCTCTATCTAGTTACCCTGCCTTCATGCCCCAGGAAACACAAGGTTCCAATGAGGCTGCCAAAAGCAGCTGAAATTAACATAGGACATTAGGAGAAGTTTTTGACCTCCCATGGGTAGTCCCATGTTGGCTGTTCCGAGGAATCTTAAAAAAAGGGTATAAACTACCTGCTCATGCATAGTGTGGGACCACCTTGTCCGGGGGAGGGGGCTGGGAGGCTGCTGGATGACCCTAGCTTGACCCGGATTCCAGGAACCAGTGCCAGCCTGTAGATGGGCACAAAGAGAGCGCAGCTGGATGGTATACACATTGTGTGCATATTTGTTGTGTGTGGTGAGAGGAAATGGGGGAGATTATAAAGTTTAATTTCATCTGTTCCTTGACCCCAACATGCATCAGTGGAATAACTACTGCCCTTCATGACCCCGTGACTGCAGGGTGAATGGTCAGCAAAGGAAATGTAGGTGCCAGAAAAATATGCACGCATTAAATTATTTCTATCTCTAAGTGCATTTCCCCCTCCACTGCCCACCCCCCTCCCAGGATTTCCAAAGTCTCACATTTGTGCATGATTTTTGCAGAACAGTGGACTTCATTTTTACTTCTTCAAGGGCAGGGACTAAGCCCTTACTCATCTGTCTTCTCAGCCGCTGACACTGTGTTTGCTAAATGAATAAATGATACATCTCAGACCAGATGACGTCTGTTTAGCTTGCAAGTGGAAACCACCTGTATGGTTTCTACTTGCAACTGTATGCTGATTATTGATTTGGATTTCAAGATAAATACAGACGTGTTTCTAAGGAAAAGTTTTTGTTGTTGTTTTTACAGGATAACTTGGTAAGCTAATCATTTTTAATAATTATGTCTGGATTCTAAAGAACTCTTTACCTGCATTTTACCCTCTAGACATTTACTATTTATAATGCATACATTCTACTGTAATTTCCTCTTTCTTCTTCTCCTCTATGAGCTTCCCTCTTTCTTAAAGGAAGAGTTAAGACTGCTCTCACACTCAGCCTGACGTGGTACATCTGGTCATTTCACCTGATGGGCCTCCTGACTTTTAATTTCCTTCTAACACCTTTGACTTTTGATCTTGAAGCGCAAGGGCCATACTTTTATTGGGTTTAATTTACTGGAAAACCCGATGTTCCTTGTGAATCAAGCCATAATAGTCAATGAATAATCACAGGCTGCAGCCAGGCTGGGTTTTAGTTCTGCTGAGTAACTAGGAAACCGACTAACAACAGGAAGGTAAAAAATGTTAGGAACCCTGATATGGCCCCAGAACTAGGATAAGACATTTTATTATGAGCATGTGACCACCCAAGCGTAGAGGGGGATCAGCCACCGCGTAGGACCCAGGGCAAGGGGGTTGCTTGACTGAGCCCAGGGCTCCTGGGAAGGGGAACAGGCCTGGGTGGGAGTCAGGAGTACCGGCTTGTGTGTGACCCCAGCTTCCTCTCTCCAGCCTCTGCATCTCTTTCAGCTCTGCATTTTGCTCCTGGTTAGATTATTTTCTATCGGGTTTCACACATTTATATCTGAGAGGATAAAGATGATTTTTTTTTTCATGTATATATTTTTTAAAGGATTTTTCATAAAATGCTCCCAGAAGGGAGCTTGGAAAAAGACACTTAATACCTATATCATTTTGAACCTCTTTCTACCATGTGCTGAACAAATTCTTTACAAATTTGGTTCTGTGTCGAATGCCCATCACAGCCTGATGACATAGGTGCCATAATCACCCTTGCTTCTATAGAGGCGAGAACTGGCCCAAGGTTTAGCCAGTTAGAGCAGAGGAAAAGTTGGTTGCCAGGAACGGACTGTCTCCAGACTCCAATGCGGCGTCTTTTGACATCTTTCTGCTCAGATGTGTTGGAAACGCCCCTCCCCCTGACCAGCCCCTCAAGGAGGAAAGATGTCTTCCCAAAGAGTCAGTGGACCTCAGGGACTCAGGGAGCCCCTGATCACCTAGCACCGGAAACCCACGGGCACGGGAACAGGTCCTATGGACAAGGCAGCCCCACTCCGGGCAACTGAACTTGACCTAATGGCTGTCTGTACCAAGCTTCTCAGATGTTTTCAGTAGCCTGGGGGAAAAGACCCTGTATTAGCTGAAACTGCAGCCCAGATGAGTCAGTATTTTCTGCTACAGTTAAAAAAAAAAAAAAAACATACTCTTTATGTCTCCATGGTAACTTACTATGGATCTGTATCCCATTTATGAAACTCCTTCTTGACCTATCTGTGATTTCTGTTCCAGGCCTGAATGTACATGGAGAAACCATCAGAATCAGTTCCATCTGCTGGAAATATCAATCTTCTCAGCATCTGGTTGTTTGAGCCGTGTAGACCCTGCCTCTGACCCATGCAATGGTGATACCCGGAGACCCTCAGGTACCTGGAAACATTAAGGTGCAATAGTATCTCAATTATCTGGATAACTCCTGGTTTAGGGTTGCCATGGAAACCAGGAACCTTGGTAACAGAGAAGTGAGGCCTTTCCTCTCTCCCTTCTCAGCACTGCAGTCCCTGAGATGCACCAAATTTCAGCCCCTGGCCTTGCCTAAGCTGAGCTATTTCATTTAATAACCACTTTTAGGAATCTAAATATTCCTCCAAAATATTGAGAATCTGACCGGAATCTGAATAGGAAATGTGCACGTTTCTAGCCAGGGACTCAAGCATTGAATATTTCCTGCTAAAAATGGAAATGGGAGGTATGGGTGATGGTTTTGATCATAGTTAGAAGTCAGATAAACTGGAGTTTCAACCCTGAATTTCCCATTTGTATGTCTTATGACTTGGCAAGTTATTTACCCTGAGGGTCAACTCCCTCATATTTAAAGTGGGGACAATAATGCCTTGGAGAATTATCATGAGGATTAGCCCAGGGAAGCTCAGTCAAGGCTGGTTACTACTAAGGCACCGCTCAACTCTAGGGGGTGCCACTCACACGGAGGCTGTAGGAATGGGGCTTCTCGGAGCAGGGCGACTCCGTGACCCATAAAAGGGCCCATTTTGCATCTTTATCATCTCAGCGTCAGCATGACAGAATGATCAGAAATAAAAATGATCAGAAATCGTAAGTCCACGAGGAGGTCCAAGAATGGGGCCAGAATGAATCCCTCATGACCCCAAGCCCTGCGGCCACTCGGTGGCACCAGCACTACTCCAGTCCTGCCAGGGCGCGTTTGGGGTTAAAGCCTCCGGACCCGGGGAAGAAACCAAAGAAAGACTCTCCTCCTGAGCTCCCGGGACACACAGGGCACGGGGCGCCAGGCCGCGGAGTCCCCGGCCCAGAGCGGCCCTGGAACAGCAGGCGAGGGACAGCAGAGTGACATCGGGCGCCGAGCGAGGTCCCGCCTGAAAGGTCCGGCTCCGCCCCCTGCTCTTCTCCTCCCCCCTCCCCCCCGCTGCCCTCCCCTCCGCTTCCCACCCCTCCTCTCTCTCCTCCCCTCCCCTCCACCCGCCCTCTGCAGTCTCTCCTCCACTCCTCCCCTCCCCTCCCTCCTTTTTCCCCTCCCCCTCAGCCCCTCCTCCCCTCCTCGCTGCCGTCTCCCCTCCCTCTTCCCTCCTCCCTTCTCCCCCGGCTCCTGAAGAGCGCGCGGCGGAGGAGAGCAGCCGGTTACTTCCTCCAGCGGCTGCGCGGAGCGCGGTGTGGCCCCAGCCCCGAGCGCCCGGAGCCCGCCCGCCAGCAGCCCGCCGCCCGCCGCCCCCCGCCCGTCCCGGCCTCCCGGACATCCCCCCCCGCGCGCCCGCGGCCGCGCCCGCGCCCCAGTCGGCGCGCACCGAGGACCCCGGGCCCCGAACCGCCGGCGGCCCTGCCCGAAGAGGCGCGGTAAGAGCGGGATCGGGCCGGGCGGGCGGCCGGGGTCCGGCGGGGAGCGTCCTCCGGCGCCGGATTCTCTATCGGGGGACCCAGGAACCGGGCGGGGGACGTGGGTGGCGCCGAGGTCCGGATCCCGGGGCGCAGCCGGGGTCCAGGCGGGGTGGCGGCTATCCGTAGCATTCGGGGGTCGCGCGTCTGGGATCCGGTCCGCTCGGGGCTCGTGTTCCTGGGGCCGAGTGGCTTTTGGGGCGGCGGGCCGAGCTCGGAGTGGGCCCGGCGGTGACGGGCGGAGCAGCCTGCGAACTTGGGCCGCGGCCCCGGGGTCGTCGAGGTGGCAGGGGCGGGCGGGGCGCGCCGGCTTGTTTCACTTGCTTTTGTTTTAAAAGGAAACGCGGGCGTGGTAGGGGGGCTTCTGCCAGTGGGCGCCCGGCGGACCTGATTTCGCGAAGGGGTGGGGCACGCTGGAGAGGGTGTCCGAGGGGCCCCGGCGCGCCCGGGTTTGCGGGTGACTTACGGGAGGACGCCGGGCCCGGGAAGATCTGGGGTGCCGGGCGCCTGAAACACCTGGGAGGCTGCGGCTTCCCGAAAACGCGCCGATCCCAATCCCCCGGTCACCTGCGCGGCCAGGTCCCGGGCCCGGCCGGGGCGGCGGGCGAGGGAGGGGCCTGCGGCTCCAGTGGGACCCCCACGGGCGCCCCAGGACCTCTGGATCCGGGCCCCTCGGTCCTACGAGGCGAACATGGGGAGCCTGTCGGAAATGGAGATGTGGGTGCACAAGGCTGACTTTATTTTCCCGTTCTTAGAGCATTTTGGATGAAGGGGTAACAGCGTTTGAGCGTGTATGGCTTTTTTTTTTTTTAGCACATGAGACTTTTATATTGGCCTGTATTCAATTTTAGGGTATCCGAAAATAGTAGTTGACCTGCTTCTACTGATTTAGAAAGTAAAGAAGTGAGCAGTCCCCTTTGGAGATAGGGGTAATTTATTTTAATTTACCCGTAAGAGATTATGTTTGTTCTGTACAGTGGAAGCGGCTGTGCGCTGTCTGCTTGCCCACATCACCACCAATCAGAGAGAGAAATCTCTAAGTTAAGGTTTATTAAAATTCTGAATAATATCACAATATAGTAAACGCTAGCGCTCTGAGTCCTGCAGGGAAATAGTCAAACACTCATTTCTGGGATTAGTCATTCCTCTCTCTAAATTGATAACTTTCAAAGGAAAAAGCAAACCAATCTTCAAAAGTGCGTTTCAGGTTTGTTTTTGTTTTTCTTTATTCTTGCTTTTTTTAAAGTTACCTAAATGCAAACCTGTGCTCTAATCTCACATAAGCGATCACTTGTTCCCATAAGGGTACTGTTGTCCGGCAAGTTCTGCTTGTTTTAAAATTTAACCATTCTCAGCCCTTCCACTTCTGCCATTTTCCCTTTTTTTTGTTGTTCAAAAGCATCGATCAATAGGGCAACACCAAAAAGATCTAAATGTGAAATTGACTTAGGTGGAGAAACTTGGCCTGTCTGCCACCTTCACAAGCTGTGTCGAGTAAAATAAGGGAACTTAAATTTGATTAGCTATGTGTTTGTCAGAAACCATTGGTACAGCATTTTGATTCTACATGGTTTTTACAAAACAAATTAAAAGCCGGACAACAGAAGAATTCTATTCCATAGCTAGTCATTACAGCTCTTTATGTGGGAGTGGTAGACCGCCTCTCCTCCTGGTATTTGTACACAAAAACCAGGCGAGGCTTCTCCATTGCCTTCCACATCTATTCTCTGTCCATCTCCGTGAAGCTGAAGAATGTGGAATAAAGTCTGCAAACCAGGCGAAGAAGATGGGTAACTGACAACACCCAAGGTGTGCTTTCATTTTGGTCTCCTGTTTGAGGCTTGCTGATGTAATCAACAGGTGACAGGACTTAGTTCATCCAGGTCAGTGGCATAAAGCTCTACCTTAAGGAACATTTCACGTCATGAAGCGTCTCGAGCAGGGGCCTAGTCTAATGATATCTGTGTGCCATCTCTGCTCTTTATTGATGTGCTGGGAGGAGGGCACACGCCTCATCATTCGGGTGATCCTGGCTCCTGGAGGAGCTCAGGAGGTAGGGCCATACTCCCCGGGGGTTTGGTCTGCCCTGTGCCCCTTAGATGCCCCCGCAGTAGCTGTGTGATCCTGGGCAAGATCCCGAGGTCTCTGTTGCCTCACTGTAAGATGGTATAACATCTGCCTCTCAGGGGTGTCAGACAGTTGAGTGAGGAGGGAAGGTGTGGTGCCCCAGCTCAGGCTTAGCCCTTAGCAAGGTGGGTTCTACCAGGGCAGTGATCATCAGTAATGAGTATTGATTCTTGAGTGCCTGTGGATGACAGGATCCACCAAGTGGAGATTCTGAGCAAACGCGTGGTCACTTTTGATCCAGGACAACTCCTCCCCTCCAAACCCCTACTCCCACCCCTCCACTCCCAACTATGATTTACTGTCAAAGCTTTCGTGCCTCCACTGGCCCCCAATATAATTACCCGCACTCTGAGGGTTTTTACAGGCCTGTCCAGTGCCTCTGGCCTCCCTGGTGGCTGGGACTCTCCTCCCATACTGCCTTTCTAGCCAAGGGGGTGTGTGTCTGTGTGCTGAGTTGTTGGGAGGTCTGTTTAGCCATAACGTTGACTATAAAGAGAAAACAAAGTACAAACTCGAATTAAGTAGTTACAGGAAAATAAGCTGTTTGCCTCCGCCAGTGAGTCTATCCATTGCGCAATGTTTTAATTACTCAAGGTTCTCAGTTGTAACAGGTAGGAGTGCTCAGTGGAGACCGCAGGGTGGGCAGTTAGAGGTACCCCATAGAGCTTCCTTCTAGACCTCCACTTCAAGGCCATGAAGCAGGAAGGGTGGGTTACTGTCATAGGGGATTCCCAGGTTATTTGAAAATCAGCTTTAGTTGCTCTGTTTTTTTAATCTAACACTAGGGCAGGATTATCTAAGTACCTTTCTCACTTATTAATGTTTAACTTACCCCGCCAAACAATTACATTTTAGGGCCCCAAATAAGTTTTCAGTTGATTACAGCAATCACAGGTCACATATGGAACTGTCCAAATGCCAGTCACCCATGTAGCTCTAAGTTTCCTAATAGCCACGGTAAATATGGTGAAATTAATTTCCATGTATTTCAATTAACCTCGCACATTCAAAATATTACATAAACATGCAGTAAATACAAAATTAGTACCGAGATACTTTACTTTTCGCTACGAAATCTTTGAAATTGAGAGTGTGTTTTGCATGCTGAGCACATCGGACGGAGTTCGCCCTAGCCCAGTGCCAAGCGCTCAGGAGCCCCGCGTGGCTGGTGGCCGCCACGTTGGTCAGTGCAGGTCCAGGATAAGCCCAGACCAAGCAAGTAAGGCAGATCCGTGATCAGAATTACTTCCTCTTGAAGAAATGCACAGCTGAGCAACACGCCAAGCAGACGTATTTTGAGCTTGTGTATTCAACGCAGGAGGATCTAGACAACGCCAAGAGGGTTTGAGCTCCAGCCCTGGTTCTCCTTTTTATCTGCTTCCTGGGCCTGTGCTTCCTCACAGCTTGGAGAGGGGAGGGGGCCTCCCAGGAGGGTCTCCCAGCAGGCTTTCCTGGATCTGGATCTGTCTGGGAGCTGCAGTGGCACGTCATCCCTGCGCTTGCCCTGGAGCTCCCAGGTTGAGCTGACTGTCGCCCTTGCATATGGGAGATAGCCCTCGGCCTGCCCGGCAGGCCCCCCAGGCCCACTCCCCGAGGTGACCTTGGAATTGACGGCGGAAAGCAGACCCTCCCACTCCTGTCCTGGAAGGACCCAGGCCCCCAGCCCAGCTCACCCAGCCAGCCAGAAGGCAACTTTATCCGTATGCCTCAAATCTAAATAGAATTCAGCGGAGAATCAGCATTATTGTTTAATTACTTAAGTAGCATGCCGCTTGTGAGAAGAATTCCTGGCATTCAGTTTTGAATGACCTGTTAGGGCTGGAGAACTTGGACCAACTGTGCCAGAATTAGGTGTGGATGCGCCCATGCAGACTTCTTAAAAATGGACTTGATTTGTTGCCTCTTTGAGTTTCTTCATTTCTTTCCTTTTTTTTTTTAAGATGAATGATTTTGGCATCAAGAACATGGACCAGGTGGCCCCTGTGTCCAGCAGTTACAGAGGGACACTCAAGGTGAGTGAACAAGTTTTAATTAAAACTTAAAAAAAAAAAAAAAAATTGGAAAACTCAATCTCTAGGAGAAAAAACAGTGGGTTGGGTCCCAGAAGACCGGTTCTAGCCCTAGCTTTTTAATTAACTGGCTGTGTGACTCTGGACTGTTTGCTTAATCTCTCTGGGTCTCCGTTTTCTAGTCTGCAAAATGGGTGTCCTGGTGCTTGTTCGATTTGTCCTCCAAGATGTGAAACCATTTAATTTGTAGATGGTGAGGCCTTTGTAGTTTCTTTCGGAGGCTCCTACCAGGTGAAAAATCCTATGAATTCTCCAGAGAACAGAGCTGGGGGAGCTATCTGTTCTGTCCCCCCAGGAGTTTTCTTGGGTGACAGAAAAGCTGTTTAAGAACTGAAATGAAAGAGCTTAGAAGAGGCAGGCGGGCCCAACTGCTCCCATCAGAAGGGTCAGTGCCCAGCGGGATGCAGGCAGTCTGTCCTTCCAGGCACAACTGCGCCTGTTTATATGAACCAAAGGACAGATTAAAGATGAAAGAGCCTTCTCAGCTGCGTAATAAACATTCTGTGTAGTTTCTGTCTCAATCCCTTTGGGGAACATTCTTTAGCAGCACAAACTGATAATTTCCCATTTACCTTCTACAAATGTGACAACGAGATTTGATGGGGGTTTTTTTAGTGTTGAGTAGTAAACATGTCTCAGAAACAGCGATTTTAAATTGGCCTCCTCCTAGCTTGGTGTTTTGTATGATAATGTGTCTCTGGCATGTTACATTTTTCTCAGTAGATCAGCGTGAGGTTATCTGTCTGATAGAGCCCCAAGAGGCAAAAATTGGCACAGGCCTTTCTAGAGTGTCATGAAATTTATCAGATGTCAAGTCAGCGAGGTTTTCTTTTTTCTGTTCATTTTGGTCAGACGTTTTCAGTTGTTGGCATGGCAGAAACCATACAAGAAATTATGGTATTAAGTTTGAAACGACCCCTCTAGAGAGAAGACTTCTCCTATAAACTAGAAGAGTTTGACGATGCCTGTGCGTGCGACCTCTGGGCTTGGAGAAGAAACTGTCATTGCTGAAATTTGATGTGTTGAAATACGCAGCAGGAATTTGTCTTGTCTTTTGGCTTCCTGGTTTTAAAAAAAAGAGCAGTCAGGAAAGGGCAGGCATTTCTTAGTCACCTGGGCAATGCTAGTGGGAATTTTTAAAATCTATTGACTACTTCACCAAAATTGGCACTGCTGTAAGGTAGTTCATAAGCCGAGATGCGTATTTCACACTCGCAGGATTGGTCTTTCCCCCGTGGGTTTTGGGCAATTGGACATCCTTGCTTTGGGTTTTGGGGGGCTGGGCTCCAACATCATTGGGACATCATTGGGTTGAGCTCCTACTTCTTATGTAATGCGTCATTCATTGTTCTGCATTTCTAAAAAGAAAGCACACAAACTGATTTGTAAATGTGTTACACATTTTTTAATTGATGACTCAACAGATGGATCATTGCATTGCACATGACATGGGATTTCCAGCTTATGTTGGAAAAATATAACCTTTCTTCACGTTTTTCTTCAACAAGTTAGGCAATGATGAATCAAGCCTTTATCTGTTACATGTGTTACTCATAAATGAGTCTTTTTTCCTTTTTTTGACCGTGCCATGCAGCATGAGGGGTCTTAGTTCTCAACCAGGGATCGAACCCGTGCCCCCTGCAGTGGAAGTGCAGTCTTAACCACTGGACCACCAGGGAAGTCCCAGTGAGTCTTACATTAAAGGCTATTCCATTTGTAAATGTTAGATGAGATTATTAGAAATCCTCACAGCTCCAGGCTTATCTTTCTCTGTGTATTTCTCCCCCTCTTTCCCCTAAATTATAGGTAGTTTAACTTTAAACCTATTTCATTTAGAAATCTTTCCCCTTAATAGATGATGGGGGAGGGGTGTCCTTTTCAATACACTAAACTTTTACAAAATTAAGTCTTAAGGAATGTTCTCATATGTATTATTATTTTCTGAACGGTTGGAATAGATGAGGAAAGACGTGTAGTTTCAGTTGCAGTGTTTCATGGTAAACATTTCAGAATAAATGCTTCAACAGAAAAAGTAATGTATTTTGTTGTTTGATTTTTCATTTTCGTTAAATCACTCGCCTTTCATTTTAACTGCAGTGAACCAGGTCGTTTTTCTTATACACACAGCCTAAGCATCTCTCCCAAGTAGCTTAGAGGGCCCAGGTGTTTGGACCGCAGTGGTCTCTGAGTCCCTCTAGGCACTGTTCTAAGATTCTCTTGGTTTTAGGTTTGTTTACTTAATTTATTCATTTAAATTGGTTAGGCCATTAAAAATAAATTCCCAGTCATTCTAGCTCTGTGGTTGACGACAGGCAGACCTTGTTGTGTTGTACTTCGCTTTACTGGGCTTTTTACAAATTGAAGATTTGTGCCAACCCCGCATCGTAAGTTTATCGGCACCATCCTTCCAACAGCATTTGCTCTCTTCGTGTCTCTGTGTCACATTTTGGTAATCCTCGAAATATTTCAAACCCTCCACCAGCGAAATGATTACAGCTCTCTGAAGGCTTAGATGATGGTTAGCATTTTTTAGCAATAAAGTATTTTTTAATTAAGGTATGCCTAGTTTTTAGACATAATGCTATTGCACAATTAATAGTGTAAACGTAACTTTTACACGTATTGGGAAACGAAAAAATGTGTGTGACTCGCTTTCCTGCAATATTCGCTTTATTTTGATGGTCTGGAACCACACCTGCAGTATCTCCAAGGTATGCCTGTAAGTGATCCAGGGTAAAATAGAATCCTTCTGGTCACTTTGACCCTGTCAGAAGTCTACTCAGAGTACTGGCTGGTTGATTCCATGTGTGGCTTTATGACTGGCGGCTTAATCAGGGAGCATCCGTGAGGCTGCCCACGGACCACTTTGAAAATAGGTCATTAAATAAGCTTAAATGTCACGTTTCCGTTTTCTCTCCCTCTGCCTTTGCAGCGCCAGCCTGCCTTTGACACCTTTGATGGCTCCCTGCTCGCTGTTTTCCCCTCCCTAAATGAAGAGCAAACACTCCAGGAAGTGCCAACGGGCTTGGATTCAATTTCTCATGGTAATTTGTTACTCAGACTTGACAAGTTGCGCGTGACGTCCCTAAGTAGTTCAGTTCATAGATTATAATTCATAAGTGACGAATGTTGGTATCTTGAATCTCTGTATGAAAAGTCCGGTAGAGGCTCAGATCTGAGAGAAGACAGTTTTCCTTTTTTATGCGCTTGGTGACTCGGAAGTCCTCACTTGCCAGACACACCCCAGGGAGGGTGGGTGCCCTGCTGGGAGCAAACCACAGGGGGTCTCCCCCCCGCCGCCCCAGCTTCTCTTTAGGATATTTCAACGCTGCAGCCAGCCCGGGCCCCATCTCCCAGTCCCCTCTGTGAAGCAGACCAGTAGACATGAAAATGCACCCCAACTTTTCATCCCGGGTTCGCATCCTTAGCTGGATCTTCCTCCCCTACCCCGAGTTTTGGGGCAACAAATTATTCCTGCTCATCTTTACCCATCTGCGTTTGCTTCTGTAGTTCTTAACGTCATTGTTTATTCTTTTTAAGGGAATAGCACGTCAAGTAATGCCTCTGAGATTACTGTGATAGAGTTATTAGTTGGAAACATTCCAGAAATTACTTTGTCATATGAAGTAGGTGCTAGAAAATACAGCCCAGAAAATTAATTAAAACACACATGCTTGCGTAAGCGTGCCATCACGTGACGGTCATTTATCATTCTTGAAATTGCTGAGGGAATCCAGAGAAGGCTGTGTTTCAATAAAAATTGACGTCACGGGTGCTAAGTGCTGTGTGTTCCTGTTACATCTGATGTTCCTTTGCTGCCGCTTAGTTTAATGGAAGTCGCTTCCAAATTAGCCATTTACAACCCCTTAAGGCTTTTGGACAAAAACCTTGCAACTTCTTCCATTGTCAAAAATGTAAGAATAGCCTTAAATAGAAATGTTATCTAGGCATCACTATTCTATGAAGTTTGGCAAAAAATCAAACTCGGGTTTTATTTTAGATTTTTTTAAATAAGTGTAGTTATGAGATGTATAATATTTTCTCAATTGCAGTCAAAAAAAACCAGTTTTTGTTAATATTTACACTCATCTAAGGAATGATGCGGAAGATTTGAGATCAGAATTGTTCTTCCCTAGAAGCTAAGACTTTCCCCCACTCAATTCTCCCTGTGTTGCTGCCAGCTTGAACTCCTAACATCCCCGTGGGGTTTCTTTTCCAGACTCGACCAACTGTGAGTTGCCTCTGTTGACCCCATGCAGCAAGGCTGTGATGAGTCAAGCCTTAAAAGCTACCTTCAGTGGCTTCAAAAAGGAGCAGCGCCGCCTTGGCATCCCGAAGAGTAAGCGCTCCTTCCTGGAGCTTTCTGCGCCTGCGCTGTACTAGACAGAGCCATCAGGCTGCCATAGCTTGAGATGACTTAATTTCAAGCGTTTGTTTAGGGCGTATTGAAAAGAGGGACAGAGCTGTCATTAAGCTGAGCCAGTTTTTATTTCAAAATCCAACCAAATGAACACTTCATCCAGCACTGCTGTCAGTGCCTCAACATCTTCCTGGGTGTCTCGTTCATTTCCTTGGACTCTGGTGCCCGTCTGGGCTCTGTGGGTAAATCAGGAGTGCTTCTGGCCTTACTGCCTCCTTTTCTTCCCTCCCCTGTAGATCCCTGGCTGTGGACTGAGCAACAGGTGTGCCAGTGGCTTCTCTGGGCCACCAACGAGTTCAGTCTGGTGGACGTCAACCTCCAGAGGTTTGGCATGACCGGCCAGGTGTTGTGTAACCTTGGCAAGGAGCGCTTTCTGGAGCTGGCGCCTGACTTTGTGGGTGACATTCTCTGGGAACACCTGGAGCAGATGATCAAAGGTACCGGTGAGCAACTGGGTTCCCGGGGCGGGGTGAGCATAGCAGGGAAGAGTGATGGGGGGGGGGTCATGCTTGCCAACCGTAGGGCTGGCATTTCAGTGATGTAGGGCAGATTGTCTGAAAATGCCACTGGCGTGAGTCAGCTACGTGGCGGTGATTTATGGATTTTGACTCCACTTAAGTACGTGTGTGGGGAGCATTGGCCACAAGGCAGGAGCCTTAGTCACCAAGGTGTTCAGTGTCGCCAGACGTCATGAGTTGGAGTTGGAGGCATACATGTGGCTCAGGTGAGGGGACAGCAAGAAGGCCCGTGTTTGGGGCTCACTTTACAGAGCCTTAGGAAATAAGTCAGCCTCGGCGAAAGTGAGCCTTTGTTCAGATAAACTGGGAATTTTATAGTAACATTTCCTAAGACCAAATGGAATCCAACAGAGAATTTTTTTGTTTTATGTTTATAAACCAGTGTAGAAGTAATTGATACATATTTACACACTGACATATTATACGGGAACTGGCCTTTGAGCAAAAGAGCTCTTATATAGAAAGTCTTGATTTAGACCTAAAAAGAGCATTGACACCAATGTTAAAAATATATTGAGTTACAAAGGAGAAACGGTATAGTGAGGGAATCCTTCAAGTTAAAAATGTAAGAAAATAAGCCCATTAGAAGAGTTCAGGGAAGTATTCCTCATTTAATTGATTTTAAACTCTGAGTTTCAACGTCTGTTACAGACTCAGAATCTTAAAAAGATCTCAGGGTCGCCCGCCAGCTCTTCTTAGATATGGCTTCTGAGGGCCAGGGAAACTTAAAGACCCTCAAATTTTCCCTGAACTTGGACACGTCTGGTCTGACAAGTTTCTGGTGAATCCATTTGCTGGCCAGTTAGACCTGTTTTGCCATTTCTCGCTGTGTGAGTCTGTGTGGGTCTGGATTTGTGGGTGTGCATGTGGTTGCGTGTTGGTAGGACGTAAGCACGTACAGGGAATGCTAACCTTTTCCCTGTAAGTTCCTGGGCGTGTGTGTCGCCGTTCGGATGCCCATAGCGCTGCTTGGACCTCTCTTTCTGTAGCGCTCACCACCTCTGGACACACCTCAGGGTTTGAGGCAGTGGGTCAGAAGCTTCACCAGGGCAGGAACTGTGTCCATGTTACTAATCTGCTGTATTCCAGCCCCTGGTACAGGGGGTACTTTGTAAACATTTAACCCTTTGTCGACTACATAGATGAATTCAATACACCATCTAGATCTCTCAAATTGTATACTAGAAAATTTAACTTTGCCAATGACAGCACTGAGGAGTTTAGAAGACTTATTCTAGTTATTAGAAAAATGCATTCCTGTCTCTAGTGCTTTTAAACAACGTGATGACATGGAACACCGTCGGATTAAGTGGGAAGTGCTAAAATGCATTTTGTTATGCTGAAATAACCATAGAACAGTAATTCAGAAAGGAACTTTTTTGTGTGTGTAGTTTAAACCTCTCAATTTGTAATCTTATGTCTCCTCTGTCTATTTTTCAGAAAACCAAGAAAAGACAGAAGATCAGTATGAAGAAAATTCACACCTCAACTCAGTTCCTCATTGGATTAATAGCAATTCGTTAGGTCAGTGCAATTGATTCTGCCCTTAAGAGCCTCTGAGTCTTCCCGTTAGGTTCATGGAAGGTTCGAAGGCAGAACCTGCACTGTCCCATACGGTGATCGCACACATTCACAAATCCAGAAGTGCGGCTGGTCCACATTGAGATGTGTGGTGAGAATATAACGCACACCCGCCCCATCTGAAAGTCTTAGGATTGAACAGAGAATGTCAATATCTCCTGAATAATTTTAAAAATTCTGATTACATATTGAAATGATAATGGCTCTCTTAGGTCAAGTAAAATATTCAAATTCATTTCGCCAGTGTCTTTTTAGTTTTTCAGTGTGGCTACTAGAAAATTTAACATCACATCAGTGACTTATGTTATCTTTGCTTTGGCCAGGGCTATAAATTGGCAATTTATAGCTCGAGGGGCAGAATGGAGTGAGCCAATTGCTGTGGTCAGATTAGTGTAACAAACAAAGGTGGCAGGCCCAGGAAGTGTGTGGACAGCAATACTAAATTTGCTCTGAGCTTTGGGGTTTAAATAGGTGTCATGGAATTCTGTCCCTCCTCCTGGTGGTTGACACTGGCGAGTGTAGGTTTTGGTGGTCCCCCAGCCAGAGTGGGCAGGGCAACTGGAGATACTCCCTTATGGGTCACTGGCTGGACGGCAGATCACTTCATCTGTCTGAGCCTTAGTTTCCTCAGAAGCTGAAAGATCCAGTGACCCCGTTGTCCCAAGGCTCACATGGAAGCACTTGAAAAACAAAGAGCTGTAGAAATATTCACATGAGGCATTGCATCCGGGGTGCAGGGGCTGCAGGCGTTTTGGAAAAGGGCTCACTGACTGAGAAGACGAACAGTTAGAGAAGGGGAGGACACAGTAGAAAACCTGCCCGCCCAAGCCCACACGGCCACTGGGGTTTTGGGGAGGGAGGGCTGGAGCGGGCAGAGCTGCACGCCCTCCGTTTTGAGGTGTGGAGGGTCTCTGGTCGTCGCGTTGATGTCGCCTGACGGCTCCGCCATCTGTGGTCCTGTTGCAGGTTTTGGCGCGGAGCAGGCGCTGTATGGAATGCAAACGCAGAACTACCCCAAAGGCGGCCTCCTGGATGGCCTGTACCCAGCATCCTCAGCGCCCAGCACACTCGGTCCCGAGCAGGACTTCCAGATGTTTCCCAAGGCCCGGCTCAGCACCGTCAGCGTCAACTACTGCTCCATCAGCCAGGACTTCCCGGCCGGCACCTTGAATCTGCTCTCCAGCAGTTCTGGTAAGATCCAGGCTTCCGAGCGCCCTTCTCAGCAGGGCTGTCGGTTTGATTCCCGGAGCCACGGTGACATGAGCTCAGACATGCGGAGTTCGGCCAGTGGAGGAGGTCAAGGACTGGTCCGTTGGGTCACGGTCCCAACAGTGGCGCTCGGCGAGCTTACTCCTAACGTACCTCGGGTCCCGGGCACTGGGGGTGCCGGGTAAATGACACAGTCCTTGCTCCTGTGGCCAGCGTCGTCCACGCAGTGGGCTACTGGGGGAGGCAGTGTAGGAAGGTGACAGATCTCTTTGTACGGGGATGCGTATGTGCTGTGCATGAAGCTCAGGTTGGATTTTTCCACATACACCCCTGCGTGGCCGCCACCCAGATTGACGTGGAGAGGGTGCCAGCACCCCACAAGGCCCCCTCACGGCCCCTCCCAGTTAATAGCGTCCCCACCCCAAGAGGATCTCATCGTCCTGACTTTTATCGCCATAGTTCTGCCAGTTCTTGAACCTGATACAAGTTGTGTTTTCTTCTGTGTTTGTCTGTTGCTCACATTGTGTGCGCCTGAGGTCCATCCGCGTTGCTGCCCTTTTCCTTGCTGGTCAGCCCCCTGCTCGGAGCTACATTTGATGCCTCCATCCTGCCGTTGATAGAAGATGCGACTGTGTAGCTTATGTATCATAAGGAATAAGCAGCTCTGTTTCAGGGCATCGTGAAAAGTCTGGGTGATCCTGCACCAGCAGGGCGAACGTTTAAAGGGGGTGATGGCAATGACGCCGCCTCCGTGGGTGGTAGCACCGGACGTTCCGTTGTCCTGGAGGGTCAGAGTCTGTCGTTGTCTCTGCCAGGGAAGCCCGGAGACCACGACTCCGCCGAGACGGGCACCGACAGCTTCGAGAGCTCGGAGTCACTGCTGCAGTCCTGGAACAGCCAGTCGTCCCTGCTGGACGTGCAGCGGGTACCGTCCTTCGAGAGCTTCGAGGACGACTGCAGCCAGTCCCTCGGCCTCAGCAAGCCGACCATGTCCTTCAAGGACTACATCCAGGAGAGGAGCGACCCGGTGGAGCAGGGCAAACCAGTTATACCTGCGGCCGTGCTGGCCGGCTTCACAGGTGGGCGCCACCCCGGGTCCCCGTCCCCTCCCCTGCACCCGCCCAGCCCCGCGCCCGCCCTGTTTGTCAAGGGCGTTTCTCGCTGGACCGCATTGTGTTGACACCCCACGTTTTATGCGTGGGGTGTAATCCTGAACCCAAGCGAGCTGTCTCCCTGAATTCAGAAAAGGCCAAATTTGCAGGGATGTCCGTGGACACAGGGCTCCGTGGTGTGGATGAGAATCTTCAGGCGGCTCCCTCACCTGGGATGCGCCCGGCCAGTGCCTAGCCGGGCAGCAGCAGGGGACATGGGCCTGTGGAGGCTGGAGCTCTGACTCAGCCGCGCCTGGAATTTCAGAGAATGTAAACTGGCTGGGGGAGGGGCCGCAGAGCCAGCCTCCAGTAACCCGGGGACTGTTTACCTTTTCTTGCTTCTCAAATCCATCTTATTTTGAAGGTTTGGGTAAGAGCTATTCTAGGCCGGGGACAAATATTAAAGCTGTTTTTAGAACCAGATATTTCCAGTACTTTAGCGAAAATATCAGAAAATTTTTTTCGTTGCTTCATGTGTTCTTAAATGTGCTTTTTTTCTTTCTTCATATTTTGAACATGTGGAGCCATTGGGGATTTTAAAAAAATACCTACTTTAAAAAATCCAATAGGTTAAAATAAGAATACGTAGGCACCCATTTTTTTCCCGTCATAGAAAACAAATAGCCATGAAAAAGGGTTAAAATACTCAGAGAGTGTGGAAACTACTGTAACTTTCATACATGGGCATCAGGGCCTGATAGGAAAGTAAACAGCCATGGTGTTGGTGGTTTTCATTTTAATATTAGTTACCATTCGTTGCCTGCCAGCTCCGTGTGGTTAACTAAGCCTATGGTCAGTAGACCCTAGGACAGCCTAGCATGGGTGGTATTAACCCATTTTACAGGTGGGGAAGTGGGCTCAGAGGAAGATAGCAGTCTGTGGTCACAAAGGGCACACAGCCTTATCGACAATATAGCCACTGTGCCTTGCGGAACGGCGCTTGGATAAGCTTGTGATCCAGGGAAAGGCACCCGGCCGCTGAGCCCATCTTATCCTTCATCTTTAAAATACTGATACAGTGATACTTCACAAGGTGGCGGCAGTTCTAAGAGAAGGTATATGAAGAGTACTTTGCAAAGCATTATACCTCATCAGATAGAGGCGGTGAGGCCATGGCTACAACCCCAAATGCCCCAGTGACCTCTGAGTCAACCAAGTCTTGGGTTAAGCAGTTTGCCCATTGTCATCTGGCAAGAAAGCTACGCATGGGATTCGGAGAATGACACGCCTCATCCTGTGTTGAAAGGCTCCTTCCACCGCCCGCACCCCTGTGCCACTGGGTGTTTCTAGAAATAAACCTTGAAAGTTATTACATAAGAAACAATTAAATAGGGTGAGGAATTTTGATGCCAAGAGTTGGTGGCCCAGAATTTTTTTTTTTTTTTTTCCAAAAAGACCAACCCCAGCAATCAAGGGCCCAGTGGCCCCTTTTTCAAGAGCAGGAGGCGTGGAGGAAGCCCTCCAGGATTCTCACCAGCACCCAGAGTCACCTTCACCTCAACACCCAGTCCAGAGCCAGATCTCACACTCCTTGTTTCAGTAGGATGACTAAAGCCATGCTGTATTTCAAATCTAGAAAAGCACAACCCACCCCCTATCCCCTCAGGAAGCGGACCTATCCAGCTGTGGCAGTTTCTTCTAGAATTGCTGTCCGACAAATCCTGCCAGCCTTTCATCAGCTGGACGGGGGACGGATGGGAGTTTAAGCTGGCTGACCCCGATGAGGTACGTCCAGAACCTGGGAACTTGCTCTCCAGGCTCTCAAACCTGATTCCATCACTTGGGGTTCACAGATCCAGTTCTCTGGGGTCACCAGTATACAGATGAGAGCACTTCCACAGGAGGCGTCCCTGACTGTCGGGAAATGTGGAGTCTTGTTTCGCTGATGAACAGCTTATAGTGTCCCCTGTTTATGCACCCAGCACCAGGCAGGCTTCACCGCCCTGCTCTGTCATCTAGTTAAAAGGTGAAAGCTGTCCACTGAGGCTCTCACCTGATCATCTGAAGGTGTTTTAGGAAATTTGCCTTTTCCCTTGGACGGACTGAGCCGTCTCCTCAGCTGAGGTTGGCGGGGCTGCTCCAGCCCCATCTGGAGGAGAAAGCCGAGGGCAGGTCCGATACCAGCCCCTCGAGGACGGTGTAAGGGGGGAGCCCATGATCTCTGGTACCAGTGGAGTGCGGTCTGTCACCTCCCCAGTATCCTGGGGCAGCAGAAGCACTGAGGGATGCAGAATGTCCTGAGGTCCTGATCCCACTCAGCAGCTGTGGACGTGGTGGTCAGAATTCAAACCCGGGAGGTGGGTGGGACACAGCGTTTCCCTTGTCTCGGGACCTCCCTGCTTCTGAACCCTTGGCTCCTGGGGGTTTTGCTGAGTGAGAGGCCTCCGCAGACGGAGCTTTGGGTGGGGTCACCTCGCTCTCGCATCAGCACCTCCCTCCATCCCCCGAGAAACAGCCGGGGGATGCAGAGCCCTGGCATGTGCACAAAAGCAGATGACACCTCTGTGGTCCTTACGTAGTGGTCAAGTGAGCATGCGTCCGAATCATTGCTGGGAAAGTGATGCACTTTTTCTTAATTGCCAAATGGAATGGAACTCTTTTCCATCCGTCCCGCAGGTGGCCCGCCGGTGGGGAAAGCGGAAAAACAAGCCCAAGATGAACTACGAGAAGCTGAGCCGGGGTTTACGCTATTATTACGATAAGAACATCATCCATAAGACGTCGGGGAAGCGCTACGTGTACCGCTTCGTGTGCGACCTCCAGAACTTGCTGGGCTTCACGCCCGAGGAGCTGCACGCCATCCTGGGCGTCCAGCCGGACACGGAGGACTGAGGCCGCCCGGGGCTGGAACTGGGGCCGTGGGGACCCATCCAAGGACCCTGAAAGGCAGGATCGATGCGTCTGGGAACGTCTGCAAGAAGCAGTGGCCTTATTTCATCTGGTACCGCGGTTCTCCGCCGAAAGCAGCACAGTTTCTCGCTTCTAACGCCTGCTGCCAGGAACACGCAACTTAAGATGCTGTTACGTTAGAACGGCCCAGAAAGAAGCGCCGGGCAGCCGTCCTGGCTCTGGGCGGGCTGCGTCGTGACAGGATCGTTCAGGCTGTTGGGTCTTCTCAAAGGAGCGAGCATGTTGTGGACACACACTTTTGGATTTTCTTTTGCCTTTTGCAACCAGGAAACGCCAATGCCAAAGAGGTCTCTGGTTCAGAGGGGGAAGAGAGTGCAAGGAAACGATCATGCCATTTCAGAAGTTAGTTTGTATATATGACTGTAACCTTATAATTGTTATCAAAATCCCCTAACAGACCTATTTAACAGAAATTGTATATTGTAATTTAAAATAATTATATAACTGTATGTGAAATAAGAATGCAGACGGCATTTTGCAATGTATTCCAGTTATCAGGAGCACAGGTGGCATTTTGCAAACATTTAATCTGCCAGGGCAGACTAAGAGAAGTTGTAAAGTGTGTATTATTTACATTTAATATACCTACAGGAATAAGGTCTAAGAGGGTTAATTCCTGGTTTTTTCCGTTTTGTTTTGTCTGGGTTATCTATGGCAAGGACTTTGTACATTTGGGAATTTTTATAAGAAACTTAATGTTATTATCTGGGGGCCCATCTGGCCTCTCTGCTTCTCCTGTAATTGTAATGTAAAAGCTATAAAGCAGTATTTTTCTTGACAAATGGCATATGTTTTCCATTTCTATGCATGCCTTTAAATCAGTTTATATACAAAACTTATTTTTTAGTTCAACTGTTTTTCCCCCAACAACTAACCTCCCCTTGACCAGCCATTTCCTTCCTGTGCCCCAAATTATGCTGTTTGATTAAAATAAGAATACTATTTTTGGAAATATGCGACTCCTTTTCAGAGATCAGGAGGGATTTATGTAGCAGCTATTTTTACTGCAAAAGTAATTCACTGGAAAAAAGTGTGATTTGTAAAGAAAGTTTTATTTTTATCTCAGCTCCATGTAAAGTTGACGTACAGAGCTGAAGGTGCAGGGGGAGGGGAAGCTTTATTAAACCTCCTGAACGTGAGTAAAGCCTGATTTGCCCCATCTTGTTTACCTGTCGAGTCTTGGGCTTTCTGGATACCAAGCTGCTCCTTTCTGTTTAGTGTCCACAGTTTTATTTTCTTGGACGCAGAATGCCCGGAGGCAAAAAGAGGGCCAACAAGATGGGAAAGAGAAGGGATTGGGGTTGTTCCTGTGAAGAAAACATCTTGATCATGATGGAGACTTTTGTAGTTGTTTCAAAGGAATCCCTGGTTCAGCCTGTGCCTCCTGCCTTTTGTAAATGATCAAGTCAAGTTGGTTTCAAAGTTGGACAGCCTTCACTAGCGGCATGAGGAGATACTAGGACCATTGGTGACACCTCTAAAGAAGAATCGTCCATCCATGCGATGAGACCAGGGGCTTGGGTGGTAGGGCGAGCGGGGGAGAGCAGAGCTGGAAGGGGCACCACACAGCCTCAGTACCCACACAAGACTGTATTCCAGTATCACTACGCCCAAGTGTTTTTCTCAAGCAGGACCTGTTTATCTCTCAGACATCTGTTTATAACATCAACAGACATGGGACTGGGAACATCTTGCTGCCAAAAAGAAATCTTAGCCATTGGCTCATTTTATATGGGGTTTGACCACATGAAATTGCCAATGTTTGTCTGTTTCATCTACGAAGTTGGCAGTTGTATGTGGCTCAACCCAATAGTTATGGAAAATCAAATCCATGGTAAACCTTTGGCGTGGTAATGAGCAGGAGTATAAAAGTTTTGTAATTTGGGCTTTTCTTTCTCAAATAATAAAGTATTTTGTTTATATAAACTCCTCCTTTTAAGGGTCCTCATTCTTCATCCCCACCGACCCCCCCGGCATGGAGGTGGTGGAGTCAGGATACTGGGCTCAGAACCGCCAGACACACACCTGCTCAGTCCCTCAGAATTACATCTCCCTTTAACTGATTTCACACACCCATCCCCTAGTAAATTGGGACCAAGCTGGAACCAACTGTGAGCACTTCCTGAAGGAATTCCCCAAAAGTGTTCCTTAAGGCGAAAAATTTTCAAGAAGAGATTAAAATAGAAAAATCCAGGGGTCTAGTCTTTGCCAGGGGTTTGGCAGAGATAACAGAAGAGATTTTAGGATATTTCTAATAAGAGCATTGGGGTTTGAAGTTCAAGGACTTTTGTAACTGAAGCCTTGACTCCCCTGGAGTTCTGATGTTGCCAAGATGACTTATCATAGATGAGGTTGGTGGTCCCTAGGACACCTCTTCTCAAGCTCATTCTTGGACCTCCTTTCTACTCTCCAAAATAAGTGAGGATTCTAAAAACTTAGGTAGATTGTATCAGTGGTGTGCTGAAGCCGGCTTGCCACGGGCTGGCCAGAGCTGAAGGTGAGGGCCTCTCCCCAACTTTGCATCAGCGAGGTATTAGTAGCTCAAACTTGTTTGGGACGAGAGTAAGTTACACCACTGAAACCAGCAAACGCTACAAATCAGGGCTTCCCCCACCAACCCTTCTCAGGGAGCAGGTTATTAAACATTTAATAGCACACCACTGGTCCTCAATGTTAACCATATTAGAAATTAAAACAAGTTTAAAACTATGATTCATTTTTGAAATTACATCTATATTAATATTTTTATAAAAAATAACTTTTTCCCAAAAAGTGAGAACAGCACTATTTTACATGTTTTTAAATCTCTTTGATGTCTGGTTTAGTGGGAAAGAGCTGGATTCCTATATTGGCTTCTGCATCAGTCTGTTGTGATACATTTTGAAGAAAATCAGGCATCACAGGGATCTGTAATTGGAACAGGCAGGTGTGTTTTATAGCAGTTTTACATAACTGGATATTGCTTTATACTACACCTAAACTGACAAATGGTAGTTTCTTAAATTCCAGTTGGCATATGAAACCGTATCAATAAACTTTCCTATGGTTACAGTAAATTCCATTGGTCCATCTTGCACTTTGAATGGATCTTTTACCCATGTGTGGTTTTGTAACATGCATTAGTCATTGGAAAACACTGCTTCAAAATGTTGACTCATTTCAACATATGATATCAAACGATCACATTAGTTGTTCTCACCACCAGTTTCACCTGAGTCCTGAGCACCACCAGCTTCTCAGAGTCCTGAGAAGCTATCAAGCTCCCAGTGGCAGATACAAATTTTCAAAAATTCAAATTTTCACTTGAAAGCTCAAATTTTATCATCAGCAACAAATATTCAAAGTTGTTCTTTTGGAAGTGACAGACTGATTTCATTTACTTTTGCAGAAATACCTGCCAAATACCCAAGTCTGAATAAACATCATTTGTCAGTTGGTCTTTCAAATACAAATGGCGCTTATGAATGAAATGGTTAGTTTAGCTTGCAACTCAAATCCACAACTGCGTTTCCCAGGACAACCAATCTATCTCAGTAGCACCAGACCTTCTGTGTACTTTTCCATGTTATTACCCAGAAACTAAAAAGATGTGTCTTCACTTATTAAGAAACTTAATTTTTACTGCTTTATCAAGGACATTTTTTAAAGGAAACTAGTATTTTTTTCCTGCAAGTACATGATGAAGAATATCGTGATTGCTAGTACAGTTTAGTGCTAAGTTTCCAGGAGCTTTAAGCACCATCAGTGCAAATGTCAGCACAGTAAAAAAGGTGAATGTTTTAATATTATTATAAAAAATCATTTTGACCTTGAGGATCCCTCTGAAAGGGTGTTGTCTGTGGACCTCACTTTGAGAACTGTTCTAGAAAGAGGAGAAGCTCACCCAGAATAAAAGGGGTGGAACTGGGGCAGGGAGGGGGGCACAGAACATTTTCTTTTTGTCTCTCTAATTCAGTGTCTGTGTTTCCAATCTTACCCTTTCATAGCCAGCTAAGATGAAGCATCTTTTATTTAAAGCAAATAGAATGGCCTAATGTCTTGCATGATAAGGAAAAATTCATTCATCCAGGCTGAGATGGATCCTTTCAAAGTCCTTCTATTAGCCTCACTCTTTGTCCTTTTCCTAGTTCCACTGAAATTCCAAACCTTTTTTTAAATGTATATTTTACCATAATATTTCTTTTTAAATTATTTTTCCTAACATAGTCAAATCTGAGGTCATAAAGAGAAGAGGTTCCTGTGGCCTGTCTTCCAGCTTTTCCACAAGGTGGAGAAGAAGCAGAACTAAGTTGCCTTTAGCTGCCCCCTCCTCCCTGTGTCCCAGCTATTCCTCATATTAGGGGCCTGAGAGCTGCAAACGGTGGGCACTCACAGCGGATAGGGACTGGGAGACTGACGGGTGTGTGAGGGACAGGATGTGGGGCCGGAGGAGGTGGGCAGGGTCCAAGGAGGGGGGCAGGGTGGGCTGTTTCATCATCTCTTTGGAAACATCAAGTTGGCAGTAGGGTTTATTGTGCTTAGGACCAGACCTCAGCTTATCACTCCTACCCGGCCTTTGTGACCATGGGCACGTGACTTACTCCATGCCTCAGTTTCCCCTCCACAAAATGAGGTCCCTGGTGGATGTATCCATGGTTGGTTTAAGACTGTGGGAAGACAGTGGCCTGGGGACTCCATTGAAGTCTCAACCAAAGCCCTCCAGCGGGGGTTCTGCAAAGAACACGGCTCCTCACAGTAAATGCTCTGTTTCCAGAAGCAGCATGGGTGCAGAGTTCAGCGATAAAGCTGACACTGAACAGAACCAGGACTCAAACCCAGGTCTTCTGTTTCCTGATGTTGTTCTCTTGCCAAGATAACCAGACTGAGTTTTGTTGATGTCATTAAAACTGCTACCCAGGGGCTCCCCCAGGCTTCTGTGCACTGCCCTTGGTTTTGAATTTTAAATTATCCAGGAACCTCCTACAAGAGAACACAGAGTCCTTGGACGCGCAGCAGCTGGCGGCAGCTCCGCTCTCTGAGCAGATGAGAGGATCCCATAACCTGGGCCAGAAGTTAATCTGTCTTTTCTGTAAGAGCACAACAGAAGGGTGAGACGCAAGCAGGGAAAGGGGAAACCCCTTCTTGTGTAAACCCTTTTGATACTCCTGGGCAGGTTTAGAACGTGTGATGCTGCTTGAAATCTAATATTAGGGAAAAGACCATTTTTGGTCACAGCTGGTGTGTTGACACCTTTGCAACTGGAATTGGCATGACCTTTGTCCATGTGCTATGAGTTAAGTGACCCCTCCTTGCTTACCGGATTCATGTTCAGATGGCAAAACAGCCCCAGATTGCCACATCTGATCCCCACCAGTTGTTTCTGTGTCTATGGCTTCATACGCTGAGTACATATAACCAGGGCTCAGCACACACCTGTGTGTTTACATGGCTGGGGGACAGACAGGCTGATTCAAGGGGGCCTGTGGCCTGGGCTGGCTGGAGGATGGAGATAGAAATGGAAGGAAAATGGTAAATAGAAAATGAACAAAAATACTGTGTGTCAGCCATGATCCATCGCCATGTAAAGCCCTGCAGAAACGATTGTGCCGTTTGCTGGTAAACTCCACCAAATTGGGTATTGAAGAGGTTATTTTTCATCACAATGCGAATAGGACAGGGCCCCACCACTCTGCACTGACTTGTTCTTTTGCACAGACAAGACATGGCCTGGCCCTGCTCTGACCCCCTAGGTTTGCTGTAGGGCCAGGTGGGGCCTAGAGGGGTCCAGCTCCAGGCCGTGATCAGCACTTTCCACCTCCCCCAAGACCTGTGTAAGTGATTAGATCACTTTCTATTTCAGAGCAGTTAGGGAGAACTGTTTCCTAGAACCTGGCTGGCCTCCCCTTCCCCAGCCTAACGGATCAGCCCTGGTTGTCAGGCACTTGTTTACCTTGGAGATGGAACACTCTGCAGGGTTCTGAGTGGTCAGTTGAGACCCAGAGGACACTGGCCCTCAGAGGCAGATCTGTGGAGCCCGCACAGCCATGGAAGGTCTGCCACCTGCTCCCTGGCCCACTTTCCAACTGATCCTGGAACACCTGTGGGGTGCTCTGCTGGTGGTTCCCCAAAGCTTGACGCACCTCCCAGGTCTCCCTGCGTTTCCCTGCGAGATCCTGTTACGTGCTGTGCTGCTGGTTCTGATAGCAAAGAGACGGCACACTTTAAGAAGTGTGAAGTTCCTAGGGAAAAGGTCTTCTGACCATGATGAAGTCTGTGGAAAATGTAATGAGAATATTGGACCAATAGCTCAGGCTGATGAAGCCCTCAGGCCACCTGGGTGGAGGCCAGTCCTCCCATGTTACAAACTGTGCTTGTTGGCAATGAATGCAAACCTGAGCAGGTCATCATTTTAGGACACTGTGGACTTTCTGGAAAAGGTACACCACAGCCAGCCTCCTCAACTTTCCCAAGTTACTGATGGAAAACACACCTTTAAAGCATCAGAGGAGGATGGAGAACAACCTCAGCAGAAAGAAACAAATGATCTGAATAACAATGTTGATTTTCCAGAGAGTCTAGAACTGTCTGACCAAGAAATTGAGAGAGAAAAGCGGCGAGTCCAGGAAAAGGAGGAGCTGGGAGGAAGCCTGGAGCAGTCGAAGGCACGAAAGGAGCAGGTCCTGAAAGATAAAGTCAGCAGATTAAGATCCATAGCAGAACACCTGCTGACAATCTTCTCCTCACCTGACCCCCTTGGAGATCACATGGATGAAGGGAGCTCAGACATCCAGCCAAAGAAGGAAGCAGAAAACGGCCATTGCCCTGTCCATGGGTCAGAAGTTGACCTGAAGGGCATCATTGATGATGTTGACTGCAACGTGTCCCTGCCACGTCCTGAAGAGGAACATCAAGGAACAGCCAGACAACTGAGGGAAGAAAAGCAAATGATCAAAGAGCTTACAGGACAAATCACGAGTCTCCAAACTGAGGAAGCATCTCTGCAGTGTGAAACTTTACTTCTTGACAGTGAGATTCAGCCGCTGAAGCAGAAACTTCAAAGTCTACCTGATACACATGACGACTATGTGATGCAACTTCACAAAAAATTGTTTAAGGAGGAAGCACGCTGCTTAGGAGTGAAGAAACTTTTCAACGTGTGTAGAGCCATGAACTCCATAATCAGAACCGCAACCTCTCCAAGAAGATAGCCAAAGACATGGGCAAAGAATTGGAGAGAACCACTTCCTACTATCACCAGGAGACCTGCCTCCATGAGAAAAAAAGCTCAAGAAAGCTGGGTGGTAGAGATGGAGAGAAAGCTCAAGGAGCCAAGGCAAGAGAGTGACCACAACAGGCAGATGCTGGCCAAGGTCGAGTCCAACATCCAGCCTTTCCCAAGGGGCCGTTGTGCTCCTGCTGTCCCACCACAACCCACAGAGGCCCGGAGGTGTCAGGGGATCCCCTGGGTCATCAGGCACCACCCCCCCCCAGAAGGAGGAAGATCATGGCATGAGGGATCAGGGACCTGGGGTCACTTGCAGGTTTGACTCAGCTCACAGCAGCCGCGTCTGGACACTCACAACCAGGACGAAACACCTGCATGTGTTTTCCCTTTTTAGAGTAATTTTGATTTGTATCTTTTTAGTTTAGCTTCTATTACATAATTTATTTTTTATTCATACAGATAATGCATTATAATTTGTAAGATTTTTCAAATAAAGTTTTATTTAATACAATTCTTATGAATAATTTATTTGTATGTCTTGCACCGTCTAGAACATGATAGTATAAATAATGTATTTTAATTTAAATCAAAAGTCACTATTCCTTAAGCCATCATTGAAGTTTAACATAGAGAGAGATGTTTAAAATAATAAAGACCATTTCTGTATGCTATGAACTGTTATTAGAAATCTGTACAGGTAATCTAAAATTTGCCCCCAATAAATTAGATGGGTTTTAAAACACAATGCAAACAAACAAACAAAAAAAACCCTTGAATATACTACCACTGAAATGTCGTAATTTTTTATTAAATGGTCTAAATTCATTGAATAATTTAGAGGAGTTGATATCTTGCACTCATTTTTTGTTTTATTATATTTTTAACCTTTGTTATTTTGTTTAAAGTATCGTTTGTTGTTTAGACATTTTTCAGGTTTACGAAGTGAAAATAAAAGTTTTCTACTGACAAATCACATATGCACACACACACATACACACATGTACACACAGACATACACAAACACACAAAGACTACAATGTGGGTTAAGACAATTTATTTGTTATTTCAGTACCTAAGGAAAAGGTAAAAATAAAGAGAAAAAAATTTTAGTTAAAAAAGGAAAAGTAAAAATCACACATGTGCAATTTGTGTGTATAGGGACAAGATATCTAAATCTTATACACAGAAAAGATAGTTATTAAGGACAGGGGACCGAGGTAGTAATTTTACTGGCCACTCCCACCTGGATGATGGCGTGGCCTGGTTTCAGGGCTGAACGATGCCAAAGGATGTTTGGATAAGGGACTTGTTATTTATGGTCTCTAAGCTGTGACGGTGAGGAAGCCAGGAAACGATGGCAGGAGGTGGAGGGGGTGGGGTTTTTAGTAAGGACGATGCTGCCAATGAAATGATAAACCCACATTTCCCGTCGTCTTGAGCTCAGGAATAGGGAGACAAGTGCGGAAAGTCTGGGCTCCCTCAGCGATGTTCGGGTCGCTCTAAAGATGCTGAGAACACTCACGGAACGAGGTGAAACGATAGGACCATGAGCACCGACACCCCCAGTTTGGTTCCTGTGGGACTGGGGCCAACAGGTGACAAGGGGGCTCAGGATCCTGTGTTGAGAGCTTCAGAGAGGAAAAGTGATGGCCTGCAGCTGGGTTGTCCCAGGTGCTCTGGGGGCCATGACACCATGTCTGGTGCCACAGCTCCTGGCTGGTGGCGGCTGCGGGCATCTGATCCGGAAGGGCCGGGATGGGTTCAGAGTGAAGAGCAGGTGGAGGATGGGGAGAGGGTTTCCATGGCAACACACGGACGGAGATCAGACACTGAAGAACGTTCTGTCCTCGAAGCCCAGGTGAGCAGCAGCTCAAGGTGACAGAGGACATCAGGCCCACATCACCTGCGTGTCCACCGTCTGGGCGCCCACCTCCCTGTCTACACGCAGAGGGGACCACCTCTGTGGTCTGTGAGGTCTGTGTAGGGTCTCCAGTCTCCAGGTGAGAAGCGGGTCAGATTCAATAGCTGGTGAGGCCAGAGCAGGATGTGAACCCGAGTCTGCGAAGAGCAACGTCTCCACCCCTTCCCTTCTCTGATCTGCCCGCTCCGTCTTTGTCTCCAGTTGCTTCCCGCCTCCCCTCACTCCGCTTCCTGCCTCTTTCCTCCCCTTTCCCACCTCCATCACTCCTTCCCTCCCTCACCTCCTCTTCCACCTCAATCCAGGTCATCTGCCCGACATCCATCCCAACCCCACCCAGACTGAGCACGTGATGGGCGCCAGGCACCTGGAGACACATGGAGAAGTTCTCCCCACCCGGGAGCACTTGCAAATATGCTCATGAAATTACAGTGAACAGGGTTGCGTTTAGTGTTTTCCATTGAGAAAGCAGGTGAGCTGGATATTTTACTCATCTCTCCTTAGTTGGTTTCCATTTCTATGCAACGTTCAATAATCATTTCAAGTAAACCCTGCTGATGCGTGATTCAGGGAGAGGAGCTTCGGGGTGGGGAGAGACGTGCTGGGCAGCTGAGGACCTGCCAGGAACCATCAGGAAGGACAGGGGAGTGGAGGGGAGGGGAGAAAAGTCAGCTTCCCCAGCGGGAACTCAGGCTTTCCCGGATGCTCCCATGATCTTTCAGGGAAGCAGAATCTTCTTCATTGAGAAATCGCTCCCTAGTTTTTGGGTTCATTGTGAACTTAAATCCTCTCTGAGCCATTATTTATTCACCGTCAATCATTATGAGCTTTAACTATGAACTGGGATTTTCCAGTTTAAAGAATAAGAAAGAAATGGGTCAAGTCCTCTGTCATCAACAGGGATGGAGAGATCTTGGTGGAAGAGTGAAAATATCACCTCTCTCACTGATCAGAAACTGATAATATTATTACCAGCCTAAAACACTGCACCTCCTCTTTATTGTTTTAAAATTTCTGATGACTCTTTTTGAAAAAAATACCTAAAATCAGATATCTAAGTGTAGGTCAGATATCACAGATAGTAAAATTTAGGGAACACTGCAAGGAGTGTTTGGGAAAAAATCAAGGGTCCCCGAATATAGCCCGAGGCAGGTTCTCTTGTTCTCACCTGTCCTCCCTCAAAGGTGTGCCTTCTAAGGCCCCGCCTGTGCCCACAGGCACCTGCTCTGTTCATACCTTCCTGTGAGCCTGGTTGGAGGATGCACTGGCTTTGGGAACAGGTCTGACACCTGCCCCCTCCCTGGACCAGAGCTTGACTGTCACCTCTGAGTCAAGGAGGCGAGGTAGCTCCCCACCAGACTCTCTGGATTTGAATTCCAACTCTGCCACTTACTGATTCTGAGTCCTGGGGGAATTCATCCACTCTGTGAGCCTCAATCTTTTCATCTGTTAAATGGGGGAATTCTTCATACCTACCTCATAGTGTAGTTGTGGGGATTCTCTTAATAACACTTGTAAAACTCACAGCACGGTGCCAGCACATAGGACGTACTGTGGCTCCCGGTGGCAGGCTGGTGAAGACCATGGGCCCCTTCTCAGAATCAAATTTTTAAACGCATAATATAAAATGCAGAGGATGACAAATGAAACCAGTTACTGTACATTGAAATGCATGTTGAAATATAGTTGTGGAAAAGTGATCTATGTGCTTTTTATTAACATGTTGTAGAATAAGATCAGTGGCAGGTCTAATAACTACTGCAATTTCAAAGCAGTTACGAGCAGAAGTGGTGTTTCGAGATTTCACAACAGCATTAATGCGGTATGAAATATCTGTGATTTCGATTGGTGACAAAATCATAGGTGCTGCTAATGCTGCTGTAACGTGTTGCCTCCATTCAATTAATGAAGAAAATGCTACATTTTAGTTGGAAGCTAGTGAAAATTAAAATGTTGTGGGTTTTTTTTTTGCCCATCCAAGTTTATTTATGGACCCTGAAAAGTCACGTCCCTGGGTTTTTCCATGATCGCCAAGTGGGGGTCAGAAGGGCGGGGATACTGGAAAGAACTCACCCCTGGTTCTGAGCTGGGACCCCGTGGAAGGTTCAGAGTCACAGAGGAGGACTGGTCCTGCTCCCTCCCTGTGCTTCTCCTAAGGAACAGGTGTTTCAGAAGAGGGGATCTTCTCCCAATCTTTCTCTCGATTTACCTGGATATTCAGTTCAGAGACGCTCTAGTCTCTCAAAGGAACCCGGGGGTGGAATACGGTTTAAATGTCAAGTGCACCAGTCCGCTGGCACAGCCTGGAGAAAGCTCTGGACTCACCGTGGTGCCTGTCACCCAGGACGGGGCGGAGGGACTCGCAGCCCTTTCTCCTGTTATTTAGGTGACGTTCTCAGGTTTTCAGAGTTGTGAGATGGTCAGCAAGCAGGGGTATTTAGAGGCTCTTTGTCACATCCAGCCTCTGCTGATTGCTGTCTCCCAGGTCTCACTAGGTGCCAGGGAACACATCCCCTCGGGGAGGCTGGTCTCTGAGCACCGGTAGCGGAAGCCTGATGCTGGCTGCCCCGCATCTCTGCCCCCTTCCCTGCCTTCTGGGAGCTGCCCTCCTCCAAGTGGGAATGACCTCCAGCCCTGAGGTACAGGGTGGGCATGTGACCCCTGCAGGCCCAGGCCCAGCCCTCTTTTACAGATTAGTACAGATGTTAAGAAAGAGGGAACTTCTCTCAGTTTGAAATCATGAGCACCAAGAATCCTGTAATCCTGGGGCATCATTGGTCATCTCCTCCCTTTTGTAGATCTCCTATTTGAGAACTAAGCTACTGCAGAGAAAACAGTGAAGCCAAAAGACAGACAGAGCCTGAGTCCTGAGAGCTGGACCCTGGATCCAGCTGTTCCTGAAGTCCCATATCCTCCTCTCTTAAATGCCATGAGCCATTGAGTCCCCTTTGAGGCTTAAGCCAGACAGAACTGAGTTTCTATCAGTTGCATGTGAATGAATCCTATTGGCTATATTTTTATAATCATTCTGCCAATAGCAAACTCTGTCTTAAATAGAACACTCTGTTCAGAGTCACAGCGTCCATCAGAACAGATAAGGTGAGAGAGCTCAAAGGTGCAGTTGGCCACACCTGGGCTCATGCTTTACAAGTACAAGAGCAGTGACAAGCATCCCTGTGTCTGAGTTTACAAGGCATCCTCCCTCTGGGGTCACCCTCTGTCCAAGGCTGTTGCACTCTCCTTGTGGGCCCTCAGGGAAGGGGATTGTTTGGCCCGGCTGCCAAACTTCCCAGGGAAGACAGCAGGGACCACAAGGGCTCAGCCTTCACCAATGACCCATCAGCTCCTCCAGGGAGCAGGGCTGGGGCTGGGGGCTCCCACTCCTGTGTGTATAGGGAGCACCTCCCTGCCAGGGAAGCTTCTGGGGAGGTGCTGCCACTCTCCTAGGGGAGGAGAGGCCACAAGGGGCGAGACCCAGGTATTCTGTCCCCAACAGTGATGGTGGTGAAGTGCTCTCTGGATTTCTGACTGAGGGTTACTCCTGGACCTTCGAAACCAGACCTGAGGAAGAGGCAGAAGCTGGTCCTGATTGGAACCCCCATCCTTAGACCCCTAGAAGTTATCAGCAATGCCGGAAGACAAGGCACCTAATCGGACAGATCCATGGAGCTCTCATATCATCCACAATCACAGTTTTTCTGCCATTTCATCCCACACCAACTCTGACCTCAACCTTGGCAAATACTCACTGATGCAATTTGGTCAATGAGTGTCAATGATGGCCAGTTTGGGGCTGGTTTTCTATTTGAACATTCTCTCCAGTTCCCACTGCTGGTGAAATTTCAAGTCTGAATCATGAGGTCAGGATGAACAAAACCTGGGAGATTCAAGTAGTTGTAAGATTAGAACTAATGGGCAGGTCTACATCACATGCCTTCTAAATATCTCATTTCAGGCATCACACAGAACCTTTAAGCTGAAATAAAGTCTCTACCCGCCATTGGACTCTCTGAGTGGGAGGAGACAATAAGGCAGTTCCTACCCCATCTATTAAGATTTATTAAAAACAGGCTGCAGGGCTTCCCTGGTGGCGCAGTGGTTGAGAGTCTGCCTGCCGATGCAGGGGACACGGGTTCGAGCCCTGGTCTGGGAGGATCCCACGTGCCGCGGAGCAACTGGGCCCGTGAGCCACAACTACTGAGCCTGCGCGTCTGGAGCCTGTGCTCCGCAACAAGAGAGGCCGCGATGGTGAGAGGCCCGCGCACCGCGATGAAGAGTGGCCCCCACTTGCCGCAACTGGAGAAAGCCCTCGCGCAGAGGCGAAGATCCAACACAGCCATGAATAAATAAATGAATAAATAAATAAATAAAAATTAAAAAAAAAAAAAACAGGCTGCAGATAAATATATATATATATATATATTTTTTCTCCTGGGCAAAGTTAATGCCAAGCCATATCAACTAACTTCTGAGACAAAAAGGTGTAGGGAACAGTGTTTGTGGAATCTGAGACTTGAAGGAGTTCCCTTGACCGCCCCCCAAACACAGACTACATCACTGCAACCACATACCCTGCTAGAGAACGACCTATGAGATGCAAACCCCCCATCCAGTTCCCAGGTTCATAACATAATGGTGAGGATACTAAATCCTGGAGGCTTTGCCATCAGTTGGCATAAAACTCCACCCAGAGCTCTTGCCTTACCGCTAAAGGCTAACCCCCTGTGTGAACTACTGTGTTTTGAGTTAGGCCCAGAGGGTCCTCTACCCGTTGCTAGGGCGACAGATCTGCGCCCTCACCCGGGGCTCGCCCAGGCAGCCACCCTCCGGGGAGGCGGCCTTTCCTACCCCCTCCCACAGCTACAAGCTGCTCTACAGCTCCATCATCCCTGGACCCCAGACAATCAAGGGAGGAGGAAAGGCTGCAGACCCCTGGGTGCGGGATGTGTAGACCGTGAATGGTCCATGGCGGGAGGGCAGGACCCCCCGAGAATGGGGGGGACCATGGTAGACGTGAGACACAATCACCATGGCAACCTGCTCGCCAGCCCTGGCCCTCCCCACCTGTGCTCAGGACACATTTTTCCTTCCAGAACGCTTCTCCTGAGGTGGTCTTCAGGATGTGGTCACAGGCGGGTCTTTCCAACCCTCTGCAGTGTGAGGTGACTGATAGACACATTTGATGCCTGCGCTGGGTTGAACAGCATCTCCCCAAATTCATGTCCACTTGCAACCTCAGAAGGTGACCTTCTTGGAAATAGGGTCCTTGCAGATGTCATTAGTCAAGATGAGGTCATACTGGGTTAGGGTGGGCCCCTAATCCTGCATAACTGGTGTTCTTATGGAAAACAGACACTGACTCACAGGGAAGAAGCCACATGAAGACAGAGGCAGAGACCCAGATGCTGGGAGAGGGGCCTGGACCAGTTCCTCCCTCAGGGCCTCCAGAAGGAAACAACCCTGCCGACACCTTGATTCAGACTTCTGGTTTCCAGATCGGGGAGGGAATAAATTTCTGTTGTTTTAAGCACCCCCGTTGGTGGTCATTTGTTTTTTGTTTGTTTGTTTGTTTGTTTGTTTTAACATCTTTATTGGAGTATAATTGCTTTACAATGGTGTGTTAGTTTCTGCTTTATAACAAAGTGAGTCAGCTATACGTATACATATATCCCCATATCTCTTCCTTCTTGCGTCTCCCTCCCTCCCACCCTTGTGGTCATTTGTTATAGCAGCCACAGGAAACGAATACGGTGCCACATGATAATTCAAAATGGAGGCCTTGTAAAACCTCTAAGCTGGGATTCAACTGGCCTGAACCTAGGACAGAATGAAAAATGTGTCTGATATCTACTCCTTATACTTTTAAGGAAACAGTAAAACAATAAAGAAAAATAACACACACGTGCACACACACACACACACACACACACACACCCCTTAGATATTTTAAAAGTAATCTTCTAGGGAATGTCCTGGGATTGACACAAATTCATCATGACTCGACCAATGACCTTGAGTTCATAGTTTGCACCTGCGTGTAATCCTGCAAATGCTCCATGAAGACAAGTTCTGTTCTGTTTGCTGTGCTCGGCTCCTGGGAGGCCCGTCTCTGCCCCAGGACAGGCAGGAAGGAAAAGTGAGGAGAGGCAGTCCCACCAGTCCTGTGACCTCAATCATGTCCTCATAAAGGTCCCCTTGCTGGGACGTGTTCACAGTCTATCCCACTGACTCTCCTTCTGTGTGGCTCCTCGCCTTCCCTGGGGGTGAGTGAAGAGGTGGCTTTAAGTCAAACCTACCAGGAAAAGGCATTCGTGGACCTGCCTATCCTCAAGCCCTGTTATGTGAGCACTTCAGCTGAGCAGCGTTTCACATGCGTGCGCAGTGATGGGGGAGGTACCAGGACATTCCCGATGTGACTCCACCCTCCACTACCGGATGATCCAATCGGACCCAAAATCCCAGCCCGTGGGAGACCATTGGGAAACCATTGAGTCTTTCCCAGGGACAGTCTGAGAGCAGCAGACATCATCCCAATACCTAATAGGAAACATTCACCTGCTCTGAGACCAAAAGGTGCTGCCTTAGCTTTCCTTCCTTCACACCTGTGATCCTGCATCCGCCGCGGTCCTATGCATCACGGGGCAGGGATGCTTTCCTGTCAGAGGTGTGGTGGGGGTCCTCGGTATTTGCTCCATTAAGGTGGGGCTTGGGTTCACCTAGAAAGACCATGACCCTTGTGTTCTCCGCCTGGACCCACGATGGGACCAGCTGACCCTGGGGAGGCGCCACCTCCAGCACATCTGCCTTCCAGTGAATAGGACTGGCCTCAGCCTGGGTCCTTGGTCCCCTCAGTATGAGTCACACACACACCCCACAGGTGTCACCTCAAAACACATCTACATCAGGGATCAGACCAGGGCCGTAGCTAGTGTCCTCAGCTTTGGTGGGGATGGGGGGCGGAGGGAGAGAAATGGGTTACCACAGAGGACTTTAGTACATTCTGAAATGTTCGTTCCTTTTAGGGCAAAGCTTAAAAGGTATTACAGTGTGAATTCTAGTTAAAACTTCACTCTGCAGTGGCCACTGCTGGTATTAAGGTTCAAGTCCAAAAGGACTCCCAGTCTTTCTTTTCTTTAATCTTTTTCTTTTTTATTGAGATACCACACTTGCACTGCAGGTGCTTGAATGTTCGGGGTACCATTCAGGGACCTTTAACATACGTCTCCAGCATGGGACACCTCCCCGAGCAATATGCAGAACTTTCCAGGCCCCAGCAGGCCCCCTGGTCAATAGCAACCCCCATCAATAATCCCCAAGCTGGAGATGGCTGCTGTCCCGACCGCCAGCCCCACGTGTTACTGAACTTCCTGCAGGTGGATTCACACAGTACACGCGCTGGGATCTTCTTCTTTCACTTGACACTGTGTCTGTGACGTGTCCTCGCCTGGAACAACTGTTTGCTTGTTTACTGTGTACCGTCCCATTATGTGAATATAGCACAGTTGATTCAACTTGTCCTACAACTGATGACCATTTGGGTTAGTTCATGTTTGGGACTATTATACGTAAAAATGATTATGGACATTCTCACAAGTGTCTGTTGGTGGCCCGAGCCCCCATCTCACCTGAGTGTACACACACCCAGGAACCGCTGGTCATGGAAACACGTGTGTTTACCTGTAGGGGATACAGCAGAACAGTTTCCAAGGTGGTATCACTCTGTCTTCAGCCACGGATGTCTGAGAGCCCCAGCTGTCCTACCATTGTCACACTGGTCAGTCTCTGGAATTTTAGCCATTCTAATAGGTGCACGAGGTAATTTACTATGGGTTCGGTTTGCATGTTCCTCTTGGCTGATAACGTTGGGCACCTTTTCATATGCTTAGTGGGCTCTTGGATTTCTTCTATTACAGGATCTGCAGATTTTTCTGAAAGGGGCTGATAGTAAACATCTTTGTTTTACAGGCCACACAGTCTCTGCCCCAACTCATCAGCCCCCCTGCTGTAGAGAAAAGCAGCCCTTGACCACATGGGAGTGAACGGGTGTGGCTTTCTTCCAATAAAACTATTTGTAAACCAGGTTGGGGGTGGGGGGATTTGGCCTGAGGGGCCTTCATTTGCGGATCCTGCTCTAGGACTTTTGCCCAGTACTTTTGCCCATTTTTTAATTGGTTCGCTTGTCTTTTTCTTAGTGATTTGTGCAGGTTCTCTGTAAGTTCTGGATCCCAGTCTTGTGTTGTTAATCATCTATCATGTTCTGGAAATTAGAAGAAATGATGGTACTGTGTTGGACCACTGCTCCAGCCTTGCCCTCAAGGTTTCTACCACAAGGCCCCTGGGGGATGAGATGACCGTGGTCACAGAAATCCTCCCCTGACACGTGGACCCGGGAGGGCCATCCTCTGCCAGAGTCACCCCGAGGGGCACACCTGATGCACAGCAGCCCAAGCCCGGGCCCCTCTGCTCCTCTTGCTGCGACTCTCCGAGCCAGGACGGGCTGCGTGAAAAATGGCCCTGACTTGTTCAACTGGACACACTTTCCAAAAGGAACACAAACTCAGTGTGGATAATGAATGTATGTGCCACCAGGAATTATTTTCTCATTTGAAGGTAATTTTCCAGTTCTTCAGAGCACAGATGTTCAGAATGAGGGTGGGGGGTGGGACGCCTTTTCCGTTGTGAGCCAAACCTTCTTAGGCTGGGCCTCAGCTGATGGTTCGATTGGAGGGAAATTGCCCACCTTCTGGGTTGCTTCACTAGCAAAATGACCATTGTCTTTGCCCTGCAAAACCTTTTTCACAGGTCAGCTCCCCAGGGGAGCCGCGGCCAGGTACCAGGTACGAGGGCACGTCAGGGGCAGAGCGTTGCTTTGGCTGTGGGATCTCAGTTGAACAAACATTATCATCTCATTTCGCAGCAAGAAAAATAAACTCAGAGAGGTTAAATGACTTGACCAAGGTCAGAGGTTCAATAACTGAGCAGCCCAAATGCTTTACTTCAAAGCCTAGCCCTTCCCCACTGGACTGTACTCAGATCTCCCCTTACAAAGATTGGGCTGGAGGGGCTGTGTTGGGAAATGTGGTCGTTTCCGCCCAAGATAAATGAGACCTTGAGGTCTAAAGGGGGAGTCAAAGGACTCATCACTCAGGGTCCCCAGCAAGCTAGCTGCAATGCTGGATGAGAGACCAGATTTTCTAAGTCCAAAGCTTTCCTCACATATTTTTTTTTCTTATTTAAATAATTTTGATTTTATGACATCAGCCACAGTGTAAGCTGCATAAAAACAGCAATTTATTTTGTCTTTTTCTCCACTGTATCTAGTGTCTATAACAGCATTCATGATTGAGACGCTCCATTTCTTGAACAAATGGACCCTAAAAAAATAAGTAGTAAGTGGTTTGTTTTCGTCCTGCAAGAAAGTTTTGATGTTGTCCCTCCCTCTGGCTCCCTCTCAAGGCTCCACTCAGACGGAGAGGGTGGCTGGACGCCCAACTACAGCCGGCACCCAAGGCCAAAGGGAAACGCACATTACCAGGCCTCTTTTCCTTCTATCTTACTAAAATCGTAAGCATGCAATCATTCATTTCCTTGACAGATTCTCTCATTACAGAGATATATAGAAATATGGACAATTCTGCTTGTTTCATCCAAAGTGGCTTCAGATGGCCAACTATCCTTCCTTTCATTTTACCCATTCCAAACCTACAGCTCCTTAGGAACGTAGGAAAGCTGTTCACAGCCCCTAAATGTGGGATTTATCAACTCGTGAATTGTTTATTCTTGTGCAATTAGCAACATCATTTCTGAAAAAAGGACTGAATTTATGTCATTTTCCTAGCAGTGATTCTGCTTCTTTATGCCTGCTCTCATTTCATACCAAACTTGGTTTATGGGAAGTTTGGGTAAACAAAGCTCTTATGAGTAATTAGTATTTAATTAGTCTAAGTTTCATGTCTGTGTGAGTCAAGGCCTCCTTTTCCAACCTCTGGGACGAATTAAGTATGTCAGGCCTCTGTTTACAGAACAAGGCCCAAGACTGACTCCCCTGGGCATTTCCCAAGTTGTTGTTAGTAGCTAGACCTCTAGATTAAGCTACTAAATATTTTTCTTGGCTCTTGCTGCCGGTGAAAGGGCAAGACTGGTGACCCAGTGATCTAGGTCCTTCTTCTCTGTGTTTGTCTTGTAGGAGGTTCCACGGCCCACCAGCATCCCCACCAAGAAGCTTCATCCTGACAGAGGGAAGGTCACAACACTGCCCTCTGGGCAAAAAGGTCAGGACACTGCCCTTCCCACCACCAGCCTATTTCAAGTGAAGAATCTGGAGTGAGAGCCTCTTTGCTAACAAGTATTTATACCGGATTTCTTTTTCCCAATTTCATATTATGAACATGTTCGAGTACACAGAAAAGGGAAAGGAAGAACACAATGAACATTTGTACACCCACCAGTGAGATTCAAAATGTCAATTCACCAACCATCAAAATTGTGTTTAACCATTTGAAAGTGAGTTGCCCTTCCAATATTTCTGCATGTATATACTAAAAATAAGGACACTCTTCAATACAACCAAAGTAATACTGTGACAAAAAATTATCATTTCATTTAAGTTAGTAAAGTAATTGGAGTAATATTACTCATATTTTTTTTATCCTTTTAAAGCCTATAGTGTCTGTAGTGATGCTTCTATTTCATTCCTGAAGTGGTAATTTGTGTCTTCTCTCTTTTTTTCTGAATAAGTCTAGTTAAAAGTTTATCAATTTCATTGTGTATTTTTTTTTCCAAAGACTTAACTCTGGGTTTCATTCATGTTGTTATTTTGTTGTTGTTTTTCATTTCATTGATTTCTACTTTTATGTTTATTATTTCGTGCTTCTGATTTTTGGGTTTAATTTGCATTTTTTTCTTTCCTAACATTTTAAGATGGAAGTTTAATTTAGTTTTTAAGCTATACCTCACAAATTTTGCTGGTATTTTTATTCTTGTTTAGTTCAAAATATTCTTAATCCTCCTTGTGGTTTCTTCTTTGACCCATGTGTTATTTAGAAGTATGCTGTTTAATTTCCAAGTGTTTGAAGATTTTTCAGATATTCTTCTGTTGTTGATTTCTTACTAAATTCTGTTGTTAAGCAAAGGATAAACTTTGTATGATTTCAATCCTTTTAAAATTTTTTGGGTTTCCCTGGTGGCGCAGTGGTTAAGAATCCACCTGCCAATGCAGGGGACACGGGTTCAAGCCCTAGTCCAGGAAGATCCCACATGCCGCAGAGCAACTAAGCCTGTGCGCCACGACTACTGAGCCTGCCCTCTAGAGCCCACAAGCCACAACTACTGAAGCCTGTGTGCCTAGAGCCTGTGCTCTGCAACAAGAGAAGCCACAGCAATGAGAAGCCCATGCACTGCAACGAAGACCCAATGCAGCCAAAAAAAAAAAAAAAAAAATTTGTTGAGGCTTATTCTATGACTCAGCATATGGTCTATCTTGGTGTATGTTCCATGTGCACTTGAAAAGAATGGTTTATTCTGCTGGTGTGGGTAGACATTTTTATGTCAATTAGGTCAAGTTGGTGAATAATATCCTTACTTAGTTTCTGTTTACTTGTTCTATAAATTATTAAGAAAGGAATGCTAAAATTTCCAACTAAAATAGTTGATCTCCCTAGTTTATGAGACCTGTTAGTTTTGTTTTACTTATTGTATATGTACACATTTAGGATTGTTATGTTTTTGTGGTAAACTGACCTCTATCCGTATGAAATATTCTTCTTTACCCATATTAATAATTCTTCTGAAGTCCATCTTCTCTTAAAAGTTAATAAAGCTACTCTTACTTTATTTTGTTTACTGTTTTCATGGTATATCTATTTCCATCCTTTTATTCTTACATATCTTTGTCATCACATTTAAAGTAGATTTTTTGGAGATCACACATAGTTTTGTTTTTCGTTTTTTAATCTTAGAATATCTGTCTTTGGAGTGTAGACTATTACATGTGTTATCGTTATCATTATGGTTGAATTTAAATTGGTCATCTTGCTACTTTTTTATATTTGTCCCCCCCCTTTTTTATTTCTTTTTTCTCTTTTCTTACTTTCTTTTGGATTAAATGTATAATTTTGTTTTACCATTCTGTTTATATTCACTATTGCCTGATAGGCTATATTTTTCATGTCTTATCATTATTATTATTTTAAAAAAATTTTTTGGCTGCATTGGGTCTGCATTGGGTCTTTGTTGCTGCACACAGGCTTTCTCTAGTTGCAGTGAGCGGGGGCTACTCTTCGTTGTGGTGTGTGGGCTTCTCATTGCTGTGGCTTCTCTTGTTGTGGAGCACAGGCTCTAAGTGCACGGGCTTCAGTAGTTGCAGCACACGAGCTCAGTAGTTGTGGCACATGGGCCCTAGAGCACGTGAGCTTCAGTAGTCACGGCCCATGGGCTCGGTAGTTGCAGCACATGAGCTCTAGGGCATGCAGGCTTCATTAGTTGTGGCGTGTGGGCTCAGTAGTTATTGTGTGCTAGCTCTAGAGCACAGGCTCAGTAGTTGTGGCATGTGGGCTTAGTTGCTCCACAGCATGTGGGATCTTCCCAGACCAGGGATCAAACCCATGGCCCCTGCATTGGCAGGTGGATTCTTAACCACTGCACCACCAGGGAAGTCCTATTATTATTTTTGAAGTGGACCATTTTTAAAATCTTTATTGAATTTGTTACAATCTTGCTTCTGTTTTATGTTTTGGTTTTTTGGCCCTGAGGCATGTGGGATCTTAGCTCCCCAACCAGGGATTGAACCCACACCCCCTGCATTGGAAGGCAAAGTCTTAACCACTGAACTGCCAAGGAAGTCCCTGATTATTTTTAAAGTGATTACTCTAAGGCTCACAATATTCAACTTTAACATATCACAGTCCATATAGAAATAATATTATGCCACTTCATGTACAATATACAATTCTTAAAACATTATACAATACTTCTATTTTTTTCCTTGCTATTTGTGCTATTTTGTTATTGTCACATTTTATTTCTCACATATTAAATCCATAATACATTTTTTACATTTTGCTTTCAATATTCAATTCAATTATCTTCTAAAAGAATTTTTAAATGAGGCAAAAAATTTATATTTACCACATATTTGCCAATTTTTTGCATTCTCCATGTCTTTACATAGGTCTAAGCTTTCATGTGGTCACATGTTTCATATTCCTGTGATACAAAGAACTTGGCTTCAATTTATTGTAGAGCTGATCTCCTAGAAGTGAATTATTGCAGTTTATGTTTGTCTGAAAAAGATTTTATTTTACTTCCATTTTTAATGGAATAATAACTTCCATTATTTTCCCTGAATATAGAATTATAGGTTGACAGGACTTATTATCTATCATCTATCTATCTATCTATCTATCTATCTATCATCATCACTCTATCGCTCTTCCTTTAATATATCATTCTTTTGCCTTCTGGACTGCATAGTTTCTGACAAGAAATCTGCAGTCATTCTTACATTTTCTCCTTTGTACATATGTCCATCTTCTCTCTCTGCTTTTAGAATTTTTCTGTCACTGGTTTTCAGCTATTTTATTGTGATGTTTTATGGTGTAGTGTGTGTGTGTGTGTATCCTACTTTGGATTTGTTGAGCTTCTCTGGCTAAATAATTTTCATCAAATTTGGAGATATTATTTCTGCAAATAATTTTCTGCTTTCTTCTCTTTCAGAGATTTCAATTACCATCATGTTAGAGGGCTTGAAAATTTTCCACAGATAATTGAAGCTCAGCTCATTTTTTTTTTTCAGTTTTTTTTCTCTCTATGCTTCATTTTGTGTAAATTCTATTGTTACATCTACAAGTTCATTGATCTTTTCTTCTGAAGTATTTAATGTACTATTATTATTCCTTCCACTAATGCTTTTTAAATTTCCTCTATTGTATGCTTCACCTCTTTAATTTCCATTTAGTTCTTTTAAATGTATTTCATTTCTCTTCTCATTATATCTTCCTTTAAATATTAAAATCTAGTTATGATTCCTGATGTAATGTCTTTGTCTACCAATTCTATCATCTCTGTAATTTCTGGTTTGCTTCTAAAGATAGCTATTTCTCCTAGTTATTGGACTTTTTTTGGCTTTTTGTAATTTTTGCAAGATACTGTAAATTTTATGTTTTAGTGTCCAGATTTTGTTGCTTTCCTGTGTAGAGTGATGGACTTTGTTTTGGAAGGAGAAAAGTTACTTGAAGATCAGACTGATCCCTGTGAGCTCTGGTTTTAAGCTTTGTTAGGGAAGGTCTAGAGTAACTTCACTCCACAAAGAGTTCAGTCCTACTGATATGGTGTGACTACTCTGGGGTCTTCAGTGAAGGCACCAGGTTGTTACTGAGGACCCTCCACTCTGACGGGTCAGAATTTAAATAGTCCACTTCCTTCCCTGTGTGACTCTGATACTCTGTCAGCTTACAACACTTGGTCATTCTTGGCCTATTTCTGTCAAGGTTCACTGTACCCAGAAGCACTCTAATACTCAGCAAACACCTAAGGAATCTCTATGTAGATTTCTGCAGCTCTTTTTCTGAGTAGCTCTTTCCTATTTGGGAATCTGCCTATGACTTCGTGTAGCCCCAGCCTCCTTAAATTCTGATCTCTATCTCTTCAACTCATGAGGGCACTGGGCTCTGTCTTGGTTGCCCCTCTGTCATCTATGGTCTGAAAAATGTCTGGAGGTAGAAAGCTGGGGCAATTGTAAGGCTTATCTTTTTTGTTTTTCTATTAGTAAGGATCATAGTACTATGCTATCTATTGTCTAATGTCTGAAAACAGTTGTCTAATCTATTTTGTCCAGTTTTCAAATTGTTTACAGTGAGAGGGTAAATCTGACTTTGTCTTCCCTCTTGGCCAGAGATAGTTCTCATATATTTTAACTTCCTTGGTTTCATTAATTATTTTCCCCTTGTCATTGTGTTTATAATTGTGTTTCTCCCTTTTTCCTTAAGTAGGTGTTGTCCACTTTGTTCTTTGTTGGGTTTTTTTCCATGAACTACATTTGAATTTATTATTTATACTATTTTTTTAAAGTTTCTATCTCCTCATTAATTATTGCTTTTATCTTTATTATTTGCTTTCTTCTGCTCTCTCTTGTTTTGCTTTTAAAAACTTTTTAATTTGGAACTCCAATTTCTTATTTTCTTTTCCAATTAATATTTTAGCTGAAGCTAGGACTGTACTTCATGCCATGAGCATATCATGAATAAACTTTGTGAAATCAAATCTCATGCATTACTCTTTTTTAAAAAATTATTTATTTATTTATTTATTTACTTTTGGCTGTGTTGGGTCTTCGTTTCTGTGCGAGGGCTTTCTCTAGTTGCGGCAAGCAGGGGCCACTCTTCTTCGTGGTGCGCGGGCCTCTCACTATCGCGGCCTCTTTTTGCGGAGCACAGGCTCTGGATGCACGGGCTCAGTAGTTGTGGCTCATGGGCTTAGTTGCTCTGTGGCATGTGGGATTGTCCTAGCCAGGGGTCAAACCCATGTCTCCTGCATTGTCAGGCAGATTCTCAACCACTGCGCCACTAGGGAAACCCATGCATTACTTTTTTAATAGATGAAATTCACATACCACAAAATTCACCTTTTAAAAGTGTATAATTTAGTGGTTTTTCATATACTGTACAGTCCACCCTTGAACAATGCAATGGTTAAGGGAGTCAACCCGCTGCAACTGAAAATACATGTAAAACTTCATAGTCAGCCCTCTGTGTCTGCAGTTCTGCTTCTGTGGATTCAACCAACCGTGGATCATGTAATTCTATACCATTGAAAAAAACCCATGTAGAAATGGACCCATGCAATTCAAACCCATGTTGTTTTAGGGCCAATTGTACTCACAAATGTGTGCAGCCATCACTGTTATTTTGAAACATTTCCACCACCCTCAAAATGAACACTGTACCCATTAACAGTCTCTCCTTTCATCCCTTCTCCAAGCCCCTGGTGACCACTAATCTGTTATCTGTCTCAGTGAATTTGCCTATAATGAACATTTACTATGAATAGTATCATACAGTATCTGGTATTTTGTGACTGGCTCCTTTCACACAGCATAATGAGTTCAATATGCATCCATATTCATGGACTTCCCTGGTGGTCCAGTGGCCAAGACTCCACACCCCCAATGCAGGGGGCCCGGGTTCAATCTCTGGTCAGGGAACTAGATCCCACATGCCTCAACTAAGAGTTCACATGTCGCAACTAAGAGTTCGCATGCCACAACTAAAGATCCCATGTGCAGCAACGAAGATCTCGCGTGCTGCAACTAAGACCCCACCCAGCCAAATAAATAAATAAATATCTTTTTAAAATGCATCCATATTCAGTATGTATCAGTACTTCATTCCTTTTTATTGCTGAGAAATATTTCAATAAATATTTATTTATCCATTCATCAGTTAATGGATATTTGTGATTTTCTACACTTTAGCTATTACAAATAATGCTTATATAAACATTTGTGTATAGATTTTCATGTGGATATATGTTTTCAATACACATGGAGTAGGTCCTCGAATTGCTGGGTCATATGGTAACTTTCTGTTTCAATTTTTGAGGAACTGCCAAACTGTTTCCCAAAGTCACTGCCTTGCACTATTTTAAAATACTACCAACTAAACTATACTTCAATTTAAAAAAAAGAAAAAAAAGGAAGTCAATAAATGTAGTTCACTATTTTAAAAATTAAAAAAGAAACACACTACCAACTATGAATGAGGGTTCTAATTTCTCCAAATTCTTGCCAAATTCTGTTTTTAAAAAATTTTAGCCTTCCTACTGTGTGTGACATGTGTCAAATTTTAGTTTTGATTTGCATTTCTTGAACAACTAATGATGTTGAGCATCCTAGGTCATTTGTATATTTTCTTTGCAGAAAAGCCTACTTAAATGATTTGCCCATTTTTAAAAATTGGATTATTTTTCTATTATTGAGTTGTCAGAGTCTTGTATGTATCCTAGATACAGGTCCATTATCAGATATGTGATTTGCAAATATTTTCTCTCATTCTGGGCATTTTGTGCTTTGAAGCACAAAGTTTTTTTTTTTTAATTTTCATGAAGCCCAATTTATATATGTATTCTTCTGTCACTTGTGCTTTTGGTATTGTAGCTAAAAAAACTATTGCCAATTCAAGGTCACAAAGATTTACTCCTGTGTTTTCTTTTTTTAAAGTTTTATAGTGTTAGCACTTACATCCAAGTCTATGATTCATTTTGAGTTAATTTTTGTGTGTGTTGTGAGATAGGGTTCCAATTTTATTCTTTTGCATGTAGATATCCAGTTGTTCTAGCACCATTTGTTGAAAAGTCGTATATCATTTTTGTCAAGAAAGAAAAAACACTCTTCTAATATGTAAATGAATGACTTTCAAATTTCATAAAGTCATAGGACATTATCCCTAGAAATACGCTAAGAGGTAACTTAGCCTTCAAACAAAGTCAATTAATTTACTCAAGGCCATACTTGCACCAATTCTGTTTCCAGCTAATGTATCCAGGATCTGTACCAAACCAGAAATGGTGCAGCTGGTCCACTCCTATGTTATGGTCAGAATTAATTTCTCCTTATTATCCCCACATGTTTATAGTTCCACCCAGAAACTGAAAGTCTCAAAAGACTAGTGAGTGTGGAGGTTTGTGGCATGGAGGGTTTGGGGAGAGATTGCTGGTAAAAAATTTCATTTGAGAAAATAAAGTTCAGGGGAAGAAGATTCAGGCAGGAGAAGCCCTAGAGTTAGTGTGAGAAGGAACTGTAGTTTTTTCATATCCTTCTTTGGTACAGAGTCCCAGGAAATCAGTGGTGTATTGTGAAGACCAGTTCCTATGCAGCAAAACCCATCAGAGATGAAGACCTCCTGGATCTGGGATTGTGGCTAGACGTGTTCCATCTATCACTAAACTTGTTTAGTGCAGTAGATTTTTCATAGGTTCACTCAAATGCCATTCCTACTGCCTTTTAGTGAGCCTTCCAGAATTACAGATGCTAGGAAACTAAAAACCTCATTTAGAAGAGCCAGGATGGTGCATGTGACTTAATTTCTGACAAGTAGAAACCTGCATGACACTAGGAGGATGCCAGTAATGTGAGGCAGCGGCCAAGCACAGGGAAATTAGGGGTCTTCGCAAGCAAGGTGATAGGCACATTGGTTCTCCTGGGGCAGCTCTGGCAGAGTTTCTGAAGTCTGGTTCCGAATATCTTAGGTACTGAGCAGTAAGTGGTGACAACAGTGAGGTTTCCACTAGAAAAGTTCCATACACTGTTGGTCATTTCCCTTGGTTGCCACTGTTTCTGACTGTGTAGCAATCAAATCTCATGCCCTGGGTCTCACTGAGATTCTGTAAGCTTCATAATACCATCTGATAAATCACTTTTTATGCTAACTAGAATGCATTCTGTTATCTGTCACTATGAGCCTTGACCAATATAACCAGCGATCTCATCCACAACGAAAGGGCAGTTAATACGTTTTTCTGTAGGCCATCCTTAAGCCTAAATAAATGTTTCTTCTTGGAAGAGTACTTCATTTCTAAAAGGAAAAAAATTGATATGGTACCAATTTGAATAAAATTCAAAAAAGTTGAAAGAAACAACAATCCTGAAGACTCTGAGGAGGATGAAGAAATTTCTGAAAATGATTTACTACAGAAAAAAGAAATGTTATTTTGGAAATAGTTTTCTATCCTTGGTAGAATACAAGAAGGTGGTACCTCCATGAAACAGGATCAGAAAATCAAAATCTAGGAACAGGCTAGGGTGAAAGAGTAAAAACAATGAGCATTAAAAACAGAAAGATAGGACATCCCTGGTTGTCCAGTGGGTAAGACTCCACGCTCCCAATGCAGGGGGCCCAGGTTCAATCCCTGGTCAGGGAACTAGATCTCGCATGCCTACCACAACTAAGAGCCCACATGCCGCAACTAAGATACGGCACAGCCAAAATAAATAAATAAATAAATAAATAAATAATAAATGAATAAATATTTTAACATAAAGAAAAATAAAAACAGAAAGATGGTAAGTAGTATACTGTGTGAGAGGCAAGTTTTTCGCCAGCTCCACAAGAGTCTGTGGCCCAGTGAGTCAGGGGAGTAGCCATTGTAATGTATGAGAGCTTTGAGGAAGGATTAAAATGTGTGAAAAATGGCCTGGAGCTCGCTCCGTGGGTCTGACGTGGTGGACCCTGGTCCAGGGTGTCCTGCACGCATGTGACACCTTCTTCCTGGAGATCCAATCTCTACTTCTATAGAAATCGTGGTGAGATGGAAAGGTTGGATGGACCATCCAGCTCCCAAGTTTACTGCTCCTCCACCCAAGGTGGCAGGCTGGTCTGAAGGTACATGGTTACCCTCTGCGCCTGTCCAGCAGTTCCCTACTGAAGACCGGAGCACCCGCCTGCCCCTGAAGACGGGGCTGCAGTGCAATTGAGTGGTCCTCGCTGCTCTTTCCGAGACAATGGAAATAAAGTTGATGAAAAATAAACATCACTTTCTTAAAAAGAAAAAAAAAGTAAGATGAGCCAAGACTATAAGATGAGGAGATAAACAGATAAACAGGTTTGGTGAGATAAGGAAGGAGTCTAAGGAAACTAAAATTGCAGTAACATAAATATGTTTGGGAGGAGGAAAATATTACAGCGTCAGAGTTGATGTAATTAAATACGTACTTGATTCTTTAAAAAATATAATAGATAAACTCTAGGCAAATATAATCAAGAAAACAGGGGAAAATGAGCAAATATAGAAATGAGAAAAAAGTCAAATAAATAAATTTTAAGCAAATATAATCAAGAAAAGAAATGGCAAATAAGAAATTAGACATGAGAAATTTCAAGACAAAGAGAGTTGGAGGGAGAAATATATAATCAAAGAAATGTAGGAGACTTATCAACAAATTGTAAAGTATGGACTCAAACAAATCGTAAACATGCAAAAGATAATTGGAGAAAGGTGAACACAAAATGGATATTTGATGATAGTAAGAATTATTGTTTATGTTTTAGTGAGTAGTAATATTATTATTTTTTAGAGTCTGTATTTTAGAGATAAATGCTGAAAGAGCTACAGATAAAATTATGATGATAAGATTTGTTCAAAATAATGAGGGAGAGGGGGCAGTAGGTGAGCAAGTGAATGAGGGTATCGATAGAATAAAGTTGTCCATGAGTTGATCATTATTGAAGCCAGGGGGTGGAACGGTACTACATTGTAATATTCTATCCAATTTTTTTATAATAAAAAGGTTTTTTAAAATGAAACTGAGGTGAAAACAAACCTGATAGAAAATTATGATATTCTATTCCATGCAAAATATAATTGAAAATCTTTAAAAAGGGGAGGGGGCATAATTTTTTGGGCTTATTACCAAAATTGACCTAAGAAGAAATTTTAAATGTTAATAGATTACTACCCACAGAAGAAATATAAAATACAAGTTATGCATCTCAAAGGTTTTTCTTTTAAATTTTTAAGGAATTAGGTCATATCAAGTATTCCAAAGCATAGAAAAAGATAGAAAGCTACACAATCTATTTCATGATGGTGCATTAACCCTGATTCCAGCACCTAACAAAGATAACACAAGAAAAGAAAACTATAAACCAGCCTCACATAGGATTAATTTAAAAATCTTAAATAAAGTAGCTTCAAAATAAATAGTATCTTAAAGGAATTTTCTATCATGATCAAGGAAAGACTTTCTTAGCCTGGGATTGCAAAAGTGTTCACTATTAGGAAATTTGACATTATAATACTTTATGTCAGTAGCACCCCCTTTTAATAGTGGCTTAAAGGACATAAATAACACCTAAAACACAGCCCCAAATTATAAAATATCCCTAAGGGAAAAATAGAACAAAAGGATGCTTCTTTAACACCATAATAATTACGTAAACAAATGGCCAACATCTTACTTAATAGTGAATCACTGAAGGTATTCCTATTAAAATCAGAAACAGGGCAGGCATGGCTGCTTCAAGCATTAGTATTTCATGTTGCTTAAGAAGATCTGACTCATGTAATAAGATCTGAAAGAGAACTGGGAACTATAACTGTTGGGGGGGAGGAGACTAATATTGTATTATATTCCAGCGATATGATTAGGTAACCTAAATATCTAAGAGAATCGACTCTGAAACACTTGGAACTTAAAAGAAAGCCTAGCAAAAGAGCCAGATTTTTAAAATAATAAATGTATAACAGTCAATAGCTTCTACATATACCAACAAGAAGCTAACAGAAAGCATACTGTCATGGATGGAAAAGATTTCTTATTAACAACATGAAGAAAACAACAAAGCTTGACGGAAATGCAACACAAACATAATGGACAAAAAGCACATTAAAATAAGCACAACCATTAAAAATCTGCAATGATGTGTGAAAATTGTTCTGGAAAAAACAAAACTGAATAAATAAAACCTAGAATCCGTAAGAGTATATTCACTGTGATTCCTTTTTGTAGAATAGAGATGATATAAAGTCCCAAGAAAATAAAAATAAAAAAGATTTCAGATAAACCTAAGAGATTTAATAATAATTATTATTTTTATGGAGGTAGATTTTCAGATCATTTTCATTTTCTCTGTACTTTTATGCTCTATTATCTGCAACAAGCAAATATGATTTTTGAGGTCTGAAAAAATTTTGACTTGAATTGAGTTTAAAACCAATCAAGTGAAATATAATAAATTTGTTGGCTACTTATAATTTTCAAGATTCAACATTATGCTTCTCTGAATCAATCTGAAGAGCTTCTCTAAAACATGGGATAATACCCAAGAGCAAAGAGTCTGGGACAAAGTTCAAATGGACGAGTGGAAATATTTCTCTGGCTTTCCTGAGCTCGCCAGTCTGTCTAGAAACTAATTTAAGAATATGAAATGACATCATTGCAGGTGTTCTTTCAAAGTAGTACATACATTTATAATGCTCTGGCTGACAAACTTGGAAGGGAGACAAGATTTTAAAAGCCTCAGATATTCTCTTTGTTAATGCTAACCATCTTCATCTTCAATTAAAAGTATTTCTATTTCTTCCTTCTGCCCTTTAGGCTCCAGTTCTCGGTTAAGAAATGTCTCATAAACTTCAGAATAGGAGAAAAACATAAGATATTTGTTAGTACATAATGTTCTATTTTTTAAGACTATAAATATTTTAACTTCTAGAACAGACCACCTATCATGAATACTTCAGATCTTCCTAATCTTATAAAGATTAACTATAAAGTTTATTGTAGTTTCCAAAGTCAAGTAGAATATGCAAGATTGGCTTAAAACATTTGGAAATAAATACACTGAACATTTGCCAAAGGTCAAGATACTGGAAAAGATTCATGTCAAATTCAAAAGCTGAAAAGTAAAAGAAGCTGTCAATCAAAAAATTAAACATATAAACTTGACTTAAACTTATTTTAAGAAAATCAACAAGTTATACCACTATACTATACAGGCAGAGCCTAGCACTTGCTGACAATCCAATAAATAGCAAGTACCTGTTACTGACAAAGAATTGTGGTGAGCACTGTAGAGAGAAATATCTCTCTACAGTGAGATAATATAATCCTTGGTAAAATATCTCAAGGAATTTAGAGAGTAAAGAGGTAAAAAGACAAGTACAGAAATAAATAGCAGAACTCCTACAAATTAACGTGAAAAACCAAAGCACTTAATTTTAAACATAAGCAAAAGACTTGAACAGACGTTTCACAAAAAAAGATATATGAAAGGCCAGTAAGCATATGAAAAGTTACTCAACAGTATTAGTCATCAGAGAAATGAAAATTAAAACTACAGCAAGATGTCATTTCACACCCGCTAGAAGAGCTAAAATAAAAAAGACAGACAATGCCAAATGTTGGCCAGGATGCAGAGCAACTGGAACGCTTGTGCGTTGCCAGGAGAGAATGAAATGGTACAACTGCGTTAGAGTTCTGTTTGGTATTTCCTTTGAAGTTCAATAGTCATCTACCCTATGAGCCAGAAATTCCATTTCTAGGTACTTATCCAAGAGAAATGAAAGCACGTCTATAGAAAGGTATATGCAAGAAGGTTTATTTACAATAACCAAAAAAGTAAATGCCCATCAACAGGAAGATGGATAAACGAGTTGTAGCATATGCATATAGTGGAATATTACTCAACAATAAAAAGGAACTGATAGGTGCAAGTACATGAACACATCTCTAAAACACTGAGTGATGGAGTCATGCACACAAATGCATCCTGGAAGAATCCAGTTATTTGAAACTCTAGAACGGGCAAAGCTCATCTATGGTGACAGAAGTCAAAGAGTGGTTACTTCCAAGGTCATGAGAGTGGGCCAATAACTAACTGGGAAGGGGCAGAAGGGGATGGTGTGTGTGCTCTAGATCTTGATAGAGGTGATGGTTGCACAGATGGACAATAGTCCAAACTTACAGAACTAAACATCTAAGAGCTGTGCATTTTATTATACTTCACTTATACTTCAATTTTTAAAAAATGGTCAGAAAAGGTAAAAATAGAAATAGTAAACATTTGTGAGTTTGCCTAGCAAGGACTACAAAAAGCCTCATACTTGCTATCTTAGTCAATTCAGGCAGCTATGACAAAATACTATGGACTGAGTAGCTTAAACAACATGTATTTCTCACAGTTCTGGAGTCTGGAAGCACAAGATCGAAGTGCCAACAGATCCCATTCCTGGTGAGGGTCTTCTTCCTGGATTGCAGGTGACCGACTTCTTTCTGTGTGCTCACATGACAAGAGAGGAAGTTCTCGTGCCTCTTCCTCCTCTTATAAGGACACTAATCCCATCATGGGGGCCCCACCCTCAGGACCTCATCTAACCCTAATCACCTCCCAAAGGCCCCACTTCCTAATGCATCACATTGTGGGTTGGGGCTCCAACATGTGAGTTTAGGGGGAGCACAAACATTTAGTGCGTAACACTCGTTAATATCACTACAGAGCACAACTTCACCAATAAAGTGTCCCTCTGTCACATGAGGAGGTCAGGAGCCAGCACTGGACGATGAAGCCACAATGAGGCCAGGTGTTGAGGGGAAGCAGGAACCACCTCTGGGGACCATCCCTGCAGGATCTGAGGCTCAGAAAAATATAACTCACCACAACTCATGAACCTCTACAGTAGCTGGCAACTGCTCAGAAGGGGAAATTTACATCCCAAAATGTAATCACTGCAAGATAGAATATTAAAAACACCAGATGAAGCCACAGAGAATGTTTTCTATATGAGGTTTAAAGTGACAGAGACATCTCACCTCCTGAGGAACAAAACCACATTAACTAAGATATTTACCCACCAAATAATCACCACCCCTCAGAGTCTAGCTCCATCTGAAAGTGATGAAGTTCACATTGGTTCTGTGATCTGAAATGCACACGTGGAAAACTACTGGAACAGTTAGTTGCTTCGTTAAGACACACCCTTAAGAGGCTTTAAAAAATCATACCATGTTGTCTAGTGTATTTCTGGTCAGGATACCTCGTTGGAATATAAATGATAAAAATAAAGAGTTGCCCTAGAAGAGAGTTTACTCATAGCAGACAAGAAGAGATATTAGTTAATTTCAACGTGTTACAACATTGATCCTCAACCCTTTCCCTGCCCTCACACACCAGGAGTAAGACACATCATTGCCCATCGGTACTGATGCCTCCTTAAGACAGTGGTGTGTTCTAAAGAGGGGAGCCATACAAAGACTTTCCAGGGGTCGGGGGGAGTTATGATATACAGCTCCCCTCCCCGACCAGGAGAGTCACTGATTCCATCAGGGATTAAACTAATCCAACACCATTTGCCTATTATATTTTTTGCTCAGGCCCATCCTTGATTCTTCTCTTTCTCCCCAACACGCCACATGTTCTGGCCCCATTCCCCTCTGCCCCAGCATCCCACTTCCTCCCTTCCTTCCAGCTTCCAGCCACACTGGCCTCCTTGTTATTCCTTGACCATGCCCGATGCCCCTGCCTTAAGACCTTTGCAGTGACTGTTCCATCTGCCTGAACACTCTTCCCCAGATGCTCCAATGACTAACTCCTTCACCTCTTGCAAGCCTTTTCATAAAGGTCATGCTCTAAGTGGGGCTGACCTCTGTCCTCCTTCAGACAAGTTCTTCGCCCTCCTCCCATGTTCTCTTTCCTTCTTTCCAGTGCATTTATCACCTTCAACATCCTATGATATTGGCTCATTTTATTATATTTATTACCTTACGGTATTATACTTATTATTTATTATATTACTATCTTACTATATTCATTGTTTGTTGCCTGCTCTCCCTGTGACAATGTAAATGCCTCATGGCAGGGTTCTTTGTTTTATTCATTGACATCTTCTAAGCACTTAGGACCCTACCTGTCACAGAGCAGGTGCTTAAAAATATTTATCAAGTGGATAAGGGTATACTTGTCTATGCTCCTCTAGCTAACGTAAATAATGACCCTAATGTTGCCATTGTAAGAATTTATTTCAGCTTTTCCTTCCACCTACCCAACCCTTGACTTAGGGGAGACTTATAAGGACTGTGCTGAACATCAAAGACAAGACTAGTGAAGTGAGTGGTCTGAAAGCCTGTGATGGCAAACAGAGGGGAAAACAACTCAGAAAACAGCCCCAACCCATATTTTTCTATCCCATGCAATTTGTGAACAGTTGCATCTACGCGACAGCAAAGTCTCCAGCCCTATCTTGTGATCTCCTTCCCCCTCTGTTTCTCTTACTCCAGTACAGCTCTTACTCAGCCAACAAAGTAAGGAGATGGAGCAGAAAGCATCTGAATGAGTCTCTTCTTAAACTTGGACTCGAATCATTCTGAAAAGTCAAGTAGAGTAACGTCACTGGCATTAGTTTGTCATGTGTGGTAGATAAAGGTTCATCTCATTTGATGGTAAGGAAAAGACTCATTCAGTTCACCTTAAGAACTGGGGTTTTATGGTATATTTAAGGAACCATCTGGTGATAAGGGATACAAGGGGAGGACAGAATCTAGTGTACTACTAGCCCCACATAGGATGAACCTGGGAAGTTGTTCAGGACAGAAGGTAGTTCTGGGTTCCATGTTGTCTTGCTGCCCCAGTAGCACCAGGCGTTCTTGCATCTTCACTATGGCGCCCCCGTTAGCCTGGATCCCCTACTGCCAATTGGTCTCCGCTTCTCTCTGGAGGTCTCCTTGCTTCTCCTTTTGGTACCAATTGACTGATTCCATCTATGTCTCCATGAAAGAGACCATAACCATCCTTGCTAATTACTATCGTCCCTACTTAAGGTTTTTATCCTTCACTCCTTCATACGTCATTACTCAGCCCACAAAGTGGCCGCCCTTGGTTTGGGCAAGACCCTCAACCAACTCAGTCTCTCCAAGGATGGGAATTGTGGTTTGGAACACTGTGATGGTTAATTTTATGTGTAAACTTGATTGGGTCATGGGGTGCCTGGATATTTGGTTAAACATTATTCTGGGTGTTTCTGGACGAGATTAACATTTAAATCAGTAAAATGAGTAAAGCAGATTGACCTTCCTAATGTGGGTGGCCCTCATGCAATCAGTTGAAACCCTGAATGGAATAAAAAAGCCAAGTAAGAGGGAAACTCCTGCCTGACTGTGTGATTGGTCTTTTCTAGCCTTTATGCTCCACTGAAACATCAGCTCTTCTGGGATCTCCAGCTTGCTGACTGCAGGTCTAAGGCCTTCCCAGCCTCCATCACTGCATGAGTGAGTTCCTTATAATAAATCTCTCTACATAGATATAGATACATATCTTATTGTTCTCTGGAAAATCCTGACTAATAGAGACATGGTCACCCATGAATAAGGAACAGATTAGAGATGCTTCCCTCGGCTTAGCTATGGGCTGAGCCTTCTTCGCCTCCAGAAGGGGCAGCCATGGCAGGTGTGTGAGTCATGGCCTCAGCACGGTCCTCCTGACTGCGTGAGCCAGATGCGGAACCAGTGGGCTTCTGTGTGTGACCGCGGCCATGGCCAACCATTCTCCTCAAGACCTCTGGGATTATAGTAAGCTCACTACACTGCCCTAGTGCCTGGGGCCCCAGACTCTGAGTCTTCAGCCTCCACTCAGGACACATCGTTCTCACTCCCCATTTCTAACTCCGCAGTCCTCAGTTTGGGGAGGGTGTTGACAGCTTAAAACAGAGCAGCATCCCTACAACACAACCCTGCTGGTGTCCAGTAACTCTCCATCTCCCGGACTATGGGAGCCGGAACAACCCAAATCCCATGTCTATAGGGTCCAGATTGGATTTTGATAAGCACTGAGAAGAGGGCAAACAGACAGAAAAAGGCACATATCATATGATATCGCTTATGTGTGGAATCTAAAAAAATGATAGAAATGAACTTATTTTCAAAACAGAAATAGACTCACAGACATAGAAAACAAACTTATGGTTACCAAAGGGGATAGTGGGGGGAGGGATAAATTAGGAGTTTGGGATTAACAGATACACACTACTATATATAAAATAGGCAAACAACAGGAACCTACTGTATAGTACAGGGAACTATACTCAATATTTTGTAATAACCTATAAAGGAAAAGAATGTGAAAATGAATATATATCTATCTATATATATGTATGTATGTATAACTGAATCACTTTGCTGTACACCTGAAACTAACACAACATTGTAAACCGACTATACTTCAATAAAAAAATGTAAAATAAAATAAAAAATATAAAATAAAATAAAAAGAAGGCGGCAAAAAGGACGCATAGGCTCAATGTAATGTCCACATGCCCCAGGGCTCCCCTTAGAGAAACCGAGGAGGGTAAATGAAGTGACCACGTATAGGAAAGAAAAGCAAAGTTTCCATGGATAGAAAAGGAAGGCACGAAGTCTAGAAATTCCATGGCACGTAGCCATACCCACAAATATTTTGCTTTGGGAAAATTATAGGCATCAGGCTCATCAATTCAGAAAACGACCCGCTGGCTGCCGTGGCCATGCGTTCCCCACGCTGTGCAGCAGGGGCAGAAAACTGCTCGGAATTCATAGGACCCCTCAATGTTTGTTTTTAGCAAATATCTGCCGAATGCCTACTATGCCCCAGACTTGGTGGTTAAGAGCAGGCCTCCTCCTGTTGGTGTTTTCATTTCAGTCTCTGGGCTCTCTCCTTAACTTGCTGGAAGCTGCAAGGAATTTAGTGCTCTCGGGGACAGGTCTCCACACGTCCAGTGGACTCGGCTGAGTCTCTGATGCACTCTGCCATCCAAGAATAAAAATAGAGACCGATCCATTAAAACAATCCTGGGCGATTAAAGGATTTCTAAGCCAAAACAAGACCTGAGATAAACGGCTTACGTGTGAGCAAGGAGGCAGCATCGGGTCCAGGATGCCAGCAGCGTCTGGGAAGGGCCCCCTGCAGCCTGATGAGACTTGTTCCTGCAGCCTCTTCCCTCCTGGCCTGTCAGATCTGCAGGGGGGGGTGGCAGGGCGCTTAGGCGAAGCCCTTCAGGCCGCCGGCATCCCTGTCCAGGGTCTCTGCTCTTGTCTTTTTTGCTGGGTCATTTCCAGTTAAAACTCATGTTTGTATTGTTTTAAAGGTCTATTCCACTCTTCACAAGTGCCTTTAGTAACCAAATCACTCTCCTCCATTTGCCGAGCTTGGATATCTCCCTGTCCCCTAGGAGAATTGGATTGGATCATTCCTCAGCTTCAACACAGATTTCTGGTCTCCTCAAGGGCTCACACAGCTTGGCCCAGAAAGGAGTGGAATGCTGGCACATGACCCAGGATACCTCCACATGAGGCGACCGCTAGGGGAGGGTCTTCCTGGAGCATGTAAAGGGCCACACCAGCGCTGGGACCTATCCCCTGCATGGGGTGACCTGCACACACCCCCAGACAGCACATCTGGACTGTTTGTCCACAACCAACAAACAACCATCCATGTGCAAAGATGGGAAGACAAATAATAAACCTCTTTGCATTTATTTCCAGGTTTGGAAAAGCCAACTACTCTATGGTTTTGCTTTAGAAAGACGCTAGATTTGGAGCTGGAGGACACGATTTCTCGTCCCCCCTCTGCCCTCATTATCCATGTTACCTTGGAAAATCGCTCTGGACCTCAGTTTCCTCACCTGCAGCTCCTGGGAAATACTTGCCCTCCTCACATTCACAGGGCTGTCGGGAGGATCCAAATGAGATAAAGCACTTGAAAATGCTTTTCAAGTCTACAGTACCAAGTAAAAAGGAACTTATTGTTATTATTATTTTTTTTATTACTATTATCGTCATCATCATCTTTCACTCCAAATGGACAGCTTGACCTTTGCCTTAGGGAAATGGTTTCAAATAAAAAGGGACTGTGTTTTATGAATATGAGTGCAGTGGAAATGGAGGTTTTTGTAACTTCCATCAGGAGGGAGGAAAAGGGCCAGTGGCCTTTTATTAGATCACAGGTATGGAATGTTCCAGCGGGAAGGGACCTCAGAACCTCCCTGCCCAGCACACAGTGCTCTCCGTACACAGAGCCCTCCACAAACACTCATTATTGGTGCTGATGCTGATACAAGCTCCTGGGTATTGAGCGCTTGCTGTGCACCTGCCTGTCTGCTAAGCGTTCTGTGTGCTTTATCACAAAAATTCTCAGAACAGCACCAAGAGATCACAGTACACAAATGTCTCCACTTAACACATGACAAGACTATGTCTTGACAAGGTAAGGCCTTTCCCACAGTCCCACAGCCAGGAAGATGGAGAACGGTAACCCAGGAGCCCCCATGCCAACCCTGGGCTGGTTGCTGCCCACTAAAGAATCAATGACTGAACACCCTTATCACACAGGTAGGGAAACTGAGGCTCAAAGAGGAGAAATGACTTGCCTGTGTCACTCTGGAAACCAGCTAGCCTGAGGCCAGTTCCTATTCCCAGACTAGGCTACTTGGACCTTCTCAAGAAGAAATTCTGCTCGAATCAACCCTTCCAAAATGCAGCCCACAGCATGTCCCCAGACAGTGCTGATGCAGCCATCTGGTCTACCCCAGTCTCTCTCTCTTCACATCAGGTGATTTTCCCGACTGTCTGCTAATCTCACCTTTCCTGGACTCTCCCTTTCTTGGCCCACATGCTGCCCGAGTGGCACGCTCAGTGCTGTAAATGAAGGTGTCGTGGTGTGTTTTCAGGTCTTACTGGAAGTGCAGCTCTTAAAAAACAATCTAGTAAACAGCCAGCCCAGCCAGTACACGTCAGCAGCCCTGCTGCGAGGCTCCGATGTCAGCTAAGGCGGGCTGAGGCCTCAGGCCAGAGCCCTCTCCAGCTGCCATGCTGCCCTCAGGCCGGCCCCGCCTGCCCACGCTTGCGGGATGAAATTGGCCAGCGCCTGGCAGAGCTGACCCTTCCCTCGCTGGCTTCTGGAGCGCCCAGATTTCCTGGGGTAAATGGCTCCATGCTCAAAATTGGGACCTGGGAACTGCTCCCGGGGCAACCACATTCAGCTGAGCAGGAAAAGTGAATCAGAATACGGATAATGATCGGATCACTGGGTCTATAAACAGAAATTGCATGGATTGGTGGATTGCTGGCTAGAGTGTTTATTTTGTGCCTCAGTGACCCGGTGGTCCCATCTGGGGTCTCCTTGTCAGTTCTCGACAAATGAGAACTGTTTGCTTATAAAAAAAATCACAGCTCAGCAAGAGGTCATAGGTGGCCTAAATAACCTGTTGGAAGAAAGAAGTGAAAGCTCCTCGTTAGAAACATGAGGATGAATAAATAATTTTTAAAAAAAAGAAATATGAGGATGAAGAGTCAAATTGGCTTCTTTAAAATACCAGTAAAAAAGAAAACTGTGGTACAAACGCATTAAGGCCATGACAGTGTTTTAGTAAAGGCGGACAGGAGGCTTCTTCCCTGGATCTAAAAGCTCACCGTCCTTCACCCCTGCAGAGGACAATGCTGTTGGTTAACCAGCCACGAGTAGGCACAGAAGTGGGTGTATTGGTAAGTTCTGAATCCAACGGTTAAGAAAAACAGGAGGAATAAAACAGCTACTACTTATTAAGCCTCAGCCTACCAAAATGTCAGCTCTCAGGGGCAAGGATTTTGTTTTGTTCCCTGCGGTATCTCTAACCTAGAACAGTCCTTGACACATAGCAGCTCAATATATGTGTTGTAGACAGGCTTGTGCGGGCACACATCCAGATGTGCCAGACACTGTGTTTCGCACTGTTTTTGTGTTACTAACAGTCTTTCCCATCCCTATGAAGCAGGTCTAATTCCCATTTTACAGATGCACGGGGAGGCTTGGGGAGGTTGAACGTGGGTTTGCAGCTGAAAGTAGTAGAGCTTGGCCAGAAAGCGGGGTCAGTCCTCCCCCCGGCTTCATACAATTGACCACCAGGCCAAACCTCCTTCCCGTGCACTGCGTCTTTACCCTGGGTCTCTGGACAGGTCCCTGCGCCCCCGAATTCCTCCTTGAATTGTTAAGGGTAGCTCAGCACCCCTGAAAATGTATGTAAAGTGGTGTGCCTAAGGGTCTACCTATGCTAAACAGAAGAGAAAGCCTATGGCCTTTAGATTCTCAGGAGACTCAGATCAAAAGACTTGTAAAAATCACTGTTCTAGACCCTAACATAGCAACTAATAAGGGGGGAGGGGGGACCAACTGTCTGGTTTGCCAGGGTCTGTCCTGATTTTAGCGCTGAAAGTCTCAGGCCCTGGTAACCCCTCATTGGTAACAGGGCACATGGACCCCCCAGGAGGAGAGGCAACGTGGGCCTGAGTCCAGATTCCTGGTTTTCTCTTTCTCAGCAGGAAAGAAAAGGCCAGGGGGGAACCAGGGATGTGGGGAGCAGGTACAAAGCCTGGAAACTGGAAGGCCTGGGAGGGGTTGAGGGGGGAAGATGGGGTGTTTGGAACAGCAGCACGTGGGCGTTGGGGGGCAGAGGTTTGGACGCCATCCCCCTGGGTCTTGGGACCTGCCTGCTAGCTCTCCCTTCAGTGGGCGCTGTCTCGAGGCAAGCTGAGGAGGAGGGCCCAGCGGTAGGAGCTCTGAGGAGGGAGCGTAAGGGCTCTCAGAAGCACCCCTCACTCCCCGCACCCAAATTCTGCGGCTCATGTCTGTGTGAGTCGTGCAGGGCAATGGCGGTTGGCATTGCGCTGGCACTGTTCACATTTCAGAGAGTAACTCTCCCCTTCCCAGATCCACCTGTGGGGGGCAGGTCCCAGGAGCCCAGGAAGATGGATGAGCGGTTCTAGATGTAAGACTCAGGCCCACGGAGAGCAGGAATGTTCCTGGACGCATCCCAAAGCCAATTCAGTGCCAGGAACGGGAGCCATGTGTTCATGGCTAGCGGGAACTGCAGCTCTGAGCAAAATGCTCCAGGCCTGAGGTCTCCATCACAGGTGATGGGGCTGAATCACCCGGCCTCGGCCACGCCCCCAGAGGGCCTGCGTCTGACATCTGGACCATCAGCATTTACAGCTCAGACGCGGGGCTGACACACATCTCCATCTCACACTTGCTCTTAGCGATCTCCCAGGAGATCCTGGGCTTCCCGGATCCGTGTGCAGCTAGCAGTCGGTTTTAGGATCACTCGGTGTTTGCCTAACGATTCCTCTCTCTCCTGTTCTTTTGTTTCCTGAGTTCAGGGTGCCCTTGCCTACTAAGCATGTTGGGATGCATGCTTCTGGTCTCCAAGTGGCTGAGCTCCAGCTAAGGACCAGGCAGCCCTGGGCTCCACAGAACTGACAGTAGGGAGTCCTCTGTGTGCACCCTGAGATGCACGGTTGCCCCGAAGCCAGCCTCCCTCCTTAGGAAAAGCAGCCACGCTTGTCACTCAAGCCCAGCTGGGCTTTGCCTTTTATTTGCATCAAGCGTGGCAGGGATAATCTTACCCAAACAATTAAGAGTGTCACCTCGCCTTGGCCATCTGTGACTTCAGTACTTAAGGACTTATGGGTCAGAAGGCACTCCCTTTAGAACACTTGCCCCCCAGAGACAGATCTGGGCCTTAGGATCACCAAATCCACCGGGGTCAGTAAGAAATGACCACTGACCTCGCGAACGCCACGGACCAGCTCCAGTATGAGCAAGGCCGTCCACCTCATTGGCCACACGCTTTGCCTGTGGAAGGAAGCCCAAGGCAACTTGGGTGGAGGAATTGCCAGCTGTGTTAAATTAAGTGGTTTTCAGACCCGGGATCAGGAAGCAGCCACAGGGCTCCCATCCCTCCTCCCAAAGTTCTTAGGGCGCAAAAGGCAACCTCGCCAACCAGCCGCGCCAACCCCAGGCAGAGCCCAGCCCTGTGTCTGATCCGTCATCGAGGGCACCGGGCCGGTGTTTCGGGAAGAACCCAGCTTTCAAAGTTGACTTCAGATTGCTATGCATCACCCTATCTGATTCAAATGCGGGCTTGGGTGGACTTAGAGATAGCTGATTGCCTCGGATTAATCCACAATTGCCTCAGCAGGTAATATACCTCTGGGAGTTCCAAGGACTGAAAAGAACAATGCATTTGCATAAATAGCCTAAACTCCGAGTCCAGGCAGCATGCCATTCTTTGGCTGGCAGCACCCAGTGACAGGGAGGAATCCTGGGATTCCAGGCCTCCCCCATCCTCTCCCTCCCTTCTCCCCCCACCTCCCCGCCATCTATATCCCATACATGAAAAGCATCCTCCAAGTCATGACTCGGTCCCCAGCCACTGCCCCTGATAAGCGGGCTCCCCACCCCAGTGCTCCTAACCAGGTGGTCTATCTCTCCATGTTCCGGTAACTTTTGCTATCACAGAATTCTTCCTCACCCTGGGTAGCAGTCCACCACCTCATGGCTCCAGCCACCCTCCAGGTCCACATGGCAGAAGTCAACTCGCTTTGTCATGGGACGTTCCTTCACGTTTGTGAAGTGCATTCTGGCTTCCGTCTGCACACCAAAACCCTAGACTTCCTAACACATCATGGTTCTGGAAAGCTCCACCGTCCTGCCCATCTTCCTCCCCATCCTCCTCCAGGCTTGCTCTTCTTGGTGGTCTCCCTCTGAGAATGTGGCAGCCGTACCAGGGGTGGTCTCACCAGGGCCACCTCCCTTGTTTCAGCCACTATACTCCTATTAATATAATCTAAAATCACATTGGCTCTTTTTTGGCAGCTCAACCCCATCGTGGCTCTTAGTGAGATTTATTTAGAGTTCAGCTAAAACCCTGTTGTAGATGGGTGCTGTTTGGCCTCCTTTCCCCCAGTCAGTAGCTGTTCTGTTGGGTTTTGGCGCTAAATGCCGCACTTTATATTTATTCCTGTTATATTTCATCTTTTTAATTTGACCCATCATTCCTCTCCTGTCATTCACGGTAATTTTCTGTCATTTGGAAACCTGTTACAAAAGCGCCTTCTGTGGCTTGACCCAGATTATCATTTAAAAAGCAGTTTCAGTTATGGACGCACTTAATCATGTCAGCCTGCAGCTTGCTTTTCTCTACCTTTTTCAAAAGGTAATATGTTAATTGCTTTCTAAAATATCTTAAAATGTTAGAGCCAGATGTTAGAGGCCATGTGGTTCAAGCCCTTCGTTTGACAGTGGAGGAACTGAGGCCAGGTGAGGTGGAGGGATGCTGGGGGAGCACGCAGCTCCCCATCTGTGGCAGAGTCAAGCATCATGACTCAGATATTCTAACCCAGGTATCCTTCGCTTATGTGCTCAGCAAACAAATGATGTGCACATTGATCCAAGTCTACTGGAAGTTTCCAACAGTGGACAACAAAAATCCTGCCCAAAGCCACAGCAACCCATCAGCTGATGAATAAACAAACATCATGGTCCCTGGTCATTCCATGGAAGATCATCCAGCCCTGGAAAGGAAGGAGACACTGATACATGCTGCAGCATGGAAGAATCTTGACAATATTATGGTAAGTGAAAGAAGCCAGTCACAAAAGGCCACACATTGTGTGATTCCAGTGACGTGAAATGTCCGGGATAGCCAAACCCACAGAGAGAGAAAGGAGTTGCCAGGGCCTGTGGGTGGAGGAGGAGACCTGGAGTAACAGCTAACGGCACAGGATTTCTTCGGGGCGTCATGAAAGTGTTCTGAATTAGTGCATAACTTCGTGAATACACTCAAAACTACTGAATTGTGCACCTTCAAATGGCGAATTTTACGGTGTGGGAGTTATATCTTACTTTTTTGAAAAGAAGCCACAGGGGGCCTTTGCCCTCGTGGACCCTGAGGCAGAAAGGAGGTGCAGAGGCAGTGAGGGTGTCCAGGGCCAAGCCCGGGCTCTGGTCCCAGCGGCCACGCTTTCCAGAGGGCGGGCCGGCGGGGAGGGGGCGCTCCGGGTGGGGACCGCGCGGGACACGCCTTCCCCGGTCCACAACATCAGCTCCGAGTTTGTGGGAAGGGCCGTCCTCTGCCCTCAGATGCCCCATCTTCCCAGCCATCCAGCGTCCAGAGGACAAGGCTTCCTGGGGAAGAATTCGGGCACGGCCCCTGCAGCATCCGCGGGGAGTGACAGCGGCGACCCGCCAGCTCACGGGGTGTCCAGAGAAGGACGGGGCGGCGTCAGCACTGATAGACCCTTTCCCGAGGCGGGAGGGGGATGCTGACCAAGGTCTGCAGAAATCAGGACGAAGACAAGACAAGCAGCACTTGGGGCGGGCGTGGGGGGTGGGGTTTAAAGAAAAAATGAAAACTCCCTGTCACTTGGAAGCTAATTCCTTTCACGTTGGCCCGACTGATCCGCGTGGGCGGCGCAGTGCTGGCAGCGGGCCTGGAGCGGGGGCGGCCTTAGTTCCCGGAATAAAAGGTCAAGGCCGCGGAGCAGATCACCTAAGGCGGCACGCCCCTCCCTGCCGGCCTCCAGCCCCACTTCCCACAGCCGCCCCCACCCCCGGCCCCCTCCCTGCCCCCCGCTCCATCCTCCCTCCCTTCCTCCCCCCCCGCCCCCCCACCGCTCCCCGTTCTCCCCCTACACCTGCCCTGGCAGCACCAACAGCCCAGGGTCAGGGAGGGCGCATGCCCCGGGAGCGAAGACATGCACGGAGGTACACACACCACACACGCGCAGGTCCACATACACCACATACACACACACACCACACACACACACACCACACACACGCACACATCACACACGCACACCACACACACACCACACACATACACGCACCACACACACACCACACACGCACACACCACACACACACACCACACACACCCCACACACACCCCACACACCACACACATACACACACCACACACACACACACCATACACATACACCCCACACCACACACACACACACCACACACATACACCCCACACAAACACACACACACACCACACACACACCAAACACATACACACCACACACACAAACACACCATACACCACACACACACACACACCACACACCACACACACAAACACACCACACACCCCCACAAACATCACACAGGAACACACCACACACACAAACCCACCATACACCACACACACACACCACACACAAACACACCACACACACACACACCCCCACACACCACATACACACCCCCCACACCCCCCACACACACCAAACACACACACCACACCACACACACACACACCACACACACACACCAAACACACAGAAACACACACACCCCACACACACACACCACACACACAGAAACACACACCACACACACAAACACACCACACACCACACACACGCAGGTTCACTTACACCACATACACACACCACACACACACACCACACACACACACACCCCACACACACACCACACACCACACACACACACGACACACACAAACACACCATACACCACACACACACCACACACAAACACACCACACACACACACACCCCACCCCCCCACACACCACACACACACACACCACACACCACACACACAAACACCCCCCACACACACCCCCCACACACCACACACGCACACACCACACACACACCACACACACCACACATACACACACACCACACACAAACACACACACACCGCACACACACCACACACACACCACACATACACAAACACCCCCCACACACACCCCACACCCACACCCCACACACACATACCACACACCACACACACACCACACACATACCACACACACCACACACACACCACACACACACCACACACCACACACATACACACACGACACACACAAACACACCATACACCACACACACACCACACACAAACACACCACACACACACACCCCACCCCCCCACACACCACACACACACACACCACACACACACCACACACACACCACACACCACACACATACACACACCCCCACACACACCACAAACACACACCACACACCACACACACACACCACACACACCCCCACACACACCACAAACACACACCACACACCACAAACACACACCACACACCACACACACACACACACACACACACACACACAGGTCCACATACACCAGACACACACACACACCGCACAAACACACCACACGCACACCACACACACGCAGGTCCACATACACCACACACACTCACATGCCACACACCACACACACCTCACACACCACACACCAAACACACAAACACACTACACACCACACACACGCCAAACACAACACACACCTCACACACAAACACCACACACACACCACACACACCCCACACATGCAGGTCCACATACACCACACACACACACCACACACACACGCACCACACACAGACGCACCACACACACTCATACACACACCCCCCACACACACCCCCCACACACACCACACACACACCACACACACATACACACCACACACACACACCACACACACACCACACACATGCAGGTCCACATACACACACACACACCTCACACACACACACCACATACACTCACACACACACCCCACAGACACCTCACACACACACAGAAAGACACACACACACCCCACACGCACACACCACACACACACCACACACACACCACACACACAAACACAGCACACACATACACACACCACACACACAAACACAGCACACACATACACAGCACACACACCACACACAAACACACACACACCACACACACACACACCCACACCCCCCACACACACCACATACCACACACACACCACACACACACAAACCACACACACACACCACACACCACACACACACACACCCCACACCGCACACAAACACACACCACACATACACACACACCACACACACACGACACACCACACACACACCACACACACACCACACACACCACACACATGCACACCACACACATACACCCCACACAAACACACACACACCACACACCACCTACACACACCACACACACACCCAACACACACACCCACCCCACACCCACCCCACACCCACCCCACAAACACACACCCCACACACACACCACACACATACACACACACACCCCCCACACACCACAAACACACACACCACACACACACCACACACCCCACACACACCCCACACACACCCCACACCACACACATACACACACACACCCCACACAAACCACAAACACACACACCACACACACCACACACCACACACACACCACACACACACACCACACACACCACACACACACCCCACACATACACACACCACACACACAAACACACCATACACCACACACACACCACACGCACACACCCCCCATACACACCCCATACACACACCACACACACCACACACCACACACACACAGGTCCACATAAACCACACACACACACACCACACACACCCGACACACACACCACACACCACACACATGCAGGTCCACATACACCACATACACGCACCACACACACACACACACCACACACACACAGAAACACACACACACACCCCCACACACACACCCACAAACACACCACACACACACACCACACACATGCAGGTCCACATACACCACACACACATACACACACACCACACACACACCAAACACACAGACACACACACACCCCACACACACACACCACACACACAGAAACACACACACAAACACACCACACACACACAGGTCCACATACACCACATACACACATGACACACCACACACACTCACACACACCCCACACACACGCCACACAAACCTCACACACCACACACACAAACACACCACATACCACACACACACACACCACACACACGCCAAACACCACACACACCTCACACACACACACCACACACCCACCACACACACCCCACACACGCAGGTCCGCATACACCACACACACACACCACACACACACACCCCACACACACGCGCACCACACACCCCCCACACACACACACCCCACACATACACACACACCACACACCACGCACATACACACCACACACACACGCAGGTCCACATACACACACACACACACCTCACACACACACCCCACCTACACTCACACATACACCCCACACACACCTCACACACACACAGAAAGACACACACACACCACACACACACACAGGTCCACATACACCACATACACACACCACACATACATACATACACACATCACACACACGGGTACACACACACTACATGCACATACAGATACACACACGGCGCACACCACACACACATCACATACAAGCACACCTCCCCCCCCAGCCGATTGCATTCCTCAGGAATGGAAGCAGCTATTTGACTTCTTTGAGCCTATTGGGATTCGGCTTCCCCCAAAAAGAAAAAACACAAAGTCCACTCTCTCTACCAGGAAGACCAGCCCCGCCCCGAGGTCTTGTCGTTGTAAGCACAGCAAGAAGCAGCGTTTGGGGAACACTTGTGTCTTCAAAGAGCTTCACACACATTCACTAATTCCCCCCCAGCCCCGCCCCACGGGTGAGGTCCACAGAGCCGCGAGGGGACAGCACCCCTGGCTCCTGGCTCCGGGAAGACCAGCCGGGAAGGAGGTCAGCCGGGGCCAGAAGGCAGGGCCCAGCTCTCCAGGAGCTGCAGAATGAACGAAGGAAGAAGAGGGGTGGTTGGTGACGTGAGGTCACCTCTCGGGACACCCCACCCTCTCGGGGGCACAGTCTGCTGGCCTCGTGCCTGTGACCCAGGGAGCCAAGTGCAGTGGCCGTGCACAGCCGTGAGGGGGTTGCGGTGGGACCCCAACTGCCAGTGTGGCAGTGTCGCAGGGTGCAGCCACCTCTGTGCCAGCAAAGGAAGGGCTCGGGGTGCATCCGCTTCTGATTCATGATGACGGTATCGACACATCTCACTCCCAGGTGGGAGCCTGCAGTGCCCCACGCTGATGAATCTTTCCATCATCAGCTCGCACGCTGCATGGACTCACCAGTGGGTAGATGGTTATGATGCTCGTGGGATGGAAAAGAGAATTTTTCTCACGTGAAAGAGCTTCAAAGACCTGTATTCCCATGTGTGTGTGTGTGTGTGTGTGTGTGTGTGTGTGTGTGTGTGTGCGTTTCTGGAAAGCTGATCCTGAGCAGCCTCTCTTCTCCAATTTAAACCCCTCTTTAGAAGCAGACATACTTCCTCTCTGAAAAGGAGTGATGGACAGCAGGACTTGACATCCAAAGGCCTGGTCCTCAGAACTGGAAAGACGTGCTAAGGTCACTGTCTCACCGTGGATAAGAACATTACTTGGTGGAGGCAGCTTTCTGTGACCCCATCACTCTCCAGATCCACACACTGAAAACAGAAGTTTGAAAGAGGGACCGTTTAACTCAAAGCCAAGGGCAACACAACGGAGACTGGCTTCTTTATTCATAGTCTGGGCTAGCTGTTTGTCCTAGGGCTCAATGATTATTTTAGCCCATTAAGTGAAGCACAGAAAAATACACTGACCTCTTTTTTTAAAAAGGCATTAAAGAGAAGATCAAGAAATCTAAAGTCGAAACGAGACACAGAAGCAGCTAGACACAGCCTATAGAACAGCTTCAGAAGAGAGAATGAGAATTATTATGACCAGGACTTTATTCTGAGCCCTTCATTGGAAATCGTACCCATTTTTCTTAAACTGGGATTATTAACTAATAGAAATTTCTAAATGCTACCGTGGACATTTTCAGTACTAGGCAGGAACTCGGGATGTCCTTTCAAAAACACTGTTTAACCAGGTGCATTGTATTTAGGTCAAAGTGATTTGAAGTGCTAGCTTGGATGGACCTAGATGGATTCTTTTTTTTGTTTGTTTTAATTACCCTTTCATTTTTTATTTTTTTGCTGCTCAGCCTGTGGGATCTTAGTTCCTCCACCAGGGATCGAACCTGAGCCCCCTGCAGTGGAAGCGAGGAGTCTTAACCACTGGACTGCCAGAGAAGTCCCCTTAGATGGATTCTTGATGGGTGAAATATGCACACATTATCTGCACAACCAGGTCGATTTACGTGTGAAGGTGTGTGTTGGGTGTTTTTTGGCACCTGGTTATAGTGTCAAGAGTTCAAATTCTACCTCTGCCATTTACTAGCTAATTAACCCCCTCTAGATTTGGTGTCCCCATCTCCAAATGAACGATGGTAAGAATACCTCCCTGGTAGGCTGTTGTAAAGATTCAGTGAGGGGTTGTATGCAAAATTCTGGCTTATTGTAGGCACTTCTCCTTGCCCTGGAATATTTTTCCATAATAAGTTTTGTGCACCTGAGAAAAAACAAATGATGACAAGTTGATTCTAACGTTTATATGGAGAGGCAAAAGACCCAGAATAGGCAATACAATATTGAAGAAGAACAAAGTTGGAGGATGAATGCTCCCTGACTTCACGACTTACTATAAAGCTACAGTAATCAAGACAGTGTGGTATCAGAGAAAGAGCAGACAAATAGATCAATGGAATGAATATAGAGCCCAGAAGTAGACCCGTATAGCACAGTCAACTGATCGTTGACAAAAGAAGCAAAGGCAACACAGTGGGACAAAGATAGTCTTTTCAACACATGGTGCTGGAACAACTGGACAGCCACATGCAAACAAATGAAGCTAGACACAGACCTTACACCCTTCACAAAAATGACCTCAAAATAGATCATAGACCTAAATGGAAGACACAAAACTATAAAACTCCTAGAAGAAAACATAGAAGAAAATCTAGATGACCTTGGGTATGGCAATGACTTTTTAGATACAACACCAAAGGCACGATTCCTGAAAGGAGTCATTTATAAACTGGATTTCAGTAAAATTTAAAACTTCTGTTCTGTGAAAGACAATGTCAAAAGAAAAAGAAGACAAATCACAGACTGGGAGAAGCTGTTTGCAAAAGACACATCTAATAAAGGACTGTTATCCAAAATATATAAAAATTCAAAACCTCAACAATAAGAAAACAAACAGCTCAATTGAAAAATGAGCCGAAGACCTTAACAGACACCTCACCAAAAAAAGATATACAGATGGCAAGTAAGCATAGGAAAAAATGCTCCACGTCATACATATACCATCAGGGAAATGTAAATCACAACAGCGAGATACCATGATGATCTTGTTATTTTAGTTACTGGAGTTAATCAAAGGGATGCTTATAAGGGTGTTGAAATTTGCATTTTTGTTTTCTAGCTCTTTTAATTAGAAATAAGGATTGATCAAAGGAAGAAAGGGTGGGAGAGAGGGAAAGGAAAGGAAAGGGTGAAGGAAGGAAAGAAGGAAGATGAGCTTATGTTAGCCAAGCAAACATGACTCCTTAAAATAGAGCTGCCCCGTCTCATCCTCGCCTATTTATCCACATGTGAATCAGAAAGAAGTAAAAGGCCTTCCCTGCCTTCTGCTTCATCAACAGAGGTGCTGCAGGCACCCCTCGCCCCCAGCCAACACAGGCCAGGGCCTGTCGCACCCATTTATGGAGACCTTCTTTATCTTGACGCAGTACACTGAGTAAACACTCCTGGAATTAGAAATATGTAAAAGCATCTGAAAAAGTTGAAAAAAAAAAAAAAACACACAATAAAAAAGGAAATGCATTATACACAGTCAGAACTAGTTCAGTAAACACTTGTGGAATGAAGGAATTCTAGCCCCTAATGATATTCTTGAACATAATGTATTCTACTTTTCTGTAGGGTTGGCTGCAAAAACGGTCACCCCATTTTAGCTTCCTGTGTTAGTGTTGGTTGTCTTTGCCCAGACAGGAACTGCTGTTTCATGTCACCTGTTCTCTAGGATTTAGAGTGCATTTTTCAGACCACTTGCATCACAGCCATCTGGTAAAATGGTATATTCTAGACCTTTCCAAATGCCCTAAGCTAGGAAATTCGGAAGAGAGGTAGTGCTGTGCAATTAACTTCTTTGGGAAGGAGGGGGAGATGTCTGGCTTCTAGAGAGGGAGCAAGTGAGAGCTGATGTGGGTTCCAAAGCCAGCGTGATACCTAGGGTGGGTGGGGGGTGGGTGGAGAGAGGCTGGACGGAGTTGGGGGAGTGGGGGGAGAAGTGAGGAAGGTCAGGACACTAATATATTTATCCTGCCAAGTGAGGGCCTAAGAGACCCTTGAAGAGGCAGCAAATCCATTATTTTAACTCACAAAGTCAACCAGCTGAGAAACCCAAATCGTGTAATAATTATACTGGTGGGAGAGAAGAAGAGAAGGACATTTTCATTTCCCATGACAACAAGTCTGTAGGTATTGCCAAAAATGGATCTTTTTTTTAAGTGGTATACGTATTTTACTTAGCAACCTGGCAGTGATTACCATAGGACTAGGAACAGACATAGTTTAAAATTTCTTTTAAAATGGTTATTTCTGTAGAGCTAGACCACAGTGGAGAGGGTAGGGCAGAGAATTCTTGTTTTCTAAGATAATCCTTTCTACACTGGTTGGTATGTTCCCCTCAGCCATGTCTCACTTTAAAAAGAAAGGTATGATTTGTGTTTGAAGAGTCCTTTGCCCCCCACACCCACCATGCTGGCTGTGTTATCCTCTCTGGTCGGGGGACCCAATGACAGTGCATCTCAAAAAGCTCCCATGTGAGCCCCTGAACTGCTGCCAGGCCTCATCAGCACCAGGGAAAATTGTGACAGAAATGAACAAATGCATAAATAATGAAAGAAAAATCTGTCTGATAACTCCTTTATTAGAAAGTCAACTCAAAACTGACTGTTCAAGGATTACATAGTCATGATATCACTTCTCTGCGATACTCCTCCTTCTCCTCCTCCCCCTCTATTTTTTTTTAACATATTCTAACTTTTAAAATAAGAAATTAAAATATAGAAAGATGCATCATATACAAATCTTTTCCCCAAATGTCCTCGGCTGACGCCATCACCAGGCGTTCCCCAAGGTGGCTGGATGACCATTTCATGTAGATCCCTCAGCCATCCCCACCAAGGACAGATGCGTCAACCTACAGAACCTTCCAGCAAACCTCCATCCTTTCAAGACTTAAATCAAGGTCTCCAACAGAAAAGGCTGAGACAAACAAAAACAAAACAGATTCTGGTTTTCAACCAAGCTCAAAGAGCCTTTTTCAAAGCAAATCAAAGCCCTCCCGTTAGCCAGCTCATTGTGTTTAGTCATCAACTGCGCTTATCAGGTCTTGATTTGTGAGTTCCTTGAAGAAAAAAAGGTGCAAAAAGAATCCTTTCGTGCTTTGGAGATTGATTTCAAAGCAGACCTTGAGGTCACCTGCAGAGATGCTTTAGGTGGAAATTGTAGGCAAGAAACAAAATGCACTCATTTGATTTCATAAAGTTGGGCAGAACCCCTGGGTTCAGACTTACCATTGGAATCTAACCATGGCGGAAGCACCAGTCTGCACGTTATTTTTCTTTTGGGGGGAGGGAGAGTAGCAACAATGCAGGCTGGGGTCTGCTCTGACTCCCCTGGATGTGCTCCTACATCCTGATAAGTGGGCTGAGACCACAGGAGACCTGTCAGGTTTACCTGCTAGAAACAAACACTCATCTTGCTGTCCAAGACCTCAGAAAAGGGGATCCCTTGGATTGTCTGGGTTTGGCTTTCCTTGGCTAGTTCGCCACTATAGTTTAGAGACTCTGGGTCTTTAGGTGGCATTCGACTCAATCAAGGTGGCCAGTACTCAGATCTATGGTTCCAATTCCAATATCCTCTCCTGGGGAGAGCAAGCAAGAAGACCTACCTATGGGTGGATGATGATAAGAATAATATTAAACAGTACTGTTATCAGTGAAACCTGCAGTAAGTTGGGTTGACCTGTTGGCACCCCGAAGCTAGCCATGGTACCGTGTTTGATTCAAAAACCAAACAACCCAGCAGGCAAAGAATAAAGCAAAGAGCAAATGAAGTCTCTGGAAAGGCCAAAGAAAGATTCCATCACCACACACAGTGCCATTTCTTCCTACCTTCCTTCTCCATTCTCCTCTGTGTCTCACATTTCAGTTCTTTGAGACTCTCTCTCCTGCCCAAACAAACTCTGCCCCTCTCTTCCAGGAGGACATCCTCATTGCTTTCCCTCTGTCGTTTTTGTGCAACAGTAGCTCTCAAACCCTTCTGTTGAAAACCCTACCATTTTCTCCTTTTCCCTCTCTTTTATTTTCCCTGTACCAAAAATATCAAGACTAAGCTGGCATTCCAAAATGGGGGGACCCTGGGGTTGGGTTGGGAAAGAGAGTCTAGGATTAGTGGTGCCTTTAACACTAATAGTGCCCGAAGCACTACTGATGCTCTATTGATTACCTACTATGTCTTGGACATGATATTAAATTACTGAATTTAACAGGTATCTAAATTGGGGTTTTCGTAAGTGCTTTCTGAGGATACTGTGTTCCTTGATAGCAGGGTTTGACGATTAAACACATTTGGAAAATGTGTTGTCTCTTATCTGTCTCCTTGAGATTCCCAATACATATTAAATTTATGATAATTCCTACAGTAAATATGCATATTTGTCATTGGTTAACCCAGGATTTCCCTAATTTATTTGATCACTAAACTTACCTGACCATGGAAAAAGAAGAAGCTAATGTCAGCAGCACATTTGGCCCACACAGATCTAGAAAATGGAAGTCACCAAAGGACACTTGTTCTGTTGTTTGCAGGTCCTGGAGAACCTCATGGGAATCCACCCTGATCTACTGGGGTGTTTGTGGTGATGTAGACATGGGCTTGTTTATTCTTGACACAGAGGTTTTGTCCCCGAGGCATAGGGGATGGGTAAAGATGAACCAATGAGACAATTCAGCGATGGCTTACACACAAGACAGAAATGCAAGATGGCACCTAATCGTCTTGGTGGGGAAGGAGAGGGGGCGGGTGCCTCGGAGACCAGGAAGTCCAACCCTAACCCAGCAGCTATCACTGGCCCACAGAGTGGCACACATGATGTAATTCTGCAGCAACACACTGAAGCCCTAAATTTAAGCTTGCTCTAGACTTAGGCTGACAACTAGAAACAGAAAAATCAGTAAACCTACTTGGTGCTTCCGAAGGGGATCTATTTTCAAACATGGTGATGGCTTTTCAAAACACCCAGATCCTTTCTGTGTCCTTTCTCACACTCCCCTTCTTCACCAAGCCCCACCCTTCTCCCTCAGCATCATGCTTTTCTAAATCAAATAGAGACTTAGCATGATCCGCAAGCCTGAACAGCCCAAGAAACAGCGTCCCCTCTGGCCAGAGCCAGCGCCTGGTTTCCGGCATCGGTGCTGCCATTTCGAAGAGCCGCTGTGCGATCCAGGCATTTTGTTATTTTGCTGTTTGCTTTTGGAACTTCTTTAAAACAAACCTCAAAGAAGCGCAAACTCCTGTCTGAAACTAATTCCTTTTAGAATCCAAGGAATGACTCACAGAGGCTGTTTTGACATCTGTGTTCCCTGTTGAGTTAATATGATTAGACTCATACATTCTATTTTTGAAATGTAGACTCTGTACCCTGAATATTCTTCCAGAACAAAAAAGAATAGGGGGAAAATGACACCCCTATTTACATACGTGCTGTTTGCCCCACTTACTTTTGTCTTTCATGGTCTAGTTTTTTCCATCAGATTAAAGAGATTGGACAAATTATTCAGGTAAGTTGCATAATGCTCTTTGGAATAAGTCATGTCCCTGCACAAACTAATAATATGAGAAGTTCTGTTTTCACCAGATGACAGATGAATGGATAAGCAAACATGTAGTATATCTACTCAATGGAATATTATCCAGCCTTAAAAAGGAGTGAAATTCTGACACAGGCTACAACATGGCTGGACCTTGAGGACATGAGGTAAGTGAAATAAATCAGTCACAAAAAGACAAATACTATATAATTCCACTGATATGAGGTCCCTAGAGTAGTTAAATTCATAGAGAAAAAGGTAGAATGATGGTTCCCAGGGGCTGGGGGAGGGGAAATGGAGAGTTAGTGATTAATGGATAAGACGTTTGAGCTGGGGAAGATGAAAAAGTTCTGGAGACGGATGTCATCCTTGTAGTTCAACAATGTAAATGTAGTTAATACTATTGAACTGAGCACTTAAAAATGGTTAAAGTGATCAATTTTTGTTATGTGTATTTTACACTCCCCCCAGACAAACACACAAAGTTCCCTTTTCTCTGGAGCAGACATTGAGCAATGCCTGTGTCCCAAGCTTCCCCCTGCTTGTTTCTGATCTTACCAACCCCGCTGCTCCAGAAATAGCCGTGCTCCTGGTTCTTCAAAGCTAAGGCATGGCAGACCTAAGTCCCCTCTCATCCAGAACTGGCACGGTTCCAGCTGAGGGAGGTGGTTTTCTTATACTCTGCGATGGATGCTCTTAGCAGGGGGCAGGTGCAGCCAGCTTTCCAGGGAAAAAAGTCTCAACTGTTGAAATTTGATGGCTCCTGAGATTTGTTCTAAGTCACTGTAGTCGTTACAATAAGTTAAGGCTGGTACCCTTTGTTCTTGTGTCATAAACCATCTGCTACAAAGTGTTCAAAGACATACAGCCCTCCAACTTGGCCATAAAATTAACCTTAATCTCCAGACTGCTTGCTCTGTGTTTCAACTGTGTGGCCAGCCCAAGTGTGGAAGCACTTTGTGTGTGAGATAATTTTTGATAAGTCCCATAAAACAATGTTGCTCATAATAACAGACTTCCTGTGTGCCCATTAAGGACAACGAACTGGGCTAACAACAAACCTCAAAAGAAGTATTCTGTTGTTTGAGGTCGAAAGAAACAATAAAGGTCTTTTATTCTTGCCACTAGAATAATGGTCTTTTGAGAACTTCACTTTTGAAAGAGTCTCTGGCATGACTGCAGAGGTGGTAAACACCCATATCATATGTTATTTTCAAGTTTTCTCTTTAAGGCACTCACACATTTCAGAATGACATGTTAAAAGATATATACAGGGCTTCCCTGGTGGCGCAGTGGTTGAGAGTCTGCCTGCCAATGCAGGGGATACGGGTTCGAGCCCTGGTCTGAGAAGATCCCACATGCCGCGGAGCAACTGGGCCCGTGAGCCACAATTACTGAGCCTGCACATCTGGAGCCTGTGCTCCGCAACAAGAGAGGCCGCGATAGTGAGAGGCCCGCGCACCGCAATGAAGAGTGGCCCCCGCTCGCCGCAACTAGAGAAAGCCCTCGCGCAGAAGCGAAGACCCAACACAACCATAAATAAATAAATAAATAAATAAATTAAATAAATAAATAAATAAATAAATAAATAAATAAAAGATATATACAGCTGGGGGAGTGACCAGTCATAACATTCCAAGAATAATCCCTGTTAAATATGTTATAATCTTTCTTGGCTAGATTGGTTCTGAACATCTTATTCGTTGTACTGAAAGAGCTGCTTTCCTCTCTTTACAATGCACCTGCATGGACTTTGGAGAAATAAGGATTGATTGTACCAAATAAATACCCAATTGTCAGATAAAGTTTACAAATAAAAAGTCTTGTCACGTGTTTTTCACACGCAGGTCATTCTCAATTTCTTAATTGGGGCTAATTTGGAGTGATATTAACACACTCGCTGGTTGGCTTTAACCCCTCTCCTTCATGTTTCTAGACCGTAGCAGTGATGTACCCTAGGGGCCAGACGGTGGGAAAGATGGATAAGAACCCAATTACCACCAGTTTCCAGGACACCTAATTAGGAAGGTCTCTTTCTGGCCAGGACTGGGGGAGCAGCCTTACAATACAGCGCAAGTACAGTGCCAAGGGCAAGGGGCTTGGCTGGGTCTGGCTGTTGCCACTTGAGATGCCAGGCTGGGTACCATATTGCACCAGCCATGGCAACAAGCTCTTAACAGGGCAGGAAAATGACTTAGGCATGGTTATTGCCAAATCCCCTCTGTTGGCTTTTCCCCCCAACTCTTTCCTGCCCTCCTTTAAAGTCTGGGCAGAAAGAAGGATGAGCTTTCTTCTGGGGGGTCCTAGGATAAGCCACAGGAGAGCCCCTGCCAACAATTATGCATTTTGTGGTCATGGAAGGCAGGTGTGGTTGGAGCCCTGCACAGAAATTAACAAGCCCAACACGGACCCCAGAGCATGCTGGGAAAAGCCGTCCTGGTGCTCTGAATGGGAGGATGAGGATGGGGAGTGGAGGGATGTCCCTTGCTCTGGAATGGAGAGCAGAAGTTTGTCCTAGACTTGCAGAAGCTCTGTGGACTGTAAAGAACCAGAAGGGAGGAGGTAGGCAGGGGCAACCCCTGGTGAAGTTTCGAGCCTCCGTATCTCCGTCTGCAGATAAGGACAATGCTATGAAGAAAATAAAGTGATGTGCTGAAGAGGGCCATGGGTGGTTTGGTTTTTTTTTTTTTTAACTTTTTAGTTTATACTGGACTATAATTGATTAACAATGTTGTGTTAGTTTCAGGTGTACAGCAATGTGATTCAGTTATACATAGACATGTGTGTATCTATTCTTTTTCAAATTCTTTTCCCATCTAGGTTGTTATATAATATTGAGCAGAGTTCCCTGTGCTGTACAGTAGGTCCTTGTTGGTTATCTGTTTTAAATATAGCAGTGTGTACACGTCAATCCTAAACTCTCTAACTTTCCCACCCGCCCCCCACCCTTTCCCCCTGGTAACCATAAGTTCATTCTGTAAGTCTGTGGTGGTAGTTTTAGGTGGGTGGTCAAGCCACAGCCAAGCTGAGACCTCAGAGATGCCAAGACGCCAGGAAGGCAAAGACGCAGGAGGAAATCTCTGTATAGGGGTGGAGCATCCAGTGCAAAGGCCCTGTGACAAGAAGGATCTGGGGTGTTTAAGGAGCAACCAAGTATATGGCTGCAGTGGAGGGAGGGCGGGACCTGCTGGAGGCTGAGTTTACAGCAGTGGACAGGGTCCCTCGCTCACAGCATCAGTGAGGAGAGTAAAGGCTCCACGTGTCCTCTGAGGGCGCTGTTCTCACCTGCAGCCCCAAACCACCCAGGGGGCCAGTGGAGGAACCGTCTGATTCAACACCCAAGGAGGCTGGCCTCCTGTGCCCCTTACATATGGCTGATGGGGCCACTTCCCTTCTCTGCTAGTCCCTCCATCCACCTTAAATATTCCAGGCCATTATCCACATACCGCGCACAGCTTATTGTAGTCTCAGCAAAGAGGGCAAAGCCAGGACATGCGTCATTCTTTCCACGCATTCTGTTTTTCTCAATGGTTTATTCAGACCAGTCTTTCTCCCCTGGGGGTGATTTATCCCCTCAGAGACATTGGCCAATTTTTTTGGAGACATTTTTGCTTGGCACAAATGGTATCTGATGGGTGGGGGAAGGGATCCTACATTGCGCAGGCTGGCCCCCTCACAGCAGAGAATTACCCCATTCAAAATGCTGATGGACAGATAAGAGGAAAGACCATCCCAGGGAGTCTACTAAGGAGGATTTTGTGCCAGAAAGAAAATGACCCATAGGAAAGCTGGCTCAGCTCTTTTCAAAATTAAATACCTCTCTTCCTTTGTTACACATTGGAAAACAAATGAGTTTCTATTTCAGTCTGTGGGGTGGGTTTTCCGTCTGTTTGGCAGGCTTTCTGGCAGAGGCCGGGTGCATCGTGGACAGCCAAGTGTGGTTTGCAGTGCATCAGGAGAAGTCCCGGGATGGGCCAGAGCCATAAACACGGGCAGGCAGACCACCCTGGGCTCTGAGGCTGCTTGGAGCTCCCAGAAGCTGGAACACACCCAGCTGGGTCCTCCCTATGGGAAGTGCCTGGATGCAAGGCTTAAAGCTGCAGGAACTTGCTGGCATCATGGGTTTTCACTTTGAGACATTTCCCCCTTTTATACACAGTCATTAGAGCTCCCGAATTCAAAGCAGGGGTGTTCCTAAAAACATCCTTATGCAGATATGTCAGTAATGTCATCCTGCCACAGTTTCTATGGGCTGCATGGTGTCCTCCTCAAATTCTTATGCTGAAGTCCTAACACCCAGTACCTCAGAATGTGACTGTATTCAGATATGGGGTCTTCACAGAGGTAATTACGGTAAAATGAAGTCATATGGTGGCCCCTAATCCAATATGACTGGTATCCTTATAAGAAGAGGAGATTAGGACACAAATGCTCACAGAAGGATGACCATGTGAGGACACAGGGTAAGGTGACTATCTACAAGCCAAGGAGAGAGGCCTCAGGAGAAACCAACCCTGCCAACACCTTGATCTTGGGCTTCCAGCCTCCAGAACTGTGAGACAATAAATGTCTGTTGTTTAAGCCCTCAGTCTATGGTACTTAGTTTTGGCAGCCCGAGCTGGCTAATACAACAGTCTTAGGGCTGGGAAGGGTTCAGAAGTCTTCCCATGTGACCTGCCACCCAGAGCCACCTTCTCCTTTATGGACACACTCTGAGAAGCAGTCTGGTCTCTGATCACCATCAGAGATGGGGACCTCGTTACTTCACGGAGAAATTGTTTAGCATGAAGTATTAGTTTCCTCTTGCTGCTGTAACACATTACTACAAACTTGGGAGTTAAAAACAAGAGCAATGTATGCTCTCTCAGTTCTAGAGCTCAGAAATCCAAAACCAGCTTCACTGGGTTGTGCTCTGTCCTGGGGGCTACAGAGGAGAATCTGTTTCCTTGCCTTTTCCTGCACCTAGAGCTGCATCTCCTTGGTTCCTTGGCTGGTGGTCCCTTCCTCATCTTCAAAGCCATCGGTGTAGCATCTTGCTTGCCTCATCACATTGCCTTCTCTTCTGTGTCACATCTCCCTCTATCTTTTGTAACACTTGTGATGGCCTTTAGGAGCCATCCGGATGATCCAGGATAAAGTCCCATCTCAAGATCCTTAATCACATCAACAAAGTCCCTTTTGCCATATAAGGTAACCTATTTGCAGGTTCCGGGGATTAGGACATCTTTGGGGGAGGGACGTTATTCAGCTCACCACATGCCTTAGGGCAGAGTTCTTGTGTCAGGCCATCTTACTGGCCACAGCCAGCCTGGAGGACAGACCACATCAGTGGTGGTCAGAGTGGCTAAATCACGGGACACAGGCTAACTTGGCAGCCTGTGCATTAGGAGACTCTCCAAGAGACACTGGGGTCTTGCAGACCCTCTTGCAAGAATGTTTTCCCACGGACATTTACATTTTTGAAGATAGCTTTGGATTAAAGGAATAAAGGTCAAATGACAAAGGCAGTGTTAGGGGTGAGCTGCTGTCACCTACTCTGTTAAAAGAAACAAGCCACATTCAAGCAGACAGAGACTTGAAAACTCCGGAAGGGGCACCATCCCCAAGACCAGACCAGGTCCTTCCTTCTGAGGTTGTGCAATACTTTGCTTATGGGAAGTGAGGTCACCCGTTTCTTTGTCCCTTTCTCCAGCGCACAGCAGGGTGCAATGTGTAAAGTTTTGTGGAGGTTTGGCTAAGCTCATTTTTTTCCCCCAACCCAGCAGGGTTTTTTTGGGGGTTTTTTCCTAAAAAAAAAGCAAGCCTTTAAAGAAATGGCCCCCGAACAGTCCCAAGGAACTTAAATCCTAACAAACACATCATTAAATGTATACGACTTCCTTCCAGTACATTCCATCCAGATGCAGAGGACAGTTAAGGCATTTATTTTCAGACCACCCTCATTATTGTTCCCACCCACCCTTCATTTGATTAAATAGCCGCCAGGCCAAAAAAAAAAAAGTCATAAAGATCTAAGTTGCTGCTTCTCCTTTTTCTTTTTTCAGTTAAATGGGGCTAAATAGGCAATAGCTGGTTTCAGAAAACGACCAAATACATGTCCTGATTTTCCCTATTTTGCAGGTCCCGAGAAGGTGCCACCGCTTTTTAAGGGTCTGGGAGTCCAGCTGATTGCTCCCAAGCGAAGCTTCCTTCCTTGAGGTACAAACGCTTTCGAGAAACCTCGCAGCTGGCCGCAGCCGGTCACCCACCTGCCCACTGCTACAGAGGGGGTCAGAGGGCCGCCATCAGTCAGCACAGCTATGTCAGCACCGGGCTGAATTGTGTCCCCCAAAGAGGTGTGGTGAAGTCCTAGCCCCTGGTGCCAGCGGATGTGACCTTATTGGAAATGTAATCAAGTTCACATTGATTAGACCGAGTCAGGGTGAGCCCTGAAGCCCTGACTGGTGTCCTCATAAGAAGACACAGGCAAGAGGGTGAGGGAGACACAGGGAGAGGCTGGGATGGACCCAGTGCTCTCTGAGCCTAGGAAAACCAAGGCTGGTCAGCGACCCCTGGAAAGTAGGGAAAGGCAAGGAAGGAGTCTTCCTCTGAAACCCCAAGAAGGAACCAACTCTGCAGACACCTTGATTTCAGACTTCGGGCCTCCAGAACTGTGAGGCAATAATTTCTGCTGTTCTAAGCCGCCCCGTCTGTGGTGCTCTGTTACAGCAGCCCTAGCACACAAATGCACTGAGTCAGGCCCTGAAATGCCCCTTTGGTCACCTTCATGCAGAAGCGGCTGTCTGGCTCTGTCCCGAATCGCTCTCTGCTGCCTCTCATGTCTGCCCTGGAGATTTCCTAAGCCTGATTTGGGCTTCACATGTGAGGAAGGACCACCAAGGCCCTCTTTGGGATTGGAATGACTCCAAAGGGAAGAAAATGGGGTGTCTTCTCTCCAGCACCCTCCCCACAAGTTCTCTCTCTCTTTTTCTAGATTATTTACATAATTTTATTTTATTTTTTAATTTTATTGAAGTATAGTTAATTTACAATGTTGTGTTAATTTCTTATTATAGCAAAGTAACTCAGTTATACATATAATATATATATATATATTCTTTTCCATTATGGTTTGTCACAGGATATTGAATTTATTTCCCTGTGCTTGTTGTATCCATTCTATGTATAATAGTTTGCCTCTGCTAATCCCAAACTCCCAGTCCTTCCCTCCCCCACCCCCTCCCCCTTGGCAAGCACAAGTCTGTTCTCTATGTCTGTAAGTCTGATTTTGTTTCATAGACATACCTATGAAGCAAGTTCTCTTAAAGCAGGGTGGAGCGAAACGAAAAGAAAAGAATGCCATACACGTGATCTACAGGGCTGATGGAGGGAAGGAAGGAGCTAGCCAGTGCATGCCAGATGCTCTGCTGGGAGCCGTATGGAGAATATCTCATTCTCGCCCACCTGGGTTGGGGGCCAGGGTTCCCATCCTGCATGTGCTGTGTGCAAGCAGAATCCAAGCCGAGGTCTTCTTGTTCCAAAGATCACAGAGATTTGCCCCACAGCCCGGTGTCTCAGAGTCTCCATCCAGGGTCTATGCGGCTGCTCAGTTTAAATTCAACCACCCAGCATAATTATATAACTATCGCAGCGGCTCTGAAACTTCCAGTAAGCATCAGAATCACCCGAGGGCCTGTTAGAACACCTGTACACCCATCTCTCCCCTGTCCCCCACCCCTGCTCCCGAGTTTCCGATGCAGTGGGTCCAGGTGGGCGCGAGATCCTGCACTGCTAACACGTCTCCAGAATGGTGAGAGGTGGGTCCAGGTTCCAGGTTGAGGACCATTCATTGATTTGAACGTGGGACGGCATCAGGTTGTGGGCAGAGTCCTGGGGCCCCCGCCCTCATGTGATGGGAGGCGGAGGTGTGGGACAGTAGGACTTCTCTTCCTCACTGCCCTCTCCTCCCCTAGCCTCTCCTGACCTGTCCTTCCTTGCCATCCACCTCCGCAGCAGTAACTCAGCGCTCTAACCCACACCCTCCACAAGCCTCTATCTTTCTGTACCCAGACAGCTATTTCCCTGTTTGTCCTCGGTCAGTGGTTGATTCTTGGGATGAAGGGTTACTGAGCTGGTTCACAGGATCACACGTGCCCACAAGGAGATGCCATCCCTTTCCCCACCTTTCCCTGACCATGTTGCACTTTCCTTTTGGAATTATTTGGCTATACATTGTGCTATGGGCTGAACTGTGTCCACCTAAAGTTCATATGTTGGATTCTTAGCCTCATGGTACCTCAAAATGTGACTGGATTTGGAGAAAGGGATTTTAAAGAGGTCATTAGTGTGGGTCCTACTCTGACATGACAGGTGTCCTTATAAGAAGAGGAGATCAGGACACAGACACACACGGAAGGGCGACCATGTAAGGACACAGGGAGGAGACAGCCGTCTATAGCCAGGAGAGAAGCCTCGGAGGAACCAACCTTGATCTTGGCCTTCCAGCCTCCAGAACTGGGAGGAAATAAACCGTTGTTTAAGCCACCCAGCCTGTGGTACTTGTTACAGCAGCCCAAGCAAATGAATACACAGTATTTGCATTTCTGTGTCTCCAGTGGATTATAACCTCCTGAGGACAGGAATTGTGTCTTTTCACCTTGCATTCCCAACACTTAGCATGTGCCTGGCACAATTAAAGGGCATAATAATAATGATGATAATAAAATAATAACTATCATTTGTTGAGCACTTACTATGTGCCAGGCCCTGTGCTCAGCACTTCACATTTAATCCTCAGAACCATAATGTAAGTACTATTATTATCTCCATTCTAAAAATGAGGATGTTGAAGCACAGAGAGGTGAGGAAACTTGCCCACAGACACACAGCTAATAAGTGGTGCATGTGATGGGCTGAACACTGACACCCAAAGATATCCACATCCTAATTCTTGGAACCTGCAAATGTTACTAGAGAGACTCTGCAGGTGTGATTAATTTAGGGATCTTGACATGGAAGATTATCCTGGATTAGCCGGGTGCACACTGAATGCTATCACATGTCCTTGTAAAAGGAAGGCAGAGGGAGATTTCACACAGACAGGAGAGAAGAAAGCAATGTGATCACTGAAGCAGATGTTACACGAATGACCTTGAAGATGGAGGAAGGGGCCATGAGCAAAGGAATGCAGGTGTCCTCTAGAAGGTGGATGAAGCAAGGAATGGATTCTCCCCTAGAGCCCCTGGAGGGAGCACAGGCCTGCTGACGCCTTGGTTTCAGCTCCGTGATGCTGATTTCTCAGCTCCAGAGCTGTGAGAGAATAAATTTCTGCTGTTTTAAGCCAGAAAGTTTGTAATAATTTATTACAGCAGCCAAAGAAAACTCATAGAGACAGGATATAAACCCAGGCAGTCTCTCTTCAGACCCTGCACTGTTGCTTTGTTTTATTAAAATGTTTTAAAACTTTCTTCTTAAAATTTTAAGATTTAAAACATTTTTTAATGAGGTGCAATTTCATACAGTGAAATGCACAATACATGTGACAAATTTAAACGCTTGTGCAGTCCCCACCCCATCAAGCTATAGACCAGACCCATCCCCTTTTCCATCAATCCAGTCTCTGTTCCAAGGCAGCCACTGTTCCGATTTCTAGCACCGCAGGTTAGTTTTGCCTGTTCTTGAACTTCCTATAGATAACGCATAGAGAATGTTGTGAAACTGCACTCCTCAGACTGGGACTTGAACTCACGGGCTGAGACTCGAACCCATTGTCTTTTAATTAAAATCACTCACCTGGTGTCAGGACTATTGAAGCTCAGGTTCTTTACGTCTCAGCACAGAAGGAATTCAGCGAGAGACAAAGTGATAGGTAAGAAGTAGATTGATTGATTAATTGATTGATTATTTCTGGCTGCACCACACAGCATGCGGAATCTTAGTTCCCCCACCAGGGATCGAACCTGTGACCCCTGAAATGGAAGTGCGGAGTCCTAACCACTGGACCGCCAGGGAAGTCCCAACAAAGAAGTAGATTTATTAACATAGGACGCTTGTGAGGGATACTAGGAAGCAGGCATGGGGGCTCTGCCCTGAGAACTAAGTGGGAAAGCAGGTTTGTTTGGAGAGATACACATTCCGTAGACAGAATTTGGTCTGTCTCAACAGGAGAGAGTGGCCCTGAAATATGGGGTGGTTAGTTTTTATGAGCTGGGTAATTTCATAGGCTAGTCAGTGAGAGGATTATTCCAACTATTTTGGAGAAGGGGCAGGGATTTCCAGGAATTGGGCTATCACCCACTTTATGGCCTTTTATGGTCGGCCTCAGAACAGCCCTGGAACCTGTGGTGTGTGTCATTTAACACGCTGATGTGTTACAATGAGCGTACACTGAGGCTCAAGGTCTACTGGAAGTTGAATCTTCCACCATCTTGAGCCTAATTGGTTCTAACCTGTTTTTGTTGAATCCTCAAAGGCTACGTCATTCTTTTAGAGGTCGTCCCCTGCCCCCTTTCCTCCTGTCTCAGTTTTGTGTATTTGGAGTTTCTTTTCATTCATCCATGGTCTGAATGTCCCACAATTTGTTTGTATTTTATTGTGTCCCTGAGAGGAAATTTTGAACATCTCCCGCAACGCACAAGTCAAACTAGAGATGAACACCAGGAGAGATGCAGACGCCAGCCAGGAGGGTCATGTGGGTGGGGTTTGTCCTGTGGCTGAAATGCGACAACCTCCCAAAAGCCCCCAGCGTGGTGCCTGGCAGGCATACAGTTAACGCAGCAGAAATATTCGTTTCCACTCTCTTTGCTACATGGGAGTTCTCTTGTCTTCAAAGTAAAGCAGCCTTGGACCGTATGGCCACAAAATGATACTCTATGAAATGCAGGGCAGGAAAGACTTTTCCTCCACCCTCCGAGGTTTGATAGCTGGGTCTCCGAAATAAATTGACAGCAGGCAGATTAAGAGTAGAAAAGGTGTACACATTTATTCATTTTTAATATTATGTGCACGGGGACATCACAGGGAAAAAAGGTGAATACTCAATAAATTGGTGCAATTTGAGAGCTTCTATACCATCTCAACAGGGGAAGGGGAGCGGGGATGTAGCCAGTTAAGGGGAGAGCAAATGACCCTTAGGAAAGATGAAGGGACCCTTAGAGGAACAGATGGGAGATATGAGTTTGTGAGGACGTTTGTCTGGGTGTGGTGCCGACTTCTGGTCTCTTCTCCTGGGGTAACGGTCAGTCTTCCCAGCTGACGACACTCCTGGGGAGGGGATTTAAGACCATTGAGTTCCCTTTGGAGAATCTGTCTTCAGGCAGAGAGGGGGAGTTCAGAGACAGCCTCTCCCTGTGTTCGCTGCTTTTCCAGTGGCTTCAGCTCAAAATAATCAATATGACAAAGCGGCATATTTTGGGGTGGCGTGTCCTGAACTCTTTTAAAATCGTATTTCTTTTACTCTCGCTGAAACTTTTGAGTTGCTATTTATGTCTTCTTGCTACACAATTACAATGCCTGGTCTAGGAGATTAGTCCCCAAACTCTGCTAAGGACATGGTGGGTTTGGTTTATGTTTATCATCGATGGCTATGAAACTGACAGCTCCCCGTTCCTGTCTGTCCCCAGGCCAGAGCAGGGCCATTCGGGAAAGACTGCTTAGAGAAAACCAGCCCCTCTCTCCCCCCCACTCCCTCTCCAGTCTCAGCTTCACAGAAATGGGCTGTCAGCCTCTCTTCATTGGAAATGCATAGACCGACAGTGTGTGCAGTATTGTAATAAACCCAGTGAGCTGCCCACGCATCACAAGATCCAGAGCATTAACGATAACTCACATCCACTTTCATGTCCCTGCCCCTTTAGAGGAACACTTATATCTTGAAATTTGTGTTTAGCCTTGTTTTTTTAAAAAAAAAAGATGCATGATTGTATCATGCACACATATTCCTAAAAATATACTCTTTAGCTTTAGTCATTTTTCACTTTGACCAAAGTTTATTGAGTTGAATGAAATTTTCTGGGGTTCATATTTTTCACTCGATGTTTTCAGTTGCCAAGATGTAGTCATATGATGGTGGACGGCTGTGGCTAATTCTTTCTTACCACTGTATCACATCCCGTTTTGTGATCTGCCACAATCTGTTTATCCACTGTCCAGGTGGTGGGCAGTGGGTTATTTCCAGGTTTTTGTTATTCCTAATAGTGCTGGTTTGTAAAGATTTTTCTGCATGTTTCTGATAGATTCGGGCAGGAGTTTCTCCTCAGTATGTGCCTGGGATGAATGTTCAACTTTACGAGATGATGACAAACTTTTTCAAAGTGTCTCTGCCCATTCTAGTCTCCCACCAAGCAATCTCTAATTCACTTCCCGATAAAGAAAATAGGAACTCAATGAATGAAGCTAGAGAAAAATATTTTTCCACATGGAAGAAAGGAAATTGTGCCCTTACCTCACACTATTCACACTACTCCAGGCAGCTCAAAGACTGAATGAAATTCCAACAGCGACATTTGTAGTAGAAAAGTGAGATGAATATTTATCCTAACGTGGGTAGGGAAGGATTTCTTAAGACACGATAGGCATACACCATAAATTAAATAATTGACAATTTTGATTCTTTTAAAACTAAGAACTTTTGTTCATCATTTAAAAACTTGAGGACAGTGAAAAGACAAGATGATACTTTTGTAACAAGAAAGGGGTTAGAATCAAGAGTAAATATTGAATATGGAATCAGAAAAAAAATGGTTCTGAAGAACATAGGGGCTGCATAGGAATAAAGACGCAGATGTAGAGAATGGACTTGAGGATGTGGGGAGGGAGAAGGGTAATCTGGGACGAAGTGAGAGAGTAGCATGGACATATATACACTAGCAAATGTAAAATAGATAGCTAGTGGGAGGCAGCCGCATTGCACAGGGAGATCAGCTCTGTGCTTTGTGACCATCTAGAGGGGTGGGATAGGGAGGGTGGGAGGGAGATGCATGAGGGAGGAGGTATGGAGATATATGTATATGTATAGCTGATTCATTTTGGTATACAGCAGAAACTAACACAACATTGTAAAGTAATTATACTCCAATAAAGATGTTAAAAAAAAAAAGAGTATATATTGAAACTAACACAATATTGTAAATCAACTATAGTTAAAATTTTTTAAAAAGTATATAAAGAGACTCTATGAAATAATAAAGAAAGCCCAAATAATCAGTTAAAAATGGGCACAGTATATCATATAAAAGTGGGCAATATATATATACAGCAGTTCCCCCTCTTATGCATGGGGGACACATTCCAAGACCCCCAGTAGATGCCTAAGGCTGCAGATAGTACTGAATTGAAGCGTATATAGACAATGCACTTTCCTTACATACATATCTTTGATAAGTTGAATTCATAAATTAGGCACAGTGAGAGATTAACAACAATGACTAATAATAAAATAGAACAAGTATAACAATATACTGTAATAAAAGTTATGTGAATGGGGCCTCTCTGTCTCTCAAAATAGCTTACCTTCCTGTACTCACCCTTCTTCTTGGGATGAAGTGAGATGATGAAAAGCCCACATGATGAGATGAAGTGAGATGAACGATTCGGGTATTGGGATGGTGTGAGGATGCTACTGACCTTCTGGTGATACGTGAGAAGGAGGACCATGCACCTCCCGGATCCTGGATCACGGGGCCATGAGGATGTCGACGGCTGAGGACCCCACACGGAACAGAGCAGGACAGTGTGAGATGTCACCATGCTACTCAGAATGGCAGGCAATTTTAAACTTACGAATTGTTTATTTCTGGAATTTTCCATTTAATATTTTTGGACCCTCATTTGACTACAGGTAACTGAAACCTCAGAAGTAAAACTGCAGATAAGGGGGGATTATTACATACATAAGGAGAGACACCTCATCTCGCCCCTCTCAGCCTCCCCAGGGCACATGGACCTTCACACCCCTCCCCCCCACCCAGGAGTCGGGTTCTACGCACGTGTGCACACACATGTACACACCCACACACACATACACACCCACACACTCACCGCCCATTATGTGCTTCATATACTTTATCTTTTTGAACCCTCATAACAATCCTTTGACGTTGGTATTATTACCCTCCATTGTACAGATGAGTAAACTGAGGCTCTGGGGGCTGCAGTCTTATTCTGAGGAATCAGCTCAGGATGGCAGAGCTGAGCTTCTAACACAGGGCTGACATTCTCGTCACCTCCAGGGCACTGCCGCCTCCTCACATCAACGCCAAGAAGGGCGGGCAAGGACCCACCTCGTGCCCACACAGACCCCAAGACCAACTTCCAATCACCACACTTTCTATTCACCTGTCGGGAACTGAGTCTTTACCCTCTCCTTCAAAGTGAGGAGGTCGAGAATGGGAAGTTGGTGTCGCATATACGTATTTTTAAGAGCCTCCTTATTCTCCTAATTGCAAAGTGAAAAATGTGGGATGGAACGGGCTGCTGTAGCCCAGCTGGTGCCTTCGTCCCTGTTAGGAAAGTCTCCCCTTTCTCCAGAGAGACACAGGTGCTCATCAGGGCCCAGGCAAGTTGCACAGGTGGACTCAGCCCCTTGGAGCCCTCCTTTGGGTGCCTGGTGCAGCATGCAATCTGTGCAGCTGTACGAGGCAGCCCCGTGACAGAGGGGAGACCACCTCAGGTGCAGTGGCTGAAGGTAGCTTTGACTCTGGGCTGGTTTTGCCAAACCTCCTGGGCCCATGCTCAGCGCAGTCAGGAGGGGCAAGGAGAGAGACGAGCCAGCCTCCTCCCAGCAGCAAATCTGTCCCAAGAGAAATGTGCCTTTTCCTAATGTCACTAACTTCGCCAGAAGTGATTCTCTTGGTGTGTCTGTCTCTCTTTCTGTTATTACCTCTCTCTCTCCATGTCTCTGTCTTAAAGAGTCTATTTAAATTTGTTGCAACAAATAGATGCTATGTTCACGTGGGTGGCATTTCAAAACCATGGAGAACATTAGAGAAAGTGCTTCATTCAGATAGCAGGCCTGAACCACACCCGAGATTGGCCAGGACACCGTTGCCAGGGCAACGCGGCTCCAGCTTCCTGCCTGACTCTGCATCAGGCACCACCTTCATTACCCTCAGCGACACTGCAGGTTATTAAAGCACCTTAATTAACTCTGCTTTGGCGTCGGTGCCTTCATCACCGTTCCAGGGACAAGGGCCCATCACCCTCTCTGTGCTGCCCCGTGCCACCTCGCGGAGGGCAACCTGTGAGTCACTTCTGGACTTTCTCACATTTGGGGCTGTAATAAATTTATATCCAAATAGTACTCAGTGAGATTCTAAGGGAACCACTGCAGCTGCCTCCTTTGCCTTCCACAAGGCGTGAGGTTCCCTTTATCTTTCTGAGACCCATCATATGGTGTAAATACTAATGTCTCTGAGAAGAAAATCGGTCCACTGTAGATGTGTGTCACCTGCAGTGCTGTTACACCCAGGGGTTCCAGTGCTGGGAGACAGCGAGCAGGGCAGTGCAGTCCCCGCCTTCTGGTCCCCAGCCCAGGAGGAGGGATGGGGGAGAGGGAAGGGAGGGGGCACAGGGGAGGGGCCGTGGACCCAAGCCAAGCAGGTGGGGCTCCTTACCTGGATCCAGGAACTTGACTAGTAAAAAACGTCGTTTTTATTTTCACTAGCTTCTAACTGAAATTCATCATTTCCTCCCAATAGGCATGCAGGCAACCACAATGGTATGTTTGCTATCCCTGCGACCTTGACAACAAGAAAAAATCACAGACTGTTGCTTCATCCCATGTTACATTTACTGCCAATGTCTCCACACATCACTGCCCATCACTGCTTCCAAATGACCGTAGGTGTGAGTCCTGCCTGTGGGTCTGGTTATGACATAGCATATATGTTGCTCTATAATTCATTTGCTTGGCAATTGTATCGTAATATAAGTGATTTCCTTTGTAACCTATGCGTTTTATTCCATGCGCTTAAAAACCCTATTCTGAAAAGCGGTCTACTGGTTTCACAGACTGCCAACGAGGTCCATGGCATAAACAGTTCAGGGCCCCAGAGAGGAAAATATTCTATCACTTATGTTGTCTACTATTATCAGTGTTTTGTCCCTTTGTGAAGTCAGTCATTGGCACTTCACTAAGAAGGGTATGTATCTATATCTATCTATCATTCAATCAATTGATTGATCAATGCATATACAATTCTGGATAAATACACGTATCCATGGAGGGAGGATTATTTGCAAAGAAAATTAAGGATGTTATTTATTTACCTCTATTTTTTTTTTACCATTCTAGTCCTCAAAAGTCATGCCAAAATGACACACATAAGTGAGAAATGGTGAAGTTGACCCAGATTTTCTAAAGGGGAAAAATACATTTAAAAAATTAAAACCCAAGGCATGGAGAAAACACGAAACTCACTACAGACCACAGGAGCCATTATGCTTGTTATTTAAAATCTAATCCTGTTTCAATTAATTCTACCAAAGCAAAGACACTGAAGCAGGATATTCTTCAACGTGCATCGAGCACACACGCAAAATCTGGCCTTCACACTCCTGGCTGGCTCTTCCTCATCTTCACGCAGCTACTTTGTGGCAGGATTCAAACCCAGGTCTGTCTGAATGGGGCTCATGCTCTAACCATCATGCTTTCCACGCCATCGTTCACATAGGGAAACAGGCATCAGAGAGTTACAGGAGTTTGGCCAGACCTGCCAAGGCCGTTTAGGAAACCCTCATTGTATCTCACCGCCCTGCCCGCTAATGGGAGGACATGAACCGTTGGAGTCTAAAAGGAAACTCGTATTTCCCTGACTTTGCTTATTTTTCATCTTTCAAAGGGCAACTGCTGTGCAGATACCCAACCGGCATCAGATAAAAGACCGGAGCCACATCTAATCCATCATCTTTACTTGGGTAGCGACTTAATAGCCACCTGACTCAACAAGTCCATGATTACAAGCAAGATTGCCACTCAGCACTTACACCACCCTTGGTCGTTGGTTCTAAGAGCCACATGATGACCAGCGAGCCCACCCGCACAGCCCCATGGGACTGGGTCTGAGATATCGTTTCATCCTGCTGATGGGAAAGCAGGACTGTGGAGGCCCAGTGACTTGCCCCAGGCCCAGCATGGTCATCAACGGCAAGATCTGAATTCAACTCGGTCCCGAAACCCTCCCCTCTCCCAGGCAAGGGCTGTGGCATGCCCCCGTCTGGCTTTTCAATCAATACTATCGATAATTTACAAACAATCAAATGAATCTATTTTGTTTGTACACTTCAATGAGCTTTGACAGATATAAACATGAAATCAACACAACAATAAATATACAGAATGGCCCCATCACCCCCCCCAAATTTTCTCATATGCCTTTGCAGTCAATCCCACTTCTGGCCCTAGGCAGCCAGTGAACAGCTCCCTGACACTGTGATTTTGACTTTCCTCTTCTAGAACCTCAGATGAATGGACTCGAATATAAACTTCCTATAAATGGAAGCTGGAAGCGATGTTTGCTGAGCGTTTACAATTTGCTGGGCTCTGGAGAGGTCAGGGGGATATTTACATCAATGCCATTTGAAGGCGTTTCTTCCCACCAAATGGTCCACCTGTCCTGCTGGCTGCCATTGGGAGAGTCTGGTTGAAACGGGAACGATAAAGCACCATGCTGAGCTCCCCGCTGGACACTCCCCACACCTAGGTGCACCTGGCCCTTTCTCAGTCTGGTTGCTAGGGAACGTCTGCTGCATGTCATCATTATAGATGACACAACGCGTTGCCTTCAGTCCCCATCACGGCTCTCATCACCTTTTTTCCTCCTCCTTTCTCAGCCCACACCCTCCCAGGGCCTCCCAGCCTCTCCATCTTGAGGCCCGTGTCTGACATTCAGATTCGCCTTCACTTGGACCATTTCCACCACTGGCTCCTCCATGGGCCCTGGCACTCTGCTCATCGTTTAAACTCCTTCCTTCCCCTTGACATGCCATTATCTCAGTAATGACAGAACGTTGTCCTTGGGGCGTTCTGTAGGCCAATGTTTCCCAGTGGATGTGAATGAAAAACCATGGGTGACTGTCGGGGATGTTCCAGGAGAGAAGAGTCTCAGGGAAGAACATTTGCTTCCTGGCGTGACCATGTGTAGAGTGAACCTGGCTCTCCTACTCCGTCTTTCGGAGCCTCGGTTTCCTCTTAAGAAACCTGGGCTACAAGTGGCGAGGGGAGCCCTCATCACCTGGCCTTGCAGGGAGCATGAGTGCCCAACGTATGTTCACTGTTGTGAACACACACCTCGCCATCATGGGGGAAAGCTAGGGTCAAAAAGATGCTAAGAGGGGCTTCCCTGGTGGTGCAATGGTTGAGAATCTGCCTGCCGGGCTTCCCTGGTGGTGCAGTGGTTGAGAATCTGCCTGCCAATGCAGGGGACACGGGTTCGAGCCCTGGTCTGGGAAGATCCCACATGCCGCGGAGCAACGGGGCCCGTGAGCCACAACTACTGAGCCTGTGCGTCTGGAGCCCATGCCTCGCAACGGGAGGGGCCACGATAGTGAAAGACCCGCGCACCGCGATGAAGAGCGGCCCCCGCTCGCCGCAACTAGAGAAAGCCCTCGCACAGAAACGAAGACCCAACACAGCCAAAAATAAATAAATAAATAAAGTAGTTATGTATGTTAAAAAAAAAATGCTAAGATATTACTCAGCCATAAAAAAGAACAAAATAAGGCCATTTGCAGCAACATGGATGGACCTAGAGATTGTCATACTCAGTGAAGTAAGTCAGACAAAGATAAACATCATATGATATCATTTATATGTGGAATCTAAAAAAAAAGGGTACAAATGAACTTATTTACAAAACATAAGTAGAGTCACGGATGTAGAAAACAAACTTATGGTCACCAGGGGATAAGGGGGAGCAATAAATTGGGAGATTGGGATTGACATATACACACTACTTCTATATAAAATAGATAACTAATAAGAGCCTGCTGTATAGCACAGGGAACTCTACTCAATACTCTGTAAAGGCCTATATGGGAAAAGAATCTAAAAAAAAAAAGAGTGGATATATGTATATGCATAACTGATTCACTCTGCTGTACACCTGAAACTAACACAACATTGTAAATCAACTATACTCCAAAAAAAATTAAAAAAAAACCAAAACCCTAAGAAAGTCATGCCTAGATAAGCCCTCTTCATGTTTCACTTTATAAAAGCCTCATCACAGATAAATAAAACCATGTCCTTTGTTTCAGAGCTGCAATAGGTAGGATGATCCCCAAAGATGTCACATCATAATCCCTGGAACCTGTGAATATGTTGTGTAATATGGCAAAGGGGACTGTTCAGATGTAATTAAGGTTCACACTTTAAAATAGAGAGATTATCCTGGATGATCTGGGTGAGCCCAGGCTAATCCTGTGTGTCCTCGAAAGCTGAGAACTTTCTCTGGCTGGAAGCGGAAGAGAGATGCAGCAGGTGGCGAGTCAGAGTCCAAGAAGGAGAAGGATTCATCCTGGTTTTCCTGTCTCTGAGTTGCAAAGACCATGTCCAAGGACCAGAGAGAGGCCTCTAGGAGCTCAGGGCAGCCCCAGCTGATGGATATGAGGAAACAAGACCTCAGTCCTACAACCACAGGGAACTGGGTTCTGCTAACAACCTAGAAGAGCTTGGAAAGGGATTTCCCCATGAGCTTCCCCATGACAGCCCAGCAGGTCGATACCTTGATGTCAGCTCGTGAGACCTGAGGCAGAGGTACAGGCTGAGCCTACCTGGCCTCCTGACCACAGACCTGTAGCCGATCAGTGGCGGTTTCACCCTTCCCTCTGCTGAACTCGCTGAGGCCCAGTGCGGCAGAGTTACGTCCAGCCTCTCCAGCACCACGAGGCCCGTTGCCTCTGTCTCTTCTCCACATGCTCCTCTGCCACCCTCTCCTCCAGCTGAACAACATCCCCCCTTTCCTGTACTTGCTCGGCACAATGCCTCGGCCCCTTCACCCTGAATGCACTTGCCCGGCGTCGCTTCTTCCCTCGCCTCCTCAGGGACTTTGTTCAAATGTCACTTCTCAGTAAGACGTGCCACAGCCCCCACTCCTGCTTTACCTCTCTCTACAGTTTAGCACACATATTTTCGCTTATTCATTTCATTTATCATCTGACTTTCCCATTAGATCACTGGTTCTCTATCCCGAGACCAGCTGGCACTGACTGGAGACATGTTTGAATGTCATGAACAACCGAGGACGCTATAGGCATCCGGTGGGTAGAGGCCAGGGATGCTGCCAGACATCCTACAATACACAGGACAGCCCCACAACAAAGAACGCTTTGGCCCCAAATGTCCATAGGGCTGAAATGGAGAAACCCTGTCATAAACTATGAATTCCATGAGGACAGCGACTTCCTAGTCACCACTGTGTCCCAGAGCCTAGGACAGAGGCTGACATGTGCTCTGTGGATGTGTTGGACTGAGTGAACATGTGGAGGACTGTTCCGTAGGATGTGGGAAAGGCTTGCCCATCTATAACTGGCTGGTCACTGGTCGTCCATCATTACCTCTTCCTTTCCCAAAGTTGGGAAACTGGGAATCACTTTCAAGTTTCCCTTTTTCTTCTCCCCACCCCCAGGGTCCACAGGGGCCCCTCATTGCTGTTGCAAGGGGTCCTACCCTGGTCTCCATCCTCCCCTACCCACCTCCATCCTCCCAACCAGAAGCTATGGGGGTAGGTGGGATCCCACAGTCCCAGCTGCAGAAAATGGAGCAAAGGAACCAAAGCAGGCCCTTCCTCTCTGTTCCAAAAAGAAGCATCCTCTCCTTCTCCTTTCTGGCTCACCTGGCTTTCACATTCAAGAATTCAGGAAGGGAGGGAATGAGATGGAAGTCCCTCGCACGGTGGGAGACCAGCGCTAATATTTTGCTCCCTCAGCTTGGGGATCACCAGGGTCAACGCAGCCTGCTTTATACCAGCTGCTTTAACTAAGTGAATGGAGCAGCCGCGGGGTCCTTGCATACAAAGCCGTGCTCACTGGGCTGCCTGCTGAGCTGAAAACCGCAGGAAGAAAGAGAAGAGATTTAAGCGATGGGTCTCAAATAAGGCTTTCTCCCAGAACCTAATGTTCTGGAAAAATCTTCCTAATTAGTCATTAATTGCTACATTATCAGCACCATGGGCCAAGGATTAAGTGGGTAATTCCCATTATATCTCGAGAGCAAGGCAATGTGTCTAGTCAGCCAGACAGAGCGGCCCTTTGCTTAGGTAACTGCCACAGCCAGCCCTCTGCCAGCTCTGCAGAAACAATGCTCCTTTCCATCTTTGAAGCAAACTCCGGAGACTTCTGTTTCCCCAGCCCTGTGGAGAAGCATTTCTATCATTTAGGGCTGATCTTCATTTCCTGCTGTAGGGTATACACTTTCTTGAGAACGGATTTTTCCTCTTAAAGACACTTTATTGTTTAAGTCTTGTTCTCCGGTTGGGGAACTTCATGTTTCCAACCTCTTGGTCATTCGAGGAGAGCACTGCAGGCAATTTTAGCATTGCTAATTGGCTCTGCTAAAGAAGCTTATTTTAAATGAGTATGATTCAGCTCTTAATCATAGCATTTTATTATACTGTCATTACAAAAAAATAAAACCCTAGACTTTATTCTGCGCTAAAAAAAATAATTAAGTCATCCTAAAGTTTGGTCATTCTATATAGGTGAAAACTTTCTATATTTCTGTATTATCCAGATGTTTTACGGCCAAGGGAACTGTATAGTACGTGGAGAGAGAGAGGGTCCTGGAATCAGAAGTCTTAGATCTGAGTCCCAGTTCATCCTTGTGTCTCCGGACTCTGTCTGTAGAAGAGTCCCCACACGCCCTGGATCTGTAGGGACCACAGGGATGGGGCAGCCCCGCCTCCGTGGACAGGGAGGGGATGACCTCTCAGAAGGAGAAGCAAAGGAGAACCGAGATGAGGGAGGGGCGATGAGCAAGGTGCAGGAGCCTGCAGGGCGGGAGCGCAAGGAAGAGGCAGTACCACCCCTGTCTGCTGCGTCTGGTGTGTCCACCAGTGGGAGGAAGGGCCAGAGCGTGGTGGATGGGGAGAGCGCTGGGAATTAGAGAGCACCCAAGGCCTCTTCAGACGGGCGAAGAGAACCCTTCTCCATCTCTCTCTCTCCTCCCAGGCCTTTCAGAAACAGAGACTCCGAGGAGGGGGGACAGATGCCCCAGGATCATCGGGAGGAGGAAAGCAGGACATGAGCAAGCCTGGACCGCAATGGAGATGCACGCACCATCGGTCGCGCCTGCAGGGCCAGCAAAGGACTCGGTTCATTAAGAGCTTGACACTGCTAGGAAGAGACCCTCTTGGACATGGTCCCTCCCCCGTTTTTGTTTTTTTCCTGCTCCTCTAACTTGGAGTGTCACTTACACTTAGAATCCCTGCGTCCCCTGCCGGCCAGGTTTATGCCCGCTGTTCTGCTTTCCCTTTACACTGAAGGGCCTGGGCATCAGCGCACCTCTTGCAGCGTCTCTGGGGTGTCCTCAGCATGCACCTGGCATGTGACAGACACACCATAAATGTCAACGAGGTTCTCTTGATTGATCCAGGAGATGTCCCTTTCAAGATAGCGACAAAAGGTCAGGCAGCTCGCAGGGACACGGATGACAGAGGACTCAGGTCAGGGTGAGGCCCCCTCCTTCCTAGGCGTCTGCATCCTGGGCACCTTGCAGGGGACCTGCCACTCTCTATCAGGCAGCCCTCTGTTTTAGCCCCAAAAGGTTTAAATGTTGAAAATCGGCAAGTCAAAGAGCGGATGTACGTATTCTACCAGTTAGGGTCAGCTAGGATAACAGTCGTTTGAACGGCATGAAAGGGGGCTTCCCTCTCCCGGAAACCCTGGCAGAAGCAATCCAGCTCGGCTCCACCAAGCTCCTTCCATCCTTCCCCTTGGCCACCCCGATGGTTAGGTCCTTGTCTCCTGGTCCAGATGGCGCCCCTGCCGCCACACCTGTGTTCCAAGCAACAGGAAGGCTCCACGCGGCACAGGCGGACTCCATTGCTGTCACCTCATTGGCCAGAATCAGTCACGTGTCTTCACCTAGCTGCAAGGTGGCCATGTGTTCCGCTGAAAATTCTAGTCTTTAGAAGACATTTGGGAGAAACATAGCAAACTCTGCCTCGCATATTATGGTGAGGGTAAGTGGTAGTTCTTTTTCCAGAAAACAAAAATACCTCCACTTAGAGTTTCTGTGAGCGACCCTACCCTAACCTTAGCCCCACATGTGTCCAGGCAACACAGTAGGAAGGTGACAACCAGCACAAGAGCCAGTCCAGGCGGGGACATTGCCGCTGGTGCCACATCCAGGCCTCCCCCTCCCCAGGGGCCAGTGCTTCTCCCCAAACCTCGGGTGAGGCTGAGACGGCTGGTGGGCAGCCGTATGCTCTCCGCAGGGACCCGCTGGATGCCTCAAGCCAGGCTCAGGCAAAGGGGTCTCCACTCCGCCAGCCCTGTGGGGCTTTATAACCAGTCCTTCCCCTCAGCCAGCCCCTGCTAGCCCCCTACCTTAAACCAGTCTCCCACAGACACAGTGGGCTCGATACATCTTTGTTGCAGGGCTGTCCTGTGCAGTGTAGGACATTTAGCAGCATTCTGCTTTTTATCTACTAGGTACCAACAGAACCCCCAGTTGTGACAACACAAACTGTCTCTAGACGGTGCCAAATGTCCCTTAGGGGCAAAATCACACACTCCCCTCTCCCACTGAGACCATTACCCTAAACCCAGTACCAGCTACTTCTACGCCTCTAGCTGAAGCACCCACGTTTATAAGAGAGGGGAGTGTGTGTATTATATGTAACACAGAAAAGGAGGCAGGATTGGGACCTCCTCCGTCTGTGGGCAGGGGAGGTGTTTATGGAAGAAGGCACATAGGATTTCAGATGAAGAGGTGGGAAACTAGGAAGAGGGAGACAGCCCTGATGACATCATCTGAGACCCTGGATCCAGTGTTATTTTAAATTTTTATGTATTTATTTTTGCTTAAGCCAGTCTGAACTCAGTTTCTGTCACTTATACCTGAAGAAGTCCTGATCATTTCAACAAGTGTCTGGGTAGTATCAACTCTATGAAGCCCTAGTAGCTCTGGACCTAAATGATCTTAATTTTATTTAGTTTCTATTGAGTAACACGCTTTTTAATCCAATACTTGCATTTCCTCAGCATGAAAGCAAAAAACAGAACCAAATGCAGGCCTTATTTTTAACTGGAATCTTGAGACATATTTTGTCTTCTGTGGCGGAAAATGCCCCACTGATCCGAGCATGGCGGATGAGCTTTGGGGAGCATCTTTCCAAGAGCCAGTGCCCTGTGCTTGCTCTGAACCCCGAGGCAGCCTCATCCACACCATGGATCAAGCACAGAATGTATCACTCATTTAATTTTCTTTGCTTCAGAGAAAGCATCTAGATTGTAAAGCCCTGGGTGACTTTTGTGTTTTCAACTCCTTTGCAAGACTTGACTCAACACTGATGGAAAGAACACAGGTAACAGATATGTGAGATTGTTCTTTGATTTTAACAATATATTATTAACCAGGATTATCTGTTTGAAACCTCCCAAGTAGAAGACACTGTCCTTATGAGTTTCATACACCATGGAATTATTTTTAAGCTATGGAATAATAGTATTATATTTATTATGAAAATTTGCTGAATATGGAATAGTTCAAGTTAGAGCAAAGAAAACTCAGTGCAAATGATCAAAAGCTTAGAGACAATTGAAGAACAACATTTACATCTGTAATTTAAATAATATCAGCAGCTTTTAGTCAGCCCAATGGTGTCCCAGAAATGCAGCATGACTCACAAGATTATCATGCTTAGGATCTCAGAAACATTTCTTTTCACCTTTGGTTTTCTTTGAAACACTCAAGTACAATCTCAAAGCTATCACCCAGTGTTTTAGCTTTTCTGTTTTTATTAAAGAGTGGGGATGTTTTGTCCAGACACCACTCTCATTTCTGATCCGGGTAACCACAGGAGTGGATCAGCCAACGTCAAAGCCTTGGTTAATGAAAAACTTCATTAGGAGGAAAAAAAATCAAATTAATCTAGACTCCACCTTGGAGCGTGTACATATACAGACTGTTCACTGTATATGTTGACAGTGGTTTTATAAAAAAGCTTTTTAAACATATCCTATTAAAACTTAATTGCTACTTGTATCATTTACTCAAATAACACATGAAAGGACTGGGGTCCATCCACCATGGAAGCAGTTGTTTTATTACGAGGCTGACGTGTTACACAAAGTTCCCTGCCCTCTCGGTTTATGGGATGGTTAGAGCACACTGCTGGTGAGCGTTGTCTTCACATGACTATAAAGCAGCCCTTAAAGACTGTCCAGAAACATCAACTCGTTAAATATCTCTAGATGTAAGTCTGAGCGCCTATATTTTTCGATTTCCTGGGTCATGTTTGTTTAAGAAAAACCCAACTGAGCATCTTTAGGTCCAAAAGTTGAAATTTCAGCTCTGAATACGGGGTGAAATGGGAAACTTTCATCAGGATTGAGACTTAGACCCAGTGCAACTCCAAAAAGTCCCTAAGAATCACAGATGTTAGACTGAGATTGAATAGATTTCCATGGAGTGATCGCTGCCTGCATGGGACTGTGCTGGGTGCAGCATCCATTGCTAAAATCAGCGAAATTCTATGAGGTTGGTTATTTTTGTCTCCTTTTTACCATGAGGGCACGGCGGGTCCGGGAGCCTTGCCTGGGAATGGAGTCAGGTGGCCGAGCCTCAGGCCTTTGAACTGTCCTTGCCAGCAGTATGACCGTCACCTGCCAGTCCTGTGACAATGCAGGTTCTGATTCAGATGGGGGTTCGGGGACTGGGCTGGGATTCTGCATTTCTAACAAGCCTGAAGGCCATGCCGATGGTGCTGGTGCTTGGACCGCACTTTGAAGAAAAAAATCACACCTGTCCAGCTAGTGAAGAGTTGGTCACGCCCTCCTGCCTTCACGTTTCCCATTGCAATGTAAGCTCCAGGACGCCTCGAAACTCCTGTGGCCGAAATTCCTCAGAAGACACTCAAGCAGCCACCTTTGCCATTTTCACCTGCCAAGTGAGGACAGAGCGCTGTTTTAGGTCAATTCAGCCCTTCTCAGCGTAGCCCAACGCAGACAAAGGGCACGTCACCAATTCCCACGGGAATTATGGAATTTTTTTTTCAGTCTGGAAAAGACAGCAGAGAGATGAGCTTACCTTTGACCATTTGAAAAAATATATCATGATCAGGCTTTTCTTCAATGAAACTGTGCATGGATTCTTAGGGCATAAAATACTCAAAGCAGAGCTGTGATCGTGGAAGAGGAAAGAGGCCAGGCTGGGTAAAACCCCTCTCCCACCTGTGAAGGCAGCCCAGGCCCCTCCATGGAATTTTTCAGGCTCCAGAGGAAAGCTGGAAATGCTTGGATTTAGTACAATGTACCATTTTTTCCCTTCCCCAGTATCACTGAGGTGAAGTTCATTTTAAAACAACCATTTTAAAGTAAAGAGTTCAGTGACATTTAGTGCATTCACAATGTTGTGCATAGATCTAGTTCCAAAGCACCGTCAGCCCTGAGAAGATCACCCCGCCCCCATCAAGCAGCCACTCCTCACCCCACCCTCCCCCCAGCCCCTGGCAACCACCAACTTGCTCTGTGTTCCTATGCATTTACACATTCTAGATATTCCAAATAAGTGCAGTCATACACTATGTGGTCCTTTGTGTCTGTCCTTCTCACTTTACATAATTCTCTCGAGGTTCACCTACATGGGAGCACGCATCAGAACTTCGCTGGTTCTTAGCGAATATAGCTGAGTAATATTCCATTGTGTGGGAGACCGCATTTTGTTTGCTCATCTGACCATTGATGGGCATTTGGGTTGTTGCCACCTTTTCGCTGTTGTGAATTACTGCCGCTGTGCACTCTCACGTGTCAGTATTTGAGTTCCCGTTTTTAATTATTTGGAGTGAAGGCAGACCTCGCTTTCCTGTGCTTCTCAGATATTGCATTTTTTACAGATTGAAGGTGTGTGGCAATCCTGCATTGAGCAAGTCTATCGGCGCCATTTTTCCAGCAGCATTTGCTCACTTCATGTCTCTGTGTCACATTTCCAGTAAGTCCCGCCATATTGCAAACTTTCTCATCGTCGTTATATTTGTCGTGGTGATCTGTAGTCAGCCGTCTTTCAGGTGACTGTTACAAGAAGATACCGAGTCACTGAAGGCTCAGAGGATGTTGACCATTTTTAGAATTAAGTATTTTCTAATTAAGGTATGTACATTTTTTTAGACAAAATGCTATTACACACTTCACAGACTATAGAACGGTGTAAATATAACTTTTCTATGCACTGGGAAACCAAAAAATTTGTGTCATTCACTTTATTGTGATATTTGCTTTATTGCAACAGTCTGGAACCAAACCCACAATATCGCCGAGGTGGGCCTCTATACACCTCAATGTACCAGTTTTGGAGATGAAGAACCAGGCCACAAAAGATTGGGCGACTGGCCCAAGCTGGGACTGGAAACCAGGTCCCAAAGGTCTGGTCCAGCCCCACAGTCTGTAGCCCCCTCATTACTCATCCCCATGCTGGTTCCCTCCCTTTCCAAACCTTTCCACCTTCAGATCTCAGCTGTCCGCCCTCCTTCCCCAGGAGCCTTACCTGATCAAACCACGGTGCCTCTAGTTCTCCTTCCTCTGATTGCCACAATTTTATAAGAATCACCCTCATCCCATATGGAGAGCTGCGTCATGGTGTCTGGCTGATTCGACTGTAAGATTCTGGAGGACAGGAGCTTAATCATGCGTCGCCAGCCTGGAGACGTCCGGTCTGTGGGCGTCCATTCTGGGGCCAAAAACTCTGCAGGTGGATGTGGTGCCCATGCACCCTATCATCAGTCACAGCCGGGACAGCCACTCTGGCTTCCGTCCCTCTCTAACCAGTGCACCGTTTCACCTGCTGGTTATGACACGGCAGCAGAGCCACCGCGGGTGTGCAGAGACATACAAGTCTCATCAGCCCCATGCTGTCCACTTTTATCCATTAACCGTGTGGACAGAGTCCTGGCCGGGAGGGCAGCCTGGGAAGGAATGGACACCCCTCCTCCCACCTTTGAACAAAAAATGACCAGCGGATGCCACATGGACTCAACCGACGACCTCTCCACTAGCAAACCTGGATCCCAGTTGCAACACTTGATCTCCTATCGAAATTTTTATTAAGGAAGTGCTTTAGGGTCTTTGGAAAGATGCCAATAGAAAACACAAAATTTTTAAAGTCCATTCCAGAGATTTCCATTCCCCAGTTAGGTCCTCATCAAAATCATCGAAGGATCAGCAAATCCAAGAAAGGCCAAAAAAGTTCAATTTTTGAAAAATGGCAAAGCTGGAAAACCTAAACCTCTCCCTCTTTTTTTACTTTCCCACATTTATAGATTTAGAAAAAAATGCTATCTTTCAGTCTCAAAACTTTTGGAAAAATTAATGTTCCACTATCTTTCATGTCAAATAAAGGAGACAAATATTTCCATCACACAGAACAAATCTCTTCCTCTCTGATATGAAATAAAGAGAAGTTTCCATTCTTTTCAGCACAAAAATAGATGCTTTGTTCAAAATATATATGCTGAAACATCACTAATTAAAAACGTATGTCCCCAAGGCAAGAGATCTCTGTGTGCTCTGATTGGAAGGGACCGGTATCGTCCTGGGTACTGAACCTTTGTTATCAATTTAATGTTCCCAAGAATGCCAAAAGCAGGCACTATAATCTCTGTTTAAAGGTGAGGAAACCCAGTGCTTGGGGAAAGTTAAGTCACCAGTGCTAACCTCACATGTAAATATTCATGGGATCTGGCTAGAAGCCTAACGCCCTGCTTTTCCCACCACACTGGAAAGGAGTTAATAAAACATGAACCACCTTGTGGGAGAACCTGCACAGGAACCACCAGCTCTGCCGCAGCACCTCCCCTGTGTCCACCCTCTGCACATCGTCAGGTGTCCCGCACCCTGGAGAGGCACAAGGCTTCTCAACCTCTTCACCCGCCCAGCAAGCCCCATGGTCCAAACGACCAGGTGCCCACAGGTGTTGTGTACACAAGACTCCTGTAAGAGGACACCTGTGTCTATCCAGTTTCCTACTGGCATCAGCTCACCCACTGGGCATGAAAAGGAGCAAAACTACTAAGCCACTCACTGCGTAAATAGTCATTGTTTATCCTCATTCTAAAAAAACACCCTTCTGGAGGACTAAAAGGAAGAATGGAGAGATGGAGAGAAAAGGGGAGGGGGCATGAGCAGATAGTCCTGGGTTTGGAGTCCACTTCTCAGCTTGTGTGGACAAGTTACCCGCCGCCCAAGTAGCCTCAGTTTTCCTCTCTGTCAATGGGGGTAACAATCAAACCTCATTGTTATAAAAATAATGTTTGCCCACGGTAGCTAAATGGTGGAAGCAACCCAAGTGTCCCTCGACAGATGAATGGATAAGCAAAACATGGTATACAGAGAATTCAACCTTAAAAGGAAGGAAATCCTGACACAGGCGCCAACGTGGAGGAGGCTTGAGGACATCCTGCTCGGTGAAATAAGCCAGCCACAAAAAGGCAAATACCGTGTGATTCCACTTCAGTGAAGTATCAAATTCAGAGACACAGAAAATAGGATGGTGGCTGCCAGGGGCTGCGGGAGGAGGCACCGTGTTTCATGGGTGTAGATTTTCAGTTTCACAAGATGAAAATGTTCTGGATGTGGATAGTGGTGCTGATTGCACAGCAATGTGAGTGTACTCAAAGCCACTGAAATGTGCACTTAAAAATGGTTAAGATGGGACAATTTACGTTATGTGTTTTTTACCTCAATTTAAAACCACTACTAACACAACATTCTAAATCAACTATACACCAATAAAATTTTTAAAAAATAAAACTAATGCTAATAATAGGTAATAATGTGTTTGCCCTAATTCTATCTTTGTTGCTAAGGAGAGAGGAAAGCCGTCCTGCATCGTGGACCCCAGTTCACTGAGTCTGCTGCTCTCGATCTCGGCTGCATCTAGAATCCACCCAATGGGTAGATGGGAGGCAGGATTAAAACCACTAACGTCGGAACTTCCCTGACGGTCCAGTGGTTAAGACTTCGCCTTCCAATGCAGGGGGTGCGGGTTCGATCCCTGGTCCGGGAGCTAATATCCCACATGCCTCGCAGCCAAAAAACCAAAACAGAAGCAATATTGTAACAAATTCAGTAAAGACTTAAAAAAAAAAAAAAAAAAAAGGTCCACATCAAACAAATCTTTAGAGAAGAAAAAAAAAAGCAACGTCCAGAGCCTGCCCTGACAAATCAAATCAGAATCCCTTGGACGGGTTTTCCTAGAGGTTGTATCGTGTGCTCGACCGATTGGCACCAAATTAGATGAGAGCTCAGCTCAACCAGCAGCTGTCGGCCCAAGGCTCACTCGTCACCCTGCTGTGAGTGTCAGGACTCCTTGGGGCATGTAGGCATCTATGCGCATTGAATCACATTTTTTATTCAGTTCAGCCTAAGACACATTTCTTGCCTCCAAACAGGGCTGGCGTCATGGCCACAGGTCCCTGCCCCCAGGGGGGCCCACTCCTGGTTTAATGCTCTGCAGTCACCATCTTGAAATGCTGAGTTGTTTTTGTTTTTTTTTTTTTAACATCTTTATTGGAGTATAATTGCTTTACAATGGTGTGTTAGTCTCTGCTTTATAACAAAGTGAATCAGTTATACATATACGTATGTTCCCATATCTCTTCCCTCTTGCATCTCCCTCCCTCCCACCCTCCCTATCCCACCCCTCTAGGTGGTCACAAAGCACCGAGCTGATCTCCCTGTGCTATGCGGTATCCGTCCCTCTCTAACCAGTGCGCTGTTTCACCTGCTGGTTATGACACGGCAGCAGAGCCACCACGGGTGTGCAGAGACATACAAGTCTCATCAGCCCCACGCTGTCCACTTTTATCCATTAACCATGTGGACAGAGTCCTGGCCGGGAGGGCATCCTGGGAAGGAATGGACACCCCAGGTAGTGTATATATGGTATATGGTAGTGTATATATGTCCCTTGTCATTCACTATAATACACTCTATGGACGCTTTTAGTTTTATTGATCTTTGCTATTGTTTCCTTCAGTTGTTTTTCATTTATTTCTGATCTGATCTTTATGATTTCTTTCCTTCTGCTAACTTTGGGGGGTTTTTGTTCTTCTTTCTCTAATTGCTTTAGGTGCAAGGTTAGGTTGTTTATTTGAGATGTTTCCTGTTTCTTGAGGTAGGCTTGTATTGCTGAGCTGTTTTGAACGTGGAGCCCGTTTTTCCTTTTGCTTTGGGTCCTGCTCCTTGTGTGTCCAGTTCTGCCTGCAAGGCCGGATCCTGTTCTAGGCCTACCCAGGAAGTTAGAGCTGAAAGTGGGGTGTCCACGAGACAGTAGAAGGAAAGGCTGGCCCTGCCAGGACCTCCTATCCACCACCAGCAACTGACCGTGTGAGCCAGGGAGCCGGGCACAGAGCTGCCTGCGGAGGAGGGAGGGAAGCAGCCCTGGCCATGGGATCATCCTGAACAAGCTCATGACTAATAATAAGTAACAAATCCTGGGAGCGGTGACATAAAACATGGCTGTACTTTAGGCTGTAGAGCAAGGCTAGCTGTATATAGAACAGGCATCCAAGAAGTGGAGGGTCCCAGAGCTCTGAGCTCTGGGCGTGGTGGCCCTGTGCTAATTCTGCTTCTGGCTTTCACTGGACATCCAGCAGCTAAAGCACTGACCCCACAGCTCCTGCAGCTTCCAAGCTAAGACATGGCCAGAAACTCGTCCAGCAGTAGCCAGCGTTCACTGAAGGCTTCCTTCATTCCAGGACAGTGCTGCGTGTTTTAAATAAATTCTTGCAGTTAGTTCCCGTCATGGCTCCATGAGTTGGCTATGAACTGACCCATTTTACAGATGAGGAAATGGAGGATCAGAGAAGCTAAGGAACTTTCCCAAGGTTATGTGGCCAGTCAGCGGGTGATCGAATGTGAACTTGGGTCTTCGGCTTTGGAGTCTGTAACTTTGTCATTCACTATAATACACTCTACGGTTGTTTTGAACCATAAACAATTGACATATGGCCACACACTGTCAATGTCCTCAGGCAACGTGCGACCCAGCGCAAACTGAGCCCATCCACAGGGGCTGTAGAAGGTCAGTAGACCCACAGATAAATCTAGACCGTTCTCCTTCCTGCAAATCCTTGTGCTGGGCGAACAGCTCTCTTAAGGAGAGAAATGAGGAGAAAAAGAACAAAAGAGTGGCAGCTCTGTAAGAACAGCACATGTGGGCGTGTTGAATGAAAGCTCTTGCCTTTTTCCCTCAGCCGGCTTGCTTAGCAAGTCAGGGGGCCAGTTTGTTGGAAGCACCTTTTTAAAAGAGAGGTGAGTGTGGACAGCTGCTCTCCAGATAATTCAACTGAGCAGGGCTATTGCTATTAAAGCCACACCATAGATAATGCCGCTTTTTTCAGGAATCAATTTGGGGGCAGGGTCAACTGAAAATGTGTAATCTCAGATAATAGATCATAAACATTCTGTTCTGGAGCTTCTAAATTAAGGCCCTGCACCTGCTGGAGGGTTCCAGTGTTAGCAGCAGGCCTGCAGATGGCTTTGTCTACCGGCCATCCCTGGATTTCCCCAATAAGATCCCACTCTCGACTTTGCCATCTGCTTCTCCCTCTTTCTTGGTGGAAATCTACTGCCTCCTTCAACCAGTGCATGGAAAAGTACATGGCCAGTGCCACACGCAGGGCTATAGAAGCACACATATCCCACGGTGATTTCACACCCTCCAGCCTTTCATCATTTAAAAAAAAAAGTCTGTGGGCAAGGAGGCAGGAAGAATCGTGAGCCCCAAAGCTGATGACTCATTTCAGAGAGAACTGGCAAGGCCATTTCTGAGCAGGTGGGTTGACAGGACACTGGCCGACACCGTGCTGCATTCACTCCTGCAGGTTCACGTTCATTCGTTCAGCCCATATGACCGAGCGCTCACTGAGCCCCAGGGTGGGTTGAGGGCACTGGGGAAGTAGCAGCAGCACGAGAAGCAAAGCCCCAAATTCGCTCTCCCCTGAGAGCGTCCACTCGATGCGGGTCAGAGAGGCAACTGTTAGCAAAACCCCATCACGTGGTAATGAGTTACGGGATAAAGAAAGCTGGGGAGAAGGGCCTGGGGTAGGCGCTACAACTGCGATCAGGGGCAGCCTCGGGGGAAGGTGGCAAAGCGCTAAAGGAGGTGCAGAGGAGACACGAGGTTGTCTGGCGACAGCGGTCCCAGCAGGAGGAGGGAGCAGCGTGGTTAGAGCTGGGCGAACAGGCCAGCAGCAGGGAGGGGACGGGGGGCCACGGAGGGCCCGGTGGCCTCCACGAGTGACGTGGGAGCCGCTGCTTTGTGCAAAGGAAGCATGGGCTTTCTTTCTAGCAGGCTCGCTCTGGCTGCTGTGTGGAGCTGGCTGAGGAGGTGGCCAGCTGGGAGGAGGAGAGAGAGGAAAGCGTCACAAAGATGGGGTGCAGGGGGATGGAGAGGAGAGCAGGGTCTCGCTGGGTGTGGACGGGAGGTGATGGATAGAGAGACCGTAGCGACCCCTCCAGACTGTGCATTCCTCTCCGCACCCCCGGACGGCGTCCCGACCTGGGAGTCTCAGCAGGATGTCTTTCCAGGGTGGCCCGGGGGTGGCAGAGTCCCCATCTGTGTCTGTGGCCTGTGGTGACTGGCGCCCAGAGCTGTGGCAACGTGCTTCCCGGCAGCCCCAGGATTAGGTCATGATCTCTGTTTACTAACAGGAAAGAGCACTTGGATGGAGCATTCAGCTAGCTGGAAATGGTAGCCCTGGTCTCACTTTTGCCTCTCCCCGTGAGGCCACCCTGAGCCCCAGGGAGAAGAGCCAGGTACAGACCACAGCTCGTAACCCGATTCTCGTTTGCACTAAAGACGGGCTGTTTTTTAAGATCATGATTAGAAATGAGTAAACGCTAAGTTCCAAGGCCTTGGGGGGTTTATCGTGCAGGGCTTATCAAAATAAAGTAGAAACCATTCACGTGGAGAAAATGTTTCCCTCCTCATCCTCAGACTTCCAGGCTTGCAAGCATTTCTTTTAAACAAGCAATGTGTTGATCGCCTGAGATGAAGAAGCAACTGAGCTCAAACCCCAAATGCAAACCAGTTCAAAGCACACATCTTGGCAGGTGCTACGTGAGTTAACCTGGTGGGTTGTGCACCTAGTCCTTGAACTGTTTTCCAATTAACAGAACACAATTCCGTGTCATGTTTCGGAAGATGCTGCTCTTCTTCACTGGAGGTCTTTCAGGCGTGACTCATGTTAAACTGAGGTTGAGAAGTTTGCTTAGTAAAACCTAGTAAAATGCCTGGTATGCCCTGAGCTGTCGTGTGAAGGGGGGCGGAGATGTTAACCATAGCTGCCACGAGCCAGGCGGTCAGAGTGGCTGGAGCGAACGGTGGACCCCAAAGCTGTCTCTACATCTTAACCCTCAGACTTTGTAAATGTGACCTTATTTGGAAAAGGGAGCTTTGCAGATGTGATTAAGTTCAGGATATCAAAATGAGATCAGCCTAGATTGAGGGTGGGTCCCAAATCCAGCACCAAGTATCCTTATAAGAGACGGAAGACACAGATGGAGGCAGAGACTGGAGTGATGCAGCCACAGGCCAAGGGATGCCTGGAGCCACTAATAGCCAAAGGAGTCGAGGAAGGATTCTCCCCGAGAGGGGGCATCACCCTGCTGACACTTTGATCTCGGACTCTGGCCTCTGAAACTGTGAGAACATAAATTTCTGTTGTTTTAAGCCACCTAGTTTGTGGTGCTTTGTCACAGCATCACTAGGAAACGGATACAGTTTCCAAAAGGGAACACAGCCCTTCCAGTACCTTGATTTTGGACTTGTGAGGCCCCAAGCAGAGGACCAGCTTAGTCACGGTGAGCCTCAACTTCTACCTGCAGAACTGGGAGGTAATAAGTGGGTGTTATTTTAAGCCACTAAATTTGCAGTCATTTGTTACAGCAGCAACAAGACACTCACATGGTAGGATGTCGTGTGAGTGACCAGAGGGGCACTGGCCTCACTGGAGGGTCAGGGAGGCCTCCTTGAATGGGTGGCTTCAGGCTGAAAATGAAGCAGTGGGTCTTGGAGAAAGTCACGCATGGGGGTCTCAGGGACCCGCGGGCATTGAGCACAGAACTGACAGCCTCCGTTTCCATTTATAAGCACAATCCCAAGGCAGGAGAAGCTGCCTAGGGTCCCGAAAAGCAGAGAATAGAGAACTCAAAGGTCCGGGGTGAGACGGCAGCCTCGACGGATACTGAAGGCAGCCGTGACCTGAGAGGCTCTGCAAACTGTCTCGCCAGCCCAGAGGTCGAAGGCGTTTGGGCCACGGCGTTTTACGTGGTACTTATGATGACAGCCCAGGAAGCCCAGTGACTGACAGCTCCTGATGTAACCCCAACATTTCTGGGGTGAAGTCAACTGTGGGCAATGGCACTTTCCTGTGGGATCCCGCCTCCCTGGAGACTTTCTGGGTGAGTACAAGGCAGGATGCTGGCTTTGAAATTTCTCAGCAGCAACTAATCCCCCAAGAAAACCATATTGCCCCAGATTCTTTCCAAATGAAATTCAAGTCTGCCTGAACGCCTGTTCCAAAGCATGTTATTTAGACGCCGGTGGCATTAAGCGAACTGGCAGCTCTCGAAATACGTTGGTAGCTGGCTGGAGCTGCGTGTTTTATGGCCACCATCACACTAATCCACAGCATTTGCATAGGGCCTAAACCAGTTCCTAGAGGCTTCCCCCGGAGGCAGGTCCATGGACCACCGAGGGGACCCCATCTCCCACAGTCAGTGAGGTCTTGTCAATATTCTAAATAAGTCGGGGGGGGGTTAAATTTATTTTTATTGAAGTATAGTTGATTTGCAATGCTGTGTTAATTTCTGCTGTACAGCAAAGTGATTCACCTATGCATATACATACACTCTTTTTCATATTCTTTTCCATTATGGTTTATCGCAAGATATTGAATACAGTTCCCTGTGCTCTACAGTAGGACCTTGTTGTTTATCCATAAAATATATAATAGTTTGCATCTGCAAATCCCAAACTCCATGTTGGGTTTTTTTTAATATGTTTGAGTAACATCTTTTTCTAAAACCAAACAGATCACTACATAAACTGCAAAATCTTCATTACATTGTTCCAGCCACAACGAGGCGTTCTTGGTGACGGTTAAAATCAAATACTAGCAGTGTTATTCTGTCCTGAGGAATGGGTCCAAGAGAGGGGTCAGGTCCAAGCTGAGGTTTGCTCCTGCTGTGATGTGAGAACTTTTTCCATCATCTTTGACCTTCCCCCGCTCACCCTCCTTTCCTAGGTCTCCATCAACATGCACGCAGAGAATGCAGGTTGGAGTTTGGCTGAAATCACAGCCCCTGAGACCTGAGGGCCTGGTGGGTATTTGTCTGCTGAGTACAGCTGGAGTGAGCTTTTTCAGGAGGAGCAGGAAGAGAGTTTGCAAGCCAAAGAAAATTTAACTTGGGTGTGTGATTGACAGTGGCTAGTCTAACACCTGCTACTGCTTCCAAGGTTATATTCTGTTCGTCCAGAGAAAAAGTCACAACAAATCAAGCAGCCGCGTCACTGGTGCTTCTCTGACTGTGTCTCTGGTTGGGGAGCCTGCAGTGGACCTCAGTGCCCCCGACCCCCTTCCGCACCCTCACCCCCGACCCCCTACCGCACCCTCACCCCCGACCCCCTTGCCGAATTCTTCTCATCGGCCAACGTAACTCGTGCTTGTAAGAGACATGTGGGCCCCTGAAATATCCCTTAGATTCATTTTGGTATTTCTTGGTGGGATTTAGTTATATGGTCTTTCTTCTCTCCACCTTGATTAGTTTCCTAATGCGGCTGTAACGAACGACTACAAATGTAGTGGTTTAAAACAAGCCAAATTTATTAACTTATAGTTATGGAGGTCAGAAGCTCAAAAATTCATTTCACTGGGCTAAAACCGAGGTGCTGGCGAGAGCTGGTTTCTTCTTGAGGCTTTAGGGGTGAGTCGTCTTTGCCTTCTTCAGCTTCTAAAGGCCACTGCATTTCTAGCCCCTTCCTCCAACTTCAAAGTCAGCAGCAAGACCAGAGGTTCCTCCAAGCTCTGTCTCTTTGCTTCCATTGCCCCATCACCTTTTGCTTATTCTTACCTGGCTGCCTCACTGTTATAAGGACCCTTGTGATCACATCGGGCCCAGACAAATAATCCAGAATCATCTCCCCGTCTCAACATCTTTAACTTATTCACGTCTGCAAAGTCTCTTTTGCCATGAAAGGTGACACATTCACAGTCCTTGGGGATTGTGAATCCACGTCCCCCAAACAACCCAGGGTCCCAGCCATAGCACACGGGGCCTCGCATGTCAGGGGGGCACTAGGAGGGAGGGAGCAGCTGTGGTCTCCTGGTCTGGCATCCCGGGATGACAGCACTTATGGTCCAGCTCTCCAGAAAATCCACACACTGCCACCACCCTATAAGTGTCCTTTCTCCTGCCCAGCTCAGTGTACTGATCTGGTGTTAAGAAAATGTGGTCACTAGAAACCCTGCACTGTGGATATCATCCCAGGAAACAAATGCCCACTAGAAAGCTCTATGCCACCTGCAGATGCCACCCGCCACATCCGCATTCTCTAACCCACATCCTTGTGGGCTGTAAGCTAATGCTCTGCATATCTGGGCAGCTGTCAACAAAACTTATTCTAAATCCACCCCCTCTCTCTGGCCACCGCTCCCCCTGGTCCAAGCTGCCATAGTCTCTCACCAGGACAATGGCAGCAGCCCCTCAAACCATCCTTCCACTCCCCCACATGGCCCCGTATGCCACTGCCCCACGCAGCAGCCAGAGTGTGTCCCCAAAATGCACATCCGTCGTGTCATTTGTTGCTTAGAAACTCCCAGTAGCTTCTCACCACACATAGTGTGAAAGTCAGCAGCTTCAAGCGGCCTCAAAGCCCCATGACCTGGCCAACCCTATCCCACGCCGCTCCCTAACTCAACCCCTGCAGCCCCAAGGTTTCCTTTCTGTTCCTCAAATAACACTCACTCCTGCATTAGATCTTTGGCCCCAGTGGTTCCCTCTGAGCTGAATCTGCCCCCCAAAGCTGCCCCTTGGCCTGTGGTAGAGTGTAGACCTTCCCCATCTCCAGTCCGTTGGACTTTGAGGTCTTCTTCCTACAGAAGCTGAGTGCTGTGGGCACAACCGTGTCCCCCAAAGTCATATGTGGAAGTCCTGACCCCGAGAACCTCAGAATGTGACTTTGTTGGGGAATAATATCCTTACAGATGTAGTCAGTTAAGATGAAGTCATTAAGGTGGGTCTTAATCCAATATGACAAGCGTCCTTATAAAGAGGGAAATTTGGACACAGAGACAGGAACACAAGGGACAACATGATGTGACGATGAAGGCAGAGAAGGTGTGATGCCAGCAAATCCCTGGAAGCTGGGGGTGGGGCGGGGGGTGGTGAGCCAGGAACACGTCCTCCCTCACAGCCCTCAGGAAGACCCAACCCCGCTGACACCTTGGTCTCAGACGTACAGCCCCTGGTGTTGTGAGACAACACCTATCTATTGTTCAAGCCACACAGTGTGTGGTGCTTCCTCACAACAGCCCTAGGAGTGCTGCAGTGGGAAGCCAACCACCACCTTTCCCAACCCCCAGGGCTGGGATTCCGTGCACTTGCAGGAGAGGGGGAGGGGAAGGGGGGAGGGGGAGGGGGAGGGGGGGCACTGGAGCTATCCTGCAGCACAGTGATGGCAGCACGGGGACCGGAGCGGGAGTCCTGCCCAGCCTCCAAGGCTTCTCTGTGGGAGCAGTGGCCAGACCCAGCTTTGGGGGCCTCCAGGGGCATTTCCAGGAGCTTCCAGATCCCTGGACGCAGCCTCCGACGACTTCCTGAGCCAGGCTCCCCTCACCGGCTGCTGGGTCCCCACTTTCCTGATAGCGGCAGTAGGTACAGCTCCTGGCAGGCCATCTGGGTGGCCCAGGGCCTTCAAAGGGTTCTGAAAGCACCTAATTCCCCGCATGAAATCCCGTTCTGCTTAACATGACCAGAATGGCTGCCTTTCTGAAACTGAACCAACCCATAGCCTCCACTTAGACTCAAATGCCACTCTCCTTAAAGACTCAACTCCACTCTCGCTTAGTCTGCTTTTTGGTTGCCCTCAGTGACGTCTAACAGGTCGTGCTTCCGTGTCTATTGCCTGAATGGTGCAAACACGGACCTTGCCTGTCTCACTGTCCATGTCCCCTCGTCTAGCACAGGGCTCGGCTCACTGGGGCGCTCCCTGGGTATTTAGGGAAGCAGCGGGTGAGGGTAGCAGAAGATGCCACCCCTGAAGGCATCTCTTTGGCAGAGGATTATTTTGAGCTGGTTATTTTTGAGAAACTACAGATAGAGGAAAAGCTTTGAAAACAGAGTAGAGGTTATCCTTGTGCAAGGAAAATTTACATGTATAAAGGAAATCTCCATTTACAAGGGTGCCTCTCTCTTTACCTGGAAGAGAAGGCTGATTCACTTTGCTGTGCTCCTGAAACTAACACAATATTGTAAATCAACTATACCGCAATAGACATTTAAATAAATAAATGAAAATTCATTCATGAAATATTGGGAGAAGCTATGTATAGTATTGATAATAATAAAAGTTATCAACTTAAATAAATAATAAATAAATTACAAGAAGCTCTTGTAAATGGAGAAGGCCCGACTTAAACCTGCAGAACAATCTGCCCTTGTAGGACACTTTTCCCATCACCTCCTGTAACCGGCCTCCCCTCTCCCCAACCGCATCTTTCTTTGTCTGTAGCTGAAGATGGTTTAGAAGGTGGTGGGTTGGGCCATCCCGGGGGGGTTTACTCATTTTCCTTGGTATCTCCCGTGTACACAGGCGGTATACATCTTAATACACTTCTCTTCCTATCCTCTTGTAAATCTCTTCTATTACTCTGGTTTCAGGCAGAACTCAGAAGGGCAGAGGGAACATTACAGGAGGGGAAGAAGCAATTTCTAAGTTCAGCTTCTCCTTTAAGAAACTTCCAAAGGCATTTTTAGAACACTTGAAATATTTGAAAATACATAGGTCATAGGTGAAATAAATTCTGCTTGAGAAGGCACTGCGGAAAAGCGCCAAGTGCCCGTGGGCGGTGGAGTGAAGAAGGGCCCCGCGGTCCGGGCGCCGGCGGCGAGCGGGGCTCCTTGGCGTCCCGGTCGGCGCCGCTTCGGGAAGGTAGTCGGGGCCGGCGTCAGGCAGGATCCAGCGGCGGCCGGGTTCCCGCTCCTGAGAGCGGACGGTCACTCCCCGGCGGGGAGGGCGATGGGCCCGCTCTTCCGTGGGTCGCGGGCCCCCGCAGGCTCGGGGCAGGGGCTCCGCTGTCGCCCCCGCTCTCGCCGCGGACCTCGCTCTGGGCCATGACCAGATATGACGGGTGATTACCAGGTCCCTGCATAAATTAATTCTTGTCAACTACATGGGATTTGAAGAGAAAATGCCTGCTGTCATACCTAGTGAAAGTAACGGGCTTTCAAGAGGTAGTCCATCAAAAACAAAAAACAAAAAAACACAGACTTTCCTTGAAGCTTTTTCAGAAAAAGGAAAACCAAGAGAGCCTTGGATTTCACAGATTCTCAAGAAGAGGAAGAAAAACCTTCTGAATGTAGAGGATCTGAAATCGATCGAGTTGTTCCTGCAGCAGTCCTCACCTATCAACTGTGAGAAGAGAGAAAACTTGTTATCCTTTGTGGGACTGAATAACCTCGGCAATACTTGTTATCTTAGTAGTACACTTCAGGTATTATATTTTTGTCCTGGTTTTAAATCTGGAGTGAAGCACGTATTTAATATTATTTCAAGGAAGAAAGAAGCCCTAAAAGATGAAGCCAGTCCAAAAGATAAGGGAAATTGCAAAGAAGATTCTTCGGCAAGTTATGAACTAATATGTAGCTTACAGTCCTTGATCATTTCAGTCGAACAGCTTCAGGCTAGTTTTCTCTTAAATCCAGAGAAATATACTGATGAACTTGCTACTCAGCCAAGGTCACTACTTAACACACTCAGGGAACTCAGAGCCCTATGTGTGAAGGATATCTACAGCATGATGCACAGGGAGTATTACAGTGCATGTTGGGAAACATTCAAGAAACATGCCAACCCCTAAAAAAAGAAGTAAAAAATGTGGAAGAGTTATCTACTAAGGTAGAAGAAAAACATCAGAAAGAGGAAATGAGTGGTAATAACAGCATGGAGATGGACAATATGAGGCATTCTGAAGACCATAAAGAAAAATTGCCAAAAGTAAATGGGAAAAGGAAAAGTGACACTGAATTTGGTAACATGAAGAAAAAAGTTAAAGTCTTTAAAGAACACCAATCTTTGGAAGAAAACCAGAGGCAAGCCAGATCAAAAAGAAAAGCTACAGTTGATTCATTAGATGTTCCTCCTAAAATAATCCCCAAGTACATTTCTGAAAATGAGAGTGCAAGACCCTCACAAAAGAAATCAAGAGTTAAAATAAACTGGTTAAAGTCTGCAGCTAAGTAACCCAGCATTATTTCTAAATTCTGTAGTTTGGGTAAAATAACAACAAACCAAGAATCCAAAAGACAAACTAAAGAAAATGAATATGATCTTGAAGAGGACTTGGGGACGTGTGAAAATGATAATACAACTAATTGTTGTAGACTTGAATCTCCAGGGAATAATGTTATGCCTTAAATGAAGTTAAGACCATAAACAAAGGTGCAGAGCAAATTGGTTTTGAGCTAGTGGAGAAATTATTTCAAGGTCAGCTGATATTAAGGACTCATTGCTTAGAATGTGAAAGTTTAACAGAAAGAAGAGAAGATTTTCAAGACATCGGTGTACCAGTGCAAGAAGATGAACTTTCCAAAGTAGAGGAGAGTTCTGAAATTTCTCCAGAGCCAAAAACAGAAATGAAGACCCTGAGATGGGCAATTTCACAGTTTGCTTCAGTGGAGAGGATTGTTGGAGAAGATAAATATTTCTGTGAAAATTGCCATCATTATACTGAAGCTGAATGAAGTCTTTTGTTTGACAAAATGCCTGAAGTTATAACTATTCATTTGAAGTGCTTTGCTGCTAGTGGCTTGGAGTTTGACTGTTATGGTGGTGGACTTTCCAAGATCAACACTCCTTTACTGGCACCTCTTAAACTGTCACTAGAAGAATGGAGCACAGAGTCAACCGATGACAGCTATGGATTATTTGTAGTTGTGATGCATAGTGGCATTACAGTTAGTAGCGGGCATTATACTGCTTCTGTTAAAGTCACTGACCTTAACGGTTTAGAACTAGATAAGGAAAATTTTGTGTTCGACCAAACGTGTGTAATAGGTGAGCCAGAACCATTGAATGAGGAGGAAGCAAGGGGTGTGGTCGAAAATTATGACGATGAAGAAGTGTCGATTAGAGTCAGTGGAAATACCCAGCCAAGTAAAGTTTTGAACAAAAAAAATGTAGACGCTGTTGGACTTCTTGGAGGACAAAAGAGCAAAGCAGATTATGAGTTATACAGCAAAGCATCTAATCCTGATAAAATTGCCAGTACAGCATTTGCTGAAAATAGAAACTCTGAGACTAACAATACTAATGGGACCCATGAATCTGATAGAAACAAGGAATCCAGTGACCAAACAGGCATTAACATGAGTGGCACTGAAAACAAAATTTCATATGTAGTGCAAAGCTTAAACGAGTATGAGGGGAACTGGTTGCTTTTTGATGATTCTGAAGTGAAAGTTACTGAAGAGAAGGACTTTCTGAATTCTCTTTCCCCTTCTACATCTCCTACATCTACTCCTTACTTGCTGTTTTATAAGAAATTATAGAGTGAGTGTATTTTCCTTGTGTATATATTAAACAGACCTGGACAAACATCGGTAAATTGATTACATCAAAAAAGTCTTTAGCTTATCTTTTGAAGCTATTGGATATTATTGGTCTCTCTACGTTTTTATATAAATAGTGAAATTTGAATTATTGAAAACCATGTTAATTTTTAGAATTCATTTTCCTTAGTGGAGACTAGTGATTGATGCATTAGCTTCTGGGAACAAACTTGTATAGGTTCTTAATTGAATTATTCAAAATGGAAGCATTTAAACACTTTGAATTTACACCTACCTTTCATGTTTGCTTTTTCAAATAAAGTGCTTGTATTTGTATCTCCATATTTTGGAATAATTATCTACATGATGTTTATAGGTCCTGTGGTTTTTCAGCTAAGAAGCAGAATCTCATTTCAGTACATTTAGTTTTGTAAGTCATGAAGCCAAATCTTTGATGGGCTGTATTAGAGGCACATGATGGGCTGTATTAGAGGCACTTGTATGTATTCACAATAGTGCACATTTTGTGCCTTGAATCACTTTGAAAAGTGTCTCAGAAAACCTGAAGAGTCAGTCCTCTTCTATCTTCACAAGAATTTTATATGTATTTATGAAAATGATTCTGTACTCTAGTAAATCTTTTCCAGCCTGGACTAATTTGTATCTCTTTGTAGTCATGCTCTGCACAATCTGTATATAGTGCATCAAACTTAGAGATGTGACCTCAAACTTAGAGATGTCACCTTAAATTTAACTTTTTTAAAAAAACCAGGAGGTCAATAAAATTTAAACTGCTTAACAACTAAAAAAAAAAAAAAAAAAGAAGGCACTGCAAGAAACTAAAAATAGAATTGCCATATGATCCAGCAATCCCACTCCTGGGTGTATATCTGGACAAAACTAGAATTCAAAAACATGCATGCACCCCTATGTTCATAGCAGCACGATTTACAATAGCCAAGACACCCTAAATGGAAACAACTTAAATGTCCATCAACAGATGAATGGATAAAGAAGGTATGGTGTATATACAAAATGGAATACTACTCAGCCATAAAAAAGAACAAAATAATGCCATTTGCAGCAACATGGATGGACCTAGAGATGAACATACTAAGTGAAGTAAGTCAGAAAGAGAAAGACAAATACCGTATGATATCACTTATATGTGGAATCTAAAATATGGCACAAATGAACCTATCTATAAAACAAAAAAAGACTCACAGACATAGAGAACAGACCTGTGGTTGCCAAGCGGGAGGGGATGGGTGAGGGAAGGGCTGGGAGTGTGGGATTAGCAGACGCAAACTATTATGTAGAGGATGGATAAACAACAAGGTCCTACTGTGTATCACAGGGAACTATATTCAATATCCTATGATAAATCATAATGGAAAAGAATATGAAAAAGAATGTGTATATATGTTTAACTGAATCACTTCATTGTACAGCAGAAATTAACACATTGTAAATCAACTATACTTCATAAAATAAATTTTAAAAAAAAGAAGACACTGCAGCTGCTATCTTTTCTCCTCTGCTTTAAAATGTCATGTTTTGCCACTTCAAATAAGAAACTAACAGTTCCAGAACATTGAGGGAGTTTCCTTCTCTTGAAAATGTCGTAGGAATAACTGAGGTCCTTTAAGAATCTGTGGGTCAAGGGTAGAAACTTGACATCTCGACATCCAGGTTATTGAAATCCTGACTGTGGTCATTTCTGACACATTCACACACCTCTCACTTTGTCTAACTCCTCGTAGGAGCCCTACCCCTCTGACAAATGAGAAGCTTCACTTGGAATGTTATGTTTTTATTAAAAACTCAGCTGGGGCTTTCTAAGGGATGATCTTACCCTAAACCAGGCTGAGCAAACTATGGCCCGCCTGTTTTTGTAAAGAAGGTTTTATTGGAACACAGCCACGTCCATTTGTTGACACATTGTCTATGGCTGTTTTCCAAAGATGAGCAGTTGGGACAAAGACTCGATGGCCACAAAGCTTAAAATATTTACTCTCTGGCCCTTTAGAAAATGTTTGTGGACTCCTGCTCTCAACACACCTCACTGGCCAAAGGGCCCCTGGCCCTGCCTGTGGTTTCTGGGAGCGGTGGAGGCCAGCTGTGCTCGCTCGCATCCCATCCCCCCACCTTGCTGGGGAGATGGGAGCCCGCCCTTCCCAGCCTGTGCGACCCGCTCTGGCCCATGAAATGCAAATAGAAGTGATATGTGTCACTTCCAGGCTGGGGCAATGACAAGCCCTGTGCAATTCTCCACTCTCTTCCTTCCCCTGTCATGGCAATCAGCAAACTTCCAGCGAGTGAGGCCAGGGACCCTGAGTGATAATGTAGAGCAGAGTTCCCACCGCTGCTGACCTAAGATGGGCTTGCAATGAGCAAGAAATAAACTTTTACATATTATGCCACTGAAATTTTGGGGCTGTTTGTTGCAGCAGCGTAAGCCTAGGTTGTCCTGACTATTACAGTGGTCTTTGGGGGAAATAATTTATTTGCATTTTTCAATGATTAAAAGAGTGTGTTTGCCCCAAATCTCAAATGGGCATTTATTTATGAACTTGCCCAGAGAACAACTAAGCTCAACAGTCTTTTTTTCCAGCAAAGATGGCAATTCGTTAGTGCCTCTAGGCAAATTAAAGACTCCCCAAGACTCTGGCCTCTCCTGCAGGCCACTGGGCTGATAAGAGCACATAAATGGACACCTATTAGTATGACTACAACTTCTACTCCTAATAATAACTGTGCAATGAGAACATTTGAAATATGCCAGGCACTGTGGCAACTGCTTTCCCAGCATTACCTTATTTAATCTGCACAGTACCCTACGAGGTAGGGATTATCCTGGTCCCCATTTTATGGATGAAGAATCTGAGACGTAGAGAGGGAAAGTGACTTGTTGAAGGTCACCCATGGCTATCAAATGATAGGACTTGGATATAAACCCAGGCTACTTTCGCAGAGTCAGAGAAAAAGCGGAAAATACAGGAAGTAAGGGACACTACTTCACATCGTGTCCTTGCAAAGGGGGGCAGGCAGAGAGACACAAAGATGGCCATCTGGGGGAAGCCTTTCCCCGACTGCAGGAGGGAACCTGCAGTTGTCCAGCCAAGAAGGCCTTGGGGACATGCACATCAGGCTCTGCTTTTCTTTCCATCGGCAACCTCAGTGCCACCCCCTTGAAAAAAATGAGAATATGAAAATAACACTATTTGATTTAGAGTTGATTTTCTTAATCTTTTAAAAATGTGGCCAAAACCCTCTTGCTCCTTTTATTGATCTGAAACATGATGTCTAAGTAGGAGTTTGTCAACTTGATGTGCAAACTTAACCTTTTCCTTCAACCAGATTATATCCCCAAGCCTCTCCTTGGGAGAAATTCTGGAACCTACACTGCTGCCCAGCCCATCTGTGACCACACCTGAATCACGGCACAGGTATGGGGAGCAGGGCAAGCCTGAAGGGTACATCCTCCCAGTAACGAGCAATCCCTGGCTCCTCCTAATTTCTGGGATAGAAATCTCCTCGCTGGCCTTTGACATCACGACCACCACCTTTCCTATTGTAGACACTTGTTTTTCATGTTTCAGTGATTTTGTTCTGGTTTTGAGATTTTGGGGGGAAGTTTCATGACATTATTAAATAACCAAGAGGTCCTGTTACCTGACAGGTCCTCTATAGAAAATCATCACCCTGGGGAGAAGGAATAAAGGCAGCTAAGGCGTCTTTCCTCGTGAACTGGAATCGCAGTACCTCCCCTACCCCAAAGTGACCAGACCAAGAATCAAAGGGTGGTTCTTATTATACCTTAAGGCATTGTAATCCAGACTCGGTCATTTTGGGGATCATAGTTCTTAGCATCCTGGCTTGTGTTTTGTGATTATGAAAACATCCACTTGAGTCCTGGATGGGTCACGATGCCCTTAAGCCTCTAGGTCCCATGTCTTGAAGCCACATGAAAGTTCGAATGTTCTGGTCCAGAGCAGAGAACATCGAGAGGCCAGACACATTGCACAATATCTTACAATGCACAGGACAGCCCCCATGACAAAGAACAACCGGGCCCAGAATGTCAGCAGCACCGAGGCTGAGAACCCCTGGGCTAGTTTAGTGTGTTCAATAAAGAAATGAGAGCCACGATTGATTCTGGAATTCTACACCCTTAGGAGAGCCAAACGCCAGTTTCCACCCTGCTGGGCAATTATGCCTGGGCAAAGAGAGCTAGCAATCTCATAAAACTAGCCCTCAAATTGTTGTGGTTAACAGGCTCAGACCTCAGGCTGAGCAGGAGAAAAGGAGAGCAGCGCCCACAGAGGCCAGACAGGGCACCTCTGCAAGGAGCAAGGAGAGAGGGCAGGGAAAGTGCAGCTGGGCTCAGCCCCACGGTTCCCGTTGGGTTTGCGGAGAATACAATCTCCTGGGCCATCCATAAGCATGACATCACGTTCAGGAGAAAATAAGTGAAGCTGAGCTGGCAATTTAAATAGGCTCAGTCATCCACCAAAATCGGAAGACGAGTGTTATTTTATTCCAGTAAAAACCCAGTGACGTATGGCTATGTTACTCTCCATGGTGACTACCTCTTTTGGCCGATGAGGTTTGGGGAGGTCCAATGACACGTGAGAGGTTGCCCAACCCCCAGAAACAGCCCCAGGCAGCCCCAAGTCTGCCTTCTGGAACATTGGCCCGTCCACACACCTACTTCAAAGCCAAGGGGGAGGAAGGATAGCACAGACTCAGCTGTTTCAAACCCTTTCTGTCCCGGAAGGCAAGGTGAAGCTCTCATCTGACCTCATACTGGGCATCTTCACAGAGTGGGCTTCGTATGGAGTCAGCCTTGACCTTGACTCACATAGAGGACAGAGCCTTGGAACAGCCTTTAACAAACAGGCCATGTGTCTAAACCTGGAAGTTCCTGGTTAGGGCCAGTGATGGATTTGGGTACAAAGGGGTCCATTTCATTTGAACCAAAGAGGTCGTGTCAATTTCAGAGCCGTTCGCTCTTAAATCGCGCATGCTAATGTCCTTCTATGTCTCTCTGGGAGGATCATCTGAATGGGAAATGGGATCAGAGCTTTGATCCTGGATTTTTTTGTCATTTATTCTCTCAGTTCCTATCAATGTTTTTGCCATAGTCTCTTCTCGGGTCCTATGAAACAGGAGCTGGATTGACCCAAGCCTGTTTTCAAACAGAAATGAAGAAACAACATTAAATGTTAAAGATTCTGTCTTACCCAAGGGCGTCCTTGCTTACCATGGAAATGGCACTAACAGCTCCTATACCTGTTTTGTGGACACAGAAACGGAAAGCTGCTCTCTAGATAGGATCCTGCACTCTCTTTACCTATAAACCCCATGGCAGCCCCACTCTTGAGACTCACACCTCACAGGGCTGACCTTAACCACCCTTTGGAGACCATCCTTTGTGTCAGGGCCTGGGCTACAGAGAGTCTCCATAGACGCTGAGAAAATGACATGAACGATGTTCGCTCCATACCTGGTACTGCTTACCTGGTGGGCACTCACCTTACAAAAGGGGGCGTGGCAAAGAGGTGAGGGTATCCATTAGAGCTGGATTGCTGGGATTAAACCACAGCTCCACCCCTTAGAACCACGTGACCTTGTGCCTCAGCCTCTACTTTTGTTGAAAAGGGATAATAACCAAGCCTGCTCCTGGGGTCAGTGTGGGGATTTGCTGGGTCAGCAGGTGTGAAAGGCTCAGCCTGAGGCTGGCCCGGGGGAGCCTCAGAAACAGCAGCTGTTACCGTTCATCTTCATAATGGCCCTGCAAGCGGATATTCGGGGGCCTCATTACAGAATAAGAACCAGAGGCTCAGAAAATGTATGTGACTCGCTCAAGGTCACACAGCTAGTAAGTGGCAAATGGGTACAACCCCAAAACCAAACACACTTCCCCAAACTCAGCCAGTGAGGGGGTCTGCATGGTGGGTGACCAGCTGGGAGGAGGGGCTCCCTTTGCTTTTGGCAGCTGTACAAAAAGTGTGTTTTTGTTGTGACTCTAATTTGCTTTTAATGGAAATCTAATTTTTTGAGTCTAAGGGAGATGATGTGATACCAGGCAGCGCCTTTGCTTTTTTGGGGGGTGGGGGGGGCAAAAGCCTAAAGCGTCAGGGTGCAGCACTGCCTTGCAGTGGATGTACAAGAGTATTTGTGGGCTTGACTTGAAAATCTCTCACAGGAAGGGTTAGGACTCAGTTAAATTCCCCATTGAAATGCTGGGGTAGCAGATTTATTAGAGAGAACACTGGGGACAGACCCCAGTGGCTGCTGATTGCTTCACTTCCTTATGTCTGGTGGTGTCACTGCATCTGAATCTGCCCTCATAGACAAGTGGCCAGCTGGGTGCAATCCCGCCCACCCCATGGTCGGGGGTGGGTCTGACATCAGGAGAGGGGGTAGGAGTCTGGGAAGGCAAAATCAACACCCCCTCCAAGGGTAGAGGACTGGCCATCCTCTGGACCCAAGACTCATTACCCTCTCCTCCCGCTGAACCTCCTAATCTCCCCATGGCAACCAGACTACACCACTGTATGGCCCTAGTCCCCATCTTCCTAAGATTGCCTTTATTGGTGGGCAGTTCTCATCAGGGCTAAGAGAGTAAGTGATGTGTTCTCTCAGCCTGGCAACAAATGTTGAATGACTGAAAAAAGGAAGGAAGGAAGGATGACCTGGTCTGACATCTTTCTGCTCAAACAATAAAAAGTCATTGCTTTCATCAGGCTGCTATCACCAAGCCCACTTTCCTGCCCTCAACTCCAGGAAGCCAGACTTCAGCTGAATCCTGACCTCACCCAAAGGCCAAGCCAGCAGACCTTTTTTATGTTGTTGCTGTCCTTGCCAACCTGAGCATTGGGGTCGCTGAACAAGGAGAATCAGTGGTTTAGAAGAGCCCATGCCTGGCCGGTCTCAGGCAGCCTGTAAGGACTGAGCAGAGGAGTGTCCTGCTGGGAACAGTGAGCACAGCCCTTGCCACCTGAGGTGTGTGCACACACACCTGCACTCAGGTTCCCCACAGCCTGGCCCCAGGCTAAGCTCCGTTCCTTTTACTTGGTGCACTGGAGACCTTAGCATCTTAATCATGGCTGTTTTAAATTCCCGCTCTGATGATTCCATCAGAGCGAAGTCATCTGCCATATCTAAGTCAAGATCTGATGCTTGTTCTGTCTCTTCAAACTCCTTTTTGTCTTTTAGTGTGTCTTGTAATTTTTTATTGAAAGCCAGACATCTTGCGCTGGGTAAAAGGACCCAACACTCATTTCAGGGACGTTTCTGCTCATGCATTTCTGCTCCCAGGTTCTCTGTATCTGGTTGTTGACTTTCAGTTTGTTAAGTGTTTCTCTTGTTGTGTGGGTGAGAGGGATGACCCCCAAGCTCCCCACGTGCTGGACAAGAAACTGGAAGTCTAACCATCGCTTTCACTGCCAACACAGCCTCTGAACTCTGTTATGGCATTGCCTCTGAGCCTTGGATGATACTGTGAACTCCACCTGGGGGTCCTGTCCCCTCCCTTCCCTCCAGTTCTCCATTTCCAACATGCTTGAGGTCTGGCTGAAGGCTTCTTCCTGCAGCAAAGTCTTCCCTGACTCCCCCGCTGGAACTTTCAGCAGCACTGCTCCACCTCCCTCTGGGCACAGCAGATGCTCTGCTTCAGCTAGTAACGCTGCTCACTAGGACTGTCTCTCTTATGAGCCTGAAAGCTCCTGGAGACAGAGAGTCCTTCCGCCCCCAAGAGTGGATGCTTGATAGATACTGATCAGACAAATAAACGTGACTTTAAATTCCCATCCTACAGCCAACCCGTGTCGTAGACATCTCCAAAAATGTACTATCTTAAGTTTACCAGAATAGACCACCTCACACAGGTCAGAATGGCCATCGCGAACAAGTCTACAAATAACACATGCTGGAGAGGGCGTGGAGAAAAGGAACCCTCCTGCACTGTTGGTGGGGATGTAAATGGGTGCAGCCACTGTGGAGAACAGTATGGAGGGTCCTCAGAAAACTAAAAATAGAGTTGCCATAGGATCCTGTAATCCCACTCCTGGGAATATATCCAGAAAAAAACTCTAATTCAAAAAGATGCATGCACCCCTATATTCATAGCAGCACGATTTACAATAGCCAAGACATGGAAACAACCTAAATGTCCATCAACAGATGAATGGACAAAGAAGATGTGCTCTCTCTCTCTCTCTCTCTCTCTCTCTCTCTCTCTATATATATATATATATATATACACACACAATGGAATAACTACTCAGCCATAAAAAAGAATGAAATAATGCCATTTGCAGCAACATGGATGGACCTAGAGATGATCAAACTAAACAAAGTCAGAAAGAGAAAGACAAATACCATATGGTATCACTTATATGTGGAATCCAAAATATGACACAAATGAACTTATCTGCAAAACAGACTCACAGACATAGAGAACAGACTTGTGGGAGGGGCGTGGGGGAGGGATGGATTGGGAGTTTGGGGTTGGCAGATGCAAACTATTATATATAGGCCGGATAAACAATGAGGTCCAACCGTATAGCACAGGGAACTATATTCAATATCCTGTAATGCATCATAGTGGAAAAGAAAAAAATAATAAAAATAAAAAATTTAGGTTACCAGGGTTATCTTTTAGGGAAGCGGCTGTCTCTGTTTATCCAAACATCTCGATCCAGCTGCTCGGGGTAGAAATTGAGAACCTAAGGACATGGGTTAGTGTAAAAGAAGGAGGTAAATTGCAGCACTGGGGGTTATCTGAGGAATTTGGGAAGGAGAAAGAGCCAGGAAGGGCTTTTTCAAGGAAGGGGAGATGGTGAAGGAGCCGAAAACCACAAGGAGGAGGTGAGTTGCAGCTGAGCAAATGGCCCTGAGCAAAGGGGGACTGTTTTGGGCACAGAAATAGTTCTTTCCAAAGTCATTGGTGTTGCTGGAGCATAAGTGCTCCAGCTCCCCAAGCCACTGGCCAAATCACACAACACTTTGCTGAGTTATTTGTAGAGGAAAGATCTGGAACTCCATGTCTGGCCACCCAGGGTGCACACCCACCACAGTGAGAAACGGGGATGGCAGAAGAAGCTGATGAGATGGTCCCTGAAGGGAAGCAACTCAGCTGAAGCAGAAGCTCAGAGAAATTGGACTTCCCACGAGAATGGGAATGGGAATGCAGAATGGGTTTGATGCAGCCTAGAACTTCAGAGGCTGGGTGACCACAGTTGACATCTTCGGCACAGACCCCCAAACCAACAATGAACAGAGGTGCTCTGAGCAGTCGCCCTGCAGAGGGAACCCGAGGGTGTGGGCTCTGACCATGAGTGAGGGTCAGGACTGGCCTCGGGATGGAGCACGGAGGAAAATACCACCCACACCACAGAAAAGCCACGTAGAGGAAAGAGGCCTCTGCCGGTTTGCTTTATTCCACTGTATTTTGCAAAGCAGACACAGCAGTGACTTCATCTGACCCGGTGGAGAGGACCAGGAGGGATTTGCAGCTATGGTCTGTCAGCGAAGAGCAAGGCAGCCACTCAAGTCGGGGGCAAAATACTCAAGCCCCTGTGCTCATCAGCCAGCCTCTCCTGGTGTGGGTCTGGTCAGGGGACCCATGGTGACCTGCCATCCCTGAGAGGCAGAGCCTGGGCTCAGGGCTGACCCAAGGGTGGGTGCTGCCCTAGGATGGTTGGCCTGGATGTGAAGAGTCTCTCTCTCTCTCTCATCTCTATTATTTGTCCCTGGAGCCCAGGTTCTGAGAAGCCTGCACCCACAGATTCCATCTGTAAAACTTGTAGCCAGACTCCCTCCAGTAATCTCATTGTCCAATGCAGGGAAGAAACGAAAGACAATCCCCAAACATATAATGCACGTTAATTAATTGCCGGGAGACATCCCCAGAGATTGCATGGAAACTCTACAAAAGCAAAACAAATCCAAACCAAAAAAAATCCCTCGACCAGAGGCCAAAGTGCTGAAGTCAGTTGTAATACAACGTGAGTAATTTTTCTTGGGGAAACAAAGAGTCATATAACACAAGCTTTTAAAGAAAGTTACTGAATGTCCTCAAGCAGCTTCAACAACAGAGCTCGGTGGATTAAAATCCGTAACTGTACCTGCAGGTGTATATCAAGTTCAGACATCTGATTCCAGTTATCAGGCCCTGGCAAGGCCGGCAGGCTCAGTATTAGACATAACCATTCTGCTTAATGCTGTTTTCAAAGTCCATGCAATGCACTGCTGGGGTTGGATTTCATGTTTAGGTTGCCTGGCTTTCTTTGTTCTTAAGAAAACAACCAACCCATACCAGCGGGCCAAACATTTTAAGAATTGTGAAATCATAGAATGTCAACCCTGGGAGGCAGCTCAGAAATCCGGACGCCAGTCCCTCTAGTTTTCAGACAAGGTAACTGGGAAAGCAAGTGGCCTCCTGGGCCAGAGGAGGAAAGAGTCTACAGGAGAGACAGGATAACCCTCGGCAAAGAACCAAATTCCAGAGCTTACACGAAATGGTGCCTCCAAATTTCACACCACCTGGATTGAACAATAATAACACCTACTACTTGTATGATTTTTTCCAGTTCATAAAGGGCTCTCAATTGGAATCTCTTCTGACGTTCAAAATATGCATCTAAATGCATGTATTATGATTCCCATTTTATAGAGTAGAAAACTAAGACTTCGAGAAATTCAGGGATTTGTCCAAGATCTTAAGACTTGGGGCTTATGTTGAAGCTAATAGTATCTTTTACTAGTTTTGAGAGTTGAAGGGTCACTAGTATGAACCATGACTGCCCCAGGCAAACCAGGGGACCAGGTCACGCCATCTATGACATCAGACCATGCCAGTCCCATTGGGCTACATTGCTCCCAATCCCACCACCCACTGCATTAGACCTTATATTTTTCAAAGGACGTTTATGGTTCTCTGGAGCTAAGTGACCCTGTGAGTTAGGCAGGGTAGGCGTGTGGGTCTTTTACACAAGAGGAAAGAAAGCGTCCAGAACTGGGTTTTTCAAGGCCATGTGGACTTTAAGCATTACGGCCCAGGTGCAAAGCCAGTGTCTCTCACTCCTGCTCTGGAATCCTCTTCCCCACATGTACTTCCTCCACCCATGAAATTGCGGAAGTAAAAGGATGTATTAACAGACTGGTAACATATGAAACCAAAACAGATTCTTAAGAAAGAGGGAGAAGCGGCTGGGGAGGGAAGAGACACCTCCCTGGAATCAGGCCTCCAGGCAAATTCCCGGAAGGCCAGCCCGTGTGTGTGTGGGTTCTGGGACAGCAGGCCCACCCACTGAACCTGGGGAGATTAGAAGGGTCCTAATTCCCCACAGACCATGAAGCCCACGGCCAACAGTCCCCTGAGAAGAAAGTGTCAGCCTGGTTATGTTGGCCTTGGGGCCAGATCACATCCTGGCTTGACGGAGGCCCTGAATCTGGCTGCCCATAGGAGTAGCCTGGAAGATGAGGCCCCCTGGGATCTAGGAATCAGAGGCTGGTTTTAACCAGATCTCCAGGTGGTCCCAATGGGCAGCCAGGTGGAAACCAAGGGTTTGAACTAGATTCAACTGGTATTACAATATATGTAATAATAACTTCTGAAATCTTCCTTTTATTTCAAATGAGATAATGAACGGAAAACCATTGAATCCATTTAAAAATAAATAATATAATTATTATTTTTACAAGGCGATTTTAGGCTATTTGGGTAAAGCATGGATTTGAACAGCAGAAGGACACAAGTTGAGGTGCTGGCTCTGACCCTAAAGAGCTGTGGGATCTCAGGTAAGTCATTCGATTTACCCCAACCCTGGTCATCCCAACAGGACAATGATGATGATGATGGTAATTATGGTGATGGTGATGATGATGGCGATGATGATGATAATGGTGTTGGTGATGGTGATAATGATGATACTGATGGTGGTGATGGTGATGATGGTGATGATGATGGTGGTGATGATGATAATGGTGATGGTGATGGTGACAGTGATGATGATGATAATGGTGATGGTGATGATGGTGATGATGATGGTGGTGATGGTGATGATGGTGATGATGATGGTGGTGATGATGATAATGGTGATGGTGATGGTGACAGTGATGATGATGATAATGGTGATGGTGATGGTGATGATACTGATGGTGGTGATGGTGATGATGGTGATGATGATGGTGGTGATGATGACAGTGGTGATGGTGATGGTGACGGTGATGATGATGATACTGATGGTGGTGATGGTGGTGATGGTGATGATGGTGATGATGATGGTGGTGATGATGACAGTGGTGATGGTGATGGTGACGGTGATGATGATGATACTGATGGTGGTGATGGTGATGATGGTGATGATGATAATGGTGATGGTGATGATGATGGTGGTGATGATGATAATGGTGATGGTGATGGTGACGGTGATGATGATGATACTGATGGTGGTGATGATGATGATGGTGGTGATGGTGATGATGATGATACTGATGGTGGTGATGGTGATGATGGTTGTGATGGTGATGATGATGATACTGATGGAGGTGATGATGATTGGCTGAGCACTGCAGAGCTATTGTAAGAGTCAATTATAACATGTATATCAATTGCCTGGTGCATTGGGGGCATTTAAAGAATCGTAGCTTTTAGAAATATGTTTTGTTATTATTATCCTTGGTAATTTGGGCAGTTCACACTGTAAAGTGTGGGATTTTTACTTCTCTCACTGTGTCACCATATTCGCCACCCAGTTTAAGTCAACACATTTAACTGTATTTTGCCATGCACTCTGCACCCAGCCAGGCCATCTGCAACAGCATTTTGCTGTCCTGCGACCAAGGCAATCGAAAGAGGATGGGGTAGTCCTTCTACTGAGTGTTTTCCCAGGTCAGGTTCAGACCCAGACCTTCTGGGGGAGGTGAGGGAGTTCAGTGAAATCCCTTCCCATGAGTCAAGTAGGAGAATCACCATGACAACCAAACCTAAAACAGGGTAAGCATTTGAAGGGTGCAATAGTTCAAAGGTGTGATTGGGAAAGTCTGATGGAGATGGAGGCATCTTAGCTAGACTTTGATGGACAGGTGAGATTCATGCAGGGAGGGGTGTCTGGAAGTGCTCTCTGGGCAAGGGGAACAGCAGGGTAAGAGCTCAGAGGACAGGCAGGTGGCCCCAAGCCTGGGCAGTCAGGAGAGCTTCCAGGCCTGATCAGTGGTGCGTCCACACTTGGGAGAGAAGAGAGGGTGGAGAGGGTGGGGAGGGCGTGAGGCCAGCCCTTCCCATGCCACTCAGCCTCCCCAGCAGATGGGGCTGCCAGGAAGCCAGGGTGGGGCCCAGCTCCTAATCCCCTAAGGAGGGGCTGACCCTCAACCAACCCTTTGCACAATGGCGCATCAGACTTTGTCCTTACTGCTTCTGGTCTTTACTTATGCTGCCTACATTCAGAGCCAAGGATGTCCCAATGGCCATGGCTTTGACTTTGCAATTCAACCACAACCAGCCCCGACTCTGTGAATATCCAGAGGCATTTACACCAAGAGTCATCAGAGTCAGACTAGTGGCTACCCGGATGCTGGAAGGTGTTATGGAGGCACTGGACAGACTGGCCCAGGTGAGAAGCTACCAGGAGGTAAAGGTGACATCCCAGCCGTGGTACTTCTGGTGCTCAGCACTGGAGTTATGATTGGATTGGCCAAAACTGGGAGTTGGTTTTCAGAATGACAGTCCACAGCCTTCCTAACTTCTTTTAAGACACACTGCACCTTGGTTTAGCACTCAGGCCAGGGCAGGGGTGGGGAGTTTCCTTCGGGAGCCCAGCTTCTGCAGCATCGCCCCTCATCCCACTAGACAGGGACTCGCGTTGAGTTCCTGAGTGGCTTTGGCATTGAACACATTGCTTGGCCATCAGAAGCCCTGCATTCCAAGACCATGAACTTCAAGAGTCATAGTAAATGTTGAGTGGCCCTTTCTCGGCAAGAGATTGGGTGTCTCAGTTGAAGAGAGAGGAAGGACCTGTGGAAAGGAAAGCAAAGCAATGGGTGTTTGGGGTCTGATCCCATTCCCTGGACCTCAGGCTTCCTAAGGGCAGGCCTGGGGTCTGGTCCTGCTCCCTCCTTGTTCCCCCATGCCTGGCACTTGGAAGTTCTCAGTGAATCATGGTTTAATGATTGGGGGGTGGCTTGTGTAAGTTCAGGGCTCCCACCTCACCCATCTGAGTGTTTAGCATTTATTGGCATTTTGGCAAATCCCCATTTGGCTCATTGCTAACTCCCTTTCCCTGGATGCTTCCTTCCCAGGGCTGGGAGGGAGTGTTTACAGAGAGGAATCTGAGAGACCCCAGACCTCTGACATCTCTGCTGTGCCTGGGTTAGAGGGACCAGGCACATCCCCACATTTTCAGGAAAACACAGAAGTCACAAACAGGCTTTTGAGCTGCTCTTTCATAAATGAGTCAAGACAACGGAGAGGAAAGATGTCCCCAGACACTGGAAGTCCCCAGCCCTTCCCAGGAGCAGTGGGACCCCAGATCGACCCTGCCCTTACAGTTTGGTTTGTGGCAAACTGTAAATGCAGAAGCAGCAGCCTCTCCTTGAGGAAGCCACCCAGGGGCGCACAAAGGAACCCAGGCTTCATGAGCATAAGGAGAGGGCCCACAATAGCCCCCAGCCCCCAGCTGCCTCGTGACTCTGGGACGCACCCCAGGCAGGAGCCCTGGCTGGACGCCAGTAGACCTTCTATCCTCTGACTTGTGTGCTCACCCACTGACCAGTCCTGGGCCTTGATCACACACTCCCTCAGTTTCCCCAGCTATCAGAGAACACGAGAAAGGGTTTTCCATCCTTACCTGGACCAAGGATGCGCAATGATGATTACCGTGGCCTCTAAAACTTGCCTACAGCTTGAACCTGCCCTTCCTACAGAGGGCAAAGTTCATGAAAGCAATACCGCCACCTCCCCACCCCATCCCTATCAAGCCCCCTCCCCAGCCAAAGGCACTAAGCTACCCTGAGCAGAGCCCACTGCACTATCTCCTTTCCAGTGTGCCGGCCGTGAACTCCTCTGGCCACTGGTGTCCACTGTAGCCCCTCCACACCCCCGTCTCTTCCAGCGCCAGCTGCCACCTCACCCAGGACCCCAACAAGGTCTGCTCAAGCTGTCATCATTGGAGCGTGAACTTCTGCCTCCGTTTTGAATGTATTTTCACTGGCGTCACTATAAAACCAAGGTGGATATTAAAGAAATCCCCCAACTGCAAGAAAATGGCAGAATTGGTTGGTCCAATGGCCAACAGGTCCTCTTCTCTCCAATCTGGGAACACAGATGAAACTCGGTCAAGTGGAATGCCCCCAAAATAAGAAGTTTAAGTTCATTTTACTGGCTAGTTCAAGGAGATCTTTGCAAAAGCTGGGCATTTGTGGCATAAGCCCGGTCTACCTTCTTGCCCTAGTCAGTGCAATGGAGTGGATATAATTTACTCTTGCTTTTTTGAATGAGGACGGCCGCCCGGAGGTCAGGGGTCCATGATGACACCACGGGGCTCCTAGGTGGAGCTACACTTGGCCACTCTCCCGGGATTACTCAGAATGTGGTTGGATTTTTTAAATCTCTCTTCCATTTGTCTGCCTCTCATTTTCTTCTTACTCCACAAGATTATTTGTTGAATAAACTGTCTGGTTAATTGAGGATTCTGGTTAGTTGTTATGCCATTGATATAGGTAGTATTATAAGATAAATATAAACATTGGTCTAGAGCAGTACCACCCAGTAGAGCTTTCTGTGCTGACAGAAACGTTCTCTGTTTCTGTGTTGTCCAATATGGTAGCTACTCCCCTCCATTGCCATGGAGGAACTGGATTTTAGATTTTATTTAGATTTAATAATTTTAAATTCAAATAGTCACATGTAGTAAGGGTCTAGTATCCTGGATGGCACAGGAAGGTCTTACAGGTCAGCTGATGAGAGCACCGGGAATGAAGCTATCTGGATTCACTCCAGGACTGATTTGTGGATGAGAGCAAGTTAATCTCTCTGAGCCTCCATTTGCTCACCTGTAAAATGGGAATACAACAGCCCTATACAACCTCCACGTGGTTGTGAGGACTTAGTGAGACGATTCACAGGAGCTCCAGGCTCCATGTCAGGCACAGTGCAGTTTCTCCAGAAAGCCCGGCTTTGTGGTTCTGCGGCAGCCCAGTGAGGGGCGGCAAGATGAGGAGACTTTTAGTTTCTCCACTCTTCCTGGTTTCTACACTGCATCACTCCTATAGACAATTTCTGACTCGGGTGTTTTAGTGAGCTGAATTGTACCCTCAGAAAAGATGCCCAGGGAAGAGGCCACATGAACAGAGCCAGAGATGGGAGTGATGCAGCCACAAACCAAGGACTGCCTGAAGCCACCAGGAGCTGGAAGAGGCAGGAAGGATCCTCCCCTGGGCCTTCAGAGAACTTGGCCCTGCTGACACCTTGATCTGGGGCTTCTGGCCTCCAGAACTGTGGGAGAACAGCTTTCTATTGTTTTGGGCCACTTTGTTACAGCAGCCACAAGAAAAAGCCCAGGTGCAGGTAGGTTGCCTTGCTGAAAACCAGGCTTCATATTCGATGTCTTGTTTCTTTGGAAAAACTCCTTCAGATGGAGTGGACCCATTATACGGGCTTAGACCCATATAAGAAGAACCAACTCACTCAATTGGGTTTGACTCCTTGGAAGGGGGTAAATTTCTAGCCTCATCACGAGGACCCAGTTCAACCAAGAGACCTTAGGGAAGATAAACCAGGACTCAGAAATGGAAGGAGGTCAAAGGTCATCAGAGCCGCAAGGCCAAGCAAGGATCTGCACACAGGAGAGCAGGGGCAAGGCAGCGTCCACATGTGTCTGGAGCCGTCACCACCGGGGCACAGAACACAGGGGCTTACCTGAGTTAGAAGTCCAGCCGTCTATAAACTTGGATGGGAAAGAAATTTTTATTGTTATTTTCACTGACCTCCAGCAGAACGTAGCATTTCCCTGCTTCAGAAGCACAGGCAACGAAGCCCACAGGCTCTGCCACGCCTGTGACCACCAAACCCACAGATATTTTCATATTGCATTGCTGCCGTTGCAAGAATCTTACATACCTTCCATGCTTCTCTCTCCTTTGAAATTATGGTAGTTATTCGGCAGACCGCTCGATCTTGTTTTTAATGTATTAATAAAGAAGCACATGGATTACCATTTCACAGTTCTGGTTTTCTGTAATATTTTGTGAACTGTGTTTCAGCATAATGGTTTCCTTGGTAACCCTATATAATTAAGTCCTTATTCTGAGAAGCCATCCTAGGCTTCTCCAGGCTGCTGAAGGAATCCTAAGGAGTCTTAAGCACAAAGTAGGTTAAGAACTCCAGATTTAGACATGAGAAACCTACACAAGTGCTGTTGTGTCTCTTTCAACATAAGCTCTGTGTGGCTGGAATTTTTAAAGATTCACTGTCACATGAAGAAGACAGGTGATCTTCTTCTTCACTAACCAGAAGCAAAGAGATGTCTCTCCATCTTTGTAGAACAATGCAATTGATATATAGCCAATAATCTCCACCAGATCGGCACCAGTCCACTGCCTAAAGGGAACAGGCATATTCATCTTCGTGAATTGTTGTATTGTGACACTGTCTCATTTCCGGGAATCAGAGGGTAAAAATGATATGTGTTTGTGGTTTAGCATTTGGAACTTTGCTCTGGCTTTGCCAGTGACAGCCAACATCTGCAAATTATTATGTGCTTAAAAAAAAATCAACTGCTACCACAAGCTGCAACCACGGTCCCTGGGGGCGGGGGGGAAGGTCTCCTGCAGGCCCACAGGGAAAGTTCTGGGGCCAGGAGGTGGCTGGGTCAGGACCCCGGAATGCCTAGGAAGCCCTTGAAGACATTTGTGAGTACAGCTGGGTGCACCCTACGTGCGTGAGGCTCTTGGTTCCCAGGTCGTGGCTCACTGGTCATTCATTCATCTGTGAGAAAAAAGGGGAAAAAAGCTGTGGCTGCCCAAAATAAAAATTACTCAGCGTATTCACGTCCATGTCAAGAGTCATTTGGTCCCTAGACCCATTTTTGCCCCAGGCCACCAGAACATGTGAGCACAGTATCCTGGGGGCTTATTTCTAAATGCAACCACAGAGGCTCTGCCAGTCAGGGATGATGGGTCACACAGTTTGAGAGGCCCAGGCCGGGTGCCTAGAACTTGGCAGGACCCAGCACCTCACCCAAGAACCCATCCCTTTGCTAGTCTGAGCCAGCTGGCTCTCATGAGAGACTTGGAACAACAGAGCAGATGTTTGTGTGGGAAGGAAACCACACCTGACATCTGTCCTGCAGTGGGGAGATCACGGCAGTGTGGGTTCACAGATAGCGCTGGAGTTCTCTGGGGGGTGGGGCGGGCAATTAGCTGGCTGCATCACAAGTAACCTAATTATGGGGGAAATGGGATAAAACCCCGAGTGATAAGCAGGGCGACTGCTCCAGGTGGCTCTGCAATTTTTCCTGTTAATTTTCTCCCTAACTCACATGAATGTCATAAAGGTTATTTAAGAAGATCACAGGTGGACTCATGTCATGTGTGAATGGACAAAAAGGCGTTGAGTGTCAGCTCATGCATGGAAGGGGAGGAGGGAGGAGTGGCCCATTGGGCGTAGAGTGAAATTTGAGGACTCTGAAAAGAGACCAAAAAGGGTTTTGGTGGAATCAGACACACATTGCAAAGCAGTGTATCACTGTGAACCCAACTATGGTATATTTATTTAGATGGATTATATAAACGATGAGGATGTAAGGCAAAGGAGGGATTCCAGGAAGCCTTCCTGGAAGAGGCGAGCTCTTAAAAGAGATGATGTGCACAGTTGGGGGACAGACATGGGGAAAAGAAAGGGCACTAAAGCCAAGGAAAGAGTAGGAACAGAATTGAAAAACCCAAAACCAAATGGCTGAAAGACAAGAAACCCGACTCAAGGATGAGTGTCCTTCAGAGATGATGCCCAGTGGGGGGACGGGGTGGGGAGGGTAGAGGATGTTCACCCCTGGCTGTAAGCAAAGGTCTGACAGACCCCCAACCTTAATTTGTAACCCATGTCAAAACAACCGAGCCTTCCATTAATGTCACCCAGAGTCCCTATGACGCCAAATGTATAGACACCTGTATACCCGGTACACCTAAGCCTGGTGACACCTAGGATTTCCACATAGTGGGCAATGAATAAACACTTCTGTCTAATTTAAGAACTTTGATCTCAAACTCATCACCTCTTTTTGCTTGTGGATGAGCTGAATGAAGTAGAGTTGAACGATTGAGATTGGGAGTTATCCTAAGTGATGGGGAACATACCTGATTTTTATTTGAATGCATATAAGATCACACTAAACTCACTTTGTAGTTTCAGAATATACAGCAACTGATGGAGTTGGAGTGTGGAACAGAACACACGTCACCCTTGAGCAGAGTGTATGTGAAAGACACGTTTCCTAAGAGGGTGGAGGCTCCTCTGACCTAGATATTAGACTGACATTGGCATCTTGACTGTCCTGATCTACTCACCTTGATGACAGAATCTCAAGCAATTATTTTAGTTTGAGACTTCATAATGACAATCAAGAGTATGACCCCTCCCGGGGAAGGCATTGTATACAGAGTGCAGTCAATATATACTATATATTATATACAGAGTGCAGTCAACATTTACTATATATTATATACAGAGTGCAGTCAATATATACTATATATTATATACAGAGCGCAGTCAATATATACTATATATTATATACAGAGCGCAGTCAATATATACTGTATATTATATACAGAATGCAGTCAATATATATTATATATTATATACAGAGTGCAGTCAACAGATAATGTAATGGAGTTTTTATCTACACACACTGACACACACATAGGTTAGGAATACCTGAAATGTATTTCTGGTGTCACCAAGCCTATGGTGGGTGGCGGAAATAGCTCCTTCCTGGGTCTGGCCAGGTACTCTTCTTATTTTTGTGTCTAGAGTCACTAATCCTGGTGAACCATCTCTGTTTTTTGTATCCCACTCCGCTGGTTGTTGGAAAAGCCTCTTTCTTGAATTCAGGACTTGAAATTATTGCAGACCACCCTCAGTCTTTTTGCTGACCATCAAATGACGGCCACTCTGTTAGTTTCCTGGGGCTGCTGTGACAAAGCACCACAGACTGGTTGGCTTAAACAACAGGAATTTACCTCTCAGTTTGGAGTCCAGAAGTTCAAGATCAAGGTGTCAACAGGGTTGGTTCCTCCTAAGGGAGGTGAGGGAGAATCCGCTCCCCACCTCTCTTTTAGCTTCTGGCGTTGCCAACAGCCCTTGGCATTCCTTGGCTGGTAGACAAATCACTCCCATCTCTGCCGCTGTCATCTCATGGCATCTCCCTGTGTGTCCTGAGTTACTGCTTCTCTTCTTATAAGGACACCAGTCATATTGGATAGGACCCATCCTAAGCCACTATGAGTGACCTCATCTTAACCAATTATATCTGCAAAGACCCCATTTCCAAAGCAGGACACGTTCTGAGGTATCAGGGATTAGGACTCCGACCTATCTTTTGGCGGGGGGACACAATTCAACCCATAGCAGTCCCGCGAGTGGATGGCCCTCAGTAACTGCGTATAGAGACCTACTCCCTGCTGTTTCTAACGGATGCACTGTTCTGTCTGAGGCTGAAAATTAAGGAGACCCCCTCTCTGCCGAGGTATCCCACCCACAAGTCATTGCTGTAGCTGCTCGCTGCTATAAGATTCTTTCACTCTCTACAGTCCTGCAACAAAGGGTTGCATTTTGTGTCTTCACACACACACCCATACATAGACACCAGGGCTTTTGGCAGGAAGGGAATAACACCTCAGCTAAGTCTATTTGAAAGAGTCTCCCTGCACCATATTTAGCAAAACCAAAAGTTAAATTTGAATTTCAGATAAACAATGAATTACTTTTTTAGTATAAGTATATCCCAAGCAGTATTTGGAACATACTTATATTGTAAAAATAATGAAATCTCAATGTAACTGGGTGTCCAGTATTTTATGAGGCCACCCTCCCCCCACCACCATGTGACAATGGTTGATGTGGGCCATGTGGTCATCCCCCACCCCATCCTCTGTCCTCTCCCCATCTTCCTTGTAGCCTGGGGGCAAGGGTGCTACAATATGTGAACAGTGGCAAAGGGGACCCAGGGGGAATTTAAAACGTGTAGCAGATAATCCCCAAAATAAGTAGTTCACGTGGGTGGGCATTTCCAGTTTTACATAAAATCGTTTCAGAATAACACACGTGATGGTTTTCAAAGTCGATTTTCATTTGCAAATCGCTCTGACAACTCTCTCCAAGAACTCGCCAAGATAATCCTCCTCCTCAAACCCTTTCTTCTTATCCAAACCTGGTCAGAATGATGTTCTTGGTCTGGGAAGCCTTTCTCCTCTCCTGCCCCGAGCAGTTAATGCAGCTGGAGATGGTTTCTCGGTGGCAGCATGAGCCAGGAGCTGCCCTGAGGAAAATCAGCTTGCCTTCTCGTCCCTTGCCTCTCCCCTCCAATGCCCATCCCCACCCTCACCCCCACCCCAGGGCTCTCCACCTTCATGGTCTCCACCAATGGCTCTTCTAGACACATTTGGGATCGACCCACCGAGTAGCGATAGGAAGAGTTTTCAGTCTGGTTCTGACCACAAGTCCGCTTTGGAGCTCTAATCCTTCACATGCACTATTTCTGCCCCTCTGTTGCTCCATCTTAAAAATGAGAATAGAGCAGGACAGGAATAAAGACACAGACATAAAGAATGGACTTGAGGACACGGGGAGGGGGAAGGGTAAGCTGGGACGAAGTGAGAGAGTGGCATGGACACATATACACTACCAAATGTAAAATAGATAGCTAGTGAGAAGCAGCTGCATAGCACAGGGAGATCAGCTCGGTGCTTTGTGACCACCTAGAGGGGTGGAATAGGGAGGGTGGGAGGGAGACGCAAGAGGGAGGGGATATGGGGCTATATGTATATGTATAACTGATTCACTTTGTTATACAGCAGAAACTAACACACCATTGTAAAGCAATTATACTCCAATAAAGATGTTAAAAAAAAATGAGAGGTAGAGAAAGATGGCGGAAGAGTAAGACGCGGAGATCACCTTCCTTCCCACAGATACAGTAGAAATACATCTACACGTGGAACTGCTCCTACAGAACACCCACTGAACGCTGGCAGAAGACGTCAGACCTCCCAAAAGGCAAGAAAATCCCCACGTACTTGGGTAGGGTAAAAGAAAAAAGAAATAATAGAGACAAAAGAATAGGGACGGGACCTGCGCCAGTGGGAGGGAGCCGTGAAGGAGGAAAGGTTTCCAGGCACTAGGAAGCCCTTTTGCGGGCAGAGACTGCGGGTGGCAGAGGGGGGAAGCTTCGGAGCCGCGGAGGAGAGCGCAGCCACAGGGGTGCGGAGGGCAAAGCGGAGAGACTCCCGCACAGAGGCTCGGCGCCAACCAGCACTCACCAGCCCGAGAGGCTTGTCTGCTCACCCGCCGGGGCGGGCGGGGCTGGGAGCTGAGGCTCGGGCTTTGGTGCTAGCCGGGAGGGAGTCCGGGAAAAAGTCTGCAGCTGCCGAAGAGGCAAGAGACTTTTCTTGCCTCTTTGTTTCGCGGCGCGCAAGGAGAGGGGATTCAGAGCGCTGCCTAAACGAAATCCAGAGACGGGTGCGAGCCACGCGGCTATCAGCGCGGATCCCACAGCAACAGGGGCACAGAGGGAAAAACGGAGAGATTCCCGCACAGAGGCTCAGCGCCGAGCAGCGATCACCAGCCTGAGAGGCTTGTCTGCTCACCCGCTGGGGCAGGCGGGGCTGGGAGCTGAGGTGCGGGCTTCTGTCGGATCGCAGGGAGAGAACTGGGGTTGGCGGCGTGAACACAGCCTGAAGGGGTTGGCGTGCCGCGGCGAGCCGGGAGGGAGCCGGAGAGGAGGTCTGCAGCTGCCGAAGAGGCAAGAGACTTTTTCTTGCCTCTTTGTTTCGCGGCGCGCAAGGAGAGGGGATTCAGAGCGCCGCCTAGACGAACTCCAGAGGCGGGCGCGAGCCGCGGCTAACAGCACGGACCCCAGAGACTGGTAGGAAACGCTAAGGCTGCTGCTGCCGCCACCAAGAAGCCTGTGTGTGAGCACAGGTCACTCTCCACACCGCCCCTCCCGGGAACCAGTGCAGCTCGCCACTGCCAGGCTCCCGTGATCCAGGGACAACTTCCCCGGGAGAACGCACAGCGCGCCTCGGGCTGGTGCAACGTCACGACGCCTCTGACGCCGCAGGCTCGCCCCGCCTCCTCTGTACCCCTCCCTCCCCCGGCCTGAGTGAGCCAGAGCCCCCGAAGCAGCTGCTCCTTTAACCCCGTTCTGTCTGGGCAGGGAACGGACGCCCTCAGGCAACGTACATGCAGAGGCGGGTCCAAATCCAAAGCTGAACGCTGGGAGCTGTACGAACAAAGAAGAGAAAGGGAAATCTCCCCCAGCAGCCTCAGAAGCAGCGGATTAAAGCTCCACAAACAACTTGATGTGCCTGCATCTGTTGAATACCTGAATAGACAACGAATCATCCCAAATTCAAAAGGTGGACTTTAGGAGCAGGATATATTAATTTCCCCTTTTCCTTTTTTTGTGAGGGTATTTGTGTATGCTTTTGGGTGAGATTTTGTCTGTATAGCTTTGCTTTCACCATCAGTCCTACGGTTAGGTCCGCCCATTTTTTTTTTTTTTTTTTTACTTAAAAAAATTTTTTTTTCCTAATATATGCTTTCTTAATAATTTTTTCCGTATTTTCTATTTTTAGAAATTAAAAAAAATTTTTAATAAGTTTTTTCATATTTTATATTTTAAAAAATTAAAAAGTTTTTTTCTTAATAAATTTTTTTCTTAAAAATCTTTTTCTTATTTTTTACTATAAAAAATTAATAAATCTATTTCTAAAAATTAAAAAAAATTTTTTCTGAATACATTTACTTTTAATAATTTTTTTTCTTATTTTTTATTATAATAGCTTTATTTTATTTTATCCTCTTTTTATCTTTCTATTTTTTTCTCCCTTATATTCTGAGCTGTGTGGATGAGAGGCTCTTGGTGCTCCAGCCAGGCATCAGGGCTGTGCCTCTGAGGTGGGAGAGCCAACTTCAGGACACTGGTCCACAAGAGACCTCCCAGCTCCACGTAATACCAAACGGCAAAAATCTCTCAGAGATCTCCATCTCAACATCAAGACCCAGCTTCACTCAACGACCAGCAAGCTACAGGGCTGGACACCCTATGCCAAACAACTAGCAAGACAGGAACACAGCCCCATCCATTAGCAGGGAGGCTGCCTAAAATCATAAGGCCACAGACACCCCAAAACACACCACCAGACGTGGACGTGACCACCAGAAAGACAAGATTCAACCTCATCCACCAGAACACAGGCAATAGTCCCCTCCACCAGGAAGCCTACACAACCCACTGAACCAACCTTACCCACTGGGGACAGATACCAAAAACAACGGGAACTACGAACCTGCAGCCTGTGAAAAGGAGACCCCAAACACAGTAAGATAAGCAAAATGAGATGACAGAAAAACACACAGCAGATGAAGGAGCAGGGTCAAAACACACCAGACCTAACAAATGAAGAGGAAATAGGTAGTCTACCTGAAAAAGAATTCAGAATAATGATAGTAAGGATGATCCAAAATCTGGGAAATAGAATAGACAAAATGCAAGAAACATTTAACAAGGACGTAGAAGAACTAAAGAGGAACCAAGCAACGATGAAAAACACAATAAATGAAATTAAAAATACTCTAGATGGGATCAATAGCAGAATAACTGAGGCAGAAGAAAGGATAAGTGACCTGGAAGATAAAATGGTGGAAATAACTACTGCAGAGCAGGATAAAGAAAAAAGAATGAAAAGAACTGAGGACAGTCTCAGAGACCTCTGGGACAACATTAAACGCACCAACATTCGAATTATAGGGGTCCCAGAAGAAGAAGAGAAAAAGAAAGGGACTGAGAAAATATTTGAAGAGATTATAGTTGAAAACTTCCCTAATATGGGAAAGGAAATAGTTAATCAAGTCCAGGAAGCACAGAGAGTCCCATACAGGATAAACCCAAGGAGAAACACGCCAAGACACATATTAATCAAACTGTCAAAAATTAAATATAAAGAAAACATATTAAAAGCAGCAAGGGAAAAACAACAAATAACACACAAGGGAATCCCCATAAGGTTAACATCTGATCTTTCAGCAGAAACTCTGCAAGCCAGAAGGGAGTGGCAGGATATACTTAAAGTGATGAAGGAGAAAAACCTACAACCAAGGTTACTCTACCCAGCAAGGATCTCATTCAGATTTGATGGAGAAATTAAAACCTTTACAGACAAGCAAAAGCTGAGAGAGTTCAGCACCACCAAACCAGCTTTACAACAAATGCTAAAGGAACTTCTCTAGGCAAGAAACACAAGAGAAGGAAAACACCTACAATAACAAACCCAAAACATTTAAGAAAATGGGAATGGGAACATACATATCGATAATTACCTTGAATGTAAATGGATTAAATGCTCCCACCAAAAGACACAGACTGGCTGAATGGATACAAAAACAAGACCCATATATATGCTGTCTACAAGAGACCCACTTCAGACCTAGAGACACATACAGACTGAAAGTGAGGGGATGGAAAAAGATATTCCATGCAAATGGAAATCAAAAGAAAGCTGGAGTAGCAATTCTCATATCAGACAAAATAGACTTTAAAATAAAGAATATTATAAGAGACAAAGAAGGACACTATATAATGATCAAGGGATCGATCCAAGAGGAAGGTATAACAATTGTAAATATTTATGCACCCAACATAGGAGCACCTCAATACATAAGGCAAATACTAACAGCCATAAAAGGGGAAATTGACAGCAACACAATCATAGTAGGGGACTTTAACACCCCACTTTCACCAATGGACAGATCATCCAAAATGAAAATAAATAAGGAAACACAAGCTTTAAATGATACATTAAACAAGATGGACTTAATTGATATTTATAGGACATTCCACCCAAAAACAACAGAATACACATTTTTCTCAAGTGCGCATGGAACATTCTCCAGGATAGATCATATCTTGGGTCACAAATCAAGCCTTGGTAAATTTAAGAAAATTGAAATCGTATCAAGTATCTTTTCCGACCACAACGCTATGAGACTAGATATCAATTACAGGAAAAGATCTGTAAAAAATACAAACACATGGAGGCTACACAATACACTGCTTAATAATGAAGTGATCACTGAAGAAATCAAAGGGGAAATCAAAAAATACCTAGAAACAAATGACAATGGAGATACGACGACCCAAAACCTATGGGACGCAGCAAAAGCAGTGCTAAGAGGGAAGTTTATAGCAATACAAGCCTACCTCAAGAAACAGGAAACATCTCGAATAAACAACCTAACCTTGCACCTAAAGCAATTAGAGAAAGAAGAACAAAAAAACCCCAAAGCTAGCAGAAGGAAAGAAATCATAAAGATCAGGTCAGAAATAAATGAAAAAGAAATGAAGGAAACAATAGCAAAAATCAATAAAACTAAAAGCTGGTTCTTTGAGAAGATAAACAAAATTGATAAACCATTAGCCAGACTCATCAAGAGAAAAAGGGAGAAGACTCAAATCAATAGAATTAGAAATGAAAAAGGAGAAGTAACCACTGACACTGCAGAAATACAAAAGATCATGAGAGATTACTACAAGCAACTCTACGCCAATAAAATGGACAACCTGGAAGAAATGGACAGATTCTTAGAAATGCACAAACTGCCGAGACTGAACCAGGAAGAAATAGAAAATATGAACAGACCAATCACAAGCACTGAAATTGAAACTGTGATTAAAAACCTTCCAACAAACAAAAGCCCAGGACCAGGTGAATTCTATCAAACATTTAGAGAAGAGCTAACACCTATCCTTCTCAAACTCTTCCAAAATATTGCAGAGGGAGGAACACTCCCAAACTCATTCTACGAGGCCACCATCACCCTGATACCAAAACCAGACAAAGATGTCACAAAGAAAGAAAACTACAGGCCAATATCACTGATGAACATAGATGCAAAAATCCTCAACAAAATACTCGCAAACAGAATCCAACAGCACATTAAAAGGATTATACACCATGATCAAGTGGGGTTTATCCCAGGAATGCAAGGATTCTTCAATATACGTAAATCAATCAATGTGATACACCATATTAATAAATTGAAGGAGAAAAACCATATGATCATCTCAATAGATGCAGAGAAAGCTTTCGACAAAATTCAACACCCATTTATGATAAAAGCCCTGCAGAAAGTAGGCATAGAGGGAACTTTCCTCAACATAATAAAGGCCATATATGACAAACCCACAGCCAACATTGTCCTCAATGGTGAAAAACTGAAACCATTTCCACTAAGATCAGGAACAAGACAAGGTTGCCCACTCTCACCACTATTATTCAACATAGTTTTGGAAGTGTTAGCCACAGCAATCAGAGAAGACAAAGAAATAAAAGGAATCCAAATCGGAAAAGAAGAAGTAAAGCTGTCACTGTTTGCAGATGACATGATACTATACATAGAGAATCCTAAAGATGCTACCAGAAAACTACTAGAGCTAATCAATGAATTTGGTAAAGTAGCAGGATACAAAATTAATGCACAGAAATCTCTTGCATTTCTATACACTAATGACGAAAAATCTGAAAGTGAAATTAAGAAAACACTCCCGTTTACCATTGCAACAAAAAGAATAAAATATCTAGGAATAAACCTACCTAAGGAGACAAAAGACCTGTATGCAGAAAATTATAAGACACTGATGAAAGAAATTAAAGATGATACAAATAGATGGAAAGATATACCATGTTCCTGGATTGGAAGAATCAACATTGTGAAAATGACTCTACTACCCAAAGCAATCTACAGATTCAATGCAATCCCTATCAAACTACCACTGGCATTTTTCACAGAACTAGAACAAAAAATTTCACAATTTGTATGGAAACACAAAAGACCCCGAATAGCCAAAGCAATCTTGAGAACGAAAAATGGAGCTGGGGGAATCAGGCTCCCTGACTTCAGACTATATTACAAAGCTACAGTAATCAAGACAGTTTGGTACTGGCACAAAAACAGAAATATAGATCAATGGAACAGGATAGAAAGCCCAGAGATAAACCCACGCACATATGGTCACCTTATCTTTGATAAAGGAGGCAAGCATATACAGTGGAGAAAAGACAGCCTCTTCAATAAGTGGTGCTGGGAAAATTGGACAGATACATGTAAAAGTATGAAATTAGAACACTCCCTGACACCATGCACAAAAATAAACTCAAAATGGATTAAAGACCTAAGTGTAAGACCAGACACTATAAAACTCTTAGAGGAAAACATAGGCAGAACACTCTATGACATACATCACAGCAAGATTCTTTTTGACCCAGCTCCCAGAGAAATGGAAATAAGAACACAAATAAACAAATGGGACCTAATGAAACTTAAAAGCTTTTGCACAGCAAAGGAAACCATAAACAAGACCAAAAGACAACCATCAGAATGGGAGAAAATATTTACAAATGAAGCAACTGACAAAGGATTAATCTCCAAGATTTACAAGCAGCTCATGCAGCTCAATAAAAAAAAACGAACAACCCAATCCAAAAATGGGCAGAAGACCTAAATAGACATTTCTCCAAAGAAGATATACAGATGGCCAACAGACACATGAAAGAATGCTCAACATCATTAATCATTAGAGAAATGCAAATCAAAACTACAATGAGATATCATCTCACACCGGTCAGAATGGCCATCATCAAAAAATCTAGAAACAATAAATGCTGGAGAGGGTGTGGAGGAAAGGGAACTCTCTTGCACTGTTGGTGGGAATGTAAATTGATACAGCCACTATGGAGAACAGTATGGAGGTTCCTTAAAAAACTACAAATAGAACTACCATACGATCCAGCAATCCCACTACTGGGCATATACCCTGAGAAAACCATAGGTCAAAAAGAGTCATGTACCAAAATGTTCATTGCAGCTCTATTTACAATAGCCAGGACATGGAAGCAACCTAAATGTCCATCGACAGATGAATGGATAAAGAAGATGTGGCACATATATACAATGGAATATTACTCAGCCATAAAAAGAAATGAAATGGAGGTATTTGTAATGAGGTGGATGGAGTTAGAGTCTGTCATACAGAGTGAAGTAAGTCAGAAAGAGAAAAACAAATACAGTATGCTAACACATATATACGGAATCTAAGGGAAAAAAAAGCCATGAAGAACCTAGTGGCAAGACGGGAATAAAGACACAGACCTACTAGAGAATGGACTTGAGGATATGGGGAGGGGGAGGGGTGAGATGTGACAGGGTGAGAGAGTGTCATGGACATATATACACTACCAAATGTAAAATAGATAGCTAGTGGGAAGCAGCCGCATAGCACAGGGAGATCAGCTCGGTGCTTTGTGACCACCTAGAGGGGTGGGATGGGGAGGGTGGGAGGGAGGGAGATGCAAGAGGGAAGAGATATGGGAACATATTGTATATGTATAACTGATTAACTTTGTTATAAAGCAGAAGCTAACACACCATTGTAAGGCAATTATACTTCAATAAAGATGTTAAAAAAAAAAAAAATGAGAATAGAAATGTCCCTTAAAAATAAGGCTTTTTTTAACTGTGAGAAAGCATATAATTTTCTAAAACCACTGACCTAAAATCTGATTGCTAATTTCCAGAATAGTACTGTATGTATTCCTGACTTTCCTGTCTGTACCTTCTTCAGGCCACACCCATCCACTGCTCTACTGCTGTCTCTCTCTAGGCTCGAAGAACTAACCACTGAGATATACTGGAAAGGTACCACCACCCTCCCCGCTGGGCTGGCGGCGGCCCTTTGGTTTACACCTGAACATCACTGGCAGTTTGGAATCCGACAACCCTCCCTTACCCACCCCTGGTCATGGGGAAGCTTTGCATCGCTTCTGACTTTTTGCAGGAATGTCCCAAAGCACAAAGAAAATTGTAGGTGCCCAAGACCATGGATGCAGGTACAGGTACAGTCTAGGTGTCCAAAGCTGTGCTGGGTGGAAGAGACAGTGAGTAGGGGGGATGGGTGAGCACTTAGAGGTAGTAAATATGAGAGAGGTAGGCAGCAATACACATGGAAATTGGTCCACCAGGTGAGTGGGTCTGCCTTGCTATCTGTCGAATAGATGTCCTTGGAGGTGGGAAAACAGTGTTCTTCCGACTGGTTGCCTGGAACTAGGCTGAGCCTGGAAGCAGAGGCCTGGGTCTCCACCCGCAGAAGAATTGGAGGGTCCTTATCTGAGGTCCTTGCTGTGACCCCTGACACCCTCTCTAGCCATCATTTTCCTCTCAGGATGACTGGTCCCTCTAACAACAACAACAACCAAAAAAGTGATGAAGGTGATAAGTGATAAGTGAAAGGTTATTCTTTCTCAACTAGAAAATCTGTATCAGCATCTCTCCCCGCGAGCCTGGGCAGATGAGGCTAAGGAATGGTTGAGTGGATTATCCCTTTTAACAGCATCCCGTGGTGGTCACTGTGGTCTGAACACCAGGCTGGCGTCAGGCTGGTGATGTCGGGAAAACACAAAGTGCGAGAACATGAGCGTAAGGTTAGCGCCTTGCAGGGGATTTGTTTGTTCACAGCAGGGTCACGTGCCCTTTTCACGTCCTGCTCTACGAAGTTGCCACACCGAGGCTCAGAGGGAGGGGCGTCAGCAGCGTCTCGGTGGCTGTCCTGCCCCTGCAGAGTGTCTGTCCTGCACTTCCTGGCGGATGCCGTGCGGGTCTGGCCCTTTCCCGGGAGTGTATGCAGCAACAGCGCACAGACGAATCGTCGGGTCACCTGCCCTCTTCGCATCTTCTAGGGAGCGTCTGCATCAGCCTGTACCCGGAAGGACTTTTTCTGCTCATTTTCTTCTGGACTTCTTTCCCCCAAATCCACCGAAAACACTTAAAACCACTACTTCACTGACTTTTTTCCTGAACCATTGGAGTGAGATCCCTTTGCCGAGAGCTCTGCCAGTGAAAGACACGGAGCTGGAATCAAAACCTGGAATCAAGGAGCCGGACAATTGGTCTAGGCTGGAGACCACAGCCACAAAGGAAGAACGCAGCCCCTGTACCTCCCGGGGTCCCCTGCAAATAGAGGGGCTCTGTCTGCAATGAACTGACCAGAATGCGGCTGGAAATTGCACTTTGGAAACCAGAAGTAGAGGGCTGACTAAGCCCATCCTGGCTCTGCGTGCGCCAGACCTCGACGGAGTGAGAGCCGCCCTTCCGAGAGGGGGTGGCCTGTCCAATTCCTTCCACAGGTTTTCTTCACCTGGCAGCCAGTAAACGCCCCGATCGACTGATATAGGGCTCCTCAGAGAAGCCCACCTCTATTCCCACCTCCCCACACACAAACCTCTTTGCCAGTTTGCAGAAGTGCGTACCAACACAACAGTGTGTGCACTTGTGTGTGTGCACGTGTGTCTGTGCGTGTTTAATAAAACACGGCCTGTTTACAGTTGGCCGAAGGCTTCGGAAATCAAACGTGACTTTGAGCTTCTCACTGCAGAGTGAATCCACTTTGAGGAGAGGCCTTGATTGACCAGAACATGGGACCGGGAGCCTGGAATGTGGCCCATCCAAACCTGGCCCCAGCCCTGAGGCACGGATCACATGGAGTATTTCATTTCTCTGTGTTTGTTTTTTCTTGCATCAACAAAAATGTAGACGTAGAAGGGAGAAGAATATGAGACCAGAAAGGCTCATTATTACCTGAACAACAGGGTCATTGGGATTGACTAAAGTCATTGCAATGCTTTGAAGATTAATGGACCCATATAAACGTTAATTTGCTATGAGGTTTCTCCTAAGAAATTAAACAGAGCACAGAAGGCTTGCATATAAAACACAGAATGGAGTCCTCAGCTATAATTAGTGTCTATAAAGTTCTCTTTATCAGATTTAGTTGATGCCATTGCAGGAGGGGTGGTGAAGAGCTATGCCAGCACTCTTTCTTTCAGGCGAGAAAGTGGAACTTTGGGTCGCTAAGTTCTTCTGAAAACGCATGGGAAGCAAAAACACCAGGGTGAGGGGTTAATGACAGTCCCAGAAAGGGGAATCAAATGGAGCCCCTTGGGGAGGACTCAGGGCCCTTGAGGGGACCTAGTAGTTGTCCAAATACTACTCAGCCATAAAAAAGAAGGAAATTTTGCCATTTGTGGCAACATGAATGGACTTGAGGGCATTAAGCTAAGTGAAATAAGTCAGACAGAGAAAGACAAGTGCTGTATGATATCACTTATATATGGAATCTAAAAAAATACAACAAACTAGTGAATAAAACAAAAAAGAAGCAGACTCAGATATAGAGAACAAACTAGTAGTTACCAGTGGGGAGAGGGAAGTGGGGAGGGTCAATACAGGGTGGGGAGGAAAAAAAGGGGGTTATTATGGGATTATATGAAGTCATATGTGTGAAACTTTTGAAAATTGTAAAGCTCTATAGAATGTAAAGAATCTTTCATTCAATAAAAATAATAATAAGGTTAAAAAAAAGCTATGGTTATTCACCATCAACCATAACATGCTTGCTCTGTCCCATCTGCTTTAATGAGGACGCAACCCAAGGTGGTCCAGTAACCACAGTCCTTTCAAGGGGACCCTAACTAAGGACCCAAGAGCCGGGAAATCCCACCTCCCCGCGAAGTCAGGGTGCTTCTTGTGGGGACACACCTCACACTGATTGACAGTGAAAGGGGTTCAGCTGACCTTGAAAATCCTCCCAGGGAAATAAAAACTAAAGCAAATGAGCAGAAGTTTACATCAAGCTCAGTTTCACCAACCAGTAAACAGCACAGTCTAATTGTGGTCCGAGGGTCCCCACGACCCAGAAGGGTCTGACCTCATGGCATCTTCTCATGCCTCCTGGACACTTGCCCTCTGTGCTGGAATGTGGCCATAGAGGTGGCTGAGGTTTGAAACCCAATGGTGAACAAGGGGGAAAATCAAGAACAGGTGAGTAAAGGGTGACAAATTTCAGGGTATTTAGGTGACATTTACATACTCTACGGAGGTGCGCAAGCATTACACAAATGACGCACATAGTGTGTGCCTTAGCTACTGTTGTGTTGAATTGCATTGCATCCCCCCTACAAATTCCTATGTTGAAGCCCTAACCCCCAGCACCCCAGACTGTGACTGTATTTGGAGATCGGGTCTTTACAGAGGTGACTAAAGTAAAATGAAGCCATTAGGGTGGGGCCTTAATCCAATCTGACTGGTGTCCTCGTAAGAAGAGAAAATCTGGACATAGAGACACCAGGGAGGCTTGGACACAGAGGGATGGCCACGTGAGGACACAGGGAGAAGCCAGCTGTCCACAAGCCAAGGAGAGAGGCCTCAGGAGAAACCAGCCCAGCCAACACCTTGATCCGGAACATTCAGCCTCCAGAACTATGAGGAAGTAAATGTTGTTTAAGCCACTCAGTTTCAGGTATTTGGCTATGGCAGCCCTAGCTGACTAATACAGCCACCATCAGAGAGCCAGAGGCCACAGGGCTCCCACCAGCCTGGACACCTTGGGCACCAAACTCCCACTTGCGGTCCTGGGAGCCCTGCCGCCACCCCCGGCTCCAGAGCACAGCTCAAGGCCACAGTCCCATGGTTCCAGGAGCCTAGTGGGCAGCACAGGCAGTAAGGAGAACACTCATCTAAGGCGTCACCTCCTCTAGGCGGCTTTCCCTGACTGCTGGCCCTCCCCGGGGCTGGGCACCCTGCATCCCTCCTCCAGCCTCTCCAAGAACACTAGAATTCCATGCAGAGGACCACTTTTGGCACCAGGTTGTAATTCTCTGATTCCCTCAGCCCAGCCCCAGGAAGCCCCGGTCCTGTGCTTTTTTCTCATCCCTGTGTCCTGGCACCTTGCTCAGCACCTGGCATTAGGTGCGCAGGGCTCTTTATTCCAACAGCTACCAACTGACCATGACGTGCGGGCCCTGAGGAGAGAGCGGTATCACACAGGTCTGGTCCCCGCAGAGCTGACATACTAGGGTAGGAGGTGGCCGAGCCCAGAGGCCGACCCACGTGGTCCAGCCTTTGTCATCAGGGAATGTGTGAGGCATGTGGGACCACAGGATCAAGCCCCTGATCTGTTTAGGATGGCCAAGGATGACACCCCCAGGGGTGCCCCACGGAAGCTGAAACCTGCTGGAGGAGTAGGACATGGCCAGGCTGGGGGAGGGAAGAGTGTATCAGCAAAGGGAACCACATGTGTGACAGCCCAGAGGTGGACAAGGGCAGTTCCAGTAGCTGGAAGAAGTTCAGGATGGCTATAGGGCAAAGCTACGCGAGCTAGAGAGAGAGCTTGGATGGGGCTGGACAGGTTAGTAAGGCAAGGCTTGAAGCCCCTTTGTCAACCAGGGTCAGGGCTGTGAGAACCTACTGAGAAAGGAATGGCCACAGGGGAGCAGCCCCCGCGGGTTTTCTGCTGGTTCCCAGCCCTCTGGTCCCACCGGCCAGCGGTCTACAAATACCATGACTCCAGTTCATGGCATTCTGCCCTGAAGGACATCCACGGATGTCCCAGGTCATCCATCATCACTGGATGAGGCTTCAGCGGCACGAAGCCTAGCAGAGCCCCCTGCAGGGCTCTTCACAGAGGTGGGGGGTGGGGGGTGGGGTCCAAGGCAGAGGCCATGGGCTGACGCTGACCCTCAGGGCTTGCAGGCAGGCTAGGAAGGGCAGGAGCTCATCTGCTCATCAAAGCCCTGCCCCCTCCTCTTGGAGGCCTCATTCTACTCCCCCTCCTCCACACCCCCCGAAGTAAGAGGGTCAGATGGGAACATTAGTCACATCAGCAGTCAGACACCAGCCCTGTGCTCCAAATGAAAGAAGCGCTAGGGACCCGGGGCACTTTATCACAAAACGGCCAATCTGGTCTTTGCTCTGGGAGGACTCCAGCCTGTGGCTCATGGAGATGAAGATAAGCTTCTGCCCAAGTGGCAAGTAACGGCACAGTCTGGTCCCCAGGGTATGAACTTAGCTGGCTTTCTGGAAAGGGAAAAATATCACACTGCTAGATTGTGCTTGGCTGCAAAGAATAGCCGTTCATGGGGGTGATTCATTCAAGAGTCAGGCTGAGCCGGGACAAGGATACCAGAAGCTTTCCAAACAAAAGAAGGAAAAGGCCGGGGTAAGGGTTGGGGACATTCCGCCAAAAAATATAGAGGAAACGATCATTTCCAAACTGCTCTTGAACCTGCACTTCCCCAGTATTTGTAAGAACTCAAGTCTGTTCCCTCCTTCTACAAACTGTGCCAACCTGATCGAGGGGAGAGTCATAGTTTACAGAATTTAGTGTGTGTGGATGTCATCTCTCCTACAGTTACATCAATAGCACCATATTTTGCTGATATTTTGACATGAAAACACAATGGTTGGCTTTAGGAATGTTTTTTAATCAAGTGACGTAAAAATATTGAAATAACGTGCCAAGGATTATTTAGAGTTCTTCTAGGATGCTGAAGAGATGGGAAAAATCATTTCTAGAATAAAATTATTCCACAGAAGTGTTTTAACATTTTGGCAAAATTAGCACCATATGATGCATGTAGTGAGAGGGTGATATCTCTCCGTTGCTTGACTGAATCAGTGAATCAATAAATCACAGGCACTCAAGAAATATTTGTTCAATGGTTAAGTGAGTGAAAGAATGAATTCAGGGGCTAGGAATGGCATATTCAAATTCACATAATGAGGAACCCTCATAATAAGTGTCAGTAGTTGCACAATTTATTGTTGACACCTTAAATTCTGAAATGTAGTACATTCTACATTTTCTTCTTATTTCCTTTTCTGAGTTTCTAACAAATAAAACAAGACATTCTTGGGTACAAATAATCCCTGGCAACCCACCCTCGCATACATTCTTTTTCTTTGTTATTCTCTCTGAGCATCTTTTCTTGGCCTCCGCTCGTCCCCAGATCATGTCCAGACAGCTACAGGTTCAAACTGCCCGGAAGGAGTCCACTAATCCAGCCGTCCACAACATGCCCCGCATCTGGGTAGACCCGTTACCTTCTTCAAAGAGGCTTTCGTTTTATTTTAATAACCGAATGTGTTAATTCAGGCATCCTCTCTCTCTCATACACACACATACATGTGTACATGCATGCACAAGCCTGCACACACATGAACACCCACCCAAGCACGTGCACACGTGTGCATACCTGCACACATGGACCCCAACCATGGAAACCATGGTCCTCGCCTCTGAGAGAGGAAGAGGTGAGTCTGAGGACCTGCCAATGACGGCCAACACCTGAACTGGCTCAAGATTTTCTCCCCAGTCCAGAGCTCTCCCATCTCCTGTGCTGGGCGGCCACCCGTGTGTTCCGAAGAAACAGGCTCCAACTCAACTTTCCCATTCCCTGACCCTAGGTCAGTCCTGATTCTCTCTGTGATGAAGTTAAGACATTTGGAAAACAGTCAACATGAATGCAGGCCCCGTCCTGAGGCCTGGAGGGCCGTATCTCAGATGAGCAAAAAAACCCCCAAGAGGCTTCTGAGGAAATGTGGCGCGTACGTACAAAGAGACCTCACGTTCTGGCTGAGTCTGGCAGTTTCTTTTTCCTTCCAGAAAAACTTATTCATCACATTTGCCAAATGCCAATATCCTGACAACTGATAGGATTAGATCATGTTACATGAAGAGGAAGGAAGTCTGTTAAACTTCATACACATGTGTTCTCTCTCTCTCTCTTTCCCTATGTCTCTCTTTCTCTCTGTGTGTCTCTCTCAATCTCTCTGTCTCTGTTTCTGTCTCTGTCTCTCTCTCTCTCACACACACACACACACACACACAGCACTGCACGTCTGATTCACTCACACACCAGCCTCCTGCCACCTCCTGGCACCTCCCTTGGACCGGCCCACCCACAGCTGACACTATGAAGTGACGAAGTGTTCACGCTGGGAACACCTCCCCTCACCACCTACCCCAGCCCAGACTCCAGCTCGGAGAGGGCGTGGAGAGCATCCCCATGTGGCCGAGTGCAAGGCCGTGGCCGCAGACAGAGAGGATTAGATGTGTCAGACAGCCAGGAGAGGCTGCGGCCGGAATGGTTCTGGAGTCCGTGGCTGCAGACACCCTTGGGTCTCAGTGTTACTCATCAACGAGATGACCAGAGGAGACGCTGGTCTTCAGAGGCCAAGACCAATGAGTGCAGTGTGGGGCATTGGGGCTTAAGAGGTGATCAGAGAAGGAAACCAGCAAAGATTATTAGAAAGGAGAGATTTGGAAAACCTTCCATTCAACAAACTTTTGCCCCAGCAGAGCACTTTCTATTTATCAGGTGATGATTTAGTCCCTGGGGCTTCAGCACCGAACAAAATGACAGAAATCACACCTTTATGGGGTTGACATGGGGATGAAGGGGGCTTTGGAACAGACAAAGGACAGGATAAATAAAACATGGTATCCCAGATGGTAATAAAGGCTAAAGAGAAAAATCAGGCAAGGAAAGAGGAAAAAGTGTTGGGGGAAGTTGCAGCTCTAGGTATTGTCTTAGCTCAGGCTACTGTTAACAAAGCACCACAGACCAGGCTGATTCAACAACAGAAATTTAATGTCTCATAGTTCCAGAGGCTGGAAATCCAAGATCAAGGTGCAGGCAGGGCTGGTTTCTTCTGAGGCCTCTTGGCTTATAGACCATCATCTTCTCCCTGTCTTCTTACATGGTCTTCCCTCTGTGTGTGTCTGTGTCCTAATCTCTTTTCTTATAAGGACACCAGTCAGATTGGATTAGGGCCCACCCCAGTGACCTCATTTTACCTTAATTATCTCTTTAAAGACTTGATCTTCAAACAAGGTCACATTCTGAGGTACTGGGGGTTAGGACTTCAGCATATAGATCTGGGGGGGACATAATTCAGCCCATATCAGGTACGGCAGTGGCCGCATGCTTCTGTTTGCCCCTGTAGATTCACTCTCCCCGCTTTTCCACTCTGCACTTTGCCACAGGATCCTGGGGGTGAAATGCATCAGTGGCCCCCGCCTGCCAGCCTCTGTTGGGAGCACATCAGAAGATCACAGAGAGGAGGGTATTGTGGTATTTATTCCCCCCCCAACCTTCCCTGCTGGGTTGCTTCAGAGATGCACTTCCTTGAGCTCTCTCTCCAGGTTCTGTCAATGATAAAACCGCTCCCCTGCTTTCGGCCTTCGGACCAAGAGTCAGCAAGGGCTCCCCACTATTGCTGGTCCTGGGGTGCTGCACTACCCTGCCCCCAAGCTGGTAAATTGTCCGTTTATTAAGTTCTCCTCAAACTACCCCCCTTCAGTGGGCCGCCTAACCAATACAGGGAGCAAGGGCAGGCTCCCCTGAGAGTCAGAGGAATAAAAGGCAAATCAAGAAAAAAATGGTATCCCAGAAGCCAAGAGAACTTCAAGAAGGCGGCTGTGATCTATGGTGAGAGCTACAGAGAGTAAGAACCCGCCAAGAGGCGATGAATAGAGAAAGACCCAGGCCCCCTCAGCCGCAGTGGTGGGGGACAATAGAGTCAGGACGCTCCTCAAAGCCAAAGAAACTCTTGGTTAAGGAGAAGGGGAGTGAATTTCATAGTAAGCACACACACCAAAAGCCTTATCTACCCTGCGATCCAGACACAGTGAATGAGAAGCTGTTGCCTTGGAACGTTCAGCCTCCCCAGCTTTGCACGCAGCACACACGTGTGGGTGTTGCACGTATGTGTGCATGCGTGCGTACAAACATGCACCAGCAAATGAATGAACTGTCCTTGGGGCCTACCACCACAGATGTTATTCCTTTAGTAAAGATGTGTATCTCCCACTTTAAGCCAAACAATAGATATCAATCTAGCTTTGAAGATAAAGCCTTAGTTATTCAAGCTACGCCTCTCAGAAGATGTGCTTTGTATTACAGCTTAATTTATGATACGATCTCTGTAGGTTTGGTGCTGACGTGGTAGGAGATCTCCTTTTCAAAAGTCCTTTCTTTCTTAATAGACTTTATTTAGAGCAAAATTGACTGGAAAATACAGAGTTCCCATAAGCTCCCTGCCTCCACACCTGCACAGCCCCCTTACTATCAACCATCCCGAACAATTATGTCCATTTTTTTAATATGTTTTAATCCATTTAACCAACCATAGAGTTTTTCCAAAATCTTTCTGACAATAAAGAGCATTAATATGTGCCTATTGGCTAAGAATAACAAAAAGATTAAAGACTTTCTTACAAATAGTTCTCAAAGCCAAGAGTTAGGCGTAGGATAGAGCATCAAGCCTCCCCACTCTGCCTTGGCCATTCTGCCCTGTTAACCACAGCTGATACTTTCAGTGGTTTCAGCCACTTGCTTTCCGGGCCTCACAAAAATCTTCCATTTTGCTCCAGTTCCAAGAAGGAGTGTTGGCTTCAGCAAATCACAAACTCTCTGGGCACACTGGGGAGGCAAGGAACCAGCAAGAGGTGAAGGCCCTGCCTCCCCCTAGAGACAGAAGAAATATGGTACAGAAACATTTTTGCCTAAGTATAACATTGCCCAGCCAATTACAGAAACAAGTTTCTTTCCTTCAAAGAAAATTCTAAAAGAAAATCTTTTTTAAAACATTGGCATCTTATAGCTCAACTAGCCAGCCTTCCAACTGCAGGTAAAATCAGAGACTGGCTTCAAAAATGGCTAAAGAACTTGAATAGGCATTTCTCCAAAGAAGATACATAGGAACTTCCCCGGTGGTCCAGTGGTTAGGGCTCTGCCCTTCCACTTCAGAGGGTTCGGGTTCGATCCCTGGTCAGGGAACTAAGATCCCACATGCGGCGCAGCCAAAAAAAAAAAAAAAAAGATATACAGATGGCCAATAGCACATGAAAAGACAGGCAGCATCACTAATGATTAGGGAAATGCAAATCCCACCATGCAATACCACTTTACACCCATTAGCGTGGCTAGTATTAGTACTCTGATGATTTTGCAAATATGTTCCTATAAAAGGGTTTCATCTTCAAGAAATTCATGGAAAAGACTCTGACAAGTACAGGTTTCTGGTAACTGACTGTACTGCTGAACTGAATGAATAAGCATTTTCAGAACTCTGATGAAAAACTGATGAACTCATAAAAGTGCTAACAAAAGATCAAGATGAAAAAAAAAATTAATTACATGGGACTGAGTGAACTGGTGAGGATGAGTATAATTTTTGTGACTTTCTGTTTGAATTAAAAAAAAAAAAAATCCCACAAGGACTCAGAGGCAAAGAATATACAAATCAATTTTCACTGCAAAGTAAAGGAGCTGTTACAGTGGAGGATTACTGGACTGAATGTCAATATTATGACATAGTATGGGTGTGTTTCATGTTTGGTAATTGCAATCATTGTTGCTTTTGTTGTGGTCATCCATGTACAATGCTTGGTGTCAGTCTATTTATCTCTTGTAAAAATAAAATACAGTGTGTGTGTGTGTGAAAAAAAAAATCAGAAAATAACAAATTTGGCGAGCATGTGGGGAAACTGGAACCCTTGCGCATGGCTGGTACGAACGTAAAATGGTGCAGGTGCTATGGAAAATAGTATGGCCGGTCCTCAAAAAATTAAACGGCATTACCATATGACCCAGCAATTCCACTTCTGGATATATACCCAAAAGAATTGAAAGCAAGGACTCAAACAGATATTTGCACACCAATGCTCACTATTTATAATAGCCAAAAGGTAGAAACAATCCAAGTGTCCATCAGTGGATGAATGGATAAAGAAAATGTGGTCTATCCATACGTACAATAGAAGAGTATTCAGCCTTAAAAAGGAAGGAAATTCTGACGCCTGCTACAGCATGGGTGGGCCTGGAGGACATTATGCTCAGTGAAAGAAGCCAGACACAGAAGGATAAATTCTGTCTGATCCATTTCTGTGAGTAGTCAAATCCATAGAGACAAAAAGTAGACTAGAGGTGACCAGGGGCTGAGGCAGGTAACAGGGGGAGTGAGTGTTTAATGGCGTGATGAATGAAAAGTTCTGGAGATTTTCAGTTCGTGATGAATGAAAAGTTCTGGAGATGGTTGGTGGTGATGATTGCACAACGGTGTGAAAATAATGTCACTGAATAGTATGTGCAAAAAAAGGGTTAAAATGGTCAATGTTATGTTATATATGTTCTCCCACAATAAAAAAAAAAATTCAACTCTTAAAAAAGGTCAGCAGCATTTTTTAGGCCAAGTCTTTCCTTAGTCCATCCCATCAGAGCAGGGCGGGGGCAAGGAGGCTCCTGGGTCACCGTGGCCTCAGGTGGGGCGGGCTCTGGGCGGGAGCTGAAGCCTCCTTCCCCCTCTCCTTCCTCTTACCTGTGCTCACACAGGTAAGTGGTGGAGCCGGCACCCAACCCAGAGCCCCGGCCCTCACTCTACCCGCCTCGTCCCTGCCACCGCCCGATCACCACTCCTCCTGACCGTCTGCTCAGGCCTGGCACAGAGCAGCATTGGTACCCACCTCCTCGTTCTTTAGGTGCCGGCCTTTGTTTCGGGTGTCTTTGATTTTTCTGCGCTAGTAAAAGGAATACCTGAGAAAGGTATTGACAGCCGACAGGAGGGAAAATAAGAAGTGTCTTTTTCCAATTGGAAAGCAAAGTGAAAGACCTCATGGGTGATGCACTTTTTATAGAAACCCATCGCATCACAGCATGATTATATTCTCACCCCAGGCCTCTTTGGCCCCGAGCAGCATGGCCCGCTAGAGCCACGGTCCACCCTCAGATGGAGCTGCACGTGACGTGGATGAGCAGGGGTGCGGTGGGGCCAGCAGCACCCACAGTTCTATTTGACGTCATCAGAGGTTCCCACCGCAGCCCTGATGGAGGTCTGCATTTGTAAGAAAAGCCTCATTCTCAATCCCACCAAGTCCTCCGTGGAATGCTCTAGACAGAAATGGAGCTGACGGTAAGATCGCAGACACTCTGAATGGTTCAGGACCATACAAGGTCATGACGTCCATTCTCCCGCCCCCAGGCGGGCTCACCATGGATGGCAGTCACCCTGCTTTTACGGATATCCAGAGTGGGGGAGTCGACATCACACCCTGGACGTCGCATCCCGAAAGAGGTCCTGTTTCCGTCCCATCTGAATCCCTCATGCTGCGGGGGGAGGGGGGATCTTGCTCTCACCTGGCTTCCACCTACTGGGGCGGGGGTGATACTCACTCATTGTCCCCCGACTCTCCTGCAGGACAGACGATTTCACCTTGAATCACCTGAGTGACTCTCCTCTGAAGCCTTAAGCCCCACCAGAGCCTGTCACAATGGCAATCGCCAAGTGTCGGATCTGTGAAGATGTGGCATCGGCCATGGGGCAGGACTGGACGGGAGAAGGACGGAGAGGAGTGACGGAGAGAGAGGAAGGCAATAGGATGTGGTTCTCCAAGCTGAGGGACATCGGTATCCCCTGGAGGGCTTGGGAAACTCAGATGTCTGGGCGGCATCTCAGTGCTTCTGATTCAGGAGCTCTGGGTTGGGTCATAGAATCTGCACTGCCAACGGCTGGGAGGGGCTGCTGGCACCGTGATGGATAAGGACACCCTCTCAGGAGAAACGCACAGAAAACCCCGCTGGCCGTCCAGCTTCCCGTGCCAACCTGGCATCAGCATACTGAGGAATGAATGCCTGACAAACCAAAACCTATCCCAGTATCGCAGGTTTCTCTCCCGTGCCTCCTGCCCACACTGAAAGAGGGGTGGTCGTCCTCTCTGTGATGTGGCCACACACCCCCGTGGTGACCTGCCATCCTCCCACTTCGTTGCAGCATTTGAACAGGGAACCCTAAAACCCATCCCATCAGATCCATCCAGTCACCCCGACCTCCTCCCAGGGGTGCATCCAACTCACCTTCTCAAAGCTGATCCCCAGGGACCCAGGGCGTCTCCAGCAGGGACCCAGATGCCCCCAGCAGACCTGCCCCTCCTCTGCCCCGGGACAGGCTCTCATGCCCCCCACCAACCTCACCCAGGTACCCGCTGTGGGTTTGGTCCTTCCATCAGCCCATCTGACTCCTGCTGCTGGAACCAGGCCCCGTTACTCCTGGGTGTTTCACTGTTTTGCTCCAAATCTCTGCAAGTTGCCCAGGGCCTGCATCCTTGGGGAGGCCCTAACCTCCCTAATTTACCTTCCCTTTGCCCCTTGTGAAATCCTCTACTACAGCCCAGCTGACAGAGTCAGATCCCCTCAGCTGCCCAATACGTCTTCCCTCTGGTCCCTGACCATCCTGATCTCCTATCTCCATGGGTCCAACACCCTCCTGCCCTCCAAGGCCCAGCCTCAAGTCCTCCAAGCATGCCTCCCCCTCGAAGACTTTCCAGCCCCCAAGTATAAAAATCACCCCTTCTCTGGTACCCACAAAGCAGGAACTGTTCCCCAACTATGATTTCTTGTGAGCAACACATAAAATTAGATAGATGATAGACAGAGAGGTAGGTAGGTAGATAGATAGATAGATAGATAGATAGATAGATAGATAGATAGATAGATGATAGATAGATGATAGATAGATAGATAATAGATAAATATACACCATATTGTATTGTTATTTGAATGTATGCTTTCCCAAACTAATCTTCCCCACCCTACCCCTACTGCCCTCACCTGCCAACCCAGGTCCAGAACACCTACTTCCCCTAGACAAACACTCTGAGCTGTTGGAATAACTCATCTATATAATATTAAAATGACTGTTTATAGGTATCAATATATCAGCTCAAGTTTATATCATATTGTAGTTACTACTTACGTGTATATATATTTCTGGCAGGCAGAATAATGCTCCCCCCTCCCCAGATTATGCCGATGTCCTAATCCCTGGAAACTGTGACTTTGTTACATTACATGGCAAAGGGCCTTGGCAGGTGTGCTTGGGTGCAGACTGGGTGGGTATCCTGGATGACCCAGTTGGGCCCAATCTAATCACAGGTGTCCTGTGATTAGCAGAGGGCCTGTCGCAGCTGTGGTCACAGAGAGACATAACGGCGAGGAAGAAGAGTCAGAGATGGACGGAGGGACCACCAGCCGAGGAGCCACTAGAAGTGGAAAATGCAAGAAAACAGAATCTCCAGAAAGAAACGCACCCGGTGTTGACACCTCGCTTTTAGACCAGTGAGCCCTGGGTCAGACTTGTGACTACCAGGAAGTAAGAGAAGAAACTTGTGTCGTTTTAAGCCACTAAATTCGTGGTAAATTGTTACTTCAATAACAGAATTACTGCAACATTATATTGTGTATATGTGTGTGTGTGTGTGTGTGTGCACATGTATCCTTGCTACGCCAGAGGTCTCGAGGACAAGATGATGTCTGATTTGCCTTTGTGTCCCTTATAGAACCCGGAAAGTGCCATCATATGGTGGACACTTCATATGTACTTGTGTAACTCCCCCTACCTATGAGTAATTTTTTGAATGATACAGAATATATCGGGGCCAATGCTCATTTCTAGGCTCAGAAAAATGGGAACGGGATGCAATGGGGGGATCTGCTGTCCTCAGGGTAGCCAACATTTCTCAGCTAGTAAGAGGCTTTCTGGGAGGAGTTGTGATCCAAATCACAAGAATGGCCTTTCTGGCCTGTAATTATTTCACTAGGTAATGACAACCTGAAACTCAGGCTGCTGCCAGGGTGAGCCCTGGGGCTGCTGTGTCTTGTTCTAGAGGCTTCACCTCCCACTGACCCCATTCACAGGTCATAAGCAGCAGCAGAGGCTGAGTAGCTGCAGGGCATCGGAGACAGAGGGAGGGCCCTACCCCGCCCCTACCAGACTGAGTCAGTGGTCAGAGGGACGGGAAGGCCCCGGCAGGTGCTGGGTACCAGGATGCTGGAGGGAAGCCCTGGGTGGGGAGCGGAGGGTGTCCCAGGGAGGAGGTACCTGCTGGGAAGCCCTGATACCCACCTAATGGGCAGGACGTGGGGCTCCCTGCTGAGTCTAAAAGCCTGGTCATGGACACAGCATCTGAAGGCCCAGGCCAAACCCGTCGGATCAGGATGACACTGCAGCTCTACTGATCCCATAGCTGATCAAAATCGACCTCAGGTCAGGGATAAAGAAACACCAGAACAATAAATATAGAGAAAAGCTCTCATGCTGATTAGGCCAAGGCGATAAGATGTGTGGATAGTTTCTTGCAGAATCCTTGAAATGTCCGAGACTGCCTTCATCTGATTAATCAATCATGCCTGCAGAGTTAGCACGGCCAGGCAGCAAGGCCTCAGAGGTGACACTTCCAGTCTTGAAGGAGGAAGAATAGATAAGGTCTCTTGGGAATAAAATCTGACGGGTGCTTTACACACATCATGCAATTAATCTTCACAGCAGCCGATGAGGTATCTGCCAGGATGCCCATTTTACAGAAGAATACACTGAGTCTTGGGGCGGTTCAGTAATTTACCCAGGGTCAGAGGTTAAGTGCTCAACCCTGGGTCCTACAGCGGGTGAGTTGCAGGGCCAAGCGTCAGCCCCACCCCAAGCAGCATCCCTCCCATTTCCTTGTGCGGTGGGATCGCCCAGGCAGCTTGATTTCGGGTGTGGGGGGCAGGAGGATATTGTGTTAAGAACTGGAGCTCCGGAACCACACTGCCTCGCTCCCGATTATTTTTCCTCTCTGCCTCAGTGTCCTCAGCTGTAAAATGGGGATGAAGCCTGTATCATGGAGGTCGCGAAGAGTCACCAAACTCGTGCACGGAGGTCACTGAGCGAGGACTGGCTCACAGCACGGGCTCAGCACATGTGAGCTCTTTGATTGACATTCTCTCGGTCGCGCCTTTGGTGCTAAGTAGGCTTGTGACCTTGAGTAACTTACTTTCTTTGCAACCCAACATGAAAGAAGGTGACCATCCTTCAGGGAGCCGATTGCGCGGTTGGCAAGTACCCAACTTCCGAGAAAGCAGATCCCCAAAGGAAGAGATGACTCTGCACCCCTGCCCAGGAGAGTCACATGCTCGGAATCCTAATTTCGGACATTGGTCTTTGGTTTCTCAGTCGTTCAAAAGGGCCAGTACTGTGAAAATATTCCATCGCTCCCTCCTCATGGCTCAGAAGGTCTTGTCAGGAGATAGTATCTTATAGAGGAAGGAGTCGTTTTCTAAAAGCTCCAAGTTCCAGAAACCTTTTTTAAAAACAAAGGTGAAAGGTCAGTGTGGCTCCCTGGGATGGTCACACGCATCTGTCACCCTGTCCACGTCACCGTAGCACAGGGCATGACGGCGTGATTCAGAGTACGTGTGTCACGTGTGCGTGTGTGTGCGTGTGTGATGCCCTTGGAGCAGCCTCGTGCCTGGAGGCACAAATTCACCTGCATTGAAGACAACCCTGGGGGGTGAGAACGGGATCGGCGACACCCAGGTCAAGTACCACAGCTCGGTTGTTGGCTGGGAATTTGCCAAACAGCAACATCTGTTACCAAGGCAACCGTGGTGTCACTACCAATTGAAAGCACTTGACAGACGAGACAATAGTCTCACACCTGCACTCAGTCACTTTATCCTCACCCAGAATGCACGTCTGTGCAAGTCATTAGCCCATTTCTCAGCTGAGGAAACTGAGGCAGCTCAGAGCCATGTCCTGCTGGAGGTCACGTAATGAGAAGCAGAGCTGCGACAGCACAGGTCTCTGACCCTGATCACCCGGCAAAGGCCATTCCGGGCATTGGCATCAAGGAGACACCACTGGGTCACTATTTCTGGCAGTAATTCCATCACTGTCCTCTGCGCTGAAGTCCCCTCCCCCCGACTTCCTCCCTGCCCCTTATCTCTTAAACACAAGCAGCTACCACTTCCGGGCACAAAGGAAAAGAACCAGCCCCACACCAAGATTTACACACAGCTTGTGACGTGGCCCAGCCAGGCCTCCCGCCTGCCTGCCCGCCTGCACCCGCGAAGGCTTAGCCCGGAGAAAACCAGTGAGGAGGGAGGGAAGGGGAGCCCCGGGCCTCTTCCCGACCGTCACAGGAATGTGTTTATTTTTATGTGTTTGGACACCCGAGTCCCTGGAAAAAAGGCTTCCCTGCTGTATTCATATCCTAGGGCCGCACAGCAAAGGGACTTTGAACAGCTCTAGAGCCAGAAGTCCTGACATCATGGTGTCAGAGGCCTCAGCCCTCTGAAGGCTCCAGGGGAGGACGCTTCCTGCCTCCTCCAGCCCCTCCAGCCCCTCCAGCCTCTGGTGGCTGTCGGCACTCCTCGGTGGCTCCCGGCTTGTGGCCGCATCGCCCCGACCCTTGTCTCCATCCTCGCGCGCCTTCATCCCTGTGGGTCTCTGTGTCCCCTCCTCTTCTCATAAGGATACCGGTCACTGGATTTAGAGTGCACCCCAATCCAGCATGACCTCATCCCCGCTTCACTAATTATACCTGCAAAGACCCTATTTCCAAATAAGGCCACAATCTGAGGTTCTGGGTGGACGTGAATTTGGGGGGTGAACGTGAATTTGGGGGGTGGACACACCAGCTTATCGGTGCCCCAGCCTCACCCCACTACACCTCCTCTGAAAAATGGAGCTGGAGAAGACCACCCAGAGGAGCATCAAATCAGCATTCCAGCTCCTGGCAGAGACGAGTCACTCCATCATCAGGAAGGCCAGAGAAGGGGGCTGGGGTCCCAGCACCCCACTTCCTGCCACCTCTCGGTCCTTCTAGTGCAAACGTTTGTATCCATAGATACAAATAGCCCAGAACCTTCCATTTGTGTAACACGCCATCTCCTTCCACAGCTAAAGAACTCTTGGGGTAGTAGAATATGGATGACTTTCCATTTTTTTTCCATGTATTCAGACATGACACAGCACTCCAAAGTTTCCAAAGGATATGGATTCGGGGGGGTGGAGGAGGGTGGGATGTTGGCTCATCCAGTTTGACTTACAGAACATTATGGGCGGCCGATCACTTGGAAGAAACACCGCTTGTTATGTGGTCAAGAGATTCAAGGTTTAGATCAAAAGAAGTGTTTAAAGTATGACGTATCCAGGGAATCACTCTAACCTTCAGTGAGTGACACCTGATGCAAAAAAAAAAGAATACAGAATTAATCCAAGCAGTGCAAGTCTCCACGGCATAGCCAGCTGTCCCTGGGGAACTCTTGACTTTGAGCTTGAAATGTATGTCTCATTTTAACCTAAACTAAACGGAGGAGCTCGCCAGCAGCACAGAACAATGGGAAAGCTCACCCCAGAGCACTGGCACCTCCCGCCCTATCCCACCCAGCTTCCCACCCGCTCCTTCCTCAGCTGAGAACCCTGCCAGCCTGACCAGGCCCACGGAAGGTTCTGTATTGCCCACCAGCAGCCAGCAAGATCCAGAGCCTCACGTGGACACACACCCCACACAGCGCTTCACATCCAAGGACCTAGGTCCCCGGACACAGCCCAAAGCCACTCAGCCGAGGAGAGGGGCTCAAGGTTCAAATCAGCCCCTCCTTGCCCCCTCCCTACCCCTCCTTCCTCACTACTCTTAAGGGTATGTGAAGAATTAGCAATGTTTCTGTTGTGGAGTAATGTTTCTAAGGTTGTATTCAGTGGGCTGCATCTTTTCCAGAAAAATGTTTCAATTTTATGTTTTCATTTCAGTGATAATATAAATGTAAAAAATGATTCTACTTTCACAAATTCACAGTTGAAGGATAGATTCATAGAATAAGACTAACTCAGTGTTTTACAAATGAGAGAATCCTTGATTTTTCCTCCTTTAAGTGGGATCTGAGCATTACTCAGATTTGGAGGGATAAAAAATAAGTGTCAGGATACAATCCATAATCCAGTGGTTCTCAAGGTGTGTTTTCCCATCCAGAAGCATCAGCATCCCCGGGGAGCTTGTTAGAAACGCAAACTCTCGGACCTCACCTCAGAGGTGAGTTTTCTGAACCAGAAACTGAAATCTGGGTTTTAACAAGCCCTCCGGGAGATTCTGCCCCTAAGGAAAGCCTGAGAAAATGATGAATATTCAAACTATTATGCTTGAAACTGGAATTCGAGCAGATCTTGCAGCATTTGATTGAACCAAGGGCAATTTCTGCACATATTTTCACCTGCTGCCTATGTCACTTTGGAACGGGTCCCTTTTGACCAATCATATTACACACAGCTCCTGATGCTGCTCTGTGCTGGAGAGCTCACATCATTCACTGAGCACTTAATCCTCCCAACAAACTTTGAGATTAAAAAAAAAACAAACTTATTAACTGCATTTCACATATGAGAAAAACTAGGGCCCAGAGAGGTTAAGCAACTTGCCCAAAGTCACACAGCTGATCGGGACAAAGTTAGAGATGGCATCCATATTGTCTGATCCCCACTCTCACAAGTCATCAACTCTACAGGAAAGAATCATTCGGAGGTGGTTTCTAGAATAGAAGAGACACCTATCCTGCAAGGGACTTCAGAGGCAATCAAGTCCAACCCTGAAGGCCCAGGGGGGAGGGCAACACCCAGGGTCCCCAAGTAGAGCCAGGACAAACCCTGATGCCTGCGACTTATTGGCTGGCATCCTCCTCCTGAACCATAGCGCACTTTGCACTCAGAAAGGCAATTGGCCCTGGACAGCACGGGAGGGGAGGGCTCTGAGGCCAGGGGTCCGTGGGCACTTCCAAAGCTTCCATGGTTCCCAAAACGTGAGAACTAGAGGCCCGACCTAACGTGAACGAGAGAATTTCTGAATGCCAATGGATAATGGGCCAAATAGCTATCTTCTTTGGAGAAGAACGTTTTATCAGCAGTAGGTCTAGTTGTCATAATTCAGCCTTTTCTGAGGAGGTCATGACTCTTCCCGACACCCTGTAGCCTGCTTCCGTTTCCGTCCCACCTGGATGCGGAGCTGTCCCAATGTAACCCTCCTTTTTCTCTTTTTTCTTCCCTGTCACTCTGTCACTTTTGTTTTCAGAACTACTGCCCCCACCCCACTCCCATACCCCACCGCAGTCTCTGCAAGTCTTCTGCTCTACGAAGGGTGAGTTTCCCTTTTTTTTTATTCTGGAAGGTTCTAACACAATTGGCTCTCTCCTTTATCCCTGGGCTGCAGGACGGAATTTCGAGCTCTGACCAGTTTCCTGGCCGTGCCCATTTTTTCTTTAAAAATGTACCTCTAGATGCCCTTATTTGTGTCCACCTCTGCATCCTGAATGACTGTTTCTTCTTGCGTGACCACAATGTAGGGTTTTTTTTAATAGTTGATTTACAATGCTGTTCCAATTTCTGCTGTACAGCAAAGTGACTCAGTTATACACATATTTACATTCTCTTTTTTATATTCTTTTCCATTAGCGTTTATCACAGGATATTGAGTATGGTTCTCTGTGCTATACAGTAGCACCTTGTTGTTTATCCATTCTATATATAATAGTTTGCATCTACCAACCCCAAATTCCCAGTCCATCCCTCTCCCTCCCCCTGCCCCTTAGCAACCACAAGTCTGATCTCTATGTCCATGAGTCTGTTTCCATTTCATAGATAGATTCATTTGTGTCGTATTTTAGAGTCCACATATAAGTGATATCATATGGTATATGTCTTTCTCTTTCTGACTTACTTCACTTAGTATGATCATCTCTAGGTCCATCCATGTTGCTACAAATGGCATTATTTCATTCTTTCTTATGGCTGAGTAGTGTTCTATCACAATGTAGGTTTTCATCAGAGATTTGTTTTTCCCCAAACACTTGGTCTCAGCATCTGGCCCTCCTGGTCCTGCTACCATGTCATCTTAACAACATGCCTGCGTTTTGCACCTTTGCTACACAAGGCACCTGCCGCCTGACATTATTCCTGCCCCCCAAGAAGGCTTACAAAGCCCCCCAGGAAGACAGGACATATATTCACCCAACAACAAATTCAGGAACATGGTGAGCTCACTCAGTAGCTTATGTAACACACCCGCTGAGTGAGCCACAGGCCTGGGCTTAGAAAGCACAGAATTATGACAAGGGGGCTATGGGTACAGAGGTCAATCAAGCACTGTCTGAAAACTCAACAAGTACAATGAACTGTTTTTTGATAACATGTAAGGATTAGGATTGTTGGGATTGACGAAACCCACCTTCCTTGAAAGAGTTAGGAATTTACAACACCTTTTTGACACTCGACACCTTTTCTCAATCAACAAATGCCAAGATCCTATGGGTCTTCAAGATGTGCTGAATCACAAGGACCCTCACTTTCCAAAGAGCTGGGAGACCCTGGTCTGGGCAGTAGGTGTGTTGGGAGGTTGAGGCCTGAGAGGGGTGGGGACAGGCTCTCCAGGGGAAGGGACTTCTTGGCTTTTGTTTTAACCCCATCCCCCCAACCCGCCGTGCATCTGCTTGTTCGCATCTGAAGATCAGAAAGCACTTTTGTTCGGGGCAGCCATTCGCCTGGGCAAGCTTGGCCTCTCAGGACACAGCTCCCCGCGACATCCTCCAGCACCCCCAGGCCTTGCTCGCTCCCCACCCGGCCAGCCAAGATGGGTTGATGGAAAATGCAGCCCCTGGAGCCAGAAGCCTCCCCTGGGGACGCAGGCAGAGCTGGCGGGTGTCCTACACTTGGGTGCAAGGCGCCAACCGTGGGTTCTACCCCGTCCTGTCAAGCCCCCTCTCCCACTGAGGAACACAGATTTGCTCTTTGGAGCTTCCGCAGTGTTTTGGGGTGGGAGGCGGAGAAAGGAAGTGGAATCACCTCAAATGCCCACAGACGACTGATTTGCACAAATGGTAACGTGCTGGGGAGGTAGAGTAGTTCTCGTTGCTCTGGAAGCACGTGAATTGTATAAATAAAAGAGCCGATCGCCAACTTCCAAGATGGGGAAAAGGAACTGAGGGGCCAACCCCACACACCCCGCCAAATAGAAATATTCGTTTTGAATATTCAGACTGGAGGTTCACCCTCAAGCGTCCTAAGGAGGCCTGGCTAGGATGGAAAGCCACCCCAAGCTACTCCAGGCCCATTATTCCTGACACCGGTCCTCCTCCTGCACCAGCTCACAGAACCTGACCCTGAATCGGCCGCTAAAGCCAGGCCCCCTCCCCAGGCTCAGGCTCACGTGGCATCAGCGCCCACCTGCCCTGCCGCCCGGCCTCCCACGCGACGCCCCCCAGCCAGTCACTCCCCCGCTTTGCATCCTTACCCACCTCGCTCCCGGGTGCGTCCAGGCCCCGGGAAGCAATGCGCTGAGCCCTCCAGGCCATGGTCCCCCCGCCATCCATCGCCAGCCCCTGCCTCCACACGCCTGCCGTGTCCAGCTCGCACGGTTTCCCAAACGTGCTGCGTTCACACTCTGCCTGTTCCAGGAATTCCCTTCCCCCTCGTGCCCCTGGAGACTCCATCAGTCATGCCCTGACCCTTATGGAGCCCACCCTGGAGAGGGCTGGGGGCAGTGGCGTTCACAGGACAGAGGCGCTGTACTCTCATGGAGCCCAGTGTCTGGGAGAAACTCAACAGTTACCCACGTGGCTATTTAACCACAATTAATGTGAGTGCAACAAAGGAAGAGAACGCCCTGTGCTACAAGATGACTGGTGGGCCAGGGCCCTGGGGGGAACGGGGCAGGGGATGTCACCTACAGGGGAGATAGGGGCCACCCTGTTGGAATGAGAAGCAAACGTTCCGATCAGGATGCCTAATGAGCTCCCATCTCTCACCTGGATGGCCACGCGTTGGTCATCTGGGCCATCCAGGTGAGAGATGATGAAGGCTTGGTCCTGCGGGAGACACTGGAGGCTGAGCCAGAGGCACAGGACTCAGGTCGTGGGAGAGGAAGGCAGTGGGTATTAGCCAGCATCTCTCAAGAAACCGGACTTAGAATATATTTATAAGGATTTGGCTCCAGTAGTTACAGAGGCTGAGAAGTCCCTGGACCTGCAGTCAGCAAGCTGGAGACCCAGGGGAGCTGGCAGTGCAGCTTCAGTCAGAGTCTGAAGAAGATCGATGTCCCAGCTCGAACGGTCCAGCAGAGAGAGCAAATGCTCCCTTCCTCCATCTTTTGTTCTATTTGGACCCTCAAAGGATGGGCTGAGGCACACCCACCCTGGGGAGGGCAACCTGCTTTACTCAATCTACCGATTAAATGCTCAGCCCATCCAGAAACACCCTCACAGACACGCCCAGAACAAGGTCTAACCAGAATCCAAAGCACCCTGTAACCCAGTCGCACAGACATTAGCTACCGTAGGGAGTTATGACTCCAAGAAACAGGGGCCGCATCCCCAGGGGAGGAGCGAGGGCAGGGGAGGGGAGGGAGGCCGTGCGTGTGGTCTGGACCCGCTGAGTCTGGGGGCCTGGGACACCCCCATGTGGAGATGTAAGTCACCCACGTGGATGTAGAGCTCAGATGGGAAGAAGCAGCTGGGCTAAAGCTGGGGCAGCACAGGCACCTGGGGCCCCAGGCGATCACGAACTTGCCAAAGGCAAAAGGGGCCGGAGCCAGAGGCACGTTCAGGACTGAGTCCTGAGGAACCCACCTCCCCTGGGGGCCCTGCCACTCCACCTACAGCGGCCCCTCGTTCAGCTGCTCGCTCACCCCACAATATAGTTCCGCGTGATGGCAAAGGTGTATTCATTTTAGATGTTTCTAATGCTCTTTTTAAAATCTCCTCCGCTAGTTTCCTGAATGAAAGCATGGATGAATGAATGCTTCCTGCGCCCTGAGCTTTGCCGCTGCAGGTGCACAAACAGCCCATTGCTGCTGGGAGCCCGCCTGCCCCCGCTCGTCATCTCAGCCAGACGAGGGGACCCCGCCTCCCCTGACAGGGGATTCTCTCCCGGGAGAACGCAAGATGATCTCATCACTGTTCCAGGGGCTCTTCCCAGGAACGACTCTACGGACAGACTCCCTGGACGTCCCTGGGTAGAGGCGTGGAGGGGCTCGCTGTGGGCCACGTGGAAACCCTCCTCTCTAGGTACCTGTCCCTCCCCACCTCCCCAGACTCGGTTTCAGGCCAAGCAAACCATTCCCTTTGCAAGATGTGCCTGTAAGGCAGCGTGGTACACGGCTTAGAACAAATCCAGCAGCAGGATTGGTTGACCTGCACGATCGGGTGTTCACTGCAGGCTCAGCCAGAGAAGCCCTGAGCTTCCGCAGTGATGCTCCCCGGAACGTTCTGGAAACAGCTGTTCTGGGAGTTGCCTTCGGGGCTGGGTTTATGAGACAAGCCTGCTGCAGCCACGCTGCGCGCACGCACGCACACACACACACACGCACACATGCTCACACTCACACACTCATATACGCACACTCTCACAAGCTCACATTCATTTTCCCATACATGCTCTCAGGTGCACACACACCCCCACACGCGCACACGCATCAGCATTCTTCCTAGTGGCACCTCCACTTCTAGCTCATTCCCTTTAGCCTAAAGCCTGTCTGCAGGAGACTAGGGCCCTGCACGTGGGCAGGTGGGGATGGAGGGCGCTTCCAGGGCACAGCCATCAGGAGACAGTTAGATGGTCCTTTGGAAGCAGCTGTGGGCAGGTGAGCTGGGCAGCATCGTGACTGCAGGTTAACCCATCATAGGAAAGCACTGGGTGTGTTGCTTTGGGGCCCTGACAGCCCCTCCACTGTCACCTGCCCTGGCCCTGTATACGGACACGGGAGCCCAGTACAACCTTCTGCCCCAACCTTGTCCACAGAGACACACGGCAGGCGGACTCGAGGAAGAAGAAAGGGCTTTCGTGCCACCAGTTGCAGAAAGAACCATGATTTCACTCTTTGCGAGGGTTCCCTGTGCAAAAAAATGTGTGTGCCCCATTCCTGAGAGTGTTTTAAAATTCAAAGAAGTTAATACTTTTAAATGAAAATAGTCATCATCTTACAGGGGTGGATTGGGAGTTTTTCCATTTATTTCTTTAATGTGGCCGTTGTTTCACACTTTTAAAATACTTTTAATGAAAGGCGAAATGTCAGTCCATTTCCTCTGACCTTGCAAGTGGGCCCTGTCTCCACAGCAGGGGCTGGGGCTCCAATTCCTGCATCCGCTGACACATTGTCACCAAGCAACCCGGGAGACCGGCTTCAAGGGGCGGGGGTACCTGGCCCTCGCGTCACCCCATGGGTCACCACGCCATGCTTTCCATGAAAACAAAACTTCCAACATGATCACTAACAACCAGAGATTTGCATTTCCTGGCTTCTCGTCCACAGGCACCACCCGTCCCCACAGAAATCTCGTTCGCGGTCACCACCGTGCAAGCAAAGGAGAAGTGGGCACTCTGCCCACTGGGGTGGTTTTTGCTTTCCTGGAAAGTCTGATTCATACGCCCTTCTGCTTAAGTCACCCCATAGTATTAGTAAGCGATGTTTATTCAGAGCTGTGTGAGGTGTGTGAGCTGAGTCCAGTGAATGTCACGGATCACATCTTCCTCCTGCGATGAAACCATCCATCTTCCCTGAGTTAGGGTTGCCTGATGGGAACCATTTTTTTCTCATCAGCACCCAGAGGTTTTCCTCTTACTATCCTACTGGACTGTCTCTCGGTGAATGACACAGACTCAGAATCCAGTTACATCTCTTGTTGCCTTCCAACATTTGGAATAAGCCACTTCCTTCCCCAGGGCCTCTGGTCCCTCTCAGGTCCCCTGGAGACTAACCAGTTTTCTAACCAGAATACCCTCTCTCACCTGGGCTCTCCAGAGCTGCTTTTTTGGACATCTACCAAAAAACAAAAAAATCCTGCTGAGATGAACTTTTTACCCCTTGGCAGGAGCCTGTAGTGCTTCAGCAAACCTTTGACATAAACAGGGCTCCTTGACCTAAGTCTTCCTATACACGGTAGCAGAGCAGTGATCAAACAGGAGTCTGACAAGCAAGGTTGCATTTTTGGATCCACTGAGGTGCAGCGGCTGGACCCAAGTATTCGCCTCCATTCTTGGTTTAAAAAAAAAACACAGAGTAAAAAATACCTGTGATCATCCACCTGGCTTTGCTGGAAGGTCCTCCCATGTGGATGAGGGTTTGACTGTTTTTCTTTCATGTGTCGAAAGGGAAGTGAACTGATCCCGAGACAGCTTAACCCATGGAAACACCACTCCCAGGGAGGTTATGGGGAGAAATAAACACACACGAGGGGACGGGAGCTGGGTAAGCATAGTGAAGGCAGCGGGACCGCTAACACGACCGCGGTGATGTCTCTCTAACTAGGGGGTGACTCCAGCACTGACATCCAAAGACAACAACAGGTTGAAGGAACAAGGATCACTTGTCCTGGACGTGTTCCTATCCCATCATCAGCTCTCTGTGCAGTTTCTTCATTTCTTCAAGTCTGACTTCAGGACTTTCTTGAGAAAGCTTCTCAGCTTTCCCCTGCTTTTCCTCCACCACCTCCCACCTGACCTGCAAAATGCTCTGCAGAGGTCCTCCAAGACACACGCTGCAAATTTCTTAAGGAAGTTACACTTACCCAGCTTAAGAATACTCCTTCCAGAAGATGTGGTACATATATACAGTGGAATATTACTCAGCCATGAAAAAGAATGAAATAATGCCATGTGCAGCAACACGGATGGACCTAGAGATGATCATACTAAGTGAAGTCAGCCAGAAAGAGAAAGACAAGTATCATATGATATCACTTATATGTGGAATCTAAAAAAATGATACCAATGAACTTATTTACAAAACAGAAACAGACTCACAGACAAAGAAAACAAACTTATGGTTACCAAAGGGGAAAGGGGGGAAGAGATAAATTAGGAGTTCGGGATTAACATATACACACATATACACAAAGACCTGCTGTATAGCACAGGGAACTATATTCAATATCCTGTGATGAACCATAATGGAAAAGAATTTGAAAAAGAATATATATGTATAGATGTATAACTGAATCACTTTGCTGTACACCTACAACTAACACAACGTTGTAAATCAACCATACTTCAATTAAAAAAAAAATACTCTTTCCACAAAGGTGAGTCGGTACAAAAAATAGTGTGTCAGGACCTGAAGCCAGCGGTCCAAGGGCAAGGGTGGCAGACTTTCTCTTTAAGGACCAGCTAGTAAATATTTTTGGCTTTTAGGGCCATTTGGTCTTTTTGCAGCTACTGAGATCTGCCATCAGAGTATGCAGAAACAGCACCGATCCCATGTAAGTGAATGGGCATGAATATGTTCCAGTAGAACTTTATTTATGGACAATGCTAACATTGAAATTTCACATAATTTCCATGTGTCACAAAAAACTGTTCTTCTTTTGATTTTTTTTCCCAACCATTTAAATACGTAAAAACCATTGTTAGCTTGTGGGCCATACAAAAACAGAGGGCGGGCTGATTTTGGCCTGTGGGCCAATGTATGCTGACCCCCGGTCTACAGCACTTCTACCAGTAACAAAAACATTATGCTCATGTACACTACATTGTGTATGTTATAAAACACACTCAAAAAATCAACAAGGTGAAAGTGAAAAACATAGAAATAGACATTCTGGAATTTTCTTCCTGAACTCCTCCATCGGATTGTTTTACAGAGTCCTAAAAGTGCGTGCACCCACTTTGGGGATATCTGATCTGGTAAATGAGAAAAATTTTACGAGATTTATGTTTCCTATTAGCCCACTGTTTCCAGAGATCAAGGAATGATGGGGCATTCAACATCTCAGTCTGAGATATTTTGGTAAAATGAAGACATGCTGGCTTATAATCACAAAGCCTAGACGTGAGAAGTGAAAAAGAACTCAGTATTTCAAAATCTGAGAAGGGCTGTGCTAGAATCATGCAGCCCCAGATCAGCAGAAGCACTTTGGTTTGCTCAGGACCAGTTAATCTTGTTCTACGGGAACAATAGGTCTATCAGTTGATCTCGATCGGAGAAGAAGGATGTGGCTGCCATCCACCCACTTCCTCCTTTGCTTTGTGAAGGATTGAAACCATCCCAACTTCTTTTTCAAAGTCTGATAATGAATCTAAGGGGTCAGCTTAGGCTTGGAATAAGCCATTATTGGATGTCCATAGAGACAGTCTGTCTATGTGGGATACATCTGTATTTATCTTCTGTAGCCCATGGGTCCCAGCCCAAATCTGGATCAACCAACAATCTGAACCCCTCAATGATCTCAGGTTTAAATCTGTCCCCCAGAACTAGATGTTGACTCAAGAATGGTCTAAACAGCCCTTCCCCAGTGCCCCACACCCAAGGGGAAAGCAGTGTCAGGACTGCTGTTAGGAATGAAGCAGGTCCAAGACTCATCACTGCTCGTAAGGGTCTCCAGTACCTGTGAAACTGACATCAGGAAATCTGCAAGATCCTGAACATTCCGAAAAGCTGGCTAGGGTGTTAAGAATTTCCGAGGACTGTGGACATCGCTCCCAAGTGCAAGGTGACCACGTGGCCTGGACTCTCCATGTCAGTGTCCATTGCAAATGTTCCATCTCCTTAGCTTTTACATACCTGTTCTCCCAGATCAGGAAGACAGGCCTTGGTCAGACCATGTGTCCTGATTTGAGGGTGAGAAAATATGGTCATCATCCCCCTCGTCTGGAGAGGGACTTTAAACATTTCTACAAACTGTGGCAAATGTGTGCTCAATTCACTGGCCGCTAAATGCTCTATTCTACCTCTTTCTCTCATTTTATGAAGATGTCGAGAGGCCTCGTTGGTCACGTCTGAGAATTTCTGAAGCATCCAAAGTCATGGCCGTGACATAGCTCATGGGCCATTAGAAAAATCTGTGGAAAGTCTAAATGAACCAATATACCTTTGGCCTCTAAAGGCTTCTGATGAAAATCCTGGAATTATCTATGTGTTCTAAGAGATGAAAATCAGGACAGCAAAGGGGAATGGCGAGTGGCCACCCTGCATGGGGGAAAGCCCAGTTGCACCCTGCCCCCAATGCTGTTTGCGTGTGTGAGTGTGTGTGGGGGGGAGTGTGTGTGTCTGAGTGTGTGTGTGAGTGCGTGTCTGTGAGTGCGTGTGTGTGTGCGTGGGGAGGGGGAGTGTGTGTGAGTGTGTGTGAGAGTGAGCGTGTGTGTATGAATGTGTGTGAGTGTGCGTGAGTGTGTGTATTAGTGTGAGTGTGTGTGCGTGTGTGTGTGAGCGTGTGTGTGTGGCATTCCTCCCCACCACCCCGTGCCGCCCTCGGCAGCACGGGAGCACCAGCAGTTACCTCCGCCCATTTAGGACGGATGCCTCCTGGCTGATCCTTGTCTCTCCAGCCCGGAAGAAAATCATGGGCCTTTGAACCTCCACTGCCAGCTCAAGCAAGACCAAGACGCAGATCCACTCCCAAATAAATTCCTCTCTGTTGTCCTGTGATGTGCTAATTGCCCATAATGAGAAAATTGCAATAATTACGGACAATGACACAAAATCTTAAGCAGCAATCTTTTACTCATGAATTGCAAGGCCTTTCCTAAATGTTAATTAAAGGCCACACCAGCCACCTGAACTAAGGCTGTGTTATCCCACTTTAGAGATGGGGAAAACTGAGGTGCAGGGTGGCACATTTTTTATTCTGCCTTGTAAGACAAAATTGTACATTTCAATCCATTTAAATTAAATTTTCCAAATAAATGGCTTAGCCTTTCCGTGGAACGGCAGGTAGCTGTTAAAAATTCACGTTTTCAAAGACAGGGGGGAAAATGCTGATGATGAAATTTTATATGAAAATAAGAGGATGTATGCTGTATTTGTAGGATGGTCTCCTTCATGAGTGAAGGGGTGTCTGTTTATGTGTCTGTGTGTCTGTCTGTTGATCAAGACTAAACCATAAAGTTAATAAAGGTTGGTTATCAGTTTCTGGTGGAATTCAAAATGATTTTTTGCTTTATCCTGAAACTTGTCTCTCACTTCTAGATTTTCTACAGTAAACATTTCATCTTTTATAATAAGAAAAAAAAGATAAATGTTATTTTTAAGACATTTTTAATTTTTAAAAAATAAGTTTTTTTAAATGTTAATAGTATATTTTATTTAACCCAATACATTCAAATATTATTTTCAACTCGTAATCAATAAAAAATTATTAATGAGATTTTTTTTCATAATAAGACTTTAAAATCTAGTGAGTGTTTTCCACTTACAGCACATTTCAATTCAGATTAACAACACTTCACATGCTAAATAGCTACATGTGACTACTGGCTACTGTACTAGCACTAGTGGTGAATACTCTTGCTACCATGTTCATAAACTCATTTTAAGCAGCTGTAAAAAGCAAATATAGAGATAAAAATAGTTTCATAGGAGAATTATAATAAATTACCACCACATAATAGTAGGTCTTGGCCAAACAAATATTTACGTAAAAGTTATATATACTTCAAAATATATATTCTAATACGTTTCTTCTTCTGCTTATCCTTGGGGGTAGGAAATAATCCATTTGATAGGTGAATATAGAATAAGAACCTATAAATCACATTAAAAATTAAGTTTTTTAAAGGCACTTAGGGCATTTTTAAATGCACTTAGGGCATTTCTTTTTCAACCCTCTCCACACAGTAACACAGATGCCCAGCTCCTTTCCCCTGCGGTAAATTAATAAGCATGACCCCAGGGTGGGCCTCTTGCTGAAGTTGCCACGTGGCTAGAATTCACCTAGAGAGGCTGGAAGTGGCCACAGAGGATGGAGATGAGGCCAAGGGCCAAACTCAGGTCTCGGATCAGGCAGGGAGGGACTCAGGAGTCCCAGGTCCCTGCTCAGCTTGTCTGGAGTGACCTTTACAGAGGCTGCTTTCCTGGAAACGGAAGCCTGCCCCTGCCTCCCCCTAAGCCCACTCAGCTGTCCAGCGGTCGGGGAGAGAGAAAAGGGCAGGCGACATCAAAGACATAGCAACCGCCTGGCGAAACCCTCCCCTGCCAGCCCGGAGGTGTCACTTCCTGCTGTAGGGCAGCTGCTGCCTCTTCCTGCCCTTCAGCTGAAGGGTGAAATGTTCCCACCACCTTGTAAATATCACCCTCCGCCCTTAACATCCTCGCCCTAAACAAAACAGCAAAAGAGGCAAACCTGATGCCCCTGGCAGAGGCAGGGTGGAAGGGCTCGTGCCCACCAACAAAATCCCCCCGCCACACCCCAGGAGGAGAGCAGGTGCTCCGTTATCACTTTGGGATCCGCCCCCAGGCGCTCAGGCCCGCTGCCAGGCTGCACGTCACCGGGCACAGGCGGGCTCTCTCTGCGGCCACCGTGGGAATTCTGGCTACGCTGGGCTGGAAACACGGGTGCGGTGCGCAGGGGGCAAAGCTGCAGCCCGACTTGTCTGTGGCTTGGGACTCTGTAGAGCTGTGTCCAGGCAAGTGGATGTGCCCTGGTAGATACAGAAATCTCTGCTGTGTCTGCCTGCTCTGTGTCCCTGTTTCTGCAGGGCTGTAACCATTTTCAAGGAACCTTGTACTAAAGTCCTGTCTTCGTGAAGCTCTGCGTTAAACACAGTTTTTAGTAGTAGGAGAGTTCTCCCAAGACCTGCCATGGACCTTGGGCGTGGAGGAAGGCAGGGTGGGCCAGAAGGAGCTGCTGGAAGGGGGCTCTATGGGGGGGGACCCCTAGAGCTTGCCTGACCCCACAGGGTTCAAGTTCATCCCGCTCAGCAGGTGGGTGTTCAGGGCCCTGCGTCCCGGAAGGAAGCCCTGAACACAAACTGCTGCGAGGGGCAGCAAGGAGCGGAGTGGGGAGGGGACAGCCCCTCTCGCAGATGGCTGGGGGGAGGGGATCCTTGGAGGAGAAAAGGGGAGGGAAGGGAAGAGAGCAAGAGGAAAGCCACGCTCAGGGTCCAGTGGGCTCTGGCTCTAAGCTGCCCCTGAAAGACCTGGGTCTCCCTTCTACCTTCCAAGTCATATATCAGCATCTCTTCCCTGTCCTTTGTGGGAAGCTCCAAACGAGCAAACACAATCTTCACGCCCAGAGGGTCGCAGCCCAGGTGGTGAGAGCCTTTACATTTTGAGGGAAGATGAGAGCTGGAGGGTGGTGTCCAGCCCTCCCCGCCCCAGGCGGGTGGCCCAGCCTCTGGGCTCAGCCCCTTCCCCAGGGGGCAGGCTCACTTCTCGGCGGTTCCTCCTCGGCAGCCACTCTCTCCCAGCACCTGCCCACAAGGGCCTTCCCCTGGGGGCCACCCGAACCCCGTCTCCAAGCTGCGCATGGCGTTTCTGGGTTAGCTCAGGCTTCTGGAAGCAGTGGCTCAGGGAGAGTCCCCGCCCCGCCTCAGAGGGTGGCCCACAGGCTGTCACCGTCCGCATGAACGGGCCCCGGGCAAAGGCAGTGTCCAGCCGTCATCCTCGCTGGACAGGCTCATTTAGTCCCTGCGGGTGATGCCAATAATAACATCGATTGTCACTAATCCCACAGCCAGGTGTTTTTCCGTCCCAAATGTGGAACAGGGACAAAGCACGGGGCAGGGAACCCAGGAGCCTGTGTCACGTGACATACCTCTCCACCTCCACTTCCATTCATTTGTAAAGGCACTGACCAGACACTCACTCGGAAATCCGTTCCAACCGTAAAATCAAAGAGCTGATCATGGGACCTGCAAGCTCTCAGGAGCTGTTTCCCAGAACTCACACACTCACCCACCACTACCAACCCAACATCCCCCGTCCGAGGAGGGGGCTGGGCGCTGTCAGAGCTCCACTGAGGCTGGGTCACCAAGCCGGGGAGAGGCTGAGACTAGACGCCCCCCCGAGCCCACACCCTACCTCCCCATCTGTCATGCATGTAAGAAAAAAAAGCCCCTACGGGCCATTTTCAAGGAGGCTGAAAGAAGAGCAAAGCCCTGCGCCAAGGGCCGGGAAGCGTCTTTTCTAGGAAGAGGCTCGCCCCGTTCCCACAGGGCCTGCACCTCCAGTCTCCCGTTCCTACCTCTGCAGGGACCAGAGCTGGTAGAGGATTTCATGTCTCTGAAGGCCCAGCTAATACCTCCAGCTTAGCTCTGAGTCCAGGGAGAGAAACTGACCCAAAGGGAGGGGGGCATCGTCTTTCTGTGCCACCAGAGAGCACCTGTGAACGTGGCAATGCCGTGAGCCAGCAGGGGAGATGCGCGGTTAACTCAGGGCTGGCGTGGGTAGGTGTGCTGAAGCGATGATGCAGTCGCTGGGGTCAGAGGCAAGCCCACAGCAGGGCGCCCCTCGGATCCGGGCTTGAACTGCACCTTGGCTGCGCTCCTGCAGCCGCACCGTCTGGAACACAAATGACATCCAGAGTTAAGGAGGCGCAGGCAGCGTCCCAGGCCCCGCTGGGGGTCACTTAGGGCCTGGCCGAGCTGCATACCTGTGTCTCAACACAGGGGCTCAGCTCCAGGCCCGAGTGCTGAGGACACACAGCCAAGTGCAGAGAAGGGACGTGAGGCTGGCCGCCAAGGTCACCCCGGCTGAGCTTGACAGGCGAAAGCTTCGAGTCCATCCTTTTACAGAGGACCCTGCCGGCCAGGCTGGAGGAAGGCCGAGGCCTCTGCCCCGTGTAGCCCGCTGGAGGCTAGACCACAAAGATGGCCTCTTCCCAGGGTGGCTGGACCTGTACCAGCTCGCCCGGTGCCAACAGTCACCCCCGGCCAGCAAGGCATAGTCATGGGATGCAGGTGTATGTGACAGAATATCAGAATTAGAGTCTGTGTTGGTTCCCTGGGGCGACAGTAACAAAGCGCCACAAGCTGGGAGGCTTAACAACCACAGAAATGTCTTCTCTCGACGTCTGGAGGCCGGAGTCTGACTCAAGGTGCTGGCAGGGTCACGTTCTCTCTGAAGGCTCTGCGGGGGAATCCTTCAGTGCCTCTCCCGGCTTCTGGAGGGGGCTGGCAGTCCTTGGCTCGTAGACGCCTCACTCCAGTCTCTGCTTCTGTGGCGTTTTCTCTTCTTCTAAAGACAGCAGTCATTGGACTAACACCCACCCTAAGGACCTCATCTTACCTTGATGACATCTGCAATGACCCTATTTCCAAAGAAAGTCACATTCAGAGGTACTGAGGGTTAGCACTTCAACATATATTTGGAGGGACACATCAGCCCAGAACACCTAGGCTCAAAAGAAAGACAACAATATAACTCAAACATTTCCACTGCAGTGTGGTAGTTTAAAAATATAGAGAAATAGGGCTTCCCTGGTGGCGCAGTAGTTGAGAGTCTGCCTGTCAATGCAGGGGACACGGGTTCGAGCCCTGGTCTGGGAGGATCCCACATGCCGTGGAGCAACTGGGCCCGTGAGCCACAGCTACTGAGCCTGCGTGTCTGGAGCCTGTGCTCCGCAACAAGAGAGGCCACGATGGTGAGAGGCCCGCGCACCGCGATGAAGAGTGGCCCCCGCTCGCCACAACTAGAGAAAGCCCTCGCACAGAAACGAAGACCCAACACAGCTAAAAATAAATAAGTAAATAAATAATTTAAAAAAAATAGAGAGAGAGAGAAATAAGCTGAAGGCAGATCATTTGGAATTTTTATTTGTTGGACTATTTTGCAGTCGTTAAAAATGATTATTGCGAGGCTATGTGGCCACCTGACAAGTTGTTTCTAACAAGGCCGAGTCATGCTTGTTAGTACAGTTATGAGAGATGCCTGTCACACGAGCAAGGCCTGGTGGGGAAACAAAAAGAGCTGTATTGGAGGTGAGGGGTTATGGACAGTTTTCCTCTTAGCATTTTATCTTAAACTTCTCTTTATTTAATATATTTTTAAAATTAGAAACAAGGAAGAAACAATTGATTCGCATCACCTCTACCACGCAGCTGCTGTGAGATTAGGGGAAAGCGTTTAACTTTGCACACCTCGGGTTTCTAACTGCAGAATGGACAGAATATGTGTCCCTTCGACCTCTGAGAATGGCTGTAGGGCACATGGGCCGAAGTGACCTAAGGATACGGAACCGCCTTGACAGCCAAGGCCACTGAGCAAAACCTTTCATCATTCCTGTTACTGGGGGGCAAGGCTGTCCTTTTAAATACCTGAGAGTGTTGTGTGGCCGACAGATACTTGCGGCAATAAAGAGAAGGAAGACGAGGAATTAACAGATGTAAAGAGTACAGAATCAAGGTGAGCTCGCCAGCAGACATGAGGAGGGCGGGCAGAAACGCCCAGAAACTTGGTTCGCTCTCAGTGATTCCCTCCGGCCACCCGAGAACGTGCAGTGTGTTTCCCTGGCAGTGCTGGAGCCCATGGGGCTGGCCAGCCCGCCACCTCTCCACCGGTGTGTGACGCATTCCTTCCGCATCTGCCTACGTGAAAGCATCCGTCTGTGATGAGGGCGGGGCGGTGGTCCACACGGAGTCCAGCGCCAGGAGGGAAAAGTAAGGCCACGTGAGCGGAGCCCTCTTGGGTGAGGGGACATTTGGGCGAAGACATGGAGAACTGGGGGGCCGTGGGGGAGAAGGTTTCATCCGGGAGGACCAGCCTGCAAGTGCGAAGCTGGGATGAGAAGGGCTGGGACGGCTGTGTGTGTATTCAAGGCGCAACAAGGGGGCCAGTGTGTCTGAAACAGGGAGAGTGCCGGGGGGCGAGGGGGAAGAGGTCAGGGAGTCGTGGGGGCCAGACCACCTAGGGTCTTGAAAGCAGAGGTCTGGGCTGGGAGATTTTATTCTGCGTGAGAAGGGAAGACGCTAGAGGGTTTTGAGCAGAGTGATGTCTTTAAAGGCTCACTGTGCTGCTGTCTGGGGGTGGGGGGGGCAGTTGGGGGGGCAGCAAGGCGGGGGCTGGGAGATCAGCGAGGAGGGATGGTGGCCTCTTGGACTAGGGCGGACGTGGCGGGAGGGATGAGATGCGGCCAGGTTCTGCACAATCCTTAAGGGATTTGCTGGTGGATCAGATGTGAGAGAGAGAGAGTCTAGAAGGACTCAAAAGTTTGGGTCCGAGGAACCGGAATGATGGAATTTCCATTTCCTGAGACTGAAAGACCCCAAGAGGAGCAGCCTGGGAAAGGGAGGGGTGGAGAGGTCACACTGGGCAATGATTATGGTGAACGAAGCCTTGGGGTGGGGCAGCGAGGGGAATTCCACCCACACCGCGTCTCCAGGCTGCAGGGAACTGGCTGGAGCCAGCCTGCTTCCAGAACCGCCCCAGACTGCACTATGTCCAGAACCATGAGAAATTGGAGATGCTCTTCCACTCGAGTTTTGCGCAAATCTCCGAGATGCTGTTGAAAGGAGGACGTGTCATAAGCGTCCCCAGGTCTCTGATAGGGCTGCTCGTCACACTGAGAGGAGGGAAGGGGGTTGTCAGAGCTCCTCCTAAACCAAATCTGCGATGGAGTTTGTTTTTACACCCCAGGAAAGGGATCCTGAAGGTGGGAGAACAGACAAGAGGTTTAAAGACCACTCAGATGCCACAGGCTGCCGCAGTCGGGACCGGTGTGGGTTGTGGGGAGCTGGCGGGGCTCAGAACCAACAGGAGCGCCATGGGTTATGGTGAGAATTCGCCTTATGCGACATTGGAAAAGCTGGGAAGCCTAATGCGTGGGTAAGGACAAGCCAAGCACATCCAGATGCTGAGGCAGGACGGGCAAGGGCTAGCTCGTGGCCGGGAGGCAGGAAGCTGTCAGCAGGGCCAGCAGTGGGGACACAGAGATGCAGAGAAGAGCAGAGAACAAGCTGGAACCCACGGGCACCTCTGCTCTGGCCCTTGCTGCCTCTGACCATAATTACCTTCCGAGCCTCACACTAGTTTCTCATGCATGATTGCCATATAAAAGGCAGGATTTCCCATTCAATTTGAATTGTGCATCAACAATGAACAATTCTTTAGCGTAAGTATGTCCCATGCACTATCTGAGACATAATAAGAAGCTACTTGTTTTTGATCTGCAATTCAAGTTTAACTGGGAGTCCTGTGATTTTATTTGCTAAATCTTTGGCCAGCTCCTGCCAGAACTCTCGAGGGAAGGGGAATCAGGGCAGGGCTCCTGCCCCCAAGTGGTAGGGCAACTGCTGCCAGGGTTGAGTGCTTACCCCACACCAATCCTGCACACACAGCACCTCATCAAATCCCCACAGCCCAGGAGGACAGATTTTACTACTACTTCAGATGGGAAAACTGAGGTTCAGAAAGAAGAAATGATTTACCAAAAATTTTATAAGTGGGAATAATAATAACAGCTAACACGTAAGCAGCAATTACAAGGTCAGGCAAAGTTCTAAGAGGTCTATGTGTAAGATCTCATTTAATTCTTTTTAACAACTCTAGGAGGAATTTTGGACCCACTTTACAGAATATGAAATAAAATCACGTTAATAGTAAGTGGTCTGAGGGAGAGGACTGGGGTTGGGTGTGTGAACACAGCCTGAAGGGGGCTGGTGAGCCACAGCTAGCCAGGAGGGAGTCCGGGAAAAAGTCTAGATCTGCCTAAGAGGCAAGAGACCATTGTTTCGGGGTACGTGAGGAGAGGGGGTTCAGAGCACCGCCTAAACGAGCTCCAGAGACAGGCACGAGCCGCGGCCATCAGTGCGGACCCCAGAGACAGGCATGAAACGCTAAGGCTGCTGCTGCCACCACCAAGAAGCCTGTGTGCGAGCACAGGTCACTCTCCACACCTCCCCTCTCGGGATCCTGTGCAGCCCGCCACTGCCAGGGTCCCGTGATGCAGGGACAACTTCCCCTGGGTAACACACGGCGCGCCTCAGGCTGTTGCAACGTCACAATGGCCTCTGCCACCACAGGCTCGCCCCGCATTCCATACCCTTCCCTCCCCCCAACCTGAGTGAGCCAGAGCCCCCTAATCAGCTGCTCCTTTAATCCCCTCTTGTCTGGGCAAAGAAGACATGCCAGAGGGCAACCTACACGCAGAAGTGGGGCTAAATCCAAAGCTGAACTCCAGGAGCTGTGCGAACAAAGAAGAGAAGGGAAATCTCTCCCAGCAGCCTCAGGAGCAGCGGATTAAATCTCCACAATCAACGTGATGTACCTGCATCTCTGGAATACCTGAATAGACAACGAATCATCCCAAATTGAGGAGGTGGACTTTGGTAGCAACAGTAGACTTGGGGTTTGCTGTATGCGACTGACTAGTTTCTGATTTTTATGTTTATATTAGTTTAGTTTTTAGTGCTTGTTATCATTGGTGGATTTATTTATTGGTTTGGTTGCTCTCTTCTTTCTTTTTATTACTTTTTTATTTTAATAATTTTTTACTTTTTATTTTAATAACTTTATTTATTTTATTTATTTATTTTTCTTTCTTTTTTTTCTCCCTTTTCTTCTGAGCTGTGTGGTTGACAGGGTCTTGGTGCTCTGGCCAGGTGTCAGGCCTGAACCTCTGAGGTGGGAGAGCCGAGTTCAGGACACTGAACCACCAGAGACCTTCCAGCCCCACGTAATATCAATCAGCGAGAGCTCTCCCAGAGATCTCCGTTTCAACACCAAGACTCAGCTGCACTCAATGACCAGCAAGCTACAGTGCTGGACACCCTATGCCAAACAACTAGCAAGGCAGGAAAACAACCCCACCCATTAGCAGAGAGGCTGCCTAAAATAATAAGTTCACAGACACCCCAAAACACACCACCAGAAATGGTCCTGCCCACCAGAAAGACAAGATCCAGCCTCATCCACAAGAATACAGGCACCAGTCCCCTCCACCAGGAAACCTACACAACCCACTGAACCAACCTTACCCTCTGGGGGCAGACACCAAGAACAACAGGAACTACGAACCTGCAGCCTGCAAAAAGGAGACCCCAAACACAGTAAATTAAGGAAAATTAGAAGACAGAGAAATGCGCAGCAGATGAAGGAACAAGGTAAAAACCCAGCAGACCAAACAAATGAAGAGGAAATAGGCAGTCTACCTGAAAAGGAATTCAGAGTAATGATAGTAAAGATGATCCAAAATCTTGGAAATAGAATGGAGAAAATACAAGAAACATTTAACAAGGAACTAGAGGAACTAAAGAGCAAACAAACAATGATGAATAACACAATAAATGAAATTTAAAATTATCTAGAAGGAATCAATAGCAGAATAACTGAGGCAGAAGGACGGATAAGTGACCTGGAAGATAAAATAGTGGAAATAACTCCTGCAGAGCAGAATAAAGAAAAAAAATGAAAAGAATTGAGGACAGACTCAGAGACCTCTGGGACAATGTTAGGCACACCAACATTCAAATTATAGGGATCCCAGAAGAAGAAGAGAAAAAGAAAGGGACTGAGAAAATATTTGAAGAGATTATAGTTGAAAACTTCCCTAATATGGGAAAGGAAATAGTCAATCAAGTCCAGGAAGTGCAGAGAGTCAAAGGAGAAACATGCCAAGACACATATTAATCAAACTATCAAAAATTAAATACAAAGAAAAAATATTAAAAGCAGCAAGGGAAAAACAACAAATAACATACAAGGGAATGCCCCATAAGGTTAACCGCTGATCTTTCAGCAGAAACTCTGCAAGCCAGAAGGGAGTGGCAGGACATATTTAAAGTGATGAAAGGGAAAAACCTACAACCAAGATTACTCTACCCAGCAAGGATCTCATTCAGATTCGATGGAGAAGTTAAAACCTTTACAGACAAGCAAAAGCTAAGAGAATTCAGCACCACCAAACCAGCTTTACAACAAGTGCTAAAGGAACTTCTCTAGGCAGGAAACACAAGAGAAGGGAAAGACCTACAATAACAAACCCAAAACAATTAAGAAAATGGTAATAGGAACATACATATCGATAATTACATAAAATGTAAATGGATTAAATGCTCCATCCAACAGACATAGACTGGCTGAATGCATACAAAAACAAGACCCATATATATGCTGTCTACAAGAGACCCACTTCAGACCTAGGGACACATGCAGACTGAAAGTGAGGGGATGGAAAAAGATATTCCATGCAAAGGGAAATCAAAAGAAAGCTGGAGTAGCAATTCTCATATCAGAAAAAATGGACTTTAAAATAAAGACTATTACAAGAGACAAAGAAGGACTCTACATAATGATCAAGGGATCAATCCAAGAAGAAGATATAACAATTGTAAATATTTATGCACCCAACATAGGAGCACCTCAATACCTAAGGCAAATGCTAACAGCCATAAAAGGGGGGAAATCGACAGTAACACAATCATAGTAAGGGACTTTAACACCTCACTTTCACCAATGGACAGATCATCCAAAATAAAAATAAATAAGGAAACACAAACTTTAAATGACACATTAAAGAAGATGGACTTAATAGATATTTATAGGACAAAACAGAATACACTTTCTTCTCAAGTGCTCATGGAATATTCTCCAGGATAGATCATATCTTGGGTCACAAATCAAGCCTTGGTAAATTTAAGAAAATTGAAATCGTATCAAGTATCTTTTCCGACCACAACACTGTGAGACTAGATATCAATTACAGGAAAAAAAACTGTAAAAAATACAAACACATGGAGGCTAAACAATACACTGCTAAATAACCAAGAGATCACTGAAGAAATCAAAGAGGAAATCAAAAAATACCTAGAAACAAATGACAATGAAAACACGACAACCCAAAACATATGGGATGCAGCAAAAGCAGTTCTAAGAGGGAAATTTATAGCAATACAATCCTACCTCAAGAAACAAGAAAAATCTCAAGTAAACAACCTAATCTTACACCTAAAGCAATTAGAGAATGAAGAACAAAAAAACCCCTAAGTTAGCAGAGGAAAGAGATCATAAAGATCAGATCAGAAATAAATGAAAAATAAAAGAAGGAAACGATAGCAAAAATCAATAAAACTAAAAGCTGGTTCTTTGAGAAGATAAACAAAACTGATAAACCATTAGCCAGACTCATCAAGAAAAAAAGGGAGAAGACTCATATCAACAGAATTAGAAATGAAAAAGGAGAAGTAACTGACACTGCAGAAATACAAAGGATCATGAGAGATTACTACAGGCAACTCTATAACAATAAAATGGACAACTTGGAAGAAATGGACAAATTCTTAGAAAAGCACAACTTTCCAAGGCTGAACCAGGAAGAAATAGAAAATATAAACAGAACAATTACAAGCACTGAAATTGAACCTGTGATTAAAAATCTTCCACAAACAAAAGCCCAAGACCAGATGGCTTCACAGGTGAATTCTATCAAATATTTAGAGAAGAGCTAACACCTTCTCAAACTCTTCCAAAATATCTTCTCAAACTCTTCCAAAATATAGCAGAGGGAGGAACACTCCCAGACTCATTCTATGAGGCCACCATCACCCTGATACCAAAACCAGACAAAGATGTCACAAAAAAAGAAAACTACAGGCCAATATCACTGATGAACATAGATGCAAAAATCCTCAACAAAATACTAGCAAACAGAATCCAACAGCACATTAAAATGATCATACACCATGATCAAGTGGGGTTTATCCCAGGAATGCAAGGATTCTTCAATATATGCAAATCAATCAATGTGATACACCATATTAACAAATTGAAGAATAAAACCATATGATCGTCGCAATAGATGCCGAAAAAGCTTTCGACAAAATTCAATACCCATTTATGATAAAAACTCTCCAGAAAGTAGACATAGAGGGAACCTACCTCAACATAATAAGGGCCATATATGACAAACCCACAGCCAACATTGTTCTCAATGGTGAAAAACTGAAACCATTTCCACCAAGATCAGTAACAAGACAAGGTTGCCCACTCTCACCACTATTATTCAACATAGTTTTGGAAGTTTTAGCCACAGCAATCAGAGAAGAAAAGAAATAAAAGGAATCCAAATCAGAAAAGAAGAAGAAAACTGTCACTGTTTGGAGATGACATGATACTATGCATAGAGAATCCTAAAGATGCTACCAGAAAACTACTAGAGCTAATCAATGAATCTGGTAAAGTAACAGGATACAAAATTAATGCACAGGAATCTCTTGCATTCCTATACACTAATGATGAAAAATCTGAAAGAGAAATTAAGGAAACACTCCCATTTGCCATTGCAACAAAAAGAATAAAATACCCAGGAATAAACCTACCTAAGGAGACAAAAGACCTGTACTCAGAAAACTATAAGACACTGATGAAAGAAATTAAAGATGATACAAACAGATGGAGAGATATACCATGTTCTTGGATTGGAAGAATCAACATTGTGAAAATGACTATACTACCCAAAGCAATCTACAGATTCAATACAATCCTTATCAAACCTACCAATGGCATTTTTCACAGAACTAGAACAAAAAATTTCAAAATTTGTATGGAAACACAGAAGACTCCGAATAGTCAAAGCAATCTTGAGAAAGAAAAACGGAGCTGGAGGAATCAGGCTCCCAGGCTTCAGACTATAATACAAAGCTACAGTAATCAAGACAGGATGGTACTGGCACAAAAACAGAAATATAGATCAATGGAACAGGATAGAAAGCTCAGAGATAAACCCACGCACATATGCTCACCTTATCTTTGATAAAGGAGGCAAGAGTATACAATGGAGATATACAGCCTCTTCGGTAAGTGGTGCTGGGAAAACTGGATGGCTACATGTAAAAGAATGAAATTAGAACACTCCCTAACACCATACACAAAAATAAACTCAAAATGGATTAAAGACCTAAATGTAAGGCCAGACACTATCAAACTCTTAGAGGAAAACATAGGCAGAGCACTCTATGACATAAATTACAGCAAGATCCTTTTTGACCCACCTCCTAGAGAAATGGAAATAAAAACAAATGGGACCTAATGAAACTTAAAAGCTTTTGCACAGCAAAGGAAACCATAACGAGATGAAAAGACAACACTCAGAATGGGAGAAAATATTTGCAAGTGAAGCAACTGACAAAGGATTAATCTCCAAAATATACAGGCAACTCATGCAGCTCAATATCAAAAGAACAAACAACCCAATCCAAAAATGGGCAGAAGACCTAAATAGACATTTCTCTAAAGAATATATACAGATTGCCAACAAACACATGAAAGGATGCTCAACATCACTAATCATTAGAGAAATGCAACTCAAAACTACAATGAGGTATCACCTCATTGATACCAGTCAGAATGGCCATCATCAAAAAAATCTACAAACAATAAATGCTGGAGAGGATGTGGAGAAAAGGGAACCCTCTTGCACTGTTGGTGGGAATGTAAATTGATACAGCCACTATAGAGAACAGTATGGAGGTTCCTTAAAAATCTAAAAATAGAACTACCATATGACCCAGCAATACCACTACTGGGCATATACCCTGAGAAAACCATAATTCAAAAAGAAACATGTACCACAATGTTCATTGCAGCACTATTTACAATAGCCAGGACATGGAATCAACCTAAGTGTCCATTGACAGATGAATGGATAAAGAAGATGTGGCACATATATACAATGGAATATTACTCAGCCATAAAAAAGAAACGAAATTGAGTTATTTGTAGTGAGGTGGATGGACCTAGAGTCTGTCATACAGAGTGAATTAAATCAGAAAGAGAGAAACCAATACCGTATGCTAACACATATATATGGAATCTAAAAAAAAAAAAAAGATTGTGAAGGACACGGGGAAGGGGAAGGGTAAGCTGGGATGAAGTGAGAGAGTGGCATGGACATATATACACTACCAAATGTAAACTAGATAGCTAGTGGGAAGCAGCCGCATAGCACAGGGAGATCAGCTTGGTGCTTTGTGACCACCTAGAGGGGTGGGATAGGGAGGGTGGGAGGGAGATGCAAGATGGAGGAGATATGGGGGTATATGTATACGTATAGCTGATTCACTTTGTTATACAGCAGCAACTAACACACTATTGTAAAGCAATTATACTCCAATAAAGATGTTTAAAAAAAAATGGAGGGATGTATTGGGTAAAGCTATAGAAGTTAAAAAGAAAAATAGTAAGTGGCCTCGTCACTGCCTATCTGAGTGCAGAAATGTGGCTCCCGTCTGTCCCCTCACCAGCATCTTAAACTACCACTGAGCCACCACCTCCGCCACCTCCTGCTCTTGGTGAAGCGATATTTACACTCAGGAAGCTCACTGAGTCCCAGCTCCCAGGGAGCTCTTGGGGTGCAGTAAAATGGACTAAACTGACCACGGAAGAGAGGAAACCTCTGTGGTTTGGGAGGGGGCGAGGGAGGGTTCATGCAGGCAGATAAGTGGAGACCGGAACATTGGAAGATGCGGCAAAGGGGAGGTTAACACCCACCCACGTTAGGAAGTGTAAATATGTCAAGTAAACATCGCCAGTCCCTGAGTGCGTCATAGGAGCCAGGTGCTGTATGGAGGAGAATTGAACTACCTTCCTTGGTCCTCATGGTCACTCCCAGAGTACTGGCCCCATCTTACAAACTGGAAACTGGGGCTTCAGGGGGCCAAGCAGCTTGGCTGAGGTCACCCCATCTGGAAGAGGCAGATGCAGGACAGGAACCGAGTAGGTGATCCCCAAACCAGCACATCTTTCCTGCCACCATCCTTCCTGGCTCGCTTGTAAGGATGTACGTCCTTAAATTCAAGACAGAGAGGCACGTGCAGTACAGCTAGACCCACTGAAATATATGTCATCTCTGCTTCTGGGAGTAACGAACCGAGGAGTTTGCTCTGAGAAGCACGGTCTTCATCTCAGAACCCCGCAAACGCTCTTCCGGGCAGCGCTGAGCAGACTCCTGCTGCCCGGAGACGGAGGGAAGGGGAGCCGCCTGCACTGGGTCCCAGAGAGCTGCGGTCCCCTCCCTGGGCAGAGGCTTCCGTCTGGGGAGAGTGGCGCCTCCCCAGGGAGACCACCTCTAACCATCCCTGTTCACAGCATCATTCATTCCTTTCCTTGTTTTTTCTTTTTGTTTGTTTTGTTTTTGTTTTGTTTCTGGGTTTTTGTTTTGTTTTTTGGGGGGTGGGGGCCGTGCTGCGCGGCTTGTGGGATCTTAGCTCCCCGACCAGGGATCGAACCCGGGCCCTCAGCAGTGAAAGCGAGACCTCTTTACCGCTGGACCGCCGGGGAATTCCCTCCTTTCCTTGTAAATCCACGACTTTCCCAAGAGCCCTGCTGGGGGTTTCAGAGCTTTGGCTCTAGGTGGAGAGCCTGGGGTTCTGATCCAGATTTGCCACCTGGGCAACTTGATGAATCTCTCAGTTTCTGAAAAAATTCTGGGGAGAAATGCAGGAAAGAGTATAGGAAAGGTGAGGGAAGGGGATCTGGAGAAAACTTACCAGCCTGGAACTGAGAATGGAAGGACGTCCTCACAAGGCCACCCAAACACATGACGACCAGGGCAGCTCTGAGTTACTGATTCCAGTTAGGATGAGGTAGGCATTCCATTGTGTCTCAGAAGTGTCAATGGGTCTCCATGAAGCTGGGTTTCTGGGGAAGGATATAGATATAGATGATACAGATATAGATATAGATATAGATATAGATATAGATATAGATATAGATATATAGATCCGAGGTCCAAGACCCATCAGGGCCCTTCCCTGTGTTGCTGTATCTTTTGCTCGTTTGCTTCAATCAGCCCTCGGCTCAAAGTGTTTGGAGAGGATCCTGTGAATAGTTTAGGCTAGCCAGCGCCCTGCTCGGTTACAGCATCAACGGCAAGCCTGTTGCTTCTGTCACCGTCCTTCTCTGCACTCTTTGTAGATAGCAAGTCATAATTAAGGCAATGCCAGAGCCGAAAGTCGGAGGAAGTGCAGATGGAGTCAAACCAGCTCTCAGATCCCAGAGCAGCTGAGAAAAACATCACGTACCAATAAGAACGTGAGCACACCTGCGAGGACAGCCCAGCTCCTTGGTGTCGGTGCTGTGACAGAATCTAACCTTTGCTGGTTTTGTTTGTAATTTTTGAATTTTGTATAAGTTTGTATTCCATTTGAAATATGAAAAGAACTCTTTTAAAATGTAAAAAAGAAAAGGAAGTTTTTAAAAATTAGAAAAGAGAGGGATGTTGAGAACAGCAATTGCCAAGCTTTACTCTGAGCTGCAGACTTAACGCCATCTCACCCACGCAACACATGATGTTTTCTTTTTTACTAGATGATGACACCCTTGGTAACAAAACACGGAGCCACACTGCAGGGGTGGCATTGACCCGAAGCACTTGCATTGACCCTGGAAACATGGGATCAAATCCAGTCCATTCTGTCTGTTGAAGGAGGCTTTTCTCCTTCTCTGGTTTAAAATAACCCAGCGGATGGCACTTAATTTCAGAAATTGTTCTGTGCACTTATTTTCCCCGCAGAGGTGGGCAGCGTGGGCCCCGGGGGCTCAGTCTGCAGCAGCAGCATGTGGTCGCTTCTGGAAGGTTTCTCCGTGGGGCCCATTGTCCTGACTTGATGGTTCTACACCTCACAGAGGAAAATCGTTATTAATACCTGTCTCCAGGTTGGCGCAGGATGCCAAGCTCACTCCAGATGCCACTTAACAGTTAATCCTCGTGCAAAAGAAAGAGCACAGGAAGTCGACGTGGTCCAGGTGGAGGAGCGCTGGGGAAGGACATCCCGCGGGGGTCGGGGGGATGCTCATTCACAGTAACCATGACCGAGTTCCTGAAGCCAGCCTGCAGAGGACTGAGAAAGAGCAGGTAGGGCACTGATAGAAAAAAACTTGTGATTCAAAAAGAGTCATGTACCAAAATGTTCATTGCAGCTCTATTTACAATAGCCAGGACATGGAAGCAACCTAAGTGTCCATTGACAGATGAATGGATAAAGAAGATGTGGCACGTATATACAATGGAATATTACTCAGCCATAAAAAAGAAACGAAATTGAGTTATTTGTAGTGAGGTGGATGGACCTAGAGTCTGTCATACAGAGTGAAGTAAGTCAGAAAGAGAAAAACCAATACTGTATGCTAACATATATATGGAATCTAAAAAAAAAAAAATGGTTCTGATGAACCTAGGGGCAGGACAGGAATAAAGATGCAGATGTAGAGAATGGACTTGAGGACGTGGGGAGGGGGAAGGGTAAGCTGGGACGAAGTGAGAGAGTGGCATGGACATATATACACTACCAAATGTAAAATAGATAGCTAGTGGGAAGCAGCCTCATAGCACAGGGAGATCAGCTCAGTGCTTTGTGACCACCTAGAGGGGTGGGATAGGGAGGGTGGGAGGGAGATGCAAGAGAGAGGGGATATGGGGATATATGTATACATATAGCTGATTCACTTTGTTGTAAAGCAGAAACTAACACACTATTGTAAAGCAATTATACTCCAATAAAGATGTTAAAAATAAATAAAGCAGAAGAGGCTAAGGAAAAAAAAGAAACAACGTGCGGAGACAGGCTCTGCCTCACTGGCTGAGCCTCCCCCCTCGGCCGTCACTCACCTGTGGGCCCCAGCGTCATCCCTCACCTGCATGGCTCGGGTGATGCCTGCCGCCTCCTGCCTGCTCACCTGCTCTGCTCTGGGCCCAGAGAGATCCTCTTACAAAGTCAGTCAGGTGGGAGCAACCCAAATGTCCATCCCCTGATGCTGGATAAACAAAACGTGGTCCATCCATACCATGGAATATTATTCGGCCATCAGAAGGACTGAGGTTCTGACACCTGCTACAATGTGGATGAACCTTGCCAACATTGTGCTCCGTGAGAGAAGCCAGGCACAGAGGACCCTGTATTGTATGATCTCATTTATATGAAACGTCCAGAATAGGCAAATCCATAAGGACAGAGAGTAGAGTACTGTTTGCCAGGGGCTGGGGGGAGGGAGAGGTGAGGAGTGATTGCTCGATGGGCTTGGAGTTTCTTTTGGGAGTGATGAATTGTTCTGGAATTAGATGGTGGAGACAGCTGCACATCATGAATATACTGAAAACCACTGAATGATACACTTTAAAATAAATAGAAGAGTGAATCTTATTTTATGTGACTTTTATCTCAATTTTTTATAAAAAGTAAGTTAGGACATGACATTCCTCAGCTTAAAGTCCTCAGTCTGGAGTCTTCCCCTCCCCCTGTGAGCACAAGGCAGAGCTTCCCCCTGACCCGCTTGGCCCTCCCTGTGTGTTCCCGCTCTGGCCACCTGCCTGCCCACACCTCCTACCACTTCCCGGTGCCCCCACTGGCCTCCCTCCTGCACCTGGAACTGCTCAAGCCTGTTCCTGCCTCAGGGCCTTGGCACAGCTGCTCCCTTTGCTGGAGGAACTTTCCAGGTTCTCCCATGACGTGTCCCCTCCCTGCATTCAGGTCTCGCCTCGAATGCCAGCTTCTCTCACACCTTGAGCTAAGATGCGTCCGAGCCCCCCCTCCGTGGCCCATTACCCTCTTGTCTTGCCTCTTAATTTTCTCTTGGGGTCACCCCTACTGAAACCGTACATTTAGTCTTTTACGTATCTGGTTGCTTAGTATCTGTGTCCCCCACCAGGCGACCATGACATACGGGAACCAGGTCTGTTCTGTCTGCGGCAGCATGCCCAGCACGCAGAACAGGACACGGACTCGCAAAAGGTATGTGTTGAATAGATCCGATAACATAATGCTATCTATTTCCAAGCTGTAAGATAACCATAGCTATTTTTAGTATTAATAATATCAAGTGCAATAGCTCATACTACCTAAGAGAGTCACAGACACAGGTGACAGAGGTTTCAATGAAGGTGAAGTTGTTTCTACCTGGGTTTGGGGGAAACAGAGACAGGGCAAAACGGGAGCTGAGGAACACAGCCAGAAGTCACCAGGCTTGGGCAGGAGACAAGGACTAACTTATTACACTCAGAGCAGAGGCACAGGAGAATGCTGGGTAGAGAATTCAGCCCCGGCCTGGCCTGCCCATTGGCCTTTTTAAAAATCTTTGCCAATACATTAGTTGAGGGTGGCATTTTGTATTAATAACATTTCTGTGATTGCTAGTGAGGTTGTTGACTGCTCTTCTTATGAGTATTAGTCATTTCTATCTCTTCTTGTGAATATCTGTGTATGTTTGGTGCTCGTTTTTCCGTTGGGTGTTGTTGGCTTAATTTCTGTGGAAAGGGATCCTCAGTAAAGAGATGGGTGCTCCTTCTCACACACACATATACACATATAGATACATATATGTTACAAATGTACAGCAAATAAAGATTCCTAGTTTATTGTTTAGCTTTTAATTTCATTGATGTCATTTTTGGATATGTAGTTAAATCCTTTCATTTTTTCGTTGTGCTGTATCTTTGCTTCTATATCTAGGAAATCCTTTACCCTGAGAACAGTCAGTATGCATCTACATTTTCTAACTCTTCTATGATTCCTTTTTTATACTTAACTTTTATACACGTAGAATTTATTTTAATGGCAATATGAATCAAGAACTTCTAAAAAGTTCCCACCCGTTAACCCTGCAATTCCATTTTTGCATCTCTCTGCTGAGGTCTGTTTCTCAGTCTGGTGCACATTTGTCCCCTGAGGTGTGTGACTGCTTACCAGCTGAGACTGAGGCCTCAGGGTCCCCAGGTCACATCTTCCTGGGACATCTGTTGTACTGAAAGGCTTTGGGGGTAAGGCTATAAGAGGTCATTTAAGTGATCAGTAATTGAAAGCATTATTTTAACATTAAAATAAGCCAGTCCACTCTAGAGAAGATAAAATTCATATAACATTTTAAGAAAAAAATGAAGACCTCAAAGTTGCTATTAGATTCACCTTAGGGTTAGGAAGGAAAGTTGAAGAAGCACTATCCAAAGCAAGGAATCTGAGCTATGCACCAAGATTTATTTGCCAGGGTGTTCACTGCAGTGTAACTGGTTATGAAAAAAATTGGAAACAGACTAACAGTATTAAACTGTTAATATCAATTATGATAGCATAAGATACAATATGATGATAGGGATCAATTAAAATCATTTTCATAAAGATGATTTTAATTACAATCATTTTTTCAAAGTTGAATGCAATCACAAGATAATAAGTTTAAAATGTGAGAAACAAAAATGTACCCAGTTTTGTAACACCATCAAAACACATACACATAGAGAAAAGCCTGGGAAGGAAATATGCCAAAACGTTAACAGTGACAGAAGAGCGTATGGTTTTAATTTTCTTCTTTATAATTCTCTGAATTTCCATTTGCTTCCCAGTGATTTTATGACTTTCTTCTCAGAAAAATAAGCTGGGGTTTGTGGTTGATGCTACTTTGGCAGTGGTTTAGAACCGTTTAAGAAAAGAGGCAGAGGCTCTCTTATAAGACATTTGTGGTTGCATTCAGGGCCTACCTGGATAATGCAGGATAACCTCCCCATTTCAAGATCCTTAATTTAATTGCATTTACAAAGACCCTTTTCCCATATAGGGTAATATTCAGAGGTTCCAGAGATTGGGGCCTGATATCTTTGGAAGCCAATATTAAGCCTACTACAGTGATCATACCATTTTGCATCCCTGTGAGCAGTGTGGGAAAGGACACGGTTTTCACATCCTCACCAACTGAGTGTGTTGACAAACCTTTGGATTTACCAATCTATCAGTTTAGAAATGGTATCTTAGTGTGGTTGTAATTGCATCTCTCTTAACTTGAACCAAGTTTGAGATTCTTTTCATGTGTTTAAGGACATTGTGCATATTTTTTGTAAATTATTGATACTTGTTACATGTCTTTGATAAGGTCGCTGTGTTTGATGCCTCTGTATTGAAGAACTTATTTATAAAAGGAATATCAACACTTTGTTAGAGGGGGAAAAAAAAAAGAGAAGCAGCAGGGGGCATTGCCCATGTCCATAAATGGCCCCAGGAGACTCTGGGAATAGGGTCCCTTTTATTTCTTTTCTGCATGTTAGGAACGGTGGCATATTAATATTTTCGCCTCTATTTTAGTATCACCCTCCACCAGCCCCGAGGTTCGGAAACAGCCCAAACAATTATTATGTGTTCCGGAGCAAGGCATAGTTGTCGCAGGGCAGCCCCCCCTCGGCCGCCCTGTGACATTCACAAAGTGACATGGCGTCGCATTTGTCTGCTACAAGTTTTTGATCAGCTTCATCTCCAATACAGATCCCTCACCAGGGCAGTTTGTGGCCATCAGTGTGAGATGGATCTTCAAAGCCGTTCCTTGGTCGGGAAACCTTCGGGAGCACCACGGCCTCGCCTGCTGTCTCTCTGCTGGGGGCGGTACCGCCCATATATCACATGTGCCTTCTCACACACGACAGCCCAGGGCAGCTGCACACCCGGAACCCCGACCTCGGGGGCAAACGCCCTGGGACCTGCAGGGTTGTGGCAGAGCCGGAGGGACCCTCACCCCCCAATCCTGCCTTCCAGGCCCTTGGCTGTTGAACACTAAATTATTTAATAAATATTACATGATTCTTTTCTCCACACACACACACAAGATTAAAAATCAAAGGGAGACAGGCAATTCCGGAAAAGAGAAATAAAGAAAATCGTTGTCCAAAGGTAACAGGATATGAAGAAAAGTGCCCCCAGGCTGATCTGCTGAAACATTTTAAGTCAGCAGAACGGAATGAGCCCTCTTTCTCATCTCTTAGCCTGACATTCACGCTTATTTCCTTTCAGCTTCATACCTACACGGGGGAAATGCAGAAAACTATGGGAGTCGCTCCCTCAGCTTGGCTGTCCCAGGACCCCTTGTTTTAATAATTCCCGATACTCGCAGTTATGCCCCTGACTTGACACAGGAGTACTTTTTGAGCGTTTAGTCCATGCCAAGCACACATGCAGAGAAGCAGTGCAGGTGAAGAACGTAGGTGCTGGAAGCAGATGGCCTGAGAGAAACCAGCACCACCTCTTAGCAGCTGTGTGAACTCAGGCACGTAACCTCTCTGTGACTCAGAATGACCAGCTCCCAAATAGAAAGAATAATCAACCTCCCTCGTAGCTATTGTGAGGGTAAATGAGTGAACACAGGCAAAGTGCTCAGAGTTTGGCCCATAGTGAGAACCATGACACGTTAGCTACTTTTATTGTCTTAACAGAACCTAAGTGTTCTACCTCTGTTCTCACTCACACCGGGGTCTTCAAGGGTTGGATGCCAATGATGATTATCCCTGTTTCACAGCTGTGGAAACAGAGGCTCAGGTCTGTCTGATTGCAAAGCCCTTTCTTCTCACCTTCATACCACGTCTGCCAATAAAACCCCAGTCATGGGCCCTGTGTGAGGTTGTCCAACTCCAGTTACCTTCCCTGCCATCTCTTTACTCCCCTTCCTTCCTCGATCCTCTACCCCCCTCCTTTTCCTTCTGTCGTCCAAAATACTAACATCTGGGAAAAGCCAGTAATGAACAAAAGCCATCCACCCACCAATTTAGGTCTCCAGCCCAGATCTCCCTCCCAAATTCCATACTCGCTTATTCACCAGCCAACTCAATAACTCAACCCCTGCATCTCCCGACCAGTGCACCAAAAGCTGAGCTCTTTTTACCCAAACTTACTGCCCCACCACTCCCCACGTCCCTTGACTCCAACCTCAGCCTTCTGGTTGCTCAGGCCAAGGGCCTTGGAGTCGTTCTCTACTCTCCTTTCCCTCGCTCTCCCGACCCCCAAGCTCCCCCCCTCCACCTCTAATTAGACAGGAAACCCTGCTGGCCTATCCTTCAAACCATATCCAGGACCCAAGCATTTCTCAGTGTCTTGGCCCTTTGGCCACCCTCAGCTCGCTCCTGATTCGCACACCAGCCTCCTGACAGGTCCTGTTCCTGTTCTCATCACCTGTGGTCACCTGGTGTCACTCTTCCGCCCTCAGTTCACTCAGAGTTAAAGGCAGAGTCCTTATAATGGTCCACAGGACCCTCCGTGATGCCTGTCCTTCTGCAGCTCCCCACCCCAGCACTGCCTCTGCCCCAGCCACACAGCCTCTCGGGGACTCGGTTCCGGCTGACTCCTCCTCGTGGAGTACACTTAACCCAGAGAGCTATCTGGCTCAGCCCCTCACCTCCGTTAAGCTTTCTCTCCACCTTATTTTCTCATTGATGCTTATCCTGACCTACCCTGTAGTGGATCAAATAGTTCCCCTCCCCAAAATCCATGACCACGTGGAACCTGTGAATGTGACCGTAGTCGGAAATCAGGCTGCTGCAAATGTAATTAGTTAAGCAGCTCGAGATGAAATCGTCCTGGATTTGAGGTGGGTCCTAAAACCAATGACTGGTGTCTGTGTAAGACGAAAGGGAGATTTGATGCCCAGAGAGACACATAGGGGAAGAAAGCCAAGAAGACAGACGCAGAGATCAGAGTGATGTCGCCACAAGACCAGAACTGCTTGGAGCCACCAGGAGCTTAAAGAGACAAGGAAGAGGCAAGGTTTCCCTAGAGCCTTCGGAGGGAGCATGGCCCTGCGGACCCCTGGATTTTGGACTGCTTGCCTCCAGAACTATGAGGGAATAAACTGCTGTTGTTGTAAGTCACCCTGTTTGTTATGGCAGCCCAAGGACACTATTCCACCACTCTATTGACTACTGCCACCTGCCCATCCCCTCCCACCCCCAATAGCCCCACTCCTTCCTACCTGCTCTGCTTTTTCTTTCTTTTTTTAAAGTATGTGCATACAGACGGGCACACCCCAAAGATACTGCAAATTCAGTTCCAGACCACCAAAATAAAGCAAATATCGTAATAAAGCAAGCCACACAAATGTTTCGGTTTCCCAGTGCATATAAAAGTTATGTTTACACTGTGCTGTAGTCTATTAAGTGTGCCATAGCATTATGTCTAAAAAAAAAATTACTTATCTTAATTGAAAAATACTTTATTGCTAAAAAATGCTAACCATCATCTAAGCCTTCAGCGAGTCATAAGCAGTAACATCAAAGATCACGGGTCACAGGTCATCCTAACAAATACAATAATAACGAAAAATTCTTCAATATTGTGAGAATTACCAAAATGTGACATATAAACACAAAGTGAGCAAATGTTGTTAGAAAAATGGCACTGACAGACATGCAGCACTGCCACAAATCCTCAATTTGTAAAAAAAACACAATAACTTTGAAGCGCAATAAAGTGCAATAAAATGAGGTCTCCCTGTATATGTACATACACACAAAAACCTACTTATACACATATTATTATTTATTTTTTTTCTAAACCACTCTAGAATAGGTTATATTCATGGCCCTTTACACCTTAATACTAAAGTAGTAATTTCCTAGGAACATAGATATTCCCTTACAGATCCACAGGAAAGCTACTGCATTCAGAAAACTTAGCTTTGACACAATACTTTTATCCAATCTGTAGTCCGTATTCCATTTTCATCAATTATTCTAATAATGTCCTTTGTAGCATTTAATCCCCTTTAATACAGGATCTGGTCCAGAATTTAGTTGTTGTCTCTTTAGCCTTTTTAAATCTCTAACGGCTCAACTTTTCTTGTTTTTCATAATATCTATAGAATACAGGCCAGTTATTTTACAGAATGTCCCTCTACTTGGGTTTGTTTGATGTTTCCTCTTGGTTAGATTCAGGCCATGCCTCCCAGCTCGATGCATCCTATGGAATGCTGTATCCTCCTGGGGGTACCCCATCTGGAGGCGCCCGGTGTCGTCTGCCCTCGACTGGGATGTTAATTCCCAGTTAAAGGTGTTATCTGACACGTGCACAGTATTGTCTCTATTTCCCCCTTGCAAATAATGAGTCATCTATGCAATCCGGATGGAGACTAACTCACACATACACACACACACACACACACACACACACACACACACACACACACACGATGTAGCATCCACTGATGTTTCTGCTTAAACCAGTGTTTACCATGATGCATGCAACATGATGGTCTTTACAATTGCAACACTTGCATTTCATTTATCAAGTCGGCATCCTCCTGTAAGAAAGTCTTCCTCCGCCCCCCCATTTGTTTATCAATTTATCGTCAGTGTAGAGAAGGCCTAGCCTCTGAGATTATCGTTTTCACTATGCACTTAAAAATCATTCAACATTTACAGTGGAAGCTGAGCAGTGACTTTGGTTCTCAGTTCCATTTGCACTCTGACAGGAGAAATAGATGCCTTTGCATGCACAAAAATTACTGAGAACAAAAAATAAACCAGGCAACCTTTTAAAATATTAGTCGTTGATGGCTGTATTCCAACTCAGAGAACGTAAGTTTGTAAGCAAAGTAACGTTAAAGTTTTAAGAGAAAGAAGTAAATGTTAGGCATTCCTGTAACTAGGTGGAAATGATTGATGATTAGAGCAGCAATGAAACAGTATGTACTGTGTTCCAAGAAACCCAGAGAGGAGGAGGATCACAAACACGGTAGTCGAAGGGCATGGATGAAAATGCGTGGGGCCTTCAGAATACTTAGCCAAGGATCACATCAAAGATGACAGAGGTGAGGTTGTTTTTGGAATATATGACAGGCCACCCAGCCAGGGAGAAGATGGGCAATGTTTCCAAATACAGATGGAAAAACTGGCTCCAAGGCCAGATCCTGTGGTGACGGGGGCTGTCGACAAAACAGATGTTGGCAGAAAGCCTGATTCTGATTGAAGTGAAGCATCTGATTAATTCGTGGCTTGCCTCCTTGGAAATTTCATCTCTTACAAGTCTGAGGAAACCCTAGAACAAGGGGCTGGTGGATAGCACTAGTCCCAATCACCAGGCGGCCACAAAAGCCACCAAACTTGTAAGCAACCAGGATGTCTTTCAATAGGTGAATGGATAAACAAACTATGGTACATGCATACCATGTAATATTATTCAGCCATTTTAAAAAAGGAGCTCTCAAGCTACAAAAAGACATGCAAGAACCTTAAATGCATTATACGAAACAAAAGAATCCAATCTGAAAACTCTGCATACTATATTATTCCAATGATATGACATTATGGAAAAGGCAAAACTATAGAGATAGTATCAAGACCAGTGGTTGTCAGGGGTTCAGGGCGGGTAGGAGGGGAGGGATGAAGAGGTGGAGCCCAGAGGACTTTTAGGGCAGTGAAACTATTCTGTATGATACTGTCATGATACCACATGTCATTCTACATGGGTCAAAACTCATGGAATGTACAACACAAAGGGTGAACCCTAATGTAAACCAGGGACTTGTTCTAATAATAATGATCAGTACTGTGGTTGCCAAGGGGTGGGGGAGGGAAGGACTGGGAGTTGGGATTAGCAGAGGCAAACTATTATATAGAGAATGGATAAACAACAAGGTCCTATTGTAGAGCACAGGGAACTATATTCAATATCCTGTGATAAACCATAATGAAAAAGAATATATATGTGTACATATACATATATATTATATATGTATATATGTTATATATGTATATATAGTATGTGTATATATAATATATGTATTATATAACCGAATCACTTTGATGTACACCAGAAACTAACACAGCATTGTAAATCAACTATACTTCAATAAAAAATAAATTAAAAAAAATAATGATCAATACTGGCTCATCATTTGTAGCAAATATCACACTCTAATATAAGATGTTCAGTACAGGGAAATGGGGGGTAGGGGGAGTGAGATGATATATGGGAACTCTCTGTACTGTCCACTCAATTTTTCTGTAAACATAAACTGCTAAAAGAAAAATCATCTAATATATATATATGAAGCTATTTTATAATTTTATAGTCTTTATATTTATAATTTTATAACCCAGTATAAAAGCCACCCTTAAAATTATATAGAATTCATATGACATTGTTGTATACGTTAAAATTAATAGGAGGGAGGGTGGGAGGGAGGGAGACGCAAGAGGGAAGAGATATGGGAACATATGTATATGTATAACTGATTCACTTTGTTATAAAGCAGAAACTAACACACCATTGTAAAGCAATTATACTCCAATAAAGATGTTAAAAAAAAATTAATAGGCTAACGATGTCAATATCATCTACCGAATTTGAATCCCACAATATGCATGGCTGTACACTGAGAAGGAACACTTTGAACTTTCAGACTGAAGTGGGAAGTTATTTATCTTCCAACATGCAGGGAGAGGCTAAGGGAAGATAGTAGAATAAAACAAAAGAACATAAATTTTAAAATTTTTAAGGAAAAAATTCATTTGGATGTTTAAGTCTTTCTTAAATGATTGAGTTAAAACCGTAACTCTCTGCACAATTGTTCCCGACACATCCTGATGAAGCAGAAAGTCTAAAACACAGGGCTGCTCCCCAGGCAGCGTCCTGCCGTTCCTTTAGAATATTCCTGCTTAAATAGAAGCATTTGTTGTTTTAACATATCCTCAGTAAAACTGAAGGCTAATCCTGCAGTAGGACATGGCATCGCATTTTCAAAACTACACACAAAGTACTCTCAGGTGAAAGAGCAAATGCTTACTCAATACACTCTCTGAAATTAAAACTCTTCACACGTTCCAAGAAAAATAGAAGCCTTTTTCCCTGGTAGCTCTACCGATCACACTAAAGGTCCTACTTCAGTTCAAACCTAAACACACAGCCAGCTCTGATGACAAAGCTGTTTAAACACTCAGTACCTCTAATAGAATAACTCGATGGTGCCAGGTTTCATTTACCTTAAATGGGGCTCTGTTTTTCTGGCTCCCGGGCCCCTCCTATCCTAAGAACAAACATCTCGTTCCAGGAAAGATTATGAGCTAATTATCAGGGATTATTGTACAAAACTACTCCTGAGTAGACAGATGGCCTTTTATAGAAAACCAATCTATAGAGTGCGTTTAAAATGAAATAAAATTCAAGAAGAGCAGACCTCTGTTTTAAAGCATATTCGATCTGACACAGTTAATTTAAAAAAAAAAAAAAAAGCTATCATGGAACTCTGGTTCCAGGTGCAATGAGTTAAGTGCAAGGTGGCTATATTATTTGGGGGCCCATTGCAAAGTGAAAACATGGGACTCCCATTTAAAACATTAAGAAATTACAACTGAGCAGTAAACCAAGAGCAGCTCGCTTCTGAGTGCAGGGACACAGGCGGGACAGCACACAGGTGGGACACCAAGAAAGCCTAGACAGGTTGATTTGGCTTGGACCTGTCCTGACGGTCATCTTTGCCGTTTGCGGGCCCTGGACACACACTGGTGCACAGCAGGAATATTTGAGAAAAGGGGGAATGTTTCAAACCTCTGTCTCCTCATTAATTAAACTAAAACTCTGCTATATGTTCACTGTGTAACCATATGAGAATCATGTGATTTTTGAAACATTTTGAAAATGATCATTTTTTAAAATTTTATTTTATATTGAACTTGTGTTAGTTTCAGGTGTACAGCAAAGTAATTCAATGATACATATACGTCTATCTATTCTTTTTCAGATTCTTTCCCCACATATATATAGGTTATCACAGAACATTAAGTAGAGTTCTCTGTGTTATACAGTAGGTCTTTGTTAATTATCTATTTTACATATAGTAGTGTGTATATGTTAAGCCCAACCTCCTAATTTATCCCTCCCCCAACCTTTCCCCTTTGGTAACCATCAGTTTGTTTCCTAAATCTGTGAGTCTATTTCTGTGTTGTGAATAAGTTCATTTGTGAAAATGGTCATTTTTGTCAGGACTCCAAATCCTTTTCTTTACTGCTAGGTTTGAGACATCACCAGAACCCATCCCCACCACATCTGCACTGAAAATTTCACTTACCTTCTTTAGCTGCTGTTCCTTGAGAGCTTCCCCAGAGACACAGCAATCCTGTCACCCCAGTCGGCTAAGTACCTGCCCCCGGTTGGCACTACATCCTTCCCGGTGACGGGCTAAACAAGGGGGTGCCTTGGGGTCTAACCTAACGGATTTGCACGCTCAGGCCCTCTCTCCAAGAATGTTCACAGCCCCTGAAACCTGTCCAAAGAAAACTGTAAAACTTCCACCCTCGATCCAGCAGTTCTGAACACTGGGTCTGTGTGTTTCCTTGCTAAAACCAAGCCAATGAGACGCGACGTGGATCCATTAAGGTTGGTTTTGCTGAGCCAACCTCAGCCAATTTTCGTGCGTGCCTTTTTGCATTTATCACAGTTATGCAGTCAGAAAGCCTGACGTCCGTTAAAACTAAAAGGTCATTCACGTCAACAGCAGGACTGTCTCGGTTTACAGCGGGGCTCCTTCTTGTCTAGAAAAAGCAAGGGGCTTTAGTGAAAAGGATTTGGGTTGCTTTCCATCTGGATTTTATTTTAGGTTTTTAATTATTTTTAGACATAGTTAATGTTTGACAAGGTAATACTTGCCTGTTATCAAAAAGTGTGAGAAGGTATACAAATAAGAAGTTTCCCTCCTGCCCCATCCAACAAACCTCCACACTTAGTGGGTGGTTTTACATATTACCTTCTATCTAATAATATTCAGAGATTATTATGCAAATACAAACAAACAGATACTCCCCCTTTTGCACAAACGGTAGCATACCCTATACCCTATTCTGTACAGTTCCGTTCTGAGAGCGCGTTCGTAAGTCCAATTTGTTCGTATGTCCAACAAAGTTAGCCTAGGTACCCAACTAACACAATCGGCTATATAGTACTGTACTGTAATAGGTTTATAATACTTTTCACACAAATAATACATTAAGAAAACACAAAAAACAAAGAAAACATTTTAAATCTTACAGTATATTATCGTGAAAAATACAGTCGTACAGTACAACAGCTGGCATAAAGGGGCTGGCATCAAGTGAACAGGCAAGAAGAGTTACTGACTGGGGGAGGGAGAGGAGGTGGGAGATGGTAGAGCTGAAGGGTGGTCAGCAATAGGAGACGGAGGGCAAGCTGCAATTTCACTCACGCCTGATGTTGATGGTACAGGTTCTGGGTTTGAAATAAAGATACTGTACTACTGCTCTCTATACAGTACTGTACAGTAAAGTACACAAAAGCACAGCCACTTGTAGAGGATGCACGCACATGACAACATTCACCAGACACGTGAACTAACTTACGTGATTGGACATGCGAACACACATTCACATCTTTGAAAGTTCGCAACTTGAAGTTTCATATGCAGGGGACTTGCTGTACTTTCCTTTGTAATTTAACACTCTTTCTTGGAGCCATCTCATTAGTACATAAAAGGCACACCCCCTGTAGCGTTCCATTGTATGTATGGATGTCCCATAATATACTTAACCAGTCTTATTTTAGGGGGGCAAGTATGTTGTTGCCAACATTTTGCTGTACAAAATTACCCAAATCTATTTTTCAAATGTGATCTGTTCACTAGTGCCTGAAGAAGCCATCAGGTAATGAAGAAATCACTGCCAATCACACCAGGGCCCCAAGGCATGTGTCTCAGTTGTAAAAAGTGGATTTCCAACAGGGAGCACACATTTTTACCCCACAAAAGTTGGGAACTGAAGATTTTTCCCTCTCCACCTAAGTTCTTCCAAGAATTTTTCTGAGAATTTGCCTCCAATGTAAGGATTGTGAAACCCTCTTATGCCCAATATACAAAAGAATCTCTGGGTATTACAGATTCACACAAGACCAAAGCCATCACACAATTAAAGGGCCCACAGCACCTTTAAATTTCCACTAACACCCAATTCTTTCGATTCAAACACTTTGTATGTTAAGAGCCATGCAAAGGATAAAGTAATTTTAGCAAGAGAAAGCATTCAGCAAAATGACTAACCCATAGCAAGTGCTCAGTAAATAACAGCGAAAAATCAATGAGCCACCTACAACCTGCTTCCTGTAGTCAATAAAATACGAACCACTTAAACACTCAAAAGAGATGAATAAACACTGAAAAGAAAGTTTAATGCCTGCAGCCCACCTCAGTTTTCCCCCACCCCCAATTTCTAGGTTAATGTCTGATGATCTAAGCCAGAGTTCAACCCTGGATCATATCACAGCACTAGATCTGTGGGTTCTAGAATCAAGGCAGTAACTACACCACATCGCCAGAAAGGCCAATGTCGGTGGTTGTCAAAGTGTGGTCTATCCAGAGACCCCCGGGAGTCTCAGACCCTTTCAGGGACTCCATGAGGTCAAAGCCAGTTTTATAGTAACACTAAGACCTGCCTTTCTCACTCTTGCTCTCTCAATATACTGTGGAGTTTTCCAGAAGATTTGTGACATGTGATATTGCAAAGGATTGAAAATAAAGGCAGGAATGAGAAAGAATCCAGCTGTCTTCCAGTAGGCCAGCCATTAAAGAGACTTGGAAAAAAAATGCAAAAGAATGCTGCTCTTCCTAGTAGACGACTTTGTTTTGGAAAATATAGTTTTTTTAATAAAATATATTATTTATGTCAACCTGTAATGGGCCTATTATTTTTTACTCAATAAAATATATTTAAAATTTCTCAGTTTTACTTTCTAATACAGTAAAAATGCTCTGGGTAGCACAGTCCACAAAAACAAAAGCTCTTGGAGGTCTTTAGTAATTTTTAAGAGTGTGAAGGGGTTCCAAAACCAACAAGTTTGAGAACCCCTACCCTGTATGACAAACAAAGATATGCTGGTTATCAATCCCTTCGCCTGAAGTTCTAGGGGGTCAGCCAGCCTGTGGACTTAGTCACACTTACATTCCCAGCACCCACACAGCACCTGCATGTGGTGGTGCCCAGTGTGTGAAGGAGGGAGGAGGGGAGGGGGCAGAGCAGACCCAAGGACCTTTCCATCAATTATCACTAAGTAGTGCAACTAAGGCAAAGGTAGGAAAACGCTCCAAGAGAATATGGAAAGTTGTTTGGGGTGAATTGCTTACCATGAAGAAAATAAGCAAATGGAAAAAGACTTGGAGATCTATGTGGAAAGGAAGGGAAGGCAGGAAACACGTAAACAAATATTCATGTCCCAGCAAGGCTTGTCTGGCGCATCTGGTCCAACCCCTCTCACTGCTGCTGATGCTTCACGAAGAGCCTCTTCACACGTGACCCACCCCCCAGCCCCAAGCCTGGGCAGTCAGGTGTACCCAGGTTTCTGGGACCACCCTCAACTGTGCACCACACACCCTCACGCGCGTGCCCCTATGGTTCTGATAAGAATGTATCTCGGAGGGGAATGGAGTCAAGATGGTGGTGTGGGAAGACGGGGAGTTAGCGTCTCCCCACAACTAAGGCTTCTGCCGGCAGCTGGTGGGGGACACTGACCCCCAAGGAGACGGGAGGAACCCCAGAGTGAACTGGTAGGATGTAGGGGGACTGAGGGGGGAGGAGAAGTGGAGGCCAGACAAGATCGGTGCCCCTGAAGCCCCGAGATCAGGAGACGCGGGTGGGAGGGACTCTCTAGGAAGAGCGGGAGAGGAGAGGAGGGTGATTCCCCCGCCCACTCGGGCGGGGGAGCCTGCTGAGCTCCCAAGCCAGTACCCCCCCTCCAAAGCCCCACCCAGGCCGCATCTGTTTGCAGATGACATGATACTATACATAGAGAATCCTAAAGACACTACCAGAAAACTACTAGAGCTAATCAATGAATGTGGTAGAGTAGCAGGATACAAAATTAATGCACAGATATCTTTCATTCCTATACACTAAAGGTGAAAAATCTGAAAGAGAAATTAAGGAAACACTCCCATTTACCACTGCAACAAAAAGAATAAAATACCTAGGAATAAACCTACATAAGGAGACAAAAGACCTGTACTCAGAAAACTATAAGACACTGATGAAAGAAATCAAAGATGACACAAACAGATGGAGAGATATACCATGTTCTTGGATTGGAAAAATCAACATTGTGAAAATGACTATGCTACCCAAAGCAATCTACAGATTCAATGCAATCCCTATCAAACTACCAATGGCATTCTTCACAGAATTAGAACAAAAAATCTTACAGTTCGTATGGAAACACAAAAGACCCCGAATAGCCAAAGCAATCTTGAGGAAGAAAAACAGAGCTGGAGGAATCAGGCTCCCCAACTTCAAACTATACCACAAAGCTACAGTAATCAAGACAGTATGGTACTGGCACAAAAACAGAAATATAGATCAGTGGTACAGGATAGAATGCCCAGAAATAAACCCACACACATATGGACACCTAATTTATGACAAAGGAGGCAAGAACATACAATGGAGAAAAGACAGCCTCTTCAATAAGTGATGCTGGGAAAACTGGATAGCTACATGTAAAAGAATGAAATTAGAACACTCCCTAACACCATACACAAAAATAAACTCCAAATGGATTAAAGACTTAAATGTAAGACCATACACTATAAAACTTTTAGAGGAAAACATAGGAAAAACACTCTTTGACATAAACCACAGCAAGATCTTTATTGACCCACCTCCTAGAGTAACAGAAATAAAAACAAAAATAAATAAATGGGACTTAATTAAACCTAAAATCTTTTGCACAGCAAAGGAAACCATAAACAAGACAAAAAGACAACCCTCAGAATGGGAGAAAATATTTGCAAATGAAACAACAGACAAAGGTTTAATCTCCAAAATATGCAAACAGCTCATGGAGCTCAATATCAAAGAAACAAACAATCCAGTTAAAAAATGAGTGGAAGACCTAAATAGACATTTCACTAAGGAAGACATACAGATGGCCAAGAGGCACATGAAAACATGCTCAACATCACTAATTATTAGAGAAATGCAAATCAAAACTACAATGAGGTATCACTTCATGCCGGTCAGAATGGCCATTATCAAAAAAGCTAGAAACAATAAATGCTGGAAAGGGTGTGGTGAAAAGGGAACACTCCTACACTGTTGGTGGGAAAGTAAATTGATACAACCACTATGGAAAACATTATGGAAGTTCCTTAAAAAACTAAAAATAGAACTACCATATGACCCAGAAATCCCACTACTAGGTATATACCCTGAGAAAACCATAATTCAAAAAGAGACATGCACCACAATGTTCATTGCAACACTATTTACAATAGCCAGGACATGGAACCAACCTAAATGTCCATCGACAGATGAATGGTTAAAGAAGATGTGGTATATATATACAATGGAATATTACTCAGACATAAAAAGAAACAAAATTGAGTTATTTGTAGTGAGGTGGATAGACCTAGAGTCTGTCATACAGAGTGAAGTAAGTCCGAAAGAGAAAAACAAATACCGTATGCTAACTCATACATATGTGGAATCTAAAAAAAAAAAAAAAATGGTACTGATGAACCTAGTTGCAGGGCAGGAATAAAGAGGTAGACATAGAATGGACTTGATGACACGGGGTGGGAGGGGAAGCTGGGGTGAAGTGAGAGTAGCATCAACATATATACACTACAGAATGTAAAATAGTTGGCTGGTGGGAAGCAGCAGCATAGCACAGGGAGATCGGCTTGGTGCTTTACAATGACCTAGAGGGGTGGGATAGGGAGGATGGGAGGGAGGCTCAAGAGGGAGGGGATATGCGGACATGTTTATGCATATGGCTGATTCACTTTGTTGTGCAACAGAAACTAACATGGTGTTGTGAAGCGATTATACTCCAATAAAGATCTATTTAAAAAAAAAAAAAGAATGTATCTGGGACACATGGTGCTGATGTTGTTGCCCTGGGTGCCCATCGCTGAGTGTGCCTGGGCACTTAGCTGAAGAGCTGCCATTTTGCCCTCCTGTGAACACCCCACCAGCAAGGCCTGAGGGCTCCTCTATCCACTACCCAACCAACACTTGGTATTAGAAGTCTTCCTAATTTTGCCTAATGGATTGAAAGTGATATCTTATTCTTTTACTTTGCATTTTTCCCATTCCCATTCCTAAAGAGTGTCTCCTCCTAAGCTTAAGCACCTTTGGAGGTCTGCCTCTCCTGTAAATCACCTGTTTATATCCTTCATCCTTTTTTCCATTAGAATTTCTTCTTTTTTTTAATTAAAATGTAATTGATTTACAATGTTGTGTTAGTTTCTGGTGTACAGCAAAGTGATTCAGTTTTATATATATATATTTTTTTCTTTTTCATATTCTTTTCCATTATGTTTTATTACAAGATATTGAATATAGTTCCCTGTGCCATACAGTAGGTCCTTGTTGGTTATCTATTTTATATACAGTAGTGTGTATATGTTAATCCCAAACTCCTAATTCATCCCTCCCCCACCCCCTTTCCCCTTTTCGTAACCATAAGTTTGTTTTGTATGTCTGTGAGTCTGTTTCTGTTTTGTAATTAAGTCCATTTGTATCAGATTTTAGATTCCACATGTAAATGATATCATATGGTATTTGCCTTTCTTTTTTTTTGACCAGTTTCTGAAATAAAGTCATTCTACCAGTTAGTCTATAAGTCTCTGCTGGCTTATGCATTCAAGAGTCTTTTTTATTGAAGTATGGTTGATATACAATGTTGTGTTAATTTCTGCTGTACTTATTTGTAAATAAGTTCATTTGTATCATATTTTAGATTCCACATATAAGAGGTATCATATGATATTTGTCTTTCTTTGTCTTACTTCACTTAGTATGAGAATATCTAGGTCCATCCATGTTGCTGCAAATGGCATTATTTCACAGAACTCCTTCTCTGTCTTACTGGTTTGTAGGTGTTTCTCATATATTCTTTATTAGTTTCAGCTGTGGACACATCTTTCTGCAACCTGACACCTTCTCCAATCTGTTGTCTTTCTCTAACCTTGTCCATGGGGTCCTCATGGGCAATAGGTTTTATTGATTTTGTTTGTTTGTTTGTGATGTGAGCTTTTAAACTTTGGCTTACTAATCCTTTTCCCTCTCTAAGGCCAAAGACATCCTCCTACATCTTCTTCTATTGAATTTATGGTTTTACGGTTCACATTTAGGTCTTTAGTCCAGTGGGAGTCAAAGCTGGTAATGAAGTTATCTTTACATTGCAAACCAAGCCGTGCAGTAGCCAATGTATAAAAGCCAGGCATTTCCTTGCAATGGCCAGAGAGTCCCCATCTTGAGCCTGTACCTCTGGGGACGGCTCAGCAGGTATGTTCTAAATTCCAGTGGCTGAAGGCTTTACGGAGGCTCCTTCTAATGGAGCTGTTCCATCCGGAGCCCGCGGCACAAACACCCATGCACGCCTTCCTCCCCAGGACAAACCCCACTGAGCCCCAGTATGTCGGGGCCATCTGAGTTCATGGTTTCCAAGAAAACCCAATTTGTGGTTCCAATGTGGCAGAAGCAGGTATCATCAGAGTAGTACCTGAAATACCTACATATTCCAATAACCAGCGCCTGCTCTCTGCCAGGAACTGTCATAAGCACTTAGCACCCTTTATCCCAGGATCTTGCTTGTGGTGTAAGGTCTCATCGAAACCTCGGTGGAGACACTCCAGGGAGTGATGAGACATGGCTGGTGAGAATTCATCAGGCGCAGAACATGGAGTGACACACATTACACCCCGAGAAACCAATGTCATTGGCCAACCTTCCAGCATCTGCTACAGAAAACCATTCATGGCTTGTACATCCTTTAAGCCCAGCCCTTTGCTTGAGGGTCCTGGTAACAGCGTGACTGCTTGAAATCCAGCTGGGGCAAATGCAGAGCCATGGCAAGAAATGCTCGCTGTTAAGGTTGTAACACAAAGCGGAATCTAAAAAATAAATTCACGAGCTTCCCTGGTGGCACAGTGGTTAGGAATCTGCCTGCCAGTGCAGGGGACACGGGTTCAAGCCCTGGTCTGGGAAGTTCCCACATGCTGCGGAGCAACTAAGCCCGTGCGCTGCAGCTACTGAGCCTGTGCTCTAGGTCCCGTGCTCCACAACAAGAGAAGCCACTGCAGTGAGAAGCCCGCACGCAACAACGAAGACCCAGTGCAGCCAAAAATAAAATAAAAATAAAATAAATAAATTTATAAAAATTAATTAATTAATTAATTAACTTAAAAGTCACCAAGGGCGGAAAGCAGCAGAGGGGTGGTGGTGGGATGAATTGGGAGATTGGGATTGACATGTATACACTAACATGTATAAAATGAATAATTAATAAGAACCTGCTGTATAAAAAAATAAATAAAATAAATTCAAAAAAAATAAAAATAAAAAAGTCAAGCTCATAGAAACAGAGAGTAGAATGGTGATTGCCAGGAGTTGGGGGTGGGGGAAACATGAGAGGCTGGTAAAAGGGTACAAACTGAGTTAGGAGGAAGGTCTGAGGATCGAATGTATAACATGGTGACTGTCATTTAGAATACTGTGTTGAATAATTGAAATTTGCTGAAAGAGTGGAACTTAAGTGTTCTCAAAAAAAAGAGAGAGTAAATACGTGAGGTGTTGGATGTGTGATAATTAGCAGGATGGTGGGAATCTCTCACAAAGTATATGGATATCTAATCACCATATTGTACATTTTAAATACATTACAATTTTATTTGTCAACCATACCTCAATAAAACAAAAAATAAAGCTGTAGCCACATGTCAAATGGGGTTCTACCCATCCCCCAGACCTTGACGACATCAGCTTGGACCCCCAATTCCATGTCAGATGTGACAATGTGAGGTCCTCTCCATTCACCCAATGGTTTCCTGAAGTTTCTCCAGCATGTGAACACACAAGCACACGTGAAAACCCAAGCATAATAACAAATGCTGGAGAGGATGTGGAGAAAAGGGAACCCTCCTACACTATTGGTGGGAATGAAAGTTGGTGCAGCCACTATGGAAAACAGTATGGAGGTTCCTCAGAAAACTAAAAATAGAATTACCATGTGATCCAGCAATCCCACTCCTGGGCATATACCTGGACAAAACTATAATTCAAAAAGAGACATGCACCCCTATGTTCATAGCAGCACTATTCACAATAGCCAAGACATGCAAACAACCTAAATGTCCATCAACAGATGAATGGATAAAGAAGATGTGGTACATATATACAATGGAATATTACTCAGCAATAAAAAAAGAACAAAATAATACCATTTGCAGCAACATGGATGGACCTAGAGATGATCATACTAAGTGAAGTAAGTCACAAAGAGAAAGACAAATACCATATGATATCACTTATATGTGGAATCTAAAATATGGCACAAATGAACCTATCTACAAAACAGGAAAAGACTCACAAACATAGAGAACAGACCTGTGGTTGCCAAGGGGGAGGGGGTGGGAGAGGGGAGGACTGGGAGTGTGGGATTAGCAGATGCAAACGATTATATAGAGAATGGATAACCAACAAGGTCCTACTGTGTAGCACAGGGAACTAGATTCAATACCCTCTGATAAACCATAATGGAAAAGAATATTTTAAAAAAGAATGTCAGAAAAAAGAAAGAAAAACCGAGCACAGCAAATGCGTGCACGTGTGGGCACGAGCATGCCTGGCTATTCATGTGTGCATGCATGAACACACACGGAGAGGTATACACATGAGAGGACACATGTACATGAACAGGTGTGCACACTCGCACAAAACCAACTCGCACAGAACACCTGTTAGGGGTGACTGGCTTCACTGCAGATTGGTGTCCAGAGAGATGGAGAAGGGTTCAAACTGAAGTTCACGTGCAAAACTACCTCCAACTGCAGACCCTCAGCCGTCGCAGCACCACCACCCCCGTCCCCTGACCTCTCTCTCCTCCCCCCTCTTTTCTCATCCTCCTCTTCTCATCTCTGAAAAAGCAAGGGGTCTTTCTCCTACCTCAAGTGTCATGGTGTTTTCCAAATATCACGACGATTTCCTCCTTGAGAAGAATTCTGCTGTCAGTCATTCAGATGACCAATGCTTTTAAATCACTTTATATAGTGAGAAGAGATGTACAATTTCAAGAAATTCCTCTCCTGGGCTAGCCTTCCCACGTGGATTCTTGAATGATGCTCTTTGTCACCTGCCACGGAATGTCGGGTACCTCTTAGCTACTTCACCCCTCATGTGTCTTTCAGGATCAGAACCGATGCCAGGAACCCGGGTGTCATGTCAGGCCAAGTCGTTTGCACTCTGCCCAAGAGATTCTAAGAGAACAACACACTGACACATTCTCAACGAACCGATAAGCAGTTCACAGGGGTGCCTGATAAATGTTTTTCATCCTCAGGATATTTTCTTACCAACCACTTTCTCCACTCCTAGTTTAGTTGCCCGTGAAGTCCATTAGCTTAGAATGGGGATTAGAAAAGCCCGTGGCAATGACGCAGCAAATTTGGAATCCTCAATGGCCAACGGCTCAAGACACCTACAATTGATATGGCCTTTCAGGAATGCAGATGAGCCTGTAATTTTAAGTACTGAACAAAAGTCTCCATGACTAATAGGGAGGAGAATAATCAAGGGGCAGAGGGTTGTCCTTCCCAGGAAGAAAAGATGCTTACCTTCGATTTTAAAGTAGGTTCATCATGGGTTGTCGCAACTGTTTGATGGATCAAATGTCAGTATTATTTATTTTATAGCTTAAAAAGGCGACATAAATTCTACAGTTTCACATTTTGCCCCATTGGAATCCACAGTAACAAAAATCACAAAGGAATTTCTGGACTCTTCCCACACGTTCATCCAAAAAATTGATAATTAGAGCAACGGAATATGGTCCCACGCTTGGAAAGCAGTGACTGTACCAAGCGCACAAAAATTCAGGCTCAGTAGAAACTCTAAACCTAAGGATTTGGGGGATGTTGAGTGACAGTTTTCCAACATTTGCAGAAGCAACTTTGAGACTTGTCACCAGTAAGATCAATTTTGGCAAAGACATGCCACCTCCTCCAATCCACACAAAGACTGCAGGAACCAGGTATTGGAGCAACATTTAAGTGTCTAATTCTCGGTGTTCTTGACACCTTCACAAAGACTCACCTTAGAATTAGTAGTTAGTGTCTAGTTAAATATTGGTTGTGTGTGGCTGGCATGAAAGTGCTCACCACATTTTAAGTAAACAGGCTCTTTTAAAAGCATTTTCCCTTGGGGCGAAGATGCATTTCTCTTGGCCGGGTCTAAGGGAAGAGGTTGGATTCTATTTGTAAGTTTCCAGCTCCTCAGAGCCTCATTGGGGAGTTTGGACCAGTAATGACCACCAGTGTGGTCATTAGTAGTGGTGTGAACTGGTTTCTTCCCAAGAAGATTCTGTGCCAATACCTAACAATGAAAAGAAGAAATACAGAAATACACATTGCATTTGGAAAAGTGTCCCCTTTGCCTTGTCAATTCCAATAACACATATCCTCCAAGTTACCAAATATTCAGTGTTTCACACTTCAAGGGATGGGCAAGGATTGGCTTTTAGGAAAGAAAACCGGCTTAGGGCATATCCTACAATTGAATTAGACCCTATTGGGTGTTTACTCTGTGTCAAATGTTATCTCTAACTAATAACAAACCTACCAACAAGGTACATTGATCCTGTGTTACTTGTCAAGCTCAGAAAGATTAAGTAACTTGTCCAAGGTCAACCAGCAAAGTGAAAGAACCAGAATTCCAAACTAATTTCTTCTGGTCCCAAACTATTGGTCTGTATTAGTCTTCTCAGGCTGTCATAACAAAATATCACAAACCAGGCAGCTTGGACAATAGGAATTTATTTTATCCTAATTTTGTTTTTTTTTTAAAGCACTTTATTTTTTTAAATTTTATTTTATTGTTTATTTTGGCTGCTTTGGGTCTTTGTTGCTACACACAGGCTTTCTCTAGTTGGGACGAGCGGGGGCTACTCTTCGTTGCGGTGCACGGGCTTCTCACTGCGGTGGCTTCTCTTGCTGTGGAGCACGGGCTCTAGGCACGCGGGCTTCAGTAGTTGCAGCATGTGGGCTCAGTAGTTGCGGCGAACAGGCTTAGTTGCTCCGCGGCATGTGAGATCTTCCTGCACCAGGGATCGAACCCGTGTCCCCTGCATTGGCAGGCAGATTCTAAACCACTGCGCCACCAGGGAAGTCCCTATTTTATCCTAATTTTGGAGGCTGAGAAGAAGTCCACGATCAAGGTGTCACATTGTCGGTTTCTGATGAGAGCTCTCTTCCTGGCTTGCAAACAGCCGAGCTCGCTGGTGTCTCTTCTTACAAGGACACTAATCTTCTCAGAGAAGAGTCCCACACTTACGACCTTGTTTAACCTTAATTACTTCCTTAGAGCTCCCAATTATCATATGGCTACACCAGTGGTCAGGGCTTCAACACAGGAATCTGGGGGGACACATTCAGACCATAACATGGTCTTTCTACTACATCATGTGGCCTCTCTGTATCAATATATCAATTAGAGAAAATACACTAAAATTTTGGATATTTTCAGTCACAACATCACACACTAAGACTCAGGTCTTCCCTGGCCTAAATATTTTCAACCATTAAATTTTTTTACCGTTAAATCAGGAAGCAAGAACACAAGTTAGCAAGATAGAGTCAATCTTTTTCTTGACAACTTCTAAGAAATTTTTTGTATCACTTAATCTCAATTTTAATCTTCTGTCAGTTTTAGATATTACAAATACTTTCTCCTAGAGTGACACTTGCATGTCTGCCTTATCTTCTTTACTGAACAGGTCTTCTTTATTGAACAAAAATTCTTCTGTTCATTTTAATGTGCTATACTATTGGCGCAGACACATGTGGAAGGACAAAGGACAACTTGGAATTTTGCTCCGCTGGGCTCAGATGACTTTCCCCAGTTCAGTAATCAGCAGGAGTTTATCTAATTGCACAATGCCAGCCATGCCAACTAAATCTGTTCCTTGCTCAGAACACTGTAGAATTAAGATATTCCCAAAAGACTAATGAAGCACAAATCAATGAAAGACAGGAACCATAGAAAAATCAGAGTTGCTCCCAGCTGTGAAAGACATAATCTTCCTTTAATATTTTGATTCTCTAGCAGAGCAGAAGTCATTTTTCTCCGTGCATCACACTCAAAGGGACTTCAGACAGCATCATGCTCATATTGAAGGCTCCAGGGATTCACAGAGAGGCTGGCCTGCTTGTTATGATGATGCAGAGGGACAGGAGGCAGCTGTGATATTGATCGCTCCCAGCCTGGAGATGCTTTCAGAGATAATGGGAATCAGAGCTGAGTTTTGAAAAATGAATGGCCATAAAGAACAGTGGTTAAGACCATGGGCCTTGGGATAGACTGACATGGGTTCAGTTTCAGCTTCCAGCACTTTCTAGCTGCATGACCTTAGGCAAGTCACTTAACTGACACGGGGCTAGAGTGAGCCTTGGAAGGGAGCTGTGTAACAGGGCTTGGATCAGCCTGGCACTTGGTTTTCCACTTGGAACAAGTATTTGTGGGCAAGAGAGAATTTACTCTTGGGAGTAGAGGTTCCACTGCAAATTAAGCATCTTGACCTCAGGACAGAGAGAAGACTTGCTCCTTCTTCTGGGCTCAGAGGGGAGGATGCAAAGCCCAGCTGAGAAGCTGAATGATAAGAGACCCCCTGTCATGGTGCACCCAGCACTTTGGAAGGACCATTTCAAGTTCCTCCCAGGGCAGGAGGGGAGGTTGTTCCTCATAGTGTCTTTTTTTTTATCTTTTTTTTTTTTTTTTTTGTGGCAGAGTATACACAACACAAAATTTACCATTTTGACCATTTTTAAGTGTAGAGGTCAGTGTCATTAAGCACATTCTCATGGTTGTACAACCATCACCACCCTCTATTCACAGAACTTTTTCATCATCCCAAGCTCAAACCCTGTCCCATTAAGCAGTAACTCCCCATCCCCTCCCCTCTCCCCTGGCACCTACTACTCTACTTTCTGTCTCTATGAGTTTGGCTACTCAAGGCACCTCATATCATGTAGAATCTTTACAGAATTTGTCTTGTTGTGACTGGCTTATTTCTCTTATCCTAACGTCCTCAAGGTTCATCCCTGTTGGAGCACATTTTAGAATTTCACTTCTTCTGAAGGGTGAATAATATTCATAATAAGGAATAAGGCTGGATAATCCTATGGATGGACCACATTTTGCTTCTCCAGTCATCCATCAATGGACACTTGGGCTGCTTCCACCTCTTGGTCACTCTGAGTGACGCTGATGAGCAACGGTGGACAGGTACCTGCCCACATCCCTGCCACCCCCCACAGTGCCCTCCACCGGCCCTGGCCCTGGAGATTGTCCCTGTATCCAGGCTCTCTGATGACACCAATGCCCAGACAACTTCCCCTCAGGTCTCAGTAAAAGCAAGGCTGACTTCATGTCTTCCCTCTGTACTCATCTGAGGAGGTGACTATTCTGAGAAAAGTTCCAGAACAATTCTCAGGAGGATGTCTTGGGGCCGCAGCAGCTGGGAAGGAGACCCGAGTTCACCCCCTACTGAGCAAGTGCAGATGACACACTATCAACCTATCACCTGAATGTCGCAGAGAAGCCATTGCTTATCTTTCTTGCCAGACAATATATGGGGACCTGCCTTAGGAGGACACAGCATTTTCTCTTGGTGGTTGTTAGCAGGTTAAAAGCCATGCAAACCTGAGATAATTGCATCACACCCCATAAATTATTAGTGTGTGTGCGTGTGGCAGTAACATAGACCAGTACCCAACAGCACTGAGTAGAGAGAATGACCTAGAATTTCCTGGTGTTTCCAAAGTCAGATGACCTCTAAGCAGGAGGGCTCCACTCAAGCCTGGTGACCACACCTATGACCCTCTGGGGATTGTGGGTCCCAAGCCGGAGCTCAGCACTCCTCCAGATGGGCGATTCACATCCACCCCCAGGTGTGAGCCCAGATGGTTTGGCCACCCATCCCTAGAGCAGAGGTTTAACCAGAAGATCTGAAGTCATGTTGGGGAAGCTAGTAAAATCGTCTTGTCCAGGCTTCAGAGGAAACAATAGGCCTTTGACTAAACAAAGACCCTGAAAGAGCTACATGCCGAACTGCTAGACTACATGCAGGTCAGCAGAAATGGTGTTAGCAAGTCTTGGGAACCAACAGATAAAGAAGGGGGTAAGTCACGAAGCTTCTTGGGCCTTGGGGATCTGGCTAGTTCCTGGGGATCAGGGAATATTCTGAGACTTACAACTAAAGTATCAAAGCATTTGCAATAATAGCCAGAGCTACATATTTGCACGCAAGCTGATAGTCATCAGCGTTAAAAGCAGGACACCTTTGGGCGGCACTCTGAAGTGTCACCCGTGGGGTGGACACACCGCCTGGGACCTTCCCAAATGGGACTCCAGATTGCTGTTCAAGGGACTTCCCAGCTGCTGCTTGGATCTGGAAGTAGGTGTCAGCCCAATTCAGTGATGTATGCTTTGTTATATACTCTGTTAATGTTCTTATTCCTTTCCTTTTAATGATTGTATATTGAAATTAAGTTAAATCACCTTCTATTAAAAATTTGATTGAAGCTGTTTATTTGTGTGAGACAAGTGATTATCTTGCCAGCAAATCCAATGAACCCTAAAACCAAAAGCAGGCTTTTGGCCAAAAAGGGCAGGGATGAAAACATGGAGGAGGGGATCAAAAAGTCCAATATTTAATTGGTGACCAATGTACCTATTATAAGAATAAAGCAGACAGCTATGGTGACCAATGTACCTATTATAAGAATAAAGCAGACAGCTACATGGAAACATAGAATCCAAAAATTCTCATGAATTGGTACAGAACATGAGAAAATCTAATTGAAAAACCCTCCAAGACCAGCTCCACATTGGTACCAGAACAGTAGAACACGTCCTGCCTCTCCCCCTCCCTGGAGAAGTCAATGCCCCAGTGGGGGAGGGCTGTTAGGAAGGAGCTGGCTGGCAGAGTAAAGAAAGAAGAACCAGCCCCCTTCCCTGTTTCCCTTTCCCAAGGCTGGGGAAGGAGTGAAGTGAGGGGTTTTCATGAGTACATGGGGCTGGACATGTGCTAATTACTAATCTGAGACCTTGAGGGAAATAAGATGCCCAGAGAATTTTCACTGATCTGAAAGTAACCAGAAGAGCCATGGAGCCGGCCCTGATTCCAACCAAGGTGACAGGAAATATGCGCCTGTATTACAGGACGAGATGCAGAAAAGAGACAACCTGTACGCCCTGCTCATTCACGGTAGAAGCCCTGAGAGCTTCCAGGAAAACCCTCCCTGGCTGGCAAAACAGATAACAAACTATTTAGAAGTAACTCAGGAAATGTTTCAAGGCAGGGCGTTCAGAGAGCTGGAACCACCTCTGGGCTATGAGATCAGGAGCCTCCAGGTTGATTTGGTCTCTGATTCCAGGTAGCCTGGTGGGGGGTGGTTAAAAAATAGTGACCCGCCCCCCCCAGGCTTAATCATTCTCAAAGTTATTCTCACATGATTGCAGTGCACTCAGGTGTGAGGTTGCCACATAAAATACAGGATACCTGTTGCAGCTTGAATTTCAAATAAACATGACGAATTTTTTAGTATAAGTATATCCCAAACATTGCAAGAAACATACTTATACTAAAAATTAGTCACAATGTATCTGAAATTCATATTTAACTATGCATTTTGTATTTTTAACAGCTTTATTGAGGTATAATTTATATTCCATACAATTCACCCATTTAAAGAATATAATTCAATGGTTTTTTGGTATATTCGTAGAGTTGTGCAACCATCACCACAATCAATTTTTTTAGAACATTTTCATCACCCCCAAAAGAAACCCCATGCCCATTAGTGGTCACGCTCTACCCCTTGCACCCAACCCCACTCCCCAGTCCCTGACATCCACTACTCTACTATTTGCCTATTCTGGACATTTTATATAGATGAAATCTTGCCATACATGGTCTTTTAGAACTAACATACTTCACTCAGCATAATTTCTTCAAAGTTCATCCATGTTGTAACACATGTCAGTACCTCGTTCTTTTATATTGCCAAATACTACTCCATTTGACGGATATAACACACTTCATTCACCCAAACATCAGCTGATGAACACTGACCTGTTTCTATTTTTGAGTTATTATGAATAATGCTGCAGTGAACATTTGTGCACAAGTTTTTGTGTGGATATATGTTTTCATTTCTCTTGGTTGTATACCTAGGAGTGGAATTACTGGGTCATATGATAACTCTAACGTTTGGAGAATTTTCCACAGCAGCTAAACTATTGATATTTTTTTTATATTCCCACCAGCAATATACAGGGTTCCGATTTTTCCACTTCTTTACTACTCTTATTAGTTTCTGGGCTTTTTTTATTATAGCCGTCTTGGAGGGTATGAAGTGCTTGCTATCTCACTGTGGTTTTGATTTGCATTTTCCTAATGGCTAACAAGCATCTTTTTATGTGTTTTCTGGCCATTTGTGTATCTTCTTTGAAGTCATATCTATTCAGATTCTTTGCCTAGTTTTCAATTGGGTTGTTTATCTTTTTATTATTGAGTTTAAGGGTTCTTTGTATATTCTGAATACTCTACTTGTATCAGATATATGACTTGAAAATATTTCCTCTCATTCTGTGAGTTGCCTGTTCACTTTCTTGATTGTGTTTATCTACTTTTTCTTTTGTTGCTTATGCTTTCGGCGTCCTACGTAAGAAGGCTTTACCTAACCCAAAGTCACAACGATTTACCCTTTGTTTTCTTCTAATAGTTTTATACTTTTAGTTCTTACGTTTAGATCTATGAGCAAGTTTTGTATATGATATAAAGAAGGGCTTCAACTTCATACTTTTGCATGTGGACAGTCAGTTGTCCCAGCACCATTTTTTCAGGCATCCTGTATTTTTATTTGCTAAATCTGGAAGCCCTAGTCAGAGGTTTAGCCACAAAGCTTGGAACTCCCTAATCCTTGGCAGTTTCGGGTTGATCTTTTCTGGGGGAGGTGCTCACCCCCTTCTTTCCTCTTAGCATGAATTCACATCTTCCTCCAACTCTTGCCCTTAAACACTGGGTGGGAGCTGCCGAGGACTGACCATGGGCTGGCCTCTGTTAGCACGTGCTGGCAGTGGCACCATTGTTGATGTTCCAGAGTCGACACAGCCCTCGTTGGATCTGGCTTCTTGGCATCTGGTCTCACCCCCTGTTCTGCTTCAAGTTGGGCGCTCTAAATCCCGAACCAGCAACTGAAACTCAAGAACGTTTCTTCTTCCCTTAAGCAAGCTCCTGCCCCAGGTCTCTGGTGTTTCCTCCGATAGAAGGTGTGGACTTTTCCAAAGTGGTGGGCACCAGAGGGCCTTTCATCTCTGTCCCAGCCCTCTGGGCCATGGCAACAGTGCCCTTTGGGCTCTCTGCACTCTGCAGTTAGACAGTCGCCCTCCCTGCCCTCTGCCACCTCAGTTCCCACAAAGCCCCTTCTTGTCCATAGGCCATCGGCCAGATTGCACAGAGGTTTCTGCCTGTGAGAAGTGAAACACTTGTTGGACGGTGTTTCTGTGAGCTGGCATTGGGTTAACTCATCACAGCCACTCTCTGTGAAAAGACCCAGCCCAGGAGCTTTTGCCGGGCCCCCTGCCTGGCACTTAGCCTGGGCGCCAACCAGGTAATTTACTTTAAGGTTCAGACCCGACATGGCTCATAACTTTCTTCTGAGCCCCTGGAGTCGCTTCCCCAGACCAGCTCTGTTGTCTACACAAGATGACTTACTCATTAGCAAGAGTGAATAATGCCTAAACACACCACTGGATTTTCCCACAAAGCCCTACTGGGGTGTGCATGACAGGGCATAATCTCACCTGCAGAGCTGGAATTAGGCAAGCGTCTATGATGCCTGGAGTGTCTTGATTCATACCTGGGAATCGTAAGTGAACATCTCCAAGGCCCGTATAGCCAAACTGGGGCGGGGGGGGGGGGGGCTGGCAGAGGGGCCCATTAATACATTTCTAGGTTAACAGAAGTCTCAGTGTCTCTGAATGACCCCTGGGATGAAAACAGAAGAACCAAAAATATATCCACCTTTTCCATTCAAGACAGGCTTTTTTTTCTACCTTGGAAAACATCATTAAACTTTCACTTTGTTAATTAAACTCATCATCACAATTACATCTCAGTTTTGCTCTTAGCATATGTATCAGCTCAGGGCTCTGACCAACAGAACCAGCTGTGTGTGTGTGTGTGTGTGTGTGTGTGTGTGTGTGTGTGTTTAGAGACAAACAGGCAGACGGATTAATTGATTTCAAGGAATTGGCATATGCAGTTGTGTGGTCTGGCTGGGCAAGTCTGAAATCTGTAGGGCAGGTTGGAAACTCTCGGGCAGGAACTGAAGGTAGAATTTCGGTCCACAGGTAGAATGTCTGCCTCCTCGGGAAAGCCTCAGATGTGTTTTTACAGCCTATTAACTGACTGCATGAGGCCCATCCACAGCATCGAGGATAATGTAATCTCCTTGACAAAATCAACCGATCACTGAGGTTAAATTAGCATCATACCTACAAAATATCCCCACGGAAGCGCCTATATTATCATTTAATGAAATAACTAGGTACCATAGCCAGGCCAAGGTGACACATGAAACTAACCATCAAACCATGAAATGCTTCTCTGTCATCGGAGGAGGAACACTGGCACCATTTCCCAGATGAAAACGCTGAAACACACACCAGGTGAAGAATCTGCTGGCCAACCCGAAATCACACAAACACAAGTGGCTGAACATAGGGGGTGCTGGGGGTCACTAACCCAGGACCTGGACCAAACCTGCAGAGGACTCAGAACTCATCCAAGGGTCCTCGGGCCAAGGCCAAGCATGGGCATCCCACCTACCTCCCATCTCCCCTTCTCATCACCCTCCCATTTCTGATCACGTCTGTCACCTGCCTAGAACTCAGTGGCTTTGCAGCAGTAATAGGAAAAAGCCCACATTCCTTGCATAAGGCAGGAAACCATTCATGACCTGGTCCTGGCCTGACTCACCAGCCTCCTCTGCTATTGAAGTTACCCCCCATCCTTGACCTAGGCAGTGACACACCAGAGCACGTGGGCACCCTGCAAACTCCAGCTCTGCTGTGTCTCAGTGTCTTTGCACCTGCCATTGCTTTTCCCTGAATCTCCTTCTGGCTTTGACCTCCTGAAACTCCCACTTCATCCTCAAAACCCATCTTGGCACCACGACACCTGAGAAGCTCACTGACCCTCTCCACCCTCCAAGTCTTTTCCCCCAACCTTAGCCCCCATGTGGGGGAGATCAGGTGCCCCTCCCCCATGTTCCACCAGCACTTCCCGCCCTCCTCTGTCTGCTCTGTTCTTACCAGAGTGTGATATAATCAAACTTTTATATTCCATAAGCTGAGACATTGAGAAACTAATTAGTGCCCTGCCGTTCTTTTTCAGCAGGAAGAGAGAGTTACTATAGACCAGAAATCAGCAAATTGCAGCCCGCTGCCTGTTTTTGCGAATAATGTTTATTGGAACACAGCTGTGACCACTCATTTAAGTATCACCCATAGCTGCTCTCATGCTATAATGGCAGCGTTGAGTCATTGTCTAGATGACCAGCAAAGCTTTAAAAACCTGCTATTCGGCCCTTTACAGGAAAAGTGTGCCATAGACTCACCAGCAAGAAGGTACTTTTCCTCCTGCCCCTCAGGAACGCAGGCATGCTCTTCAGTTCCAGAACTCCTTGCACCTAGGGGGCTAGCAATCATTGCGGGGTTTTCAATGTTCATTGCAGCATTATCTACAATAGCCAAGACATGGAAGCAACCTAAATGTCCATCGACAGATGACTGGATAAAGAAGATGTGGTACGTATATACAATGGAATATTACTCAGCCATAAAAAGAATGAAATAATGCCATTTGCAACAACATGGATGGACCTAGAGGTTATCTACTAAGTGAAGTTAAGTCAGAGAATGACAAATGATATCACTTATATGTGAAATCTTAAAACAAACAAACAAACAAAAAAAGGTACAAGTGAACTTATTTCCAAAACAGAAAGAGACTCACAGACATAGAAAACAAACTTACGGTTACCAAAGGGGAAAAGGGGGTAGGGGGAGGAATAAATTAGCAGGTTAGGATTAATATACACACACTACTGCATATAAAATAGATAACCAACAAGGACCTACAGTATAGCACAGGGAACTCTACTCAATATTAATAACCTATATGGGGAAAGAATCTGTAAAAGAATGAATATATGTATATGTATAACTGAACACTTTGCTGTACACCTAAAACAAATACAACATTGTAAATCAACTGGACGCCAATAAAATTAAAAAAAACAACACTGGATTGTGCCCTTTAAAAGGATGACTTTTACAGTATGTGAAAAAAAAAAAATAGTTGTGGGGTTTCAAGGATTGTCCATGAAGATTTCCCTAACCCTGGTCTTTGCTAGGTGGAGGCTGTCCAAGAAGGGGCAAGGCCGTGGAGGCAGAGTCTCAGGGCATTCCCAAAGTGCTTAAAATCTGCACAGACCTGACTTAACTGCTGGCTCAGTCCTTATTGACTGGTCGCCCTCAATGAAATTCCATGGGAAAGACTCCACAGACTAAGAGGATCTCTTTCAAGGATGTTGAGATTCTTGGGAATCTGATGAGGCAATTAGAACAAGTGCTTGCTCTGTGATGCTCTGGAAAGGCAACATCTGCTATCCCCTCCTCCAGGAAAAGGTCAGCCCAAAAAGGGTCGAGGGAGAAAGGGACAAATCCCTCCTTCTCCTCCCATCAGCACATACCCAAGTCTCTGGAGGGGGTGTCCCAGGCCCTAAAATTGGCCATGTCTTGGCAGCGAGAGGCCCCACGAGGAGGTTGGCCTCCCACTAGAAACCACAAATCTACAGTGATGGTAGCCAGGATCCAAACAAGGAGACATTCAGATGCCATTTCCACCCATTGGAAGGTGCTCAGCTTACCAGATGAGTAAATGACTCTAGTAATTTCAAGTCAGAACGAGAGCCCCAGGGGAAACCTTCATCTGAAGGTTCAGACCTTCAGTCTGAATGGTCAAACCTTCAGAAACTGAAGCTGTCTGCCAACTTTCTGAAGTCCTAGGTGCGGGACAGACCCGAATTCTCTGCACGCAGGTCTTAAAAGGAGAGTTCAGCCATGTCCAAGGACTGAGAGATTGGTCAATATCCCCATTGTGAGATGGTCAATGTCTTATTGGTCTGCCCTTTCTAGGTGGGCAACTGGCATGATATATGTGTGTACTCTGGTGGGGATCCCGTTCATCTCAAATATCTACTTTCCCAAAAGGTGGCACAGACCCCCTCTTCCTGCCAACCCAGGAGAATTTCCCTGGGATTTCAAATTATTTGCAGAGCCATGTAGCCATTTATCACATCGATGCCATCTGAAGCTTCACAGAGGGAATCTGGCAAAATCACACACTGCTCAAGAAAAGCAAAAAATATTCCATCTTCCTCCTCCCCAAGGGAAGCCAGAAATTACACTTGTTTTTCCAAGACACTCATACCAGAGGCGTTACAAGCGACCCAGAGAGATTTCTCATCAAAGGGATTCAAGACAATGACAATTTCCAACATGATTGGAATTGCAACTGCAGAAATGACTGCTCTGCTACTCAGAAACTTTTTAATTGCCTTGGCTGATCTCTACCCTTGCTTCCAGTAATTTTATTACTATCATTGGGTTTTGGTTTTTTTATATAAAACATCTCAGGGTGTTTTCAACAGTCATCATGGAGAGTTGGCACCAGAGAGACATCCTGGAGAAAAATTATTTCAAAGGCTCGTGTCCTCTAGACAAACACACCAAAAAAAAAAAAAAAAAGATTTTGCAAGAGAACAAGAAAGGAACTTTAAAGACAAGAACATCATGATGTGATCTATAAATTCATTTCTCTCTCTGGCACCCATCTGGAGCCCTACCATCTGCCATCACCTACAAATTATTGGCTTTTATGACAATGTTATGATTATACATGACAGCAAATATGAAACTTGAACAAATTAACAAAGCATAATTAACACAACTGATAAGTGATCAAAAAACAACTGCAAATAAAAGCTCTAATGAGTGGCGGAAGGCATCAGGGAACCCGTCTACACGCATCTGTTTGGAAACATCTTTGTATTGAGGCCACTTGTCAGCTCAAACGCACAGGCTGATTACAAATATCAAGAGACATTTCATAACTCCTAAGCAAGTTTAGAGAGGATGACTCCTGAATAATAATCCACAACGTCACTTGACAAGTCCATACAAGTTCTTTAACGTTGGGTGTGAAGACAAAGCAGTCTGCATTTTTCAGAAATGTATACATGCATAAGACCTGAAACACTGTCTCTTTCAACTATAAGGACCATATACATGTTTGGAATCAGGTGAAAAATGGACAGGACACAAAATACCATGAGGCTGTGCTGTGGAAGAAATGTGGTCTGTGCTCCAAGACTGCAACCTACATTACTGGGGCTGCTATTTCAGGAAGTACGAGAAAGGAAGTGCAGAATTCCAAGAGCCATTTCTTCTTTCTAATATGATGCAGCTTTGAGAAAAGACGTCAAAGAGAAGACCAAGGATCAGAATAGGGAAATCAAACCATCAGGTTTGTGAAGTGTGCATCCTTCCTTAGGCCTTTCTAATGTCCATGCGAAAAACTCGACCTTCCTTTATCTTATATTTCCATCCATCCGTCTCTCTCTGGGAGACAAGGGGCACCGGTGGGTGACTCGTTTGGGACCGCTCAATCCTTGACCATCCACGCCTCTTGCACGATCATTTCATTTGTTTCTCTTTCCTCCCTTTTAGGTGCTACTTGAGCATTTTTCCTTTTCGATAGTCTCCTTTCAGAAATTTAGAACATCCCAATTTTAAGTCTCATCTGTCTTTTTTTTCCCCTTTATTAAATTCCAAGTTCTGCTGGAAAAACTTGAGGGAGAAGCAATCAGGAGAAGAAAAGAATATTTAAAAGAAAGTGAAAAAAAAGAAAAAGCTACTATCTCAGCAGCCAGAACAGAGCCGGGAAGATGGACCTCACGTAAGCTGCAGTGATCTCAGTCACATGGAGGTGAAAGAAGCTGGGAAGGTCCCCTGCAAAGGAAAGAAAAGTCCTTTGCTCCCAAGGGCAGGGGGAGGGTTTGGTTTTATTGCACAGCTGTACACCTGTTTGCTAAGTTCTTTTTACCTGTGTGCTAATTTTAACCTCTCCCTTCCCCACCTGTCCCCATGCCCTTCTGTACACACTGAAGATTCTCAACAACAAGGACGGAGAAGCCAGGTTGCTCCCTTCTGGCTCCTTCCAGCCTAGCCTGGAAACCTCTTTCAGAGGCTCTCCAGTTCCTGCTCCTGACCATCTGTGAAACACCTCTTCCCCCTCTGCGCTCATCCTACAAAACAAAACGTTTCAGGACGTCATCAGAGTCCTTGGTCAGTTCCCAGGGGTAGGGGTGGGTTCCCGGTGAGCCCCCTCTCTCCTGTGTGTTGATTTCCTGCTGTAACAAATGACCATAAACACAGTGGCTTAAAACAACACGAATGTGTCATCTTACAATTCAGGGGTCAGACATCTGACATGGGTAGCACCAAAAACGAGGTCTCAGCAGGGCTGGTTCTTTCTGGAAGCGCTGGGGACAATCTGTTTCCTTGTCTCTCCGGCTTTCTAGTGGCTGCCTGCATTCCATGGTTCCTTCCACCATCTTAAAGCCGACAGCAGAATCAAATCACCAGGAGCTGGCACGTGGAGGAACCATCGTTGGCTGGTAGGTGTTTTCGTGCCTGTGATCATTTCCATTCCGGTAGGGAGAGTTGAGAGTGGCCCTCGGTTTTTGATCTGGGCAACTGGGAAGTGTCCTTTATTGAAACAGAGGACAAAGTGTAAGTAGAGGGTTTGATGAGAGTAGGTCATGATATTTCCGTATTCATTAGTAACATAATTATTCCCTGATGCAAGTAAGTATTAATTTATTTTGGATACTAACAAACCTGTAATAAATGAATATTTACTTACTCATTCCTTCCTACTACTTGAGGCTTCTGTGTACCATGCAGTGTGCTCTAGGCACTGAGTAGACAGCAGTGAACAAGATAAATAACATCTCTGGCTCGGGAGTTTCATGTCTTTCGCTATGAAACTGGCAGGCTGACTTGTTAGCTTATAAGTAGGGTAAAATCTAGGGCCCTTTGTAGTTCTTGACAAAGTAAAAATGAACAAACAAACAAACTCATAGAAAAAGAGACGGGATTTGTGGTTACCAGTGGCAGGGGCGAGGAAGGATTACATTAAGGCAGTCAAAAGGTAACAAACTCCCAGTGTAAGACAAATAGGTACTAGGGATGTCATGTACAAATGATCAATATAATGGACACTGCTGTACATTATATTTGAAAGTGGTTAAGAGAGGAACTCCTAAGTGCTCTCATCACAAGGAAAAAATTTTTTCTATTTCTTTAATGTTGTATCTATCTGAAACGATGGGTGTTCACTAAACCTACTGCGGTCATAGTCTCATGATGTATGGAAGTAAATTATCATGCTGTACACCTTAAACTTATACAGTGTTGTATGTCAATTATATCTCCATAAAACTGGAAGGAAAAAAAAAGTATACGTCTTAAGACCTTTATACAGAAAATTTAAATTTTACCTATGAAGCCAGACCAAACCCTAAGAAAAACTTTATTAACAAGATATTAATTTTAAAAGTCTTTTCATTGAGTCAAAAAGCAACTGAATCCCAAAGAAATGTAATAGATACTAACTCAATATACTCTGATTTAATAAAAAGATTATTTTCCCATTCCTGGGATGGTTTGGTTTACCAATCTTCAGGTTGGCCAGCGTGACAGAGAATGCCCTGTGTCCCAAGGGGCTTCTGCTTCCGAGACACACAGCTGGACCAACTCCCCGGTCCGCTTTGCAAACAGGTGGACATGTGATGGTTCTGGCCAATGGAACATGAGCAGAACACATGCCACTTCCTGGTCTGACCCTGAAAAATCTTCTGGGAAATCTTTCATGTGCTCTCTTGCCACATCTGCTGAGTGGAGAGGGTGCCAAGGCCTTGGAGAATGGCATGGCCATAAGACTGAAGGGGCCTGGGTTCCTGAATGATGCTGTGGGGCAGACTCCCTTCCCACCAAATTCCTACCACCAACTGGACTTCACATGAATACAGAATACATTCTGTTGTACTAAGCCAGTAAAATAATGGGATTGTTTGTTACGAAGGTTAACTCGTGGTGACTCATTCAAACAGTTCCTGTATGTGGATCTCAGAATTGTCTCTCTCTCTCACACACACACACACACACACACACACACATTTACAGACACAGATAAGTGACACAGCTGTGCAGAGAGAAATCCCAGGACATGGTCACCATCTACTATCACACTTCATCTTCTCTCCCCAAATCTTGCAGGGCCCTCTAATACAGAGAAATGTTCCAGATTCGTGTATTATAGTTGCTGTTATTTTTACCCGGTTATATAAGTTATAAAGTTACGTAAATTATATATGACCATTCTTGCTTGTGGAAAAATACCGTAAAATGATGGTTGGTTCAGAAGGAGGTTCAGATTATCAACAAAGGAGATATTACTAATTCAACCATCTTCCTAGATGCTGAGAATTCAGTGTCTGTGAACTTTGGGCGATTAATGCAACAGAGTGTTCCCTGGCACTTTCTTTACTGACCAGACAGTCGCCACTTTGGAAGCTTCAGTGGACACATGGCAAAGCGTCTAAGTCCCAAATTAAGACTTTCAGCTGCTTTGGTGTTAATTTAAACCAGGCCCCTCAGTCAAAATTGTCTTGAACGGGCTTCCCTGGTGGCGCAGTGGTTGAGAATCTGCCTGCCAATGCAGGGGACACGGGTTCGAGCCCTGGTCTGGGAAGATCCCACATGCCGCGGAGCAACTAGGCCCGTGAGCCACAATTACTGAGCCTGCGCGTCTGGAGCCTGTGCTCTGCAACAAGAGAGGCCGCGATGGTGAGACGCCCGCGCACCGCGATGAAGAGTGGTCCCCACTTGCCGCAACTAGAGAAAGCCCTCACACAGAAACGAAGACTCAACACAGTCATAAATAAATAAATAAAAGAACGTGAATTTCTTAAAAAAAAAATAAAATAAAAAAAATTGTCTTGAACTAAGACACTCCTTTATGGGTGGGGAAGAGACTAACCAAACGCACAGTCTTTAGCCCAGCTTCTGCTTCCTCCTTTTCTGACCTATAGCTATTTGAGGAATGGTTCTAGAATGGGATTAATAAAGATTTAATGTGGCAAATAAATACATCTAAATCAGAAAGAAAGAAGTGACATTGTCTCTGCTTGCAGATGACATGATTTCATACAGAGTAAACCCTAAAATTTCCACCAAAGGAAAACTGTTACAACTAATAAAGGAATTCAGCAAAGTTGCCAGATACAAAATCATCACACAAAGTACACTAACAATGAACAATGCAGAAAGGAAATTAACAGTTTCATTTATAATAGAGTCAAAAATAATAAAATATTGCTAAAGGAAATTACAGAGGATACCAATAAATGGAAAGATATCTTGGGTTCATGGATTGGAAGACTTAATAATGTTAGGATTTCAATACTACCTTGAAAACTTTATGCTAAGTGAAGTAAGTCATCACATGAGAACAAGTATAATGTGATTCCACTTATATGAGGTCCCTAGTGTATAAAATCCATAGAGAAAGTAGAATAGTGGTTGCCAGGGGCTGGGGGAGGGGACAATGGGGAGTTAGCATTTAATGTGTTTCAATCGGGGAAGATGGGAAAGTTCTGGACACCAATGGTGGTGATGGTTGCACAATAAAGTGAATACACTTAATGCCACTGAACTGTACATTTAAAAATGGTAAAAATGGTAACTTTTATGCTATGTATATTTTACCACAATAAAAAAATGAATTACTGTTATGAGAAAATGGAATGTAAGTAAGAGAATAGAACTATACCATGCAATATATACACAAATATATTTAAAAAATTAAAACCAGAATAGCTACACTATTATTAGATAATGTAGACTGTAAGGCAAGAAAAATTACTAAAAATAAAGAAGAATGTTTCACTTAAAAATTTTTTTAAAGTGCAATACAGCAAAGGCTTATTGAACACATATTACATGGAAAGCCCAGGGCTCTGCACTTAAAAAATACTGTGGGGGGATGGGGGAAGTCACAACCCCCGCCGACCTGTCTCCTGCGGGGACTGTGCTTTGTGTTCCTCAAATTCACAAAGCATTTGCCAAATGCCCTGCCGTTGTCCACCCCCAGCAGTGCTGTGAGGTCAGCAAGGGCTGCTGTCCCTATTTTACGGATGAAGAAACTGAGGTTTGGGAGGCACAAGGGGGCTGCTGAGGGTCACACTGCTCTTCGGTGGTGGAGCTGAGACCCAAACGCAGCTCAGTGTTCTTCCCATGTCACCACACAAACATAGAAACTTGATTACAACTAATCTAAGGTATGTTCCATCAATAATAGCCAATATTCCAAATTTGAGCACCAAACTAATTCTATCTCAACCACAGAATCCAGCCTAGAGGTAAGGCAGTTATCTCGGTATTTTACATACACACACGCCCCTCACCCCCACCTTTTATACTTTCTAGAACGTTGCCTCCACTCTTCCCTCTGTGAGCCCATGTCTGCAGCCTCTCCTGGCAGAGAACCACAGGGTTCAGTGCCGACTGAACCTCAGGGGAGAAGTCATGTGTCCTCAGGGGAGAAGTCACCTGCAGGATTACCTGCACCTGGAATTTCTTGTTGACACGTGACCACCTTGGTCCTGCTGACGCCCCTTCTCAGGATGCTGATTCTCCCTCAGGGCATGTTGCAGCTTGCAGACTCACTGGAAGACGCCAATAACTACTAATGGGTAAGAAAAAGAAGGAAAAGGGCAACAGATTAGACAAAATCATGGGGATGCAATCAGCAATGTCAGACTCTAGGAGATTACAGGGCAAATGTGTTGGTTTCTTCAATAAATAAATTATAAGAAAATTTAATAAGAAGAGAGAGATGTATAGACCAATCTAAATGAACCAACTTTGTTTGGATTCCAATTCAAATAAACTGTTGAAAACGAAACAACATTCACAAGACATTCAGGGAAATGTAAACATTGACTCATTGACTGGGTATTTGGCAATTAAAATTTTGATTTTAATTTGATTAAAAATTTGTCATTGTTTTTAGATGAGATAATGGTACTGTGGTTTTCTTGGTATTATTTAAGTTCTCAGTCTTTTCCTTATCTTTCAGTTACATACTGAAATATTTAGAGATGAAATTATATGATTCCTGGAAAGTGCTTCAAGATGATTTCGGGGGCGGGGTGTTGATTAGAGGGGTTAAAAGAAACAAGACTGGTCACATTCCGATCATTGCCAGTGTTTCCAGTTCATGATAAACTGCTCTCAAATCTGGTACGCTTTTAAATTTCCACAATAAAAAGCTTTAAAACCATGCTTACAAATAATCTTCAGTGTCATGAGAAAAATGTCATTGTATACTATACACCATATTAAGTAGAAAAGCAAAAAAAATCAATACAGTAAGATCCAAGCTATATAAATCAACATGTTCTAGGCCAAAATGTTCACAGTGGCTATCTTGGCTGGTGGGATTATTATTGTAAATTTCATTCGTTACTCTATGCTCTAATTTTCCAGCTTTCTACCATGGGCATGTATAACGGATAATTAGAGAAAATATATATATTTTAATTTTTAAGAGTAGAGAGTGATGAGCCATTTGAAGTAACACTCTTGAGTCTTCAGCCATGTGTTTGGGGAACATTCTCTCAGGAAGGGCTAATGCCATCCCATAATGCACCTTAGCACTTAAAATTCACACCTGGTGAATGTATTACTTGATTTTTAAAATAAGCCACCGTATCATGGAATTAAGGATTTATTTGTGCTTCCAGAATTCCACTCAACATTACCAAAGTCAGATTTGAGTACCTAGATGTCCCCAGAGGACCAGAATCTGGTTAATTATTATTAGGTAATCATCTTTCTAGAGATTTCTGTCCAGAGATGACTTGGGCATTTCACCTTTTTTGTTTTGCAGAAAGATATGATGTCGAGGATTCTACACACTCTTCTGACGCCTTTCTCCACAAGAAATCAGACTTTCTGTCCCTGCACCATGGGGGGAACCTGCCTAGTGGTATTTCTGCTGGCAGCCGTGTCCTCAGAGACCCGGCCCTGAGCCACCTCCTACAGCAGGGAACTCGTTTTCCAGTGGGGTGTTTAGGTAAAAGGAATTTGTATGCCAGTGGCTTCTTAGGAATCTTTCTTTAAAATCATATGAAAGGAATACTGACAGAGATCTGAGCAAGGCTTTGTTACCCACCAGCCTCAAAAGTTCCAGAAGGGCTTGAAACGTTCCTACAGCCAACAGCAGCCTGGTCTACTCCCATGGGGTCATTTATACCCTGGGAGGGTCTGGCTGGATTTTTTCCATTATCTCTTGGATTTCTTTACATTTTTGTTTAATTTTGTTTTCCTCTTTTTTCTTTACACTGCCTGAAGATCATATGACCTTTCTGATAAAATCTGAATTTGGGAGGTTCTTGGATTTCCTACTTGGAGATTATTACCCCAACATCTCTGTATCCCATCTGTGCGTGTGTGTTGTTCCCAGCACCTGCACTTCGTTCCTTCTCTCCCTGGGTGGCCCTCAAATGTCTTCTCCAATCTCAGGAAAGACCCTCCAGGAATGTAAATTCCGTGTCATCGATGGGAAAACAGGGACACCAAGAGGCTAAGTGATTTGCTAGGCTCTTGGTTGCTTGCTTTTGTAGCTGGCTGTCCTTAGCGAGGGCCGACACCCACACACAGGAGCCTCTCTGACTGACCTCCAGGGAAGCCTGCATTTACATGCTCCATCATCCCAAACGGGAGATCCTGGTATCTCCCCACCAGGCTTCATTTCCCAACCACGGCACATCTGCTGTGACCACACCTACCCCAGGATCAGCAAGCAAATGAGTCAAAGTCACAGCCCTTAGACCGACTTTCGAACAAATTTTGCAAGATGGAATTTCAATTTACAGGGGTCCGGTATATAGGAATCTAAACTTACCCACGTAAGGGAGAAAACCAAACTGTGAAGTTCAAGCAGGGGAGAGCATCATTCTTCAGGAAAGTAGAAGAAAAGCTTAGACGACCCACCCACCTCCCTGACTTCACCCAGATACGATGAAAGAGCCGGTTTCCCGTGACCCAGGACACAGACATGGCTTTTCACACGCCAGGGCCGCCTCCTCTCCGCCTTGGTGCTAACAGCAAACAACAGTCCATTCACTGTTGCCGAATGTCCTGAACTAAAGTCCAGCCAGCTGAAGCCCCCATCGGAGGAGGAGGGAATTGAACATTTCTTTTCCCTTTTGCTGTTTGCAGGCGAGCTTTCGTCATCAGCCATCAGATATGAGGGGGCACCTTCCCCAGAGAGCCCAGGGCAGTAGGGCTTCAACAGAGAGGCAGCTGAGTTGGGGGAGCCCAGAGTCCAGGATGAGAAGCTGGGGATTGGAAAGCAGCTGCTGGGAGAGAGACACTGTCTCATCTCTCTGCACAGAAGGGTTCTGCCTCAAGGTAAAGGGCCTGCGTAGGTGAAATGTACCACAGAGCCGCGTCTGGCTAAAATGCAGGGGCTGACCCAGCAAGTGTGGGTGGGCCCTGAGGTTCTGCATGTAAACAGCTAACAGCCAGGGAATTCCCTGGTGGTCCAGTGGTTAGGACTCCATGCTTTCACTGCCGAGGGCTCAGGTTCAATCCCTGGTGGGGGAACAAAGATCCCACAAGCCTCAAGACCAAAATTAATTAATTAACTTTAAAAAACAACTAAATTCTAGTTGATGCAGATACGACCAGTTGACCTGGACCATACCGACCACACTTAGAGGAACAAAGGTCCAGGGCTGTACCATCCAATATAGCTAGGTAGCTCTAGCTACTGTGGCTTTGAGCACTTGAAGTGTAGTTGGTCAGAAATGAGAGTTGAAATGTGCTATAGGTATAAAAGACACAATGGACTTTAATTTAGAATAAAACAAAGAATGCAAAAATCTCCATTTTTAGAGTGAATATATGATGCGATGATAATATTTTGGATATACTGGGTTAAATAAGCTTTATGATTAAAATTAACTTCACTGTTTCTTTTTTCCTTTTTTGGAATGTGGGCACTAAAAAATTTTAGACAACAAAAGGGCTCAGATTCTCTTTCTCTTGGGCAGCCCTGATCTACAGCTCTCCCCAAACTTTAAAGCTATGATTCTTGGAAGTATTCTTAAAGACCATTTTATATCTGATTGCCTCTTTTTCAAAAATCCACACAATTTCTTGGCTTGTCAAAATGGTCTTGTCATCCCACCTCTTCTCACTAGAAAGGAGAAGGAAAGGGCTAATGGAACCAGATATTTATCTGCCGCAAGTTATCCCTCAGCCTCGCCAAGGCTTCCTTTGAAAATTATCATGGTGGCCTTTGATTGAACATATCCAGTTCCAGGTATCAGAGGCTCATCCTTTAAATTGATCTTTAAGTCTGTCCAACAAAATACTAACCTGCTATCACCCTCTGATAAAAGCAACAAGCATGATTGGAGTCCCCAGCTGATACTTTGCTTGACCAACATGATCAAGCAAATTGTTTTTTCCTAATGATACCTTCTCCTGTCCCTTTTGTTACCAAGTCCAAGCTTATACTGCTCGTTTCACAACAGGCCAATAAATCAAGAGCCAAGTTGTTGGGGCAAGGAATATTGACTTTATTCAGAAAGCCAGCAGACCTAGCACATGGTGGACTAGTGTCCCAAAGAACCATCTTGCCTGAGTTAGAATTCAGGCTCCTTTCATACTAACAGGGGAGGGGGTAAAGTCCAACATTTCTTGGTTCTGGCCAGACTCCAGAGAGGATGTGTTACTTTCTTCCTTTCTGCAGCCATTCACAGGTGGGCCTGGTCAGGATGTTTCCTGTGAGGTAAACAAAGGTACTGTAGCTTAATGCTCATTATCTGGGAGGCAGGGTTCCCAGAGATGGGCCGCTATGTATAATTTAAGCATATAGGCAATATCCCTTTAGTGATTAACTTGTAAATAGATCACAAAGGCTCTTCCCTATTACAGGTTCAGCTGAAAATGAACAAAACATCTCATTAGCTGACATTTTTATTGAAGTATAGTTGATTTACAATATTGTGTTAGTTTCAGGTGTACAGCATAGTGATTCGATATCTTTGCAGATTATACTCCATCATAGGTTATTACAAGATAATAGGTATAATTCCCCGTGCTATACAGTGTATGCTTGTTGCTTATCTATTTTATATATAACCAACGTTTTCGAAACAGAAGGATTGTTTGTTTTAGGCTTCAAGACTGAGGCAAACATTTGTTATAAGGCTCCAAGGGATTTTGCAAACAATTTCTACCCATGACTTCCAAAGCTTATGCAACATTTTGTGCAAAATGCGTGGGCCGCTTCCACGAAGAAAGAGTTTCCAGAGATGTTTACTTTGCAAAAGTAAGCATGCATGTTCGCCCGTTCCCTTGAAAATTTCCACATGTCCACACAACAGCTGGAGTGTTGAGCAGACACACACTCTCCTCTCCACAGACGGCCCTGGCCCTCTCCATGCCTGTCCTCTGATGAGCTGACTTCCTGTGACTTGACCCCTCTGGACCGGCCGTGGCTGTCACCTTGTGAACTGTCATCAGTTAAGACTGATTGTTCACGGCCAGATACAGATGGGCTCTCCAGCCCTCCAAATGTAAGCCATCCAACCAAGTCTCAGAAAGGAAAGGCCCTGGACAGTTCTAGGGCCGTGTTATGGATCGAACTGTGTTCCCAAAAGAGATATGCTGAAGTCCTAACACCTATGCTATAGACTGAATATCTGTGTCTGCCCAAAATTCATATGTTGAAATCCTAACCCCCAAAGTGATGATATTAGCAGGTCCGGCCTTCAGAGGATGATTAGGTCATGAGGGTGGAACCCTCTTGAATGGGATTAGTGACCTTATAAAGAGACCCCAGAGAGTTCCTTCACCTCTTCCACCACGTGAGGACACAGCAAGAAGGTGTGGTCTGTGAACCAGGAATCCGGCCCTCGCCAGGCTCCTTGCTTTTGAACTTCCCAGCCTCCAGATGGTGAGAAATAAATTTCTGTTGTTTACAAGCCACTCAGTTTATAGTATTCTGTTATAGCCACCCAAACAGACTAAGACATCCCAGTACCTCAGAATGTGACCTTATAAGGAGATCGGGTCTTCACAGAGGTAATCAAGTTAAAATGAGGTCGTGAGGGTGGGCCCTAATCCAATATGACTGGCGTCCTTATAAAAAGGGGAAATTTGGACACAGACACACACAGAGGGAGAGCTGTGAAGAGATGAAGGAGAATAACGTGAGAAAACTGGAGTTGTGCTGCCACAAGCCAAGGACCATCTGTGGCCCCAGAAACTGGGAGAGACGCCTGCATGGATCCTTCCCCAGCACCATCAGAGGAAGCACAGTCCCACCGACACCTTGATCTCAGACTTCTACCCTCCAGAACTGTAAAAGAATAAATATCTGTTGTTCTAAGCCACCAAGTTTATGGTACTTTGTTACAAAAGCCCTAGGAAACTAACAGAGACCAGAATTCCAACAGTTCCCATTATTGGTTTATTTTCCATCACTCAGACATGTCAGCCTAGCTTGGGCTTCAGACCCACATCAGTGATTTTGCAGCTCCCATATATAGCCCCAGGTGTCCTAAGAATGCATTAGATATAGAGTTATCAATTTCATAAACAAAAGCACCGGATACCCAGTTCAATTTGAATTTCAGACAAATAGTCACTAATTTTTTAGTATAAGTATGTCCCATGAAATATTTGGGATATACTTATGCTAAAAAAATTGTTGGTTGTTTTTCTGAAATTCAACTTCAACTGAGCATCCTGTATTTTATCTGGCAACCCTGGATAGGGAGCATCTTTGGAATACTTCCGACTCCCTGGAAAAGACATGTATTTGGTGCCACAAGACGAACTGGGAGAATTTCCACAAAGCTGGGCCAGAAGACAAGGCTCGTTGTTTGGCATCAGGTCACTGATGCTCACACGATGAATGGCAGAAACTTAAGTGCTCTAGTAGACAGCTCAACTCTGGCATTTTCCATGTAGGTGACACATTTCTGTTGTTGCCATTTATCTTTTTTTTTCTTTGGCCATGCCACATGGCTTGTGAGATCTTAGGTCCCCGACCAGGGATTGAACCTGTGCCCCCTGCAGTGGATGCACAGAGTCTTAACCACGGGACAGCCAAGGAATCCCCTGTTGCCATTTATCTAATACCTATGTTGTAGTTCAAAATATAGAGCCCATCTCTGTGACCAAGTTATTCCACCTGAAATGAGAATAATCACCCTAGCCTGTTCAGAACAGAGAGGGCCAGTCACACAGGGCCCCACGCTCAGAAGGGCCCACACAGCTGCTGCCATACTGAAGTTCTTAATTTTTGAGCAAGAGTCCCTGCATTTTTCTTTTGCACGGGGCCCACAAATTACATAACAGGTCCTGAAGACAAGCGTAAAGACAAGGAAGCAGGCTACACTAAATGCTTTCATGACTAACAACTGCCAGGTTGCGGCTTTTAAAGTTCAGTTGTTGCTGGTAGCAACTTGGAGGCTGGGTGGAGATTCTCCTAAAGCCCCCTGAACCTGCAGATTTGGGCTATTTGTCTTCCCACCAGTGTTGATTCCCAAGTTGTGTTACACGGAACCAAGTCTCTTCCATCAGCTATGATGGTTTTCCAATCTCTGCTTTCCCTTCCTTCCACACACAGCTTTCTGTTTTCCTCTTTCTCCCAGCCTTTCTCTCTAAATTTCTGACACACACCTTTCCTTGTCCTTTCCCCATTACTAACCCCTTCTCTTATGCCTGTCTTTTTGCTTGGCTCTCTCTCCGACAAAGAAAACCAAAAGATGAAATTCAAATGTTTCCTGCTGAGTGTTAGTGTCCCTTAGTGTCTTGTCAAGGGCAAAGTTCGGGGGCAGAAATTATGAAAGTTGGTTTTCCAATTCATTCCATTTCTACACCAACCTCTTCAATGATTAAGGGCATCAGAAAAGAAAGACAGAATTACGACTCAAAGTCTCTGCTATGTGACCTTGGATAAGGCACTTAACCTCTTAGGATCCTGGTTTCTTCAGTTCTCAAATAAGGGTGTTAGATGAGATAATGATCTCAGATGAGTCTGTAATTTGAACATCAAAGTTAAAGCTAATCAGTCTGGTGAATTGGTTTTCTCCCAAGGCCACCATGTACGGTTGCTCAGGTTGTGCACTAATTAACCCCAGGGACTCCACGCATGTAGCCATTGTGTTACGGTGCTTAAAAACTGCACAACTCGGGACTTCCCTGGTGGCTCAGTGGTTGAGAATCTGCCTGCCAATGCAGGGGACACGGGTTCGAGCCCTGGTCTGGGAAGATCCCACGTGCCGCGGAGCAACTAGGCCCGTGAGCCACAACTACTGAGACTGCGCATCTGGAGCCTGTGCTCTGCAACAAGAGAGGCCGCAATAGTGAGAGGCCCGCACACCGCGATGAAGAGTGGCCCTCGCTTGCCGCAACTAGAGAAAGCCCTCACACAGAAACGAAGACCCAACACAGCCAAAAATAAGTAAATAAATAAAACCAAAAAAACTGCACAACTCAGCAAGCATCCCTTCAACAAATTATCCCTCCCTTGTCTTCATGCTAACTGTCCACGGGGACCTTCTCTCTGACCATAGTTCTCAGTCTCTCCCATTCCCAGTGCCATCCCCATCCTGTCCCTTACAGAACCCTGCAACAAGACCCAAGACTGTCTGTATTAATGTATTTCCACCCCATTCTCTGCCTTCCCTGCCCGCCTACACCTCCCAGAAATGTACATACATCTAACATGGATGAATTGCGGAAAATAGGCTTCTATCTAAGCAAGGAAACTTTAAGGAGCATGAAGGTTGGAATGGGGAAATTAGTTGGTAATTGATGGGATCTACATGATGGAGAAATTCTGAAGAGGGATAATGAGACTCTGGTTGCCTACCTAATAGAACTCCACCTGGAGGAAACCATGTATATGGTGTTGCATTGAAAGGGACTTGGGGTTATCATAGACGCACAAGCACAAATGCATCGCAGACGTGGGGAGGCTGGCGCACCGAGGACCCTGAGGCTGCAGGTGCCCCTCTGGGATATATCGTACTGTTTAGCATCCCTGTCATTTTTTTCAGTTGAGGTGAAATTCACACAATATAAAATTTACCATTTGAAAGTGAACAATTCAGTGGCACTTAGTACATTCGCAATGTTATATAATCATCACTTCTATCTAGTTCCAGAGCATTTTCATCAGCCCAAAAATAAAACCCCACACCCGTTAAGTAGTCCTTCCCTCTTCCCCTCCCACCCAGCCCCTGGGAAGCACTAATTATTTCTGTCTCTTTGGATTTATCTATTCTGGACATTTCATATAAATGGAATTATATAATATATGACCTTCTATACCTGACTTCTTCCATTTAGCATAATATTTTCAAGGTTCATCCATGTTGTAGCATGTGTCAGTACTTCATTCTTTGCTATGACTGAATCATATTCTATTGTATGGATATGTTACATTTCATCCGTTGATGGACATTTGGGTTATTTCCACCTTTTGGCTATTGTGAATAATGCCACCACAATTGTTCGTGTACGACTATTTGTGGAGTCCTTGTTTTCAATTCTTTGGGGTCTATACCTAAGGATGAAATTGCTCTGCAGCCCCATCGTTTTGATTTCACAGCAGAGCTTGCTGAGACCTTACATTTCAGTGTATTCTGTGTAATATCTGCTCATATTTTCAACATTCATCTTGCATCTTTTTGCTGTAGATCAAAGGTCAGCAAACTTTTCCTCTAAGGGCCAGATAAGTAAATAGTTTAGGTTTCATGAGCCTTGTGGTCTCTGTTGCAACTACTCAGCTCCGCCTTTGTAGCATGAAGCAACCACAGACAATACGTAAAATATTCTTGGCGCTCCAATAAAACTTCATTCACAAAAATAGGCGGCAGGCCAGATGTGGCCCTCGTGCTGGAGCGTGCAAACCTCAGCTCCAGGACAAGCACAAAAGGATGTGACCTCCTTCCAAGTGCTGCATCCTCCAAGGATGGACGGGACAGGACAGGACAGGATAGGACAGAACGCATATACATATACACATATGGGTACAGGCGCAATTACATCTCCACTGCCAGGGAGGATGCCAAGGGAAGTGAACTTCACTTGTGGCAGAAGGGTCTCGAGACAGCACCTTAAGAACTTCTTGATTATGAAACATCTGAAGTCCTGGGATGTATCCCCGACGTGAGCGGCTGAGTGAGTTTGAGGAAACATGGCCACCCTCTGGCTGGGCTGGTTTTGAAGATGAAAGGCCAATGACTTCATTGACAAATCCCTCAATGTCTTTTCTAACATTCACCCTGTCTAAGATTCCTCAGGGCAGGAAGGGGGTGCCCAAGCTCAGAAACTCATTCATCCAACAAGCATTTATTGAGCGCCGACTGTATATAAGCACCATGCTACATCTTGAGTATTCCAAATCATGCATTCCAGGAGGTCTTCTTGGGCAATTTGGTTACTTCCAGTAGCGGGGAGCTCATGACCTGCACAGAGCAGCCTACCCCATGGCTGGACAGTGCTTTGCTTCCTCAGAAACACCTAAACCTCCACAGCATGATTCCACACTTGCCTCCCACCAGTCAAATATCAACAGGCACCCCCGCCACATACAGGTACAAAGAGAACAGGCAAGGAAACAAGGAAATAGCAGGCGAACAAAGGAACACTGACAACAGCTTGTATCACCCTCTGATGTTTTTAAAAGCAAAATCAATTTCACATCCGATGACTTCCTGGGAAGTTCCCTAACTCGGGCAAAGTTGACAATCAAATTCTAAGGTGCTGTTTCCCACGAAGAAGAGCACATCCTCCCTCCAAGGACACTGTCAGAGCTCTTCCCTTAAACCGTGGTTTCCAAAAAAAGGCAAAGAGAGTCTGGATGGAACAGAGATGAAAACCACAGGCCTGGGGGCCAGGCAGGTCTGGGCTGGAGGGGCTGCCCTTTCCCTTACTTGCTGCAGGACCTGGACCCGGGGCGAGTTAGCAGCTGGAGGAGGGGGTGACAATCGAGCAGCTTCACAGAGCTGCCTGGATGAGCCACTCCGTCTGCAGTGGCCGCGAGGCTAGGCGCTAACAGTCAGAGGCCTTTCCCACCTGGCCGCTCACGAGAGGCTAAAGAGAATCCAGTGCAGGCCTGGGCGGAGGGGACCCCATGGAAACCAAGCAGCCGTGGGGTGAGGGATTAGGCTGACAGCCTGAGGTTAAAACCAAAAAAATAAGTCTGATGGAAACAGAGGCAGACAGAGGTCAAGGCCAGGAGACAAGGGGAGGTGCCCCAGTGCTGAAGCCACAAGAAGCAGGCCCACCCCACCCCAGCCCAGGAATTCCTTGGCTGCCTCACAAGCCTCAATGCATCCTCCCCACGCCTGTAAGATCTGTTCCCCAGCGGCCATCTGTACGGGGGCTCAACCCACCAGTAAGTCATGAAATCAATTGAGATGTCACAGCCAGCAACTGATAAAAATGAAACAAGAATGGAATAGAATAGAATATGTAAGAATGCATAGCATATGTAGGGTGTGTTGTGTTACACTGTTTCAGCAACATGCACATGTGTATACATGTACATACATGTGTATACATGCATGTACATACGTGGGTACATACATGGATACAGGTATACTCACATGGCCTAGAACCAAAAACGTCAGCATGTGTGTGTACTTTAATTTGCAGAAACCTCCCCAATTATACACACACACATACACACACACACACACACACATATATGTGTATGTATGTATACACATATTTTGCTAAACTTGTCTCAGTTACAGTTGGGAAGGATTGGAAGCCTGTGTCTAATGCATCCTTCAGGATCTCTGGGAGCCAGTGAGGGGAAACACCTGTGGTTCAATTTCATGACCCCACCGTGCTGTCTGGGGAAGGTGGTCAGGGCAGCAGAAGCAGACGGTAGAGCCAATCAACAAGTATTTTATGTATGGAGAGCCGTGAGATGTTCATTTATTTCCTGAAGAGACAGGTTCGTGAAATTAATTCTAAAGGCAACAATGAAATTCCACAGTCAATTGAAAAATGTGAAAAAGAGCTCTAATCGTTACTAGCCGGTGCCGCTTTGCGTCTTTCCCAGTCCCATTCGCATGAAGTATAAGCCAAGCTTGTACCCGAGAAAGACCTGCATTTTCATAAACCCAGTGTTCGTATGCTCAGGAAGCACAGATTAGAATATTGATTTTTCTAGCTTTCAGCACCAGCTAACAGCACCTGGCAGGGGTGCGGTGGGCGTATAAACTGCAGCAAATCCACTAAAATGTCAGCGCGAAGAATAGAATCCCGATTTTACAACACTCACGTAGAGATACCAAAACCTGTGGGCTTGAAAAAATTTTCTAGTCACCCATCAGCCTGTTGTTACAGCAAAATATCTAAGTCTGAGAACCCCAGGCAGGTGTCACCAGCCTGGGAAGTCCATGGTGAAGCAGGGCCCATGCAGGTGGTGCCCAGGGCTCTCTCTCAACCTGTCCATTCATCGTGCTGGGGTTCTGAGGTTTGGGCTTTACGTCTTCCCTCTTTTGAGGCACTCAATTTTAAATCAGGTCACAAAGGGTGGGCCTCCTTTTAAGTTAGTTGCGAAGAAAATCAAAACCCCACAGGACTTCCTCCCCTTGAAGGTCAGGCTTGCAGTCTCCCACACTCCACTATCGCCTGCCTTTCCTTTCCTCCTGCTCGTGCCCTGGCAATGCCACCCCACAGGGTGACAGTAGCTAACGCTTGCTGAGTACCCAACGGGGTGACCAACTCATCCCCATTTGCCTGGGACTATCGAAGTTCTAACACTGGAAGCCTGGTGTCCAGAGAACTTCAGTCCCTTCAGGAAACCCCAGGAAGATCAAACAACTGGTCACCCTGACCATGTACCCAACATTCTAAGCACTCCTGAGATATCAGCTCATTTGACCTGGGCCACCCATGGATCAGCCCCTGATCTCCTCTCCTCTTAACAGGTATGGAATTGAGACATCAGGCAGTGATGGGACTAGAAGAAATGATAATTATGGGATGTGGTGGAAGTGTTAGCTAATGCTACAGTGGAAATCAAACTGCAATATAAATATATCAAATCAATCTGTTGTACACCTGAAACTTACACAATCTGTCGATTATATCTCAATTTTTTTTAAAACAGAGGTGTCGGGGTCACACCAGTGGTGAGGATGGAGTTGGGATTCTGACCCGGAGCCCAGAGCTCTACGGCAGGGCTCCTTCTCTGCTGCCTCCATCCCTGGCCAGCTGGGCCCACGCCCCAGCCTCAGAGCTCCACGTGGAGGGCGGGGACATTGGTAGAGCTCTTCTTTATCAACACCTGACACAGCACTGGGCTCACGACACAAGCTGCCCTCATGCCTATAATCGAAGGAATTTGTTCCTTCCAGAAATATTTATCAAGGGCTATTTTGTATCAGGCTGGGAAAAATAGTGGGGAAGGAAGGGAGGGAGGGAAAGAAATGCACAACATGGTTGCAGGAAGCCAGGAGACATTCCTAGTAAGTAAGCGCTAATTCCAGGGGTCCTAATCAGGAGTGTCCATGGGCAGAACTTAGGGGGTCTTTGAAATTGCATAGGAAAATAATGACATTTATATTTTCACTAATCTCCAACTGAAAATCAGCATTTTCTTCCATTACAAATGGACACAACAAACAGCACGGACAGAACCTGGTACTTGGTCATGGATTTGAAATCACAGATACTTTGATGGAACATTACATGTGTTCCAGAAATCTCAGAAGAGCGCTGATTGCCCACCACTACTTTCATATGACTGGTTATCAAAACTGCTGGTAGGTCTTATCACAAAATACAGTAAAAATAAGAGCACAGTTTTTTTAATTTGATAACTGTATCGATATACTAATTGATTTCTTTTGCAATCCAGAGTGTTTTATTATTTTATTTATTTTATGCATTTAAAAACATTATCCTAACAAAGGGTCCACAGGCTTCGTCAAAGACGTCATGGTACCCGGAGAGGGAAGAACCCCTGTGCTAATGAGAACCCAGCTCACAATAGCTGGGAGTACACCCAGGAGACCCCGAAGCGAGGCTGCCCTCCCTCCAGGTGAGCAACTGAGCAGCTCAGACTCCAGGGAAGGCGGCGGGAAACGGCTGCTCCTGGGGCATCCATCAAACTCTTCGCCACGTTCACACTTTAGTGTAACTAAACTGTCTCTAAGCTCTTCTGCAGAGCGGAGATGGCTGGTTATAAAATGTTTCATTCTCACCTAACAGTTTACAGACAGTATGCGAGCCATGGCACTAGAACCCCGTAACTGCAAGGCTGTCAGGTTGGAGATTTTGCCATTTTTTAAATAAAGAAATTGAAACAGGGCTTCCCTGGTGGCGCAGCGGTTGAGGATCTGCCTGCTAGTGCAGGGGACACGGGTTCGAGCCCTGGTCTGGGAGGATCCCACATGCCGCGGAGCAACTGGGCCCGTGAGCCACAATTACTGAGCCTGCGCGTCTGGAGCCTGTGCTCCGCAACGGGAGAGGCCGCGATGGTGAGAGGCCCGCGCACCGCGATGCAGAGTGGCCCCTGCTCGCCGCGACTGGGGAGAGCCCTCGCGCAGAAGCGGGGACCCGGCACAGCCAAAAATAAATTAATTAATTAATTAAATAATTAAAAAAAAAATCAAGGCACAGTTATATAAATTTAAAAGGAAAAAAAAGAAATTGAAACAAAGAAATACATTTGTGTCTTGCCCAGCATCACTCAATCCATGTGCCAGTGGTGGAGCGAAGCCCCACGCCTCGGTCTGCGTGGACCTAAGCCCTGGACCTGGCGCTGGCCGCCCTCCGCCCGGGAATCCCTCACGCCTGCCTGCGCCGCGCATGCGCTCTGCGCGGCCGCCCTGCAGCCCGGCCTCCCAGCCCGCCCGCCTTTGCCCGCCCCTCCGCCTGAACTTAGGTGGATGCGACGCCACGTGACAAGGTCTGTTAGGACAAGTATGCCCTTGTTTATTGGCCTGGGAGTCCCTTGGTTTCTCAAAGCATGGTGCTGTCTCCCCGTCTTCCTTTCGGGTGCCCTTGAGGATGCCATGAAAGCCAGGCAATGACACATAGAATCGATGGAAATAACAACGAGGGAAGCACCCGGCCAGTCGCCCACTTCCTCCAGGATATTCGTAAAAGTACACATAAAAGGTCAGAAAGCATTTTGATTTCCTGACCCACTGCTGTCCTTAGACTCCTCGGGCTTCTCCAGATGGGTTCCCCATTAAAATCCGACACCTGAAGGGTGGGGGGGGGTGCCTGCTCCCAGCCGCTGTCACTGGGGAGGCCCCAGCTGGCAGCCTAGTGATGGTAACCCTCCCAGGAAGCAGCCTCAAGTACAGCGCATCCTCTCAGACGGCGCTCTTCCAGGAGTCGGAGAGACAATTTCCTCTCGTTTTACAGATGTAGAAACTGAGGGACTCCACTCGCGTATGGGGGAGACAGGTTGGCGCCTGTTCCCTGGCCTGAGCTCTCCTTCCACCCCCACCCCCCCCCCCCCCGTTGGTTCTGCAGAGGGGAGAGAGAGCGCGCGCACACAGGCGTCAGCGTTCTGCATGAGTCTGGATTACCCTTCCTCTGTGATCTACAGTCGTTGATTGCCCCCAAATAGAGTCTGGCAGCAGCAAAACTGCCCTTTGCCCTCTTACCCTGCCCTCTGACCTCTTAAATCTCCCTTCAGTCTCCGGGACTTCCTTGGAGGAATCTCCCTGAAGTACTAGTCACAGGATTGCATGGGGTGGAGCTGGAACATTTTGCTTAGGAAACCAGATCCTGTTTAAACTGCACAGTTTTGCAAGCACCCACGTTTAGCATCCTTCAATCTCCTGAGTGCTGGGGTGGGGCACAGGGGGTGGGGAGGTGACTCAGTCCGGCAGGTTGCATAAGCCTTGCACAGGAAAGATGAGAGGGAAGCCAGGAGCACATATGTGCATGAGCATCTGCATATCATCAGCCATTGGATAGCATCTCTGTTTTCTTGCAGATTGGAGGTAAGGATTCAAAATGCTGCAAACGGGCTCGCTGAGCCTCTTACCGAGGAAACAGTCAACAGCAACTGAAGTTGGGGGGCAGGGAACGCTGGGAGGTCCAGGATCCAGCCCTGATGAGCTTCAGCCAGGTCGAAATTTTCCTCACAGCTGCTGGGCATTTCCACAGTTGAGAATACCAAAGGGTGTGGGCAGCTTACTAAGTGCCAAGCATAACAGGATGGACAATGGGCACTTCCTGGACCCACACTAGTGGCTGCACTGCTGCCGTTGGGCAGGGGGCAGGGGGGCTGGGAGTGGGAGGTGGGAGACAACCAAGGCTTGACAAAGGGACAACAGATGCTTTCTCCCTGGTGAAGTAGGAGCTCCCACTCCCGCTCCTTCTCCCCCACCTGGCCAGTGTCATCTGGCCCTTTGTAAGAGGCACAGGCGTGCTTGTTAAAGATGCAGGTTTGACCTAGAGGGGTGGGGTAGGGAGGGTGGGAGGGAGACGCAAGAGGGAGGAGATATGGGGATATATGCATATGTATAGCTGATTCACTTTGTTATACAGTAGAAACTAACACACCACTGTAAAGCAATTATACTCCAATAAAGATGTTAAAAATAAATAAATAAATAAAAAATAAGAAACGACTCTCCAGTAAGACAAAAAAAAAAAAAAAGAATGGGTTAAAATGTAAAATAGATAGCTAGTGGGAAGCAGCCACATAGCACAGGGAGATCAGCTTGGTGCTTTGTGTCCATCTAGAAGGGTGGGAGGGAGACGCAAGAGGGAGGAGATATGGGGATGTATGTATATGTATAGCTGATTCACTTTGTTATAAAGCAGAAACTAACACGCCATTGTAAAGCAATTATACTCCAATAAAGATGTTAAAAAATATAAAAATAAATTTTTTTTAAAAATGTAGGTTTGGACCCTGCCCCAGAGCTCCAGAATCCAGCTCTCCAGTGGCAGGACCTGGGGAGCTGCAGCAACAAGCACCCCCGTCCATATGCCGGTGGCTCACAAATATCAGGATCCCCAGGGACATTGTCAAAAATGCTTGCATCTACCCCAATACATGACAGACTTACTGAAGCCGAAACCTCCAGAAACTATGTCCAGATGACTCTCAGGCATCCAAAGTTTGGGACCCCATCTTAGACGTGTGGTTCTCAAAGTGTGGTCCCCAGACAAGCAGCATCAGCATCCCCTGGGAACTTGTTAGACATGCAGGTTCTCAGGCCCCGCCCCAGACCGGCTGAATCAGAAACTCTGGGGGTGGGGCCCCACCCTCCAGGTGATTCTGATGCAGCGGAAGTGTGAGAATCTCAGGGGAGACTGTGAGCTCCCAAGGGCATGGACGTGTCCCAGTCTTGGCTGCTCCAGAGGGGGCTGTCTGCGCCTCCCAGCTCCCAGGGCAGCTGTGTCTGCAGGAGAGACACTGCTGTGAGGGGAGAGAGCCGCCTGCCTACTGCTGTGGCAACCTCTCGAAGGTTCTGGTTTGGTCTGTCTTGCACCAAATCGGCCCTAAAACCTGACCAGAGCCTTATGCATTTCCAGAGTCCCAGGAGTGCAAAGTCCAGTGTGGAATGTGCTTTCTCTACTTGTTTGAAGAATACAACAAATATCCCCAGCTCCCAAATGCACACTCAGGGCCAGTTCTAGGGATAGCTCTGAACAAAACAGGGAACCCTATGTGGTCCCCATTGAATTGACTTGGACTTTGCATTCCTGCTGCAATTCTGCTCAGCCCCCAGGAATCACGTGACACATGGAGCCTTCCAGCCTTTGCCACCACTCCCCCCATCCCACACCCACCTGCCCCTTGTGCTCTGAAGCCCCGCTCAAGCTCTCCTCATCCACGAATCTTCTCCGGCCCTTTCCAGCCCTCACTGACCTGTCCACTCTCCACTCATGGAGACTCAGTTGCCCTCAGCATTTGGCACTTCTGGGGCTCTTGGACTTCTGTTTTATTTCCCCACTGAAAATACCAGTCTGTGAGAGCAGGCCCGATATTCATATATTGGTTTTTTTTTCCCTTCCCTCGAATTGTTCAGCACCCAAGAAAGTCATTGCCTAGGTGCTCAGTAAAGATCTGCTGATGACAGTAAAATCCTCATCGCGAAAGGCAAGACATCTATGTCACTCTTGCTGCACGAAGAGCTCTAGATTTACATGCACACACCCTTAGGACGGTTCCAGATCAACAGGGCATTTGTCCTGAGGCCTGTGGGTGAGCTTTGGGTCCTTTATAAAGACAGGAAAGCAGCACCACCCCCCTGAAAACCATACCTCATGGTCAACCTGGCTCTGAGGGACTTCACACAAGCCCCCACACGTGCTCCTGTTGACAACGTAGCAAGGGCTTGGGCGTCCACAGACCTGGGTTCAAGTCCCAGCCTCACAGCTTATTAATAATATTAATATAACTGTTAACCAGAGGGGACCTGCTTCTCCCTGGAAGAGTCTGGCTTCACACAGCCGGTGTCTCCCCTTCCTGCACCCGCCCAGGCAGGTGTCCTGCTCTGGGAGGCATCTGAGTTTGGGAATCAAGAACTGGGAAAGCATTTCAGGGAAGAGCCTCGGGCATTGGAAAGGCATCCAGAGAAGAAAGCTTCAGTGCCTGGGAGAAGGAGGAAAGAGCAGGGTTGCTGGACGTGATCGACTGCAGTCCTTTCGAGTCTTTCCAGACCACGGATAAAGAATGGCATTTCCCTTACGTGATCTTTGATGACCAAACTGTGCCCTCCAAGGCGAAGCAGCAAGAGGTCAGAGTGATGTAAGGGGCAGTGAGCCAAGAACTGAAGGCGCATCTGGAAGCTGACAAAGGGAAGAAAAAGGATTCTCCCCTTGAAGCCTCCAGAAGAAATGCAGCCCAGCCCATACGTTGATTTTAGACTTTTGACCTCCAGAAAGGTAGATGGAAGCAGATTATGAACAAGAACAGGAACAAGAAATGTGAACTTTAACATGTTTGAGGGATAAGTCCTTCGATGCTACTGATTTTGGTGACCAGCCGGATGATCCCCCAGAAACTGACTAGTATATTCTGTCAAAGTAAATTGTGGTGGGTTGTTAAAGTAATGGAACCAACGAATTACACCTCCCAAGGTTTAAATCCACGCGTAGGCCCTCACTCCTATTTAACTCCTGGTTGGGCCATATGATTTGCTTTGGCCAATGGGATGTTAGCAAACGTAACACAAGAGAAAGCTTAAAAAGAACTTGTAGTATATATCACATCTCTGAGACTGTCATGTGAAGAAGCCCAAGCTACCTCTTGGAGGATAAGAACACAGGGAGCAGAGACAAGCCATCTCAATGGAGGCTCCGTAGCCCAAGCAGCCCCAGCTTACGCACCAGGAGATCACAGCGTCGATAGTGACCCAGCAAGAAGAGCAGAACTGCCCAATGACCCCAGCCCGATTGCTGACCTACAAAATCATAGGCAAATAAAATGGTTGTTATTTGGTGGTAGTTTGTTATACAGCAGCAGATAACTGACATACTCTATTTCCCTAAATTTCAGGTCAAAACTTAAATAAATTGAAATTATCCTTTAAAAAATAAAAATTCTCAGGCAGAGTCACAGCTTCAATAAGGCCCCAGCATTGATAGCGAGCATTTACTGGGCATGGGAACTAAGGGTCACACGCGATCACCCCTTGTCATAACCACATTATGGGGGTTCAAGGAAGCACAGAGAGGTTACGAAATTGCTCCAGGTCCCACAGCTTGGCATGACAAAGCTGGGCTGCGAACACAAGCCTGTCCCGAGGGCTGTGCTCTGGGACGGGCAGAGATGTGGATCCCACAAGCCAGCCCTCTCCACGTGGGGCTTCACCAGGTTCTCATCTCCCTTCCCTAGAAGTGAGCCAGGTCCAGGATTGAAAGCCTGAGGCCGCCAGCCCTGGAAACTAAGCCCCGAGCTGACGTCTAAGGCTCCTGTTTGCTCTGGTTCCGCCCCACGAGGAGCCAGCTGAGGCCTGAGCTGGGGCAGTGGGGACAGAGCCACCCGGGGGGCCTGGGGCCAGTGAGGCTCCCACAAGGAGGGGACGCAGCCCTCGGGTGGAATGGAAACCAAACGGGGCTGTCAGAGCCGCAGGATCCGCTGTCCAAGGGCCTGCAATTAATTAAGACAGAGGGGAGCACTGAATGGCCCTTTTGTGGGTCAAAAGCCTTCGGTTGGAAACCCAGCTGACAAACCCAAGAAAACCGACTTCATGGTTTCTTTTAAGAAAACCATTAATACATTGTCGAGGACTGAAGAAACGCTTTGTTCCAACCCTCGTGTGACCACCAAAGATTCGGATTACAAAGCAGCTGGCACTGCCCAGTGACAGCAAACATCACCTCGCAAAGCCAAGGCTGCCCAGGTATAAGAAAGCCAGAAATAACACACGACAGCTGACGCCAGAGCTAGGGTGCCCACGACTGCCCTTTCACGATGTTTCATTTACCAAAAAAAGATACACACACACACACACACACACACACCCTACAACTAAGGACCCAGCAAGACTAGAAATTGCCTTGACGCCCTCCACCAGGTGGATCCCCACTGAGCCTGTCTCGGTTTAGATTTTTCAGTATAAAAGGCAACTGAAAACACAGGACTCCCTTGGGTTTTTCAACCAAGGCTGCACGCTGGCATCACCAGGAGCTTTGAAAACTCCCAGGTCTGTGTCCCGGTCCCAGGTCTGCTGTAACTGACTTGGGGTGAGCCTGGACAGCAGGACTTTTAAAACCCTCCAGGTGTCATGGGCTGAGTGGTGCTGCCCACCAGAAGATATGTCCCCCGGAACCTCAGAATGTGACCTGATTTGGAATAAGGGCCTTTGCAGATGTAATTAAGGTAAAGCTCTCTAGATGAGATTATCCTACATTAGGGTGGGCCTTACATCCAATGACTAGTGTCCTTATAAGAGACAGAAAAGAAGACACACAGAGACACAGGACGAAGGCCACGTGAAGATGGAGGCAGAGATTGGAGTGATGAGTCCACAAGCCAAGGGATGCAAGGATTGTGGGAACCACCAGGAGCTGGGGGAGAGGCCAGGGACGGATTCTCCCTCAGAGTCTCCAGAAGGAACCAGCCCTGCAGACACCTTGATTCTGGCCTCCAGAACCATGAAAGAATACATTTCTGTTGTTCTGAGCACCCAGTCTGTGGTTCTTTGCTACTCGTAGCAGCCCCAGGACAGGATTCCATGGGTGAATGTCAGGTGCAGCAAAGGCTGAGAATGGCTGGCGGGTCAGGACTGAAGGTGACGCCTGGAGAGGCTGGGGGTCAGGGGGAGGCCAGGTTGTTGGCCAGATCTAGAACGCGCTACCCACACCTCCTGGACCAGTGGCCTCCAAGCCTGGCTGTGCACCAGAATCCACTTTGTAAAATCTTGCTGTCCAGGCCCCCCTGGAGATTCTGATGACACTGGTCTGTGTCGGGCTCTGTTGGGGGCACATTTTTAAAGCCCCCGAGGTGACACTAATGTCCAGCCAGGGTCAGGAGCAGCTGCCAAAAACTCAAGGCCTTTTGAAAGCAAAGCTTGGCTGTGCCCACATGCCGGACACCAGTGATCTGGCCCTTCATTAGCACGACACACACAGAGTGACAGTTCCGGGCTTTCCTTGCTGAATTTGCCACAGCTTTTGCTGAGTTGAGCAGCCTTAACAGCTGGAGAGAAAGCTTCTCTCACCAGCCACTTCCCCGGTGGAGCTGGACCCAGAAGGTGTCCAGTTGTCATTTCTTTGCTTTTTGCTGTTGCTGTATGGTTGGTTGGTTTTTGTGGGGGGTTTTCTTTGGATTTTGAGATGCTCCAAACAAGTGGTGCCTGAAAGCAAACCAGAAGTGCCAAGAAAGCAGAGCCAGTGAGGTTTCCCAGAAGGTCAACGCAGGCGGGTGCCTGGGTACCAAACAGTCCCCCAGACGGAGGGCTTTAAACGACGGAAATTTACTGACCCAGTCTCTGGAGGCTAAAAGTCCGAGGTGAAGGTGTGGGCAGGGCTGGGTCCCCCTGCAGACTAGCAGGGGGGGATCTGTTCCAGGCCTGCCCCAGTTTCCGGTGGTTTGCTGACCATCTTTTCCTTGAGAAGCATCACCCCAACTTCTGTCTTCCTCTTCATGTGACCTCCCTGTGCTTGTCTGTGTCCAAGTTTCCCCTTTTAATAGGACACAGTCCTACTGGATTAGGGCCACCCGAATGATCTCACTGTAACTTGATCACCTCTATAAAGACCCTGTCTCCACATCGTCACTTCTGAGGTACCAGGGGTTAGGATTCCAACATAGCTTTTGGGGAACACAAGGCAACCCCTGACAGGCCCCGAGCTCACACACCCACCCAGACCCCAGAGGCTGGCACTGGTCCTTTCAGGGCGGAGGAGAACAGGGCCCAGGAGGACTTCTGGGATGACTGAAGGCCTCCAGGCTCTGGCCGGCTCCTGAGTTATGGGAACCAACAGATTTGTTCAGGCTGTTCACAGGTCCCGGTGCCTCAGCCTAAGACCCCTGGCCTTGTCTTCAGGATCTTTGGTCCCAGGTTGAGGGTGAGTGAAAGGGGGTACCCTGAGGTCAAAATGGAGGTGACCCAGCTCCTTGGCAGGTGTTCGGGGACAAGGAAACCTCCAGAAGGGGCTTATTCTAGTGGCAACCGGAAGGGTGACACTGTGTGTTTATTAAGAAAAGGTACATTCACTTACAGCAGGGACTAGATTTTAGAGCTCTTTTAATCCCAACAAAACTCCCCACATTTTATACTGAAATAAGCTGTTCTCAAGCACTCTTACCAAAAGTATCTATTTTGATCCTTAAAACAGGCCAGACTCAAAAAAAAGTAGGTGCTCAGCTAAAGGCTACACACGGTAATATTAAACTCAAGGTCTGGTGCTGATTAGAGACAAATCCAGGCCCAGGTCCCCCGGGTTCTAGACATTTCTGTACTCAACACACCACTCACCTCACCCCACTTTTTTAGGAAGTTGACTCATGGCTCGGATGACACACTCTCCCTCCCCTTCCTCCCTCACAGACCCAGCCCCTGGATGCTGACCACCTCCCGCCCTGCTCTGCCCGCTCCCATACTTCTACCCTGCCAGGCTGGGGAGTGGGGAGCCAGCAGAGGGCAGCTGGGCCGCAGAGAGAGTTCGTGAGTTTTGGCTGAAAGTGTTCATGAACGGGCAACTACCCCAGCCAGTTACTTGGAAGGTTCGATTTTGATTTTAATTTCTATGTCTCACAGTATTGCCAGAAAGAAACAAAAGCCTCTTTTATAGATTGAGACCCAAAAAAACAGAGCTACTCCTGAGCTAAACAAATACTGATTCATGGACACAAGGTGGGCATCATTTATAATGGTAAAAAAAATCACTGTGCTAACACCAGGACGTTGAACAAATACATCAGGGATAAAAATTAATTCCATATTGACAAAGTAAGTCGTATTGAAGGAATAGTAGCATAGCAAAACATTTTAACGTGGGAAGATGTTCACAATACAGTGCTAAGCAAGAAGAAAAGCAGGTTACAAGCAGTGTGGGTAAGATGGAAAGATCAACCCCACATCCTGGGCAGAGCATTTGACAGAAAGCAATGTTGACATTTTTCCTTTTAATTGATGTATTTTCTACAGTGAACAAACATTAATACTTTCATAACAAAATAGCTCTTTTCAAATAAAGTTAAAGGAAAAAAAACTTCCATTCATCTCACTGACCCCCTTGGTTGTCCAGGGACCTCTCAGTGGAGGAGATTTAGAAACCCAACACCAGTCAAAAGACCAGCCGCATTGGAGGGGTCTGAGTTCGAAGCGCAGCCTTGAAGAGGAAACCAAAGAAACACCAAGTCCAAGGCTAGCCTTTCATCTGCTCCCTGGGCACCCGGCCCCCATGCTGACCGAGCCTCTGACCCTTCCCACCGCAGGGGCTTTGCCATCCTGGCCTGGAAGGCAATGCCACCCTCCGCCCAGCTTGGTGCTGATTCCCCGTGAAGCATGGGATCAGGTTCCAGCTGAAGCAGCCCCAGAGTCTCCGTGAGAAGAGTGCAGTGTTGGATGCTGAGGCCAAAGGGAAGGAAAAAGTCCTCTGTATCCAAGGCTCCTGATGCGGGTGGCCGTGTTGGGGGAGCCTCTGAACCCCTTCACGAAAGAATGTTCTCAAATATGTAAAATAAAACACATATGATTACAAAGAAAGCCAGTGATACTGACACACACAGTCTGATCAAAACAGTGTTTACTTTTCTGGTATAAAAATAGATGTGCTCCTGTAACTCATTCGATAACAAGGGCGGGCAGCGAGTCCAGCACGCCCGCCCGATGTTTTGAAGGAGTAAAGGTTAAACCCGATTTCTCCATCTCTGTAGCAACTGTATCACAGCGGGAAGTTACCTGGGGTTTCCGTGGGGACAACGTGGCAGGAAGTCCTGCCACCACTGCTGCTGGACACTGGTCCCACCGTGCAAGGAGATGCCAAATTTGGTCCAAGGCTGGAGATGGTGAAAATAGGGATATGGTTTGTTCCCAAGTGGGTCCGGGACCCTTGAATTGGGTCTGTGGTTGAGAAGGGCTCCCGAGGAGGAGGAGGAGGGGCCTGCCGTGCTTCCGGGTCCCTCATCCGCCTTCCCAGCATCCCTATCGTCTCGCGTCTCCTCCACCAGCCTGGCCGGGCCCCAGCTGAGCCCTGCCTGTAACCAGGAGACCATAATGATGACTGGCCAGTGGTCCCGTGCGGACAGCATCTTTCGCAAAGATTCCTACAGTCTGCGCCCTCACAACCAACTCCAACCCTCAGCGAGATGGGGCAGCCAACAGGTGCAGATGCTACCCAACTTACCTGCCACTGTGACAACAGGTGAAGTAGCCGCCCTTCCTGGTGACCCTGGGAAAAACTCAGGAGTTATCAAGGGAAGAAGAAAGTATCCAAGAGACACCTCTCCTTGTCCCCGTCTTGTCCCCCATACATCGTAGCCCATGTGTAGAAACTGGCCAACAGACACTTAGGAACTCCTGTTTCCCCAGGTGAGGGGAGCCTGTCCAGGTGAGGAGCCCATGGAAAGGGCGACCCATTTTGGAAGGAGCTGAGAACAATAGAAATGGCAGCTTGCCTGTCTTGAATTAAACTGAATAAGCAAAGTCACGACATCATTCGAAGCCACAAACAAGACACGCAGTGCTTAAGTGGACTTTTCTCAGCTTCTTTAACGTCAGTGGCCCGTGGGCAGTGTCCCAACCATGGACCGTGGCTCTAGGTTTGGCAGGGGTGATCTTCAAACACCACAACCAAGGCAAGCCCTGAACCCCAGGAGCCCAGGGTGACACCTCATTTCCTCATTCCATTCTTAAAAAGCCCTCTCAGAATCTGTGCTGAGTACCATCCTTATTTTAGATGCCTGGTTAACTGAAGGCATAAGTCATAGTTCTATAGGCAGTTTGGGGGATTTTTTTTCTTGAATTGAATTGTTCTGCCTGTTTGTTTCACTTCCTCTTTGGGGAATACCAGGGACCACGAGTTCCCCTTTTCCTGGTATTCAAAGTACGTCAGTTCAAGTCTGATTAAATGACAAGTGAAGAATAAGAGGCTGGCTTCATTGTTTGACAAATCACATCCGCTGTGAGATTTGGGAAACTATGGTTTGTCACTGTTTTCTTTTGTTTTCTTTCCCAAAGTGCCCTCAGAATATGAGTGAGTCTCTGAAGAGACATCTGCACCTGGCAATGCGTGGCTTCGATGGCAGGATGGCGGTCCAGGCGTGTGTCTGCCCACTAACCTCCAACCCTAGCCTCGCAACCTCCAAGTTATACCGAACAGAGAACTCAGCAGTGGTCCTCTGTGCTTTCTCCGCCCCTTTAGGACCCTGAACCTTCTGAAAGCTTCGGTGTGAATAATGAATTGTGCACATGAAGAGGACGGCTTCTGATCTATTCGTTTATACCATCTCAACATGATTCAAAAATAGAGTGGCAACTATATTGACAAGAACGACTGTTTAAATGCACTATTAGAGTCAGAGAACATGGGAGGTATATGTGGATGGCAATTTGCATAAAACTGACATTTTTCAGGAGAGTTTTAGATTATGATTTTATTTTGTATTTTTGCCCAGAATACCACAGAAGTGATAATGTGTCTTGTGTGCTTCAGGCACCTGATATTCATTTGTCCCTTTACACCTGATGTTCCCTAGTTCAGGTGCTTTCTGCAAGATTCCTCCACTATGAAGTTCATATACTGTATCTTTAGTAAATGTTTGATGTGATTCACTAAGAAATGTGCATAAACCATCAAGGTAACTGTGGAAAATCCCGTTTCTTCTTAGTTTTTTGGGATTTTTTTTTCTGCTTGCAGTTTGCTTTGGAAAATGAACATTGTCACCTTTGTCTATTAAAGATATTAGCTTTTCAAAAAAAAATAAAACAGAGTAGCAAAAACATATTTACCCCCAGGAATTCCCTGGTGGTCTAGTGGTTAGTACTCTGCAGTCTCACTGCCGAGGGGCCGGGTTTGATCTCTGGTGGAGGAACTAGGATCCCACAGGCCATGCAATGCGGCCAAAAAAAAAAAAAAATTTACCCCTCAAAATGCCACATTATCCAATGTGAATGGCAACATGGATTTCCTCCCTAGCCCAGGACAGAGAAACAGAAGGGCTGTAAGGGCTGGATACACAGGCCCAGTATGACGGCAGATAAGAATATAATGTCTAGGGCTTCCCTGGTGGCGCAGTGGTTGAGAATCTGCCTGCTAATGCAGGGGACACGGGTTCGAGCCCTGGTCTGGGAAGATCCCACATGCCACGGAGCAGCTGGGCCCACACGCCACAACTACTGAGCCTGCGCATCTGGAGCCTGTGCCCTGCAACGGGAGGGGCCGCGATAGTGAAAGGCCCGCGCACCGCGATGAAGAGCGGTCCCCGCACCGTGATGAAGAGTGGCCCCCACTTGCCGCAACTAGAGAAAGCCCTCGCACGAACCGAAGACCCAACACAGCCAAAAATAAATAAATAAAGTAGCTATAAAATTAAAAAAAAAAAAACAAAAAAAAAATTGGTATACCACTGACCCTAAGAATTCTAAAGAACTGAAATTTAAAAATTAAAAAAAGGAAAACAAAAACGACAACAAAAAAAAAAAAGAATATAATGTCTACATGAAGAGCACAATGTCAGAGAGAGCTTCAGTGGACAAGATCCATGAACTCCAGTATCACACGACCTACAAAGGTGCACCGTACGTGTATGCGTCACTTTACACAGAACCTGACAGACAGGGTCCTACTGGGTGTCAGCGACCTTCAAATGAGGCCAAGTTCTAATCCTCCTTCACCAAGTCCTCAGGAGCTTAAAATAATTGCATTTTTAAAAATCTGTCCCCTTTTGAAGTTTTCCCAAGCTCTCCCTCTCCTCTGGAAGAGGCTGTTTCATGTAGACCCCTACACGCTTCTCCCGTCCAAAGGCTGGGGGCTTCCACGTGGGCCACCAGAGCTGCTCTGACAGGTGATTTTCTTCTACGTGTTCTCTTGCTTGGTATTTAGCTCTACATTAACCTGGTAGTATAGGAACTCAGGACATGGGAGTCCCTTGTGCCGTGTAGCTGAGTGAGATATAGGAAAGCATGAGCACAGAGGTGACGGGAGAAGATCTGGAAGCCAGACACACACGGCAGGCCCGGCTCTCACCTCCTGCCTGACCATGGGCGATTCCTCTGTTTTCTCTGATGAAGGCAGATAACTCATGTGAAGCCCTGACCTCTCTTTCCCGCCTGAGTCAGGACTCAGTAACAGCAAGGCATGCGCAGTGCTGAGTATTAACACCAAGCAGCCCAGGGAAAGGTTGCAGGGGGGGTCCCGTCAAGAGGCAGGGTCCTCCCCAGGCCCGGTCACCATGGGAGACCCAAAAGCATCCCCAGGGTGAGCTTGCGATTGGAGGGGCCTGCTGTCCTGGCAGAGCCGCCCTCAGAGCTCTCAGTGGCCAGATCGGAGGGTACTAAGGTTTGATCTGGCTTCATAGAAGTCACCGCACACCTGGAAAAGTCACTGTCTTTTCCAAGCAGTGGAACCACATACAAACGCCCTTGGGGGGAACGTGTCTAGATCCTTCAGAATCTCACTCTGTGCAGAGGCTGCCAACAAAACGCATCCTATCACATTATAGTATGACTTTCAGAAGTGAAGAGGGGGAGCGGGAGGGGGTCCTGCTTCACAGGACCACCAGCGGGGGAACGGCAGCAGATAAAATGAGAGGTTCGAGAGACACGCGGTGAAATGTGCCCATGGGGAAACTGTGACATCGAACATTAAACTGCAAAGGATGTGCAGCCCAGATAAACACGACGAGCTAATATCAGCTGAGGGAAGTGTGGTTTGCTTGGAGGAAACTGGCACATTCACATTAACGCTTGTAAACGGGCCTCTTAATAATTTCTCCCAAAGAAAGGACCTTGAGAGCTGATTCTTCAGGGTGGCCACAGATGAGATGACGCTCTTTCAAGTGACTGACTTGAAGCCTTTGGGCTCCTCTCCAGGCTCCCAGCAGGGGGTCCAGAGGAGCCCACCAGCAAAGCCCACCCAGGTTTAATCTGGTTGGAAACAGACAGAAGCATCTGAAAAAAAATTAAAAGAATATACATGTATTTGTATATATATAGATGTGTTTATATGTATATGTGTGTGTGTATTTATAATATTTTATTTTATGTATTTATTTTATACACACACACATTCTTTTTCTTTTAATCACAGAAAGACATATCGGAACAGTTCTCAGAGCTTTCTGAGATGCTCTTCCCGGGTTATAATCCTCAAATTTGGCTCAAATAAAATTTTCCAATTATTTCTTTAAAAAAAAAAAAGAGAAAGACAGTATATCTTTCCTGTTATATGGAATAAACTCTACTGATATAGATTCAAGTGGTCCAAAGGAAGGAAGGAATGAGAACATGGAAGAAAATTCTGCCAAAGCATTCTGCTCAATGAGAATGGGAAATGCAGGGAGAATGAGCTCATTAGGGAAGATGGGAAACGCACAGAAGTGCAATGAAGAAGACGAATCACCCATACCCCATCGCTCGAGCTGCTGTTCACATTTGTGTCGACGTCCTTCCAGACTTTTTTATTGAATATATTTATTTCAAATGTTATATACACTTTTTCACTTAATATCCTATCACACAATCTCCCATATTATTGCCTGGCCTTAGCAGCCATCATTTTCATGGCTGTGTAACATTTCATCACGGGATATGCCAGTGGACATTATCTATTCCCCTACTTTCAAATATTGTTTTGAAATTTCTCCTAGTATTAATCACATAGCCATGCAAATCTCTAAGAAAAAAAAATCTAGATACTTCTCAAGCCTGGACGCTTGTCTTATATGTTTTTGTATTCTCATCAGTATTGGGGGAAAATGAAGGGAAATAAATACATGAATAAAGGTTTGGGTGGATGATTTGATAGATGGATAAATGAATGAATGGATGGATAAATTGATGGTTTGATATAAATGGGTAGATGGATGGATAAATGGATGGATGGATGAATGGCCTGAAGGCTTTAATCTTAGGCTTCTTTTGACTCAAAATTCTCTAACAAAATATCATCTCTCCAGCTAGGATATGGGTCACCTGCTATTTCTGATATGATAGCCAAACCTCCTAGATATTTCTTTTGGAGCACAGCCTTCACGTACTCTATTTTGAAGGTGAACTCTCTTTTGATCCCTTGAAAATCTGGAAGAGGATTCCACCATGTAACCCTTTTGTCCCTCCAGCTGACATGTATTAAACACCTGTTGTTTGTACTTGTTTGGACCAAGTACAAAGAGATGAAGGTGAAGAAAACCATGCTGGTCTCTGGATAGCTGGGCAGCACCTGGACACCAGGTAGATCAAGGCTGGCTCCAAAGTGCTTTCTGAGAAGGAGGGTAGACCATACTGGCTCTGGTGGCTAGAGAACTGAGCTACGGTCACACAGGTGGGGGTCACAGAATTGACCTGTGGTCTGTGCCTGATGAACACGGATGGCACTGCTGGGCGTGGAGGGTAGTGAGGGCATCCAGACAATGAAAAGCTGGCTGTAGAGACCAGGAGCGTCCAGAACACCCCAAGCGCACAGTTAGGTGGAGCACGGGAACCATGGAAGGAGGGGGTGACACTGGGGAGGTCAGTAAATTGAGGCAGATCACAAGGGCTGCACAAAACAGGCGATGGGATCCCGCCAAGCCTTGGAGCATGCGTACGAGCCCTGGGGCTGCTCCCACCCTCCCCGCAGAGGTCCTGGGCTGTGAAAGGGAGGTTCTTCAAAGTCAGGTCAAGACTTGGCCCTTGAGGTGGCCATGCCCCCAAAAGAAGGAAGACCCGCTCTCGTGCGTCAGTTGGTCTAGTATCTGGAGCAGTGAGAAGAGAGAGGACCCGCCTCCCTAAACCGCCACCATCATGGGAAACATAAAGGCAACTGGAATCTGTCCTGATTTCATCCTCTCTCCCCCTCCCTCCCCTCCCCATGGCCTTCCTGCCTTGTTATGCTCAGACCCGTCCCGACTCCCAAGGTCCCTCTATATGTTTTCTCTGCCTGGATCATTCAACTCAAAAGTTCACCAGATCAGTGCATTTCTCCATGGAGGCCAGGAATCCTGCTGCCTTTGAAAGTCAAATGTGCTTCTACAAAAGATGACCTTTGGCAAGAAACCATGTTTTCTTTTTCCTGTGGTTTTAACAAGATATTAGGGAAGTGAAAAAACAGTCGGCCAAGGAAGTGGAAGTAAACTTTGAGGGGAATCAAACAAGACTTGTAAGCCTCCAACTTAAGCAATAAACATGAATGTGCAGTTTTCGTTTCTTGCCAAAGTGGTCTGGGCCCACCTGTGGGCTGGACACGCTCCAGTCCAGTAAGACATGTCCCCCGATGGCGTCCCAAGTTCACACAGGACCCATGTCACAAAGTCATGAAACAGTCATTCCAAAAGCAAAAGTACCCTCTTATTCTGCCAGCTCGTCCCCTTCCAAGTAAGGAAGTGTCAAACATGCAAAAATCGCTGGCGTGATTTCTTGAACAAGCAACTGCAGGTCATCGTCAGCATTTCAAAGTGCCGATGAAAGAGTCTTCATTTAAAGACAGAACAAAAACAAAGCCTGCCCTTCCCCTGTGTGCCCTCCTCGGCAGAGCCCCCGTCCTGTTAAAGAGCTTTTCTGCAATTACATCAGTCCCATTTGCATCTGGTTTCCATCAGTAGCAGAAGTGTCAGCTCTCTTGCCCTGGGGCCAGCTGGTCATTACGCCTGGGAGCAGAGCTGTCAGTGACACCTGGCAATCTCTCCCTGTAAGTGCAGGGTCCGTGCTAACCACTCAGGGGACGGCCCCCGCGTAACTGGGGTGAAAATCTAATAGAGCACCGCCTGGAAATTTTCCCCATACACCTAAGCCAGGGCTCAGGAATTAAAGTGTCTCTGACATTACGCTGCCATCAAATCTCCTGCACACCTATTTGCAGAGTGAAAATGATCCTCGGTACAAAACCCGGCTCCGTCTGAAACCTACAAGGGAGCTCAAAAGAGACGTGACAGACTGCAGTTTCAGCTCAATCATATCGATGAGAAGAGAGCTTCGTAGGGAGGGGCAGACAGGAGGGCGGCAACGAGCAGAGCATGGCAGCTTATTTTTAAATCACAATTTGGTGTGAAGATTCTAGAAAGCCCGATTCTAGAACCATGTGATCATATCCCCACATCGCTGCTCCCAGGTTAGGTCTCAGAAATCTGGAAAATTCTCATGCGTGGGGGACACCAGAGTCATCGATTAGAGGCCAACGTGGTGCCTGTCAACCCCAAATTAGCCTTGGGTTTTCCAGCAGCAAAGCTCTGCTTAATTATTCGTGGTGTGAAGTGACCCAGCACAACATAGGGACGTATTGTGTGTCAGTGACCCCTAGGAAAAGGACAGGGTCAAAAGTCATCCCAAGAGGAAATTTGGCCTTGGCACCCAAGGCCTCCCATCTCTGTCTCCAGGAAACTCACAGCTAACAAATCAGAGATTCGTGCCATGAACCCTGAGTGAGACCCAGGCTCTGAACTCATTCAGCAACACCAGCAAACACTTGGAGTCATTTACTCCTCAGTTACCCAAGCGCAGCCACCGAAGACAGAGAGAAAAGGAACCACATTGCAGGATCTTGGTGGACATTTTATGGCCATATTCACTTGTTGTTGGCGTCTTTATCACTTTACTACCCAAAGACAATCACTATGGCAACAGATGATTTTGCCTTCAGCCGTTCAATAAATAAAAAGCCTTCTTTAAAAAAATTTTTAAATCTCTTTCAAGCTTCATCTCAATTATCTCAGGAAAAAAGTCTCAACTGCACTAACTTCATCTCAATTATCTCAGGAAAAAAGTCTCAACTGCATTAACTGGATCTTTTAAAAAAGATTCATTGGCTGTCGTAAATTTCTAAGTTAAACTGAAAAATCACGAGACATGTAATCCCAGCCAGAGCAAATGTGGGCTTTCTGAAAAGGAGCCTTTCGTCCCCAACATCCTCTGAGAATTTGTGTTACACTGTTTCACCTTTATAGCTGGGGGAGCAAGAGTCTTCTACAGCCTGTAAAGAACTGTTTTCCTGGGCTTCCCTGGTGGCGCGGTGGTTGAGAATCTGCCTGCTAATGCAAGGCACACGGGTTCGAGCTCTGGTCTGGGAGGATCCCACGTGCCGCGGAGCAACTGGGCCCGTGAGCCACAACTACTGAGCCTGCGTGTCTGGAGCTTGTGCTCCACAACAACAGAGCCGCGATAGTGAAAGGCCCGCGCACCGAGATGAAGAATGGCCCCCGCTCGCCGCAACTAGAGAAAGCCCTCGCACAGAAACGAAGACCCAACACAGCATAAATAAATAAATTTATAAAGTTCCTACCAAAATTCTTAAAAAAAAAAAAAAAAGAACTGTTTTCCTTGGTAACCTGGGGACTGACCCCACCTGATGAAGAGATCACCCAACCCTGCAGGAAGTGTCCCCTGATGAATTCATCAGAATGAAGTGCTCTTAGAATTCTTCCACATGCCTACAGCACCTACCAAGTGCCGAGCCTTCACTGATTCATTCTTTCATTCATGCATGCATCCAACAATATTTATTGAGGCTAATTATGGGTTAAGTGCTGACTGTATTCAATACAGGAGAGAAAAAGTACACTCCTGCCCTCATGGGGTTGCCATTCCAGTGACAGGGACCAAATAATACATAAATACACACGTAATAATGCGTCAGGTAGTGAAGAAAAATAACACCACGGAAGTAGACAGAGAACCATGGGCAGGGAGCCAAGGGATTCTTAGGGTGGTCGGAGAAACTCTCTCTTAGGAGGTGATGTCTGAGCAAAACCTGAGTGATGTGAGGGAAGAAGCCAAACAAATATCTGAGAAGAACTTTCTAAGCAGAGGGAACGGAAGTCCTGACTTGGGAACAAGCTTGTTGTGTTCAAGGAACAGCCAATCAAGAAGGCTGGAGTGACCTCACACCTGTTAGGATAGCTATCATCAAAAAGACAAGAGAAGACAAGTGCTAGTGAGGATGTGGGGAAGAGGGAACCCTTGTGGTTGTTGACGGGACTATGAATTGGGGCAGGCTCTATGGAAAATAGTACGGCAGTTTCTCAAAACATTAAAAATTAGAATTATCTTGTGATCCAGCTATCCTATTTATCCTATTTATTTATTTATTTATTTATTTATTATTTATCCTATTTATTTGGGTATTTATCCAAAGGAAATCAAATCACTGTCTGGAAAAGATATCTGCATCCTGTGTTCAGTACAGCATCTTTTACAATAGCCAAGACATGGGAACATCCTGACTGTCCATTGATGGATAAGTGGATAAAGAAGATGTGAAGATATATACACACACATATATATATGTACAATGGAATATTATTCAGCCATTAAAAAAAAAAGAAGGAAATCTTGCCATTTGTGACATCATGGATGGGCGGGCCTTGAGGGCTTTATGCTAAGTGAAGTAAGTCAGAGAGACAAATACTGTATGACCTCACTTACATGTAGAATCAAAAAAACTCATAGAGGGCTTCCCTGGTGGCGCAGTGGTTGAGAATCTGCCTGCCAATGCAGGGGATGCGGGTTCGAGCCCTGGTCTGGGAAGATCCCACATGCCGTGGAGCAACTCGGCCCGTGAGCCACAATTACTGAGCCTGCGCGTCTGGAGCCTGTGCTCGGCAACGAGAGGCCGCGATAGTGAGAGGCCCGCGCACCGCGATGAAGAGTGGCCCCCGCACCACAATGAAGAGTGGCCCCCGCTTGCCACAACTAGAGAAAGCCCTCGCACAGAAACGAAGACCCAACACAGCCATACATACATACATACATACATAAATAAAAAGAATGTAAGCAGACAAGAATAGCATTAAAAAAATAAAAAATTTTTTTAAAAATTTAAAATAAAAAACAAAACTCATAGATATAAAGAACAGATGGGTGGTTGCCAGAGGTACAGTGTGGGTGAGATGGGTGAAGGGAGTCAAAAGGTACACATTTCCAGTTATAAGATAAATAAGTCCTAGGGATGTAATGTACACCTTGGTGACCCTAACCCTAACCAATACTGTACTATATATTTGAAAGCTTCTAAATCTTAAAAGTTATCATCCCAAGAAAAAGAAATTTGTAACTATGTGAGGTATAGATGTTAACTAAACTTATTGTGGTGATTACTTAGCAATATATACATTCATCAAATTATTATGTTGTACATCTTGGACTAATACAATGTTATATGTTGATTATGTCTCAATAAAACTGGGGGATAAAAGGCTAGAGTGACATAAACAAGGTGGAGGGTTGCAGGAGATGAAATTGAACGGGGGGACCAGGTCGTGCAGTCTTTGTCAGCCATTGTAGGGAACTTGGATTAGATTCTTCTGAGGTTTCCCTTTGTCTTTGGTGGCCAGCCATTTTACTGTAACGCACTTAGATTTGATTTTCTTCCTATTTATCTTGCTTAGGGCTCAGAGTCCCTCTGGAATATGTCATTTGATATCTATTTTGGAATTTTTTCTGTCATTATCTCTTCAAATATTACTTCTGCCTCATTTTCTCCCTTCTCTCCTTCTGAGACTTCAGATATATACATGTTAGAGCTTTCTCTGCATTGTATGTCTCTGGCTCTCTTCTGCTTTCTTTTCTGAGCTTCCTTCTAGATATTTTTCTTACTCTAATTCACTAATTTTCTCCTCAGCTGTGTCTAATCTGTGAATGAAAACTTAGTGTCTTAATTTGTTACTTTGTTTCATTTGCAAGATTTTCTTTTGATTCTCCTTTATAGTTTCTAGTTTTCTACCAAAATCCTCATTTTGTATTCATTTCCTTGAATATATTAAGCATAGTTATTTTCCCTGTTGGTATGTTTCCTTTATCTCTTAATTCTCTCTTTTTTGAATATCATTGTTTTGTCTCCCCATGCACAGGTTATTTTGATTGAATGCTAGACATTGTGTATGAAAAACAAGATCTCGGAAGGTGTTTCCTTGGTCCAGCGAGAAATTGCATCTACTTATGGGAGGCAGCTGTGGGCACTAGCAATGCCTAATCTCCTTAATCCAATCCGGGATTGAAAAAATTCAAAGCTGGGCTTCATTTCTTCAAATGAATTTCTTGTCACCGCCTCACTCCTAGACCGAAGCCCTGTGCCGTTTTCCCAAACCAAACGCTCTGGGGGAATGGGGGTGTCAAGGGTCTCCAGTTCCTTGTGGGCCCCAAATGCCAATGTTTGTTCTTCTACCCCCATTTGCCTATCAACAGCTCTGTTAGCTTCTTCTTCTTCTCAGCTTCTTTCTTCTTCTGGAAAAAGAACACCTGGGGGAAAGGAGTCACAAATGCTGGCTCACATTGCTGTACTTTATTCCTCTCCCAGATCTTGGCCCTAAAATTCTTCACTGCTCTGTTAACTCTCCAGTGCCTTCAAATACTTTTCCTATTGTCCTCATTTCCAGCTGTTCTCAGGAGGAGAGTTGGATTTCATTCTGTGTGTGTGATGGATTGCTTGCAAAAATAACCCAAATTCTCCACTCCTCCCTCTATAAACATAGACACACACAAACATATTGTTTATAAATTATCAGCATGTTCTGTTTTAGTAATAGATTATGTACATTAGCAAATGTACAATGTGTACATTTTTAAATAGACAGAAGGATGGGAAATGAGAAAATATAAATAAAAGATTTAATGGCTTCCTTTCCTCCCTACTCTGGAGACCACTGGTCTAGGAATATTTGAGGGATGGGATGTTAGCTATTATAGGTCAGGTGGTGAGGGTGGAGGTGGTGAGAAGTTGTTGGATTCATCATGTGTTTTGAAGGTTGAGTTGAAAAGACCTGCTGATGAATTGGATGTGGAGTGTAAAGGAAAGAGGACAAATCCTGTTTTGGGTCCAAGCAGCTGGATGCAGGTGCTATTGACTGAGATGGGGAGGGCAAGGCTCGGGGCGGGCAGTGGGTGGGAAGGCGAAGATGAAGAGTCTATTGTGCACAGTGAATGTTAGCTTTCCCCCAAAGAATCCCTCTATCTGAAGTTGAACTCAAGAAAGTTGTTTAGGCCCTTCACCTTCTGAGATGGCCCACACTGTGGAATGTGTTTCTCCCAGGCTGCTCTAGCCTTTTAAGATGGACCTCGTTCTGTCTATGGAATGTGTATCTCTCTAAATAAATCCACTTCTTACCTAACAAAAACAAAAACAAAAAGTTGTTTAGACTTAAATCCCAGCTTTTCCAAAAACCCTCCTTGGACTCTTCCCACCACTTCCAAACTGTGCTCAACAGGTTTAGGACCTCTAGGCCAACATTTCCCAATCTGGGTGCTTCAGAATACCAGTTCTACAAGGAGTTAATACATATCCTATGGTGAAGAAGGAGGAGGAGGAGGAGGAAGATTCTCATGACCAAGTATGGGAAAGGTTGCACTAAGTAAACAGTGGGAAAATGCTGCATAGGTTATTCAATTGCAGGACTTCTCAGAACCTTTATTATGCTAATGTGTACCATGACTCTCTAAGAAGGATACAGAGTCTGTAGTAGTTCCCAAACTTATTTTTCTGCATGCCTATTAATAGCCCATGAAGTAATTTTGTCCTACTAACCAATTCAGGAGACACAGCTTTAGACCAGGAGTCAGCAACTACAGCCCACAGGTCAAATACAGCCCACCACTTGTCTTTGTACGGCCAGCAAACATAGTTGTTACATTTTGAAATGGTTGGAAGAAATCCAAAGAAAAACAGTATTTCATTACAGGTTAAAAGCATATGAAATTCAAATTTAGCATCTGTAATAAAGTTATACTGAAACACACCCATGCTCATTTGGTTATATATCACCTAGGGCTGCTTTCTTTTTATATATATTTATTTATTTATTTATTTATTTTATTTATTTATTTATTTTTGGCTGCATTGGGTCTTTGCTGCTGCGCACAGGCTTTCTCTAGTTGCCACGAGCAGGGGCTACTCTTCGTTGCTGTGCGCGGGCTTCTCATTGTGGTGGCTTCTCTTGTTGCAGAGCACGGGCTCTAGGCACATGAGCTTCAGTAGTTGCAGCACACGGACTCAGTAGTTGTGGCTCGTGGGCTCTAGAGCACAGGCTCAGTAGTTGTGGCGCCCGGGCTTAGTTGCTCCGCAGCATGTGGGATCGTCCCGGGCCAGGGCTCAAACCCATGTCCCCTGCATTGGCAGGTGGATTCTTAACCACTGCGCCATTGCACCACCAGGGAAGCCCTAGGGCTGCTTTCTTGAAACAATAGCAGAGTTGAGTAGCTGAGACAGGGACGGTATGGCCCATTAACCCTAAAATATTTACTAACTTTACAAAAGAAGTTTGCCAACTCCTGCTCTAGACTCCCAACACAATAGAGTATTAAAGTATGTGCTCTCAGAGGATTTTTAGAACAACGAGACTGTTTGGTATGATGCTATCATGGTGGATACATGTCAAACACTTGTCCGAACCCATAGAATGTACTGCACCAAGAGTGAACCCCAATGTAAACTATGGACTCTGGATGATAATGATGAGTCAGTGTAGGTTCATCAATTGTAACAAACGTACCGTCTGGTTGGGGATGTTGATAACGGGACAGATTGTAGGTGTGTGGGACCAGGGGGTATATGGGAAGCCTCTGTACTTGTGTTCAGTTTTGCTGTGGACCTGAAACTACCTTTAAAATAGTCTACTTTTGATGAAAACTCTAATTCAAAAAGAAAAATGCACCCTAATATTCATAGCAGCGCTATCTGCAATAAGCAAGACATGGAAGCAACCTAAGTGTCCATCAACAGATGAGTGGATAAAGAAGATGTGGTACATATATACAATGGAATATTACTCGCCATAAAAAATAATGAAATAATGCCATTGGCAGCAACATGGATGGACCTAGAGACTATCATACTAAATGAAGTAAGTCAGGCACAGAAAGACAAATAGCATATGATATCACTTATATGTGGAATCTAAAAAATGACACAAATGAACTTATCTACGAAACAGAAACAGATTCACAAACATAGAGAACAGACTTGTGGTTGCCAAAGGGGAAAGGGGCAGGGGAGGGATAATCAGGAGCCTGGGATTAACAGATACAAACTACTATATATAAAATAAAAAACAAGGGCCTACTGTAGAGCACAGGGAACTATATTCAACATCTTGTAATAATGTATAATGGAAAATAATCTGAAAAAGAATATATATATGTATACATATATATGTATATGTATAACTGAATCACTTTGCTGTACACCTGAAGCAAACACAACATTGTAAATCAACTATACCTCAATTTTAAAAGATAGTTTATGTTCTTAAGTGCGTAATGTATTACCATTTGTGTAAGAAGGAGAAGAAATGCGTGTATGTGTTTATTATATATATATATATAATGCACATGTATATGTATTGACATATACATATGTTTACATGTATATATATATATATATATAATATGTATAAAATACATATACATAAAGCATCACTGGAAGAAATTAGTAAGATTGATTGCTTATGGAGAAGAGACCTGGGTGGCTAGAGGATTCGTGTCGAAGGAAGAGCCTTCTGTGGCTTATTAATTTTGAGCCATGTGATTATATTACCTATTCAATTTTTTTAAATTAAAACTGTTGAGAAGTAAATTTTTTAAAAGCATGTGCTCTCTCATACTCTATTTCTTCCTCAGTTCTACTCACTACTCAGAGAGCAGGAACCATGTCCTATAATCTTCCATCTTTGGCAGAACTTGGCACAGCCCTGAGTACAAACATCCCCGTCGTGATTTTCTTGCCAAGTGTCCAGTATTTGTTAGGAGGTGGCACTTCCAAAGGCCATGAGGAGGCACGTGAAGCATGGCACCTGCCAGAGTAGATCTACTAGGGAATCAAAGCCACTCTGTTGCTCAGGACTCGGGTCTGCTGTATGGAAGAATTCCCAGTGCTGGGTGTACTTTGGCCCCATGTGTGCAGTGCCTTGATCATTTTTCTCCCAGGAAAGAAATTTAAACTACGCGATGGAATTACGTGATGTATTAGCTTCAGGGCATTCAATACTGTCAAGTGGGGAGTCACAGTAATACCCCAGTCTGCAGTTGCTTTGATAGTTAATAAGAGCAATCAAACGAGATAATATAAATTAAAATCACTCAGTCGATGGTTGAGGCACCGTAAGGGCAACCCGGGAACACCATTCCGACTGGGCCCACCCTTAACACTGGGGGGACCCAGGCTGCGAACTAAAGTGGAGGCATACAGACCACACACTTAAATATTTTAAAGTGATAAATCAAGTGGACAAAGTGTTCAATTGAGTCCTAGCCTTCCACCCCGATAAATAGACCTTATAACAACCTGGAAAACTCAGGTTGAATGTAGACGACTCCCTCTCCCAGGGGTTCTGGAATCGGTGGCACGGCCTCCATCTGCCAGTGCAGGGCCCCTCCTTCACTCTGTCGTCTCTATCCCCCCACCCGGTTCCGTCCATCCCCTGCGAAACCTCCCAGCCACTGTAGCGGTCCAGCTCACTTAGCTGTCGATCATTCATCTCACGAAAAGCCGTTCCACGGCCACCTCCCTGGGTCTAAGGGGGCACAACCTGCCGCAGGTTCACCCTGGGGAGGGGGGCTGACCCCTGGGAGAAGCAGTCTTGGGACCACGGGGGTGGGAACTCCAGAGTCCCCGGCACCTGGAACAGGGTCTAGAAGGGGGTGGGTGGGGCATGGGCTCAGCCCCACAGATTTCTGACCCCATGGGGAAACCAAGGTGGAGCCCTTCTTGTCCAGACCTCTGGGCAGGACTGATCATGACATGAAGCTCAGTGATCGTCACTCATAAAAATCATAACGTCAGCAGCTACTTCCTGTGGAGGGCTCTATATGCCAGACACTCGTGTGCGTGCTTCACACAAATTACCTTACTCCATAACAACTCTGACTGTCAAGTGGCTTATCTGTTTCCATCTCAGCAAGACTGTCCCTTGGAAGGCTGTTCTCATTGAGAAGGAGGATTTTCTAAGTTCTGAGTGGAGAGGGGTCAGATCATCAAGATGCTTCCCTGGGGAAGGGAAGATCCCCCTTTCCTTGCGGTGACCAAGCCACGGGTAAGAGAAGATTGTGAAATTGAAAATGACAAGGGAATTCCCTGGTGGTTAAGACTCGGGGCCTTCACTGCCATGGGCCCGGGTTTGATCCCTGATCGGAGAACTAAGATCCCAAAAGCCATGTGGCACGGCCAAAAAAAAAATAAGTTTAAAAAAAAAAAAAAGAAAGAAAAGGTCAGAAACCCAGCTCCTGCATCATGTGGTCAGGAGGTCAGACAGAGGAGGCGAGAGATCAGGAGGAAGTGAAAACCTGACCCCTTCTGGCCCACACCTCAGTGGTTGGGACACATAGCCTTTAGAAAAACCCAGAAAGATGCCTGGAAGGCTTAGAATATCCCAGGCACAGAGGAAGGATTTCTTCAAGTCCCATGGAGAACTCCAACCCTCAGCTCAGATAAGAAGGAGATGGAAGAGGAGGGGACCATAGATGGAAACCTAGATGAGACTGAGAAATGGCCCCCCCACCTGTGTACAGCATGCAGGGGACCAAGTGCCCCAGTGAGGGGGTGTGGATTGGCTGAGCGTGTAGGTGAGCTGGAAGGAACCTGGGGAGCAGCAGAGGTATCTTTTCCTCCTTGATAAAGTCATGTGAAGAGAAATGTGTCTGCCTCTAAACAATCTGTATGTTGCAGTGATCGCTGGAGCAGCAGCAGCCATCTTTTGACCAGAAGAGGACAAGGCTAAGGAGCAGCGAATCCAATGGGGAAAAGGATTCTGGTATTTGTTGACGTCTGTGGGCCACTGAGCCCCGGAAGTGCTGCCTCTGGGCTTTAGAGAAGTGGTGTTTTGTTTTGTTTTGTTTTCATATTTAAGCATTTGTCACTAGGATTCTCAATGGCTCATAGCCCAAAGCTTCCGAAGGACAATGAACCCTTTCCTGGTCATACATGGAAAGGTTCTTTTCTGCAAAGGGACTTAACATCTTTGATTTTCCTGGAGAAAGGAAAGGGAAAGTAAACAGATCACCAGCAACCACTCGTGTATTTTGTGAGAAAAACATTGTCTAAGCAGGATGATTTTTGGGAGAGAGAAAAACACTTGAAAGTATTTAATGAAACAAAGGACATCTGGTTGAACAGCAGCTTTGAAGGAGGCAGCCCGGGGCGAGTGGTAAAGAAAAGAGGAAGATAAAGTGAGGAAGCCCAGAGCGATCTGGCTCCTGAGCTGACAAATATGGAAGATGTCAGGTTTCCCTCAGATCCCTGGCACTGAGATGCCAAGGGAAGCTGTGCAAGCCCAGTGAGTTCTCTGAGCTTCAATGTCTTCATCTCCAAATTGGGCATAATGACAAAACCAGCCGTATCTACAGCAGGAGAGTGGGTGTGACATGGTGAGAGATGGGTTCTCCTCAGAGTCCATGGATGTGGAACCACTATGGTCCACACGACAACCCCGTCTAGTCACTGAAGGGTGTGGGCATTCATCTTCCAAACTGCTCTGATAGGACAATGAGCTGGACAAAGAAGGATGCTCGTCACTCCTCCCCAGCACCAGCTTGGGCCACGCACTCTCCTGGAGCCCATCCCCCCTCTAATGAGAGCCCACCCCTGCCTCTGCTGCCCACCCAAGGACTTGGGGATGGGGGGGTTCTCGGGGTGTCTTGCCCATTCTGTGAACAAATCTGGTCAGATGTCCAATCACCACCACCTACATCAGCTGTTTCCTTCTCGGCATCCAGGTCCAGGCCCTACCATGCCCACCCGGCGCCACCTGCCCCCGGATTTCCTTCCCGCCATGTGTACGAGGTGGCATGCGACGCCTGCAGCTGCCCCGTGACCGTGCACACTGGACGCTGAGAGCACGGGTCAAAGCCAAGGGCTCTCTCATCAATACCCACGGTAACATACGTAAAAGGAAGCAGTTAAAACAAATCCGTGTAAAGTACCAACATGGGTTGGCTATTCGAGCTACGGGGTGTTTGCAAGTGTTTATAAACAAGTAATCAAACTTCATCGTCCCTAGTTATTGAAGTAAACCAAGCCACTCTCCACTGGGTTTTGTGTTTAACTTTGCCACGAAGACGGCAGGGATCTCGGGCGCGGTGAGGAACAGCAGCTTTCATGCTGAATATTTTTCTTATAATCCCCGAATTATAAATTCCATGTTGAATCAGAAGTCACTCATTTAGAAAACATCCCTGATTGATACAGAGACAGAAAATGCATTGTCCAAGATAATAAAGCCTGGGCAGTGCCCGGCATACGGACGGCACACAAGAAAGGTGTGGTGGGAACTTTCCGGCCGGTCCAGTGGTTAAGACTTCTCGCTGCCAATGTAGGGGGCACAGGTTCGACCCCTGGTCAGGGAACGAAGATCCCACATGCCGTGTGGCCCAGCCAAAAGATTAAAAAAAAAAAGATATGGTGTCTCCTGCAATTTACAACTAGTGCCACCAAGGACCAAGGATGTGAGCTACCTAGAGGCACACCGGTGCCTGCAAAATTTAAAAATAAGTAAATAAATAAAAGAAGCTAATACATGAATACAGTCAGCTGATCCGGTCACCCACCATCTCAGACACACCAGGAAGACAGATAGGGTGGGGACAGAAACAGCATTGCCGATTCATTTCTTCTTGGGCCTCTGTTGTTTTGCTGTCCCAATAATACATTCTGGACTTGCAAGCCTTTCGAGAGAGGCTGAAAAGGAAAGGGGGGAAAGGAACAGCCTTGGGTAAAACTTTGGCCGCCAAGTCGAGAGGCTGGTCCATATGCATGACTTTGTGTGGGTTGAAATCTATTTTCTCTGGGTTCGATGGACGGTTATAGCACCCAAAGTTTTCCCAAAAACGTCAGATGAGTTTACCACAGCAGTTAAGCTGTCTGCCATCTGCAGGAGGCTTGGCTTAAGGTTTACTGAAGTAAAATATATTTTGAAAAGAAAAAATTAAGTCTTTCAGTGTTTTGAGTATCAGTCAAGCCCAGCTGCGTGAGGCCTCGGGATTCTCAAGAGAGGGTTGTTCTCTCTAAAGGGATAGTTTAGCGTTGGCACGTTGAGATTTCAGAACACACGGAACACTCTGAAGAATGAGTTATTCCTTAAGAAACACTTCACCTAGTCTTGGGATTGGCAAAGTTAAAACTTCTCTAGGAAATTCAGCCAAGCCGTTGAGATCAACACTCTTTATCATCTTCCCAAACGGCAAGTTATTTTCAGAAAACCAGACTCGAATAGTAGCTGAATCTCATATTCCCACCCCACGGTTTCTTTAAAGTAAATAAGTGTCTAAAATGATGACAGTAAGACCTGTGGTTTAACATTCTCAGTGTCTGCAAAATCTTATATTCTCTCAGCAAAATTCCCTGGCTGAACAAGAGCTTTCATGAGAAAGGGAGGGGGGAGGAGTTGTCTACATTTCCAGAGCACATGTGCCTGGGAATATTATGATTATTTTCAGTTGCCCATCTTTAACCCAGAGTTATTTTTTATTCTTTATTGAGAAAAAAAATATTCCAGAAAGCAAAAAAGCATAGTCGATTTTATCCTCTGAACAAATGGTGGGGGGGGATGGGAATCCATGGGTCTTCCTCATTTTTCTCTGGGAATGAATGGCAGGAGGTTTGTCTCATCTTCAAGCAGTGGTGTGTAGGTAAACCATCTCTCTGAGAGGGAAATCTGCTGCCTTTGCCAGTTTCCATGGTGTAGCGGTGTAGCTATTCCTACCGCGGCCAATGTCAAGGCATCAACAGTTTAACAATCAGATCCCTCAAATTCCTGAATATTTAACAACTGCTTCTCAGAAGAGGGTATAAGGCAGCTTCAGTTCACCACTGTCTTGAAGAGAATTACTATTATTGCCCACAACATGTATTATTCATCTCATCTATGTAGCTAACTTTACGAGGCATGGGTAAAATCCCAATAGGAAACATAGAATATAGGAAAGGTCTCTGCTGTTAAGAACCTTACGATTTAACGAGAGAGAAAAGACGTACAATAGAGGGCTTGAAAAGCACAGCTGGGTAGCGCCCTCCTTTTATGCTACATCAGTTTGCAATGTTCTCTCCCCTTCCGGACACAACATTTAAAGACAGTCATAGTATCCAAGAGTGTCCAGGCAATAAGATGGTGCCAGGCATTGAAACCGTATGGTCTGGGGATGATGGAGGAGACCCAAGTGTGTCTAGCATGGGATGGAGGAGGTACGAACCCACAGGATGCGCTTCACTACGTCAGGCAAAGACAAATATCATATGATAGCACTTAATGCGGCATCTAATTAAAAAATGATACAAGTGAATTTATTTACAAAACAGAAACAGACTGTAATTTGAGAGTTTTTTTCTCAGAATGATACTAGAACGTGCCACATTGAAAGGTGACCACTGGCTAAAGAGCCTGAAGTGGGTGCAGTGCCAGGAGTCCCAGGCCAGGTAGCCCCCCTCCCAGGCACTGGATTGGGGGTGTGAACTGAATCCAGTCTACATACAGGCGCAGTGTGAGTGTTCTCCTGGATATGGTCCTAACTTACCGATTTAGACAACCTGAGTGGGAAACAACGAGTCAATAATAAGAGATGCTGCTGAGGGTCCAAGGCCCTCGTGGACACACTCCTGCAGTTACAGGGATGCGTCCACCAGGGATGGCTCGGAACAAGTTTATCCCACTCCTGGGGACATGTCAAGGTAAATATTCTATACTTTGAGCCACAATCCACCAAAAATGAAAACATTGCTCATTCAAAGATCACGGAACATAATTCTGAGGAGAACAATGGTTTCTCCTCCGGGGCTTGTTAAGGGTTGTCACAGATTCAAGAAGTTTCCAGAACAAGGTAGACATTCCTCTCTCCGCATTGGTCCAGCCACTGCCCACGCAGCCACCTGCATCCCAAGCCCTGCACTTAACCCAGGGCCCAGACGGTAAGACCACAGGCTCCTGACATTGGGGTCTCTCTCACGAATAACTATCACTTTGTAGATAGAAATTGCAAAGCACAAACCGATCTGCAGACCTCAGAATAAAACCTGGAGATCTTTCAGGTGGTGTTTTTAAGCTGCCAAAGGCACCCCTAGTTGAGATAATCGTGCAGATGTTGGATGCACCTCTGAGTTGACCGTGAACTCGGGACATACAAGGCCAGCTTAGCCCTGCGGTCCCCCCTCACCTCCCCACACAGCCATCCCTCAGGGGAGCTGACCCCAGCCAGTGAGGGCTGGTGGCCAAGCTTGCCTCTGGCGACACAGCCAGCCCCCAGCAAGGGGACTGCTCCTCCAAACGCCGGGCTTCAGGGCCCCCTGGCGGGGCTCGCCCCTGCTGACACTCGTGCTGTGAGGTAGTGTCGCCACTCAAGGGCTAAGTGTTCAGTGAGTGCCTTATCCTCTCAAAGATGACAAATGCATTACCCTACAGCTTGGGGAGCTCTGGGCCCTTTCAGACAATAGGGGGTGGTGAGTGGAAAATGAAACCTCGCTGGGAAGGCATTGAACGATCTCCAAATAACACAGTGGGAACTGACACAGAAAACCAGAATGTTTTCTATGCACACATGTGCGAACCCACATCAGCTCCTGGGGGAAAACAAGCCTGCACCACACTTTGCCCCTAAACAAGGTCTCTCATCTCTCTGGATTTGGGCGTCTGGAGATGGTTCCCCCTGGTGACTTGCCGGGGAGGATGGTGGAGCAGGAATGAGGCCTCCACTCAGGCTGACGTGCTATCCATCAATCCCAATGCTACCCCTCCGCCTCCAGCCTACCAAGAGGGCTGCATTCCAGCCCCTGGGAAGGCAGAAAAGCTGTCGGAAAATCTCCAGGCTTTGGGGGAGAGGGCAGCTTTCCACCAGCCTTGCCCTGACTTTGTCTCCAGCTGAGGTGCGCTATGCGCGTCCCCCTACAGAGGGTGATAACGCTTCTCCTGCAATGATCTTGCCTCTGCTCAGGATTCTGGAACCTCAGCCCTCCAGTCTCAAGAGCCCAGCACCGGGGCCGCCATGGCGTCCCTGTGCACAGCACAGCCGCATGTGGACCTGCCCACAACAGCAAGCCTCGGGGTCTTTCCCAGCCCACCTCCTCGGCGGCCCAGGCCAAAGGCAAATGCCAGGAGCCTTCCTGCCACCCACCGCATGTCAAGCCTAATGAGACCCTCTTCCAAACGTCATCCCCTCTTCCAAGTGGCTCTTCCCAGTCCCCAGGGGAACTGAGTCCTCCGGCTCCCATGCACTCCCGGCCCAATCATGCCTTTGTTACATTTGATTTTTTTAAATTTATTAAATTGTTTAATGGTTACTGGTTGCGATGGTTAATTTCATGTGTCAGGCTGGCTGGGCCACAGTGCCCAGTTGTTTGGTCAAACACAGATGTGGCTGTGAAGGTGTTTTTTGTTTTTATTGAAGTATAGTTGACGTACAGTGTTGTGTCAGCTTCAGGTGTACAGCAAGGCGATTCCGTTATAAATATACATATATATGTACACATATATATTGTTTTTCATGTTCTTTTCTGTTATACATTATTACAAGATAATGAATATAGTTCCCTGTGCTATACAGTAGACCCTTGTTGTTTATCTATTTTATATATAGTAGTGTGTATCTGTTAATCCCAAACTCCCAGTTTCTCCCTCCCCCATCCCTTTCCCCCCTGGTAACCATAAGTTTGTTCTCTATGTCTGTGAGTCTGTTTCTGTTTTTGTAAATAAATTCACTTGTGTCATATTTTAGATTCCACATATAAGTGATAGCATATGGTATTTGTCCTTCTCCGTCTGACTTACTTTTAAATGTGATTAACACTTAAATCAGTGCACCCTGAGGAAAGCAGATTTCCCTCTGCGATGGGGGCAGGCCTCGTCCGAGCAGTCGAAGGCCTTAAGTGACAAGACTACGGTCCCCGGGGGAAGAGGCGGCTGCCACCAGACTTCCTTTGGACTCAGGCTGCAGCATCAACTCCTCCAGGAGTCTCCAGCCTGCCAGCCTGCCCTGCAGATCTTAGATTTTTAGAAAGATTAGATAGTTGAATAGATAATCGCTAGTTAGCTAGCTAGCTAAATGATAAATATATATATATATTATTCATTAATAACAAAAATCCTTTATATATATGTTCTCTCTCTCCATATATATGTGTGTATATATATGGAGAGAGGGAGAGAGACACGAAGAGACAAGTATGCACATCCTATTTGTTCTGTTTCTCTAGGGAACCCTGACACACGCTGGTAGACATATGGGCCTCCCCAAAATGCTATCTGGATAGTAAGTCACGAAGAGGCACAAGCTGAGTGTCTTTGACCTCTGTGACCCCCAGCAGGCGCCCAGCCCCCGACCTGCCACAGAACAGACCCTCAATAAACACACATTGGACGGGACCGGCCCACAGCCTAGGCCGGGCGGGGCGAAGGGCAGGAGGCCGGGCAGGGCAGGTTGACGCCCCGAGAGCCCGGGCACCTCCCGCGGGGTCTGCGGGGAGGAGTCGCTGGGCCACGTGCCCGGACGGCGCCCCTCCCCTCCTCCCCCGCCCACAGGGCCAAGCGCCTGGCTGGCACCGTCCTAAATGCTTGCGGTACCCGCTGGGCATGAACGAGGGCCGGGGATGGTCTGCACATTTCAGCTGACCACAGTGTCCCAGGGAGTCAGAACCTTCCGGACCGCGCGCTGTTCTGCCCAAGGGCCGACCGGTGCGCCTTTCCGACAGCCCGGGGCGGCCCTCAGCACGGGGATCGGGGACCCTGGCCTGGCCGCCCCAGCGCTGAAGCGTCTCCTCCGCGAAGGATGTGGCCCCGGGTTCCCTGTATCCCGGCAGCGCTCACCGTTTCCCGCTAACCTGGGGGGAAACGGGTGTCGATACAAAGCCCCGGCGTCGTGCCCCGGGGCCTCGCAGCTCCGCGCACAGCTGACACCCCCAGGGCGCCCTCGAAGGCGCCTCCTGGCTTGTCACCGCTGCTCGTGGCTTTTCCTGTCCGGAATGCCGATAGGGGACCCACATCCTTCCTGGGGCCCGGAACGCTGGTTCTCCTTGAATCCGCAGCCCTTTGGGGATGGAGCCACGGAGTCAGGAGCAACAGAGGCCTGGCCCGGCCCCGGCCCCGGGCGGACCGCGGCGTGTGCCCCTTCCTTCCCCTGCCCGCGCCCGTCACCACCGCAGAGTAAGCGGAAGTACACGCGCCTTCTTACTTTGCGTGTCGGCACAGGCGTGACTCAGGGATCTGAGGACATCTCAGATCACAGGAGGCCGTGAATGAAATTCTTGATGTGTTCATTGATTTGTTTGTTTTGTGCCGTCCACGCAAAGTGGAGAACTCTGGGGGGCTGCCAGGCGCCTCCTGGGAACCACCCCTGAGATCAAACAGCTGATAAAAAAAAATTGGCGGGTCTAAGAGCCCCTTCAACACTGACAAAATAGCTGGTTTGGCCAGGTGGGCATTGTGGGTGGGGTGAGGTGACGGGCAGGTAGGGAAAGCCGTCAAGGCCACGGGTCCCACATGGGGGCTGGAAAGGCACCTTCGACTTGTGGCTCTTTCTCTCTCCCCGGAGCAATCAGGGCCGACCCCTCCCAGCTCCCCCACCAGACTTGCACTGCTCAGCTGAGGGCCTCGGGGTTTCAGGGTGCTCAGGGCCCCGAGAGACAGAGGGCGCAGAGAGAAACCACCGCTATGCACACGCAAGCTTGGAGCCTGGAGCCCCCGCGTCCTTGCCCATCCCATTCCATCCCCACCTCGGGGAGGGCGCTTTGTGCCAATCTGGCTGTTCCCTGCAGCCCTGGATCCAGGCCAGGGGAGCCCCAGCAGAAGTTGCCTTCCCCAGGCCTCCCCAGGGCAATTATTTAGAGGCTGGCTTCCCCACCCCCCACCATAAAGGGAAATGCTTGGAAGGAGGTGGGAGGGCGTCTGGGGGTGAGGGATGAGGCTGATGAGCCCTTTTCATACTAGAAGCTTTTATCTTCCTAAAACTCACCCCAACGACCTCAGGTAGGCCTTTTATCCAACCTCTAGGGAGACAATATCAACCTGCTGTTAGTAATAAGAAGATAAGGATTAAGGAGAAAGTGAAATTTCAAATCCCCCCAAAGGAAAAAGTAGATTACCTACTGTATTAGTTTACCTGGGCTGCCCTAAGGAGGTACCACAAACTGGGTGTCTCACAACAACTGAAATGTCTTCTTTCATAGTTCTAGAAGTCCAAGATGAAGGTATGAGTAGGACCAGGCTCCCTCTGAAGGGTCTAGGGGAGAATCTGTTCCAGGCCCCTCCCCCAGCTTCTGGTGTTTGCTGGCGATCCTTGGCGCTCCTTGGTTTGTAGACACATCACTCCCATCTCTGCCTCCATTGTCACATGGCATCTCCCTGTGTGTCTGTGTCTCTTCTACTCTTCTTACAAGGACACCAGTCGTACTGGATTAGGGGCCCCCCTACTTCAGTCTGACCTCATCTTAACTAATTACATCTGCAACAACCCTATTTCTAAATAAGGTCACATTCACAAGGTACCAGGGGCTAGGACTTCAACAATCTTTTTAGGGTACACAATGCAACCCACAACTCCTACAAAAGGGCAAAACCAGATTTTCACGGAGCTGTCAATGGTGACAGACACAAGAGAACAGTGGAGAATCACTTAAATATTTTGAAGGAAAAGCATTTGAGCCTAAAACAGTGTATCCAGCTTTGTGAGGAAAACTAAATTATTACTTAACATAATAAGTAACATTATTCTCATACATACATGATTTCAAAGAATTTATCCCACAAAGTCCTCTTTGAGAAAATCCTTGAGTTGTTGACTCTGGTAAGAAGAAGAAGAAAAAAAAAAAAAGGAATCCGGAAGAAAGCAGAAAGATACAACAAGTAGGGATCAGGTTAAAATTTAGCAAAAGAAAAAAAAATGTTGTCAAAAATCATCAACTGTTTCCGAGTCCAAGCTCGTACTGCTCGCCACACGGCAGGCCGATAAATCAGGAGACGAGGTGTCGGGGCAAGGAATAGTGACTTTATTAGAAAAGCCAGCAGACCGAGAAGATGGCATTTGCCCCATCCCAGGGCTGACTTTGGCCACTGAGGACCACCAGTGAGCTGATGAGAGCTGGATTCCAGCCACTCACAGCCTTTCCTGCCGTGTACCCTCCCCCCACTCCTCCCGAGCCCCTCATATACCCCTTCCCAAGAACCACTCTCCAAGGCTCTGCTTCCAGGAACTTGGCCTGAGGCACGAGGAACCTAACTTTTTTTTTAATATTTTTAAAAATTTATTTATTTTATTTATTTTTGGCTGTGTTGGGTTTTCACTGCTGCGTGTAGGCTTTCTCTAGTTACGGCAAATGGGGCTTCTCTTGTTGTGGAGCACGGGCTCTAGGTGCGTGGCTTCAGTAGTTGTGGCACGCAGGCTCCGTAGCTGTAGCTCGTGGGCTCTGAGCACAGGCTCAGTAGTTGTGGCACATGGGCTTAGTTGCTCCGTGGCATGTGGGATCTTCCTGGACCAGGGCTCGAACCCGTGTCCCCTGCATCGGCAGGTGGATTCTTAACCACTGCACCACCAAGGAAGCCCAGGAACCTAATATTTTGGACTCACTGTGTAATAGAGAAGAACAAATCTAACTCCATATTGGATCTGTTTCTTTTACTTTAACCTTTGTATTCTATTGCTTTTGCTTCCAGTTAAGAATGTTGCCTGTAGCCTGAAATATACAGGATAGCCCCTTCTCAAGGCTCTGACCTTTAAGCGTATAATACTTTTCCATTCATATAGAGATAAAAAGTTGCATAACAGACAATAACATTTGTCTCCTTGGAGGTTTGTCACTTGACCTACCTGGACGGATGAAAGAACAAAGGATTCCTGCACCAAGAAGTTTCCAACAACCAGCTGCCCTCCCTCTCCTTTTAATATAAAAGAAGCCTGAATTCTAACTGGGACATCAGTCTGCCATCCTCTCGGTCTGCTGGCTTTTGTAACAAAGTCACTATTCTTTGCCCCGACACCTCGTCTCCTGATTTATTGGCCTGTCGTGTGGCGCAGTACGAGCTTGGACTCGGTAACAGTTGATGGTTTTTGACAACATTTTCTTTTCACTCTGGAGCCGAGAAGCTCAGCCCCAAGACCCTCTCCCAGCTCTGTGGGCCTGAGAAGACCACCCTCCCCCAGAAGCAGTTCACCCCTTGCTTTGATGCCAGCACTGTGTTTGAGGGGCTTGTGAGATCCCCAGATCCCTTACAATCAATACCACACTCAGAAGGTCATCAGGGGCCGCCAGTCTTGAGGGAGGAGGTCTGGGGTGCAGCCCTCCCGAGCAGGAGGTCTCACTGTGGATGCAAAGACGCAACCATCTTCAAAGATGCTCACATATTTCATTTTAAGAAAATGGAACCACTTGTTTCTGGCAAGTTGAGCACACGTGGACATTTCTTCATGAGCCCCAGTCGGCCGATCTGCCAAAGTTAAAGACGTCAGAGGGAACAGAAAACTCACCCACGCTCACAGCCAAAGATGTCATGAACATCCAAGAAACGCAGGGAGGGTTCAACCAGCATTGCTCAGTCTCATGGTCAAGAAAAAGGCGGGCTTCTTTCCCACTCTGGTAACAACTGCTTTCCTCCGAATTGTCCCCCCAAAATGGTATCAGACTTCTCAAACACACGCATGCACATGCACACATGTGCACACGCACACGCGCCCGATCTGTGTCCCAGGAGAGCGTGTCCCACTGGAGGCGGCCATGCACTTGTAGCTGTGAGTCCAGACACAGGCTGATTGGGGCTGCACACTCGGGTCCCAGCACCTGCCCTGCTGGGAAATGACCAAAGCTGAAAACAGACTGAAATGGAGGCTCTAGTTAAAGAAAGCTGGCCTTTTGTTCCTCAGATAATTTGAGGGCAAGATATGATTTTTTGTCTGAGTATATTTATGGTATTCTTCCATTTGAAAAAGCATTAACAAAGGAAAAGGAAACAATGCTAAGAAACACCATTTCCGTTTTCAAGGGGGGTGGGAATCCCTTTTAGAGGGGCTGTGCCCAAATCTGTAAATAGCCAACCTTGGAACGAACACAAAGGAAACCAATGTGCGTGCCTACGTGTGAGTGGGGGGCAGGGGATCCTGACCTTCCAGAACTTCCCCATCCCTTGTGGCGGAAGGAAACCATCTACAGCTTGAGGGCTGCAGACCTGACAGGAGCCCAGGCATAAGGAGCTGCTCCTTACATACACTTGTTTCACTGTGTTCCTTTCCACTGCAGGAAAGGGACAAGCAGAGGCTGGGGGCACAGTGTAAGGGACACTTGCTTTACACTGTCTATCTCTTTGTACCTTTTGTGTGTGTGTGTGTGTGTGTGTGTGTGTGTGTGTGTGTGTGTGTCCTTCGGATGAACTGTTGTCTTCTAAGAGATTCTGGCTCTACTTCCTAATCTCCAGCAAGAACCCACTGTCCTTCTGGAACACAGCATGCCCTCCCCTCCCCGCCCACTCCGACACACACACCACATACAGCACACACACCACCCAGACACCACGCACCCCACGTGCATGTGCACACACCCCCGGCCCGTAGGACACCTCCCGCAGAGTTTCTGAACCCAGGTGCTGGCAGGGCTCAGCTTGCAAAACAGGTCAAAGTCAGGTCACGATGCACCCTCGGATGGGACAGCAAGGGCCCTGCCGAACAAATCTCCAGGGTGCAGCGCCATCTAGAGGCTCCTCTGTGGCACTATTTCCCAACTCTGGTGGAAAGGGAACGCCAGCGCTTGGCGTCGTGAAGGGTGGGGGGGCCTGGGATACAGAGGAAGGCGCCACGTTTCCTAGGAGGACTGGGGGCTGGGACTGCCCCTTCGACGTGCTGGCCGGGCCACCAAGGCAGCCGGATGTGCTCCACACACCTGCAATTTTGTGGCTCCACCCTTTTATATATTTATAACTCATCCTTTCACACACATGCACACACATCTTTACATTTTTTTCGAATTATAAAAGTAAAGCATTTGAAAAGAGGCCAAACGTCATCAGTCATTGAAAAATGCAACCTAAAATCATACACTCCCCCCCCCGAATGCTCACAGGAGGAACACTAAGTATTGGTGAGCCCGTGAAGCAGCTGCACTCACACCGCACACATCAGGGCGTAAACCCAGTCGCTGGCGGAAACTACGCAGCGCTCACCTGTGGAAGGCGAGCCCGGGCAGCCCTTGGCTCTGCAGTCCCTCCCCTGCTGTACTCCCAACACTCAAGCGGGCGCTCAGACCCGCTGCCCCCTCCCAGGTGGATGAAACGAGGGTCTGGGGGACTTCAGACCCCTCGCTGGGCCCTTCACCCCCGCAGGGGAAGGTCCCCCCAGGTGCAGTGGCATCGCGGGTGTGGCTGGCCCCCTCCACCTGCCCTCTCTCCATCCCCTTTCGAGGCAGCAGTCCTCCACCAGGGACGGTTTGGCCCCCAGGGCGTCTGGAGACATTTCCGGTTGGCAGCACCGGGGAGGACGTGCCTCTGGCATCTAGTAGGTGGAGGCCAGGAATGGTGCCCGGACATCTTCCGGCGCACAGGCAGGCCCTCACCATCGGAGGCCCATCTGGCCAAAATGCCAGTAGCGTGAGGTTGAAAAACGCTGCCTGAAACGCCCGACTGTGGAGCAGTGGTGTAAATTATTACTGATTTTACATAAATGAACGTCTTAGCTAAAAGTTTAGAATAAAAAAATTCTAAGCAGAATTAAGCAGGACACGGTTATAATGTAAATACATTCAGCCTGTATCGAAAAGGACAAAGCTGCAGAACGAAAAAGTCAGCGAATGAGAGCACGTGTTTTCCGGGGCGTCTGTGCAACTTTTAATACTTCCTTTATCAGCGGCGGGGCCACTCTGTTCTCCAGCTAATACTTCTCTCCTTCACCTAAAGGCTGTTACGTCTTTGGGCCTGTGAGGGTACCCGCATCCAAATGCTTCTACATGGAGCCATTCAAGAAATACATTTCTGTGTATTCTTCTCTCCCCTAAAGATAGTGTCTTGCTCGACATTCTTTTTGCCTAATTGGGTAATTTGAGTGATTTAATTATTTTAACTATGAGATTGATGATTAAAAGGTCAACATAGTCAAAATGAACTAGTCATATGATCTATTATCGTCAACATTAGCCATGAAAATTGTTTCCACCCACCCACCATGGAGTTATTAAGCATTTAACTTAATACTACATAGAATTTACTGGATGCCATGGAAGACACAAAAAACGTAGAAGACATGGTCTCTACATGTGAGGAATTGTGTGTGTTCATTTTTTGCCAAATGTTGTCTCGATTGTGGCTCTATTTGGTGTTTTAGAAACACTGAAGCCTCTTTTAGTAACCTTTATTTGTTGATTCACATCATTCAAATACAATCCAACAAAGTTTCAAAATTTATTCTGGCTGTTCTGCTGTTGAAGAATTAAGTATTACCCTTTGGAAAACAGTTTTGTAGAAGAAACCAAAGCCCAACAACTCCAAACATCTCAGCAGAAACCAACATAAAGAATCAGTATAATCCTCAAGGGCTGGCCCCAGAGTAATTTAAGGAATCAATGTAGGAGAAAATCCAATCTACTCATTAATAATTTGTTTTAAATTTTAAAAGTAAGACATGTACGTCATAAACTAAAATTCCAAACAGCACCAGAAAGTATACAAAAGTTGGTCTCCCCTTCATCTGATTTCCCAACCTCCCTACTGTCGTTTTTTTTGTGTATTCTTTCAGAAATTCTTTATGTATACAACAAACAAGGATACATATTTTTATAAATTGGGGTTGTGCTACATATTGTTTTTGCAACTTGCTTTTTTTCAACTTTTTATACATATAAAATTTACCATATTAACCATTTTTAAGTATACGGTTCAGTGGCATTAAGTCCATTCACATTGCTGTGCAAGCATCACCACCATCCATCTCCAGAACCCTTTTCATCCTGCAAAACTGAAACTCTGTCCCCATTAAACAACAACTTCTCACTCCTCCCCTGGCACCCACCATTCTACTTTCTGTCTCTATAAATCTGACTACTTTAGATGCCTCATATAAGTGGAATCATACAGCACTTGTCTCTTTGGGGACTGCCTTATTTCCCTTAGCATTAGGTCATCAAGGTTCATCAAGGTTGTAGCATGTGTCAGAATTTCCTTCCTTCCTTTTTAAAGCTGAATAACATTCCATCGTGTGTATAGACCCCAGTTTGCTTATCCATTCTTCTGTCTGTGGATACGCGGGTTGACTCTACACTTTAGCTACTGTGAATAAATAATGCTGCTATGAACACGAGTGTACAAATATCTCTTCAAGACCCTGCCTTGAACTCTTTCAGGTATATACTCAGAAATGGAATTGCTGGATCATATAGTCATGCTATGTTTAATTTTTGGAGGAGCTGCCAAACTGTTTTCCTCGGAGGCTACACAACTTTACATTCCCTCCAACAGTGTACAAGGGTTCCAGTTTCTCCATATCCTCGCCAACACTGGTTATTTTTTTTTATAGTAGCCATCTTAATGGGTACAAGGTGGAATCTCATTGTGATTTTAGTTTGCATTTCCCTAATGACCTAAAGATTAGTGATGTTGAGCATCTTCTCGTGTGCTTATTGGCCATTTGTATGTCCTCTGCTCACATTCTGTGGATTAGAGCTTAGTCACATGGCAACATCTAACTGCAAGGGAGCCTGAGAGATGCAGTATAGTTCGGTTTGCATTAGCTATCTATTATGCCTAATAATGTTGCCATTGATTTAGTACCTCAAAACTAAACATTTCTTAGCTCGCAGTACCGGTGGGTCAGGAGCTTGGGCACAGCTCAACTGGGTCCTTTGCGAGGTTGCAGTTAAGGTGTTGGCTAGGGCTGCAGTCTCCTCTGAGTCTGGACTAGGGAAAGATCTGCTTCTGGTTGTTGGCAGAATACAGCTCCTTGCAGCTGTAGAACTGAAGGCTTCAGTTTCTTGCTAACTACCCCATCAGAAGCTTCCCTCAGTTCCTAGGAGCCACGTTCAATTCTTCGTCGTATGGGATTTCCTCAAAGCCAACAAAAGAGAGAGAGACTCCAGCAAGACAGGTGGTGCAAACTTACATACATCATCACAGGCACACAAGCATGTGTGTCCTGCTACCTTTGCCATATTCTATGGTTAGAAACAAGTTGCATGCCCTGCCCACACTCAAGGGGAGGAGACTATGCCAGGGCGTGAACATCAGGGATTGTGGGCACCATTCTAGAGTCCTACTGAGGCCTCCCTAGTATTCCACGGCAATGGAAGAAAGAATACAGATTTCAGAGGACACTGGCTATCAGCCCACACCACATTAGGTTGCAAATATTTTTCTTAGCAATGGAAAATTGCTAGGTTGAAGATTAGCTTCATATTTTAATTTGATGGTTACTTTTTGGTTGATATTTTAAATTTGTTTATGGTACTCTTGACATAACAAAATCTTTCAAATGGCATGAAGTCAAATGTATCAATATTTTCCTTTACAGCTCCTGAATTTTGTCATGATTTGTGTCATGTCATGTAAGACCTCCCCCCTTCCAAGATTATATAAAATCCCATTCACATTTTCTCCTAAAATAACTCATTATTATGGCCAAGCATTCCATTTGGGGGAATTTTTCTTCACTACTAATGTAATTTGTTTAAGTAAACTATTTTGCTGCTGACTTGCTTGAAAAGCTATTTGTTCACAATTTTGCTAATCAGTGACTTTTTAAGGGGAAGAAGTAGGATTTCAGCAAATTATTTTCACCCTTTAATATACAATTCTTAGTGTGGTTCTAAGATAAGCAATAAAATTTCATGGGAAGCTCTTTTTTGGTGCAAAATCAGCATTATTCACATGTAGTCACTGATACTGTTTATTCCAGTTCTGAGTTCTCAGCCTTACTTGAACAGGGCATGACTTTATGTGCTCTGGGTTGTTTACCCTCACAGGTCACTCTTTTGCTGAGTGTTTACTTCCAATAGAAAATAATGATTGTGCCAATAGTATTCACTCAAATAAAGTCACCTGCCTCTCAAACAGAGGCTAAATCGTTTGGGAAATCATAAAGAAACAGAGTTTCCTTCTTTTCCTTTAGCAAATATTTAGCGCACCCCCTACTCTGGGCAAAGCAAACTATCCAAAGTGGGTAGCTGCTAGCAAAAAAATACTTTGAAAAATTGCCGCCGGCAAAGGAACCCCATAATTTAGTTCTACAGATTCTACACTCGTGATAATAGTATAATAGCCCAGCATTCTTCAGACATCCAAGTAGCATGAGACCTTCAAGCATGGCCACCTTAGGCCCTGGTGGCTTGAGTGGAGAATAAAAGGATGGAAAGAAGAGACCAGTGAGTGGAGAATAAAAGGATGGAAAGAAGAGACCAGTGAGTGGAGAATAAAAGGATGGAAAGAAGAGACCAATGTCTCCTGCATCTCTGTGTCTGTGACAGTTTTTGCATCTGCAATACTCATTATTTTGCCAGGCCCAGAACTGATGTCCATAAAGGCTTGTGTAGTAGATACAAATATCTGTTGATAAATGCAGGTGTAACTCTGTTCATTTCTCTGTAGCTCAGCATAATTTCCACCAATCGAATCCGGGTCCCCTGACTTTCCTGAGTTGTAGCTGAGTTCAAGGAGAAGTTCATGGTTCCCTGGTGTTGGAGAGGGGCTCAGGGGGGTCATCTGTCCATGCTTGCCCCTGCTGAGGTGGCCTCAGGCCCACCCATCCTGCTGAGTCAGGCCCCTCTCCCCGGCCCCAGGCCCCCAGCGCCCGGCTTTCTGTCCGGGTCTCTCCCACCTGCTCCCACTCAGTGGTCTGTACAGAGGAGTCCTTTCTGACGCCCCCCAGGGTTGGCCCAGACCCGACTCCAGTTTTTTCTTTCTGCGGTCCCCTCCCTTCCCTGAGACAAAAAAAAACCTCACCTGAGTGAAGGATCAGAGGGCAAAAAGGAAAACATCAACTGATATTTCCAAATCATATGCTGCTACACTTGTCAGATAGGCTGACACACCACAGGGAGATTCAGACCCAAGAGCAAACTGGACCATCAACCTACCGTAATGCAGAAAACTCCTTTTTTAAAAAAGGAGGCTATACATTGTTGCTTAACAATGCAAGGCTAGGTAAGCATTGATTTGGTTAAGTGTGATTAAAGTTAGCTTTCAAGAGACACTAAAAGCTTATTATTTTAAATTACGACATAGGCCCATAGCTTTACCAGAGCTGTAGCCACGTTAATACTGGTTTAAACAAGAAAGACTTTTCTTTTCTGTCACATCCAGTCTGGGTGTCGGGTCCCTCTGTCTCATCGCTCCATCAGTCCTGGGGGTGGCTTCAGCCATGGCATCCAGACTGGCTAGGTACCACCATGGCCACCTGCCTGCTGGTAGAAGAGAAGAAAGGGAAGGGTGTCCCTCCTGGGAGTTGCATCTAATGCTTCCTCCCCTTGGCCACACCCAGCTTCAAGGGAAGCTGGGAAAGGTAGTCCTCAGGTAGCCCCAAAACTGGGGGTGTCATTACTGCAGAAGATGGGACAGTGGCCAGTAAAGGACAATTAGCAATCTGTGATGCTCGTCTATAATAAAACAGCTGCTTTGTAAAAATGCTATCCATCCTTCAAAGCCTAGATCAGACATCTCCTCCCTCATCAGTTCTCTGAGCTAAGTGACTCCTTCCCCCTCCAAACTATACCCACACCTTTCACGTGACAGTTACCCTCAAACAGCCTCCTTCCCACAAGCTGACCCCTAAACCTCCTCTATGTCCTGACATGGCAACATCCACCTCTGACAGCACCCACCAGGGGAGGAAGGGCCGCCTTTCCCCACCACGTAAAGGGCCTGTTTATTGAGTTTGTGGCAACAGACCCCTTCTACTACCCCCCAGCATCCATTCAACACACACACACTCACACACTCACACTCACACACTTCTCTGCTAACAACCCCCCATGTCTTCAGCAAGCCCCTGCCCAGTGCTGGGGGAGCCATGATGGGTCTAGACCCGTCTTGGCAATTTCTTTCCACTCTGATGTCCAGATGTGGCCACGTGACCTGGTTCTGGCCAGTGAGATGTAAGGGGACATTCCCTCCAGGGGCTTCTAGGAAATCTGTTGTTCTCCAGCAAAAAGGGTGCAGCCTTGGCTGCCAACACCCTTCCCCCTTTTCTTTCCCTCTTCCTCTGGCCTCTGTCCTGGAGGTACTTTCTGGAGACGCAACTGCCTCTGCAACCACGAGTGGCCAAGGCAACGGGCTGCAAGGGCAGAGCCAAAAGAGTAACATGGGTCCCTGAGCCCCTGCAGCAGCCCACGACCAACCCACTCGGACCTCTTGATAAACAGGACTATTCCATTAATCAGGCTAAGAAGAAATGCACTATCACGCCACAAAAAGACAGGCGTGTTGCTTATTACTGAGCGAAAGAAGTCAATCTGAAAAGTCTGCACACTGCACCATTCCAACTCATGACGTGCTGGAAAAGGCCAAACTATGAAGACAGTAAAGAGATTAGTCTCCAGGCTCTAGGGGGAGGGAGGCATGAAGAGGTGGAGCACAGAGGATTTTTAGGTACTGAAAATTCTATTCTATGTGATTCTCTTTTTTTTATCAGAGTATAATTGCTTTACAATGTTGTGTTAGTTTCTGCTGTACAATGAAGTGAATCAGCTATATGTATACCTATATCCCCTCCCTCTTGGATGGACCTCCCTCCCACCCCCCTCATCCCACCCATCTAGGTCATCACAGAGCACCGAGCTGAGCTCCCTGTGCTATATAGCAGGTTCCCACTAGCTAGCTATTTTACACATGGTAGTGTGTTTATGTCAAACCTAATCTCCCAATTCATCCCACCCTCCCCTTCCCCGCCCTCCACATGTCTGTTCTCTACGTCTATGTCTCTATTCCTGCTCTGCAAATAAGTTCAACTGTTCATTTTTCTAGATTCCACATACATGCGTCAATATACAATATTTGGTTTTTTCTTTCTGACTTACTTCACTCTGTCTGACAGACTCTAGGTCCATCCACATCTCTACAAATGACCCAATTTCGTTCCTTTTTATGGCTGAGTAATATTCCATTGTATATATGTACCACATCTTCTTTATCCATTCATCTGTCATTGGACATTCAGGTTTTTTCCATGTCCTGGCTATTATAAATAGTGCCACAATGAACATTGGGGTAAATGTGTCATTTTGAATTATGCTTTTCTCAGGGTGTATGCGCAGTAGTGGGATTGCTGGGTCGTATGGTAGTTCTATTTTTAGTTTTTTAAGGAACCTCCTCCATACTGTTTTCCATAGTGCTTGTATCAATTTACATTCCCACCAACAGTGCAAGAGGGTTCCCTTTTCTCCACACCCTCTCCAGCATTTACTGTTTGTAGATTTTTTGATGACAGCCATTCTGACTGGTATGAGGTGTTACCTCATTGTAGTTTTGATTTGCATTTCTCTAATAATTAGTGATATTGAGCATCTTTTCATGTGCCTCTTGGCCATCTGTATGTCTTCTTTGGTGAAATGTCTATTTAGGTCTTCTGCCCATTTTTTAATTGGGTTGTTTGGTTTTTTGATATTGACCTCCATGAGCTGTTTATATATTTGGAGACTAATTCTTCATCCATTGCTTTGTTTACAAATATTTTCTCCCATTCTGAGGGTTGTCTTTTCGTGTTGTGTATGTTTTCCTTTGCTGTGCAAAAGCTTTTAAGTTTCATTAGGTCCCATTTGTTTATTTTTGTTTTTATTTCCATTACTCTAAGAGGTGGGTCAAAAAAGATCTTGCTGTGGTTTATGTCAAAGAGTGTTTTTCCTATGTTTTCCTCTAAGAGTTTTATAGTGTCCAGTCTTACATTTAGGTCTTTAATCCATTTTGAGTTTATTTTTCTGTATGGTGTTAGGTAGTGTTCTAATTTCATTCTTTTACTGAAAGATGTAAAATGCAGCTGTCCAGTTTTCCCAGCACCACTTATTGAAGAGGCTGTCTTTTCATCATTGTATATTCTTGCCTCCTTTGTCATAAATTAGGTGACCATATGTGCGTGGGTTTCTCTCTGGGCTTTCTATCCTGTTCCAGTGATCTATATTTCTATTTTTGTGCCAGTACCATACTGTCTTGATTACTGTAGCTCTGTAGTATAGTCTGAAGTCAGGGAGTCTGATTCCTCCAGCTCCGTTTTTCTTTCTCAAGATTGCTTTGGCTATTCGCGGTCTTTTGTGTTTCCATACAAATTGTGAAATTTTTTGTTTTAATTCTGTGAAGAATGCCATTGGTAGTTTGATAGGAATTGCATTGAATCTGTAGGTTGCTTTGGGTAGTATAATCATTTTCACAGTATTGATTCTTCCAATCCACAAACATGGTATATTTCTCCATCTGTTTATGTCATCTTTGATTTCTTTCATCAGTGTTTTATAGTTTTCTGAGTACAAGTCTTTTGCCTCCTCAGGTAGATTTATTCCTGGGTATTTTATTCTTTTTGTTGCGATGGTAAATGGGATTGTTTCCTTAATTTCTCTTTCTGATTTTTTCCTCCCTCCCTCCCATGGTCCTAGGACCCACATGGCCCGGAGGGGGCCTCAGAGGGCGGAGGACCCGGCCCAGGAGCCCAGCAGGTTTCCCAGAGCCCGACTGGGCAGGGAAAATGCTAGGCGCACTCCCCCCTGATCCTTCAAGCCCCCGAGGGTCCCTCCAGGAGTGGGAACCCCTCCCTTCTCCCAGCCACCCCTCAGGGGTGCTGGTCCTGTCCAGCCTCCACTTCTTGTCCCCCCTCCCTCCCCCCCACATCCTACCCAGTTGCTTGGGGGTTCCTCCCGTCTCCTTGGGCATTGAGGTCCCCCACCAGCATCCGGAAGGTGCCCTAGTTGTGGAGAGACACAAATTCCGCATCCTCCCATGCCCCATCTTGACTCCACCCCTCTATATGATTCTACAGTGGTGGATACATGTCACTGTACATTGGTCCGAACCCACGGAACGTACAGCACCCAGAGTGAACCCTAATGTAAACTGTGGAGTCTGGGCGATGATGCCATGTCAATGCAGGTTCATCAATTGTAAAACGCCCCCCTCTGCTGGGGTGTGGTGATAGTGAAGGAGGCTGCATGTGTGGGAGCCGGGGGTAGATGGAAGACTTCTGTACTTTCTGCTTAATTTTACTGTGAACCTAAATTTGCTCAAAAAAATAAACTCTATTTCTTGAAAATAAATGTTTATGACTATTCATCCCTGTTTGCTTCCACCTCTGCCATCAGGTGTTCTGATACAAGCAGCCAGATGTGCTTCCATCTGACACGAGCTGCAACCTGCCTTCTCTCCACCGTGGTGTGAATTCACAGAACCCACCAATCCCCTGCCCAGGCGGAAGGGCTGGGAAACAACCCGCCTGAGTCCACCGGCACCCCGTCTCCCTTGGCCAACCCCCTCATCTTGGTGGCCGGGGACGGCCCTGGGTTTTGTGGACGAGAGCTGGGATCCAGGCTGGAGCAGACCCAAGAGACCAGACAGCTCCCAGACCACAGCCTCGTGACCACGTGAGTCCAAGGGGACCCAGGACTCCCTTCGCAGGGAGATCTGAACTCTTGGGACGCTCCATGCTGGCCTTAGTTCTGTGATGGATGGATTAGCCCGCTGGGCTGCAGGCTCCCAAAGGGCGGGCCCAGGACTGGGCCGGGCATCACATCAGTGTCCGTTAAACAATATCAAGCCCCTATTGAAATCCTGCCGTGGCCTCAGACAAAGAAGAGAGCTCCCAGCAGGCCGAATGGAAGCCACCAGGGAGAACACGGAAACTGTCACCTTCCATGTCACCGTGGATCCGGCCTCTTGAGCCTGCCGCCACTCCAAAGAAAACCCACATTGATGGCTCGAAAGCAGAGCCCCGTGTGGGGTGCAGAGCTGCCTGGAAGGAAGCCCAGCAGACACAGACAATTTACGGTTCCCGAGGGGGCAGCTGGGAGCATGTGGGGTCACATATGGAAACAATCTCGGCGGGGGCGGGGAGAAGCTGGCCTCTGGAGATGTGGCCGGGCGGGGCGTGCAATTAACCCAAGAGGAAGCCTCGTTAACGGGCTGGCAAAACGGCACACGCAGCCCAGGGGTCCAGGAAGGAAGAAAACGCCTCGCGTTCCAGCAACTCCTAGGTCAGACGTCTCAAAAAGGGACAGTGCAGAAATCCATGCACTTTGAGTTTTGATAAACGTCACCATCTGAGACCCATGCAGACCAGCATCGAGGGGGATCTGACGGGGCTCAGTTTGGAACAGGCGACGGTGGACAAGGACATCGTGTTCTGGGAGACCCCTCAGCTGTCCCATTCCCTAGTGACCGTTGCCCCGCAGAAGAAACTGAGGCAGCAACTGAAACATCCAAAATAACTCATTCTTGAGTTTCTCAGCCAACAGGCTTCCTCACAGATCAATTTCTCTTCGGGAACAAAAATTCCTGAATCTTAAGTCTCCGGGGCTGTATGTTCCAGCACTGCTGATAAAGAACAGCGTCTTCCAGGAAAGGATCACTTTTTCATCTTTGGTAATAATGAGCTGGAGTCGCATAAAAATTTCAAGAGATAAAAAGTCCTTAAAAATATTTTTTAAAACAGTCAACAGACGTTTTTATAAAGGTCCGTTGCCTACAGATTTGGGGGGCATGTTTTTGATTGCTTCCGGGTCTTCGAAGAAAGAAGAACAAAGAGTATTACTGATACATAGACTATTTAAAAGGAGCAGGTGACCAGTTCCAGGTTCAGCAGCCGAAGTGAAGAATCTTTGTGGGGCAATACTGCCCCCTGGTGACCAACTTTTACTTTATGTCAGGACGTTAACCTCTGGAAACCGACACAGCTGCCTGATTTGTACAATCTGCAGGAAGATATTTTCACCCCCGGTTAACGCTCTTGTACTCCTGAAGGAGGTGGGCAGATACAGCACCACCTCTAAGTAAGGAGAAATTTGATTTAACAACAATGTCATCAAAGAGTCACAATGGCGTTCCCAGGACAACTTTAGAAAATGTGGACTGCTGACATGGTGAAGAAGGCCTCACACCTCCATCCCAGCTGTTTTTTTTTTTGTTTTTTTTTTTAACATTCCCCACAAATAAGGGAGCTGCAAATGCCTGAGGGATCTAAAGTGTAAATTCCTTCCAGCCCATATAACTTACCTGCTGGATTGTTTGCTGTAAGGACAGACTGCTGTTCAAAACATTTCCAGCGATTCTTAAGACTGTGCAAAGAGCGTTCACTGTGGTCATTTTGTTTGTTTGTTTGTTGTTTTTTGTTTGTTTTTAACTTTTTATTTTATATTGGAGTAGAGCTGATTAACAATGCTGCGTTAGTTTCAGGTGTACAGCAAAGTGATTCAGTTATCCATATACATGTATCTATTCTTTTTCAAATTCTTTTCCCATTTAGGTTATTACATACTATTGAGCAGAGTTCCCTGTGCTAGACAGTAGGTCCTTTGGGGTTATCCATTTAAAATATAGCAGCGTGTACATGTCAACCCCAAACTCCCTAACTGTGGTCATTTTTGCCCTGTGAATGATGGATAGTCACCCCTATGGCACTTAATCCTCATCTTCACCAAATATTTATCCTATTCACCAGGGACTTAACTGAGCATCTGCTCTACGCCAGTGTCGCTGGGACGCCACGCTCAGCTGAGTCCGCCCACCAGCAGAAGCTGCAGCCCTGGGAGCTTATGAGAGAGGCAGGATCACAGCCCGCGACCCTCCCCAGCCCGCGACCCCTGAACCCAGAGTCTGAATCTGCATTTCGATAAGATCCCCACATGGTTGAAGTTGAGTGTTTGGGATGATCTGCGGAGGGGGGGTGGGGGGTTCCCAGGTGTGATCAAGCTTCAGAATCATCTGGAAGGTGTGTTAAAACACAGGCTGCTGGGCCCGACCCCGGGGTGTCTGACTCAGTGGGTCTGAGGTGAGCCTGAGAATTTCCATGTCTAACAAGTTCCTGGGTGATGCTGGTGATGCTGGCCCGAAGACCACGCTGGTTCTCCAACCCGGCTGCCTGTGGGCATCTTCTGGGAGTTGTAGAAAGTAACGATACCTGGGTCTCACCTCCAGAAACGAATGTAAATAGTGTTGTGTGTGGCTTGGGCATCAAGCATTTGAAAAGCTCCCTGGGTGATTCTAAAGGCAGCAAAGTTTGGGAACCCCTGTTCTTTGTTTTGTTGTCTCTTAACCATTTTTTTATTGAAGTACAGTTAATGTACAATATTGTGTTCCTTTCAGGTGTACAGCAAAGAGATTCAGTTATATATATATGTATATGTGTATATGTGTATTGTATATGTGTATTTTTTAAGATTCTTTTCCATTATAGGTTATTACAAGATATTGAATGTAGTTCCCTGTGCTATAGAGTAGGTCCTTGTTGTTCATTTTATATATAGTAGTGTGTATTTGTTAATCCCAAACTCCTAATTTATCTCCTCCACCCCCTTTCCCCTTTGGTAACCATCAGTTTGTTTTCTGTGTCTGTGACTCTATTTCTGTTCTGTAAATAAGTTTATTTGTATCATTTTTTTAGATTCCACATGTAAGTGATATTATATGATATTTGTCTTTCTCTTTCTGACTTACTTCACTTAGTATGATAATCTCTAGGTCCATCCATGTTGCTGTCAATGGCATTAGTTCATTCTTTTTTATGGCTGAGTAATATTCCATTGTGTATATGTACCACATCTACTCTATCCATTCATCTGTCGATGGACATTTAGGTTGTTTCCATGTCTTGACTATTGTGAATAGGGCTGCCATGGGGAACCACTGTCTTAAGGGATAAAAGAGGAGAAATTAGAAATCCTTTATCATCAAGTTTCACTAAGCTCCATGATTTTTTGATGAAAATATTTCGATGGCTTGGTAAAGGCCCTCCAGGAACCTCCATATACCTCTCTGAGCGATAACACAGGACAAAACATAGTGTTAGCAATAGAGGGCAGTGTGCAGTGTTTGCCATAATTTCCCACTATTTTCAGTTACAATGTATGCAACTGCTACGTTTCATGAGCTGCATGTTGTGGTCCTCACCTTTTTAAGGTGGCAGGTGAAGGACAGGCAGAAGGTTTTCCTGGTCTGTCCCTGGATCATCACCTGGATCAATGCGGCCTCTTTTCTGGAACCATAGAATAATGGGCAAGGTTTGTCTTCCTGACTGAGAACCCTGCAACAAAGAAATAGATATGACCAACCCTACGTCACAAAAGAAGAGGTGCAGGAAGAGTAACTGTCCAACATCACTTAAAGTAGCACAATTAGCCTGCAGGGCTGATGGGTAGGCATAAGGCTACTGGGCTGAGGACAGAACACTGTGGAAAGGCTTTGAGCTAGAAATTAGAGGGCTTGGCTCTGTGAGCTCTTGGGCAATGTAGACCAAGCCCCGTGGTCTCCCCAAACTTCTGTTTAATTACTCATAAAATAGTGTTAAGAACTGTCGCCTAGCTCCCTAGGCTGATGTGGAAAGCACGTGGAAAACGTCTGTGGAAACATTTTGTAATTGAGAGAGCATCAATAAAGTGTTTTCTGACTACACAGAGGCAATTAAGTTAAAATAAACACACAGCACATGAAACATAGCTGTTGCATACATTTTAACTAAAAATAGTAGGAAATTATATACTGCATATTTCCTTAACAATCACTTTTACCTTACAGTTTAGAATGTCTTTGGGGGAAATTGCTCAATGGCAATGAGTTTCCAGAAGGTGGTCCAGGATAGTTTGCTTCATTAATTTCTTCATTCAACAAGATTTTATTGAATGGCATCTGTGTGCCAAGTGAAGTGATATGTCCTTTATTCTTTGTAAATATCTTTATGATGATAACATTCAAAATATTTATGGGGAAATACATACAGAAAGTTCTGCGTAAAACAAGATACAGTTATTTTCCTCCTTCCAAGAACCCATTCAAGTGAAAGAAAAGGATATTTAAAAGCAATAAACCCATAAAAGCATTAAGTTGAGACCTCTCGTGGTAGAAATGAAGCAGACGAATGGTTTTCTCTCCCAGTAAATCCTCGTGAAAGGGAATTTATAGGAATATAGTTCACGTAGAAGGGGTGTGATTTCAGATAAGAGGTCTAAAGAATGCAGCAGGAATGGAGGACAAAGAAAGTGTTAAATGAGTGGGGAGATTTCAGTGACCATCAGTTATATAAATTGGTAGTAATCATAACCACTGGGTTTTTTTAATTTGTACAGGTAGACCTAAAACCGCATCTGATAGTCACATAAGTCAGGAGCAGGAATAGGCTGAATGTTTCCTAAGATCTGTGTATTACCTAGGAGAAGAGTAAAGGTTTTCATAAATTTTAAACAATAACTTAATTTTTTATGTTGTAATTTCTAAAGTAACCACTAAAAGAATAAAAACAGACAGTATAATTTACAAACCAGTGAATGGGGAAAAAATGGAACAATATAAGGAAGAACTCATTAGATCCCAAAAAAGGCAAAAAAAAAAAAAAAAAAGAGAGAGAGAGAACACGGACAGCACAAAATAAGATGGCAGAAATAATCCAAATATAACAATTACATTAAGTGTAAATGCAGTAAATGTCTCACTTAAAAGGCCGTCCATTTTTTTTAATCCAATTTACAAGAGATGCAGGGAAAATATATACTTATATGCAAACACTAAGCAAATACTAACCAAAAGAGACTGAATGCCACTAATTAATATCAGATGAAATAATATAATTCAGCCTTGAAACAGAAGGGAATTTTGCCTTTTGCAAAAGTATGAATGGACCTTGAGGTCATTATGCTAAGCGAAATAAGTCAGAAAGAAAAAGACAAATGCTGTATGTTCTCACTTTTATGTGGTATCAAAAAAGCCAAACTCAGAGAAATAGCAAGTAAAACAGTGATCACCAGGGGCTGAGGTTGGGAGAAATAGGAAATGTTGGTCAAAGAGTACAAACTCCCAGCTTTAAGATGCATACATTCTGGGATCAAATTTACACATGGTGACTCTAATGAACAATACTGCATGATATACTTGAAAGTTGCTAAGAGAGCAGATTGTAAATATTCTCACTACACACACACACACACACACACACAAAAAGTGTAACAAGTGAAGGGATAGTTGGGTTGACTAACAATTTTTGTGGTAATTATTTGCAATATATACATGCAGAAATCATCACATTGTACACCTTTAACTTACATGTGTTGTATGTCAACGATATCTCGGTAAAACTGGAGGAAAATAAAAATATAAATAAATAAAAGTAGTGGGTGAAGGACTTCCCTGGTGGTGCAGTGGTTAAGAATCCGCCTGCCAATGCAGGGGACATGGGTTTAAGCCCTGGTCCGGGAAGATCCCACATGCCGCGGAGCAACTAAGCCCGTGCGCCACAACTACTGAGCCTGCGCTCTAGAGCCCATGAGCCACAACTACTGAGTCCGTGTGCCACAACTACTGAGCCTGCATGCCACAACTACTGAAGCCTGCGCGCCTAGAGCCTGTGCTCCACAACAAGAGAAGCCACCGCAATGAGAAGCCCGTGCACCACAACGAAGAGTAGCCCCCGCTCGCCACAACTAGAGAAAGCCCGCGGGAAGCAACGAAGACCCAATGCAGCCAAAATTTAAATAAATAAATAAATAAAGGTAGTAGGTGAAAGTTAAAAAATATGTATCAGATAAAATATAATTTTAGTCAAAGGCATTTTTAGAGACAGATAAGATTGCTAGTGGAACGCCATTTTGGGGCAACGTCCCTGTATTTGACCTGGGTGTTCACAAGAATGTGTCCACTTGTGGCCGTAGGTTTGTGATCTGTGCACTTTCTATACAGGGGAAGGGGGTGCTGCTCTGGCCACTCCGGCCTCAAGTCTCATTCCCTCCCCAGTGTGGCTAAAAGAGGACTTTCACAAGTCAGACTTGCACTTCGTGAAAAGACAGCATCTGTTCTGTGTCTAAGGTTTGGGATCCTAGAATCTCCCCCATGTGTCCCTGAAATGCCTTGTATTACCGCTCATTTGGCTTTGCCTAATGAAGACTGCATTCGTGTGCCAATTGCATATGATAATTAAGGGCATAAACCCCCCCCCCAAAAAGCACTAAAAGTGAAAAATAGGCTTTTCTAATAAAGTTAGATTTGAAATCCCTATTTATATAAAAATCCCTTTAAGGAGATATACATACAGAAAACATTCTAACCCACTGAATTTATAAGGTGATTGAAAAGTACATAATTTGTGGATTGGAGGGCCACATGCCTTGGTTCTCTTCTCATTTCATGAGCAGGAAAAGTGAGGTCAGAAATTCCAGGGCCTGAGCTCTCCTTGCAAGTCCTCCTTCCCCCGTGAGGACATCAGGGCCTCATGGGCGAGCCCCCTATACCGAGCCCCACCGTCCGTGAGCAGCACTGCAGATGCCCCAGCGGGCATGGTCCTCCCTCTACAGGAACCGCAATACCAGTGTGCTTCATTAACACCATTATCAACTGTGCTATAGGTGGCTGTCTCTGGGTACCTGCCTGGAGATGCAGGAAGATGCTCAGACATCACGACAAGGACCCTCGGGAAAGCAACATGCACACTTCAGAGCCGGCTGGCTTCAACCAGCTAGGAGGGAGACCAGGGGTCTTTGGGATACCCTGATGGAGGGGAGGGGAGCCCAGAAAGTGAATGCAATCACCCTCTTCCTCCCCTGGGTTCTACCAGAGCCCAGGTTTCCAAGAAAGCAGAAAGATACCACAGAAAAAGCGTTTGCGCAGGACTAACTAAACTCAAGTTTACATCCTGACTCTGTCACCTGCTAGTTGGTGATGGACAAGTTACTTCTCTGATCTGCAGTTTTCTCAATCATAAAAATGAGGAAACACTTACCTTAGGGAATTGTTACAAGCGTTAAATATATCTGGAATACCAGGAGCTGGGCTCATCATAGACTCTCAGCTAAAGCAGGTCTTTCTGCTATTGGCTGATGACAAAGGGCCAGCAGACAGGCAACCAACCAGCTTTCCCGAGGGTCCCAACACCCCTTTGGGGATCTTTCCAGACTGAAGACCACTCCCCTCCAAACCCATTCCACGTCCCCAGAGCGATCCCTGCCAGCCTGCTTCTCTCTACCCCAAAGGTAATAGAACTTTCTGTAATCCCGGAAATGTTCTATATTTCCACTGCGCAGTAACCCCATGAGGCCGCTGAGCATGGGCAATGTGACCAGAGCAGCTGAGGAACTGAACTTCTCCTCTCCTTCATTTCACTGTAAAGAGCCACGTGTGACCAGTGGCTTCTGTTCGGGACCGCTGAATCTTCACGAGCTCCGCCAGCCCCACGTGGTAGCTGGAAGGGTCAGACGAATTCCAAGCGAGGGTAGCCCCGCGTTAATTAAGCAGCACATCCAGGGTGACGTCTGCACGAAATGCTGGATTCCGTGGCTGGGAGTACAGACTTCGGATAAATATTTATTTTTACACTTTCATAAAGCAAGCCATCCTGATTGGACATAAAGCCAAGCCCTAGCGGAGCCCAATTTTGATTTGTTGGGTAATTACGTCTAAAACATTTTTGTTTCTATCTCCATTGTTTCATACCCCACGTGTCCAACACGCACACACACACACACACACACGCACACACACACAGGCGCACACGCACACACACACAGGCGCACACACACACAGGCGCACACGCACACACACACACACAGGCGCACACGCGCACACACACACACAGGCGCACACACGCACACACACACAGGCGCACACGCGCACACACACACACACACAGGCGCGCACACACACACACACACACAGGCGCCCGAAACCTCACACGCTTAGCGCTTGGATGTCCCAGCATCCTCCGTCTGCCCTTCAGCTGGCGGCCAAGGCTGCTAAGCGGGCGGGAGCTGGGGTCCTGAGAGCTCGAACCCTGCTCGCCGTTAAAAGCTGGCGAGAGTGCGTTTGTCCTGCTTCCTTTCTCAACCCCAGGACCTGCAGGGCCTTCCAGGACTGGCCTGGGCCAGGATGTACTTCTCCGCAACCAGAGTAATTACAAGATTTCGTTTGCTTTAAAATAAACCGGTTGCCAGCCGCAAAGCGAAGCCTCCACGGTGAGCGAGCGGTCTACGCATCTGGCAACTCTGTGAGCTGAGCATGCGCGGGCGCCGTCCTGGGTCTTGGGGTCTGGAGGTGGGCAGCGCAGACTGGGTCTCTACCTTCATGAACCCTCAGGAGGGCCAGGGGGCCACAATCAAGTAAACAAGTAATAAATTCCAGGCAGTGAGTGGAGTCATCGTGAAAAATGAAGAGGGGTGGCGTGACAGAGAACGACTGGGTAGGGAGGGGTCTCAGGCTGTTCCAGCCGCCATAACACAATGCCTCAGGCTGGGGGGCTTAAAGGACAGGCGTTTGTCTTCTCACAGTTCTTCAGGCTGGAAGCCCAAGGTCAAGGTGTCAGCAGGGTTGGTTTCTCCTCGGAGTGTAGACGGCTGTCTTCTCCCTGTGTCCTCACGTGATCTTTCCTCTGTGCGTGTCCATGTCCTACTCTCCTCTTCTAGTAAGGACACCAGTCAAGTTGGATTAGGGCCCATCCACAGGATCTCATTTTAACCTAAACATCTCTTTATAGACCCGTGTCTCCAAATAGAGTTACATTTGTAGGTACTGGGGGTCAAGACTTCAACACAGGAATTTGGCAGGGTGTAGGGGGCCCAGAATTTCAGCCTACAGCAGGGTTTTAGATAGATGTTATTTTAGGTAGTATGGGAGGGGAAGAGGGAATCAGTTTGCTGTGACCTAGGGGTAGAAAAGGTCAGGCTGACTTCTGAACTTCACCTCTTGGAGGTAACGGATGACCAGAGCTGTGGTGATCAGCCTGGTCCCTGAAGTCAATTTGCTCCATCATCCCTGTGCCCGGAGGGAGATGGTGAATCACTTCTCCCGCTGTGGAGGCCAGGGGCTGCCCGCACAGAAAGGGCTGGAGGGAGGAAGTCACAGAAAAGGCACACATACCAAATTGCCCTGGGCTGAGGTCTTGGAAAACATCCCGCTTCTTTGTTGCTTAAAGTCTAAAGAAAAAAACTGGCCCCAAGAAGTGCTTCGCTTTGGTTAAGTTTCCCTAGAAAATGCATGCATTTTAGTAACCTTCACTAAAAGCTGAAGGAAGGGAACTTCCAGACACACCAGAGAAAGATCTCGAATGTTGCTGTAAGGATCAGAGGAGCACTGAGGGGGCGCACAGAGAGAGGGTCACCAAGGTGCCAGAACCGTGTGCTGAACGGACACCGCAGGGTGGAGCCCAACGGTGCCCACAGGGTCCCCTCAGAACTGCAGCCCAGAGGGAATTCCCCCAACCAAGAGAAAAGGGAGAATCCCTCCCAGTGGTTTTGCCACTTGGGGAAGAGGTATATGTTCATTTTGCTGGTTGGAGAGGATGACAAGCAGAGTGGGGCTTCCCAAGCCCTGGGGAAACCTAAAGCTGAAATACCATCCACACATCCCCACTGCGGGCTGTGGCGGGAACCACGACACTGTTCAGAATCACCACCTGCAGTGGTAACGGCAGCACTAAGTGCAGGGTGATTTGTATAGCAAAATCTAATGTAGTCATAAAAAAATCCCTGCACAATTCTCCAAGTTTGCTCTTCATGCACCTTCCAGATGAAAGGAAGGGACTCTGAGGGTCTAGAGGAAGGAGGAGCTACAAGATGGAAGAAGCTGGTCCCTGAGTCACCAGGTGAAGCAGAGTCTTCCCTCCCCTCCCCCAACCCACACAGGACTGTAACATGAGCAAGAAATGAACTTGTCTTCTGTCAAGGCCCCCAGGTAAGATGGCGAGAGGGTACCCAGGATCTTTCAGACCATGAACATGGTATATCCCTCCATTTTATTTAGGTCTTCTTTAATTTCTTTCATTAATGTGTTTTAAATTTCAGAGCAGATTGTTTGTAATATTTTCTTGTTACCCACTTAATGTTTTTAAGATCTGTAGTGATGTTCCCTCTTTCATTCCTAATTGGTAATTTGTGTCTTCTCTCAATCCAGATAAAGGTTTGTCAATTTTATTGATCTTTGCAAAGAACCCGCATTTGGTTTTTTTGTTTTTTTCTATTGTTTTTCCATGTTGTATTTTATTGATTTCCCTGCTGATCTTTATTATTGCCTTCCTTCTACTTACTCAGTATTTAATTTTCTCTTCATTTTTAGCTTCCTAAGTTGGAAGCTTAGTTCACTGATTTTAGAACTGCCTTCTTTTATAACATAAGCTTTTAAAGCTATAAATTTTCCATATAACCACTGCTTTAGCTACATCCCACGAATTTGAATATGTTGTGTTCTCTGTTTCATTGTTTGATGCATTTTCTAATTTTCCTTGTGATCTCTTCTTTGACTCATAAGTTAGTTAGAAGTGTGTTTAGTTTCCCCATATATTAGGATTTCTCAAATTTTGTCTGTTGTAGATTCCTAAAGTTATTTCCATTGTCATCAAAGAGCATGCTATATATGATAGTAATCTTTTTAAATGTACAGACATTTAAAATGTTTTATCATCCAGCATAGAGTTTATTTTGTAAACATTCCATGTACATTTGAAAACAAAAGGTATTCTGCTGTTGTTGGGTGAAGTATCCTATAGATGTCAGTTTGGTCAAGTTGTTTGATAGTGCTGTTCAGGTTTTCTGTTCTTACTGTTCTACTTGTTCTATCACTTACTGAGAAAAGAGTATTGATATCTTCAACTATAATTATTGGTATTTCTATTTCATCTTTCAATTCTGTCAGTTTTTACTTTATGAATTTTGGAGTTCTCTTTTAGGTACAAATAAATTAATAATATTTCATTCCTTTCTCTTGTATTGACACTTTTATCATTATAAAATACTCTTTGTCTCTAGTAATATTCATTTTCTTAAAGTCTATGTTGTCTGACATTAATAAAAAATCATTCATCTCCCTTCTGATTATTGTTTATGTATTTGCCTCCTATATATTTATTCATCCATATACTTTAACCTCTTTATGTCTTTGAACTTAAAGTGATCTCTTATAGGCAACATCTCTCTCCTTTCTCCAGTCTGACAGTTTCTGTCTTTTGATTGGAATTTTTAGTTCATTCCCATGGTTATAAGTCTGCCTTTAGCTATTTTTTTCTTATTTGTCTCATCTTTCTCTCTCTCTCTTTTTAATCCCTGTTACTCCTGCAGTTTTATATTAAACAAATATGTTTTAGTATTTCATTTAAATTCCTGTATTAACTTTTTAAATTTTTTTTAAATTTTATTTTGTTTTAGCGCATTGGGTCTTCATTGCTGCGCAGGCTTTCTCTAGTTGCGACGAGCGGGGGCTACTCTTCGTTGCGGTGCACAGGTTTCTCATTGTGGTGGCTTCTCTTGTTGCAGAGCACAGGCTCTAGGCACAAGGGCTCAGTAGTTGTGGCTCGCGGGCTCTAGAGCACAGGCTAAGTAGTTGTGGTGCAAGGGCTTAGCTGCTCCATGGCATGTGGGATCTTCCCGGACCAGGGATCGAACCCATGTCCCCTGCATTGGCAGGCGGATTCCCAACCACTGCACCACCAGGGAAGTCCCTGTATTGACTTTTTAGCTATATTTCTTTGCATTAATTTTAGTGCTTTACCTAAGTATTACAATATACATCTTTTATTTATCACCATCTATTTCAAGTTAATACTAACTTCGAATAAAATGTAGGAACTTTGCATTTATATAACTTCATTCCCTTTTGTGCTATTTTTTGTGCTATTGTGGTCATATATATAATCTTTATATGTTAAAGCCCAACTATGTGGTATTATAGTTTTTGCTTCCAATAGTCATATGTCTTTTTTAAAAAAGTAATAGAAGAAAAATATATATTATTTCCATTTGGGGTATTCTTTAGTCCTTCTTGAATCTAAGTTACTATCCAAGTTACCATCCAATGTCACCCCTCTTTAGCAGTTTTTTTAGCACAGGTTTGCCAGCAACAAATTCTCTCAGTTTTATTTTCTCTCTCTTTTTTTAACCTAGAAATGGTCTTATGTTTTGTCTTCAGTTTTGAGAGACGGTCTTGTTGATTATAGCTTTTTATTTTCTTTTAGCCTGTCATTAAACAGAATAGGCAATCACTAAAAAAGAATAGGAAGCCACTGTTCTTTCACAGAAAATGCAGCAAATTCACAAAGTATTTTAGGCTTTCAATGTCTTTTGGCTTCTGTTATTTCTATGAAAAGTCAACAGTAAATTATATTGTTGTTCCCTGTGTAGAATGTAACATTTTTTTTTTTGCTCTCTTAAAAATGATTTCTTGGGGGGCTTCCCTGGTGGTGCAGTGGTTGAGAATCTGCCTGCCAATGCAGGGGACACGGGTTCGAGCCCTGGTCTGGGAAGATCCCACATGCCACGGAGCAACTAGGCCCATGAGCCACAGTTACTGAGCCTGCGCATCTGGAGCCTGTGCTCCGCAACAAGAGAGGCCGCGATAATGAGAGGCCCATGCACCGTGATGAAGAGTGGCCCCCACTTGCCACAACTAGAGAAAGCCCTCACACAGAAACGAAGACCCAACACAGCCATAAATAAATTAATTAATTAAATAAATAAACCCAAAGTTTAAAAAAAAAAAAAGTAAGCTGAAATATTAAAAAAAAAAAAAAAGGATTTCTTGGGACTTCCCTGGTGGTCCAGTGGTTAAGACACCATGCTTCCACTGCAGGGTTTTGATCCCTGGCCAGGGAACTAAGATCCCACATGCCACGGGGCATGGCCAAAAAATAGAAAAAAGTGATTTCTTTACTTCTGGCTTTTGGCAGTTTGATCGTGAGGTGTTTTCTTTTTGTTCTTTGGATTAAATTATTTCTGTCATTCTATCAAATTCAGCAATTCTTTCTTCTCACATCCCAAATAAACACATGCCATGAATTTTTCATTTCAGTTAGTACAGTTTTAAGCTCTAGAATTTCCATTTGCTTCTTTTTTCCATTTCTCTGTTGAGATTCTTTGTTTATTCATTGTTGGCATAGTTTCCTCGAATATTTTGAATATATATTTTTTTAACATCTTTATTGGAGTATAATTGCTTTACAGTGGTATGTTATTTTCTGCTGTATAACAAAGTGAATCAGCTATACATATACATATATCCCCATATCTCCTCCTTCTTGTGTCTCCCTCCCACCCTCCCTATCCCACCCCTCTAGGTGGTCAGAAAGCACCGAGCTGATCTCCCTGTGCTATGCGGCTGCTTCCCACTAGCTATCTATTTTACTGCTTTGAAGACTTTGTCTGCTAGGTGTAATGTCTGAGCTGACTCAGAGTAAGTTTCTATTGAATGATTTCCCTCCTTCCTTCTCTCCCTGGGTATGGAAAATACTTTACTTTTTCTTTGCCTGTCTAATAATTCTTTATTTAAAACCAGACATTGTAGGCAATGTTGCAGCAATTCTGGATTCTGTTTTGCTCTTCTGAGGGCTCTTAGTTTTAGCAGACAAGTAACTTGCCTGGATTCAACCTGCAAATCTATCTCACTGTCAATGGACAGCCACTGAAATCTCTGCTCATTTTTTTTAAGGGGGTGGGGTCTGACTCTTAGGGGTTTCCCCTTCACCTGCATGGTTTTATAGTCAGGCAATGATTTAGGCAGAGATTATGCTCAGACACTTCAAGCCAGTAAGTCTTCCACTCTCTGCTGCCTAAGCTATGTGTGGACTGAGGGGTGTTCTCAAAAGTGCAGTAAAGTCACACATCTACCAGGCTTTCGATTTTTGCTAGACCTCCTGTGGTTCCCGTGTGCTTGCATTGTCTAGCAGTCAACCAGCAATGTGTGGAGAGACTCCCGTCTGTGCTCTTCCTTGGCTCTCTCACTTCCAAAATCTCACCCTTAAATTTCTAGCTGCTCTGTCAACTCCCTGAATCAAATCTGTCAAGTCCAGCTGGTAAAGTTGTAAGTTTTTCCCACCCAAGTTGGGTGAGATGGAAATGCCTCCAGACTAGAAGGCCACAGACTCACCACTCTTACCCAATGTTGTAGCAATTTTCATGGGTAAATTCTTCTCAAGTTGTTGCCTATCTTTTGTCACTTTCCAGTGACCTGAAATGATTGTCTTTAATAATTTTGTCAGTGTTATACTTATTTTCTGCAGAGGGAAGAAGTCACTTGATTTTCTTTCACCACCATTACCAGAAATAGCCCCTAGATTTTATCTTAAATGGAACAGGAAGTTACTGAAAGGACTCCAGCTACAAAGTGACATGAATCAGCTTTGTATTCTTACGTGTGCACTCTGAGTGTTGTGTGGGAAATCAATTGGTGGGAGAGAGTTCCAGTCAGGATGAGTTCCAGGGACAGGTCACAAGAAACACAACGCATTTAGCTAAAACAATGAAAGCGATTTGCTGTCACATAACTAAAAAGTCCAGAGGTACGACAGTGCAGTTGGGGCCAAATATTCATGATGTCTTCAGATGCAGTTGTTTCTCTGGGATGCCCCTGGGTCTGTCTCAAGTCCTCATGGTAGTGAGGTATGTGTCAGGAGCCTACAGGCTCATGTATCGTCATTTATTTCCAAGGAGAGGGATCTTCTCTTTCTTCAACCATTGAGCAAGAGCCCTGGGCTTCTCTCTGGTTGGGTCAATATGCTCAATCTTAGACTAATCACCATAACCAAAGAATTCAACGTGCAGATGGCTTTGATTGATCAGAATCAGTCCCACCCAATTCCCACATAGCTGGGAATTTCTGGATCCCATTAGTAAGGGTGGAGGGCTAAGTGGAAGCTGAGGAGGTTCCAGGGTACCAGAGTGGAGAAGCCCTGATTCCATTCTTCATTACCAGAGGTATTAGTCAGCTTGGGTGGCCATAACAAAATACCACAGACTGGGGGCTTAAACAATAAAAAATTTATATTCTCACACTTCTGGAAGCTGGAAGTCCAAGACCAAGGCATCAGCAGGGTGAGTTTCTGGTGAAGCCTCTCTCCTTGGCTTGTAGACGGCCACCTTCTTCCTGTGTCCTCACACGGCCTTTCTCTGTGCACGTGCACAGAGAAAGAGAGAGCTCTGGTGTCTCTTCCTCTTCTTACGAGGACCCCATTCTTTGTGGATTAGAGCCCACCCTCATGACCTCATTTAACCTTAATTATCCTTAGAATCCCAGCCTTCAGATACAGTCACATTGGGGGTTAGGGCTTCAATGTGTGAATTAGGGGGTTGGTGGGGGTGACACAATTCAGTCTAACATCAGACAAGAAGCAAGGCTTTGGACCACCACTGCTCTCTTCCATCCTGGCCAATATAGCTGCAGAAGATCAGCAATGAGACCACGCTCCAGCCCAGAGGCTTTGCAGTGGACTCCCAGGCCAGCCTGGTAGGGAAAGGAGGAAGGGAGGGTCACAAAACCCAGTGATTCTAGTAAATATTCCACTCAGTTAAGACTGAAGACTTGGGAAAATAAATCTTTCTTTGGTAATGAAGGGATTAAGATAGTGGTTGTCGGTTGTGACGCAAATGCAGTGGCCGTATCCCAAGAACTGTACGTTCAAGCTCCAGACCATCCATAAGTCAGGGGGAGAAATGGTCAATGAAAATGAAAAACAAAACCTTATCTTAAAAGATAACTCATGTTTTAACCCACGGAAGAAGTTACAAATATAATTGGATTTACTCTCCTGCAATGCGTCGCTGGCGCGGTAGCCTGAGGACTGCTCTCCACACCGTGGAAACGTGTACCCTCAGCAGCCTCCAGTCTCCCTCTCTGCACTTTCTTTCCATTTCTGCCCAAGTGCTGAGTACAGAATTATCCTTCCCTGACTATCTATAACTCCTTTTGCAGGCCTGCCCTGCAGGGCAATGGTTCTCCCTCATTGCTATGGGCTGAATTTTTGTGTCCCCCTCTCCCAAATTCACATATTGAAGCCCTAGTCCCCAGTGTGATGGTGTCTGAAAACGGGGCCTTTAAGAGGTAATTAGGAGACTTCCCTGGTGGTGCAGTTGTTAGGAGTCTGCCTGCCAATGCAGGGGACACGGGTTCGAGCCCTGGTCCAGGGAGATCCCACATGCCATGGAGCAACTAAGCCCGTGTGCCACATTACTGAGCCTGCGCTCTAGAGCCCGCGAGCCACAGCTACTGAGCCTGCGTGCCACAACTACTGAAGCCCATGAGCCTAGAGCCCGTGGTCCGCAGCAAGAGAAGCCACCGCAATGAGAAGCCTTCGCACTGCAACGAAGAGTAGCCCCCACTCACTGCAACTAGAGAAAGCCTGCGTGCAGCAACAAAGACCCAATGCAGCCAAAAATAAATTAATTAATTAACTAATTTATCTTTTAAAAAAGAGGTAATTAGGTCATGAGAGTGGAACCCTCGTGATAGGATTAGTGCACTTATAAGAAGACACACGAGAGAGCTTGCTTCCTCTCTCTCTCCCTCCCTCCCTCCCTCCCTCTCTCTCTCTCTCTCTGCCATATGAATATCCAAGGAGAAAACAGCCGTCTGCAAGCCGGAAAAAGAGTCTCATCATTAAACAAGCCAACTAGCATCTTGATCTCAGATTTCCCAGCCTACAGAACTTTAAGTAAACTTCTGATTTTTAAATCAGTCAGTCTGTGGTAATCTGTCGTGCAGCCTGAGCTAAGACACTCCTCAACACAACTCCTCCTTCCCCACACGACCCCAGTCCTCAGGGCACAGAACTGTCACCCTGCCAGCCCTCCACCTAACAGGAGCCTCTTTGGCTGGAGACCTCTAAACCCAGTGGAGTCCATTCTCATTATTCATGTTAGTAATGAACTTGCCATAAACACTGGATCAGTGAGTGCTGAGCCATTGCCCTAGGGGAGATGTGAACACACTGACGGTAGGTATATACGAATCTCACAGAGAGCACAGTCTGTAATCTTAAAAACAACTCATCCAGGCAGATCCTATTTTCCTTATTTTACGAAAGAGAAAACAAAGGAGGCTCAGAAGTGTTGAGTGAGTTGCCTGAGGCCATCCCACTAATGGGTTCCAGAGCTGGGATTCAACCCCACCCAGCTGGCCCCAGAGACAGAGCTTCTTACTCTGCACTGCACTGTCCGCTCCCGGCTCCGTCCTCTGGTCATCTCTGTACGAGGCTGAGGCAAGGAGGCAGAGCATCACTTGGTTCAACCTCAGCGGGAAACATGTGCGTCAGGCAACTGAAATTTTTTGCTGCTCTGCGCATGGCCACACAAAGGACCAAAAAAGTATTGGGAGTATTTGGGGCTTACAAATAAATTTTAGTGACTAGGCGATTTCACAAATACAGCATCCACAAATAATGAGAGTTGGCTGTACTTTTCTGCTACTGTAACATGTAACAGCCTAGACAAAATTAGCTTTGTGAGGAAAACGTCTGCATGTGGGGCTGTTCCTGTGTTTGCTTGTTCAGAACTGGGACTCTGGGGGTCAGATCCACGCATCCATCAGGTCAGTCCCTTAAGGGCCACAAACTCTGTGAGGACAGAAACTGTCTACCTTGCCCGCTGGTGCATCCCGAGCACCTGGAAGTAAGAACATGCTGAATGGTGGACAGAGGGAGATGAATGACCAGGTTTGGAATTAGTGCTTTAACTTGGGTCTTTACGAAGATTAAACAAGATTTGCTGGGCATTCTGAACACACACACTGAAATGAGATCCAAACCAGACATGTTTAAGAATGAAACAGAGTGGGTCTTTTTTTATAAGTCATTGGTTTGGAGTTTTTTCCCCCTAGTTATAAAAGTAATTCATGTTCAGTGTTGAAAAAAAATTTAAGTAAAAAAAAAACTACCAAATCCCCACCACCCAAAAACAGTTCTAAAATTTAAGCAAATATTCTCCTTTCTGCCCCCAGTTTTTTGCAGTTTGACTCAGGTGTGTTTTCCTCGTAGATCCCTGCACCCCGGCCTCCCTCCAGCACCCCCTGCTTCGTGCCTCAGAGAATGGATGACACGGCAGAGCTCAGAGAACAGGAGTCAAGCTGTGGCATCTTGAGTTCTAAGATGTGAGGTCTTGGGACTTCCCTGGCGGTCCAGTGGTTAGGACTCGGTGCTCCCACTGCAGGGGGCACGGGTTCGATCCCTGGTCGGGGAACTGAGATCCTGTAAGCCGCGTGGCGCAGCCAGAAAAAATAAATAAATACTTTTTTTTTTTTTAAAGTGAGGTCTTGGCCTAAAGAGAGAGATGGCATTATAAGATCAGTCCGAGCTGGTCCTTCCTGGGCCCAGAGATGAGATCACAGGGGATCTGTATGCGGAGGGGCAGACAATGAGTGTGGATGTCATTGGGGTCCCTGTGTGCACCCGACTTCCAAAGCCAGGGCCGCAGGGCAGAGGGAGCCTTCCCTAGGTAGGTCCCAGCCCAGCGCTCAAACCCAGAATTGGTACCAGACACGCTTACAAGTGACCTCCAAAAGGAACAGGGTGGGCCCCTCAATGTGGAGCAGAAGGAATTCCCCTCCGTGGGGTCCGGAAGCCGCCCTGAAACAGCCCTCCTGGTCCCCAGACGCCCCAGCAGGTGGGGCAGGTTCTACCCAGTGTGACGCCTCCCCGAGGCCCCCATGTGGAGACACACCCCAGGGAAGGGGCCACCTCTGAACTGATGGACGTTCAGGTCCTGTTGCTGGTGGAATGCGGGCCTAAAAGAGAAATTCAAGCCCCGTTGCAGGAAAGTAAAGCACTTGTATAACCACTAGGGTTTGGGCAGAGATTCGCACCCACTGCTCATATATACATTGACCCTTGCGCAACTCGGGGGTTATGGGTTACCTTGCATCCCCCATGCAATTGAAAATCCCAATACTGGTCTCTCATCCTCAGAAACTAAGGAATTGATAAATGCTTCACCCAAAGGCAGGAAGCGGAAGCAGTCTGGATAGAATCAAACCCTAGCTCTTTTTTTTTAAATTGTGCTATGACCATTAAAAGGCTGAGGATCATATTTTTAGTGCCTAGATTTTTAATTTTTTTTTTTTCAAAAAGACACATGTGCCGCCATGTTCATAGCAGCATTATTTACAACAGCCAAGATATGGAAGCAACCTAAGTGTCCATCAACAGATGAGTGGATAAAGAAGATGTGCTAGATAGATGTGTATATATACACAATATATATATAATATATATATATATATTGCAATCCCACTCCTGGGCATACACCTGGAGGAAACTCTTATACACACACACACACACACACACCATATACAATGGAATATTACTCAGCCATAAAAAAGAATGAAATTCTGCCACTTGCAACAACATGGATGGACCTGGAAGGTATTATGCTTAGTGAAATAAGTCAGACAGAGAAAGATAAATACTGTATGTTATCATTTATATGTGGAATCTAAAAAATAAAGCAAACAAATGAATATAACAAAATAGAAACAGACTCACAGATGTAGAGAACAAACTAGTGGTTACCAGTGGGGAGAGGGAAGCGGGAGGCAAGAGAGGGGCAGTGGAGTAAGAGGTACAAACTACTATGTATAAAATAAATAAGCGGGGCTTCCCTGGTGGTGCAGTGGTTGAGAATCTGCCTGCCGATGCAGGGGACACGGGTTCGAGCCCTGGTCTGGGAAGATCCCACATGCCGCGGAGCAACTAGGCCCGTGAGCCACAACTACTGAGCCTGCGCGTCTGGAGCCTGTGCTCCGCAAAAAGAGAGGCCGCGACAGTGAGAGGCCCGCGCACCGCGATGAAGAGTGGCCCCCGCTCGCCGCAACTAGAGAAAGCCCTTGCACAGAAACGAAGACCCAACACAGCCAAAAATAAATAAATTAATAAATTAATAATAATAAAAAAAAAGCAAAAGGCATACGCCAACATTTAAAAAATAAATAAATAAATAAATAAATAAATAAATAAATAAATAAATAAATAAGCTACAAGGGTATATGGTACAGCACAGGGAATATAGCCAGTATTTTATAATAACTTTAAATGCAGTATAATCTATAAAAATTTTGAGTCACTATGTTGTGCACCTGAAACTAATATAATATTGTAAATCAACTATACTTCAATTAAAAATTTAAAGAAAAAACATATAAAATAAATAAGCCATGAGGATGTTATACACAGTGTAAGGAATACGGTGAATAATACTGTAATAATTTTGTGTGGGGACAGAAGGTGACTAGACTTATCGTGATCATTTCACAGTGTATGCAAATGTCAAATCACTATGTAGTACACCTGAAACTAACAAAATATTGTATATTAACTATATTTCAATAAAAACCCTAGTTCTTTTTATTCCACACCTTGTGATCTCTCATGCACACAGACTTTTCCCCACACTTAAAGATGTGTAAATTAAAATACATTTTAATTTACAATATATTTATTGAAAATGTCTGTGTATAAGTGGACCCATGCAGTACACACACATGTATGTGACCTTCTTCCTTTTCAAAGCTGCCCTGCGCTTACAAGGTGTGTTCTGATATTTCTATTCTCACTCTTGCACTTTCACAGACATCTCTGCTCCCGCCCATGAGTTCTCCAAAATGCTCCCAGAGCATCCTGCCTTCACCCTCCAAGGTCTCCCCTCGCAGTGAGGTCCACACAGACAGCTCCGTTTCTACATAGACAGTCGTACATGCCGTAGGGCTCTGCAAACATCCAGGAGCAGAACAGACGGCTTTCAGCTGAGCAGCTGGGGGCGGCTTTTGGAAAAGGCAGCATGTAGTTGAGTTTTGAAGAAAGGGTGCGATAAGGTGAGAAAGATAAGGTAGATCTAGACCGTTCAGGAGCCTGAAAGGGGACCAGATATTTGGAAGGTATCTGATAAACAAAGGGCTCCCACAGAAAAAAGAACGTTCATACACTGTTGGTGGGAATGTAAACCGGTGCAGCCACTATGGAGAACAGTATGGAGGTTCCTTTAAAAACTAAAAATAGGGCTACCATATGATCCTGCAATCCCACTCCTGGGCTTATATCTGGAGGAAACTCTAATTTGAAAAGATACATACACCCCCAATGTTCATTGCAGCACTATTTACAATAGCCAGGACATGGAAGCAACCTAAGTGTCCATCAAAAGAAGAATGGATAAAGAAGATGTGGTACATACATACAACGGAATATTACTCAGCCATAAAAAGGAATGAATTTGTGTCATTTGCAGAGACGTGGATGGACCTAGAAACTGTCATACAGAGTGAAGTCAGAAAGAGGAAAAACAAATATCGTATATTAGTGCATATATGCAGAATCTAGAAAAACGGTATAGATGATCTCATTTGCAAAGCAGAAACAGAGGCACAGACGTGAAGAACAAACATTGGATACCAAGGGGGAAAGGGGCAGGGGTGGGATGAATTGGGAGATTGGGGTTGACATATATACACTATTGATACTATGTATAGAGTAGATAACTCTACTCAGTGCTCTGCGGTGACTTAAATGGGAAGGAAATCCAAAAAAGAGGGGATATATGGATACATAGAGCTGAGTCACTTTGTTGTACGGCAGAAACTAACACAACATTGTAAAGCAACTATACTCCAATAAAAATTAATTTAAAAAATAAAATAAAAGCCAACTTCAAAAAAAAAGAAAAACTGGGCTCCCACGTCCATGCAGATGTGGGGAGGGGAGGGGGAAATGGAGGTGCCCAGACTGAGAAGGAGACCAGCGTGGTGATACGATGAGCCTCCTGCTTACCTGAGACCCGATTCTCTCCGACGAGGCTCGTCTAAGACAAGGCGATTGGATATTTAGGAGGCGCTGAACCTGGTCAGCTAGGTAGTCTGACTGCATCGTGCACCTCAACAGACTATTGCTCCAGAAGCGCCAGAGGGCAGAGGACAAGAGAGGGGGTGGGAGCTTCAATGAACAGCAAGACTGAAAGAAGGTTGGAGAGTTCTAAAACAGGGCAGAAGTAACCACGTTTGCTGATGGAAGGATAGCATCCCAGGGAGAGAAATAGAAACAAGATTTAGTCAAAAATCTAACCAGATCATGAGTCCAAAAGCAGAAATCCTTTTGTGATTATAAATAACATTTCACATTTTTTAAATAAAAAAGACTGCATCTGTTTAAAGTCCAACCATTTCTGTGAACTTGCAGCCATAACTGCAGGGCTTTTTATCCTTTTCTCGGGATGCCTTTAAAGTTCACTGCAAATGTGAGGATTCAGATGTAAATTGCCCTGCTTCCTTTGAAATAAATATGCTTTGAGCTATTTTGGTATCAGTCATGTTTAATATCGGTTTCACAATGTATAGATGTGAATCTATGAACAATCTCACATTTTAATATTAAGAGACGGAACAGATGGCTGAGTTATTAATATGTGTTTAAACCCAGCGCTCCAGCCGCTGGAGAGCGCGCGCGGGGTTTCTGAGTAATCACCGGCCGTGCTCAGCCGTCTGGCAGCCACATGGCAACCCGAAAAGCCGGTTGTTTTGTTATAAACATCAAAGGCCCAGGCTTGACCCGGACCACCCAGGGCATTCACTGGAGCCCGACCACCATGGGGACCTCGGAGCCCAGGGGTCAGAGGCCGAGGCCTTGCCTGCACCTCGAGGACACGGCCGCCGGGGTACCTGCTCCTCCTGGGGCCTGTCAACGTTGGAGGCAGCCTGGGAGCAGAGAGAGAAACCCCACCTCCCCATGCGCGAGCCCAGAAGCCAGCCTGGCCGGCCAGGCCTGAAGGCAGGCTTGGTCTTGGCAGGCCGGCTGGCACTCTGCATTGGCCCTCAGGTCTACGGCCAGGCCTAGCGGGTGACGCTGTCTGGATTCAGACTCGAGGTGGTGGGTAGGCAAGCCCTGGGACGGCCACCCTGGCACTTCGGCCGCTCCTGGCTGGGCCCCAACGGTCTCGTCGCAGGAGCTGACGTGCCCACCAGACGGACTTCCAAATACCCTTTTGCCGTCGAGAGACCAGTTCTGCTGCCAGGTCGCTGACTGGCGGTGTATCTTACCCTTCACTAAACACCTGCAGACATCCTCAGCCTGGCGGTGTCTGAGCCACAGCCTACACGGCCTCTCATTCCCTTTCCACTGGGACCTGAGACTGGGACCCTTGCTCTGTCTGCCCAGCCAACTGCCCGTGGTTTTCAAACTGTTGCAGCAGGAAACGGGCTCCTACAGAGACTGCTGTGTTCAGACCAGGCAGGAACATGAGGAGAGCCAGGCCCGGAGCTCCGAGCACGTGGCCCGCAGGCACCTGCGATGGGAACCCTCCGGCAGAGCTTGGAGAGGCCACCACTGGGCAGCCTTACCCCGTGTCACCGTGGTCTGGCCAAAGGCCGCCACCCGGCGTCCAATGCCCCAGCTGTGCCTGAGCCGGAGCTGCCGAGGCTAGGAGCTTAGTTCTTCTGGACTGTTTCCCCCCAGCAAGGTGGAGCCCAGGCTCCGGTGGCGGCAGGGCTTCCGCTCTGCTGGGTGGTTCCAGCCGTGAGGCCCCGGGACCTCGCCTCCCCAGCCCCGGGCAGGGCAGGTTGGCAGGACTGAATCCACTCCTCACCAGGGCCCGAGGCTGTTCTACTCAACTCATTTGTATTGTCAACTAGGCTCTTCCTAGGCCTGTTTCAAGAGTGCTATGGTATCAGGGAAGGGATAACTTAGGAGGTTGGGATAAACATATACACGCTACTATATACAAAATAGATAACCAACAAGGACCTACTGTATAGAACAGGGAACTATACTCAATATCTTGTAATAACCTATAATGGAAAGGATCTAAAAAAGAAGATATATAGATATATATAGGTAGGAATCACTTTGCTGTACACCTGAAACTAACACAACATTGTAAATCAACTATCAATATATTCCAAAAATTTTTTTTTAAAAAAAGAAACAAGGGACTTCCCCGGCAGTCCAGTGGTTAAGACTCCATGCTTCCAATGCAGGGGGTGCAGGTTCGATTCCCGGTCAGGGAACACGCCACGCGGTGTGGGGGAAAAAAAAAAAGAGAGAGAGAGTCACACACACATACAAAACAACAACAGCAACAAAAAGAATGATATGAAATGGCAAACATAACCCTGCCTAGGCAACGTCACATACAGGGTGAGGATTTAACAAGCATGAGTCCCCTCTCCTCTGGTTAATCGCAGTAGCTTCTTTTTAGGAGGGAATTCCGGTGGAAGGGGAGTAGACGCATCTCCAAATGGCACCGAGGATGGAGAAAGGAGAGGGGGCTTAAGTTCATTCCGTTCATCGTTTTTCTAAATAAGCAAGTCTGATGTTCCTGGCTGGAAGTTATTATTTCCCACAAGAAACAACACTGACCTGGCTTCGTTGGAAACCGTCCCCTCCCACCCACTCTCTTGGCTCTGCCAGAGGAAAAGCCAGGACGGCCCAGATAAACCTGCAGGGAACTCAGGATCGCCTTTGCGAGACATGTTAACAGTCATCAACATGATTTCACTTTCATCTCCCCTTCTTTGCTTTTCTGAGGCACTAATGAAGAGCGACATTGCCGTGGGGTTTCACAAATTATAAAATATAATTTGCAGATTATGCCGAGACAGGGCTCCTATTTGTGGTCGTAATGGAGTTTATTTAAGCAGCGTCAGGCAGTGCTTTGTTAAACAGGTCATGAGATGGGGAGCTGGGGACGGTGTTCATATTGCAAAATGGTTGTGGCGGCCGTATTTAATGGGAGGGGGTGGACCAGACTGGATTACCAGCACCGAGACATTCTGAAGTTGGATGATTAGCTCAGGAGCTGCACAGACGTGGGCGGCACGCCATGCAAAGTGAGTTCCTCCTGTTATTGGAGGCTCTCGACCAAGCCGAATCTGAGCTGTTCTTGAACCCTGATTTATCTGGAAAGTCCCAAAGGGGAATCCAAGCTGCATCAATCAGCCCGCTTCCCCGAGAACCCAGAATTCCAGGCCGCTCTGGAGGCGGTCAGCTCCCCTTCTTTTTCTCTTTTCATCTTTCTCACACCTTCCCCTTCTCTCTGCCCTCTCCTCTGCACAAATGAAGATCGCGAAACTTTACAACTCAGAAATGAGTCTCCATTGCATTGAAAAGAGAGAAATCAGAAGTAATCGTTTGTGTACGTTCTACTGTTTACTTTTCTCCAGAAACCACCACCATTCACATTCGTGATCCACAAATCCTAAACCTCAGAACAATTATTGATCTGTTACCCTTTATTAATCTCTGTGCAAAGTAAGGACTATGTAACTCATTCAACCAACCACCACACTGAGAAATCCAACCTCATTTTCCTTGATGTGTCTTCAGCAGGAAGCCCAGGTAACAGTCCTTCCTGCTTCAAGCACCTTCTTCACAGGCTTCCAGGAAACCATGGTCTCCCAGCTCCATCCTCCTTTGCCGGAGGCCCTTCTCAGTCTCCTGGGATCTCCCTGACCACTGACACTGCAGGGCCCTGGGGCTCAAACCTCAGTCCCCTGTACACATTGCCTGGTGATCTCACCCAGCCCCAAGGCACTAAATGGTCCCTTTGCCGATGACTCCCATCTTTAGCCGCCAGCCGGGGCCTGTCTCCCAAACCCCAGGCGGTGTCCAACTCAACATCTCCATCTGAACATCCAGCTGACGCCTCGAACTTATACCCAGAACCACACTGGGCTTCTCTCCTTAACCTGCAAGCACCCCCGCCTCGGCTGATGTAATTCCACTCTACTAGGTGCTCAGAACACAGACCTGGGGTTCACCCTGGCTCCTCCATCCATCCAAGCTGTTAGCAAATCCTATTGGTCAGATTGCTCAGTGGCTGGTGGGGCGGTGTAGATATGAGGAGTGAATATTATTGGGAGAGAAGTCTCACATATCTGCCCTTGTTAAGAGCAGAGATGCTATCTTTTCAAGGCTGTTTGTAGAGCAGACGGTCTTGGAAGATAGAGACGGTGTCTCCTGGAGCAAAGGGCAAATCTGCTTAATGTCCAGTGAAATGTTTCCTGCAGAGAAAAGACAGGTTTGCTTGCTGTCCATCATAAAAGATCTGGACTCCCTAAGCCTGAGGGTCCTCAGTGGTGATGCAGACCCACTGCGATCACAGTATCCACCTGGATGGTTCCGCATCATCCTTGTAGGACTTGAGGGGGGCAGGTGAAACTGATACAAACAAGAAGCACAGCCTTCATGCTATGCTGTAATACAGTCCTTTGTCTCTATCACAGGGTCTCAAGTCTATACCAGGATCCAGGAAATTGTGGCAGGCTTACCTGTAAGTTTGCATGTCAGCAAAATCCCTGACCCTTCACAGTTCTTGACAGTGTGACGTTTGGAGCATGGAGCGAACTATGATTATATACATAGAGGGAATTCGTGGTTAGGACTCCACACTTCCACTGCAGGGGACATGGGTTCGATCCCTGGTCAGGGAACTAAGATTCCGCAAACTGTGCAGCGTGGCCAAAAAAAAAGATACATAGGAAGCCCACAGTGTTTTAAGGGTGTTGTATTTCAGGCACTCATCTTTCTATGAATCAGAAAGCTACAGAGCTGCTAACAAAGGTCATTTCTTTGAGAGTAGACAAGGCATGAGATGAAAAAAGACACCTTAGATAAAGGCTGAGAATGAGACTGAAGAGGCTCTGCCAGAGGACAGAAACTGGGCCTCGTCAAGGAACACTCCCCACTCCCAGGGGAGGGGAGCTGGGCACTATTTGCCCAGCGCAATTTCAGAGTTGGTACAGACCAATGCCTACGGTCTATGTCCTAGTCTCTGCCGTTTCAAATGGAAGCACTTCCTGCAGATGGCCTGTCCCCGTCTCACCGCTGTGTGCTGGGTGTGTAGAGAACAGACAACTTGTCTTTTCAGTTTGTTGGTTTCCGTAGAAGATGCATCTAGACCTGATCTAGGTTACAAGATTCTAGACTTCAAGCCGGATGCTGGATGAGATGCTGGGTGCCCTAGGGCTGGGATGCACATATTTTGCACGTGCAAGGGGCACGGATAACTGTGGTCAGAGGGCAGACCCGGCACAATTAACGGCCCCAACTTCTCACGCCCCCCCGCCCCCGCCCCATCCACACCTTCTGGTGGTGCCCCCCTCCCCCATACTGTCTCTGGATATGACCATGGGGATTACAGCAAACTTGATACAGAAACCTGAAGAAGCACTTACTAGTTTCTGTTCCCTCTCTTGCTGCTCTGTAATCACCATGAGAAATGCCCAGACAGCCCTGACCCAGGCTTGTCTGCTGGGGGAACAGGAGTGACACATGGAAGGAAGCCAAACCACACCAGCTGAGGCCATCCCAGAGCAGCCAGGACCCAGTCAACTCACACCAGACACCTGACCGCAGATGCAGGAGCCAAGACCAGCTGACCAGGGTCACTCATCCAACCTGCAGACTCGAGAAATGGATAGTGGCTGCATTTAGTCTCCAAGTTCAAGTGTGAGTATTAGGCAGTTAATAGCTAGTGGACAAGTTATCATTTTGTTCTTATCTGCCTGGCACTTTGGCCTTTAGGTTCAGTACATCTAGCTTTTTATGTCTTTGTTCTTACCACTGATGGGGCTCTTTTAATTTACAGACTCCAAGTCTTTCTTCACTTCGGAAAAATCTCTGTTCTTTGTCATTCATTACTGTCTTGATCTGATCCCTTCACCAGGACACTAGCTACATGTTGGAGGCAAGCTATCTTGTGCCACCTCGTGTTACCTTTCCATTTCTGTCCTTCGGCAACTAAGGACACCACCTCAGCTTAGTCTCCAACATAACGGCTCTGTATGATATACTGTAATTTACATGTAACAGTATATACACTTCAGATTACATACTGCACTCGTTCTGCCCTTTACTTCTATACAATACCGAGTTTAATTCTAAAGTTAAAATTTTGTCTCTTTCAAAATCTTCTATGCAGTTCTTAAATTTTCCTTTCAGCTAGCTTCATCTCACACATTCTCATTCTTTCAGAAAACTCCAAAGTCTCTGAATTTTTAAAAATAGCCGTTTTCTATAGTTTTCAATAGAATGCTCTTCTGTATTTTTAAGGCAGTTTCCTATCCTTTACGTCACCAGTTCTCTTCGTGGGGCCCACGTATGTTGTTTCGGCTACTCCCCTTTGATTGGGAACCCTACCCAAGCCCGACGTTTGCCCGGAAAAGGCGACCTCCCAAGTCCGTGAGCTCTGAGTCCTCCCCCGACACCTCCCGCGCCCCCCCCCCCCCCCCCGCTCAGGGCTGTGGACCCGCACACCCTACACCAAGTCTCTAGTATCCCGCTTTTCACTACGGCCCCCTCTGCTGCACTGACGACCCACCTCCCGCAGGTGCCGCCTGCTGCTTCTGGCAGAGGCTTATTCCTGGATAGCTGACGCCGCCTGATTCTTTCTTTACCAAAATTAATGAGAGACAACCATCCCAGGGTATCTGTGTTTATGGTTTTCCTAGGATCACTCCTGATGAAACTTTTCCAACTACTCCACTCCTGGCCACTCTACATCGCCAAGAATTGTGGTTCTCAGATTGGTGGGAGGAGTGCTGAGAAGGAAACGGCTTCTTCCTGGCTGTGCCACGAGGCCTGCATCTTCGGGATGTGTGTACACAAGTGTGTGTGTGCATGTGTGTGTGTGTGTGTGTGGAAATAACACTCTACTGTTCATCAAAAGCATTTTTATCATTTTATTCTTACAACCACCCAACAATGTAAGCAGACAGAATCCTCATCAGGCAGATGAAAACCCGAGACTCGAGGGAAGTAACACTGACTGCACATTTACATTAATTCGTTAAACTCTGATTTCTAGTTTTTTTTTTTTCTTTTTTTTTTTGGTTGTGCCAGTTCTTAGTTGCGGCACGCATGTGGGATCTAGTTCCCTGACCAGGGATCGAACCCAGGCTCCCTGCATTGGGAGCACAGAGTCCTAACCACTGCGCCACCAGGGAAGTCCCTGATTTCTAGTTTTACCTGCAGTTTACAGATGAGGAAACTGGGCATGTGCCCTGCTTGAAGGCATCTGCCTGAGGTCACCAGCCTGTACGGGTTGCCCTGAGATCTGAACATAGGTTCATTCCAGGATGGATCTTCCTGACTTTCCACACTAACCCTCAGGGCAGGAAAAACTCCCGCTCCAGCTGGGGCCAGAACCCAGTGTTACCTCAGGGGTCTACAAACCCAGTGCTGAATGGATACACATATTCTTGCACGAAGGAAAATATTTCAGTTTCTATCACCCGGGCACATTCACGTGTGCTGCGCATAAGCCTCACAGCACTTGACTACGAGAGAAACTGAGCTTCCTTGGGGAGCCAACAGAGTCTCCCCTGCCCACCTCCAACCAGTAGCAACAAATACACTGAATCTAGAAGACAGAAATGGGTAAGCTGTCTAAATCTATAACATATCAATGACTCAATAACGAAATAGGAGGAAACGAAGAAGACATAAGAAGCACTTCTCCACTCCACCATCTTAAAATTTATCTTCACTGATGCAGGTTTCAGTTTAGTTTGTGGGTCTGTGAAGCAGTGTGGCTCCTTGGAGCTCACGATCTAGTCACATTCTAGTATAATACTCTACCGCAGTAGAGCTGGGGACATCGACACATTAACCTTGCAAAAGAGCCCAGAAAGTCTGTGTAAAGAGGTTACTGTGAGATATTACTGAAAGTGAGGAAACACAAATTTTTTGGTTTAACTTTGAGTAAATATATAACTTTGATTTTTATTCACAAAACAAAAAAACAACTGAAGAACTCATAAAATAGAACCTTTCCAAATAATAAAAATCACCAATAGATCATCAACTTTCAGGTTTCATACAGAATTTTTGCACCAAAGTATATATTTTTCCATATTATAAAACCTGTCGTTATCTGTAGCTTTTTAACAATTTAACTCTATTACCTTAAAATATTCAAATAAAACAATACTCCCACCTAGTGGATAAAGAGAAACATCTGGCTTATTTCAGGTGTGAACAGTACCACCATAAAAAAGGAACAAAAACTACAATGAATTTAAAATAAGTTTATTCTGTTAACATCCTGAAAATACTCCCCTGAAAAAAAAGTAACCTACAAAACAGTGCACGCGGCTCCCCTTAAAGGAATGGATGGGTAATATACTCTACAAAACAATCTTTGGAATCATGTATAAATGTTACTCTGAATCTCATTTGTTGTCATCAATTTCTTCAGTATCTCTGTGCTCTGGGGAATATTCTGGAAGGAGAGAGAAAAGGTGTTCATATAGTGAGGTTGAGCATTCAGTCAGGAGCAAGGCACACTCTCGAGGCAGAAGCAGGGAAGGGCACCAAACGTGACAGGCCCTGCCCCTCACCTCCTCGCTCGGCAGACGGGACAAGCGTGTCCCCCCGCCCCCCCGCCCAAAGCTCTGCCGGGACCTCAGGCCTCCCGGGAGCCTAAAGCCCTCAGACGGACAGGACACTCTGCTTGGCCCACCTCTCCCACCTGAGCTCACGCCCGTCTGCACCCCAGTACCACGCTCCCCACCGTTCTCCTCACACGCACCCTGAACTTGCCCACTTCATGCCCATGCCGCCTCCCTCTGCACGCTCCCACCCCCCCAGGACTCACCCATCCGTCCAGTCCAGCTGGAGGGCCACCCTCCCCCTGGGGCCTCTCCTCGGGCCAGCCTCGCCCCCACCCCCTGCCCTGGCTGGCACCTGGCACAGTGACCGCCTGCGCCACCTCCAGGCTGTGGACCGCCCAGCACCGTGGGGTCCACGCGGCAGGCGTGCAAGAGAATTCCATGTTGTTGACCAAATACCACTTTGAGGACAGAAGCGATGACCTAAGCCAGGATGACTGTATCTGGTCACTAAGAAAACAGCACCCTTCAAAGAGCCACTTCAAAAAAGTTAATTAAATTTCCTCTCCAAAGAATATTTTTAGACACTGGAAGTTGACTTACAGCCCACACGGCAGATGATCTGCAAGTCTGAGAATGAGTGCAGATGCTCCTGGAGCGCCTGTGCCCGGAGCACCGACTGCACCACGGGCGGAACCCGCCCGGCCCTCCTGCTCAAGCCTCCAGCTCCTCTCTACCGTGCTCACCGCGGGGCTAACTGGCCGCACGGCAATTCTGCTACAAAAGACGAAACAACGGCCGACAGTCTGGGTCTCTCTGTTGACACAGGGCTCTCTCAGTCACTTAAGTCTCGGCCCTCATGATGGTGTGCAGGGTGACGAGCAGAGCTGGCGTCTTAAAACAGGGGAGGTGACAACCATGCACATCAACCTGACAGAAAATCCGGTGACAAAACGTAGGGGACGTGTGAAACAGGAGAGGATAAAGCCAGACGTGTACTACACTAGAAAACGGTAACACACCAGTTCACAAATCCTTCGGTGATTTGAAGGTGCAGAGCAGAGTTCACATTTCCCATCCTACTTAGAACGTCCACCAGTGGACATGTGACAACAGGCCAAGAACAAACAGTGCAGAAAATGTTTCACAAGGCAGTAAGGGGGCTCAGGTCACACACATGCATCCCAGGCTTGGACACTGATACCTCTCTTAATGAAGGAAGAAATTCTGGTGAAAAAGAAAAGGTGCGATGCTGAAAGAAGAGACAAATCAACAAGCCTATATATGTGTGTGTGTGTGTGTGTGTGTGTGTGTGTGTGTGTGTGTGTGCGCGCGCGCGCACGCGCACGCACACATATATGTATACGTATATATACATACACACACGTATGCTCACATATATGTACAACTTGGAAGACAAGAGCTTAGGTACAACCCACAGAATCTGTTATTTGCACAGTAGTGCCATAAATTTACATACATTTTAAATGTATTCAAATATTTTGTATTTTGCAATAAAATCTTTCTAAATCTGTTATTCATTTCTCATGTTTCACTATGTCCTTTTTAATGTCCCTCTTTTATTTTTCGTTATTTTATCTTTTGTGGCAAACTGCCTTTCAGACAATTAGTTATGTGATGAAAATTTCTGCAGTGAACATGCTTGCGGCCACGATGTCTGTGGCAAAGATGCTCCAGTGAAAGTGCCCAGAAGAGACACAACGGCCATGGCCCCTGCTCTCAACGAAGTGGGAAGAGCCAATCGGTTAACTACAGATGCAAGCAGCACTATTAGTTACTATATCTTCGGAAGGAGATGCTAAATACAAAATAACTCAATTTGTCTGAAAGATTATCCATGACTCTAGCTCTTCTGAAAGATATACTTGAATTATACTAAGTTACAGTTTCACTCTTACTAATTCAACAAATGGTTGAGGGCCTTCCACACATCATATTCAGGATGATCTGGGGACACCAAAAGGGAAAACGTTCCCACGGAGTTGACAATCTAACTAACTTATGCGAGCTATGAAATGAGATGACGCCAACAGAAATTACAAGAAAAGCTGCCCTAAGACTAATGGCCATTCTAGAATAAAACAAGGCTTCCAACTTGGAACAATGTTGTTATAATCTCTTCCCTTTAAGGAAGAAGTTCTTAAACCAGGAGTCCACGGACTTTCAGCTAATCTCTTAGGGAGAGGACTGGAGTTCCTAAACTACCTGCAATTACTGGCAAAACTTTGCTATACATGTTCCCATATGTATTTTTCTGGGAAAGGAGCCCACAGATATATCCAGACGGAGAACAGGGAACAGATTTATCTCATCTAGTCCCACGCAAAATTAAGTGGATAAACATGACGATAATGTGATCCATACTGTGCTCAAAAATGCCTTCTCAAATATTACACCTTCCAAATTAATTAGTTACAGAAACTTCTTGAACACTGAGAACATCTTTCCACACAAACATCTGGGATTTAAAGCACTGATCTATCCTAACAAAACATGAACAAAATATTCTCCAAGTTACAGAAGTATATCTAGAAGAATATGTGACAATCAAATAAACTGCCAGACCAGCGGTTTTCTCTTTATGTGGAGAAAAAAGGATCTCTACGTGCTGCTTAGGTTTCACACTGATACCATACATTTATGTTTGTTACTAAGTTCACTACAGTAACTCAGCTATTAAGTCAATGAGATAAAAGCTTACCTTAACCAAACTTTTCAAGCTTCTGGAAGAAAGTACAGGCTTAAAAGCTTCAACTGTGATTAGGTCTAATTTCATCACATCAGTATAACATAAGTACAGAATTGCAGAGATTTTCCATACTTGACAATAACTCAGAACTATGAATATACAAGAAAAAAAAATCACTTAAGTTTTCTGTTATATGATTTTAAAATTAAATACCTCTAACTCATAAAGGCTGCTTTTAAAAATAGTTATCTCTGTTGCCTCTTTTAATCAAAGCATTTACTGACATTTTGAACCAATTATAATGCACATTTTCTTTCAAAGCCAATTTATTTTCCTAAGTTATCTCTTGCTTTTACAGATATGTTTATTTAGCATTTTCTGAACATACTACTGAGACACATCTGGGTCAGCTAAGACACAAGATTAAAATTTTGCTGACTACACTAAAGTAAATAATAAATATACAATGCATAATGTAAAATATTTAGCCATTTATTCTAGTAAACTTAACATTTAAAGTTAAAAACCTTTTATTTATTAACAAATAACACTGAATTATATATTATAACATATTAGCCACTAAAAAGTGACAATCATAATCTGATATGATGTTAGGGTATAATTAGTAACAGGAATAAAAAATAAACTATTGAAGCAACTACCAAAATTCAATATCTGAAGCTTCTATTCTGACAATTACAACATACTTGACCAACTTCTCATACACCAACAATTTACATCTCACACTGGCTTGCATGATGAGTTATCAAAGACCAAAAAGAAATGGCAACTCTGAAGCTAACAGTTAAGAACTCTGAGCTGCTCTCATACAACTGTGTGTCTGGAAAGTTTCAACACTCAAACCAAACAGAATATACCAGCAACTAGAGCAACTACTGAGGACAAACAGCAATACAATGGTATCAGTCATCATTAACAAACTACCTCAAAAAGATCCCTACTAGTCCAACTAATAATAACTATGAATAAAGCAATAACAAGATAAAATGTGAATGTTATGCACTGTAATACCACCTGCCGCAGGAAGGTCATGTACGATATTTGGTTGTTCTAGCAGTGAACAGCAAGGAGGCTCTCTGAAATTCTGTGTTTTTAGGGCTTTCAGGAAAGGAGTATGAAGACTGCTGGTAGATTCTGAAGTTTTATAGTCAGTAACATGTCGACATGTAAGAATAGTTACTTGCATATTCTTCCTTGGACAAGAGCCAAAAACCTAGCACAAAATTGATTTCAAATTAAAAAATATATATGTATAATTTCGTGACAGAATAGAAACATCCCTCTAGTTGTTTATCTACACCATTCATATATATATATATATATATACACACACACACCTTGCAGGGGTGGAACTGTCCATGGAAAAACAAAACCCATGCTTCGCCTGCGCCCTCACCTGGGTCTGATCTTAATTCTGTCACTTTCTAGTTGGGTAACCTTCTCCAAGTTACTTTCCTCACCCGTGAACTAAGGACTACTTACCTGAGGGAGGTGTGATCTGGATTAAATGAAGTCAGGAACAAAGGAGGCAGAGCAGCTGTTGTAACACCCAGCGATGCCATGGCAGGTAAGGCAGTCACTCAACTATGAGCACCTGTTCATTTACGCCCTCTCCCGCCCGCCACAGATGCCTGCAAATTATTCTTTTCGGTTTGTTCCAGTTCGTTCTGTTTCTAAGATCACTACTTGCAATCAGTGTGGAGAACAGTGTTACACTGAATAGAAGTGAATGGGAGTGACACGCATTCTTTACTGGATAAAGTGACGTGATCAAGATCTCTTCTAACACAGGTATCTCTAAGAACGCTCCACTTAGACTAGTGTTGTATCAGCAACAGGAAGTGATCCTTTCACTAATATAATAGGTTCAAGAACACTGTATTAAGGATGTTTCTAAGAACATCACTTGCAAGTTGCACTCATAACAGTGTTTTATCAGTGCAATTGATTCTTAAATTCACTTTTAAATTTATTTCAATTGTAGACTACGTTTCAATTGCTCAAGACCTCAATGTCCACCTAAGTTGGTATTTCATGGATTTCCAGGGACCCTTCCAGCTTTTAAAATCTTTGGTGATGTAAGGAAAAAAAAAAAACAGCTATCTTTTAAGGAAAAAAAGAGTAGATTTTAGGTCATTGCACCTTGTTTGAAAATATTTTATGAAGAGAACAAAATGGCTATTTCAAATAGCAAGGGAACTGAAGATTTTATATTATGTGCCATAAGTGATTTATAAGGCTACTTGAATTACAGTGTAGCCTCATAAATAAACACAAAACTTAACACCACATGTATTTGTCAGCAGATATGTCCCATTTAAGGGCTACAACATTACTCACAAGGCCTGATTTATCATCCTCGCTAAAATACTTATCATCTGAAGCCAGAATACTTGACAACTGTTGGACTGTGTGTGATTATCAGGATTATGCGGCTGACATGAACCAAACAGTAGAGGGACCCAAAGAGTATCCCCGGGGGAAAAAATACTGATTAAAAAATTCTGTTTTGGAAATGCATAATTCTACATTTCTTCAAGTCTGAGAGAGAAAAGCTGTTCCATAGAACAAAAATAATAAAACACCCTACATAAATTAACAATACAAATTAATATGGCAGTTTCCTACCCTTCTGAGATCTGTTGAAAGCTATGGACCCTCTCTCTAGAAAATACACATAGGTACACAGCATAAAATCACATATACAACCATAAGATTCACAGATCTTATTAGAAAATTCCTCATTTAATAAAATGCATTGAATAACTTTTAATAAATGTTTCTAAGTATGCCAATCTGGTTTAAAGCAGGTGTACACCAAATTTTTTATTTCTAATGAACTTAACTGTAATACCTGCATAAAAATATGCCTAAGATTTAAGTTGCAATGTTGAAAAGACGTATATAAAAGGGCTATTTCATTTAAAAATAACCTGCAACTACCAACTGGACTCCCCTGGTGGCACAGTGGTTAAGAATCCGCCTGCCAATGCAGGAGGCATGGGTTCGAGCCCTGGTCCGGGAAGATCCCACCTGCCGCGGAGCAACTAAGCCCGTGCGCCACAACTACTGAGCCTGTGCTCTAGAGTCCACGAGCCACAACTACTGAGCCCACAAGCCATAACTACTGAAGCCCGTGCACCTAGAGCCCGTGCTCCGCAACAGGAGGAGCCACTGCAATGAGAAGCCCACGCACTGCAACGAAGAGTAGCCCCCGCTCGCCGCAACTAGAGAAAGTGCGCACAACAACGAAGATCCAACGCAGCCAAAAATAAGTAAATAAATAATTAAAATAATAACCTGCAACTACCAAAATTAATGATTATTCTCTAAAATTTCTAGCTGAGTTAAGTTCTTCACTGAAAAATTTGTTTTAGTGGACACATACCATGTGCTCAATTTTCCCACAAGATGAAGCCTCAATTGATCCATTCTAATGCTGCGAAAAATGGATGAAACCCTGGTGTGAGTGTCAGCTGAGCGCCAACCCCAGGAACCCAGTTTCCCACTCCCGTCCCTGCACTTCCGGCAGCGTCGTCAGCACGGCCCGTTTTCACCGTGGCTGCAACCCTGCTCTGTTTCACGGGGGTAACTTGTTCCAACTATGTCTTATGTCTCTATGACCACCGATCTTTAGCACATCGCTGATCACGTTTGCCAAATGAGTTCTTTTATTCTTTATATTCTATAACAAACTCCTACTATATTTCTAAGGGAAAGAGCAAATACTTACCCCGCTTCAACGTCTGACTACATAGGTTTAAGTGTAAAGATACTGAACCTTGATAAAGTAGCAACCCCAGAATCTCTCTTACCTTTTCCAGCCACTGATACTGCTGATCTTCAGCAACGTAGCAACTACATTGACAGAGCACAACCTGAAAATCAAATCCCAAGTTTTCTGTCAGGTCAAATAAATGTTACACACACCCCACACTGTCATCATATATGTATCATGTGAATCCCAACATAACCTCTGGATAACACTTGTTTTGCTTAATCTGCTACTGCCTTACTTATTTTTCTTTAAAATTTAAAAGTTAAGAATCAAGCCACTACTGGCAATTAGTATCAGAGAAAAGTGCACATTGACAGAGCAACTGTGAGGGCTGGCACAGGAGATTCTAAAGATACTATCAGTAAGTACTACCGGAGTCCTCTTTATAAAACAGAGACGACACCAGGCCTGCTGCCCTTCTGGGGGTGGGTGGTGCCACACACTGTGAAGATCAAACTCAAAAAGCATTACAAAAACATTAAGTGCTATCAGCACAGCAGTCCAGCAGCATCTCAGCCCAGCGGTACCCCAGGACACTGCTGATGCCTGGAAGGCGATATTATTCTAGAAACCATGTCCAGACCGTGTGCTTGAAGTGAAAACATGCAATGCACAATGCTGTAAAAGGATGACATTCCTGATTATTAATGCTTGTGGAATGATAGCATCCATAAAAGTCAACTTTGTCTTCTATTGAAATATTGCCAGAAACACTAACACTTAATGACACAAGTGGGAAAAAATGAAACACAAGGACTTCCCTGGTGATCCGGCGGTTAAGACTCCGCACTTCCACTTCGGGGGCACGGGTTCGATCCCTGGTTGGGCGGAACTAAGATCTCGCATGCAGTGTGGTGTGGCCAAAAAAAAAAAAAAGAAGAAGAAGCACAAGAGGGAAAAAGGGGGCCCAGGGATAGGGGGAAGAAAAAGACTAGATATGTAATTAGCTACACACAAAGATTCTGGATAGTCAAGAGACACCCAACAAATCAATGGTGTAACTAAATGCAGTACCAGAAATTTCTACTGCTTGACCTCCATGATGTATTCTAGAGTGAAAACTTTCCACTAAGGACCAGATAAAGAACATGCTTTGGGACTTCCCTGGCGGTCCAGTGGTTAAGACTTCGCCTTCCAATGCAGAGAGTACAGGTTCGATCCCTGGTCAGGGAGCTAAGATCCCACATGCCTCGGGACCAAAAAACCAAAACATAAACCAGAAGCAATACTGTAACAAATTCAATAAAGACTTTAAAAATGGTCCACATCAAAAACTCTTAAAAAAAAAAAAAAAGCTTAATTTCCTTATTATTTCCTATAAATACTGGATGTTTACAAAAATCCTTATGTAAACTTTAATAACTTTGGATAACACATTATAAAAACAAACTGTAAGTATTACAAAATCAAATTTTATAGTTTTCAAGGCTAACATTATAGTATTATGGAACTACTGACTTCTTGCCTTGTTTGAATCCCTGCCCCTGGCCTCTGTCCAAGCGCTCAGCAGCTGTGGAACGGCACTCTGTCAGACAAGCAGGTGGCGAGACAGACATCATCTGCTTGGCCACCTCACCTGCCTGACTTGTCTCCCAAACCGCCCAGGACACTGCTTTCTCTCAATGAACCCAAGGATAGGATTAGGACAAACGGCTCCAATGAAATCACTAGGCATCAGCTACAGAGTTATCTTTCATAACTTAAAAAATCAGGATGAATTAGGAACTCCCTGGCGGTCCAGTGGTTAAGACTCTGCACTTCCACTGCAGGGTGCATGGGTTTGATCGCTGGTCGGGGAACTAAGATTCCGAAAGCCGAGGGGAGCGGCCAAAAGAAAAAAAAAAAAATCAGGATGAATTAGGCGAGGAGAAAGCTTGACGTCAACAGAGTTGTATTTAGAATGCACGAAGCATCCGTTTGCTCAGTGTTAACTCAGTCCCTAGGCTGTGCTCAGCGTTGGCTGAACACCGGGCGGGTATACAGCCACAAAGCAGAACTCCCTGCTTCCGCAGCGAGTACACATTTTCCCATGTTTACATTTGCCAGCTTAAATCATTCTTTGAATGAGGGCAAAGTTTAAATATCTAATGTTTCTGGTTTGTTTCTAAAAAAGTTATTTCAGAATTTCCTCAGAAGTTTACCAACACACCACATTAACATTTATATAAACAAAAAAGTAACAACACTGTTGACCAAATATGCTTCAATAAAAAAAGTTTTTTTAATTAAAAAATTTTTTTTATTTGTTTTTAATTTTAAAAAATAAAAATAAAATAAAAAAACAAGAACCAGACCAAAAAGTGGTTACTACCACTGCCTACAGGCAGAATTCCTCAGCCCAAAACGAGATATAAAGGAACATGGAATTCAAAGGAACACTACATAAATGATACCTAAGGAACCCCACTTAAACATACAAGTCAGGCCCCACATACCGAGGGATTCGATTTTAGGTGATAAAACACACAAAAAGCCTCTGTGGGGGACAGGTGTGTAGTGTCCACTGTCCTACACCATTCATTCCAGAGTTTAGCACAACCAACTTCTTCCCAGACTCCTGAATTCATGATGAATGATGACAAAAATGCTGTGAAAAACAATTCGCATAAGTTAGTGTTTGCTTCTGCAAGTTGCATTTTCTATTCAATAAAAAAGATATTCAAGTTACTTGAGAATCTTAGAGCTGAAAGTGCCACTGAGACCATCAACCTTATGCACACCATCATCTTGCAGAAAAACACACTGAGGCCTCAAGAAGCTGAAGGCCACACCCTGAGTACAGGTGGTACTGGAGCCAGGAATCGAGAAGACAGGTTTGCTGACAGACTTTACCAGACTCACACTGTAACACACCTGTGGAAAATTTCAGGCCAGGAGAACTTCATGTGAATGAGTCAGCAGTTGTTTACCATGTACTGCTCTACAAGCACTAGGGGTACCTTACAGGGCAAGGAATCTTCACTGGGGTTCCCCAAGGCTCTCCTCCAAGCCTGTGAACCCCCTAAAACGATACAGGTTTGTGTACTTGTGTGTGTGCGCGTTGTTCTAGCTGCACCCTGCACCGTTCTGGCTTTAACCTGTCAAATGAATTCATGTATGTGAAGATCTCAGAAACCAAGTACTGAAAAATGTAGCAATTATTATTGTCATTTTTAGAGTGCTCCATATGTTTTTAAAGAAGTTGGTTAACTCAAAAACATACAAGGACCACTGTGACAAGGGGGCCGTGTTGCACATGCCACCGCTGCCCTCCCAGTCTGGCCACGACAGGCCCAGAAGCCTAAGAAAACCTGTATACTAGAAACAGTGTTTCCTTGACTCCGTAAGTTCCCGAAGCCAAGAATATTTCCTCTAAATCTCATTTTTCAAGCTTATCAAAAAGACAGTGCCGCATGAGCAGGGATAGAATTCACTCAGATACAAAGTTACTCTGCTACGACTTTTTCTAAAAAAGTAACAGACATTTGAAATCTTTCATGGTGGAAATAAATAACTTCAGCTTTTGCTCTTTCAACAAAATGTGTAGTCTAGGGCTTCCCTGGTGGCGCAGTGGTTGAGAATCTGCCTGCCAGTGCAGGGGACACGGGTTCGAGCCCTGGTCTGGGAAGATCCCACATGCCGCGGAGCGACTGGGCCTGTGAGCCACAGTTGCTGAGCCTGCACGTCTGGAGCCTGTGCTCCGCAACAGGAGAGGCCGCGATGAAGAGTGGCCCCCGCGTGCCACGACTGGAGAGGGCCCTCGCACAGAGACGAAGACCCAACACAGCCATAAACAAATAAACAAATAAATAAATAAAATTTTGGAAAAAAAAAAAATGTGTAGTCTAATGCACTTCCACTTACCTACTGCATTATTTCCTATAGCAATTATAAACTTGGAGCAAGGATATTTTTCTAGCAGAGAAACTTCCAAAGTTGTTTTTGTTTGTCTTCGAAGGAGCCGCACCTCCCTAACACAAGAAACGAAAGACGAAACGAAAGCAATTGAAATGTAATCAGTACTATACTATGAAAAAAAGGCTACTATAAGTAGGAGTTTGTATTAAGTAAAATGCAAACTTTAATTTTATAAAGAACATAATTATAATCCTAAGGAAACAATGGATTCAGGCGACGATAACTAACAGGTAAAAACCCTTTGCTGCAAAGCTCCTGGAGAACCGTACAAGAGGGATCAGGCTGTCCAGCGGACCCACTCATCAATCCATCTTAGCAACCCTAAAAGTGGGGCAACTGGGCACAGTGCGCGGTAAGAAACCGCAAATACCACCTCCGAGGCATCCGTGCCAGCAAAACACTGACCAAGCCTCTCAGAAGCAGCTCCCTTTACAGGAAATGCAGGTGACGGACACACATATGCATACATGACACCAAGAGGAAGCAATCAGGCAAATCCAGAGCACGGGACATCCTGCAGGACAATCAGTCTCTCAGCCAGGGTGAAAAAGGAGGGGCACTGGCTCCAAACGAAAGGAAGCTCAAAAGAGGAAACATCTAAATGTAAGGTGCGGGCCTGGCCAGGATTCTGATTTCCAGAAGCCCACTGTAAAATGTCACGTCTGAGACAACTGCATAAATCTGACCACAGACTGGCTATTACACAGTATGCAAAAAGTATTATTGTTACCGGGGATGACAGCATACGTAAGACAATGCCTATATCGTTGAGACGCATTCGGAAAACTGTAGCGGTGAAAGGCCACGGTGACTGGGACCCACCTAGGGGGTGGAGGGAGATAAAATAAATGTGGCAAAATCTTCATAACTGTTGAACTTACGTGACTGGATGGGCTTAAAGTGTCATTTTACTATTTTCTCCAGTGTCTGTGTGTTTGGAAATAACCCATTTTTTAAAAAGACATATCCATCTGCTACTGACACGTAATGATAACTGAGGTGTCCGGCGGAGAAGAAAGTTCTAAAAGACCTGTCTTATGTCCATGAACCAAAGACACGACAAACCTGGGGCGGGAAGACAGCCCTGCAGCGCTGGAAGACCTAACACGGCCGCAGGAAACCACCTGCATCAAAGCTAAAGGAAGCCTTTAAAGACGCGAGGATCCGACGGCTCCACGGAGCCTGCAGCAGGCCCCGCGAGCCGCCTCCACCCGGCACCCCCGGAGCTGTCTGGACCCCCTGTGCCTCCCGAGGACCGGTGCCGAGCGCGGAGCAGCCGCGACCCCTGGGCCTGCGCGTCTGCTCCTGCGCCCGCCGGCCCGGGTCTGCGACGGCGCGCCCAAGACCTCACCTCTTCCGCGCCAGTTGCTGCCGGACCTCCCCGTCTTCGGGCGTCTCCCTCCTCCCCTCCTCTTCCTCCTCCTCCTCGTCCTCCGTCCCGGCTCGGCACGGCGCCCTCACCACCTCCCCGAAGAACGTTGCCGCCATAGCCACCCTCACACCCTCCCGGCCGAACTGCGGCACCACAGCACGACGCATGCGCCCCGCGCAAGCGCCCCTGAGCACCGCCACACACCGCCCCCCCCACCCGGGCACCACCCCCGCGCATGCGCTCCGGTCCTTGCGGCGGCGCAAGCCCGGAGCGTTTTTTCTTCAGCCGCCAGAGCTCGGCGGGGCCACAGAGAGATCGGATGACTGCGGGCTAGAGAGGCGAGAAACAAGAGGCGAGCCGGGGGGCGGGGCCTCCTGTCCGGCAGGTAACGGGCAGAGGAGGGGCTCGGCCGCCCCAGCCCCAGTTTGTAGCGCTGCGGGAAGAGGCCAGGCTGGTTACCTTTCCTTCGTTAAATCCGTTTCCGTTTTCTTCTCCGTTAGGAGTGACTGGGTGAGCTTTGGCTTATTAAGCACCCGGCTTCAAACCGCGACCGCCCCAGGTAGGTGCCGGCCCGGCGCGTCCTAGTGACAGTGGACAGAGGGCGGATGGAAGGGCAGGAAGAAATACAGTGCTTCGCGGTGTTGTAAAAATGAGCCTTTACTCTGGCAATAGGAAGTCACATTTCAAAAGCTGATGCTTGTCAAGCTGATCTAAAAGACTTCATGAGAATGCAAAAATAGTTGCTTCTTTTTTAAAACTTGGCCATTTCTAATACAAAGTTTGTTTTCGTTTTAAATAGCCTTTCATTAATAAGCAAAGTATGTAATTTTTGAATTGGTTCTCTTCTTTCAAATTTAATCGAGACAGAGTTAACGGAGCACTAATCCAAGCAGGAGAGAAAAGGGACACTATACCATAGTTTAAATGAAAATACCCAGTATTGCAACGGAAAAAAAAAAAAAAAGTCCATTCACCTAGATTTAGTTGTGCTGAAACTAGAGGGCATTGCTTACATTCTGGAACCCTATCAATAAATAGTAACAAAGTTAAGTGCTAATTTGGGGTCGGGGGAGCCTCTTGAGATTAAAAAAAAATCTCAGAAATCTGTTGCTAGAAACATCTTGTTTAAAGAAGTGGAACAAGCCTTTCCATAAAATCAGTATTTAGCAATTTTACACATTACTGCAAAATAATATACTGAGTTTTGAAGAAATTTGAACATTTAAGTATAAACAATAAGACCAAATTGCTATCCAGTTAGAGCTTAGGAAACTTTGGGTATAGCTAGCAAGCTAGAATATACAAGATTACCAGTGTAATATTTTAAAACTGCATTAACACTCCTGGGTTACTTGGTTTTACAGAATGACTGAATTGCAGAATAAAAGTTTGGGCATCACTTAGTCCTTTTGTTGAATAAAATATTTTCATTTTTACCAGTAAGATCCTCAGTTTGATTTCAGTTACATTATGAAAAAATCACTTGTGGAAAGCTGATTAAAATTATAAATAGGGTAATGATAGTACATTTAGCCGTGATTAAAATTCTGCATACATTTCAGAGAGAGAGAGTTTTACAAGAATGTTAAATTTTAAACAAATGCTTATTTCATGCAGTTACAATAAACTTAGGCCAAAAACTTAAAAAATGGCACGTATATATTCAAATTAAATACTCAACCAGAAAAGGGATTCCACTATGAAAGAAGGCTGATGATACAATCTCAAGTACTGACAGAAATTGACCCCACCACAGTAAGTTATAATTTCAAAATGAAATCTTCATGACACTGAAACTGTCAAAAAACTTTGCATAAAATAGTCTTAAACTGAGATTTTAACATTTTCATTTTATGGCATTTGTTGAGGACATAGCATACCCAATAAGAAGTTTCTATGAAATTAAGTGTAAATATGGGACTGAAAATGGGTTTAAACATTTCATTAAAGATCAAAAATCAAACCTCATGCACCTAAAAATATTAGCAGTTTATTAGGAATTCTTCCCTTTCTCACCTGTACTAGTAACAAGTTACTGGTATCAGTATTTCAGATGAAAATATACTATAAACAGAGCAAAGAACACAGACTCCGTAGGTTAGAAATACTCTGGCTTATGCTAAGAAAAAGAAAATAACAAAAAGTCTTTTTTTAAGCAGACATGCAACCACAAATTTCTCAAGTAATCAAGACACTCGGTTGATTTGTATAACCAAAAAATATGCACTACATTAGTCTAATGAAAAAGGAATAGAAACCCTTAAGTTTCTATATTTTACTTTCTCAGATTTACGCATGCAAATCTTATATTAATATTCACAGATATTTTTAAATGGGAAAACAACTTGCTTCTAACAATTCAGTTTTCCAATAGCATGTTACCATGTTAAAAAGATTTGACAGTGCGTTCATTTAATCTGATGATTTTAATTTCAACTATTAACAAACTAAACCTCATTGCAAATAAGTTCTTTATAGTATCAAGACCAGATTTTCCAATCCTAGTGAAGGACTGAAATAGCCCAGACATGCTGCCATTGTGATCAGACTGTAATAAATTTGTAGTAAGTTCATCAAGTTCTTTTAAGGTGCTGTAGAGAAACATAAGAGGATGTGACTGTATCATCTAAAAATAGGACTGTTTTGATCTTTATACTTTTTATTTTCTATGTCATTGAAACTAAGATCTGCCTCATAGTGAGGCACATTTTGGCCATCTCTGTAAATGCCGCTACATGAAAGTAAAAATGAGAAAAAGTTGTAATAGTCACATTCATAGCTTTCATAGAAAAATATATATTCCCTGAATTAGTCATATCAAGTGGTCACCATTCAGTATGAATTCCAATATTATAAACAAAAGAAGAATATTAATGGATTTTCTCTAATTGTCTATTTCCAACGCTCTACTTCAGAACTCATTTATCAACATCCCCATCATTGAATCCCCAGGTCCTTCTAGTTTAAGTTGTTTATAACTTTGGGGGTTGCGAATTATGGGGACTGGATCTTGTTAAAATATTTGCTTCAATCAAAAGTCAAATAGGCTCAATGGCACTTCCTCTTGAAATGTGCCTTTTTTTCTCTTATTTCATTAACGACACTATAGTTATGGTGGTCTGAAATTTTATACTGTAATGCAGAACCCTGAAAATTAGCATCAGGTTGAGATTTTGAAATCTCAACCCTGTACAATTCCCATTATTTTCTTCCTCTAAAGAATCAAGAGATTTCTTCAAGGCCCTTCCTTTCTGGAAAGGAATAATCCCATGACAGACCATTTGTCTTTTATTTCCGCCTCTCCAGCTACAGGCTCCACAATCTATTTCCCCCTCAGAATTCTCTGTAACGTGTGTCTGTACAAGGGCTGACTAGGAGGAAGCCGTCCTCCCACTTTGACCCACTGGCTTATGGCTTTTAGAAATTCCTCAGGGCTTCCCTGGTGGCGCAGTGGTTGAGAACCTGCCTGCGAATGCAGGGGACACGGGTTCGAGCCCCGGTCTGGGAGGATCCCACATGCCGCGGAGCAACCGGGCCCGTGAGCCACAATTACTGAGCCTGCGCGTCTGGAGCCCGTGCTCCTCAACAAGAGAGGCCGCGACAGTGAGAGGCCCGCGCACCGCGATGAAGAGTGGCCCCCGCTTGCCGCAACTAGAGAAAGCCCTAGCACAGAAACGAAGACCCAACATAGCAACCAATCAATCAATTAAATAAATAAATCTTTAAAAAAAAAAAAAAAGAAATTCCTCAGAAGGTGCCAACAAGGGATTAACGTTAGAGCTAGGAGCAGAATGCAACTGCCAGTTTACTTGTGGCCCCTGGTTTTCAATTCCACTCTACATTTTCATAGTCACTACTGTGCTTTTTCTTTCCAGGATCTGAACCGCCTTAAAAAAGGCATTTTTCTATTAATATCTTCTAGCTCCTTTTCACTTTCAGAATTTATGGTTGTATCATCCTCTTTATAAACATTCAGTGATTTTTTCTTAGGTGCAGCAGAAGCATTTCGATGGGGCAGTCTTCTGCTACTCTTCCTAATCCACCCATTTTCTGGTCCTGAAATCGTTTCCTTTAGATTACTCGTTATCTTTATTTTATTTGCAGCAACAGTGGCACATCTGCGGGGAACTTTCTCAGGCACCATTTTTGCTTTCAGAGTTTCACTAGGCATTTGCACTGCATCCTTCTGATTATGCATACATGTTCTCATTTTTGTATTGGGTTCTCTGTCTCTAGGAACAGATTCTGAAAAATGAGTGAAAGTTCATATAAATGGAAAAATCTTGTAACACAAGATTTTACTACTACTTACATTCCTCAACAATACATTCCTCAACAATAAATGTTAAAACTACTCACATTGCTAAATTAAAAAACATAAATGATCATCGTCAATGATACATTTTCGACATTGATATAACCTTCCATTTCCTTATCTACAAAAGGAAGTCTTGGGTAGAAGCTACGATCCCTTGCACCTGGCATACTTTGCAATCTGGAAGGATAACTGTCACTCAAACAGTAGCAGACTTGTAAGAATGGAGTTAAGTACATTTAGTCACTAACCTAAAGCTACTAACCTAAAAGCACTTTTTAAAAATCTGAATTTTTTCAATAGAACTTTGTAGGTTTTAAATTTTGGTATCATTTCTAATACTCTATGTTGAATTACTTTAAAATACTCAATATGATTTCTGAAATAATTTTCCTAGAACCTAAACAAGAAGGAAATGCCATCATGACTATGATGATATAGCATCAGCCCTACTTCAAGATCCTTAAGGTTTTAATTCCAACACCAATATTTCCTTTAGTCAAAAAAAATTACATGGGTAACTAGTAGATAAAAAGGAACTGTATATTAGTTTTATATAACTGAAATGTGGTTTTCATCCTAGATTCATTTTCTTCAAATTATTCCAGCATTTTATATAACTGAAATGATTAAATCCTAGTTTCACTATTATTCAGATACTTTTTGAGCTGGTATATGCTGGGCACACAGAGGATCAGGCTAAATATTCTAAAAGAAATGAACTCTACACACGCAAGTATAGTTGCTATAAGGAAGAAGCACAGGGTGCTGTGAGAAATACTCCAGAAACCTAACTTCATAAGGGAAAGCTTCCTTTGAGGAAGTGTTATTGTAGCTGTGAGCTAGAAGCTGACGGGGTCCACCAGCCAAAAGGCAGGACAAAAGGCACACTACAGAGGCAGGTCCTTCACGCGGCCTGAGGCGGCCTCCGAGGTAGCTCCGATGGGTCTCAGTGGGGTCGTGCTGAGCTGCCACGTGGTGCTGGGCCTACCACTCGACATCTACCAGCTGAGATGGGCTCAAATCATTTTTATTTTTGCCAACATCTGAATGCCGTTATTTTCAAGTTTCAAATACAAGATTAATGAGCAAAAGTATCTGGGGCAAAAGTATCTCTTGATAAAAATGCATCTGAAGTTCATTAGCCCCTGAATGTTGGGCCTTATCTGTTGGCAATCTAGTCTTGCTGCCACTGAGTCAAACTACCTAAAACTGTCTTAAAGGTTCACAAGTCTTGCTGGGGGGTGAGGTTGTAGGACCCTGCCTCATGTCTCCAGACATTCAGCAGTTGATAAGGACAGGCTGCAGATACTGAAATCACCACACATCTGGAGGACTCGCTTCCCCTATATCCTTTTCACTGCTAAGGACAGAAAATAAGGGTTTTCTCAGCTATCAACACGGTTACTCTGTAGCAGTGAAACTACAAATTACCAGCCTTCTTAGTTTTTCCTTTTGTGAGGGGAGACGTGTATCTTTCTGTCACCAAGGGCAAATGAGTACAGGTGAAAATGGCTTCTGTGGATTGACATGTTCATTAACAACAGAGCAAGGATTATGAGGAAGGTCTTCCACACTCAAAAACCCTTCAGATTTTACCTTAAGTCTATGAAAGTCGTTTCAAAGATGTGCTTTGTGCTTTCTCCAAGACCCATGAAAGTTCTCCCAAAGTAGATTAGGAACTACTCTGCTAAAAGCAACCCCCCACAAATGCCTCAGTCTTCTATTTGCTTTTCCAGTGAAATTCTATTTCTAAAGACATGATGTGCTCAATTTAAGTCCCATGGCGTTGCAAAAACGGCATCTTAGCAGGCCGAGCTACTCAGCGGGCCAGGGCTCCATGCAGCAGGTCCCCCCCTCCACACCCTTGGCTGGGCTCTGTGGAGTCCCCTGCGCATGAAATTGGGGAGTGAAAGGAGGACTGGCTTAAAGTGGTGTTTTTACCACTTCAAACAATGTTTTTAAATTATAAACTACTGTCTCAGCAAACCAACCCTGGATTCAAAGTGAACCTTTAGCACATTAAATCAATGTTAAGCAAATGCTAGAATATAAATATGCTACAACAGATGAAGTTTTTAAAAATATATGGCAAAATTAAGGTGAAATTTGTACTTTATGGTAAGATAAGGATATGCTATTATCAGTCAACAAACTGCATCCATTTGCATGTTGAAAAAAATATTAAAAATAGGCAATTGGTTCATTCCCAACAACATATCCAGTTGAATGGTATAGATAAAATCCTATTACACTAAAAATTTCTGTGGGACAAAATGATTTAAATTGCATTAACTAATTCCTTTTTATTTTTTAACTAATTCCTTTCTAATGTAGTGATGAAAGTACTTATACTGACAACTTAGGAACCTAGTAATACCAACTCTTAAGACATCTGTAATCCAAAATAAGGGAAAAGTTAAGATTCTACAGAAGAAACTATAATTAGGCTTTTAAAAATGCTTTAAGGACATATGAACTGTGTCCAGAGGAGAGAGAATACAGGAATAAGTTATACTGTATAAGCAACTCCAACTTGATATAGCTGTATCTCTAAAGACTCAGACCATAAAATGGGAATTTCATAAAGATAAAAACAATCTGAGGAAGACAGAAGAATGACAGTGGGGAACTTTTTAAAATATAATAATACATACATGTAAGTCAGTGTTAATTTTATTACTGAGAACTTGGTAAATTATAAAGTGTTTTATTGTCCTTGAGAAAATCACAGTTTTTAGAAATATATACAGGATAATTCAGGGTTAGAGAGAAGTCCAATTTATGTATTAGGGTACAAGCTTAAAATTTTTGGAGGATACTGCTCTAAAAATACATCTGTGATCGTGTCATTTAATACTAACAAATCAGTATAATCCCAAAAGTCCTACTGTCCTAGATGGTCTTGGGTCAGCCACAGGTGTTGGAATAGTCACTGAGTGCTAGAGGCATTGTTGCTTTTCTGTAAATGATTCCCTATTTGGGTATGATAAAAACTTCATTAGTAGAGTGAAAATTTACACCTTTAATGGTGCTCCATCAGAGTTTACCTAGATGACCACTTTAAATTATAACTCAGAGATCACTATGTATTCTAATATAGTCTGTAGTGAATAGAAACTTGGATATAGACATTGCAGTTCTGATTCAAAGCAGCCATCTCTAGTTTCTGTACTTTAAGGTTCATATTCCAATTATGATACTTCATGATACAAAATTGTATTCCTAAATCCAAAGTAAACTTCGTATCACTGCTATAGAAGCATAAACAATTTTAATCTTATCAGCATTTCAACTGGGAGTATTAGAAACAAATTTGATAATGGAAAAATATAAAAGAATGTGTGAATCAAAATGAAAATATGCTAGCCTATTTCATATACTTTAAGTACAGACATTAGTGGTCACTGTGATTGGTGGATAAATCAAATCCCTATAAAGGGGAAACATTTTAGTTGCAAGTCATAACCTCTGTCCTGCAAGCCTCTTATCAGAGCAGATCTGAGATGTCCTTTCTTGTCTCTCCTTCATTGATAGGCAATGAAATGACCAAAACTCAGGAAGCAAATAGCATTTACTACTGATATTCCTTACAGCGTAAATTTCCAGAAGATCCCATAAACTGAAAGTCTCTTTAGAGAAGGGCTGTAGAATAGTGTTTTCTGTAACTCGCTGGGTTTAACATTTTTCTAGGGGGAGTTGGTAACACTGAGAAGTCAATGTCTGTGGTATGGCAGTGTCAGGTCAAGGGATTGTCAGAAATAATTCTGTAACCAAGAGTTGTTCTCTGCTAGTTTGGTCACTTCTGTGGTTGAACACATGAACTTAAGTCTTTAATTCATTCAACGATGGGTACATAGAACCTTGTTTTGTTTTGCATCTACAGCTCATCTCTCTATAGTTTTCTTTCATCTCTAGGAGCAATTAATTGGTAACAGTCATATAATGATTCTCACAAGAGTTGTGATGGCTACTGCAACTTTTTTTCTAAAAATCTGATAAAAACTATATGAAGTATGAATTCAGGGATCTTACATTTATCTGCTTAATGAATTTTTTCAGAGAGATCTCACATCATTTCAGACTAACGGAGGCAGGAAAAGAAGATATCAGAAGTAAATACTGGGTTTTCCATCTACTTTATTAGTTTACGAATGAAAAGCAGCAGGGCCACAGACAGTCCAAGGGCAGCCCCTTTTCAAGAACATCTGACTCCCTCCGGTTTCCCCTGGCTCACAACAAACTGTAGCCCTGCATTCTGCCTGCATGAGAAGAAATCACAAATGGATAAAGGTTGGAGAGTTGCTTAAGACAAGAGGTAAAGATGAGCTGCAATGGAAATTGACTGGATGTTGCAGACCTCACAGAATTAACCAGCTAGAAGGCTCGTAGTAGTTTAAAAAAAAAAAAAAAAAAAAAAAGCCTTTGCTTGTAATTATGATGACTATTACATTTATTATACTCTACTACTTCAGTTAGTTGTCTAAAAAATTGGTTCCTAGTTGACAATGCTGACTCAGTCGTGGTAACGAGCTAATTTAGAAAGTTAAAGTAGAGCTCTCATGTGGGAGTGGAAAATTAAAGATTTGCCTTTTTGACAAGCTCCAGTAAAGTGGTAGAATTTTACAGATGAACTGAATATGTCCATACAGTCCAAGGACTAAGGATGGATCAAAACTTAGGAAATCAACTTCGACCTATTAAAAATTAAAGATTCCTTTAACATTTAACCACTGATCAAAAAAGGTAATGATTTCTACGTAATTTTCCTTGTGGAACCAACAGTAGGTAGGGCTGGCTGCTGCAGTCCACATAGTCTGTGCCATCTCATTTCAATTGTCAGAATGCCTCTTTCTCTTTACAGTCCTAATTCCCATGAAAGATTTTAATAAATGATAAAACTTACCTTAAAATTAACGTAAAAACTAAACTATGACCAGACAATACGCTGTAGCACTGATAATTAAATTCAATGAAATTATCGGTCTTGACAAATAGTCTGTAGCAACTTGCATGCTGCCAAAGATAGAGCCTGCAAATTTGTAGGATTCAAACGCTGTGAGTGTCCCCGCCCCTCCTCCATCAAATCCATAAAAGCAATCCTTGAAGAGACACCAAGTAAGAGTCTTGATATTCTTCTACCAAGTTAACAACATATTAGGAACCAGTTTGGCCGATTATGAGTGATTGGTAAAAATTTCTCTTAACTTTGAGAATTCCCATGTATCCTTAGGCAACATCTATAATTTTAAGAAACAGCTATAAAAACTTTTCTTAAAATGTGAGAAAAGACAACAGAGCCCTCACCATTATACTCTTCACACTTCAGTTCTTTCCATTAAATTCACAATTTGAGCTGTAAGTAGGATTAGCATTTACTAATCAAGTTGGACTAGATTCTTCCACAATGCTCCATTTTCTCCCTAGCTTTGACAAATATATTTGATCTGGTATGTATGTTCCCGAATACTAGAATAAGAGACAGTCTTATTCTGTTAGGTTGCAAATTTCTTAGGGTCTCTGCTTTATTATTCCCTGATAAGCCACAGCAGAAGTTGAGAGATATAACTTAAATAATTAACAGACGGAAAGTTCTTCTACAATGAAGGTGCTTTGTTAAAACTCCATCATACTGGAATAACTGAACTATAATTTCCATACAATGTACGAACTAAAGGATTTGGTGACAACCACAAGATACCTGATAAAGTAAATATATTGACTTAGTATCAATGAAAAGAATGGAGATGGCATTTCAGCTATAAAAAGGCAGGCAAAAAAACCTTTTCTAGCCATTAAACTATTCCTCAAAAAACGAGTACAAAGGAAGTAGAAAGGAAAAACCAAAAATATTGTATGCACCTTTAACAATGTTCTTGCAATCTACTGATACACAAACCTCTCATTTTTTTCAGGTAACACAAATTCAATTTGTACTGACAGGAGAGATTAATAAAACCCTTTCATTTTAGTTTTTAATACCATACAGTGAAGTTAATAAGTTCTGTGTTCTGATTATTCTAAAGAAAAACAGGCGGGAAGAGCGACAGGGAACACGGTATGGACCCAGCGTCACTCTGAATGAGAACTTTTACTTAAGAAGTCATCAAGCAATGGAGTGTGAAGGATTCAGTGACGGGTCTTATTTTTGGACAGTAGTTACCTTCAGATGGCATGTTTATTGGTTTACGTCTCCTTTTCCCATTTGCACGTCTAGGTTTTGAAGTGCCTTTTCCTAAAACATAAGTTCTTTCCCCCCATTCTCTTATTATAAAACGAATTTATTTTTTAGGTACAACTCTTAACTATCTAGAAGAAACTTTTTTGTTGTAACTTAGAAGCTGTGAGTAAATAAATGCTTTATCATTCTTTCAAGGATTACTAAATTGACAAAGGGTTTAATCCCTAAAATAAAGGGAGAATGGTTACCCTAGGAATTATCTGAAAATGGGATAAACTTTTCCTTTTATTCAGAAGTTACTACACATTGTCAGTATACCCTTTTTAAATAAGCAGGAAGTGGGGGGAAAAAAGCTTTTTTAAACCTCACCTTTTTTTTTAATGTCTGAAATCTTTTTGTCTTAATATGCTTGGTAAAATTAGTCTTTCAAAGGAATCAAAAATCAAATCTAAATACACCTCAAACCTTTTTTTTTAACCATAAATGAATAAAATCATAGGACTTCGGACATACACAACCACAGTAGTCTTTTTTTCATATACATCAAGTTACTTCAAGTGCAATTGAAAGCTATAGCACTTACTTCTGGATCAGTTCACATTCACTTTGTAACCTTTTGTCTTTTTTCACAAGAAAAATACAAACTGATCCCAAACATATTAAAGTACATCTGTGCATTAAATCCCTGCTCATTTCACATAAAGAGAAGTAGAAAAAAAGTCAAACATGTTCTAGTGCTCAATGTAAACATTTTGAACTATTAATTATTTATTAATTTTCCTTAAAGGTACTTAGCAGTGTGTGTCACATATTCAAAGTTAACCTTAGGAATAGCACCGTGACCAAAAAAACCCATAAAAATGATTCTTTCTATAATCCCTTAGTTTACTTCAGAACTTGAGAAGCTACCATTGTCAACCATGCTTTCAAAGTCACCAGGCCAATTTTTGGGGGTTTTTGTTTGTTTGCTTTTCAGATGAAACCAAAATACCGCTTCTACACACAAAGGCCTAACCATTTTGGACAAAATGAACAATTATGAACGGTTGACCAGCCAATCAATTCAGTTAATTCAGTCCAAAAGATAAGACTAGTTCTATTGATGAAGCCTAAATGGTCAAATATCATTTTACCAAAAGAACTGATGTATTTATGAATATAGTCCGTATTTATTTATGGATTTTTTTGGTACCTTTTTCCAGGTGATGGTAAACATGGAGTTATAACCCTGAGAATAGATATAAAACAGAAGCTTAAGAAGAGTTAAAATAAATTAATGGATATGACATCTATCACCATTTCTTAAAATTAAGGAAGTAAAGAGCATGCCACTAATTTTTTTCAGGTCAGTAGTCAAGGACAATTATCCTGACTCAATCTGTTAACAATACAGTTAACACGAGCTTTGAGAAGAAAAGCATCATAGTTTTGAAGTGGTGATAGCTCTCTCAACAACCGAAGGAGAGGTAGGTATACCACCTACCTCAGTTGGTAATGTCTAAGAACATCCTTCCCCTTACACCAGAGTAGAAAGAGAAAGTACCTTCTACCATGTCAACTGGAAAAGATAACTAAAAAGTAGCAACACTTAAGAACATTCTAACACTGATACCAGAGTCTGATGCTTTTCCTTATCTGCCACCTTAAGGATACACAGGAGAAAAGGGTTAATTTTGTCTGAAACCAAACACAGTTAGGGCCAATAAATAACAAAGGGTGGGAGTACTGTAACATACCCCATTAGCTACGAAATATGTAAACCACTTGAATCAAGTCCATCTTCAGGCACAAAAAAGCTAGGAATGGCCACCTATATACTGTTTGGAGTAGCACAACCTATCAAGTAAAAATATTTGGCTCGAAAATAAGTGTACTATGGTATTTGATGATGTAAAAGTTACGCTTTAAGTGGATTTCAAAATTATTTTCCCACAACACATGACAGTTTCTTAGATTTAAACTAGAGGTCACTAATAAAGATACTTAGTTGCACCGGCAAAGACTGCTTGGGATTGCACATGGCAGCAGTAGACTAAAAGAGATGGAGAGTGACATTTAACTATTTTCCTATATAAATGAGATTTGTGATTGCACTCTTAACAAAAATCAACTCTACAATTTCAAGAGATGGGGCGAAATTACACATAATTTACTCTTTTAGCCCTGTACACTCTATTGAAGAACACACTTTATCTAAATCTAAGGCACACAAACTCCTCTATTTCACAGAGTAAGACTATGGAAGACCAAGATTTTGGTTAAATTCCGTACATGGAAACCAGGAGATCTTGGAAAGACAAATTATATAGCATTTTGTTAGTGCACAATTTAAAAGAAAATGCTAGTATTATGGTCTGGCCTTAGAGGTTTAAAATGTACAAATGTTAAAAAAAAAAAAATAATTTACCAGCACTTTATAAATTCAAGTTTATAAAATAAAATGGATGATATTTTCCTTAAAAATAAAAGAAAAAGACCCAACAGGGCTTGGAAACAAAACTTGGAAACCATTTCAATGAAAACGACCAATCTGGTATAATGCACTCTACTCAAGTAGCCAGGGAAAGAAAAAAGTGGTAGGTACCTTGTCTACTAATCATGGTTACCCCTCCCACGATTGTTATGTCAGTATGCACATAATATTTATGAAGAATCTGTAAACAAAGGTCACATGAAATTCATACTACAATAGGACTGGGATTAGAAACTACCACCTCTTGACGAATTCTGAAAATAACTATGACAATTGCTACCATGAAAGTAATGCTCATTGGTTTTGATAACCAGAATGTCTAGTGTTTAACATATTTCAAACTCTTGCTATATGTAGTTAAATACTGTCAAAGTAGATCTGCCCCCAAAATGAAGCATATTTTGGCACCTGTGCTGAATGCTGCTACAAAGGCAAGCAAGTGCAAATAAAAATAACAGTCATGATTTAGTCACATTCATAACTTTTCATAGAAAAATATAAATATATTCCCTGAATTGTAGGACAAAAAATAATTTCAACAGCCAGCTTTCACTATAAATTCCAGTCCATTCCCTCTTTCAATGAACTGGTTTTCCCTCAAGGTCATAAGGTGCAATCATCAAAATCTAACACATTTTCTAAGCTCCTGTCGTCATCCCCATCGTGGTATCTCACGGTCCTCCTGCCCTGATTCCTCGTCTTTATCTTTGAACGCCGAAGAACTCTTCTAGACTTTGCATAGTCCACGTCCTCCCAGTCATTGTCATCCACATTTAACCTAGGACGTTTGCTTTGTCTTTGTCGTCTCATGGTTTTAGATACGTTAGCTGTGAAAGTTTTACCTTTTCTAACTACTTTTGCTTTTCCTTTCATTTTCCTCTTTTTGGTTTTTGTATCATCAGTAAAGTCAGCATCTGATTCAGTGGCAGATCGCAAATCTGAATCAGATTTGGGACTAGTGTCAGGTCCACACTTCGGGCTCCCTGGTGTTTCAGAAGCTTTCACATTTTCCAGTTCAGGACGCAGTCTCTTCCTCTTCGTTCCCGCCACCTCGGCTGCCTCCTGCGAATCCCGCATCACCTTTGTCTCACTGAAAGGAGCCTTCCCATAGGTCCTGAGTCTTCTGCCGTTCCACCTGCGTAGCCCATAATTCAGTTCCTCTTCAAAGTTATTCTCTGCAGTAGCTTTTTGCACCGGAGCTGACTCAGAAGAACATTTTCTACCAGTCTCATTCCCTGGAATATGGCTTTTTGAATCTTCCTCCGAAGACCCAATCAAGGAATTCTTTGTTTTAGAAGGTGCAACATTTGTTTTGTGACTACTGGTATGCCTGTTCTTGTGTCTTGAATTCAACATACCTTCAGAGTCTGAGTCTTCATTTAAAGACTGATTAATACTTTTTGTACTACCGTCTGAGTCGGCTTCAGGTGGCTTCCCTTCACAGCCATATTGTTCGTTTGGCACGTCACAGTTTACATCTCCCTCAGACTCACTCACTATCTTCTTAGCTGTGGTACATGCAAAATGGAGGGACTTTTTCCTTCCCTTTTTGCTTCTAGTACACACATTTTCTAAACTGACGTCTTCCACATCACTCATCAGCTTGATCCTAGTAGCAGCGGTGGTGGCACATCTTCGAGGAACTCTTAGGAGACCCGTTTTGGCTTTTGATGCTTTCTTAACCACCTTCGAATTGCTGTCTGAGTCACTGGAGCAGACCCTTTTCCTGGCGACTTTTCTGCTTTGTCCATGGTCTTGTGATGCAGAGTCTAAAAATTAAGAGTACTCTTTTAATCTTTAATAGAAGATTAAGTCTAAAGGAATTAAATGTTCAACATTTTAAACAACTGAAGTCCGAGATTCTTTCTAACTTGGAAAGAGGGTGGCAGTGAATGGGTTGGGCTTTTACTACTTTAGAACTGACTTTTTCAGCCTCACCACCATCCACAAGTATAACACACTCCATCAATAACATCCCATGCCTTTCTATCTATATACACAAAACACTTGACACTAGAGTATGTTATTTACATGAATACAAACTACACCCTCTTCATCACTGCACTGAAGTATGCAAACTCATCGCTCTCAGCCTCCCTGAAACTTCTTAACTTCACAGGTTCCATCACACACTACAGTTAGTCTTAGCTTTAGATGCCTCTTGCTCTTTAATATTTTTCAATCTCCATTTACCAGGACAATCTTAATTCAGCAAGTTATCTAAATTCTCCATGCTCCAGAGTTATTATCAGTAAAATGGACATAATAATAATAATAGTACTTATCGCATAAAAGATATGAAGACTAAACTGGTTCATAAATAAATGTAAAGCATTTAGAAAAACTTCCTGATAAGAAATAGCTTGGTAACTTGGTAGCTGTTCTTAGCTGCTATTATTACTTATCACATTCCTTTCAACCACCCTTTTCTTTCCTCTTCTCAAACTATTATCACCAACAGCTTATAAACGTGCTAGCCTCTGCCTTTCTTAAGCCCATAGCCAATACAATACCCCCAATTCCATTATAAGAAGTGAAATCTCTATTAAAAACAGCTATGGCCAAGGCGGCCTGTTACATGAGCAAAACTAAATGTACTCAACCAACAGTACACAGAGAAAAGACTAATGGAGGATGCAGGGGGTGGAGAGAAAACAGGTGGCAAAGAAAAGTTTCATGGGGGGAAAAGAATGTATGCTATAAAAAAAGGACAGTGAGAAAAATCAGTGAACCAAGGTTAAATGTTTTGAATTACCTTTCATAAAATTGTTTGGTTTTCCTTTTGTTTTCTTGTCATCATCTGAATCCAGATCAGTTTCAGATACATGATCTGAAAAGCACTGGGACTCAGCAGTAGGTTCACACTTCACGTTCCCTGAACTCGGGTTTATTTCCATTTTATGACATCTACCGTCTTCTCCACCTTCTGCTTCAGATTCAGAGTCCTCTGAATCACTGAAGATTTTTGCTTTTTTAAGGAAAGCAGCATTCTTGCGACCTGTGTTGTATCTCCTACCACCATATTTTCTTGGTTCCGAATTTGCTTCCTCCTCTTCCTCTGAGATGCTTTCTGCCTTAGGTTTCTGCGAAGATGTTGATGGGCCAGCAGTTCTGTTACGTCCATTATCTGAATCATGACTTTTAGAGTCTTCCTCAGAAGACTCTATCTTAAGAAATTTTGTTTTAGAAGTTGCTGCAGTTTGGGACTTGTAACCATTAGCATGCCAATTTTTCCGGGCTACCCGCAAATCACTTTCTGACTCTGAATCTCCATTTTCAGTATTCTGGGCAGCATGAGAACTGGACAATGGTGATGGTTGATTTTGATCTTTTAGCTCCTCTTCTTCAAGTTCTGACTTTAAGCTCTGGTCATCCTCAGAATTATGTAGTAACTTTTTTCTAGCTACAGCAGAAGCATTGCGGTGAGGCAGCTTACGGCCAGAGCAGACACTCTCGGAGCTAGAATTCTCCTCTACGTCACTCATTAACTTTATCTTATTGGCAGCCACAGCAGCACACTTTCGTAGCACTTTTCGGTTACTTCCAGCTCTGGCGTTTAGACTTTCACCAGTCTCCAAAGAATTGTTATCAGAGTCACTTAAATAGACTCTCTTTCTAGTGGCTCTTCTGCCACATCCATTTTCTAAAGAAACTGGACCTAAAAATAAAGTAACAGTAAAATTAGAAAGGTCTTCCTTATTTCAACATTTTTAAATGACTTCATTTTAGTACTGATGTTCCTTATTTTTTTAATGCCAAAACAAGTTTACCTTTCTAAATTTAAAAAGTTTAAAGGACAGAACAGAACAGAGAGTCCAGAAATAAACCCATGCATATATGGTCAGTTAATTTACGACAAAGGAGCCAAGAATATAAAAATGGGAAGGGACAGTCTTTTCAATAAATGGTGTTGGGAAACTAGACAGCCACATGCAAAAGAATGAAACTAGACTACTATCTTATACCATACACAAAAATTAACTCAAAGTGGATTAAAGAATATAAGACCTGAAATCATAATACTAGAAGAAAACACGGGTAGAAGAATCCTTGACATCATTCTTGGCAATGATTTTTTAGATCCGACTCCAAAAGCAAAAGCAACGAAAGCAAAAATAAAGCAAGGCTACATCAAACTAAAAAGCAACGGAAATCATCAACAAAGTGAAATGGCAACCTACTGAATGGGAGAAGATACTTGCAAATCATATACCTAATCAGGGGTTAATACCCAGAACTCATACAACTCAATACAAAAAAACAAACAATCCAATTTAAAAATGGGCAGAGAATCTGAAGAGGCATTTTTCCATAGGACACATACAGATGTCCAACAAGCACATGAAAAGATGCTCAACATCACTGATCATTAGGGAAATGCAAATCAAAACCACAGTGAGATATCATTTCACACCTATTAGAATAGCTATCATCAGAAAGACAAGAAATAACAAGTGTTGGTGAGGATCTGAAGGAGAGGGAGCCCCTGTGCACTGTTGGTGAGAAAGTTAATTGGTATAGCCACTATAGAAAACAGTATAGAGGTTCCTCAAAAAATTACAAATAGAAATATTACATGACCCAACAATTCCACTTCTGGCTATTTATCCAAAGAACACAAAAACATGAATGTGAAAGCATATGTGCACCACCATGCTCACTGCAGCATTATTCACAATAGCCAAGATATGGAAACAACCTAAGTGTTCACTGATGGATGAATGGATAAAGAAGATACACACACACACACACACGAATACTATTCAGCCATAAAAAAGAATGGACTCTTGCCATTTGCGACAACACAGATGGACCTTGAGGGCATTATGCTAAGTGAAGTAAGTCAGACAGAGAAAGACAAATACCCTATGATCTCACTTATATGTGGAATCTACAAAAACAAAACAAAGAACAAGCTCGTAGATACAGAGAACAGACTGGTGGTTGCCCGAGGGGAGGGTGCATAGGGAGTGAGTGAAATGGGTGAATGGAGTCAAAAGGTACAAACTTCCAGTTATAAAATAAATAAGTTATGAAGATATAATGTACAGCATGGCAAGTATAGTTAATAATGCTGTACTGCATATGTGAAAGTTGCTAAGACTAAATCTTAAAAGTCCTCATCACAAGAAAAAAAAAATTTTTGTGACTATGTATGGTGACGCACAGTAACTAAACATATTGTGGTAATCATTCTGTAAAGTACACAAATGTCGAATCATTACATTGTACACCTGAAATTAATATGTTATATGTCAATTATACCTCAAGAAAAAAAAAAAGCCTAAAGGACATGTAATCATGTGCAGATGCGTTAAGTCAATAAACCATCCAGGACTTGCCTGGTGGTGCAGTGGTTAAGAATCCACCTGCCAATGCAGGCAACACGGGTTCAAGCCCTGGTCCGGGAAGATCCCACATGCCGCGGAGCAACTAAGCCCGTGCGCCACAACTACCAAGCCTGCGCTCTAGAGCCCGTGTGCCGCAACTGCTGAGCCCAAGCGCCGCATCTACTGAAGCCTGCACGCTCTAGAGCCCATGCTCCCTGCAACAAGAGAAGCCACTGCAATGAGATGCCCGCGCACCGCAACAAAGAGTAGCCCCCGCTCACCGCAACTAGAGAAAGCCCGCGCGCAGCAACGAAGACCCAATGCAGCCAAAGAATAAATAAAAATTTACAGTAAAAAAAAAAAATTTTTTTAAGTAAATAAATAAATAAACCATCCAATATTTAGCTTTTGAATTCTCTTGATATACATTTCTCCAAAGTACCACTGAGCCTCTTCTCACCAGTTTTTCTTTTAGTGGCTCTGGTTCTGGTCACCCTGCTCCTGGCCAACCCACTACGTAAGGAGGATTCACGAGCTCTTGAACTCTCTTTGCTTTCCTCTGAACTATTTGAAGCTGAAGATGATGAAGAGGTACCTAAGGAATCTTCCATTTCACTTTCTAAGAAAAATGAAGCATCAACAGTTCATTACATATATTCTCCTATCTTTACACACAAGCAGTTATTTTGTAACAACAGACTAAAAGCAGATTCTTAAAACAGAAGAGGAGAGTATATTTTTAAAAACTGTTCCAAAGAATAGCTGATAACATTTTGGTATTAAAAGGTACATAATCAGCATTTGAAATCAAATTTGTTCTCTTATTTCTGAAAGTAACATGTTAATACTGGTTTGGATTCAGAAAATACAGTTTATATATTTTATAAACAAGCTTTCCTTAAAAATTTAATTAGCTCCACTATCTTCTTCCTTCTGTTATGAGACAGGTATTTCCTATAGAAAAGACAATCGTTTCAAGTCCAGTATTTCAGTAGGCTTTCAGGTCTCTTTCTAGTAGCCCTTCCTAACAGCATAGTTGTACCATACAGGCTTCCAAGTCAAGAAAGAGCATTTCAACACACACACACACAAAAAAAGGTAGAAAAGGTGTGAGATGAATAATTTAAATAGTACAGGTCATTTCCCCCCACCATAATACTTAATGAGTATATGCACAAGTATAAGCACAAGATAGGAAACCAAATTTCCTGTTCCTTCATCCAGGCTCAGTTCTTGCATGCCTATCACAAAATAAATATTTCACCAGAATGAGTGGGAACGTATTGTTGAAAGACAAAATTTTGCTCCATATTACAACCCAACTCCACGTCAAAGAACAGAGTGGCTGTTAGAGGGGTATCAGTCACCAAATCGTGTTTCTTCCTTTGAAATTGCTCTGCAGTTTGCCCACTCTGCCTGCTCCTACTGTATCCCACTTCCCATCATGTTGACTATGTTTCCAGATTCTTCTCCTTCCCCACATATCACTGCCAAACTGATTAATCTTCCTGAAACACAATTCGTCATGTGATTCCTTCACAACAAGGGACCCTATTAAGTAATCCAAACTTTTCTGCAAGGCTTGCCAGTCTCTAAAATGTGGCTGCATTTTACCTGTTTGATCCTACTATTTTAAATCACAACAGTAATCATTATACCATCATCACAAGTCACCAAAACCACTCAGAGCAATATGCAAGTATGTACACACCATGGCCTCATTCGCACAATGCTAACAAAGGGTCAGTGTCAGCTATAGTTATACCACCAAATAGTAATAAAATAAACAGTTTAGAATTTACTAGGTCATCAGCTTTAAACTTACATGATTACCAAGTCCTTTTTTTAATTTAAATTTTTAAATGTCAAATTTTGCACAAAAAGTGGTACTTATATCACATTATTTAAAACCTGAAGGATTCAAGTTTGCTTAAAATGTGGCTGCACCACTTGCAAAGAACAGTATTTATCAAATATAATCTAATTATTCCATGTGTTACTTACGTCTCTTCTGTTAAATTTAAGTTCCTTGAATGTCAAGGCCATGTCTTACTTCTTTATTCTTTCCTCTAAACCCATAGTAACTACCAATGTTACAAACGTGAGTGCTCAACAGGTGAATATATAACATTCCATTTCTCACCAGATAATGTAGAACCATTTGTTAGAGTGACAGGTGTATTTCTTCTCATTCTTTCTGATGATGCCGCTGAATCTGAAGAATCACCCGAAGTAACACCTGAAGAGACACTAGCACTTGTCTTGCGGCTTGCAGAATAAGCTGCCCTACTTGAGGTAGACTGGACAGGAGAACCTACCAACTCAGGAATTACTTTTGCCTGAGATTTTAAGCGCTTCTGCTTGATATTTCTGGTCAAAGATAGGAAAAATAAAACAATATTTAACAAAACAGAGGATGCCTAAATAAAGTGTATTATTACTTAACCTGAGAATAACTTTATGATCAAGACATTAAAATATTCATTATTAACATCTTATTCTAGCATGGATTACTATTCTCTTTAAATTTGACATCATTTTATTCCAAATTTGAGTAATGAACAAATGATCCAAGTAACAGAATTACAGAAAATCATGCTGAATACCTTAGATTCTTTGGATTAAATGCTAAGGGGAGCCAACATTTATGTAATACAGGCATTCATTCATATTACAAATTTTTTTAAAGTTATATCTGCTGTAGAGCTTGTGATGTGATTTGATTTTGATTGATTAATTGATTGATTGATTTTTGGCTGCACCACGGCTTGCGGGATTCTCAGTTCCCTGACCAGGGATTGAACCCAGGCCACGCCAGTGAAAGCCTGGAATCCTAACCACTTGGCCACCAAGGAACTGCCCATATTACAAATATGAGTCTCAATGTGACAACATTCCCTCTAGGCTCCTATTTATATATTCCTAAAGACAGTATAAAATTAGGAGAAATTGACAAAACCTGAAGAGAAAGAACAGCGAGGCAAAAAAGAGAACAAGCTAGTTTTTTTCTGAGACCAATCTGTTTACATCTAAGTGCCAATTCACCAAAATTGGCCCCTGAGCCATGGATTATGGTGAAAAACAGTGGAAGTTTAAGATAAGACAATCTTTGGGTTTAAATTACAGATCTGAGTAATATTCATGTTTTTTAAAGATAATCCTTTAAAACAAAAGGATTTGGTTTTGCTTTCCTGTAAAACAAAAAGATAAAGGAGCTTTTAGGAGTATCTAAGACATCTGAGCTTAAAGATAACCACAATTAATCAACTATACTTCAATTTTTAAAAAACACAATTCTTTTAAGCAGTTATTGTTTATCATAATCAAGAAAATTCAAGTTTCCAAATGTAAATAGACCATGTTTAAAGACAAGTAGTCTTTCAGTTTCCATGTGTTAAATCCAATCTGTCAGCTACAAATGGGAGGGGGACAAATGACTGTAAAACGTTAACATCTTGGTTTCCTCCTTTTATTAAAAAATAAAAAATAAAAAAATTTTAAAAAGAAAACTCAAACTTGTTATGTCAAAATTTTAACTTCCACTAATATCAGCTGGAGGGTAATACAAAAAGAAATAATTATATGCTTATATACTTATCATAAACTTGATTTTTAACAGTAGACAAGGTGATAGTAGCTCAAGAGTGAAAACTTTCCCTTTTTATCCTATCCTTTACGAAGAAAAAAATGCAGAAGGCCTCAGAGACCTTTGGGAGACCATTAAACATACCAACATATGGGAGCCCCAAAGGAGACGAAAGGAGCAAAACAAAGTATCTGAAGAAATAATGGCTGAAAACCACCCAAATCTGATGAAAAACATTATACATCCACAAAGCTGGACAAATTTCAATAGGGATAAACTGAAAGAAATCCACACCTACAGTCATTTGCAAGATGAAGACAAAAAGAAAATCTTGAAAGCACCAAGAGAAAACTCCATATGCACAAGGAAGGGAACCTCAGTAAGATTAATAGCTGACTTCTCATCAGAAACACTGGGGGTCAGCAGGCAGTAAGATGACATATTCAAAGTGCTAAAAGAAAAACACTGCCAACTAAACTAGTCTTAAATAATAAAACTAGTCTTACATAATAAAAGTGAAATTAAAGACATTCCCAGATAAACAAAGATTAAGGGAATTCACTGCTCGCATGTCTGCCTTACAAGAAATATTAAAGGACTTCAGGTTGAAAAGAAATGACACCAGAGGGTAACTCAAATCTATAAAAAGAAATAAAGACCACGGGGAAAGGTAATTACATAAGTAAATATAAATAACAGTATAAATAATTTGTTTATTCTTATCTGATTTAAAAGACAACTTCATAAAACAACATATAAAGATATAAACTGTATGACAGTAACAGCACAAATAAGAAGGGGAAGGGAGCTAAACTAGAACAAAATTCTTATATCTATGGGAATTAAATAGTATTAACCTGAAGTGGATTGTTTTCAATTGAGATGCATGGTGTAATCCCAAGAACAACCATGAGGAAATCCATCAAGGGTATAGTGCACATTCAAAATGTACATGACGGGTTTCCCTGGTGGCGCAGTGGTTGAGAATCCGCCTGCCAATGCAGGGGACATGGGTTCGAACCCTGGTCCGGGAAGATCCCCCATGCCACGGAGCAACTAAGCCCGTGCGCCACAACTACTGAGCCTGTGCTCTAGAGCCCACGAACCACGACTACTGAGCCTGCGTGCTGCAACTACTGAAGCCCACGCGCCTAGAGCCCGTGCTCCGCAACAAGAGAAGCCACCACAGTGAGAAGCCCACGCACCACAACGAAGAGCAGCTCCCACTCGCCACACTAGAGAAAGCCCGTGTGCAGCAACAAAGACCCCACACAGCCAAAAATAAATAAATAAAATAAATTTATTAAAAAAAAAAAAAAAGTACGTGAAAACAAACTAAACACTGAAAAACTCAATTTCCACATTTCAACACTTTAAAATATCTATAAATTTGATATTAATGTAAGCTACATAGTCATAAATGGCAAAATATAAATTAATATTAATTTACTATAAAGAGAATAAATCCTGCATTTTACATTTCTTCTCTACAACTAATCCCCAGTGAAAATAGAGTGCATTACATCTAACTGGCATTTTCCCTTACACGATCAAATGCTCAATAGCCATACACAGTAATCACTTTACCCTCTGCATTTAAAAAAAAAATTCTTATGCAAAAGACAAGTAATATTTTGAATAATCCTTAGTAAGATTTAGTTGATGCTTTTCATTAAATGCTTACAAATGTATATAATTAAAAATTAATGCAACAGCTCTATATGCAGAGAATGCTTTCAATCCATAAAAAACAATGACTATTCTTTTCTGAATATACTGTACTCTAAAATGATTAAGAATTTTTAGCTTAATAAAATCAAAGTATCACAACCTGAAATTTTTAAAAACTGCACACAAAGACTGCAATAACCAATTTACCTGATACTTTTGTTAGCCTGATTGACACGGTTACAATTTTGCCGTCTCTTGAACCTCTGGCTTCTTCGAAGTTTTTCACTGAATTTTTGACCAATCTTAAAATCAGAAGAGATTTTCTTCATTTTTTCTTCAAATAAGGCAGACAATCTCAACGTCATACTGTAAATCTGCAAGGACATGAAAGCAAAACTAGTACTATAAAATATCTTTTAAAATATTTTTACAAGTAAAATTATAGTCATTGAGGCTACTTGTAATCTATTATATCACTGTTATAGATAAATGACTGTTCCTTACTTTATTTCCCATCCCTTCCCTGCAAGGACAGTGGAAGTATCAAATATACACTTCTCCGATGAAAAGAGAGTAATTTTAAATCAATCAACCCTAGGGTTGTATCTAGGGTTTATGTCTGTATGTCAATGGTTCTCAACTGGTTTTTTCCACATCTACGTGTACAAATCCCCAAAATGCCTCCTTCTCCTAAAGTTAGAGAGGAAGTTGGCTGGTTTTAAGGTTGCTATTTAGGCAGCAGAAAAGCAGTGTCTCCTTGGCAAGGGAACAAAATCACTTCTACACTAGTCTCTACTTGAAATCTAACTGCCTCTGATGCCACTTAGATTATTATTGGGAAAAAAACGATTGCTTATATCCAAAAGAAGACATTATGCCCTATAACTTTATATAAGAAAGATTGTGTTCTAATAACTTTTATAATTAAATAACATCAAATCTTCAAAAGAACAGCAATGTGACGTTAAGTGCCACTATAAATAACTTTCTGGCACAGCTATGTATTCACAGGAAGTACCTTTACTCAGCCACAATCATTCCTGAAAAGTAAAAATCTAATATTCAAAAGCTAAATATCAATCATTCTGGTGCATGGTAGAGGAGGGTGAAGAGACTAACACTGGGGAACCTTTAAAAAGTATGTAAAATGTATGAATTTCCCATATTCATATATATATATATATATATATATATATATATATATATACACACACACACATACATATATACACACACATATACACACATACATATACAGGTATCCCCACTTTCAAAAACGCTACTTTCTGCCACTTCACTTTTACAAAAGACCTACTTTATTAGTACTTGTTTTCGCTAACTGAAAAAAAAATCCAAAGAAGATTTTCACTTTTATGAAAAAAGGTGAAAACAGAGTTCAGCATTTGTTTGCAGCAAGCTGTTACAGAGGTAGTGCATACCCCAAAACAGCAAGAGTAGCACCGCCAAGCTCCTTCCCCAGCAACTACACTCAGCATCTCAGCATCAGGTCGCCACAGTTTTTTGTTTGTTGTTTGTTTTTGTTTTTTTAGCAACGTCCCAACCAGAGAGATACATTTATTATGGTTGCTGAGCTTGCATTGACACGTTATCACCCAAAGTCCATCAACACCATTAGGGTTCATTCTCGGTGTTGAATATTCTATGGGCTTTGACAAAAGTATAATGACAACAGATTTTCCCTTTCGGCACTTTGAATGTGTCATTCGACAGCCTTCTGGTAGGCAAAGTTCTGGCAGAGAAATCAGCTGATAGCTTTAAGGGGTATCCATTACGTTATGACTCTTTGTTTTTCTCTTGCTGTCTTTAGAATTCTCTCTTTATGCTTAGCTTTTACCATTTTAATTATGATGTGTCTTGGTGTACATCTCTTTGTGACTCATTTTGTTTAGGCAGGTCGCCACAGTTTTGAACTGTATCTGTGAGCATCTGTGCCTTATCTTGATCTATTCCGTGCATCTGTTATCAAGATGTGTCCTAAGGTAGCTGGTTCTTCACCTAGAAATGGGGTACTTTCAAATACAGGAGGAAACCTATATACATATACATATAATAAGTATATGTGAAATCTGTAATCCCTCTTTATCTTTGAAGTGATCTTTAACAGTTATTTCCAGTATTTTGTATATATATTAAATTTATTCTTTTCCCTCGAACCTGAACTCTAGCATAAGTCACCAATTTTAACAAGAGTGATTTTTTTTCCTCAATCATATTAAGTTTGAAAGCTCTGATAATCTTGAGTACCACCACTTTCATCTGAAAAATTCAATAATACATTTGAATTAAAAATAAAATTGTTTAACAAAAATGAGTGCTAAAATTATTAGTTCCTCAACATGAAAAAGGGCATGTGTGAAAAACCCACAGTTATCATTATACACAGTGGTAAACGACTGAAAATCTTTCCCCCTTAGATCAGGAATGATACAAGGATGCCTGGTTTCACCACTGTTATCCAACACTGTACTTTAAATTCTACCAGAGCAATTAAACAAGAAATAAAAATAATTCAAATTGGAAAGGTAGAAGTAAAACTATCTCTATTTGCAGATGAAATGATCCTATATATAGAAGCAATCAAAGGTTCTACAAGAAAGCTATTAGTGCTAATAAATTAATCCAACAAAATTACAGAGTATGAGATCAACACATGAGAATGTGCTCTGTTTCTATACACCAACAATGAACAAGCAAAAAAGGAAATTAAGAAAGCAACTGCATCTCAAATAGCATCTAAAACAATAAAATATGTGGGAATAAATTTAACCAAGGAGCGGCAAGACTCTCCACTGAAAATTACAGAACGTTGCTGGAAGAAATTAAACCTAAATAAATGGAAAGACATCTGGCATTAAGGGATAGAAAAACAGTAGTCAGGATGTCAGTACTGCCCAAAGGAATCTACACCTTCAATTCAATCCCTACCAAAACAGACATAGAAAAAGTCAATCCTCAAATTCATAATGAATTGCACCCCCTGAATTGCCGAAACAATCCTGAAAGAGAACAAAGTAAGAGGACTCAAATTTCCTTTATTGCCAAACTTACTACTAAAGCTACAGTAAACATAGTACTGACACAGAGACAGACACTCATATGTATAAACCAATGGAACAGAACTGAGTTCAGAAATAAACCCATATATCTATGGCCAACTGATTTTCAAAAAGGGTGCCAGGCCATTTAATAGGGAAAGAATAGTCACTTCAACAGATGGTGCTGGGACAACTGGATTTCTACATGCAAAAGAATAAACTGGACCTCTACCTTACACCATATACAAATATTAACTCAAAATGGATCAATAGCTTAAATAAGAACTAAACCATAAAACTCTTAGAAGAACACATGAGGTGAATCTTCATGACACTGAATTTGGCAATGGATTTTTTTAAACTATTTTGAACACCATTTCCAAACATTTGCCTCTATAAATTACTCCTTAATATACATGTTTTGTGCAAGTAGTCTTTTCCACAGTTAATATTGACTGTCTATAAAAAATAATTATTAAAATTAGAATTAATGGGTCAAATGGCACTTAAGCTTCTGACACATATTTTTCAAGTTGCTCCATAATAGTGTTGGGCATCTTACAGGCTGTGTGACCCTAAGTAGCAATGGGTTCTTAAACATGAAACCAAAAGCACAAGAAACCAAAGAAACAAAAGTAGATTAATTGGACTTCATCAAAATTAAAAAGTTTTGTGCATCAAAGGACATTATCAAAAGTGAAAAGACAACCTACAGAGAAAATAACTGGAAAACATTCATCTGATTAGGACTTAATATCCAGAATATATTTAAAAATTCTTACAACTCAACAACAAAAGGACAAAAATCCAATTAAAAATTGGGCAAAGCACTTGAATAGATATTTTTCCAAAGAAAATATACAAGTGGTCAATAAGCACATGAAAAGATACTCAACATCATTAGTGTACTGACTATATTTTCTTATTTTCTGTATCCTTGATGCTCTGGCATTTGGAGCCTTTATCCTGGAGAGACTACCCCATCCCAGGGCTAGTTCCCAGAGATAGCAAGTGGCTTTTTTTTGCAGGTGTACCTCTGATACAGAAAACAATCAATCCAGAGATCAAATACCTAACAGTCTTCTTTATCAAACTCTCATACACCAAGCCAATATTCCCCCTACCCAAATCACCCCAGGGCCAGGAATCAGACATCTAGAGACCACCCCTACAGATCAAAACTCCAATTACTACAAACTAGCCAATCCTAGACTGTTTACCCTGCCCTGCCTTGCCATCCTGTGAAAACCCCAATCTAGGCTCTGCCATACTCTTCCCTTCCCTCCCCTCCCCTCTGCCTACTCATCAACCTTGTATCACACACTTCTGTTTCTAGGGATCTGTGAGTATAAACTTCTTCCTTCATGACAATTCATGTCTGCATGTCTTACTATATCTGATTAAAACAAATTCTAGATATAATTTTTTCATAAGTCATAACATAAATACAAATCAAAACTACAAGGAGATAACACTTCACATTCACTACGATGGCTACAATTTTTTTTTAAAACACAGAAAATAACAAATTTTGGCAAGTATGTGGAGAAACTAGAATCCTCGTACATTGCCAGTGGGAATACAAAATGGTGCAGCCATTATGGAATACAGTTTGGTGGTTCCTGAAAAAGCTGAACATAGAATTACTCTATGAACCAGAAATTCCACTCTTAGATATATACCCAAGAAAACTGAGGACAAGAACTCTTACAAATACTTGTATTCCCATTAATCACAATAACCAAAAAGTGTTAACAACTCCATCAACACTTGTCCATCAAAAGATGACTGACCAAAATGTCATATACCCATACAATGAAATATTATTCAGCCAAAAAAAAGGAATGAAGTTCCAATACAGGCCACATGGATGAACCTTTAAGATACTATGCTAAGTGAAAGATGCCAGACACAAAAGACAAACATTGTGTGATTCAATTTGTATGAAATATCTAGAATAGGCAAATTCAGAGAGATACAAAGTAAATTAGAGTTACCAAGGGCTGAGGGAAGGGGAGAATGTGGAGTTATTTGCTTACTGGTGACAGAGTTGCTGTTTGGGATGATGGAAGAGTTCTGGAAATAGACAGCAGTGATGGCTGAGCAACACTGTGAATGTAATTAATGCCACTGAACTATATACTTAAAAATGGTTAAAATGATAAATTTTATGTTTTATATATATATATATATATATATATATATATATATATATATATATATATATATATATATATATATGTAACCACAATTTTGAAAATTTGGTAATACACCAAAACCCACTAAATTGTGCACTTTAAATGCATGAGTTGTACGATGTATCCTCAAACATATATTTTAAACAAAAGGGAAAAAGAATGAAATTTATTTTCTGTCTGCAAAGAAAGTCTCACAAATGGTGACTACTGACAATAACACAAGCTTGGAAAAATGTTAGACTTGTATGTTAAACTGATCCAATAAGCAATTTGGATACTGAATGCAATGAAAAGGTTCTCAGATTAAGAGAAGAATTAATAATGCAGGCAGAGTCTGATAATAAGTAATGAGGGGGAAGTGAAATTAAGACAAAATGGTTAATTAGCAGTGATAGTCACTGATGATAGAGAAAGTGCTGTAACATCAAGCAAGGGCTTTATTTTAAAGTCTTACTCTCAAATTATTGCTGTTTTTTTTTTTTTTAAATTACCCAGCACACTGGCTACAAACGTTTATGATTATTCACTGAGAGTATGTGTACCCTTTTGTGTATTTATTATGTTTCAACAAGTTTTGAAAAGTTATCCAACATAGAACATTTGAACAAAAATTTAGGAATGTCCACTCTACTTGGGTTCTTCACTAAGTTCCCAATCCACCTTTCAAGATTCCCATATGTAAGAAAACAGATTTTTCTCACTCTATACATCAAATACAAATTTGTTCATTTTTCACTGGTGTCCTCACTCGCACCAATCCTCTTTTGCTTATGAAACTTTAGGGAAGCGGAACAGTGTCACAAGGAAATGTCTCCTAAGCAGATGCCTGGGCAGTGGCACTCTATGCTCAACAGTGGTCTTACTCTACTCACTGATCTTTTATGCTCCCACCTCTACCAAACACTAGAAAATTACCATCTACACAGATCACACATACTCTTTTTTTTTATATAAACCACTTTTAAAATTACCTTTGATCTTTTATTTGGTGTATATGCTTTTGCATTGCTAAATATCAACCGGATGTCTTTGCAAAATTCCAAAGGGCTGTCATAATTTCCCGCTTCTAAAGTTTCCCTTACTGTTCCAAAATCCATTGGAGTATCTATAATATCTCGGTAATCCTAGGTTTTAAAAACAATAATTAGTTCAAAGATTCGATTCCTGTTTTTAGAAATGTAAGTGCATCAAATCTCTAAAATATTCAAAATGACAGAAGAAAAAAAGGTTACAAGGATCTTAAGAATCATCAATAATTTTTAAAAAGACATCCAAATACATGGACAAGAAATATAACAAAATGATATACTTGGTAGCAAGATATGGAATTGTTTTTATTTCCTTCTTTATACCCTTCTATAATTTCTAAGCTTCCTACAGTAAATTTGTGCTTTCTAATCTTTTTTTTTTTTAAGGTCATTTTCCATTTCCCTATTAGAAAGTAAAGACAGACACTTTTAACCAATTCATAGTTTTCCTGGGGCTGGGCCTACTAATCCTCCAATTATATTATGTAACACTGGTTAACTAAGTCTTAACCCGAGTTACAAGGGTGTCTATTAATTCAAGAAAACTGTGTAAAACACTCTTCCACAGCTGAATTAGTGGTCAGAGACAAAGTTAACAGGAAGCCTAGTCATCTTACTTTTTGGTTGCTAGGGGTTTTTTTTTCTTTTTTTTTTTTTTTGGCCACGCCACGTGGCTTGCAGGATCTCAGTTCCCCGACCAGGGATTGAACCCGGGTCACGGCAATGAAAAACCCAGAATCCTAACCACTAGGCCACCAGGGAATTCTAGACACTTTACTTTTTAATTTGAATACCTCTACCCCAATCTCCTCTACACCAACAAGAAAAGCCTCAAACATTCAAATAATGACAACTTACTGGATATTCAACCAAATCAACAGGTTGTCTAAATGGTTCAGAATCTTCACATTGAAATATTAAGTTCACTAGTTCCTTACACTGTTTCTTCCAGTTGCTTTCAACATAATTGGTTGCTTTGATGCTCCTTGTTTTCCAATCATGAACCTAAAAATACATTCATAATATTAAAAGTTTTTTCAATCTTGGAAAAGTCACACTAATGGTATGGTATAGTAGAATGGTAAGAATGCAACTGAGCTATTGTCTTCTGTATTATGTCATAATATGTCATTACATGATTTTCTATCTACTTGGGGAAAAAATCCACTTTTTTAAAAAACCCAATGTCACATCTGTTACTCTAAAAACATTTTCATTCCACCACTTATCTCCTAAGTTTAGAAAATGTTTTCACAGGATATGAAGTATCACACTGGATAATGTAGTAGGCAGAATAATGCTCCCAAAGATGTGTACATCTTACTCCCAAGAACCTGTGACTATGGCAAAAGGGACTCTGCAGATATGACTAAAAGAGTAGATAGACTTTGAGATGGGGAGATAGTCCTGGATTATCAGGGTGGGCCCAATGTAATCACAAAGGTCTTCATACAAGGGAGGCGGAAGAGTCAGAGGCAGACTGGAAGATGCTATGCTGCTGACTTGAAGATGCAAGAAGGGGGCCATGAGGCTCCAGAAGCTGGAAAATGGAAGGAAATGAATTCTACCCTAGAGTTTCCAGAAAGGAACACAGCTATGCTGACACCTTGACTTTAGTCCAGTGAGACCCATGTCAAACTTCTAATCTACAGAACTACAAGATATTTTTATTGCTTAAGGCACTAGATTTATAATTTGCTACAGCAATCATGACAAATACTAAACAGATACTAAATACTTAGAAGTCTGTTTAGAAATGAAATTATATGAAATGGTAATAATTCAAGTCTTAACTTTTCATTGTTATTTGAGGCAGCATATTATGAAAATTGATGTGATAAAAAGCTTAAATTTAAGCAGCATTTGAATGAAATATAAGATAACACTATTAAGCATTTTCCAATTAATAAACTTTACTTTTAATTAACATATTACATTAGAGCTTCAAGAACTGCCGATGACACCACAATTTTAACTACCCAATATCCAAAGCTTATTTCCCACTTTGTTCTCCCTATCCTCCCAACAAATCCTCATTTTTAAAAAAGGTTCAGTCACAAAATCCTAGTTAATTTTCCCATTAAAAGGTCTCATCTTCTTTCCTTCCTCTCTACTGCAAGCCAACACTATTTTTTTTTTTCTTTTTTAATGGCCACGCCACTGTGTGCTTGTGGGATCTTAGTTCCCTGACCAGGGACTGAACCCGAGCCCTCGGCAGTGAAAGTGCGGAGTCCTAACCACCGGACCGCAAGGGAATTCCCAGCCAGCACTATTCTTGACTAAGTTTCCCACCTTTTCTCTGAGATTCTTGCAATGAACTCCTAACTTTAATACAAATCTATCTAACTTTAATCAAAATCTATCTGTTTTGGCTATGGAGTTGACTCTCTACTGTAAATTTAAAAGAAATCTTTGGTTTACAACATCACCATCATCTGCTCCCAACATAACAGCCAGACACAAGCACTTTGCTCACTCCAAAATTCAACCCCTACGCCAGTCAGGCCAGTGCTCTCAGTAGCCCACTGACATGCCACACTTTCCTACTTTTTTGGCTTGAATCATAATAACCCTTACTTTTCGAGTGTCCTCTTCTTACTCTATCTCATTCTGAGGACACAGTCCAAATCCCAACCCTTCTGCTAAACCTTACCTAGCCATCCACCTTACAGTGGTTTCTCCCATTTCTCTTATAAAATATTCAATATCAGTATCAATGTAACTTTTCAAAGACAACACCTAAAATCTTACGTTGATTTTAAAACACAGAGTAAATAAACAACTAAGGTTAATCACACAGATTAACTTACTCTCCTTCTTCCAGAAGATGTTTTAGGAAGATCACTATCATCCTAGGAATAAAAATCAGAGCACTTTAAGTGTTAATATTTTCATTAGATATGCAATAATCTTAGCATATCAAAGACATTAGGTTTACGAGGGTTATAACTTGTTAACAAAATCTCAAAATACAGACTATCAGATGGTCTTTGTGGCACTCACCCTCCAAGAAACCAACCCTTATTCTTAATAACCCTTTACATTCCCTAACGTAAACATGCACTAAATCCAAAATATAGCTATAAAAACTTGCCTTGTGCATGTCCACAGAAGACATGCCCAAGGAGCTTTAAATTTGTGTTTTTACCTCTTCCATAAAACTCAGAAAGAGTCTCCCACAGATTCCTACATTTTGTATGCTACACATTTTCTTATTCCCTAAATCACATATTAGCATCCCCATTTTTATTCCAATGAAAATCAGTGAACTACAATAATAGTTTGTGTAGAAACTGACACCACACTGTTTTTAAAAAATATCCCTCCTGCAACTCCATACAACAACCTGATTTTCTATGAAGTGAAATTACACAACATCAGTGATATCTGCCTTTACTTACACTTCGACACCATCTTGAGTGAAGGATTTTAGGGTACTTACAGCATGGTAAAGTTCATTAATTTTTAATTACAATTAAATCCAACTCTCAGATACTGGTTTTTTTTTTTTTTTTTGGCTGTGCCACATGGCTTGTAGGATTTCAGTTCTCCAATCAGGGATTGAACCCAGGCCACGGCAGTGAAAGCACCGAGTCCTAACCACTGGACTGCCAGGGAATTCCCTCAGATGCTGATTTTACCAAAAACATATCCAAGGTACTTCTTATAATACACCTTTCTCTATCTCAAATTTGGAAAGAGAACATATTCCACACCTAAGTTAATTCACTTAGACATAACTTGTTTATTTAATATCAATTATTGGCTATTACCTCATTGATGATCTAGATAATTTTAAAATGTAGTTTTATCAAGTGCCCTATTTTCATAGTCATTGGAATATAGCAAGAATTGATTTAGGTAACCAACGTTTTCTACTTCACTCTTCATTCTAAGTTATCATTTGCAATTAATAAAAATCATTATAAAATTGACAAACTTCATACCAAATCCCCGGCATTTTGCTCATCATTTTCAGAAGTGTTAGAAAGTTCTGAGATATTTGTACAGTCTTGACTCCTAAAAGACAATTTTTTAATTTAACAGTATGCAAATGTAGTCCCCAAACATTCAAACCACAGGTTAAGATACAAACAGTTCCCCAACTATGCAAACAGTTCCCCAACTATGCATACCTAATTTCAAGCAGTAGAATATCAGGTTTTTACTCTATCCTCTGTGGAAACAACTGACCATACTAGAACAATGAAAGTGAATTTTTTTTTCAATTTAAGTGTGTACAGAAATCAAGCTGGTAATCCAGAAATACTATATGTATAGCCTCAATTGGATGAATACACGGATGAGTTTTTCTAAGTTATCACCACTAGTAATATTTGTACAGTAAGTACCAGGAAAATGGTTGATTTGAGATAAAAAAGAATAGAAGCAAAAAAGGAAGTAGAAACTAAAATAAATTCTGTCTTAACCTCACTGTAAACACAGCAGAAGAAAGAATCGTAAAATAGGGGTATCTAGACACAACGGAGATGAAAACGGGTATGTGACCTTCCTGAAGTAGAAAGAAGAAAATCTGGGAGGAGAGGCAATAAGTCTGAGTCCTCCAGACAGCGGACAGATTCAGCCCAGGAGAGTGAAACAGCTGGAATCAGTTATTCCCCAGTTTGTAGCCAGATACTGAAAATGATGTCAGAGTTTATAAATTATCTTCTCCAGTATATAATTCTTTCAAAGAATTTTTACAACTGGGGAAAGGCATACAAGATCATATAGCAAAATCATTCATTTTAAAGGAAAGAGGCTGAGTAACGTGTGCAAAGTCACCCAGAAAGTTCACTAGAACAGATTAGGTTAGAACCTGGATCTCAATTTGCAGGTCAGTTTTCATCCTACTAGTCCAAATCGATTTCCAAATGCAAGAAAAGTGTGGAATATTCACAGGATACAATCCAAAACAGATTAAAACTCAATCTAATCATGAGAAAATATCAGACGAGCCAAATTAATTACACGCTACAAAATAAGTGTCCAGCACTCATAAAAAATGATGAAGTGATAAAAGAAAGGAAAGACTAGAGAACAGATTAAAAGAGACTAAGAAAACAAAACAGTGAATGCAGTGGGAATTCTGGATTGGATCCTGAAACAGAAAAAGACATTGATATAAAAACTGATGAAATCCAGATGAATTCTACAGTTTAGTCAATAGTACTGTACCAAGGATAATTTCTTAACACTTCATAAGGACACCACAGTTGTGTAAAATGTTAACCTAAGGGGAACACAGGTGAAGGGTATATGTATACATAGGGCAACTCTCCGTAGTATAAAATTATTTCAAAATTTAAAAAATAGAAAAAATTGAACTATTCAATTTCTCATTCCTTTACCTAAATTACAATCACAAAAGAAGAAATGTAAAGAAATGTCATTTAATGTAACACATTAAAAGGGTATAATTCAGAGAGCACAAATTAAGAACTGGATAGTTTTAAGAGCACAATATGCAAAGTCACTTTTCCACAGCATCTATAATATGAGGTCACTTACTTGATAAATTTCAAAAGCTGGTCAGTTATCTTCTTAGCTGATCTTGCAATTACACTCTCAGGTTCATTAAATGTTCTGGCATTATGTTCTATACATCTGACTTCCCACACTAATGCAGATAGCCTCCTTCAAAGTAAAAAATAGGCAATTTAGGGCTTAAAAAATGAAAAGACAGAAACCAAGTAAAAAAATCCAGCATGTTAAGCCAGCATGATATATTAATTAAACCATAAGTGCAAAGTTATAATGAATAACTTTCTAATACTGTCAACTTGATCACAGTCATAAGCAATTATATTGGAAGCTGAACTGCAGAGAATACATTTAAGGACTGAAAGTCGTAACAGATCACTTAATCACATCCAGAAAACCAAAAGAGCAACCCTCCCTTTTCACACTGCCTATAGGTATATTTGAAGCTATTGAGACTCAATGAAGAAAATGTGTTAAATACCATCAATTCTAAGAAAGTCAATCTGACTATAAACTCACAAACTGGTTTCTGAACGAATGCACTGCAGAGGTAAATTAACATCAACAATGTGAACTCAAGAAGTCAGTTTTTTGTAAAGACAATTTCCCAAAGCAGCTGAATCATACAGAATACCATCACCTGCTTTAAAAAAAAAAAAAAAAAAATCACTGAGAATGGGAAATTTTATAGTTTTCAAAGCTCTAGAAGCCAGAGATAAAAAGTTGATGACTCTGGGGATTTTATCTTTCAAAGGCCAAAGTCATTATTAACTAAATTTTATATTTAAATGGAGCAGCTTTTGCAAGAAAAACAGACTACTAAAGACTGAGGAATGAAACGTGGTACTTCTCCTTATCCAGGTTCTATCCACACCTACCCACAGGCATCTAACACACTGTCTTACACACAGGACCAAAAAATGACTATAACAAAAGAAGAGAATGAAACAGATAATAATGTTAATCAGCCCCCACTCCACCACTGTCACAATCAGCCACCACTACCTCTGTTAACTCTACCTGGTTAAATGGCCAAATATCTTTTCAAATTTTTTTTTAAAGTAGGTTTCTACTGACCTGTAAAATCGATTAACAAGTCTCATTCGAATTGTGTACAGATCAGTTGGATAGGCCACTACAGTACAGTACTTTGGATATGTACACAGATCAACTGGACCTGCAAAAGCTGCTGCTATATCTGTAATGGCAGAAGGAAGAATTTTCATCAAGAATTCATTACCTCTAAGTGATATTTCTCTACAAATCATTCATAAAACAGAGCTACAATTAGCACTACAGGCTTACCCAAAAAGTAATAAATACAAATTGTAATAAAGAACATAACCACAATTATGCTACTGTTTTAAAATACTTTTGTGGAAAAGAAATCTTGAACATGAAACTTGTCACTGTAAAAAAAACTTACCAAGATTCAAAAGTTGATCTATACCACTAATAATTCGTTCACATTCTTCATCTCTCGATTTCTGACCCCATTCACCATCTTGGGGTTTGTAGAGCAATTTCTCTAGCTCATCTGAAGTGACAGAAATACTAGCTCCTAATTCTTCAGGTGGATCAACTATGATTCCATCAAAAAAGAAAAGAAAACAAAAAATCAAACCAAACTAAATATACACTATATTTAAATTCAGTTGTCCAAGTTCATATACAAGATACTAATCAAAGGAAAAATAAGTTACTTTATAGCAGAAAAACCTGGCAGACACCACCTAAATTAAATAATTAAAGTTAATATTCCCAGTAACAGGACAAACTGCTATCACGTGCCTCCTGATATGATGCACTGAGAAAGCCACAACATCACTTCTCTGACACTCTTGCCAAATATGCAAACTCTGGACTTAATCATGAGGAAACATCAGACAAATGCAAACTGAGAGAAATTCTACAAAGTAAGTGGCCAGTGCTCTTCAAAAGTGTCATCGTCATGAAAGATAATGGAAAGATTCACGGATTCCAGACTAAAGGAGACTAAGAAGACATGGCAATGAAATCCAATGTGTGAAAGAACATTAAGACCATGTCAAAATTTGAAAAAGGTCTATAAGATTAGAATTGTATCAATGGTATTTCCTGATTTTGATAAATGCACTGTACTTGGGTTAAGAAAAACATTTGAGAAAACTGGGTGTTCAGAAATTTTTCATACTCTTTTTGTAATATTCTTAAGTTTGAAATTATTTCAAAATGAAATGTTTAAAAAGTGCAGTAAAAATTGATAATGGAAGAGTGTGCACATTTTTAAAAAGAACAAGAGGCAATGTAAATATTCAGAGAATAGTTTCTTGAAAACTATTTTTTAAAAAAGAAAAATGTCAACTGAAAGAAGACAAACGTATCAATCTAACAATCTGATAGGTAAAACGATATTTTAATATTTTAAATTATTATTTAAAATATTATTATTTTAATATACCTTTCCGAGACTGATAATGCAAATGAGCTTTTCTTCATATGCCTCCAAATTTATTTTTCTGCCTGTTCATGTCTTTTGACAACTCTTCTAAAGACTTATTGGCCTCATTAACATGTAAAATCTCTTTATGTAAGTGCTTTCATTGATTTGGTATCGTTTACAAAGCGGCAGCTATAACTAGCAGTTAAAAGCACTGGTTGGTGCCAGATGGCTTAGGCTAGAATCCAAACTCCTAACCTTTCTAGAGGTGTGTGACTTAGCTAAGTTACTGAAAACGCTCTGAGCCTGAGTTCCTTCATCTGTAAAATTAATAATAGAGCATCACCTCAGAGTAAGATTAAATTAATGGATACATATGAAGTTCTTAGCAGCAGAGTAAGACCTCAAAAAAATGTTGGTTTTCACTTATCTATATATGCTTTATGCAATGCAAAATGTCATTTCATATTGCTAAGTATTATTTGTTAAGATACTAAGCTCAAAAGAAAACTTAATAAAGGAGTCACTGGTGACTTTCAAGAGTGTAGTTATTTAAAACAAATTTTTTTGAAAAAAACTCCTTAGTGGGAAGCAGCTGCATAGCACAGGGAGATCAGCTCGGTGCTTTGTGACCACCTAGAGGGGTGGCATAGGGAGGGTGGGAGGGAGACGCAAGAGGGAGGAGATATGGGGATATATGTATCTGTATAGCTGATTCACTTTATTATAAAGCAGAAACTAACACACCATTGTAAAGCAATTATACTCCAATAAAGATGTTAAAAAAAAAAAAGGAGAAAAAAAAAAAAAACTCCTTATTTCCAAAGTAAAGTAAGGCAACAGTTGATGGAGATATGTCAGAGAATAAAACACAAAGGAAAAAGGGCTTGATCCTTAAGGCAGACACAAGAAGAAAACACAGAGCAAAGATTTCATGTGTCAAAAATGGTGGATGTGGAAGGACACAAGTTCTTGCATGTTTTTATGTTGAATCAACACTAATATAAAAGAAAGCTTGATAGTGGAGAGATGGGAGGCAACAGATATATAGGGTACCCCTTCAAAAAGTTTAACAAGAGTGAAGTAATTCAGTAGCAAAATGTTCAAGAAAACGAAATGAAAGCTGTTTTAAGGTACAAGACACAAATCCAAACTTGAATGGAGATAGGAAGGAGGAAACTAAAATTGATGGAGGGAATGAACTAAGTGTAAATACCAGGTCCAAGAGAAGTTCAAAGGAGTGGGACAGCAAGCACTGGAGAAGAGATGGCCTTTGGAACAGAGGCCTCTACCTCTCAGACAAGTTGAGGTAATGCGAAAGACAGACGCAAGCCAGGTTAGAGCTCTTCTCTGAAGAAAGAACAAGGGTAAAGGAATAAGGATGAGGAAAGGGAAATGGAGGCTATGTGAAGGAGATCAAGAAGAGACTAAAGCACAGTTACATGAGAAATGACAGTTGGTGACTAAGATACAGCGGGCAACAAGCTGGAAACAAGATACGAATTAAGGAGCCAGATACACATAATTCTGTTCACTTGTTTTAGTAAAGCTCACAGTTACCATAATTTAAAAATGTTTCTCAAAGACCACAAATGTGCTCTATGTGCATTAGTAAGATAAAAACTTGAAAATATATTTTCATTGTTTAAAAATTACATACCATTATCAGGTATTGGTTCCATGTCCCAAGGGCTAAGTTTTTCAATTTCAGTATTGTCCCACCTGTTAAAACCAAAAAAAGTCTGGTTAGCCTTTCATAAAGACAATTGATAGCATGTAAAAAATAGATAACTAATGAGAACACTGTGTATAACACAGGGAGCTCTACTCAGTGCTCTGTGGTGACCTACATGGGAAGGAAATCCAAAAAAGAGGGGATATATGTGTATGTATAGTTGATTCACTTTGCTGTACAGCAGAAACTAACACAACATTGTAAAGCAACTATACTCCAATAAAAAAAAAAACAAAAAACAAAAAAACCTGTGGCTAATACTAGGCACCCACTACAAGAGTAAACAAAAAGATAGAAAATGCAAAAATTAACCTCACTGTAGCAGTAAGTTTAAATATTAACAGTATGGTTATTTTCAAATAGATTATAACAAACAAGTGTAAAAATGTATGGTGGATTCAAGGACAAAACCAGAAATCCTGTGTGGCCTGCACCCAGGGTAAGTGAAGAAAGACAGTGTGAAGGCCTTGAATGCCACACTTCAGAATGTGGACTTTGTTTCCACAGCCAATGGAAAGGCAGCACAGACTTTTTTTGAACAAGGGAAATGAAGTAACATGTGCTCCTGAACAATGATCCTGCAATATTGGGTTGAGGAAATATTAGGAGGCTACAAAAAAGGTCCCAGGGAAGCAAGTAGAACCTGTACCAAGGCGGGTACTAGTAAGAGGCATTCTAGAGAGATGCTGCAAAGGTGAGACTGACGTGACTTAACAATGAACTCAATGGTGTTTTTTTTAACCTGAAACACGTCATTCATACCACAACCTGCCGCAATGAACAAATGTTTGTAGATGACTGCTTTTCATCTGCATACATACCTAACAATGTAACACTGGAAATGACTATCAGGGTACTGTGGCTGATACGGCTCTTGACTCAGCACCGTTCCAAACCACCAAGCATCGTCAATGATAGAACGAAACCTGTCACCTATAAGAGAGACGACCAAGTCTGAGACATCAATTTGCTAACATTAACATTTTTAACTTATAAAATACCTATGACACAGATAAAACAAATCAAATAATATTTTTATCTTAAACTTAGCCATTCTTCGCCACTTATCTGCAATCTTTAGTGATAAAACATACGTGAAAAAGACATAGTACTACACTCGGTAATTTACCAAAGGTATAAAACCATAGAATACAGTTGATGATAACGGTTCATGACTAGGTTCCATTATTTAATGGATCCAAATGCCCACTCCAAAATAAGTTCTATTACAAAGAACAAAATTTAACAAAACTCAAAAATCTTTTACAACGATGTATACAAATCGATAAATATTTAATAAGCATATTAAATATACTTATGAAATATGTAACATTTCCTGAATAAAACAAGTTATAAACGTATCATCAGAAGTTAATCCATGATTCTTCTAAAGTTGCTGCTGTATATATATCTCCACATAAAACGGTGTTCTAATTCTTAAGATCTCATAATAAAAATCAGGTCTAAATGTACCCTTGAAAATACTTATTTATTATTTAAAAGAATTAAACATCCACATACCCCATTATCTCAGCATAATATAAAAGCAGGCAAGCAGACCTTAGGAGAGCTCCCTATACAAACCAAAGTAACTGGAAAGAATACTTCAACTGACTTCAGTGATTTTAGATTATACATACACATTTCTAAGTGTATTCTATAACTGTTAACAACTTCTAGAGAAAGAAACTGTATTCGATCTTTGTTTTACATATATTACAAAAGAAACACAAACTGCTATAATAACCCTATCTCCTCCTTCCCATCCATCCCATCGTTTTCAAAACAAAATCAATATAAAAAAAGTTACTTATCCTTCATTAATAATTCTTTGCTAGATTAACAATACTTTCTTCAAGAAAAGTTTTACAGAAATAGTATCAATCAAAATTAAAGCTACATATCACTCCCAAGAAAGAGAATAATCCCCACAAATAGTCTTCACTAAAGAAAGTATGCTTTCAATAAATTCTGTAAAACTGAAAAAAATAGTAATATCACAACTATTGGAGCTACATGTTTTGAGGTTAATATATTTTCAAATTTATATAAACATGATCTTTATGTATATTTTACTTCAAAATCATTAGAAACCCATAAGCCCCTCATCCCACCACCCTTCTACCATTAATAAAATTCTACTTTTGACAGTATTTCATTAATACAGATATTCCAAAACAACACTTCAACTTTAAAAAGTCTTAATAAATTTTAACAACAAACCTTTTTAATGGAAGGAATATACTAAAATTTTGATGTAGCACCATGGTTTCTGTCCAATTCTATAAATAACCCAATTTAACAAATATCAATTATAATATTTGTTACAGTAAGTATTACTGTAATAATAACAAATCCAGGGGCTTCATTTTGAGAAGTCTAATACAAAAATATATGGTTACTAAGGGAGCCAGTCTTTGACACCAAGAATTAGTTAGGTAATATTTTTCTTCCCTATTTATCTAATATTAGAATACTTTCAGTTGAGATAAAAATAGTTCTTTGGTGTAAGACTAAAAACTTTAAATTAAAAGGAGGCTTAAAAAATTCATTTTCTCATGGTAAAAATGGGCTTTTCTATTCCATTAAGATTTTTCAAATAAACCTATTTTGGCTAGTCAAAAGCAGGATAAACATCTGCTCAGTAAAAAGTTCTCACAGGCAACTTCCTATAATAACTGCTCAAACTTCAGGAGAAGAAGTAAGATTTTTATGGGGGAGCAAAAACAAATTAATTAGCATAGAAGATATGATACAATAATTTCACAACCTCAAAAATAAAACAAAACCCACCAAATTACAAGGGGTAGTCAGGAACCAATCTCTAGCATTTACTTGTAGAGAATCAAGGTTAAGAAATTTTTTTGAATGGGCATGTTGGTAGAACAAAATGAGAGCTTCTAATTTACACATCATGGGGGTTGAAAACCAGATTGGCTAGGAAACTATAAAGTTCTTTGGGACTTGGCTGTACAACATTAACTTCTACATATTCCAGCTGTCTGGTTTGTTTTTTGTTTTGTTCTGTTTCGTCTTTGGTGGCTAGATGTTTCTCTTCAAGAAAACTTTCCTTTACACCTCCAGTCCCCAAAATAACCCTGATTACTTGTGTGGACATTACCATTAAAAATAGTCTACTTAAAAAAAAAAAAAGTGCAATGGGAGGGGCCGCGATAGTGAGAGGCCCGCGCACCGCGATGAAGAGTGGCCCGCGCACCGCGATGAAGAGTGGCCCCCGCTGGCCGCAACTAGAGAAAGCCCTCGCACAAAACGAAGACCCAACACAGCTAAAAATAAATAAATAAATAAATAAATAAATAAATAGAGTAGCTATTAATTTAAAAAAAAAAAAGTCTACTAAGAGCAGCCACACTCTCCGATAAGATTTCGTTTCAAATAGGGACAACTCAGGGAATTTATTTACCTGTTTCTATTGCCTGCAGAAAAAGGCAGCAGGGATTAGGAAAATTAATGAGGTCTTAACATCATTTATGAATGTGTACACCAGCTGACACAACCTAGGTAGAACTTAGTATTTCACTAAAATTGATAAAAGGAGAATGACTTTTCATTCTCCTAGGTAACTAAAGTCAAACTCAATACATGAGCTCCCCAGACAGCATTACATACTGGAAAGTAATACATATACACCTGTGAAATAACTATTACAGTTGCTGGCCTAATTACAGTCATCAATTATGTCCTAAGGAGATTAATAACCTACACAAGTCTAAGCAAGTGAGCCTACCAGCCTGCCTTAAATAGTCACCATGAAAACCACATTGAAACCACATTCAAAAAGCCACATTCAAAAGTTAGTGCCTACATTTAGGTGATTTTATTTTTTCTGTTGACCCATACAATTCATGGTTATAAAACGTAAGTTTTACACAAATTTTTTATTTTTTAAAGGAATGGTTACCTCAAGTCAACCTATTTAAGTCTGGGTTGATATGATTATCAAAGGTAAGATATTCTGGCATACCAGAACATTATTGCGTTATTTTTCAACTTTCTTATTGTTTTACATTACAGGTAATTTTGTGAATTATACCAGTGTCACATTAAAGATGGAAGTAATGCAGTGTGGACAAGTCTGAAAGGAAATAGAAGGTCTACTCTAGCCTATACTCCAGGAGTAAGAAATCATCCTTCCAAAATGTCACATACCATACCAAGCCCTAAGCAAAATATACTTAGCAGTCTTATATTTCTTTCCAGAATTTACACGTTTGCATCCACCATAATAAGCAGCACCACAACCAAAAAATTTAGAGCAATAAAATGAGAGATTCATTTCTCAGGGTAAGGACAGACTTACAAGACTGCCAGTTCCTCTGTCTTGCTTCATCGTAAAATTGACGCAGTACAAGAAAGTCAATAACATCTGGCATATCATGATATCTAAACAAAAATAAAAGACTGTTAAATTTCCTGCACAGCAGGTTATAGTCTAGAGCAGCAATGTCCAAAAGAAATACAATGGGAGCCACATATGTAATTTTTAATTTTTGACTAGCCTTATTAAAGTAAAAAGAAACCACTGAAATTAATTTTAATAGTGTATTTTATTTAACCCAATATATCCTAAATATTGTTTCACCACATAATCAATACAAAATAATGAGATATTTTACATTCTTTGCCTTCATACCAAGCCTTCAAAATCCAATGTGTACACTTAATCACACTCAATTCAAATCAGCAACAGTTCAAGTCCTCGGCAGCCACACCTGGCTAACAGCTACCATATCGGACAGCACAGGTTTAGCAAATTATTTATTCTAACATTTTCTCAAAACAAATGCAGAAGCAATTTCCACTACAGGCCAGAATTCTCTACACATTTAAGTGGCATGAAAAAATGTATAAAACATGCTCCTGGCCTAATTGCTGCTGCAGTACCAGTATTTTTACTTCCAGTGGGTCCCATCTATCAGAACTTCAACTTACATCTTGGGCTGTCCACAGTGCTCTACTATTTACCCTGCAGCTGAATGCAGAGGACATGCTGATCAGCGAGAGGGAAAATCTAAATTTAAATAATTTCATTTTTTAAAAAGTAACACATACCTAATAGAGAAAGATTTGTCCATAAGTTTTCCAGTCGCAGGATCTATAAATGCTAGCTTGAGGCAACAAAGTGTAGGGGGACCAACCTCATATCGTATTCCAACTATTTTGACCAACTCTTGATCCTTTAACAGATATTTTTAAAAGAATAAATGGTTAAAATAAAGCAATTCCTCAAGATTATAATTCTCCACATGTTGCCAAATTAAGTCAGCTCACAATTTAGAATTCCAAAGCAGAAGAGGGGTTTAATTTACCATTATTTACAATAGTTTTTGCTAAATCTTCACATCTTTTTGAAGACCGGTATTTAACACTGTTTCTAACGTAAGGAATATACTAACTTTAGAAAAAAACACAACAAAAGTATAAGAAGGAACGCACAAATCACCCATCAGCTCAGTATCTAAACACAACCACTGTGCACAATCAGAATTTCCTTCTGGCTTTCTTCTCTTCCTAGAGAAACATTTTCATTTATATAATTTTGTACTACGCAAATCAAACTATGTAAGCATTTGGCTTATTATTCTTCAAAAACTTGACATTAAATTTCTACCTAATACATTTCAATAAATATTTGTTGAAGATCTATGCGCCATGACCTATTCCAGGCAGTAGGGGTAACACAGGGAATGGGAGAAACTTCCTACCATGATAGAGCATCCTACTCATTCTACTGTAATTAGCCTTCCCCCAATACCTGTTTCCTTAATACTAAGAATATGAGATGATTCATCCATTTATTCACTGCACAAAATGTTATTGTTATAATGTGCCAAACAAAGTGCTAAAAATACAGTTGGTTCTCATTATCTGCAGCATTCTTACTATTCTGTAGTGCCACCCAAAATGATGAATTAGTGAGTTCCCAGTGAATACTGAACCACTGCTCCTGGAGGGAATACAAGGCTAGGTGGCTACAGGCCCCAAGTCGTAACATTTCAGTCACCTAATTAAGATAGTATCTTGTGTAATGTGAATTTCTATGTAAAGACATGTCATTTAATCTAGGTTGTTGAGTCATTAACATTGAACTCACAACCAACAGCACTATGACTCATGCCTAAAAGAAGCTTATCTAACACACAGATTTTCTCCATAAGGTACATCATCACCTTCTTGTACATGGTAACACAAGACAGCACTTTAGCACTACGCTAGGGGGCCATCTTAAACAGCAAGTCACCAACACAAAAATCTGAAAAAAAAGCACAAAAATCTGAAAAATGTTTAATGTGGCACCGAATAGACTGCAAAAAGAACACTTATTTACAATATGAGAGCTCAAAAGAAGGAAGTATCACCTTGTTCAACCTCAGCTGAGAACATGCTGGGCAGACAACTCAAATCTTTTGCCACACTGTGCATGTCTGCAAAGGACTAGAAAGCACCTTGAGTACTGATTTTGGTGTTACAAATAGCAAACAGTGAGAAAGACAAATTCGTAAATACAGAAAACAAGAAAAATGAGGATCAGCTGTCCTCAGGTACACAGTAATAAGTGAAAGAGACATAAATTTGAATGTATCTGAAGCCAAATTCATAGAAGTAGAGCCACTGAGTTTTTTCATCTTCTAACAGTTAATGAAAGTATCAAAACTATGAAGTATAAAGATTAAAAATCACCTGTAATACTACTCTACATGTAATCACCACTAACATTTTAATGTATTTATTTTGGTTGACCATATGTCTTTAAATTTTTATCATAACCAAAAACAGAACTTCACATCCCATTTTTCCTCTTAGTAACACACTGTGAATATGTAACATTCATTCTACAAACATTTTAAAAGCCTCGGCTACATGGTGGGCTCTACATAGTAGCCAAATGTGTGAATATATCATGGTTTGGTTCATTCAGTACTGTGGGATATTTGGATTTTTTCCTAATTTTTTGTTTTTATAAACAGTGATATAGAATTTAAATTTGTATGCACTTCTGGTTGTTTCCTAAATTACCAAAAGTAGAACTGCTGATTTAAAAGGTCTAAATATGTTCAGTTTCAATTCCAACTGCCAAGATACCCTATGGGGAGCCTGCACCTGTTTCATGCACCCTTATCACCAAGTTGAACAACTATTAACAAACCTAAACCTTTGCTACTTGTTAAAACATGGTATTTTCTTTCTTTAAATGTTAAAAATATGTATATACATAAAATTGGTTAAGTACAGAGAAGCTAAAGTTTTTTCTGTATTTTATTACATGTGAGGTTGAACCTTTTTTTCCAATTTGTATTGGTTTTTTTGAAAACTTGCACTTCTTTTGAAAATCTGTCCTGGGTACAATCATTTTAAGATTAATGATATATACAGCCAAGCTGCCTTCCAATAATGGACAGAGTGCCCACTGACAAGCATGTCTTCTGACTAGACCTTAATGCTTAGCAGGTAATAGCCGAAATGTTTTTAAGTTGGAAATTAACAGAAAGGTAGTAATGAAGTATGCCTCCAGTAGGTTATTTTTAATGGATTTATAAATAATTTAACTATACATGTATGTGCTAAATGCTTAATGATTTAATGATACCATCATCTTACCCTAAGATCCATTTTTCTCCATGGCTCCTTGTTAGGGTTCAGTTCATAAATGTTATTTCTTCTGACAGCCTCAATATAAGCTTCATGACCCTGTCGAAAATATATTACCTACAAAAGGGAAGTATACATTTAAAAATAAAAACCTAAGAGTAATATTAATTTTACGTTCCATATTCACATTTTTAAACTTTATTACTCTCACCTCATCACCCATTTGAGGAACAAAAGGAGACTTCCGAAGTGTGGTGTCAGTTATCCAAACCGGAGGATGAAATTCATATAAGCGTTCCATGTTTGCAAGCTCTGCCTGAGTCATCCTCCGCAGATTCTGCCAAGGGGAAACGAACAAAGTTTAATAGAATAGAAAGGGGCAGTGTGCACTGTTTAATTGAAAAACAAAAGACTTCACCATTCAGAATGGCTGTTTTATTAGCATGTCACCTAATGATTAGTTTTTAAACAGCATACATATTTGGTTCTTTAACATACATAGGAACATTATCAGCTGTGCAAGCACTGTAGATCTACCTAGCACTTTCCTAGCGTCTCCTGAATTTCTAACAGATTCTGCATAGCACTTTACATCCTATGTAGCGGGTCTAATTTCCAGCTGGATCCTCTTCAACACACTAAGGCTGCTTTGCCAAGACTCCACAGTGAATTTCACCACAGACTAATCATCTCAGGGAGTCTCCTCTTGATTTGAGGTTTTAAGGCTGGTAATTTTACATATGATATCACATGTGGAATCTAAAATATGATACAAATGAACTTTTATGAAATAGAAACAAGACTCACAGACACAGAGAACAACTAGTGGTTGCCAAGGGGGAGGGGGGTGGTACAGGGATGGAATGGGAGTTTGGGGTTAGCAAATGCAAACTATTATATTTAGGATGGATAAACAACAAGGTCCTACTGTATAGCACAGGGAACTATATTCAATATTCTGTGATAAACCATAATGGAAAAAAATTAAAAAAAAAAAAGACTGGTAATTTAAAAATATAACCACAAATTCTTTGATATGCCTCCTTTCCTCTTTAAGAGGTGGAGCCTAAGTATACTCCACTCAATGTGGGCTCCAACTACTTCTAACAAATAGAAAAAAGCAGAAGTAACAATGTGCAACTTCCAAGACTAGGTCATAAAAGGCTTAGTTAGCCCTTGCTTAATTTTTGGATCACTTGCTGTGGGGACAATCAGCTACCATGTCAAGAAGACACTCAAGCAGCCCTATGGAGGAGCCCATATGGTAAGGAACTGAGGCCAGCAGCCAACTGCCCTATGAACAAACTTCAAAGATCCACCCCCAGTCAAGCCTTTAGACAACTGTGACCCAAGCTAACATGATGACTGCAACCTCATCAGCCAAAACTCAGCTAATCAGTTCCCAAATTCCTGATTCATCAAAACATGAAATAATAAATGTTTCTTGTTTTTAAGCTAAGTTCCAAGATGATCTGTTACACAGCAATAGATACCTAATACAAAGACATAGCATCTTTAAATAACAACAGCTACCTATATGACAGGAGCACATGTAGCACTGTACATGGAACAAGGTATAGCAATATTACAATTAGGAGAAAAGTATGAAGACAGAACATGTCAAATGAAAATGGGAAACAGGACAACAGCAGACAAAACAAGAATAAAGGATCTTAAAATGCCTTGAAGTATATTTTTGGTGTTGAAACTGGAGGACAAAATAAGAGTTATGGTGGGGATCTGAGCAAAATAGAGCTTTCCCTCTAAGTTACAGATTCAGAAAGGTATAAGTGCCAAGTCCAACTCAGAGCAGATTAGAGAAGTTTTAATAACAAAGGAGATTTTCCAAAAATAAGTTTGTTTGCATTTTACGTTTGACTCCTGATGATGTATGTCGATCAGAAAAATAATAGTAATAAAGCCTACAAATTCCCAAAGATTTCTAATTTCTAAATATGGACAGAAACTAGAAAAGTGTAGATAGATGGTATTTTTAAAGATATACTTTTCTTACCTCTTTTTTAGGCTTATTTTCTTTCTTTCTCTTTCGTCTCCTTTTTGGAGGAGATAAATTCTCAGTAGACATTTCGTCCTCTGAACTACTACGAAACCGAGTAATTCGTCGACGGGATGACGTTCGTAAAGGAGGCTGCAGATTGATGCCTGCGTCAGCCGTCCAATCAGAATATCTAGATGAAGAGCCACTAGAGAGGAAAACAGTTTCAGTTGTACAGAACCAGAATCTAAGCCCTAAGAGTAAATGTCATCCTACAACCTTAAGAAAGGAGAGACAACAAGGAGGAAAGAAAAGATCCTGGGAAGATTCGACTGCCCTCCCTATCAGTGCATAGTGAAATGACCAAAGACCATGAGAAGGAGCAAAATCTTCACTGACGCTGGGAATTAGGAAAGGATATAAGCCTGAGAAATTTTTTGTAAGTATAATTTGGATGAGACCTCATAGAAGACAACATCTAGAGCCAACTACTAATACCCTTTCCAAAAGTGAAGTATAGCTACGAAAGCAGGAGAGACTGTGCAGAAGAGCAGCGCGCCCCCTAAACCGCAGGAGCCTCCAAAATGGTACTAGAAATTGTAACTGGAATGACAAACCGTCAGTGACTACACTGAGAGCCACAAGGAAAGCACAGAACAGAAAGCTCTAAGTGGACAAAGCTTCTTGCCAACAGGGGGACTCTCCCTGATATGAGAAAAGATCCCAGAGAGGGCCTAGTCCTAACCTACCCTGGAGCAGAAGCAGAGTCAAATAGGAAACTAGAAAACTAGCCCCTGGCCCTCTCCCAGCTTTAGCAAACACAGAAAAGGATAAAAATCCTCTACTGGGGCCATCATTGTCCAACCACATACCTCTCAGCCTTGATAAAACACACAGTTCCAAAAGCTATTTATTACAAATATTATTTTTGTATTATATTTTATGTTATAAAAAGAGCTGTTTAAAAAATCTTAAGAGCATCTGCTTTGTACAATAAAATTCAAGAAAAGTTAAATTAAAAGATAGTGAATACAGAGATAGAAAGGACAATGGTGGTTGCCAGGGGTGGGTGGGGTGGAGTGGCAAACTGGTGTTTAGTAGGTATACAGTCTCGGTTTTGCAAGATGAAATGAGTTCTGGAGATTGGGTGCACAACACTGTGAATGTACTTAACACTATTGAACTGTACAATTAAAAACAGTTAAGATGGTGAATTTTATGTTCTGTGTATTTCACCACAATTAAAATTAAGTTAACAAACAAAAACAAGGGTAGACAAGTGCTCTAGAAATCACTCCAGCTCCTAAGCATAATGGAATAAAAGACAAGAAAGGAAGCCAGGAGTATGGTATGGTGGTCTGTAAAGCACAGTATCAATGGAAATTAAAATAATCTGAGTCATATTTAGAAGGGAGAATTTTCTAGACTTGGTGATGGAAATGTTATGAAGAGAGAATGATATCCAGGTTTCTGGCTGGAGCATCTGCCAGGACAAAGTTGACATTTACCAAGACAAGGAACAGATGTTAACATCTTAGTCCCATGAAATTTGGATACCAAAACTAAACAAAAGGTAATACGTATGATAAAATAAAGTTTATATTTTAAGGCAGGACGGGAAAAATTAAACATAAAATTCTCTGTGTCCATTTGGGCCTCCACCCTCCCTAACGTGCAGCGGGCATCGGCATTAAACATTAACCAGAGCTGCTCAAAGATGGGAGTGTCTGCTCAACAGTAAAGATCAATTTTTTTCTTTCTTCTGACGTTAGCAATTTAACTTCTTAAAAGAATAACATTCTTTCCCAGCTCTGTAGGGGGTCATAGTACTTGGTGCTCACTTTGTAAAAGTTTACCTGGACTATGTATTCTTGGTGAACTTTATATAAAATAGCAGTATGTCATCCTGATGTACCATCATTTCTAACAGGGGGAACAGTTCTCAGAGCTTCCTGAGAATCTCTTTCCCGGTTATAATCCTCAGTTTGGCTTGAATAAAATTCCCTTTTTTTTTTCTTCTTGATAGTTAATTGAACTTTCATCAACGTATGCAATAACTAATAATAAATTCAACGGTGATTTTATCACACAGACGTTGTATACTCCTCTTTATAAACGTAGCCCAAGACTAAACTGATGTTTTGAGTACACATATTTACACTGTTGGCTCAAATGTTTTATAGTCAAAAAAAAAATACCCAAAATGTTTTCTGTAGAAACAGCTGTTAATCCAGCTTTCTTCTCCTTTTAAATGTATTGAAAACTCAATGTTAGTTGTTCCACAGTTGGAAGCTCTTACACCTTGAATGCCATTCAAGTATGATGCCATTCAACGTCATGACTAAAATGCTTAGAAGATTAAAACGAGTAAAAACAGGTACCTTGAACTTTCACTGTCACTTTCACTTCTTCTATCACTTTTCCATTCTTCTTCTTCAGAAGAACAAGAACCTTCACTTTGATCACATGAAGTCTCCTAATTTTGTGAGGGGGAGAAAAATAAAATAAAAATCTTGATCTCTGAGATTAAATAACACAAGTCAAGAGAAACCACACAGTCATTCTAATCATCTCAGGAGTAAGTATGATAACCAGGTAATAAAATAGGTAAACTTAAAACAAAAAGCAAGTGTCTTTACTACACCCTTTTTCTTATCAAAGAATTAGGCAACAGAAAATATTTGTGAGACTTAACACTACTACTATTAACAAAAGAAACTGATACAAGAGGCCATTCTCTGAGCAAAGTTAATAAGTCAATGTAAATGTTCTCAGCGTTTTGAACTCAAGCCACTGTAATAGGTGGGTAGTGGTATCTCATTTTACTTTCAATTCTCTAATGACATATGATGTTGAGCACCTTTTCATGTGCTTATCTGCCATCTGTATATCTTCTTTAACGAAGTCCCTGTTAGATCTTTTGTCGATTTTTAAATTGGGTTGTGTTCTTATTGAGTTTTAAGAATACAAGTCCTGGACTTCCCTGGTGGTGCAGTGGTTAAGAATCTGCCTGCCAATGCAAGGGACACGGGTTCGAGCCCTGGCCCGGGAAGATCCCACATGCCACAGAGCAACTAAGCCCGTGCGCCACAACTACTGAGCCTGAGCTCTAGAGACCGCAAGCCATAACTACTGAGCCCATGTGCCACAACTACTGAAGCCTGCACACCTAGAGCCCATGCTTCGCAACAAGAGAAGCCACGACAATGAGAAGCCCGCGCACGGCAACGAAGAGTAGCCCCTGCTCACCGCAACTAGAGAAAGCCCACGCACAGCAACAAAGAACCAACGCAGCCAAAAATAAATAAATAAATAAATTTATTTTTTTTAAAAAAAGACCTTCCCAGTCCTTTTCTCAAAAGAAATTAAAAAAAAAAAAAGAATACAAGTCCTACCACCTAGAGGGGCGGGATAGGGAGGGTGGGAGGGAGACGCAAGAGAGAGGAGATATGGGGATATATGTATAGCTGATTCACTTTGTTATAAAGCAGAAACTAACACACCATTGTAAAGCAATTATACTCCAATAAAGATGTTAAAACAAAATTTCTTTAATAAAAAAAAAAAGAATACAAGTCCTTTATCAGACATGAGTTTTACAAGTATTTTCTCCCAGTCCATGGCTTGTCTTTTCATTCTCTTAACAGTATCTTTCAGGCTTTTCTATTTGTCAAGTTTTTCCTTCATGGATCATGCTATTGGAATTTTATCTAAAAAGTGATCATTACACCCAAGGTCACCTAGATTTTTATTATATGTTATCTTTTAGAAATTTTATAATTTTGTGTTTTACATTTACATTAAGTTTATGATATATTTTGAGTTAATTTTTGTGAAAAGACTGTGTCTAGATTTTTTTATTTTGTTTGCATGTGGATATCCAGTTGTTCCACACCACTTGTTGAAAAGACAACGCTTTGTCCATTGAGTTGTCTTTGTTCCTCCATCAAACACTAGTTGAGTATATTTGTATTGGTCTACTTCTGGGTTCCTTATTCTATTCCATTGATATATTTGTCTATTTTTTCACCAGTACGACACTGTCTTGAAACCTGGAGATTTATACTAAGTCTTAATGTCAGGTAGTATCTATCAGTCCTGCACCTTTGTTGTTCTTCAGTACTGTTAGCTATTCTGGGTCATTTTTTTCTCCAAACAAACTTCAGAATCTCTTTGCCAATATCCACAAAATAAACTTGCTGGGATTTTGACTGCAACTGTGTTGAATCTACAGATAAGTTGGGAAGAAATACTATCTTAAAAAGATGTGAAGCACAGGAACTCTCATTCACTGTTCATCAGAATACAAAATGTAACACAACCACTTTGGATAATAGTTGGGCAGTTTCTTACAGAGCTAAATATAGACTTATCATAGAGGAAAATTAAACTCATATTACTAGAAAGTAGTCAATGTGAAAAGGCCACATACTGTTTGATCCAACTATATGACATTCTAGAAAAGTCAAAACTATGGAAACAGTAAAAAGATCAGTGGTTGCCCGTAGCTCAGGAAGAGGGAGGGAGTGATGATTAAGTACAGCAGAGGGGGGGTTTAGGACAGTGGAACTGTTCTGTATGATACTATTATGGTAGGTACATAACATTATGCATTTGTCTAAACCCATACAACACAGAGTGATCCCTAATGTAAACTACAGAATTTAGTTAATGATAATGTATAAAATTGGTTCATCAGTTGTTGCAAATGTACCACACTAAATCAAGATGTTATTAATAGGAAACACTTAGGGAAACAGTATATGGGAACTCGCTGTACTTACTGTGTAATTTTTTTTAAACCTGAAACATGGAAGTCTTTAAAGGAAGAGAGGGGAACAAGTAGCTAATTCCCACAACCCTAATAGCTGCCGTCTACTTTAAATTCTGGTCTTGGATACTAAGCAGGTACTTTTAAATTGAGATACAACCTTTTCCTATAACAGCTACTTACATTAAGTGAATCATAAATGGATAATGAAAATGCTGTAGAGAAACAAAACTAAAAAGATGGAATTGCAAGGAAATAGCTATTTTGTTTACTTCATTTGAGTAGGCAAAATGCAAAGTAAACATATTCTTAAAAAATGTTCCTCAAAATGTGAGCCCAATGCTATTCAAGGAGTACAGATTCCTAGTAGGCCAACCACACTAGATCTACTCAACAGGAGTCTGCTTTTTATGCTCAAAATAGACTTCTAAAAAATCACAGTAATAAAATAAACTCTTAAAATCTACTACCTGGAAACCATGCATTCTGGGAAAAAGTTTTAAATGTTTTATCTGCATTAACTCTCAAAATATTTCTGTAAACAGAAGCAGGGTTAAGATAAAGCTAATGAAACTTAAGTTTCAGAGGCTTTCAATTTAACTTGCCTACCAAGGCCCTGTGTCTATTTGTAACTTTGAATTCTTTTTCTAAAGAACGTCCCTAAAATTATACAAGATTCAAACCCCACAAATCTTGGATCCGTCTTGCCAATGAGTTTTGTATTATCTCAAGTCACTACCTGCCCACTACTACCTTTTCATATATAGAGAAACCCAAGGCTAAGAAATGTAAAGAAATACGCCTGGGGTCACAGAAGAGTAAGTATAAGAAATGGAATCAGAAACCAGGCCAACTCTAAAACCCATACTTTTTCTACTATCAGTGCTTTCCAAACCAAAGCGTAATGGAACCAACATACACATATACACAACAATCTCCAGCCATCTGCAACACTCAGGAGAATGAATTCATACTACTGTAGGAGGTAAACTACCATAACACAAAATTATGACTTATCTTAAAAGGTCAAGTGGATTTAACATTCTACATTATACTTGTGTTAATTTAAAAGTTCCCCATTAATTGCAAATAGACCAAATTAAGACATAAAATCATAAGATTAATACTACTGATCTAAAAATTAAAACTCAATCTATAATCATTCCTGATTTTTCAGAAACACTTAAGAAAATAAGAATTAGTTGATATTTCCCTAGCATAATATATATGTATACTGTAGAAACCTAAAACAAAGCATCTTACTTATTGTGAAAATAGCAGACACATTTCCACTGACAACAGGAATATGGTCCACTATTTCCACTAGTGTCCACCAATGTACTGGAAGTATTAAATACTGCAATTAGACAAGAAAAGTCAATTAAAAGTATAAAAATTAGAAGAGAAGTAGTAAAACTGAATACTGTATAAATGAGAGTGTACCTGGAAAACGGCACAGAATCCAATGATAAAATTAACTCAAAAATACAGTAATGTAGCAGGGTGGAAAAAATTAAAACTTGAAGGGGGAAAAAAGGCCAAAAACACGATAGAAAAATGGCCAAGAGACATGAAACACAATGCACAAAGATGAAATGGACTCTAAATATATAAAAATATGTTCAACTTCACACATAAGAGAAATGTAAACTACACTGTAAATAAACCAAAGACAAAAAGACAAATATTGTGATTCCACTTACATGAGGTACCTAAAATAGGCAAATTCATAGAGACAGAAAGTATAAGAGAGGTTACCAGGGGCTGGGAAGAGAAGGAAATGGGGAGTTGTTGTTTAATGAGTACAGAGCTGCTATTTGGGATGATGAAAAAGTGCTAGAAATGAAGAGCAGTGATGGTTGCATACATCTGTAAATGCAGTTAATGCCACTGAACTGTATAGTTAAAAACAGCTAATGGTAAATTTCATGTTACATATAATATTCTATCACATAAAAGAATAGCCAAAACATATAAAAAATAAAACTAAGATACCATCTCTCGCCAATTAAATTGGCAAAAATTAGAAAGTGTAACACACTGTTGGTAAACAGTAAGAAAACGGACACTCTCTTACGCCACAGGGAGGAAAGCAAGTTGGAATTCTCCTTTATGAGGAATTTTTATCAGCATCTCATAAGATGCAAACGTGTTTATCTTTGGGCCCAGCAATCCCATTTCAAGGAATGTACCCCGCCCCCAATAACATCTCCATCATTAGAAAAATACATACATCTACAAGATTATTCATTGTAGCATTATTTAAAATGAAAACGCTGTAAACATCCTAAATGCCCATAACCAGGAGAGTGGTTAAATAAACTCTGTTATAATCAGATAACTTAAATATGATACAACTCTTTAAAAATAAATAAATAAATAAGGAAGGCATTTATGAACTGATACGAAGTGATTTTAAGAATATTTTAAGTGAAAAAACCCAAGTGCAAAAAAGTATCTGTGGTATGCAACATTTTGTGTACAAAAGGAGAAATAATAAAATATACATGTATCTAACTGAGTATATAGGGGAAAGAAAAAGAAAAACACAGGAAAGATATGCCAGAAACCAGTGAGGATGGATGGGAACATTTATCATAATTACCCCAAATCATTAAAGGTTAAAACATGCTCAATACATATAAAGAAGAAGAAAATAAATAAGAAAGGTCTTACACAAAATCATTTAAGTGAACGGTTAGCAGCTAACATTATTGGATATTAGGCAGTGTTTTAAACACTTTACATGGTTAACTAAATGAATTCTCACAACACCTCTGAGGGACATACTATTAATTACTTTTACAGATATAGGCAGAGGCACAAAAGTTTAACCAACTTGTCAAAGTAGAAGAATTTGGATTTAAATTCAAACCCTATGTTTGACTACACCCTAATGCTTCACAGAGGAATTCAAATAAATTGTTCATCCTTATGTAACATTTCAATCCTCAAAACATTACTGATTAGAAAATACTAACATTCTAATATTAACCTTTAAAAACTCTTTACAGAAATACTGGTTTCCCCCCAAAAAATCAAAAAGAAGAACAGTAACTTACATATGATTATTGTAAGTCAAGAAAAGGGTTAAGACAAAGACTGCTTAGATATGACGGCAAAAGCACAAGCAACTAAGGAAAAAACAAACTAGACTTCATCAAAATGTAAAACTTTTGTGCTTCAGAGGAAACAAGCAAAGAAGTGAAAAGACAATCCAATAAATGGGAGAATATATTTCAAAGTCATACATCTGATATAAAGGATTTGTATCCAGAATGTATAAAGAACCCTTATAGCAATAAAAAAGACAACCAAATTGAAAAATGGGCCAGAGATTTGCATAGATATTTCTCCAAAGACATACAAGTGGAAAACAGCACACGAAAACATGTTCAACATCATTAGTCATTAGGAGAATGTAATCAAGACCACAGTGAGATACCATTTCACATCCACCAGGACAACTGAAATCAAAAGGACAGAACATAACAAGTGTGGACAAGGATGTGGAGAAACTGGAAACTTCATACATTACTGACTGGGAATATAAAATAATACAGCCACTTTGGAAAACAGTCTGGCAATTCCTCAAAAGGTAAAAATACAGAGTTACCATATGACCCACCAAATTGACTCATAAATATAAACCCAAATGAACTGAAAACTTATGGCCAAACAAAACCCTGTACGTTAATGCTGATAAGGAGCAACATCCATAACAGTCAAAGAGTAGAAATAATACAAATGTCCACCAGCTGATGAGTGGGTAAACAAACTGTGGTCTATTCATATAATGGAATATTGGGCAATGAAAAAGAATGAAGTATTCATCCATGCTATACATGGAATCAGCCTTGAACATTACATAGTAAGTGAAAAGAGCCAGTCACAAGATCATACTGTATGCTTCCATTAAATGAAATGTCCAGAATACAAAAATCCACGGGGATAGAAAGATTAGTGGTTGCCAGTGGCTTGGGTGGAGTGGGAATGGGAAGTACTTGCAAATGGGTACAGGGTTTCTTTTTAGGTGATTAAAATATTTTGAAATTAAATAGTGGTGGTGATGGTACAATTTTGTTAATATACTAAAACCACTGGATTGTACACTTATATGGTACAACAAAGCTGTTCAAAATTGTTAGAGAAATTCAAAATGTGAAACTTCATCTTAATATCTAGAGAATACTATACTTTCACAAAATTTCAAGGTAGATTCCAAGTAAAGAATTAAGACAAATTATTCAAGATTATTTTATATATTTTAAAGTTATGAAACTGACATGTCTTACGGAGCTTGAAGATTCATTTCCAGAAGACAACTCAAGCCGTCCAAGATTTCTTCTACCATAATTTGGATATTTACGCCTACATGTCCTCTGCCTAGACTGTGACATCAAAGCCACGGAATCAGACTGAAACACAAACATGCAGATGAAAATCAACACTTAAATAAGTACCATCTTCAATAAAGTATTTCGCATTCTATCTAATCCCAAAAGGATTTAAGGCAAAAATAATAATAATAATAGTTCAAAAAATAAAATATTCTTGAATGGGTATTTTTGCCACATACTGTTAACCAAGATTGGTTTTTGTTACTTTTAAGATATTTAGAAGACATGGCTAAATTTAGGCACATTAGATCATCATTTTCCAAACTAAACCATAAGTTAATTGGCTTACCATAAATTAGATAATAATAACTATAATCCAAAAAAGAAATCACTTTAAAATATATATCTTAGAAGTGAAAATATATATTCATATATTATGATGCAGTAACCAACCTTAAGGAATATATCACTGTGTGAATACACAGGTATAGAGAAATATCTGAAATGATCCTCAAATATCAATCCTAGTTATTTCCAGGTTTTAACTTTTTGGATGATTTGTTGTCAGTACTTTTCAGTTGTGCTTGAATTTTTTAAGTATCTTTTTTAAAAATTAAAACAAAATAATTAAATAATCTTTTAAAATCAGCCAAATAAAATAGCTAGATTGAAACGGCGGTGGGGCGGGGGGGCGGGGGGAGGGCACATGCTATTCCTCAAACACCAAAGTCACGTATGCGAGATCACTCAGTGAAAGTACATATTCCCAGAACTGATATACAAATCAATTTTCACGTTAGTGCCATCTGTTTGATAATCATCGGGATGTTTTATCATTTCAACATATCCTGAACAATATATCCTGGCTGATTTTAATACAACTCATTTTTCCTTAATTTGTCAGTACTTTTTTTGTTAAAGCAAAAACTCCTATTAATGAATTTCATGACTAATAATATGTATATTCAGATGGACCAAAACTACCACTGAGAAGAACAAGAAAATCTGTCAAAATATATATTTTTAAAAAAACGGTTTGAGGGCCCTATATACCTAACAAGGCTATGAAGATTTACAGGACCAATACACAAAAAAGGATACAAGCAATAAAAAAGAACCCTAGAATTTCACTCTGGAAGAGGAAGCTGAAAGGTTTAGCAGGTAAGCAAAAAACTGACAGACTAAACTCTTGAGTCATGCTAACAAAAATTACAACTCGGAGTCTCCTAAGTACAGGCAAACACCTCAAGCTTCAGCTGTTAGCCCATAGGGCTATAATCTAGACCTATAGGTAAACTACAGATAAACAGTAATCCCAAGGAACTAAAAGCCCATCCTTGTCTGGGTAAAGGTGATACAGGTTTGAGAGTGGCCCTAGCAGCCTACCAGAAGCAAATTAAAACCTTCTCTGGAGAAGAAATGTCATCATAGGCTTCAAACCATCTCTAACATTTAACATTCAATCAAAAACACACGCAACAAAGAAAATGTGATTGTAAAAAAATGAGAAAAAAAATCAACACAGAATGCAAACAGATTAACAGGCAAACAAGATACTGAAATAATGAAATTACCAGAAATGGGTTTTTTAAATAACCAGGGCTGATTTTCAAGGAATTAAAATAATGAGAACTTCAGCAGAAAACTGAAAACTCTGGAAAATTCTGAACAGAGAAATACAATAACTAAAACTAAGAATACAAGGTTATTAGCAGGATACACACAGCTGAAGAGAACTAACTAAATGGAATATATTCGGTCATAAAAAAATTCAGAACAGCAAGAAACAGCCTAAAAACAAAAAAGACAGAAAATAGGGCTTCCCTGGTGGCGCCGTGGTTAAGAATCCGCCTGCCAGTGCAGGGGACACGGCTTCGAGCCCTGGTCCGGGAAGACCCCACATGCCGCGGAGCAACTAAGCCCGTGCGCCACAACTACTGAGCCTGTACTCTAGAGCCCGCGAGCCACAACTACTGAGCCCGTGTGCCACAACTACTGAAGCCTGCGCACCTAGAGCCTGTGCTCCGCAACAAGAGAAGCCACCGCAGTGAGAAGCCTGCGCACCGCAACAAAGAGTAGCCCCTGCTCGCTGCAACTAGAGAAAGCAGCGCACAGCAACAAAGAACCAAAGCAGCCAAAAATAAATTTATTAAAAAAAAAAAAAGACAAAATAAAAGGGAAAGACAGGAAGTAAAGGATAAAAACATGTACTATGCAAACATTAGCCAAAAGAAAGGTAGCACAGCTACACTCATATACAAGAATTTGAAGAATAAAGCATTACTAGAGATAAGTTCATAACGGTAAAAGGTTCAATTCAGTAGGAAAAAGGGAAATTCTAAATTTGTACACACCAAATAACATAGCTTCAAACCACACAAAGCAAAGTAAGTAGAAACAAAGAAATCTACAAACATAGTGAGACTTTAATACTTATCTCACTATAAGCAAGAGTGCAATCGTTTTGAAACCACATGTGGCATTAACTACTAAAGTTGAATATACACATATTCTATGCTCCAATAATTTCACTCCAGTGCATATACTCAAAAGAAATACACAGACGGATACCAAGAAATATGTACAAAATGTTGAAAGCAATATTGTTCCTAACATACTATTCCTAATTCATATTCCTAATATGAAAACAACCCAAACGTCCTTTAAGAATAGATTAAACAGCAACATTCTCATTAAGGGAATAATCCAACAGTGAAAACAAATGAACTTCAACTACTCACAGCAAAGATAAATCTCACAAGGGCAAATGCAAGCCAGATACAAAAGATTACATATACATACTATATGATTCCATTTAGATCAGTGTTTCTTATCCTTTTTTTTTACATTACCACTACCTTACAGGAAACTTGACTTTCTCCTAATTTACTCCCTCGAATTGTAATACCACAGACATACATACAGTACATAAACACTTATGTAGTATATCTGTACTTTGTACATAAACAGATTAAGTGTAAGGCTTAGCCTTCTTATCCAATACAGGGTTTAAAATAGATAATATTTTTAAGACAAAAGCTAAATTGAAATTTTTAAAGCTCTCTGCATTTAACTTTATGACTTTCTTGAATAACTTTTGATGTAATTTAATTACACAGATTGTAATTTATCAAATTACATATCCAAATTAGAAATTTCTGAATACATAACAGCACAGTAATCAAATTTTTAAAAATCTTCCAAAACTTTTCCAGCAAAAATAAAACAAATGAAAAAATTAATTTCTTAAAAATTTTAGTAAATTTAACTTTGAAGGTTTTTTATCATGAGAAAATATCCTAACTATAGCTGAAGATAGTCAACATTTTTTTCTTTTCAGTACTTGACGTAATAGATTTGAATTATTTTTAAATTAAATAATAAGATAGAAACTATTTTTATTTAATTCTCAAAGCCCAAGTCATAAACAAAAACACCATGCATCAAGACAGTTAATGTGGCAGACAGGCATGCACAGGCCATTTCTCACAACATGGCTACAAAACTGAATGATCAACTGAGAGAATATCTTGCAAACACAACCATTTTCACCATAGTTTTGTAGCACTGATCGTGCATACATTTTGTGTAAATTCCATTAACTTGTTAATGCTTCACATATGATGGTCAAGAAATTAAACACTAAGGAATAAGATTTTCTCAGGTAGGGTTGGGCTTTGTTGCAAACCATTGTGACACCTAAGATTTTTTTATAAATGCATGATTTGGAAAACATCAGAAACAGACAAAGCTAACCAGCATCTTTAGAAGTCAAACAGTTGGTTACCTGCAGGAGAAAGGAGAGAGTAGTGATTGGGAATGGATACAAAATGTTTTTGATGGGCTGGCAATGTTCTAGTGGTTATTAGACAATAACTTTTTTTTTAGGCCGTGCCGTGAGGCATGTGGGATCTTAGTTCCCTGACCAGGGATCAAACCCGTGCCCCCTGCATTGGGAGCTCAGGGTCTTAACCACTGGACCGCCAGGGAAATCCCAACAATAATTTTCTAGAATCCTTCATCACTGTTAGGCATTAGGCTACTTTCAGCAAGTTTCAAGCCACTTTTCCTAACACCTGTACAACTTTATGTCTACTATTTTAAATCCCAAACAGAAGACTAATATTACTAATATTCTCACTGATCAAAAAGAAAACTATAAATTTCAGTTTAATTTCTAATTTGTTTATTCCTAAGGAAATGGAATTTAGGTTACCTTTTGTGAAAGATGGAGAGTCTTCCTCTTTCTTCCAATTACATAAAGATTTCTTTCTTCTTCACCTTTCTCTATTCTGAAGTCTTCTAACTTCCTACAAATTTAAGTACCCAGTTATATTAGTTGCTGATAAATAAAGGATATAAGGAGAAAAAAACTAATCATTACGATTCTGGGAATCATAACTTAAGTATTTTTTTAATTAATACAGAAAATTCCTAAAGTTATAACAAAACTTAAGGCAAACTATACTTTTCTAGAAATTTAATATAACCAAAATCTCAGAGGCAGCTAGGAGGTCCTATTTTTCATATTTAACACAGAAATATTCATTCATTTATATTTTGATTGGTCCTATGAGGACCAACTCAAACAGAATCTCTCGTGTTAGCTACTCAAAATGTACCCATGATTTTCCAAGATTGCAAATCCATTCTCTAAAGGATTCTACTGTATCACTCAGCATCTCCTTCATAAAAACTCAAGTGTATTTTAGAACAGAGTTCTAGAAAGAGCTATGCTCTTCTTTGGGAAAATTATACTGCAGCAGCTAGCTGACTCACAAAATCCATTCTTCTTTCTTCCTTAGAAGCAAAATCTCAATTTTCATCTAGGCTCTTTGCTGCTCTAAATAGAGACTGTATTACCTTGCCTCCTCTGTAGCTAAGTATGGCCATATGAGGACATTCTGGTCAATGAGTTATGAGGAGACATGTCATGTGGGACCATTAAGTCTGCTTAAATGAAATTCCTTCAACTAGAAATGTCCTTTTTGCCGCCTTCTGCCTTCTCTTCCTTCTTCTGGCCTAAATCTCAACCTCTATCACAGATGTAATATGTGATAGCTATTATAAAGTCCAGCTATCTTGGACCTTGAGGTGACTTTAAGACTGGAAGCCACACTCTTAAGATGGATATCAGAAAGAGAGGAGCCTGAGTCCCTGATTAACTGGGGAACCATGATTCTAGCCTTAAACTACTTCCAGTCTTCCTTTATGTTAAGAAAATAAATGATCGTTGAAGGAACTATTCTTCAGGACTTTCACTCCCGATACCTATTTGCTTCCCTTGATTTTGACAACAAAAAGTATCCTAAAATGACACTTTCAGTTCTGATGACCATGCATCTCAGACATAATTTTAAGGCTTAATTATAGCATGCTGCATACACGACGGTGATTTTCTGTTATTTCTCATCCCAATTCCAGATTTTGCTTTTCACTAGTTTATCGTATACTTATAAAGATCCTTAAATTCACTGTATGAAATATAAGTATTATCCAATATTACTCCACCAATCAACTGACTCTTCTAGCTAAACACATGAAAACTTTTACAAAATTATCTTCAAGGTATTAGTTATTATGAGACACAAACATGACAGAATACTGAAACATTTTAGATATCAATGAAAAACAGTATTTGCTGCCTCCATTTTGATAACTTGAAAATCAGTACATTACAATTCAGTACAAGGAAAACCCTACGATCCACACTATACTTATGAAATACCATTTCTCACTAAAAGAAAATAGGGCCGCTTAAGAGAAAAGACTAATCCTAAGTCTAGGTCAAGAAATTTACAAGAAGAACCTGTAACACCCTGCCATGCCTGACAGCAAAGATGTTACGCAAGGCTACTACATCATTTCAAAAGGACTCAGGAGCCAACCTGAAGAAGCTCCTCCTGGCCAGAGATAAAAAAATTTAAACATTAATAAGGACATTAGAAATAAGCTAAATCACAGCAGTGTAATTAATACAGTGAAAAACACAAACACACAAATTGGCCACTGCAGGAGAATATAAAGAAATAAATCTTTATTTTGAAGGTAAATAAAGCAAAATGAGCAGGCAGCTATCCTGTTTTTTATATACAAACTTTACTACTGGATAATCAAATAGTAGATGTGGGTAAATTTTTATTTGGAAGTATCCAAGCTAATAAAGACTTCAGAGCTGAAACATCACTATTTTATAATCCCTAATAAATTAATGAACCTGGGCAGTGAGTATCAGTTCCTGCTAGCATCACAAAAAAAAAAAAAAAAAGAAAAGAAAAGAAATAAAGAAAAAGATATTATGTGCCTTCTGATGGAATTTTACCACTTATGAAATAGTCTTGCAAAAAACTAAAAATATGACATTTGGAACAACTGGAAATTTAAACACTGGCTATTTGGTTCTACTGAGGAATTGTTTGTTTTTTAAGATATGACAATGGCATTATAGTTATATTTTAAGACAATTCCTTATCCTTAGAAATTACATACTGACATACTTTTAGACAAAATGATATTATGTCTGGAATATCTTCCAAAATAATACTGAAGGGAGAACAGGGGGGTGTTTGTATAGATGAAACAAGATTGGTTATGGAGTTAGAGAACAATTTTGACATTTTCCTACCACAATTAAAATACATCCCAACCCATTACTAAAATATATGTATATGATTATTTATACCACTAATGATTAAAATATGTGTAAATAACCATATAGATATATTTTCAAAGATATAAACAATATTAATAGATATCCTAAAACAAACCTAAATATGCCTAGTGGTACCTCTGGTACAACCACTCTTCGCTTCCAAGCCTGCAGGTCACGCTCTGTAGCCATCTGACTACGTGGAGCATTCTGGTGCATTTGACGAACACCTTCCACTTGTCCACTACGACGCAGACCAATATTTGGAGGGGACTGGATGTCTAAGCTTAGTCTTCTAAAACCTAGGGAAGAATTGTCAAGAATGATTACAAAACAAACTTCAATCTAATATGCATATACATTCCTCCTACTAACATACAAACCAAAAAAAAAAGATCTACTGAAAAAACTTTGGAAAGAAGAATCTTAATGTGACTGAGATCAAAATGTAGGCTACATGGGGACTTCCCTGGTGGCGCAGTGGTTAAGAATCCGCCTGCCAGTGCAGGGGACACGGGTTCAAGCCCTGGTCCGGGAAGATCCCACATGCTGTGGAGCAACTAAGCCCGCGAGCCACAACTACTGAGCCCGCACGCCACAACTACTGAAGCCCGCGCACCTAGAGCCCGTGCTCTGCAACAAGAGAAGCCATCACAATGAGAGGCCCATGCACCGCAATGAAGAGTAGCTCCCGCTCGCCACAACTAGAGAAAGCCCGCACACAGCAACAAAGACCCAACACAGCCAAAATAAATAAATAAATAAAGATCTCTTTAAAAAAAATTTAGACTGCAGAACAAACATTAACATAACTATTAACCTCAATTTCCATTTTTATTAGACTTTCTGAAATTTAACGTTCACGCATTTTCTATAATAATGTTATATTTGCAGTCCTAAAAACCTTGCCTTCCTCAAAACTGCAAACTAAAAACACATCTTTCTGGAAAAATTAGCACTGCAAATAGATGCTTCAAACTGTGGTGGCTTTATAATAAGAGCTCTAACAACAAACATTATTTGTGACCGAAAGAGATAATCTAAGCCACTCAAGCAGGCAAGCTGCCAGAGCCCATTATTAAAATTCACAAAAATGTCAAGTGGGGAAATGCTGGCAGCACCTGAATTGGAGCTAGGAGAGTGGGTAACAGGGCAATGCAGACCACATCAAGCCCTGAGCCTATGCAGAGCTGATCAGGTAGACACAGGAGGCAGGGCAACCTCCCAAGAGCTGTAAGTCACAAAGGATGGAGACCACCCTGGGTGGATGTGGAGGGAATCCCAGGCAAAGTACTTGTTTTCTTGAACCACAGGGTGAAGGGGATCCTGCTACTAATGCAACAAAAAAAACTGGGGGCTATATCCTTTCCTATGGGAGGCTATTAAATTTTACTCCAAATATGCCAGCTCTCCTTGCTTAGGGTAAAACTCAAATATGAGTGAACAAACCTCTGCATTCTTCTATGTACAACATTCTGTTCACCAATCAAATGTGAACCAATTTGCCCTACACAACATATTATACTCCATCTATTAAAAATGACATTAAATGCCCCTGCTATTAATCCAAAATTTATATTAAAATATATTGATGTTTAAGAAACACTTTTTGAATTGAGAACTAAAAATAAATACTAAATTTTTTTTTTTTTTTGGTTGCGCTGGGTGTTCGTTGCTGTGCGCGGGCTTTCTCTAGTTGCAGCAAGTGGGGGCTACTCTTCATTGTGGTGGGCAGACTTCTCATTGCGGTGGCTTCTCTTGTTGCGGAGCTCGGGCTCTAGGCACATGGGCTTCAGTAGTTGTGGCACGTGGGCTCCGTAGTTGTGACTGATGGGCTATAGAGCACAGGCTCAGTAGTTGTGGCACATAGGCTTAGTTGCTCCGTGGCATGTGGGATCTTCCCGGACCAGGGCTCGAACCCATGTCCCCTACGTTGGCAGGCAGATTCTTAACCACTGCGCCACCAGGGAAGCCCTAAATTCTAAATTTGACTGCCCAAGTCATAGTATTATTCTCCAACAATTTGAAGAAAATATATGCTATGTATCACAACATTACTTGTAATAGCAAGCATGAAAAATAACTTAAGTGGCCATAAACAGATTAATTACAAAGACTGGTTATTCCACACAGTGGAGTACTATGAGGCTATAAAAAGGAATGAAGACAAGCTCTGTGAATGGAAAGAGAGTGATTTCTAGAATATGCTCTTAAGGGAAAAAAGCAAGGTGCAGAAAAATGCATACATATCTTGTGCCTCTTGCTCTGATGCACTGAGAAGAACACAGCAACTATGCAGTATTCTTACCTAAAATGTTTAACCTGAATCCAATTATGAGATAATCAGACAAATTCAAATTGAGGGAAATTCTGTGAAACAACAGGCCTGAACTCTTCAAAAGTACCAGTGCCATGAGGGAACTGTTCTAAATTAAAAGAGACGCAATAATTAAGCACATGGACCAAGGCTTGATTAAACCCTAAAATTTTAAAAAGCCATGAAGGACAATTTTGGGACAAGTGGGGAAATGTGAAGATTGTACATCAGAGAGCAGTACTGTAGACTCTGTACATTGTGTAGTATGGTAAAGTCTGTTGACTGTGATCATTGTATTATGATCATATAAAAGAATGTTCCTGTTCTTGGAAGATACAGAAAGAAGCCTAAGGGATAAAGTTCACATCTTACTCTAAAATTTAGAAAAAAAACATAACAGAGAGAAAGAAATTCTTTCAAGTGTATACGAGACCCATACAAGACTGTTAACAGCATTTCTGTTTGAGATTAGCAAAATCTCAAAACTACCCAAAAGCCCATCAAGAGAATGAATTAATAAAATCAGATATACAACAGAGTACACAATAGTCAAAATTAATCCAATGCGACAACTGAGCAATCTTAAATATACAGCACTATGTGAAAAAAATTAAGTCCCTTTATAAACCTTTTATAAACCTTTATAAACCTTTTGATAAAGTTAACCTTTACAAACCTTTGGATAAAGTTTAAAAACAAATGCTTTTTATTCATACATTTAAGAGTGTCAAATCTATTTTTTAAAAGGCGAATAATCAACATGAGATTCAGAATAGTTGTTATCTTGGGATAGGGAAACAGGACAGGACCACATAAAAAGATGTAGATTATTATCATGATTTAAAACAAACCAAAGAGGAGCATGTGTAAACGAACAATAAGAGTATGTCAAGAACAAAGTTTTGATAGACCCAATTCTGTGCTGCTAGAATCCAAAACAGTTAAATATATAAAAGAAGTAAAACTTAAAGTATAAGGCACTAATTTTAAAGTCATATTTTAAAGAGAAAAAAATAAAACTTGTAGACCTAACAGTCGCTGCAAATAAAAATCTAAAGCACTGCGAGTTCCCTGGCGGTCCAGTGATTACGACTCCCTACTTTCATTGCCGAGGGCCTGGGTTCGATCCCCGGTTGGGGAACTACACAAGCCGGGATTTCCTGGTGGCACAGTGGTTAAGAATCCACCTGCTAATGCAGGGGACATGGGTTCGATCCCTGGTCCGGGAAGATCCCACATGCCACAGAGCAACTAAGCCCGTGCGCCTACTACTGAGCCTGCGCTCTCGAGCCCATGAGCCGCAACTACTGAGCCTCCATGCCGCAACTACTGAAGCCCACGTGCCTAGAGCCCGTGCTCCACAAGAGAAGTCACCACAATGAGAAGCCCGCGCACCACAACGAAGAGTAGCCCCCACTCACCGCAACTAGAGAAAGCCTGTGCATAGCAATGAAGACCCAACGCAGCCAAAAAGAAATTAAAAACAAACAAAAAAGATCCCACAAGCCATGCAGCCAAAATAAAAAACAAATAATAATAAAAAAAATCTAAAGCCTAGTTACGAGGCAGATTAGATGAAAGGAAGATCAAGAGTGAAAGGGCAGAAAGAACTGAAGAAACTGTTCAGAACACAGCACTGAGCGATAAAGAGACAGGAAATTTTATAGCATTTTACAGCCTCTCAAATCTTCTCTTATCTTCCACAAGGTTTTAGCTTTTCCAGAGTGAGTTTTCAGTTGCATAACAATCACCCATCTCTTCTAGATTATTTCCACTAATATAATTATTACTACATTGCAATATCAAGTACTTTGCCCTGAAAACTCACTTCAAGCTTCCTGATTCAGGAAGAAACAGGGCTCTACTCAATTCAGTTTTTTAAGGATTATAAAGGAAAGGAAACCTAGTGTTTCCTTTAGAAAACACTTTGTTCTTTAATGTAATTTTGTAAATACTCTTATTTTAGAGCAAAAAGATTTCAAGAGCCTTTCATAGTACTTGAAATTCAAATGTCCATTTGTTAGTCCATCAACCTTACACCTAATAAAGCTACCTCCAGACTACTACTCAAGTTGTAAGCGTACATTGCTTAAGGTTTTTTACACTGCATGTAGGGGACAATGACTTCATTTATTCTTCAATTTCAATCCAGCCATATTAAGGTAAAATATCTCTCATATATTTATTACCTCTTCGGGGCGTTTCTTCCCCATTTGAAAGTCCACTTGGAGCAGCATCCTGACCTGCTCCCATTCTCTGATCTTGCTGCTGCTGCAATTGTCTTATCATTCCATCAAGAACACTGGACTCTGGGCTTTGTTCACCATTGTCATTGGTTTGTAGGCTTATAATTTGTTCAATTACCTCTCCATCACCTGCAAATTCAATGAATGAATATGAAATCATAATACATATGAATAGGAAAAAACTTTCAATAGGCTACAATTAAAATTACATTAGCAATTGTCAGAATTCTTGCTTTTCAAACATAATTAATTAAAGATACCCTTTATATTCATAACTAATTAAGTCATAGAAAAAATTCAGAACAAACTTTAGGGTACTAATACCACAAAAACCTCAACAGAGGTTCTGAAATCCCTAGAAGTGAGCACCTGGAAACACACTTGAGTGAAAGTGAAAGTCTTGTTTTTCTGTTTCACATTAACGTCCCTCATTTATACAAGTATTTCATTAAAATCTTATTTCCCAAGGTCTCTCTGACTATAGCAACCAACAATGTGTGATTTCTGATGTAGAGAAAAGCAGTGGCATTTCTTTGTCTTAAGAAATAAATAAGAGTAAGTAACACCTTTTAGGCCTTCAACAAATGACCACTCCCAACCCCAGCTCTCTCCCACCCCAAGCACGTACAGTTGAGGGAGGCAGCTTCCACATGCCTCTCCCACCAAGCTTAAGTCACTCTTTCAAATAGGCTTTAAGCATATAGCCATAATCCTTCACGTACAAAATCAGATATTTTTAGATGTCTTTGCTTCTTTATTTTTCAAATAATACATTTTCAGAGATATTTAATAGGTTCAGTTAGTGTTAATGGATAAAAAGTGTTAGATGGTTGTGGGGTCTTGAAATTTACCTAAACATTGACATTTTCATGCAAACAACTCATTACATATCCTCCCACCATAAAACGCATCTTCTTTGAACATAATATATAACATGGACCACCCCCCACCACCAGCTTATAAGCAGAACCTTAACAAATCGCAATTAATAGGGTATTAGGCAAAAAGAATGCAAAGATATACTTGCATCCATAGTAACATGTCAAAAACTGAAAAATGTCATAAACTATTCCGGGGGGAAAATACTTCTATCCTTCTATTCTACTAATCTACTTTTAGATCCCTTAAATCTTATTGATAACATCTCCATTTTACTGTGGAAATCAATGAAGAATTTAGAAGAGCTAAACAAAAACCACGGAAATGTTTTGATCACTGTCAAAAAATGACCTAAGACAGCAAGAAGTGGAGCCCTAATCTAAAAGGATAACAAGGGACTTCCCTGGTGGCACAGTGGTTTAGAATCCGCCTGCCAATGCAGGGGACATGGGGTCGAGCCCTGGTCCAGGAAGATCCCACATGCCGTGGAGCAACTAAGCCCGTGCACCACAACTACTGAGCCTGCACTCTAGAGCCCACGAGCCACAACTCCTGAGCCCACGTGCCACAACTACTGAAGCCCGTGCGCCTAGAGCCCGTGCTCTGCAAGAAGAGAAGCCATCGCAATGAGAAGCCCTCACACCACAACAAAGAGTAGCCCCCGCTTGCCACAACTAGAGAAAGCCTGCATGCAGCAGCGAAGACCCAACACAGCCAAACATAAATAAATAAATAAATTTATATTAAAAAAATTCCGTAAAAGGATAAAAAGACTTTAATTAGAACTAGGAATAACATAACATCCCTAAGATCACAACATGGAACCAAAGGGAAAACAGCAGAAAAGGAGACTTCTAATCCTCTCCCCTCCCCAAAAAACCCTATGTAACTTTTCTTTCACAGCACTGAATTTAAATGTAACTTGGGAAATATCAAGAATGATACTTGTTTCTACTTGGCATAATGCAGTCACCATTCAAATACTAAAGAAGGGTTCTACACATAAAGGCTTAAGTACTACAGTGCCCTTCCACTATAAACTACTACAACACTGGAAAAAATATATATGAAAGAAGGGCTTTCAGATGTTGGATAACAGCACAGGACTGTGATCCCTGAGAGAAGACAATGGAGCCCAGTCTTTTGATTGCTCCAGGTAACAGCCTGGAAGCAATTTCCAGACTACAGAACAAGGAGAGGGAACCCAAGTACCACCCAGAGGTCACAATGAGTTGAGGGACAGAGGTCAGAGTTTGAGAGCAGCGGAAAGACTAAAATATGCAGGGCTGAATATCAGAGAGGACTGGATTGCACAGATAGCTCAGAGGTACGCAATGAGGAATCGATTCTTTGGCTAAATAATATGTGCACACATTGGTTAAAACTCCACCATGCTGGGGAATAAAACATGAAAAAGCCAAGCCATTTTTTAATGCCAAAAAATTGCCAGAACTCTCACAGGGCTGGCAATAGTACATGTTCCCACTAGCCAGAATAGAGACTTCAGACACAAACAAGAGCTGTTTTAAGCATATTTCCAATTTTAACACTCAGAATATTTAAAAATGTGTGTTCAAAGCAGTGGAGAATACAATGACCGCTAGTAGTTTGGTGCCACGGCCTTGATTTGTGCTAAGGTACCAAATGTTTCACCCACCACTGCTTCTGTTTCATCAGTGCAAATGTCAAAGGTAAATAATAGTTCCATATTATTATGAAGATAGTCATAACCTCGAAGACCCCATAAAAGGTCATGGAAAAAACCATGGGTCTGCAAACTACACACTGACAATTTAGGCCCTAGAACAACCATTAAAAATAAGTAAGACTAACAGGTATTGCTAATAAAACATTAGTGGCAATAATGATAAAACACTAAAAAATAAGGAACTTCAAAAAAGTTTGGAAAAAAAGGAGAAAAGGCACAAAGAACAGAAAGGATAAAGACAAAACAAGTAGCATTATGTAGAGCTTTAAGCCTAACTATACTAATAATTATATTAAATGTAAATGGTCTACATAGTCCAATTAAAAGATAGGTTGTCAGATTGGATTGCTGCCTGCAAGAAATCTGTTTTAATATAAAGACATATTGGTTAGAAGAATTGAAAAGACACACCATGATAACACTAATTTTAAAAAGTTGGGTTATTTACTTTAATATGAAACAAAGTTAATGGTCTTCAAAACAAGAAATACTCCTGAGGATAAAAAGGAACATTTCATAATGATGAAAGAATTAATTCAGGGCTTCCCTGGGGGCACAGTGGTTGGGAATCCGCCTGCCAATGCAGGGGACACGGGTTCGAGCCCTGGTCCACGAAGATCCCACATACCGCAGAGCAGCTAAGCCCGTGAGCCACAACTACTGAGCCTGCGCTCTAGAGCCCAGGAGCCACAACTACTGAAGCCCACGTGCCACAACTACTGAAGCCCGCGCACCTAGAGCCTGTGCTCCGCAACAAGAGAAGCCACCGTGATGAGAAGCCCGCACACCACAAGGAAGAGTAGCCCCCGCTTGCCACAACTAGAGGAAGCCCGCGCATAGCAACGAGGACCCAACGCAGCCAAAAATAAATAAAATTGTAAAAAAAAGAATTAATTCACCAAGAGCACAATCTGAAACGTGTATGTACATAATAACAGAATTTTAAAATACATAAAGCAAAAATTGAGAGAACTGAAGGAAAAAATAAGACAAATCCACAGGATAGTTGGATATTTCAGCACTCCTTAAAACAGCCACAAAATGGAAAAAAGACAAATGTTTTTCAGCTACTAGTGAATAGATAAATGATGATATATCTGTACAATGGTGCACTATCAATAAACATGAAAAAAAGACTGATACCTGCAACAGGAATGAATCTCAAAAGCACCATGTTAAGTTAAAGAAGCCAGACACAAAAGACTACATATTGTATGATTTCATTTATACAAAATTCCTTAAAAAGGAAAACTCAAAGTGACAAAATAAAACAGTCATTACAAGGGGTCAGGAGAAGGGAGAGGACTAATTCCAAACAGGCCCAAGAGAACTTTTGGGGGCACTGGAAATATTCTGTATCTTGATTGTGGTGGTGGTTTACATGACTGTTTAACATTTCTCAACTCATTTGAATTGTACACTTAAAAGTGGTGAATTTTGTTGTATACAAAGTACACTTCAATCGAACTAATAAAAAAAATTTCAAAGAGTAAACATATAGTGATTTACATTAATCTTTAACTTTAAGGTGATTTAGTTTCAGTAAATTAATTCTCATCCGAACTAAATAGAAGCATCTTTTTTCTTCATTTAATAATATTAGGGAAAAACACTACACTGCCATGAACAAATACAGAAACAGACAAAACAAAAAACTCTGTACTTGGCTAGGACAGGCAAAGTACAAGACAGGACTGGAACATCTTTTGCCAGAAAGTAAGGAAGTGCTCAAGGAATGATGGGGACTTGGGAAAATACACAAAACTCAGCTTGAATGGGCTCTTCCAGCCAAATCCAAGGATAATATGAGCAACTAAACAATGATAGTACTGGATTGTAACCCACTATATAACAATCCGGAAGTCCATACTAAAACTTAATAAACGAAATAAATAAATAAATGGGAGAGTAGTAGATGGCCAGCTAATGATAAAATGCAGGTGCAATGATAATAGAGTTAGAAAACCGTTTTGCAACCTTCAGAGTAACAACTGATTCAGGCAAAAATTATCAATGGATCCTAAAAGTCTGAAATAGAACAGGTTATTTAAACCACAAGCTACTTACTAATTACAAAGAGAAAAAAAAAAATTCATAGTGGAAAACCTTGGCGAATACCAAGTGTTCAAAGTCAGCATCACCAATAAGTGCACAAAACACAATCATAAGCATCCTGACATGGTACTCCAGGAAGGCTACAACACCATTTATGTTGTCTTCTTTCCAAAATGCATAACCTGAACCTAATCAATGACAACTGAATTTAATGTGCAGTCCCAAATTAAAATCTACATCAAGGGAGAAAAAAAGCTATAACAGGCATTATTAGAACAATAATATTTGATTACAGACTATAGATTTGATAACAGTATTATATAATTGTTAAATGTCCTAATTTTGATAACTGTTTATGATTACATAAGAAAATATCTTTGTTCTTAGAAAATACATACTGAAGTATTTAGGGGTAAATGGACATGAGGGCCAGAACTTAAGTGTCAAATGGTTCAAAACAATAATATGTATCTAGAGATAGAATAATAAAACAAAATATTAAGGACTGGTGAATCTGAAAGTACAGGAGTTCTTTGTATTATTACTTACATTTTTCAGATTAAAAATTAAACAAAACAAAAAAAAAGACTTAGAACTTACTTGTTGCCACATAACCTAGCTGTGGAACCAAATGTTCATCTGCAGAATTTTCTCGGCCTGGTACTAATCTCTGATACTTAGTTGGATGAGGATTTCCATCTACATCTACCAAGAATGGTGGAGGCATAAGATGAGGAGCCTGCTGAGTTTGCTCATCTAAGACATAATTATTAGAATCCCTAATCAGTGGCCGATAGTCAGTATGGAAGAACATCTGATCGGGAATCTAGAAAAGGGAAGTTTACAAATTGATATTTTGAGGTTTATACATGTTAAAGAAAATAAATTATTAACCAGTTAACTTTATTTGAAAAGACAAAAAAATCAAATCAATACATCTAACCTATTTTCAAAACATCTTTTATAACTATTTTACATGCTATAAGAAAGTATATGAAATGACCTGTTCATATGGCTTGCTGCATCCAAAACCAAATATCAGAAGGTGACCGTGAGAATCTGTACAGGCAAAATGCTGTCCATCCTGTGAAAACTTACAGTCAAATACAGCTCCATGTCCTTGTCCTTCAATCTAGGAAACACGGAGGGAAAAATGTATGACCATTTCTATGTAAGAGCTTCTGCTATATCAACTTCTGAAAAAAAAATTTTTTAAACAAATTTTTCGTTAAGCACATGTTAATATTTTCAGAAAATAAAATTCATTTTAGATACCACTAGCCTAGAAAAAAATCTCGAAAGATCTAAGAATTAGTTTTCAAATTGATCAAATGAAGGATCATAAACCAATCCAAAATGAAGGCTTTCTTTACTTCTTACACATGAGTGACAATTTCACAAACTTTTCTTTCAATATGTAACAAAAATCTTTTGATTAATAACCTACAAAGGAAATGATTAAAGATTAATGAAGTTTGGAATTCATGAACTAAAATCAATACTTTTATGGAGTTTAAGCTTTCCACTTAGATGACTAAGTGGAAATGCAAATTTGTAATGCTGCAAAGTCTCAAGGGTGCATATGTAAATGCCTGCACCTGCAACTACCTTATTTCAAACTGCCACAAATTTCAGGAAGGATACTCTAAGTGCATCATGAATGTTGCCTTAAATAGATAACTTTTAAACTGTTTTATTCTTGTTTTTTTTAACTGTAAATCATAGTAGTTTAGTATTATCAATTTATAGTTAAATGAGTTGTTTCATTAACTCAATAGTGTAGAGATATGCTTATTTGTTGTCTCAGCCTATAACTTTCCAATAATTAAACTTTAGGACAAGTTAAATCAGCATTGGAAAAAGGATTCATCCACCCAACTAACTGCCAAAACAAACTCACATACATACCTAAATACCCGCTCGAAAAGCAACAATTCACTACTGCTATACCACACATGAATGAGTGCCAATTAACAAAATGGGGGGGAAAATTAAGGTATTGGGATATTTAGGGACTTGCTGAATAAGATGATCCATGTATACAAATTTGCATTCTCTCATAACATAAAAAGGAAAAAAATGTGTAAATATTTTCCCTCCGATTACACAGATTCACCCCCAGGGTCCTTTGAAGAGACACCTCCACCACAGCCCAACCTGCACCCTGGCACCACTTCACACCTCTGGCCTGAGACCTTCAGTCCAAGTAAAGCAGAGGAGGGTGGGGAGGGGAGAGCCCTTGGCTGGTAAAGCAAAGATGGTGGCAGCTACTCTCCTATCATACACATGGAACTTACTGCACCAAAAGCTTTGCTAAGGGTACCTGCTGAGAAGGAAGTTTTCCCAAGTGGGCAAACCTTCCTAGGCAGAGCAAGAGAGACTCCAGTTTTTACCTGCAGTCTGAAGAGTCCTACACAATGATTCCTGACAAAATACGACCTGCAACTGTGCCTGGAGAACACTTCAGTGTCACATTATGTTAACTATTTACTTAATGAAATACTGTTTTTGTTAGTAGTTTACAACCCTAAGCAATTTGTCTAGCATTAAAGAATTAGGAGACTCTCAGATGAGCAGTAAAGGTAAGAAGAATTCAGTATACAAGGCCAATTTTTGGTGTCTGACTGGAAATAAGATCATCGTTGCCCATTTGAGACTTTTTTCAGATTACTCTTTGGCTTAGAGGTTATTTTAGCTTATATTCTGTTTAAAGTCTGAATTAATGTAGTTTTCTGTTTTAACAGATTAAATTTAGTATGTAATGTTCCTATTGAGTTTTAAAGGCTAATTAAACAATGGATGTACCTATGAATTTTAAGGCCATAGAAAAATTGAAGAAGGCTTAGTTCTTTTTCCAGTAATTTGAACAGAGATGCAAGTTTCAGAGATGCCTAATGATGTACTTGGGTCATGCTATTTGAGTTGTTTTAGTGCACTTAATGTTAATAAATAAAAAACTGTATTTTAAACTGTTTGTTGAAGAAACTGTCCAGTGTAAGCACATTGAAATTAAAATTTTAAGGTCAAAAAAAAACCAACAAAAACATGGAACACATGAACTAAGATGGTCTTCAATCAAATATCTAAGAATCATTCACCTATAGGATGCTACCATACTGCCTCAAAAATTAATTATAGTTTGCATTGGATCTCAATATAAACTGAAGAGTAATTGTATAAAACCTATCATATATATATGAGATATATATATATATAAAAATCAAAAGTCTTAACAATGTACAAGCCCTTTTACACATTTCCCTCAGAATTTATCCCAAGGAAATAATCAGGGATCTACCTAAACAGCCATGTATTAAAAACATTCAAAGTATTGTTGCTGTGCATATTTTAGAAACCACTTAAATACTCAACAACAGTAAATTAACTATGTAGGTAACATACTTCTAAGATAGGCTGAATTTACCGTCAAAAATATATTTGCAAATTCTTAAAAAATCTTTGAGGGTTTGAAAAACATTCTTTATATAAAATGAGAAAGGATTACAAAACTATGTGCAAGAATGTCAACTAATAAACATGTAAAGAACCGATGCCATTAGAAAGCCTTCGATGGATACTGATATTTGTGACAGTTTAATGAGGAACCAGACATTTACATAGTCTCTGAAAAAATTAGTTTAAGATTTACAAAGAAAAAAACAACTATTTTAAAAATCAGTGGAGAAACTTGGCAGATGCCACCTTAACCAAATATTAATAATTATCACCATATAACAGTGGAACATATAAATATCATGTGCCTTCTAATATAATGGAGGGCACACTATCATTTATGTTTTATTACATCAAAAAAATGTGGGGCTTCCCTGGTGGCACAGTGGTTGAGAGTCTGCCTGCCAATGCAGGGGACGCAGATTCGCGCCCTGGTTTGGGAGGATCCCATATGCCGCGGAGCAACTGGGCCCGTGAGCCACAACTACTGAGCCTGCACGTCTGGAGCCTGTGCTCCGCAACAAGAGAGGCCACGACAGTGAGAGGCCCGCGCACCGCGATGAAGAGTGGCCCCCGCTCGCTGCAACTGGAGAAAGCCCTCGCACAGAAACGAAGACCCAACACAGCCAAAAATAAATTAATTAATTAATTAAAATCTTAAAAAAATAAAAAAAGTGAAAAACAACTCACAGAATAAAATATTTGCAAATTGTACATTTTATAAAAAAAAAACAAAACGTGAAACAGTATTGAATCATGAAGAAATATCAGACAAAACAGAGATATCCTGTAACATTACTTGCCTGTAAAAGGGCAAGATATAGGAAAAAAAAAAAAAAAAAGGCAGAATTATTGATTTTACAAAACTAGAGATACATGACTACTTAATACAATGCATAAGCCTGAATTAGGTCCTGGTCCAAGGGGTAAAACATAACTATAAAGGCATTATTAGGACAACTGACAAAATCTGAATGTAAACCTGGATTAGATAATGCTACTTTATCAATGTTAAATTTGCCTATTTTGGTAACTGTATTGTAGTCATGTATAAGAAATTCTAAAAACATGCAATAAGATCGTAATCTGGTTGTCAAATATTCATGTGCAAAAAGAAGAAACGCTGAAAAACAAACAATGATGTATGATTCCCTAGATGACTCTACTGAGTATTATTTTTAATTATCAAATTTTTTTTTTTGGCCGCACCACGTGCCATGTGGGATCTTAGTTTCCCTGCATTGGGAGTGCTGAGTCTTAACCACTGGATGGCCAGGAAGTCCTTATTATCAAATGTTTTAATAAATTTAAATAGTGAAAAAGTTGTGTGAATTACCATAATTTTGCCAATATAAACACAGACGGGGACAAATTCACACACACAAAGCTAAATAAATAAATTTTGAAAATCTTTCCCTCATGTGAATTAGTTATACAGATTAATTTCACATTTGTATGTATGTATATATGGCTATCAGATATTTATCAGACTAAGTAGTACCCTGATTCCTAGAAATATAAACTGCCAAAATATGCAGATCGGTTTCTGGCTACACTTCATTATCCAAATACTTGAAACAAATGCAAACATGCGTGAAGATACCTCTCACTCCACTTACCATATTAAAATAATGTTTCATCTTGGTGCCTTTTGTAATATCCCATATGAATATGCTGCCATCATGTCCTGCAGATAACATAATTCTGGAATCAAAGGGATGTGTCTCCAAAACAAATACTTCATCAGCATGTCCCTTTATTCAACAAAGTCATACAGTTAAGGAGGGTTTGCAAGTTATAAGTTTAAAATTAAAAGCCCATATTGTCACAGTGTATAAGAGTTTTTAAATATGTATTAATGACAGTAATTTATATATTAGTATATATACAAATTTCTATTCATTTGATAATATAAATGAAACATGTTTATTAAAAATAAAATTATAGTTCAAAAAGTTTTGATTTGTTATATTTTATAAAAACTACCTACCAATAAGTTATGAAGCAGTTGTCCAGTATAAGAATTCCACACTTTGAGGACATGATCATTCACAGCTGTGACAACAATGCTATCATTCTGATTCCAAGCTATCATTGTTACTTTGGGTTTCATAAACCTTTCCTCTTCTAAAGATAAATCTCTAAGAAAAAAAATATGAAATGTGCAATGCTATATGTGTAGGAGGCTGTACTATGTACACAATCCCTCATCGATACAAAAATAACTAAAGTAATCCAGCTCATGTCCATACCTTACCAACTCGATAGAGTTCATCACATCTGACCCGCAACAGGTTATCTATAAACAGATAAGGGCAAAATCCCGAGGGGTAAGGGATGATTTACAAACAGTTCGGAGACTGAATACAGGCAGATTTCAGAATACCGCTGCTGCTCATAAAAGCAAAGCTTTTTCTCTCTACCTCTTTTCTAATTATTCCCTTCTCCTGACCCCAAGCCCTATAAGTAATACTTTCAACTGCTTCACTCTCTATAGATGACAAAAAACTTCAGGAAGACAGAAAGAAAGTAATTCATCTTCATGACCCCAATGTCTAGTAAAGTGCCTGACACAGACTCTCAATTTGCTGAACTGTAAATGAGCTGCATTCAACTCTTTCTACTTCCCTATAAACTGTTCCTACAGGTCCTTGCCAAGAACGGTCTTGGATACACGTCTGCAGTGTTTTGCTGCCTTTATGAAAGCAATATGCAAAGCTTCTGTATAAAATACAGCAGTCAGTAGTATAGGGTTGGGGGGACTGGGGGGACCTAGCTGCTTCTGAAATCATAGAGCACATTCTAAGAAATGATTAAGCATATAATAAACACGTATTTTAAAGAAAACGGCTACAAGAATATGGAATGAGTGCTATGTAACACCCATCTATGTAAGCACCATGGAACACAAATGAGAGAATAATTCTAACTAGACTGATCAGAGGAAGTGTAACATAAAAGACAAAAGGGGACTTCCCTGGTGGTGCAGTGGTTAAGAATCCACCTTCCAACACAGGGGACACGGGTTTGAGCCCTGGTCGGGGAACCAGGATCCCACATGCCACGGGGCAACTGGGCCACGTGCCACAACTACGGAGCCCGTGCGCCACAACTAGAGAGAAGCCTGCATGCCGCAACGAAGATCCCACATGCCACAACTAAGACCCAACGCAGCCAAATAAATAAATAAATGACAAAATGGAATACAGGCTAAGACCCTCCACGCTTCATTTGAATTTACTAACAGACGTGTTGCATTTCATCAAGTTGATTAGCCAAGATTAGAACACTAAAACAAATATATCCATCAATTTTTACACACAGAAAACACTGCCTTTCAAGATGTGAAATAAGTAAAACTTTAAATGAGAAAAGAATATCTCCACCATGAGGGAAAATACAAGAAAAGTTCTCTCCATGAAGGGAGGGCAACAACAAGAAAAATAAATAGTTTTCAGTCTCATTTAAAGATTTTTATTCAAGTTTTTACAATGGTATTCCTATTTTGCCTAATAAAATAATTGTTCATGGGCGAATACCATTTCAGATGTTCTTCACTGCCATTCTTTCATTATTTTTCACTTTCACACTAAGATGCTTCTAAATATCCAGATGTAACATCCTTAAATAATTGTAAAGATTTGTTTGTGAACAAGGATTATCAGATTTCTAGTATGTATTCTTTCCATTCTCTATCACAGATTATTTCACAAAAATATTAATATCAAATTTATTTTGAAATCCAATACAATTGTTTGAGCCACAGCAGAGAATGGGTTAATTTCTCCTACTATTACTAAAAATAAAGCAGACGTGAAGATGTCTAAAATGTGTAACATTTCTCAGAAAAACTGCTAAGAACATTGATATGCCTACTCTAGACCAAGCAGTGCTAGAAATTTTCATATGATTTAAAATTGCCAACAATACTTAAAGGCAGGTAGTCTCACTTCCCAGATGATGAAACAGATTAATAAATATTAAATGATGTTCTCAAAATTATATAGCTATAAACAGTATAAATGGTATTTGAGCAAAGGTCTGACTCCAAAACACATATTCTTTCTACCACCTGTACTTCCTCCCAAAATATACAAACCAAAAAAGCAATGTATTTGAAATTTGTAATATTTATCTTGGAAAGTACTAAACTTATCTCAAAGATGCTCAAGATACATTTTTGAGACTTTGGAGGTTGAGGGAGGGGGACAGTTAGACAAACTTGCCTTCAATGCCATTTTACAAACCAAAATTTCAGCATACAAAAAGAAAAATTTTCACTCCCACTGGAGCCCAATTTTTTTAAACTTAAAGTGTGTTTGTTTGCTTTTTTCGCCAGAAGTAGCTGTAAGTGACTTCTTAAAAATTCCAAAAATCCTAGCTTCAAAAAGGAGAATTTTCTGAAAATTTCCACATTTGATATACTTGAGTTATTTTTATATATTTTTTGAAATAGTAGGCGGGGACCTCCCTGGTGGCACAGTGGTTAAGAATCCGCCTGCCAACGCAGGGGACACGGGTTTGAGCCCTGGTCCAGGAAGATCCCACATGCCACAGAGCAACTAAGCCCGTGCACCACAACTACTGAGCCTGTGCTCTAGAGCCTGCGAGCCACAACTACTGAGCCCGTGCGCCTAGAGCCTGTGCTCTGCAACAAGAGAAGCCACCGCAATGAGAAGCCCACACACCGCAACGGAGTAGCCCCCGCTCGCCGCAACTAGAGAAAGCCCACGCGCAGCAACGAAGATCCAACGCAGCCAATAATTAATTAATTAATTCTAAAAAAAAAGAATATACGAGGTTTAAGTATTTATCTGTCAGATGTGCAGGAGGGAGCCATTCACTGAGATAGCAGCTCTTCTAATAGGAGGTGGCTCCAGTCCCCTGAACAAAGCAATCAACCAACCAGAGAGAGAGAGAGAGAGAGAGAGAGACCAAGTACTTAGGATGCACCTACTTAGAAACAAACCGTCTCAACTTACCCTGAGATTCTTGTAGCCATATCCAGTAAGATGCTTCTCCATTCTAACTGCTCAAATCTCCAAATCCGTGCTGTTCCATCTCTGCTACCACTTAAAAACCTTAAAAGAAAAGAAGATCTTCTACTCACATACGTGCTACCAAGGGCTACGGTTAAAATTTCAAGTGAAAAAATTTTTAATGTAGCTATCTTGACTGCAGGTAAATCTATAGGTGTTAATTCCAAAAGACAGGGAATTTAGCGTGTATCTAAACAGAGAAAATCTGGTTTGCTATGATTTGCCTGGCCCTATTAAGTAAAGCACATTTCAAACTCAATCACTAGCTTCTCGAATAGATTGAGTTTTGAAAAGACAATGTACAATAAGTATTTGGAGGGGGGGTGTGGGGGGAGAAGGACAATTAAAAATGTATGGAAGAAACAGTAAAACCAAAAGCACCATTATAAGCATTTTAACTCTAAACTCAAATTAATTCATGCTAGCCATGTGTAAAAATAAATCAATCATTTAATAAAGTTAAGTGTTAAAAAATCACAGTTTAGGAATGGTACCTGAAAAGACACGGGGGACCACAAAAGATTTAATTTAAGTGATAATTCTGTTGCATTCACAGTGATTGATTAGAAAAGATTTTCTTTTAACTACTCAAATATAACAAATTTCTTTATCCTTACACCTAATTTTCCTATAAGTCAAACATTTAGCCAGCAGTGAGATAAAGAAAAACTACTTTTGGTCATAGGAGGCTGCAGAAACTACAATTCTAAAAACTTAAGTTTAATTGTTTCCTCCCTGCCCCAGACACTTTTCCTTCAATTATTACATTTACTAACCAGTACCTGCAATATGATATATACCTACAAAGTGATATATTAGTTATACTAATAGGAAGCATAGTATATTTACCTAAAAACACACTCACAAATACAAACATGGCGGGGGGTGGGGGTGGGGTGGGATGAATTGGGAGATTGGGATTGACATGTATACACTGATGTGTATAAAATGGATGGCTAATAACCTGCTGTATAAAAAAAAATTAAATTAAAAAAAAAAACAAACACACAGACACTTACTTACCGATCACCATTGTTACAAAATTGGATACTATCAACTTTATCCTAAAGATGGGAAAAAACCAAACACAAAAGTAATCATCTACATAGTCTGTACACAAAGAAAACCCACTCAGTTTTAGAGCCAGAAGCATATTTGGTTTAAAGCTAGAGATATGCACTTACGCTGCTTAACCCTGCCATTCAAACATATATTGTACGTTTAAGTGCAAAGAATCTAACTACGAACCTAATAACACTAAGATACAGCTCTTGTCTCAAAGATAGACGCATGCGGTAAAAAGAAGCCTACTTCTAAAATTAAAGCGGTATTTGCAATTAATTACATCTGTATAAAAATTGATATGTGTAGAAAGTAATCAAAATAAAAGGTTTAAGTAGCTGAAAACAAGGCATATTCACTTCGATGATTATGTGCAAAAAATAACAATAATAATTTCTTTTAAAGTGATTTTTTTATCAAATAACTTCACAGAATTTCCTATAGGAGAAAAGATGACCTGATCGCTAACCAGCGCTCCAGAATACCGAGAGTTCTCTATCTTAGTACACATTGATAAAACAGCATTCTAATTTCATGAGCTTGGTTTAGATAAATAGACCCAATTCAAACCTAATCCACCCAGATTAATTATCATAATCAAGAGTTTGGACTTAAAGCTGAAATAACCACTGCAAAGTATTTGGCACAGTAAGGTGCTGAGTTTGTCAATATCATGCTTCACCTTTAAATCCAATTCCCCCTAAATTTAAGTTAAAATTAAAATCAGTAACAATTTCCCTTAGCAATATGAGGTTAGGAACCAACAGGAATATTAACAATCTACAGAATTTTAAAACGTAAATACTTACAGTGTGACTTTCAAGTTCTGCGATTTTTTCAGGTGCTTCAAAACCCAAAAAATACATTCTGATTACGTGATCAGTACTACCTGTGGCTAAAAACATACCACCTGAAATAAAAATTTTAAGGTTTAAAAAAATCCAGTTTGTAACAAATATCTTAACCAAATTTCTGTATTAAATTAAGCAAGCTCTCTATGCCAAAACTAAATTTATCTCAATAAATCCGTTTTCTAATTCATTATATAAAGAACTTTTAAAATTAATGCAGTGTAATGCTGTGACTTTTAGGAAGAAATATATATTTGGTCTTCATCCCTTTTTCTGGCAGAACTCCTAAAACCCTTAGAATTTCCTAAGTGAAGTGATACTGGTGTCTTGATTTTCATCAAACCCATTTCAACCACACCAGAGTTTATGTTAATGAGGTGACTTTTGGAAAGCATCTATGGATGGGAACTAACTGCTAGGGGAACCAACCATGTGATAAGAGAGTTGGGAGACAGCTGAATCAACAGTGATGACCAATGATTTAACCAACTGTGCCTATGTAATGAAGCCTCCATAAAAAACCCAAAAGGGCAAGGTTCAGAGAGATTCTAGGTTGATGGACAGGTGGAGATCAGAGAAGAATGGCACACCCAGAGTGCCCCTTCCCACGTACTTTATCCTATGCATCTCTTCCATCTGGCTATTCCTGAATTATATCCTTTTATAATAAACCGAAAATCTAGTGAGTAAAATGTTTGAGTTTTGTCAGCTGCTCTAGCAAATGAATCAAACCCAAGGAGGAAGTTGTGGGAATCTCTGCTCTATATAGCCCATCAGTCAGAAGCACAGGTGACAACCTGGCCTGAGGCTGGGAGTAGGTGGGGCATCTTGTAGGACTGAGCCCTTAACCTGTGGGATCTCACACTAATCTCTAGGTAGGTAGTGTCAGAACTGAGTTGAGTTCTAGGACACCCAACTAGTGTCGGAGAATTGTTTGGTGGTGCTGGGCGGCGGGGGGGGGGGGGGCGCGGGCAGGAAGCACACATCAAATGAGGCTTAATTTTTAAAAGTTAATTCAGTCTGGAAATGTTCACTATCTCCCTCTGTTGTATTAGTTGTGACAATGACTTTAAGATGCTGCGGCTCTGAAAATGCATGAAAAGGGGCTCTGCTTTCCAAACAGCTTTACACACCTAAACCTAGCTATGGAATATAAAGTTCACTTGTTCAAATTTTCAGACTTCTGTGGGGAAAGATCTTTGACCTCTCCCAAAAAGAAAGGTTTCACACAAGTCCATTGTACAAGGAAAGAAAATGGAGAATAATTTCACAAGATGTGTGGAAAACAAATTTAAACTACCAAAAACATGCAGTTCAGTTAAAGAACTACATTCTTGGTTTATCATACACACAGGGCACAGGGCACAGAAATTGCTCATATGGACACTTTAAGCCTCCTTTTTGCCAGCTCTCTCTCATAATGTGGTCATTCAAAATGCTAAAATAAAACTAAGGAAAAAAACACTAAAGTTATCTTACCAACACTAAAAGAAGAACAAAGCATTTGAACGCCTGGTCTAGGCTTTTCAGTGAACTTCAGGGGACGTGGACTTGAAAAGAAGATGTTTTAAAATACGTTAGTTTAGCATATTAACATGGTTTAAAATATTGGTTTTAATCTAGCATATTTAAATGTTATAATCTTATTTCTAGTACCTCACAGTATACCAAATATTTCCACATATGCTGTTATAGTTGGATGGATTTTAGAGGACTGTCCAATCCCCAAACTTATATAGAACATAGTATACAGAAAGAGCAAGCCTACTAACCCCCGTTCTGTAACTTAGGTGACTAAAGCTCAGACAGTGTAAGAGAATCCATTATCGAGGCTGCAGAGCAGGATGTAGAACCACCAGGTGATAGCATGGTCCAACAGAAAGGGCATGCAAGCCACATGTGTAACTTTAAATTTTTAGTAGCCGCATCATAAGTATAAAGATAAAACTAGGGTTTTTAGTAGCCACATTATAAGTAAAAAGATAAAATTAGTTTTACTTCATTTAAACCAATATATCCAAAATATCACATCAATTTTAATAAAATTTTATTAAGGACTTTAGGTTCTTTCATATTAAATCTTTTAAATCTTCCAGAGCATACTAGACACTAATAATACATCTCAATTTGAAGAGTTTTCATCAAAAATACTTGATCTGTACTCAAGATTTCATAAAACTTATAGCTGAAAAACTAAATTCACATACTCAAGTTGTTTGAAATATGCTTAAAAGTTTTGTAATAACTGAATCGTATCAGTTAAATTTAAATTAATAATTCGATTCCTCAATTGCACTAGCCACATCCGAAGTGCTCTATAGAGACATGTGGCTAGCGGGTAACACACTGGGCAGTGCAGGGCTATAATCCAGGTCTGATTCTTAAATGATCCTGCCTAAATTTCTGCCTATGTAATTATACATTTCTAACATTTTTCAAAATGTTCACGTATATACTATCACTTTTTCATTTTCAAAAAAATGTGCCCACTAAGACAGCATGGCTATGCTCCTTTTACATATCCAACTATCTAAATCGTACAGTGCAAACAGTAGTCAATATGGCACATACGCTGTATATAACAAAAATTAAATTCAAAAGTAAAAAGGCAACCACAATACACAATTTCTCTTTATAATCAGATTTCATTTCACTAGACTAAACTGTAACACCATTAAAAAAGAAAACTTATTACACAATTAAAGTCACTTACCTGAATTTCAGGGATTCTAAATCCCACTGCCAAAAACAAACTGTCCCATCAGCACCAGTAGAGACCATGTATCTTTGAGAGCCTTTGGCCATTGGGCTAAACTAAAAAGGAATAAACATTTACAATTCAGCTTCCTGAGCTGCTACTGAAGTTAAACAGTTTTTCAAAGTTAACTTCAACTAACACTTTAAGTAAAACACAAGAAATCCATAATATAGGTGATATTATTGCAGTGAAAACTCATAACCTGTAAAAAAATGAAGTCTATCTCTAATTTGTAAATGTAATGTGATCTCAATAAATGATTATTTTCAAAACTAACAAGAACAGTCAGAAAAACTTTTACAAAGAGAAAGTAAAGATCTAGTCCTATCAATGTGAAACCTACCACAAAGCCGATTAATTAAAACTATGGGGCACAGTAGGTACACAATGACAGAATGACCAATGGAAAAATGTGAAGTCCAAACTGGATGCTAATACACAAGACTTAAGATAAAGGAGCCATCTCAGTCAGTTGAGGAAACAATGGATCGTAAATGCATAAATGGTAAAGGGACAACTGTGCAACAATCTGGGGAAAAAAATGGATCCATTCTTCAGACTGTAAAAAAGCAGGATAAATTCCAAGTGATCAACATTTTATATATTTAAATAACAAAACCATAAAAGTATTATAAGAAAACACAAAAATTATATCGTAACTTCGGAATAGGGCTAACATTTGTGCTACACAAACAAGCTAGAGAAAGCAAGATCAATTTGGCCCAGAGACATCCTGGACCAAAGGCAGCTTTTAAGGCAGCTTAAAAGACAGAAAAATATAAGGAAAACAAGAAAAATGCACTAGGCAAAGGAATAAGATGAACAAAAATACAAAAGTGAGAGGGAATGTGATATGTGATAGTTAACAGAAAGATCTGTAAGACTAAGTGTTCATTTTGGAAGTGGTATGGAAATGGGTTAAATGGACAGAAAATCTCGACCCAATAAGAGCAAGTTAAGAGGTTAACTGTAGTTCTCAAGCAAAACACTGAAGGCAACCCAAAGATCTGTCTGACAGCAGTATACAATATTGATGAAAAGGAACAGATAAGATAAAGAACCAAGAATCAATCCAATTGATCCAAGAACCTTAACTGGAGGGCAGTACCCCCTACCTTCATGAAAGAAGCAACACAACTTGCTGACTCATGAGACATTCAAGATAAAGGAGCTTAAGCAAAAGGAAGACCAGTATTGCCATTAAGAGAAAGGAAGTGTTGGGAAGAAATGGGTTGGTTTTGTTTTTCCGTATGATTTACATACTTACTTATCATTACATGCCAGAGAGACATAGTTTATTATCTCTGTTTCATGCTTTTTCCCAAGGTTATATACACTTTGTAAGAGAGATAGGATCTGAACCTATGACTTCTTCAGTGAAGCTTCTTCTAAGCTCCTTCTCTTCGTATATATGAAATGAACGGTTTTTTAAGTGATTATTTACATCTAAGTAGATATGTTTCAGAACATGGACTAACAATGAGTTTTAGAGAACATCCCATTAAAAGTAATAACTGAAATTATATTAACAATTGGATATTCTTGTTAATTAAAATTAAAACAAGGTAAAATTTGTAACCTTGCAAACACAGAGTACTTTAAGAATTTTAATTAAAGTTAGTTAGAACACAGGTGACTTAATATGACAGATACACAAGTCGTTTGTTGCTCTCTATTTTGTCTCACTGATGTCTTTGTCTAGCCCTGGGTTGACACTATACTGTTTTCTCTATAACATCTTTTAAAGCATTTTTAAATATCTAGTATGCCAAAAAGTTGAGGTTTTTTTGTTTTTTTGAGGGATTGGGTGGGGGGGGGAGGTTGGCTATTTGTGCTTATCTTTCTCTTTCTAAATGAACTTGATAACATGCCAAGTTCCATTAAAACAAAGCAACTGGGATTTCAAATGTAAATACACTGACTTTATACCATGATTTGGAGACGTGACATCTTTACAACATTGAATCTCCTGATTCAGGAGCATGGTAGACATTTTCACTTAATTAGACTATTCCCTCCCCACCACCCAAGGTTCTGTCATTATTTTTAAGACCTTTCCCGTCTCCTGGTAAGTTTATTCCTATGTGAAGCTTTTGTTGCTATTGTGAATTATATACTTTTTTCATTATGTTTGCAAACTGATTATTGATGGTTTATAAGAAACTTTTGGTTTTAGGACATGGGTCCCATGTTTTACTAAGCTCTCAGCAGTTCTAATAGGTTTTAATAGAATTCACTAGGGAAATACTCTTAAGTTTGTGTTTTAAGAGATTTTTTTTTTAGTACCCAACAGGCACTTTTAACTTTTGAAGCCTTCCTTTTACTGTTTCTAAGTAACAACATTTCCTCAAATGCAGTATCACTGACATATAGCCATGTTTTATTAACCACCCTCAAAGCTACTCATTGATGACTGTAACATGCATCTCTAAATAAAGGAAACAGTAAGAACTGCAATTTCTCAAAGTCCCCTTTGGCTTTGTGATTCTGTACTGCAATCTCACATGTCTACTTCCAAAGTCAGAATAGTTTTCCTGAAATCACACATTCTGAGTAACTGTCTAGTATATAACATGTGCCTGAGAGCATAATAACTTCTACTTTTACAACTTATTCAGTGGCAAAATAAGAAGTCTTTAATGTATGTTGATCCTCTATTTTGCTATTAAAGAATGCATTGTTTAAAGGTAGTAAGCTGTCCTATTAACTGTTAAAATGCAAATCTTTCCTGTGTGCTCACATGTGCATTCTAGACAGAGCTATTAGCATGGGGGAGTGGAGGAGGGGGTAAAATTCACACAACGTTAAATTCACCACTTTAACCATTTTCAAATGTATAATTGGGGCTTCCCTGATGGCGCAGTGGTTCAGAGTCTGCCTGCCAATGCAGGCGACACGAGTTCGAGCCCTGGTCTGGGAAGATCCCACATGCCGCGGAGCAGCTGGGCCCGTGTGCCACAATTACTGAGCCTGCGCGTCTGGAGCCTGTGCTCCGCAACAAGAGAGGCCGTGATAGTGAGAGGCCTGCGCACCGCGATGAAGAGTGGCCCCCACTTGCCGCAACTGGAGAAAGCCCTCGCACAGAAACGAAGACCCAACACAGCCATAAATAAATAAATAAATAAAATTTAAATGTATAATTAAGTGGCATTTGGTACATTCACAATACTCTGCAGCCATTATCACTATCTGGTCCCACAACTATTGTAAGATTAAACTGAAATCTGTCAAGGCATTTTCCATTGATTCTCTTGGCTTTTTCAAGTAGGTAATCAAACTGCTTGAAAAAAAAAAAATGAGAATTTGGGGGAATTCCCTGGCAGTCCAGGGGTTAGGACTCCACGCTTCCACTGCAGGGAGCAGGGGTTAGATCCCTGGTCAGGGAATTAAGATCCCGCATGCCACACAGCACAGCCAAAAAAAAGAAAATGAGAATTTTTTTCTCTTTCTTTCCAATATTTATACATTTTTGTTTTTTCTTGCTTAGTAGTACTTGCTAATGTTGAACAGTTGCAGTGATAGTACAGTGTTTGTTCATTTTCCCCAAGTGTCACTTCGCAATATTTCAAATCTGCATAAGAGTTGCAAGAATAGTACAATGAACGCTCACATACCAGTCACCGAGATTCACCAATCGTTAATATTTTGCCACACTTGCCCCTGGCTACTGGATGGACTTGAACCATCTGAATCTAAGTTGCAGACATCATGACACTTCAACCCTAAAATCCTCAGCATGTATCTCCTAAGGACAATGATATTCTCCTACATAATACATTTATAAGACTCAAGACATTTAATATACAATTAATATTGAAATTTCCCCCAATTTCTCAGATGTCCATTATAGGTTTTCTTTTTTTTTTTCCCTCTCTTAAAGACAGGATCCAAATCACATATTTATATCTGTCACATTTTTTACTTTCCTTATAAAATAGTTCTCCCACCTTTTGTCTTTTTGAAACTAAGCTTTTGAAGGATATAGATTGCTTTCATAAACTGTTCATTTGGATTTGTCTGACTGCTTCCTCATGTGATTCAGGTTAAACATTTCTGACAGAAATACTAACAGGTAGAGAAAGAATTTTAACTACAGATTCAATGCATTTTATAGTTACAGGTCTATTCAGATTTTATTTCTTTCTGTGCCAGTCTTAGTGTTTTTCTGATATTTACCTATTTCACTTTTTCAAATTTTCCATATAAAACTTTTAAAATATACTTTTTAGTGTCTGAAGGTTCTATAGTGATTCCCTTTTTCAAATATGATAATAGTTATTTATGATATTTCTATTTTGATCCTAGATTAATCTCAGTCTTACACCATTTTTAGTATTTCATTCAAAGAACTTTTGGCTTTGTTGAAACTCTTTACTGTTATGCTTATTTTTTCCATCCTTAATTGTTTCTTGTCCTTTTTCTAACTTTCTGAGAAATACATCTAATCACTGAATTTCAGCCTTTTCTTTAATATATGCGTTGAGGGCTATAAACTTCCCTTTCAGCACCGCTTCAGCTGGGGATTATCTACTGTTGTATAACAAAGTATCCCAAAACTTAGCTACTGGAAACAACAATAAATATTCATTATTTCACAGTCTCTAAGGGTCAAGAATTCAGGAACAGCCTAGCAGGGTGGTTCTGGCTCAGGGTCTCCTGAGGTTGAAGTCAAGATGTCAGCCCAGGCTTAACTGAGGATGGAGGACATGCTTCCAGAAAGGCTGACTCACAGGGCTAAGGTAGGAGACTCCAATTATTCACCATGAAGACCTTTCCATAGGGCTGTCTGAGTGTCCTGTCGACATGACACAGCGGGCATCCCTCAAGACAAGTGAGTCAAGAGAGTAAGACAGACGTTTCCATTCAAGTCAAGAGAATAAGATAGTGACTCCCACTTTCACTATCAAGCAATGGAAGTCACCCTACATCACTTTCCCAGTATCCTATAGGTTACACAGGTCAACCCTATTCAACAAGGAGACTACCAATGGGTAAGAGTATGAGGAGACAAGAATCACTGGGCACCATCTTGGTAGCTGGCTACCAAACTCTACATCCCACAAGTTATAATTATAATATTTTCATTATTAATCAGTTCAAAATATTCTCAAATTTTTATTGTGATTTCATCTTTGATGCATGGGTTACATAAAAGTGTATTGCTTAATTTATAAAAGTGAGGATTATTCTATTAATTCTGGCTGCTAGTAATTTCCAGCTTAATAGCACTCTTGGAGAATATACTTAAGATTATTTTCAGTATTTTCAAATTTATTGAGAACTTAGTTTAAGGGTTGGAATGTGGACAATATTTAGATAATAATCCACTTATGACTGAAAAGAAATGATGCGAATATAATACGCAGTGTTCTAATGTGTCATACAGATCAAGCTTATTATTTACATTGTTCAAATCTATATTCTTAATGACACATTGTTCTTCCAACTACTGAGAGAGACAGAGATGTGCTTATCGCCCATTAATATTATGGAGGTCTATTTTTCCCCATATGTTCTATTTTTGCTTAATGTATTTTGAGGCTGTGTTACTGAACACATACAAATTCAGAACTCTTCTTCCTGCCTAATGAAACATTTAATTATTATAAATTGTCCCTCTTTATCTCTAAAATTGGTATTTGCCTTAATGCCTTTTTATCTAATTATATTAGTATGCTATACCAGCCTTCTTATGGTTAATTTTTGGATAATTGTTTCCATCCTTTACTTTTTTTTACATCCAGACTCCCTATACCCTTATATTGAAGGTGAGGTTTGTTTTTCAATTATGTCTGAAATCTTTCTCTCTTATCTGGACCATTTAATGCATTTACATGCAATCTATGATTACACTGCCATTTAATGATATCCTAGTATCATCTCAGTACTTTTCCCACACTTCTCTTTCTTTCCTTTCTTGCCTTTTTATTATTCCATATTTCCCCCTCTATTAAGCTTAGTAGTTATATATTCTCTTGCTAGTCTTTTAATTATTTTAGAGATTACGAAATGCAAAGATCTAACAAATACTAAAGTTACCTCCTCCCTATATACAAGCTATTATTACTGTTAGTTTAATTCCATACATAATTTAAAACCCTAAGACATTACATTTGTTGCATGAAGTCAATGTTTATTTCCATTTGCCCACACACATTTTTTTTTTAATTCTTCATTCTTTCTTACTCCAAGCCTGGGATCACACTCCTTCTCTGCCTAACGGATACTATTTCGAATTCTCCTTAATGCTGTTCCATCACTAAGAAACTCTCAATTTGTCTGAAAATGTGTTTATTGTATAGTTCAATGGTATTTTCAGTAGGTTCAGAATTCATGACTGGCAGTCATTTCCTATTAACACTTCAAGAAGAGTACTCCTTTGTCTATCAACTTCCACTGCTTCTACTGAGAAGCTACCCATCAGTTTTATTCTTTTTTTATTTTCCCCTCTGGTTACTTAAGATTTCTCTTTGTCTTCGGTTTTAAAGCTTGTACCGTAATGTTTAGTAGTTGTAGTTGTCTGTATATTTATTCTGCCCAGGATCCTTAGTGTTTCTTCAATCTGTGGCTTTATTTCTTTAGCGTATTTTGCAAAATTCTCAGCTATTATCACTACAAACGTAGCTTTTGCTTCATTCTCTCCTTTTCTTCAGGAATTCCAATTACACATATGGTATATATGTATGTATACACATGTGGAATCTTTTCAGCATTTCCTGTCTATTTCTTAATCTCTTTCAGTACATTCCAAACTCTTCCCTCTGTGCTTCCATCTATTATTTATTTTCTTCTGACCTCATTTCCAGCTCATTAATTCTCTCTTTGATTTCTTCAGTTGCATCTAATCTGGTGTTAAAACCATCCACTGAATTATTAAATTCAGTTATATGTTTCAATTCTAGAATTTCCTTTTTACTAACTTCTAGTTCTCTGATGAAATTTGCATATTTATTATGAATTTATTATGCATACATACTTCCAAGATATATCCTCCCCAACCCTACAAGTCTGTCAAAATTTCTGCTAAGCTTCTCAGCCACCTCCTGTGAAACTGGCATATGCCTTCAAACTCAAGTTCCTCTCCATGGGCTTTCCTTATCTCCCATCTCTTGGTCCCATAATTTCTCATTATATTAGTACTTCAGATACTTTTTTCACCTTTGTCCAGCTTTTCTAGTTGCCAGCTCTGCAGTATGTCTTTTACTCCTGAAGAATGTTCACTTGATCCTCTTAGATAGACAAAAGGTTCTACCTCTAACCCAGTTAAGTCTAATACTAACATTTTTGAGAATGTAAATTATATTAAATGACACTGTATACTGCTACCCATGAGAAAGGTGTGTGCTAAAATACTGAAAGTGATTATTTCTAGATGGTAAGATTATGGAAGTTTTTAATTTTATTTGCTATTAACTACTAATTTTTTTGCAAACAATATTACTTACATATCTTTTTTTAATAAATAAAAAGAAAACCTTTACTAAAATTTAAAATGGTTTATACATGCCACTAACAACAAGGCAAAGAACATGAAGAAGATTAATAACTAAAATCATGCATTTGCTTGACTTTGAACTTCAGAGTAACCACCAGCAAGCACAGATAAGCCTTCTGATGTATAAAAACCTATCACCACCCAAGTAGAGTTTTTTGATATATTCAGTAGGTAGTAAACACATGTGGGCCCCCATTACCAAAAGAATGGGGCTTTCAGTGAAGACCAGAGCTCCACTTTCACACTGAAGAATTCCCTAATGGTTTTAAGACAGACACCCTCAAAAAGTATTATAAATGTTCTTATTTGCTGTTATGTTGCCTATAAGTTCATATCAAATAACAAAATAAAAAAAATTTTTTTAACCTGTGGAACATAGCTAGGATTGGAATTAATTTTTAACCTATGAAATCCTCTACAGAACAATATACTCCTTGCCAAAAAATAAACAGGCACATCAAAAATTTTGCTTACATTCTCAAAGTAAAACACAACCCCAATTATAGTGTCATCCTTCAAAAATAAGTCTGCAGTCTTTATTCTTCAAGAATATTGACCACAAGAGTTGAGAAAAGTCACTTTTATCACAGAACTTCACACCAAATCTACTTATAGACCACTTAACATATACCCTGGGTAAATTCACATATGAAAATGAAACCACTCTGCTTGTCTTACTCAAACTCAAATCAGAGGCACCAACATGCCTTAAAAGGCCTTACAAATCATTATCTACTAGCAAAACGTAATTTTCAAAAAAAAAAAAAAAAAAATGACTGAGTAGCACCATTCTCAGTACTAATGGATCTAAGGCAACTGCAGAGATCACCAGACATTCAATGCCTGGAAGAGCATACCTCAAGGTAACCAAGCCTCTCGATCAATGATCCTGAAAGTGTAGTCCCTAAAGGAGGAGCAGGACTTCCCTGGTGGCACAGTGGTTGAGAATCCGCCTGCCAATGCAGGGGACACGGGTCGAGCCCTGGCCCGGGAAGATCCCACATGCCGCGGAGCAACTGGTCCCGTGAGCCACAACTACTGAGCCTGCACTCCAGAGCCTGCGTGCCCCAACTACTGAAGCCCGTGCACCTAGAGCCCATGCTCCGCAACAAAGAGCAGACCCCGCTCGCCGCAACTAGAGAAAGCCTGCACACAACAACAAAGACCCAACGCAGCTAAAATTAAATAAATGAATAAATAAATAATAAAAGGTATAATTAAATAAAATTTAAAAAATAATAATAATAAATAAAGGAGGAGCAGAAGCAGCACTTGGGAACTTGTTATGACAGCAAATTCTCAGGCCCCGCCTCCAACATTCTGAATCAAACAAAATTTCTGGCACTGGGGCCTAGCAATCTGTGTTTTTTTGGGTTTTTTTGTTTTTATATAAATTTATTTATTTATATTTGTTTTTATTTTTGGCTGCGTTGGGCCTTCATTGCTGCGTGCGGGCTTTCTCTAGTTGCAGTGATCGGGGGCTACTCTTCGTTGCCATGCGCGGGCTCCTCATTGTCGTGGCTTCTCTTGTTGCAGAGCATGGGCTCCAGAGCGCAGGCTCAGTAGTTGTGGCGCACGGGCTTAGTTGCTCCGCGGCATGTGGGATCTTCCCAGACCAGGGATCGAACCGTGTCCCCTGCATTGGCAGGCGGATTCTTAACCACTGTGCCACCAGGAAAGCCCCACAATCTGTGTTTTAAACAAGGCCTCCAAGTGATTCTCATGCACATTAAATAAAACTACTGCTCTGGATCCAACAACCAACTTACAAGAAACACAAAGAAACATGTTATCTACTCCACAAGGAAGCAAACGGTACCCAAACTGTGGGAACTCTATAGATAAACCCAACTTCCTCAACAAAGAAGCTGCAAGTGGTTATAAAAAAAAATTGGACAAGACTGTGCAATTGTTTTAAAATTCTTTTAATCTATAGCAATTGTAAGGTACAGGCTTTGTCTGATTCCTAATTCAAACAAACTAAACAAAATAATGCTATTTATGAAACAACTGGAAATTTGAACATCAACAAACAAGAGTGATGATCATGTTTTTAATAAAACACAGTATGTCTTTTAGGAAGACATACTGAAGTTTTTACAGAAGAAATGATATGAAATCTAGGATTTGCTTTGGGTACAAGGTGAAATGGCTGAAGAAGAATTGGCCTGAGGTGATGGGCACACAGGGGTTCATCATACTATTCTGTCTACTGTGTATGTGGTTCAAAATTAACATCCCCAATGAAGGAAAAAAATTAATATATTTCAGCAAATTTAATCCACTTATCAAAATCCACAAGTCTTAAATTGATGATTTTTCTCCTTTAACACCATGAGTGTGTAATGACACTCATTCAGTTCAACTATAAACCTTAAGGAAACAATAAGTCATCCATCAAGCCTTCATATAAAGCTCTTAACTGCATTATATATTTGTTACATCACCCTTCTAAGATTCATGGAACTATGATTAATTATATTTCTCTTTATTACTAAATTTAAAATAGAGCATATAACTACTAAGCATCTTACTATTTCTCATCTCCAAAGAAAAAGAGTTTTAAAGGAAAAGGAGATAATACACAAATGTGCACACTAAAGCTGGTTTACCTGTAAAGATGTAATTGACCCCGTGTGTCCTTGGAGCACAGCAACTGGAGCACAAGTTCTCAAGCACCACACTCTAATTATTTTATCACAGCTCCCTGCAGCAATCATTGTATTCTCATAGTTTACTGCCATATCTGAAATTTCTGCAGAATGACCTCTTAATGTGGATAATAGGCGGCCATTGTGTGTTGACCAAATCTTCACCAAACAATCGTCCGAACCCTGAGAAAAAATACACCCAAAAATAAAATGTTAATACAGCAAGTCTTTTTCATCATTTAAAAAAATGCCATTTACATGTCACTCAAATTAAGTGTCTATAACTCCTCCTCTCTTTCCAACTGTAGAATATTCTGCAAATTATGAATCTTACAGCCAAGAACACTTACAATAGTTTTTTCTGACAGCCGAGAACACGTATAATAGTTTTTTTTTCAAATCAAATAACAAAGATACCTTGAAGTTTTCATTTCTATGGCTTAGACCTATTATAAATACTATTTTCCCCAAATTCTCTGCCAAGTAATAAGTCCAACTAAAAGTTCATGGCTCACCCATTTCAATTAACAATGGTTAAATGTTCGTTTAGCTCATATCAAGCGAAATAATTTGATAAGTGTTAGTTAAGACTGATCTATGTTTCACAAGTTGAGGAAGTGGCAATTCCAAAAACAAAAAATAATGGGACTAGAACATGCATTTTAAATAACTAAGCAACAGAGTCTCAAATTTATAGTACCAGCAAGCATCCATCCACTCAGCAAATATTTGAGTATCTACTCTGAGTCTCAACAACTGAAAAATGAAATTTAAACCTCTTACCCACCCTAATTTTCCCTTAAAACATTAAAATGGTAAATTAAATTCCAAATATTTACATATAGTTTTACAACAATTATAAAATAATCTTTCAGTGTTAATCAATTTCCCTAGATCATGATTAATCAATGTGAATATGAATCACCTGTACAGATTTGGATTTTGGGGGTAAGGGGGTCTTTTTGATTAATGTAGAGGGGGTTTTTTTGGATTGTTTTTGGTTAATACATACTATAACCTAATTCAGTAGGTCTAGAATGGGCTGGAGGGGAAGTATTAGGAATGCATATTTTTAAGCATCCTTGATGATCATGCTCAAGAACCCCTGCTCTAAATCAGTGTATCACAAAAAACACACAAGGCCTGATTATCTGCATCTGAATCACTTGCAATATTGAATAAAAATGTAAATTCATGGGCCCCACACCAGACCTACTGAGTCAAAATTCCTGACAAAGAGGAAAGATAGAATCTACATGTTTTATAAGATTTTCTAGATAATTCTGAGGCACACTAAAGTGCTCCAGATAATACCAAATTGAGTTTAAAATGTTAACTCACTGTAAAGATTCTATGTCCTGTCCTATCAAATGCTACACAGTAAACAGCAGATAGATGTCCGAGAATCCTTCTGTGCATTTTTATATGCTGATACATAGTTCCTGGAAATGCTGTGCTAAAAGTGGAACACCCTGTGAGTTGTTTTCCTCGATGTATCTCCACTAGGAAATAAAAACAATGAAAGTGGTTAAGGGGGAGCCAATATGTAAAAAGCTAAGAAAACCTCCAAAACAATTTCTAGAGGGTCACAGAAATCAATGTTCGAGAAATCCTAAAGACGAAGTTTCTTCCCAGTTCTCTTCTACTATAAGCACTAGTACAGACTTCTTATTGAAATAAGATTGTTTTCATTGACTTTTATTACTTTTAGTAATAATTTTAGGAATTTGAAACAACATTACCAGTACTACCTTTTAAGTTTTAATATAGCAGTTACAAAGTTGGTCAAGAAATTAAAAAATGGCTTTGGGCCTCTGAAAAGTCAACCTCACTTACCAAGATTTGGTGGGGAACCATAATTCACCGGCATTTCAGGAGGTCTTCCTCTATGAAGAGCAGCAAAGGCAGAGCCCTTCCAAACTGTGTGCCTGCAGTCTTTAAAATGAATTTTAGATACACATAAAATCTTGAAAGTTAACCCCAAGAAAGATTTTATAGAATACTTACGTATATTGTAATAAACTGTTTATTCAACGGTTTACCAACTAATATACTTTAACAGAAAAGCCCTAGAGGTTTATTAGACTATTTCTGAAGGAAAAAAAAAATTTAAGACATCTCAGATACAACAACAACAACTAACATTTGTGTAGCACTTTACAAGTTACAAAGTGCTTTCCACATACATTATCTCATTGAATCCTCACAACAACCCTGTGAGGTAGGTATCATTGCCAATTTACAAGTGAGGTAACTGAGGCTCAAAGGTTCCAGGACCTTTAAAGAGATCCACTGCAAATGATTAGTCAAGATGGACCATAAAACCAGATCTTTTGACTCCAAGTCCCACTCAGTGCCAAACAGGTTTTTATTTTTCATTGCAGAATTATACCGTACAATTATTAATGATAAAGGTCTTAATCACAACTGATCCAACTTTCCAAAACCGGAAATTTTTGTAAGGAAAATTTTAATTTTTTTGGTTTATATGAAAATCCTGACTTAATTAACTTATTGAAATGTTACTGAGTTTTAAAAATAATGATGGCCAATATTACCATGATTTTAATCACCTTAGAAAGTACTGACAAAATTAAATGGCTTTCCTCCTGTTTTAGGATCACAGATAATCCTTTACACAAGAGCATATGTAGGATCTTTTGAGTCTGAACACTAATTCTCAAGTCCTATCCCTCTTAGCAAATATACTAAGAAAAACTGTCTACCCCCTGTATAGGAGATAGCAGCAGAACACATTTTATGCTGTGCTAGAAATCTGCTTCTTCACAACTGAAAGAGGAAGGTAAGAAAGGCATTATATAAACCCTCTACTGAGCCTCGGGTGCCCCAAACTAACAGGCATATCATGTGTTACATGAATGAATTCATTACCACTATCATTATCAAAGAGCAGTTACAAGGCATCCTCTTGTGTCACTAGTACAAAACAGAGAAATATGGTCCCTACCCTAGGAGAGCTTGCTGAAGTTTCTTCTAAGGTCTGCCAGTTCTAAAGCAGTGCTCATCACAAAACGACATTGAGCTTGACACAAGTAAAGAAAACAGGAAAACAGGCTACCCAGGCAACTACTATATAACAACCTAAAACAGAATAATTACAAGGTGAATAGGGACACAGAAAAAGGAAGAATATGAACAGTTTCCTGATTCAAGCCACAGTGTGGCATGACCATAGAGCACTGAGAAACAACTAAAGCTGACAAACCAGTCTGGCATGGAACCAAGAGGAAGGGTTGTTCTTTCTCAGTCAAAATTTACACTGGTGGAGCATCTAAGAGGCAGCATCACATCAGCAACAGATCTTAAAAATAATCATGAGGGATGAACTTGACGTATACTCAGGATCAGAAGAGCCAACATTCTTGCCCATTAGCAGTTAAGCCACGTTGTATACATAGATCATATCACATACATATACTGAGTCTAAGTAATTTATACCAAGCTAACAGAAAAAGAACAGCAATTCCAAACATTTTGCTACCACATAATTTCGCAAAAAAATTAAACTGGTGAAAAAGAACCATGCATTTGTACATTTTTGGTGCTCATTTTCAAACTGCTACCAAATTTAGAAAATCACTTCCCCTTATAAAAGGGCTTGCAGAATCTAAATATCAAATGAAATACTTCTAGCATTTAAAGAGTTTATTAGACACATACAATTACATTCAATGAAGTTATAAGTGAGCTACAAAATGGAAAAATAAGAACTCACATTGATAAAACCTCAAACACATCTCAGAATAAATTCAAGCTTTTAAGCTTAACATCTATACCTTTATCATTTTTTTAAATGCAGAAGGACCCATTAAACACTGATGTAATAAAATTCAACATCTATGCTAAATGCAGAGAATTTTATAGTCCACAGCATGGTTTTTAGTTACATATCACCTTTCTTCCACAATGCTTACATTACTTCACAATTATAATAATTATTAAGCTAGTAATACAAAGCAGAACACTTCTTCAAATTAAGGTACCTTTTGCTGTACGTAGCAAAGACTGCCTTCCTGCACCAAGTAAAGAAGTGACTCTTGAAATACTGGGTGGAATTTCTTTATCCAACATGGGACCGATGCGCTGGCAGATTTGCAACAGATGATCAGGAGCCACATGCTTATTGGACAAGACCTGATTGGAGAGCAAGTTTCAAAAACAACATTTTTTACAAGAGTTTCAAAAAATATTAAATACTTAGGGATAAGTCTGACAAAACATGTGAAAAACATGTACAAGGAAAACTACAAAACATTTCTGAGAGAAATTAAAGAATGAAATAAGCAGTAAATTAATCTACAGATTCAAAGCCATCCCAATCAAAATCCCAGTAAGCTTTTTGTGTAGAAATTGACAATTTTATTCTAAAATGTATACGCAAATGGCTTAGAAAAGTCAAAGCAGCTTTGAAAAAGAACAAAGTTGAGGGCTAACAATACCTGATTTCAGGACTTGTTATATAAGAACAACTGATTTTTGGCAAAGGTGAAAAAAAAGATAATCTTTTCAACAAATGGTGCCAGAACAAGTGAATACCCATTTGCCAAAAAATAATTATAATATTAACTTTAGTCTATACATTACACAATAAATAAAAATTATCTCAAGACAGATCATAGATCTAAATGTATCATCTAAAACCATAAAATTTATAAAAGAAAACATTGGAGAAACTCTTTATGACCTGATGTTAGGCAAAGATTTCTAAAATGACACCAAAAGCGTAATCCACAGAACAAATCGATAAAATGGACTTCAGCAAAACTAACAGCTTCTGTTTTTTCAAAAGGTACTGTTAAGGGAATGAAAAGACAACCACAGACTGAAAGAAAATATTGGCAAAGGATATATCTGATAAAGGACTTGTATCCAGAATACATAAAGAACTATCAATGCTCAATATTTTAAAAAACCTAATTTTTAAGAATGATTTGACTAGACACTTCACCAAAGAAGACATACAGATGGCAACCAGACACATGAAAAGATGCTCAACATCACCAGTAACTGATGAAACACAAATTAAAATCATAATAAGATATCACTACACACCTACTAGAATAGCTAAAATTAAAGACTGACCAGATCAAGATCAGCAAGAATGTACAGAAACTGCTGGTGGAAATGTAAAACAGAACAATCACTGTGGAAAACAATGGGGTAGCGTTTTTAATAGTAACACATACATTACCATATTATCTAGCTATAATACTCCTAGGTGTTTACCCAAGAAAAGTGAAAGCACACATCCACATAAAGGTTTGTATGTGAATGTTGTTGAACAGCTTTCTTTTTAAGAGCCCCAAAGTGAACACAATCCAAATGTCCATTAACAGGTGAATACCTACACACATTACTGTATGTCTGTACAATGGAATACTATTCAGCAATAAAAAAATTTAATAACACACAATGACGTGGATGAATCTCAAAATAATTATGCTGAAAGAAGCCAGAAAAAAGAGCACATGCTATATGATTTCATTTATATAAAATGCCAGAAAATGCAAATTAATATATAGTTACAGAAAGCAGGTCACAGGTAACTGGGGGCTGGTAGGTAAGCAGGAAGAGTTATAAAGAAGAGGAAACTTTTGGGTGTAATAGGTATGTTCACTATCTTCACTGAGGTGTTGGGTCACGGTACACGTAACACATATAAATTTATCAACTTGAACACTTTACGTTCAGTTTATTATGTCAATTATATCTCAAAAAAAAAAAAAAACACAAGAATACAAAAGGGACTTCCCTGGTAGCACAGTGGTTAAGAATCTGCCTGCCAGTGCAGGAGACATGGGTTGGAGCCCTGGTCCGGGAGGATCCCATATGCCACGGAGCAACTAAGCCCGTGCACCACAACTACTGAGCCTGTGCTCTAGAGCCCACGAGCCACAACTACTGAAGCCCGTGTGCCTAGAGCCCGTGCACTGCAACGAAGAGTAGCCCCCACTTGCCACAACTAGAGAAAGCCTGCACGCAGCAATGAAGACCCAACACAGCCAAAAATAAATAAATTTAAAAAAAAAAAAAAAAAGAACACAAAGGATTGGAACTTCCCTGGTGGCACAGTGGTTAAGATCACGTGCTCCCAATGCAGGGGGCCTGGGTTTGATCCCTGGTTCAGGGAACTAGATCCCACATGCATGCCGCAACTAAGAGTTCGCATGCCACAACTAAGGAGCCCGCGTGCTGCAACTAAGGAGCCAGTGAGCCTCAACAAAGCAGTTAGCAAGCCGCAACTAAGAAGCCCGCAAGCCACAACTAAGGAGCCCGCCTGCCACAACTAAGGCCCAGCGCAACCAAAACAAACAAATAAATAAAAAGACTCAAGAATCCACCATCAAAAAAAAAAGCGAATACAAAGGATACCGTGTAAGTTTAACTCATGAATACGCCTAATGTTACCTGATATGAATGTATCTGGCATAAACTTTAATGCTTCATCTCTAGGGTTTCTCAACTGTGATGCTACCAGCACGGAGGAAGTTCTGACAAAACATCACTGCACAGGACTGTCCCCACATTCAGGACACACAGGATCTCTGGCTCCCTTCCATTAATGCCAACAATATTCCCCATGCCATTCTGACACCAACAATGAATGCCCCACACATTTTCAAACTCCCTGAGAAACACTGCTACAAAGAAAATTTGAAACCGAGTTCTAGATCTTACTTTTGGTTCTGAATCATGAATTCAAATGTAAAATAAAACTGGATTCAATATAAAGTTTTTGTTCATAAGCCCTGGTGACATCTTCAACTTTCCAACCTGACTTGTTTCCCACCATGACAGATATTCCAAGACAAAACTCAAAAGATATATCAAAGCTCAGATAGACCTCAAAAAAGTATTTAATATTAATTAGCACTCTGTGCTTCAAAAGTGTCAGTACGTAAAAGTCCAAAAACTGATGTAAATAATTAGCTCATCATAAGAGTAGAGAGGAAGACTGGAGGAACTAGAAGTTAATTCCAACAGGATAAGGAAAATCACAGATCTAAGAACTTGTTAGTAATGCAAATCTGAAAACAAAAACCCAACTAAAGTAACTGTACTGACTGACGTAAACAACATAACTGAAAGGATTAAATATTTAAGAGAAAATGACTTTGGACAATGGCAACATGACTTCTGTAAGGTGGAAAATCATTCTAATAGTTTTCTTTGAGATTTCCACTATTCAGATGGATAGACAACCTTTAATTATATAACTGACTTTAAGTTTTGAGGTTACACAACCAACTCTATCTGAGAATGGAGACTTGTTTTTGAAAATCAACTATAAAAGATATGGATAAAAAGAAATTCTCCAGATAGAAAAGGTATGGATAGAAAATTTTAAACAGATTGCTTCTCACTGCTAGATATTTCATCTCTTCCATGATATGGAAGGAGGACTTTACAAACATGCAATAAAAGATTGCCAGTACTGAAGAAGCAATAAAACTGATCATTAACTTAAAAGAAGAATTCAACATAGGCAAGTAGATACAGACAAAGTCCAGATACTATAGGAACATGGACTCCATCCGGCAGCTATTCATTCCCATAAAGAGAATTACAGATTCTCTGCTTTTCTGAGGATTCTAACAAAACCAAATCAAAGATAACATAACATAATCAAAGATCTCGGGGGGAGGATTATCCTATTTTTGTACAAAATAAGGTGTATCTGAAAAATAATATGGTTCTAGTCCCAATACAGACAACAAAAAAAATGAAAAAATGGTCCTGAATTTTTAAAAATTAATATCATATTGACAAAAATCAATATAATAAATAGCTAATTTTCCTTTAATATTTTCAAGTCCTAGATATGAACGTTAGTAACAGTTTCTAACAGCAACTTCAATGAGTAAGCCACAGTTACACAAGGTCCTCAGGAGTGAAGCCAGAAACAAAGTCCCTTCAATGGTCAAAGAGCCCATCTCACTACCATCTTGTTTTTCGTAGGCATATTCAGTCTCAGAAAGTTTATCAGCAACAATCCTAGAATCACTGTATTACTATCATTGTCACCAAATACTGCTGTGAGCATAGGCCCCTTCAAGCCCTGGGTAGCAGTTACAGAAAGTGGTAGTAGGGTCTAGATAACCTGACTAATTAACAAATTGAAGAAAAAAAAATCATATTAACAAATTTAAGGAGAAAACCCATATGATCATCTCAATAGATACAGAAAAAGCTTTGGACAAAATTCAACACCCATTTATGATAAAACTCTCCAAAAAGTGGGCATAGAGGGAACCTACCTCAACGTAATAAAGGCCATATACGACAAACCCACAGCAAACATCATTCTCAATGGTGAAAAACTGAAAGCATTTCCTCTAAGATCAGGAACAAGACAAGAATGTCCACTCTCACCACTATTATTCAACATAGTTTTGGAAGTCCTAGCCAAGACAATCAGAGAAGAAATAGAAATAAAAGGAATACATATTGGAAAAGAAGTAAAACTGTCACTGTTTGCAGACAACATGATACTATATACAGAAAATCCTAAAGGTGCCACCAGAAAACTACTAGAGCTAATCAATGAATTTGGTAAAGTTGCAGGATACAAAATTAATGCACAGATATCTCTTGCATGCCTATACACTAATGATGTAAAATCTGAAAGAGAAATTAAGGAAACACTCCCATTTACCACTGCAACAAAAAGAAAAAAATACCTAGGAATAAACCTACCTAGGGAGACAAAAGACCTGTATGAAGAAAACTATAAGATACTGTTGAAAGAAATTAAAGATGATACCAACAGATGGAGAAATATACCATGTCCTTGGATTGGAAGAATCAATATTGTGAAAATGACTATACTACCCAAAGCAATCTACAGATTCAATGCAATCCCTATCAAATTACTAATAGCATTTTTTACAGAACTAGAACAAAAAATCTTAAAATTTGTATGGAGACACAAAAGACCCCAAAGAGCCAAAGCAGTCTTGAGGGAAAAAAAATGGGGCTGGAGGAATCAGACTCCCTGACTTCAGACTATACTACAAAGCTACAGTAGTCAAGACAGTATGGTACTGGCACAAAAACAGAAATATAGGTCAATGGAACAGGATAGAAAGCCACGCACCTAAGGTCAACTAATCTATGACAAAGGAGGCAAGGATATACAATGGAGAAAAGACAGTCTCTTCAATAAGTGGTGCTGGGAAAACTGGACAGCTACATGTAAAAGAATGAAATTAGAACACTCCCTAACACCATACACAAAAATAAACTTAAAATGGATTCAAGACCTAAATTTAAGACCGGACACTATAAAAGTCTTAGAGGAAAACATAGGAAGAACACTCTTTGACATAAATCACAGCAAGATCTTTTTTGATCCACCTCCTAGAGTAGTGCAAATAAAACCAAAAATAAACAAATGGGACCTAATGAAACTTCAAAGCTTTTGCACAGCAAAGGAAACTACAAACAAGACGAAAAGACAACCCTCAGAATGGGAGAAAATATTTGCAAACGAATCAACAGACATTAATTAATCAACAGGATTAATCTCCAAAATATATAAACAGCTCATGCAGCTCAATATTAAAAAAACAAACAACCCAATTAAAAAATGGGCAGAAGATCTAAATAGACATTTCTCCAAAGAGGACATACAGATGGCCAAGAAGCACATGAAAAGCTGCTCAACATCACTAATTATTAGAGAAATGCAAATCAAAACTACAATGAGGTATCACCTCACACCAGTAAGAATGGGCATCATCAGAAAATCTACAAACAACAAATGCTGGAGAGGGTGTGGAGAAAAGGGAATCCTCTTGCACTGTTGGTGGGAATGTAAATTGATACAGCCACTATGGAGAACAGTATGGAGGTTCCTTAAAAAACTAAAAATAGAATTACCATATGACCTAGCAATCCCACTACTGGGCATATACCCTGAGAAAACCATAATTCAAAAAGACACATGCACCCCAATGTTCACTGCAGCACTACTTACAATAGCCAGGTCATGGAAGCAACCTAAATGTCCATCGACAGACAAATGAATAAAGAAGATGTGGTACATATATACAATGGAATATTACTCAGCCATAAAAAGGAACGAAATTGGGTCATTTGTAGAGACGAGGACGAATCTAGAGACTGTCATACAGAGTGAAGTAAGTCAGAAAGAGAAAAACAAATATCGTGTATTAACACATATATATGGGACCTAGAAAAATGGTACAGATGAACTGGTTTGCAGGGCAGAAAGTGAGACACAGAAGTAGAGAACAAACGTATGGACACCAAGGTGCGAAAGCAGCGGGGGGTGGGATGAATTGGGCGATTGGGATTGACATGTATACACTGATGTGTATAAAAGGGATGGCTAATAAGAACCTGCTATATAAAAAAATAAATAAAATTCAAAAATTCCCCAAAAATAAATAAATAATTGGAACGTTATGGGGAAAAGTAGCTTTTTCTGTAAAGTTTGGGATGCTGTAATCTAATCAGGATCTAGAATAAATATTTAATATCTTTAATATGTACCTGTCTGATCTTTAGCTTTCCCTCAAATTATTTTAAGCTACACCTAGAAATCCTGCAACGGAAAACGTGTAAGTAAACTACCATATCATAATTCCTATAACAATGAAAAGTACAGTATAACAATGAAACATAAGAAGTGACAGAAAGCACTGCCTTTTATTAAAAAAAAAAAACAAAATTTGGTGTCTTCCTTGCTTAAGAAATTCCCCCCAGCTTCTGATGAGATAGACTATCTTCTTTATTTAAAAAGTGCAAGTTTAGGGACTTCCCTGGTGGTCCAGTGGGTAAGACTCCATGCTCCCAAGGCAGGGGGCCCAGGTTCGATCCCTGGGTGGGGAATCAGATCCCACATGCATGCCATGACTAAGAGTCCACATGCCCCAACTAAAGATCCCGCGTGTCGCAACTCAGACATGGTGCAGCCAAAATAAATTAATTTAAAAAAAATTTTTAATAAATAACTAAATAAAAAGTACAAGTTTAGTAGTCAATGGCAGAATATTCCTATATAAATAAGAGGAAAAAGGAGCTTAACACTCAGTATATACAAAAGGATCTAGGCAGAGAAATGTTCTAGTGCTGGCATGAAGATCCTTCATTTAAAAGCATTTCAATGTATTTTAATTCAAAAAAGTTAACCAGTTTTAGCTTCCCAGAGCAGTGATTGCTTGCTTAGCCAACACTGAAGTCAGCATTAATAGCATTTTCCAGGCAAGCCTCACTTTACTGAGATGGTTGGTGGGTGACTTTGTTACAGATATTCAGATTGGTGGACATGCTTTTATGATTTGTGAGATTGCGCAGCACATGAAAACAGGCTTGTTGAATACTTCGTTTGCTGCAAAGCAGTGGCTTAAGTAATAATAAAGATATGTAATGGTGTCTTAACAAGTCTCTAGGTGGAATTGATGCAGTGATCTAATGGTGTCATTAAAGAGCATGTCTTTCTGCTTGGGCAGCCTTGACATTTTGGCTTTTTTCCCCTCAGACTCTTAGTTTTTACATTGCTGGATGGTTTTTGCAGCTCTTGCCATCATACCCTGGAAATGCTGGAAGGGAAGGATTCTTTCTTCTTGTGACTATTTTATTAGGGAGGAGAATTTTTACGGGAACGGTCCCCTACCTCAGGAGATTTATTCTCAGTTTCACTGCCCGGACATATCCTTAGTTAGCATTTCTGTGCAGTCTATTAATATTTTCTTCCTCCCTTAGCAAAACAATGACCCCTGTTTCTAGACCATATAAGCTTTTCCAAATTACAAACTATTCAGCATAAAAAAAATCTAAAACTTCTGATATTCTTTTTTTGTTTGTTTGGCCAACACGCAGCTTGTGGAATCTTAGTTCCCCGACCAGGGATCAAACCCGGGCCCCAGCAGGGAAATCACCAAGTCCTAACCACTGGACCACCAGGTAATTCCCATAAGGTTTCTGATACTCTTGACAAGGAGTTCTCCTGCTATTTCTAGAACTACCATCAGATCATCTGAAAAGAATAAAACACAGAATGCAAAATTCTCAGGGACTTTAGACATAAATCACCTGACTTCTGAAAAGAAAACACTCATCTTGAGATTTTTGTTGTACCAAATCAAAATGACAGAATTTTCTGAGCAGAATATGATCAAAATGTGCAAAGACTAATTAAAGTATGGATCCTATATGGCAGGGGTCCCCAACCCCCAGGCCAAGGACCATTACCAGGCTGCAAGAGCAGGAGGTGAGCAGCGGGCGAGTGACCGAAGCTCCATCTGCCGCTCCACATCGCTCACATTACCGCCTGAACCATCTCCCCCTACCCCGTGGAAAAACTGTCTTCCATGAAACTGGTCCCTGGTGCCAAAAAGTTGGGGACCGCTGCATATGGAACTTAATGAAGACACAAATATTCCCAAAGAAGTCAAACTTCATTTTATAAAAATACTGTTTAACAAGATGTATTAAAACAGAAGAGACAGGCACACTTTTTTTTTTGGTGCCACGCATCTTGTGGGATCTTAAGTTTCCTGACCAGGGATAGAACCCATGCCCCCTGCAGTGGAAGCACAGAGTCCTAACCACTGGACCGCCAGGGAATTCCCAAGACAGGTACTTTAAAATGCATGAATTTTACACATGTATAGCCTACAGAAGATATAAAATAATAAATGTTCTTGGTCAAATAACAATTTCAGCCACATGTACATAGTAAAGACCATAGATTTCAATATCAATGCAAAACATCTCCTAGCCAGACTTAGTTATTTCACCCAGAAGTCTGTCCTATTCCAAATGACCAAAAGAAATAAAACCTATTCATTTTAGCTATGTCTTTAAAACAAATTCATAAAGTGCAATACAAACATAAATCAAGAGTTTACAAAGAATCAAATAAAAGAAATGTACTTGGTGGAGAGTCAAAGGTTCAGGTGCTGAGTCCTGAAATGTCTAAAATACTTAAGTAAATGCACTTAAATAATTCAGAACAGAAATATTATTTCCCAAATACAAGGCCAGAAAGCACACATGGCTACACAGCTATTGGTTAAGGTATAGTTCAAAACCAATTCCTTCCTAATTCCCTAACACCTTAAAGCACAACACAGTGTATTTAACGACCACCTTCTTTTTGATCTACAACGCTGATTATATATTATAAAAGTTCAATCAACTTACCTCAACATAATAAAGGCCATATATGACAAACCCACAGCCAACATCGTGCTCAATGGTGAAAAACTGAAACCGTTTCCACCAAGATCAGGAACGAGACAAGGTTGCCCACTCTCACCACTATTATTCAACATAGTTTTGGAAGTTTTAGCCACAGCAATCAGAGAAGAAGTAGAAATAAAAGGAATCCAAATTGGAAAAGAAGAAGTAAAGCTGTCACTGTCTGCAGATGACATACTATACATAGAGAATCCTAAAGATGTTACCAGAAAACTACTAGAGTTAAACAACGAATTTGGTAAAGTAGAAGGATACAAAATTAATGCACAGAAATCTCTTGCATCCCTATACACTAATGATGAAAAATCTGAAAGAGAAATTAAGGAAACACTCCCATTTACCACTGCAACAAAAAGAATAAAATACCTAGGAATAAACCTACCTAGGGAGACAAAAGACCTGTATGCAGAAAACTATAAGACACTGATGAAAGAAATTAAAGATGATAACAAACAGATGGAGAGATACACCATGTTCTTGGATCGGAAGAATCAACATTGTGAAAATGACTATACTACCCAAAACAACCTACAGATTCAGTGCAATCCCTATCAAACTACCACTTGCATTTTTCACAGAACTAGAAAAAGAAATTTCACAATTTGTATGGAAACACAAAAGACCCCGAATAGCCAAAGCAATCTTGAGAAAGAAAAATGGAGCTGGAGGAATCAGGCTCCCTGACTTCAGACTATACTACAAAGCTACAGTAATCAAGACAGTATGGTACTGGCACAAAAAAAGAAATATAGGTCAATGGAACAGGACAGAAAGCCCAGAGATAAACCCATGCACATATGGTCACCTTATTTTTGACAAAGGAGGCAAGAATATACAATGGAGAAAAGACAGCCTCTTCAATAAGTGGCGCTGGGAAAACTGGACAGCTACATGTAAAAGAATGAAATTAGAACACTCCCTAACACCATACACAAAAATAAACTCAAAATGGATTAAAGGGCTTCCCTGGTGGCGCAGTGGTTGAGAATCTGCCTGCTAACGCAGGGGACACGGGTTCGAGCCCTGGTCTGGGAAGATCCCACATGCCATGGAGCAACTAGGCCCATGTGCCACAACTACTGAGCCTGCGTGTCTGCAGCCTGTGCTCCGCAACAAGAGAGGCCGCGATAGTGAGAGGCCCGCACACCGCGATGAAGAGTGGCCCCCGGTTGCCGCAATTAGAGAAAGCCCTCGCAGAGAAACGAAGACCCAACACAGCCAAAAATTAATTAATTAATTAATTAATTTTTTTTAAATGGATTAAAGACCTAAATGTAAGACCAGACACTATAAAACTCTTAGAGGAAAACACAGGCAGAACACTCTATGACATAAATCACAGCAAGATTCTTTTTCACCTACCTCCTAGAGAAATGGAAATAAAAACAAAAATAAACAAATGGGACCTAATGAAACTTAAAAGCTTTTGCACAGCAAAGAAAAACATAAACAAGACTAAACAACAACCCTCAGAATGGGAGAAAATATTTGCAAGTGAAGTAACTGACAAAGGATTAATCTCCAAAATTTACAAGCAGCTCATGCAGTTCAGTATCAAGAAAACAAACAACCCAATCCAAAAATGGGCAGAAGACCTAAATAGACATTTCTCCAAAGAAGATATACAGATTGCCAACAAACACATGAAAGGATGCTCAACATCACTAATCGTTAGAGAAATGCAAATCAAAACTACAATGAGGTAACACCTCACACCAGTCAGAATGGCCATCATCAAGAAATCTACAAACAGTAAATGCTGGAGAGAGTGTGGAGAAAAGGGAACCCTCTTGCACTGTTGGTGGGAATGTAAATTGATACAGCCACTGTGGAGAACAGTATGGAGGTTCCTTAAAAAACTAAAAATAGAGCTACCATAGGACCCAGCAATCCCACTACTGGGCATATACCCTGAGAAAACCATAATTCAAAAAGAGTCATGTACCACAATGTTCATTGCTGCTCTATTTACAATAGCCAGGACATGGAAGCAACCTAAGTGTCCATCGACAGATGAATAGATAAAGAAGATGTGGCACATATATACAATGGAATATTACTCAGCCATAAAAAGAAACGAAATGGAGGTATTTGTAATGAGGTGGATGGACCTAGAGTCTGTCATACAGAGTGAAGTCAGAAAGAGAAAAACAAATACCGTATGCTAACACATATATATGGAATCTAAAAAAAAAAAAAAAGAAAAAAAAAATGGTTCTGAAGAACGTAGGGGCAGGACAGGAACAAAGACACAGATACAGAGAATGGACTTGAGGACACGGGGAAGGGGAAGGGGAAGCTGGGACGAAGTGAGAGAGTGGCATGGACATATATACACTACCAAATGTAAAATAGCTAGCTAGTGGGAAACAGCCACACAGCACAGGGAGATCAGCTCAGTGCTTTGTGACCACCTAGAGGGGTGGGATAGGGAGGATGGGAGGGACACGCCAAGAGGGAGGGGATATGGGGATATATGTATATGTATAGCTGATTCACTTTGTTATAAAGCAGAAACTAACACACCACTGTAAAGCAATTACACTCCAATAAAGACGTTAAAAAAAAAAAAGTTCAATCATAATAGTACAGAATGTCACAAGAACAGAAAAAATCCAGAGGAAAGTCAGAAAGAACTTAGAAAATGATAATGATTGCATTCTCTGCAGATAAAGAGGATGACTCAGATGTTACCTGCAAACTAACTGACAATCTGGAAAAGGCTAGATCCATATATCATACCAACCAAATGCTAAAATAAACTCTAAATAAAGACATTTAAAAAGAAATTATGGACTTCCCTGGTGGTGCAGCAGTTAAGAATCCGCCTGCCAATGCAGGGGACATGGGTTCAAGCCCTGGTCCGGGAAGATCCCACATGCTGTGGAGCAACTAAGCATGTGCACCACAACTACTGAGCCTGTGCTCTAGAGCCCATGAGCCACAACTACTGAGCCTACGAGCCACAACTACTGAGCCTGTGAGCTACAACTACTGAAGCCCATGAGCCTAGAGCCCGTGCTCCGCAACAAGAGAAGCCACCACAATGAGAAGCCCGCGCACTGCAACGAACCGTAGCCCCCGCTCGCCACAACTAGAGAAAGCCCGCACTCAGCGACAAAGACCCAACATAGCCAAAAATAAATAAATAAGATAAATGAATTTATTTTAAAAAAATAAAACGATAAAAATAAAAATAAAAAAAATTATAAATGGCCTAGGAAAAAATATAAATAAGTAAATACATAATATTGCCTTTATAATTTTCTAGTACAGAAAGTATGGTTTAAGAACAACCATAAAGGTAAAATAAAGATTAAGACATGTAAAAAGTTAAAAAACTTAAACCTCTAAAAATAAAACCTCCAGGGCTTCCCTGGTGGCGCAGTGGTTGAGAATCTGCCTGCCAATGCAGGGGACACGGGTTCGAGCCCTGGTCTGGGAAGATCCCACATGCCGCAGTGCAACTAGGCCCGTGAGCCACAATTACTGAGCCTGTGCGTCTGGAGCCTGTGCTCCGCAACAAGAGAGGCCGTGATAGTGAGAGGCCCGCGCACCGCGATGAAGAGTGGCTCCCACTTGCCACAACTAGAGAAAGCCCTCGCACAGAAACGAAGACCCAACACAGCCAAAAATTAATTAATTAATTAATTAATTTTTTAAAAAAAGAATTCACCTGCCAATGCAGGGGGCATGGGTTTGATCTCTAGTCTGGGAAGATCCCACATGCCATGGAGCAGCTAAGTCCGTGCACCACAACTACTGAGCCCACGAGCCACAACTACTGAGCCTGTGTGCCACAACTACTGAAGCCCACACACTCTAGGGCCCATGTGCCACAACTACTAAAGCCCATGAGGCTAGAGCCCATGCTCCGTGACAAGTGAACCACCGCAATAAGAAGCCTGCACACCACAACCAAGAGTAGCCCCCACTCGCCACAACGAGAGAAAGTCCGCGCACAGCAACGAAGACCCAATGCAGCCAAAAAAAAAAAAGTGACAATTTATTTTAAAAAGATGTGCTGTAAAAAAAACTTTGAGGCCTATCTATTTAAAAAACAAAGAGTATGTGCTATAACGCTTTTGAATTCCTATATGCAGTTTTCTTCACATGGAGCTTACCTACTCCATGACTACATTTCCCAGTGATTCACTATTGTGTAAGTACACATTTGGTTCAGAAATCAGTTTTTATTTCTCCCATTTCTTGTTTTATCAAGATTTTGTTGTTGTTGTTCAGTGTGAATTAAAACACCATCATTTGAATATACATAATTCAAAAAAAATGCCATTTCCCCATTTCCACATAAAAAAGGAAACATAATAAACAATCATTGAAAAATTCTATTTTGTAGGTTCCTAATGAAATGGATTAAGGAGCTTTAAAAAAAAAAAAAAAAAGGGATGTATAACTTCCATGTATCTCGTGACCATTCGGTGCTAAACACTGCCCTAACTGCCCTACAAATGAAGTACACTTCTTAGAGAAATTTTAAGAAATCAAAGATCAGACAAAATACTATTTAATAACCAAACTGTTAATGTCCGGTTCTCAGTAAAAAAAAATATACTAAGCATTAAACATTAATTCTTTCGATAAATACTGAGAGCCTACTATGTGCCAAGAAATATAATTAGTTGTACCTACAGATAACTACAGGTGGTTGTATGTCCCACATAAATTTAAAAAAAAAAAAAAAAATTATGTTTGGCTGCGTTGGGTCTTCGTTGCTGCGTGCGGGCTTTCTCTAATTGGGGCGAGCGGGGGCTACTCTACGTTGCGGCGTGTGGGCTTCTCACTGCAGTGGTTTCTCTTGTCGCAGAGCATGGGTTCTAGGCGCGGGGGGCTCAGCAGTTGTGGCTCACGGGCTCCAGAGCGCAGGCTCAGTAGTTGTGGCGCACAGGCTTAGTTGCTCCACAGCATATGGGATCTTCCCGGACGAGGGCTCAAACCTGTGTCCCCTGCATTGGCAGGTGGATTCTTAACCACTGCGTCAGGAGGGAATTCCTGTCCCACATAATTTTTAAAAGTCAAAAATAATCATTTATCTATTCCAACTATTTCAAAGGAGATAATGCAAGAAAAACCATTGCTCTCACCTTAAAAATGAGAACAAGCTGGATTATCTACCCCCTTCACAGAGCTAAGGAAACAAATCTAAATTAACTGTACCCCAGAAACTGATGAGCCCTTCTGTGAATAGAAAAAACACTCACAGCTGCTTTCATCCGTAGCAGACAGGCAGGAAGAACTGACACAGACATAAGGAAAAAGAAAAAAATCTGTCAAACTTCTAAACAGCCACCTGTGGGCTGACGACTGATTAGAACACTAAGGAGCCTCCTCACAGTGAGCTGCACCCATGCCGATTCCCTTCCACAGGCCTTCACCAACTGCACAGGGCCAAAAACTGGATGCAGAGCAGCTGGCTAGGGATAGGACAACAAGGTAGAACTGGAGAGCAAAGAGAACCCTTCATCAACCAAAATGCAGGCAACTGGACTATAAAATAGCGCAAGATCTTACAAATTTGGAAAGCTGGCAACTCAGCTATAAAGTATAGACCTCTCAAGAATCTCACTGGTGGGACCTCCCTGGTGGTCCAGTGGTAAAGAATCCACCTTACAATGCAGGGGACACAGGTTCCATCCCTGGTTAGGGAACTAAGATCCCACATGCCGCAGGGCAATTAAGCCCACACACCACAACTACTGAACTCGTGCGCCTCAACTAGAGAGCCCGCACACCACAACCACAGAGCCCACGTGCCACAACTAGAGAAGAGAAAACCTGCACGCCACAGCTAGAGAGAAGCCCGTGTGCCGCAAAGAAAGATCCCACATGCCTCAACGAATATCCCACGTGCCTCAACGAATATCCCACGTGCCATCAACTAAGATCCAACGCAGCCAAAAATAAATATAATTAATCAATTTAAAAAAAAAGAATCTCACTGGTGCCCAAATTCCAAACTCTGCTGAAAGAGAGTCTCAATCCCACCCTCAAAACACGTGAAGCCAGTTATGAAGTGAATGCAACTAAAGCTGCACCAAACGCCAGAGATGATCAGCTACAGATCAGATTGACCCAACCCCACAAACTAACAGCTTTGAGAGAGGAAAAAAAAGCACATCCTTTACTGAGACTAACTACACTACTCTTTTAACGCAAAAAGGCCCAGTATACTTCAAAAGATGATGAGACGTACAACAAAGCAAAATATAAGACCCAGGGTCAAGAGAGGGTGTGGCAAAAAGAAGCAGACCCAGAGATGGCCCAGATGTTGGAAAATGCTCAGCCATTATCTCTTCAAAATACATATTCTTCCCTATTCTTCTATGCTTTCCATATGGGACTTTAATTATACAGTGAACTACTTGATATACTACAGATTCAAGAAGCTCAGAGAACCCCAAGCAAAGTAAGTGCCAAGAAATCTACCTAGGCACATGTGGTAGGCAGCTTCTGACATGGACCCCAACATTCCCACCTTCTGGTACTCAAGACCTGTGAAATCCCCTGCCCTTGAGTAAGTTACTTCTAACCAACAGAACACACTAACATTGAGTAACACATCCATTATTAGGTTACAAAAGACTGTGACTTCTGTCTTGCCTGCAGACTATTGCCTTCTCTGCCTTCATCTTTCAATGAGGCACGCTACTATGTTGGAGAGATCAATGTGGCAAGGAGCTGAGAGCAGCCAAGAGCCAACTAGGAACTGAAGCTCTCAGTCTAACAATCCACTCCAGGAACTGAAGCCAGCCAAAAACGATGTGAACTTGGAAGCAGATCCTTCCACAGTCAAGCTTTCAGTTGAAACCCCAGCTCTGGCCAACACTTTGATTGCAGCCTTGAGAGAGACTGAGACAGAGGACTCAGCTCAGCTGTGCCTGGACTCCTGACTTAAATAGAGACAATAATAAATCTGTGAGACTTCCCTGGCAGTCCAGTGGTTAAGACTCTGCTCTTAAAATGCAGGGGGCATGGGTTTGATCCCTGGTCGGGAAACTAAGATCTCACATGCTGTGTGGTGCAGCCAAGTAAAAATAATTACTTAATTAATCTGTGTTGTCTTAAATCACTAAGTTTAGGATAAGTTTTTATGTAGTGATAGATAACGACTACAGTATATCATAGTAAAACTTCTGGAAATTAAAGACAAAATGAAAATCTTAAAAAGCAGCCAGAGAAAAAAACATTATCTTGAAAGAAGCAATAGTAAGACTGCTGGCTTTACAATATTAATGTGCTGAAAGAAAAAAACACCAGAACCAACCAACCAGAATTTCACAGCTTAAAAAAAAAAAAAAATCTGGGGGGCCTCCCTGGTGGCGCAGCGGTTAAGAATCCGCCTGCCAATGCAGGAGACACTGGTTCGAGCCCTGGCCCGGGAAGATCCCACATGCCACGGAGCAACTAAGCCCATGCACCACAACTACTGAGCCTACGCTCTAGAGCCCGCGAACCACAACGACTGAGCCCACATGCCATGACTACTGAAGCCTGCATGCCTAAAGCCCATGCTCCACCAGAGAAGCCACCACAATGAGAAGCCTACACACTGCAAGGAAGAGTAGCCCCGGCTCGCCGCAACTAGAGAAAGCCCGCGCGCAACAACGAAGAGCCAACACAGCCAAAAAAACAAATTAATTAATTATTTTTAAAAAAAAATCTGGGCTTCTGTGGTGGCACAGTGGTTAAGAATCTGCCTGCCAATGCAGAGGACACAGGTTCGAGCCCTGGTCCAGGAGGATCCCACATGCCGCAGAGTAACTAAGCCCGTGCACCACAACTACTGAGCCTGCACACCACAACTACTGAAGCCTGTGCACCTAAAGCCCATGCTCTGCAACGAAAAGCCACCGCAATGAGAAGCCTGCACACCACAACCAAGAGTAGCCCCCACTCGCCGCAACTAGAGAAAGCCAGCGCGCAGCAACAAAGACCCAACACAGCCAAAAATAAATGAAATGAATTTTTAAAAAATATTTTTTTAATAATAATAATGAGTAAAAATTATTAAAAAAAGAAAAAAAAAACTTTAAAAATAAAGTCAAGGGACTTCCCTGATGGTCCAGTGGTAGAGAACCCGCCTTCCAATGCAGGGGAGTCGGGTTCGATCCCTGGTCAGGGAACTAAGATCCCACATGCTGCAAGACAACTAAGCCCACGCGCCACAACTATTGAGCTCGTGCACCTCAATGAGAGAGGCCGCATGCCACAAACTACAGAGCCCATGTGCCCTGGAGCCCATGAGCCACAACTAGAGAGAGAAAACCCGCACGCTGCAACTACAAAGAAGCCTGAGCGCCGCAACAAAGAGACCGCACGCCACAATGAAAGATCCCACGTGCCACAACTAAGACCAGACACAGCCAAAAAATAAGGAAAATAAATAAATCAAAAAAATAAATATTTTTTAAAAATAAAGTCAAAACAAAGTTTTCAAACCAAAAAAAAAAAAAAAAAGAAAGAAAGAAAAAGGAAAACTGAAGTCACTGCCAACAAACTTTCATTAAAAGAAATACCAAAATAAGTTGTGGAGACTGAAGAAAAAATAATCACATATAAGAGGCATGGAAAGACAGGAAGGAATTAAAAATATCAGGAAAGGTATACAGGTGGATAAGCAAATGAAAATTGACTTTAAAACAACTACAGGGACTTCCCTGGTGGTCCAGTGGTTAAGACTCCGCACTCCCAATGCAGGGTATGCGGGTATGATCCCTGGTCGGGGAATTAATATCCTGCATACTGTGCAGTGTGGCCAAAAAAAATAAAATAAAACAACTACAATAACATCTGGAAAAATTAATAACATATGTAAAAGTAAAATATGATAACAGCCCAAAGGACAAGAGGGTGACAACTAATAGTTTTAACTCCATTTATACGAGAAGTGGTTAAAGTACCTAAAGTAAATGGTAATGCATATTATACTCTCTAGGGTAACCACTAAAACAATAAAAAGATGTATTATGGAAAAGCAATAAAAAAAATAAATAGAATAACAGCTGGTTAATCCAAAAGAAAGTAAGAGAGGAAAAATAAATGGGACATATATAAAACAGATACTTGGTAGGTCTAACACAATCATGTTTAAGTAATTATATTAAATACAAATGGTTTAAACACTCCAACTAAAAGACTGAATGAAACTACATGCTGTTTCAGGAGACACACTTTAAAAATGAGACCACAGGAATACCAAAAGTAAAAGGATAAAAAAAAACATACTATGCCATCACTAACCAAAAGAAAGCTGGGCTGGCTACAATAACACGAGGCAATGTTAGACTTTAAGGCAAAAAGTATGAAGAGAGAATATTTCCTAATTTTTTAAAAAAGGGTCAGGGCTTCCCTGGTGGCGCAGCGGTTAAGAATCCGCCTACCAGTGAAGGGGACATGGGTTCGAGCCCTGGTCCAGGAAGATGCCACATGCCGCGGAGCAACTAAGCCCGTGCATCACAACTACTGAGCCTGCGCTCTAGAGCCCGCGAGCCATAACTACTGAGCCCGCATGCCACAACTACTGAAGCCCACGTGCCTAGAGCCTGTGCTCCACAATAAGAGAAGCCACCACAATGAGAAGACCACACACTGCAACGAAGAGTAGCCCCCGCTTACCACAACTAGAGAACACCCGTGCGCAGCAGTGAAGACCCAATGCAGCCAAAAATAAATTAAAATAATACAAATAAATTTAAAAATAAATAAATCTTAAAATAATAATAATAAAATAAAATGAGGGTCAAATTCTGGAAAAGGTGAAACTATGGAGACAGCGAAAACATCAGTGGGAGGGAGGAAGGGAGGAAGGGAGGAAGAGAGGGATATTTAGGCAGAGCACAGAGGATTTTTAGGGCTGTAAAATTACTCTATGATACTATACTGATGGATACATGTCATTGTACATTTGTCCAAACCCACAGACTGTACAATACCAAGAGCACTGAATGTAAATGTAAGAGAACACTAACATAAACTATAGACTTTGGATGAGCATGATATGTCAAAATAGTCATCAACTGCAATAAATGTACCACTCTGGAGGGAGATGTTGATAATGAGGGAGACTATGCATTTATGGGAGCAGGAGTATATGGGAAATCTCTGTATCTTCCACTCAATTTTGCTATGAACCCAAAACTGCTCTAAAAAATTAAGTCCATTTGAAAGAAGTGGGGGGATCAACTCAACAGGAAGATAATAGTTTGGAATTTGTATGCACCTAATAACATAGCTTCAAAATAAAGAACTAAGAAAAAAAAAAGAGAGACAGGTAACTCCACATAGGTAGGAGATTTTTTAAAACGTCACATGACCTTTGTCCTTTAAAGCAGCGGTCCCCAACCTTTGTTGCACCAGGGACCAGTTTCATGGAAGACAATTTTTCCACAGACTAGGGTGGGGGGCTGGGGATGGTCCAAGCATAATGCAAGCGACGGGGAGTAATGGGGAGCGGCAGATGAAGCTTCACTTGCTTGCCAGCCACTCACCTCCTGCTGTGCGGCCCAGTTCCTAACTGGCCTCAGACAGCTACCAGTCTGCAGCACAGGGGTTAGGAACCCCTGCTTTAGAGGAAAATAACTGTTATGATTAGATGAGCCTATGAAAACAAAGTAACTAATAACTATTCTCTTTTAAAGTAGCACAGTCAAGGGACTTCCCTGGTGGTCCAGTGGTTAAGAATCCGCCTTCCAATGCAGGGGATGCAGGTTCCATCCTTGGTTGGGGAACAAAGATCCCACATGCCACAGGGCAACTAAGGCCGTGCGAAATGCTGAGCCTGTGCGCCACAACTAGAGCCTGTGCGCCACAACTAGTGTCTGTGCGCCACAACTAAGACCTGACACAGCCAAAAAATTAAGTAAATAAATAAATAAATAATAAAGTACCAGAGTCAAGGCTAAGTGACTAAGATTGCGACACCACTACCGTTATTCAGCACTAAGGTATAGAAACTGCCGTTCCCCTTCCTACTCTGTGGTCATCCATAAGGGTGAATACCAGGTACCATTCATACAAGTGTTAGAGCTCATAGAGACTGTATTTTGTTATTTTATAAGACCCTACAAATATAAATTAGGTGAAGGGGAAGTCTAACAATATTATGACTTACTGTCCTATCAACATTGTTACTAATAAACACTGCAAAATCATTTATTTCCATATAAGGTTCACAACAACACTTTGATACAATTATTATTACCCTTGTCTTGCAGATGGAGGAACTGAGGTAGAGATTAAATAACCTGCCTTAGAACATCTAGTTAAGTAATGCTAAAAAGTCAGGATTACAGCCTAGCCACCTGGCACCAAAACCCAAATTTCTAATTTAATACTGCTCTATTGCTAGACTGTAACTTATCATCACACTGCCATGATCATTAAGTGTTCACAAGTGTTGTCAATGAAATGCCTGTAGAATGACAGATCTCTATAGTCAAGTACAAAGAAAATGCAGAATCCCTACAGAGAGGAAAGAAATAAGCTGCACTCAGGAAGAAGGGTCTTTAGTATCCCACAATGAAAATAAAACGGTAATGTGACTAATTGCAACACAGGTGGGGAATACAGAGTTTTATTTATTTATTTATTTTTGGCCACACAGTACAGCATACGAGATTTTAGTTCCCCAACCAGGGATCGACCCCATGCCCCCTGCAGTGGAAGTGGGAATTCTTAACCACTGGACCGCCAGGGAAGTCCCAGGAGTTGTTTTGTTTTAAATGGGTAAATAAGTAGCCTTACTATTTAAAAAAAGGCTCAATTTGAGACTCCAGTAGAGTCTATCTGGCAGTGCATCCAAATTTCAAGTCCTGAGTCGTAATCTTCAATCATAACCTGAGTCCTTAATCCAGTAGGGAGCTCAAGATGGTAATACCACTCTCCCCTTGGCTTGGACAGTGAATTCATAAACTGAGGAAGGCTCACAAATAAGTAGATATGAAGAAAAGAAGTATGGATACACTTGTGCAAGTTATAGTTATTCTGATATAGTAACAAGTTTTGTAATAACAACTATTTTTAATGTTTGTAAGAGTAAAAAAGAATAATTTACCACAATAAATTTAAAATACATTTACGGGACTCCCCTGGTGGTCCAGTGGTTAAAAATCCACCTTCCAGTGGAGGGGACACGGGTTCGATCCCTGATGGGGGAACTAAGATCCCACATGGCGTGGGGCAACTAAGCCCACACACCACAACTACTGGGCCCGCGAAATCTGGAGCCCGCGCGCCACAATGAGAGATCCCGTATGCTGCAACTAAGACCCGATGCAGCCAAATAAATAAATAAATAAATATTTTTAAAATAAAAATAAATAAAATAGGACTTCCCGGGTGGCACAGTGGTTAAGAATCCACCTGCCAATGCAGGGGACACAGGTTCGAACCCTGGTCCGGGAATATCCCACACGCCGCAGAGCAACTAAGCCCGTGAGCCACAACTAGTGAGCCCAGATGCCACAACTACTGAAGCCCACGCGCCTAGAGCCACCACAATGAGAAGCACTCATACCACAACGAAGAGTAGCCCCCGCTCGCCATAACTAGAGAAAGCCCGCACGCAGCAATGAAGACCCAAGGCAACCAAAAATAAATAAATTAATTAAAATAAATTTATAATAAATAAATAAAATAAAATAAAATAAAAATATACTGAGAATTCCCTGGTGGTCCAGTAGTTAGGACTCTGCACTTCCACTGCAGGGGGCACAGGTTTGATCCCTGGTTGGGGAACTAAGATCCCGCGTGCTGCATGGAGTGGGCAAAAATAAAAATAATTAAATAAATTAATTAATTAAATATAATTACAACAGTTAAATTCTTAGAAAGATTATGCTTAGATCTTATGTTTGCCATCTTGAGGCATCTATAGATTAAAATCATCATCTATTTGTATATATAGTGTGGAAACCCCCAAGGAAATTTAATTAACAACATTAAGTTGGTGTTAAATATTTTAAGATTAAATTCTCGTGACAAATTAAACACTAATCAAAATGTAAAAACAAATATACTTGTTTCTATATATGTTACTAGACTTCCAAAATTTGTAAATGAACGTAAAAGTTTTAAAAATATGACCACTTACAATTCTAATAAACCAGATACTGATTTCAATACAAGTAACTCTGAAGACTCTTCCTCACACAAAAGGCCTACTCAAACATTATTTAAAAATATATATATATAACAAGGGACTTCCCTGGTGGCACAGTGGTTAAGAATCTGCCTGCCAATGCAGGGGACATGAGCCCTGGTCCGGGAAGATCCCACATGCCGCGGAGCAACTAAGCACATGTGCCACAACTACTGAGCCTGCACTCTAGAGCCTGTGAGCCACAACTACTGAGCCTGCGTGTTGCAACTACTGAAGCCCACGCGCCTGGAGCCCATGCTCTGCACCAAGTGAAGCCACTGCAATGCTCGCCACAACCAGAGAAAGCCCACGCACAGCGATGAAGACCAGACGCAGCCAAAAATAAATAAATGATGACTTATTGACAATAAATCCCCTAACGATAAGCTACACTATAAGAATCTTCTGATTTTTTTTTTTCCTGGTTAAGAGATTGCCTACAAAAATTGATCTATCATGTTACTCAATCACAAAGTATATCAAATCACTTTCCCCTTTTTAAATACACCCCTCCTTTACAAACCTAGTCCTTCCCAATTCCCATGCCCAGTTCTATACTTCTATTTCATTCTTCCCCTTTCTTCACCACCTATACATCATAAAAATTCCAATTAAATTCACAGGCCCCACTGCTAATGCAGGGTTAGGTATTGAGAGATAACTAGTCTCAATTCTCCTGAGAAGTATCAAAAACATTCTTACTTCCAAAGTACACGCTGGAGTAACAGCATGGTCACAAGTCTAAGATAAACTATAGCTCCGTAAACAGTGACATGGGAATCACCCGAAAGGCTTTAAAAAATAGTGATGTCCAGCCCCACCACAAAGATTCTGATTTAACTGGTCTGGGGCATAGCCTGGGCATCCAGATTTTATAAAGCTCCCAGGTGGTTCTGATCCAAGAATGCGAACTACTGAGAAAAAGGAGTAAATTAAACAAAGTAAAGAAACAAACAACATCATAAGAAACAATCAGACAAAACCAAAATGTGAAACATTCTACAGAATAACTCAGTCTCTTCAGTAAATCAACAGCACGGGGAAAAAAACTATGCAAGATAAAAAGAGATTTAATTTCGGCCCAATGCATGGAACTTGTCTGAAACCCAATTCAAGCCAAATATAAAAAAATAAATAAGTATAGCAAATTGGGGGACTTCACCAGTGGTCCAGTGGTGAAGCCTCCGTGCTTCCACTGCAGGGGGTGCAGGTTCAATTCCTGGTCAGGGATGTTCCACATGCCACAGGGTGAGACCAAAGGAAAAAAAAACATTGCTAATGAATTTGTTTATGATATATGCGGATTCACTACATTATTCTCATTTGTGTATATCTGAACACTTCTTAAAATATTTTTTTTTTAAAAAAGGAGACTTTGTTGGAGAACTAGAAGCTACTCATATACCCTTAACAAAAGAATAATTCTCTATATAGGAAACTCATCCTCTACCATTTAGCGCTGGGAGAGGAGGAGGCAGGAAGGTAAAGGAGGAAGAGGATACTCATCAGACAAATCATCCAGACAATGACAAGACATATGTCGCAGCCACATCACAGGGATATATCACAAAGAGAGATTCTGAATAATTTAAAGCAGAATTTTTTTAAGCAATTCTACCAGCAAAAGCCAAAAAATATACAAATCTATTTTTAAAGAAACTTTTCCAGTAGTTATAGAATTACGCTTATTTCAAAATGTAAGCAATTTTCTCTTCAGCAGCATGACTGCACTGTCATGTCAATGGTGCTTTTCTGGGGAGGCAGGTGGGAGAGGGTTGGATTGGGAGTTTGGAATTAGCAGTGCAAACTGGTATATATAGAATGAATAAACAACAAAGTCCTACTGTATAGCACGGGAGCTATAGTCAATATCCTATAATAAACCATGATGCAAAATATGAAAAAGAATGTATGTATGTGTATAACTGAGTCGCTTTGCTGTACAGCAATAATTAACACATTGTAATTCAACTATACTTCAATAAAAAATAAATTTAAAAAATAATAATGCTTTTCTGCTTCACTGACAACACTGTTTTCACCTAACAACAGGAGTAAAAGAATAAGACGGAGCAGTCCTTTAAACATTTCCTTAAGTCTCAAAATGTCAAACTCAAGAAAACATAAAAACTCTGCCATGATACAGAACCTTTAGAGCTCACTTGCTTGAAAATATTCACTTTTAAGTGTTTGCTTCAAAAAACTCTAGGAAGGCAAATATTAAAACTGACAATTGAAATAGAATCTTTTGTTACATCCACCCAACTTTAACTGTTAACACTTAGGTGTTCAGTATCTATAAAACAGAAACAGACTCACAGACACAGAACAGACTTGTGGTTGCCACGGGGGAGGGGGAGTGGGGGAGGGAAGGACTGGGAGCTTGGGGCCAGCAGATGCCAACTATCATTTAGAGGATGGATATACAACAAGGTCCTACTGTAGAGCACAGGATACTAGATACAATATCCTGTGACAAACCGTAATGGAAAGAAATGTGAAAAAGAATGTATATGTAACTGAATCACTTTGCTGTATAGCAGAAATTACCGCAACATTGTAAATCAACTATACTTACAATTAAGTTTTTTAAAAAATACTTAACTGTTCACATACAGATAACAAATCCCCCTATTTCTGTTCTTTTGTATAATTCAACAATGGTGATCATATTCTACCAACTTCTGCTTGCAGGTATTAGAACTGTGGTAAAAAATCATTCAGGAACTCTTTTTTTTTTTTCCCCGTTGTTTTGTGCATACAAGATGCTGAATATGGCCTGGCAACTAAAGAAATCCTTTGCCCTAATATACAAATTGGAAAAATATTTTCCTGAAAAATGTTTTATTTCACTAAGGACAAAACGAGTGAATCAAACCAAATCATATACTGTGAGAGCAACTAAAAAAGACGACAAAATACAACGGAAAGAGAACTGTAATCTATGTTAAATGGTGCTCCAGAAAGAGAAACTGCGTATTTAGAGCCTATATTAAGTTACATACACCAAACAGCAACGTAAAAATTCATCACGTTAAGTTTCCTAAGGCATTCAACAAGTGTAGCACAGTTTACAACGGCACAAGTATTGGAGGAGCGGCACAGTCTCACAGCAGCCAAGGTTTTTTATTACTCTGCTGAGGGAAAAAAGAGGAACATTTCTCCACCTTTCAGACACCGATGCTTCTATTCCTAGGAACAAGTGGTTGGAGAAGATGGGCGGGGCAAAAGGAGGAAGACCAATCACAGGTCGAGTTACAAGTCGGGTTCAGGAGAAACACGGATGAGCGCAGCTCGCTGAATGGCTGGCGCGCCCACGGCTCTCACCACAGGCACCGCACCTGGGGACCCACCCCGCCACCTCGCCCCCCGGAGCCGTTTCCTACCCAAACAAACCTGGCCACCCCAAAGCAAAATACTACCTACAGGGGGGAGTCCCGTCGTCCCGGTGACGCCCGGGCCGCCCTCCCGCCCCCTCCGAGCGCCGCTCGGTCACTTCGCCCCCCCAGCAGGAGCCCCGAAAAGGGGGCGGGGGGCGGGCGCTCGGAAATACCGGGATGGAAATGTCAAAACTCTCACCAATTCCTCGTAGCTCCTGTTGTGCTCGTTGCCCTCCCAATCCAACCTCTTCGGCAGCAACTGCAAAGACCCGAGACGCACACGAGTGACCACCGCGCGGGGCCAGGCGGGGGGCGGCGGGGGGCGGCGGGGCGGGGGGCGGGGGAGCCGGGCGAGCGGCCCCCGGGCAGGGCCGGCAGGGGACGTAGGGGACGCGGCGGGCCGGGCGCCGCCGCGCAGCACAGACCTGGTACTGCTCCAGTTCCTGCACCAGCACCTGCAGCCGAAGAGACGCGCAGTTAGGGGGGCGGGGGCCGCACCCCAGTCCGCCCGGCGCCCTCCTCCCGCGACCCCAGGCGGCGGCGGGGCCGCGACCCCCGGAGCGCGGCCGCCGCCCGCGGGCCCGCACTCACCTGGGCGGCTCTCCGACACGGGCCGGCCGATAGGTACCGGGCGATGAGGAAGTACAGCTCTGCGGGGAGACGGGGAGTCGGGTCAGGAGCGGGCGCGGCGGCAGGTAGGGGGCCGCAGCCGGGGCGGGGGCGGCGCGTCTTACCCGACTCGATGAGGGGCACCGGGCGTCGGGCGGGCGAGGACTCCGCCATGGCCGGGCGCGGAGCCGGGGCGGGAGCGGGCGAGCGAAGCGTGTAGGCCGCGCCGAGGCCTGACCGGGCCGGCGTCTCTCTACCTCAGGCGCGCCGCCGCCGCCGCCGCCGCTGCCGCCGCCATGTCGTGCGCGCCGCCAGCGCCGACGCCTCCGCGAAGTAGTGCCCCTGAGGGAGAGAAAGTAGTTCCTCCGTTGGGGGCCGCCGGCGCCACCGGACGAACGGCGGTCGAGCCCCGGCCGGAAGAACGAGCCTCGCCTCCCTCTCTTCCTCTTCAGGGGGCGCAGGGAGGAGACTATGTGCGCCAGGGGTCGAGCCCCGGGGGAGACGGTGCGTGGGGGAGGGGAGCGCGCGTGGCCGGGATCCCTGCGCGCGGTGAGAAGGCTCCCGGCCATTGTGAGGCGGCGGCCCGACTGCGCGGAGGGGCGGGCACCGGGGGCGGAGGTCGGGTGGGGGTCGTGGGGGGTGGGGGCGGGAGAGGGACAGGTCTCCGCTTCTCCGGCCGGAACGGAGCCCCCTTGACGCGGAACCGGGGGGGCCCAGGACGCGCGGCGGGTGCGGCGGGGTCGCCAGCTTCTGGCTCTCGGAAAGGACCTCACGGACGGTCATGTGGGGCCAGTGTGTTTGCCCCCCACGGAAGATCGCTTGCTTCGAAGACGCGAAACCCTTACAACTGAGAATCGTGTCACCCGCAAAGAGGAGAACGCCGGCCCGAGAAGCTTTCTCCCGGGAGGGGAGGAGGGATGCGGGGAAGTCACAGGATGGGGGTGGGGACCGGGGGGCCGCGGACACTGAGCCTCTGTGGCTCGGAGGGCACAGCAAACGTTTACTAAGAGTCCACGTTGCCGCGTTCAGTAGAAGAAGATAGAATCATGAGGCCGAGCCGCAGCCCTAGGAGAACCCAGCAGTCTCGTAGAAAGGGTTAAAGAAAATGCAGTACATCGCTGAGGATGTCAACCTCGCTAGTCCGGGAAGGCAGTCCAGGCCGGCGATGACTTAGCCGGATAGGAAGGCGGGTGGGAGGAAGCGGGCAATAGACACGCAGCAGCCCAGTCCCTTGAGGGACACCGGGGGGGGGGGGGGGCGTGGGGGGAACCATGCGTCATTAGGATGCTCTTGGAAGACAGTAGTAGGATTTGAGGCTGGAGCAGTGCACAAGGGTCCAGAAAATTCCCTTAATGCCGTGGTAGGCTGCGGATTCATTCACTCGGCATAGCCAAGGAGCCCTATTCGGAGTCCTAAGGTACAACAGCGAGCAAAATACTGCCCTCGTGGAGAGGACATTGTAATTCCAATTCCTACGCAGTAGAATAACAACCACAGCATAGAAAAGTTAAAGGTAGTGGTTTAGAGCAGACCCTGGAGTGGGACTGACCCTGGGCCTTGCCGGGCTGTTCAGTGTGTGACTTTGAGCAAATCACAGTCTCTGAGCCTCAATTTTCCTCACTTGTAAACTGTAGATAATATTTGTGCCTATTTCATAGGGTTGTGAGGGTGTAATGGGTTAATATGTGTTCTTAGCATACAGCAAGCACCCTGTACGTGCCAGCTTTTAATTATTTAGACACCACATAGCAAAAGTTTTTATATATGTTTGTAAGGGAGCGATCCACACGTGTTTGAACGAGTGCATCAGCAGTCTTTTCTTGTATCTGTTGGTTCAGCAAACACTTATCAAGTGATGGGGATTGAGATGAAGGAATGAGCTACAGCTTTGCCAACCAAGATTTCAGTGTCTTTTAGGAGAAATGATGCTTACATCGTTGCAAAGAATGACAAGAAGGAAGGTGAACCCACCTGTGGGAGGGGGAGATGTTAGAAGTTTGAGGCTTCAGTGTGGAAAGGGATTTCAGGTACATGAACAACAAAGGGCCAAGACATGAATAACATTCCAAGTTTAAGGAATTCAAGTTTAATATGACTACTTGGGGTGACTTTGGAAGTATGAATGGGACCCATTAAATCAAAGTTTAAATTGGGGGGGAAAAAGTTAAAATTGGGAACAACTGAAGGGTTCTAAGCCAGAAAGGATTCTTTTCATTGTAGGATAGATTTGAAAGGGTTAAGACCAAGAGGCAGGAAAACCACTTAGTCGACCCCGAAAATAGGAAAGAGATGAGATGCATTAAGGCAATCATTGTAAAGATGGAGAGAGAGACGGGTTCAGAAATAGGAAGTTCAGGGCTTCCCTGGTGGCGCAGTGGTTAAGAATCCACCTACCAAGGCAGGGGACATGGGTTTGAGCCCTGGTCCGGGAAGATCCCATATGCCACGGAGCAACGAAGCCCGTGCGTCACAACTACTGAGCCTGCGCTCTGGAACCCGCGAGCCACAACTACTGAAGCCCGCGTGCCTAGAGCCCATGCTCCACAGCAAGAGAAGCCACCACAATGAGAAGCCCGCGCACGGCAACGAAGAGTAGCCCCCGCTCGCAGCAACTAGAGAAAGCCCGTGTGCAGCAACGAAGACCCAATGCAGACAAAAATAAATATAAGTAAAATAAATTTTAAAAAGAAAAAAAAGAAGCTCAGAAATAGGAAGTTCAATCAGTAAGATGAGGTTGAAGTGGAATGAGAGGAAAAGTCACAAAAATCTCAAGTTTGGGGCTTAGTAGGTCAAGGTTGTGCCACCAACTGAGATAGGGCATCCAGGCTAGTTAAATTGTTACGGTGGATAACTGCTTGGAACAACTTGATTATTTGAAGTTACAGCGCATATATTCCTGTGGGACAGTATGATCTGATGCTACAAGATTACCAAAGTTAGCAAATAACAAAGACATGAAGAGGAGAGAATTTAACCTTTCAGAGATAGACGAAGGAGTTGCATATTTCATTTTGTAGCAAAATCATAAAAGTAAAAGATAGCCCCAAAACATGTTACGAGAATTTATATCCCAAGCACTGGTCATTGTCCAAAACTGCAATTCTGGTGTGGGCAGCATGGTAACTATTACAAGAGGTCAGAAAAGATGACAGGAGTTTTCCCTTGTACAAGCCCTACTAGTTCCTTTACAACTTACCCTGACGTCCATGACAAGCACTGTTCCTAGGTTTGGAATAGAGACGCAAGGATTTCTGACAAGAGTCAGAATATCTTCCCCCTTCAGCTGTCAAGTGACAGAAACCCAGATTTGACTCCCACTTACGCCAGTGAAGAGGGGGAAAACTGTCCATCAGCAACTCCATAGTTGGGACCTGCCCGAAGTGGTAGGCGAGAATCATGTTTGGGTCCCTCACGCAACTGAATCCAATCCATTCCAAATGCACACACTAAGGTTTGCTTTTGGGTAAATGGAAATAGCTTTTGAATTTCATTACAGGAAAGCTACATGGAAAACTAAATTATCGAAAAAGTGCTTGGTAAGCAAGGGTTGGAAGATCTTAATGGCTGGTGACATCAGCTATAATGCTGTCACCCATCTCCACTAAAAGGGAGCTACTATGATGTTTTAGTCCTTGGCAAGCATCCTGGATACACATCACTGATCTTCACAACGGTCAGGTGCTGTTAATACGCTCTCTTCACAGCTGAGAAAGCTGAGGCCCAGAGAGATTGAGAAGGGCCCAAGGGCATGTAGCTGCAAGCCCGGTGGGACAGCACTACCTTAAACTGAGCACAAGCACTGCAAAATGCTTTCTGCCCTCGCCGCATTTCATGAAGGAGGAAATCAGAGCCCAAAGACCAGGGGGCCTGGACAAGATCACACAGCTAGTAGGTGAGAGAGCTGAAATTTGAAAGTGCATGATACGTGCATTATCTCACCACAGGCAAGTCTGAGCTAGACTCTATTATTCTCATTTTAAGAATGAGGAAACTGAGGCTTAGAAAGTTTAAGAATTTGCCTAAGGATGAATCATAATAAAAAAAAAAAAAATTCAGTGGGGCCTTCCAAGTCACCATTTAGGAGTCACAGAGGTATTAAGTGTGAAAAGCACATCTGGAAAATGGTGAGCAAACCAGACTGTTTCCAACAGTTCACATAGGAGAGTGGTCCAAAATGAGGATTAAAGAGTAGATTAGGGTCAATTTTAAAAGTAAAAAATGAGGTCGGTCTGTGAGCAGTGGGGATTATGCAAAGAAAATTATATACATCATTCAGATTCTAATATCAATATGTTAATGCAAATGTCCATTATTAACTGAATTTAGATTCAGCTAGCAGACATCAATGATGCAGGCACAATATCAGCATAGTTCTGAGGGATGTAAAAAAGTAGATGACATTGGACCTACGGAACAACGATACCACAAAACTGAATCAGTACATGGAAGTGAATTCAAGTGCACCCAAAGCCCTGCATCATTTCATTCATTCAACAAAAACTGCATTTCTCTAAGGCAGGCACCATGTGGTAAACACTGGCTCCCGGGCTTCCGTAAGATAAATCCCTAGAAATAGAAGAGTTAACATCTTGAGAGACTCCCAGAGGACTTTTTTTTCTTTTTTTTCTTTTTTTTTTTTGGCTGCATTGGGTCTTTGTTGCTACGCGCGGGCTTTCTCTAGTTGCGGCGAGCGGGGGCTACTCTTCGTTGCTGTGCACAGGCTTCTCATTGCAGCGGCTTCTCTTGTGGAGCATGGGCTCTAGACACGCGGGCTTCAGTAGTTGTGGCTAGTGGGCTCAGTAGTTGTGGATCGCGGGCTCTAGAGCGCAGGCTCAGTAGTTGTGGCGCATGGGCTTAGTGGCTCCGTGGCTTCCAGAGGACTTTAAAAGGAAAAACGAAGGAAGATGTCTGACTTTGGGATCAGCCCCTAGTCACTCGCAGACCTTGCATCTAATTCCCAAGGCCCTTCCTCCACCTTCCGGCAGTGTCACCTTTCTCTCAGGGCCTCTTCTTCCCTCTAAGTCTAACCCAGCCAGCTGTCCCCTTAATGCAACTTGTCCCTGCCTCCCTCAGCAAATTGTTTCCACATTTATCTCTTGCCTCTCCAGTTCTGCCTCTCCCTTGTTGTTGGCTTCGGTCCCTAGTGTTCCCACATTGCAGGCATTGGCCCGTGTCCGTCTCCAAGACTTACCAGTTCTTCCTTTGAAATGTTTCTCAGGGCGTTGCAGAAAACACAGGTTGGACATGACCTTGGGAATGTGGGAGCCAGAATCAGAACGTCCCTGTGTTTGAACGCCACTTACTAGTTGAGCAACTTTTCTGTGGCTCAACGTTTGTTTTTGGTTTTTTAATCATCTTTAAAATGGGGATGACAGCTAACAGATAACACATGTTGAATGTTTCTGTATCCTGGGCACTGTGCTAAACCACTGACGTGTATTCTTTCACGCTCATGCAATAGCTGGTGTTGTTTGGGAGCTCTGCCAGAGAGGATGCCTGTAAAACTCGTTGAACAATGCCTCTCTCTCAGCATGATGCTATCACATAAAAATGAGTATTTTTCTCTTCATTCCCTCGGTCACCAAAGAGCCTCCTCCTTGACTCCCCGCCCGATTAATCCTATCACGACTTTTACATTTCCCGAAGCACAACTTTGAATATTCTCTAATCAAGCCGTTCTTGGTCCCTATCACCTAAAGCTGAACTCCTGGCTTGTTTTGAAAGCTGGGTGGGCTTTCAAGGGGGGCTATCCAGGCTCTACCCTCCCCCCGACTGCCCCCGCTGCACCCCCAGCTGACTGCACTGACAGTTAAGGGCTCTCTTGCCCTCTGGCTTCATCCAGTAGGAGGCCCCGGCGGGAGATGGCAGGGGTGGGTTTCTGTTTTCCCAGCTCCCTTCCTGCCAAGCTGTAGGTTAGTGGCGGCCGCTGTTCCTCTCCTGGAGGCCACAGTTCACGAGGGACGGCCCTCTTTCCACACAGCAGCCATCTCGGGGTTTTGATACCCCTACCTCCCCTGGCCCCCCAGGACTTGGGCTTGTCTTCTGAGTCAGATGGCCATTGGAGGCAGCCCAGGGCGCTGTGCCATCCTTTGCTGATTTATTTTAACCACCCACACCCTTGTAAATAGCATCATTAACGCTCCTCAATTATCCCAGCGGATTATGCATTCTGTTTTCTTCCAGAACTCTGATAGGTACTAATTCTCTCCGTAATGACTCCTACCCTCCACTGTATCCCCTGTGGCTGTCCAGAACACCCGCTCTCCAGGTCTCCCCTCTGCTCCCATATTTCTTCCTTGTCTGTATATATCTGTCCTCTAGCCTGAAAGAATCCACCTAGTTCCCCAAACTCCTTCCCTCACAAAACCTTTCTTACATCATTTGGGTCCTGGTTAATCTCTTTTCAAAAATCTTAGAATCATCTGTCTTTTCTATCACATGTGCAATCCGTCAGTAAGCCCCGATGAGCCCACCTTCAGAGTAGATCTTGAATCTAAGCACTTCTCAGGCAGATGAGCACAGCAACCTCCTAAATGTCTTCCTCCTTCTGTCTTCATCCCGTTACCGCCCATTCTCAACAGGCAGATGAAGGATCCTTAAAACCAGTCAGGTCTGCCCTCCTCTCAAAACACTCCGATGGTTCCCATCTGACTCAGAGGAGAAGCCCAAGTCCCACAAGGCCCCAAGGAGCTGGCCTTCCTGGTACTTCTCTGACCTCTTGTCCCACTGTTCTCCCCTCCTTTGACTCTGCTCTGACTACACTGGCCACCTTGTTGTGCCAGGCACGCTGCTGCCTCAGGGCCTTTGTACTTGCTGTTCCTTCTGCCAGAACCCTCTTTCCCTAGAAAACTTCATGGCTCAGTCCCTCTCCTCCTTTAAGCCTTGGCTCAAATGTTACCTTTTCAGTGAGACCTTCCCTGACTACCCTAAATAAAAGTAAAACTTACCCTCACTCTGCACCCCCATTTCCCTTTTCTCCTTCCTGCTTTCTTTTTTTTTTTTTTAATAAATTTATTTATTTATGTATTTATTTTTGGCTATGTTGGGTTTTTGTTTCTGTGCGTGGGCTTTCTCTAGTTGCGGAGAGCGGGGGCTACTCTTCATCGTGGTGCGCGGGCCTCTCACTATCGCGGCCTCTCTTGTTGCGGAGCACAGGCTCCAGATGTGCAGGCTCAGTAGTTGTGGCACACGGGCTTAGTTGCTCCGCGGCATGTGGGATCTTCCCAGACCAGGGCTCGAACCCGTGTCCCCTGCATTGGCAAGCAGATCCTCCTTTCTTTTTTCCTTAGTACTTTTGACCTTCTAACCTACTGTGAAATTGGCTCATCTCTTTTGTTTATTGCCTGTCTCCTCCCACTCTATGAGGGTAGGCAGAGATTTGTGTGTCTTGCTCTCTGAAATCCCTCTAGAGCTACAACCAAGCCTAACATATGGTAAGTACACAATAAATAGTTGTTGGATGTTTAATGAAAAATTCCTTGACCAGACAGTTCCTCAAATATGAGATAGTTATGCTCTCAACATTAACTCATAAACCTTTTGGATGGTGTGGTGGTTAGACCTGGGGACAGCCCACAAAATCCTCTTGGCTCGTAACATACCTGGAGACCTGGCCCCCAGCCCGGGCTGCTGCCACGAAGACAAGGCCAGCACGGGTAGAGCTTGGAAGGCCGGGAATGCCTTGTCCCTCTCCACCCCCCAACCCACCGTGACCCCGTGAGGGAAGGGCCTCCTGGCTTCTCTCAAAGGCAGGAAGAAAACAAAGTTTCAAGAGATGAAGGTGAGTGGAAAGAGAATTTTCAGGAACAGGATTGGAGGCTGCTTTAAGGAGAGGACTGAGCGCTCCAGGGATGGAACATTCTGTCATGCCTTTCCCGTGGGTGTGGCATGGCCTCTGCCTCCCTGGCCACACGGCGCCCCGTGCCCCCGGGACCAGCTGGCTCACCCTGACCGCCAGCAGCCTCCGGCCTGAGCCCCAGCTGAAACCGGGCACCTCAGATCGGGACTTGGACCCACGTGCCCGGACTCGAACCCAGCCAAAACCCAGATTGGGACTTGAACCCACATGGCTGGGACTCGAACCTGGCCAAAACCCACAGTCTTCCAACTGAGATCACACACCTGGTTTCAGGACTTAATGAAGCTCAGATTCTTGATGTCTCATCGCAGAAAGAACTCAGCGGGAGACAAAGTGATCGGTTAGAAGTGGATTTATTTAGAGAGAAACACCCTCCACAGACTGTGGGCCGTCTCAGAAGGTGAGAAAGGCACCAGGGTATGGGGTTGTCAGTTTTTATAGGGGTGGGTAATTTCATAGTCTAATGAGTGGGAGGAGGATTCCAGCTATTTTAGGAAGGGGCAGAGATTTCCAGGAATTGGACCACTGCCCACTTTTTGATCCTCATGGTCACGGTGGGTCTTGGAACTGTCAGGGGGCCTGTGGGTGTATCATTTAGCTTGCTGATGTGAGCGTATACTGAGGCTCAAGGTCTAGTGGACGTCCACTTGTCCGCCATCTTGGACCCATTTGGTTCTAATCAGTTTACGTCGTGTCCTCGGGCTGTGTCATTCTTTCAAAGGTTGTGCCCTGCCTCCTTCCCTCCTGTTTCACAAGACAGAAAGCACCCCCCTCCCCCCCTCCCCCATTCCCCAGCCTCTCCCCCAAGCAGGCACCACCTTCTGGGGTTTCCTCAGGGCTTCCCTCAGGCAAAGATGAGGAGACCAAGGAAACTGGCTTCGGGGCCTGCCTGAGAGATGTGCCTCTGGAGCTGCTGGGAGGGAGGGGAAGCCCCGGGAGCCCAGGAGGAAGTCTGTAACGAGGAAAGGACAAAGGGTGGAGGCTGGGGGAGAAGGAGCGCTCCAAGGGCCCCGGGCCACCTCCCTGGGGAATACTGCCCTCCTGAGTAGTGCGGGTGAAGTGTAAGCTGGGTGCCTAAGGGAAGACTTCCCATTTTCTGTGATGACGTTTGACACCTAACTGCGGTGATAACTTCCCTGTTTACAACCTGGAGAAAGCTTCCTGGTCCCTCTTTTTCACTTATGGGCAAGTCTGGCCTAGAGCAGGTCAAGAAACCCACAGTCTAACACAAAATAATGTTAATTAAAAAAAAATTAAAGCCACCAAAGGTTTAAGATACGAATGATGGCAATGATGAGGTTAAGATAATGTTTAAGAACCCAGAATCTTTCTAGCTACGTGAGAACCCAGAATCTTTCTAGGTATGTGAGAGGGAAAGACTTTATCAACCTACTCCCCATAGGACCCAGCCTAACCTCCAGAAGAACTGGGCTTTGTGTGGGGTTAGACAGGGGTTGGTTTCTTTCCCCAGGCCTTTAAGAGAGCAGAGGCTAGAATACTGACCAGCCAATGGATTTGTACTACTCACACAGAGGAGATAACGAAACAAAATTAATGCAGTCATAGGTAGTGTGAGAATTATCCCAAAGTGGGTATGTTCATTACAATTTTGTGAGTAGATTTATTTTCCATAACATTAACAACTAATAGAATTTCCTACAACAAACCGATTAGACAAGCTTTGCCAAAATCTAACCTCACAAACGTTACACGTTCCACAGAATTTAATTATAAAGACTTTGCAGAGAGCAGAATATGACAAGAGAACATCTTGCTCTTTGCAGTAAAATATTCAAAAACTCAATTTTATGATGACAAGGTACACTATAAATTAAACGTTTACCTTGGTACAGATCTTGGTCCAACATGGCTAACGCTTTCTAATTAGTAACTGGAATTACTAGAATATAAGTTCTTCAGCTTTCTCTTTTTTTCTTTATAAAAAAAGAATAGTGACCAGAGTAGAGTACTCTGGATTCTCTACAATCTTACAGCTTTTCAAGGATTCTAACTGCATTGTTGTCTCATTAAGATGGGGATGGATTGACCTATAGGTATAAAGTTCCCCCAGTGGCAAAGAACACAGAACTAAACTTTGCCAGTTACATAAAGCAGGAGACACACAAGCTGCCTGCTTGCTCCCAGCCAAGCACAGCTCTCAGAGCTTCCTAAGTTCCCCACAAGAACCTAGAACCAGCAAAGATTCCATCAGGTGGAAGAAGCTATTTTTTTTTTTTTGCCATTCTCCTGGTTGTTTTTTTTTTTAAACCTTCCTGACCCTCTTTCCCACCTGACACTTGAAGCTTTAATGCCCTGCCACCAAGTACAAAACACCCCAGTCGTCTTCTGAATGCATGTATTTTAACACACCATTGGCATGCACCTTCATTTGACCCAAGGGACATTATGTCACAGCCTAAAATAAATAAGACAGTTAACACTTGCATCATTTTAAAAATCAACCAAGGCATGCATGAAGTACCTACATTCATCTGATCCCTCAGCTTCATTCCAGAGCTGAACTTTACCCCGTCGCCAGTTCCTGGGGCATAGGGTGTTGGGAGGCGGGATCAGAGGGGGTTGCAGAATAACAAGGAGGTCAGGGACAGGGGTAAGGGGCAGCCTCAGGAATGGGAGGGATGCGGATGGTGCGGGACTGTGTTTCCGCAGTACCTGGGGAAGCTGAGTGTATGCATACCCCGTGAGCCGGCAGTCCCATTTCTCAGATTACACACAGCAGAGATGCATGTTTGTGTTCATCAGAAGACACATGCAAGTATGTTCATGGCAGAACTACTTATCATAGCCCCCAACCGGAAACATCCAAGTGCCCAACAACTGTAGAATGGATAAAGAAACTGAAATTTATTCATAATACTGGTAAACTATACAGAAGTGAAAATGGATGTTCAACATAAATGACTTATAAGGATTGAGCAAAAGAAATCAGACGGACACAAGGGACTTCCCTGGCGGTCCAGTGGTTGGGACTTTGCCTTCCAGTGCAGGGCGTATGGGCTCGATACCTGGTCAGGGAGCTAAGATCCCACATGCCTTATGGCCAAAACACCAAAATATAAAAACAGAAGCAATATTGTAACAAATTCAATAAAGACTTCAAAAAAAAAATCTGACACAGAAGAGTGCATACTATATAATTCCATCGATGTGCAGTTCAGAACCAGGCAAAATGAGCCTGTGGCATTAGAAGTTAGGATAGTGGTTGCCTTTGGGGGGTGGGGGGAGAGTGACGGGAAGGACACTTCTGGATTTCTGAGCATGCTCTGTTTCTTCATCTGGGATGTATTATTCACTTGGCTAAAAATTCATTCATCCATATGCTTATGACTTATCCACTTTTCTAAATAGATGCTACATGTGATTAAAAGTTTACATTAGAAGAAAAGAAACAAGGAAAAACTTCCATGGTGCCTGTGGTAGTCAGATTAAAGGCTCCCCCAAAATACCCACATCCTAACCCTGAGAATTTGTGAATATATTATGGTACACAGCAAAAGGGATTTTGCAGATGTGATCTAGTTAAGGACCAGGATCGAGATCGGGAGCCTATCCTCAATTATCCAGGTTGGCTGATGCAATCACAAGGGTCCTTATCCAAAGAAAGCAAGAGTCAGAGTCCTAGAGGAGGGAAGCAGAGATTAGAGACGTGCTTTGAAGTTGGAGGCAGGAGCCACAGGCCAAGTAATGAGGGTGGCTAGAGGCTGGAAAAGGCCCGGAAACTCACCCTCGCCCAGAGCCTCCAGACGGAGCACAGCTACCCCCAGCACCTGGGCTTTGACCCATTGAAACTCATTTTTTTTTCTTATAAATTTTATTTATTTATGTTTGGCTGCGTTGGGTCTTCGTTGCTGTGCACGGGCTTTCTCTAGTTGTGGCGAGCAGGGGCTTCTCACTGCTGTGGCTTCTCTTGGTGCGGAGCACAGGCTCCAGGCGCATGGGCTTCAGTAGTTGCAGCACGCAGGCTCAGTAGTTGTGGTGCACGGGCTTAATTGCTCCGTGGCATGTGGGATCTTCCCGGGCCAGGGCTCGTGTCCCCTGCATTGGCAGGCGGATTCTTAACCACTGTGCCACTAGGGAAGTCCCTGAAACTCATTTTTGACTTATGACCTCCACAACTATATAAAATAATAAATCTGTGTTAAGCTACTGTTTGTGATCATTTATTACAGCAGCTATGGGTGCCAGAAGCAACTTTTAAGATCCTAAAAACCAACTCCAGTAATGTAATTAATAATTTGCCAAGTTACATGAAACTATTTAATTCATCATTCAAAAATTCCAGACTCTGGAAAAAATACCTCTCTCTTCCCTCTCAGCTTAATTAGATAATTCTCAAAAGTAGGTTCAGGGCTTCCCTGGTGGCGCAGTGGTTGAGAGCCTGCCTGCCAATGCAGGGAACACGGGTTCGAGCCCTGGTCCGGGAAGATCCCACATGCCATGGAACAACCAGGCCCGTGAGCCACAACTACTGAGCCTGAGCGTCTGGAGCTTGTGCTCCGCAACAAGAGAGGCCGCGACAGTGAGAGGCCTGCGCACCGCGATGAAGAGTGGACCCCGCTCGCTGGAACTGGAGAAAGCACTCGCACAGAAACGAAGACCCAACACACCCAAAAATAAATAAATAAATAAATTTAAAAAAAAGAAAGGAGGGGGGAAATTGATAAATGAAGATTAGTGTTACTATACGTATACAAATACATGTTTAAAAAAAAAAAAAAAAGTAGGTTCAGCTGTGACTCCAAGGTATTTAAAGATGACTGATCAAGTTATTTCCATCTGGCCACTTAGTTGTTTTTTTGTTTTTGGTTTTTTCTTTGTTTGTTTGTTTGGTTTTTAAGTTTGGGCTTCTATCAATAATCGGGGTTCGACCACAGAAAGCAAACCACTGGGTACGTAACAAGGATCTGACCTTCTGCAATTGTGGAAGCTGGTTAAACGGTCTCTGTAAAGCTCTCCTCTTGCTTTCTAACACTGGAGGCTGACGTCCACAGGGCAGGCAGTCAGAAAGAGAAAAAAATGTACGTAAAGGGGGTAGAAGGAGGACAGACAAATCCACAGAGACAGGGGGGAACCGATGTCAGCTCACCGCCAGGCTCCAACTTTGAGGATGTGGTATCCTGCGAGAGAAGGTAAAGCACTCTTTGTCAAAGAGCTAAGTCACATCTGGAGCATCTGGGGCGAGAAAAGAGTAGCTCCGGAGAGGCTGGGCCAGCAAGTAACCCGTGCAGGTGAACTCCAACAGCACTTGGGTGCCCTGCACAGGCCTGAGTGTAAACCACCACAGGGCTCTGGCTCCACCCCTCCCTTCCCAGTCGGATGCAGAATGTCTTTTGTAGCCCCCCCTACCCCCCCGCCCCCGCAATGGAAACACACAGAGAGGAGAATTCTGGGAAACGCTGTTCAGCTCACCAGGTCGGCCGGCTCATTACAAAGCCACCAGTGGCTGTGCTCTTACTAGCTGGCATCCCTTGGGGAAAATCCCTTCACTTCATCTGAAAGATGGAAACTGTAATAATTTCGCATGGACCTTCTTGAGACTTAAAAGAAATAATATATGTTCTAGGCACCATGCCTAGAATATAAGACACTCAAATTTTTGTTGAATGAGTTCATTGATCCTATTACGAACTTAGATGCTCAAAGAATGTACTTTTGGTCTAAATGTACTTCTGGTCGCTCATAAAGATAATTAGCTCTTTGAAATGGTAAAAGAGAATTATTACATGCAAATTTAAGATTAGTGAAAACATCATAAATCTTTTATCTATTTCTGTAGGACAAAAAGGTCAGAGGACGTGAATTTGACTCTGGATTCCACCTCATACTAGCCATGTGAGCAAGTTAGATAAACGTGGTAACTGTGCTGTCAGTGAAAGATGAAAGTGATAGTTCTCACCTCGCAGAGTCGTGTTATCTTAGAAAATGTGGGTACCTGGCACGTAGCAAAGTGCACAATAAACCCTTCTTTTTCCCCCACAATAATGAAAGACTATTTTTGTGGGGTCAAATGCAATATGATGTGAAAACATTATTATTTTTTAAAATTTATTTATTTATTTATTTTTGGCTGCATTGGGTCTTCGTTGCTGCACACGGGCTTTCTCTAGTTGCAGCGAGCTGGGGCTACTCTTCTTTGCGGTGCACGGGCTTCTCATTGCAGTGGTTTCTCTTGTTGTGGAGCACGGGCTCTAGGCACGCGGGCCTCAGTAGTTGTGGCACGTGGGCTCAGTAGTTGTGGCTCGCAGGCTCTAGAGCGCAGGCTCAGTAGTTGCGGCGCACGGGCTTAGCTGCTCCGCGGCATGTGGGATCTTCCCGGACCAGGGCCCGAACCCGTGTCCCCTGCATTGGCAGGCGGATTCTTAACCACTGCGCCACCAGGGAAGTCCCTGGAAACATTATTTGATCTTAGTATTTTCTTGTGTTTTTTTTGTTTTTTTTTTTGTTTTTTGGCTGCATTGGGTCTTTGTTGCTGCACGCGGGCTTTCTCTAGTTGTGGCAAGCGGGGGCTACTCTTCGTTGCAGTGCACAGGCTTCTCATTGCGGTGGCTTCTCTTGTTGTGGAGCATGGGCTCTAGGCACGTGGGCTCAGTAGTTGTGGCGCACGGGCTTAGTTGCCCCGTGGCATGTGGCATCTTCCCGGACCAGGGCTTGAACCTGTGTTCCCTGCATTGGCAGGCAGATTCTTAACCACTGCACCACCAGGGAAGTCCCTGGTTTTTTATATTTTTAATTGAAGTATAATTGCCTTACAATATTATATTAGTTTCAGGTGTACAACAATGTGATATTTTTATGCATTACAAAATGGTCCCATGATAAGTCTAGTTGCCACCTGTCACCATACAAAGATTTTACAATGTTATTGAGTATATTCCCTATGTTGTACATATATTTTGTAACTGGAAGTTTGTACCTCTTAATCTCCCTCACCTATTTCACTCATCCCCCCCAACCCCTCCCCTGTGGCAACCACCCGTTTGTTCTCTGTATCTGTGGGTCTGTTTCTGTATTATGTTTGTTCCTTTGTTTTGCTTTGTAGATTCCCAGAATAAACATTTGCTCATCATCATCATCATTTTTACTAATGTGTAGAAAACAGCCTGGAAGCAACCTAAATGCTATCCTCTGTGGTGGCATGTCGGTGGCTCTGTTTTCTTCCTGGTGCTTTTCTATGTCTTTAAAATCATCTACAATAAACTTTACACGTTATTTTTGAAGCAACCTTCCCCCCCAATAAAACCCCTTGTCTTTTTTTCACAAGCCCTTTCCTTTGACTCCATTTACATAGTTTCCATCGTGCTTTCTGCTCCTCCACATATGAAAAATTACTTAGAATTAGATCCTTTCTGTGTTCCCAAGACCAAGCATGCATCTCATCCTCTCCATATAGTTTTTATCGTTACCCCATCTGTTAGATTCCTCTAGCTCCTCCTTTCCATAAGAGGGATGATTTCTGTCCTAACTCCTATTAGGTAAACAGCAAATGTATCTTGTGAATAGTTGTACTGTAAAACTCAAATATGATTAGCATAGGGAGAACATTTTCTTCTAGCCAGTAGGCAGGGCACACCCTGCCAAAATCAACTCTACCTTTTCAGCATCTGATTCAAAGGGCAAATATTTCTCCATGGCTACCCTGTAACCTAAATTTAGATGCTTCAGCAAAAATATCCACATTTTAAAAATATTTATTTCAAGATTCCAAATAAATGCAATGCCAAGTTTAACAACGTCAAAGCGCAAGTGTTTCATTAACCAAGTGATGCTCTTCTTTTACTGTTGTTTTGCATTCTTCCCCCTCAAATTTTTATCTTGACATTCACCAAGCCTATAGAAAAGTTGAGAGAATGGTACTAAAGAAACCTTGTATATCCTTTATGTAGTCCATCAATTGTTAACTTTTTGCCACACTGGCTTATATTTATTTCATCTGACCCATGTGAAACAAGTCATACACATCATGACTTTTCATCTCAAATAATTTAACATGTACCTATAACTGGCTGCTCACCACTCAAAAGCCAATAAAGAGTCAAGGGTGGTGGAAAGGAAAGCTTGCTTTATTTTGGATGCCGGCAACAGGGGACGGGGGGAGGACGGATGCCTTTCCGAAGACGGACTTCCCCCACTGACAATCAGTGGGCAAGAGCTTTTATAGGCTGAGGGAGGGGCTACATGCAGAAGCAGCACAGGCAGCTCTGACGGTCATCTTTTTTTTTTTTAATTTTATTTTTATTTATTTTTAGTTGCATTGGGTCTTCGTTGCTGCACACAGGCTTTCTCTAGTTGCGGCGAGCGGAGGCTACTCTTTGTTGTGGTGTGTGGGCTTCTCATTGCGGTGGCTTCTCTTGTTGAGAAGCATGGGCTCTAGGCGCGGGGGCTTCAATAATTGTGGCACGCGGGCTTCAATAGTTGTGGCTTGAGGGCTCTAGAGCACAGGCCCAGTAGCTGTGGTGCATGGGCTTAGTTGCTCTATGGCACGTGGGATCTTCCCGGAGCAGGGCTCAAACCCGTGCCCCGTGCATTGGCAGGCGGATTCTTAACCACTGCGCCACCAGGGAAGTCCCTGCCAGTCATCTTGAAATGGGTCATCGGTGGTCTGATCAGCATCATCTTGATTGTTTTAAGTACAGTTAGTCTTCAGTTCCAGGGTCGGTTTGTTCCCACTTCCTTGAGGCCAATTCTTGGAACTGTGGCAGCTTATGTCATAGCTACAGTCTGGTCATCATGTAGTTAACTTCTTCCACCTGGCGGGGGTTTCATTATCTATAAGACAGCTCACAGGACATGGCTCAGAATATTATCTGTAGCCCTTAAGAGGGAACTAAAGGTCCTTGACTATGTTTAATGACTACATTATTATTATTTGGTCTCCTTTGACTCTTTTCCTTTGTTTCTGCATTTTCTCACTTCTCTGATTAAACTTATTCTTTGGCTAAAGTTTTTCCACAGACAAAAGGTAGGCAGAGGGCATGGGGGGGCAAGGACCATAGCGTCCTGCTCCGTTTCATACCTACTAAGAATAAGGACATTATCCCACATGATCACAGTACTTGATGACATCCAAGAAAATAAACAAGAATCTTTCAAAGTTATCTACTAGGCAGTGTATATTCAAATTTCTCCAATTGTCTAAAATTGTCAAGTATAACAATTTTTTTTTAATCCAGGATCCAATCAAGTTTCATGTACTATGTTTGGTTGTATTTCTTTGGCCTCTAGAATTGTTCCTTCCCCAACCTTCTCCCCTAACTTTTTTTTTGTTTTTTGTTTTTTAATTGAAGTATAGTTGATTTACAATATAAGGTAAGTTTCAGGTGTACAGCATAGTGATTCAGTTCTATATATATATATATATTCCTTTTCCATTCTTTTCCATCATAGGTTATTACAAGATATTGAGTATAGATCCCTGTGCTAAACAGTAGGTCCTTGTTGTTCATCTATTGTCTCCCACGTTTGTTTAGAAATTGACTTTTTGCAAGAGTCCAGGCCATTTGTCGTCTGAACTGTTTCACATTTTGAATTTGTGCAATTATTCTTCATGATTAGATTCAGGCCAAACATTTTGGACAAGATTGTCTCATAGGTGATACCATTTAGTTTTCACTGCTTCATATTAGGAGGGGCACAATATCACTCTGGATATTGTGAGGTGATGCCAAGTTTGATTACTTTTTTTTTTTTTAAGATTTAATATTTTATTTATTTTTGGCTGTGTTGGGTCTTCGTTGCTGAGCGTGGGCTTTCTCTAGTTGTGGCGAGTGGGGGCTACTCTTCGTTGTGGTGCACGGGCTTCTCCTTGTGGTGGCTTCTCAAGTTGCGGAGCATGGGCTCTGGGCACGTGGGCTTCAGTAATTGTGGCGCACAGGCTTACTTGCCCCGAGGCATGTGGGATCTTCCCAGACCCGGCATCAAACCCATGTCCCCTGCATTGGCAGGCAGATTCTTATCTACTGTGCCACCAGGAAGTCCCTGTTTTTTTTTAACATAAATAAAATCATGCAATGATTAATTTGCTTGAGATTAAATGCAATTTAATTATTAAATTAATTTGCTTCTCTCTCTCTCTAACAATATTTTGAAAATCTTTGTTTTAGTAGATCCCCTGTGTTTTTCATTTTTTAAACTGTCCCGCTGTTCCATAGGGTGGTGTATTAAGCACTTGACGAGATCTGGGATGTCTACTGATATAGACTAAGTGTTTGAGCCCCCCCCTGTCCAATATTCCTATACTGAAACTTTACCCCAAGTGTGATGGTCTTAGGAGGTGGGGCTTTGGGGGGTGATTAGGTCATGAGGGTGGAACCCTCATGAATGGGATTAGTGCCCTTATAAAAGAGACCCCGAGAGCTCCCTTGCCCCTTCTGCCACCTGACAAAACAGCTAAAAGATAGCTGTCTAAGAACCAGGAAGTGGACTCTCAACAGACACCAAATCTGCTAGCACTTTGATCTGGACTTCCAGCCTCCAGAACTCTACCAAATAAATGTTTGTTGTGTAAGCCACCCAGTCTAGCATTTTGTTACAGCAGCCCAAATGGACTAAGACAACTAGCCCAAATTTTTCTTAATCAAAATCCCAGTGAAAGATGGGTAAAACATTTGCAAATCATGGATCTGATAAGGGATTGCTATGCAGAATATGTAGAGAACTCTTAAAACTTAACAATAAATAACCTAGAAATTAGTCCAAGGGTTTTTTTCTGCCTCTGAGCTGTACCAACTAGCTTATTGCATAATGTTATGTTATGACATTTACTTCAGTCTCCTATGAGATTTTTTCTTTTTCTTATGTTTTAGGAGATCTGTCTGTCCCCCATATTTTAGCTTTTAAAGTTGATTTATGTAAAATAATTTATGTATTAAGTCATGAAGCCCAGTATTAAAATGAACTCCCTTGAACACACCATCCAATTAAAGAGTTAGACCATGATCGGGAATTCCCTGGCAGTCCAGTGGTTAGGACTCGGTGCTTTTGAAACCATGCACCTCAGATTGGGACTTGAACCCATGAGTCTGGGACTCGAACCCAGCCAAAACCCACAGTCTTCCAACTGAGATCACACACCTGGTTTCAGGACTTAATGAAGCTCAGGTTCTTGATGTCTCATCGCAGAAAGAATTCAGTGAGAGACAAAGTGATGGGTAAGAAGTGGATTTACTTAGAGAGAAACACACTCCACAGACAGAGTGTGGGCCATCTCAGAAGGTGAGAAAGGCACCAGCGTATGGGGGTTGTCAGTTTTTATAGGGGTGGGTAAGTTCATAGGCTAATGAGTGGGGGGAGTATTCCAGCTATTTTAGGAAGGGGCAGGGATTTCCAGGAATTGGGCCACCACCCACTTTTTGATCATTATGGTCTCCTTAGAACTGTCATGGAGCCTGTGGGTGTGTCATTTAGCTTGCTGATGTGTTACAATGAGCGTATACTGAGGCTCAAGGTCTAGTGGAAGTCTACCTGTCCACCATCTTGGACCCATTTGGTTCTCATCCATTTATGTCAGGTCCTCAGGCTATGTCATTCTTTCAAAGGTTGTGCCCTGCCCCCTTCCCTCCTGTTTCACTTTTACTGCCAAGGCCCAGGTTCAATCCCTGGTCAGGGAACTAAGATCCCAAAGCTGAGCGGCACAGCCAAAAACCAAAACAAAACAAAACATGATCAACACTGTTGAAGTTAACCTCCCAATTTTATTCCCTGCTTGGCCCCCAGAGGTACCCACTGGCCTGAACTGTATGTTTATCAGACACTGCTTTGGTTTTTAGTTATGAATAGTTTTACTAGGTATATAGGGTTCCTTCCATAGCATACTGTTCAGCATCCTTGGTTTTGAGCTTTGAAAAAATAAGATCATATGTAGTTGTATCAGCTGAGATCTCTCCCAAAACAAACATCCACTCTCATGGTTCAAAGGAAAAGATTGTATTAAAGGAGCTACAAGTTGGGGCCTAAGTTGTGGGAACCAAGAAGGACAAGACCAGAGTGGCCTTGCAGAGCAGCCAAAAAAAAAAAAAAAAAAAAAGAGGACAGAGAGCAGGTGGATGGAGGCAAATAAATGGAAGCAAATAAATGAAAACCTGTGTATGCTTGGTTGAGATTTTCTTTCACTCCATACAGTATTGTTTCTGTTTCAGCCTTGTTGCATGTAACTGTGGTTCATTCATTTTTAAGAACTGTTTAATATGCTATTGGATGGATGTACACCATTTATTAACCCATTCTCTTGTGGACGGACGTCTGGACTGTTTCTAGTGTTTTACGGCTATGAACAATGCATGCTGCTATGAAGATTTCTGGGATAGTGGGTGGAGGGCTTTGCCTGCAACCAAGAGTCTCATCGAAGCCGGGAAGAATCCTGGGGTTTTTACAACCTTTCCTGGAGCAGAGGTGACCCAGTCACTCCAGGGGGGGATTCATTAGCAGGACAACTGTTTCTGTTTTTCATTGTGCTAAAATATATATAACACAAAACTTACCATTATAACCATTTTCAGCGTACAATGCAGTGGCATTTAGTGTGTTCACAGGGCAACTGTTTATTAAAGTAGTAAAATTGAACAGCTAGTTTGCATTATTGTTTTTTTTTTTTTTAGCTGGCATTATTGTTAAGCCAAGGTTTCTCCCACAAATTTTACACACATAGTATGTTCAAATTTTCAAATTTCTTGATTTATTTATGAGAAAGGTACACACAGTTCTGGGTAGAATTTAGCTGAGAAGAGAATACAAGTTTGGGTTTTTAAAAAAATCTCTTGGGAATTCCCTGATGGTCCAGTGGCTAAGACTCTGTGCTTCCACTGCAGGGGTCACAAGTTCGATCCCTGGTCAGGAAACTAAGATCCTGCAAGCCGCGAAGTGTGGCCAAAAGAAAAAATCTCTTTTAATAGATTTTTTTTTTTTTCGAGCAGTTTTAGGTTCACAGCAAAACTGACTGGAAGTTATGGAGAGTTCCCTCTACCTCGTGTCCCCACACATGAATAGCGTCCCCTGATATCAGCATCCACACCAGATGGTACTTTCGTTACAACTGATGACGCTGCACTGACACATCATTACCATCCAAAGGCCATAGTTTACATTAGGGTTCACCCTTGGTGTTGTACAATCTATAGGTTTAGACAAATATCTAATGACAGGTATCCATCATTATGGTATCACACAGACCAGTTTCACTGCCCTAAAAGTCCTCTGTGCTTTGCCTGTTCATCCCTGTCTCCTCCACTAAGAGTGCAAGTTCTTATTTTCATGTTTCCTTTTTTTTCCTAAGGGGGCCCCCAAACATAAAAGGTGTGGTGAATGTAAAGGAGGTCTTAGGCTTATGAAGCAGGATTTGATGAAGTTAATTTAGCCAATCCCCTACTGAGAGACACTGGGCTCTTATCAATTTCCGCCATTACTATCAATACAAACATTTCTGCCATTAACATCTTTGTCTTCCCTCCTTGTGCTCTCTTGTGTTTCTTTAGGGTAGGTACTAAAAAATGGCATAACTGGGACATGGGAAATGCTACATTTTAATTTGATAGGTACTGCTGAATTCCTCAGTCAATTATTGAAACTTCTAGAATGGGTATATATATATAGATATAGATATAAAATCACAGGCACTTTCCAGAGCCTTGAAGATCTAAAAGCAGGTTTGGGCGGGTGTTTTAAAAATATATAATTGAGGTCATGTCTCTCCCAAGCCTTTTTGAGTAACGGGTACACAAATTTCTCATTTATTTCACCCAAAAAGTATTCATCGAGTGTTTATTATGTGCCCTGGTGCTGTTCTAAGCTCAGAAGATGAAGAGGTATGGAAAGCAGACAGCTTCCCACCTTGCAGGCAGGAGCGTGTATTCTCACTGTCGCCAAGTTCAGGATGCTCTGAACAGCACCTGATCCATAACGGGGACTCAACACATGTGTTTGCTGACCTTGCTTTGAACAAGATAAACTTTCTTGGTTTACTGGTTGAAACAAGCAGTTTTCCTAGTAATAAGAGCCACATTTTTACCTTTCTAAAAATATACCATCTCCAATTTAGTCCATGATTACAGCAACTTGGGAACTCAAAATTGTATCATGTTTATCTGTGAGAAGTGAAAACATGTCCACAAAAACCCCTTTGTACCAGAATGGTCACTGCAGCTTTATTCATAATAGCCAACAAATGGAAATAGTCCAGCTGTCCTTCAATATGAAACTGGATAAACAAATTGTGGTATATTCATACACTGAATTTCTACTCAACAATAAAAAGGAATGAACAGGGTTGGGGGAGGGATAAATTAGGAGTTTGGGATTAACAGATACACACTACTATATATAAAATAGATAACCAACAAAGACCTACTGTATAGCACAGGGAACTATACTCAATATTTTGTAATAACCTATAAGGGAAAAGAATCTGAAAAAGAATATATGTATATGTATAACTGAATCCCCTTGCTTTACACCTGAAATGAAGACAACATTGTAAATCAACTATACTTCAGTAAAAAAAAAAGGAATGAACTGATACATGCAGTAACATGGATGAATCTCAAAAACATTCCTGAGTGAAAGAAGCCTGTTACAAGAGTACATATCACGTGATTCTATTTACATGAAGTTCTAGAATAGGCACAGCTAATCTATGGTGGATAAGGTAAGACTGGAGTGGGAGTAATGATGGAACAGGAAGGGGTGTGAGGGGATTTCTGGGGTGATGATGATTTTCTATATCTTGATAGGGGTTTGGGTTACACAGGTGTGTCTCATCAACAGTACACTTGAGATTTGTACATTTCAGCAGATGCAAATTTCACCTCAAAAGAAAAAAATAGAACCATAAACAAATATTGAACTCTAATTAATTATATGCATGCTGAAGTATTAGGGGGAAGTGTCCTGATGTCTGCAACTGACCTTGAAATAAATGAAAAAAACAAGATGAATTGTTGGATGCAGGAAGGAACGGGTAGACGGACAGAAAGATATGGAATAAAGCAAGTATAGTGAAAACATCAATTGTAGAATCTAGGTGGTGGGTACATAGGTGTTCTCTATAAAATTGTCAACTTTTCTGTACATCTGAGACTATCGTAATAAAATATTGGGACAAAAACTGTACCACAAATTGGGGAAACTAAACTTTTATTGGAAGGTTAAAATTGAGCCAGATAAAACTGGGTTCAAATTCTAGCCATGCAGCTTTCTAGCTAGTTGCTTAATCTGTGTCTGCTGCAGTTTTCCTGTATATTATGTGGACATGATTCTTCTTTTGTAGGGTTTTGTGAGAATGAAATTAGGTAATATACTTAAAGTATATTAAAAACATAGCGGGTAAACAATGAATGGGCGCTTTTATATTACTCTTGGTGACTATAATGTAAGAGTTCAAAGAAGATAGCCCTCGATGCGGACTAGAAAAATCTAAGGAGGCTTCCTAGGAGGTGTGATTTTAAAGAAGAGTAGAGGGCTTCCTTGGTGGTGCAGTGGTTAAGAATCCGCCTGCCAATGCAGGGGACACGGGTTCGAGCCCTGGTCCGGGAAGATCCCACATGCCGCGGAGCAACTGAGCCCGTGCACCACAACCACTGAGCCTGCGCTCTAGAGCCCACGAGCCACAACTACTGAGCCCGCGTGCCACAACTACTGAAGCCCACGTGCCTAGAGCCCCTGCTCCGCAACAAGAGAAGCCACCGCAATGAGAAGCCCGTGCACCGCAACGGAGAGTAGCCCCCGCTCGCTGCAACTAGAGAAAGCCCGCGCCCAGCAACGAAGACCCAACACAGCCAAAAATAAATAAATAAAATAAATAAATTAAAAAATAAAAAATAAAAAAGAAGAGTAGAATTCAGGCACAGCAAATCAAGGGCTTTCCTGGTGGAAAAAAAGTCTGAGGAAAGGCCTAGAAACAAGAATGAGTTCACGTGGGCAAGTTTGGTGAGAGGCGAAGACCCTACATTTTGTTTTTTTCAAAATAAAATTAAAATATCTGCGTATGTCAATCTCCTGATAAAGGAAGACTTGAACAATTTACTAGGCACCCATGAACCCTTTCAGGGGCAGGGTCTTTACATGTGAAGTGAAGACAATTTTCAATTCCATTGTCTGAGAGTAGAATTTTACTGTCTACTGCTTTACAACTTTCTGGAAACAAAATTTCATTCTCTTTACCCTCTTTGCCAAGAGATGCGGGACCTGGTAGGAACTGAAGCTGCCAACAAGAGTCCTTTCTCGGGCTTCCCTGGTGGCGCAGTGGTTGAGAATCCGCCTGCCAATGCAGGGGACACGGGTTCGAGCCCTGGTCTGGGAAGATCCCACATGCCGCGGAGCAACAAAGCCCGTGAGCCACAACTACTGAGCCCGCATGCCGCAACTGCTGAGGCCCGCGTGCTTAGAGCCCGTGCTCTGCAACAAGAGAAGCCACTGCAATGAGAAGGCCACGCACAGCAACGAAGACCCAACGCAGCCAAAAAATAAATTAATTTAAAAAAAAGAGTCCTTTCTCTACTGGGGCAACAACTCCTCCAGGTCAATCTCACCCTAAAGGTGTGGACTGAAAAAACGCCCTCCAGAGACTTCCCTGGCGGTCCAGTGGTTAAGACTCCATGCTCCCAATGCAGGGGACACGGGTTCGGGGAACAAAGATCCCAAATGCTGCGCGGTGTGGCCAAAAACAAAAACAAAAATGAAAACAAAACAAAAAAACACGCCCTCCAAGGTGCAAACCATCTCCCCTCTCAGCCTCCTTTGCTGTCTCACTTCCACTCTTGTCCTATGTAGTAGGCAGAACGATGGCCCCCAAAGGTGTCCACGTCCAAATCCTGGAACCTGTGACTTTGTTACCTTACACAGTAAATGGATTTTGCAGATGGGATGAAGTTACGGATTTGACACAGGGAGATTCTTCTGGATTATCCGGGTGGGCCCAATGTCTTTGTAAAGGGAAGTGAGGCAGGAGGGTCAGAGGCAGAGAAAGATGTGACAGCAGAAACAGTGGACAACGTGATGCAATCGCTGAGGGGTGGCACACAAGCCAAGGAATGCAGGCGGCCTCCAGAAGCTGGAAAAGACAAGGAACCAGAATGTTGCCTAGAATCTCCAGAATGAACGCCATCCTGCTGACACCTTGGTTTTAAGCCCAATGAGATGCATCTCAGATTTCTGACCTCCAGAACTGCAAGGTGATAAACTTGTGTGGTTTTAAGCCACCAATGTTGTGGCAATTTGTTCCAGCAGCCAGAGTTAGCTTTTATTTATTTTTATTTTTTTAAATAAATTTATTTATTTTTATTTTTGGCTGCATTGGGTCTTTGTTGCTGTGCACAGGCTTTCTCTAGTTGCAGCGAGCGGGGGCTACTCTTCGTTGTGGTGCGCAGGCTTCTCATTGCAGTGGCTTCTCCTGTTGCGGAGGACAGGCTCTAGGTGCATGGGCTTCAGTAGTTGTGGCGTGTGGGCTCAGTAGTTGTGACTCATGGGCTCTAGAGTGCAGGCTCAGTAGTTGTGGCGCACAGGCTTAGTTGCTCTGTGGCATGTGGGATCTTCCCGGACCAGGGATCGAACCCGTGTCCCCTGCATTGGCAGGCTGATTCTTAACCACTGCGCCACCAGGGAAGCCCCAGAGTTAGCATTTAAAAGTATAAACTGGAGCACATTGATCCCCTGTTCACAGTGTTTTCCCATCACACTCGGAACAAAACCCAGACTCTTTCTGTGATCTGGCTCCTGCGTACCTATTTCTCCTCAGCCCCTACTGCTCTTCCTAACCCTGATTAAGCCTGCCTTTACTTCCTGGACTAAACCCAGCTCATGTCAACCTCAGGGCCTTTGCACTTGCTGTTTCTTCTGATCAGAATGCTCTTCCAGCAGACCCTCACATGGGGGGCTCCTTTCCTCTATGTCTCTTCAGAGATGCCGCTGCCCCAAGGCAGCTTTCCCTAAACACCCTCTGCAAAATATCATGGTTCCATTTTCTAGAGTCTTGCCCTCATTTTGTTTTTTTATAACCTGACTTCCTGAAATTATCTCATGTATGTAGTTTTCATTTGTCTCCTGCTGGCCTCCTCAGTAGAACGTAAGCTCCAACAAGGCAGGGAACTTGTCTGTTCACTGAAGTTATCTCTCACCTTACCCAGACACAGGGGCCGTCCTAATACCCACATGTTGAATGAGTGCGTGACTCTATCTTCCTGATCCCACACTGTTGTTTTACCAGTGAGCCTTTCACTGATAAATCACTTTTCATGCAACATGAGCAAAGAGCTAGATGGTCAAGCATATTGGGTCCCTGATTATTTTATTTCCAGTGCTTGCTGCCAGAGCTGGGGATAAATCAGCATATAGTCCCCAAACCAGTCATGAAGTAAGTTAAAAAGGACCCTAATTCAAAAATATACCCCCTAGGGGACTTCCCTGGCGGTCCAGTGGTTGGGACTCCGCGCTTCCACTGCAGGGGGCCCCGGTTCGATTCCTGGTTGGGAAAGGAAGCCGTGCAGGGCGGCAAACAAACAAATAACCTCCCCTACATCATGCAGCTGAAGGTATTTTTTAAAAAACTATTTTTGGATATTCAAATGCCTTGCCTCATCCTCAGACACTTAAGCCCTTTCTCAGCTTTTTGTCTATCTACATGGAGGTTGTAGACCTCTGTGAAAGGGATTTTTTCTTGGAGGGATTTAGGGAAGGATAAAGGAGGGAGGGTGCACACAGCACTATAAGAGATGGGAATAGATTCTTTTCAAGTGACCATCTTCTCCTTGAATGCCCCCAACTCGTCTTTTACGATACTTTTATGGATACTTGAAGATTTCTTTCCAGAGCCTTTCATCCAAAAGGAACTGTGACAGAGCAGATGGTGGAGATGTCCATACTGAAATGCAGAGGGCACACTTCTGTTTAATGGCAAACCTCTGTGAAGTATACTGTTCCTCTTTCCTGCCAAGGCATGTCTCATCAAGGGTTGACCGCAAGATCTTCTTCAGAAATGTCTTCAACTTATCAATAAATTGCTGATGCTGCTGGAATCTGTAACCTCCCATCAGCTGCCACTCAGTTCAGTTGTTCTGAGTCGGGTACCCTTCTCTCCTCAACCTCCACGACCCTGATTCTTGGCCAGTTCGGGGTGGGGTGGAAGGGAGGGGTTAAAATTACCCCAGAGAAGACCCAAAGCTCCGACTTTGTTCAGGACCCCCAGACCCACCAAGGGATTTGTCCAGTTCACCCTGAAGTGGGAACCCCAGCCTCTTGGTCCTTTTTTGAGACTCTGTAGCTAACCTCTAAAAAAACTGATCTGGACCTGGATTTCTTTTTCTCTCCTTGGTTTCAAAAAGTTTTTTACAAAAGTATTATGGACTTGTTTCAATAAATTCAAATCATATAGACAAATAAATTCAAAAGTTAAATTCCCTTTCTAACCATTGCTCCCCTCTGCCTTGAAGCCCTCTCTCTGGGGGGAGTAGCCACGGTTAACTGTTTACAAGTGCCCTTATTCCATGCTCATCCAAATACATTCATGAGAACGGAATCATATTCTTTTGCAACTGGCATTTATTACTTACCCACATATTCTGGAACTCCTTCTCTGTCAACATATACAGGTCTATCATATTCTTTTTAGCCAAGTGCTATTCCATAATATGGAACAATGATGATATACTATAATCTATTGTTGGATATTTGGACACTATTACAAATTCCATTACATTGAATGTTCTTGTATGTATATCCTTGTGCAATTGCAATTTTCTTATGAGTAGATTCTTCGAAAGTAAATTGTTAGGTCAAAGGATGTATTAAACACATTCAGAGAAACAGAATGTGTAATATATAGAGAGAGATTTATTTAAAGGAATTGGCTCACGCAGTTATGGAGGCTGGCACGTCCCACGTCTGCAGTTCAAGTCCCAAGACCATCTGCTGCAGAAAGCCCTCTTGCTCAGGGGAAGTCAGTCTTTTGTTCTATGCAGGTCTTCAACTGATTAGATGAGGCCCACCACATTATGGAAGGCAAGCTGCTTTACTCTAAGTTCACCATTTAAAATGCAAATTTCATTCAAAAACACCTTCAGAGAAACATCTAGAATAATGTTTGACCAGATATCTGGGCACCATGGACCAGCCACACTGGCATATAAAGTTAGCCATCACAAAAGATATGTTAATTTAAAATTTTTATAAGTTATTACCAAATTGTGCTCTAAAAAGGTCATTCCAATTTACACTTTGACCCAGCAAGTGTAAAGGCATGCCCTTAAACCCACATCCTTACCAACATGAAATATCATTCTTTTTCATTTTTTAACCAATCAATAGGTGAAGATGGTATCTGTTGTTTTTATTTGCACTCATCTCTAGTGCAGTTAAAACTATTTTTTACAGAAAATAACAAATGTTAACAAGGATGTGGAGAAATTGGAACACCGGTGCACTGCTGGTGGGAATGTAAAATGGTGAAGCCACTGTGGAAAATCGTATGATGATTCCTCAGAAAATTGAACCTAGAATTACCATATGATCCAGCAATTCCACTGCTGGACATATACTCAAAAGAACTGAAAGCAGAGATGTAAACAGGTATTTGTATACAGACGGTCCCTGACTTATGACGTTTTACTTATGACTTTCGACGTTACAATGGTGTGAAAGTGATACGCATTCACAAATTTGAACTGTGAATTGAGATCTTTTCCCGAGCTAGCAACATGCTGCCTGATACTCCCTCGGGGTGCTGGGCAACAGCAGCCACAGGTCCCAGCCAGCCCCGCAATCACGAGAGTAAACAACCGGACACCAACAACCACTCTGTACCCAGACAGCCATTGTTTTCCACTTTCAGTGCAGTATTCAATAAATTACAGGAGACAGTCAACACTTTGTTACCAAATAGGCTTTGTGTTAGATGATGTTGCCCAACTGTAGGCTAATGTAAGTGTTCTGAGCATGTTTAAGGTCAGCGAAGCTAAGCTAGGATGTTCGGTAGGTTAGGTGTATTAAATACATTTTCAACTTAATGCTATTTTAAATTTAGGAGGGGTTTATCAGGATGTAACTCTATCGTAAGTCGAGGACAATCTGTACTCAAGTTTATAGCAGCGTTATTTACAGTAGCCAAGAGATGGGGGCAACCCAAGTGTCCATCAACAGAAGAATGGATTAAAAAAATGTGTTACGTACAAAACATGGAATATTATTCAGCCTTAAAAAGGAAGGAAATTCTGACACACGCCACAACATGGATGAAACTTTGAAGTTATGCTAAGTGAAATAAGCCCAAAATGACAAATACTACATGATTCCACTTACATGAAGTACTTAGTCAAATCCATGCAGACAGAAAGTAGAATGGTGGGTGCCAGGGGCTGGGGGGAGGAGAGAATGGGAAATTATTGTTTAATGGATACAGAGTTTCAATGGGGAAGATGAAAAAGTTCTGGAGATGAATGGTGGTGATGGTTGCAGAACAATGTAAATGTACTTAATGCCAGAGAACTGTACACTTAAAAATGGTTGAAACAGCAATGTTATGGTATGCATATTTTCCAATTAAAAAAATAACTATTTTTAAAATTTATATTTCTTTTGTGAATTGTCTTTTCATATCATTTGCTCTTATTTCTGTTGAGTTTTTTCTTTTTCATATTGACCAAAGGAATTCTTTCTATACTTTGGACATTTAACAGTTTGTTATACGTATTGCAAATATTTTCTCCCTCTCTAACATTTCTCAGATATTTGTTTAAATAACACCAAATAAAAGTTAAAAATATTACAAAATCAAATATGCAGCTTTTCCTTTATGGCTTCAGATTTATTACTTTGTGGAGAAAGGCAGGCCTTCTCCATTTCATAATTATAAAACTATTCTGTACTTTCAGAGTTTTTCTATATTTAGATTTTTTAATCTATTGGAATTTTTGTGTGTGGTGCAAGGTAGAGAACCTAATTTACTAATTGATAGTTTCCTAAATGGATAGCCAATTGGACTGAAACTTTTTTCTGAATGGTCTCTTCCTCAGTGATTTGAAATGCCACATTTATCATAAATTAATGTTTTGGCCTATTCTGTTTCATTGATCTTTTTGTTTATTTCTGCTCCAAAATCACATTACTTTTATTTTAATTTTTTTAAATATTTATTTATTTATTTGGCTGCGCCAGGTCTTAGTTGTGGCATGCGGGATCTTCGCTGCCGTGTGCGGGATCTTTAGCTGCGGCATGCAGGATCTTTGTTTTAGCTGTGGCATGCGGGACCTAGTTTCCCCGACCAGGGATCGAACCCGGGCCCCCTGCATTGGGAGCAAGGAGTCTTAACCACTGGACCACCAGGGAAGTCCCTCACGTTGCTTTTATTACTGTAGTTTTATAGGACATTTTGATATCTGGTAGGGCACGGCCTCCCTTATTCATATTCTTTTATCAAGAAATTCTTGACTAGTCTCACAATTTTCTCTTTCTGATGAACTTTAGAATCAGATTTCCAATTCCTGATGGAAATTCTACTGGCACTCTGATTGGAATTGCATTACATTTTTAGATGTAAAGAACTGACCCTCTTAAATATTGACTCTTCTTAGGAACATTGTATTCCTCATCTATTCAGATCTTTTACGTCCTTCAGTCAAGTCATATTTTTCTTTCTTTTTTTTTTTTTAATAAATTTATTTATTTATTTCTTTATTTATTTATTTTTGGCTGTGTTGGGTCTTCGTTTCTGTGTGAGGGCTTTCTCTAGTTGCGGTGAGCGGGGGGGCCACTCCTCATCACGGTGCGTGGGCCTCTCACTGTCGCGGCCTCTCCCGTTGCAGAGCACAGGCTCCAGACGCGCAGACTCAATAGCTGTGGCTCACGGGCTTAGTTGCTCTGCGGCATGTGGGATCCTCCCAGACCAGGGCTCGAACCCGTGTCCCCTGCATTGGCAGGCAGATTCTCAACCACTGCGCCACCAGGGAAGCCCTCATATTTTTCTTTGTAGAGAAAAATGCCCATCTTTTAAAATACATTTATGTTTGGCTGCATTGGGTCTTCGTTGCTGTGCGTGGGCTTTCTCTAGTTGCGGCGAGCGGGGGCTACTCTTCGTTGCGGTGCACGGGTTTCTCATTGTGGTGGCTTCTCTTGTTGTGGAGCACGGGCTCTAGGTGCACGGGCTTCAGTAGTTGTGGCACGTGGGATCAGTAGTTGTGGTGTACGGGCTTAGTTGCTCCGCGGCATGTGGGATCTTCCCGGACCAGGGCTCGAACTCGTGTCCCCTGCACTGGCAGGCGGATTCTCAACCACTGCACCACCAGGGAAGCCCCTCTTATTTATCTATGAAGCCAAAATGAACTAAATATTAAATTCAACTAATTTAATTGAGCTAATATGAACAAAATGGTTTTTTTAGATGTCGGGATAAACAGAGCCTGGATACTTGGCAAGGGAGCACACTGCTCTTCTGAACTTCGGGACTCAAAATGAGTCCTGGCCAGCATCAAAAATGGGCATTTTTCTCTGGGACTTCCCTGGTGGCGCAGTGGTTAAGACTCCGCCTGCCAATGCAGGGGACACGGGTTCAAGCCCTGGTCCGGGAAGATCCCACATGCCGCGGAGCAACTAAGCCCGTGCGCCACAACTACTGAGCCTGTGCTCTAGAGCCCACGAGCCACAACTACTGAGCCCACGTGCCACAACTACTGAAGCCCCCGCGCCTAGAGCCCGTGCTCCGCAACAAGAGAAGCCACTGCAGTGAGAAGCCCGCGCACCACAATGAAGACCCAACGACGCAGCCAAAAATAAAATTAAAAAAAAAAAATAAGATAAATAAGAAGTGAAGCAAAAAGTGAGAAATCATGCTACAACAGCTAAGACTGTCTTTAAATATATTTCTTGTGAAAACCCAAATCAGCATTGGTGGAAATTATAATCTTGCATATTTTAATACACAGCCAAATCCTTATACAGACACATCCAAGCATGCAAGACTTTCAGCTTTTCCTCTCTATGAATCATGCATAACAGATTAGTGTATTTAAATTTTTTCATACATAACTTGAATGTATCATTAGTTTTCATACATTTTTCAACTTGAATTTTCTCTGGGTAACAAAGTGCTTTCAGAGATAAAATGTAATATTAACAGAATTTACAGTTATGAATTAAACCTAAAACACAACAGTAATCTTCACAGTTAAAGATGTAAGGAAACATTGCGGGACTTAACCAACGCCATAGTCTAGTAAGTACCGCAGCCAGATCTTATGAGCAAAAGTTCTCATTTATAGCACTCAACTTAAAGTTGGTTCAATCAAAAGTATTTTCTAAGGCTTTACCCAACAACATACACCGTTGTAAAGGGGAATAAATCCACCAAGAATCTAGTTACCGTAAGCTCTGAAAATCACTGAGGAATAGCATCAGATATTATATCAGGTACTGTGTGCAGGCACTGCTTTAGCTCCTTGGATCCCCTGGGAAAGGCATTATTATCACTCCAGTTAAGTCCTATTACCAATCCTTCGCCCCTTCCCTTGTGGGGTCACAGTCTTCTGCAACCAAAGGCGGTGAAGCTGCTGTAACCACCCTTGACTCAGATCTGCATTTGTACCACGTCCAGACTATCTCTTGCATCCCTGCACTGTGGCTTCCCTTCTTCCTACGAACTTTCTAATCACATCACTTTACATTTCCACGCCCTCCGAAAATTTCCCAACACCCACTTACTTTTAAAAAAATCAGTGTGGGAACTTCACCTTGACGCAGAATGAGGTTCACCCCCCAGGATCTCTGCTTCTTGTGCTGCTGGTCTGCAGCCTCTCTCCAGTCCATGGTGTCCTGGAGAACTATAACACAAACTTAAAGTGTAAATGCATCCGAGAGACCTTCAACTTTGTCTCCATTTTGCTCATTGGAAAGATTCAAATCTTGCCCCCTGGGAATGAATGTCCAAACACAGAAATCATAGCCTGGATGAAGAATAAGTCAGTTATCTGCTTGAACCCTGGAGACAAATGGACACAAAAACTAATGAGAGTGTCAAGAAAAAGTGCTTTTTCAACTTCACCAGTTCCAGTGTTTAAGAAAACGACTGCCTGATGCCAATATTCCCACCAAGAACACCTGCATTCCCCCTTCATTCCTGCCCTCAGTTTTAGTTTTGTTTGGTTGGATCTTTTCCAGGAAAAAGATCTTCCCCATCTGCTCAAGCATGAGAATCTATGTGCAAATAACCTTGCAGAAGCTGATGGGGCAAACTTGAGATTTTGATTACAGTACCCTACAAACTTAGAGTTTGCATTCTTAGTCATCAAGGAGGAAAGTTTCTTGAAGGACAGTTACTTAGTTATAAATGATATAGATTTCTTTCAAGAACATACCTGTTGTTGAATGCTGAATTTTCTACAAAATAAGGGAATGAGAATTTAAAACTCTAATCTGAACATGTGGCTTCAATTAAGGAGGAAATGATGGAATGCATTTCAATCATTTTACACCCTAGGAATAGCAAGCTTCCATAAGAGATCTTAAAAGCTGCCTGGGAAACCCATGGAATTTCAGCCTTCTAAGAGACTGAGGGTTCACATAATAGATATCCTTCGTTTAAAAGCTCACTATCAAGAGGAACGAGGTCCTTCTTCTACTTTTAAAGAGTTCCTTTATAAGATTTATTGTCACAGATAAAAGCTAATAACATTCAAAGATCCCCAGACTTAAATTCATAGAATATTCAGGAAAAGGATTTAAAGGGTGATACTTAGATGTATTCTTTTATACCTTGGCTTTGATGAACTTTTTTTTTTACTCACATCTTTTGCACAGACTTTTTTTTTTGGTCTCTGGTATTCAATTCTTTAATGCTTCCTATTAATCTAATGCTATTCAATAAACGAGCAAATGTTTTACTTAAAAAAAAAAAATCTATGTGGAATCAGCATCCGAAGGTAATATGTTGATGCTTAAGATGGAACTAGCCACACTGGATTAAAAAAAAAAGAAAAAAGCAGCTTCTCGCTAAATTGAATCTGCATGTAACCAACCCCCTGACAAAATGTGTAAAAGACCAAAGATAAATTAATAATTTTTATTACCTATGTAAATATCCGCTTCCTGTGCATTTTGTTCCCTTTTAAGTTCCTATTTATAGATACTATTTTTAAAATATCCATCCTTATTTACGTCAAAATAATAAGGATGGGCTAGCTTAGCAATGGTTGGATGGCTTTGGGGACTGTTTGACTAGAACATGGGGATTTAGTATACTGTACTGCTTCTGAGTAAGGGTAAAATTATCCTTAATTTAAAAAAAAAGCTGTAATGGCCAAATTATGGCACAGCCATACAATGAATTGTTAAGCAAACGTTAAAACATTTTACAAATAAAGAAAAATCCAAACATATATGAAGAAAATTCAACACGTTGAAAATAATTACTTTTAGCTTCTGGGATTAAAGGATTTTACTTTATTTTTCAGGGTTTTTTTTTTAACAACCCTAAACATTTATGATCTGAAAACCAATTTGTTACTGAGCTGCTTCCCATCATCTATTTAAGACTCTTCATCACCTATTCAAGTTTAATGTTTTGAAACTCTCAACTGTCTTGCAGTTACGTATTTTTACTGCAAACTCATGGAACAGCTGTGGACTGACAGGCAAATACATATTTAGGATATATCTGTATGCATTAATAGAAATCACCCGTATTTTAGTTTCACAATGCTTATCTTAATGGGGAAAATGTCTAAATGTCTGACAAATTACATTCTTGAAATAAAATAGTATGCAGTGCTTACAAATGCTATGTAAGTATACTCATTAACCTAGGAGAAAGTTCACAGTATGAGAAAGATTACAAACCAGGATGTAGCGGGAATTCCCTGGCCGGCCAGTGGTTAGGACTCCATGTCCCCACTGCAGGGGGCATGGGTTCAATCCTTGGTCGGGGAACTTGCAAGCCGTGAGGCTTGGCCTAAAAGACAAAAACAACAACAAACAAAACAAAAAAAAAAAACAAAAAACGGATGTATAATGACACCAATTTTGTAAACTCGTAAAAACACAGAAAAGGATCTGAGAAAAACGCATCTTTAAATAGTTGCCTAGTGAGTGAATTATAATTTCGGGTGTTTTTAGCTTGTTTCCTGAGTTTTTCCCCCAGTGAGCACGGATTGCCCCTGTACTGAAATTACACACACACACACACACACACACACACACACACACACACACTTCTCCTCCCTGCCCCCGCCCTCACGCTTGTATACACACTTCCCAAACACCCAGACAACAGACTCTTTTCCCGGGCCCTCCACAATTTTATCATGCATCTCCGCATCAGGCACCAGGTTCCATGCCTTAATTCCTCTTAGTCTACATCTGAAAGGTCACATTCAACCTCAAACAAGCCAAGAGAATGCAGGGTTCTTGCTGACTGCCTTTTCTAGTTAACAAATGAGACTGATTTGTTAGCATTATTACTAAACAGCTATCTTCCTTGTCCTTCTAGGACGTCTGAACTGACGTCCACTCAACCGTTCCTATCACTCAGTTCTCATTCAACTAGTTGTTGAAAGGGCAAGAAATTAACTTTTTCTAAGTACTGATCCCAGAAAAGATGCCTCAGCGTGTTTTTTGGGTTTTTTTTTTTAAAGTAATTGTTTTCTTTTGACAGCTGAAGAGAACACCCACTTGAGGGTTCATTTTATCATAAAAAAATCATAAAGGGATAATGCTTAAGGCAAGGATCTAGAAGTACTACATTCCAATTTTCTACAAGAGGCAATTTCTTTTAGGTATCAATCTATACAACAAGAAGTGAAAAAACCTTACCTGTTGTGCTTTTTAGAAAATTAATAAATCTCTTTAAACATATTACTAGCAATGAGTTCAGAATAAGAAAATCTTTGTGTCTGTAAACATTTATCACATTCCTAGGGGTGGACGGTTGGGTAATATGAAATGATCACTGCCAGATGGGTTACAGGGTTAAAATTCAGTAGTTTTTTTCCCCATTGGTTTATTTTTTAATTTTTAAATATTTATCTATTTGGCTGCACCAGGTCTTAGTTGCAGCATGGGGGTTCTCAGTCAAGGCATATGGGATCTCGCTCCCTGACCAGGGATCGAACCTAGGCTCCCTGCATTGGGAACGTGGAGCCTTAAAACACTGGACCACCAGGGAATTCCCTTTATTTTTTTAGATATCCCTTTAACTGCAACAAATAGCTGCTAGAAATTCTGGTACCAAAAAATTGCATGAAGTACCCATACACATAGCAAGCGAAAATGTTTCAGCTCCATTTAAATTTGCATATCCAAAGTCTTAACAAAACTTAGAAACTACAGGCAAATCTACCTGCATCATGGTTTCAGGTCCTCCAAGAACTTTCCCACTCCCCAAGAGTTGCCAAAGCCCTCTTTTGGGTGTCATTTCAACCCAAATCAATGTCCTCTGCATTTCTTTCTGTAGTTTCACGTTTCACGATGCCACACCTCACCACTCCCTGTGAGCTCTGTTCATTCCATGACACTGTTCATTCCAGCAGCACACAGCCCTTGCAGAGTTCTATGATCCCCCGGGACTCGTCTTTAATCTTTGGCCAGGCCACACAGCAACGTAGCATGTAGGACCTTAGCTCCCCAACCAGGGATTGAACCTGCAGCCCCTGCGTTGGAAGCTCAGTCTTAACCACTGGACCGCCAGGGAAGTCCCCCCAAGGACTAATTTTTAAAGCATTCTTGCCTCCTACTAATCAAGTCCACAGGCAAAATAACATCAAACGTTGAGTTCTAAACTTCATTCCAAGGCCTCTCCCTCTTTAGCGGTGACCTTGGCAAGGTGCCATCTCTGGCTCCACTTCTGCATGTGCCAAATCAGCAGTGTCCAGTACCACCTCTAAAGACTATTTAGATGGCAAAACAGGACAAGGACTTGCATGAAAGCGAATCTCGAAATACACAAATACAAACCTACTAGATTTAGTGCTAGCTTATTCAGTATTTATAAGCTTACTTCATAAGAAGAGTGAATAATTACGTATTTATTTTGCTTCAGAGAACAGGGGACTGATTTCCCATTAAGCCAATTTAGTCACAAAAGCATCTTCAAAGTACACTGTTGAAGTATTATAGAAAAAATGAAGTATTCCACTCTTCCAAAATTTTATTGACTTTGGAAGAAATGTGAAAATTCTTTAAAATGAAATTTAAACCACAACTTAATTCATGTGCTTCAAGAAATTCTTTCATAATTGAGATTTTATTGGTTGTTTTGAGGATCAGTACACAGACATTTCAATTTGTACACAATTCTCAACATACGTACCAAAAACCTAAAAAATCATGTAGTTGTGATTCTTTTCTGAACAGTTATTCCAGTGACTTTCCAGCTTAAAATTTGGGGGCAAATTTTCCTTCGCAGGATATCAAGTACCAATATCTTCAAATATTGATATGCTGTTACATCGTTAAATCCCACTAATTCACAATTTAATATCATATACACTACATACTCAAATTGTCAATCGTTCACAGCACATTAACAGTTACTAAAAAAACTGGACTACCACGACCAAAGTTGTTACAGAGTGCACAAAATTGTGCCCAGGAGAGCCAAGATCAAGGGGTGAGTGGTTTGCTTTAGGAAACAATTCTACCAAAAACAACGTGGGAAGAGAAGTAATTTAAAGTGTTTAAGACATTAAATGCACAACTGACTCCAAACTGCCATTTAGTATGCTTTGTATTATAGGATATAAAAGCTACCCTCCATCTGTGGAATGTTAAGCTGACACCCAAGACAATCAAAGCCTCCCATATTCAATATCCCACTATTTTCTGGTTGTACCAAAAAATAAACAACCAGCAAATGATTTCACCTCTTAAAAAAAAGCATTTACACTTAAAAAATGGGATGAGGTGGGATTCCTTCCTTTTTAAAAATGTTTCTAGAGCTACTAAAAAACTTGCATTTACAAAATAGTTGATAAAAATATTCCTCTGGATTGTACAAGAAGGGAAACAGGGACCACTGATAGGACCAGGTGTGTGATATTAATCAGACTTGGCTTCTTTCTCTCCTGCTTCATCAGAAGCTGGGCTCTGCAAAATCAAAGGAAAAACAGTGACTGAACGTTTGACTTCTGTGTCAGTGTTATAACGTTAGAGATATTTAGCATTTAACACAGTGTAAGTTTTACTCATTACAACTATTATTAAGTCTTAACAATACATTCAATCCTCATTATTTGTAGATTCTGTATTTATAAGTTTACTAACTCACTAAAATTTATTTGTAACCCCAAAATCAATACTTACGTTTCATGTTCCATGGTCATGTATGTGCAGATACAGACCAGCAAAAAATGAGTCACCTGACACAGACATTCCCAGCTGAGGCCCTTCTGCCTTGTTTCAGCTGCAACACTGTAAACAAGTGTCTTTTTCACAGTCTATTTAGTGCCACACATTTCACATTTTTTTTGTGCTTTTGGTCAACAACGTTGACTAGACAAGTGTAGTGGCGTCCAGTACTATGTGCTGTGCAAGAAGGTTGTGACGTGCCATATGGAGAAGACACACGTTAGACAGCTTCACTGAGGCACGAGTTACAGTGCTGTTTCTGTTGGCCCTGAGTTCAATATTAACTTACCAAAAACATACATTAAACAGACACACATAAAATAGGTTATGGTTTGATCTGTTGATGGAAATGTTGTGATGAGAACATTTTGAGAATTTCCACTATGAGCAACTGTCCAGTATACAGAGCAACCTTACAGAACACAACCATCATGAATAACGAGAATCAACTGTAGTTGATAAAAGGGATCAGAAGGCCTCATTCTCCCCTTATAACTGGATTAGTTAATTTCATCTTACTATCACATAATATTTGACTTGGGGTTAGATTTAGGAATTTGTGACTGCAAATCGGGGGAGTAAGTAGTTATTACTTTAAAATCTGATCTATAAATATAAGTCTAAAAATTAATACTCTATTTATATTTTCTGCTTAGCCAATGTTAAAAAAAAAAAAGGCTTGGCTTAAAAAGTTATTTACCACAACCTTGCAACACACTTTTTTTTTAAGGTAAAACCTTTTTCTCAGAGCTTAAAAGGATAAAGATTAAGGACATCAATCTTTTTAATTGCTTAATCTAAGTTACTACTTAATCCTAGACAAGTGGCTTTTAAGAAAAATAAGCCTTCTTTATTAGAAAGTGGGAAAAATATGACAAACGAAGGGAATCGATTAAAAAAAAATTTAAAGCAATATCCAGAATATAAAAACCAAACAAGATTATTAACAGTTCTACAGATGGCAATTTGGAGGAAAAAAAAAAAAAAAGCCTAGAATATTTGTTTAAAGAAAACCCCTAGGTCATGTTAAAGAAAGAAAAATGTGTTATACCATTTAGTAAATTAAATCTTTTTAAAAACTCACACCAGCAATTAAATTAATGAACCCCATATACAATAAAGATCATGAATCTGAGTTTGAAATTCTGAGTACATTACAATTTCTCGTTCACTCACTTAAAAAACCCATTTACACATATATTTTCAAATATGATCTAATATCTGTCCATTCACTTGGGAGTTACTGTACAAAACTTTGTTCAATATCATAAAGGATAAAGACTGCCTTATCTGCTACATAAAAATATACAGTTTATTATCCACTCTTCAGAGTCAAAACGAACAACACACAAACACTTCTGACCTCCTCATTTTTAGTTTCTCCATTTTCTGCAGGTAAGTCTTCTTTAGTCTCTTGGTTAGCCACTTCAGCCTGTTTTCCCTTTGCTCCCCTTTTCCCTTTTGTTTGCACTTTTTTGTCAGAAGATTTATCCTGTGACAGAACAAGAGTATATTTTAAGTATCAACTCTGCACTTACTAACATTTTCTGACTTGCTAGAGAGATTGCATCCACCACAGTTGCAACGTTAATGAGGTCGCGTGTCACTCCGAGTTACAGGACACACCTTAAGGTCCACCCCCAGTAACCAGGACCACACAGCACACTGAGGAGACCCCTAACAGCACCTGCACACCAAGCGTCATCAGACTTACGACAATTAAACCTAATTAAACCTAAAGCGTCAGCTACGACCCTTCTCCACTTTCTCAATTACCCGCTATTCTCTGAAGTTCCACATGAGAGAACAAATGAAGTGAAGAACCGCTGGAGGAATCTCTTCCCCACTGTAACCCTACCCACCCCCAAACTCTTTAAGCAGGAACAATAATCAAATTGTCAAATAACCAGTGTCTTGACGAGATGGTTACCCTCACAGTAAGACCATTCACCTGAGAAAAGCACCATGTTGTTAAGGTCAGACTGACTATCCTACTACAGTTCTGCTACAGTTAGTCCCTTGGTATCATATAATGAGTAGCTAAAAGGATCAATTTTGAGTTTATCGTTTTCATTTAGGTGTTTGAAGAACCTGAAAAGCACAGGTGTTAGTATGATGATAAAAGAGATTCAAAGGTTAAGCCGCTTTAAAGTAATATAAAACAGTATTTCTGGACACCATCCATCAACTGGGAAGGAGACACTTAAGTATTTCCTATAAGTTGAGAATGTAGTTAGTTAACAGTCGACTTAGATAAGACCAATAGTAACTGTAACTTCTATAACGGCATTCCATACATGAATGCATGACAACTACTAGTAATTCAGTATCTTTAGAATAAATAATAAATTACCTAAACAAATATATTTGGGACAACACCACTACATACATTGCCACCATGAAATGTGACAATCGTTTCTGTATTTAAAAACGATTCTTTTATAATTTGATTTCTTTAGATTTCTCGTTAATTTAATAACCATTATCACAGTAACATAAAAACGTAAAACCTGAAATGTGAAAACAGAATTATGCAATAGCCTGGACTGAAATAATACCATTTTAACTATTAACAGCTGGAAAGTGAGACAAAACAAAATAAATCAACACGTCTGTAGTATGGTAATCAATATATCAACAGTTTTACCTTCTGTTTAAGGCTTTAAAACGATTCGGTTGTGAAGACAAAGGTATATTATTGAAACTAAAAGGGGACAAAGGCTCCTCCCCCTCCCCATCATTTTCCTTTGGGAACACTGAACTGACAGGTTTGTTTCTCAAGGAACACTGACGTGAAAACTTGCCTGTTGATTATATCTGACGTCCCAAACCCAACTGGAGGTAAAATTTGAACTGTTTTCATTAAAAAAATATTTTAGGGCAAATCAAAATACAGATGCAGGTAAATAAAGAAAGAAAGAAAAATTTGGGCTTCCCTGGTGGCACAGTGATTAAGAATCCGCCTGACAACGCAGGGGACACGGGTTCGAGACCTGGTCCGGGAAGATCCCACATGCCGCGGAGCAACTAAGCCCACACGCCACAACTACTGAGCCTGTGCCCTAGAGCCTGCGAGCCGCAACTACTGAGCCCGCGTGCTGCAACTACTGAAGCCCGCGCTCCTAGAGCCCATGCTCTGCAACAAGAGAAGCCATTGCAATGAGAAGCCCGCACACTGCAACGAAGAGTAGTTCCCGCTCGCCACAACTAGAGAAAGCCTGCACGCAGCAACGAAGACCCAAGACTGCCAATAAAGATAAAAATAAATTTTTTAAAAAATTAAAGAAAAATTAAAGAGAAAACAGGCATAGTGTTCCAGCCAATCAGTTTATTTAAAAAAGCAAATAATAAAACATGTGTAATAATAGTACACTGTTCAAGCAGACCTTTTGCAACAAGAGCCACTATTTTTCCCGCCTACTCTTATTTCTCCTACAGAATTATCCTATTATTTTCTGGTGTAAGAAATTTCAAGTTGACACACTACGCCTACACCTTACTTGAACCCTCTTAAAAAGGATCACAAAACAGAACTTTCTATTGAAAAAACGATAAGATTTTTACACTCAGCTCTGTACAATGTTTAAAGAAATGGAAGAAATCTTTGATTATGCAGTGTTTACCTTTCACCTACACTTTTAGGAAAGGGGTAATGATGATAAGGATTTTGGGGAGAGAGACTTCTAAGAGCAAACTCTCACTTAAGTTTTGAGTAAACAGAAATTAATCACACCATGAATTTCCCCTGAAGAACAAGGAAGAGCTTTACAGAGGGTGGTATCAATGCTAGATCCAAACACAAAGTTACAAATAACATGCACACATTTAGTTTTTCCAATTTAAAGTTTTCAAACCTACATATATATATCCAACAACTACCCAAATACCGGCAATGTGAATAAAGCAATCATGAATCTATTCTAGAGCAGCAACCATCATGCTATTAACGATAAAGTAACTTAGTGAACTCCTATACATATAATGGTATATAAAATACTTTTAGAAGACTGTTAATCATGTTTTCAGAGAACACAGCTCTTGATCTACCCCTGGACATAAGATATGTCCCCCTACCTTGCCTCGAGCACCTTATATGCAAAAACTTACACATTCCCCATCTCCTGGCCTCAGTCCTAGCGTTGCTGATATTGTCAAAAGAGGAAGTACAAGCATGCAACCAACAGAGGACCACTAACCAAAACGTACACAACACAAAGAATGGATTTCCCTGGTAAGCGAAACTTATTCTCCAATATTTTTAGCCGTCTTAAGTTTCCCAAATTCTGCAGCAGCATTAAGGTGATACATTATGTTCCCGTAAACCGGGAATATGACTACATCTACTGTATTTTACCCAAACCAGAAAAAACATTGTTTACTGAAGTTACTATAAGATAAAATTAAAGTGGTAAATAAGGTAACACTACGACTTTTTAGGAGACTAGGACATCAAACTGTAGTTGATTTCGAGATTCTCAAAGTCACGACCTCAGCTGCTGGCAATGCGCGTTAGGTAGCACTGCAGCATTTCGAAGACACCACGATCTCTTAAGGTGAGTGTGAAACCTACCTTTCCTGCCGCCTTTTTTGGCTTCGTTTCCACTTTTGCAGGAGCTGGTTTCTGAAAAGCAAAGGTAGGACTGAGTTTCTTCCTTGGGTACGATCCCACGGAAAAGAAAGGTCAGAGGGCTCGCTTTACTTACAGCTGACAACCTCGCCGATCTCCTCTTGGGCTTTGGGAGAAAAAAAGGAAAATGAGCAAGGAATGCGGGGTGCGGTGCAAACCGAAACCACCCCCGGGAGAGGAGCGCGGTCTTACCTCCTCCTTCGCCGCCCCCTCGGCGGAGCTGACCTGCGGGAGAAAGCAGACGGCGAGTGGACGCAGCCCGCAAACAAAAGTGCCCGCGCGCCCCGCGCCCGCCCGCGAGAACAATGCCCGGCCGCGTGACGTCAGCGGCTTCCCGCCGCCGCGTTCGAATCTCCCACCCTGCTCCTCGGGCCGCCGAACGTTCCAGAACGGCGCGCCCGGGGCCGCCGCGCGCCCGCCCGCCGCAGGTCCGGGCGCCTACCGGGCCCAGCGGTGCCGAGAGCGCGGCGGGCCTGGGCCTCGCGGGGCGCCGGGGCCGGCCGGGCGGCGGAGGGGGGCGTGTGCGGGCCGTGGCCGCCGCTCACCTTCCTCTTGGGCATCGTGGCGGCGGGGCGGGCGCGTGCCGGGTGCCTGCGGGCCGCGGCGCGCCGAGAGCCTTCGCGAAGCTGGGCTGCCTGGCCGCTGCCGCTCCTCCCGCCGCCCGAGCTGCTGGGACCCGCGGCGGGGGCGGTGGGAAAACCGGATGGAACCGGATTGGGAGCCCGCCCCCTCCTCCCCCCGCGTCCCCCAGCCGCGGGCTCCCCCTCCCCGTCGGCCGGGCCGCCCCCCGCCGCCCGCCCCCGCCCCCGCCCATTGGCTACGGGGCCCACCGCGCCGCGGCCCGCGCCCCGAATAGGTGAGGCGGGCCGTCACTCGACCACTGCGCCCCGCCCCCGCTCTCGGCGCCCCTACCCGCCCGCCGTCTCGCAGGGCCCCAGACCCAGGCGAGGGGGCGGGGCCCCACAGGCAGCTCTCGCCTCACGGTAGTTTGTTTGAAGCTGAGCTGCAAAGTGCGGTCTGCGCGCCGATTGGCGGAGGCCCGCCACGTGGTCGCCGGGTGAGCCCGCCCACCACCCTGCTGGATACCTGAGCGCCCGTTAGCGCCCGGAAAGCCCCAGGATAGGGTCTCTCCCCTCTAGAGTCAATTGGGTCGCACAAACTGGGAAGGGAGAGACAACAGGTTCAAGTACGAACCAATTTCTCCCACCTCAGTCAGTAAGAAAGGCTATCTAATAGGTCTCCCGTCTCGCTGGCCCGCGGGAAGTGGGTCCTAGTGCGCAGGAGCGGGAAAGGAAGCCGTGGGAAGGAAAGTCGGCGCGGGCACGCGCGGGGCTCCAGTGCGCAGGCGCGGGTCTTTGCGAAGGCCTTAGGATTGCAGCCCGTCTACCATACAAGGTTGCTCGCGGTCGGGCCTTTCTGTAGCTTCTTTTAAGTCATCCGTTCATTGGGGGTCGGGGGTGCAGGCGGTTCGTCTCAGAAGCATAGTGGGCGTCTGAGTCCCGGCCCCCACCGCCCCTAGGACGCGGACCCACTCTCGGACCCCCTGGCCGGCTGATCCACTCCTGCGCAGAAGTGAAACAGGAAGCACGCCCATCCGGCTCCTGCCTGTTTTTTAACCACGTGGCTCACCTAAACACCTTTCTGAGGTGGAAAGAGCTTCAGTCTGGGGGGTCTGAGCTGGGAACCCCGGAACCTGTGAGGTCACATGTTACCCAGTTTCGTTAATGAATAAGAAAATTATGTTTAGAAGGATCGATTCAGTTGGGTTAATGCAGAAAAAGTTTTTAATCGGAAAATTGTCAGCTGGAATTCATGGAGAAGAAGAAACACTGGAGTACTTTGAATCCGAAAATTTGGAAACAGACTAAATGTCCACCATTTGAAAGGCCCGGAGAAACTATGACACCTTCACCTTCACGTAGTAGATTAATGAGCTACGTATTCTAGTGATTCGAAAAAGAATGAGGCCGCTCTTCACGGAAGAAGTGAATTTTGAAAACCACCAGTCAGACTCTGACTCCTGATCAGTAACTCTAGTGCCTTCCCTTCTCATTCAAGAAATTCTTGGACTTCCCTAGTGGTCCAGTGGTTAAGACTCTACGCTTCCACTGCAGGGGTCGCGGGTTCCTGGTGGGGGAGTCTACGATCCCGCCTGCTGCGCAGCGCCGCCAAAAAAATGAAAATAAAATCTCAAGTCCTTAAAGTGGCTTATATACTCCTCTACCATCTGGCCCACTTCAAACGGTTTTCACCAATGCTACCCTCGGTTCACCTTCCCAGCCTCAAGTAGGCGGGGCAGTCCTGCTTCAGGACTTGTCACCTGCTGCTCCCTCTGCCTGGAATGCTTCATGCACTGCGTCAGACCAGAGCTGCTCTATTCCTCATCCCCTTTGGATCTTTGCACAGATGTCACCGTCTCATTGAGGCCTTTCTTGACCTTTCAGTTCAGGATTGCAACTCCCCATCTCCAGTTATCTGCACAGCATCTATTGAGACTAAATAGCTATATTGAGTATAAAGTTATACGTTCATTGTATATTTCAGGAAGATGCACAAGGACGTGGTGCCAGTGGTTGCCTTTGGGAAGAACAACTGGGGGGAGTAGGGTAAGATGGAAATTTATCCTTTTCTCTCTTTTTTTTTTTTTGATGAGAACACTAATTTTTTTCTTTTCTTCTTCTTGAGATCCATTCTGGCAATCCTATCCCTCTCTAATATAATCTCCCCTTTTTCTGTTTCTTCCTTTCATATCACCTTGCATATTTCCTTCATGGCTCTGATCACATTCTGTAATTGCTTTATGTGTTTAGTTATTTGTTGCCTGTCTCCCTCACAGAAGTATGAGTTCCATGAGGGTAGGAACCCTGTTAATCTTGACACCACTTCGTTCCCAGAAACTATTACATGTTTGTTGAATTAGTAATTTTTTTAAATTGAAGTATAGTTGATGTACAGTGTTGTGTTAGTTTCAGGTGTACAGGACAGTGATTCAGTTATACATATACATATATTCTTTTTCAGATGCTTTTCCCTTATAGGTTATTTTTCTTTATTTTTCCCCTCTCCTATTTGCATTAAAAAATAATAGCATCAGACAGTCCAAGTTTGTGTCACAAACATGTAGTGAGCACCTGCCCTGTGCCAGTCATTGTGATAGGCCCTGGGGTAGAGAGACTGAAGGCAGGACACTATTCCCAAGGACTTGGGGTGATAGTTTAGTGGAGAGAATAAAGTACACAAATTGGCCTGGCCTAGTAAGGGAAGGGGGAAGCCAGAGGAAGAGGGACAGCACATCTCAAGGCGTGCAGACTTAACAGAACGTGACGGCCGTCCAGAGCCCTCAGAATGGCACGGATGGGCACATTGACGGTGGAAAGTGAAGATTAAAGAAAAGAGGCAGAAAAAAGAAGGGCAGCCTGCAGAAAGCATTTGATGCCAGGCTAAGGGGTTTGGCCATTATGCAAGGAGTGGGAGACATTGCAAGGTTTGGGTTTGTTTGTTTTGTTTTTTGTTTTGTTTTTTTGCTGTGCGGTTTGCGGGATCTTAGTCCCCTGACCAGGGACTGAACCCGGGCCCTCAGCAGTGAGAGTTCGGAGTCCTAACCGCTGGACCTCCAGGGAATCCCGTACGGTCTTAATCAAGAGATGATGTGCTGAGATCTCAACCTCATGAAGATCTTTCTCCCATGAGAACTGAAGATGCGCTAGGCCAGAGGAGAGAGACTCGTGGCCTACAGATGTTTGCTTTGGTCGGGATTTTTTTAAAGTTGCCAAAACAAGCACGTGGAGCTACTGGGAACACAGTAGGAAAACTGTTAGTATCTTTTAAAAGCAAAACAGATACTCCATGACTCAGTAATGCCACTCCTAGAAACATACCCAACAAAAATGCTTACGCCTGTTCACAAGAAGACATGAAATAGAATATTCATATCTGAACTATTTTATAGGCCCAAACTGGCAGCAACTTAAATGCCCACCAACAGGAGAATGGATGAATAAATGGAGAAGTATGAACAATAAGAGCTGTCTGCAACTCCACACGAGAGGTGGATGAATCTCGCAAGAGCAGTGCTGAGAGAAAGATGCCAGACCACAGTACTTGTGGTCGTGTTCGTACACTGTACTAAGGCAGGCACAACGAATCTAGTCTGTCTGAAGTCAGGATAGTAGTGGGGGTAGTTCGGGGGCTAGTGACCGGAACAGAGCAGCGGAGGGCTTTAGGGAGCTGGCCATCTTCCATTTCTTGATCTGGATGTTACTTGTACTGTTGTGTTCGCCTTGTGAATATTCATCGAGCTGTGCACTTCTGTATACATTTCTGGCTAGATATCAGCAGTAAAGTTTTAAAGACTTTTTTGGCAACATGTCAGAATCAGATGATTTCGCATCCAAATTGAGCTCTTCAGCTTCTCCTGGCCTCCCTCGTGTGTGCATTCCACAGGCTGCACTTGACTTTCTAACTTGCAAGGAGGCTTCCTTTCTCCAGAGTGCCAGGGTCCCAGCACTGCTGATGTTTCTCACCTGTGTCTTCTGCCGAGCCTCCAGAGGCTTTTTAGTTTGAGATGCCTGTGTGTGAGCATGCATAATTATAGATGCCACCTTTTATATTTCTGTTTATTTTTGGAAGAAATATTTATGTGGCTCAAAATTCCAAAAGTGCAAAATGATTGCCGGTGAAGTCTCCATTCCACTTCTGTCCCCCCCAGATGTCTGGTTCCATCAAGGAGGAGCCAATGTTGCTGCTTCTTGTGGATCCTTCCAGACATACTTTATGCACATACAAGCAAATACGTGTGTATATATATTTTTTTCTTCCTTTTTCTCATTTTTCACACTTTGACAACTTGCATTTTTCACTTCATGGCGTTTGTTTCCTATGAGTACTGATAAGATTCCTCCTCCTTTTTATTGCTGCACTGTAGTCCACTGTATAGATGTGCCAAACATTTTAAAACCCGTTCTCTATTGACTGGACTTTTCAAATTGTTCCCAGTCTTTCGTTCCCACAAAGGACGCTGCAATGAATAACCACGTATGTACACGTCACATGGCACATTGTATAAAACAACAGAATGTTCTTGCAAGTCCTGACTTAAATTATTTCTATTATAAAGTTCACTTACGTCTTTGAAAGCTTAAGATAAGGTTGGAATGTTTAATACTTAGAGGTTTTAAACAACTATAAATCTAAAACTAACTTTTGAACCCCAAAATCTCTACAAAACCAATAAAATTTAAACCAACAGCATTAACATGAAGAATGAGTTTTGCTAAAAGCAAACTGCTGCATGCCTATGGTGTTTGGCCCGTATGATCTCTGTGGTGATTGTTCTGGCACCTTATGTGTACAATTGACAAATTATCATTCATTCAACCCTTTGTGGTGTGACTTAGGTTTCATGTGATATAGATAACACTTTTTTTTTTTAATTATTAGCACCTTTAATTATTTATTTATTTATTTATTTATTTATTTATTTATTTATTTTTGGCTGTGTTGGGTCTTCATTTCTGTGCGAGGGCTTTCTCTAGTTGTGGCGAGCGGCGGCCACTCTTCATTGCGATGCGCGGGCCTCTCACTATCGCGGCCTCTCTTGTTGCGGAGCACAGGCTCCAGACGCGCAGGCTCAGTAGTTGTGGCTCACGGGCCTAGTTGCTCCGCGGCATGTGGGATCCTCCCAGACCAGGGCTCGAACCCGTGTCCCCTGCATTGGCAGGCAGATTCTCAACCACTGCGCCACCAGGGAAGCCTAGATAACACTATTTACGAATTAAAATCATCTATAATTTTATAGATGCTTTTATAATTACCTGTAAAACTGTAGAAAGCTGGTCCCACTTGGGGCCAAACCTAAACACGCACCCAACACAGGCACAAAACTAGGCAATGCTTGGTCAAAAGTAGCAATCTATGCTGGGTGATGCTGAATGTTGATGATCCCCTGAACACACAAAATTTAAAAAAATCCCCAAGAACCTTCAGGACCTTTGTATACATTCACAGAAGTATGCTTACCACCACCCCACCCCGGGGTCCACATGTCCCACTTTGGAAAATCACGCATTGATTCAGGCTGGTCGATGCGGAGGTGCTTGCAGGAATTTTAGTTTATTTTATTCATTTATTTATTTCGGCTGCGCCGCACAGCATACAGGATCTTAGTTCCCTAACCAGGAATGAACCTGTGTCTGCTGCAGTGGAAGCGTGGAGTTTTAACCACTGGACCACCAGGGAAGTCTCTCTCTTTTTTTTTTTTTCCCAAGGGATTTTAGAGAAAAGAATTACAAGCATAATGTAGGGCAGAATTGGTGGTGATAGACAAAGTTAAACAGTTTGCCTACCCCGTGCCAGGTGCTGTCCTAGACCTAGGGATATAGTGGTGAACACAAGAGTCAAGCTGCCTGTCCTCATGGGGCTTCCATTCTAGTGGGAGTACAAATAAAAAAGGTAACGAGATTCTTTCACAGGGTGACAGTGCCTTGAAGGAAGAAAACTATCACAATATAGAATGTGCTGGAGGCACGCCGAATGGGGCTAGTAGATGGGATAGTCAGGAGGGGTCTCTGGGGAGAGAAGTGAAGGGTAAGATGACCTGGCCTCGGGGGGATCTGAGGGAGAAGCCTCTGGACAGAGGAGACAGCTCCTACAAAGGTCCTGAGGTAGGATTGACCTTGGCGTGTTGGAAGGAGGGAAACGTGTTGTAGTTAGAGAAGAAAGCAGTGGCCAGGATGTGAGAGCAGTGGTGGAGCTATGAAGGGCACTTATGTCACTGATCTGGACTCCAAGTAGAGATCAGGCTGAGAGGTTGGGATGTGAAGTCCGGTTGCTGGGAGGAGGCATGGGAGACCAGAGGAGACATTTTAATGTTGTCTAGGCAACGAATGACTAGGATGTTGGCTGTGGGGATGGAGATCGGAGGCGGGAGGGATTTGGGATGTGTTTTGGTGGAGGTAGCTGACGGGATTCTTCAGTGGATTGGGTGGGAGGGAGAGGAGAGAGAGTTTTGGCTAGGAGTAATAGAAACCCAAATCAGCATAAACAATAAGAGGATAGATTATCTCCCATGACAGAGTGTTCCAGACTGGGGAATTCAGCGGCTTACTGTATTATCACAGTCTCAGGTTCTTTTCTGCCTTTTGCTGTGCTTCTGACTGCTATAGACTCCTCCTTGTGAGTTGGCTTCATCCTCAGTCTGGAAGTGCAATTCCAGATGTCACATCCAGATTTATAGCATCCAGGCAAAGCGTGTCTCTTTTCGCAGAAGCCCTCACTCGATTGCCTTTACTTACTGGTCAGAACTGGGTCACGTGCAAGGGGGGATGGGATTCTCTTAGAGCAAATCAAGTCCACCCCTGGAGTCGGGGGTAGGGCCAGAGTAGAGGGCGTGGATGCCTGAACAAAATAAGGGCCCCGTGAGGAAGGACAAAGAGGGGGATGGGCTGATCGTCATCTGTGTCCAGTAGGCTGTGTGGATGGGGGACCACTCACCAGGCTGGGGACACAGGGGGCTTGAGGGGAAGCAGGTGGGTTTGGTGTTGACACATTGAGTTTGAAGTGCTTAGGGAACGTCCAGTGTTCAGCGGGCAGTTGGATCTACAGGTCTGGAGCTTTGGGGAAGGACACAGCTGAAAGAAGTGATGTGCTGTGAGGGCTGAGACCACAGGGATGTGGATAGTCAAATAGGGATTGGAGAGTGTCTACCACACTGACAACTAACGATGTCACCAACTGTCCTGATGGAGCAGTTTCAGTGAGTGGTAGGGAGGGAACCAGACTTAAGTTAAAGAGAGTAGAAAGGAGGGGAAGAAGTGGGAAGAGTTCCAGACCCTATTGCGCTGTGCTGAATTGTACTGTATCCCAAGAAGCCCAGTCTCTGGGCCAGTTTGTCCATGTGGTGAAGACGGAAGATAAACTAGGGCAGGTGTGAGCCTGTGAGCAAAAGGTGCAAAGGGAGATGATGGTCAGAGCACTTGAATGCCTATTGTTCACTACTCTGCTGGATATCCAAGTTGCTGCAGAAAGATGAGACGCAAAGTATGCAGATGAAAGCAAAGATACAGGCCCTGATACAGGAGCTCTCAAGGACCACTATGCTCAATGAGTTGGCCAGAAATGCCCCAACACAAACAAAGAGCCCAAAGATGACCAATAGACATAGAACTTACCATGCAGTGTATATTTCTAGCCTGCTTGCAAACTTTATGGATACATGACTATATAAATACTTGTTATTAGATAAGATCATTGGAATTATTGTTATAAGCTTTCCCTTCCAGCAGTCCATAGTATCGATTGTTATTTTAGAAAGAACACTAAGAAAAAAGTTGGAAACTGGAAAATGGTCACATTATTCTTTCCTGCTGTCTAGTTGAGTTTGGCTTTCCAAATATGAAAAGGAAATGTCTTAATCTGTTTGGGCTGCTATAACAAAAATGCCATAGACTGGATGGCTTATAAACAACAGAAATATATTTCTCACCATTCTGGAGGCTAGAAAGTTCAAGATCAAGGTGCTGGCAGATTCATTGTCTGGTGAGAACCCACTTCCTGGTTCATAGACTGCTGTCTTAAGCTGTGTCCTCAAGTGGCAGGAGGGGGAAGGCAGCTCTCTGGGGTCTCTTTTATAAGGGCACTAATCCTATTCATGAAGGCTCCACACCCATTACCTGATCACCCCCAAGGCCCCACCTCCTAACACCATCACATTAAGGATTAGGTTTCAACTTTTGAATTTTGGAGGAACACAAATATTCTGTCTATAGCAGGAACACTCCCTGCATCTCTTCCAGATTGCTCAGCTTCTGTGGCTTCAGAAAAGAATCACCCCTTCAAATGGGCAGCCACTTTGTAATATTTGAGGCTTGAGCAGAAAGAGTCTACTCCATCATTAAGGTGCACTTGTTCTACCCAACTCTTGAAATCACATGAAAGTGTTCAAAGTTTCCCTGGCTTGTGTGAACTCTAAAAACAGAGGCAAAAAAATAATAATAAATTAATTAAATAAAATAAAAGCAGAGGCAATGGTATAGATGTGTTCAGCTGACATGGTTTGAGGGTTGCCCCATTCATAAACCTACAGGAGGAAGCTGTCTCAAATTTGGTGAGATGTTGCCCCACATCTGTGGTTTGGAGTGTTGGCTAGAATAACAATTAAAAGCAGAAAAAAAAAATGTTTTCTTAATTCTACTTTTACATTTTTCAGATAATAATAATAAAGATTTCTTCCTGAATCCTTTCTTAGATTGTAACTGATGCATTGTAATTGATGAACTCCCTTTGGTGTAATTTTCATTAAGGAAAAAATGGGAAGAGAGGGATCAGAATGTGACATTTCATTACAGTTAAATGATATAGAATGTGATTCCCATCTGAATGACCTCTCATTTTCCTTTCCATTCAGAGAATAATTAGCAAAAATAGATGAGTCTTAGATATCTTTTCCTGCTTTTTGAGCCCAAGTGTAATTCAGTTTAATTCTCTGACTTATAGTCTTTACTTCACATCATTTGGCATCATTTTCCTGTCGCTTGTATTGATCATATTTGCACGTCGTACAATGCTCTTTGCTCCTTTCAGTGATACTAGGCTATGTAATCAGCTCAGCCTACCACGTTGTGTATGAAATACCATAAATTTAGGTTCGATCTAAAAAGAGCTTTCCTATTGCCAAAAATTATCTGTCCTGTTAGCTGGACCAGCAAAGTTATTCTTGCCATTAACAGCCCTAAGTGGGATGAGTGATCTCAGACTTGTAGATTCACTGAATCTACTTGTGTGCTTGTCTTGTATACAAGACATGGTGAAACTTGATGTGGAACCTTCCACCTCTCTCATCTCTGAGCCAACCTAAGGGAAAAGAGAATTGCCTCTTCCGGTGTAGTGCTAGTGAGTTCACGGTTGGTGGGAGGGCGGGGGTGGTGCAGGGGATCAGAAGGCTGTATTTTTCTCTTTTTCTTTTGGAAATTTCTAACAGAGACCCATTAATCAATCTAGTGTGTTTTTCCAGGGGTGTGAGGTGAAGAGTGAACTATATGAAGTCCTTCATTAGTTCTTACATGCTCAAGCCGCACACTAGATCAGGCCCCTTTGTATTTAATAGCATCCTGTACTACATTTTTAAAGTTGAAGTATAGATGATTTACAAGGTTGTGTTAGTTTCAGGTGTACAGCAAGGTGACTCCGTTATTTATATATATATATGTATACCTTCTTTTCTCTTATAGGTTGTTACAAAATATTGTGTATGGTTCCCTGTGCTATACAGTAGGTTCTGTTAGTTATCTATTTTATATATAGTAGTGTGTAAATGTTAATCCCAAACTCCTAATTTATCCCTCCCTCCTCATACTACATTAAAAAAAATTATTTATTTATTTGGTTGCACAGGGTCTTAGTTGTGACAGGCGGGCTCCTTAGTTGTGGCTGGTGGGCTCCTTAGTTGCAGCACGTGGGTTCCTTAGTTTGTGGCATGTGAACTCTTAGTTTCGGAATGCGTGTGGGATCTAGTTCCCTGACCAGGGATCGAACCAGGGCCCCCTTCGTTGGGAGCACAGAGTCTTATCCACTGCGCCACCGGGGAAGCCCCCTCCTCGTACTACATTTTTGAAAAAAAATTTTAAATGGTGCACATAACATTATTATTTCATCCATAACCCTATTATATTTTATTTTATTTCTTTTAAAGGACCACTGTGACTGCTCTGGGTCTTAGGGGCTCAAGGGCAGAAGCAGGGAGACTAGTTTAGAGGTCTTTTATTTATTTGTTTTTATTTTTTATTTTTTTTGGCCGTGCCATGCGCGGCTTGGGGGATCCTAGTTCCCCAACCGGGGATAGAACCTGCTCCCTCGGCAGGGAAAGCACAGAGTCCTAACCACTGGACCGCCAGGGAATTCCCACCCTCTTTTATTTTATGTTCTTTACTAACAATCTAGTGAGCACCCATAAACCTGTCATCCAACCTTGGAACTAGGACAGAGGCAGTTGCTTAGATAAATCTGTGTGTCCCTTCTAAAAACTTTGTATGCTGGCAATTATTGACAGTACTTAACAGTTATTTGTTTAGTTAAGCCCCAGGAGAACAAGGACTGAGGACATTTGGTTCATCAACATATTATACCCTGCAGGGCTTCCCTGGTGGCGCAGTGGTTAAGAATCCGCCTGCCAAGGCAGGGGACACAGGTTCAAGCCCTGGTCCGCGAAGATCCCACATGCCGCGGAGCAACTAAGCCGGTGCACCACAACTACTGAGCCTGCGCTCTAGGGCCCAAGCTCCACAACAAGAGAGGCCATCGCAATGAGAAGCCCGCGTGCTGCAGCGAAGAGTAGCCCCCGCTCACCACAACTAGAGAAAGCCTGCATGCAGCAACGAAGACCCATCGCAGCCAAAGATAAAAAAATAAATAAATATTCTATTAAAAAAATATTATATCCTGCAGTTAGTAAAGTGTCTGACACACAGAAGCCTTTAATTCCTTTAAATTAAAAAATTTTTTAATCTTTAAAAGTTGAAAAATAATTTAAATTGTGGTAAAAACCCACTGCATAAAACTCACCTGCCTTAAGTTTAAAATTCAATAATTCTTAATAAATCGACACAGTTGTGCAATCATCACCACAACCAGTTTTAGAACATGTAAATCACCTGGAAAAAAATCCCTGCTGTCCTTTCTCAGCCAATCTTGATCACATCCTCAGCCCCAGGCAGATTTCTGTTACTATAGTTTAAAATCTACTCCTCAAAAGACACCTCTAAAAGAATGAAACGATAAGCCACAGACTGAGAAAATATTTGTAAAGGATATACCAGATAGAGGACTTGTGTCCAGAATGAACTCAAAACTCTATACTAAGAAAATAAACAACTCAGTAAAAAAGGGGGCAAAAGATTTGAACAGATACTTCATCAAGGAAGATATGAGAATGACAAATAGGCATGTGAAAACCTGCTCGATATCAGTAGTCACTAGGGAAATGCAAATATAGCAAAAAACTATAGTGAGATACTACTACACACCTATTAGAATGACTAAGATTTAAAAGACTGACCATGCGAGTATTGGCGAGAATGTAGAGGAACTGGACTCGAATTCTTCCAAAACGTTAATGTAATAAAAGACAAAGCAAGGCTATGGAAATGGTCCAGATTAAAGGAGGCCAAAGAGACATGTTAATTAAATGCAATGCCTGACCCTGGGCTAGATCTTGTAATGGAGGGAAAATGTTACAAAGGACATTATTCAGTGGACTGACAAAACTGGAATGAACACAAATGGCAGATTAAAGTATTGTATCAATGTCAACTTCACTGAAGTTGATGAATGTACTGTGATTATATAAGGTAATATTCTTAGTGATATTTTGAAAGAGATAAAGCAAATGGGCTAAAATGTTAACGTTAAAGTAGGTGAATATAAAAAAAGGGTATTGGGTGTTCTTGATACCACTTATATTTTTTGTAATTTTTCTCAGTTTGAAATTATTTTAGAATAATTTTTTAAAAAGAAAAAGCTCATGACAGTTTTATTTAGGGATAAATTTCTGGACAATAGTAAAAGCCTGTGAAAATTTGAGGTCTAAATGAAATTTATTGCACTAATAACAATAAGAAGATTAATTTTTAACCTGTTGAATTTTGCATATTCAGAAGGGCCTAGCATAACAAAGAGACAAAAATAAAAACATTTTAAAGGTTATTTGGCTGTAGCAATATTTTTCTTAAATTGAGGTGAAATCCACATGACATGAATTAACCATTTTAAAGCATACAGTCCAGTGGCATTTAGTACATTCACAATGTTGTTCGACCACCATCTATCAATAACCTCGCTGCTTTTAAAGATATTTAACATTTGCATTTTAAAATTTTGCAGAAATGCTTTTTTAAAACTTGTTAAACAAGTTTAACAAGTTTAAAAAACAACAAAATAGCTTGAATTACAATCTGTGATATTTTCCACTCTGATTACTTCCTCACACACCTACACACCACACACACACACAAGAATGCTCAAATATTCAACTACGCTAAAATGCAGTTTTCCAAGAGATCCTAATACTTCATTCATCGTTAGCTATCCTGGACCTAAAACTGGCTGCCAACATATAGACATGTCCAATCCTCTGACAGCCACTGAGAAATATGCTGGCTATAAAATTTGTGCAAGTGAGGTATCTGCCTTCACTTAGTTTGTGACAGCCAGTTACTGAAATAAACAGCGCAGATTTTACCTAAGTTACTCTGAATATTGATGTACCCCTAGTTCCCGGTGGAAAGATCGTCAGTCTGTTTTTGATTCAACCTGGTATGTGATCATCATCATCATTTTCATTTAGTAAAACCAAGAGGGCAAAGCTAAGAAGAGGTAAATTCAGTTCCCGCTAAATTGTTTCTTCTCTTTGTCCGCTCTGTTTTCCCTGTTTTGGGAATAGTTGAGGCAATCTCATTTTCACTTTGCATTTCAGTGTTGCCTTCTGGGTGTGCCTGTCTTGAGAAGACCCTGCCTCAGGTGGGCCACCCTCAGTCACTGGCCCTAAATCGCTCAGTTCTGGGCACGTCTCTGGTCCCTGCTGACACTCCTCTGAGTCTCTGACGGAGAGTTGGTCTCTATTAGAGTACTCATTTCTCCAATCTCAGTCGTGATTGGTTTAAAATCAACATAAAAGTCACTGATATAGGGCTTGCTAAACACATTCTCTGAAGTCCTATGAAGAGGAATTGTTGTATTATGTCAGAGGTTCCAAGATCTGTTTGTTCTGAACAAGAAATGGTTTGATGAAAACCCCCAATGGTGTTAGTATTTTCTGCCAGTCTTGCTCTGGACTGAAATCCATTTGTGACATTATCACAATCTTTATTTTCTATGGGACGGATACTTTTTTTTTTTTCTTTTTAACTTGACGGCCTAGTGTGGTACTCGGATGGTGTTGGCAGCCTTCAACCGTTAGTGCTCTTCTTAAGAGCTGCCTAAATGGAGCAATAGGAGAGAGCTGAGTTGTTCACACTGGCCAGGTACTGCTGGTCCTCTCTTACCACTGTTGTACAGTCAAGGACATTCTCCAGCGTTTTTTGTCAAATTCTCGTCTCACCAGGAATTGGTGATCCTCCTCCTGGGGGGATGTGGTACTGGGATGGGGTGTGGTACGGGTGGGGAGCAGGCGATGCTCTCCTCTTCCGCCTGAAAAGCAGAGACTGGGGGCCGGGAGATGGAGGCCGGAGGATCTGCCATCACTTTTCACGAGGTGGTTTCTACTTCCAATCCTTCCAAACCTTTAGTGGGTAGCTAGTAGCCAGGCTGCCTTGGGTGGTCCAGCTGGAGGGGAAGGCTATGGAGGGGAAGCAGGCTTCAAGCCTGTCTTTTGTTTTGGTCAGTTCAGCATCACCTACCGGCCAAGAATCCTCTCCATGGAAATAATTCCCTCTACCGCTATCGAATAGTTTCGCTTCACATGTTTTCTTTAATCAGAAATTTGTAGAACCATAGCTCCTCGATTCATTCTGATTGGGAGTTAGTTCTCAGACTCCAACCAGGGCAGAAGAGGCAGCTAATCATCTTTTGCTTTACCTACTACACATAACTGTGCGTTGGGATTCTTCTGCTGTAAAACCTCATCTTCCCATAAATGTAGGCTACTTTATTACAGGTTGAATGTAACCAGGACCTCAGGTATGCAGTCTTGTAAATTACTTACATTTATTACAATGTTTAGCTTTGAAATGTAAACACTATTTACTAAAAACTACTTACAAAACGTTTTTCTTTTTACGGTTACTTGCTACTATCATTACCGTAGCTTTCTATTTACGGAAAGGTTTATTTAAAAATACATTTATTTAGGAATAAAGGTGAGTCAGTTTAAAGAAAGTATTAATTACATAATCACACAAGTGGTTTGCAGATACAACAAAACCAGAGACACGGTGGAGGCCGAATTTGGAAAACAGGTTCCGCGGCGTGGTGGGGCGGGTGAGAGAACTCTATGGAAGCCGGGAAGGCCAAGGGCGAGGCTGGCGTGAACCAAAGTCCGGAGCAAAAGACGGCCCCGCCTCCCCGAGTGCGGCGCAGTGCGCAGGCGCGGCGGCGCGCCTCTGCGGCGCGCTGGGCTCACTGCGCACGCGCGGCCGTCGGCTTGGTCCCAGGTGGAGCTGCTTTAGCCGAGCTGGCGCCGCCGTGAGCCTCCGAGATGAGCGCGGCCGAGGCCGACCGCTGGGCTTGGCTGCTGGTGCTCAGCTTCGTGTTTGGATGCAATGTACTCAGGATCCTCCTCCCGTCCTTCTCCTCCTTCGTAAGTGGCTATCTGGCCTTCCAGGGGCCGGTGGGGTCGCCGCCCCAGCGTGCCGTAGACACAGGGGTCTCAAACTGGCCGCCCGACGGCCGGATTCGGCCTGCAGAGGCGTCTTGGTTGGGCCGTTCTGTGTTTTAAGATGTTTTTGAGTGAGTTGCTAGCGTCAAGTCGCAACGCTTTACCCCCATATCCGGTTTTCTGGATTTTTGGGGAGAAAAAAAAAATGCCTGATAACGCTTGGCCACGTTTTCGCGTGGCAGCGGTCTGGAGTTCTCAGTGCCCTTCTGCCAGCCGCACTCATTTCCGTTATTCTCTGGTTCCTGGGGGCGTCGAGCAGCCTCAGGCTGCTGGGGTGGGGGCGTGGGGAGGGCCAGTGCCTGCAGCACGGCGTCCGGGGCTCTGAGAAGTCTCGCCTTCTCGCGTGCAGTGCAGCTGTGCAGGGTCCCTGGGTACGGGTCTCAGGATGCAGGGGCCCCCATTCTTGGGGCGGGAGGGGTTGGAGACAGTGTAGACTTAGAATCCCAGTGCTCTGTGATGTTCCCTGTACCCAGAGGAGCGTCGGGCACTTGGGAGCACTCCCTGCGGGGCGTTGTGTCCATCGTGAGTAATTTCCTCGTGTCCAGTCGCCACGGCTGCTGTGACTGTCATGCCATCTTCCTGTACCTCCCAGAGGAGGTGTGTTTGATTCAGAGTCTAGTAGTTGTCCTAAGACATCCAGCTAGTGATTGCTGGGGTGGAGGTTTGATCCTTGGTTTGTGATTCTCCGAGGTCTGCCCCTCTGCCTGTTGGAGCCTGAATAGGGGGTTTGGTGGCATATTTGATGGGAGGTGCCTGTGGAGAAGGTGAGGAGCCGCGGAAGGGCGCCCTCTGTAGGCCGACAGTGGGAGTGAGGGGCTGTCTGACTTAGGCCGAGACTCAAAGATGGGGTGCAGTATCCTGGGAACTCAGTTCTGCTTTTCTCTCCCAGTATAAATTGGTGGTGGTGGTGGGGTGTTTAAGACTAGACAGGGTTTCTACTTCTTTTTGTTCTACTCTACTGGTATCCGTTGGGTGCCTGTTTTGTGTAAAACTCTATTCTAGGACCTTATCACCCAAGTTGTCCTGAGGCAATTCTCTCTTAATCCCATCCCCTGTTCAGAATCTTTCCTGATGCTTCCTTGTCTTTAAGATGGTGTCCGAAGTACTCAGCATTGCATAAAGGACCCTTGAAGAGTAGGCCCCAGCCCACTTTTCTTTTTTCTTATTTTTTAAAAATTGTGGTAAAATATACATAACATAAAATTTACCGTTTTAACCATCTTTAGGTATATAGTTCAGTGGCATTGAGTACATTCACATTGTTGTGCAGCCGTTCATCACCCTTCGTCTCCAGAACTGCAGCTTCCTAAACTGAGACTCTGTCCGCAGTAAACATGGGGTGTTACCCGCATGCCCCTTCCCCAGTCCCTGGCAACCGCCATTTTACTTTCCATCTCTATGAATCTGACTATTCTAGGCACCTCATATAAGTGAAATCATATAATATTTGTCCTTTTATGTCTGGCTTATTTCACTCAGCATAATGTCATTAGGGTTCATCCCTGTTGTAGCCTGTGTTAGGATTTCTGTCCTTTTTAAGGCTGAATGATATTCCACTGTATGTATATACCACATTTTGTTTGTTCATTCATCTTTTGATGGACATTTGGATTGTTTCTGCCTTTTGACCATTGTGAATAATGCTGCTAGAACATTGGGGTACAAGTGTTTATTCAAATCTCTGCTTTCAGTTCTTTTGGGTAAATACCCAGAAGTGGAATTCCTGGATCATACGGTAATTCTGTTTTTAATTTTTTTGAGAAAATGCTGCACTGTTTTCCACAGCGGCTGCATCATGTAAATTCTCACCAGCAATGCACAAGTGTTCCAGTTTCTCCACATTCTCCAACATTGGTATTTTTAGTTATTATTTTTCCTTTTTGGATAATAGCCATCCTAATGGATGCAAAGTGGCTTCTGTTTGTGGTTTTGATTTGCATTTTCCTAATGATTAGTGATGTTGAACATCATTTCATTTGCTTATTGGCCATCTGTATATCTTTGAAAAACGTCTGTTCAGGTCTGTGGCCCCTTTTCTAATGGGGCTTCAGGAGCTGTCCCTAGGGGAAGGGCGCTCTCTGGAAGCCCACATCGAGAGTGAGTGGCTGCGTTTTTGTGGTTAAGTTAGGAGTTCTTTATAGAGTCTGGATATTAACTCCTTATCAGATATATGATTTGCAAACATCTCCCATTCTGTGGGTTGCCTGCCCATCTTACTTGCAGTATCACTTCGATTCTTCCTATGTACCCCATCTCATTTCACCTTATTTTGGAACCACACACAAAACTAACCTCAGCTGCTGAAAGAGGCTGTGTTGGTTTTGTATTCCTCTGTGAATTGTTCCTAGTTTCTCATAAGCTGAGGGGGAAGGAGGAGAGAGTTTGGGATATGGTAGCGGCTGTAAATAAGAACTGTCATCATCTCTGGCTCCTTCACCAAGCTTTCACCAAACCTGTGCCCTGCAGCTAGCACACTCTCATAAGAAGTTATTGCTGCAGTCTACACATGCACGAGGTTTGTGCCTTATCAGGGTGGCTGTTTGTCGTTCAGGTGAATGAGCCCTGGGTTTGTCCTTGGACCTGTGTCACTTCCTTTGCTGTATCCTACAGGCTGTGTAACCTCTCTAACCTCCAACCAGTTAGCCTTCTTAGACCCGTTTTCCCTTGGTTGTAACACTGTCAGAATTGTTAGCCAGGTTCAGAAGGATAACATTATCCTAGCAGAGTACAGTTGCTGGTGTTCAAAACAGGGAGAAGTAATAAAGAGATCTGGTTTGTGTTGAGGGTCAGTGAAGAGCTGTAAGGAACGCACTGGTCCTGTGTAGGGTAAAACGCTGCTCCGTCTCGACCATTAGAGGCCGCCCCATCGCAGGCGCTGATTTGAGGATGCACGTGGGAGAGACTCCAGGGAGGATCAGTTTGGGAACCGGCCATGCCCCTGCCCCTCAGACTGTAGCCTTCCTTCCAGGGTTTCCGAAGCTTCTTCCCTTCAGCCAGAGCAGGGAAGGGGCGCACCTTCCCATTACTCAGGAGAGGCCCTTGAGGAAGTCTCGCAAGTGCAAGAAGTCCTCTCCCAGCAGAATGCTGCAAGGTCCTGGGATGGGACCTCAGCCAAATACTGGGGTGGGGGCTGGGGGCCTGGATGAGGACGCCAATTCCTTGGCGTTGACTTGGTTAGAATTTTCCTGCGAGTTCTTTCATGTTTCCTTTCTAGCTGGTCACAGGACGCATTTGCGATCCAACATAGCCAAAGGCGGAGGCAGAGGGGACAAAGACCACCCTGCGGAGCGCTCCGCTCCGTGCCGGCTGCGCGGAGGCGCGTTGTGCAGGCGCCCCGGGCCCCAGGATTGGCGTGGCCGAGGGCGGGAGGAGCTCCTAGTTAGCCACGTGCTGTGCGCAGGCGTGCCAGGGCCGATGCGCTGGAGGGCGGCTTGCGGGTCCTGGCGAGATGCGTGCACTGCGCAGGCGCCCTAGGACTGGCGTGGCGGAGGGAGGGGTGAGGGTCCGGGCGAGGCACGTGCCCTGCGCAGGCGCCCCAGGACCTACGCGCTGGAGGGCGGTCTGCGGGTCCCGGAGAGCCGCGTGCGGTGCTCAGGCTCCAGGGGCCCCGTCCTCACAGACCTCCTGCTTTGCAGACCTTGAGCAGGGGTGCAGCGCAGGCTGTCCTTTGGGATTTGGTGTGTGGGACTGACCGCCACTTTTGTGTTTGACAACTTCAAAATCACACTTAACTTTCTGCTCTAAAAAGTGGCCGCTTCCCTTTTCCCTCTAGGGGCCCGGGCCACTGAGGTGAGGGGTGGACACTGCAGGGCCTGTCGCTGCGGGCCTTGCTGAGACCCTCCCCGTTTCCAGGGAGCACGGTCGCCTAGTGAGTTCTTGCTGTGGACCAGGCATGAGGATGGGCCCCAAGTGCTGGTTGAGGAGGGGACAGAGGCGGCGACGGGGGTTGAGTGCGCATGAGCAGGTGCGGCCTGGCGGATGCGGACGCCCACGTGCCGGAGACCAGGGCCCCGAGGAGTGGGCCTGACTTGGCCGGTCCCGGCTGAGGGGCATGTGGGGTTGTTCTGGGCCTTGGGCCCTTCCCGGGGTGAGGGGTCTCCCTGCGGTATTAGGGACACGCCTGAGCCGCCATTCCCAGGGGTGCCTGCTGTGTTCCGGGAGGCAGGAGCCTTTGAGCTGTAAATGTCGGGCACGATTTTCAGATGGGTCTGGTCCAGAGAGTTGCCAGCCAGTGAGCGGGGGAGTGAGGATTTGAACAACCCCAGTGCCACCGCAAGTCTTGGCATTGTGTTGGCAGAGGGAGTGTCCAACTTGGACAGGATCAGAGGGTGACTGAGGAGGACACTGGGATGTCACACAGGCAGAGGGCCAGCGTCTGGGGACAAGAGAAACAAAGGATTGGTTCTGCCTTTGTTTTCTCTCCAGATTCTCCCACCAGATTTTTTTTCGTGATAAGCAAATTTTGTTTGTTTGTTTGTTTATTGATTGATGGCCTCCTCCTGCGCTTGCGGGATATCAGTTCCCTGACCAGGATTTGATCCTGGGCAGCAGGCAGTAAAAGTGCCAAGCCCTAACCACTGGACCGCTGGGGAAATCCCTCACTGATCTTTAAAAACTTATTTTCTTTTCTTCTTTAGAATTATTTGTGGATCCATCTCCAGGTCTTTGAAAAACCATACCCCACACAACTTATCAGTTTCTGTCAAGTGAGAGATTTAATACGCCTTTGAGTACATAAAAACTTCAGGGGACTTCCCTGGTGGCACAGTGGTTAAGAGACTACTGAAGCCCATGCGCCTAGAGCCCGTGCTCCGCAACAGGAGAAGCCACTGCAATGAGAAGCCCGCGCTCCGCAACTAGAGAAAGTGCGCATGCAGCAACGAAGACCCAACGCAGCCAAAAAAAACAAATTAAAAATCTGATAGAAGTTAAAAAAAAAAAAGACTTCAGATATTTATTATTTTTTAATTAATTTATTTTATTTATTTAATTTTGGCTGCATTGGGTCTTCGTTGCTGCGCGCGGGCTTTCTCTAGTTACGGCGAGCGGGGGCTACTCTTCCTTGCAGTGTACGGGCTTCTCATTGCAGTGGCTCCTCTTGTTGCGGAGCACGGGCTCTAGGCGAGCGGGCTTCAGTAGTTGTGTCACGCGGGCTCAGGAGTTGTGGCTCACGGGCTCTAGAGCGCAGGTTCAGTAGTTGTGGTGCACGGGCTTAGTTGCTCCATGGCATGTGGGATCTTCCCAGACCAGGGCTCGAACCCGTGTTCCCTGCATTGGCAGGCGGATTCTTAACCACTGCGCCACTAGGGAAGCCCCAGATATTTATGTTTTAAAAATTAATATTGGGACTTCCCTGGTGGTCCAGTGGCTAGGGCTCCGTGCTCCCAGTGTAGGGGACCCAGGTTCGATCCGTGGTTGGGGAACTGGATTCCACATACTGCAACTAAGACCCGGTGCAGCCAAATAAATATTTTAAAAAATTAAGAACATTTAAAAAATTCAGATCTCCTGAAATCTTACATTTCAATTCATAATTCTAGTATATTTTAACAGTTATTTGTAAGGAGGTCTTGGATTAACGGTACCTATTTGCAAACTTAAACACTTCCAAATTTTCTTTTTTTGTACTTGTAGATGTGATATATTCATTTTTTCTTCAAGCGCTGCATTTCCTAATTTTAACCACAAATCTCTTCAGTTCCCCTCAAGTTTATTCTCCTGCCCTCACTCACTTTCCACTCCTGAGTAACCATTTTTGGCCTTTGCAGTTTTTAATTGTTTTATGTACAGCGTACCTCGGAAATATCGCGGGTTTGGTTCCAGGCTACTGCAATAAAGTGAATATCGAAGTAAAGTGAGTCACATGCAATTTCTGGTTTCCCAGTGCATAAAAAAGTTATGTTTACACTAGAGTCTATTAAGTGTGCAGTAGCATAGCATTGTGTAAAAAAAGTGTACATGCCTTAATTAAAAAATTGTTTATTGCTAAAAAATGCTAACCATCATCTGAGCCTTTAGTGAGTTGTAGTAGTAACATCAAAGATCACTAATTAGGGAATTCCCTGCTGATCCAGTGGTTAGGACTCTGCCGTTTCACTGCTGAGGGCCAGGATTCGATCCCTGGTCCAGGAACTAATATTCTGCAAGCCACGTGGTGTGGCCTAAAAAAAAAAAAAAAATCACTAATCAAAGATCACCATAATAAATATAACAATAATAAAAAAGTTTGAAATATTATGAGAACTACCAGAATGTAACACAGAGACATGAAATGAGCAAATACTGTTGGAAAAATGGTGCCAGTAAACTTGGTTGATGCAAGGTTGCTACAAGCCTTCGATTAAAAAAATCTGTGAAGCACAGCCTGTATTCTGTATAATGCTATGTACGTAACGTGTTTGCCCTCTATTTCTTTTTTTTTTTTTTTTAATTTATTTTTGGCTGTGTTGGGTATTTGTTGCTGTGCGAGGGCTTCTCACTGCGGTGGCTTCTCTTTTTGTGGAGCACGGGCTCTAGGCGCATGGGCTTCGGTAGTTGTGGTTCACGGGCTCAGTAGTTGTGGCTCGCGGGCTCTAGGGCACAGGCTCAGTAGTTGTGGTGCACGGGCTTAGTTGCTCCACGGCATGTGGGATCTTCCCGGACCAGGGCTAGAATCTGTGTTGCCTGCATTGGCAGGCAGATTCTTAACCATTGCGCCACCAGGGAAGTCCCCCCTCTATTTCTTTTTAAATCTTACTTTTAAAAGTCAGGTTTATTGATGTGTAATTTGCATTCAGTGAAATTCACTTCTTGTACATGGGCAGTTTGATGAGTTTTGGCACACTTAATCAGGGTAACCAACGAAACAAACAAGGTAAAGAATATCTCCATCACCTCTGAAAGTCCTTTCCCCACCCTGCACCTGTTTTTTTAAAATCAAATTAAAAAAAAATACACCTTTAATTGATTTTTTGGCTGTGCCGCACCGTTTCACATGGCATTCGGGAATCTTAGTTCCCGGACCAGGGATCGAACCCACACCTCCGTCAGTGGAAGCGCGGAGTCTTAACCACTGGATCGCCAGGGAAGTCCCTGCACCTGTTTCTTGATTTACAAAGTTTAAGCAGCATCTATGAACTCCTTGCTCTTTAAGATGATTCTGTGATTTTTAAAGATAATTTGGTGCATTCCTGTTTTCTGCTCTAGGGTGGATCTGGCTAGCGTGTATGTCCTTTAGTTAGAGTGTTGGGTAGTGGGGACAAGACAGTTGAGTTTGAAGACCCCCCTACTCCAGGAGGCTGCGCAGTGGTAAGCACACTGTGCTGCTGCACAGGCGCCCTCTGGAGACCGAAGGGCCTCATTGCTCGGGCGCTGGAAAGGGGCCTCAGCTGGTGTCCCGTGAGGCTGTGCGGGCGTCCCTGGGAGACCCGGAAGAGGGGCGCGGCTGGCCAGCTCGAACTGAAGCGTCACCCTACTGTGCACCAGGCGGGGGGGAACCGGGGGCTAGAGGAACAGACTGATTTATTGTGTACCTGCTGTGTACCAGTACAGAGAAGTATATTAATATAGTTTATTAATGTATCTTTATTAATATATTTTTAAAAATGTGAAACAAACACAAACGTGCAGAAAAGTTATACATTCATTAGAAAGAACTGGTTTTGTTTCCTGAACCATTTGAAAGTAAGTTGTCAACCCGAGTGCCCTCTTTCCCCAGTGCTTTAGTGTGTAAAGAGTGGCCTTGCCCGCAGTACAGCTGTCAGGTACAATCCTCCTGTCCCGTTCAGGGTTTCCTCGTCCCAGTGACGTCCTTTATAGCAGAAGGACCCCAGTCAGCACCATGCATAGCACATACTTGTCATGTCTCTTCAGTCTAGAAGGAGTCTTGGTCTTTCCTTGAATTGCGAGGATGACATTTCCAAATATCGCAGGGCAGTGATTTTGCACAATGGCCTTCTGTGGACATCCTTGTCCAGTGTTTGGCGAGGATGTCACATAAAGGATGCTGTGTTCTCTTTGCATCTCACCAGGTACCGTGGGCGTTGATTTGGGGGAGGTACACTCATCACTCCGGGTCAGTCCCTGAGGAATTCTCAGTCCCCTACGAGGTCGCCCGTGGGCCTTCCTGCTCTGGTGCGAGGGTGGTCCCCTTGCTCTCCCCTCGCTCTCCTGGGACCTTCACCTGTCCCGGGGGGTTGTTGGGCGCTACCTGGAAGCCACTGCATGTGTAGCCCGGGCCGCTGGCAGTGTCCTGGCCGGTGTGTGTGTCTGTGGGGGGCGTCTGGGGACGGCGCGGGCAGGTGCCCTCACACTTGGGTCCCCTCCACTATCTGGGCGGCCAGGAGGGCCCCGGGGAGGGCGCCTGGGCCGGTCGTGTCCCATGTGGGCCCTGGCTGTCAGAGGCTGCTCTTCACAAACATTTACGTCTGTTATTTCATCTGTCTGTGTATCTATGGAAAACCACGAGTTCCCACCTGCACCTCCAGTTCTCATCCAGTCCCACGGGATTCATTCTGGTTCTCTCCCGATGCATGTTTCTCACTCCCTTTGCTCACAGTGAGAAAACTGGCTCACAGTATCCTGAGTAGGTCTCCGTGACTTGCTCAGTCCTTTGTAACTCACCCTCGGCCTCCACTACCACCTCCTCTTGTCACGTGTGCCCCTCCTGCTGGGAACCCCGACTCTCATGCCAGGCAGCGCCTCTGCGGGAATGCCCTCTTCACCCGCCACCGCTTCATCCCTGACCCCCGGCACCCCCCCTTGCTCTGCCCACCTAATTTAGCACAGAATTCTACAGGAATGAGGGGCGTGCACGGTCCTTGTCACCTGAATGAAGCTCTGGGGATGGAATCAGTTTTCACCCTGTAATCACAATTTTGCTGTAAAAGTGAAGGATACATACATTTGTGCTGTAGCAGTCCGTGGGCATATCTGCAGAAGGAAAAACGTAATTGAATAAAGACTCATGGCGGGGGGGGTAGTTTTCGTTTCTGTGGTCGGGGGCAGCAGGACGGGGACCCGGCAGCAGAGCCTGGCCATGGGGGTAAAGGGTAGCGTGCCCAGCTGCAGGAGGCAGCAAGCGGATGGGGGGCGAAGGCTGATCCCGGCTGTCACCTCCACCAGATGTCCAGGGTGCTGCAGAAGGACGTGGAGCAGGAGTCACAGATGCGAGCGGAGATCCAGGGTATGAAGCAGGAGCTCTCCACCGTCAACATGATGGACGAGTTTGCCAGATACGCCAGGCTGGAGAGAAAGATCAACAAGATGACTGATAAGCTCAAAACTCACGGTACTGTTCTCATTTGTAGTGTGGGAAGCTTCCTACGAGCTGATTAATAGAGAAATCTTTATAGAAAGAGGCACGGCATATGTGCTTTGATCTTTGAGGTTCTGATGTTGACAGAGAGTTTTAAGTTGTCTAGAAGAGACCCAGTAATAATTGTTACTTCCTCCTTTTTTGCTGGTGAACCTTTGCTTTCTAAACACAGAAGCCTGGGGACTTCCCTTGCGGTTTAGTTGTTAGGACTTGGCACTTTCACTGCTGTGGGCCCAGGTTCGATCCCTGGTCCGGGAACTAAGATCCCACAAGCCGAGAGTCATGGCCAAAAAAAAAAAACAAAAAACAAAAAACCCCACACAACCACACAGAAACCTCTAACATCTTTGATTTTCTTCATTCTCTGTAGGTTGACATTTTCAAATTCAACACTTTTCTGAGAGAAGCCTAGAAAAATCTCATGGTGGATTTCCAGGAGCTTTTGTGAATGCTCTAAAAAATGCCCAGCAGTGTCCTTATCCAAGTGTAGACTTCAGGCTGGGGATCAGGTCTTACTCAGCTTTATGTTTGCCACCGTTCCTAACAGTCTCCTTTGATGGATAGGAGGTCAGCTTGTGTGCTGAGAGAGTGTGTGGCTAGTGAAACCTGCAGAGGGGCCTGCCCAGGCCTGAGACAAACTAGACTCCCACTTACGGATTAGTGTGCTGTGTGGCCTGGGAAATCCAGGAAGAAAAAGGTAGTCCTGTTGGTAAGTGCCTCGTAAAAGAATCTCTGATTTAGATGAATAGCTTTAAGAGTTTTTAAAATGAAAGCTTCAAATCTCATAATCTGTGTGTGATTCTATTTTAAATAATGGCACAGTGGGTGACTTTTAAGAAATCCTATTTTATATTTTCTAAGTGTGTGTGTGTGTGTGTGTGTGTGTGTGTGTGTGTATGTGTATATTTTGTTTGTTTGCTTTTTGGCTGTGCTGCGCAGCTTGTGGGATCCTAGTTCCCCGACCAGGGATCAAACCCAGGTCCTCGGCAGTGAGAGCGCGGAGTCCCAAGCACTGGCCCATCAGGGAACTCCCTTGTCTAAGTATATTGAGCAGATGTTACGTACATAGTTAGAAAATAGTTTATGAGGAGAAATAACATTTCTGTGTGCTTGAATATCTTCTTCATTTTTTTTAGGACTGATACCATTTCATCCTGTTTTTCCTTTCAGTGAAAGCACGGACAGCTCAGTTGGCCAAGATAAAATGGGTTATAAGCGTTGCTTTCTACATACTGCAAGTAAGTGTCCTATTCTGTCACCTGGGGTCACTGAAGTTGGTAACGGACTGTCCTCCAGAACCATGTGGCCCAGAATCCGGGCCTGGGAATTCAGGCTTTTCCGCTTTCAGCTGCTGTGCTGTGTGGTCCTGCTAGCATGTAATTCTGAACACTCTGTGAATTTCTAAGGTAGACTAAAATGAAGCCTTTGTTTCTCTTAGTCTCTTTTAGCCTTTGTCTTCTAGAGTTGTTAAATGTTGGGATTTTTTAGCAGACGCGCTTCTCTGGAGTTCTTTCATTTTGCCTTTGTTTCAGTGCAGCGTTGGGAGCCTGGGCGGGTATGGAGTGAGAGAGCTTATTTAAACATCGTATTTTCTAAGGCGGTCGGTGACTGTGGCCGTTGCTTGTCACCGGGTGTGCAGACGTGTAGGTGATGTGTAGATGTCTGCTCTCCAGGCGGGAACACGTCATTCTCACCTCAGTCCAGGACCTTTGATTCCCAGCTTCCTTGCCTGGGGGATGTTTACTTGTTCCCTTTGCTGCGGAACAATCCCTGCTCCTGCTGCTGCTTCCTTCACACCCCCCTGCTCCTGCTGCTGCTTCCTTCGCCCGAGGGTGTGGATGTGCCGCTCCAACACTTAGTGGCTGCTTTAAATGGTCTCCGAGTTTCAGTCCTACGTGTGATCTTTCCTGGGGGAAAAGATTTGCGCCCAGCCCCCCAAAGCCCAGGTGGTTTGGGTGTGTTTGAGGACGTTGATCCTGAGGCGTTGTCACTTTGGTACGAGCGAGGTCTCACGGGGAGAGGAGTCGAGCAAGCCGCGCTCTTTGAGGTCCGCTTCCTCGAGTGGCACGTTCAAGGCCACGAAGGGGATGGAAGACAGCTGACCGAGCACTGCTGGGAAAGGAGGAGAGGGCAGGCAGCGCGTCTCGTCCCGCCACTTAACCTCACAGAGGGCTCACCTCTGCACTTGGGTGTGCGGGTGGGAGCGGTAGCTAGTTTTGCAAGGACCTGAGAGGTGTGAGATCACTTTTGTCACTGATGAGGTGTAGTTAGCGTAAGCTGGCTGCTTAGAGGAGGTGCTCGATGAGGAAGGAACACTCGCGCTGTGGGAGACCTTGGTCACTCTATCAGCTAATTTGATGGTGTGCGTGTATCTGCTGGCTGTGAGGACTGGATGGGTAGGGTTGGAGGTCACTGATGTGGAGAGTTTCCTTGGCTTGTTTCCGGGTTTCCTCATCTTCCGTGGTGATCGTTTGTGTGGCTGGCAGGCTGTCTCCACTCACCAGCCGTGTCTTTGCAGGCTGCCCTGATGGTCACGCTCATCTGGACGTACTACGCTGTCCCTGTGGCCGTGGTGCCGAGTAGGTGGATAACTCCACTCGACCGCCTGGTAGCGTTTCCCACCGGAGTAGCAGGTACGCGGGCGCTGGCAGACGCGGTGGAGGAGCGCGGCCAGGCCGACCTAGGGGCGTGTGGCGGGGGGTGGTTCAGGCAGCTGAGCTCAGGCTGCCGCCCACAGTGAGCAGCTCCGTGTCTCCGCCACACACAGGGCTTGCAGCGAAGGAACTGACGTCTAGAGAACTGACGTGTCCAGTGTCACCGAAATGTGAAGTAGCAGGGCTACGGCTCAACCCAAGCCTGCCTCCGTAATCCAAGCCCAATACCTGGGGTCTGATACCCCGTTTATTGAAACACCACCTCTGGTTCCCAAATTCTGTGACTCCTTTTCAGTTCACACTATGCTTAGCCCCTCTGCAGCATTTCCTGCTATCGGCCATTCTTTCACTTCTGAAAGAATTTCTTTTGGGTGTTAAAATTAGTACATGTCATCGTAGAATGATTAGAAATATAAAAAAATAACTTTTAAAAAGACTCAGTAGCTATGGATAACCCCCCTTAACGTTGCGGTATATTTCTTCCAGTCTTTTTTTCTATTTATTTTTGCACGGTTAAGGTTACCTGGCACATGCCATTTTTCACCCCTCTTATCACGTAAGCCTTTTCCCGCATCAATGCATTTCTTCAGGTTAGGAGACGACGTGCTGCTGGCTGTGCTGAGAGGGCAGCTTGATAAGTCTCCTCAGTAAGGAACTTGGAACAGCTGTTCTTCATTTGGGTGCGTCATAATTTACTAGTTTCCCTGCTAAAGGGTATCTATTAAGTCCCCAGTTTTTGCTGTAGAGATGATGCTGCAGTACACATCCTGGTCAGCCAGTCTTTGGTTGCGATTTGTGATCGTGCTGGAGGTGAATTGCTAAGTCAAAGGGATGACCGTGTCAAAGATCTCCAACTTAGCCAGGCCCCTTCCTCCCCCTCCCCCTCCCTCTTCCCGGACCCGGCCAGCATTGTATGGCTGGTGGCTCTCAGCGTTGCTGAGCCGAGGAGCCAGAGGCCACTCTCTCTGTCTCTCAGCATCAGTGGGGCAAGAAAGGTGTGGGTAAACATTCCTCCGTGCTTATAATGCTTTGGTGGGAAGGGAAAAACAGATCATCTGACAGGGTGGTCTTACAGTCTTTTAATATCATAAATAATGATGCACATGTCTCTGGCAGGAAAGACAAATTCAAATCATTGTTTGTTGTTTTAAATAATTCCTCCTTAGTAAAGAAGGCAGCTCTGTGAATCAGTAGAAAGTCTGGGGGCTTCCCTGGTGGCACAGTGGTTAAGAATCCGCCTGCCAATGCAGGGGACACGGGTTCGAGCCCTGGTCTGGGAAGATCCCACGTGCCGCGGAGCAACTAAGCCCGTGCGCCACAACTACTGAGCCCGCGAGCCACAACTACTGAGCCCACGTGCCACAACTACTGAAGCCTGCGCGCCTAGAGCCCGTGCTCCACAACAAGAGAAACCACCGCAGTGAGAAGCCCGCGCGCCGCAACAAAAGAGTAGCCCCCGCTCGCCGCAACTAGAGAAAGCCTGTGTGTAGCAACGAAGACCCAACGCAGCCAAAAAAAAAAAAGTCTGATCAATTTGAACCCAGGAAACACAAACCTGGTGTTAGCCCAACACTACTCAAAAAGGACTGAAGTGCTCTATTTCCTAGACGTCAAAGGTAGCAGAGGCAGGAAATGTGGGCGGAACTTCTGGCATGCTCTCATGTTGAATTTCTTTATTTTTAGGTGGTGTTGGAATTACCTGTTGGATTTTAGTCTGTAACAAAGTTGTGGCCATTGTGCTTCACCCTTTCAGCTGAAAAAGAAGATGAATTTGGCTACAGCACTTTCAAAAACGAATTTTCACTTAGGAGATTACAAATCTGATTTATACTGTTTTATTTTTTGTTTTGTTTATTTTTGTTTGTTTGTTTTTTTAAAAAAGGAAACACAAGCCACAGGTTAGTTGTTGTTGTTGAACGTGTTTGTTCTTGGACTTCATGTTGAGATTCTTAGAAGAATCACCGTTCTGTCCATTTGTTGTGAGCCATGGAAGTCAGTCTCGTGTGTACCAGCCAGCATGGCACCAGATTTGTGATAAGAAGTGTGTGACATTATGGGCTACATGTTGTTACTTGTGATTTGCACTCTCGGCGTATTTTAAAGGTCACATTGCCAACTGGAAAGTCAAACTTTTCTAATAACTTAAGTACTTTAAAGACTTTGTGCTATTTTTAATCCAGATTAGAAAGTAACTTAATTTTAATACCACTACTAGAATTTGAAAATTTGTTTTTTAATCTCATGCAGTACTCCCGGGAGAATAACACTAATTGACATTGCTTGTGCTTTTTCCTTCCTCTATTTAAAATGTCATTTGTTGGGCAAGCCTTTGGATAGTATTATCCACTTATTTGAAGCTGTTAACTTTTCATTACTGTGTTTTATAAATGTATTCATGAGCCCATAATGCATTGTTTTGTGTTTGAACTGTGTGTTTTATATTTAATGTATTTCAAATGAAGGGTATTTTTAAAGCATTTAATATTTATGCTCTGTAGAATGGAACAAACTTAAAAAACAAACTGGGAAGCCTGATTAAATTAATTTCAACGGCTACATGTTTGCCCCGTCAAGTATAATTCTGCTCAGTATTTTTAAAAACACTTTTTTCTAATTACAATTTTGCAAGTGCTTGTGTGACTTCCTTCCTTACGGCCACTTACTTGCTATGACCGATCGGTGGCAGAGGGCCTGAAACGTTCACTAAGTGGGCCACAGCCCTGTAAAGCGAACTTCTAGCACGAGTTTTTAAAAGATCATTTTTGTATCCTTGTGTTCCCTGACGGTATGATAGTACGTTCGTTATTATTTCTGGTAATCGAGCTATGTAGAGACGGAGCATTGTGCTGCTTTAGTTGATGGTCACCAGAGTGGGTTTTGGGTTCCCCTCATCACCCAGACTCACCCGGCCCCAGGCTGTTGCAGCTCTGGGAGAGGATGCAGAACTGGGAATACAGCTGTATTTACAGCAAACACCAGTGTCCAGCGTCCAGTCACCTCACAGGTACGTTTTAGCCACAGAGGATGAGCAACCGACCTGCTGAGGACATGACAGCAGCAGAAGGAAGCTTCGGGGTCTCGGGCCCCTTCGAGGCCACAGGCCCTCCGTGATTCGTGAGCTGTGGCGTGAATGGCAGGTCACACAGTCAACAGTCGGGTGGCCAGGTACGCGCACTCTGGACCGTCCTGGGATCACTGATTGGTGAAAGTCTCCCTGACAAGACCCTTATTTATCTCCTAAGGATATATGCTTGCAATTAATACTGCAAGACTTTTGACAGATTTCACTGAGGCTAGAGGAAAAGATTTATAATTCACAGCTGTTCACTCTTTCCACATACGTTAATAGTTTGTGAGGATTAAATAAGGGAAATTTAAATGTCCGTCACATTTCACATTCTTGTGGTTTTTGACAAATGGTGTTTGTTTTTGTTTTTTAAGTTTTTATTATTTATTTATTTATTTATTTATTTTTGGCTGTGCCGCAGCTTGCGGGGGATCTTAGGTCCCCGACCAGGGATCAAACCTGTGCCCCCTGCGGTGGGAATTCCCTGGTGTTTGTTTTTAAATAGGTAGTAAACGTGGCACTGAATTCAAAAGATACAGAAAGGGATGTAATGAAAGTACATCTTCTGACCTTCTACTGTCGTGTCACCTAGTTTTCCAGAGTTTTCCACTATTACTAGTTTCTTTACGATTCTCCCCATGATATTCCATACATTTATGAATATCGATGTATGTGCTTTTATTTATTTTTGCTGTTAATTTACTTTTTTTTTGTTTTAAACATCTTTATTGAAGTATAATTGCTTTACAATGGTGTGTTAGCTTCCGCTTTATAACAAAGTGAATCAGTTATACATATACAATATGTTCCCATATCTCTTCCCTCTTGCATCTCCCTCCCTCCCACCCTCCCCATCCCACCCCTCTAGGTGGTCACAAAGCACAGAGCTGATCTCCCTGTGTTATGCGGCTGCTTCCCACTAGCTATCTATTTTACATTTGGTAGTGTATATATGTCCATGACACTCTGTTACCCTGTCACATCTCACCCCACCCCCTCCCCATATCCTCAAGTCCATTCTCTAGTAGGTCTGTGTCTTTATTCCCGTCTTGCCACTAGGTTCTTCATGGCCTTTTTTTTTTTTTTTTTTCCTTAGATTCCGTATATATGTGTTAGCATACTGTATTTGTTTTTCTCTTTCTGACTTACTTCACTCTGTATGACAGACTCTAACTCCATCCACCTCATTACAAATACCTCCATTTCATTTCTTTTTATGGCTGAGTAATATTCCATTGTATATATGTGCCACATCTTCTTTATCCATTCATCTGTCGATGGACATTTAGGTTGCTTCCATGTCCTGGCTATTGTAAATAGAGCTGCAATGAACATTTTGGTACATGACTCTTTTTGAACTATGGTTTTCTCAGGGTATATGCCCAGTAGTGGGATTGCTGGGTCGTATGGTAGGTCTATTTGTAGTTTTTTAAGGAACCTCCATACTGTTCTCCATAGTGGCTGTATCAATTTACATTCCCACCAACAGTGCAAGAGTGTTCCCTTTCCTCCACACCCTCTCCAGCATTTATTGTTTCTAGATTTTTTGATGATGGCCATTCTGATCGGTGTGAGATGATATCTCATTGTAGTTTTGATTTGTATTTCTCTAATGATTAATGATGTTGAGCATTCTTTCATGTGTCTGTTGGCAATCTGTATATCTTCTTTGGAGAAATGTCTATTTAGGTCTTCTGCCCATTTTTGGATTGGGTTGTTCGTTTTTTTGTTATTGAGCTGCATGAGCTGCTTGTAAATCTTGGAGATTAATCCTTTGTCAGTTGCTTCATTTGCAAATATTTTCTCCCATTCTGAGGGTTGTCTTTTGGTCTTGTTTATGGTTTCCTTTGCTGTGCAAAAGCTTTTAAGTTTCATTAGGTCCCATTTGTTTATTTGTGTTCTTATTTCCATTTCTCTGGGAGCTGGGTCAAAAAGAATCTTGCTGTGATGTATGTCATAGAGTGTTCTGCTTATGTTTTCCTCTAAGAGTTTGATAGTGTCTGGCCTTACACTTAGGTCTTTAATCCATTTTGAGTTTATTTTTGTGCCTGGTGTCAGGGAGTGTTCTAATTTCATACTTTTACATGTATCTGTCCAATTTTCCCAGCACCACTTATTGAAGAGGCTGTCTTTTCTCCACTGTATATGCTTGCCTCCTTTATCAAAGATAAGGTGACCATATGTGTGTGGGTTTATCTCTGGGCTTTCTATCCTGTTCCATTGATCTATATTTCTGTTTTTGTGCCAGTACCAAACTGTCTTGATTACTGTAGCTTTGTAATATAGTCTGAAGTCGGGGAGCCTGATTCCCCCAGCTCCATTTTTCGTTCTCAAGATTGCTTTGGCTATTCGGGGTCTTTTGTGTTTCCATACAAATTGTGAAATTTTTTGTTCAAGTTCTGTGAAAAATGCCAGTGGTAGTTTGATAGGGATTGCATTGAATCTGTAGATTGCTTTGGGTAGTAGAGTCATTTTCACAATGTTGATTCTTCCAATCCAGGAACATGGTATACCTCTCCATCTATTTGTATCATCTTTAATTTCTTTCATCAGTGTCTTATAATTTTCTGCATACAGGTCTTTTGTCTCCTTAGGTAGGTTTATTCCTAGATATTTTATTCTTTTTGTTGCAGTGGTAAACGGGAGTGTTTTCTTAATTTCACTTTCAGATTTTTCGTCATTAGTGTATAGAAATGCAAGAGATTTCTGTGCATTAATTTTGTATCCTGCTACTTTACCAAATTCATTGATTAGCTCTAGGAGTTTTCTGGTAGCATCTTTAGGATTCTCTATGTATAGTATCATGTCATCTGCAAACAGTGACAACTTTACTTCTTCTTTTCTGATTTGAATTCCTTTTATTTCTTTGTCTTCTCTGATTGCTGTGGGTAACACTTCCAAAACTATGTTGAATAATAGTGGTGAGAGTGGGCAACCTTGTCTTGTTCCTGATCTTAGTGGAAATGGTTTCAGTTTTTCACCATTGAGGACAGTGTTAGCTGTGGGTTTGTCATATATGGCCTTTATTATGTTGAGGAACGTTCCCTCTATGCCTACTTTCTGCAGGGCTTTTATCATAAATGGGTGTTGAATTTTGTCAAAAGCTTTCTCTGCATCTATTGAGATGATCATATGGTTTTTCTCCTTCAATTTGTTAATATGGTGTATCACATTGATTGATTTGCATATACTGAAGAATCCTTGCATTCCTGGGATAAACCCCACTTGATCATGGTGTATGATCCTTTTAATGTGCTGTTGGATTCTGTTTGCTAGTATTTTGTTGAGGATTTTTGCATCTATGTTCATCAGTGATATTGGCCTGTAGTTTTCTTTCTTTGTGACATCTTTGTCTGGTTTTGGTATCAGGGTGATGGTGGCCTCGTAGAATGAGTTTGGGAGTGTTCCTCCCTCTGCAATATTTTGGAAGAGTTTGAGAAGGATAGGCGTTAGCTCTTCTCTAAATGTTTGATAGAATTCACCTGTGAAGCCATCTGGTCCTGGGCTTTTGTTTGTTGGAAGGTTTTTAATCACAGTTTCAATTTCAGTGCTTGTGATTGGTCTGTTCATATTTTCTATTTCTTCCTGGTTCAGTCTCGGCAGTTTGTGCATTTCTAAGAATCTGTCCATTTCTTCCAGGTTGTCCATTTTATTGGCATAGAGTTGCTTGTAGTAATCTCTCATGATCTTTTGTATTTCTGCAGTGTCAGTGGTTACTTCTCCTTTTTCATTTCTAATTTTATTGATTTGAGTCTTCTCCCTTTTTCTCTTGATGAGTCTGGCTAATGGTTTATCAATTTTGTTTATCTTCTCAAAGAACCACCTTTTAGTTTCATTGATTTTTTGCTATTGTTTCCTTCATTTCTTTTTCATTAACTTCTGACCTGATCTTTACAATTTCTTTCCTTCTGCTGGCTTTGGGCTTTTTTTGTTCTTCTTTCTCTAATTGCTTTAGGTGCAAGGTTAGGTTGTTTATTCGAGATGTTTCCTGTTTCTTGAGGTAGGCTTGTATTGCTATAAACTTCCCTCTTAGCACTGCTTTTGCTGCGTCCCATAGGTTTTGGGTCGTCGTATCTCCATTGTCACTTGTTTCTAGGTATTTTTTGATTTCCCCTTTGATTTCTTCAATGATCACTTCGTTATTAAGTAGTGTATTGTGTAGCCTCCATGTGTTTGTATTTTTTACAGATCTTTTCCTGTAATTGATATCTAGTCTCATAGCGTTGTGGTCGGAAAAGATACTTGATACGATTTCAATTTTCTTAAATTTACCAAGGCTTGATTTGTGACCCAAGATATGATCTATCCTGGAGAATGTTCCATGAGCACTTGAGAAAAATGTGTATTCTGTTGTTTTTGGGTGGAATGTCCTATAAATATCAATTAAGTCCATCTTGTTTAATGTATCATTTAAAGCTTGTGTTTCCTTATTTATTTTCATTTTGGATGATCTGTCCATTGGTGAAAGTGGGGTGTTAAAGTCCCCTACTATGATTGTGTTACTGTTGATTCCCTCTTTTATGGCTGTTAGTATTTGCCTTATGTATTGAGGTGCTCCTATGTTGGGTGCATAAATATTTACAATTGTTATACCTTCCTCTTGGATCGATCCCTTGATCATTATATAGTGTCCTTCTTTGTCTCTTGTAATAGTCTTTATTTTAAAGTCTATTTTGTCTGATATGAGAATTGCTACTCCAGCTTTCTTTTGATTTCCATTTGCATGGAATATCTTTTTCCATCCCCTCACTTTCAGTCTGTATGTGTCTCTAGGTCTGAAGTGGGTCTCTTGTAGACAGCATATATATGGGTCTTGTTTTTGTATCCATTCAGCCAGCCTGTGTCTTTTGGTGGGAGCATTTAGTCCATTTACATTCAAGGTAATTATCGATATGTATGTTCCTATTCCCATTTTCTTAAATGTTTTGGGTTTGTTATTGTAGGTGTTTTCCTTCTCTTGTGTTTCTTGCCTAGAGAAGTTCCTTTAGCATTTGTTGTAAAGCTGGTTTGGTGGTGCTGAACTCTCTCAGCTTTTGCTTGTCTGTAAAGGTTTTAATTTCTCCATCACATCTGAATGAGATCCTTGCTGGGTAGAGTAATCTTGGTTGTAGGTTTTTCTCCTTCATCACTTTAAGTATATCCTGCCCCTGCCTTCTGGCTTGCAGAGTTTCTGCTGAAAGATCAGATGTTAACCTTATGGGGATTCCCTTGTGTGTTATTTGTTGTTTTTCCCTTGCTGCCTTTAATATGTTTTCCTTATATTTAATTTTTGACAGTTTGATTAATATGTGTCTTGGCGTGTTTCTCCTTGGGTTTATCCTGTATGGGACTCTCTGTGCTTCCAGGACTTGATTAACTATTTCCTTTCCCATATTAGGGAAGTTTTCAACTATAATCTCTTCAAATATTTTCTCAGTCCCTTTCTTTTTCTCTTCTTCTTCTGGGACCCCTATAATTCGAATGTTGGTGCGTTAAATGTTGTCCCAGAGGTCTCTGAGACTGTCCTCAGTTCTTTTCATTCTTTTTTCTTTATCCTGCTCTGCAGTAGTTATTTCCACCATTTTATCTTCCAGGTCACTTACCCTTTCTTCTGCCTCAGTTATTCTGCTATTGATCCCATCTAGAGTATTTTTAATTTCATTTATTGTGTTTTTCATCATTGCTTGGTTCCTCTTTAGTTCTTCTACGTCCTTGTTAAATGTTTCTTGCATTTTGTCTATTCTATTTCCAAGATTTTGGATCATCCTTACTATCATTATTCTGAATTCTTTTTCAGGTAGACTACCTATTTCCTCTTCATTTGTTAAGTCTGGTGTGTTTTGACCCTGCTCCTTCATCTGCTGTGTGTTTTTCTGTCATCTCATTTTGCTTATCTTACTGTGTTTGGGGTCTCCTTTTCACAGGCTGCAGGTTCGTAGTTCCCGTTGTTTTTGGTATCTGTCCCCAGTGGCTAAGGTTGGTTCAGTGGGTTGTGTAGGCTTCCTGGTGGAGGGAACTAGTGCCTGAGTTCTGGTGGATGAGGCTGGATCTTGTCTTTCTGGTGGGCACGTACACGTCTGGTGGTGTGTTTTGGGGTGTCTGTGGCCTTATTATGATTTTAGGCAGCCTCTCTGCTAATGGATGGGGCTGTGTTCCTGTCTTGCTAGTTGTTTGGCATAGGGTGTCCAGCACTGTAGCTTGCTGGTCGTTGAGTGAAGCTGGGTCTTGATGTTGAGATGGAGATCTCTGAGAGATTTTTGCTGTTTGGTATTACGTGGAGCTGGGAGGTCTCTTGTGGACCAGTGTCCTGAAGTTGGCTTTCCCACCTCAGAGGCACGGCCCTGATGCCTGGCTGGAGCACCAAGAGCCTTTCGTCCACACGGCTCAGAGTAAAAGGGAGAAAAAATAGAAAGAAAGAAAGAAAGAGGCTATAATATAGTGAAGTAAAATAAAGCTATTATAAAGCAGAGCTATACAGACAAAATCTCACCCAGAAGCATATACATATACACTCACAAAAAAAAAGGAAAAGGGGAAAAATTAATATATCCTGCTCCCAAAGTCCACCTCCTGAATTTGGGATGATTCGTTGTCTATTCAGGTATTCAACAGATGCAGGCACATCAAGTTGTTTGTGGAGTTTTAATCCGCTGCTTCTGAGGCTGCTGGGAGAGATTTCCCCTTCTCTTCTCTGTTCGCACAGCTCCTGGGGTTCAGCTTTGGATCTGGCCCCGCCTCTGCGTGTAGGTTGCCTGAGGGTGTCTGTTCTTTGCTCACACAGGACGGGGTTAAAGGAGCAGCTGCTTCGGGGGCTCTGGCTCACTCAGGCCAGGGGAGGGAGGGGTACGGAGGAGGCGGGGCGAGCCTGCGGTGGCAGAGGCCGGCGTGATGTTGCAGCAGCCCGAGGCGCGCCGTGCGTTCTCCCGGGGAAGTTGTCCCCGGATCACGGGAGCCTGGCAGTGGCGGGCTGCACAGGTTCCCGGGAGGGGCGGTGTGGAGAGTGACCTGTGCTCGCACACAGGCTTCTTGGTGGCGGCAGCAGCAGCCTTAGCGTCTCATGCCCGTCTCTGGAGTCCGCACTGATCGCCGCGGCTCGGCGCCCGTCTCTGGAGTTCGTTTAGGCGGCGCTCTGAATCCCCTCTCCTTGGGCGCCACGAAACAAAAGAGGCAAGAAAAAGTCTCTTGCCTCTTCGGCAGCTGCAGACTTTTTCCCGGACTCCCTCCCGGCCAGCTGTGGTGCGCTAACTCCTTCAGGCTGTGTTCACGCAGCTAACCCCAGTCCTCTCCCTGTGATCCGACCGAAGCCCGAGCCTCAGCTCCCAGCCCCGCCCGCCCCGGCGGCTGAGCAGACAAGCCTCTCGGGCTGGTGAGTGCTGGTCGGCACCGATCCTCTGTGCGGGAATCCCTCCGCTTTGCCCTCCGCACCCCTGTGGCTGCGCTCTCCTCCGTGGCTCCAAAGCTTCCCCCCTCTGCCACCCGCAGTCTCCGCCCGCGAAGGGGCTTCCTAGTGCGTGGAAATCTTTCCTCCTTCACGGCTCCCTCCCACTGGTGCAGGTCTTGTCCCTATTCTTTTGTCTCTGTTATTTCTTTTTTCTTTTGCCCTACCCAAGTATGGGGGGAGTTTCTTGCCTTTTTGGAGATCGGATGTTTTCTGCCAGCGTTCAGTGGGTGTTCTTTAGGAGCAGTTCCACGTGTAGATGTATTTCTACTGTATCTGTGGGAAGGAAGGTGATCTCCGCGTCTTACTCTTCCGCCATCTTCTCTCCTCCCCCCTGTGCTTTTAAAATAGCTTTTAAAAAGTAATACCTAAAAAAAAACCCCACAAAAACTGTTCGCTTTTTTTTTTTTTTTTTAAATCCTACCTGCAAAGTACAGAAAAGGAGCAAGGAAGCGAAGTCTCTTGTGATTCCACAGAAGTGGGACGACTGGTGTTAACATTTGTGCTTTTCGCTCTTTTCTAAAATTTTATGGATAGCTGTAGGTTTTGTGTTTCTATTTAAAATTACTGGGTATAGTTTATAGTTTCATGTGAGAATAGACATCTGTTTGATTTAAAATACATCTAAAGTGGGCTTCCCTGGTGGCGCTGTGGTTAAGAATCCGCCTGCCAATGCAGGGGACACGGGTTCGAGCCCTGCTCCAGGAAGATCCCACATGCCGCGGAGCAACTAAGCCCGTGCGCCACACCTACTGAGCCTGCGCTCTAGAGCCCGCTAGCCACAACGAAAGCCCATGCGCCTAGAGCCTGTGCTCCGCAACAAGAGAAGCCACCACAATGAGAAGCCCGCGCACCGCAACAAAGAGTAGACCCCGCTCGCCGCAATTAGAGAAAGCCTGCGCGCAGCAACGAAGACCCAATGCAGCCAAAAATAAAATAAAATAAATAAATTTATATTAAAAATATACATCTAAATCTCTCATCATGCCAATTTTATTTGCTTTATATTTATGGTGAATCAAGCAGGGAAATCTTTATGTACAAACCCACAGTCATTTTTGTATGGGGTTAATACAGTTCTCTTACCAGTGCAAGTGGGTGGAATGCTAACTCAACTAGTTTCCTCTTCCCTGACCTGGCCAGACTTTGTGGCCTCCCGTGGTTTTTCTTACACATATATAGCTCTCTGGGGGGGCAGTGTGTGTGTGTGTGTGTGTGTGTGTGTGTGTGTGCACGTGTACATGCGTGTGGTGTGTACACTGGCCCCTCCTGTCCAATCTATTTATATTTTATTGGACCTTTAAGCCTTCTCTGACTGCTTTAGATAATAGTGATTTCTTTTTTCTTCCCTTCCTCGTCAGGACATGTTAAATAATATCAATATGACTGCTCTGTCAACTAATTTTGTATTGACTTGTGGTATCTACTGTTGTGTGTTTTTATTTCTAATGTTTTAGATACTTTTGTGATAAAGGGTTTTCTGTGGATGCTGCAAGTGCCTTTAGGGCCAGAGACTGTTCCTTAGACTGTTTTATACCCCTCCCAGCGTGTTAAGTCAGTACCCAGGGATACTTAACTTGAAAAAAAAAAGCACATAATGGTTTTCCACTAGGGCCACGTATACCTTTTACAGGGAGTACATTTTCATAGTTGGGGTGTTACCAGTTAACAGGGAAATTTTCTAATAAAGGGTTGTGATAAAGGGTTTTCTGTCGATGCTGCAAGTGCCTTTAGGGCCAGAGACTGTTCCTTAGACTGTTTTATACCCCTCCCAGTGTGTTAAGTCAGTACCCAGGGATATTTAACTTGAAAAAAAAAACACATAATGGTTTTCCACTAGGGCCACATATACCTTTTACAGGGAGTACATTTTCATAGTTGGGGGGTTACCAGTTAACAGGGAAATTTTCTAGGGTGCTGTTTTCTTACAAGTCCTTCATGACAGAGCCTTTTGGTGGTGTCACAAGATTCAAAGCTCTGTGTGTAGTTGGTTTGCACACCATGTGGATCGCAGGGCAGACGGTTCATTTTCTCTCTGGGTTCACTATTTGTGTGGGTCAGCTTTTCTGCCTGCATGTTTGGAATGTAAAGTGTATGCATCCCTCTTTCAACACTCAGAATACTGACTCTTGCTGCTGAGTTCAATCTTTTTTTTTTTTTAATTTTTAAACGTGTCACTATTTTAAAATTTTTTTAATAAATTTATTTATTTTTGGCTGCGTTGGGTTTTCATTACTGTGTTGGGTCTTTGTTGCTGTGGCGAGCAGGGGCTTCTCTTGGTTGCAGTGCGTGGGATTCTTATTGCGGTGGCTTCTCGTTGTGGAGCACGGGCTTCAGTAGTTGCAGCACCGGGCTCAGTAGTTGTGGCTTGTGGGCTCTGGAGCACAGGCTCGGTAGTTGTGGCCCATGGGCTTAGTTGCTCCACGGCATGTGGGATCTTCCCGGACCAGGGATCGAACCTGTGTCCCCTGCATTGGCAGGCGGATTCTTAACCACTGCGCCACCAGGGAAGTCCCACGTCTCTTCTTTTGAAGCTATTACAAGTGGGATTGTTTTAAAATTTCATTTCAAAAAAAAAAAAATTTCATTTCAGATGGTTACAAGCGTACAGAAATTGATTTTCGTACATTGATCTTGTTTTATGTAACCTTCAGAACTCATTTAGCAATTCAACAGGTTTTTAGTGGATTCCTTAGGATTTTCCATGTAAAAATCATGTAATCTGTGAATATAGGTAGTTTTACTTCTTCCTTTCCAATTAATGCCTTTTGTTTCTTTTTTGCCTAATTGCTCTGGCTGGGGTGTTTGGTATGATGCTGAGTAGAAATGGTGAGTGTGGACTTACTGCCTTTTTCCTCATCTGGTTTGGTATCAAGGTTCTGCAAGCCTCATAAGAATGGGTTGGAGAGTGTTCCTCCTTTTTCTATATTCGGGACTAGATTGCTTAAGATCTGAATTATTTATTCTTTGAATATATGATGAACCTGCTCGTAAAAACTTGCTTGGGTTTTCTCTTATATTTATTGGAAGATTTTAAACTACTGATTTCAATGTCTTAATAGTGATTCTGGGGTTATTCAGTTTTATTTTTCTTCTTGAGTCATATAGGGTAGGGATTTATCCATTTCTTTTCAACTTTCAAATATATTGGGATAGAATTTTTGTAAATACTCTGTAGGTGGTGGAAAATACAAGTTTTAAAGCTTTGGGGTATGGCTTCTGTATATGTCCATTAGGTCAGACTTACCAGTTGTCTTATTCAAATCTTTATCTTTACTGCTGTTCTTTTATTTCCTGAGCTGTCCATTACTGAGAAAGGTATATAAAAGTCTGCCATTATGATGCAGACTTGTAGTTATGTCAATTTTGCTTTATGCTTTTAAGTTATTATTAAATGTATGCATGTTTAGAACTCATACAGCTTCCTGGTGGATTGAACTCTTTGTTGTGTTATAGTAACCTGTGTTATCTCTAGCAATAATTTTTGCCTTCAGGTCTTTTTTTTTTTACACCAACTTTCATTTGGTTGGTATTTGCCTGGCAGACCTTTTCTCACCCTTTGACTTCTTGTATCTCAGTGGCTTAGATATGTGTATAAAGAGCACATGGCTGTATTTTAAAAATCCAATCTATATTGTCATTTAATTGGAACATATAGCCCATTTACACTTATTGAAATTACTGATATATTTGGATTTATGTTATATTATTTTGTACTTTTATTTTTGTTTGTATTCGTTCCACTTTTCTGTTTTCTTTTTCCTCCTTATTTGTTGTTTTAGGAGAACCTATAGTTCTTTCCTCCTCCTGCATTTCTTCTCTGTCCCCTTTACGACGCACACAGAATACTTCACTCCTGACACTTCTGATAACCAAATGCGTGTGGGTTTTACCCCGTAACAAGCAGTTCTCTGGGACACCAGCTGGGTGTCCAACAGTTTAACTCAGTTCTGATACTCTTTACCTGGAGATGGCATCAGATCCCACAGGTTGAGGGCTCAGCCCCACAAGACTGCCCTCCTCCCCCCTTCCCCCCCCCCACCCATTTCAGATGCCAGCCCCAAGTCCAGATTGTCACCTGTGCTTCTGACCGACCAGCTAGAACTCAGAGGTTCCCACGACCCCCTCCTCAGGTTCAGTTAATTTGCTAGGGCAGCTCACAGAACTCAGGAAAACCATTTACTTACTGTTTACCAGTTCATTATAAAGGATAGGATAAAGGACACAGATGCACATCCGGAGGAAGAGAAGCATAGGGCAAGGTATGTGGGGCGGGGCAGGAGCTTCAGTGCCCTCTCTGGGTGCGCTGGTCTCCCCAGATCTTCATGGGGTCACCAACCCGGAAGCTCCCTAACCCTGTGCTTTAGGGATTTTATGGAGGCTCCATCACGTAGGCATGTTTGATCATTAACTCCATTTTCAGGCTCTCTCCCTCTCAAGACAACGGGGTGCAGAGCTACAGTCTAAGCTTCTAACCATGGCTTGTTCTTTGCCATGATCAGCCCCCATCCAGGAGCCATTCAGGAGCCCACCCAGAGTCGTGTTCCTAGGACAAAAGACACTACTATCACCCAGGAAATGACAAGGGTTTTAGGAGCTCTGTGTCAGGACCTGGGGTCAAGGATGAAATACTAGAACAAAAGATGCTCCTGGTGGTTTCATCACTCAGGAATTACCAGGTTTCAGGAGCCCTGTGCCGGGAACTGGGGCAGAGACCAATGCATACACTCTGTTCTCTCACAGTTACCTTTTGTTTTTCACATCCCTCTCGCCCATACGTTTTGAAGTTATTTGATTTTTGCTTTACTGCTTATACTAGAAAATTTATCAGTGCTTAAAGTTAATATTTTACTCTCCTCATCAGCAGTGTAAGACTCAAAACAGTTTAACTCCGGTCTTTCCCTCCCGATGTATATGCTACTCTTGTCATAAACCTATGTGATAGATACATGATACTTTAGCTATATCTTACTTTTTTGTAACCCCACGAGGGATCAATTGTATAAAACGGTAATGTTCTCTTAGAATTACCAGTCTCTTGCGTACGAGACCTTTTATCTCAAATCACTTTTCCTCCTGCTTGAAGTTTATCTGTTAGAACAGGGTTAACAAACCACTATTTGCAGGCAGCAGCTGGACTTGGCCTATAGGCTGAAGTGTGTTTATTTTATTGGAATGCAGCCATATCCTGAGGTGTCTGGGCTTATTGAAATTATTCCTTTGATATGCATCTTTACTATCTAGGGCCTGTGTCCTGTTTTCCTCCATCCTGAATCCCCTCAGCAGTCAGGGGCAGCTGCAGTGGCTGATGGTCTTCTGGCCACAGCATCCTTCGTTTACTGAAACGTCAGGCGCATTCTTTGTCCACAGTGTAATAACGCTAATATGTGAAGTCTTTGTAGATCTGACCCAGATATCTGTTGTTTCTGTTGGTTCTCATAGCACCTTGTTTTCTTGTGTCTTTCTCTGACCTCTCTAGGGGAATTTCTTGAGGCCTGGATTAAAGGTAGTTTCTTCCGGAGACGGTTTGCATCTCCACTGCCCTGGGGGTACTACCAGCCTAAATCGCTTTAAACTTTAAGTTACAGAGACCGGGTAACCCAATTTCAGGCTCTCCAATAGGATGAGGGCTGATTATGGTTACAGAGTTTAAGTTTGGTAGCTCACTCAGGTTGGATGTCCCAGTTTGTGGGAGGGACCTCCTCTTAGGCCGCTACTTAGGCTGATTTTGTTCCCTGGGTTTTGTCCTGGAGGCTTTTTGGATGCTCAGCAAATGCCCTGTGAACTAAAAATGTCGCCTGCCATATCAGTAAACAAAGAATGTTGCAGCCATCACGCCATCACAATACAGCCTCCCTGAAGGTGAGCCCTGAGGGGACTCAGGATGGAAACAGGATGCCCACCATCAAGCTGTCAGCCACTGCAGCCCCCCCCCGGCCCCCCACAGGGTGCATTACACCCTCAGTACATTTCCTGAGGAGACTCAGGATGGGAAAACACAGGCTATTGGCTCCAGACAGAACAGGTGCACATCAAGGGAATGATTTCAGTGAGCCCAGACTTGCATCTTCCCGTATACAGAAAAGTACTAAATTCCTTAACTTGAGATGTCTGGTTTTCTTTAATTAACAGTAATCTTTTGATGTTCCTACTACCTGGTCTTTGCTGCAAAAACTCGTGTATATCCTGGCCCCCCCTTTGCCTCTTCAGAGCAGTCCCTCAGAGCCATCTGAGATGCTGTGTCCTGGGCTTAGGTCTTCAATTTTGTCCGCCGAATAAAACATAACGCTCAATTTTTAGTTTGTTCATTTTTTTTTTCTTTTTCAGTTGACAGCCCATTAGGTGAGCTGACTTCAGAGCTCTGTTTACCTGCCTCCCTGATGCCCACTTTCCTGAGTGTTTACCAGCTGAACAACTGATTAAAAAACATGTTTGTATAGTTAATATGGCATTTTTAGCTTTTTTACAGCAGTAGTGCCAGAGTACCTTGTGTACCAAACTACAGGAAATGGATCTCTTGTTTTTATTTTGAAACCTTTTTTCCTCCTGATTACAAGGTTATGTTCATTATAGAAAATCATAGTAAAAAAAAAACCAAGAATAAATTTAAAAATTGGCCACAGTCTCATTCCTCAGAGATAAAAAGTTAGCATTTTAATTTATTACCCTGCAACTTCCTATGCATATAATTTTTTTTTAAATTAATTAATTATTTATTTATTTTATTTATGGCTGTGTTAGGTCTTCGTTTCTGTGCGAGGGCTTTCTCTAGTTGCGGCAAGTGGGGACCACTCTTCATCGCGGTGCGCGGGCCTTTCACTGTCGCGGCCTCTCTTGTTGGGGAGCACAGGCTCCAGACGCGCAGGCTCAGTAATTGTGGCTCACGGGCCCAGTTGCTCCACGGCATGTGGGATCCTCCCAGACCAGGGCTCGAACCCGTGTCTCCTGCATTGGCAGGCAGACTCTCAACCACTGAGCCACCAGGGAAGCCCTGCATATAATTTTTTAAACAAGATGACCAGAAGGTAACAGGCTTAGATTATATTTTAATTAAGTTATTCTGTACAGAAGCACTTTTATTATTTTAATTTTTTATTTTTTTTGGCCGTGCCCCTCATGGCTTGTGGGATCTTAGTTCCCTGACCAGGGATTGAACCCGGGCCTTCGTCAGTGATAAGTGTGGAGTCATAACTACTAGACTGCCAGGGAATTCCCCAGAAGCACTTCTGGACTGCTCTGATTTCATGTTATCATTTGTGCTTCTGTTGTGAGTAGGCATAAGAAAAGATCCCTTGAAGAATCCTCCATCCGCTATAAAGCAGGAGTAGGCATTGCAATATTATAATATTACTCTGTACACCATTTCTAAGAATCCTTTTAGTACATTTCTCTAGAATTTTGAGCTTGGCAGTTGTGTCATTTCATGTGTATTTGTGTATCTCCCCATGTAAGCCTCTGCGAATTCTAACTCTCCTCCCTCCCTCTCTCCCCTTTACTTTTTTTTTTTTTCCACTGTGATTTTCATAAAGATCAAAGCTTATGCCAATTGTAGTATTTATCTCATCTTTGGTTTTAAATACAATTTTTTCCCACCATGACTTTCATTCCCTTTTGAAAGTTTACTATTCTCAATTTTCAAAAGTGTGTTGATATTAATGAAATAAAATTCACATTTTATGGCAAGACTTTAAACATAAAAATTTTCTCTGCCCATTTGGGCCTTCTCTCTCCCCTTTAGTGTGCGTTGTGCATCTGCATTAACCAGACCTCCTTAGGAGATAACATTCCTTCTTAATCTCAGGAAGGGTCACAATTTAGGAGATAACCTTCCTTCTTAATCTTATAAGGGGTCATGATGATTCACACTACTCGCTTTGTACTTGTAGATCTGGATTGTGTAAACTGTCAATAATACATCATTTGATATATAGCCCTCTGCCTCAAAAACTTACATATAACTGCACTTTGACCTCTAATGGGCGGAACAGTTCTCAGAACTTTCTGAAGGACTGCCAGGTTATAATCCTTAGGTTGGCTTGAATAAAATTTTCCATTTCTTTCTTAGATCAACTATTGATTAATTTTTTTCATTGACAGTATTACACACCAACCCATAAACATGTTTGGAAATAGTATGGTCTACATTGCAAATAAGTTGCCCTTATAAATAAATGAAAGTAAGTTAATTGACTAACATTGGGAGTACAGCCTCCTCTGTATAGTCCTAATATAAAATATTCTAAGTATAATGAATATATTCATTAGGACTGAGCAGCTAACTTGCGTGGACGCTGATTATACCAATGTGCTCTTTTTAAAGAGCAAGATTTTAAAGATTTTAAAGAGCAAGAGCAAGATTAACAGAAAAAGGGTCAGCGTACAGGGTGTGCAACAGATAAAAAAACAGATAAAAATACTGGGTGTATATGAGGAAGGTGTCACCCACAAGGGCAGGATATTAGATGCCCAGTTTAGCTGAATAAGAGAATGCTCAAAAGTAATTTTCATAAAACCAAGTTTGGTAATTGCTGTGCTTTTTTTTTTTAAATAAAGAGAGGCTTCTTATATTGTTTCCTTTCAGAGCTGCTTCCATGTTTTTAAGTTACAGTGTAATTTGATTCCTGATAAGGTTCTTACATGCATGATATGTGTATGTCTTAGGTTGACTAACTTACACTTACTAGCTATGGAATCCCTTAGTATATTGAAGCCATGTAATAAATCAGTCTTCCAAAAGATAATGGACATGTTTCAGCTGTAGAAGAAAAAAGATGTAATTTTGTATTTGAAATGTTGTCATTGGCTAATATACAATGAACTTTTAAAAATTAGATTAGCAATAAAACAAAACCTTAATTATTCAAAGTCACTTTACTGAAAACACACACACACACACACACACACACACATTAAAACTACGAGATTAAAGGCACATAAAACCAGAATATCAAACCAGAGTGGATTAGGATATTGGAATGTATTTAAATAATTATTTTTCTCTTTCCTTCTGTAGGTGAAGATGACTTAATAGAATTTACCACAGTTACTTTAGAATCTCCGAAAGCATTGCTGGTGGAGGCCTGACTAGGGGGTAAATGATGCATCATCTTACTCTGCAAAGTCTCCTCAGGCCCCTTCATAACAGCAGTGCTTGTTTGGTTATTTTTTAAGACATAGCCTGATCCAAAGAGTTCTTCCATTAGACTGCTTTTCTTCTCTCTGAAAGTTGTGTCTTTTGCTTTTGTTCTGGAAGATTTACCAAAAGAGGGTTCATAGGTGACAGTAGGATGCTCCAGCCTCAGTTCTTCCCCGTGGCTGTGGTGCTTGCCTGTGCTATGAGTGCACCTCGTGCTGCCTGCATTGGCCAGCCCGCCTGAGGCAGGAAGCCCATGATGCAAGTTTTCGACCGCTTCTGTGAATGAATAATGCTTTCTTTGTCTGAAGGGTATTTTGATATTTGGAGCAGCATTTTTAGCTGGCATTTTGCCCATTTCACTTATTTCTGGACTTCTTTTAGACTTTTCATTTACTGTATCGTCTTCCTGACCACTTTCCCCTTCGGGATGGATTACTTGAATTCTTTTTGGTGGTAGTTCCTGTTCTTCTTTCACTAAAGTGGTTTTCTTTTCTTGATCTTCTGTTCTCTCTCTCTGTCGTCCAATATTCTCCAGAGATGGCTGTGCTTCCAAATGTTCCTCTTCTTTTGATAAATCTGTAGTAGAAAAATAGTTAATTTACTGATGTTTAAAATTAATGGATTTCTATTTCAAGATGGCATGTTGAGCACAGTTATTTACACCTACTGATAAAAAGGAAAGAAAATACAGGGAAAGGTGCTATTAACAAGCTTGAAATGTTATACTTTCCTAGAACATACCAGATAAATGAGAATTATGAAACCAAAAGACAATGATATTCATAAACTTTGCCAATATGTTATTAATAGATGTTCAACACCACCAGCTAGATGTAGTGCCCATTAAAACAAGAGAATATTTTTTACTCATCCAATTGGCAAATAATTTCCAGAGTTGGAGAGAATATGGGGAAGTTGGAACTTTTGTTCCGCATTGGTGGCTTTGTAAGCTGGTATGTAGTTTGGATGGCAATTTGGTAGTATCTATAAAAATTTTAAGTGAACATGGTCTTAGACCCAGCAACTTCACTTGTAGAACCAAACCCTACAGAAATACACAAAGATGCATCTAAAGATGTTCACTGCAGCCTGTTGTTTTTTCCTCCCCCAATAAATTTATTTATTTATTTAATTTTTGACGCATTGGGTCTTCGTTGCTGCGCGTGGGCTTTCTCTAGTTGTGGCGAGCGGGGGCTACTCTTTGTTGTTGTGCGCGGGCTTCTCACTGCAGTGGCTTCTCGTTGTGGAGCATGGGTTCTAGGCGTGCGGGCTTCAGTAGTTGCAGCACAAAGGCTCAGTAGTTGTGGCTCACAGGCTCAGTAGTGGTGGCACACCAGCTTAGTTGCTCCATGGCATGTGGGATCTTCCTGGACCAGGGCTCAAAGCCATGTCCCCTGCGTTGGCAGGCAGATTCTTAACCACTGCACCACCAGTGAAGTCCTGTAGCCTGGTTTAGTAAGAGTGAAACATCCTGAACATCTGTTCAAGGATTCCTGGTTAAATGGATTAGAGTGCGTGGGACTGTGGAAACTTGAGTTACTGAATGAGGAGGTGAGCATGCACTGCCAGGAGGAGATGATTGCAGAATACTGTTGTATGGAAAGATGTCCCTTCCCCTGCAGATCCTTCCCCAGGCACCAAGGAAGCCCTGTGTGCAGCTCTCCCCTCCTCAGAGGACCAGACCCTCGCGGGTTCTGAGCAAACAGCTTCGCTAACAGCGAACCGCTCAGTGAGGCCATCATTTGTGAGGGAGGATGGCGACAATATCGGGTGTGCAAAGAGTTGGAACATTTCCTCATGTGACTACATTCTGGAATAAAATTATTCACTTATACTCTAGGAAAATGAAAATAATACTAGCAGGAGAAAGAAGTATGTTTCAAGAATGGTGTACTCCAATATAAAATAAAAAGTTAAAAAAAAAGTAGATAAAAAAAAGAATTAATGCTGAGCCTGGAAGCCAGTCAAACGTACAATTAACTCTAAATAGCTGTTAATGTTCTGCCCTGTGATACCTGATGAGAATGTTAGCATTTGAGAACATGGGGGAAAGTACTTACCTTCCACGACCTCCCCAGCCCCGCCTGGCCTCCCCGCTGCCGCCCAGGAGCGGGTCTGGTCCCTCCTCCGCTCCAGCTCCTTCCCGGCTGTACGGTCCTCACCGTGGCCGAAGCGCCCTGCCCACCGCCCCCTCCGACACGCCACCTCCTACTTCGTCGCTCCCTGTGCGACCCCTCCTCTGGGCCCAGCGTCCGTGGGACCTTCTCTTCTCAGGGTTCCGCGTGGATCACTTCCTTCTAGTCTCCTGAGCTGCTGTCAGCTCACCCTCAGCCCCTTCACTGCCCCCTCCTCGGAGGGGACCTTCTTTCCAGCACCCACCGCCCTTTGGCAGCCCCACAGGTCTTCCCCAAGGGCACAGGCTCCCGAGGGCGGGGCATTTTGTCCCCAGGGCCCGGAGCAGTGCCTGACACAGTATATGCGCAGAAAATATTTGTCAAGTGAATGAGGAAACTTTCTAGGACAGTAAGAATTACCAAAATGGGACTTCCCTGGTGGCGCAGTGGTTAAGAATCTGCCTGCCAATGCAGGGGGCACGAGTTTGAGCCCTGGTCCTGGAAGATCCCACATGCCGCGGAGCAACTAAGCCTGTGCACCACAACTACTGAGCCTGCTCTCTAGAGCCCGCACGCCTAGAGTCCACGTGCCACAACCACTGAAGCCCTCGCGCCTAGAACCTGTGCTCTGCAACAAGAGACGCCACTGCAATGAGAAGCCCGCGCACCGCAACGAAGAGTAGCCCCTGCTTGCCGCAACTAGAGAAAAGCCCGCGCACAGCAACGAAGACCCAATGCAGCCAAAAAAAAAAAAAAAAAAAAAAGTAAAGGAGACTTTTGAAAGTTGTTAAAATTACCTTCATATTTTCTCTTGGAGTCCTCTTGGTTTGGTAGTTTACTGATACAGTGAGGAATTGCACGGATTATTTCAATCGATTTTTCTTTATGACCAATGTTTCCTCTTGTCTTTTTACCCTATAATTTAGAAAAGTGGCAAAAACATATTTTTGGCAGTAGAAGTAATTTTAAATTGTGTTTTATTTAATGAATACAAATACTTTTTGTATAGAACAAGTGAGTAAAGCTTATTTTTGTAAAGATATGTTTAATTAGACACTGCAAGAATTCAAATTTGCTGTACCTTAGTTGTCCAAGATGGAACATCTTCCGATTTTTGGGTTTCCTGGTGTCGCATACTTGTAAATGAAACACTTTTCCTGTCTGCTTGTACTGACTTTGTTGAAGAAACTACAGAACAGGTATATTATATGTAAGAAACATAGTTTACATTTGGAAGCAATATTGACTTTAAATATAAAAATGACAACTGAAGTTTGTAATGTAATCATAAAACAAAGTATAGTAGATGTTTTCTAAAGATTTTCAGTAAATATATAACATTTGCCAGTTGCACTTTTTCCCCTAGCATCTCGCCTGTTTTGCCTTATTTTGGGCCCCAGAGGTTATGGCTATCACAGTGGTAAAGTACCAAAGAAGCAGGCGTTAGGAGGGTCGGCATTGCCATTGGAGGACACGGCTGTCCCTGCTGGCAGAAGGGATTCAAAACCTAGCCGCGCAGTTGTGAGAGGGTGCGCCGTCGTGTCTCCTGTGTCAGAGCTCTTGGTTATCGATGGTTGGATTGCCCACGCTAAAGGGCATGAACGCTAAGCCCAGCAGCCACTTTCCTTGAAGTGTTATCCCATTTAAATGACCCCATGTTTGATTTTATCACCTTCTCTGCTGGCTGTTGTTCTGGATTATAAACCAAAAGCAAACAAAGGCAGGCAAGGAAATCTGAGGTTGTTGCCTTGAAAAGTAAACACATAGTTACTTGTAGCAAAATGAGAGGCAAGTGTTCCTATTGTGCCTCTTCTGAGCAGAATCTTATGCTGGGAGATCTTGGGGGGGAGGGAATAAGTACATCCTGTCTTGAAGGAAAAGATACTACTCAGCAATAAAAAGGTACAAACTAATGATAGTAGCACAGCATAGATGAGTCTCAAAAACATGCTGGCCAAGAGAAGCCAGACACCAAAGAGGACCTGCTGTATGATCCCATTCATGAAATTCTAGAACAGGCAACCTGAGCTATTGTGACTGAGGAAATCCGAGGTTGTCTTGGGCTGGGGCTGGGGGACCCCTGACTGCCAGGGGCATGAGGGGCACCTCCTGAGATGGGCGGGTGTTCTAAATCTTGAGGGAGGTGGTGGTTACATGGGTATAAGCACTTGTCAAAACCCATGGAATTGCACGCTTAAAACGGGTGCATCGTATTGGGGTAAACTGTACCTAAATAAAGTTAACCTTAAAAATATACACAGTGGCCAACAGATCTACCTAGAAAGTCCAGTATTTGGCAGACATTTTGCATCAAGTTGAAAGTTACCCTCTCATTCACCCGAGTAAGGACATAAAAGCCCGAGTGGAGGATGGGAACACGGGAAAGCCTCTCTATTCTCTTCTAGCTGTTTCAACTATGTCACAGTTTTGTTATTCTAGAATCACAAAATGTGTCTCAATGCCTAACAAAACAATTTTTTTAAATGTCTGTTATCTTGGTGATATAAGTTAGAAAATCTGACTAGATACTTCAAAATAGATTTCGAGCAAACATAATTAAAACATACTTTACCTTTTGGATAATCTTCTTTGTCACGTAAATTTCTAAGTATCTGGTTAGTATAGATGTTTCTAATTTCCAGCTCTCGACCCTTCTCCTAAAGAGAACCACAATACCAATATTTCTATTATTGTTTGCTTTTATCAACCTTGATTTCTTGTAAAAAAACAATTTAAAGTGAGCTCAGTGTTCTTTGAATAAAATCTATAGGTTCCAGCAGAAACAGAAATGGGCCAGATCATTATATATCATTCCCGACATCCAAAAGCACTAGCTTCAGGAAAAAAAAAAAAAAAAAAGCACTAGCTTTTTAACAGAGTAACAAACCATTGTGACGTGGACTATATATTTTTAAATTAATTAATTAATTAATTAATTAATTTTTGGCTGCGTTGGGTCTTCATTGCTGCCCACGGGCTTTCTCTAGTTGCGGCGAGTGGAGTCTACTCTTCGTTGTGGTGCGCAGGCTTCTCATTGCGGTGGCTTCTCTTGTTGTGGAGCACAGGCTCTAGGCGCAAGGGCTTCAGTAGTTGTGGCACGTGGGCTCAGTAGTTGTGGCTCGCGGGCTCTAGAGTGCAGGCTCAGTAGTTGTGGTGCACGGGCTTAGTTGCTCTGCGGCATGTGGGATCTTCCCGGACCAGAGTTCGAACCCGTGTCCCCTGCATTGGCAGGCAGATTCTTAACCACTGAGCCACCAGGGAAGCCCCATTTTTGAGTTGGGTTATTTGTTTTTTGGTTGTTGAGTTTTTCCTCACAGTCTCTGTTAATCTATAAGTTCCCACCCTCATCTCTTTTATTTGTTTCACTTTGATATTTATTTGTTGTGGAAACTGGGTAGTTTGTGCTGTAGAGTTTGCCACAGTCTGATGTTGCTGATTGCATCCCTGAGGTGTTGCTTATCATGTTCCCCTGCTACCATATTTCTCTTAAATTGGTTGTTAGAGCTAAATGTTTAATCAGATCTACGTATGTTTTTTCTGGCAATAGTACTCCCTAGGTGGAGGTGTGTATGTCTGTCAGGAAGTGCATAGCATCAGATGGTTTCCCTTTGTGACGATCATTGCTCAGATCCACTATTTCATTAGAAGTTCCAAAATAGTGATATTCTCATCCTTTCATTCCTTCTTCATTATCGATGGGAATGCCTTTACATGGAAGGTCTTCCCTTCTCACAAATTATTTGGTTACTCTGAGTATAGGAAAGGTAAAAGTAATTGTTTCTTTTCCTTTATTTACCAGTTTTTGAAATAGAGTGCTGGTTCCCTAGTATCCTCTAAAGGTGACTGAGTAATCACCGAGGTGTTTTGTTTTGTAAATATCCTTATGAACTTTCTGATTTCTGTATATTTGCTAAGTTTCAGTCCACACAGTTATCTTTACTGATCCTAAATTGCCCCATCTTTGGCCAGTAAGAACCATCTTTGGCTCCTGAATCTCTTTGACAGTACCCTAATGGTTCTTTGTAAACCTTGCTTTGTAAACTTTGCTTTCCTTGCTTCTCTATATGTCCCAGGCTCACATAGTATAGTTCATGCTCCAGACCTAGAATTTTTTTATGGTGCCTTAGTTCTTTTTAGTGGGTTATGGATTTTGAAGACCATAGTATGTCATTAGGGGTATTCATTGTTAGTGAGTGGGTCACATTAGGAAATATGTATTTATTTTTAAAGATAAAATGTGTCATAAAATCATACTTTCACTTCACTTCACAGTCAGGACTACAGGATTTTTATTTGACCTTATCTTACTTCTGTATTTTCTTTCTTCCATCCCCCAAATCCCAGTTCTCAATGACACCAACATAGTTCATTATGTGCTTTATCCCATAAGATATATACAACAGTCTCAAAATAACCGTACCAACTCTGTCATCAAGAGTGTATTTCACTAGGCATATGCAGTGAAATTGATGTGTTTTAAGTCTCTTGGAATGGTGTCTCTCTGTGACATTATGCCTACACCGGAATACACAGTTTTTTTTTTTTTCATTTTACTCTGGATTTTTAGGGAACTTTTTTTGATTTTTTTTTTTTTTTTTACATTTCATTCTGCTTCATAATTACACAAAATATTTACATATTTCCAAAGTCAAATCTACCAAAAAGATATTCAAGGGAATCTAGGTTCTATAGCTGTCCCTTCTACTCTATTTTCTCCCCATTTCCACTATTATCCTACTATGCTTTTTTCAAAATATAAGCAAATTTGTAGATATATTTGTATTGTCTCCTTTTCTTACATGATGGCATACTACACACTTCCCTCTGCCTTCCTATTTTCACTTATCAATATATCCTGGCGATTGCTCCATATTACAATATAAAGAACCCTCATTCCATTTTACAGATGCACAGAAATCCATTGCGTATATTTACTTTTCTTTTTAAAAATAAATTTGGATCTTACTGTATATAGAATTTTGTATCCTTCTTTTCATTAAGCATTTCATTAATTATTAAGCTTTTCTCCTGTCAAAATTGTTTTTTAATGACTGTATAGTATATATGTGCACATGGCTGCATATGAAAGCACAAACTTTATTTTAAAATTCCCTGATTGTGTCTACATATGTGTGTGTGTGTTTGCTTTGACCAGTGGATCTTGAAGCCTCTTCTGTTAGACTTCTAAGGTAGTTCCTATAGCCACGCCCATTTTCTGGCATATTCTTCTCTCTGAAGTTTCCTGAGGCACCAGAGAAGAATGAAACAGAACTCTTTTCCCTGCTTTACAAAGGGAGAGTTTATATCCAACTTTCTTCCCTGTCTCTGAGTGCTCTGAAGGCTCCCGGGAAACCTGTATTTCCTGTTTATCATAAAAGTTAAAGATTCTTGTCTTAAAGAATCATGCTTAAGATTTACTAACTGAGGCTTGAACGACCTATATTTCCTAAGTATTTTATCTAGCTTTTCCAACTTGTTGCGCATTTTAGGAATCTTGAAGGCAGAAAGAACAAAAGTCTGAAAAGTAAATTTTTTTTAATGTTTTTTTTTTCTTTTGGCCGAGCTGCACAGCTTGTGGGATCTTAGTTCCCCAACCAGGGATGGAACCACTGGACCGCCAGGGAACTCCCCAAAGAAAATATTTTTAATTCTCATTTTTAGGGCAGATTTTTAAAAAATTGAAGTGTAGTTGCTGTACAATATTATATGTTACAGGTGTACAGTATAGTGATTCACAATTTTTAAGGGTTAAACTCCATTTATAGTTATTATAAAATATTGGGTATATTCCCTGTGTTGTACAATACATCCTTGTAGCTTATTTTATACCTAATAATTTGAACCTCTTACTCCCCTACCCCTATAATGCCCCTACCCCTTCCCTCTCCACACTGGTAACCACTAGTTTGTTCTGTGAGTCTGCTTCTTTTTTGTTATATTCACTAGTTTGTTGTATTTTTTAGATTCCACAAATAAGTGATATCATAGAGTATTTGTCTTTCTCTGTCTGACTTGTTTCACTTAGCATAATACTCTCCAAGTGAGGGCACTTTTTTTTTTAAAATTAATTAATTAATTAATTAATTTATTTATTTATGGCTGTGTTGGGTCTTCGTTTCTGTGCGAGGGCTTTCTCTAGTTGCGGCAAGCGGGGGCCACTCTTCATTGCGGTGCGCGGGCCTCTCACTATCGTGGCCTCTCACTATCGTGGCCTCTCTTGTTGCGGAGCACAGGCTCCAGACGCGCAGGCTCAGTAGTTGTGGCGCACGGGCTTAGTTGCTCCGCGGCATGTGGGATCTTCCCAGACCAAGGCTCGAACCCGTGTCCCCTGCACTGGCAGGCAGATTCTCAACCGCTGCGCTACCAGGGAAGCCCGGGCACATTTTAAAAGACAGTTTTGTAAGCATATTTGCAAGTGAGGCTTTAAAATGAATTTATGTATATATAAAGTAGATAAGCAACAAGGATTTACTGTACAACACAGAGAACAATATTCAATATCTTGTAATAAACGATAATGGAAAATAACCTGAAAAAAATATAACTGCATCACTTTGCTGTATACCCGAAACTAACACAATATTGTAAATCAACTATACTTCAATAAAAAAAATGAAAAAATGAATTTATGGGCCACAAAAATTACTCTAAATATTTTAATGTTATAAGTGAATTTTTTAAATAGAAAAACTTATTTTGGGTTCCACTAAAATGTTAACAAAGTACAATATTACTTCATGTGATGAGATAAAAATGATAATAAGAAGTCTTGTGAATGAATAGACAAGAGTTTTAATTTTTCTAATTACATATTCACCAGGCTGTTAACTGATTCTCATAATTTCAGATCCTCTGTTCATATGGTTGTAGGGAAAAAAGTTAATTTGAGAAAGCTATACTTGAAGTTAAGTAATTTAAAGATATATTAGGCATAAATAGCTCTGATATTTTGGGAAGCAGCATTTCACAAATTTTGTTACATTTTGCTTTAAAAGAAGTACCTTAAGTTTTTGTTGAAGGTGTTTTACTTCCATTTGCAGAGTCTTTGTAGCTGCTTGAGCTGCTGAGGTCTTCCGGTTCTCAAAGGCCAACTGCTGAGTAAAGGTTTTATTGTTCAGCCTCAGTTGTTTCTCCAAGCTCTGAAAATAGTATATATTTCAACTCTCTGGAACCAGTGTAGTATCATAAAAAACTTCGACTGTAATGGAACTAATTACAGTTATGAAAAGTGCAAAATTTTAATACAGTTTTAGTGGATGGCTTATCTAGAGGACACATATTAGAACTAAATATTACCACACACACAAAAAGCCAAAAAATTCCAGATCCCAACTCTAGGGAATAAATATCATGTTTCCAGCCTAATGTTTTTTACACTCTGGAATTTGGTAAAAAAAAATTTTTGGAACAGATCCTGAAAAATCAATAAATAAAATCAACGTTATACTTTACAACTAAACCTAAGCAGTTCTGTTGAAATGAAGTATACCGCTAACTTGGCATGGCGCACTCCATGAAAACCTTTCAAGTCTCTCTTGCCAAAGAGTTGACCAGCGTCAGTGCAGACCATCACGCTCCGACTATGATTCTCAGATAACTGAGACGGGAAGTTATGATGGGGTCTCACAGAGCCACACCACGTGGACGGATTATAAGCCAATGAAACGACTGACTTAGCACAGTAACCATCTATAAGTACGAAGGACTCACTGTTGCATATTCGCCTTCTCTGTGGAACAAGAACTGTTTTACTGGAGAACCGTTTGAGCGGGACTTTGACAGGAGCTTGGCCAAAAGGCGTTTTCTTTCCTTCTTTTCCATAAAGTGTGGTTTCCCTCATTACAACATTAATACTTTCTCATTAAAGTGGAAAATATGGTAAGCTAATAGGACGAAATGATCGCTAAAAATCCCATTTCCTAACATATTAACATTAAAAAAAATACCGACATGTTTTGGCCCACAAACTTTTTCTCCCACCAAATGCCCTACAACCAAATGAAATTTCCCATACAACCAAGTGCCTCCGATAAGAAAATAGCTGGTTAGTTCTCAAATTCTTTTTGGTTTTGGTTGTAGTATAAAAACATGAGCTACTTAAACATGTTTGTGTAAAAAATATGTAGATGAGATACAAATACATTTACTTTCACATGACAGACAGATGCTAAGATGGATCCAATCCTACCTGAAAGGCCAAACGTTAGAAGTCTGGTACACTATTTACATGAATGAAAAATGAGATGGCTCATTATTTCCTGTAGCTCCCATATCCATTTTATGTGAGAAAATTCTCTTTGAAAATAGAGGAGGGTTTTACCAAAAAAGAAATAACAGAAAAAAAAGTGGCTGAAATGAACTTCACATCTTATTATTATTTCAAGATCATTGAAAATACTTGTCTCTCACCATTAGGGAATTAAACAGTAAATTACTTCCATGTGTGTTTATGTCCACAGAGACCAAAACTACCTAATGTAAAATAGGCAGAATTCTCAATATGATCAGAGTGTTCTCCCAAATCATCCCTTGCAATGTAATCCCCAGGCTTTTGACCACCATGCACCCTTGAGGAATATCTATCTATTCATTTCTAAAATTATTTAAATTCCTTTTCCCTATCTGTCCCCAGGAATATTACCTGGGGAAATGTTCTATTTCTAGGACATTAGAAATGTCTCGACAGACTGATGAGGGAGAGAACAAGGAGGGGGGTGGCGAGGAGATGCACTCAGGGTTTAGGGAAGTAGCCTTTTAAGAAGGCAGTTTGGAGTAGAGGCTTGCTTTCTAGGAGAGGTTTCCCACAACACAGCACAGCACAACCCCCTTCAGCATGTGAACACACTCCCCTGACCTCAGCAGCTGGACTGCCTGAGAGAACGGTCATTTCCACATAAATGAGCCCAGCTGTAGCTGAGCAGAACCGCACGGGGCCTTCCCGGGACAGAACCCCTCACCCCACCCCCTGCAATGTCCTCCGCCTGCCTCTGGTCTGTAGAAAAACTTTATCCTCTTAGGCCTTTCCTGAGTTGCAAAGAGTAAATTTAATCAGAGAAATGAGAAAATGCAGAAAGAAAGGCAAATAGTCAAGAAAGACAAAATAATAACAGTTTAGTCATTAAACAAAGTCAAGGACCTTTAGTCCCTCCTCAGGGGCTACAGTTAATATTCTGAGCCATGTCCTGTGAGCTGTTCTGTAGATACTGAAACCCCATCAGGTGGAAGAAGTCAACTGCATGCTGCCCATCAGCATGGAGACCGCAGTCGGGTTGGAACCAGAAGGTTGATGATGCTGACTCCCGATTACCTCACCACCAACCAATCAGAAGAATGTCCACGAGGTGATCACACAGCCCACGTCCCCCCTCCCTCACCCTGTCTTTAAAAACCTTTCCCTGAAAGCCATCAGGGAGTTTGGGCCTTTTGAGCACTAGCTGCCTGGACTCCTTGCTTGGTGCTCTGCAATAAACACCTTCCTTCACTACAACCCGGTGTCAGTAGATTGGCTTTACTGTGCGCGGGCAAGCGGACCCGAGTTAGGTTGGGTAACACAGCCACAGAACCTCTCGCTCAGTGCACGACAGAAGGCGCTGTTTCTCTCTCTCCTGTGGCCCTCCCCTTCCCCGCCCCCTCCCCATCAGACACCACCATCTGTGAGTTCTTGCTCAGCACAGCAGCTGGTAGTGCTTCATTCCACAGGCATATATGATGAATGAGCACCCTCTATTAACTTTGGAAACTTAATGTTTCTAGACCTCTGAAATACAGACCTGTATTTGTTTGTCATTTCCCTCCATTTTTGTTGTAAGAACAGACAATCTTTGAGTAAGCTCATCCCTCTCTGCAAGATTTTTGTCTTCAGAAAGTTTCTGCAGTGCCTGCAAGGCGTCTTTAGTCTTCAACAGCTCGCTATCTGTTTCTCTAAGTTTCCCAGACACGGCTCTTTCCTTTTCCTGGGATTTCCTGAGTAGCTGCCTTAAATTTTTTACTTCGTTCTGATGTTTAACCATAATTTGAGGTAGATTATTTTGTGAATTCTCATATTTTCCTATAGCTTTCAGGTGCTTAAGCTGGAGTTGTTTCAGAAATTGGTTTTCTATGACTGTGGCCTCCAGTTTGCGGTGTAGATCAGCTACTTCATTTTTCAGTTCTTTAATCTTATGAAGCCTCGCTGAGAGTATGCGGTGAGCCATGGCATCTCGTCTCTGGGCCGCCACGCTGATCTGAGAATTTAAAAATGGTGCATTCCAGTTGTGCTTTTTCTCCCCCGAGATTTCCTTCTGGCCTGTGTAAGCAGATAATCCAGTTTGTTACTAGTAATGTGTATATAGATATGTAGATATGTAAATATGCAGGCGTGTGTAATACCCCCTGCCCCCTGCCCTCACACATATACATACACACACACGCAAACTAGAAGGGGAAGGAACTAACACTGAATGAATACCCATGCTTTAGGCTAGGTACTTTATGTTTAGGTATCTCATTTAATACAATCCTTTAAGGTCAGTAGTAGTCTATTTTATAGCTGGAGATTTTAAGTCATTTGTCCAAGGTTACATAACCACAAAGTGACATAAAATGAACTGAAAACCAGGTCTTCTCTGACTCTAAAACCTGTACTTATTTCTATCATAAAAGGTATACTAAAAACCATAATAATCGATAACATTTACTAAGGGTTTACCATATGTGAAGCATTGAATTAAAGGCTTTATGTAGATTATCTGATGTAATTCTTCCAACAAAATGTTACAAGGCAATTAGAGTGTAATATTAGAGCCTAATGTTATATATATGATGATCTCATATATTTAAAAAGAACCTTAAAAAGCCATTAAACTGCTTAGAATATTCATATAAGGATTCCATCTCTCAATAAACCCAACACAACCAATTTTTCCTCTGTTACTTTTGGGTGAGCACTAAATTAACTAGTTAGATGGTTTGTATTTGGGAGTCTAAATGATATTACACGAAGCTTATGTAACTGAATTTGAGTATGTCAAATGTATGTGTAACCTCATTGTATTATTATCCCATTTTAAAGATGAAAAAACTGTGCTCAGTGATGTCACTTATCAGTGGGCACACAGCTGGTAAGTGGTGAGACAGACCCACGTCTATGTGCCTTTGTCACTGCCCCATATGTATTGTATGTGTATCTGTATGATATTCATATGTGCATCTGTGTATGTAAATATATGTGTGTGTGCATGTGCACATATTAGTATATCTATACTCTGAGAAAGAGAGATTGAAACTGGATTCTAGAATCTAAAAAAAAATGGTCCTCTTCCTGGAGAGAGAAAGGCTCTTAGTGGCCAATGTCACTGGAGTCCTAACCCTAAGCTATTGGCCAAGTGTGCACACATCATCTGAGACATGGCTTAGCGTGTTTGGTCTAGGTGGTGGGAAAGGCAGTTCTAATTGTGGTGGAAACAACGAGTCAAGAGAAACAGAAGATGCTTTCTGAGGATAAAGCATGTGAATCTTGAGCATGACAGACCACACAGATTTCACAATGATCATAGGATCGGTATCAAATCAATAACCAATGGACTGTCTTTACAACTATGCCTCCAGAGGTTTTTATTTTCCCACTGGGAACAATGTAGTAGGGGCTCTGGTTGAATATTTGAGTATCTTGGAATAGACTTTTGAGCACACTGAAAACTGGGAAGCAGAGGTCAGACTTTAAGACACCTACTAGAAGGCCAGAGAAGAGGTGTCTGTGGTTGTATCAGGCTGGACACTCTAGTACCTTGGGCACTGGCTGGGGGAGTTCTAGACCCAGGCAGTGTGGATCAGGCTGGATGAAAACAGGGGTGGGTGAGGGCTCTCAGGCTCCACACCATGTCCAGCATGATTGAACTTGACCCCAACTTGTAATGCCTTCCAGCTCTTGGGTGGTGTGACCGTGGAGGAGAAAGAGATTTTCCTGAGCCTGGAGGGATGAGGGGTGGTGGGTTCCGTGGGCACTGGAGGCTTGTGTCCCCACCTCACACTGGACTCGAGTGATGGGAGGGCAGAGTCAGCATGAGTGGGGACTAAACCCCACGGGCACGGGGCACTGGCCAAGGCCCCAGGTCGAGATGTGCACCGAGGGCCTGGGCGCTTCGAAAACAGGAGGCGTCGGCCTTTTAAAGATCACATGGGCCGGGCTTCCCTGGTGGCGCAGTGGTTAAGAATCCGCCTGCCAATGCAAGGGACATGGGTTCAAGCCCTGGCCCGGGAAGATCCCACATGCCGCAGAGCAACTAAGACCGTGCGCCACAACTACTGAGCCTGTGCTCTAGAGCCCGCGAGCCACAACTACTGAGCCCACGTGTCACAACTACTGAAGCCTGCGCACCTAGAGCCCGTGCAACAAGAGAAGCCACGACAGTGAGAAGCCTGTGCACCGCAACGAACAGTAGCCCCCGCTCACTGCAACTAGAGAAAGCCCGCGTGCAGCAACAAAGACCTAACACAGCCAAAAATAAATAAATAAATAAATAAATAAATTTATTAAAAAAAAAAAAAATACACGGGCCTGGACAAGAAACACAGACGTGGTGAAGATGGAAGGGCCAGAGACCCTTCCCCAAATGTCCTTGTCTGTGTAAGGCCCCCCATACTCCCTTCATTCCCCAAACATGACTGAGATCCAATGTCTTATCTACCCTAGAGGGTGCGTGTGAGAGAAAGAACCAGATTGTTTTGCTTCAGAAAGGTAAATATCCCACTTGCATTTGAGTGATGTAGAATAAATTCATACCATATATGTCATGCATACTTGTATAATAATAAAGGTTAGGAAACTTGAAATAGGGTTTAATCCTTAAAGATTTATATCTCATTATCCTAACCTATACATAAGAATGGTAAAGCTTACAATTTCTGTCCCATTTCACAAAATAAGGCAGATTTAGCTGAATGATTAAGCTACTCTTAAGATAACTAATTGTTAAACCACTAAGCTAAAACACTTAATTCACCAAAAACATGTACATTTAAGTCCATGTTAGCCAAAAAGGGACTCTTCTCATTGCTTAAGAGCAGGTGTGCTTCCCACTACGAGTGAACTGTGCTCTTTTAAACAGACCTAAGGACAGCCCCGCGCTCGCCTCTTCACTGGCTCCAGCCCGTCCGTTTCCCCAGGTGTGTCCTCACCCTCAGCCCCTCCTCTTAAAAGCACGATTGTCCTCCTGTCTCACTGCTGTACCCATGCTGTCTCTTCCCCCATTTTCCCTGGCCCCGTCGTAGGCCCGTCTCCTGGCCACTTTCCTCTTTGGTCTCTCGGTCCCGTTCCGTTCCCGAAGTCGTCCACACCCTCAATCTGGTTCTGGAACTTAGCCTGAGCCATGTCCCTGCTGGCGCTGGCTCTGCCCTCTGCCGGGTTCTCGCTCTCTTCCAGGTCACCTTAAAAGACGTAGCTCACTTCCTTCAAGGACCAGGGTAAGAAGAGGTTCAAAGGCAGGCCTTTCCCCTTCCTGTTCTCCAGAGCCCTGGCATTAGTGGAGAGGGCATCTCCTCAACCCCACCGTAGGGCTTCCACCTTCCCCCGACTAAAGACAACAGGGCAAAAGCTGTCCAGAACAATTGAATGCAGTAAAATAACTTCTTTTTTGTGTACCAGTTTTTGAATGACTATCACATATTTTAGCATTGTGTTAAACACAAAACACATCAAGGAAGGATATATAATTGAAGGAATTCTGAAAGTACATTTTTCTACAAAAGAAAGAAAGAACCATGTTTTGAAAATCAAATTATAGAAATATATTGCTCGCTATTTACATTGATTTAAGTAAATCTCCAATATCTGACCAGAGCAAATATCCTATCATATTGAAGTCCTCTTTTTATCCCTATAATTTTTCTCTATGAAATGTTTTTCTGCTATAAAACTTGCTTTTCTAAGATGGGAATTGAAAATAATCTCTGATGTTATTATTCTTGAGTGAATTCTGGGTCTGTAGTGGTGGTTCCTGATCCAGTGTTACCAGCCCCTGAGGGTCAGAGGTCTACTTTTATATATAAGAAAGCTGAACAGAAATTGAACCTTCACTGGAGAACGGACTGCACCGGCTAAAACGTAACGCCTTTTTGCTTTGGGTTAGAATTACATTACCCCAGCATTAATTCATCAATTACTTGCCGATTAAATTTTTTTGGCAACCACTTGTAAAACATGAGCTGGGAGAGAACAAAAGAATAAAAGAATAAACCAAGAGACACTTTCATCATTCTGTGACAAAGCTTGATGTTACAATGAGTGTTTTAAGGTCATCAGACACCGGTACGAGGATCCTCAGGGACATATAATTTGGGTCAATGATGCAGCCAAGATTTACTTAAAATAATTTCAGAGTATTCATACACAAAAGCGTACCCAAGGGAGAGCAAGCCCTCACTCGGATCATGGAATTTAGGCTCTAGTCCACTGTGAAGTGACTTCATTTAGGCTGCTCCCAATTTATGAACAGGTATCTTGCATAAAGGACACAATAAATATTTGTGGCATAAATAAATGAGGAATCAGTTTTTAAAAGTCAAATTATAAGGTGCTTAGAACTCAAAATACAGTTCGTTTCTTGTAGAAATGGTTTTATAAATGCTAACTGCATTCTCACGCAGTCCCACAAAAGCCCAGACTCCATGTAAGCTGTAGTATATCGTTTGAGGATTCCTTGTCATAAACCCCTGGGGCCAAACTGTTTCTGAATTTTGGGGGGTTTATTCTTTGTGATGCATATATAGTATTTTCCAAAGTACGCCCAGTAGGGCTGGGGACATCACGCTTTGTTTTTGTAGTGAATATTTTTGTAGTGAAATTTATATGATTATATTTCTCGCAAAGTGAAATAAATAAAGATCAGTCTCATGTCAGTTCAAATCAAGTTTTTGTTGCCGAATCAGTGTTGGTGCCAAAGATAGAAAAATCGTTTGGTTTTCAGAGTTTCGTAAATTTCAAGTGTGGCCGAGGGAGTATGACTGTAGAGCCTGTCCATGATGTATGTGCTGTCGTGATTATCTCTACAAATGCCCAAACAGACTTCCCATGACAGAGTCTTCTGCCCTGGGCCTTGCCAGGATGTGCGGACCTCCCACCTCTCCAGAGAAAGGGCTGTTAACCTTTCGAGAATCTGGATGAAAACTATGGGTCCTTCTCCCTAGAAAGTTCACAAACGCAAATAAATACACACAAAAATGCAAGGGATTCCCTGGGGTTTGCAGATGTGGGTCTTAGATGAAGAATCCCTGCTCTATAGCTGGGAAGAAGGGCAATAGAAGATTCTATATCTTCACTGGGGGCCCCGGGCACAGCTGGTCATGGCAGGCTGGGGATGGGAGGCAGGTACTGGGTAAATGTGACACTACATGTGCTCCAGTGAGAGTAGGCTCTTAACTATTTTCCAGCTACTGACTGGGCAGTTCTGACGGTCACAGCGGGAAAAGAGTTCCAGCTATTTCTACATAGGGAGTATTTATAAGCCTAGGATTGCCTGCCTGGGAATAATCACCGCCTGGGCAGGGGGCAGGGAGTTAGGAGGTCTAGGGTGTTGCAAAGCTAATCCCAATTTGGATAGTTAGGAGCTGATGGAGTACTTTTAAAATCCACAAGGAAATGACATTATTAACAGCCTTTTGAACCATCCTTGTTTCTAAAGAGTATCTGCCAATATGCCTCACCGGACGCGAAGACCATCTTCCTGGGGTGCTGAGACAGATATTTACATTTCACTGGTGACTGAAACCTTGATTCTTCAGCTGAGATGAAAGGCAAGAGGCCAGTGAGTTCCAAGTACTGTGGTATTCTGTAACAAGTCCACCTGTTAACTAAAAACGGAACTAACCTCACTAGGGGGTTCCAGGAGGGTAAGCCGTGCAAGAGGGCTAGGCTTTATGTTTTAAGCCTAGCTTTCTGTTATTTTGTAATTATCCTTAATTTCTCTATTTCCCATTCCTTCTATAAAAATTCACTTATAATGTTTATAATTTACAATCTGGAAAAACAATAAAACTGAATATGGACCACTTCAGATAGTAGTGCATTAAATAATAATGTCATTATAACCAGAAATTTGGTCTTGGTTGGGAAATTTTGCGTCTTACCTTTAGGTTGGGAGATTTTAGAAACATTATACTTTTTCTTCTCCTTTTTTTCTTTTACTACAGGCTTCTCTAAATAATTCTTTTTAGCCGTGGTTTCTGAACATTCAGAGAGAAAGTCTTCTGAATAATCGTAGTGAGAACTTGAACTTCTGCAGGAACACTGAGATCTGCTGTAATCAACACTCTTGTCGGAATTGTTGCTGTTCCTGGGAAAACCTGGGCTGCTGCTCTGGCATTTTGCAGACCTCCTGCCGTTTTCTAAGGCCACACTGGGGAAGTGTCCATCTAGATTTGTTTCTGTTAGATCAGCCAATGACATAGTAAACAACCTAATAGAAGAAAAGTATTTGTAGATTTATAGCTACTGACATTGAAATGAACCTGTGCTTTAATATATTTAACTATAAATGCATAATTAGGAATACCAAACAACACATTATTTTGAAGTATTTTCTGGAAAAATTTTCAGTTTGGTTTTTATATTTTTTTCTACCTAAAATGTAAGACTCCTGAGACTGGACTTTGGGGAGATTATATTCACAGGAAATATAAAGTTCACATCAGGTAACAACAATGACAACAATTTAAAAGTTAGTGAATTACAGTCTCATTCTCTAAGACTGACTTTTTTTTTAATTGAAGTATAGTTGACTTACAATGTTGTGTTAGTTTCAGGTGTACAGCAAAGTGATTCAGTCATACATACATATATATATATATACATGCTAGAACAAAAAAAGAATGAGTTAAGTTCCCAAACCAGTTCTATTCCCTAATCTTTCTGTAGGAACCACTTTGAGCTTCCTTAGACTCAGTCTGAAGTGTGTTTGGCTTTGGGAAAGGGTGATCAGGCATTGTCTGGAAGATACCAAGGCCTCTCCACTGTTTATCAAGAGGCAGAAGTAGCACCTCACTGTTGTCTACCGGATGCCGAGGGTCACCTAACTGCAGGCGTTCATTCAGCTGGGAAAACAACCAGGTGATTCCTCCATGTGTAGTCAGTCACTTTTCCTTCCCTGAGGAGTGATAAAGAAGGGAGATATCATGCACCTTTCTGAGGCTGTCTTTGGAACGCACACAGTGTGGGGAGCAGCTTCTAAGGGCCTCCGCTGACCCCCACTTCCTGGTATAATCCTGTCCTCTCGAGTGTGACTCAGGTGTCGCTTCCAAGGTAAGGTAACTAAAGGATTCTGACTTCCTTCTTAATCACCTTCGCTTTTTCTCTCATTTGCTCACATTGATGGAAGCCAATTGCCCTGTTGTAAGCTGACCCACGGGGAAGCACACATGGCAGGAAACTGAGGCCTCAGGCCCACAGCCAGGGAGGACCTGAGGCCCTCCGTCGAGCGGGCTGCGGGAGAGGAATCCTACCACCAACCATTCGGGTGAGCTTGGAACTTCCCCCCGAGTCTGGAGGTAACTGCAGCCCCAGCCGACATGCTGAAGCAGCCTTGCGAGACATCCTGAGCCAAAGGACCCAGCTGTGCCCGGATTCCTGACCCACCGGATAAAAAACATTCGTTGTTGTTTTTCCAGCCAGTAGGTGTTCATTTGAGAACCGGAGACAGACTTATAAAACTGCAAACTTCCGTGTGAATCGACCCCAGGAGGTTATGAAACCAACAGTGATCTTGCAGGAAAATGGAAGAACGGGATTTTATGCTAAACAACTTAGTTTATTTAGATTAATAGATGCTTTCTAGAATGTGTATTTACTTAATTTTGAAAAAATCTATATAATGCCATATTTTCTCTATCTCTAATCCATAAATTTTAATCAAATCATGATCTTATCAAAGTAGTTTTTTGGAGCGGTGGCCGACCACACTGTTGTTTTAAGCTGTTAAGTTTTGGGGTGATTTGTTACACAGGTGTAGGTCACTCATACACTCAGATGTATCTTCCCAGGGTGGTTCAGTTTCCAAAAGAGTTACTTGGGCTAAACACAAATTATACCCACCAGAGGGAGAGAACATTTTAATTTTTTTTTTTTTTTTAATTTATTTGGCTGTGTCAGGTCTTAGTTGCGGCTCACAGGCTTAGTTGCCCAGAGGCATGCGGGATCTTAGTTCCCAGGCCAGGGATCGAACCTGCGTCCCATGCATTGAAAGGCAGATTCTTAACCACTGGACCACCAGGGAAGTCCCCCAAGAGAGAACATTTTTAGAATTCTGAAAGTCCCAGGACCCAGAACTGTTCTAAAATTTCTACCTATGTAACCGGAATATGGGTTTGTTTGGGTTCACCTGTGAGAATTCCATTCTAATTCATGAAACTGAATCTGACAGTCATTAGCAAGGTAAAACCAAGTTTGATTTTTGGCTATTCCTAGTCAGCATGTACCTTGAAAGCATATATCAAGCAGCTCTCTGAAATATTCAATCTGTTAAATGGTAGTTTTCTCATTGATCTGTTGAAAACTGGTAAGAGGACTAGTATCAGGCCTGTAACTACCTTTAAGTTGATTAAATTGTTTTAGAGTATATTTGTATTAAATATAAGTAGGCTACACCACATTGTTATCAATAAAAAAATGTAAGCAGGCTCCACATACATGGATTTCTGATTATGTGGTATATTATTTAAAAGTCTAGGCTTTAAGCCAACCATCTAATGTTCTTTTTAATTAATTGATTAATTAATTAATTTAAAATGTTCAGTCAAAAGTCATTTATTTAGTGTCTGCTAGGCACTGGAGTTAGGAAAAAGGCAAACTCTGCCTTCAAGGATTTGAAAATAAAGTTAGTAATTATGTAATTAATGCTCACTATATAGTTAGCATACCAGTTTTTGATATCAAATTTATGATAGTGTATACTTCAGATTTTTGACACCATTTATATTTTAAACAATTAGTGTTTACAGTACAACGGTGCCCATTTTATTGCACTTGAAGCATGATTTCACTATATTGCTATCATTATAGGGTTTATAGTAGTTTCTTTGCTGTTGTGTATGACTCAGGAATACAACCCACAATTAAAAACCTAATGGAAAAATGTGACCCTGTTGATGATATGTTTTTTCTGGAATCCACCATGGTGAAAAGGGGTGGCTGCTTATAAATACAATAAGTTTGTGTATCACATTCATTTAATTATAGAATGAGAAATGAGAATGTTCAAGATCGAGATATACATCTGAATAATTCTGAATACTACAATGTTGTGTAGTTGCCTTCAATTCTGCTTTTACAAGGCAGACCAAAAACTAAACACATGCAAAAATGTTTTAAAATGAATTAATGTGTACCTGCCGTTCTTTACCAAATGTTTCTAAGATGTATGAAAAATCAACTTTATGTCCTGAGCGGAGGGTTCTTCACACTGTAGTATTTATGAAGTTTCCAGGGTAGTGTTTTCTGACATTCTTTGGTCTCTTTTTAGGAAAATAATATATTTCAGGGACTTCCCTGGTGGCTCAGTGGGTTAAGAATCCGCCTGCCAGTGCAGGGGACACGGGTTCAAGCCCTCGTCTGGGAAGATCCCACATGCCATGGAGCAACTAAGCCCAGTGTGCCACAACTACTGAGCCTGCGCTCTAGAGCCTGCGAGCCACAACTACTGAGCCTGCGAGCCACAGCTACCGAAGCCCACATGCCTAGAGCCCGTGCTCCGCAACAAGAGAAGCCACCGCAATGAGAAGCCTGCGCACTGCAACGAAGAGTAGCCCCCGCTCGCCGCAACTAGAGAAAGCCCGCGTGCAGCAACGAAGACCCAATGCAGCCAAAATTAAATAAATAAACAGATAAATAAATAAATTTATATTAAAAAAAAGAAAAATAATACATTTCAAAAAACCTAGAATGATATTACAAAAGGCAAATGTTAAGAGCTCATCAGTAAACATTTATATAATAGGAAGTTAAAAGTTTTGAACCAGTATTAATTTATATATATTCATTTGCATATGGATTGCTTTATACTTCACACACTATAAGGCTTTCTCTCTATCAAAGTGAATCAGTTATTGGCAGTTGATCGGGAAATTCTTGGTTGTAGTTATCAAACAGTCCTGCTGAAATAAGATGTGAAGGGGCCACAGCAGAGCAGTGCGTCTCAAAATTTGGGGCACAAAACAAAAGATCGTGTGGCCCACCTGCCTGTTCTTTCTTTCTAATGAAAACTTGAACATGAATAATGAAAGTTTTTGGATTATGTGTTACTTGCCTGAAAGCAACAGGTACTACCAGTGGGCACTGGATCTTATCTTAGAAGCACTGATATTGATAGACTTTAGTATTATGTACTGAAATGTATCATTCTGACTCAACAGTCTGTCTCACAAATTGTCAGATTCTTGGCTTTTATTACAACCAGAAAATCCTAATTCTTAAAGGTAAATATTCTGTAGTGAAGTTATAATTAATTCATAGGGACCATTTAGTTTTCACATGGTTACGGCTATGTTTCCCAACCCAAATTACTGTGTGGGTAGGTAACTGTATTCTTAACTGTATTCTCAGTCCTGCTTCGTGGGAAACGGTAGTTTGACTTACAAGTTTCCCCTCTTTTCTCACCCATTTTCAACACTTCCTATTCTCTTTCCCACTTTATATTTCCTCTTAGAACATATCACTAGTCTAATTTCATACATGTTTTACTTATTCATCTGATTTGTTGCCCGACTTCTCAATTAAATTGTATGCTTCATAATGGCAGTATTTTTGACTGTTTTGTCTACTGCTGTATCTCCTGTGCCTAGAGGAGTTCCTGGGAAATAATGTGTTCAATAAAGACTGACTAAATAAATGAATGTTCAGGGTGCCTCTATGCTTAAGTCCTTTCTCCATATCCATTACTCCTGAAAAACTTCTCACTAGTGCTGACCCAACTCAAAATGCCCTAAATGAATGCTTTCCCAATATGATAAAGAAATATTAATACATATCTCAAACTAAAAGCTAATCTCATGCTTAACAGTGGAACATTAATTTACATTGCTGTAAGGATTTAGATAAAGATGCCAACGATCACTTCTGCTAATTAATATTGCTCTGGAGGTACTAGCCAATGAAATTAGACATGAGAAAGAAATAACATGTATACATATCAGAAAAGAAAGGGCAAATCATTTATTATGTGCAGGTAACATGATTTTAAACTTATAAAACCCCATACAACAGTATAAAATAAAGGGAATTCAATAAAACTATTGGCTATTAAATGGATATAAAAATCAATCTTTTCTATATGTTAACTGAAATGACTTGGAAAATAGATGAAAAGATCCCACTAACTATATATCAGCTAAAAATTTAAAACATCTGATACAGGTTTAATACAAATAATATGAAAAAATCTTTAAAACTACTGAAAGAAATAAAAGATTTATGTAAGTGGACAGACATATAGTATTCTTATATAAGAAGGACCAAGGTGATAAAGATGTAAATTCTCCCTAATTTAATGTACATAATCACAGTATTCCTAGTAAAAATGTCAAGAGTAATGTTTTTTGGAAATTTGACAAGATCATACTAAATTCATATAATTATGAATATGAAAAATACATGAGAACAAAAGGATTTTAAAAAAATGATGAGAAGGGACTACCTCTATCAGATATTGTGATATAAAGCTATAGTCATTAAAAGAGCCTGATAATAGTGCTTGAATAGACGGAACAATATAATGAAATAAAGAGTTCAGAAACAGAAACAAATACATATGGAAACCTAGTATAAGATAAAGGTGGAGAAAAGCAGACATTCAAGAAATGATGGTGTGGGGCAACAGGCTAGACATCTGTCTGGAAATCAGAACAAAAGTGAATTCTTACTACATTTCTTACACTTAAATATTAGATGAATTAAAATGTAAATGTTAAAAACAAATCTTAAAAGAAAACATGGAGTATGGTAAGAAATAAAGCTCACAAACCACAAAGGAAACAATTAGTAAAAATGGCTGCATAAAATTTTTAAAAAGTTTTTTTATTCAGGTATAGTTGATTTACAATATTATATGTTTCATGTGTACAACATAGTGATTCTCACAATTTTTAAAGGTTATACTCCATTTATAGTTATTATAAATTTTTGGCTATATTCCCTGTGCTGTACAATATAGCCTTGTAGCTTATTTATTTTATACATGATAATTTGTACTTATCACCTACCCCTCTCTTGTCCCTTCTCCACTCCCTCTCCTCACTGATAACCACTAGTTTGTTCTCTATATCTGTGAGTCTGTTTCTTTTTTGTTATATTTACTAGTTTATTTTATTTTTTAGATTCCACGTATAAGTGATACCATACAATATTTGTCTTTCTCTGTCTAATTTTACTTAGCATAATAACCTCCAAGTCCATCCATGTTGTTGCAAATGGCAATATTTCATTCTTTTTTATGACTGAGTAGTATTCCATGTATATGTATATGTATGTGTGTGTGTGTGTGTGTGTGTGTGTGTGTGTGTGTATACACACACATATATACCACATCTTCTTTATCCATTCATTTGGTAATGGACACTTAAGTTGCATCCAAATCTTGGCTATTGTACATAATGCTGCTATGAACATTGGGGTGCATAGATGTTTTTGAATTGATGTTTTCATTCTCTTCAGATATATAGCCAGGAGTAGAATTGCTGGGTCATATGGTAGTTCTATTTTTTGTTTTTTGAGGAAATTCCATACTGTTTTCCACAGTGGCTGCACCAACCTGCATTTTTATCAGCAGTGCACAAGGGCTCCCTTTTCTCCACATCCTCCCCAACATTTGTTGTTTATGGTCTTTTTGATCATAGCCATTCTAACAGGCATGAGGTGATATCTCATTGTGGTTTCGATTTGCATTTCTCAGATGATTAATGATGCTGAGCATCTTTTCATGTGCCTTTTGGCCATTTGTATATCTCCTTTGAAGAAATGTCTATTCAGATCTTTTGCCCATTTTTTAATGGGGTTGTTTGTTTTTCTGACATTGAGTTGTATGAGCTGTTTATATATTTTAGATATTAACCCCTTATAGGTTATGTCATTTGCATATATTTTCTCCCAGTCCATAGGTTGTCTTTTTGTTTTGTCAGTGGCTTCCCTGGCTGTGCATAAGCTTTTAAGTTTAATTAGGTCCCACTTGTTTATTCTTGTTTTTGTTTCCTTTGCCTTAGGAGACAGATCAAAAAAAATATTGCTACAATTTATGTCAGAGTGTCCCACCTGGACTTCCTTGGTGGTCCAGTAGTTAAGACTCCACACTTCCTACAGGGGGGGCATAGATTCGATCCCTGGTCGGGGAACTAAGATCCCACATACTGTATGGTGCGGCCAAAAAAAGAAAAGCATCCCACCTATGTTTTCTTCTAGGAGTTTTATGGTTTCCAGTCTTGCACTTAGGTCTTTAATCCATTTTGAGTTTATTTTTATTATTTTTTTAAAGATTTATTTGTTATTTATTTATTTATTTGGCTGTGTTGGGTCTTATTTGCGGCACACAAGATCTTCATCGAGGCATGCAGGATCTTTTGTTGCAGCATACAGGCTTCTCTCTAGGTGTGGCATGCGAGTTTTCTCTTCTCTAGTTGTGGTGCACAGGCTCCAGAGCACGGGGGCTCTGTAGTCTGTGGCACGCAGTTTCTCTAGTTGAGTTGCATGGGCTCAGTAGTTGTGGTGCCTGGGCTTAGTTGCCCCGCAGCATGTGGGATCTTAGTTCCCTAACCAGGGATTGAACCCACGTCCTCTGCATTGGAAGGCAGATTCTTTACCACTGGACCACCAGGGAAGTCCCTTGAGTTTATTCATTTATTTATTTTAAAAATTTAATTTATTTTTTTATACAGCAGTTTCTTATTACTTATCTGTTTTACACATATTAGTGTACCCTTGAGTTTATTCTTGTATATGATGTTAAATATGTTCTAATTTCATTCTTTTACATGTAGCAGTCCAATTTTCCCAGCACTACTTATTGAAGAGGCTGTCTTTTCTCCACGGTATATTCTTGCCTCCTTTGTCTTAGATTAGTTGACCATAAGTGCGTGGTTTTATTTCTGGGCTCTCTATTCTGTTCCATTGATCTATGTGGCTGTTTTTGTGCCAGTACTATACTGTTCTGATTAATGTAGCTTTGCAGTATAGTCTGAAGTCAGGGAGTGTGATACCACCAGCTCTTTTCTTTCTCAAGATTGTTTTGGGTATTTGGGGTCTTTTGTGCCTCCATACAAATTTTAAAATTATTTGTTCTAGTTCTCTGAAAAGTGTCCTTGGTATTTTGCTAGGGATTGCATTGAATCTGTAGATTGTCTTTGGTAGGACGGTCATTTTGACAATATTAATTCTTCCAATCCATGAACACAGTATATCTTTCCATCTGTTTGTGTCGTCTTCAGTATATTTAATTGGTGTCTTATAGTTTTCCAAGTACAGGTCTTCTACCTCCTTAGGTAGGTTTATTCCTAGGTATTTTATTCTTTTTAATGTGATGGTAAATGGGACTGTTTCCTTAATTTCTCTTTCTGATAGCTTGTTGTTAGTGTATAGAAATGCAACAGATTTCTGTATATTAATTTTGTATCCTTCAACTTTATTGATCGATGAGTTCCAGGAGTTTTTTGGTGGTGTCTTTAGGATTTTCTATGTATAGTCATGTCATCTGCAAACAGTGACAGTTTTATTGCTTCCTTTCCAATTTGGATTCCTTTTATTTCTTTTTCTTGTCCGATTGCTGTGGTTAGGACTTCCAACACTATGTTGAATAAAAGTGGTGAGAGTGGGCATCCTTGTCTGGTTCCTGATCTTAGGGGAAATGCTTTCAGCTTTTCATCACTGACTATGATGTTAGCTGTGGACCATATATATATAGCATTTATTATGTCATATATAGCATTTATTATGTTGGGTCTCTATACTCACTCTCTGGAGGGTTTTTTTTTGTGTGTGTGTGTGATCATAAATGGATGTTAGCTTTTGTCAAAAGCTTTTTCTGCATCTACTGAGATGGTCATATGGTATTTATTCTTCAATTTGTTAATGTGGTGTATCACATTGATTGATTGATTTGCAGATATTGAATCATCCTTGCATCCCTGGGATAAATCCTGCTTGATAATGGTGTATGATCCTTTTAATGTATTGTTGGATTTGGTTTGCTAATATTTTGTTGAGAATTTTTGCATCTATGTTCATCAGTGATATTGGCCTATAATTTTTTTTTTTGGTGATATCTTTGGTTTTGGTATCAGGGTGATGCTGGCCTTGTAAAATGAGTTCAGAAACATTCTTTCCTCTGCAATTTCTTGGAATAGTTTGAGAAAGATAGGTGTTAACTCTTCTCTAATGTTTGGTAGAATTCATCTGTGAAGCCATCTGGTCCTGGACTTTAGTCTGTTGAAAGTTTTAAAAAATTATTATTATTACTGATTCAATTTCATTACTAATGAAATTGTAATTGATCTGTTCATATTTTCTATTTCTTCTGGTTCAGTCTTGGGAAACTGTACATTTCTAGGAATTTGTCCATTTCTTCTAGGTTGTACATTTTATTGTGATATAGTTGGTCGTAGTAATCTTTTATGATCCTTTGTTTTTCTGTGGTGTTGGTTGTAACTTCTTTTTCATTTCTGATTTTATTGATTCGGGCCCTCTTTTTTTTTTTTTTTTTTTGATGAGTCTGGCTAAAGTTTTATCAATTTTGTGTATCTTTTCAGAGAACCAGCTCTTAGTTTCATTGATCTTTTCTATTGTTTTTTTAGTCTCTATTTATTTCTGCTCTGATCTTAATGATTTCTTTCCTTCTACTAACTTTGGGTCTTGTTTGTTCTTCTTTCTCTAGTTCCTTTAGATGTAAGGTTAGGTTGTTTATATGAGATTTTCTTGTTTCCTGAGGTAAGCTTGTACTGCTATAAGCTTCCCTCTTAGAACTGCTTTTGCTGCATCCCATGGATTTTGGATCCTTGTGTTCTTGCTTTCATTTGTCTCCAGGTATTTTTTTAATATCTGATTTGATTTCTTCAGTGATCCATTGGTTGTTTAGTAGCATATTATTTAGCCTCCATGTGTTTGTTTTTTTGCCGTCTTTTATTTTTCCTTGCAGTTGATTTCTAGTCTCATAGCATTGCAGTCAGAAAAGATGCTTGATATATTTCAATATTCTTAAATTTACTGAGACTTGTTTTGTAGCCTAGTATGTAATCTGTCCTGAAGAATGTCCCATGTGCATGTGAAAAGAATGTGTATTCTGCTTCAAATTTAAATTTAAAGCCAGAATTTCCTTATTGATTTTCTTTCTGGATGATCTGTCCATCAATGTAAGTGGAGTGTTAAAGTCCCCTATTATTATTTTGTTGCTGTCAATTTCTCCCTTTATTTCTGTTATGTATTTAAATGTTCCTATTTTGGATGCATATATAAAAATTTAAAACTTCTCTATAACAAAAAACATTATAAAGTTAAAAGGCACTTCAGAAACTGAGAAAACTACTTTCAACACATATGACAAAGAGCTAATTCCTTAACTTACAAAGAACTCTTATGATACTCCATAAGTAAAATGGGAAAAGGGTATGAACACATTACAGAACAAGCACATTACAGTAACATAGACAACCAAAAATATATATAAAATGTTTTTCAAACTTGCTCTTAATTAATGAAATGCCAATTAAAAGAATTAGATTCCAGTTTCACTCATCAGAATGGCAAAAATTAAAAAATTGGATGAAACATTTTTTTTTTAGTTTTTTTTTAATTTTTAAAAACATTTTATTATAGAAAACAATAAAAACAATAAAATATAAACAAAAATAGCAGTATAATGAACTCTTCTGTATCCATCATCCAGGTTCAACTCATAGTTAATCATTTTTTTTTTCTGAGATATACATTTTAAAGTAATAACTAGAATTATGACTTATAACATTATACCAGAACATATAAGATTTTTAGAAATTTCATGTAATGTCTGAAACATTTATATTAACATATTTCCATACAAATAACCCAATGAAAGTTTAGTATTAGTTGTTTTGTTTGTTTGGTTTTTTTTATACTGCAGGTTCTTGTTAGTCATCAATTTTATACACATCAGTGTATACATGTCAATCCCAATCGCCCAATTCAGCACACCACCATCCCCACCCCACCGCAGTTTTCCCCCCTTGGTGTCCGTATGTCTGTTCTCTACATCTGTGTCTCAACTTCTGCCCTGCAAACTGGCTCATCTGTACCATTTTTCTAGGTTCCACATACATGCGTTAATATACAATATTTGTTTTTCTCTTTCTGACTTACTTCACTCTGTATGACAGTCTCTAGATCTATCCACGTCTCAGCAAATGACTCAATTTCGTTCCTTTTTATGGCTGAGTAATATTCCATTGTATATATGTACCACAACTTCTTTAACCATTCGTCTGTCAATGGGTATTTAGGTTGCTTCCATGACCTGGCTATTGTAAATAGTGCTGCAATGAACATTGGGGTGCATGTGTCTTTTTGAATTATGGTTTTCTCTGGGTACATGCCCAGTAGTGGGATTGCTGGGTCATATGGTAATTCTATTTTTAGTTTTTTTTAAAAAAATTATTTATTTATTTATTTATTTATGGCTGTGTTAGGTCTTCGTTTCTGTGTGAGGGCCTTCTCTAGTTGCGGCAAGTGGGGGCCACTCTTCATCATGGTGCGCAGGCCTCTCACTATCGCGGCCTCTCTTGTTGCGGAGCACAGGCTCCAGACGTGCAGGCTCAGTAATTGTGGCTCACGGGCCTAGTTGCTCCACGGCATGTGGGATCTTCCCAGACCAGGGCTCAAACCCGTGTCCCCTGCATTGGCAGGCAGATTCTCAACCACTGCGCCACCAGGGAAGCCCCTATTTTTAGTTTTTTAAGGAACCTCCATACTGTTCTCCATAGTGGCTGTATCAATTTACATTCCCACCAACAGTGCAAGAGGGTTCCCTTTTCTCCACACCCTCTCCAGCATTTGTTGTTTGTAGATTTTCTGATGATGTCCATTCTAACTGGTGTGAGGTGATACCTCATTGTAGTTTTAATTTGCATTTCTCTAATAATTAGTGATGTTGAGCATCTTTTCATGTGCTTCTTGGCCATCTGTATGTCTTCTTTGGAGAAATGTCTATTTAGGTCTTCTGCCCATTTTTGGATTGGGTTGTTTGTTTCTTTAATATTGAGCTGAATGAGCTGTTTATATATTTTGGAGATTAATCCGTTGTCCGTTGATTCGTTTGCAAATATTTTCTCCCGTTCTGAGGGTTGTCTTTTCGTCTTGTTTATGGTTTCCTTTGCTGTGCAAAAGCTTTGAAGTTTCATTAGGTCCCATTTGTTTATTTTTGTTTTTATTTCCATTACTATAGGAGGTGGATCAAAAATGATCTTGCTGTGATTGATGTCAAAGAATGTTCTACCTATGTTTTCCTCTAAGACTTTTATACTGTCCGGTCTTACATTTAGGTCTCGAATACATTTTGAGTTTATTTTTGTGTATGGTGTTAGGGAGTGTTCGAATTTCATTCTTTTACATGTAGCTGTCCAGTTTTCCCAGCACCACTTATTGAAGAGACTGTCTTTTCTCCATTGTATATCTTTGCCTCCTTTGTCATAGATTAGTTGACCATAGGTGCGTGGGTTCATCTCTGGGCTTTCTATCCTGTTCCACTGATCTATGTTTCTGTTTTTGTGCCAGTACCATATTGTCTTGATTACTGTAGCTTTGTAGTACAGTCTGAAGTCAGGGAGTCTGATTCCTCCAGCTCCGTTTTTTTCCCTCAAGACTGCTTTGGCTATTCGGGGTCTTTTGTGTCTCCATACAAATTTTAAGATGATTTGTTCTAGTTCCATAAAAAATGCCATTGGTAATTTGATAGGGATTGCATTGAATCTGTAGATTGCTTTGGGTAGTATAGTCATTTTCACAATATTGATTCTTCCAATCCAAGAACATGGTATATCTCTCCACCTGTTGGTATCATCTTTAATTTCGTTCATCAGTGTCTTATAGTTTTCTGCATACAGGTCTTTTGTCTCCCTAGGTAGGTTTATTCCTAGATATTTTATTCTTTTTGTTGCAATGGTAAATGGGAGTGTTTCCATAATTTCTCTTTCAGATTTTTCATCATTGGTGTATAGGAATGCAAGAGATTTCTGTGCATTAATTTTGTATCCTGCAACTTTACCAAATTCATTGATTAGCTCTAGTAGTTTTCTGGTGGCATTTTTAGGATTCTCTATGTATAGTATCATGTCATCTGCAAACAGTGACAGTTTTACTTCTTCTTTTCCAATTTGTATTCCTTTTATTTCTTTTTCTTCTCTGATTGCCATGGCTAGAACTTCCAAAACTATGTTGAATAATAGTGGTGAGAGTGGACATCCTTGTCTCGTTCCTGATCTTAGAGGAAATGCTTACAGTTTTTCACCATTGAGAATGATGTTTGCTGTGGGTTTGTCGTATATGGCCTTTGTTATGTTGAGGAAAGTTCCCTCTATGCCCACTTTCTGGAGAGTTTTTATCATAAATGGGTGTTGAATTTTGTCAAAAGCTTTTTCTGCATCTATTGAGATGATCATATGGTTTTTATTCTTCAGTTTGTTAATATGGTGTATCACATTGATTGATTTGCGTATATTGAAGAATCCTTGCATCCCTGGGATAAATCCCACTTGATCGTGGTGTATGATCCTTTTAACGTGTTGTTGGATTCTGTTTGCCAGTATTTTGTTGAGGATTTTTGCATCTATATTCATCAGTGATATTGGTCTGTAATTTCCTTTTTTTGTAGTGTCTTTGTCTGGTTTTGGTACCAGGGTGATGGTGGCCTCATAGAATGAGTTTGGGAGTGTTCCTTCCTCTGCAATTTTTTGGAAGAGTTTGAGAAGGATGGGTGTTAGCTCTTCTCTAAATGTTTGATAGAATTCACCTGTGAAGCCATCTGGTCCTGGGCTTTTGTTTGTTGGAAGATTTTTAATCACAGTTTCAATTTCATTACTTGTGATTGGTCTGTTCATATTTTCTGTTTCTTCCTGGTTCAGTCTTGGAAGGTTGTAACTTTCTAAGAATTTGTCCATTTCTTCCAGGTTGTCCATTTTATTGGCATAGAGTTGCTTGTAGTAGTCTCTTAGGATGTTTTGTATTTCTGCGGTGTCTATTGTAACTTCACCTTTTTCATCTCTAATTTTATTGATTTGAGTCCTCTCCCACTTTTTCTTGATGAGTCTGGATAATGGCTTATCAATTTTGTTTATCTTCTCAAAGAACCAGCTTTTAGTTTTATTGATCTTTGCTATTGTTGTCTTTGTTTCTATTTCATTTATTTCCACTCTGATCTTTACGATTTCTTTCCTTCTGCTAACTTTGGGTTTCGTTTGTTCTTTTTTCTCTAGTTCCTTTAGGTGTAAGGTTAGATTGTTTACTTGAGATTTTTCTTGTTTCTTTAGGTAGGCTTGTATAGCTATAAACTTCCCTCTTAGAACTGCTTTTGCTGCATCCCATAGGTTTTGGATCGTCGTGTGTTCATTGTCATTTGTCTCTAGGTATTTTTTGATTTCCTCTTTGATTTCTTCAGTGATCTCTTGGTTATTTAGTAATGTATTGTTTAGCCTCCATGTGTTTGTGTTTTTTACTTTTTTTTCCCTGTAATTGATTTCTAATCTCATAGCGTTGTGGTCAGAAAACGTGTGTGCTTGATATGATTTTGATTTTCTTAAATTTACTGAGGCTTGATTTGTGACCCAAGATGTGATCTATCCTGGAGAATGTTCCATGTGCACTTGAGAAGAAAGTGTAATCTGCTGTTTTTGGATGGAATGTCCTATAAATATCAATTAAATCTATCTGGTCTATTGTGTCATTTAAAGTTTCTGTTTCCTTATTTATTTTCATTTTGGATGATCTGTCCATTGGTATAAGTGAGGTGTTAAAGTCCCCCACTATGATTGTGTTACTGTCAATTCCCTCTTTTATAGCTGTTAGCAGTTGCCTTATGTATTGAGGTGCTCCTATGTTGGGTGCATATATAGTTATAATTGTTATATCTTCTTCTTGGATTGATCCCTTGATCATTATGTAGTGTCCTTCCTTGTCTCTTGTAACATTCTTTATTTTAAAGTCTATTTTATCTGATATGAGTATAGCTACTCCAGCTTTCTTTTGATTTCCATTTGCATGGAATATCTTTTTCCATTCCCTCACTTTCAGTGTGTATGTGTCCCTAGGTCTGAAGTGGGTCTCTTGTAGACAGCACATATATGGGTCTTGTCTTTGTATCCATTCAGCAAGCCTGTGTCTTTTGGTTGGAGCGTTTAATCCATTCACGTTTAAGGTAATTATCGATATGTATGTTCCTATGACCATTTTCTTAATTGTTTTGGGTTTGTTTTTGTAGGTCCTTTTCTTCTCTTGTTTCCCACTTAGAGAAGTTCCTTTAGCATTTGTTGTAGAGCTGGTTTGGTGGTGCTGAATTCTCTTAGCTTTTGCTTGTCTGTAAAGCTTTTGATTTCTCCATCAAATCTGAATGAGATCCTTGCTGGGTAGAGTAATCTTGGTTGTAGGTTCTTCTCTTTCATCACTTTAAGTATATCATGCCACTCCCTTCTGGCTTGTAGAGTTTCTGCTGAGAAATCAGCTGTTAACCTTATGGGAGTTCCCTTGTATGTTATTTGTCGTTTTTCCCTTGCTGCTTTCAGTAATTTTCTTTGTCTTTAATTTTTGCCAATTTGATTACTATGTGTCTCGGCGTGTTTCTCCTTGGGTTTATCCTGTATGGGACCCGCTGTGCTTCCTGGACTTGGGTGGCTATTTCCTTTCCCATGTTAGAGAAGTTTTTGATTATAATCTCTTCAAATATTTTCTCTGGTCCTTTCGCTCTCTCTTCTCCTTCTGGGACCCCTATAATGCGAATGTTGTTGCGTTTAATGTTGTCCCAGAGGTCTCTTAGGCTGTCCTCATTCCTTTTCATTCTTTTTTCTTTAGTCTGTTCTGCAGCAGTGAATTCCACCATTCTGTCTTCCAGGTCACTTATCCGTTCTTCTGCCTCAGTTATTCTGCTATTGATTCCTTCTAGTGTAGTTTTCATTTCAGTTATTGTATTGTTCATCTCTGTTTGTTCTTTAATTCTTCTAGGTCTTTGTTAAACATTTCTTGCATCTTCTCGACCTTTGCCTCCATTCTTATTCCAAGGTCCTGGATCATCTTAACTATCATTATTCTGAATTCTTTTTCTGGAAGGTTGCCTATCTTCACTTCATTTAGTTGTTTTTCTGGGGTTTTATCTTGTTCATCTGGTATGTAGCCCTCTGCCTTTTCATCTTGTCTGTCTTTCTGTCGAAACATTGTTATTGTACCTATGATTAATAGTAATGCTGATACTGCATAGTTGTTTAAAAAATAAAAGACTGAAATATATCTCTGTATGTGTGGATATGCAAAGATCTCCAAGTCATGTTCCTAATCATTGTCTACATGTTGCTCATCACCTGCCATAAAGAAAGGGGTTAAAATCCTAGTTTTTATTTATTTATTTATTTATTTATTTATGGCTGTGTTGGGTCTTCGTTTCTGTGCGAGGGCTTTCTCTAGTTGCGGCAGGTGGGGGCCACTCTTCATCGCGGTGCACGGGCCTCTCACTGTCGCGGCCTCTCTTGTTGCGGAGCACAGGCTCCAGACGCGTAGGCTCAGCAACTGTGGCTCATGGGCCTAGTCGCTCCGGGGCATGTGGGATCTTCCCAGACAAAGGCTCGAACCCGCGTCCCCTGCATTGGCAGGCAGATTCTCAACCACTGTGCCACCAGGGAAGCCCTAAAATCGTAGTTTTAAGATTTAAGACTTATATTTGGTACTGTGTTAGGCTGAATACTGCCCCCTGCCCCGAAGGATGTCCACATCTTAATCCCTAGAAACTGTGAATCCCCAGGACCTGTGAACAGAATGTGATAACTGCATAGAGCAAAAGGAACTTTGCAGATGACCACTTGAAGGATATTGATTGAGGTGGGGAGATTATCCTGAATTATCCTGGTTTATCCATGTGGGCCCGATACAATTACAAAAACCTTTATAAGAGGTACACAGGGGGAGTCAGTCAGAAGATAGCAATGTGATGAGGGAGGAAGAGTCAGAGACAGATGTTTTCCTGCTGGCTTTGAGGATGGAGGAAGGGGGTCACAGGCCAAATACTGGCTTTTCTAGAAGCTGTTAGGAGGCAAGGGAATGGATTCTCCCCTGGAGTCCCTGGAAGGGACCAACCCTGCTGATATCTTAATTTTTAGCCTTATGAGACTCACTTCAGACTTCTGACCTCCAGAACTATAAGAGAATAAATCTGTGTTGTTTTAAGCCAGAGTTTGTGGTGTTTGTTAGAGCAGCAACAGGAGACTAATAGAAGTTATCTTGAAAAACATCATAAATCAAAATGAGACTAAAAGCAGGCTATTAAAATGTAAATGAAACATACTATTTTAAACTTCAAGAAGTCAATAAAGAGGATGACTTCACGTGCTTTGGGGAAATAACTTAACGCTCTCAACACCGTCTTGCTATACCTTGTCTGGACTACACCTAGGAAAAAGATCACCAACTGCGGGGAGCTGGTGGGATTGTTTTGTAAAAACTAGCTGGAGAAACGAGCAAACTCTCTCATCAAGCACTCAGGATGGGGATTTTAGAAAGCAAGAAGGCTGGCCCTTGCGCAGGGGCATCGGTGGAGGCATGCCCGGAGGCTGAGAGGGCTGGGTGGGGAGGAGAAATGTGGGGGGATGGGTGACAAAAGGTGACAGGTAGCAGCACGATCAGGAAATTAATTACACTGAGCAAACAAGATAATTGAGGAAATAAATAAATGTATTTAGAATCATAGAAGACAAGTTTATTTCTGCCTGAAAGGTTTTACTTACATAGAAAGGGGGACGTCTAGAAATAACTCTGAGGTGTTCGATTAGAATAGGGAATATTGGGCTAATATATATATATATATATATATACACACACACATATTTTATATATATTTTATATATATATACACGAGGATAGCTAGTTACCAATCTATGTGCATGTATGCGCGTGCATGCGTGTGTGTGCGTGTGTGTGTGGGTAAGTTTCCTAACTCTGCTGAAGGCCTAGAAGCAATGACACCCCAGTAACCATGAGCACACTGAGTATCATTCTCCACTAAATACCATCCTCTGCTAAAGGGAATCAGGGTTCCTCAGAGAAATGGATGATTCCAGGCTTGGGGCAGGCAAAGTACAAGGTAAGGCTGGTATGTGAAAAAGGACACAGAAGCCAACTTGAAGTTTTCACTGATCAAATCTAGGACAATTTGAGCATCAAAATAAATAAGGATGAAATAAGATGACAACCTATTAAATAAGATAGGAATCCATGAGTCCATACTAATACAAATGAATAAATAAATAGAGAAAGGAAGAGAAAGCTCTTCCTTATGGTAGAATGACAGCTAATAAATGTACAAGGAATGGCTGAAGGGGACGATGACAGTTTGATGGCTATCAGAGAGGTAGTGGAAACAGGCAGGACTTGTCAGTGGATGCTAAAGGCCAGTGAACGTAAGTCTGATAAGGAACAGGATCTGGCATGATACTAATCAAATACAAAGGGAAAGAGGGTGGCTTTGTGGAGAAACCTGGCAGACATCTTGACCGTCACCAGGTCAGCAAGGCCTGCACCACCAGTGGGACAGGTGGACCTCATGTGCCTCCCGGAAACTGAGAAGAGCACAGGGTCATTCATGTGGTCTCCCTGCCAGGATCAGGCCTGAGTCAGGTCAGGGGGAGACACCGACCAGACCCAGGTTGAGGGTCTTCCTGCAGAACAAAAGGCCTGAACTCTTTGACTTAAAGTTCAGCAGAATGTTAAATGACCAGAAAAGCTCTTCCCTTAGCTTATAGGAATTGTTATAAAAATAGGCAAGATGATCACATACCTCAAGGCTTTCAAGAACACGATTTCTAACATTGTGTCCACTTTTAAGATGATGTGTCCCAATTTTTGGCTTCAGAAATGTGGTTGCTCTAATATTGAAGAAAGGAAGCTTAAGAATGAACACTAGGGGACTTCCCTGGTGGCGCAGTGGTTAAGAATCTGCCTGCCAATGCAGGGGACACGGGTTCGATCCCTGGTCTGGGAAGATCCCACGTACCGTGGAGCAGCTAAGCCCGTGCGCCATAACTACTGAGCCCGTGCTCTAGAGCCCATGAGCCACAACTACTGAAGCCCATGTGCCATAAGTACTGAAGCCTGAGTGCCTAGAGCCCGTGCTCCGCAACAAGAGAAGCCACTGCAATGAGAAGCCCACGCACCGCAACGAAGAGTAGTCCCCGCTCGCCGCCAACTAGGGAAAGCCCACGCGCAGCAACGAAGACCCAACGCAGCCGAAAAAAAAAAAAAAAGAATGAACACTGGAATTAAGAAGAGAGGAAGTATGCTACAGAAGGAAAAAGGCTTGTGTGGCAAGACGTCTGAGTTATAATTCCAGCTCTGCCAGTACTAGCTAGCTGCCTGGCCTCAATGGTTTAATGTACGAAATTTGCTGTTTTCAATGACGTTTAAGGTTTAGCCCGGCACGAAAGTCCATCAATTAAATATACCTATATACATCAGAAATCTCAGGCTTTATTGGATAACATGGAATTGTGCCATTCAAGGTTTGGATGGTTATAGACAAGTTATGTAGGTTTTGGTTATTTAACAATTTTATATATTTAATTGATTTTTGACAAAGAGCTCAAGTTCATCACCAGACTCAGCTTCCCAAGGCAGAGCCTTCAGGGTTAGAAGCTATGCCTCTCTACTCCCACCAGGTGGCGGCAAATGCAGCTACTGCATGGGTTCCAGGAAGAGTCCACGCTCTAGGGCTACATTCACAGACACGTAAACTTTTAGCTCCCCCTCCCGGCCACTGCCACATTTTTTAAAAATTTACAGTGTTGACCTGATTCTTTTTTACTAGAATTTTCACTCTGTCTATTTTAATAAAATTCTACGAAAATATCCCACATTTGATGTTACACATTCGAATGTCCATTTCATTCATTCTTTCAACACACATTTGAGTGCTTACCACGTGCCAGGAGCTGTGTGAGGTGTGGAGGGTATAATGAACACAAAAACGTGTCTGTTTTCGTGAAGCTAATACGTCGGTAATAAAATAATCACAACAGTGACTGTTCTAAGTGTTTTAAAGGAAAGAGCTACAACTCTGTGAGGATATATGGCAAAGAAGCCTGATCTAGACAGTGACCTGGGAGTTTCCCTAGAGCGGTGCATTCTAAGTTGAGATATGCAGGGTCAGCGGGAATTGGCTGGGCAAAGAGGAATGGAGGGTGGGAAGGAAGAACAGCGCAGAGAGAGGAGGCAGCGCCAGGGCTGGCGGGTAGAGGAGGCCCCTGCGGCTGGGCCCCGTGACAAGGGCCAGCGGTTCCAGATGGGGCTCCAGAGGTCAGTGGGGTGAACAGCTGCAGGGTCACTGGAAGGCATGTTTATGGTCTGGATCTTTCATCCAAGAGGAACAGCCAGCTAGCAGTAAGCAAAAGAGAGAGAGGCTGGGGAAGGCATGATCTGCGCTGCCTTCCGAAGAGGTGACTGGCTGCAGGCGGGGGAGAACAGAAGAGGGCAGAGTCAGAGAGCAGCGGATGCAGGAGGCGGGACGAAGGAAGGCGGGAGCTTGGACCAAGGTGCCCGTGACGATGTGAAAGATGCATAGGGGACAATGTCACCAGGCAGGGCTTGGTGACCCACTGGATGCTGGGGTGAGGGAAAAGGTCAAGGAGGAATCCTGGTTTCCGGTGGAAGGGGTCCCAGTGGGTGGGTGGTGGGAGACTGCCAGGTCTCGTGCGTGTTGAGTTGCAGGGGTCTGAGAGGTATCAAGAGGCACTGCCGCCCAGTAGCTGGTCCTATGGGAGCCGGAGGAGCAGAGGGCTGGGCGTGGCTGAGGGTGCAGAAGCCCAGGGAAGACAGTGCTTCGCGAGTGGGAGGGGAGCAGCAGAGTCAGACCTATGTGCTGCTGAGAGACTGAACAAGACGTGGCCTGGAAAGTCCAATTAGTGGTTTTGGTGCAGAGATGAGAGTGGAGGGCAGACTGGAGCGGGTCGAGGAATGAGAGGCAGGGAATGGATACACTGAATACGGCAATTCTTTACCAAAGTTTGCCTGTCAAGGGGGATGAGAAATTGAGCAATAACTGGAAAATGAAAGGGAACTGAGGTCAAGGGAGTTCGTTTCTGTTTCTTTTGTGATGGGAGGTCTTGAACATGTTTAAAAGCCGAGGGAAAGCGCCAGTCAAGATGGAAGAGGTGATGACACAGGTAAGAGAATGGACAGCCGAGAGTGACAGCAAGTGGGAGGGGGTGAGATCCAAAGCACAGGGGGGTTGCAGTTGTGGCAGCTGAAGACGGAGGAGATTCCCCTCAGGTGGCTTTAAGAGCCTCTACGAAGTGACAGCACAAGGGGAGGCTGGAGAGCGGAACATCCTATAGACCCTCTGCAAGTTGCAGCTGCCCTACTGTTATACTTTGGTCCGTCAGGGTTTCACTAGATGGAAAAAGAGACAATGGAGGCCAGGGTTTGCGACTGGCAAGGGGACAGGTGTCTAGGGCCATTAGCTCCCTGAGGGCAGAGACCTGTCATATCAATCACTGCCTCACTCTGTGCCTGACTGGAGTATCAGCGCCCAGGTACTTACTATCAAAGTGATCAGCGTAGGAATGCTCACTTGTCTTCATTTCAATTTGCCTCTTTTGGTGCTTCTCTAAAAAACCAAAAAAGAAAGAATACAGAACAGACAGAGCGTAAATTCCTACGTGACTTCTTTTCTCACTTGGCAGAATTCTTTCATTCTTCCGTAAAGTCAGTTTTAAAGTTCTTGCCATAGTTCTATCCAGAGACACTGTCATATACCTCAGAAAGCTAAAGGGCATCTTTCAATTTTTAGCTTAAGGGTAAGGTGTATACGTAGCTTCGTCTACTTTGTTTAAAAGTCGCATAAATGCATACTAAAAATGTTGTATTTTTACCTATGGAAACTATAAAATTCATATCCTTCAAAAAAAACTTACATGAAATAACACAGAAAAAGAAAACAGCATAAGGCTGTCTATACTCAAGGCAGGGAGACCAATTAGGAGGCTACTGAAATAATCCAGGCCTGGACCAGGGTGCTGACAGTGGGCGTTGGATACGTTCTGAAGGATGTGTTGACAGACTGAATGTGGGGAGGGAGAAAAACAGGAGTCAAGGAGGACACTAATGCCCAGACAACTTGGGAGAATGGCTTCCAGTAACTGGGGTGGGTAAAAGCACGGCAGGAGCAGGTTTGCGGGAATGTTCTGGACTTGCTGTGCTGGAGATGCCTTAGACATCTAAGCAGAGATATGGGCAGGCAGACATGCGTCTGAAGTTCAGAGGAGGGTCAGGACTGGAGATACACATGTGGGGTTCACTCGCGTTTAGATGGGTTTTGAGCCTATGAGACTGGATGAATTCACCTAGGAAGTGAGGGTAGATTAAAAAAAAAAAAAAGGTCAAGGTCATGTGTGGCAGTGAAAAACTGGCCTGAAAACTTACCCGCTGGCACACGTGTGGCAAGGAAATGTTAAAGCACCACCGGGAAATTGTGGACAGAGGGCTCCAAGGCTGAGTTGAGCGAGTGAGGACAAAAACACAGAAGACACTGCAAAGGATTCAGATTTCCCAGGGATGGGGATTAGGGAAATGTCTGCGCTAAGGTTAGAAGGAAAAAACAAAGCAAGCAGGCAGATGCAAAATTTAAGGTATCAGATTCAGAGATAAAAGAAAAATGTCGGCGAAAGCCTGCAAGTTGGTGAAGGGGTGAAATCGGCCCCAGCGTGACGGGGCTGGAAGGCGGCGGGGCTGGAAGGCGGGGTGATGTGACTGGGGCCGGGCCCCGCCCCCGGGCCATACCCGGGCCAGCTCGGGGCCTCCCCTGCCCGAATGCCTCCAGCGGCCAGTCCGCGTGCGGGCAGGTCCGCGGGTCCCCGGGCCAGCGTGGACTTGTGAGTGTGCTGCGTGGGCGCAGTCACAGTGTCTGAACTGGGAAGAAGGACGCCGAGGGCCGCTCTTCACCAGGCCGCGCTTTGCAGGAGGAAGCGGCCTGACGGCCCGCCTACGTACGTTACCAACTCCACAGCCAGGCAGCGAGGCCCGAGCTGGGCAGGGGCCAGGACTGAGGGACCGGGCGACACCGGAAGGCTCGGAAAGTTTAGCAGGAGGTTCGGCTGGGGCAGGGCAGAGACCTCCGGCTGCGGGGCGCGGCGGCAGCGGGTCTGTTACCTGCTCCGCGCGGCTGCCGCTGCAGCGCCAACCCCGCGGCCTCCTGGCTCTGACGCGTCGCCCTGGAAACCGGCGCGCGGGGCTTTATGGGACTGGCCGGCCAGGAGGGGAGGAACCAGAGGCCGGGCCGCGAGGCCTGCGCGCACGCGCACCCGGGACCGCGTCTCTGGCCCGGGCTAGGTGTGCAGGTTCGGGTTGTGAGGCCTGTCTCACCTGACTCTTCCGTGAGGGTGAACTCAGCTGGCTGCATAGACTTTCGCAAACAAGCCTCCAGCCGCCCCTCCTCGGCGCCCGTGATCCCGCCTGTGCCCTGGCCGCACCCGGGCCGAGCGAGCTGACCCCGCGCCCGGTCGCTGTCGCCCGCGCACCGGGTGTTTTGAATCTGAGTCCGATGCACATGTCCGGTTCCCAGCCTGGGAGGGCCGTGGACTAAGAGCAGAGCGCTTCTGTTAACCTTTATAAAGATGGATTTCTTGGTGGAAGAAAATCTGATCACAAAGCAATGTATGTTTGGTGTAGAGAAGTTACCATGTACAGGAAAGTACCAAGAAAAAGTAAAAATCACCTATAAAAATTATAGGTGATTTTTACTGATTGCATAGGAGTTTTCAGTGATGCGTAGGCATACTTAACGAACATTCACATTATTTCTTTTCTTCCTCTTCCCTCCTCCTCCTCACCCTCCCATTGTATCAACGCCCTGTTGAATGTCCTTGTAGATGAATCCTAGGGGTCACCCCGACTGTTTTCTTAGGATAAATTCCTACATGTGAAGTTGAAGGATCAAAGGATAGGCCCACTTTGAGGCTTTCTGAAGGTATACGAAAGTTTGCCTTCCAGGCAAATGTCTCCAATCCTTAATCCACATTTGCGGATAATCTTATATCTTTTAAAAATGTATGTCCATGTAGCGGCTTCCCTGGTGGAGCAGTGGTTAAGAATCTGCCTGCCAATTCAGGGGACACGGGTTTAAGCCCTGGTCGGGGAAGATCCCACATGCCGCGGAGCAACTAAGCCCATGCGCCACAACTACTGAGCCCATGTGCCACAGCTACTGAAGCCCACACACCTAGAGCCCATGCTCCACAACAAGAGAAGCCACCGCCATGAGAAGTCCACGCACTGCAACAAAGAGTAACCCCTGCTCGCCACAACTAGAGAAAGCCCGTGTGCAACAATGAAGACCCAATGCAGCCAAAAATAAATAAATAAAATAAATAAATTTTAAAAATTAAAAAAAGTATGCCCATGTTATTGTCAAAAAGTGACACCTTACTTTGATTTTTTCACAACTTTGATTACTAGGAAGGATAGGCATTTTTGTTGTACTTTCAGTGACCATTTGTACTTATTTTGTGATTTGCCTTTTGCCCACTTTTTCAGTTGGTGTTCATCTTTGTAAAAATTGATTTGTTAGAACTTTTGACATTCTATAAAACCCAGACTATGGTATATGTTGCAGATATTTCCTGCAGTTTGTCAATTACCTTTAAATTTTGTTTATAGTGTATCTTGTATTTGTGTAGCTCAAATTTATCACGTTTCCCTTTATGGTTTTTTCATTTTGTTTTTATGTAATAGGGGGCAGTGGGCATCTCCGAGCAGACCCTGTTTTTTTCTTTTTTTAATTTTATTGAAGTATAGTTGATTTACAATGTTGTGTTAATTTCTTCTGTACAGCAAAATGACTCAGTTATATATATATATATATATATATATATATATACACACACACACACACACACACACACATATATATATTCCTCTTCATATTCTTTTCCATTATGGCTTATCAAAGGATATTGAACATAGTTCCCTGTGCTATACAGTAAGACCTTGTTGTTTATCCATTCTATATATAATAGTTTGCATCTGCTAATCCCAAACTCCCATTCCTTCCTTCCCCTACCCCCCTCCCACTTGGCAACCACAAGTCTGTTCTCTAGATCTGTGAGTCTGTTTTTGTTTCCTAGGTATGTTGATTTGTATCTTATTTTAGATTCCACATATAAGTGATAGCATATGGTATTGGTCTTTCTCTTTCTGACTTACTTCACTTAGTATGGTAATCTCTAGGTCCATCCATGTTGCTGCAAATGGCATTATTTCATTCTTTTTTATGGCTGAGTAATATTCCATTTTGTATGTGTACCACATCTTCTTTATCCATTCATCTGTCGATGGACACTTAGGTTGCTTCCATGTCTTGGCTATTGTAAACAGTGCTGCTATGAACATAGAGGTGCATATATCTTTTCCAATTATAGTTTTGTCTGGGTGTATGCCCAGGAGTAGGATTCAAGCTGACCCCATTTAATTCTAGCTTTTTAGGGGTTGGTGCGGGACAAGGCTTTCCTGTCCCATCACCACCTGCTCCTCCCTATCCTGTTAGAGTGCCCACTCTTAATTTTGGTGCGTTATGTGTTTCTACAACCTTGGGTGGTGAGTTATTCATATAAGGTGGGTGGTGGTTTTTGTTGTGGGTGAGCTGGGCACCATCTCCAAGTGGACATACATTAGACAAGTGTTGCCCTAGACTTGTCATTCATGGAAAGATGGCTGGTTCATTGCTGCTGGTGCTCCCAAGACAGTAACAAAAGTGGCTGTTTATTATTATGATTATTTTTAATAAGTTTATGTATTTATTATTTATTTTTGGCTGCGTTGGGTCTTCGTTTCACGTGGACTTTCTCTAGTTGCAGCAAGCGGGGGCTACTCTTCGTTGCAGTGTGTGGGCTTCTCATAGCGGTGGCTTCTCTTGTTGCGGAGCACGGGCTCTAGGCGCGCGGGCTTCAGTAGTTGTAGTGTGTGGGCTCAGTAGTGTGGCACGTGGGCTTAGTTGCTCCGCAGCATGTGGGATCTTCCCGGACCAGGGCTTGAACCTGTGTCCCCTGAATCGGCAGGCGGATTCTTAACCACTGCGCCACCAGGGAAGTCCAAACTTGGCTGTTAATTATTAAGGGAACATCCCAACCCTGGTCCTCAGGACTGGAGGAAGCTGAAAGATGGAGGCTCCTCAGAACGTCCTTTCCCATCTGAACTGTCTCTCCCTCTCTTTTTTGCTAGCTCTTTCCAGTCTATAGCCTTTGTTTCTGCCTTGGAAAGAGGTGCTTCTTTCCTGTCTGTGTGTTATGGAAGAGGGAGAGGCCCTTACTGTACGAAGCTGAAGAACTGCCTTTTAGTAATTATGGTGGTCACCTCCATCACTCTACATATTAACATAGGCCTTTATTGCTCTGTATGAGTTTCCTAAGGCTGCTGTAACAAATTACCACAGAACTGATGGCTTAAGACAGCAGAAATTTATTCTCTCATGGGTCTGGAGACCGAAGTCCAAAATCAAGGTGTCAGCATGGCCGTGTTCCCTCTGAAGTCTCCTGGGGAGGATGCTTCCTGTCTCTTCCATCTCCTGGTGGCTCCTGGTGTTCCTTGGCTTGTGGCCACGTCACTCCAATCTCTGCCTCTGTCTTCACATAGTGTTTTTCTCTGTGTCTCTCTGTGTGTTTTCTCCTCTTCTTATAAAGATATCAGTTATTGGATTTAGGGCCCACCTGAAATCCAGGATGATTTCATCTCAAGATCCTTAACCAATTTCATCTGCAAAGACCCTGTTTCCAGATAAGATCACATTCTGAGGTTTAGGGGGGAACATGAATTTTTGGGGGACAATATTCTACCCACTACTGCTACTATGGTGGTCACCACTGTTATAATAATAAAAAAATAAATAAATAATATAAATAAGGAAAATAAAAAATATAAATAAGTAATAAAAATTAAAAAAGAATAAAAATCAGCCTTTATTTCTCATTTTATTTTACCTATAAAATTATATAAATAAACAAAACATAGCATCTGGTATCATTTATTATAAGATCCCGTGAGGATCTCTGCAAAGTTTGGAGCCAATACCTCATACTTTTATCACTAAAATTATGTCAAATCATCCTTTCACAATGTATACACATATCAAATCATCACAATGTACACTTTAAATATCTTACAATTTATTTGTGAACTGTACCTCAATAAAGTTTAAAAAAAAAAGAGTAAATTCTGTTAAAAATTAGGTCAGATCTAAAAGTATTTTTATTTGACTTTAACATCAAGGATTAGAGATCTGAAATAATTAGCCTCTTGCATCTTCATTCGATTAGACAACTTATTTCTGAATTGAGTTTTCAAAGTCGGAGATTCATTGAGCTTTCTTTTAAGACTCATTTGGAATGTTTTGTATTCCTATTAATTATCTTGAAGTTCACTGATGTCACTGTAACAAAAGATCTGTCAGCTGGAGTTTTCAAATTTCTGATTTGTACATTTTCATGGTCATTATTAAAAGGATAAGCTTCTAAAAGTAATTCATAGTGAAATAAAGGAGCACTAGGAATTTGAGGGTAGGAAATCAGGAGTTTTTCTGGTGTGGTGTGGACATAAACGGGGTTGGGTTCAAATGCTGGATACACCGTTACCTTTCCTATCATCTCCCATGCTTTTTTTTTTTTTTTTTTGCCATACCCCGAGGCTTGTGGGATCTTAGTTCCCTGACCAGGGATCGAACCCGGGCCCTCGGCAGTGAAAGTGCTGAATCTTTGAATCTTTTTTTTTTTTTTTTGAAAGTGCTGAATCTTAACCACTGGACTGCCAGGGAATTCCCTCATCTCCCATTCTAAGTCCTCACTGGTGGGGACGGTTAGTAATAGAACCCGGTTTTAGGGCTGTTGTGTGGTTTAAGGGAGTGGTTTTTTTTTTTTTAATTTATTTATTTGTTTTTGGCTGTGTTGGGTCTTCGTTTCTGTGCGAGGGCTTTCTCTAGTTGCGGCAAGCGGGGGCCACTCTTCATCGCGGTGCGCGGGCCTCTCACTATCGTGGCCTCTCTTGTTGCAGAGCACAGGCTCCAGACGCGCAGGCTCAGTAGTTGTGGCTCAACGGGCCTAGTTGCTCCGCGGCATGTGGGATCTTCCCAGACCAGGGCTCGAACCCGTGTCCCCTGCATTGGCAGGCAAATTCTCAACCACTGCGCCACCAGAGAAGCCCCTAAGGGAGTGGTTTATGCAAAGCTCTTAGAGCAGGTCTGGCTTGGCAAACACCTCAAAATTGTTAGCTATTATTTCAAGTAGGAAATTTGTTTCTCCCTAGGGCAGGCAGCTGGAGGGGGTGTCAAGATTGAAGTAGTTTTTGCCCTGTTGTTACCAATATTGGGTCCTCTGGCCTTGTGTGCAGTAAAGCCAATCTACTGACACCAGGTTGTGGTGTGCAGGTGTGAAGGAATGTGCAGGGTTTATTGTAGGCACCAAACAAGGAGTGTGGGCAACTGATGGTCAAAAAACCCTAACTTCCTGACGGGTTTCAGGAAAGTGTTTTCAAGGGTAAAGTGAGGGAGGGGAGTGCTGTAGGGTGGGTGATCAGCTTGTGCACAATTATCTGATTGGTTGATGGTGAGGGAACCAATCGTCAGGATGGTGTCATAGGAGTTAACATCATCAATCCTCAGGCTCCAGTTGGTCTGGGGGCTACGTGCTCACCATCATCATGCAGTTAGCTTCTTCCATTTGGTGGGGGCTTTAGTATCTGTAAAACAGCCCAGGAATGTGCATCAAATACTGTTATCTATGTCCTTCAGGGAGGAACTAAAGGTTCTGTGACTGCCGCATGGCTGATTTACTGTTTAAATCGTTACCAGTTCTCCTGGCCCAACTGATACTTTTGTCACTACATGTTCGTATCCTTTCAATCATTAATTCTTGAGCCAGGCTTTTGTGACTCAGGGGAGGCCTGAGATAACTATAGGTTTTCTACAGACAAGAGGCAGGCAGAGGATATGGGGTGAGGGGTCTGTCCAGGGAGGCCCCATAGGGTCTTCCTCAGTTATATTATATGATCAGCAGATGTATATTCTCTAGGGCACAAGAGCTACAGTTTATGTCACTAACTTACAAAGGCATTAAGAAATACACAGAGCTTATTACTTTCTTAAATAATATTTGCAGCAAAATAGTATGCTCATGTGGTAGATTTAAGACTAAGGTGTTTGAAAAAATATTTAATGTGACAAAAATGGTATATACTCACTGTAGAAATTTTGGAAAATACAGCAAAGAAGAAAAGCAAAAATGACCTATAATCTTTGGTGGGCTTTAAAATAAAATTTACTGGGACGAAGTGAGAGAGTGGTATGGACATATATACACTACCAAATGTAAAATAGATAGCTAGTGGGAAGCAGCTGCATAACATGGGGAGATCAGCTCCGTGCTTTGTGACCACTCAGAGGGGTTGGATAGGGAGGGTGGGAGGGAGAGGCAAGAGGGAGGGGATAGGGGGATATATGTATACGTAGAGCTGATTCACTTTGTTATATAGCAGCAACTCACTCAACGTTGTAAAGCAATTATACTCCGATAAAGATGTTAAAAAATAAATAAAATTTATAATGCTTGTGACTTAAATTTGGGGAACCATGAGTCATCTTCACCTAATTTGGGGAGTAAACTTTGCATGCCCTAAGTTAAATTGTTGCGGGGTCATCTCAACCATTCATCCTGATCTAAATGAAGTTGAGCTATATTCTAGGGTCAGGGTGACCTTTCGTGGAGGGCACCTACCTGAGGGGAAGGGGAGAAGGCCTCCAGACCTCCTGGGCTCTGGTGAAGGGGCTGGAGGTCAAAACCCACCAGATCCCTCCCCGCTCCCGGGATCTTACAGCCACGACCTTCATGAGCACCCAGGGACTTAAAATAAGAGAGAGACTCAGCCATCTTAAGACTAAATATATCCTCCTGCCTTTGCCCCTAACGCCCTTCATCTTGACTTTGAAACCCACCAGGAGAGTGGAGTGGCTACCATTTGGGCTTCTTAGTAGATTTTTAATGCCTCTAACGTTTAACACAATTCAAATTATCTATACAAATACGACAGAGAGAGAGCCTGTTACAAACAGGTCATTCATTTCTTCCCCCCAATGTCTCTAAAACAGTGGAAGCAATTTGCTTGTAAGCCAGCCCTCCCTGCCTGGTCGGGGATGTCAGTGAAACCTGACACGGTCCTCAGCTTGTCAGCCTTTGTTCTTTAGGAGAAACAGGTGGTAAAGGGGGAAAACTGGGAACAGGCCACTCCTAAAGGAATCTATTGTATGACAGTTCATTGAATTTTTTTTTTTTTCAATGCAAAACAATCATTATTTTTACTTTTTAACTCTATCCATAGGAATTGTATTTGAAGGTTTCATTAAGTTTCCAGGTATTCCTCAGAGTAGACTTGAATGTGGTAAAAGGTGAGTATTCATAAATGATAATGAACAATTATTAAGTATTGCTTAATTAGCATGCCCCCTTCTCTGATTAAAATACACGCTTTGTACATTAGGTGCCATTGCTGAGCGGTTTAAGGATAAAAATCATGCACCCTTTAAAAACACTCTTTAGTAACAGACCGTTATTGCTGATCCAGATGGCCTATCATTTGTATTAATGACAAACTTAATTTCTTGAGTAAATTTTCACCCACTGTGCTCCCTTGATTTTTCTTGCTCAGTGAAATTTATCTGAAGCAAAATATAATAAAGCATGACATATGCATCACGGAATTAAAGTGGAGATTAATTAAAGCTGACTCCAGTTGAAAGTCATTGAGTTTTTTTTAATCTGCCAGAAAATTTTAAAGTAAGGAAGCCGCTCTTTATTTAGGTAAAGGCTTCTGTAGCTGTTCTGACCCTTGCTGTGTGTTTGCCAAAAAACCCTGTAAACAAATCCTCCTCCCGCACCCGTGCTGGTGTTTTCTGGGCTTTTCCAGCTCCGGGGAGCGCCTCCTCCTCTTCTCTCCTCCTCCGCTACCCGGGCTCCACCTCCTTCCGCCCGAGGCATCTCCCCGCAGGTCTCTGATTGGTGAGGAGCGCAGCCTTGCCTTTTAGGGACTGTTGTCGGGCTTTCAAAGTGATAAGGGAAAGGGTCCAGCGGCTGCTTATATCAACCAATCAACTGTTGTCCTGACAGATCCCCAAATATTCCCTGGCCAATGGCGGGGAGAGCCCGAGGTGCCTGGGCCGCTCCTGGGAGAGGCAGGGCTTCAGTTGAGCTGAGAGGCGGGAGCTCAGACAGCCTTGGGCCCCTGGCCAGTCCCCACCTGGCACTTATCTGTGTCACTTTCAGGATTTGTCTGACTCTGCGCTCCCTCGCAGGGGTGTGTTGGGGGGGAGTCCTCTTTGCGACTCTCAAAATGGTTATCAAAGTGTTTGTTGCTACATCATCTGGGTCCATAGCGGTAGGTGTCTGATGGAATTTGGGGGCTTTCTTCCTGTCCTATTTTCTGAATAACTCAGACTTGGAAGTAGAAGGAGCGGGTATGGCCCAGCGCTGGCTTTACATGTCTTTTTGGAGCGTGTGTAAGTAAGCCTGTGAGCCCTTTGCTTTCTGCCTTGGTTTGAATGGTGTTGAAGAAGTGTGTGTGATCTGGGACAGCTGGGTGTGGAAGGGGATTCAGGGAAGGGGGTGTGTTTGATACTAGAACTTTTAACATGTGATTTGTGTCGTGTTGTGTCGCATATATGATAGAATGGGAGGCTTTTTTTTGGTGGAATGTTTTTGCCATTCCTTCTGCAAGACTTAGACTAATTTAAAATTGCAAATAAATGACACTTTGTGTAACAATATTTGGAGCGTATGATGGGCCAGATTACTAAAACGACTCCTGGGTGTAATTACTTGTGTATGCAATGTAATCCTAACGAAAGCGTAAAGTTAGCATGTGTAATACTATTATTTGAGAATAATGATGTCACAGTGACAAGAACAAACATCTCTAAGGCTAAAGATTTAAATGCTCTAGGAATCCAAACAGACCAAAAATAGGTACTAAAAGCCAACCTCCAAAACACTGCTTTGTCTGATTTCCTTGGGACGAGGCTGGGAACCACCCATCAATCTCTCTAAGTCCAGCTTTCATTCTGTGCCTTAAGAAATAGGGGCAAGGGAGGGACTCGTTTATCCTTGGAAATGATTCAGGCTTTGATTTTAGGCTTGAACCTGCAGTGTCTATCTGAGACCGACATTTCGACCAGCATTTTAGCATCTAGGAGGCTGTGGAGAGAAAAGAGTTTTATTAATCCTGAGAGTTGAAGACCAGCAAAGGGGCGGTTTCCTTTTATATCTGATTCCTGGAACTTCTCGGGTTGCAGCTTGGGTTTCAGTGGTCCCTCAGCCAGGGATGATAGCCTAGACAAATGGTTGGCCCAGGGAACTGTCCTAGTGGCAGCTCCTGAATCCACCCGCGGCGCCCCCACCTCGCCCCCTCCAGCCCTGAAAGTTCACGCGGTTTCCAGAGAGGACGAGAGGAAAACACGAGAAAAGAGCCTGGTTGTTCCTTCTGAGCACAGCTGGTGGGCAACTGTTTAGTGATCTCTCGAACATCTTTTAACAGAAAACGATGAGGAACAATTCCAAATGCAAAACTGCAAAATCTTTTGTGGCTGTTGATGACCTCAGAAACTTTTAGTTGATCTACAAAAAGCACATTTTTGGATTGTTTAGATTAAAAAAATTTTTTTTTTGTAGAAAATGGCTTTCGTGGGCTTCAAATATGCTGTTGACACTCATTGCTGGAAACTTTTACCACTAACCTGCCAATCTTCTGCCTGTTCCATAGATCAGGTCTGAGTGGCCCCATGCATCCTTCCGGAGACAATGAACAAACTGATGGATTTCTTAGGATTACTGATGTCCTACATTCTTGAAGTTTGGGAGCATGATTTAGTTAGCTTGGGGGGATCTGGAGGGGTACTGTTTATTCCAGGATCTTAGAAAATCCAAGTTCATTCTGCTGCCGTAAGCAAATGTTTTGGTGCCACTTGGGACTATGTGACCTGAGGAAAGTTATTGCACCTTGCTAAGCCTCAATTTCCTTATCTGTAAAATGAGGATAAGAATAGTACTCATCTCATAGCGTTGTCATGAGGACTTAGGAAATAAGCAAAGGGTGCCCAGCAGAGTGTCAAGTGCTTAATAAATATTATCATTATTAGTTTTTATTTATTTATTTATTTATTTATTTATTTATTTATTTATTTATGGCTGAGTTGGGTCTTCGTTGCTGCGCACGGGCTTTTTTCTAGTTGCGGCGAGTGGGGGCGACTCTTTGTTGCAGTGCACGGGCTTCTCATTGTGGTGGCTTCTCTTTTTGCAGAGCACCGGCTCTAGGTGCACGGGCTTCAGTAGTTGTGGCTCACGGGCTCTAGAGCACAGCCTCAGTAGTTGTGGCGCACGGGCCTAGTTGCTCTGCCGCATGTGGGATCTTCCCGGACCAGGGCTCGAACCCGTGTCCCCTGCATTGACAGGCAGACTCTTAACCACTGAGCCACCAGGGAAGTCCTATCATTATTAGTTAATGTTATAATTATCAGCTATGGTTAGTTAGTATTATAATTATTATAACTATTGGTTATTAATGTTAGTTAATATTAATCAATATTTTTGTAGTTATATTTATTAGTTAATATTAGAAGATCTGCATCTGTGATGATGTTTCGGAATTGTCTCAAGCCACATAAATGGAAGAATTTCTGTCTTATCCTAAAGAATGAGAACTGATTTTTCCCACGGTGTCAGTGCTAATGATTTTTCCGGCTGGGGAATTTCACCCAGAAACTTCTTTGCAGGATGACCCCAGAGCAGCTGCCAGTACTTACGCTGTGTGTGTGTTGGTCTTTTCCACTTACTTCTTCAGTCTATATACTTTAAAAGCAGGTTCTTGCCTGTGACCTCATCAAAGAGGGCATTATGACTTCTGTTGGATGAATGAAATAAATGAAAAAGGAAAAAACCAATTGTAATCTCTTGATGAGGTTTAAGCATGCAGCTGTGTATCACATCTCTATTTTAACAGTTGATGCCAAAGCGTGGTTCTGTGTTTTACCACTTTACACACAGATTTGGGTGAAGAGACCCTGGGAGTAGGGGAGAAAGTTGTTGTATCTTCGTGGCTGACCCTCCTCTCCTCCTGAAGCCCATTGCCACAGGGGTTGGGGGACAAAAGGAGAGAGGACAGTCCTCCTTGTTTTCAAGATGCACAGCCCCTGAACCACCATCTTTAAGGACAGACCCTAATGGTGGCCCCCGGATTTCGCAATCCTTTTTCCAGTCTTGATTGAGTGTAAATATAGAGGGAAAAACATGGCTCTTGAATTAGATGGCTCTGGATGTGAACCTTGGAAAATTCTTTAATTCACTGGCACCTCAGCTTTGTTATCTTAAAATGGTGATCAGAATTCTTGCCTGGCGTGGCAATCAGGACGAGTCATGCCAGGGTGACTGACTGCACAGCTTCTCGACTTGTGGTGCAAAATGCTTTTCCATACTTTCCTCATTTCTCACCAGCACCCAGGATGAAGGCGGCGTTCTATCCATTTTGCAGATGAGGCAATGGACGGGCAGAGCTTGTGCTCAGATAGCAACCTTCCCAGCCAGGATGGAAATGCAGGTCACCTCTCACTCAAATGCAGCGTGCTTTTTACTACAATACGGTGAACTTGTTCGGAAAGGTTCCTAACTGTACAAGACAATGAACGGAACATGCCAAGCGAGTGACCCAAAGATCACTCAGATGCAGCACCGTCACCAACAGTGGCCGGTGACTTCAGGACAGAGAATGATGGTTGTTTTTTTTTTTTAAATTATTTTATTGAGGTATAGTTGATTTACAGTGTTGTGTTAATTTCTGCTGTACAGCAAAGTGATTCAGTTTTCAGGTTCTTTTCCATTATGGTTTATCACAGGATATTGAATATAGTTCCCCGTGCTCTACAGGAGGACTTTGTTGTTTTTTTTAAAAAAATTATTTATTTATTTATCTATGGCTGCGTTGGGTCTTCGTTTCTGTGCGAGGGCTTTCTCTAGTTGCGGCAAGCGGGGGCCACTCCTCATCGCGGTGCGCGGGCCTCTCACTATCGCAGCCTCTCACTATCGCAGCCTCTCTCGTTGCGGAGCACGGGCTCCAGACGCGCAGGCTCAGTAATTGTGGCTCACGGGCCCAGTTTTTCCGCAGCATGTGGGATCTTCCCAGACCAGGGCTTGAACCCATGTCCCCTGCATTAGCAGGCAGACTCTCAACCACTGCGCCACCAGGGAAGCCCCAGACTTTGGTGTTGATCCATTCTCCATGTAACAGTTTGCGTCTGCTAATCCCAAACTCCCAGTCCGTCCCTCCTTCACCCCCCTCCCCCTTGGCCACCACACGTCTGTTCTCTAGGAGAATGGCACATTCTTGTGAGTCAATGTAACAGGATAGGAGGTGAAAGCACGGAGTCCTAAGCACTGGTCCGCCAGGGAATTCCCATTGTAACAGGATAAGAAAACAGAACTCTCTCAGCCTCCACTGAGGTCCCAAAGCCTCCAAGTGACACACACCCCAAGGACACTGGATCCTCCAGAGGGGCTGCCCAGAAGGACGGTGCAGCCTGTGGGACCAGCAATGGCCATGGCGCCCTGGAGAGGGGAGAGGGGGTGAGAGGTGCAGGGGGGAGTGCATCTGTGGTGAGGGCTACTGGGGTGCTGTGCACACCCCTACCCTTGAAACCATAAAGGGGGGGTGACCTTTGGGGACTGATGCCGTGTCCCTAGGGTCAGCTCAGGAGGCCACACGGAGAAAGGCTGTACTTTGTGGTGGGAGCGGCGTCTAGTAGGGACCCTTGAACAAGGACCACCGGGGTGGGGGGCGGGGGGTGCTCAGGTGGGCATCAGAGTGCAGGCAAAGGCCACGTGCCAGCCAGGTGAGCTCGTGCGCTCCCTGCTCCCCCTGTCCCTCCTCTGGGCTCATCCTAAGACCCTTCTCCAGACCCAGGCAGAAGTCAAGTGCTCCAAACAGCCAGGAGAGCCATACTCTTGACCGAGTTTGAGTTGCTGGTGTTTGGGGAGTCTGGAGGGGCAGATTTTATTTTTCTTTTCTTTATTTGGGGGCGGTGCTGAGAAATAAAATGTAGCACAATACCGTGCACCCAACAGTCAGTCAGCTTCCTGTAGACGTAATTGCTTGTCTTGAGAGGAATCATAATAAACAGATTCTTTTTTTTTTTTTTTACATCTTTATTGGAGTATAATTGCTCTACAATGGTGTGTTTGTTAGTTTCTGCTTTATAACAAAGTGAATCAGCTATACGTATATATATGTCCCCATATCTCTTCCCTCTGGCGTCTCCCTCCCACCATCCCTATCCCACCCCTCTAGGTGGTCACAAGGCACTGAGCTGATCTCCCTGTGCTATGCGGCTGCTTCCCACTAGCTATCTGTTTTACATTTGATAGTGTATATATGTCCCTGCCACTCTCTCACTTCGTCCCAGCTTACCCTTCCCCCTCCCCGTGTCCTCAAGTCCATTCTCTAGTAGGTCTGCATCTTTATTCCCGTCTTGCCCCTAGGTTCTTCATGACCATTTTCTTTTTTCTTTTTTCTTTTTTTAGATTCCATATATATGTCTTAGCATATGGTATTTGTTTTTCTCTTTCTGACTTACTTCACTCTGTATGACAGACTCTGGGTCCATCCACCTCACTACAAATAAGTCAATTTCATTTCTTTTTATGGCTGAGTAATATTCCATTGTATATATGTGCCACATCTTCTTTATCCATTCATCTGTCGATGGACACTTAGGTTGCTTCCATGTCCTGGCTATTGTAAACAGTGCTGCAATGAACATTGTGGTACATGACTCTTTTTGAATTATGGTTTTCTCAGGGTACATGCCCAGTAGTGGGATTGCTGGGTCGTATGGTAGTTCTTTTTTTTTTTTTATAAATTTTATTTATTTATTTATTTTTATTTTTGCCTGCGTTGGGTCTTTGTTGCTGCGTGCGGGCTTTCTCTAGTTGCAGCGAGTGGGGGCTACTCTTCATTGTGGTGCATGGGCTTCTCATTGCGGTGGCTTCTCTTGTTGCGGAGCAGGGGTTCCCAGCACACAGGCTTCAGTAGTTGTGGCATGCGGGCTCAGTAGTTGTGGCTTGTGGGCTTAGTTGCTCTGTGGCATGTGGGATCTTCCTGGACCAGGGCTTGAACCTGTGTCCCCTGCATTGGCAGGCAGATTCTTAACCACTGCACCACCAGGGAAGCCCGGTAGTTCTTTTTTTAGATAATAAACAGATCCTCCTCTCCTGTTTTCTCCATCTTTCTTTGACTTCCCAGCAGAAGAAACCTAAGTCAAGACTTTGGGAAATGTTCATCTGTATAGAAACTGTGGAACAAAATGAAATCCTTTTCCATCCCACCTCAGGTCCTGAGACATGATTTTCTTTTAAAGTTCTTTTTTTAAATTGAAGTATAGTTAATTTACAATGTTGTGTTAGTTTCAAGTGTACAGCACAGTGATTCAGTTAAGTCCTGAGGCATGATTAATAGAGATGGAAATAACGCTGGTGAGGGAGTGGACCTCAGCCAGGCTGAGGCTCCCGGGAGGGTATTTGATGGGGAAGGAAGACAGGGTTTTGGACAGAATAAAGGATGTTGCCTTCTGAATATTTAATTAAAAGTATATCTGCCTGAGTGGTTAAGAATCCGCCTGCCAATGCAGGGGACACAGGTTTGAGCCCTGGTCCAGGAAGATCTCACATGCTGTGGAGCAACTAAGCCCATGCGCCACAACTACTGAGCCTGTGCTCAAGAGCCCACAAGCCACAACTACTGAGCCCACGTGCCACAACTACTGAGCCCGTGTGCCTAGAGCCCGTGCTCTGCAACAAGACAAGCCACTGCAATGAGAAGCCCGTGCACCGCAATGAAGAGTAGCCCCCTTTGCTGCAACTAGAGAAAGCCCGTGCACAGCAACGAAGACCCAACGCAGCCAAAAATAAATAAATAAAAAATAGATAAATTTATAAAAAAAATAAAAGAGGGCATCATTCATTCTGGGAGTGAATTCTTTGATTGAAGAGAGAAAATTGTAATTGTTTCTGGGGAAGGAGTTCTAAGCTTTCAAGATGACCACATTCACAAAGAAATGGCATTTGGTAGATACAGTCCTTGTACGTGAACCAAGGGTAGAGAAAAGGGCCCTAGGATGTTCTCTCTTAGGTGTGGCTGGCACTCTGATCTCAGTTGCAGAGCTGGGTGTGAGTGGGAAAGGAGAACAGGGTTATTTTACTGCATTACTCTTCAATATTCTGGGAGAAATATCCACCAGCTTTTCTAGCTCTTTTTCTCTCTTTCTCTTCTAATAATCTCCATGTGGGCTTTTCAGTTCCTGTATTATTTCTAAAACTACTTTTGTTCTATGTGACTCGTTCCTATTTTCATAACTGTGAATAAAGTGCCTTTTAATGTGGGTATACTTGGTATTTGAGTTTCATAGTAAATTGTCTTTTTTTCCTTCTCTCTATCATCTTTTTCTTTGTAAACAATTCTTAATTATTTTTTGGCTTTAAAGCTTAGCAGAGAATTAAAAGTATTTTGAAGGCGTCAAACAAATGCTATGATGAGAGCATTGCTATTTTTATTATGTCAATTATACATCAGTGATTTAAACATTGATGAGATTAAGATTTCAGAATTTAAATGATGACCCTGTTGATCCTATGGAATGAAGAGCTGTGATTTTATGGATTTCCTTGTTTAAATATTTAGCGATATTATTTGTGTTGTATGGTATAGTTGAAGGAAGGGCTTAATTTATGTACATATAAATAAAATGTTTTTTTACAAACTGTCTAATAGTAATCTCTCTACTCTTGACCAGATTAGGAAGAAACAGCAAGAAGTAGTGGGCTTCTTGGAAGCTAATAAAATCGATTTTAAGGAGTTTGATATTGCTGGAGATGAAGACAATCGGAGGTGGATGAGAGAGAACGTTCCTGGAGAGAAGAAACCTCAAAATGGGATTCCTTTGCCCCCACAGATATTCAACGAAGAGCAGTACTGTGGGGTGAGGTTTGATTTTTTGGAAAAGTCTTCTGCATGTGTGTTTATCAGAAGTCATTTAAAGCAGATCAATTTTGAGGCAGCATTTGAATTTTTGGACATTTTTCAGGTCATGATCTATTTCTACCATTCAGTACCTGGATGGTAGATCCATGGTGAAGGATCAATAGTTAAGACTTATAAAATGATGGAAACAATAAAATAATGATTCAGAAGTTCTTGGGATTCTTTTAGGTTCCTTATCTTGTTTTGAAGAATTGAGGTCCCTTGTTCAAGCAAAATACACATTTAGTTGGAAAGATGGTCAACCTTGCAGGGTACACATACACGCTCCCACAGGGACACTGGGTATGTTTTCAATTTTGTAAAGAATAATTTGCAAAAGTAGAGTTTGGTGTAAATAATATCTAAACAGTTTAAAAACTGTTCTGGACACCCTTCCTCCTTGTGAGGACACAGCAAGAAGATGGCCATTTATGAACCAAGAAGGGGGCTCACCAGACACTGAATCTGCTGGTGCCTTGATCTTGGACTTCCAGAACTGTGAGAAATAAATAGCTGTTGTTCATAAGCCACCCAAACACAAAAAACAAAAACTGTTCTGGACATTTAATTATAATAGCAATTTTATTTTATACATCTAGTAGTCCATTTTGCCATAAAATCACTTTTTCCTCAGAGTTTATAGATTCTGCTTAGTAAATCAAATTGTTGAAAGGAAACATTTAAAAACTCAAAGGGCTTTGGAGCATGAGAACTGGAGTTATCTTAGGGGTCATCTAAGTCTTCTAGGCCGTTTTTCAGACGCAGCAATCAGGGTTCTGGAAGGCAGAAGGAATCAATTGAAGAGCGGACTACTTTTTTTTTAAAAATTAATTAATTAATTTATTTTTGGCTGCATTGGGTCTTTGTTGCTGCACGTGGGCTTTCTCTAGTTGTGGTGAGTGGGGGCTACTCTTTGTTGCGGTGCATGGGCTTCTCATTGTGGTGGCTTCTCTTGTTGCAGAGCACGGGCTCTAGGCGTGCAGGCTTCAGTAGTTGTGGCTTGCGGGCTCTAGAGGGCAGGCTCAGTAGTTGTGGCGCACGGGCTTAGTTGTTCCATGGCATGTGGGATCTTCCTGGACCAGGGCTCAAACAGGTGTCCCCTGCATTGGCAGGTGGATTCTTAACCACTGTGCCACCAGGGAAGTCCCAGAGCTGACTACTTCTGAAGGCTGTAGCCTGGTGTAGGAATCTTCACTCACCTTCTCTTCTTGCTGCACAAAACTGTTGGTCCTTTAGCTTAGCTTCTCTTTACTGTTACGTTTGTCACCTAAAGCAGGTGTCATCAAACTATAGCCAGAGAGCCAAGGCCTGCAGCTGCCTGTTTTGGTAAAGTTTTATTGGACACATCTGCACTAATTCACTTACCTAGTGCCTATAGCTAATTTTGCATGATGGCAGAGTTGAGCAGTTGCAACAGAGACCATATGACCCACAAAGCCAGAAATATTTATGATCTGCCCATTTACAGAAAAGCTTTCGGGCCTTTTATTTGAATCATGAATTGTTTTGTTGTTGGGGGTTTGCATTAGTTTCCTAGGGCTGATGTAACAAAACATCACAAACCTGGTGGTTCTTATGGACTGTGTGTTTGTGTCCCCCCCAAATTCATATGTTGAAGTCCTAATGCCCAATGTGATGGTGTTTGGAGATGGGACCTTTGGGAGGTGATTAGGGTTAGATGAGGTGCTGAGGGTGGGGTCCCCATGATGGGATTAGTGCCCTTACAGGAAGAGGAAGAGAGAGAGAACGGTTTCTCTTTACCATGTGAACAAACAGCCAGAGGAAACTGTCTGTAAGCCAGGAAGAGAGCAGAACCCAACTATGCTGCACCCAGGATGCATTTCTGTTATTTAAGCCACCCAGCCTATGGTATTTTTTTTATGGCAGCCCGAGATATTACAGTGTCTTAAAATAACAGAAATTTATTCTCTCACAGTTCTGGAGGCCAAAGTTTGAAATCAAGGTGTCAATAGTGTTGGTTTCTTCTGGAGGCTCTGAGGGAAAATCTGTTCGCTGCCTTTCTCCTGGCTTCTGGTGGCTGACAACAATCTCTGGCATCCCTTGGCTTGTTGACATATTATGCCCATCTCTGCCTCCATCTTTACATGGTCTTCTTGCAGGTCTCTTTGTGTCTTCACATGGCCTTCTTTTTTAAAAATTAATTAATTAATTAATTAATTAACTAATTAATTTATTTATTTTTCACTGTGTTGGGTCTTCATTGCTGTGCGTGAGCTTTCTCAAGTTGCAGCGAGTGGGGGCTATTCTTCGTTGCGGTGCACAGGCTTCTCATTGCGGTGGCTTCTCTTGTTGTAGAGCACAGCCTCTAGGTGTGTGGGTTTCAGTAGTTGTGGCACACGGGCTCAGTAGTTGTGGCTCACAGGCTCTAGAGCGCAGGCTCAGTAGCTGTGGCACAGGGGCTTAGTTGATCTGCAGCATGTGGGATCTTCCCGGACCAGGGCTCGAACCCGTGTCCCCTGCACTGGCAGGTGGATTCTTAACCACTGCACCATCAGGGAAGTCCCCACATGGCCTTCTTATAAGGACAAAAATTCACTGGAATAGGGTCCATCCTAGTCCAACACGGCCTCATCATAACTAACTACATCTGTAAATATCTTTATCTCCAAATGAGGTCACTTTCTGAGGTCCTGGGTGGACATTGCTTTATAGGTGAGAGTACAGGCTGTGTGAATTTACATGGCTGTGTTAGGATTCCTCAGAGGCTTAGCTCAAAGTCTTGTGGATGTGGGAGTGTCTTCAAACAGTCTTAACGTGGCAAGCAGTTATTTAGTGGAACATATGGTCCAGTCCAGCTCTCCTGGGATTGAAGCTGGGGCTTCCCAGAGTGTAGAGAGCACTTGCTCTGTGAGGAAGAGTCCCTCCCCTGCACCCCACACTCCTCTCCCCACCCCCTCCAGACCTCCTGGCCTCCGGACATCCCTCAACCCTGAGCTGAATTTTTTTTTTGAATTTGACCTTATGTTTGTTTATTTATTTATTTATTTATTTATTTATTTATTTATTTATTTATTTATATTTTTGGCTGCGTTGGGTCCCTGTTGCTGTGCGCGGGCTTTCTCTAGTTGTGGTGAGTGGGGGCTACTCTTGGTTGCGGTGCGCGGGCTTCTCATTGCGGTGGATTCTCTTGTTGCGGAGCATGGGTTCTAGGTGCGGGGGCTTCAGTAGTTGTGGCATGCAGGCTCAGTAGTTGTGGCTCGTGGACTCTAGAGCGCAGGCTCAGTAGTTGTGGCGCACGGGCTTAGTTGCTCTGCGGCATGTGGGATCTTCCCTGACCAGGGCTCGAACCTGTGTCCCCTGCATTGGCAGGCAGATTCTTAACCACTGCACCACCAGGGAAGTCCCTGAGCTGAATTTTTAAGAACTGCAACTCTTCTTGGATAAAGCAAGGGAGAATAAGTTTTTTCGGGGGAGGTAGTGGTGATGAGCAATTTTTATTTTTCATAAACTTTTTTAACAATTGAAAAATTAATAGATGTGCACACGGAAAAATTAAAATGGTTCCAAAGTTGCCTGCAGTGAAGATTCTTCTCCCTTCCATTTCAGCCCCCTCTAGTTCCTTCCTCTCGGGTGGGCCAGCTTCATGGATCTGCCATCTGGGAAGTCACACCAGACCCCGCTCAAGAGAGCTCTCAGCTTGGTTTAACGCTCTACTGTTGCTGTCTTGAAAGTCATAATGATTTTTGAACAAGGGAAGCCTTGTTTTTATTTTGCACTGGGGCCTGCAAATTATGTAGCCGGTCCTGCTCTGACCAACCAATGCTGGCAATTTCTTGTTTGGCCTTCCAGGAATTTTCTATGTGCATTAACAATTGCATATCACTTAAAAATGGGGGTGTACTCTATACACTTTGTTCTTTTCACTTAATAACCATATCTCAGAGATCATTGCATAGCTGCACATACTGTTTTTTTAAAAACAGTTTCATTTTATATTGGAGTATAGTTGATTAACAATGTTGTGTTAGTTTCAGGTGTATAGCAAAGTGATTCAGTTATACATATACATGTATCTATTCTTTTTCAAATTCTTTTCCCATTTAGGTTACTACAGAATATTGAGCAGAGTTCCTTGTGCTATACAGTAGGTCCCTGTTGGTTATCTGTTTTTTTTTTTTTTTAAATTAATTAATTAATTATTTTTTTGGCTGCGTTGGGTCTTCGTTGCTGCACAGGCTTTCTCTAGTGGCGGCGAGCGGGGGCTACTCTTCGTTGCGGTGCGTGGGCTTCTCATTGCGGTGGCTTCTCTTGTTGCGGAGCACAGGCTCTAGGCATGTGGGTTTCAGTAGTTGTGGCACGTGGGTTTCAGTAGTTGTGGTTTGTGGGCTCTAGAGCGCAGGCTCAGTAGTTGTGGCACACGGGCTTAGTTGCTCCACAGCATGTGGGATCTTCCCAGACCAGGGCTCGAACCCGTGTCCCCTGCATTGGCAGGAGGATTCTTAACCACTGAACCACCAGGGAAGTCCCTGGTTATCCATTTTAAACATAGCAGCGTGTACATGTCAACCCCAAACTCCCAATCTATCCCTCTCCCCTACCCTTCCCCCCTGGTAACCATAAGTTCATTCTCTAGGGCTGTGAGTTTGTTTCTATTTTTTAAATAAGTTCATTTGTATCATTTTTTACGATTCCGCATATAAGTGATAGCATATGATATTTGTCTTTCTCTGTCTGACTTACTTCACTTAGTATGATAATCTCCAGGTCTATCCATGTTGCTGCAAATGGCACTATTTCTTTTTTTTTTTTTTTTAATCCCTCCCTCCCTGTCCCCTTTGGTAACCATAAGTTTGTTTTCTATGTCTGTGAGTTTATTTCTGTTTATAAATAAGTTCATTTGTATCATTTTTAATTTTTAAATTTTATTACTTATTGATTGATCGATTCATTATTTGTCATTTTTCAAATGGCATTATTTCATTCTTTTTAATGGCTGAGGAATATTCCATTGTATATATGTGCCACATCTTCTTTATCTATTCTTCTGTCAGTGGACATTTAGGTTGCTTTCATGTCTTAGCTACTGTAAACCGTGCTGCAATGAACATTGGGGTGCATGTATCTTTTCAAGCCACGTGTTTCTCCAGATATATGCCCAGGGGTGGGATTGCTGGATCATATACTATTTATTTTAATGGCTGCAAAACATTCCATTGGATGTGACATAATTTATTGGCACAGTCCTCTAATGGGGAACATTCAGGTTGTTTCCAGTCTTTCTCAGCTACAAACGATGCTGCAGGAAACCTCTTTATGCGTACAGTGCTTTGTATTCAGTCTGAGTATATGTATAGGATAAATTCCTAGAAGGTGTGCTGAGTTACAGCATAAACGCTTCTCACCCTTCAATAGATATTAAACCTGGACTATAGTTGCACGAATTTACATTTTCAAACGTAATTTGAGTGTGGCTGTTTCCCTGTGACTTTGACAACACTCTATATGCACACTTTTGGGTCTTCGCCCATCTGTTAAGTGAAAAATGTGTTCTTATTGCTTTGACGTGGTTTCTGTCTTAATGGGTGGGGCTGAACATCTTTTTCTCTGTTTATAAGCTCTCTGTGATTTTTTCTATGACTTACTAGTTTTCTATTTGGTTCCAGGTAATGTTTACTGGTTTGTAAGAGTCTTTACTTTTGAAGGAAAGTAGCCCTGTCACTACCGTTGCAAATATTTTCCCATGTTTCTTATTTGTCTTTTGACTTTTTAAAGAGATTTTTTTGGAATGCAGGACTTAAAATTTTTTTGTGCAGACAGATCTATTAATCTTTTTCTAAAAAATGGTTCCTGTCTTGTTTAGAAAATTGTTCTGCACTCTAAAATTATCAAAGGAATCATCTCATGTTTTCTTCTAGTACTTTTCCAGTGAAAGTAGGATTTAAAACCTCTTACTTTTGCTTATTTTAGCTGTCCTTTTCAATCAAGTCTAGTTATGGTAGAAACAATATTGAAGCATTTTCTTTCAACCTATGTTAACTTCCAGGGTAAAAGTTCTGCAGTTATTTTCTGCTATAAAAATAAAACCTCAAAGGCATTTTTTATTCTGTTTTGCTGTGATCTAGCAATGCTTTTCATTTTAATTGTGGAAGAAGAAGAAAAGAATTCCCAAGTAAGAAAAAAGGCTTCTATTTTTAAGATGTATTTTCCTATTACAAGTATGGCTCTAATGAGATAAGCATACAAATTATTTTATGTTTAACTGTTTTTAATTCTTTTCAGTTCTGCCTTCAGAGAGGTATTAGAAGTTTTTCTTACTAGCAACTTTGCTAAATTTGCTTTTCTGCAGTCTGTGGATATTCTTAACAAAAGTTCATTAATGAGGCAAAGGACTTTGTTTTCAGAAAGTAGGTAAAAATGACTATTTGTATTGTAGGTTCTGATTTTGAAAGGAGACTCAAAGGTTATGAAGGATATGTCAGGTTTAAAATGGCATAAATCTACTCAATATTCTGTAATAACCTATATGGGAAAAGAATCTGAAAAAGAATGGATATATGTGTATGTATAACTGAATCACTTTGCTGCACACCTGAAACTATCACAACATTGTAAATCAACTATACTCCAATATAAAATAAAAATTAAATAAAAAAAGAAAGTGATAAACCTGCTTAAAAAACATAAAATGGCATAAATCTGGATGGCCAATGTATCTTTCCACACGATTGAAATGTGGACTGTCAGAATAATGCTACCATTTAAGTTGAATCACTGGACTCTGGATTCTTGAATGGTCACCTATATGTCATACCTGATGATAGCAGCAGGGAGAGGGGACCTCAAGGGCAAGCAGTGGCTTTCTGTGCACCAGGGCAGTGAGAGGGCTGGGTGTCACAGGTAGTTCTGAGTACCATCGTGTCCCTGCCAGCCTGAACCCCTGCTGCTCTGGGCAGAATAGATGAAGATGTTATCGTGAGGGCATGGCAGACAACTGTTGGCTACAGAAAGGGGACACCACCGGGAAGCCAGCACAGTGGAGGCCGGGTCACCCGCCTGGCAGAAAAACACTAACAGGAAGTAGCCAACTTGTCTGTTGATGCCAAGTCGGATTCTGTGCATTTTTGCCTAGGTGAGGGCTGAGGTGCCTGCCTGGGCCTGGATGCAGCAGCCAAAGGGGACCTTGACCATTCAGCAGAGAGGCAAGTATCTGTGGGGACTCAGGACTGCAAGGGAGGACAGGATGCCTGCCCAATTAGGGCAGGGGGAGGGCGTTCTCAACACACTGATGTTACTGAACAGGCTATTTTATTTTATTTTTTAATTAAAATTTCTTTTTCAGTATGATCACAATTTTATTATATCTTATATATAACTTTGACAGTACATATACAACACGTTAATAAAAGTTACTTTTTGTTTTGCCATTATGGGCAATTTTTCCTTGCCTCTTTAAAAAAAAATTTATTGAAGTATAATTTATTTACAATGTTGTGTTAATTTCTGCTATACAGCAAAGTGACTCAGTTATACATATATATTCTTTTCATATTCTTTTCCATTATAGTTTATCACAGGATATTGAATCTAGTTCCCTGTGCTCTTCAGTAGGACCTTGTTGTTTATCCATCCTCTATATAATCGTTTGCATCTGCTAATCCCAAACTCCCAGTCCTTCCCTCCCCTACCCCCTCCCCCTTGGCAACCACAAGTCTTGAACAAGCTATTTTACGTTATTAAAATTTTATTATGAAATGTGCCATAGATGATAAAAAATATGTAGTTTAAAGAGGGATAATAAAAATGAACAACCATGTGCACACCATCGGTTTGAGTAGCGTGATATCTCCAGAAATTTAAAAGCACACTGCGTGCTTCTCCCTGATCGTGTCCAGCTCCCTTTGCACGAGAGGGAGCCAGGGTAGTGAATTTTGTGTTTACCGTTCCTTTCCTTTTCTCCCATCTCCCATGTATACACACCCAAGGAATACATTGTTTTGTTTTGGCTATTTTTGAGCTTTTTATAAATGGAGTCATACTATCTGTATTTTTTGAGTTGCTTCTTTCACCAACATATTTCAAAGATACAACCATGTTGATTGGTGTTGTTCGTAGTTTATTCATTTTCATTGCTTCACAGTGGACACTGGTGTGTGTCTTAGTTCGTCCGAGCTGCTATAACAAAATGCCACAGACTTAGTGGCTTATGAGCAAGAGAAATTTATTTCTCATAGTTCCGGAGGCTGGGAAGTCCAAGATCAAGGTGTCAGCGTGGTTGAGTTCTGATAAGGGCCCCCTGTTTCACAGCTGGTGCCTTCTTGCTTTGTCCTCACGTGATGGAAGGGGTGAGGGAGCTCTGGCGGGGGGGTCTCCTCATAAAGGACACTAATTCCATTCACGAAGACTCCACCTTCATGACCTAGGTCATCACTCTCAGTATGTTTAGCTCTAACAGACAATACAAAGAGTTTTTTAAAGCTGAGCTGAGGGATGGTCACACTTCAAAACTAGTGACGGCAGTGATTCCAGGAGAGGGAAGACAGCTTCGTGGATGTTTGAAGCACTGGTGAGATCACCCCCACATTTCCATTCACTCTAAGAAGGTTTTTGTTGTTGTTTTGATCTGACCTTCCCTCTAGGTCCTGGGAGTCAGGACTGGGGTCAAGTGGAGTAGAACCTTTGCGAGTTGCACATTTTTACCACTTTTTTTTGGGTAAAATATATTTTTCAATTTTATGAAAAAAGATGGTGACAGTGGCTGACAATTTAAAAATATTTTCCTCCTTAACAAAATAATCCATCAATTCTATTTCAACCCCTCTCCCATTTAAAAAATGTTCTAAACCATCTGCTCTGGCTCCCTGTGGCAGCTCAGGGGAGGCCCCACAGGAGACATCCTTTAACTGTGGCCGTTAGTAAAGAGATTGCAAAGCTCTTCATGTTTGTGTGTCCTCTTCTGTATATATTTAGAACATTTTTCTATTGAGTTTTTGCCTTTTCCTTATGATGGAAAAAGGACAAGCATAATATATATTATATATATGTGTATGTGTGTGTATATATATATATACACACACATATATATACATACACATAATTAAGAAGAGCATAAAATTTGTGAAGTCCCTCCAAAAGAATCTAACAAGAGATGTCTGGAGAAAATTTAATTGTTATGGAAGACTTAAATAAATGATGCTATAGAACATATCCTTGGGTTGACCATCTCTATAAAAAGGTAGTATCTTAAAGATCCCAATTCTTCCCAAATTGATCTATAGATCCAACACTTTTTCAATCAAAATCCCAGAAAGAATTTTTGTAGAACTAAGCAAGATAATTTACTTAAAATGAAAAAGGAAAGGTCTAAGAATAACAAGAAGAAGCAGAAAATAAGCAAGTCTCATTATAAAGCTGTGATCACGAAGACAGTGTGATATTGGAGGATAAACAGACAGGTAGACCTCATGTCCGAAAATAGACCCCCACACGATACACAACTGGTTATGACAGTGCTGGCATGGCAGATAGATGGGGAAAGAATGGACTTTTTTAATAACTGTGGATGAAACAATTGGATGAAATAACTGGTGATTTAAAAAAATTAAAATAATTATTAAAAAATTTACCCTTATTTCTTTTTTAAAAATTGAGATGTAACTGACATATAACATTATATTAGTTTTAGGTGTGCAACACAATGATTTGATATATGTATATACTGCAAAATGATTACCACAATAAATTTCGTTAACATCTATCACTTCATGTAGTTACCATTTTTTCCTTGTGATGAGAACTTATACGATCTAGTCTCTTAGCAACTTTCAATTTTTTTTCATTTTTTTTGTCTTATTGATTCTTACTGATCTATATCTATATACATCTCTATCTATATATAATTTTTTTCCTATTTGCTAAATCTCTGCTCATCTTTATTTTTTCCTTCCATACTCTTTGGTTTCTTTTTTCCCCTAGCTTTAATGCTTGACTCATTACTTTTAAAGCTTTTTTCTTTTCTAATGTAGATATTTAAGGCTATAAATTGCCCTCTGAGTACTTCTTTAGCTCATTCCATGTATTTTGATATGCAATATTTTCATTGTTGTTTCTAAAACATTTGTAGTCCATAATATGATTTCTTTTTTGACCCATGCATTGAGATTTGGATATATTTAGAGTTACTTCTATTATTTTGTTATGTACTTTTAATTTTTCCAACTTTTGCAGTTTCTTTCTTTTTTCATCTTTTCTTGACTTTATTTTGACTAAAGTCTTTTTCCCTAATTATATTTACCCCTTTACTTAATATAAGCTATCTGTTCTCTTAGTGGTTACTTTAGTTATTTTAACAACCATACTTAATTTAAATTAGGTAAGATTGTATCTTTACTTTAACCCTAATCACCCTTTTCCTATTTATATGTGTTCAGTTATTTTAGTATTTTAATTTGTTGGCCATTATACCACCACACAACATTTCTACTTGTTGTTTTTATAGTCAAGATTTGTTTAGATTTAGATTTACCCACATATTTATTAATATCTTTGCTCATTATTTCTTCTTGCATCTTAGATAATCCACCTGGAATCATTTTCCTTCTGCCTAAATGAGTCCTATAAAAGTTTCTTTAAGTGAGGGTCTGTTGGTGGTAAATCCTCTAAATTTTTGTTTGTTCAAAAAAGACATTTTTCCAGACAAGTGTCTTTATTTCACTCATGTATGAAAAATAGTTTCACTAAGTCTAGAATTCTGAGTCAGGGGTTATTTTTTTTGTAAGCATGTTGAAATTATTTTACTTTCTTCTGACTTCTGCATTGCTATTGAGAAGCCAGTTGTCAATCTAATGCCATACTTTGCGGGGGAAACTTTTTCCTTCCCCCCCCTTCTACCCCTCCCTCCATGGGCTGCATTATAATCTTTCTCTAGGATGTGTCTAGATTTAGAGGGTTTTTTTTTTTTGCCATGTGGCAGTGAAAGCGCCAAGTCCTAACCACTGGACCGCCAAGGAATTCCCTAGAGTTCTTCTTATTTATCCAGTTTAGGATTATTTTTGGGCTTCCTGAGTCTAAGGATTGGTATCTTCAGCAAGCCTAGAAGATTATTAGCCATATATATTTGAGTATGGCTTTCCCCCCATTATCTCTGTTAGCTTCTCCTATAAGATGTGTGTTAGACCTTCTCATTCTGTCTTCCTATAATAATATTTCTTCCATATTTTTCATCCTTTTTCCCCCCTCTCCAGATAATGTCTTTGGTTGAATCTCCCAGTTAGCTAAATTGTTTTCTTCTGATGTGGTCTAATTAGCTATTTAATCCACATTTTCATTGTTAGGAGGACTTTTTGGTTCTTTCCAAATTAGCTTAATTGTTCTTTCTAGTTTATTTCTTGTGTTTTCAAGCTTTTCTTTCATTTCTTTGTGTATATTAAATATAGATATTTGATATTTTCTGCCTGATAATTGTCTGATTCTGCTTTCCATTATTTCTGCTGGCTTTCACTCATGGTATATTTTTATTTCCTTATTTATTTTGTGATTTTTGACTCTGAATTGCTCATTTAAAAAAATGCTATTTGCAGATACTCTTTGAGCCTGGAATTTGTTTCTGCTAGTTTCCTGGGAGCTCTATAAAAGTTAGAACCCTTTTAACCTGATTTCCTTTGAAGATTTTCTGGACCACACATGTCATGGGAATTTGGATCAAAAACTCTCATGAATTTTGGCTTGTAGTTATAAATTCTCAGAGAATGTTTTCTCTTTCACTGAGCACCAAAGTTGAAGCAGGGAAGTTTTCTTCCATTCTATTTTTCATGACAAGGTTATTTCTCATTTATATTTACGTTGAGGGTAGAGCCCTCAGTGGGGTTCTGGTGTGTGTCTGTGTATATATGTGCATGTATGTGTGTATCTATGTATATGTGTGTATATATGTATATGTATGTGTGTATCTATGTATATGTGTGTATGCATGTGCATATGCATGTGTATGTATGCATGTGTATATATGTGTCTGTATGTGTATCTATACATCTATGTATATACGTGTATGTATGTGTTTATATGAGCACATGTATGTGTATGTATGTGTCTGTATGTGCAAATGTATATCTCTGTGTGTGTATGTATGTGTGTGTATGTTTATGTGTGTGTGTTTTATAGAACTCCCCACCTTAAGGAGGCCCAGGCTTTATCCACGTCCCTCTTTTCTCTCTGTGGCATCAGAGTGGAAGATAAAGATTTCCTGGTTTTGTAAGAAACTCTCAGCGTGGATGGTGGCCTTGTTGTGTGCTTATTTTTAGGATTCTTGAACTCACTTGGCTATATTAGTTTTTTTTTTTTTTTCCGGTACCAGCTTAGCAATGCATTTATACTTTTTTTCTTAATCTGGTTTAAAAAATTTTTTTTTCAAGATGGTGTTTTAGGGCATCTAATCTGCCATACTAATGTAACTGGAAGTTGAAAAACCATTTCATACTCATTATTTCCTATATCTATTTGTTAACATCAAGTAAAAATATGGAAAAAATATGGAAAAAAATATGGAAAAACTGTTCTTCAGTCCTCTGAAATTCTGAAGAAGCTATATGGACTTAAGTTGAAGCAAAACACAATCTATTCAATTATAAGAAAACTTACCTTGACTTGAAAGCTTCTAGAGTTGACAACTAGAGATCGTCAGATATTTATCTATGGAATTTTAAGAAACTGGCATAAATTTACTTTATTACCTTTTACCTACTTAGTACTACTACTACTACTAATGAATTCTATCATGTAATCTTTAACAACCACCTAGTAAGTGTGTGCTCTGGGAATTAGTGAGAATTTCTGATACCAAAGAATCACTTACCATGCTATATTTCCCTCAGCTAAGATTTGAGGCAGCTTACAAAAATACATTCAGCACAAAAGAAGAAAATTAATCACTGAGAGAATCAGGGCTACAGATAGATAGGAAATTAAATCTTAGGCTAAGATGAACACACGAGAAGTAGATAACATTTTCTTCCCAATATAGGTGGCCTGTCTTTGGTTTTAAGCTCTTAACACACATAAGAGGAGGGTAGGCAATAACATGACCACGTTGGTTTGAGTGTCCTGTTCAGTTCAGGTCAGACTGACCCTGTACCTTCTGAGCCTTTTGGCAACACTGTTGAAATTGCATCACAGCCCCAGTGACAAAGATTGGCAGTAAGAAAGTGGCCAGGGAGTACCTTTTATGTTTAATGATAAAAAGTGAAACTCTTCTGAGCTATTGACAAATACGCTACTGGAGAGTTGGTTTAGGGCTGGACCCACCTGGTGAAGCACTGACCTTTATGTGGTCTGGCATGGGGGTGGAGTTTCACTGAGCTTCCGGTTTCTATCTGCTACCAGGTTTCAGATCGCTGTGCAGTTTTTCCCATTTTGGCAAAACAAGCGCCTTTCTAAACCCTCCGTAATCTTGTGGCTCCTGATATCAGAAGGGCCTGAGACAGGTCTGGGCCCTTAGAAGCTACTATAATAACAACAGAGAAATCCTGTGTTGGTTTAATTGTTTTAGTCCTGTGTTGTTTGGACCCTGATTAAGGTCCAAATCCATAGGGTCAAATTATAAGGAAACCAGCTAAAGATGTGAAACTTTTAGAGAAGTCTTCCACTATGTATGTTGTTTTTTTTTTTTAACGTCTTTACTGGAGTATAATTGCTTTACAATGGTGTGTTAATTTCTGCTTTATAACAAAGTGAATCAGCTATACATATACATATATCCCCATATCTCCTCCCTCTTGTGTCTCCCTCCCACCTCCCTATCCCACCCCTCTAGGTGGTCACAAAACACCGAGCTGATCTCCCTGTGCTATGCAGCTGTTTCCCACTAGCTATCTATTTTACATTTGGTAGTGTATATATGTCCATGCCACTCTCACTTCGTCCCAGCTTACCCTTCCCCCTCCCTGTGTCCTCAAGTCCATTTTCAACGTCTGCATCTTTATTCCTGTCCTGCCCCGAGGTTCTTCCTCAGTATGTATGCGTGTTGTCAGCAATTCCTGAGCAGGAACAATTTGTGTGTGTTTGTGTGTGTGTGTGTGTTCTCACTGTACTGTAATAGGCACAATGAAGGTGTGTAAAAACAAATGTAAACTTCATGGTTCAGTTTCCTAAATTTGGGCTTGATCATTTTGGCAAAGCCAAAGGGGATAACATTTTGTGTTAGCTCCTCACTTAATGACTAATAAATAAAAAATATTAACTTAGGTCAATATACTGGCTCACAAGTGTGCACTTGGTTTAATCATTCTTTTTCTTTGCTTCAAGGATTTTGACTCTTTCTTCTCTGCAAAAGAAGAGAATATTATTTATTCCTTCCTTGGCTTGCCTCCCCCTCCAGGCTCAAAGGTAAGCTTGAACACCCCCTTGGGGTCCAATATAGGTCATAAGAAGTGAGGATAAAATCAGCACCGACACTGTTTAATAAGTGATGATTTTTAAATTAACATGATTTTAATACACTTCTTATTCTGATGAAGTCTTATGCATAGAGATAATGCATGGTTTCTACTAAAGCATGTTTCGAAACTATGCTTTTATTATTTTTGCTCTGTTTACACCTTGTTATAGTAAGCTTTATAATACCTTAGAAATATCATTGCATTCAATAATCTTAAGTGCGTTAGTTAAATATGTAAAAATATAAATTCTCAGATTGTGTCTATGAAATTATTTTGTTATGAATTTCTCATGACAGCTTATGTTAGTTAATTTTATAATGATATGTACTCCTATATTAATTATTTCTATTTAAAATGAATTGAATTTTGCTTTTTTTGTCTGATGAGGAGGGAAAAAGTAAGATCTAGACTCAAGAACAAGATAAATTTCATCAGGTTTCTTTTCCCCTCTGGTGTTTCATCTTTGATTACGCATAATTATATCAATTAAATAAAGAATTATGCTAATAAAGCAAATACCATGAATTTGAATGTCTGGTGGAGATCACCTGGTTTTATTCCTTACCTTCACTGCATTCCTCACCTCTACCAAGCATCTCATACCTGACTCTCCATAGATACAAGACAAGCACACATTTGTCTAATTCATTTATTTCTTAACTAATCTGTTTGTGCCCAGCTTCATTTCAAAAGAGATTTGTGATGACTGAGTCCCAGTTAATTCTCACCATAGGAGACACAACTAAAAATCCTACCTTATAGAGATGGGTGTGTCTCAGAAGCATGTGGATGTGCTGTCTTCCATGTGTCCGCATTCTTCAGGTAATGACACCTGAGGTCTCTTAGTGCTTAGGTTAACACATGCAGGTGTAACACGAATTCCTTCTCCAAATGGTAACATGTAGATTTTACAGTTGGTTAATGTTCTATAAGGGGATAATGGTTCTATACGGGGAAATAAAAGTATTTCCCTTTTAATGAAATACCTTTCTGGCTTTGGTCAACTTAAATGCAACATATCTCATACACGTTATTAAACTGTGGGTTTACTGTTGTGGTTTTATGTCTCTCACAAGATTTGCTTATTCTCAGGCTTAAGCCCTGAGAACAGCAACTCACCCAGTGCCATTCTCACTTTTTAAAAAAAAAAACTTTAAAAAACATTTTTAAAAAACTTTACTGTTCAGTAGTGTTAAGTATATTTACATTGTTGTGCAAAAGATCTCCAGAACTTTTTCATTTTGTAAAAATGAAACTCTATACTCGTACAACTCCTCTTTTCTCCCCCCAGTCCCTGGTAACCACTCTTTTGCTTTCTGTTTCTATGAATTTTTCTATTTTAGATTCCTCATATAAGTGAAATCAAACAGTATTGTATTTTTGTGACTGGCTTACTTCACTTAGCATAATGTACTCAGGGTTCCTCTATGTTGTAGCAGGTGTCAGGGTTTCCTTTCCTCCTTTTTTAACGCAGTATTCCATTGTATGTGTGCTCATTCGTTCATCCCCTGATGATATTTGAATTGTTTCCACCTCTTGGCTATTGTGAATAATGCAGCTGTGAACCTGAGTGTGCAAATCGTTCTCATCTTTTAAGTCAACTTCCTCTTGAATCTTCTTACTTTGCTTCATTCTCCTCTTGTTTTTCCTTTACTTCTGTTTTAAAGAAAATTTATTTTTAAAAATTCACCCAGAGTTTATAGTCATTATTTGTTAGAGAGTTTATAGGATATTACTTGCCTACACTGGAATTGTAGTTGTCAGTGATATTAGATTTTAACATAGGTTGAGACATATGTTATTTATAACAATAAAACAATAATTCAAAGAAAAATGGAAATGAAGGGCCTAAACAAACAAAAGAAAGCTGGAGTGACATTAATAATATTAGATATAGAGGAATTCAAGACCAAAAGCATTAACTAGGTAAAAGAGGTATTATGAGAAATGGTAAAAATCTATAAAGAAAATGTAGTAGTCATGGATCTTTATGGATCATACTACATGGCAGTCAAATACATAAATCAGAAACTCCTAGACATACAATGAAAACTTGTTAAAAACATACCTTTCAATAAATATATCGTAGTTATTACATATAAGGCACAATTTGAAGCATACAAACAAATGTAATCAGCCAACTTAATTTTTAAAAGTTTAAAAATTAAAAATTTTTCTTCTAGCTTTATTGAGATATAACTGACATACAATACTGCAGTTTAAGGTATACAGCATAATGATTTGACTTACATATATCATGAAATGAAGTTTAGTGACCATCCATCATCCTGTACAGATACAAAATGAAAGAATTAGAAAAAAAATTTTTTTCCTTGTGTGAGAACTCTTAGGATTTGCTCTCTTGATGGCTTTTGTATATAACACACAACAGTGGTAATTATATTTATCATGTTGTACAGTACATCCCTGGTACTTATTTATCTTGTAACTGGAAATTTGTACCTTTTGTCTACCTCATCCAATTCCCCTCTCCCCACCCGCTGCCTCTGGTAACCACAGACTTTTTTCTATGAGTTTGTTTGTTTTTGAAGTATAATTGACCAACAACACTATGTTAGTTCCCTGTATACAACATAATGATTTAATATTTCTGTACATTTCAAAATGGCCACCATAAGTCTAGTTACCATCTGTCACCATACAAAGATATTACAGAATTATTGATTGTATTCCCCATATTGTACATTGCATAACAGTGACATTTATTTTGTAACTGAAAGTTTGTATCTCTTAATCTCCCTCACCTATTTCTTTCCTCCCTCCATCTCCTTCCACTCTGGCAACCACTCTGTATTTATGACTCTGTTTCTGTTTGGTTATGTTTGTTCATTTACTTTGTTGTTTAGATTCCACATTTAAGTGAAATCATACAGTATTTGTCTTTTTCTTTCTGACTTATTTCACTTAGCGTAATACCCTCTAGGTCCATCCATGTTGTTGCAAATTCCATTCTTTTATAAGGCTGTGTAATATTCCATATATATATATATGCCACATCTTCTTTATCCACTCGTCTATTGATGGGCACTGAGGTGGCTACCATACCTTGGCTATTGTAAATAATGTTGCAATGAACACTGGGGCATATATTTTTTCAGATTAGTGTTTTCATTTTCTTCAGATAAATACCCAGGAGTGCAGTTGATGGATTGTGTGGCAGTTCTACCTTTAATTTTTTGAGGAATCTCCATACTGTCTCCTCTAGTAGCTGCACCAATTTACAGTTGTATCAACATTGCATGAGGATTCTCTTTTCTCCACATCCTCACCAACGCTTGTTATTTGTTGTCTTTTTGATAATAGCCATTCTGACAGGTGAGAGGTGATATCTCATTGTGGTTTTGATTTTCATTTCTGTGATGATTAGTGATGTTGAACATCTTTTTATGTGCCTGTTGCCCATCTGTATGTCTTCTTTGGAAAAATGTCTATTCAGGTCCTCTGCCCATTTAACATTTTTTTATGTTGAGTTATATGAGTTTTATTTTTTTTAACTTTTTTTAAAAAAAATTTTATTTTATTTTATTTATTTTATTTTTGGCTGTGTTGGGTCTTCATTGCTGCACGTGAGCTTTTCCCTGGTTGTGGCAAGCGGGGGCTACTCTTCATTGTGGTGTGTGGGCTTCTCATTGTGGTGGCTTCTCTTGTTGTGGAGCACAGGATCTAGGTGTGCGGGCTTCAGTAGTTGTGGCATATGGGCTCAGTAGCTGTGGCACACGGGCTTTGTTGCTCTGTGGCATGTGGGATCTTCCCAGACCAGGGATCGAACCCGTGTCCCCTGCATTGGCAGGCAGATTCTTAACCACTACACCACCAGGGAAGCCCATGAGTTTTTTTTAATTTTTATTTTTTGGCCGTGCCATGTGGCTTGTGGGGTCTTATCAATAGTTCCCCAACCAGGGATCGAACCCATGCCCCCTGCAGTGGAAGAGTGGAGTCCTAACCACTGAATTCCCTATATGAGTTCTTTGTATATTTTGGATATTAATCCCTTATCAGATGTAGTATTTGCAATATCTTCTTTAATTCAGTAGGCAGCCTTTTTGTTTTGTTGATAGTTTCCTTTGCTGTGCAAAGTCTTTTAGTTTGATGTAATCCAGTTTATTTATTTTTACTTCTGTTTCCCTTGTCTGAGGAGACAGATCCAAAAAAATATTGCTAAGACTGATGTCAAAGAGCATACTACTTAAGTTTTCTTCTAGAAGTTTTATGGTTTCAGGTCTTACATTTAAGTCTTTAATCTATTTTGAGTTTATTTTTGTATATGGTATGAGAAAGTAGTCCAGTTTGATTCTTTTCCATGTAGCTGTCCAGTTTTCCCAGCACCATTTATTGAAGATGCTGTTTTTTCCTTATTGTGTATTCTTGCCTCCTTTGTCATAGATTAAGTGACCCTAAATGTGTGGGTTTATTTTCAGGGTCCCTATTCTGTTCTATCGATCTGTATGTCTGTTTTTGTGCCAGTACCACACAGTTTTGATTTTGTAGCTTTGTAGTATAGTTTGAAACTAGGGAGCATAATACTTCCAGTTTTGTCTTTCCTTCTTAAGATTATTTTGGCTACTTGGGGTCTTTTGTTACAGCAAACAATTTAGTAGATATGTATAGATATATGTATACACACACAAGAATAAGAATATATTAGATAGATATTAATAGAATGTATTCTTCTATTACACTTATTAAACAATTTCCAAATCTACTATGTTCTTGGTCACAAAGGAAACTTTCATAAATTTCAAAAAGGGTTGATTTTACAAGATACATTTTTATCCCAAGTATAGAATTACAATCTGGAAGAGAAATATCATAAAAACTTAAGGAATAAATATATGCCATTTCAAATAACTCCATATCCAAGGGAAAACAAAACTGATATTACAAGTCATCAAATAATAAGCAAAAGATATTATTTCATACACAAACCCCAATATACAGCCAAATCTCTATACAGAGGAAAATTGTTAACTTTAAATATTCTTATAATTAAAGCAGAAAGGTAAAAACTTAGTAAAATAAATATTCAACTTATAAAATTAGGAAAATAGAAAAAAAAGAGTAGGCAGTGAATCAATAAAAAGAAAAACCAAGATTAATTTAATACAAAAGAGAAAGTGTGTGTCTGTGTGCCTCTGTGTGTGCATATATGAATACAATTTATATATAATTTGAATATATATAATTTGAATACATTTATATGTAATTTGACTATATATAATTTGAACAGACAAATGAAATAGATGAAATCCCTAACCAGTTGATATATTACTTAGAAAACTTTCAGTTATATACCTAGATCAATTTCTGTTATGAATTCAGATGGGAAGTCTAAATAATACATTAGCAAACTGTATCCAGCAATGAACTAAAGGTAATACACCAAATTAGAGCAGAATTTTTTCTATCAGAGTAGTTCATTACATGAACTTACTGATGGAGAAAAACTGTAAGATTGTGTCCATAAATACCAAGAAGATATTTGATATAATTCATCAGACATTCCTAGTTAAAATAAACACGGATTAAAATATAAGTAGAAGGAAACTGAGTAAATATGATAAAAACCAATTATCAAAAGAAAACTATATCCTAATGAACCATGAAATACTGAAGCATTTCTATTAAAATCAGAAGAAAGATAGGCATGCCTGTCATCACCATATTATTAAACATTGTTTTAGAAGCTGTAGTTATTACAAAAAAGTAAGAAAATGAAATATCTCATATATATGTAGCATATATGAAATATAAAAATTATCTTTATTTGTGTATGATGTAATTGTATGCCTAGAAATCTCAACAAACTCCAATAAAATCCATTAGAATTAGTATTATAGTTTATTAAGTTTCTGGATTAAAAAAATGCAAAAATTAGTAGCTTTTATTTATATCAACTATAAAGGATAGGAAGTTAAAACGTAAAAAACATATCTCACTCACAATGGTGATAAAAATCTCTAAAATGTTTAGGAATAAATTTATCTGAAAGACACCAACAAATACTAAAGTAATGGATAGACCTATGATGCCCTGAGTAGGATGACTTAACAATAAGAAGTGATAATTCTAAACTAATAAATACATTTAGTGCTATTTCAATGAAAAGCCTATTTAATATTTTTGACACTAGGAAAAATGATCTTAAAATGAATTGGAATAATACATGCCTGAGAAGAGCCAAGAAAATTTTGAAAAAGGAGACTTTGTGTAGCAAAGTCTTGCCTTTCTGAATATTGAAATTTATGTTAAAAACTACAGTGATAAAAGCTGTATATTGGCATGGGAACTGATAAATACATCCATGGATATGTTTATATATTTATATATAGACTTGTGTGTTAACAGATCCAAATTATACATAGAACTTTATAAACGACAAAAATAACATCTCAGTTCAAGGGAAAAATAATGGTATGGGCATAATTTGTCATCTATCTGGAAGAAAACAGAGCCCTACTTTATATCATATACAAAATTAGATTCCAGGTGGATTAAGTCTCTAGATGTTAATAATTAATACAAAATAATAGAAATACATTTCAGAAAATAAAACTTAGATAAATTTGTGTACATAAAGGGTGACAGAACAAAACAAAAAAACCCAACAAAATTTGTAAAAAGTTATAGACTGGAAAAAAACCCTTGTAACCTGACAAAGGGCTAATATTTCTGTTGTATAAAGAACCTCTAAAAATTGATAATAAAACACAAACAACTCGTAAAAATGGGCAAAACATATGAAGGCATTTATCTGAATAGCAAATGTAAGTGGCTAAAACTTGTGAAAAATATACCTTTCCTTTCCAGTAATGAGGAAAATGTAAATTAAAACAAAAATGAAATTCCATTTTCTCCCAACGGGTTGGCAAAGATTAAAAAGAGCAATCATCTTCATTGCTCATGGAGATAAAGGAAAAGGGGCCAGGCACATATTACGATGGGAATGTAAATTGCTACAATTTCTTTTTTTAGAAAGAAATCTAATCCTCCCCACCATTTTATTCATTTTAATATAGCGTTGTTTGTACAGGTACAAACGTGTGAACTTTCTGAAAAACCATCAACTGGGAAATATTTGAATAAGTTGTTATATATTTAATATTAAGCAGATGTTAATAACAATGAGTTACAACCATATGAATTAATCTGGACAAATGTCCACGATGTACTAAGCTAAAAAATCAAATTGTGCATAGTATGTTCCCATATCTGTTTAAAAAAAAAACATAAAAATGAAACAAAAATAGCCTCTATGTATGTATTAAGGTAGAGTGATACCTTTATATGTACCTATAAAATTTTTAATATTGAGGTACATATAAAATTTTTAATATTGAGTATCATAGAAGCTTGGGACTGGAAATTGTGTATATGGCTTAATTTTTTCCCGTGAGCTTGAAGTGCCTTTGTAATAAAAATCACCGACTCCTACCCCCACCCCATTTTTACTAAGATATAATTGAAATGTAACATTGTATGAGTTTAAGGGGTACAACCTAATGATGTAATATATGTAGGTGGTGTGAAATGATCACCACAATAAGTTAACATCCATCACCTCATATAGTTACAATTTTTTTCCTTCTGATGAGAAAAATAACCTAATATTTTAAGAGACTGGGAACCGCTGGTTAAGTCAAGAGAACATAAAGTAGAAGGTGTATCCTAGCCCTGCCCCTAACTTGCAATGTGACATTTTTTGCCTTTATTTCCTTGCCTCTAAGGTGTGAGTGGTGGTGACTGTCCTATGGAATTAGGTTACAGTGTCGTAGTGAAGATAAAACGAGGGATGAAGACAAACATAATTTGGATAGTTAAATGGTATTGAAATGCAAGCTATTTATACTCAAGAAAATTCTCAGACATTCTCAATTTCTATGATGCAGGTGACAAAACCTCCCGAGGAAGCATCTTCCCTTCCCAATGGTGATGTGACAGGAGAAGCACAGAGCACCACAGAGGTAAGAGCTGGTATCTTGAGCCATCTCCTGGAGACCCATTTACTCAGAATGTCTACTAGGTTCTAATCTTTTCATATCTGTTTGTCTATCTGTCTACCTCACCTATCTATCTATCTATCTATCTATCTATCTATCTATCTATCTATCATCTATCTTTCTATCTTTTTTAATCTCTAAAATTATAAAGCCTCTTTCCACACAAGCAATAGAAAATAAATACTCCCTAAATATGGAATCCTTTGGACTTCTCTTCACAAGCCTTAAATGGGTGAATTAACTCCTATTAGGGTCTTTATTACTCTACCATGCACATGAGTCAGGTCTATGGACTTACACCGACAGATCCAATCAACAATGTCGAGTGTTGGTGATCCCATACTCCAGGGGTTAAGTGACTAATACACAGACGTCCACGTTTGCTTTGTTTATGTATTGTGTATCTAAATAAGGAAACCACAGCACGTGTGGTCCGGTGTTGCCTTAGAAGCTTAACCAAGGTTAGTGATACCATGGGTTTCCTTTACGACCAGGGAACAGAGAAGGCTGAAGAAAGTGGACAGCAAGAGGCACAGAAAGAGGGCAGTGAAGATGCGGGTGAGCACACCGGATCCCCAGAGAAGAATGTGAGTGTTTGCTTTTTTCATTGTAGTTTCACTGGATTCAGTTCTGTTCAACAAGCATTTATTTAGCTCTGCCAGGTGCCAGGAATCTTTCTGGGCACACGAGAATGGGCGTGAAAGTAAGGAACTGAGGGTTTAGCCAGGAGGCAGCAGGTAATTTTCACTTAATGTGTTAACTGCTGTGTTCAAGGTGGGTAGAGGGCTGAAAGGAAGCCAGAGGAAGGACCCTGAACCCAGGCCTGGAGTGACAGGCTACGCAAGGCTTTAATGATTTGTCATTGTGTTGTTACGGTTAGGTTGGGTTCATGTTCTTTCTAAAGCAAGGGACCTTATGCCTTGGTCATGTGTAGTGATGGACTCCTATCACACTTGTCGACTTAAAAAAAGTGTGCAATGTGAGTGTTGTGAGTTAAGTTTTATTTGGGGCAGAATGAGGACTATAGCCCGGGAGATAGCATCTCAGACAGCTCGTAGGAACTGCTCCGAAGAGGTAGGGGGAAACGTCAGTACACATGTGATTTTGGTAAAGGGGAGTCCATGCAATCAAGAGCATATTTTTGGCAGAAGGTTGCTGCTAGTCACGAGGAGCAGATGTCAGCATGAAGGATTTTAGTGCTTTTCTAGATATGACGAGAGATGCAAGAATTGGGCTCATAAAATCTTCTCCTGAAAGCATCTAACTATCTGAAGACCTGTTCTGCGAGTCTTTCCCAGAGCACAGAGTGCCTCATTCCTGATCTCCACACCGAACTCCTTTCAAGGGGTGTTGAAGATCAGCAGCTGCAGCAGCTCCTGATTTAATCCTTGCAGAGGCAGATGGCAAGTGCCAGTTTGTAGCTGGCGTACTCCAAGAGGATTTGTGGGAAGCCAATGGGAGCTGAGGATCATAGGGTCCCTGGGGGAGGGAAACTGACACCAATGCAAAGCCAATCAGGGGACTCTCAGGGCCCCGCTGATGCAAGACCTGTGAGCTAATTCTAAAGCATTCCAATGCAGGGCCCGCAGGGTAAAGGGCCGAGGGGAGAATGTGGTTCTGGAAGCACCAAGCTAAGATAATGGTGGATCAGATGGGCTACTTATTCAAGGAATTCTGAAAATGTGGTTGGGAAGCCAGGCAAAGGGGAAACCCTGGAGCCACCAGGGAGCCCGAATGGGCTGAGCCTCCTCTTGGGAGAATTTCAGTGGGCTTCTGCCTTGGGCCAATTGTAGCAAAGACTACTTACCAAACCCTGATGGTTTGCATTTGTACCTATTTATTGATTCCAGGAGAGATGTGGACAGCTTTTAAGATCACTGGATTCTTGTTCCCAGCAGATGGAATTTGACTAGGAAAGGGGCCAAGACTGACAACCACGTTGTGGAAAATGGGGGTGGCATCAGTTTGTCTTTATCATAAGGAATTTAAATTTGGGAGGAACCAAGGCAGTAAATTCCCTTATGTTTGAATACTGCTATTTCAAAATGTTGATGATTTAAGACCCTTTGACGTTTCTGTTTTGAAGAAAGATGAAATCTTCAGTCTTGACCTAGAAGTTAGGTGGGGTTTCATGGCAGCCTGTATAATTCAGAAATAATCAATTTAAGGTGAAATAGAGTGGCAATTTAATTATCCTGTCATTTATAAAAATCTTTAAAAACGTTTTATAATTTGAACTTTCCATGAATTGCCTAATGCACTGGTACAGCATTATTGATTTACATGTTGAAATTCAGTTTGCTCCTTTTAAGACAGAGACAAAGGTAAAAACATTACACCCCAATCCCTTTCTCCCATGAGACCAAGAAGAAGACAGCATTTTAAAAATCAGACCCTGACTTCTACAGCAAGGGCAGGGCTGGCTTCAGCTTCTCAGCCGCTGGGCTGGTTAGTTCAATGAAGTGATAAGCCATCCAGCTTGGGAATTCTCTTTGCTAATATTTTTAAAAATTGTGAGCCCTTTACAAAGTAAATTATAGTCTTGTGAATCCTAATAGGAATTAAAAACATCGCTGTGTTATTTTTGCTTGGGCTGCGATGGAGAAATGACTACATAGAAGACTTTTATTTTAGGTGAATATAGTGTGAACATTAATGATCAACTCTTTAGTAATATTTCTTCTACATAAAGAGAGATTTTGACTTTTTCCCATTTGACAAGTGATACATGCTCTTTGACTTGCTGTAATTCAGTTAAATAAGGAAAAAACTATGATTGGTCAGTGAACATTAAAAATGACATAACATGATTAGCTTTGGGATTGAATATATAGGAAACTCGATTGAAATTTAAAAAAGAGACAAAAACGATCTGATATTTGGGATGCTTGCATTTTGTGCTTCAAATACCTTCTGTCTGTTTTTCTGGTTTTTGGATTGTTTTTCAAGGTTAAGATGGGAAGGCGTCTTGGCTATTTGACATCACATCTTTCCCGGCTGTGCACCCAGGCTTACATGGGCTTATTTGTGATGAACAGAAAGGCCAATTAGATCATGTGTTTTAGCTCTTTAACACGAGTTTTTATTTTATTTTATTTTTAAAATTTTATTGAAGTATAGTTGATTTACAATGTTGTGTTTAATTTCTGCTTATAGCACAGTGATTCAGTTATACCTGTTATATATATATCGTTTTTCATATTCTTTTCCATTATGGTTTATCACAGGATATTGAACATAGTTTCCTGTGCTGTACAGTAGCACCTTCTTGTTCATCCATTCTCTATATAATAGTTGGCATCTGCTAACCCCACACTCCCAATCCTTCCCTCCTCCTCCATCCCTTCCCTTTGGCAGCCACAAGTCTGTTCTCTATATTTGTGAATCTGTTTTTGATTGTAGATAAGTTCGTTTGTGTTGTATTTTAAATTCCACGTATAAGTGATATCATATGGTATTTGTCTTTCTCTTTCTGACTTACTTCCCTTAGTATGATAGTCCCTAGGTCCATCCACGTTGCTGCAAATGGCATTATTTCATTCTTCTTTATGGCCGAATAGTATTCCATTGTATATATGTACCACATCTTCTTTATCCATTCATCTGTCGATGGACATTTAGGTTGTTTCCATGTGTTGGCTATTGTACTAGGTTGGCCAAAAGTTTCGTTTGGGTTTTTCACTAAGATGTTATGGAAAAACGCCGAACGAACTTTCTGGCCAACCCAATAAATTGTTAATGCGAATTTTTAAAGTACCAGTCACATCCAGTAGACTCTTCTCAGATAAATCCAAGGTTTTTAGATAAAATCTCTGGCTCTGTTGAAACCATTTTGGGGAAATCTCATGGATTTGTACCTTTTGCTCCTCCAGCCCATTGTATCTAAACCGCAGCTCCCTGTGCTTCCTTCTCTAACCAACATTCCGTGAGGGATATAAATAACATAATCTTTGTGGCTCCAGATTTGGTTCATAACACTTCTGGCCGTGGACCGTCAGCTTCACTAATTTCTCTAGACGCCATAATATCTGCTTTATGCCCCCACCTCCTGGCTGGCAGGAGATTCAATCTGGGCGAAGCGTTTCGGAGACTCACTCCTCCTTGGGGACTTAGAGTCATCATGGGGTCTTCAGTGGTGACTGGAGGGGAGAGGGCCCTGGTTCTTTGTGGTGGTGACTTTGTGACATGGGTTTCCTGCTGCCTCTTGGCAGCTGTTGACGCTGGTCCCTCAGCTTGGTTCAGGCCCTCTGCCCTGGCTGGATGTGGCCATGCCTCTCACAGTGACCAGTCGCATGCTTCCTCATACATGGTGCCCAGGTGCTACCCAGACGCCCCAGTGGTCCCTGGTTCAGCGTCTACATCAAGCAGGGCCTGGGTAGCGCCACCTGGAACACCCACCTCCTTCTGCCCCCTTCTCTCTTCAATCTGGCTGCTTCATCTCCTCAGCTCCAAGCCCTAAGCTCCAAGCTCGTTTTTCCAGGGATTATCTAGCTTCCTCGCCTCTTTCAGCCCAGGATTTTGATAAGCAAGGCTTATAACTTCTTCCCTAGAGGCGGAGAACCAGAACAAGTATGAGGCTGTCTTCTTGGAGTGTGGGGAATGACAGTAACTCTATTCCCTCCCTCTAATTTTGGGTAGTAGGGAGAACAAAATGAGAATTCTTATCCTGGTATATACAGTCATACTATTCATGACAAGGAATACAAATGTATTTTAACCTCTTATTCTGAAATGATTACAGAGTATGAAATGATTACATAGTAGAGTCCTGTGTGCCCTTTGCCTGGCTTCCGCTAATGATGACATCTCAGATGGCTGCAGTAGGAGATGGAAACCAGGAGTATGACATTGGTGCATCTCTGTTAAGTAGACTTGCAGACCTTATTCAGGGTTGGCCATTTTTTTCGAACCTTTCATTTGTATGTTAAAAGTCATTCCTCTGTGTGTTAAGAACCATTTTCAAGTGTGCAGTGGTAACAGCTCCCTCCAGCGGCTGGCGGTGTTAAAATGAGTGACAGACCAGCTAAGTGAGTGTCTGAGTTGTGTTCATCTGATCTCAACTATTGCACATGCTTACTCAGTACACACTTGCAAATGTTCAAAGGACGCCATTTTAATGGGGAAAATATTTACCGAAGAATATCACATTGATTTGAAAAAAAGAGATGAGGACAGAAACTGTTATCTCCTTTAGCGAGATGGACTTCCCCTGACCACCAACCCAAGCCTCTGGGGTTCTTACACACAAGATGCAGAGGTGTATATTTCCTACTTGCTGCCAGGTTGGGGCAGCGTTTGGGAGGCAAGATGGTGCATACTGAAAAGATTGCTCATTCCTGCCTCAGAAGATGTCACCTGTAGCTTCAGTCTCCCTGTAGAGAGGGGACTTCATGGTGCCCTTCCCTGATGACCCAGGGAGGGATGAGGGGATAAGGAGGAGAGGGGAGGCTTGTGGACAGTAGCAGAGGAGTAAAGGAAGAAAGCAGGTCACCTCAGGTTCTGGGCACACTGAGAAGGGGACTACAGACTGGGGGTGTCATGAGAACATTATGAAACCCTGGAAATGGAGAAGACGCAGCTTGTTCATCTTGGTGTTTGGTTTCCATCGAGGTCGAAGTACTTTACATGGTATTCTTTGCTAACTCAATGGTCCTCTCCAAAATCTTCTAAGACCTTGGCTTGACTGACTACATGATTATGGTCTATAAATCTTCCCCACTTTGCTTCCTCCAAAATCTGTCTTGAGGATAGTTGCTCAACCAAGGGGTGGGCATTGGTTTAGGTCCTCCACAAGCTCGTGAGTCTAAGGCTGCGTCCCTGTATTGTCTGCAGATGGAGAGAACCCTGCTCTTGCCCCTGACCTTCAGCCTCTCTGAGGCTGGCTGCCCTCCTCAGGTCCCTCTGGACTGGCCCCCGCCCTCCTTCCACACCAGCCACTTGTCCTAACCAGCCACTGCCTGACACTCACCGTGGCTGACACCTGTCCTTAGTCCTGGCCACGTGCCACATCAGCAGCCTGCCTCCCTGGCCAAGTTCCCAACAGAAATAGCTGTTGGTGAGGTTCTAAGACTTTGAAGGCTTCCTCTGATTAGCTTTCTTAGAAGAACAACAAGGTAAAATGATTTTAAGTTGTAACTTCGTCAAGTGAATGATTCATACCCTATCCTAAGATCCTGCAAAATCTCAACTTAATTGACCATGTGATTATAATTATCTTAAAAATAACCTTTTGCCAATACAATTATTTGCCAACCATAAAAATCAATCCAAGCATTGTATATAGATGACTTTTAAGGATCTACCTAATTCTGACACTTTATAATTCTGTGAGCTAAGGATGGATGTTTAAGTTTTTATTTAACTAATATATCACACCTCCTCCTAAGGAAAATTTGAGGCGTGAGTGGCATACATAAATACCTTCATTCAACATTTTATTGACAGACTGAACGCTGCCATATGCCGGGCAGTCCAGGGACTGAAAATGAGCTTCTATTCTGGTGGAGCTGGTGATGGTCATAGCCAAGGTTCTTCAAAGCTTACCTGACCTTTTGAGGCTAAGTATTTCTATAAATTCTCTGAGCAGTTACTTTCTCTATTTAATGTCTCTTTCAAGAAATTAAGGTCAATTCAGATATTGATAAAGCCCTAGGTCCCTTGGTAATTGCTGCTAGCTAACCTGTAAAAGTTGAGATTAGCACTTATTCCTGTAAGAACCCCTACTGCCCTCCAGCCTAGGTCTAAGGATAATCCCATTTTTAATAGTGTGTTTTTTGTTAATTCATTTGTTTCAGCTGTACACAATTAACAAAAATAATTGGATTTAGAAAAATGTAAAACTCTACATAGCTAACAATTCTGTGTTGCATATAGTGAATTTTAATTTGATCTCATGTGGATAAGAAGAAAATGAATGTTCTTTGAGATCTAAAGAGTAAATAGGAGACTTTATAGGTTCATTTATCTAGTCACTTAACACATTTATTGAGCTTATACCTTGGTTCCAGACAGTGGCTGGGTCCTGGAGATCCAAAAATGAATAAAGACACAAGTTGTGCCCCAAGGAGTACACAGACTAGTTAGGGAGACAGATAAATAAATGATGATTATGGTAGCAAATAAGAGAGTCCCTTAACTCAGGCTTATGGGTCAGGAAAGTCTTCCTTGAGAAGATCATTTTAAGCAGTGTCCTGGAAGGTGCCGCTGATGTGAGAAAGTTGTATGTGACTGTTAGCTGAAATAAAGAATCATGAGGCTAGAGAGGTGAGCAGGGGCCAGATCATGGTGGCCTTTCAACCGTTCTAAGGATTATGGATTTATCTTGAAAAGATGGAAAGTTTTCAACACGAGGGCAGCGTGGTAAGGTGGGTTGTCTTTTAGAGTGGCATCTCTGGCTACTGTGTGGAGAACAGGTTGGAGATAAGGAAGACTAGAGGTGATGTAACCCCAGTGAGAGAAGATGGCGGTCCTGGCAAAGGAAGGACAAGGCATGGGCAGAATGAGACAATATTAAAGAGGTGCAATCAACACGTCGCTGAGAAACCAACACCCGGTTTTTGCAACAAGTGCAGGACTCTCTTTTCCTGGACTTTATTTTAGCTTTAAAACTTGCTGTGTTGCCAGAATTAATTTGGAGATTCCCAGTGCTGGGGAACCTCTTGGGCTGACTCAGTCTTGGCTGGCTGGATCAGGTTTTCACATTTTGAATTTTCTTTGCCAGTCTCAGAAATCTGAGAGTATTGCTCTGGAGCTGGCCAAAAATGTGAGGCTGGGCCAGAGCAGGTGGCAGTGTGCTGGGTCCTCCACCACCTGCCTTCCATGAGAATCTTGAGAGGCAGCATGGAAGAGTAGGAAAGAGACTAAATTAGGAACAAGGAATCTTGAAGTGAGTCCTGGTCATGTTACTTACTTGTGGTCTGATTCTGGGCACATTACTTAACTCTGTGGTCTTGGTGTCCTCATCTGTCCATAGAAGGGACTGGGTAAGAGGATGTAAGCAAATATGAGATTGCTTTCAATTCCCTCAGTCCAAAATTCCATGAGCTCAGGGATGGGAAGGTTCTTATTTCTTTGCAATTTTAGGAGATATCGCCTGGTTCTCCCACTTTGATCTGGGGGAAATAGAAATTCCAGTGGGTTGGCAGAGTGGAGACCTGTTTGAGCCCAGAATGGCCTCACTCTTTCTTACCTTAAAGTTTCTTTCTTTAACCAGAAATCAGTGTTTAAATATTACATGGTTCAGAAATGTTATCATTTTGTTCTGATGCTGAAAAAGCTTTTGATCTGTTTTTATTAATTGGTTCAGAACTGAAGTAAAGGCATGCTTATAAGGACATAGAAGCCAAAAAGCCATAATTTTGTTCAAATTTTCGAATTGCTTACGTATATGGTTTGAAATTTCCCTGATAGCTCTATAGGTCTGCAATATGCTTTAGATATAGATACAGAATCAAACATATAATTAAGCAGTATTACTAATTAGTTATATTTTCTCAGGAGTAAGAGTGATGAAAATATGTCTTTAATTTCATAATATTCCAAGGACTTGAAATCTAATGCATGAAATAAGGAGGCATTGCTCAGTTATCATATCTTTGCTATTGATATGTTTTCTCAATAAATAGATGCCTTTCATTTTGATAAACATGCATTTTTTTATAGTTTGCTTAATTTTCATTTATTTTTTAAATTAAAAAATTTTTATATGTTTTAATTTTTTTATTTTCATACAATTTTTAAAGGTCTCTTTTAATTTACAGTTATTATAAAATATTGGCTATACAGTTTGCTTAATTTTTAGATTCAACTTAAAAACTTATGCGAATTTATATTTTTCTTTCATTTCTGTTTATGGACTTAAGGAAGAAGAGGGAGAGACAGCAACAGAAGAGGTACAGTAGCATATTTCACAGTCATGTTGTACTTAATAAAAGCATCTTTTAGGTGAGAGAGTTGCAGCTTTAGCCACATTCTCCTTGTTCTTCATGATACAGAGAAGTGGATGCAACCCACACTCCCAGAAAGTCCTCCTTTAGCCTGCCAAGAAGAGAAATAAAATAAGATGGAGATACATTTATCAAAGGGAGATTGATGGGGAAACAGGGTGTGGCTTTGGACTCTTTTCTGAGCCTCCTGTGGTGAAGATGTCGTCAGTGAAGTCAGGCCAGGCTGGACCAAGTCCTTCAGTGGAGATTTCTTCTCTATTTTTTCTTCCCACCCCATTGAGTAGCACACACTTTATGCAGCTTGCATGGTGCTTACTGGTGTTGTTTGATTGCCTCCTATTCACTTTGTTGGTGAGGGAGGGATTCTCTCCCTCTGGTTACAGGAATGGCACAACACCTGCCACTGGACAGGTGAGATGGACAGTGGTTTATTAGTCACACGTTCTCCAAGCCCAAGGGATGAGGCTATCCACACATGCAGGGCCCCACAGGGGGGGGTCACTTGGGACCAGAGTGAACAATTGGGGGCAGTGGGAGGCAGGCTTTGTAGTATCAACAGGGTGGGGTGTCCCCTGGTCCACGTGGAGGATGTGATTGGCCTGTTTGCATAATTCTGGGGGATAAACAGGCACTGTGTCTGGTCCCTTGATAAGGAGGGCTGCTCAGGTGGGAGACCCAATCTGTGGGAGCAGAAGGGGAGGTGAACCAGTGGTCAGGCCATTTTAAGTCTTCCCTATTTTACCAGATGTTAAGGCAGCAGATAATACTGAGTCTTAATTTTAGGTCTTGCACCACAGGTGTGTACCTTAGACACCATGAGGTTTAAACATGCAGCTCATCGCTTAGCATCTGGAAGATATTTGACATTAGGTAACCACATGGTTCCAGGATTTCTAGTGGGGATCTACCCAGGGGGAGCATTATTATTTGTATGTGTGTGGGGGTCTTTTTTTTTTTTTTTTGGAGTAGAGTTGATTTACAATGTTGTGTTAGTTTTAGATGTACAACAAAGTGATATATATATATATATTCTCTATATATCCATATATATTCTATACATAGAATACATATGTCCATATATATATTCTATATATTGTATACATAGAATATATATATCCATGTATATTCTATATATTGTATATATAGAATATATATATCCATATATATTCTATATATTGTATATATAGAATATATATCATATATATTCTATATATTCTACACATAGAATATATATATTGTACATATTCTATATATAGAATATATATTCTACGTGTAGAATATATATCCATATATATCCTATATATTCTGTATGTAGAATATATATATATGTATATATATATTCTATGTATTCCAGACATAGAATATATATCCATATATTCTATATATTCTATACCTAGAATATATATATATTCTAAATATTCTATAAATAGAATATATATATATTCTAGGTATAGAATATATATATCCATATCTGTATTCTATATATTCTATATATATAGAAAAAAATCCATATCTATATTCTATATATTCTATATATTCTATATATAGAATATATATATCCATATCTATATTCAATATATTCTATATATAGAATATATATATTCTTTTTCAGATTCTTTTCCCGATTCTTTTCCCTTATAGGTTATTATAAACTATTGAGTATAGTTTCCTTGCTATACAGTAGGTCCTTGTTGGTTATCTGTTTTATACATAGTAGTGTGTATATGTTGATCCTGAGCTCCTAATTCATCCCTTCCCACAAGGGAGCACTAACGACTTGAGAAGAATTTTTTTTTTTTAACCCTGTTTGGGAGCATTTGCCCTTTAATTTGCATTTAAAATCAGTTTCTTTAAATATTTTAGTTACAGGTTCTGAATAGTGAAGACATAGGAGATGCTGCAGGCACTCAGTACTGGCTCCCACCCCGTCCCCCTACCCCAACCCGCAGGCCTTGCTTCTTCGCTCAAAATGCATATGGACACCCTGCACTAAATAAATGGCCCCCCGTGTCAAGTGTCAGCAGCCTTAGGACTGGATGCAGTTGGATATGAAGCGATGAAGCCCAGTAGCTTTCATGACAGGATGTGAGCATTTAACCATGCTCCGAAGAATTCCAATGATTGTGCCCAGACCCAAGGCAGTACCTCAGAGGTGACATTTGCCATTTCCCCACTGTGTGGGAGCCTCAAGTTGGCTTGCCTGTCGAATCTGCACTTTATTATCTGGATGTTGGGGAGTTTTAACTTTAACCCCTAACAGGGATGGCATCATGTCAATGTGTGGATGAATCTTTTCCGAGGATGTTAGTGGATTCTGGGGGCAGGTCCAAAGTGACATTCTCGGATTCTCCCTACTTCTATTCCATCCTCTCATGTTAGCCAAATCTCAGTGACCTTTATTGTAATCAAGACTTTTAAGAATATTGTTTTTGAACATTTTTGGGTTAATCATTTAAAAATGCTAATCAGAGGGCTAAATTAAAAATGAAAACTCAAGGACAGAGAGAATATTTACCAAAAGTCACGTGTATTGTCTAGGTATTTCAGTGGAAGGTCATCAACATTAAAGAAGGTCCCAAATGTCAAAAGAAACTCCTTCCCAAAACTTTTGTTGATTTTTGAAATTACAAAAAATTCATAATCTTTATAGAAAATTTAGAAAATACAGATAAAAACAGAAAATAAAAATATCTTATAACCCCGTTACCCAGAGAGAACCACTAGCTACATACTCACATACACATACACATATTTATCAAACTTTGATGAATACGCTTCTGTAATCTACTTTTGTTCATGTAATTAATCTATACATTTTTTGGGGGGATGGTAAATATAGATCTGCTTCATTATTTTTAATATTATTTTATCAAACTAATCCCTATTCTTAGACCTAAAAGTTACTTTTAGCCTATTCCATACAGCGACTTTTCATTATCTATGTATCTTTCCAATAATAATTTCTTTAGTTTCTCTCTTACTAGACAAGCTTCCATTTTTTAAAATCCCATTTTTATATATAAAAATAAGACAAACGTATTATTAATTTGAAAGTAGTTTCAGATTATATATGTAGGTTGCTGATAACTTTGGCTTCAAGAAATTAGCTCGCTATAACAAATATAACCAGCTTATACGTTTAAAACCTTCATCCCTTCTGACAAAATTCTATTTGCTGAGATTCTTTCTGTATTTTATTCTTCCAACTGCCTTCTGAATTTTTAAAGGCAACAAGATGAGAGCAATCTGTTAATATGAGTAAAGACTCTATGCTTAAGAGGAGTCATGAAACTTGTTAGAATTAATGTTTTGCCCTGCAGAACCATCCCAGATTGTGGGGTCTGTGTTTAGGAAGATGATGTCTTTGTGTGTGTGTGTGTGTGTGTGTTGTATGTGTGCAGTGTGTTTGTGTGTTGGGTGGGGTGTGTAGGAGGCCCTCAACTCTAGTCTGATGTTTTACACTCTTTTCCTCACTGTATCTGTTGACCCTTACACTTTTCAATAATAATGTAATTTTTGTTACAATAAGACGGAAGAAATAACCGCGGAGGGTGCAGAAGGGGAAGCAGAGGAAGAGGAAGCTGAGAAAGAAGAGGAGGGGCCAGGAGAAGAAGAAGGAGAAGAGGAGGAAGATTCTTAGGCCTTTTCATGCTTTATTCTTCCACTTGTCCAGGTAGCCACATCGCTCTGGGGTTGAAGGTTTGTTTATTACCGTCTGCCATGTAGACCACATTTCACTTGGTGATAGAAGTGGATTTCAATTCGATCTATTTGTCTGTCTTCCCGAGGCCCTGGGCTGCCCCTTCCTGGAGCCGCAGGGCTGGTGAACTCTACCGGACCCGTTTCTTGGGCGCTAGGGCGAGGAAGGCCTGTGGTTGGTATGATTTCTAGGAAAAAGCATAACTTTGAGGTGAGGAAGAGTTTGTTTTGTACTTGCTCCCTCCTCTTCCTCTTTATTTAAGTGAAAGCACAGGACGTGTTCTGTTATCAGCGTTCTATCACATGGACTCCTTTACTGACCAACATACGTATCCTTAGGAGAGTTTACAATCGATGTTCATAACAATGGCAAGAAATTACAACCTAAAAATACCACAAATCTGGCTGCTCATGAAAAAAGATATTGCTACTAGAGATTCAACGATAAGTGCTTGATATTACATTTATTCAATTATATTCATTGATTTGTATCAAAATATTCATTTATTCAATATTAGCCCAAACACTCATGTAGAAACACTTTGGAATATGGTGAAGTCACTTGAGGTAACTTTGACAAGTACACTTGCTGCCTTGTAATTTTTTTTTTAACATCTTTATTGGAATATAATTGCTTTACAATGGTGTGTTAGTTTCTGCTTTATAACAAAGTGAATCAGCTATACATATACGTATATCCCCATATCTCCTCCCTCTTGCATCTCCCTCCCACCCTCCCTGTGCCACCCCTCTAGGTGGTCACAAAGCACCGAGCTGATCTCCCTGTGCTATGCATCTGCTTCCCACTAGCTATCTATTTTACATCTGGTAGTGTATATATGTCCATGCCACTCTCTCACTTCGTCCCAGCTTACCCTTCCCCCTCCCCATGTCCTCAAGTCCATTCTCTACATCTGTGTCTTTATTTCTGTCCTGCCCCTAGGTTCTTCATAACCTTTTTTTTTTTTAGATTCCATATATATGTATTAGCATATGGTATTTGTTTTTCTGTTTCTGACTTACTTCACTCTGTATGACAGACTCTAGGTCCATCCACCTCACTACAAATAACTCAATTTTGTTTCTTTTTATTGCTGAGTAATATTCCATTGTATATATGTGCCACATCTTCTTTATCCATTCATGTGATGATGGACACTTAGGTTGCTTCCATGTCCTGGCTATTGTAAATAGAGCTGCAATGAACATTGTGGTACATGACTCTTTTTGAATTAGGGTTTTCTCAGGGTATATGCCCAGTAGTGGGCTTGCTGGGTCGTATGATAGTTCTATTTTTAGTTTTTTAAGGAACCTCCATACTGTTCTCCATAGTGCTGCCTTGTAATTTTAAACTTATACTGACGATGAAAAAGAATTATGTACTTCTTAATAGTCTGGTGAGTGCCACATAAATACATTAATAAGATAATGATAGTGGGCATTGAGATCACAGGGGAAATGCTCAAATATTGTGGGCCATACAGATAAGACGGTAGGTATGAAAACATCGAAAGATCATTAAGAGCTATAAAAATATCTGGTTTAACAGACAGTTAACAAATACCCATGTAAATGTTATGTTTTTATTGACATTATTTGACCTTGCAACCAAGGCAGCTGTTTATTCTCTAGGGCAGTGAGGCTTACAGTTTGCTCTGGTGCCATAAATGTTCTTGTTAATTTAAATTAAAAAAATTTTAGTCTCCTTTCTGTCCATATTATGCCTCTGCTGAAACATGTAAGATAGATTTGGGGGCTGTTGATATCAGGGGAGCAGGAAGAAGAGGAGAATGAGGGAGTGAGCCCTGGACACACAGCGGGTCTTCAGTTAAGGTCTGCGGTCACTCTTGGAGCCTGTCTAGTGAAGGGTGGACAAAGGGTTCAACTGGATAAGGAAAAAGAAATCCCCAGTGCTTGTAAATATCGTCCAACAAACAGCTCTGCTCTATGTACCAAAGACCAATTTGAATATTATGAATCTCCCCTCTTAATTTATTTACACTTATACATAAAATACTACTATTAAAAAATGAATATATTTTTAGGAAATCTTGTAGCTGGTGGGAGTAACCATCACATTGTATTATCGAACCATGAAAGTTTCATCACTCCTTTATTCAAATTACAAAGCAAATCCAGCCCATCATTTGATGTTTTCCCAGGTGGTTTCTTTCAAGTTGTGGACACATAGACATCAATTTTAGGGCCAAATGATTGTCTTTTTGGAAGTGATCCCATTTCCTTTCTTTATTTTTTATTTTCTTCTAAATAAAAGAAAATAAAACATTACTATTGAGCAGTCTGTTGTCAGTCTGATTAGTGTCCCTAATCCCATTTCTAAGGAATGAATAGGGGCTCAGTTTTGGAAAAAAAGAAAAGTGGCGAGTTTACTTTTAGAAATTTTATCTGAAGAATGATGGGAAAGGAGAATATGCCAATGTTTATCATTATACCAACTCCCCCAACAGTAAAAGACTCATAAGTACTGTTTAAATTCATTTCCATTCACTCCGTTTGTAATGTTCTTTTAAAATTATTCAGTTTTAATGTACTTATAAAAAAATATTGAATGTGAAATGACACAGCTGAGAGGGAATCCTTCATGTAGCCAGATGGCTTTATAGGCTGATTATGGAAAAAAGAAAGGCAAATATCACTGTGGCCAGCCCATTTTGACTGTTTCTCTGATGGCTTCTAGTTTGGAATTACTATATTGTCATGAGGTCAAAATGCCTGACAGTGAAGGAAGGAATCAGACAGCTTCCTAAATCCCACTCCCGACCCCCGGAGAGATCCAATGTCCTTCTTGAAAATGCAACATGGCAGTGCAGTCATGCATTTCACTGGGCAGACCATTCAGTGTCTAAAGACAAACCCATCTCATGGCTCATGGATCTGCCAGGCATTTTATTGGAAAAGATGGTTCTAGGACTGTGGCAATGAATGGAACTATGAAACATTTCTCATTTCCTGTGTTTGAAATTGATGCTAAATTGATGCCCCAGGAGAAGCAGTGTATAGTCTGAGACTGAGTTCTGTCTCCTAACAGGCTGATGCTTAATACTGACCTCTAGTCTAGCTGTGGACCATTTCAATGTCCTCCCCCAGGACTAAGCTGTAAATTCAGCCTCTCCATTTTCCATGAAAACGCAGCGGGGAAACTATAATTGAAGATGTCAACTTCCTTCTTTTTTTTTTAATGTTGAAATCCAATAAATCCAATTTATTTCCAAAGGCTGTTATGTCTTTATTTTTACATTCTTACATTTTCTTGCCTTAAGCAATGGTATTTTATGACTATTTAATTTCAAAATTATAAGAGAAACGGCCCACAGACATTCCTACCAGTATTAGGAGACAATGTCTACGTCCCTTTTACGATAATATCTGCTTAGTATTTACTTAACACTTCCCTTTTAATCATTCTCAATTCCTTCTGCATTTAAAAAGTTTTAAATTTTTTATCAATTTTTATTGGAGTATAGTTGCTTTACAATGTTGTGTTAGTTTCTGCTGTACAGCAAAGTGAATCAGCTATACGTATACATATATCCCCTCTTTTTTGGATTTCCTTCCCATGTAGGTCACCACAGATCATTGAGTAGGGTTCCCTGTGCTATACCGTAGGTTCTCATTAGTTATCTATTTTATACATAGTAGTGTATATATGTCAATTCCAGTCTCCCAATTAGTCCCAGCCCCCACTTCCCTCCTTGGTAACCATAAGTTTGTTCTCTACGTCTGTGGAAGATTTCAACTTCCTTCTATGTTTGATAGTTTAGCACAGAGAAAGGATATAAACATCATTTGGTTTTCCATGAGAAAAATTTAATTTCCTTTCTTTGCACTTGATGAGTAGTGGTTTCTAGAATAAAAAGCAATACTTCCCTTGATTGTATGTTGAAGAGTTCAGTTTTTGATAAACATTCTCTGTCTCTCTTTAACAGTCTTCTCCTTAATATTTCCCCTTTCTTTTAGGAAACCCAAGCCACGAAGCACCATTTCAACTCTCTTCCCACAAACCAAATTCAACAAAATGCTTTGGCCCGAAGCTAGCACACGTCTGTCAGTACATCCAGGGTTCACCGAGGAATTGTATGATCCGACACGGTTAGATCTCCATACATATACCTGCTTAATCATATCAACATGAAATCAAATGTGAAGACAACACATGCCTACCTTCATGGGCCTGACATTTGTGGCCTTTGCTTAATTTTTTTTTTTTTTGCTCTGCATGAATAGACCTTCTAATACCCTGAAAAAAATTTCAAAATATAGAACTTCTCTTTGTGATATGACGAAAGTATTTCTTTGTATGTGCCTTATGCTACTTTTCTCAGAATTAGCTTTGAAAATGAAGAGATTCATAGAGAATAATCATACTAATAAAGATGAATAGCAAATATCTTGTCCCAAGGAGGAGATTTCTTCATTTCTAGTCTCTCTGTGTACAACCTGAACTCAATCTGTCTCTTGCAGAGTCTGAATGCTCAGCAGAACTTTTCTGTCTCCATTGGGATGGATCCTTTTTGTTGCACTGATTATTTGGTCCATGATTTCAAATGTTATGTCTTGTTATGTCGTATTTTATATTATTCACACAGCTGCATACATTGTGTCTGAAGCCTTGTTTAAATGTCACTACCGTCCACATGTGTGGGGGTCATGATGCAGACAAATAAATTAGCCACCCCAGTGCCCTTTGCTCGTTTCTACGCTGGAGGAGTGGCTGCTTCTGCTTCTCTTGCGTTGGTTGATTTGCAGTCGTGGCTGCTACGTGCAAAGCCCGTGACTGTAATTTTGCCTCTTGACGCTGAGTGTCTGTTCAGCAAGAGCTGGTCCGGCCCCATGACTTGTTCACCAGGTAGGTCTGAAGCGATTCTCTGCTCACCTGCCCCATCTCAGTGTCTGATAGCTATGTTTTTCTTTATGGTAAGACGTTGGTGACATCTCTCCCCTATCTGCGTATGTGCCACTCCGTGTATTTTTCTTGCAGCCGGCGTTGCTTCTGTGCTCTCAGAAGGGCCCTTCCCCGTGCTGTTTTCCTAATTAAGGACAATGATGGCCATCAGCTTGGAGTGGCCATAAACTTTTCCTCCTTCTGAATCTGCCTATTGATTTTGCAGCTAAGTCTGTTGGTGTCTTTGGGGAATGTAGTCTCTGGTGGCAGAAGTCGTGTGGCTCACAGGAACTCTGGCAAACAGCTCTTTTCTTGTTACCCTAGTAACAAAAAGAGGCATTTTGAAGAGAATGAAGATGATTTTATTCCAAATTGTTGAAGTAGACTACTTTGAAGACATTTCTCCCTAGTTAAAAATAAGGTGAGAGACTGCAGTGGGATGGAAATTCATATAATTAAAAATTAGTTCCTATTTTGTACTTCGTTGCATTAAATTATATCCTGTCTAAAAAGCATCACAATTTTATAGCACCTCCACACCCAAATAGGCTTTAAGTTTTTGCTGTTGCTTGGGCTGACTCTTAGCCCTTGTGGTAGAGTAGGATGGAGATAGACTTATTTAGCTAGGTGCCAATTTCCCTCCTATTTCTCATATTTTTAAATGAAGATAAATATTTGTGCTAATAATAAGCAGAGTAGACCACTTATTTAAATTGAATTAATTTTTTTCTTATGTTGTCTTTCTGTAGTTAGGAAATTAATATTCTAGTAAATATTCTTTAGTCACTCACATTTCATTTTCTATTAAATATTATTAAAATGCAAAAATCACTTAGGTCAATAATACCATGTAACTAGTATCAGTTTTCTTCCAGATTTGGCTTCACCTATAATCTCCAGTGGCTAGTGGGTCCAGTGGCACAGTGACAAATATGGGCTGTGTGATATCAAAATATAGTTAAAAAAATCCACATGCTTTATCAATATAGGAAGTTTCTAGAAACTAAACAGCATTATAAATATGCAAAAAAGAATAACTCAAAAGAAAAACCCAAGTGAATAAGCAAAATCCTTCTGCAAAAAAAGGGAAGAGACCAGAGACATGGAGCAATTCTATGATGATCTGAAGCTAATAGAGTTGCAAAGAGTTGATTAGTCTACAGAGGGCCTGAACATTCAAAGTGACTGTTTCTTTTTATTCTTTAATTTGAAAAGCAAGTACACAAAAATTTGAGTGCATTTTTTAACCACTGAACAGTAAATACTTCCTTCTCCACTTTTCCCCTTTGGGGTTTCCTTGCATTTCTTTTGGTTGTAATCTTCCTTTGGTACAAAGATCCAAGGTATGCAATAGGGAGGGTTTATCGTTGTCATCGACTTTACTAGATTAAATGTGAGAGATGTAGACAGGGAGTGGAATGTTTTGCCTACAAAGTTCCTTGAGGAATATTTAGAAAAGTTTTCTTTAAAAAACAATGTTAAGTGTCAAACCTGTGCAAGGGTGGTGAGGGTAAGACGACCCTAGTGAGTTGTAATAATAGAGAAGGACCACTAGGTGGTGATAAAAGACAAGCTCCTTGATACAGCATTGCTGTCCTGGAGCCCCGCTGGCTACGCGTGCGGGTCAGTGTACTGTTGAGATCAGAAGGTGGGCATACATCATTACACTTACAAGTAATTTTATGACAAACGTCTCTGTATGTAAAGCATTTGATAATGGAGTATTTTCTTATAATACATGCCAAGGAATGAAGTTATTGGATTAAAGCAAAAAAACATACACACACACACACACACACACACACACAAAAGAAGGTGGGCATAAAGTATTTGTCCACCAGACAGAAGAAAAACAAACAAAACCCCTCCAAACCCATTGGTCAATTAATCAGTATATTGTTTATAATGCTTTTATCCAAGGCAATTAATTTTGGGCAAAATGTTGTGCATTCTTAAAAGCCATTAAAACCAGTCATTGATTGTTTGAATTTCACACCCTTGCATTACATAGAAGGAGTCTAAAGTCGGTCAACAACTGATTGCCTACTGACAATTTTGATCAAGATACAGGATTGTCCTTTAGCCTGTAAATGGCTCTAGCTCCTCACTGAAGTGTAAACAGAGCCCCTTTTGGCCAAATGGCTGATTGTCATCTCCTGGTTTAAGCCTTTTAATCCTAATACAACATATTTCCAAATGTTAGGAAGTAGACTCATGATCCTTGCAAAAGCCTTCTTTTCACGGGTGCCTGAGATACTCGGCTTTTTGACTATTTGTTTTGGAAGGACTTTCTCGTAAGTAGAAAAAAATGAGTTGTGAAATCTCTAAAACACATCAGTCGGTCGGACAGGTCTTCCAGAACCATTCATCTGGAGATTGTTACAGATGTAGTAATGCTCTCAGGGGTGGAAGATTCAAATCAGGAAAGGGCTCCGCCAGGTGGGTGTGAGTAGCGTGGAGGGTGCGGGGGTCAGGGAAGAACGCGGGGGGAACTCGGTCAAGTCCAGCAGACGCAACTTGACAGCTCAGGAGGGTGACGCCTTTCCTCACCGACTCACGGGAAGCAAACTCACCGTTTAGGATTAAACTTAGGCTGCTGGATATTGTGTTTCATAGTACTTTTACTTGCTGACATTTATGGGGTGCCTGCTGTGAGTCGGGCTCTGTATCAAGGGCTCCATGTGACCCCTGCAGTAACCTGGTGAGGTGGACACGGTACCCATTTCACGGATGAGGAAACTGAGGCACGGGGACATCCAGTCCTTGTGTGAGGTTACACAGCCTGAGAATGGCCATGCTGGGACAGAGGTCTATGTGTGTTCTGATCCAAGGCCAGGACCAGCCTCCCAACAAACACTTTCCTCTCTGCTCTTGACCACTGCCACGCCCCTGGCCGGGCGGTGGGCAGTGGGGCCTTGCCCGCAGAGGTCCTCCTTCCCTGGCCTCCTCTGGTCCACGTGTTCTGTCTTTAGACTCAGTGCCAGGCCCTGGAGCAAGGTGACTCGTACTTGTTGGCTGTGATCCACTGTGTGCTGGTTTCTTAGCTATACATCAAAAAAATAAAATAAAATAAGATAAAATGGGAATTCCCTGGTGGTCCAGTAGTTAGGACTCGGCGCTTTCACTGCCGGGGCCGGGTTCGATCCCTGGTTGGGGAACTAAGATCCCGCAATCCAAGAGGCCGAACCAACCAACAAACAAAAAACCCCCAAAAACAAACAGAAAAAAGCATTAGAGGGTAATTCCATTCCCCTCATTCTCAAGTTCTTGGGCTGCTCACTGTGGCCACCAATGCCAGCCCCAGTTTTAGAGGGATTTGAACCACCATCAGCTGACAATACTCTAGAAATTGACTGGTGGCTTTAGACCTTAAGTCTTAGGTTGCAGAGAGAAAAACTAAAAATTGTCATCTGTCTTTTCCAGTCTGCTTGTCCTTGGGTACACTCCACTCACTGATGCTGAAGCAGTGCCCAGAAGTCCTCTGGGGCTTACCTGTCAACCACCGTCCAGTGACGCACCCATAGCAGCCAAACCCTCACGGTAGTTGTAGCTGAGGGGATGGTTCCTTCAGGCTCCTAGAATGACTTAATGAGGTAAAGTATACCTTAGTCCCAGGACATGAATTTTAGTTTGCTTGTTTTGTAGCAGGTCACTTTTCTCTGTGGTCTGTTATAAAAAATGTTTGTTTTCTTGGTCTACCCCTGGAATGAAGCAAAAGTTATCTAGGGAGGAAAGTAAAGCTCCTACTAGAAAACATCATACTCATAAACTAATTTCTCCTCAGAGTCTGCAAAAATAAAGCAGAGAAATGCAACCTGGCTTTATTTTTCTCTAAGGACCACTCCTTAGATAGATATCTCTATAGATAACTTTCTCCAGCCTTTAACTACATTCAGAGAGATTTAAACCTTGAAATACTGGTAGGTCAAATCCACTAAAAATGTACCTGATGGTGTTTCAGAGTGGTTACAGGAGGATTTCCATGGTATGTGGAGATTATCTGTAAAATATCTAGGTAGGAGAATGGGAGTTTTGCGTGGTTTCTGAACACACCTGTTGATGGTTATCCACCTGGCTTGAATTCCTGAAATGTTTCTAGTACAATGATGGCATTTTCAACTCACTATGAAGATTCTTGGTGGGGTCAGGCACCAAAGTATTTTTAGAAGCTCCTCAGATGTGAAGCTGGGTTTAAGAAATGCTGGCCAGGAGGCATTTAGATCCTGGGAAACACCCAATTCTTTCTCCCGCACCTGTATGGGACAATAAAGTTGATCACTCCTCGTGGACTTTTACAAACGAACCAGTGGTTTTCAAATATATATATATCTTTAAGCCATGGAACGCTTTGTTTAAACGGATCTCCACATAAAAATCAGGTGGAAGGAGAGCTGCTCTGAATGTAATTACAAGGACCTTGACCCCCAAGGGGACTCATTCAGAGTACAGTTTGAAAACCCTTTGCTTGGTTGTAGATTTTTCTTTTTAGGTCAACTTCATTGAGGTTAATTTACACAATAATATGCACCTGTGCTGTTTTTCCAACACTAGCCAATTTTCCAATTTTCTAACACTAACTGGATATCTTCCAAATCAATTCCGACACTATCTCCTGGGGTTAGCTCAGCCCCATAAGACTGCCCCGACTTCAGACACCAGAGGAAAATGGGGTCCTCAGGCTTTCTGCATTTCTGTCCGGTGGACTACAAATCCAGAGGCTTCTCCTCCCCACCCCACCCCCAGGTTTGACGATTTGCTAGAATAACTCATAAAACTCAGGGAACCACTATACGTATAATTATAATCTATTATGTAAGATACAAAGGAACAGCCAGATGCACAGGTATGAAACCCAGCAGGACCCTGTGGGGCTCCTGGTCACAAAAACCTTCTGTGTCCCCTGTTTCTTCTTTGTAGGAAATAGGTTTCATTCAGCCTCCTTGACCTTCCCTGAGTTCCAAAGGGTTAGATTCAAACAGTTGCTAATCAGGGAAGGGAGAGGATGGGGAGACAAGGGAGGAGCAGTCAAGGAGCAATAGTGCAGCCTTGGGGCAGGGTCCTGGCTCCTCCTCAAGGGATACAATATAAATAACAATATCTTTGAGTTCTTCTGTAGAACCAGAGCTCCCACCTGGGTGGAGGATGGTAACTTCAGGCCGAGGGTAAGATTCTTGGAGCCCCGCCCTGTTACCTCACCAGCCAATCAGAAAACAGCCACAGACCCTGCACCCCTCACCCCAAATTTTGCCTAGAAAAACTTTTCCCGCCAAACCATCAGGGAGTTCAGGGTTTTTTTGAGCACCCGTTCTCCTTGCTTGGCCCTGCAATAAACCTTTTTCTGCTCCAAACTCCTATGTTTCAGTTTATTTGGCCTCACTGTGTGTTGGGCACACAAACTTTATTCGGTAAATGGTATATGGGGCTAGGTTCAGAAGGGTCCTGAGTACAGGAACCTCTGTCCCTAAGGAGTAGGGCAGCACCACTTCCAAGTACATCACCGTGTTCAGCAACCAGGAAGCTTCCCGAAACTTATCTGAGTTGTTGTTTTTTCTTAACATACACACAGTACTATATATAAGATAGAGAACCAACAAGGACCTACTGTACAGCACAGGGAACCCTGCTCAATATTCTGTGACCACCTATATGAGAAAAGAATCGGAAAAAGAATGAATATACATATATGTACAACAGAATCACTTTGCTGTACACCTGAAACTAACACAACATTGTAAATCAACTATACTCCAATAAAATTAAAAATAAATAAATAAAATAGAAAAATTAAGGTTTCCTTATGTAGGCACAATTGATTAAACCATTGCCACTGGTGACTGAATTCAATCTCCATCTCCTCTCGCTTCCTGGGAGGTAGGGTGGGGAGCGATGAGCGTTCTAACCTTCTAATCACGTGGTTGGTTTTCTTGTCCATCAGCTCCCATCTTGAAGCCATCTAGACCACCCCCTGCCAACTCCTCAATGAGTCACTTCATGATTCAAAGGGGCTCTTTTGGATCCACTTTTATCACTAAGGAAATTCCAAGGGTTTTAGGAGCCCTGTGCCAGGAATTGGAGACAAAGACCAGAAATATTTCATATTATACCACAGCACCCATTTTAAGGGCGCAGTTTGATGAGTTCTGACAAATGTGCATATCCATGTAACTAACACCCCTGTCAAGATACAGAACCTTTCTATCACCTGGTCGAATTCCCTTGTGCTCCTTCGCGGCTAATCCCTCCCTTCCAGCCCATCCCCAGGCAACCAGGACACTGCTCTCTGACACTATAGATTTCCCTTTCTAGAGCTTCATATCAATGAGTAAAACAACTCTTTACTCTTTTTTGTCTGGTTTCTTTCCCTCTTCAAAATGTTTCGGAGATTCATCCATGTTGGTGCTTGAATCAGTAGTTTAGAAACCGTGCAACCCAGACTGGGACTTGAACCCATGGTCTTTTCTTTTTTAATTTTAATTAATTAATTAATTAATTTTTGGCTGCATTGGGTCTTCGTTGCTGCACCCGTGCTTTCTCTAGTTGTGGCAAGCGGGGGCTACTCTTTGTTGTGGTGCATGGGCTTCTCATTGCGGTGGCTTCTCTTTGTTGCGGAGCACGGGCTCTAGGCACATGGGCTTCAGTAGTTGTGGCACACGGACTCAGTAGTTGTGGCTTGTGGGCTCTAGAGCGCAGGTTCAGTAGTTGTGGTGCACGGGCTTAGTTGCTCCGTGGCATGTGGGATCTTCCCGGACCAGGGATTGAACCCATGTGCCCTGCATTGGCAGGTGGATTCTTAACCACTGCACCACCAGGGAAGTCCCACCGTCTTTTCATTAAGATCACACACCTGGTCTCAGGATTTAATGAAGCTCAGGTTCTTGATGTCTTGTTGCAGAAAGAATTCAGTGAGAGACAATGTGATAGGTAAGAAGTGGATTTATTTAGAGAGAAACACCCTCCGCAGACAGAGTGTGGGTCATCTCAGAAGGCGAGAGGCCCTGAAATATGGGGTGGTTAGTTTTTATGGGCTGGGTAATTTCATAGGCTAATAAGCGGGAGGATTATTCCAGCTATTTGGGGGGAGGGGCAGAGATTTCCAGGAATTGGGCCACTGCCCACTTTTTGATCTATGATGATCGGCCTCAGAACTGTCATGCTGCTGGTGGGTGTGTCATTTAGCTTATTTTAATGTATTACAGTGAGTGTATGAGGCTCAATGTCCACTGGAAGTCAACACTTCTGCCATCTTGGACCTAGTTGGTTCTAACCAGTTTTTGTCACGTCCTATGACTATGTCATATTTTTTGTTTTTTGTTTTTGGCTGCGTTGGGTCTTCATTGCTGCGCACGGGCTTTCTCTAGTTGCGGCAACTGGGGGCTACTCTTTGTTGCAGTGCACAGGCTTCTCATTGTGGTGGCTTCTCTTGCCACAGAGCACGGGCTCTAGGTGCATGGGCTTCAGTAGTTGTGGCACTTGGGCTCAGTAGTTGTGGCACACGGGCTTAGTTGCTCTATAGCATGTGGGATCTTTCCAGACCAGGGATCGAACCTGTGTCCCCTGCATTGGCAGGCAGATTCTTAACCACTGCACTACCAGGGAAGTCCCTATGTCATTCTTTTGATGGTTGTGCCCTGCCCCCTTGCCTCTCATTTCAGTTTGTACCCTTCTACTGCTGAGTATGGGATTACCAGAGTTTGTTTATTTATACATCTGTTGATGGACATTTGAGTCATTTCCAGTTTCTGGCTATTTTGAAGAAAGCTGCCATGAACATTTACAGACAAGTCTGTTTTGTACACAAATGTTTTTTATTTCTCTTGAGGAAATACCAAGTAAGGGAGTTTCGATTGTAGGTTTTGGTTGTAGATGCATTATAGAATGCATCTGTCATTCACCTTTGTGACCCAGAGCACAGCACCTTGAGCCCAAGCGTTATGTGAATTTCTTGGTCAGAAAAGAGAACTAATACCTAATGAATGTTTGCTAGGTGTCAGATACTCTTTAAAAGATTTTTCATTGATTGCCTTACTTAATCCTTCCAATGACTGTAAGACCTAAGTGTTATTTTTACAGAATTTTATTTCCAGCTGGGGAAATGGAGGCTCAGAAAAGTTAAGTGGTCAGCCCTGGAGCACACAGCTAGGAAGTTGTAGAACTAGGATTCAAACCCTCTTTGACTCCAAAGGGCAGGTTTATTTGTTCCTACTATTTTTGGTCCCTCCTCAAACAGCTAAGGCAGTTTAATTTGTGGGAAAATCCTTAAATTCTCCAGAGAGCCTCTGTGGGATCAGTAGAGCCTCTCTGGCCACAGACACAAGTCAGATCCTGTTGCGATGGCCTCTAAGGGTTAGCCCATAACCCTGGGATGCTGTATCATTTACTGTTGTAAATGATATACGGTTAAAAATAAGAGAATCATCAGTTGGGTTTAACAGTTTTGCCTGCATTGTCCATGTTATCAATGTTTGGCTATTAAACGAATTCTCTATTGCCATCTTGTGAATTTAATTATCTGGCTCTTCACGTGTTGATTCACAATAAATAACACTTCCATGTTCATTGGCTATTCTGTATTCTGGAGCCTTTTTCTTGAGCCGTGGGAATCTTTTGGAGGAAAAAAGAGATCTTTGTGGGATCCAGGGTTCAAGATTTTATATCCATCCATCTCCTTCAAGTGGGTGTGAAATATAGGAGGGCAGTTGCTACCAGAGTTCAGTGTGACACACAGGGCCAGGATAAGGACAGGTGGGCTGGAAGTGGGGCTGACCTTGCTGGGATGCACTGGTTTGCTCCTATTGATGAACAAAATGGTGAAACACTTCTGCAGCCGTAGGTAAATAGCATACTGCTCTGGCTCCTCCCCTGGGACACCCTCCTCTCCACTGCCCCCCAATCCAGCAACTAAAGGGTTAGCACCCGTCTCCACAGGGGGCCCCCAGGACCCTGTTTCAAAGTCCTGGCCACTGTCCATTCCCACCGGTTGGCCCCATGACATGAAATTGTTAAGAAGTTAGAATATAACTCCTGGCTAAAAGTCATTTTCAAAACAGAAATGTACAGGCATTGGGTCAATCATATTTTTACCCCACTTTTCATTATTAAAAAAACCAGCAACCTGTTGTTTTATCCCTTCATGATGCATGCATGTGCTTTAGGCATAAACAATTGGTTAAAGTCTATTTCCAAGTTTTTCTGGCTGTGCCAAAGCACAAGCAGACATTATAACACAGCAGTACAAGCACTGATTTTGGGGTCAGACAGCTTCACTTTTTTTTAACATCTTTATTGGAGTATAATTGCTTTACAATGGTGTGTTAGTTTCTGCTTTATAACAAAGTGAATCAGTTATACATATACATATGTTCCCATATCTCTTCCCTCTTGCGTCTCCCTGCCTCCCACCCTCCCTATCCCACCAGTCTAGATGGTCACAAACCACCGAGCTGATCTCCCTGTGCTATGCGGCTGCTTCCCACTAGCTATCTATTTTACATTTGGTAGTGTATATATGTCCATGCCACTCTCTCACTTTGTCACAGCTTACCCTTCCCCCTCCCCATATCCTCAAGTCCATTCTCTAGTAGGTCTGTGTCTTTATTCCCGTCTTGCCCCTAGGTTCTTCATGACCTTTTTTTTTTTTTTCTTAGATTCCATATATATGTGTTAGCATACGGTATTTGTTTTTCTCTTTCTGACTTACTTCACTCTGTATGACAGACTCTAGGTCCATCCACCTCACTACAAATATCTCAATTTCGTTTCTTTTTATGGCTGAGTAATATTCCATTGTATATATGTGCCACATCTTCTTTATCCATTCATCCGATGATGGACACTTAGGTTGCTTCCATGTCCTGGCTATTGTAAATAGAGCTGCAATGAACATTTTGGTACATGACTCTATGAATTATGGTTTTCTCAGGGTATATGCCCAGTAGTGGGATTGGTGGGTCATATGGTAGTTCTATTTTTAGTTTTATAAGGAACCTCCATACTGTTCTCCATAGTGGCTGTATCAATTTACATTCCCACCAACAGTTCAAGAGTGTTCTCTTTTCTCCACACCCTCTCCAGCATTTGTTGTTTCTAGATTTTTTGATGATGGCCATTCTGACTGGTGTGAGATGATATCTCATTGTAATTTTGATTTGCATTTCTCTAATGATTAATGATGTTGAGCATTCTTTCATGTGTTTGTTGGCAATCTGTATATCTTCTTTGGAGAAATGTCTATTTAGGTCTTCTGCCCATTTTTGGATTCGGTTGTTTGTTTTTTTGTTATTGAGCTGCATGAGCTGCTTGTAAATCTTGGAGATTAATCCTTTGTCAGTTGCTTCATTTGCAAATATTTTCTCCCATTTTGAGGGTTGTCTTTTGGTCTTGTTTATGGTTTCCTTTGCTGTGCAAAAGCTTTTAAGTTTCATTAGGTCCCATTTGTTTATTTTTGTTTTTATTTCCATTTCTCTAGGAGGTGGGTCAAAAAGGATCTTGCTGTGATTTATGTCATAGAGTGTTCTGCCTATGTTTTCCTCTAAGAGTTTGATAGTGTCTGGCCTTACATTTAAGTCTTTAATCCATTTGGAGTTTATTTTTGTGTATGGTGTTAGGGAGTGTTCTAATTTCATACTTTTACATGTAGCTGTCCAGTTTTCCCAGCACCACTTATTGAAGAGGCTGTCTCTTCTCCACTGTATATTCTTGCCTCCTTTATCAAAGATAAGGTGACCATATGTGCATGGGTTTATCTCTGGGCTTTCTATCCTGTTCCATTGATCTATATTTCTGTTTTTGTGCCAGTATCATACAGACAGCTTCACTTTTGATTCTTGGTTCTGCTACTTCCTAGCATGTGTGATCTTTGGTGAGTTATGGCGAGTCACACAACTTCTCTATGCCTCAGTTTTCTCATCTGTAAAATGGTTATGGTAATATCTACCTCACAGTTTTTGTTAGGGAGAAATGGATTAATGGATGCAAAGACCTCACACCAGGTGCTACCAAAGTGTTGGCCACTGTATTTCCATTGAATTCTTGTGGATTCACTCAGTGAGTGCTCCTTTCAGACATATGAGCTGTAGTTGTGAATTCCAAAAGAGCTTATTCTATGGCTTCAGACCAACTTTGTTGAAGTTGATTTTGGCTCCATGCTTTTCTGTCTTCATGTTTTGGTCAGAGATTCTTTTGCTAAGGATTAATTGATTCAAAATAGTAGAAAGTAAAGAGAAAACAGGCTTTAAAAATGAAAGACAAACATAATGCTTGAGTTTTGCATTTTGGTCTTTACTTTTTTCGCCTATAGATTTGGAAGGAAGCAGGCAATCACTGTGGGCCTTGCATCTAAAATCAACTGAAGGCAAAGAAGTATGGCTTCCTGGGCAGAAACCCTGCAAATTCCTTGGGGTTTGAATCTTTGATTTTAAATCATTAATGACAAATATCGGGATTCCTATTCTTCCCAGCCATTCTTTCCCTTGGTAAGACCATATTTCTGAATTGAAATGACAGGCACAGCTTTTTAAAAAATTTTTATTTTATTGAAGTATAGTTGATTTACAATGTTGTGTTAATTTCTGCTGTACAGCAAAGTGACTCAGTTATACACACACACACACACACACACACACACACACAGACACACACATATATATATATATACACATTTTTTGGTATTCTTTTCCATTATGGTTTATCACAGGATATTAAATGTAGTTCATTGTGCTATACCTTGTTGTTTATCCATTCTATGTATAATAGTTGGCATCTGCTAATCCCAAACTCCAATCCATCCCTCCCCCACCTCCCCTCCCCTTGGCAGCCACAAGTCTGTTCTCTATGTCCGTGTGGCTTTTTCTGTTTTGTACGTAAATTCATTTGTGTCATATTTTAGATTCCACATATCTAAATATGTGGAATGAGTGAGTGATATTGTATGGTATTTGTCTTTCTCTTTCTGACTTACTTCACTTAGTATGATAATCTCTAGGTCCATCCATGTTGCTGCAAATGGCATTATTTGATTCTTTTTTATGGCTGAGTAGTATTCCACTATATGGATGTACCACATCTTCTTTATCCATTCATCTGTTTATGGACATTTAGGTTGTTTCCATGTCTTGGCTATTGTGAATAGTGCTGCTATGAACATAGGGATGTATGTATGAACATAAGGATGTATGTATGTATGAACATAGGATGTATGTACGAATTAGAGTTTTCATCTCTTCTGGATATATGCCCAGGAGTGGGATTGCTGGATCATATGGTAACTCTATTTTTAGTGTTTTAAGGAACCTCTGTACTGTTCTCCATAGTGGCTGGAGCAATTTACATTCAATTTACATACCAACAGTGCAAGAGGGTTCCCTTTACTCCACACCCTCTCCAGCATTTGTTATTTGTAGACTTTTTGATGTTGGCCATTCTGACCAGTGTGAGGTGGTACCTCATTGTAGTTTTGCTTTGCATTTCTCTAATAATTAGTGATGTTGAGCATCTTTTCATGTGCCTGTTGGCCATCTTATGTGACAGGCACAGCTTTAAGGGTAAAAGCTATATAGCAGCTTTCGTTCTAAAAGTGTCAAGAAATAAGATGGAAAGATAGGCTTTGTGGGGTGTGTGTGTGTGTGTGTGTGTGTGTGTGTGTATGTGTAGAAAAGAATAACACCAAAGAAATGGAAGCATTGAGCAAGAAATGAAGAGCAGGGAGCTTCCAGATCAAATGCACAGTCCTCATGATGGCAGAGCATTAAACCACTGGTTCTTCCTTCATCCACACACAGACCCAAGGAGAAAGGGCTACAGATGGTAGATAAAGTTTTCTAAAAGATTATGACCATTTTCATATAAGAGTGCTTCCTTTGTGAACACCTATTCTTGGTTAAAAGTTCATTGGATGTGTCTTGGGGGAAGGCAAAGGAAGAAACTAGAAATATACCTAAGAAAAGGAAAGATTTTTTTTGGTAAGTGATGATGATGGGAGATTATTTTCAAAGATGCAATTGCAAATAAGGTTTTATTTGTTTTATGAAAAACAGCAATACAATGGAGGTCCCAGAGTCCTCTTTCCTTTTACCAGTATAAATCTCGAGGTCAGCTAAGGGTAGCTGTCCCTTAAGATCTACTTAAATTTGGCTCAAACCCCTGTTTCATTCATAGAAGAAAACCCATCCCCCATTGGGAAGTTTTCAAAGCAAAAGATTATCTTGATGACATGTTAGTTTAGTGGAGAGAAAACCTACAATGATTGTATGTTTCTGTGTACCTATAACATGCGTATATACACATATCTGTTATAGTTGCTTTCACTCAATTGAAATAATTTTTAAGTTAAAAAGAAGGACTCAGAAAGGATAGGTAGGCAAACCAACCCTCTTAATATGGGTCTTTTTCAAAATAATTACAGCATTCACGTGGCTGAATTTGGACTGGTCTGATCTTGTCAGATTTGGCTTACTGGGGTGTATTTGTTGTGTCAGTGAGTATTTATGCTCTTCATATTAAGTAAAATTGGTGGCAGAGGTGGGACTCAAATCTGCATATTATGACATCCCAAAGTGGCACACTCAGTCTGTCCAAAGTCATGGAGAGAACTGTGAATTTTATCTAAGTGCCTTTCCTCTGGTCTTGCTCATGTTCAATCCATAACCATCAGCCACATCAAACCTTATCATGTCACTTCCCTCCTTGAAATCCTCCCTTTCCTGCCTGTTGCTTTTAGCATGAAGTCCAGACTCTTCTGTGTGTCTAAAAACGCTCTACAATGAGGCTGTGCTTTCCAGGGCTGGTCTTCTCTCTGCCTTCCCCATCACACTTGAGCCATAGTTAATTGCTTTTTTAAAGGGTCCTACTGAGCCATTGTCCGTGGTATTCTTTCTCCTAGGGTGCTTTGGCTCATACCTAGAAAAATCTTTTTGTTCAGATCTTAGCCAAGACATCATTTCCTCAGTGCAGCATCACCTGACCACAGCTCCCCTGCCCCCATCTCTTCTGTGTCCAGTGAGCCTCCCCTAGCCGTTCACATACTCCATGTGTTTAGAACTCTGATCACCCTATTAAATCATAACCCAAGGCTGTCCTGGGAAACTGGGTGACAGCCACAGAAATCAAGACTTCCAGGAGGAGTGAGTGATTAAGCCCATCAGGTCACTCTTTAGTTCTCCTGTTTGACCAGCACAGAAGAAGAGGTGATCCAGGAACTGTAGTGACCACCGTGGCAGCCTGCTGGGGTCTGTGATCATGCAGCTGTTCCTGAACTTTCACTTGGTTTGCTTTGCCAGGGCTGGGAAATGGTGGGCACTACCAGAACTTGGTGATGGGCTTTCCAGTTCACTTTCTTTACCCGGCTGGGGCAGCGGTGTACCCGTCCATGCCACCCCCGAACCCAGAGACACCTCTGTAACTGAGTCTTTGTTCTATAACCATTGTGCTCTTACATTATGCATATTCCTTGACGAAACGTGTCAGGAGAACACAGAATCATGGATGACACTGGATGAAATGGGAATCAGTCAATTAAGGAAACTCTTGTGAATATATTGAGGCAAGAAATTCAGTTCATGAGGCTGGGCTATGTGGCCCCATTTGCTCAAAAACATATTAACAAATTGTACTCAAATGTGATATTTCTAACTCGGTGGTTGGCCCTGTAGGTCAATGTGTGGTCTCCTTCTTGTTCTATCTCAGCCACACAAGTGTACTTGGCTGTTGCTCAGACACACCGCCTGTGCTCTTGCCTTCTCTCTTTCTGTTCTCTGCCTGGCATGTCCTCCCTCCGTCTCCATGACTCACTTAGGTCACCACCTTCAGATGTCTGATCAATGTCATCTTATCCATAAGGCTTCCCCTGACCACTCCATTTAAAATGGAACTCTCTCCCTCAAAATTAAACATAGGGTTACCATATGACCCAGCAATTCCACTCATAGGTCTATCCCCAAGAGACAGGAAAACATATATCCATGTAAGAGCTTGTACACAAATGTTCAGAGCAGCATTACTCACAATAACCACAAAGTAGAAATAGCCCAGATGTTCAATCAACTGATGAATAGATAAATAGATGGTGGTCTCTCCATACTGTGGAGTATTATTCATCCACAGCAAGGAATGGAGGGCTCACACAGGCTCCAACACAGACAAGCCTTAAAGACATTATGTGATTGAAAGAAGCCAGACACAGAAGGCCACATATTGTAGGACTCCATTTATATGAAATGTCCAGAACAGGCAAATCCAGAAACAGGAAGGAGATCTGTGATTGCCAGGGTCTGGGGAGAGGGGGTAAAGGCGAGTGGCTGCTAATGGGTATGTTTTTTTTTTTTTGGTGGGGAGACTGGGTATGAAAATGTCCTGAAAGTAGATTGTGGGTTTGGGTGCACAACTCTGTGAATACACTAGAAACCACAGAACTGGGCAGTTTTAAAGGGTGAACTGTATCACAATAAAGCTGTTATTAAAAAAAAAAAGTGAACTCCCTGTCCTTCTGATACTCATTATCTCCCTTTCTTGATTTATTTTCCTGCTAATCTCAACATACTATACCATTTATTTTGTGTACTGTCTGTCTTACCTCACTGGGTTATAAACTCCATGTGATTAGAGATTTTTGTCTGTATTGTTCACTGTTGTATCCCAGGAGCCTAGAATAGTGCATACAGTAGGTGCTCAATAAATATGTGTTGTCTAATTGATTGAATAAATGTGACTATATAGTTGATCCTTGAACAATATCAACTGTGGGGTTTAGGGGCGATGACCCTTCATACAGTTGAAAATCTGACTATAACTTACAGCCGTCCTCTGTATCTGGGGTTCCATATCTACAGATTCAACCACCCTGGATTGTGTAGTACTGTAGTATTTACTACTGAAAAAAATCCATGTATCAGTGGACCCATGCAGTTCAAACCTGTGTTGTTCAAAGGTCCACTGTCTATACATTGAAGCTGGCACAGATGTCCTTTCCAAAAGATGATAAAAAGATTGTTGCTCAGATGAGGAAAAGAGAGCAGACATGGAGACACTTTCGTGTTAGGTTACCGTAAGAAAATGACTTAGTGAAACTAGGTTTGGGTTGAAAACCTCAGTATAGACTTATGACTTTATAAGATGTAAGACTCTCTTCTCTCAGTGAGTAACTAAAGGCTCCTTTCTGGGGTCAATTTGCCTACAACTGTGTGGGCCCAGCAACTAACGTTCAATCTTTTACTCTCTCTTCCCCCCAGGAAAACTTATAGTGTATTAATAGAAAACTTGAGGTTCATTAAGGCCAACTGATCAGGAAATGATTGCCATTGAAATGATAGTTTGTTACTCACAGTTCCCAAAGGAGGGGGTGCTCGGTGCCATGGGGGGGCCACACGGGGAAGCACCAGAGTGGGTCAGAAAGCAAAGGGAGTGGGAGAAATATGGGCAAAAGGCTTGATTGTGGTTCTTGTGGAAAGGAACAGCCTAGGCAGGCAAGCAGGCTTAGGATGGGCTAGTTTGAATAATTCCAGTGGACTCTGGGGCCTAGGGACTGCCTACTTGTCTGGTACCTGGCCCTGATTAGGACAGGGGGATAGTAGCCCAGAATGTGAGAAGAAGTGGTCAGAGAGTGGGTTCTAGACAGGTTGGTTTGCATTTGGAGAGCTCGTGAGTTGTTGACTATCTTTAGGAATTAGCTAGCTCTGGGAGGGGCAATCTTTCAAGGGTCAGCAAGATCCCAGATGCCAAAGCATCAGGACACAGAAAATGTCATGGTTAATACACCTGAAGGGTAAATAGCACTAGATCTTAGATCTTGGAAACCAAGATAATCCTGAGGTGTCTTGTTTTGAGAATACAGAAGGGTTTGGGGGTCAAGTATATACTGGAATGTGCATGGAGGTCATCTATAAAGGGGTTTCCAACAGTTGGGGTGGCCAAGCATTGCAGAGTTGGGTCTGAAAAGCAATTATAACAGCCAGATGGAACAAGCCAAGTCTATGAGAACCTTAAGTCTATGAAGATGCTGAACAGATCCTGGAAGGTGCCAGGGACCTGTGTCCTAAAGTGGTTGTAATGTTCACAGGGGCTTATATGTTATCAGTTCCAGGCACACCGTAAAATAATTGAACTGTTATGAGCTCTTCACTAAAACTTTGGCCAACACCCAGACATTATTACTCTATATAACTTTAGACTTGTTCAAGTCGTTCTGTTGGAAGTTGAGAATGTATACCATACTTTATTATTCTGGCCAGCTTGTATTTTTATCAAACAAAGTGTTTGTTGTGTGTGAAAACTGAGAGTTGATGTCTAACAATTTCTAACTGCTAATTGTATTTCAAATGCTTAGGTCATACACACACACGCATGCATGCACACACTTTGCGTGCATGCACACACACACACACAAAATTGGATCTGCCACTACAAATTCCTATAATGGCACAGCTACCCTGCTCTTGGAATCAGGGAAATAACTCTGCTCCTTAGCTTGAAATATGCTGGGGAAATGTCTCCGCGAAAGATGAAAGTCAGCACAGCATTGTTTCCCTAAGCCTTGTTTCTTTGGTAATCTTTACTCTCTGCCTCCCAGGCCCGGTTCTGAAGCCAACAAATGTTGCAAAAGGCAGCAGATGACCTCATATAGTTCCTGCTCCTTGAAGTCCAGCTAATACTTGATTTTACTGCTCTTTGTTGCTTGGTGGCACTTGGAGGGGCCAATTTTATGAGGACGATGGTTAAGTGGCCCCAACGAATTCTGAGTCACAACCCAGTCTCTGAGGCTTCCTCCTTAGCTATGCTCTGGAGAATGGACGTTGGGACAGAATGACTGTTCTGCAGAGCAAGTGGGTAAAACTGAGAGTTTTAAAGCTGGATCCTTGTTTTATCTTCTAAATAATGTGCTTGTTAAAGTCGGGGGTGGTTGGGTGGATTCTTTCATTTAGTTAAACTATAAGCAGAAAAGTGAATCTGTATGGTCTGAAGGGAAGGTGAAACAAATAGAGATGTTTCCAGAGTCATGAATATATACACGTCAGAGTCAGGATTCGAACCCAGATCACTCCGTACCTCAAGGCCATGACTCACCATCTCCATCCCTGTTTATACATGACAGATACTGTAAACATTGTAAGCATTGTAAATACTTGTTTTCTGAATCTTCTTCCTCTTTCTCTCTTCTTCCTCCTGCTCAGGGCTCCTCCTTCCATTGCCCCCTCTCCCTCCTCCCCCTCCTCCCTTTCCTCCTCCTCCCAGCCTTCTTTTTTCTCATTATTATTATTATAGCCACCACTTATCAAATGTTTACTATGTTGTGTCTTGAGTGTTGTATCAAGCATTTCACCTACAGTGTCTCAATACATTTTCTCATGCAACTGGTGTCATCATTCCCGTTTTGCCACGAGGAAATTGACACTTAGAAACATTACGTGGCTCACCTAAGTTCTCAGGGCTAGCCAGGGGCTGGGATTTGACCCCAGATTTCCCTGACTTCATAGCTGGTGCTCTTAAACTATCATTAAGCACAGTGCCTTGATATCCACTTATCTGTAAATCTTAATTGAGCCAAAAAAAGCACACAGCCTTCCCTCTTGGCATGGTTCAGTGGTGCTCAGGCCTTGTACGTTTTGTAAAATTCCAAGGTCAGGGGCTTCCCTGATGACGCAGTGGTTAAGAATCCACCTGCCAATGCAGGGGACAAGGGTTCGAGCCCTGGTCTGGGAAGATCCCACATGCCACGGAGCAACTAAGCCCGTGCGCCACAACTACTGACCCTGTGCTCTAGAGCCTGAGAGCCACAAGTACTGAAGCCCACGAGCCACAACTACTGAAGCCCGTGCTCCACAACAAGAGAAGCCACCGTGATGAGAAATCCGCACACCGCAATGAAGAGTAGCCCCCGCTCACCGCAACTAGAGAAAGCCCGTGCACAGCAGCGAAGACCCAACGCAGCCAAAAATAAATAAGTAAAATAAATTAATTAAAAAAAATTCCAAGGTCAGTAATAACGCCCCTGGTATTGTTTTATACTAGCGTAGATTGGGTTGACTTAACTTCATAATGACAGTCGGGACCTGGTGCCCATATGGGCATGTGCCGCCCTCACCTTGGCTGGTGTGTGCGGCCAACTTCCGGCAGGTTCTCTCTGAGAGAGCCCTCCTGGAGCTGCGGCTGCTGAAGTGATGCAGACAACGTCCCCGAGATCTTTGCTTTCCTCTAGGGCCCAGTATGGTCCATCCGTGCTTCACCTTAAGTAATTCTGACCACTGGGAAAGAACTTATGCCTGCAAGCCATAAACGATGGTTTTTAGCTGGTCACTGCAGTTCTTACTTTATTATATCAGTAATACATGTTTGAAGAGGAGTGTTTTTCTTTTTTATTCTTTTGCTTATTGAAGTAACTCATCACAGGATTCCCTGGCAGGAAACCCCACCAAGATGTGAAATAGACATAACCGAAGGACGTTTACATAAAGGCATAAATTCCATTTGTCCAGCCAAGCGGCGGGCACCATGGTTGATAAAACCACATGACGCTCACAGGCTCTTGAGTACTGGAACCGAGATGGATTTTTCTTTGATGTCAGAGGGTCACGATGGTTTTTCATCCAAGAATAAAACAGTGGGAACTGTGTGAACGGAGACCAAGAAGCCAGTTTGTTTTCAAGCAATATCTGTAATCTGGAAAGCACCCTAGGAGGGCCTGGTAACTGTGGCAACAGCATTGCCACATGAAATGGCTCTCAGAGCTCAAGGGGCTCAGGCTGGGAGGCTAATTCCTGCAACAAAGTCTTTTCTGTGTTCGGGTGGACCCAGGAAAGCCACAGGCTGTGACAGTGGCCATGACAAGCCTTCAGCCCGAGGACCCGTGAGGGAAAAATGTGTCTTAATTGTTGCACCGTTAATTATTTTATGAAAAGATGAATGAAAAAATGCCAGCAAACCCGATGAATGTGCCCATGTGATTCGGGCTCCTCTCCTAAAAGGTTAGCTTTGCTTCATTCGACATGTTACCACATAAACGCATTTGATGGTCCACAGAGTCTGAATGTGTTCTTTAACTATTTCTCATTTTATGTACAAATTGCACAGTAGCCAAAGCTGTCTCGAATGTCTAGAAGGGACTGTAAAAGCCATCGTCTCTCAGAGTTTGTTTTAAAATAACCCCCACTATTAGAATATTATGCTTCCATTAGGTGCTGCTTTAGTTGGTTTTGCCACTAGTTCCCCACTCAGAAATGAAGTAGGATTAAAAGTAGCACCTTTTTCACTTTGCTGTACACCTGAAACTAACACAGCATCGTAAATCAACTATACTCCGGTAAAAATTAAAAACAAAGTAGCACCTTTTTCATGATGTGTGATTCCCAAAGTTGTCTACTTTAGTCCCATTGTTTAGGGAGTTTATTGTCAACTAACAGATAATCAGTGTGTTACAAATTCAAGACAAAAATAGATCTCAAGTTAATAAAATGTTTGGGATGGGAAGTATTGAGCCTGAAAAAAGGTTTAATTTTGAATTTTAAAGAAAGAGAATTGCTAAGTTTGGAAGTTTTCGTGACAGTGAAAATGTGTCTGAATTCCAGTTCATTTTGATCAATGACAACAGCTATGTTGGAAGTTACGACGGTAAATCCTAGGCTTTGTGGTTTGCTCTTGTTTTTTTAATCTTCCATGTGTAAGATTTTGGATTAATTACTTAACCTCTTTTTAGGCGATTTCTTTTTTTAAAACATTGAGGCAAACTTGGTATATAACATTATTATCTTTCAGGTATACGACATTATAATTTGACATCTGTGTACACTACACAGTGATAAGCACAATAAGTCCAGCTGTCGTCTGTCACCATACAACTGACACCCTTCACCCATTTCGCCCACCTGCAACCCCCTTCCCCTCTGGTAACCACCAAACTGTTCTGTGTATCTATGAGTTTGTTTCTGTTTTGTTTTGTTTGTTCATTTTTTTTTTAGAGTAAAAAAAATTATGAGTAAAATCATATGGTATCTGTCTTTCTCCGTCTGACTTATCTCACATAACATAATACCCCCGAGGTCCATCTTCATTGTCACAAATAGCAAGATTTCATTCCTTTTTATGGCCCAATAATTTTCCATTGTGTGTGTGTGTGTGTGTGTGTGTGTGTGTGTGTATACCCCACATCCTCTTTATCCATTCATCCATCAATGGACCCTTAGGTTGTTTCCATACCGTGGCTATTGTAAATAATGCTGCAGTGAACATGGAGGTGCATACATCTTTTCAAATTAGTGCTTTTGTTCAATTCTTAATTTTTTGAGGGATCTCCATAATGGCTTCCACAGTGGCTGCACCAATTTACATTCCCATCAACGGTGCAGGGTTCCCTTTTCTCCACATGCTTGCCGACACTTATTTGTTGTCTTTTTTATGACAGCCATTCTGACTGGTGTGAGGTGATACCTCACTGTGATTTTGATTTGCATTTCCCCAATAATCAGTGATGTTGAGCATCTTTTCAAGTGCCTGTTGGCCATCTGTATGTCTCCTTTGGAAAAATGTCTATTCAGATCTTTGGCCATTTGTTAAATTGGGTTGTTTGGTTTTTTGTTGTTGAGTTGTATGAGCTCTTTATATGTTTCAGATTCTTGAGTTCTAAAGTGGGGATAAAAATAACACTACCCTTCAGAATATTGTGAGCATTAAATGAGATAATCGATGTGATGTGCTTAGTTCTGTGACAGTAAGGGTTCAGCACTGCTTTATAAAATCAGTGCTTGCTTAATGGATCAATTATGGGTACATTCATCAGATCATGTGTGCATTTCTTTGGAAACTATTATGCAGTAGAGAATGTGGTGGTGGAAGGGTGCAGTAAAAGTTAGCCAATCTCTTGGCTTGGATTGGAAGTTATTCAAGATGTTAGCTTCAACGTCTGGACTTCACAGCTCACCATAGGATTCACTATGGGATTGGAAAACCATTCTGCTCCTTATACAACATCCTGGCCTGGTAACGGGAAGGAAGTTCTTTTTCCAACAGGCAAGAGTTAGAAATGCACTGTGTTCCTTGGACAACTGCTGGCCTGGGGTCTAGAGCAAGGAAAAGGGGGCACTAAGGGGAATTCTAAGGACAAGGAATCATAGACGAGGGTCCAGCCCATTTGCATTCCTGGAGGCTTGAATTGTGGGTACAAATCCCTGACAGCAGAGTATCCTGTGGATCTTAAATTCAAGCATGAAAAGAGTTGGAAGTCAGGCTGTGTCTTGCAGTAGATGGCTTGGGATTTGGTTCCTCAGTTCATAAGGTCCTAAGAATGGGGTCTGCCAGGAGCCCGTGTGTGAGGTCATGAGTCTATGGCTCTGTGCGGGGAAAGGGCAGGCCTCCCGGCTCTTCTGTTTTGTGGCTGTGTGGCCTCGAGAAGCCTTGGTTCATCAGGAGAGCTGTGAAGAATACTAGAACCTAACCCACAGGGGTGATGTGCTGATCATATGAAAATGTACTCCAAGTGTCCAGCACAACTCATGGTGCCTCCGAAGCCCTGAGCTCAAAGTAGGCATAAGGGCTTCCTATGAGGTGTAGGGACTTCGGACTGCCTTAACGCAAGGGCCTCCCTGCAACTTCCCCTGTAGCTCCAAATTAGGTGAGTTCCCTGTGGGGCTGGCATGGTGGGCAGGGACTTGTGGGACTCTGGGCTGTAGACACAAGCGTTCTGCCTGCCCCACCACCTTGGGGTGCAAAAATTGATGGAGTCTCCCTGGGCAACATGTTTGGGAAAAGTAACCAGCTTGTCAAAGGCTGTTGGCTCCTAGAGCCTTCAGAGATCTCTGTGGCAGGACCCAACACCTCTGCAAAGCTGGCTGGGAATAGAGAGGTGTAGTTCTCTCTGTCCCTGTCTCTGTCTCTGTCTCTGTCTCTGTCACTCTCAGTAAGGCAGCAATAGAAGCTACAGGGCGGGGCAAACCCTACCACACTCCAGAAGACCAAATTAACTGTACACATGTAGAGTAACAACCCAAGGAAAGTCAAGAACTTTCTTGAAGGGGTAAAGGCCCCAAAGTGTGGGTATAAAATATGTTGGGATATCAATAAACAAGGACTTACAGGAACAAAGCCTAGAAGTTTGCACCAAGTGCCCTTGACTTACAAGGCAAGCCCTCCACCATCGGGATCCCCTTCAACATTAGCGTCAGTTTAAAAAAATTACAAATAGAATACATGTTCGTGGTAAAAAAAAAAAGAAGTTCAAACAGAAGAGAAAGTCAAAATTCCCTTTGTCTTGTTGATCCTTTTCCCAGTCTTTAGAAGTAACCATTTAATAATTGCTAATATTAGTAATTTATTCATAATGAATAAAAACTATTAATATGGTTTTTGTATATTCTTCTGGAATTCAAATATATATTTTCTATAAGTGAAAAACCAAGTTGTACAATGGTTAAGAAGACTATGTATAGTATAGTAAATATAGTATATTATGGGATTTACATTCTTTTCTGACTTTTTTTCTTTCTACTTAAAATATTCTGGCAATCTTTCCATATCAGCATATATACATTTTTCTTATTTTTTTGAAAAACCATATAGTATTACTACACTGACTTAACCAGACATACACTGTAGAATTTGGGAGTAGCTTCTACTTATTTGCTCTAACAAATAGTGCTATTACAAACATTTTTGAGCAGTCATTTTATATATTTATGCAACTATCCATGGGCTAAATTCTTTTTTTTAATTTTTAAATTAAAAAAAATTTAATTGACATCTAGTTGATTTACAATGTTATGTTAGTTTCTGGTGTACAGCACAGTGATTCAGTTATATATATATATATATATATATATATATATATATATATATATATATATATATATACACACACATACATATTCTTTTTCATATTCTTTTCCATTATGGTTTATTACAGGATATTGAATATAGTTCCCTGTGCTATACAGTAGGACCTTGTTGTTTATCTATTTTATATTATTAAAAAATTTTTATTGGCGTATAGTTGATTTACAATGTTGTGTTAGTTTCAGGTGTACAGCAAAATGAATCAGTTATACATATACATATATCCACTATTTTTAAGATTCTTTTCCGATATAGGTCATTATAAAGTATTGAGTAGAGTTCCCTGTGCTGTATATTAGGTCCTTATTAGTTATCTATTTTGTATATAGTAGTGTGTGTATGTTGATCCCAATCTCCCAGTTTATCCCTGACCCCCCCCCCCCCACCTTCTCCCCTGGTAACCATATGTTTGTTTTCTACATCTGTGACTCTATTTCTGTTTTGTAAATAAGTTCATTTGTACCATTTTTTTTAAGATTCCACATATAAGTGATATCATATGATATTTGTCTTTCTCTGTCTGACTTACTTCACTCAGTATGACAATCTCTAGGTCCATCCATGTTGCTGCAAAAGGCGTTACTTCATTCTTTTTGATGGCTGATATTCCACTGTATATATGTACCACATTTTCTTTATCCATTCCTCTCTCGATGGACATTTAGGTTACTTCCATTTCTTGGCTATTGTAAATAGTGCTGCAATGAACATTGGGGTGCATGTATCTTTTGGAATTATAGTTTTGTCTGGATATATGCCTAGGATTGAGATTGCTGGATCATATGGCAACTCTACTTTTAGTTTTTTAAGGAACCTCCATACTGCTTTCCATAGTGGCTGCACAAACTTACATTCCCACCAACAGTGTAGGAGGGTTCCCTTATCTCCACACCCTCTCCAGCATTTGTTATTTATAGACTTTTTAATGATGGCCATTCTGACTGGTGTGAGATGGTACCTGATTGTAGTTTTGATTTGCATTTCTCTGATAATTAGTGATGTTGAGCATCTTTCCATGTACCCATTGGTCATCTGTATGTCTTCTTTGCATAAGCTAAATTCTTAAAGAGTATTTTAAGAATTTAAACTGTGTTAGTTTGTACATATTAAATATATATTGCCAAATTCCTCCCCAGATATTGTACTTACACTCCAGACCATGCTGTATAAGAATGCTTGTTTCCCATACCTGACCTTTAAATTTTTGCCAACATTAAAAGGAAATCATTTTTATTATTTTTGTCTTAGTTTCTGTAATTATGTGCCAGTTTGAGACTATTTTCCTATACTTTTATGTGAACTACCTATTTAAATTCCATTTTTTTCTGCTATTGGGTGACTCTTTACTGATTTGTAAGAGCTCTTTGTCAAGTGAAGAAACAGGCTCTTGTGTATATACACCACGCTTATTGAGAACAGCTTAATCATTTGTCATTTGTCTTGGTTAGGATGTTTTGTTTTGTTTTTTCTTCACACAGAAGTTCAGAAGGCTTACAGAGTTAAATTACCAGCATCTTTTATGGCTGTTGGGACCAGCAGTCTTTAACTAGCCAAGGAGGACCCTTTCTTGAGGTTGACCTTGTGCTATAGCAGTGGCGGTGCTTTATTTATTGAAGGTCTTGAGGTTGGAGAAGCAGCTGAGTCATTGTAGAACAATGGCTGCTTTCCTTACTTTGTGACCCTGAGGAAATTTCAGGAAGTCTAACCAAAATATCTCCACCCTACTGCTCCCAGGAATGCTTCTGGGTCTCTGGTTAGCAGCCCACTGCAGGGGCACACCTCTGTAGATGTCTTGTATGGGAACGAGATCTTGCTCTGCCTGATTTACTGAATGTCATGGGATGTGGGCCTTTGGTCCCAGTTCATAGGGTAAGCTCTGCTTGATCCAGCTCCCGAGTTTTCTGCTGAGACAGCTGCTTGGGTGAAAATCCCAAAGAATAGGTGCAGGGTGTGTGGCAACCAAAATATCTTCCTTTTCCCTTGTAGACATCCCTTGGGTTTTCCAGAGAAAACCCAAGGGATGTCCATTAAGACAAATCCAGAGACATTAGTCCAGTTAGTGACTCGGTCAGACTCTCTCTTGCAGACATGGAATGATGGGTTAGCAAACCACAATCACCAAAGTTTTCCAGTTTTGCATTATTTTTATGATTCTTTCAGATTGTTTGCTTATGAAGTATTTCCATGATTCAAATACGGTTCATGTCTCCACATTTAATTTAACTGTATTAGTTTCCTAGGTACCAAGTTATCACTTGTTGGTGATAACTTGGTGATTTAAAGCAGCAAAAATTTATTCTCTCAATTCTCTCATAGATCTGGGGGCCAGAAGTCCAAAATCAAGGAGTCATTAGGGCTGCTTCCTCTGAAGGCTCTAGGGAGCATTCTTCTTTGCTTCTTCCAGCTTCTGGTGGCTTCCAGTATTCTCTGGCTTGTGACCGCATCACCTTAATCTTCGTCTCCATTTTCATGTGGTCACCCTCCAACCCCCATGTCTCTGTGTGTCCCCTCCTCTGATAAGGAGACCAACCGTTGGATTTAGGATCCACTCTAAATCTAGAATCATCTCATCTTGAGATCTCTAACTTAATTATATTTGCAAAGACTCTATTTCCATATAAAACAACATTCTGAAGATCCAGGTAGACATGAATTTTGGGGATATAGTCCATTTGGTTCACTACATCACTATTTAGTCTATTACATTAATTGAGGCAAATAATCTTAAAACTTTAGGTGAATGTAGACTCATTGTCAATACTCTAATCATCTGAGAGCTCCAAGTAGCTGGTACAGAATTGACAATTGTTGACGGAAATTTGAAATAGTATTGCAAGCCGAGCCATTTTGAGAAGAAACTTATCACCAGCAAAATTTTCCACAAAATGATAATGCAAAATCAGTAGAGATCTTGATCAAAGATTCTTGGTAACGTCCCATAGATAAGTATAATCTTTATTGACTGGGTGATCTTGACAAGAGCCTTAAAGTCCTCACTAATAAAATGAGGATGGCGATGTGCTTTATTTATTGGAGTTGTGTGAGTTAAAAAGGAAAAATGCATTTGGAGTGTTTAGGTGCTTAGTTGGAATATCATAAAGGTTCAATATAGGACAGCTTTACAACTCTTAAGAACTGAGAAAAGACTCCAGCAAAGCATACACAATGAAAATGTTTGGTGATACAGGTGTTTCTTAAAAGCAAGTCATTAAATAAGCCCATTTGAGGGCCCAGGCATACAGTTATAGAGAGCTGGATCTTATCATAACGATAGGTTATCAAAATCAGTCCGAGTCCCCGCAGGAAGTACATCACACAGGGCCAAGCCAAGAAGGGCTTAATAAAAGCACCAGGTACAAAGGTGTGGAGGCAGGGTATAGGGAAACCATTAGGGTGAGTGCAGTAGTAAGAGCAGGAGGAAGGTGTAATAGCTGTTGCCACACTAGGATCAAAGAATGAGAAAGAGGAAGTGGTCCAAAGGATCAAGAAGGGGAGAGTCTCTCTCCTAGAATGATTAATCCTGCCTTAAGGAGAGCAGTGACCAAGTCACCTTGCAGGAGGCAGTCAAGAGAACTACTGCCAAGAAAGTACTGTTCTTCCTCCCTCCAATCTCCTGTGGGGCTCCCCTTTGCTGAATCAACTTTGAAGCCAGAGAGCAAGGGGGCTTGTTGATCACCAGGGCTGTGTGTGTGGTCAACCCAATCCCCATGAAAGCCATGGCGGAGAAGTGTGGGGAGCGGGTCTTGAGGAGGCACGTTGAAAGGTACCTGACTCACTCTCTTTATCGTTTGGGCCCTTGGTCAGATTGTGGCACATCCTCTCTGTAGAATAATATTCAAGAATATTCTCTTGAATAAGAGGCAGATGGTGGCTTAGCATCATTATAATGACCGCACGTTGGCATAGCTTCTGGTAATAGCACCAGACCTTCACCGAAGGGCTTATGGATTCTGCCACCTCTGGCAAAGGATGAAAGAATGTGGGAAATATCACTTTAGAAATGGCTGCAGACACTTCCATATCCCTAGGCAGCTACTCCTGGGTCCTCTGGAAAGATACAACTCTGGGCTTACTGTCATGTGAGTAATCAAAATCGCCCTTTGCCAGGGATGTGACCTGTTGTAACTTCCTGGAGGGCAGCAATCCAGGGACTAAAGGATTAGTTTCTGGCGTCTCGAAAAGCAGCTATCTCACTGGGTGGCGCCTGGGCAGTACTGGTTCATTTCTGCTTCCTGCTTCTCAGCCCCTGATCTACCCCTATTTACCTACAGCGTGGGTTGGTCTGGGACTGGATTCAATGTCACTTGATTCTTTCCTGTGTAAGTTTAGTGCCCATATTCCCATCCATTTGTTTATCTGGAGGTTTCCAGAAGACAGTTTCCAGAAGATGTGGTGGCTTAGCAGGAACTATCTCCGAAGCAGGGTAGCTGGTGAGTGATTCAAATTCTACATCTAGAGTTTGGGAAGTTTGGGGTATCACCACTGAGCACACCTCAACCCCAGTGTCCCAGGCCACTTCTAGGGCTAGTGTGAGGGCTTCCTGGGTCCATCTTCTTTTTTTTTTTTAATTTTTATTGGCGTATAGGTGATTTACAATGTTGTATTAGCTTCTGCTGTACAGCAAAGTGAATTAGTTACACATATACATATATCCACTCCTTTCTAGATTATTTTCCCAGTGCTTTCTTGTTTTTAAAAATAAATTTATTTATTTATTTATTTATTTTTGGCTGTGTTGGGTCTTTGTTTCTGTGTGAGGGCTTTCTCTAGTTGCGGCAAGCGGGGGCCACTCTTCATCGCGGTGTGCAGGCCTCTCACTGTCGTGGCCTCTCTTGTTGTGGAACACAGGCTCTAGGCACGGAGGCTTCAGTAGTTGTGGCACACGGGCTCAGTAGTTGTGGCTCGCGGGCTCTAGAGCACAGGCTCAGTAGCTGTGGCTCACGGGCCCAGTTGCTCCGCGGCATGTGAGATCTTCCCAGACCAGGGCTCGAACCCGTGTCCCCTGCATTGGCAGGCAGATTCTCAACCACTGCACCACCAGGGAAGCCCCCCAGTGCTTTCTTTTTCCTTCTTTTTTTGTTTTTTGTTTTTGGTTGCACCACGGGACATGAGAGATCTTAGTTTTCTGACCAGGGATTGAACCCGTGCCCCCTGCAGTGGAAGCACAGAGTCTTAACCACGGACCGTGAGGGAAGTCCCATGGGTCCATCCTCTTGAAGGTAGACTACACTGCCAGTGTGTCCACCTTAGACCCGAGGGGGGCTGGAAGGCTGCTTGGACCTGGGGGCTGGTAAGGGACAGAGCTACAAGGAGAAGGGAAGGGGTACAGGTTGTGAGCCTGCTGTCCTACCTGCTCCCTTGATCTGGTCCACAGTGTTAGGGGCCATCTGCCTTGATGGCATCTCGCTCCCTCCAGCCCCCTCTACACACTTCTGTCAACCCTGCACTGTATTGTTCTAAAACCTTACTGACCTGGCATTCAGAGGTCAAGTTCAAGCTCTTAGTCTAGCCCTAACCTGTGTCCCCTGATTTATCTCCCACTCTGGACCCACACAGACTTTCTACTTGAGCCCGTTGCCCAAGTAACACCCCCCGCTTCACGAGCACACCTGCTCATATGCACACCCCCCGCACCCCACATGCTTGTTCACCATCATCCATCTCCAGGACTTTCCCATCTTCCCCAAGTCAAACTCTGTCCCCATTAAACGCTAACTCCCCATTCCCCCACCCCCAGCCCCTGGCAACAACCATTCTACTTCCTGTCTTGATGAATTTGACCTCTCTAGGTACCGCATATAAGTGGGATCATGCAGTATTTATCGTTCTGTGAGCTGCTTATTGCAATAAATATTTCAAAACACATCTCCACCATGGGCTGTGTAAGAATTTCTACACCTGGGATCAGAATTGTTGGGTCATCAGGGAGATTCGGCTTAGTTTGGCTAAGCTGGGGCCAGCCTGTGCCCCAGAACGCGCCCCAGCCTTTACTCTCACCAGCAGAGCCGGCACAAGGTCCCAGGTACCCTATATCCCTGCCAGTTCTTGGCATCAGTCAGGTTTTGAAGTTGTGCCAGGCTGACAGATGTAAAGTGATTTTCCGTGGTATTGATTTGCATTTCTCTGACTACTAAGGATTTTGAGCACCCTTTCCAGCGCAGGTCACCTTTCACAACCTCCTCCCTGTAAATTGCTTTTAACCCTTTTTCTGTCAGGGTTGTTGAGATTTTCTTGTTGCTCACAGACATTTCTCGTTCCACATTTTTGATACCTTGCTGGTTTTATTTCTTGCAAAATCTTTTCCCACTTTATCATCTATTATCTTAGTCTGTGGTGATCTTTTTTGAGCAAAAGTCCTTCATTTCCTCCCTTCCTGCCTCCCTCCCTCCCTTCTTTCTTCCTTCCTTCCTTCCTTTCTTTCTTTCTTTCTTTCTTTCTTTCTTTCTTTCTTTCTTTCTTTCTTTCTTTCTTTCTTTCTTTCTTTCTCTCCCCCTCACTCTCTCTCTCTCTCTCTCTCTCTCTTTCTCTCCCCACAATGTGTGGCTTGTGGGATCTTAATTCCTTGACCAGGGATTGAAACCATGCCCCCTGCGGTGTAAGTGTGGAGTCCTAACCACTGGACCACCAGGGAATTTCCAAAAGTCCTTCATTTTCATGTCTTCAGACTTACTAGTTTTTCCATGCACCTGAAGTTCTGTTTAAGAAGTCCTGCCCTACTTGTCGATCATAAAAGTATCCTCTTATCTCTCTCTATTAGCTTCATAGTTTTACCTTTCTCGTGTGGGTATTAAATCCATCTGGAGCTCACCATTATTTATGTGTTATGTGGAAACTCAGTTTTATTTTGCTTGATATACTTAATTTCCCCAATGCTATCTGCTAAACAATCTGTTCTTTCCTAAATGGTTTTTGCTACCACTGCTACCATATATTAAATTCCCATATAGACCCAGATTTTACTCCACACTCTCTATTCTGACCCTTGACACATTTTACTTTTTTATTACTCTAACTCTGAGGTGTGTCTTGGTACCTGCTTGGACAAGCCCACTACTTCACTTGGCTTTTTCAAAGTCGACTTAGCATTTACAAATCTTTCTTCCTCCATATAAATCTTCAAATGGTTGTTGAGTTCTTCAAACACCCAGCTGGAATTTTCATTGCCATTGCACTGCATCTATAGGTTAATGTAGGTAGAATGACACTTTTTTTTGTCCCCTAGTGTTTTCCCATCTAAGAGTCATCTTTCATGGCTTCTTGACTCCTTCACACCCAGTGATAAAGGTTGAGAGGGAAGCCTGAGGGCTTGAAATGGGGCACCCCTTCCCCGGAAGAGGAGCACGGCTGTCTCGGTCTGTATAATCCACCAAAATGGGTTTCAACAGGTCCCAGTGGGAGCCTCAGATGCTGTTCTCTCCCGGAATCCTTGCCTCCATCTGGGCGGGTTGAGGTGGAGGGAACCTGGATCTTGTACCTCTTTCACCTCCCAACACCCACAGTCTCAACAGGCACTGGCCTGTGTCCCCCGTGACTCATGTCTGTGTGTCTTTTAGTTTATTTGTGTCAGTCACTGCCAGGTGCCCTGGAACCCCAGCTTGTTCCTGCCCCCCTCATTCCGAGCACACAACAGATGACAAGTAAACCTCTGGACAAAAACACAAAAGCAACACACGAGAATGAGAAAAAGCACACAATTCAGCATTGACCCTTGAGAGATGAGAGTGGCCTGGGACAAGCTCCCCATTTCCATGGCGTTTAGTCTGGCAGCAGGCCAAGCCCTGTGGAGAAGACAAAACCCCAGTAAAACCCCCTGTTCTTTCTTTCCTGAAGGGTCAGAGGGCAGAGTTTGGTTAAACTACAGGCACTGGAGAGTGAGGGGTGATCCTGGGAAGGAGGGGACTAGAGGGAGGGTGTCCCCAATCCTGGGTGGAAGCTTCACCATCCTGCCTGATTCCCTGAACTGAGCAGAGATGGGACAGAGCCCAGCTAAGGGAAAGGACGTCAACTGAGAAACGAGCTCCTGCTGGAGAGACAGAGTGTGCAGTCTGAGTCCAAAGAAATGAATTACCTGCTCAACAAACAAACATTCACATCCTTCAGAAGACTCAGTCTCCAAAACGCAAGGCTCACAACGTCCAGGAGGATATGATATACACTCCTTTGGGGTATGTTTCTTTCCCTGGCTATATTCTCACACACTCTTCCCCATATCACCTGAGTTTTTCTGAGGTCGTTTAAAGTTCCTGACGTCACTATTTTATTTATTTATTTATTTATTTATGGCTGTGTTGGGTCTTCATTTCTGTGCGAGGGCTTTCTCTAGTTGCGGTGAGCGGGGGCCACTCTTCATCGCGGTGCGCGGGCCTCTCACTGTCGCGGCCTCTCCTGTTGCGGAGCACAGGCTCCAGACGCGCAGGCTCAGTAGTTGTGGCTCACGGGCCCAGTTGCTCTGCGGCATGCGGGATCCTCCCGGACCAGGGCTCGAACCCATGTCCCCTGCATTGGCAGGCAGATTCTCAACCACTGCGCCACCAGGGAAGCCCCTGACGTCACTATTTTGACAAGGTTTTCCTTTACAGAGGAGGTTCTCAGCATTAGGAGCGCATTAAAGTCCCCTGGGGCCGCCCCGCCCAGACATCTCCATTCAGTCCGTCTTGGATGCGGCCCTGGCATCTGCTGGAACTAACAGCTCCCCCAGTGCTCCTGCTGTGCATCTAGGGCTGAGGCTGACTGCCAGGGTCTGCCTGTCCTCCTCCGGGTTCCTTGGGGCCCTGCCCCCAGCCCCCCAGCTGCAGCTCACACTCACAGCTCCTCCCAGGGGAGGCCCCTCTGTGGGCCACCAACCACTGCTTAAATTCTGGCCATTTGTTAAGATTTCTGACTAAAAAGGAATGCATGGAACTAAACGTGTCCACCAAACAAGCCAACATACAGGAAAAAAAGCGAAGTGATGTTCCTTTTTCAGTAAAAGAAAGTAGTGTAGCCACATGAGTCATTTTGCTGGCCCCTTCCGAGCCCTTGCTGAGATTCTTCTGCCCTGCCTCTCCCACCACCAAGAAGGAAAGGTGATCCCAGCGGGTTGACACGTGCCTGCCTATCCACTGCCTACTAGCATCCAACCAGAACCTCTTTTGAGCCCATTTGAAAAAAGGAATGCACCGGGTCAGACAGAGGTGAGCCAGGTCTGTAAGGTCGAGTAGCCCAGGGGCTGGTAACCACTGGGAGCTCTGTATGTGCTGATAAACCAGCACCGAAGCTGGACGGTGAATGAAGCAGACGTGCAGAAAGGAGCACCGATCAAAATCCTTGGGGTCTCAGAAAGGGAGTGGCTCCTGAGACGTCCTCAGTTCCTGGGAGGCCCAGGCATATTTCTAAACCACCTTTTTACTGGATCTGCTGTTCTTTCCAACCAAACTGCTTGAGATGAGAAAAAAATTCTGAAAACAATAATGCTGCTTACAATGCTTAGAATCATATTATGAGTATAAATGTTCTATTCTTTTTAAAAAATTGACTTTTTATTTTAAATAAGTATTTTTAAAACATATTTAAATTCCTGTGGATTTAAAAAAATTATATCTCTTTTGAGTTATTTTTTTAGTGGTTGAGGTAGGGATTACAATATGACTTAATTTATCATAACCCACTTCAGACTAATACTAACTTAATTCTGACAAAAATGTAGAAATTTTGCTCCAATATAGTTCCATTCCCCTCTTCTTTTATTCCCTCCTCCAATTGTACTGTTATTGTCTTATATATTAAATCTATAGATGTTAGAAATCCAACAATACAGTGTTGGAGTTATGGCTTTGTAGAATCTATGTCTATTGAAGAAGTTAAGAGGATAAATGAGAAAAAAATATATTTATAGACTTTAACCTCCATATTTACCATTTCCTGAACTATTAATTTCTTTCCCTGGATTTTTTATCATCTGGTACCATTTTCTTTCACCCTGAAGGACTTCCTTTAGTATTTCGTGTAATGCAGTTTTGCTAGCAACGAATTCTCCTACTCTTTGTTCATCTGGAAATATCTTTATTTTGCTTTCATTTTCAAAGAACAGATTTGGTGGATATAGAATTCTTTTTTCCCCACCAGTTTTTTTGTTTTTTAACATCTTTATTGGGTATAATTGCTTTACAATGGTGTGTCAGTTTCTGCTTCATAACAAAGTGAATCAGCTGTACATATACATATATCCCCATATCTCCTCCCTCTTGCATCTCCCTCCTTCCTACCCTCCCTATCCCACCCCTCTAGGTGATCACACAGCACTGGGCTGATCTCCCTGTGTTCCCCACCAGTTTTACTGAGATATAATTGACATCTAACCATTGTATTAGTTTTAAGTGTACATGGTGATTTGATGTATCGATATATTGCAAAATGATTACTACAATAAGTAGAATTCTTGATTGATAGTTTTTTTTTTTTTCAATTTTAAGCACATTGAATATGTCATTCTCCAGCTTTCTGGTTTCCACTTGTCAGATGAAAAGATACCCATTAATCATACTGATGCTCCTCTGTACATGAATTGTTTTTCTCTTGATACTTTCAAGATTTTCTCTTTGTCTTTCTACAATTTGACTATGCAGTGTTTGAATGTATCCTACTCAGTATTCATCGGACTTCTTGGATATATAGATGTTATTGACTGTATATTTGTTGAATATTGACTGAATTCATATGTTGAATTCTAATTTCCAGTGTGTTGGTATTTGGAGGTGGGATGGTCTTTGGGAGGTAATTAGGTGATTAGTGCCCTTATTAGAAGAGGCCAGGGAGCTAGCGTGGTCTTTTTCTGCCATCTGAGGATACAACAGGAAGTTGTATCTCATCAGAACCCAACCTTGCTGGCACGCTGATTTGGATGCCATCCTCCAGAACTGTGAGAAGTAAATGCTTGACGTTTAAGTTACCCAGTTTATGGTAATTGCTTTAGCAGATTGAATTAAGATGGTAGATTAATGCTTTTTCATAAATTTTGGAAAATTTTGGCCATTATTCCTTCAATTTATTCCTGCTTCTTTTTCTCTCTTCACCCTTTCTGAGACTCTCATTGATTGCAGATATTATACTTGATGGTTTTTCATAGGTTTCTGAGGCTCTGTTCATTTTTATTTAATCTTTTTTCTCTCTATTCTTCAGATTGGAAATTTCTATTGATCTACCTTCAAGTCCATAGAAACTTTCTTCTGCTCTCTCAAATCTGTTGCTGAGTCCTCCTGGTGAAAGTTTCATTTCAGTTATTGGATTTTTCACCCTCAGAATTTTTTAATTTATAATTTTCTATCTCCTTATTGAAAATCTCCATTTGTTGATTCATTGCTCTCATAATTTCCTTTACATTTTTTACACGTGGTTTTCTTTAGTTCCTTGAATATATTTATAATAGCTACTTTGGAGTCTTTGTCAGCTAAACCCAACATTTGGGGACACTCCGTGACAGTGTTTATTGAATTTTTTTTTTTTCTGGAGTATGGGTCACTGTTTTATTTACATCTTGTAATTTTTTGTAGAAAACTTGATCTCTGAGGGTGTATATCGTATCAACTCTCAATTCTGATTTTCCCCCAAATGTTTTTATTTTTTTTCCCTTGTTCCTTTGTTTAGTGACTTATTTTGGTTAAATCTGCAAATCGACATTTTTCCCCTGTGGTATCCAGTTGTTGTTGAATATGCTTTCTTTAAAAATTTTTTTTGTGTGTTTTGTTTTAAAGCCTGGTTTCCTAGGGCTCACCTCTCCATCTGTACAGCTTAGTACTCAGCCAGTGAGGTAGCACAAATACTGAACTACATTCACGGTAGAGTGGGACTTGGATTCTGTCTCTGAAAATCTGTGTTGAAATTCAAAGTTGAGGAAAAAAAGTGTTAGTGAGGGCCAAAGTAGGAAATGGACCAAAAAAGGCACACACTTGAAAAAAATTATTGACGTATAATGTACATTCAGAGAAGAGCAGTTATCCTAAGTGCTCAAGTCAATGAATTTTCATAGACAGAGCACACCTATGTATGAGAACTCAGATTAAGACTCAGAGCATAACCAGAAACCCAGGTGTGCCCCTCAGGTCCCCTTCCATTCACTCCCATGCCACCAGGGTGACCGCTTTCCTGACCTCTAACACTGGAGGTTAATATTGCCTTTATTTTTGAATTTTGTGTCATTAGAAACTTACTGTCGGTCTTCTTTGCTGTCTGGCTTTTCTCAACATTATGTGTGTGAGATTTCATCTACATTTTTGCATGTTGTTGTAGATAGTTCATTCCTCTTGTTGTATGGACCGTCATTGCTTGAATCTGTGGTCTGCTAAGCACTCAGTTTCCTAAGCACTCTCAAGTTTTACAACAGCAGAATATACAATTTTGCTCCTTGAAACTAAATAATGTGCAGATTTTGGTAACAGGCACATGAAAATATGCTCAATGTCACTCATCATCAGGGAAATGCAAATCAAAACCACAGTGAGATATCACCATACATCTGTCAGAATGGCTATTATCAAAAAGACAACCAATAACAAGTGTTGGTGAGGATGTGGAGAAAAGGGAACTCTTGTGCACTTTGGTGGGAATGTAAATTGGTGGAGTCACTAAGGAAAACAGTAGGGAGAGTCTTCAAAATATTAAAACTAAAACTATCATATGATCCAACAATTCCACTCTTGGTATTTATCTGAAAAAAATGAAAACACTAATTCAAAAAGATATATGCACCACTATGTTCATTGCAGCACTATTTACAATAGGCAAGATATGGAAGCAATCTAAGCACCCATCAATAAGTGAATGGATAAAGAAGATGTGATATATGTGATATATAAAAATATATATGCCATAAAAAATGAAGCCCTGCCATTTGCAACAACATGGATGGATTTTGAGCATATTATGCTAAGTGCAATAAGTCAGACAGAGAAGGACAAATACTGTATGATTTCACTTATATGTGGAATCTAGAAGACAAAACAAAAGAACAAACATAACAAAAGAGAGTCATAGATACGGAGAACAAACAAGTGTCTGCCAGAGGAGAGGGGGGTTGGGGGAGGAGAGAAATAGGCGAGGGAGATTAAGGGGTACAAACTTCCAATTACAAAATAAATGAGTCACAAGTATGAAATGTACAGTGTGGGGGAATATAGCCAATAACTATATAATATCTTTGTATGGTGATATATCATAAGTAGGGTTATCGTGGTGATCATTTTTGTTAATTTTCTTTTTAAAAAATTTTTTTATTGGAGTACAGTTGCTTTACAATTTTGCATTAGTTTCTACTGTACAGCAAAGTGAATCAGCTATACGTATACATATATTCCCTCTTTTTTGGATTTCCTTCCCATTTAGGTCATCTTGGTGATCATTTTTAAATGTATAGAAATATCAAATCACTATGTTGTGTAACAGGAACCAACATAGTGTCATAGGTCAGTTATACTTTAAAAAGAAACAAATGCATAGAACAAGAGATGAGATTTATGGTTATCAGAGGTGGGGGAGAGGGGGTTGGGGGAGAGTGGTCAAGAGGTACAAACTTCGAGTTATAATTAACTACTAGGGATGTAACGTACAACGTGATAAATATAAGTAACACTGCTGTACATTATATATGAAAGGTGTTAAGAGAGGAAATCCTAAGAGTTCTCACACAAGGAAAAAAATTTTTTTTTCTCTTTAATTTTGTATCCATATGAGAAGATGGATGTTCACTGAATTTACTGTGGTCCTCATTTCATGATGGATGTTAAGTCAGGTCATTATGCTGTACACCTTAAACTTATACAGTGCTGTATGTCAATTATATGTCCATAAAACTGGAAGAAAAAAAAAAGAACTAAGGAAAGCACAGAAAGAATAAATGTCTTCTCCTTATGGAGAGCATCTCACAACTCTAATCAGGGATTCAGGGAAGAAGAGGGCACTTGGAATTTGACAAAAGACAAAGATGAGTGGGGAAAAATGCTCCCTCAGTACATTGCTGTAATTTCCTTTCAAGCAATTGAGTTCCTCCCAAGTCCCTCAGAAGCTGGGTACCATAGGTGCACATCTTGTAGGGAGAGGAGCTAAAGAGGGTAACTTGCCTCTCCTCTCAGCACCACTTCTTTGCTCTCCATTTCTATCTTGGAAATGTTACAGACCAGGAGGAGAGGATGGACGGTTGTGGGGTGGGGTGAGAGAGAAGAAGATGGGGAGAAGAAATTTAAATATTGGTGAGAAAGGAAAGAATGACGATTTTGGCTAAATTTAGAATTTTTTGAAGTATGGTTTATATTTATTGTCTATTAATACATCCTGAAAAAGTATGTACAGACTTTAAAATCAGTTGATGACCATGTTTATTTTAATTTTGGGTGAAAGCTCAGAACTCTCCAGGGAATAGCTGGAAGCACATAGAAACCGGTCCTTGGGCGAGTGGCTGGCCTATCTGCAGACGGCACAGAGCATCAGTCCGCTAACAAAGAAAGCCTTGAGTTGAGACTACAGGAAATTGAATTATGAACTGTTCTGGAACCCACTAAATGGATTATAAAACGACTGTTTTATGCCCTCAGCCAAACTCCTCTTGTGTTTGGGCAGCTCCCCGGCTCTGTGGCATGAGGGTGGGTGGGTTTCCCTCACACTCAGACAGGTTTCTACATTTGCATGGTAACATTTGCATTTTGCACATTGATTTAATTCACTTGGCAAGTTTATGCGAATCATAACAGAAGCCTTTATACACTGGTGGAGGAAAGAGAACCATAAACTGCTGCTTGAGAAATTATACTTTAGGAAATAGCCTTTTTCTTGGAGAAAAAAAGCAAAATTAATGACTTAGTAGCCTTATCGGAATAACACACAGAAGACAATATGGTGTTCTTAAGCCTGAAATACCCTTGCAGGTTGCAAGCCCAGAGTCGGTCATGGCTATTTAAGTGGGATAGAAATGGATTTTTAAAATGTGGAGAGGCAAATTCTAAAACATTATTGTGAATATTAAAACCAAGCCAAGAATTTAATATGCTTTCTTTTATAATGTAGCGGTCCCTTCTTTTTTTAAATAAATTTCTTTCTTTCTTTCTTTAATTTATTTTTGGCTGTGTTGGGTCTTTGTTGCTGAGCACGGGCTTTCTCTTGTTGCGGTGAGTGGGGGCTACTTTTCATTGCGGTGCGCGGGCTTCTCATTGTGCTGGCTTCTCTTGCTGCAGAGCACGGGCTCTAAGTGCACAGGTTTCAGTAGTTGTGGCACACAGGCTCTAGGCGTGCAGGTTTCAGTAGTTGTGGCACATGGGCTTAGCTGCTCTGTGGCATCTGGGATCTTCCCGGACCAGGGATCGAACCCATGTCCCCAGCATTGGCAGGCGAATTCTTAACCACTGCGCCACCAGGGAAGTCCTGCGGTTCTTTCTTAAACAGGTGTGGTTATAAGCTCTCAAAGGGCATCATTGAAAAACTCCCCCAGTGACTAGACTCAGCATGGAGATGCTTCTCTTGTAATGGCTACCTAAGTAATTTAAGAATGGATGTGATTCAATAATTCACAATGAGTTAAATGAAAACATATGCAATTGTTTACAAGCCTCAGAACTTTGTTCATGGAAACAAAATATTTTGGGGATATGAAAGAAAAACTGGTTCAGCAAATACCTGCAAAATAAATTGTTGACCAAAGTATGGGAAAATTTGCAATTTTAGAAGATCCTAAGGGAAGAGCAGTCTGCTCTGCTGACCTTCTCAGGCCCCACTGGACGTGGCTACAAGGTCCACACAGGAAAGGGGAGAAACTTGTCCCTGAGCCCCAAAGTCACAAAGTCTTAATCAAAACATTCTCTTTGCCTTTGACTTACAACACTACTTTCTGAAGGGGAAGTAGAGGAGGCGCTGTGTTCCCCACATCCTCCCACTAAGTTCCCCTGGTTCCCTCCAAGCGTCTTCCCCAGGCCCCAAGCACCATCTCTCCTCTCCTTCTATAACTCCAGTGCCATTCCCCGCCCCCAAGCAGCTTATGAAAATGGATGCCTGGGTGGGGTGGAAGGAACCAGAGTCCTACACCCCATCAACACTCCATCTCCACTTAGACTCCCAGTTACACTGAAATACAATATTTAGCACAGTGCCTGGTCCAGAGCAGGAGCTCAATAAATACATGTTGGCACGTAGTGGACCAACGCTTGGGTTGCATGTAGATTCACTCCCGTATCCTGCGACGCCCTCACCCACATCTACAGTGTGGAAGGGATCTCAGTGACATTGAATGATCTACACAACAATCTAGTTGGTAGGCTACGACTGTGACCTTGTAGGTATGAAACATGGCAGCTAACGACCCCGAGTGCCTGTACAGGTCTGAATGGCGGGCGCGTGGAGTCCTTCTTGTCTGCTGTCAGGGCCCGGGGTTTCCAGCCACAGGCACGGCCGACTTTGTTTCCCAGAGAGGGATTGCATGGATAGGCTAAACAAACAGATACTCAGCAGCTCCCTCTGCAACTCTCACCCTGCTTGGGGGACTTTTCTCTGCTGTGCTTTTCTTTCCTTTCCTATTTTTTTTCCTTTCTTATGTCTCTTGTGTTTCTTACTCTCCTGGGAAAGGCTGGTTTTGCATAGATACTCAGCCAACTAGAACATGGATTTCTACAAGAACTGGGCATAGTCTTTGGAGCCTTGGTTCTTCTCAGCTGATTTTGTTGTTTGTTGCTGAAGAGCTGCTTCTTTTAGATTAAAGTGACTTTCAGGGCAAAGGCTGGAGGCGGGGGTGTTTTACGGGTTGAACTGTGTAACCCTCCTAATCTGTATGGTGACGTCCTGACCCTTTAGTGCCTCACAGAGTGGCTGTTTTTGGAGATGGGTTTTTACCAAGTTAAAATGAGGTCATTATGGTGGCCCCTAATCCCATATGACTGGCGTCCTTATAAAAAGGGGAAACTTGGAGACAGGCTTGCAGATGGGGATAGTGCCATGTGAGCATGAAAAGAGCCATGAACAAGCCAAGGAGAGGCTTGGAACAGATCTTCTCCTCACCGCCCTCAGAGGGAACCAACCCTGCCAACACCTTGATTTCAGACCGCTAGTCTCCAGAAATGTGAGACAACACATTTCTGTTGGTTAAGCCACCCCGTCTGGGGTACTTTGTTATGGCAGCCTGAGAACATTAAAACGGGGTGACTGACAGATTCAGAGCTATTTAGGAAACCACATGTTCAAGAGAAGTATGATGGCAAGAAAGAGGGATGTATATGTACATATGTATACAGATACAGATGCAGATACATATGTTTGTATAGTCTCATTTTATTTATGTATGAGGAATGGGGCGTCCTTTTAAATAGGAAAATATGCAAACTCTTCAGTAAGTGTATTTGGCTGGGGGCTAAGCTGCCACCCTCTGTCCTCCAGGGAGGGTGAGTTCTACAGCAACATTATGAGCGGCTGCTTTAGAATTTCACCTTGGGTAGGTGCCCTGAAGACTGAATGACTTATTTAGAAATGATTTTGTCAGTTTGGGTTTAGAACATCCTGTTTGCTAAACATGACTAAGTCTGATGCTTCTGATCTCTCTGACATGAAACCTCATTTGAATCTTTAGGTTCAATAAAGACTGTCTCGAAGAAATCCTACATCTTAGGAAGAGACATACAGAATTGTTTACTGTGGTTTGTAACTGGGTAGTGAACATGGCATTTGTAGAACTTGGTGCGGCTCTGGAATGTCTGGGTTCTTCCACAGCAAGCACGTGTACTTTTGATGTTTTTAGCGCAAGTATGGGAAAAACCATGTGCTTCTTTGCTTTCATTCCCAAATATCCCTTTTATGTTCCGATAATAACTAAAGTGCCTTCCTACTTTTGACGTTCTTGTATTTGAAATTTTGAATGTGATCTTTTTTCATCAGCTACAAACTTCTCAAATTATTTTCTTGGCATCCTCTCGACTTAGTCTCTTGCTTGTACACAACTTTCCCTACTGTCTGGATTTTTCTATTCTCTTTATTTTAAAAGGATGTTAAGATTCAGTGATCTGACTAGAGACTCTTAAAAGGGATATTCATCTGTAAGGAATAGAAGCTTTGAAAAAAAATAAAATGATGATTTAGAACTCACAAATACTACTAAAGGGAAAGACATCTAGAGAAGACAGAAGGCTGCATAAGAAGGTCTTTGAGCTCAACTTTATGAAATAATGTACAAAGGATGGAGGGGGAGGTGCTCTATATAAATAGAATAAAACTCTTTGGCAGGGACCTGTAAGAAGAGGGTCAGGTGACCGAGAAGTGTAAGACCTTTCTATGAGGAAGATGCTCTTGTGCCCTAGTTGGAGGAAAGCCAACAGCCTCACTCAATCTATGGTCTTCCAAAGGGGGTCTTCTGGTTAGAAAGCATAGAACAACATATAAAGGGAGGTAGACACAGGAGAAGTGAAAAGGTAGTCGGAAAATTGGTCGAGCATTTAAATGGCAAGTAGATGCTTCAGCTTCAGACCAGTCACATCCCAGAGCATTTCTCAAAGCTCCCACCAGGCACCTTTGAGGAGTTACAGTCTTGGGAAGGGGCTCCAGACACTGGACTCATGTGAGTCCCTTCAGAAAAATGGGAAAATGGAGACTCTGAACTGGTGAACTTCAAGTCAGTCTCTGGTAGCCTTGGGAAAGGTGCATGAAACAGATGGCGTCTGAATATGTACAAGAGGAGATGACAAACACTGGGTGCCAGCTGAGGTTCCTGATGAACAAAACCATCACCATTAGCTTCATTTTCTTCTTGCTTTTAATTAATGAATTTAGGAATACTGTATGCATGTTTTCATCTCCTTAAAATACTTGATGAAGTTTCTCACAGAAATGTTCTTTGATACGGTGGAGAAATAAGGAAATATGGGCTAAGGTCCAGGAGGTGGATTCTGACCTATGAAGGACTGTCTTCAAATAGCGTTGATGAAGGACACAGTCTGGAGGTAAAGAGTTGTAATTTTGGGCCACAAGTCTCTGCCCCGGGGTGGCTTTTGTTGTCAGTCATACAAATGAAGACTTAGACGTGCTTGTTAGAGTGCAAGGTCCCTGTAAACAGTCATTGTGTCTTGTAGAAATTCATGTCCCCCATGAGGGATTAGCTAATGACTTGCACATGGTGGGTTATCAGTGTTTGTTGAGTGAATAAATGAAGAAACAGAATGCATGTGAATTAAATTTGCACATCACAAAAAGCCAAATGGAAATTCCTATTGGATACTCAAGATTAAAATATTTCTCCAATTCCTGGAACATTTGCCAAAAGCCAATATAAGATGTTAAAAGAGTGAACATAAATTTCTGCACTGAGTTTATTGTCTCCCCCACCCCTCCAACTACAGGTGCTATGACTGTGAGAAAAAAGCGGACTGTGAATTAACTGACAATGAGTTAAAAATGGGACAAAACTTGGGGCAATGGAAAAGCTCAGTCTACACTGATAGAAAAATGGTGTCCATCTGGTCTCATTATGGCCTGTGGTGGGCAGATCATACATAGAGTATTGAATCCATTTATATGTGTGACATATTTTTGGAAGGAATGTCCAGATTAGACTAAGTACAGAAGAAGGCAACTGGAGAACATCACTTTATAGACCCAGTTAAAAGGATGAGGACTGTTTCACTGAAGAGAGGAGAAATTTGGAGGAGAATTTGTTGCCAGAATAGTGACCAGATTAGTGCTGGCCCATGAACCAATTGCATCCAAAGCCACTGGGGAAATTCGAAAAACTGACCCAACCTCAGATCCTGTCCAACTCTAAGAATCTATTACAAGATAAGGGAGAGGTTTTTTAAGATAGGTTATCATGCAGAATCAGGTATAATCCTAGGAAGCATTACTGCAGAAGAATCAACTGAGACCCAGATAGGCTAGGTGTAGGAAGTAGAGCGACTGAAACAAAAAAACCCAAATCAACCAAACAACTGGGTCTAGTGGGGGACAGGTCTAGGGGTGAGTGGAATAGATTTCTGTATGCTGTTGAGAGCTCTTTGCCACTGGAGATATTTAGGCAGAGTTTGGATTACTCTGATGCCACTAAAAGGGATTCCAGCTTTGGGAGGGAAGTTCATTTGAAAAAGCTTAAAGTTTCTTTCATTCATTCAACATATATTTGTTGAGTGCATCCTACAGGGCTGAGGATATAGGGCTGAATAAGAACAAGTCCCTGCCCTTTGGGAGCTCACATTTTATGATTTAATGATTTCAACAAAGTCCAGACTTAAAGAATGCCAACGCAGGAGATGGAAAAACCGAAGGCATGTAATTATGCAGCGAAACATTTAACTTAGAAATGAATATATTCTCATTTTCTCAGCAGAGTTAAGTTGAAAGAAAAGAAATAGGGAAATTTGATTTTGAGTGTGAATTTAGGCAAAAAGAAAAAAAAGCTGGCAAGTATGTAAAACGCTATCAAGTATGCTGAAAAAAATATAACTTTAATGTTGGTATGTTTAATGGAATGAAATCATGATGCTTAATTAGCCCACAGACAAGAGAATAGAAATGGGCAGGTTGGTGACCCTAAAAAAGAAACGCATAGTGTATCTTCTTTTACTCACTGGCCTTGGTAAGAGGTTTCTGCAGGCAGATAAGTTTTTGGGAAAAAGATGTTGGCACAATAAGGTCTTAGAACATCCTTTGAGCGTCAGTCAGAGGAAATTTAAGTTCAAACATTCCCTTGCTTTCAATGATCAGCTTAGCACTGTTATAAGAATAATGTCATTGTATGCAGTGTATTCGGATTTTCCCATTTGAATAAGTAATTTGGGGCTCTAAAGAGTTCTTTGGTATTATATTTGAATTTAATGCTAAATTTAAAGAACTTGAAAAATGCACAGATTAGGACTTTTATTTCTGTCAATGAGGTAATCCACATACACGGAAAACCTTACTTCTATTAAAGAAAACCCTAGAAATACTGGATGACATAAAAAAAGATCCTTCTAAATGCAAGGTTGAGATTGCAAGAGATAGAGGCAACATTCAAAGAAATTATGGCAGAGAATTTTCCAATCTCAAGGAAGAAAACAAATTCTTCGATTCAGGAAGTTCGGTGAGACCTAAATAAATAGAAATAAACAACAGCTAGATACATGGGAACAAAATTGTAAAACACCTAAAACAAAGGTCCTACATGGAAGCAGGGAGCAAAGTCAGGTTACCTAAAAAAGAAGAACAAAAATTAGACATCATCAGACTTCTCAACAGCAGCAGTAAAAGTCAGAAGACAGTAAAGTGACGATAAAAAGAATAGCTAACCTTATGGCAGGCATTGTTATGTTCTCAGGGTTTTACATTTACTATGTCTTTACAACAATCCTACAAGGTAGGAACTATATTATCCGGGTGTTGCCAATGAGGACGCTAGGCCCAGAGTCTCTGAGTCACGTGCCAAGTTCCTACAGCTAGTAGTTGGCGAAGCCAGGCAGAGCCTGTGCTTATGACTCTCACACCATACAGGAACATTTTCAAATAGCTGAGAGAAAATACCTTCAACTTAGAACTATATACCTGGGGGTATCATTAAAACGTGAGTGCACAACAAGGGCATTTTCAGACAAATAAAATGGAAACCAGATGGAAACCAGTAGACCTTCACTGAATTCACTGAAGAGAACAGCTATTAAAAAAAAAAAAAAGCATGGACTATGTAAAATAACAAAAATAATGATGACTAGTTTGGGGCTCTAAATAAAGGGAATGAGAATGCAGGACAACAAGGCAGGGAGATACAGCAGGAAGAGGGCTGGAGACTCCACATTGTAAGGTATGTGCTGCCTGGTGGGATGAGAGAGTGGATTAATTTGGGGCATCTGCCATGTATGTCTAGTCTAATTTTAAGGATAACCACCCAAAGAATAGAAAGGGGAAGGCATAATTTCCAAATGTATAGAGAGAAAACTTGATTTATCGAATAATTATTTTGATATAAAATATTCAAAATCATATTGATCCTCTTCTCTTGGGGTTTTATTATTGGATGTGAGTTTAAACGTGACTCCCCTGTTGAGAGGGAGGACACAGGCCTTTGCTGAGTGCCTGCTGTATGCCAGCTCTTTGGCTTACGTTGTCTGAGTTCATCATCAGAGGACGCCTACAAGGGAATGAGTATCACCCCCAATTTCCAGATACAGAAGCCAAGGTTCACTCAGAGAGTTTTCTTAACTTGCTCACAATCACACAGCTTTTATGAGGCCAGATATAACTTTAAACATGTCACTCTGACTCAGAGGCCAGGATGTTTTCCCCTCATTAGGGTTTCCAAACTCCTGAGGAGCACAGAGCTTTGTAAAGGGACTTTAAACCCATGTGTGTGCCATTAGCATTGTGCATGTCCCGGATAAAGAGTTTTCCTCCTACGTGTTCTCTGTTGTTCAACTATGTGTAGAGACACTTGTGAAACAGAAGGTGCAAAATCATTTAAAATTTATGAGGCTTTTTCAACAGTGTTTACCTTCCCAGGCAACAGACGTCAGGAATGCAGGATGTCTTTTTTATGTCAAGAAAAAAAAAAACCCCAAAAAACAAGCAGTCCGCTTACTAAATATGTGGGAATCCCTGAACTTGGCTTTCCACGCAAGACCCTCCAAGACCTCAGTGCACTGCACTGAAAGGGGTGTCTTCCACATCCACATTGATCCTGCTCCCAGGGGCGTGGAGAGTTCACTGCTTTCCTGCCAGAAAAACATATACTCCTTTTGGTTTTAACTCTACAGGTCTTGGCCAGCCTTCATACAATTTTAGTTAGCAATAAAAGATTTAAATAAAATTTTACCTATTTTTTTAAATACCTTCTGCTCTGGACTCAGCCCATCTTACACTCATTCACTCACTCATTCACTCACTCACTCCTTCATCTAGCACTTGCTGGGGTCACTGTGTGCCAGGCCCCACTGTTACTGAATCTGGACAGCCCTGAGGTCTGACAATGTGTAAGAGGCTTGCCCAAGGTTATGAGCTTGTATACAGAAGGGCCTTGCCTTTAGATTCACTGTATAGGGCTGTCTCATTTTATTTGTACATATTTCTATTTAATCTCCTTTCTCTACTCAACAGATCTTTATCTAAATTGTTGCTTGTTCGATATTTCCTGTACTTTTTCAAGGGAGTGGTAAAATTTGCTTTTCCTTAACTCTTTTTTTTCTGGATGCAATCTGATCTGCTCTGTTTCTGGCCGAGCACTGTGTGGATTAAGTCGGTCCAGGGCTGGGCAGGTGGGGTTCCCGGACAATGTGGGGGAACAGAGAGTTCAGGCTGGCTTCTGGCCCTGGCAGGGACACAGCTGTAGGGATGTCTTTGAGGACAGAGATTCATGCCAGATCTGGAAGGGTAACTAGGCTTGGCCACTGGGCAGCCTGAAAGCCTGTGTCTGAGGGAGGCGATTGGATGAATGCACTTGAATCTGAATAGAACTTTCAGCCTTCAGACCTGAAGGGGGTGATGAGATCTGAGAGGAAATGCGGTCCAGACGTCCTAGTTTTGCCAGCTCAGCCCTGGTTTATGCCTGGCAATGTCCTGCCTGATGGAGCATCTGGGCTCTCTGTAACGCAGTTGAATTTGAAAGATGACCAGAAATACACTCTCCCTTTCTTCCTGACCTTTCTTTTCAATGACAGTATAAGTGCAACTGGGCAGGTGGGCCTGGGGGTTGTGACCCACCTCTTGGGAGGCGTTGGCAGAGATGTTTGATGCTGCTGCCCCTGCTGGCCACTTAGGGTATTAGCCAGTTGGCCAAGGTCCCAGGCAAGACCTCTGAACAGATAAATGGGACCCCTATGCACAAGCTGGAGGGGCCCTGGGAACGTGGGATGTTGTAAGTTAGATCTGCATGAGGGTAATATTTTCTCTAGTCCACATTGTACTACTTTAAAGTAGTCACAGAACAATTACACTTTACAAATAGGGGAACAACTATTCAAATGACTACAGATATGTCACCTGAAACCATGGAGGCCAGAAGACAGTGGAATAACATCTTTAGGTGCTGAAAAAAGAATCGTCTAGTCAAAATTCAACATCCTGTAAAAACAGTCTTCAAAATTGATGGCAAACTGAAGACATTCTCAGATGACTGGAAACTAAGAGAGTTTGTCATCATCAGACCCGCTCTAAAAGAAATGTTAAAGGAAGTTCTTCAGGCTAAGGTAAAATGATACCAGAAGGATACTTAGAACAGGAACAAAGGAAGGGTAACAAAAATGGTAACTATCTGGGTAAATATAGTAGACTCTTCTTCACTTCTTAGGTGTTTCAAAATATGTATGGCCATTGAAATAAAAAAATAATAACACTGACTGATTATATATGAAGATATAATCTGTATGACAACTATAAAGTTTATGATATAAGCCATATAAAACTATACAGTTATAAATCATCTTCTACATTTTACTTGAAGCAGTAAACTATTAACTCTATGTAGACTGTGAAGTTTATATTTTATATATATATACATATATATGTATGTATGTACACACACACACACATTTCATATTATAATCCCTAGAGCAACCACTAAAAAAGTACCATATATATATACACACACACATATATATATATATATATATATATATATATAAAAATATATAAATATATGTAATATGGCCAAAAAGCCTAAGATAGGGCTTCCCTGGTGGCGCAGTGGTTGAGAATCTGCCTGCCAATGCAGGGGACACGGGTTTGAGCCCTGGTCTGGGAAGATCCCGCATGCCGCGGAGCGGCTGGGCCCGTGAGCCACGATTGCTGAGCCTGCGCATCTGGAGCCTGTGCTACACAACAAGAGAGGCCGCGACGGTGAGGGGCCTGCGCACCGCGATGAAGAGTGGCCCCCGCTTGCCACAACTGGAGAAAGCCCTCGCACAGAAACGAAGACCCAACACAGCCAAAAATAAATAAATAAATAAAAAAAAAAAAAAAAAAAAATCTACACTAATATCACACAGAGTAGACTTTAGAGCAAAGAAGCTTACCAGGGATAAAGAGGGGCATTATACATTGATAAATGGTCAATCACCAAGAAGAATTACAATCCTAATATGTGTATACACCTAAACTTGAAAATACATGAAGCAAAATTGAAAAGAATTAAAAAGTAGAAGTAGTTAAATCCATAGTTATACTTGGGCACTTCAACACTCCTTTCTCAGGAATCGATAGAACAAATGAATCAGCAAGGATATAGATGATCCGAATAACACTATGAACCAGTTTGACATAATTGATATTTATAGAACATTTCACCCAAATGTACATTGTTTTCAAATGCACACAGAACATTGACCAAGACAGACCACATTCTGGGGGACAGAACAAACCTTAACACATTTAAAAGAACTGAAATCATTAAAAGTATGTTCTCTCATCATAATAGAATTAAACTAGAAATCACTAAGAGAAAGATATCTGGAAAACCCCCAAACACTTGGCAATTATAAGCAATCCATAGGGATTACTGAAGTGACAAGGGAACTTAGAACACATGTAGAGCTGAGTGAAAAGGAAAATATGACCTATCAAAGCTGGTGGAATTCAGCTAAGGCTGTGCATAGAGGAACTCTTCTGGAATTAAATAGTACAGAACTAAATGCTTTTAATAGGAAGAAAGAGCTCTCAAGTCAATAATCTAAGCTTCCACCTTAAGAAAATAAACAAACAAAGCTATAAGTACATACAAAGAAAAAAATAATATAGATTATTCTAAAATTTATATGAGAAGGCAAAAGACCTAGAATAGCTAAGAGAATTTTGAAAAAGAATAAAGTGGGAAGAGACAGTCTACTCGATTTCAAGATTTATTACATAGCTACAGTAATCAAGACACTGTGGTATTGGCAGAGGGGTGGACCCATAGATCAATGGAACAGAACAGAAACCTAGAAACAGACTCACACAACTAAGCCCAATTTGTTTTTGACAAAGGTGGAGCAATTCAGTGGAGGAAAGATAACCTTTCCAGGTAACGGTTCTGGAAAAATTGAGTATGCATAAGCAGAAAAGTAAGTCTTCAAAAGTCTCACACTTTATACAAAAATTAACTCAAAATGGATCATGTACTAAAATGTAAAACTATACAACTTTTAGAAAGGAAATATAGGAGAAAACCTTTGGGATCTAGGACTAGGCACAAGCAGAATCCCTAAAAGGAAAAACTGATAGACTGGACTTCACTGAAATGGAAAACTTTTGCTCTGTGAAAGAGGATGAAAAGACAAGCTACAGACAGGGAGAGAATATTTTCAAACCACGTATCTGACAAAGGACTAGTATATGTAAAGTAAAAATACTGGTAGGACTTCCCTGGTGGTCCAGTGTTTAAGACTCTGTGCTTCCACTGGGGGGCATGGGTTCAATCCCTGATCAGAGAACTAAGATCCCACATGCTGCATGGTGAGGCCAAAAAAAAAAAAAAAAAAAAAACCTACTAAATTATATACATATACAGACACATATATAAAGAATTCTCAAAACTCAACTGTAACTGTGAAGGTATTTTTAGGTGTGATTGACATTTAAATCAGTGGACTTTGAGTAAAGCAGATTGCCCTCTGCAATGGGGGAGGCCCTCATCTAATCAGTTAACGGACTGCCAGCCCACCCTGCAGATTCTGGACTTCCAGCTTTCACAATTGCATGAACCAATTCCTTAAAATCTCTTTCTCTTTCTGTCCATGTCCTGTTGGTTCCGTTCCTCTAGAGAACCCTGGCCAACACAAGTAGTTGTTTGAGGCAAAAATTCAGGGGGTTTTAAATGCCGGAAAGGGGAAGTTCATAGTGATTATGCTAATGAAGAATCTTCTGGATAGGATGAAATGGGTCCATAGGTCTGTACACTGTTGGCCAAAAGAAGTCCCATTGCTCACTGTTTAGGAAAGTGTCTTCAATTAAGTCCAATGGGTCTGACATCCCAGGTCCCTTCAGCTGGTTGGAGCCAGTTGAGAAGAAACACAACATCTGTTTTGATAAGTACTTGTCAACTGCTGCTGTAAAGTGGGAAGGTTTTCTTTATATATGTTTGAAGCCCAGTGTCCAGCATACATTAGTTCTCAGTAAAAGTTCCGTCCAGTTTTTCCTTTAAGATTCAAGCCATAAAATTGCCACACCAGGAAAAGAAGACTAGATCAAAAGGAAGGCAAAAAATAAACATCAAAGAAATTGAGTAAGACTTTCCACTCTTTCCCCTTGGTATGCTGATGTTAACCTTAGTCAGAAGTAAGGACTTCATTCCTCTAACTTAATTCTGCCAGCAGCCTGAGTGAGGCTGAAAGTGGATTCTCCCTCAGAGCTCAGTCCTGGCGACACTTTGATTTTGGCCTTGAGAGACTCAAAGCAAAGAAGCCAGCAGAGCCCACTGGACTTCTGACCTCCAGAAGTGCAGGATAATAAACCTGTGTGATTTGAAGCCACTCAGCTTGTAATAGTTTGTTTCAGCCACAATAAAAAGCCATACCCTATCCATTTTGGCATCTGTGGGCCTTTGCTGGTGCTTACATTGCTGCCAGGAACACCTTTTCTCTATTTCTCCACTTTGTTTGAAGTTCCACCTGTCCCGGGGGGTCCAGTTTTCCTGGCAGTTCCTCTGATTGGCACTTCCCTTATCCCAGTGACCCAACAGAATCAATCACGATCTATGGCGCAAAGTTCTATCTCGGCTCCTGCCTTGATCCGGCTCACACTGTCACTTGTTTGTATCATGGCCACTCCTTGTCTCCTCTGACTTTTAATGGTTGGTACCCTTGTCCCTAGGCTACTGCCTGATGGTCTGTCAATGAAATATTTATTGAGGAGCTATGCTGTGCCGGGCAGACGTGTCTCTGGTGGCGGCGGACACAGTGATACCTAAATCGGGCCCGAGCCCTATCCTCGTGGGGCTTACAGGCTACACACAGTCAGCGCCCAGAAACATTTGCTGACTCAATTGAACCAATACATCCTGGGAACAAGGGGGCCACAGTCACCAGGAAGCAGGCTTGGCCAGGTCTCTCTGTCGGGGCAGCCACATGCAGACACATCTTGAGCCATCCTCCTGCTCTGTGCACCATCTGCGGGGCTGGTGTGGGACCAGGATGTTTACCATAGGGCTTGGTAGAAGTTGGTCCAACCGCGATTTGCCTGGGGCATAGTAATCAGAGCGTTGCTTTTCTTTTTCTTTTCAAACTTCCTTTTTCATATGGTGACTAAAATGAGAATACTTGTGCATATATGTTTTAGTTTCCAAAAGGCTTTTTCACCTTTACCTTGACACTGGATCCTCATGACAAACCTAGGATTATATGAACCCTATTATACAGGTGAGAAATCTGATCCTTCAAGAGAATTTCCGGGTGGACCTGAAGGGTATTATGCTCAGTGAAATAAGTCAGACAGAGAAAGACAAACACTGCATGTTACCACTTGTATGTGGAATCTAAAAAATAAAGCAAACAAATGAATATAACAAAACAGAAACAGACTCACGGATATAGACAACAAACTAGTGGTTACCTGTGGGGAGAGGGAAGGGGGAGGGGCAAGATAGGGGCAGGGGACTAAGAGGTATATACCACTATGTGTAAAACAGATAAGCTACAAGGATACGTCCGTCACATAGCACAGGGAATATAGCCAATATTTTATAATAACCTTAAATGGAGTATAATCTATAAAAATTTTAAATAACTATATTGTGCACCTGAATCTAATATATATTGTAAATCAACTATATTTCTATAAAAAAATTAAAAGTAAAATTTGAAAAAGGATTTCTGATAGAGACTTCAGCCTTCCACGCAGCATTTTAAGACGTCCCTCACTAAAGCAAAGCAAAGCAAAACAACCAAACCTAGGTCCCATGATTGAGATTGCTGGAGGAGTGGCCCAAGCCAAAGGAGTAATGGACCACAATGGGTTATATTGGTGACCCAGGGAGAGGTGAGCTTTGGGACAATCCTGGGAAGAGAGAGGAAGGTGGAATTCACACTGTAGAGTGAGCCCATGATTAAAATGGTAACTGATTGTAAAGGTAAGGGTGGACAACGTCCAGAGTCCATCAGAACTGAGCAGTGATTAAACTGATGGCAAGACTTTGGGGTATAAGAAGGAGCGGGTAACCTACTTGGAGCCATTCTCTATCTGAGTGGGAGAAAACATGGACGGGAGGTAAAGTAAGGCAGAAGATCCTGGCTACCTCCATCTGCCTGGCCAGCGGCATCCTGCGCCATGTGTCACGGGGCGTCCTCCCCAGCGGGTGGGCTCCTCCACTCATGCCTGTCTCCCCAGCATCTAGAGCATGGTCTCCTGGGGACAGGGTTCGAATTCCATCTTTTTCTCAGATGGAGGAAGGATGGCCAGATGACAAGGCCCAAGAGTCTGGGCCTGAGAAACAGATTTTCCGGGGGTCCCTGGCACAAGGGCAAGAGGCAGCCTTCACCCCACCCCTCATTTCATGCATGCAGATTGCTAAGGCTCTCTCTCACCAGCCAGATCCCCAATTTATTGATCAACTACAGGGAAGAGACCCGTCAACCAGCCTGGATGCTGGGATCCACGGGCCCAGTGTTCTCTCCGGGTGGGGCAATTCATGTCCTGATTGAGTCAGCTGACCTTGCTGGTAGAGACTTTTACAACATACACCAGAACTCTTTACTTCTTTGCTGTCTTTACTTCTTCTTTTTTTTTTTTTTTAATTTTTTTAATTTATTTTATTTTTTGGCTGCGTTGGGCCTTTTTTTTTTTTTACTTATTTATTTATTTATTTATTTATTTAGGCTGTGTTGGGTCTTCATTTCTGTGCGAGGGCTTTCTCTAGTTGAGGCGAGCGGGGGCCACTCTTCATCGCGGTGCACGGGCCTCTCACTATCGCGGCCTCTTTTGTTGTGGAGCACAAGCTCCAGACGCGCAGGCTCAGTAGTTTTGGCTCACGGGCCTAGTTGCTCCGCGGCATGTGGGATCTTCCCAGACCAGGGCTCGAACCCGTGTCCCCTGCATTGGCAGGCAGATTCTCAACCACTGCGCCACCAGGGAAGCCCTGTCTTTACTTCTTAATGTGCATGTCTTTTGGCTCATGTTTTCACTCTTCGCTTCATTATTGTAACAGGTAACGGGAAGCTCTCATGTGAGTCCCGAGCAGAAGCGTTGCCTCAGATGCGGAGTCCAGCGGCCTTGCTGTGCCTGAGGCCTCTCCATCCTGGATGCCAGCTCCTTTCTGGCCACAGGGAAGCCCTGGGAAGGGTTGAGGGCTCCAGATCCAAGACAATGGCTTCTGACAACTTGGCAGAGTAGCTGGGAAAGTTCTTCCCTTCAGAGAGCAGCAAGCCAGCTCCAAAGATAATTCAGGAGGGCGTGTCACAGCCTCTCATTTTTGTATGAATACACATTTAGCCCCTAGAGGGGCCTTGCCTCTCCTCTGTCACTGTTACACTCCCAGGAGGAAAGATGTGGAGATTTATACCTGAGGAAAGGTTTTCTAAGGTTCTATAACATGGTCTTGTTGTTTTGGGAGCTGAGGGTGATTGCCAAGAATGTCCGACAAAGACATTCTTGCTTCATGTGTTTTCAAGAGGAAAGGTCTTGTGCAAAGACTGTGAGAATGATGGTTCAGTCCTTGCTTGCTCTGTGGAACTCCACCAGGAGGAACTGGGCTATGTAAATTATTGAACAGCAACTTCTCTCACCAACGGGGAACTTTTGTCAATTTCAGAACAGCTATTATTATCACTAAAACCATTGATGTAGTGAAATTTATAGTGTTCCCTTTTGAGACTGGAAAATCTATCAAATGCTTAAACCATTTTCTTATGCTATAAAGTAAAATTAACGATGTGTCTTTTTAATGATCTTTTTTCTAAGATTAAAACCTTTGATGTGGAAAAATACTGGTTACTGTCTCTATTTTGAGACCTGGCTGAATTACATTAATTTCTCTGTCCATGACAGATCGCCCCTGTCCACTGCAAATTCTACCTTCCCTTTGTTTAAATAAGTGAAACTGATTATTCAGTTTTCCACGTTTTCTAAATTATTGATTTCACTCCAGTGGTTCAATTCATTCCAGAATTTTATTCACTAATGGTATGACACTGCACTTTCTTGCATGACGAGGTTCTTTTATGGTTGGCAATAATTCTGTCGATAGGAACACATGAAAATATCCTATTTACAGCTCTGTAGGTGGAACTTGGCTAACATAAGGCATCCTGATTTGTTTGTATGTGGCTTCCAATAGGATGTAGAGTTGAAATATTAATTGTACAATTCTACTGTTTTTGAGCAGATGAGCAAAAATGAATAATTTCCAAAAGTCCTTTCGCTGTGACCAGGGCTTAAAGTACATGGCAAAATGAACAAAAACAACATTCCCCAAATATGGACCATGACCAGAGTCAAAATGACGAAGCAAGACATCCCTCCTGGGCCCCCATCACTGGCATCCCTTTCCCTCCTGGTGTCCCAGCCCAGCAGCCTGGGCACCCCAGGGACTTCACTGTGGCCGAGGCTGTCATCCCCAGTAGTGCCAGGCATGGCCTGAGCGATGGTCTCCTATTGAAATGTACCTACCTTGAGTCCCAGCACACATCCTAATGTGCCACCCCTTCTGCAAACAACACTCTAGTTTTCAGCAAAGCTCTTCCATATTTTAGCCTGAATGACTGACAACTGGCCGCATCATGTGACAGGGGTGAGAAACCAAGAACAAAGAGATGTCACCTCTTCCTCCTCTTTGGTCTGCATGATGCCATGGGCAGGCTTCTGGGGGGGTCACAGCAAGACAGGAAGGGGTATCCTCAGTGTCTGCTAGTGCATGATTTAACACTTTTATGGCAACACCACGCGCGGGTTGGGGGCTTAAAAACAAATGATATGAGGTCTCCGTTCCCAAGTGACAAGGTGACAAACATGTGAGCCAAGAGCCAGCAGCCCCAGCAGTGCAATGTGGCGAGTGGGGCTGCAGAGGCAGGGACAAATGTGGCAGGAGGCCGAAATCACTAACTCTGAGCTGGGGAGAGAAGGGGACATTTGATGTGGGTTCTGATGGCTGAATAGGAGTTCTCTAGGGACCTGGGGAAGGGAAGAGTGGGCAGGAGAGTAATAAATAATGCTAGAGTGTTATGTCACAAGTGGCAGACGGTCAGCATGGTTGGTAAGAGGTCTCTAATGAGGCTGGGTGAGCAGTTGGGGTCAAATTATGAATGGTTTTTTCAGTGTGGGCATGCGTCTGGCCAGAAGCAACCACTGTTTTCAAGCAAGGGCCTGATTTATTTAGGTCAGATTCTTCTAAGAGTGGAGCTCAGGGGGAGGCCAAGCATGGGGTGGTTGCAAAGCACCAGCTAGAGATGGGGAGGCCTGGACTGGGATGGACGTGCTTATGGAGAACTGACTGGATTTTGTGAAGGGTGAGAGGAGGGGCCTCAGGCATCCCACCCGGGTGTCGGGCTGGACGATGACACTGTAGATCCACAAAGGGGGTCACAGGTCCAGCTGGTTGGTGGGGAAGCTTGTGAGCTCAGTGATGACATCTGCTCTGATGGGTCCTTCCCTCTCGGATGGAAAGGCTCTTCTCAAATGTATCTGTCTGCCCTCTCTGCCTCTCACCCCTTGCCCTGCCTACTTCACAGTCTTGGGAGCTTTGGCAATTGTTACAGAATGAAGAGATGGTGGAACCTTATGGAGAGGCAAAACCAGGGTCCCATCCCTCCACAGCATGCCTGGGCTCTAAAGAGATGCAGCAGAAGGAGGTGTGACATGGCTGGAAGAAGCTTGCCCACAGATGTCTGTTCGTGGCAAGAATTTTGGCTCGTGTTGGCGTTTTCATGCCTGGGCATTCTATAATGGGAGTCAGCCCATTGATGAGAGACTGGGTCTCATCCAAGTGAGTAGATCTGGAAATTCCTGCTTTATCACTTGCTTTTTCTAGGACAAAGCATATAAGAGCTCCATCCTTCCTTGGCTGCATGGGGTCAGGGAGTATGGCAAGGCAGAAAGTGCTGAGAAAAGCATGTTCTCCTGATTCCAGGGAGAGAAGGACCCAGTACTTGAGAAAATTTTACATAACTATAATGCTTTTATAACACTCAACCCTGTTTCCAAGGGTAGCCATTGTTTTCTGCCCTGTGGGCTTTGGGGACAGTGTGGTCCATGCACGAATGTCAAAAACCAAGTTCACTTCTCAAAGTGCCTCAACAAGCTTCCTTTCACCTGTGTTCATGAACTTAGACAGCATGTTGCCAAATGGACATCGTGTAATAGACAGAAAGGACAGACGTATCACGCCATTATTTATTTCCCTTTGATTTATTTTGCTTTAGAACATCATTCTTCAAAGTGAGGACCTTGGAACAACAGTCCTACAATGTGCTCTTTGAAAAATGGGTTACATTATTAGATACGTTTGGAAAAGCCTGCATTCCTCATGCCCCTCTTGAACATTCACAATTCACCATAAAGGCTCTGAGAAGTCCTGCACTAAAAATCTGTATGGACCAGGTTGTTAGTACATGAGACTCTAGACACTGTTTTTAATTTTTTTAAATACACTTTTAACGCCCAGGGGACGGACTTTTGTAAATGCTGCCCTAGCACACACAAACCACGAGAACCTTAAAAGTCATATTCTTAAGTCCATAAAAAAGGAAGAGGGACTTCTCCGGTGGTGCAGTGAGTAAGACTCAGTGCTCCCAATGCAGGGGGCCCGTGTTCGACCCCTGGTCAGGGAACTAGAGCCCACATGCATGCCTCAACTAAGAGTTCACATGCCGCAACTAAGGAGCCCGCCTACTGCAGCTAAGACCCGGCACAACCAAATAAATAAATTAAAAAAAAAAAAAGGAAGAAAAATAGAAAAACCATGGGTAATGGAATGCAGGGCTGGTCCTGGACATCTAAAGAGGATCTTATCATTTTTTGCATGGCTCTTCCTTTTTCATTTTTTACCTCGTCTCTAATTAATTTTTCTTATTGCTCTCCACCCTATTCCTGGATGTTTTGCCTCAGAGGGAAGCAGGGTAATTGGCTTCCTATCTCTTTTTTAAAGGTTTCTGATCCAGCTTGCAGCCCAGGCACTAATGATGGCTTCTGGGGTTTCTTCTTTTGAAACAAATCTCTGCTAACTCTTGCCAGCCTTTCATTCACATCAGGTTAAAAGTGATGGACATACATGATTACTTTAGGTTATTTCTAGTTGGCCAGAGACTGTTTTCTGGGGTCCAATTATTTGACCTCTCTGTGGTTCAGTCTCCTCATCTGTAAAATGGGGATAAAATAGCACTCACCTCGCACAACTGTAGTGAGAGAAAGAAACAAGTTAATGCTTGTAAAACATTTAGCGTAATGATTGGCATGGAGATTTGATAATAGAGAATAATAATTTTACCTCCAAAAAAGACAGTGAGTTAGTCACACTGACTATGATTAATTCTTTCTCCCAGGCTTCACTCAATGAAATCAACAATTAAAAATTCTGGATAACAGAGCCTTCACATCACAGTGTTGTTCATTCATTCACCAATAAATAAATGCTAACACTTTTTACTTTCTTTTGGAGATCAGAAGTGCTTCTGTGCGGACTCAAACAACCACTCAAAGGGCCCTGGAATAGCAGGACTAGGGATACAAAATTAATGCACAGAAATCTCTTGCATTCCTATACACTAATGATGAAAAATCTGAAAGGGAAATTAAGGAAACACTCCCATTTACCATTGCAACAAAAAGAATAAAATACCTAGGAAGAAATTTACCTAAGGAGACAAAAGACCTGTATGCAGAAAACTGTAAGACACTGATGAAAGAAATTAAAGATGATAACAAACAGATGGAGAGGTATACCATGTTCTTGGATTGGAAGAATCAACATTGCAAAAATGACTATACTACTCAAAGCAATCTACAGATTCAATGCAATCCCCATCAAACTACCAATGGCATTTTTCACAAAACTAGAACAAAAAATTTCACAATTTTTATGGAAACACAAAAGACCCCAAATAGCCAAAGCAATCTTGAGAAAGAAAAACGTAGCTGGAGGAATCAGGCTCCCAGACTTCAGACTATACTAGAAAGCTACAGTAATCAAGACAGTATGGTACTGGCACAAAAACAGAAATATAGATCAATGGAACAGGATAGAAAGCCCAGAGATAAACCCACACACCTATGGTCATCTTATCTTTGATAAAGGAGGCAAGAATATACAATGGAGAAAAGACAGCCTCTTCAATAAGTGGGGCTGGGAAAACTGGACAGCTACATGTGAAAGAATGAAATTAGAATACTCCCTAACACCATATACAAAAATAAACTCAAAGTGGATTAAAGACCTAAATGTAAGGCCAGACACTATAAAACTCTTAGAGGAAAACATAGGCAGAATACTCTATGACATAAATCACAGCAAGATCCTTTTTGACCCAGCTCCTAGAGAAATGGAAATAAAAACAAAAATAAACAAATGGCACCTAGTGAAACTTACAAGCTTTTGCACAGCAAAGGAAACCATAAACAAGTTGAAAAGACAGCCTTCAGAATGGGAGAAAATATTTGCAAATGAAGCAACTGACAAAGAATTAATCTCCAAAGTTTACAAGCAGCTCATGCAGCTCAATGTCAAAAAAACAAACAACCCAATCCAAAAATGGGCAGAAGGCCTAAACAGATATTTCTCCAAAGAAGATATACAGATTGCCAACAAACACATGAAAGGATGCTCAACATCACTAATCATCAGAGAAATGCAAATCAAAACTACAATGAGGTATCACCTCACACCAGTCGAATGGCCACCATCAAAAAATCTACAAACAATAAATGCTGGAGAGGGTGTGGAGAAAAGGGAACCCTCTTGCACTGTTGGTGGGAATGTAAATTGATACAGCCACTATGGAGAACAGTATGGAGGTTCCTTAAAAAACTAAAAATAGAACTACCATACGACCCAGCAAGCCCACTACTGGGCATATACTCTGAGAAAACCATAATTGAAAAACAGTCATGTACCACAATGTTCATTGCAGCTCTGTTTACAATAGCCAGGACATGGAAGCAACCTAAGTGCCCATCATTGGATGAATGGATAAAGGAGATTTGGCACATATATACAATGGAATATTACTCAGCCATAAAAAGAAACGAAATGGAGTTATTTGTAGTGAGGTGGATGGACCTAGAGTCTTTCATACAGAGTGAAATAAGTCAGAAAGAGAAAAACAAATACCATATGCTAACACATATATTGAATCTACAAAAAAAGAAAATGGTTCTGAAGAACCTAGTGGCAAGACAGGAATAAAGACGCAGACGTAGAGAATGGACTTGAGGACACAGGGAGGGGGAAGGGTGAGCTGGGACAAAGTGAGAGAGTGGCATGGACATATATACACTACCAAATATAAAATAGACAGGTAGTGTGAAGCAGCCGCATAGCACAGGGAGATCAGCTCGGTGCTTTGTGGCCATCTAGAGGGGTGGGATAGGGAGGGTGAGAGGGAGACGCAAGAGGGAGGAGATATGGGGATATATGTATACATATAGCTGATTCACTTTGTTATACAGCAGCAACTAACACACCATTGTAAAGCAGTTATACTCCAATAAAGATGTTAAAAAACAAACACGAATGCTTAAAGGAACAAAGATGTATGAATTTAAAAAAACCAGAAAACTACCCCCCCCCCCCAACTTTTCCTGCACCTCCCTTATGGGCACGGGTCACAGCGGTGACAAGAGGGCACAGGGCTGGTAAGTGGCTTTGGAGCCCATGATCTCAGTCACCACTGGGTCAGTTTCATCTGAAAAATAGTAAAGTCTCCCACGCACTCCACCAGGGGTGGAAGTGGTAGAGGGGTGGAATATCGGAAGCTTGAATGAAACGGTTTACAGACACGGCGCTTTCAAAGTAGGAGAGTTTGGACAAAGTAAGAGGCCCTCTAAACTGCACTGTAGCTTTTGCTTTTAACGTGATTCCACCCCGCGGAAGGGAGCGGGCAAGAAGTCACGGCTGATTAATATTTGATTTCCTTGCCGTGCCCTGGCACACCCATCTGTGGGCTAAAGGGAAGGAAATGTCTGAAAGGCCAGAGCCGAAGGGGAGGGCCCCAGCATACAGCTTCGGAAACAAGTGGCCAGTGCCCTGACTTCCTTAGCCTCCTCCCTGCTCTGTACTTCTCCCCCTTAACCGACATGATGGTTAGAATCAGAAGGAAATGTCCCTGTGCTCAGGTCTAGAGATGCTGAAGCGCTTGGGCAAAGTCCTAAGGGTGTAAGATGGTATCCCTGGGACGATGGAAGAGAGCTGTTGAGTGGGCTGGCGGTTCCTGCTAACCTCCTACAGAACAACTCTGACCTAGCTCGTTTTGGGGTATTGGAGGCCCAGACACATTCCATTTGCAAAGAGAGTTTCTAGTACTAAAAATAGATGGAAAACAATGATGAAGTCTTGATTCTAAATGGTGACTAATGCTGGGTAACTGTTATGAGCTTACTTGCTATCTGTATATCTTCTTCAGTGAGGTGACTCTTCAAGTCTTTTGTACATTTTTAAGTTTACTCATTTGTTTTCTTACTATTGAGTTCTGAATGTTCTTTATATATTCTGGATACAAGTCCTCCTTCGTCCCCCACTTAGAACCAAGCAGCTCTTCCTTGTTCTCCCACCACCTTCTGTTAAACTTCATTCACGTCCAGATCCAACTCCGGAAATGGACAGTTACTGACAAGTTGGTCTCTCTTCTGCCTTGGGGGCTCCCTGAAGGAGAAAGATGATGACTTTTATCTTTTTTTGGTGCCCTCTTCAAAAGATGATCAATATATGAAGTCAACGCTCCAGAGTTTATATGCTTGAAATGAATGTCCTCTCTTGCAAATGGTCCCCGGGACTCTCTTCAACGCCTCTCTAGGAGCTGTTAGCAGAGCTCAGGGCACGTGAAAGTCTCCTCAATCGTAAAAGAATCTTTGAGTGTGGAGTTGATTTCAACACCTCAAAAAAGAGAAGGCAGATAGCTTCTCTGACAAGGATGGTGCATACCTCTGAAGAATGGGTTTCTTGAGAGGGTGGCCAATGCTCCTGCAGGCAATGCTGAGATAAGGGTTGGTGGCTCTCTTCCACATAACCCTCCGTCCTGATGTCCACTGTTCAAATAAGGGAGCTGGAGGAGCCAACATCCAGAGCCAGAAGCTTGCAGAACCAGGATGACTGGCCCTGCCTCTCTGTCACCTCCCTGGCTTGGAACTTCTACCTTTAAGATGCAAGGCGGGACTTCCCTGGTGGCAGTGGTTAAGAATCCGCCTGCCAATGCAGGGGACACAGGTTCGAGCCCTGGTCTGGGAAGATCCCACATGCTGTGGAGCAACTAAGCCCGTGCGCCACAACTACTGAGCCTGTGCTCTAGAGCCCACGAGCCACAACTACTGAGCCCACGTGCCACAACTACTGAAGCCCAAGCGCCTAGAGCCCGTGCTCCGCAACAAGAGAAGCCACTGCAATGAGAAGCCCGCGCACCACAACTAAGAGTAGCCCTCGCTTGCCGCAACTAGAGAAAGCCCGCGGGCAGCAACGAAGACGCAACAACGAAGACCCAATGCAGACAAAAATTAAAAAAAAAAAAGAAAAAAAATTAAAACGCTTTAAAGAAAAAAGATGCAAGGCAAACACCTATTTTTAGACTTTAGAATCCAGTTAGGTTTATTTATTTATTTATATATTTATTATTTTTTTGGCCACGCTGTGTGGCTTGTGGGATCTTAGTTCCCCGACCAGGGATCGAACCTGAGCTCTTGGCAGTGAAAGCTTAGGACTTGCTCCGCTTGGTTAGCCGCTGGACCACCAGGGAATTCTCCGGGTTAGGTTTAGATGCTCCAGCACTCACTGGAGGTGTCAAGGGGAGCACGTCCCTCCGTGGATGATGTGCATTATGCTGAGGAGGAAGTACAAATACCCACCCCAACAGCTGAAAGCCAGGGGTCTTGTTCTGAGTCCTTGGGTTTTCATGTGCCATAAAATTGCATTATGATGAAAAAATCCCAAAATAAAGCAAAATACTTACATGAAAGTACAAAATACAAAACTTACTGATGCGAGTTTATACACTGTTTACTACACTCCGGCTGTGGCCTAAGGGCTGAAGGGCTCTATTTTTTCGGAGGTGGCCGGGGTCATCGGAACTCAGCCCTCCTGCCTAACCCGACCCTCTTTAAACCAGGGTAGACTGCCCTTTCTGGACCCACTCGGAGTGTGAATCCCTTCATTGTCTGGGAAGGTGGGGTCCCATCTACTTATAAGAATGAGGGGCCGCCCTATCCCAGTCTGTAGGGCGTGACTGGTCACAGCCTTGTAGGACCGCATGGGCCAACCTGGCTGTAGCCAGAATCTCCTCACTGAGGCCTCACACAGCCGGCACATACACCAGATCCCGAGCCAATTTCAGCCACTTCCTCCGAGCTCGGGATATCAATTCCCACAACCCTTCACCTTGGTCCCTGAGAGCTTTGCTTAATGCTTCAGAAAACCGCTGCTGGCCTGAAATACCTCCCCGGCACAATCATTCTAATTAGTACAGTGGATGCCCAAGGAGCACCATTTTCCAGGCCTCAGAGAAACTCTGGTCGGTTCTCTAAATTTCCATGCGGGTCCCCGGGACTGTCTGAGCCACGGTGCTGGTTCCACCGGGTTCTTTATCGGAAGTGCAGGACTTCCTGCTTGTGGCAGCTCTCCCCTCTCTGAGATGAGTGAGAAGTAGGCACCACCTCCACCCCCTGTGATCACCAAGGGGGGAAAGGATTGCCCCGTGCTTCCCATAACCCCCGGACCCAACCCAACGGCATAAGCGGAGCTTTCTCCATGCCCTCCAGCCCCTGCGCACATCTCTGCCCTTTGTCCATCCTCCCACTTGTCTATCCAACAAGTACTGTTCAAGCGTCCACTCCGTGTCAGGCCGAGCCTCTGCTGGGGATGAGGTGGTCTTCCCATGGATGTTCGGCAGAGGAGCATTCCAGACAGAAGGAAGAGGAGGTGCCCAGACCCTGCCATGGAATGAGCTCGGCCTGTTCAAGGAGCACAGGAAGGCTGCTGTGACTGGACGAAGTGGACTTTGGCCAGGGGCCCCGTTCTGTAGTGGAGGCTTCCAATCTGAGAAACGGCCCCTTTCCATGGGGCCATCACTGATAAATACGTGTTCTGCAGTATTTGTGGGGCGCTGGGTCCCCTTCCTTCTTATTAGAGCAGTGCTTCTCCATCAGGGCCAACTTCGCTCCCTTTGGGACACGTGCCAACGTCTGGAGACAACCATGTGTGTGCGCGCGCGCGTGCACACCTGGCATCTAGTGGGGAGAGGCCAGGGTTCCTGCTAAACATCCTGCAACACACAGGACAGTCCTCACAACTCTGATCCCGAAAGTCAATCGTGCTGAGGTTGGGAATCCTTGTTTTGGGTCTCAGCAGCCTATGACTGGCAGTCACGGGTCCCCTGCTGCGGAGAGGGTGTGGGGTGGAGGTGGGGGACATGGGGCAGAGCTGTCTCTGCTTCTGCAAAATCCTTTCCTCAAGGGGAGCGCTGTGCGTGACTCACAGGTGGGACCCACCCCACGGTGAAGGGGACAGAGCAGCCACTATCCGGGCTCCTCCCGGAGCTTAGCAAACACCAGCCAGCGTCGGTGAGCTCTGGTCCAGGAGACTGTGCTTTCATTTTCCCGACCTGTGTATCCAAAGCTACGCGATTTGTGCACACTGACCCGTGTCACCACACGGTAGCACTGAGCCACGGGCAGGCAGATTCCTGTCTCAGCCTTCCCTCTGCCTGGATGGCTTTTCATCGTTCCAATCTCAGGGGACACTGGCCTTCCACCACTCAGTCCCATCCTCCCCAGCCCCTTTTCTCTAGGTCTTGGACCCTCCTTGCTCTCCTCGATTAAAAAACATCTGCCCTGTGTCACAGCCCCTCGGGATACCAGAAGCGAGGCCTAGAGCCCTCTGAGCCGAGGTGAGCTGAGGTGTGTGTGGGTGACAGGCGTGGCTTGGTACCAACGCCGGACAGAGGAGGCACAAGAGACGGAGCGCGAGACTGGGAGGGGCTTGGGGGAGGGAGAGGACGGGGGTGCCTGGGGAGGCCAGGCATTACCTCACTCACCCCTGGGCTCTGGCCGCCTCACCTAAAGGCTGTGGAAGCTGCATCCGCCTGGCTGTGCCGGACCATCAGCGCTCAGCTGCGAGGCTCATTTGGTTACCCCAGGAAACGAGCTGCATCAACCGAGTGAGGCTGGTGATCGTGCCACCCTGCTCCCAGCGCTGACTCTTATCTGATCAGCCTCTTCACGGGGCATTCGCCAGCCACCCACAGCTTCGCCCACTGGATCCCTGGGCTGGGGTGGGGGTGGGGTTGTCTTCCTTTCTCTCCAGCTCAGCAACAGTTGTTCTGCACCTTTCAGGCTTTGGCGCTGTAGCTCACCAAGTATTGGGGGGTCTTCGTCCTCCCCCCGAGAAGAGCTCACTTCATCTTTGCGCAAGAAGGATCACATGCTAACCGTGGCAAAAGAAGGCCTGGCATTGCTCTGAGGTTACTGCAGATACGAGATCAAGGAAAAGAAGTCAGTTCCTTTGGCCTGGGGTAGGGCCTGAGGGTGGGGAATTTTAAAACTTTCCCAGGCAACTTTAATGTGCGGCCAGGGTTGAGAACCCCTGAATGAGATGACCCATGACGTGTCCCCAACTCTTAAAAAGCGTACCTGTATATTTTCGCACATGAATCTCTAGCTAGCTATTTTTTCCGTGCCAGAGGGAGCTGGGGGCCCACTGGCACCTTCTCATCCATCTGACTGCTCACCCCGTCAGCCGCTGCACGCTCCTTAACTTCCCCGCGCCTGTTTCCTCATCTGTGAAGTGGGAATGGGCATACTGCCTACTTCGCTCGGCGGTCCTAAGGATTTAAGAGCCCCCGTAACTCCCCATTCCGTCGTCTGACCTTGACTCTGCTCATAACCAAGTTGTTTGCTATGAAAATAGCATCTCTTTTCTGAAAGGGGGGGGGACGGACTTCGTTCTGGAGGCATCTGGGGTTTGGGGAGTGCGGGACCGCGGGGCTTTCCCCCGCACGGAGAGCGTTTTGGAAGTTAACTTTGGGACCGTCCCCTGGGAGGGCAGGACGGTAAACGCAAAGCCCCGGCCTAAGGGGCATCGGAGCAAACTCCACCGTCGTGAACGTCTGGTGCTCCGTGAAAGATGCTCTTCCCCTGGGGGCGACCAAAGAGGAACAAGGCAGACCGTGCCTGCCGCCTCCCCTGGCGCTCGGCGCGGGAGTCCCGCCACTTCCCGGAGCCCCGCGCGGGGCTCTGGCGGGGACTCGGGGGGGGGAGGGAGGAGGGGGAGGGGGAGGAGGGGAGGGCCCCCCCCCTCCAGCAGCAGCGCCAGCTGCAGCAACGACCCGCGTCCGCGGGCCCGCCCCCCCCGCCTCCGCCTCCTCACCTATCAGATTTCCCGTGCGCATGGCGCGCCGCTCCTCCCACCTCCTAAATGCCGAGCGGAGGGGACAGCCGCGCTGGGCCTGGACCCGCTCCTCCGCGGACGGCTGCAATGCGGCTCTGAGCTCCGGCGGCTGCACCGGCTCCGCGCGCGGAGTGCTGGGCGCACGGTGAGGGCCGGCGGGGCCGAGCGGGCGCGCGGGGCGCGCGGGCGGGGACGGGGGAGCCGGGGGCGGCGGCCGGGGCCGGGCGGTTTTGCCCGCCAGCGCACTTCCGAGGACCGCCTACGGCGGGCTTGGGCTTGACCTCTTTCTTTCTTCTTTGCACATTAAGGCAGTGGTTACAGACTAGATGTGATCAAAGTTGGTCCAACAGTGTATTCATTTAAAAGATTTACCTTTGTTGTTGAGAGCGTTTATGTTCTAACCGCTGAGCAAATTTCAGTTATCCGATACAGTGTCACCAGCTGTAGACACCTTGCTATGCGGTAGATCCTCAGGGGCTCTTATTTCCCTCACGCTCTAGCGCCTGGCAACCACTCTTCTACTCTCTATGATTTCCACTTAAAAAAAAATTTAAGCTTCCCGTGTAAGCGATACCATGCAGTATTTGCAGCATTTGTCTTCTCCCTATGGTTTACTTCACTTAGCATTATGCCCTCCTGGGTTATCCATGTTGTTACAAAGGGCAGGATTTTTTCTTTTTTAAGGCTGAAAACATTCCATTCCATCATTCATATGTGTGTATCCCATTTTCTTTTCTTTTTTGAAGATTTTTTTTGATGTGGACCATTTTTAAAGTCTTTATTGAATTTGTTATAATATTGCTTCTGTTTTATGTTTTGGTTTTTTGGCCACGAGTCATGTGGGATACTAGCTCCCACCCTATGGATGGAACCTGTACACCCTGCCCTGGAAGGCAAAGTCTTAACCACTGTACCGCCAGGGAAGTCCCCCCTACGTTTTCTTGATCTGTTCATCTGTCCACACTTAGGTTGTGTCTATACCTTGGCTGTTGTGAATAATGCCGCCGTGAGCACGGGACTACAGACAGCTCTCTGAGATGATATTTTCATTTCCTTTAGGTTTTATACTCAGAGATGGGATTGCTGGATCCTGTGGTAGTTCTGATTTCTTGAGGAACCTACATACTCTTTTCCATAGTGGCTGCACCTGTTTATATTCCCATGAACAGGGCACAGGGGCTCATTTTCCTCCACATCCTCGCCAGCATTTGTTATCTCTTGTTCTGTTGATAATAGACAACCTAACAGGTGTGAGGTGATATCTCACTGTGGTTTTGATTTGCATTTCCCCAATGAGTCCCTGATGATTACTGATGTTCAGCATGTTTTCACATACCTGTTGGCCATACGTCTTCTTTGGAAAAAATGTTCACATCTTTTGCCCATTTTTAAACGGGATGATTTGTTTATTTCTTGCTGTTGATAACAATGTATTTCTGAAGGGTTATCCCTACTCACCTCACACACCCAGGAAGTTGGGTTATTGGGTGAACACAGTGCAAACAGAAGATTAGGGAATTAACATTGGATAGAAATGTCTCACAGTTAAAATGAATAACTGATCTAAAAAAAAAAAAAAAGAAGTCAGCTCCTTACCAGTCTGCACAGACAGCTCCTGCAGAGCGTGGGCATTGTGCAGGGGCTGACAGACAATATGATGAAAAGACATCTTTTCACCGAGTGCCAGTAGGGTTTTGACTTTGTGGAAGAGGTGAGAAAGGGAGTCTGTTTAGATCATTCCTAAGTGCGGTGAGATACCTTACAATTTCATAATCAACATTTTTGCAATATCTGTGCCAGTCGTGTGTGTGTGTGTGTGTATGTGTGTGTATGTATGTGTAGTAAATATTGCATCTAACTTTTAAAAAAATCCTGTTTCTGTTTCACTTTTTTGTTGGTTTGTTTAGGTTTCTGACTTGTTGGGGATAAATACAGCTTCCAAAACCCTTTCCAAATCAGCAGTAATCAGATATTGTGAAGTTATTTTTCACTCTTCCTTTATATTAGCATGACAAACTTAAAAAAAGTCTCTGTTATGTTTTTACCCTTTGTAAATATTAATATCACCTCCCATCCCCTTGTCTCCCTCATTTACTATTTCTGCCCCCGCTTCTTGAAATGGAGGAGTAGAATTTAATGAAGATAGAGATCTGGGGAAGTGTCATATTCCGGTGAGCACTGGGGCATGGGACATGGCGGCTGTGTAGAGTGTCTTATAAACAGGAAGTCCCTAGAGCCACATTTGTGGCTAAATGTATGCCGATTCTGCCCATCCTTACATGTACTAAAATATTTCAGTTAAGTTGTGTAGTCTGGCAGATGGCCATCCTTTATGGTGTTTCCTCTTAAACAGCTACAAGTAATAGGCAAATTGTTTCAAAGAGAGTGCATTTAATATCTTCCTTTTGGTGAAGTAAGTCAGACAAAGACAAATACCGTATGATCTCCCTTCTATGTGGAATCTAAAACAAAACAAAACAAAAAACTGAGCGCATAGAGATCAGATTGGTGGTTGCCAGAGGCCGGGGGTGGGGATTGAGGGGTGGAGGTGGGGTGGGCGGTAGGCAAAGTGGGTCAAGGGGCTCAAAATGTACAAACTTCCAGTTACAAGAGAAATAAGTTCTTATTTTTTATTACAAGAGAAATAAGTTTTTTTAAACATGGTAAAAAAAACCCCTATCTATCTATCTATCTATCTATCTATCTATCTATCCACCTATCCATCTATCTAGGTATATCTTCCTTTTAAGGAATGGCTGCACATCTATTAAGACCTGTTTTCTCTGTCCTTTCATGTTTTCTTTCTCTTTTCAAGTCAGTTCATCTTATATAGTTCCTTTGTTAGGTAAACTTAAAAAATAATTAAGCTCAGATATGTGCAGAGAGGATTTCAATATGAGGTCCACTGACATTTAACTCCTGCATATGCAACTCGGAGTGTAAAGATATTTCACTAAGTTGTCACCTCAAAAAATTGACAAGGACAGTGCTGTCTTTGCGAAGATTCTTCCAGACACTGGCACCCTTTCTTCTGTATGATTTCTAAGTAGGTGCTTTGAATAAACCAGGACGACGATTAATGTCTGGTTTTATGAGAGGCTACATGCCTGGCCAGACTTCCTTGCGTGGGTGACAAAGTTCATCCTTTCATCAGGGGACCAGCGCGCAGCCCTCCTTCCTCAGTCCTGCCTGCCCAGCTGCAGGCAGAAGACAAGCGCAGACTCAGGTCAGTTCAGACCAATTCTGGAAGGGTGTCAGGGTCTCCATCGCCTCCTGCCTGGGCATGGACTTGGACTTGGGCTCCAAGCCAGGCACTGGTGTCCCAGGGGAGTCCATTGCCTTCTCAGGATGCTTGTCTATTTGACCCAGCTTCTGATCAAATTTTTACTTGATTCTCTGCCAGAACTAGATCCTCGTCCTGGGTCTTGGTTCCAATGGCCGTGAAACTCGGCTTGGCCCTGGTGCTCTGTTGACCTCCTCTGCTGTTCCTCCCCACCCCCAGGAAAGTCCCTTGAATGGGTAGGGGCTACTTCCAGCCCTCCTAATTCCAGACTTTTCTCCTTTGCCCTTGGCCTGAAGACCGGGCTCCTTTGAGTTTTTGTGGCTGGTCTCCTGTGGGTTTTGACAAGACTTTTCTTTGTCTACGAAGGGAGTGAACCTGTGTCTGAAGCGACAAGGTGAAGGGGTGGGTGAGGTGATTTGTAGAGATTTTGACAATGAACGTGGCCTTCCTTGAAAACCAGAATTATGAGATATGGATATGGTGGAATGAGACTCATTTGAAAGAACACATCAACCAGAATTTTTATATCTAACTTTGAATGTTTTCCCATAGCCTCAATAGAAAAAAAAAGAGCCAGAAGTTGTGTGAGACCAAGTTGGGTAAAGGAAGTAGCTGGCCATCTATTCACGCATTCATGCAGGGATAAAGAGTTTGGACGCTGGACCCAAATGCCTGGGTTCACATACCAGCTCTGTCAGGTACTTGTTCTGTGACCTTGGGCAAGTTACTTAATTTCTCTCTGCCTCAGTTTCCTCAATTGAAATCAGAGGTCATAATGGTATTTATTTCATTGGGGGTGTTTATGAGATTAAATGGTTCCATAGCTATAAAGTTTTACAACAGTGCCATTATGTAATATGTACCATAGAACTTATAGCTATTACTATTATTTGCCTTTTATGTGCCAAGCACTTAAAACCATGTTGTATAAAATTGCTTCGGATCAAGAATGAAATATGAAAATGAAGTAACAAAACTGGTTTTCTTTTATTGAATTAAAAAAAAAAAGCACCTTGGTTTTAAAAGCAATTGCACCCAAAATGTGCCCAAACTATTTTGGGCAACAGCAGAATTGTTGGAATAAAATGACTAACGTCAGGGCCACAGTATTTAATTTGATGTCTCAGTTTTGGTTCCTACGCCTTATATTTAACTTCTGACTCTCTGTAATTATTTGAAGCCATTCCTGGACGTTACTATTTAAGTTTTCAGCTTTGTCTATGCTGTTTCTTACCATTTCTAATTTACTGATTAGTTTTGTAGAGGCATTTTGCACTCAGGATGTTTCCTGAACTCTGCAAGTTTCCTTTCTAATCTCATTTCTTAACCTTGTGCTCTCATGTTTTCTTTCTTGTTTTGCTGATTTTATGTTCTTAATTTCTTGTAGCAGATCATTTATTGCAAGAACTTTTTTTTTGGTGGCTTAGGGTGTGGTCAACATTTTTAAACCCTGAAGTGCATGGTATGACACAGACAGCTTTAAAAATCAGAGTTTAGATGTACGAATCACTCCAGTTTCTAATGAAATATTCCAAATCAGACGCAAGGCAAAAAATGTTCCATCTAGAGATGGAACCAGGGATGGAGAAATAGCCATCCAGAGATACTTCTCTTGTATTCGCTGAGTATCACCAGGACCTGTGTGAGAACTTTTCACCCACTTCTGGGAGAATATTTCCTTCCAGACTGGCTTCTGCACTTTGCTTTCCCCCTTTTCCTCTGTTGTAGTTACGTATATTTGCCCTGCCATTTCTTTTTATGTCAAGTATATTTAACAAGGGCAGGTTCAGCTGTACCTTCAGATATAATTTGAATGACTTGTCCTTGATTGCTTCTGTTCTTGTGTGAAATGTGTTTTCTTCTCTGAGCTTCGGTTTGTGTCCTGGACATCATGTTTTATCTGCTTTTCTGTTACCTAAGGAGATGAATGAGGAAGAGGTGTAGCTGGAATTGTGGCTATTTATGATTTTACGATCAGTGGATTTAATCTCTATTTATTTTTCCTGTCATTTTATTCAAAGTTGCTTGGAAAGTTCTGGGGAATTCACAACATGACAACAGCATTCTTGTACGTTTGTGTCTCCTTTTGCACACACATGTGAGTTTCCTTTAGAGTACATTTCTAGAAAAGAGTAATCGGGTAAAAGGACATGTTATCCCCATCTTTCCTAGATACTGAAGAATGCTTTCCAAGGTGGTTGTACTAATTTATACACCCACCTACTGTATAACCTACTGTATAACTCAGTATGCAATTTCTGTTTCTCTGTAGCCTCATCAACGCAGAATTATTGGACTTTTATGAACATAGGGGTGCATGTATCTTTTTGAATTATAGTTTTATCTGGATATATGTCCAGGAGTGGGATTGCTGGATCATAGACTTTTAAATTTTTGTTAATATGATGGGTATGAAATAGTATCTCTGTTTTAATGTGCGTTTGCCTGATTCTAGTAAAGCAGCTTTTCATATATATGTATACATAATAATAAAAAAAGAAAAAAATATATATAAAATTATTCTTCTGTGAATGGTCTATGTCTTTTGCTCATTTTTCATGTGGGGGTATCTTTTTTATTGATCTAGAGAAGTTTTTCTTTTAGAAATTCCAGATCCTTCATTTCAGTAATACACATTGTAAGTATCTACTACTAGTCTATGGCTTATATTTTTACATTTTGTTGGCCAATATTTTTCCATTTTTAATTTGCCAAATTTTCATTTATAGTTTCTGCAGTTTTTTCTGTCTTAAAATTTCCCCCACTTTACGGTTTTAAAGATTACCTCATATATTTTCTTCTATTAGTCTTTAAGTCTTGCTTTTCATGTTTAGGTTTTTAATCCTCCTTGGATTTACTTTTGGTATGTTTTGAGCTAGGGATTCAGATTTAATTTTTCCATATGAATAGTCAGTAGTCCTAGTTCATTCATTGAATAGTAAGTCCTTTCCCTGGTGATTTGTGATGTCATTTCTGTGAGTATATATGTAGATTTCTGAGCTGTCTATTCTGTTTTATTGGTTGTCTTGATCTGCTCAAGCTGCCATAGCAAAAATGCCATAGACTGGGTGCCTTAAACAACAGAAATTTATTTTCTCACAGTTCTGGAGGCTGGAAGTGGGAGATCGGGTGTTAGCAGGGTTGGGTTCTTATGAGAACCCTCTTTCTGGCTTGCAGATGGCAACCTTGTGGCTGTGTCCTCACAAGAGAGTGAGATCTCTCTCTCCCTCTTCTTAAAAGGCCATCATATTGGATTAGAATCCCACCCTTATGACCTCATTTATCTAATTACCTTCTAAAAGCCCTGTCTCCAAATACGGTCACATTGGGGTTAGAGCTTTCTTTTGTGGGGGAACAATTGGGTCCATAACTTTGCTCTATTTGTCTATACCTCACAAATACTTCATTGACTTAAAATATCCTTACACTAAGCCATGATATATCGAGCAAGTTTTCTTTATAACATATTTAGCTATTTTTAGCCTTTTATTCTACATGTGAATTTTAGGTTCATTTGTCGAGTTGAGTTCAAAAGTTTGTGGGTCTATTTCTGGGATTTCTGTTCTGTTTTGTCATGGTTTTATGGTTTTGCTTGTTTCTGCCCAAATACCACAGTGCTTTAATTGCTCTCTTTATAATATGTCTTGCTATGATAGGGTAAGTTTCCCCACCTTGTTCTTTTAAGCCACTTTTCTAGATCTTATAGCTATGGGGGGAAATGGTATCATATTTATGATATTGCATCTTTCTATCTATGAACATAGTATGTCTATACATAGTTTGTGTCCGTTTGTTATATTTGTTATTTATTATATTGCTATCTGTTGCATTGTTCATTGAATGTTCCTTAATAACATTTTAAAATATAGCAGGCTTGCACATCTGTAGTTAGATTAATTCTTGATACCTTTCTTATAGTATTTGATGCCCTTGGAACGAGATTTTTGTTAAGTTTTGTGCTGCTTTAAAAAATATCCATTTTGAAACAATTCTAGACTTACAGAAATGTTGCAAAGATTGTACAGAGAATCCCTGTAAATCTTTCACTCAGCTTCTCCTTTACATGGTTATGTAAGATGTTAACACTAATAGTTCAGCTATTGAGATCAGAAAATTAACATTGACACAGTATTCTTAATTAATCTTCAGACCTTATTTGAATTGTGCCATTTTTCTTGCTAATGTCATTTTTCTGGTCCAGGATCCCAGCAAAACCCCATTTTGCATTTGGTTGTTATGTCTCCTGATCACCTTCAATCTGTAGTAGTTCCTCAGTCTTTCTTTGTCTTTCACAAACTTGATATTTTGGAAGAGTCCAGGGCAGTTATCTTGTAGAATGTTCCTCAGTTTGGATTTTCCTGACATTTTCTTAGGATTAGATTGAAGTTATGCATTTTTAACAATAGTAACACTGAAGTTTGGTAAATTGGATACATTTTCTTATTGGTTATAATAGTTTATATGTAGATTCTCTTGAATGTTTTATATAGAAAATTGTATTAGATATTTTGGTTATTTGTGTCTTCCTAGGATGTGGGAGGGTTTTACTTCTCTAAACTTTTGAAGTTAGGCACAGTCATATGATTTTTTTTTTGTCAGTGAAATGGGAGCTGAAGTGGTGAATGCTAAGAGATTTAATTGCAGGTGCTTGATTTTCCAGGTCTCTATTCTCTGCTTGTGTAAGCACGTATTGATATGAACATGTCATAAGAAAAATAGCATAAAATGATAAATCAACATATGAAGGATAGCTTCCTTCAAAAGTAGCCTGGATCAGCAATGGACTTTGCTTATGTGAAAATAAACTTTTACAGTGTTTAGATCTGAGATTTTGGGGTTGTTTGTTAATGTGACATAATCTAGACTATTTGGTTTGATACAATATTTTCTGTAAATAATAATATCATAGTTTCTTTTCTTCCAATTCTTGTTTCTCATTTCTTTTTCTGGTCTTATTGCATTGGCTGGGGACTTGAGTACAATATTTGATAAAAGCAGTGATAATAGACATTCTTGTCTTGATCTTGACCTTGAAGGGAATTCTCTTAAGTTTCACTATTAAGTATGATGTTTATGATTGGGGTTTGATGAATACCTTCTCAATTATGAATTAGTGCTGAATTTTATTGATTCCATTTTTTTTGGTTGCATCCCTAGAGATAATCATGTATTTTTTTCCTTCATTTAATTTACTGATATAGTATATTAATAGAAACCTGATATATTATTTAGGAACTTTACCATTTATGTCTGAAGGAGATATTGTTCATAATTTTCTTTTCTTTTACTTTTGCTGTCTGAAGTTGAAAAATTTTTTTCTGTTTCTCTAAAACAGCTTGTATAAGAGAAAGATTTTTATCAGTATTCTGTTCCTTTAAATTTTGTACGTTTAAATCTCAATCTTTTTGAATTGTTGTCTTTTAGGGTGGGGTAAGGTACAATATCTTTAATTATTGTTTGTTTATTCAGGTTCTATTTCTTCTTCAGTGAACCTTGTTATTTGTGATTTTTTTACAAAATGATTTCATGTAAGTTGAAATTTATTGCATAAAGTTGTTCATAATATTCCATTATGATTTAAAAATGTTTATTTCTTTATGGTTATGGACCTTTTTAATTTTTAATATGATGCATTTGTGCCTCTTTTCTCTTTTCTGGTTAAATCTTGCTAGAACTTTATTTTATTGGTGTTTCTAATAAACAGTTTTTGAATATGTGGGTATCTCCTCTGTTTTATTCTCTATTTCATTCATTGCTACTCATCTCATTTCCCCATCTTTTTTGCCTTTTTAATGTTTATTGTCTTTTCACTAGCTTCTTGAATTATATGTGTAGCTTATTTTAAATCCTTTTTCTATCTGTAAATTTATTCTTAAGTGATTTTTAGTTGCATTCCAGAGGTTTCAATATGTTGTTCTTTCATTGTTATTTGGTTTAAAATATCTGTTGTGAATTCCTCTTTAAGCCATAAATTATTATTATTATTTTTTTGATTTATTTGATCATTCATTTATTTAATTTATTTTTGGCCATGTCAGGTCTTAGTTGCGGCACACGGGCTCTTTGTTGCAGTGTGCAGTCTTCTCTCAAATTGTGGTGTATGGGTTTTCTCTCTCTACTTGTGGTGCACAGGCTCCAGGGCACGTGGGCTCTGTAGTTTGTGGCACGCAGGCTCTCTAGTTGAGGTGTGCAAGCTCAGTAGTTGTGGCATGTGGGCTTAGTTGTCCCGTGGCGTGTGGGATCTTAGTTCCCTGACCAGGGATCAAACCCACATCCCCTACATTAGAAGGCGGATTCTTTACCACTGGACCACTAGGGAAGTCCCAGCCATAAATTATTTCATATATACATTTAAAAGTTTCAAAACATACATTTTTCTCCATTATGTTTTTATGTTGATTTTTAGATTCTAAAAATGGTACACGTGCAATTAAAAAGAGTGTTTATTCTTTATTTCTCTACATATATATTAAATGAAGTTCATTAATTTTCTTTATTAAATCACTATTATTACTGTTTTTTGGTTTGCTTGTCTTATACTTTCTGAGAGGAGTGTGTACACATACAATTTATCCTTGTAATACTTGGATATACTGTATCCAAGTACACAGTTTATACTTGTAATACTGTCTGTTTTTGTGTTGTATGTTTTAAGGCTGTGTTGTGAAAGGCTTCCAGGTATATCAAGGATCTGTATTATAAGATTAAATGGTGAACTGCTATGTTGAGTTGCTACTTTTGGCTTGAATTCTCTTCTGTCTCAAATAGCTGCACTAGGGATCTCCCCCAGCCCACCTCACTACCTAGTACTGCAGGTATCCGTCCCGCCTATTTTTGTACCTTTACTTTGGGTGTGTTATTTGAACCCGCATATAGATGGACTTTTTCTCCCAATTTGATAAATTCTGTTTATAAATGAGTTTAATCCACTTATAATAAGTATGATTTCTGAGGTACTTGGATTGAATTCTATTTTCTCATGAGTGTTCTCTTTACCAAAGTGTTTTCTTTTTTTTTATAGATTTAAAAAAAATCTTATTTTATTTTTGGCTGCATTGGGTCTTCGGTGCTGCGCACAGGCTTTCTCTAGTTGTGGCAATTAAGCGCTACTCTTTGTTGAGGTGCACAGGCTTCTCATTGAGGTGGCTTCTCTTGTTGTGGAGCATGGGCTCTAGGCATGTGGGCTTTAGTAGTTGCAGTGCGTGGGCTCAGTAGTTGCAGCACACGGGCTCTAGGGTGCGCGGGCTTCAGTAGTTGTGGCATGCGGGCTCAGTAGCTGTGGCTTGCGAGCTCTAGAGCACAGGCTCAGTAGTTGTGGTGCACAGGCCTAGCTGCTCTGCAGCATGTGGGATCTTCCCAGACCAGGGATCCAACCTGTGTCCCCTGCATTGGCAGGTGGACTCCCAGCCACTGCACCACCAGGGAAGTCCCCATTTTTTCTTTAGTTCTCTTTTCTTCATTTTTTGTCTCCTGTTGAATTGATAAAGTTTTCTATGTTTCTATATTAGCCCTTTGCTGGTTTGCAAACTACAGACTGTATTTGCATTATTTTAGTGATTATCCTTAATTTTGAGTCATGCATTTTAACCATATACAATTTAAAGTTTTTCAGTATTTCTATCATTTTCCCTACCATGACAAGGACCTTAACACACTTTAATTATCAAACAACCTCTCTCCCTTATTTTGTAACTGTTTCTAGAGTTTGGTTTTAACTTTTTAAACATGAAAAATTAGTTCTTTATATGGACATAAATGAATTAAAATTAATTAATTTATTCACATAAATTAATTTATTAATCACATATTTGGTCAATTTCTCTGCCATTGTTGTGTCCCATATCCCTCGATGTAGGTCTGGGTTTGTACATCTTGCTGAAGTGCATCCATTAATAATTGTTTTAGTGATGGTATCTTGGTGGTAAACTTTCATCCTATTTGTGTGCTTGAAAATGTCTTAATTATGGCTTTACATTTGCATGTTAGTTTAACTGGGTGTAACATTTTAGATTGGCAATGATTTCCTTCCAGCATTTTGAAGATAACACTCAATTATCTTCCATCATGAGAAATTTCTGTCAGTCTAGTTGTGTGGATTTTGTGGACAATTTGCCTTTCTCTCTGATAGCTTTTGAGACTTTCTCCTTATCCTCCATGTTCCACAGTGCCCCCATGATGTGTTGAGGTGTGGATTTATCTTTATTTATCATGCTGGGTACTTAGGGTGCCGTTTTGATTTGAGAACTCATATCTTCATTCTGGAAAAGTTTCAGCTGGTATTTCTTCTGATATTTCTTCTCTGCTCTTCCCTCAATTCTTTTCTTCAGGAACTCTTGTCAGATTAAGCTGATCCTTTTAACCTGTTTGCAACATCTCCTTTGTCTTTCTGATAAGTTCTGGTTGTTGTTGGAGAGTTATCTCTGAGGGAAGATAATGAATCTCCTTTCAGTAAGGGTCTACCTTTCTCTATGGAAACTGGGAAGGCAAGCCTGGAGGTTTAACCCTCATTTTACTCTAGAGCAGGGGTCCCCATCCCCCAGGACCTAATGCCTGATGATCTGAGGTGGAGCTGATGTAATAATAATAGAAATAAAGTGCACAATAAATGTAATGTGCTTGAATCATCCCAAAACCATCCCCCCCACCCTCGGTCCTTGGAAAAATTGTCTTCCATGAAAATGGTCCCTGGTGCCAAAAAGGTTGGGGACCGCTGCTCTAGAGGATCACTTCCCTCAGGTTTCCGACTTACCACCTCTGTTCACTTTTCTCCAGCTTGGGAAGTGCAACAAGTAAGACTTTTATGAATTTCAGTTCCTCACCTTTTCCTACCTTCACCTGCCCATTCACCTGTACATGTAAAATTCTGGTGTTTCCAGTGTTTTTCCTGGACCAGCACTTTCAAGGAGTATGCCAAGAGTTGTGTCCCTTCATTTGAGTGTTGCTTGTATAATTTTGGCCCATTTGAACTTATTGTTTCATTTCAGTGTGGACAAAGTAGAGAAAGAAATGTCTCGGTACCCTATTACACGTTTAAGCAATCATATCAATAATTGCTAATATTATTCAACCCATCAGCAGTGGGTCATTGTGCTGAAAGCTCAGCCTCTCTGTACACCAGTGCCGAATCGAATCTTGGAGACAGAGTTTTGGGTGAAGTAGAAAAAAATAGCTTTCTTGCTTTGCGAGGCAAAGGGGGACACAGTGGGCTCCTGCCCTCGAAAACTATGTGTCCCAACCCAGGGGAGTTTGGTGAGGAGTTTTATGGCAATGGTTCAAGGGTGGGGTTGCTGACAAGATGAGGGTGTGTGCAAGGCCTCAGGTGGTCAGTCTTCTAATCTTGATGAGCTTCTCTGGTCCCTTTAATGTTGCTGCAGGTGGTTTCTTGGCTGTTCCTCCCTTGATTAGCAACTGTTCGAATCTGCCCTTTGGAACTCAGGGAAGGCCATGGAGGCTGGAGTCTTGCCTACAGGAAACACGGGACAAAAAAGGCCTCCGTGCCCGGGAACCCCACAGGGCCCCACTAGGTTTCAGTCAGAGTGGGTGTTCAATATCCCTATTTTGTATGAGGTCTGGCACCATGCCCAGGTGATTGGAATCGTTAGAAAGAAACAGGTACCCACTCTAATTGGACATGAATTAAGGAACTGAGAAATTTGAATGAGGCAAATAAATGGTAGAGAGATAGCCTTATTAAGGTGTAGGTGTAGATGGAAGAATGGCGTAAACATTCCATAGATAAAACCTGTCATGAATGCTCCACAGTTAACTCTCAAAGTTTTCTGGAGAACCCATAAGTAACTGAAACTGGATTTTTTGGATACCCTTATTTGGCTTTCTCAAGGACAAAATGCCGAATTTCCCTCCTTGCTAGTTATTAACTAATCAGTTTACCCCTCAAAAAAGTGCAAGTAAGATTCATTATCCCAAAATTGAAGTTTTTCTCCCTATACACATTCTCTTGTATATCTTGTTTTTGCTTCTGCTCTGAGAGTCAGTTTACCAGTTGCTTCCCATGCGAGAACATCATTTATAAGAAAGATAACTAAACTGCATGCAAAATATGCAATTTCCCCTGCGTTACGCTTTGACGGATCTACACGTCCCATTTTAGACTTAGGGCATAGCACTTACGTCCAGTATCGCATGCCCACTTTTCCTGGTTCTTGTTGTGCTGACTTCTAACATGCTTCTCACACTTGTCTAATTGAAACTCCTTCTTGGATCACCTGTAGTTTGTACTTGTTTTTCCATCAGGTAAAACGGAGGAGCTTTTTCAGGCTAATGAAAACCTATGATGCCAACCACCACGTGGGAGATTTGAATGGTTAGAGAAGAAGACTTCGGAGGTTAGAAGGGCATTTTGCACGTGGTTGGTTATTCAGATTCATGGGGCTGATGGCTTTTGCTGTCTTGCTGCCCCACCCCACCTGGGCTGTTACCCCACGCAGTCAGTCTGTTCTTTGTTTGTTCGATGTCTTCATTAGTCTGTGGGATATGTTTCACACACTGTTCGAAGATCAGAGAAATTTGGGCAACCCTGCCTGTGAATCTTCTCTTGAGGTTCACTCTGCACATGGTCTTTGTAAAGTTTCCCAAAAGTCCTGCATTAAAGAAGCCTGTTTAATTTTGTTTAATCCAGTGGTTCCCCAACTTGCAGTTCCACCTCTCTTCCACCCTCACCCCTCTGCACCCAACACACACACAGTCCGCTTGACGTATGTGTGGGCACATACGTGGGCACAGTGTGGGCCAAACCTCCCCCACACTGATGGAAAGGACTCCATGTTCCCACTCACTCTCATCTTGGCTTCCATTCAACCCTTGATTCTTTCCTTTTTCTTTTTTTATTTAATAGTTTTATTGGAGTATAATATCCACATCATATATTTTTTTGCATAGAGTTTACAATTCATTGACCCTCAAATTCTTTTTTATAAATCTGTGTAAAATATACATAAATTAAATTGACCACGTTAGCCACAATTCCACGATATTTAGTACATCCACAGTGGTTTGCAACCATCCCTACTATCTAGTTGCAGAACATTTTCATCATCCCAAAGGGAAACCCTGTACCCATTATCAGTCATTTCTCCCCAGAGCCCCCAGCCCTTAACAACTACCATTCTACCTTCTGCCTCTATGGGTCTGACCATTCTAGGGACCTCTTGTAAGTATTTGTCCTCGTGTGACTGGCTTGTTTCACTTAGCATCATGTCTTCGAGGTTCATCCATGTTGTAGTGTGTGAGAATTTCTTTTCTTTTCAAGGCTGAATACTATTCCATTGTATGAATATGACACATTTTGTTTATCCATTCATCCATCAATGGGCTATTGTTTCCACATTTTGGCTCTTGTGATTGTTTCCACATTTTGGCTACTGTGAATAATGCTGCTGTGAACGTGGGTGTACAAATATTTGTTCAAGCCCCTGCTTTCATTTCTTGTGGGTTTATACTCAGAAGGAGAATTATTGGATCATATGGTATGTCTAGGGTTTCTTATTTTAGGAACTGCCATACTGTTTTTTACAGTGCCGTGCCATTTTATAGTTCCACCAGCAGTGCACAGGTTGGGTTCCAATGTCTTCACATACTTGCCAGCACTGGTTAATTTTTAAAAAGTTGTGTTTTTGTAATAGCCATCCCAGTGGGTGTGAACTAGTATCTCATTGTGTTTTTTGCATGTGGGATCTTAGTTGCCTGACCAGGGATCGAACCCATGCCCTCTGCAGTGGAAGCGTGGCGTCTTAACCACTGGACCACCAGGGAAGTCCCCTCATTGTGGTTTTGATTTTCATTTCTCTAATGATTAGTGATGTTGAGCATCTTTTCATGAGTTTATTTGCCATCTGAATATCTTCTGTGGAGAAATGTCTATTCAAGTTTTTTGCCCACTTTTAAATATGGGTGTTTGTTTTTTGTTACTGATGAACCCTTACTTGTTAACACATAAGATACTCTTACTGTCATGAACTTATGGGAAAGATATTGACTGGCATTTATTTCTTTTCTGCTTTTCTCTCTCCATCATAGTTCCCCATTGGTTATTATTTATTGCTGTCCTAGTTTGTCCTGTTCTCAGACTTGACCCAACAGATCCATTCCTTCCCTCCCCTTCCCACATCCCATGTTGTGGACTCTTGTCTCTTTAGCTGTTGGTTCCTTGGACAGAGAGTTTTATTTAAGCCAACTGCCCCCATTGCCTTCTTTTTCTTCCTAAGGATTGTCATCTGCTCTCTGATTTTAGCCACAGTTCCTCCACTGAAGCTGCATTTTGGAAGCCCAGGAGCTTCTGGCTCCACAATTTTTTGTAGGATTGACATTGATGATGACCTCTTCCTCCTTGAGGCTCCTTTGGTCCCTGGGACACTTCTCTGTGAGGGGAGGGGACTGAGCAGTGGGGTTTAGGACTGTGGACCTTTGCCTGGCTGTAGATGCTAGCTTTGACTGTGAACTCACTCTAGTGACTTCATTCTGTGGGATTCTCCTCAGTGAAGGAGAACATTAGCACCCACCTTGGAGATGTGTGGTGAGTACTGAATGAGTCATCACATAAAACCTGCTTAGACACAGTAGTTGGCACATAGGAAGTGTTAGTTTTTAGACACTATTGGAATGTTACATTTGGCCCTCTATATCCGTGGGTTCTGCATCCTCAAATTTAACCAACCATGGATAGAAAATATTCAAGAAAAGAAATTATAGAAACCTCGCACCTGCAACTGTTTACATAGCATTTACACTGTATTTACAAGTATTGACATAGCACTTAAATTGTATTAGGTATTACAAGTAATCTAGGGACTTCCCTGGTGGTGCAGTGGTTAAGAATCTGCCTGCCAATGCAGGGGACATGGGTTTGATCCCTGGTCCGGGAAGATCCCACATGCCACGGAACAACTAAGCCCGTGCACCACAACTACTGAGCCTGTGCTCTGGAGCCCTCAAGCCACAACTACTGAGCCCGCATGTCACAATTACTGAAGCCCACATGCCTAGAGCTCATGCTCTGCAACATGAGAAGCCACCGCAATGAGAAGACCACGCGCTGCAAGGAAGAGTAGCCCCCACTCTCCACAGCTAGAGAAAGCCTGCACACAGCAACGAAGACCCAATGCAGCCAAAAATAAATAAATAAAATAAATAAATTTTAAAAAAGTAATCAAGAGATGATTTAAAGTATACAGGAGGATGTGCGTAGGTTATGTGCAAATACTACGTCATTTTATAAGAGACTTGAGCATCCTTGGATTTTGGTATCCGCAGGGGTCCTGGAGCCAATCCCTGTGGATACCGAGGGATGTCTGTAATCTGGTTTTTCTCTTATGTGTCCAGTTGGTCGTTTTTCACCTCCATTTGTTCCCCTCCTGACTCTTGTTTCCTAAATTCTGTTCTTTGCTCCTCATTGTTCTCTTCCTAGACATTGTCTTGCTGTTGTCATTTCATTGTCCACCTTTATGCAGGCAGATTCTCATTAGGTTATCTCTCTACCTTTTAGTAGGAGGCTTCTTGTAGCATGAAACTGTGCTGTATGGGCATATTTTGGGGAGGACATTTTGACCCTTGTCAGATCACTCCATGTCAGCTGCCCCCTCACAGCTCATACACAGCCATGTCAGTTCTACCACAAACCTGGAAGATTTTGACCTTTCACCTATTTCTATGAATTGCGTTATTTTGAAGATGAAATCACAAGTGTCACCCTGCACAGTGGACCTAATAGGACCACATTAAGTGATTAATCTGCAGATGTAAGAAGGGATGGTGGGGCTTTATGAATCAAACAAACTAACATCATGGAAGCCTTAGGAATGATTTAGAATGTAGCCTGGTGCTTACTAGTTACTGGATAATGTGAGGTACTTAATTGACTTTCACAAAACCTAGAAGGTAGTTAGTATTATCTTACCATTTTAGACGTTTTCCATTTCTCACTTATAGAGACAATAGTCTTTTTTTTTTTTTTTGAGATTCCAGAAATATATTTAACCCTCTGTGGCCAATTGATTTTCTTTTTTTTTTTTTTAGTGTTTTCCAGCATTTTTTTTTTTTTACATCTTTATTGGAGTATAATTGCTTTACAATGGTGTGTTAGTTTCTGCTTTATAACAAAGTGAATCAGTTAGTCTTAAGAAGGTAAATATGCCCAGAGTCTCATAACTAGCAAGTGACTGACTTAAGATTTAACCCAGTTCCTTGGATTCCAAACACAGAACTCTTAACATCTTGACTGTCTTCAGTATGTATCATTTCCCATTTTCCATTTCTCATTTTATTTTTTCCTGCCCCCTCTTCCTGTATTTATTGGATATGCTACAGCTTAGTCCATTTCAAAGAGAGGATGTGTGTGTATTTATCAATAATATCTTGTTTTAATGTTTGAATTAACTCAATCCTGCTTTTAGTTTTTATTATTCCAACTCTTTTCTATAATTTTCATTTGTTTTCTAAATTCTTTGAGAGCTTAGTCCTTTTCTTTCCTTCTTTTCTTTAATAATGGAAATACTTAAGGCTATGCATTTGCCTCTGAAAGCAACTTTGAACACATTCTAAGGAATCTTATCTAGTGTTCTCCTTTGTTTTGTTTTATAATTAAACTGTTATTACACCTTTAATATCTCCTTTTCACCTCAGAGTTAATTTTCTCTATTTCTAAGTGGTTAGGATTTGATGATCTTGTTAAACTTAATGTTAATTCCTGGTTTTATTGGTTTATTGCTGGGATGATGGCCTGTTGTTTTCCTCTTAGGTCTGTATACAGTTATACTGCTATTCAGAAGTACATGTAGTTATCATAATGGGAATGCTGGCTTGAAATGAAAATTACCAGGATTTGAAAACAGTGCTTATAACTCACTTATTTTAGTCTAAATTTGAGCTCTTGTTTCTCCAACTGATATGCTTTGTTTCTTTTATTATTAAAATAAACTATATATTCTCAATAAAACCCTTAGGGCACATTTCTAACTTCGTTTTTTATAGGAAAATGGTCCCACCCAGCCTGTTCTGTAACAACCAGCACTCAGTGAAAAGACGAAGAGCTGTTGTTAAGTGGAACAGTAGGAGTAGCTAACAAATCCATCAATGTTTAACAATTTAAATGAGCTTTTCAAAAGTGTCATATTTTCACTGTGAATCGTTTCACATTAAAATCTCTGGTTTTCTTGCCAACATTATCTTTAATGCAAGCTGTGTGCTTCCAGCCAGATTTGGAGCGAAGTGAATGTGAGTGAGCTGGAAGCAGAATCCATAAGAAACCCGTGTCTGAGGGAAATTTCCTGAGCATGTGGGTCTTGGTTCTGTTAATTCCCTCTGGCAATTTTAGCCACATTCCCCCATGTCCCAGGGCAGTGACTCATTCAGGACTACTTGGGAATTGGTGACTTAGGTCAGTGAAATGTCTTTCTCACATATTTCTGCTCCTTCCACTGATTCATGGTGTCTGTGCTGGGTTTTCGAGTGAGAAACAGTGAAATACACAAGGAGGTGACTGGCATTTGACCAGGAGATGATGTTTGCATGTCAGTATTTTCTTTTTCCATTTCAAGAAAGGTGGTTTCCACAGATTCACTGAAAAGCTATGATGACCTAGAGGTGGCCAGAGGAGAGAGGGTAGTTCCGGAGAGGTAAGATGAGGCAGAGAAAACTAAGGAAGGATGGGACACAGCTGAATGGCAATAGCCCCCAGCTCTTTTTGACTCTTGAATGTTGTAACCATCTGTCTAGTCTTTGGTAACAGTTCCTGCCTTTAGAGTTTTCTTTAAACAGAAATAAAAATCAAGTGGGGAAAAATTACGGAAAATTATGGAAAAAACATTTTTCCTTTCAGAATATTCATAGAGAGAGGAGGAAGCATGTCCTGACAGATCTAAATGCAATGTGGCCTGTGGGAGGAATTCCACCTAGTACCGTATTGTGTTTGCTGCCTAGCACAGCTCGCACAAGACGCGTTGCAGATATTCCGGCAATAACTGCTTTGAGTAATTTTATTCATTTATTCACTTAGTAAATGTATAAGTGTTCTAGGGCTGACATAACAAGGCACCACAGAGCAAGTGGCTTAAACAAGAGAAATTTACTGTCTCACAGCTTTGGAGACTGGAAGTCCGAGATCAAGGTGTCAGCAGGGCTGGTTCTGAGTCCTGTGAAGGAGAATCTGCTCCAGGCTTTTCCTCAGCTTCTGGTGGTTTGATGACGATTTTTGATGTTCCTCGGCTCTTAGAAGCATCACCCTGATCTCTCTCTTCATCTTCACATGGTGCTCTGTGTGTGTGTGTGCATCTGTGTCCAAATCTCTCTGTTTTCTAAGGACCCCAGTCATATTGGATGAGGGACCATCCTATTCTGGTATGACCTCATCTTAACTAATTACATCTGCAATGTCCTATTTACAAATAAGGTCACATTCTGAGGTCCTGAGGGTTAGGACTTCAGTATATGGACTTGGGGGGAACAGAATTCAACCCGTAACAGTAAATATTTATTTACGCAGCCAGTGAATGTTTACTGAGCATCTGCTATGTGAAAAGTACGTTATGAGGTATTGAGGTTTAAATAAATACCAGTAAAATATTTCCTGTCACAAGCCACTTACAGTATAGTATAAACAAATAATGTAGCAACAAATAACTCTAATCCAGTGGTGCTATGGTAAAGGTATGTACAAGGAATTGTGGTGGAGATGACAGGAGAACTTCACTCAAGGGGCAAAGTTTGAGCCGGATCTGAAGGGATTAAAAGGAGATCACTTGGTAGACCATGGGCTTTCTGGCCAGAGAGAGCAGAATGAAGGTCTGAAACAAAGCAGTGCACTCATGGGACTTTAAGCCATCTAGTGGCAGGAGCGTGGGCTGCACTGTGGAGGTGATGGGTTGCCACTGGAAAGGTTTTTTTTTTAATTGCAGTACAGTTTATTTACAGTATTCTGTTAGTTTCAGGTGTACAGCAGACGTGATTCGCTTATATATATGTATATATATATTCACTTATATATTATATATGTATATATATTCTTTTTCAGATTCTTTTCCATTATAGGTTATTACAAGATATTGACTATAGTTCCCTGTGCTCTACAGTAAATCCTTGTTGTCTGTCTATTTTATATATAGCAGTGTGTATCTGTTAATCCCAACCTCCTAATTTATCCCTCTCCCACCTCCTTCTCTGCTTTGGTAACCAAAAGTTTGTTTTCTATGCTTGTGAGTCTGTTTCTGTTTTGTAAATAAGTTCATCTGTGTTATTTTTTTTAGATTCTACATATAAGTGATATCCTATGATATTTGTCTTTCTCTGTCTGACTGACTTCACTTAGTATGATCATCTCTAGGTCCATCCATGTTGCTGCAAATGGCATTATTTCATTCTTTTTTCTAAAAAAAATAATTAATTAATTAATTTTTGGCTGTGTTGGGTCTTCGTTTCTGTGCAAGGGCTTTCTCTAATTGCGGCAAGCGGGGGCCACTCTTCATCGCGGTGCACGGGCCTCTCACTATCGCGGCCTCTCTTGTTGTGGAGCACAGGCTCCAGACGCGCAGGCTCAGTAGTTGTGGCACACGGGCCTAGTTGCTCCGCGGCATGTGGGATCTTCCCAGACCAGGGCTCGAACCCGTGTCCCCTGCATTGGCAGGCAGACTCTCAACCACTGCGCCACCAGGGAAGCCCCTATTTCATTCTTTTTTAAAGGTTGAGTAATAGTCCATGGCCACTGGAAAGTTTTAAGCACTGGAATGACACTACTGGACTTCTGGTTTTGAAAAGTTCTGATTGACAGCATAGAGGCTGGAATGGAGGTAGTTAAGTCCAGAGTTTGTGAGATCAAACAGTCAAAATGGGCTTGAGTTTGGTGCTTGTGAGTGGATTCTCAGGCCCTTCAGCCTGAAAAGAGGAGTGGAATTTGAGATGTCTATGGGAGGTCCATTTGGCATTTGGATTTGGAGATAGGCAAAAAGTGCGGAAGGACAATACGGATTAGGGGATGATTTTGTGTATAACCGGGGGAGGGGGGGTGGATAAGGGAGACCATGTCAAGTAACAGGAGAGGGTCAGCAACACACCTGAATTTTAGGGGCAAGATGAGGAGCAGAGCCAACAACGGAGAGTCAGGGTGAAAAATCAGAGTGATCAGAGGAGAAGCAGATGAGCACAGCATAGAAGCCAAGGACTGTGGCTGTTGCGAGAAGAAACACCCAACATCACCAGCAGGTCATGGAAGACGAAGCCTGCGTAGAGCTCATGTGCCTTGTTGCTCAGTCTTGACGTTATATCTTTTACAGTCTCATCTGATATATATGAAAATATCAGCCGTTTGATATCCAAAAGGCAATTAGAATCTTTGCTGAAATCTTTCAAAGGACGCCAAAGGCGATTCCATTCATAATGCCCAATAACATTTTAAAATTCTCCCTGCTCCTTCCCTGTAATCTGCCACCTTCCAAGTTACCCGGTCCCCATCCTGTAAATTCCAAGTTACCCGGTCCCCGTCCTGTAAATTCTCCAACATCTCTCCAATCCAGCCCTTTCTTTCACCCCAGGACCTCTTATCTTCCATGTTGATTCTGTTCTGGTCTACTAGTGACTCTCCGCCTTTTCCAGTATTTCTCAATTCTTCGCTCATCCATGACCCTAATTCTGTGCAAGGAACAAGCTGGTAAAGGCAGCATTCTTGGCAGAAGTGGGGAGGAGGAATAGGATATCGGTATTCCTCCGTTAATTCTTTCCTGACCCAAAGCAGGCTATTGGTGACCTTTGATAGAGTGCTTTCAGGTAAGCAATGGGAGTAGAAGCAGATAGCAGTGTGTTGAAAGTCAATTAATTGGGGGATAAGGCTGTACAAAGTGGTGAGTACAGGCTATTTATTCCAGAAGCTTGATTTGGAAGGGAAAGAAAATAAAAGGCTGACCAGAAGATGTTAGGTTATTGAGATAAGGTCCTTTAAATATTTTTTTGGAGTGAATTTTTGTTTTGCAATCATACTTACAGCAGAGATTCATGTAGGCCGTGGCTGTCATCTTAAGAGAAAAAAACAATACCGTTTGTATTGCTCATTATTACTATTTTTTTTTAAGATTTTTTTTTTTTTTTGATGTGGACCATTTTTAAAGACTTTTAAGTCTTTTTTGTTACAATATTGCTTCTGTTTTATGTTTTGGTGTTTTGGCCATGAGGCATGTGGGATCTTAGCTCCCCAACCAGGGATCGAACCCACACCCCCTGCACTGGAAGGGGAAGTCTTAACCACTGGCCCATCAGGGAAGTCCCACATTGCTCATTATTAATATGTATTGTCATTGGAACTGATGAAGAAGAAATTCACAGTACCCCCAGGCCAGAAGCCTGGATCCCAGAACATGGACATTTACTACTAGAGAGGCTTAAACATTATGAGAACAGGGTGAGGTATGAATGTGGGTCCACCTTGAGGGGAAGGAATGAGCTGAGCGATGGGGCTTATTGATGCAGGGAAAACTGCCTTTTGTTTTATGCTCATAGACTTTACCCAGATTACTTATTCAATAAATATTTGTGCATCTCCTACCATTTCGTTCCCATTGCGCTAGGCCTTGGGGTTCCTAGGGCTCCTGGGGCTGTAGCAGGGCAGATATAATATCCCATCATTTCTTTGCTAATTTTTTTCTTAACCCAAAGATTCCCAGAGGGAAGTGCCTATTGAATTCTTCTATTAAAAGGCTGAGGATTTAGGTCCGGGAACAGGGGAGTGGATGTCATTATTTATCTAGAGGGGGAGGTGGATGTAGACAGGTGGCTCTGTCCATCACAGGAGGACCATGAGGGTTTGCCGTGACTAGCTGTCTTACACCTTGGCCCTTTGGTAATAAAGGAATCCTAAAAAGTATGTGTGACTCAGCAGCACCTGTTGCCACTGTGGTGAGGTGATCCCAAGTTCAGAAATGTGGGGAAAGGTCAAGTTTAAATTAGTGAATGGTTATGTGCGATGGCATTCACTTTCTTTGCTTCTGCACTCCATAACACCTAGAAATACAAGATGGTTAACAGAATATTGCCATGGAGGTGTCTTGACAAGGCCTGCACTAGGATCTGGGTAGGAATGTTTGTAACCGGCACAATATTTATACACATGTGGCAGTTGTGAATCTTGTTATTAGGGTGTCATGTGGAAATCTGCTTTCTTAAGAAGACTACAAAGATGCTTGCCCAATCCTTCCTCCTAGTTGCTAATTCTCCTCAAATGTCCATGTTTTACTCTTCATGGCTCGTCTTTGTAAATGAAAGTTTGGGTTGAACAGTCTTGGGAGTTTGAGGGAAGTCTCTTGACAACTGTGTAGGTCAGTGTTTGAATCAAAAAAGGGGTCTAAACCCTCCCCCATCAGTGAGTCTTTTGGCCGAGTGTCATGGCCTCAACATTTTGTCCAGACCCTGGGCACAGGGATCTGCTTCAGGCCAGGCCAAGTGATCTTGAACCCAACAGGCAGAAGTCACGAGGTTTTCTCTACTTCTGCTAGAAAAACAAAGCTCCTTTCCTAGTCATGTGTCCTCAGTAGAATCCACCCACTTTCTTAAAGACAATCAGCAAGTAATGACAGGCTGGAGGAAGCTATGTGATTACTATATAGGAAAAAATGACAGGCATAAGTAAGTATTCATCACCTTGAAGTAGAAATCACCCACTTGTTACAAGAGCATCCACTGTGAAATCAGATTTTTCTACCACACCTCCTGCAATGAAGTCAAGAGCCTGAAATAGCCCACAGTTCAAAGGACATTCCAGCAGAAGACAAATGATAATAATCGCAGTTACCATGGGCAGCTCAAGAGTGGACCTGCCTATGTGGATGAGACTGCTGAAGTTTGGCTTCAGCTTTTCACCTGTTTGCTTGTAGATTTCTGTGCTTGTCTGCTGTCAGGATTGAGAGGGAGCTGTGAGTGATGAAATCCGTGGTGAGAAGCCATCCCACAATGAGAAGAAGTTGTGGGTTGAGGGTGATCTGCGTGTCACGGAGGGTGCAGGTGCGAGTCAAGAGGCAGTTCCGCCAGAGGTTTATCTGCTCCTGAACGAGTCACTCTGCTGTGTGACAGGTCACACAGGTTTTTGCATTTCGTGTCTGAACAGCCATGGTTTATTACTGTGTGTGCATGATTTTCTGAACAAACACTATCTTTCTCTCTCTCTGTTTTTAAACATATAGTTGATTTACAATGTTGTGGTAATTTCTGCCATATAGCAAAGTGATTCAGTCATACATATGTATATTCTTTTTCATATTCTTTTCCATTATGGTTTATCACAAGATATTGAATATAGTTCCCTGTGCTCTACAGTAGGACCTTGTTGTTTATCCATTCTATGTATACCAGTTTGCACCTGCTAATCCCAAACTCCCAATCCTTCCCTCTCCCAGCCCCCTCCCCCTTGGCAACCACCAGTCTATTCTCTATGTCCCTGATGTTGTTTCTGTTTCATAGGTTCATTTGTGTCATATTTTAGATTCCACATATAAGTGATATCATATGGTATTTGTCTTTCTCTTTCTGACTTACTTCACTTAGTATGATAGTCTCTAGTTGCATCCATGTTGCTGCAAATGACTTTATTTCATTCTTTTTTATGGCTGAGTAATATTCCATTGTGTATATGTACCACATCTTCTTTATCCATTCATCTGTCATGGACATTTAGGATGTTTGGCTATTGTCTTGGCATTGTAAATAGTGATGCAATGAACATAAGGGTGCGTGTATCTTTTTGAATTGTAGTTTTGTCTGGATATATGCCCAGGAGTGGGATTGCTGGATCATATGGTAATTCTAGTTTTAGTTTTCTAAGGAACCTCTGTACTGTTTTCCACATTGACTGCACCAACTTACATTCCCACCAACAGTGTAGGAGGGTTCCCCTTTCTCCACACCCTCTCCAGCACTTGTTATTTGTAGACTTTTTAATGATGGTCATTCTGACCAGCATGAGGTGGTACCTCATTGCAGTTTTGATTCACATTTCTCCAATAATTAGCTATGTTGAGCATCTTTTATGTGCCTATTGGCCATCTGTATTTCTTCTTTGGAGAAATGTCTCTTTAGGTCTTCTGCCCATTTTTTGATTGGTTTGTTTTTTTGTTGTCGAGTTATATGAGCTGTTTGTATATTTGAAATCAAGCCCTTGTCGGTCGCTTCATTTGCAAATATTTTCTGGCATTCTGTAGGTTGTCTTTTTGTTTTCTTTATGGTTTCATTTGCTGTGCAAAAGCTTGTAAGTTTGATTAGGTCCCATTTGTTTATTTTCATTTTTATTTCTATTGCCTTGGGAGACTGACCTAAGAAAACATTGGCATTATTTATGTCAGAGAATATTTTGTCTATGTGCTCTTCTAGGAGTTTTATGGTGCCACGTCTTATGTTTAAGTCCTTAAGCCAATTTGAGTTTATTTTTGTGTATGGTGAGAGGGTGTGTTCTAACTTAATTGATTTACATGCGGCTGTTTAGTTTTCCCAACACTTGCTGAAGAGACTGTCTTTTTCCCATTGTATGTGGAAAGATTAATTGTGGAAGATTAATTGACCATAGGTGTGTGGGTTTATTTCTGGGCTGTCTGTTCTGTTCCATTGATCTACGTGTCTGTTTTTGTGCCAGTACCACGCTGATTTGATTACTGTAGCTTTGTAGTATTGTCTGAAGTCTGGGATGGTTATGCCTCCTGCTTTGTTCTTTTCTTCAGGGTTGCTTTGGCAATTCTGGGTCTTTTATGGTTCCATATGAATTTTAGGATTATTTGTTCTAGTTCTGTGAAAAAGGTCATGGTAATTTGATAGAGATTGCATTAAATCCGTAGATTGCTTTGGGTAGAATGGGCATTTTAACAGTATCAATTCTTCTAATCCAAGAGCATGGGATATCTTTCCATTTCTTTGAATCATCTTCAACTTCCTTTATTAATGTTTTATAGTTCTCAGAGTATAAGTCTTTCACCTCCTTGGTGAGGTTTATTCCTAAGTATTTTATTTTTGGGGTTGCGATTTTAAAAGGTATTTTTTTTACATTCCCTTTCTGATATTTCATTGTTGGTGTAAAGAAATGCAACGGATTTCTGTACGTTAAGCTTGTATCCTGCTACCTTGCTGAATTTGTTTATCAGTTCTAGCAGCTTTTGTGTGGCGTCTTCAGGGTTTTGAAAGAAGACTGTCTTCCATCCTCTTAATCATCCTATGTCTACCTCCTGGCACCAATAGGCAGATCTGTGCCCTGTGTGTGCCCTTCGTTCCCTGTCTTTCTTCTTGCACAGCTTTTTATTCCCCTTCCTGCTAAAGCAGCCTGACTTAGGTTTCTTTTTTTTTTTAAATATTTTTATTTTTGGCTGTGTTGGGTCCTCATTTCTGTGCGAGGGCTTTCTCTAGTTGCGGCAAGCGGGGGCCACTCTTCATCGCGGTGCGCGGGCCTCTCACTATCGCGGCCTCTCTTGTTGCGGAGCACAGGCTCCAGACGCGCAGGCTCAGTAATTGTGGCTCACGGGCCTAGTTGTTCCGCGGCATGTGGGATCTTCCCAGACCAGGGCTTGAACCCGTGTCCCCTGCATTGGCAGGCAGATTCTCAACCACTGCGCCACCAGGGAAGCCCTTCAAGCCCTTTTGCGTCCTGTGGTGATTTCTGTGAAGTCAGTGGGGGCTGCAGCTGGTCAGGAGCTCCATGGGGGACCCAGAAGAACAGCAGCTGGACCGAGTTGGCCTCCAGAGAGTGGGCTAGTTCTGGAAAGCTCCATCATTGTTCCATTTCTTTTATGAAGAATGTACTTGGGACAGATTTTTACTTACTGAAATTTCGAGGTCCTCTTTTGCTATCAAAATAACCAACCCTTTCTACATTTCACTCGGTGGGTTTCTTTTTTTGCTAACTCCTATGTCCTCTTATCCAGCATAACATTCTGAAAACATGGACACTGAGTTGAGAATTGATGGGTTGGTTTCCTCCCTGTGTTAGGTTCTTTAAGCATCAGCCATGGGCTCTGTTACGTGACTGTCACTGACTTACATGTCCGTTGTGTCTCCTTAAAAATTTCCTAACCCATTAGGCTAAAAAGATTCTCGGATATTTGCTTGCTGTTATTATTGTCAACAGGGGAACCATGTGTTGGGATTTGTCTTGACTGAACCCATTTTACAGATGAGAAAAGTGAGGCTGGGGATTAATGTCTTGCAGGTGGGTGGTGCATTGGCACTACAGCAAATGCTTCAGTACAGCAAAAGGTGAAGAGCTGCTGGTGAGTCATGAGTGATTTTAATGACACTATGCTTTTTGGTTTGTCCTTATAGGGTGTCCCGAGGAAGAGAGTCATTTTTTTGGCAAACAAACCAAGCCCAGAACCTGATCGTGCTGAACGTCATATGCTGACAGCTCTTGGAATCTACCCTTTGGCTTAGCTTTCAACCCAGAGGTTCATCTTCCCCAGGAAAAGAGTGAGTTATTTGCTTTCTTAATGTTATAACACTGACATGGATGATCCTGAATTTGTGGAGAATAAAAGAGAGGTGAGCAAAAGATAAAAGAATCAGGAGATTTAAACAGTAACCTAAAAACAGAACAAAACAAAACAAAAAATGGCCACTGCTAGCAGAGACAGAATTCCAAGGTAGTTGTGCACATCTGAAGACTGGTTTTGCTTCTTTCTGGGAGTGACGAAGTGGTGCTTAAATCAATCAGAGAAGAATGCCAATGGCCTGTACATTTAGGTCTAGCCTTGCAGGTTCTCTAGCTGGATGTTGTTATGTAGTCAGAGAAGGGCAGAACCGGAAGGACAGACCTAGTGAACCATGTGTTTCCATATCCTTCTAGGTAAGGAATGTGAGGCTCCCATCGGTGAAGAGCTGGCTGATCCTGATCTTCCACTAGGGGGTGCGAGACGCTGGCAGCCGTCTCTGCCTCTGTGTAGAACCCTGGCGCTCCACTTCTGTCTGCAACAAGATTCCAGAGTTTCTAAAACCTGAGCCATGGAACATGGGTCTTGTCCCCCATCTCAGCCTCCCAGGGTGAAGCTAAACAGGCACTCCTGCTTTTGAGGTCTAACCATTTGATTTTGTTCCTTTCAGATGGCTTATGTGAAGATGAGATGGATATATATATCCCTGGTGGTCCTGGGAGCCCTTTGTCTGTATTTTAGCCTGGACGATCTGAGTCCTTTTAAAGGCGAACCATTGGTTTTCAGGAACGAAGATGGGAACTTCCTTCAGCTCCCAGATATAGACTGCAGGCAGGATGCCCCCTTCCTTGTCCTGCTGGTGACTTCATCCCACGAACAGATGTTTGCCCGCTCGGTCATCCGGAACACGTGGGGGAGAGAAAAGATCGTGGGTGGAAAACGAATAAAAACATTCTTCCTCCTGGGAACCACCCCCAGTAAGGGCATGTCGAGAGCAGTGGCCCAGGAGAGCCAGCAATATCGCGATATTATCCAGAAGGACTTCATGGATGTTTATTTCAATCTGACTCTGAAGACCATGATGGGTATGGAGTGGATCTACCGCTTTTGTCCGCAGGCATCTTTCGTGATGAAAACAGACTCTGACATGTTTGTCAACATCTACTATCTGACTGAACTGCTCCTGAAGAAAAATAGAACAACTCGGTTTTTCACCGGCTTCTTAAAACTAAACGAATACCCAATCAGGAAAAGGTACAATAAGTGGTTTGTTAGTAAATTCGAATATCCGTGGGACAAGTACCCGCCCTTTTGCTCCGGCGTTGGCTATGTTTTCTCCAGCGATGTGGCGGGCCAGGTGTACAACGTTGCTGAAAGTGTCCCGTTCATTAAACTGGAAGATGTCTTTGTGGGGCTCTGCCTGGAAAAACTGCAAATCAAACTGGAGGAGCTTCACTCCAAGCAGACTTTCTTCCCCAATGGGTTACCCTTCACCATATGCCGTTACAAGAAGATCGTGGCCTGCCATTATATCAAGCCTCACAATATCCTGGCGTATTGGCAGGCTCTGGAAAGTTCCCTGGACAAAGAGTGTCCAGATATCTGAAGGGAGCCCAGCGGAACATCTGGACACACAGCAGACAGCCCACGGTGATGGTTTTTGAAAGATCTTGGATGGCACGGCTGAGACTCCTGGGGTAGGGAGGGAGTAAGGAAGGAAGAGGCAGAAGAGTGAGGGTGATATCCTGAAGGCTTCCCAATCTAAACCTGAATGCCACCACTGATGAATCCCCATTTGGTGCCCCAAGCCATAACAAATACTCTCTCTCGAGTACCTACCCTGTTGCACTAAGTGACGTACACCTGCATTTTCTCACGTCGGGTCAGCATCCGTATGGAGGGGTGGATGTTAGCACCCCATCTCACACACAAGGAAACAGCAGCTTAGAGAAGCACGCGGGCCTGTCCCAAGGATTACAGCCAGCAGACGCTGCAGCAGAGATGAGAGCCCACCTCTCAGCCCACCGCCTCAGTCCACCCCTGCGTGCTGCCTCTTGGGAGAGGACGGTAGTGAGGGAGGCTCAGAGGGAAGCCTTGCTGCTGGCATCTGTCAGTCCCTTGCTAGAGTCCCCTCCTCCTCAGATCCCATTCCTGTGCTTTTTAGTGCAGAGACTGGGGTGAACCAATGTGCCCCCACCTCCCTTTGTTCACTGCAGTGGGTCTGGCTCGCCTGAGACCGTGTTAGCAGCTTGGCCCTCAACTCACTGCAGAGCACGTGCCAGAAGACACCTCCACAGCGGCTGCAGCTCAGCCCCCAAGAAACACCCAGCTCGAGACAGCAATCAGCCTTTAAAGATTTGGCTCAGAAATCTCTGTGAAGCTCGGCCCATGGTACAGACTCGTTGGCCACTCTGCTGAGTGTGGGACCCCGAGAGCATGGCATTTCCCCCCAGCCATCTGCGGCAACCCCGCCTGTTGGCTTCACATGCCCTTGGTCTGCACGTCAGGTCTCCAAGTGCAAACTGGAAGGCAGTTGGATGCAAGGCTTCGTCTGTGAAGGATGCTGGGAGCTTTTCTGGGAATTTGGGTGGATTTAACTCAAGACACTCTTAAGAACCCCCTGGGACACTGAGCACTGAACTGAGTCCTGGTCAAGGGAGCGTCTTCCTGGGTCCGTTTCCTAAATCTGATCCCAGCTCAGCTTCTGTGAACTTCTCAGATGGCCAAGGAACAGCTGAGTTTTGTGGTGTGGAGTTAAACCTTCAATATTCTTCTGATGGTTTGGAAGAACCCTGTTCTGCAGGGTTGGGTGGCAATGAAGCACTTTTTTTTTTTTGCCAGGGTCTTTGCCCGTTCAGTCACTGTCACATGACACGCAGAGCCATCTTGCTCCCGGTCATTGAGATGAACGGTTCTTACTTTCTACTTTACGGAACTGGATGTTAGCAGCCTGCAAAGCCAAGACCTCACGTGGCTGTGAAACTTATAAAAGTTGGGCGAACCTCTTACCTGAACTCAGAAAGAGATGTTCGCTGCAAAGTGGTCATGGCCGTGTTAAATGGCAAAATGGCATCTTATTTTGCACAGTGTTTCTCGCATCTGGATGGAGCTGCTTCTTGGCAGATGTGTTTTCTTATCCTGGCTGCTCTGAACGTGCTGGGTCATGTTCAGAAAAGCCACCTTCTCAGGTGGGAAATCAGGGACTGAACTTGTGTTTTGAAGCCTGGATTTTGCCAGGGTGGATCCCTCGGTCCCATAGGATGGGCTGTCTCTCAACTGTGATCTTTGAGGGTGAAGCAGTTTGTCTGGCAGTCCAGCCCTTGTCTGGTGTGCGTGTTCATGTGGCCACCAAGCTGGGTGGGTGAGTGTGGCTGACTCAGGATCTGGTCTTCTCAGCATCCACCCAAAGCCCTCGGCCGTAGGGGTCCATGAGCACAGGCTCAGCTCCACCGAGAGCCTGTCTGCGTTCTTAAAGGGCTTTCTGCAAAACACATTCGGCCCCCTGCACCCCCCGCCGACTCTATTTCTTTATGTAATGAAGACCTTTTCTTCTCGAGGGAAAAAAATGTTTCGTGACTGTAGACCTCGAAGGGACCATCGAGCTCATTTGGTCCTGCCTTTACGTAGGATGAAAATAAAGCTCGAAGAGACCCGAGGCTTGCCCAAGACTTTGCCCGAGACTTCACAGCTTGTTTGTTGTGGAATGCAGGTTCCAGCCAGAGCTGTATTTCGTGATGCCGTCTTGCCTGGGTGAGAGTGAGAAACCGTGAAAGTGTGAATTAGGAGGCAAAGCGATGCTTTTCCAATAACACCCAAAGTGAGTTTCAAAGTGGGATTGGAGAGGAGCCAGGCTGGTGATGCAGTGGCTTCACTCACGGGCATCCAGGGACGAATGATGCTGATGGCAAAGGTTATTTGCTGGGCACTGAGATAAGGGCTTTAAAAATATTACCTCCTTAAATGCGCACAACCACTCCAGTGGGGAGGTGACCACCCGTTTCCTTGCTTTACAGATGAGGAAACCGAGGCAGAGAGAGAGCACGAACAGCTAGCTCAAGCTTATATAGCTGAAAAGCAGCAAAAATAGAATGTGAACCCCAGCTCTTGGGGGCACTGTGTGTGCTGGTTACACGCAGCGCTGCGGCCCCTAGGCGGTCAGCGGGCCCCAGGGATGCAGTCAGTGTCCAGAGGGATGCAGGTGCCCGCTGCCTTGGCTGCTCAGGTTGCACATCTGGCCCTTCACCAGTCTCTCCGCATCACGCACACCCACCCTCCAGGATCTGAACCCCGAATCCTCCCCTCTGCTGGGCTCCCGCAGAGCCAGCCTCTCCACTTTGGGGCTTGATTCCCAGCTCTCCTTACCTCTTCAAGAGCAAGACCCCTGCCCAGGCCTCACTCCCACTCTCACCGTCCATCTCCCCTCTGCTGGCTCAGCCCACACGTGGCCAGATGTGCTGTCATTCCCCATCTTCCAAACCATCATAAAACCCTTTCCCTTCACTGCCCCACTTCTCCCTTTGCTGTTCAGCCCCACAAGAGCGTTTTCCATATTTGTCTCCTTTTCTGTCTGAAATCCCCTCTGAAATCAGAGTCTGGTGCCTGACTCCACCAGATGGTTCTCACCAACGTCATTGATGACCCAAGATGCGGGGTCCAAGGTCTGGTCTCTGCCCTCATCGTGCTGCCCGCACGGCTGGTCTCGCCCGCTTCCAGGACACTGGATGCTTTGGGTTCTCCTCCTCACCGGTCCCTTCTTTGCTTGTTCTATCTCCTCGCTCTGCCTTGGCCTCCTTTCTTCCCTGGTTGTACTCTGGTGGTCTCATCCAGCCCCACGGTTTAAAATATCCTCTCTCATGTTGAGGATGCCCGTTTATCTCCAGCCTGGAATTCTCTCTCACTTTTCAATCTCATATGTCCCACTGCCTGCTTAACACCCCATAGTGAGCAAATCCGAAACTGAAGTTGGGATGAACCCCTCCCTCCACTCCTAATCCACACCACCTGCAGCCTTCACTACCTCAGGTAATGGCCCTTCCATCCTTTGGTGGCTCAAGTCAAACACTTCGGAGCCATCTGTGACTCCTCTCTCTCTCAGCCGGTATGTCAGGAGAGAGACCATCATTTTATATCCAGAAGCCAATCACTGCCCCTCACTGTGCTGCTGCCACCCTATCCAAGCCCCCATCACCTCGCACCTGCGCTCTGGCAATAGCTTCTACCTCGTCTCTCCACCTCCGTCACTGCGTCCCCTTGGTCTGTTTCCTAGGCGGCATCCAGACTACTCCTTTGAAAATATGGACCAGAGCATCTTACGTCTCTGCTCCAAACCCTCCAGTGACGTCCCATGTCTGAGAAAAGCCGCATCTTTAATATCGTTGTCTGCCTCTGTTATTCTCTAACCTCATCCCTTCCTACCCTCCCCGCACTCGCTCTGGCCTCCCTGAAAGGAGGTACTATTCCTGCAGCACAGGCCTCCTTGCTCTTCCTGGAGCATCCGGCCACCCTCCACCTTCCTCAGGGCCTTTGCAAGGGCTGTTCCCTCTGCCAGGCTCGCCCTTTCCTTAGACAGTCTCGTGGCCCATTCCTTTGCTTCCTTCACGTCTTTGGTCATGTACCCCCTTCTTAATGAGCCTCATCCTGATTACTTTCTTTGGAATTGCAACTCAACCCACCCCCGTCCCCTTGCCTTGTTATATTGTTTCCATTGCACTTATCAATTTCTAACAGAGTATACAATATCTATTTATTATCATGTGTCTATTTTGTTTATTATTTATAGTTCACCCCACTTGAGCAAAAGCTTTGTGCAAGAATGGGTCTTTGTTTTCTCCACTGATGTACCTCAAATTCTTAGCACAGTTCCTGGTACATAGTAGATGCTCAAGAAATATTTGTCGATTGGACGTGAGATGACCTTTGTGGAAGGTGGTTTTAGAGGGGAAGTGATGAACCTCGACTAAAATGTGAAGGATTTCTAACATGTAGCCAACACTATGGGTCCAACGTATGGTTCCAGTATCAATCAGTAAATGGGATGCTGAAATCCTGTTTTTACTGAAAACTGGGACCTGAAAACCTAGAAATGCTATATGGCAGTGCTTCTTGACCTCACATCCCCCTTTTTCGAGAATGGAAAACCTCCCACGTTGAGAAGTAGACAGAATCCTATAATGTACTCCGTGCGCCTGTCCCCGAGTCCTCCCCACCCCTGGCTCCTGCCATGGCCAATCTTATCTCATCTACAACCTCCTTCTGTTTTCATGATTATAAAATTTTGGATCTTTTCCTCAACCGTATGCAACTTTTAGTCTCAGGAGAAGGACAACAGTAAACCAAATTGTTACGAAATAGACCTCATTTCTAAAGATGATGACACCTGCAATAAAAGGTAAAGAGATAGTTTCAGGTGAAGGTAGAATTGCTGTGCTTCCGAACTTCAAGAGGTTTTAGAGCTCTGGTCCCATCCCTTTAGTTTATGTGTGAAAACCAAGATTTGCAGAATTTGAGCTTCAGGTCAGCACTCAGAGGGTTGCTGACCCTCAGCCTGATGCTACACCCATGGTGCTGTACTGCCTCTTTCTTTCTTATGAACCTAATTCCTATTTGTCTTAAAACACACCACGGTAGCCACATAGGGTTACAAAAAGGGAGGGAGGAAAAATCCAAACACACAAAACCTGTCAGACCTCCTTTCCTTGAGCTCCCAAGTAGCATCTGCTCCTGGACACCCCTCCCAGGTGCATCTAAAAGGCACATCGAAACCACATATTCACCCATCCGACCCCTAGCCCTGTCTTCCCCCAGCGTTTCGGGTTGCAGGAAATGTCACTGTCCATCTGCCTATTCAGTTCTTCGACTTTCCTGTGCCTCGCTGCGGCCCTGCCATGCCTGATGGTTGCCGATTCCCATGGATTTGGCCTCTTCTCTCCACATCCATCGTTGCAGCCTCAGTCCAGGGCACCATCTTGGATCAGCTGGTCTCAGGCAACATGTTTTTAACTGGTCTCAGATCTGATCATGTTGCCTTCCAACCTCTCCTCCACTTTACACCCAGAATAATTTTAAAAAAAGAATTATTGAAGTATAGTTGATTTACAATGTTGTGTTAGTTTCAGGTGTACAGCAAAGTGATTCACTTATACATACATGTATATAAATCTATTCCTTTTCAGATTCTTTTCCATTATAGGTTATTATAAGATATTGAATATAGTTCCCAGTGCTATACAGTAGGTCCTTGCTGTTCAACTATTTTATTTATAATGGTGTATATCTGCTAATCCCAAACTCCTAGTTTATCCCTCCTCGCCCACCTTTCCCCTTTGGCAACCATAAGTTTATCTTCTATATCTGTGAGTCTATTTCTGTTTTATAAATAAGTTCATTTGTATCATTTTTTTTTTAAAACATCTTTATTGAAGTATAATTGCCTTACAATAGTGTGTTAGCTTCTGCTTTATAACAAAGTGAATCAGTTATACATATACAATATGTTCCCATTTCTCTTCCCTCTTGCATCTCCCTCCCTCCCACCCTCCCCATCCCACCCCTCTAGGTGGTCACAAAGCACCGAGCTGATCTCCCTGTGCTATGCGGCTGCTTCCCACTAGCTATCTATTTTACATTTGGTAGTGTATATATGTCCATGACACTCTGTTACCCTGTCACATCTCACCCCACCCCCTCCCCATATCCTCAAGTCCATTCTCTAGTAGGTCTGTGTCTTTATTCCTGTCTTGCCACTAGGTTCTTCATGGCCTTTTTTTTTTTTTTTTTTTTTTTTTTTCCTTAGATTCCGTATATATGTGTTAGCATACTGTATTTGTTTTTCTCTTTCTGACTTACTTCACTCTGTATGACAGACTCTAACTCCATCCACCTCATTACAAATACCTCCATTTCATTTCTTTTTATGGCTGAGTAATATTCCATTGTATATATGTGCCACATCTTCTTTATCCATTCATCTGTCGATGGACATTTAGGTTGCTTCCAGGTCCTGGCTATTGTAAATAGAGCTGCAATGAACATTGTGGTACATGACACTTTTTGACCTATGGTTTTCTCAGGGTATATGCCCAGTAGTGGGATTGCTGGGTCGTATGGTAGTTCTATTTGTAGTTTTTTAAGGAACCTCCATACTGTTCTCCATAGTGGCTGTATCAATTTACATTCCCACCAACAGTGCAAGAGTGCTCCCTTTTCTCCACACCCTCTCCAGCATTTATTGTTTCTAGATTTTTTGATGATGGCCATTCTGATCGGTGTGAGATGATATCTCATTGTAGTTTTGATTTGCATTTCTCTAATGATTAATGATGTTGAGCATTCTTTCATGTGTCTGTAGGCCATCTGTATATCTTCTTTGGAGAAATGTCTATTTAGGTCTTCTGCCCATTTTTGGATTGGGTTGTTGGTTTTTTTGTTATTGAGCTGCATGAGCTGCTTGTAAATCTTGGAGATTAATCCTTTGTCAGTTGCTTCATTTGCAAATATTTTCTCCCATTCTGATGGTTGTCTTTTGGTCTTGTTTATGGTTTCCTTTGCTGTGCAAAAGCTTTTAAGTTTCATTAGGTCCCATTTGTTTATTTGTGTTCTTATTTCCATTTCTCTGGGAGCTGGGTCAAAAAGAATCTTGCTGTGATGTATGTCATAGAGTGTTCTGCCTATGTTTTCCTCTAAGAGTTTGATAGTGTCTGGCCTTACACTTAGGTCTTTAATCCATTTTGAGTTTATTTTTGTGCATGGTGTCAGGGAGTGTTCTAATTTCATACTGTTACATGTACCTGTCCAATTTTCCCAGCACCACTTATTGAAGAGGCTGTCTTTTCTCCACTGTATATGCTTGCCTCCTTTATCAAAGATAAGGTGACCATATGTGTGTGAGTTTATCTCTGGGCTTTCTATCCTGTTCCATTGATCTATATTTCTGTTTTTGTGCCAGTACCAAACTGTCTTGATTACTGAAGCTTTGTAGTATAGTCTGAAGTCAGGGAGCCTGATTCCCCCAGCTCCATTTTTCGTTCTCAAGATTGCTTTGGCTATTCGGGGTCTTTTGTGTTTCCATACAAATTGTGAAATTTTTTGTTCTAGTTCTGTGAAAAATGCCAGTGGTAGTTTGATAGGGATTGCATTGAATCTGTAGATTGCTTTGGGTAGTAGAGTCATTTTCACAATGTTGATTCTTCCAATCCGGGAACATGGTATATCTCTCCATCTATTTGTATCATCTTTAATTTCTTTCATCAGTGTCTTATAATTTTCTGCATACAGGTCTTTTGTCTCCTTAGGTAGGTTTATTCCTAGATATCTTATTCTTTTTGTTGCAGTGGTAAACGGGAGTGTTTTCTTAATTTCACTTTCAGATTTTTCGTCATTAGTGTATAGAAATGCAAGCGATTTCTGTGCATTAATTTTGTATCCTGCTACTTTACCAAATTCATTGATTAGCTCTAGGAGTTTTCTGGTAGCCTCTTTAGGATTCTCTATGTATAGTATCATGTCATCTGCAAATAGTGACAGCTTTACTTCTTCTTTTCCGATTTGGATTCCTTTTATTTCTTTGTCTTCTCTGATTGCTGTGGCTAACACTTCCAAAACTATGTTGAATAATAGTGGTGAGAGTGGGCAACCTTGTCTTGTTCCTGATCTTAGTGGAAATGGTTTCAGTTTTTCACCATTGAGGACAATGTTGGCTGTTGGTTTGTCATATATGGCCTTTATTATGTTGAGGAAAGTTCCCTCTATGCCTACTTTCTGCAGGGCTTTTATCATAAATGGGTGTTGAATTTTGTCGAAAGCTTTCTCTGCATCTATTGAGATGATCATATGGTTTTTCTCCTTCAATTTGTTAATATGGTGTATCACATTGATTGATTTGCGTATATTGAAGAATCCTTGCATTCCTGGGATAAACCCCACTTGATCATGGTGTATGATCCTTTTAATGTGCTGTTGGATTCTGTTTGCGAGTATTTTGTTGAGGATTTTTGCATCTATGTTCATCAGTGATATTGGCCTGTAGTTTTCTTTCTTTGTGACATCTTTGTCTGGTTTTGGTATCAGGGTGATGGTGGCCTCGTAGAATGAGTTTGGGAGTGTTCCTCCCTCTGCAATATTTTGGAAGAGTTTGAGAAGGATAGGTGTTAGCTCTTCTCTAAATGTTTGATAGAATTCACCTGTGAAGCCATCTGGTCCTGGGCTTTTGTTTGTTGGAAGGTTTTTAATCACAGTTTCAATTTCAGTGCTTGTGATTGGTCTGTTCATATTTTCTATTTCTTCCTGGTTCAGTCTCGGCAGTTTGTGCATTTCTAAGAATCTGTCCATTTCTTCCAGGTTGTCCATTTTATTGGCATAGAGTTGCTTGTAGTAATCTCTCATGATCTTTTGTATTTCTGCAGTGTCAGTGGTTACTTCTCCTTCTTCATTTCTAATTCTATTGATTTGAGTCTTCTCCCTTTTTCTCTTGATGAGTCTGGCTAATGGTTTATCAATTTTGTTTATCTTCTCAAAGAACCAGCTTTTAGTTTCATTGATTTTTGCTATTGTTTCCTTCATTTCTTTTTCATTTATTTCTGACCTGATCTTTATAATTTCTTTCCTTCTGCTGGCTTTGGGCTTTTTTTGTTCTTCTTTCTCTAATTGCTTTAGGTGCAAGGTTAGGTTGTTTATTCGAGATGTTTCCTGTTTCTTGAGGTAGGCTTGTATTGCTATAAACTTCCCTCTTAGCACTGCTTTTGCTGCGTCCCATAGGTTTTGGGTCGTCGTATCTCCATTGTCATTTGTTTCTAGGTATTTTTTGATTTCCCCTTTGATTTCTTCAGTAATCACTTCATTATTAAGTAATGTATTGTGTAGCCTCCATGTGTTTGTATTTTTTACAGATCTTTTCCTGTAATTGATATCTAGTCTCATAGCGTTGTGGTCGGAAAAGATACTTGATACGATTTCAATTTTCTTAAATTTACCAAGGCTTGATTTGTGACCCAAGATATGATCTATCCTGGAGAATGTTCCATGAGCACTTGAGAAAAATGTGTATTCTGTTGTTTTTGGGTGGAATGTCCTATAAATATCAATTAAGTCCATCTTGTTTAACGTATCATTTAAAGCTTGTGTTTCCTTATTTATTTTCATTTTGGATGATCTGTCCATTGGTGAAAGTGGGGTGTTAAAGTCCCCTACTATGATTGTGTTGCTGTTGATTTCCCCTTTTATGGCTGTTAGTACTTGCCTTATGTATTGAGGTGCTCCTATGTTGGGTGCATAAATATTTACAATTGTTATACCTTCCTCTTGGATCGATCCCTTGATCATTATATAGTGTCCTTCTTTGTCTCTTGTAATAGTCTTTATTTTAAAGTCTATTTTGTCTGATATGAGAATTGCTACTCCAGCTTTCTTTTGATTTCCATTTGCATGGAATATCTTTTTCCATCCCCTCACTTTCAGTCTGTATGTGTCTCTAGGTCTGAAGTGGGTCTCTTGTAGACAGCATATATATGGGTCTTGTTTTTGTATCCATTCAGCCAGCCTGTGTCTTTTGGTGGGAGCATTTAATCCATTTACATTCAAGGTAATTATCGATATGTATGTTCCTATTCCCATTTTCTTAAATGTTTTGGGTTTGTTATTGTAGGTGTTTTCCTTCTCTTGTGTTTCTTGCCTAGAGAAGTTCCTTTAGCATTTGTTGTAAAGCTGGTTTGGTGGTGCTGAACTCTCTCAGCTTTTGCTTGTCTGTAAAGGTTTTAATTTCTCCATCACATTTGAATGAGATCCTTGCTGGGTAGAGTAATCTTGGTTGTAGGTTCTTCTCCTTCATCACTTTAAGTATATCCTGCCACTCCCTTCTGGCTTGCAGAGTTTCTGCTGAAAGATCAGATGTTAACCTTATGGGGATTCCCTTGTGTGTTATTTGTTGTTTTTCCCTTGCTGCCTTTAATATGTTTTCCTTATATTTAATTTTTGACAGTTTGATTAATATGTGTCTTGGCGTGTTTCTCCTTGGGTTTATCCTGTATGGGACTCTCTGTGCTTCCAGGACTTGATTAACTATTTCCTTTCCCATATTAGGGAAGTTTTCAACTATAATCTCTTCAAATATTTTCTCAGTCCCTTTCTTTTTCTCTTCTTCTTCTGGGACCCCTATAATTCGAATGTTGGTGCGTTTAATGTTGTCCCAGAGGTCTCTGAGACTGTCCTCAGTTCTTTTCATTCTTTTTTCTTTATCCTGCTCTGCAGTAGTTATTTCCACCATTTTATCTTCCAGGTCACTTATCCTTTCTTCTGCCTCAGTTATTCTGCTATTGATCCCATCTAGAGTATTTTTAATTTCATTTATTGTGTTTTTCATCATTGCTTGATTCCTCTTTAGTTCTTCTACGTCCTTGTTAAATGCTTCTTGCATTTTGTCTATTCTATTTCCAAGATTTTGGATCATCCTTACTATCATTATTCTGAATTCTTTTTCAGGTAGACTACCTATTTCCTCTTCATTTGTTAAGTCTAGTGTGTTTTGACCCTGCTCCTTCATCTGCTGTGTGTTTTTCTGTCGTCTCATTTTGCTTATCTTACTGTGTTTGGGGTCTCCTTATCACAGGTTGCAGGTTTGTAGTTCCCGTTGTTTTTGGTATCTGTCCCCAGTGGCTAAGGTTGGTTCAGTGGGTTGTGTAGGCTTCCTGGTGGAGGGAACTAGTGCCTGAGCTCTGGTGGATGAGGCTGGATCTTGTCTTTCTGGTGGGCACGTCCACGTCTGGTGGTGTATTTTGGGGTGTCTGTGGCCTTATTATGATTTTAGGCAGCCTCTCTGCTAATGGATGAGGCTGTGTTCCTGTCTTGCTAGTTGTTTGGCATAGGGTGTCCAGCACTGTAGCTTGCTGGTCGTTGAGTGATGCTGGGTCTTGATGTTGAGATGGAGATCTCTGAGAGATTTTTGCCGTTTGGTATTACGTGGAGCTGGGAGGTCTCTTGTGGACCAGTGTCCTGAAGTTGGCTCTCCCACCTCCGAGGTACGGCCCTGATGCCTGGCTGAAGCACCAAGAGCCTTTCGTCCACACGGCTCAGAGTAAAAGGGAGAAAAAATAGAAAGAAAGAAAGAAAGAAAGGAAGGAAGGAAGGAAGGAAGGAGGAAGGAAGGAAGGAAGGAAAAGAAAGAAAGAAAGAAAGGAAAGAAAGAAAGAAGCTATAATATAGTGAAGTAAAATAAAGCTATTGTAAAGCAAAGCTATACAGACAAAATCTCCCCCAGAAGCATATACATATACACTCACAAAAAAAAAAGGAGAAGGGGAAAAATTAATATATCCTGCTCCCAAAGTCCACCTCCTGAATTTGGGATGATTCGTTGTCTATTCAGGTATTCAACAGATGCAGGCACATCAAGTTGTTTGTGGAGTTTTAATCCGCTTCTTCAGAGGCTGCTGGGACAGATTTCCCCTCCTCTTCTCTGTTCGCACAGCTCCTGGGGATCAGCTTTGGATTTGGACCCGCCTCTGCGTGTAGGTCGCCTAAGGGCGTCTGTTCCCCGCCCAGACAGGACGGGGTTAAAGGAGCAGCTGCTTCGGGGGCTCTGGCTCACTCAGGCGGGGGGAGGGCGCGGTACAGAGGAGGCGGGGCGAGCCTGCGGCGTCAGAGGCGTCGTGACGTTGCACCAGCCTGAGGCGCGCAGTGCGTTCTCCCGGGAAAGTTGTCCCTGGATCACGGGACCCTGGCAGTGGCGGGCTGCACGGGCTCCCGGGAGGGGCGGTGTGGAGAGTGACCTGTGCTCGCACACAGGCTTTTTGGAGGCGGCAGCAGCAGCCCCAGCGTCTCACGCCCGTCTCTGGGGTCCGCGCTGATAGCCGCGGCTCGCGCCAGTTTCTGGAGTTCGTTTAGGCGGCGCTCTGAATCCCCTCTCCTTGCGCGCCGCGAAACAAAGAGGCAAGAAAAAGTCTCTTGCCTCTTCGGCAGCTGCAGACTTTTTCCCGGACTCCCTCCCAGCCAGCTGTGGTGCGCTAACCCCTTCAGGCTGTGTTCACGCCGCCAACCCCAGTCCTCTCCCTGCGATCTGACCAAAGCCCGAGCCTCAGCTCCCAGCCCCGCCCGCCCCGGCGGCTGAGCAGACAAGCCTCTCGGGCTGGTGAGTGCTGGTCAGCGCCGAGCCTCCGTGCGGGAAGTGCGGGAATCTCTCCGCTTTGCCCTCCGCACCCCTGTGGCTGCGCTCTCCTCCGTGGCTCCGAAGCTTCCCCCCTCTGCCACCCGCAGTCTCTGCCCGCGAAGGGGCTCCTAGTGCGTGGACACCTTTCCTCCTTCACAGCTCCCTCCCAGTGGTGCAGGTCCCGTCCCTATTCTTTCGTCTCTGTTATTTCTTTTTTCTTTTGCCCTACCCAAGTACGGGGGGAGTTTCTTGCCTTTTGGGAGGTCTGACGTTTTCTGCCAGCGTTCAGTGGGTGTTCTGTAGGAGCAGTTCCACGTGTAGATGTATTTCTACTGTATCTGTGGGAAGGAAGGTGATCTCCGCGTCTTACTCTTCCGCCATCTTCTCTCCTCCCCTGTATCATTTTTTTAAGATTCCACATATAAGCGATATCATAGGCTATTTGTTTTTTTCTGTCTGACTTACTTCACTTAGTATAATAATCTCTAGGTCCATCCATGTTGCTGCAAAGAGAGTAATTTTTTTTAGAAAAGTGGATCTGATTAGGAAACTCAGAGACCCAGGGAAGCTGAGTGATTGCCCTGGGGGAATTCTGTCCTCCTGTCCACACGAGCCATGAGCTGCTTCAGAAGTCAGACTGGCGATGCCAGCTACTGCTGCACACCCCAGCACTGCTCCAGTGATCCCCACGTGCTGGCACGAAGCGCTAAAATGTACTTTTAAAACAAACTGAATTAATTTTCATGTGAGTTTTTTGATCCTCTTGAAAGTGGTTACTCTGGGGTTGGGCTGCCTGGGTTTGAATTTTACTTCCCTCCCTCGCTCCATAAGCAAGTTACTTATCTTTACCTCATTTATTTTCATCTGAAAAATGGGACAATAGTAGTTCCCACCTCACAGGGTTATTGTGTTAGTTGAGACATTGCGTGTAAACTGCTCAGTAACCTGGGTGCTTCTGATGACGGTCAGTGTTTGGGCTGTGAATTTGGGTGCATTTTATAGTGATCCGTGGGCAAATCAAGAGATCTTCAGGGTGAGTCTTTAAGACTTTGTTTCAGCTCTTGTTCCTTTCTCTCCTTTTAATCTTCCCTGGCACTCTTGAAGAAGTTCTTATACCCATTGCGTTCCTCAACATCGCAGAGCACAGTGTTTCTAGACTCAGTTAATTCAGAAGGTATGACAACCTGAACAGGTAAAAAACAGACGGAGCCGGAGGTGCCTGAGAGATTATATGCAGTTTTAAAAACAGCCTTCTTTTTCCAGATGAGAAAACTGGGACTCAGGAAAATGGAGTGACTTTGCTAAGTCCTTCAATTAGCGGCATCTCCAGGATCAGAAACCAGCATCAGAAAACTCATGTCAGCCATTCATTCTTCTATTTATTCACCCCTTGGGAAAATATGCTCAGTGCTTTTTACAAGACGTCAGGAATGAGAGTCAGGCTCAGGTTCACGGCCAGCCATCTGTTCTGCAAACAGAGCCTTAGCTGGGTAAACACACAGTGTCAAGAAGATGAAGGGGGTGTCTGTTCGCTGGACAACTGAAAGAAGAAGCGTTTGTTCAGTGCCTTCTCTGTTGACAGACATCATAAACCTTTTCCATACCTGCTGTGTCCTCGATTCCTCACAGTAGCTATTCTTATTATAAACAACCCACTGGTTTTGGGCTGAGGTTCAGAGTGACTTACTGACCTGCCAGGGAGGCTCAGATGTGGCAGAGACCACCCCCCCTTAGCCTTCAGTGCCTCCCCCTTCACCAGGGCATGGTTGGTGAGCCCTCCCACGGTGCTTAAGGACCGGCAAAGCCTCCTGAGTCTCCTGGGAAGCTCAGGACTGGCCCCGCCCAACCGCGCAAGGAGTCTGCCGTCTTGTCTTTGTTCCACGTGCCACCACTTCTCCAAGTGTTGACAGCACCTCTGCTCCTTCCCTGTCCTATGTGACCTTCTGGGACTTGGCCCTTTGTCATCTATGGTGTCCCAGGAATCTCCTGTTTAGCTGGGTCCTCCAACCTGTCCTGTCCTGGCCAGCCCCATCTTGAGTTCACTCAAGTCTGCGTCTGACGGCTTGAACAAGTGTCTGGCTTCAGAACAGGAACCCCTCCAGGCCAGTCCAGCCCACTTTTCACCTCTCTTTACCCGAAGCCCTTGCAAAACAAGCCGTCCCTCCAAAGAGTGTGGGTTCAACACTGCAGGCATTGGCTTCTATCAGCGTGCGTGCATGTGTGCGGGCGTGTGTGCGTGCGTGTGTGTGCAAAGGTGTGATCTGAGGCTCTAAATAGAGGCTCCGTGCTCAGTGGCAGCCGGTTTTTGTACGTTATCTGCCCTCCCCAAGTCTGTGAAGGGCGATAAGGAGAGCGAGGTGATGTTTGCCCACGTGGGATGTGAAGAGCAGGTGTCCCCAGTGTTCTCAGCCCTGGACGTGACAGTGTGGAGTCTGAGAGGTGTCCCTTGTCACCTGTTACACAGCAAGTATGTGCCACGTGCCGCGCTTGGTGTGGTGGAAACCCGGGCTGCAGGAATGGTCTGCAGTCGCCTTGGTCAGAGATTTTCCTGAGCTCCACCTTTCAGGCAGGATACTTAGAAAAAGTGAAAGAGATCAAACAGCCTCTTGAATTGGGATGTACTTCTTAGAAGCAAGGGCTGCGCCCACACTACTATTTAGAGTGGTCTGCTGCACTGAGCCCTGATACACCAGCTAAAGGGAAAAGGCCAGGTCTGGGTGCTTCTCCTGGGCTCTCCAGGCTGGGCGTCTACGGCTCTACAGGAGATTAAATAATTGACAAGCCTGCTTTTACACAACACCTGCTGTGCCTCCTCATTTTAAAAATAGACGGGATGTTTACCTTTTCTCCACGCCTCCCGTTTGGAAGTATTTGTTTTCTCATTTTTTTAAGAATTCATTTTTGGCATTTGTCATATCAGGACTGACATTTTAGCAATTTCCCAAGTGATTGTCAAATTCTCCCAGGCTTCTCTTCCCTCTGTCCAGGCCGCTGCCTGGTGGGGAGGAGATACTTAATAAACTAGTTGTTGGGTTAGGTGTTCAAGCAGAATGGTGGGGTGGGGTAGAAGATAAAGTGAACCGCAGGTCCCTTCAAGCACCCATCCCTGAAACCTCTTTTCTAGATTGTTGTTGCTACTCATTTTTATGTCTGTTTGGTTTTACATGATCCAGAAATCTGTATGTGAACTTGGGCTGAGGTGTATTAGAGATAAACTCTCAAGGATGTGTCTGGGAGGTGAACTATGCTTACATTCTCTGTTTTGAATTTGATGGAAGGATTTGTAGCTTGTGGGAACTTAGAAGCATGAGTTCCTCTATTTTCTTGCTTTTCAAGTATGACTGTGAGGAAAAACCCTTTGCTCTCAGATTGGACACTGAGTGGTGAAGCTCCCCGCCTCCCATGTGGGGCAAAGAGCCATGAAGCTTGGGTGAGCCCAGGGGACAAGGAAGCGGGGGTATGTCCTAGTGCCTGCCAGATGGAATAGGGACAGACCAAAAAATTAGCTTTTAATTAAATAAAAAACCCCAATTCTTCTCTTATCAGACATAATCAACCTTAAGTATAAGTAGAAAAATGAATTCCATAGCCAAATGTAGCTTTTGGTGTCATATTGTTTTGCCTTGTCTCTTTGTCCCACTACCTCTGTACTCTGGTTGAAGAAACCCGTGCCCAATGCAGGCAGAGTTTAGGTCACCAGGGTGGCGTTTACCTGGCCTGGCCCAGAGCTCCTGCCACACACATTCCGGGGGAGTTAATGCAAGGTCTTCAAGTCCTCAAACAGAGACAAACCAAAGAAGTAGTGATACTCTTAGTTAAATTCTGCTTTGGAAAATGTCAGATGCCAGGGGTGGGGGGTGGGGATTGATTTATGTTCCACCTGGTCAAATAAAACATCAAGAAAAATCCAGCGTGACTGGAAATTACTTAATGCCAACCGAGGACACTTTGTGGTCAAATTTTGCTTGTCCTAAAGGACAAGAAATAAAAATAAAACTCTATACTACTGAATGATACCTGAAAATGTTGTCTCCCTGTATTTTGGGGGAATTTATTAGACTCTTATGTCATCATATTTTGGGAGTAGGCATATATATTTATTTATGATGTATTAAGAGTGGTATTTATCTTTAATAAAAATTAAATTATTATGATAGCAGAGTGCACTTAACTTGGTTCGTTCTCAGTTGTCGATAATGCGATAAACTTGTGTTCTTCCTGAGAAGTCAGCAATGTAAGATTTAAACTGGACAATCTTCCTTTTTCCCCCTGACATTGATGTTTTTTATATTTATTCTGTTTGGGGAAAATATTTTAAAAATTCGACTTTGATTTTATATGTTTAGAAAAATATGCTGAACAACCTTGACAGGCTTATCTTTGTAAGAGATGGGGATTTCGTGTTTCACTTGGAGTTTGGAAGCAAAGAAATGGAGCTGTAACTCTTGCAGAGTCTTTAGGGTGCAGTGCCTGGGCGAGTGACAGGAGGTGAGGTATCCTGTTGGGAATCATAAGCCCAGGGTGTTATGAGGCAGGCATCCTTTGGAAATTTCTTTCTCTCAGGTATATTTATAGTCTTTAAAAGCTACCATTTAAGTTTAAGAAATCAAAGCTTGTGAATTGATATGACTGTACCTTTAGAATCTTCCTGGTAACTCATCTCTGAGGTATAGCTTGGGTCCTTGATCTTTCAAAGTTCATTTAAATGGAAATAAAATGATTGAAACAGATGTGTTTTCCTTTGACTTGAGCACGTATTTGCCACGATTCCTGTGGTACCGCAGACCTGCAGGCCACTGTCCATCCATGCTTCCTGCAGGTGGCATCCCCAGCCCATCAGAGACACAAAACAGAAGTTGGAGGGGGCTTCCCTGGTGGTGCAGTGGTTGAGAGTCTGCCTGCCAATGCAGGGGACAGGGGTTTGGGCCCTGGTCTGGGAAGATCCCACATGCTGCGGAGCAACTAGGTCCGTGAGCCACAACTACTGAGCCTGCGCGTCTGGAGCTTGTGCTCCACAACAAGAGGGGCCGTGATAGTGAGAGGCCCACGCACAGCGATGAAGAGTGGCCCCCGCTCGCCACAACTAGAGAAAGCCCTCGCACAGACACGAAGACCCAACACAGCCAAAAATAAATAAATAAATAAATAAATTAAAAAAAGAAGTTGGAGGGATCAGGCAGGGGGTGCAGGGCTGTGTGTCAGGGGGTGTGGATGCCTGGAGATGGGCAGAGAAGGGGACGTCTTCAAAGTGATGCTGAAAACTTGGCCTCTGTGCACTGGTGCCGAATCGAATCTTGGAGAGTTTTGGGTGAAGTAGAAAAGAATACCTTTATTGCTTTGCCAGGCAAAGGGGGACACAGTGGGCTTGTGCCCTGAAAAACTGTGTGTCCTAACCTGGGAGTATTTGGTGAGGAGTTTTATAGCAATGGTTCAAGGACAGGAGTGCTGATACGGATCAGGGTGTGTGCAGGGCCTACACTCCTTTAATCTGGCCTCAGGTGGGCTTCATGAAGAGCTTCTCTGGTTCCTTTAATCTGGAATGAAGAATGCTGACATCTTCCATTTGTTGGGGGTTTTAGTTCTGTAAAGAGCTCAAAGATATTGTAAATGTGTATCCCTTGAGGTGGAACCAGGACCCTACCCTAAGGCTGCACTATTGTTTCTTGGCTGCCCCTCCCTTGTCTCTGCATCCCCTCCCTTCCCTGATTAGCAACTGTTTGAATCTGCCCTTTGGAACTCAGGGAAGGTCATGGAGGCTGGAGTCTATTCCCTACAAACAAGAAATGGGGGAAATGGAAAGGCTTCCATGCCGAGGAGCCCCACAGGGTCCTGCTTGGGTTCAAAAGTATGGGTGACCTTGCAGCCAGGCCATTCCCTCCCTCCAGTGACGAGGTGGGGATGTCCCTGGTCCCCTAAAAGGCCTGACCTGCCTCACTTACCGTTCCCCTCACAGACTCCACTCCCACTATTGTCTCTTTCCCCCATCTGCAGTTCCAGTCACCCCTCCCTTCTAAAACATTCCCATGACACACAAACCTGCTCTCACTTTCCACTCAAAGACAGCCCTCTAGACTTACCTCCTTTTCCAGTACTGTCCCCTTCCTCTATTTTGTCTTAAGATGATAACGTCTCCAAAGAACAGCCATCCTGCCACCCATCCTCAGCTCCCGTTTTCTCCTCACCTGGCCACTGCACTGACAGTTCTGTTGGACGCACCAGTGCCCTCCACCTGACCAACACCGATGTCTTGCTGGAGCCCTTGGCACCATCTGACATGGCTGAGCCCACCCTGCTCCCTTGGGTTCCCTCCCTGCTCCCTTGGGTTCCCCTCCCCTGTCTTCCAAGACCACATGCTCTGCTGTATTTCCTCTCACCTCACCTCCTGGCCTCTCCTTCCTGGTCTCCTTTGCTGATTCCATGCTCACTCCCCAGCCTTGCCAGCCAGCATTTGGAGAACTCCAGGGCTGAAACTTCAGACCTCTTCTCTTCCTCGCCATTGACTCTCGCTTGGAGTCAAATGACCTCTTTCCATGTGTATTAGTCTGCTCCAGCTGCCGTAACAAAATACCACAGACCAGGAGGCTTAAACTACAGAAATGCACTTGCTTTCAGTTCTGGAGGCTAAAAGACCTAGATCAAGGTGTTGGCAGGGTTGGTCCCTTCTGAGGCCTCTTGGCTTGTAGACAACTGTCTTCTCCCTGTGTCCTTACGTGGTCTCTCCTTTGTGTCCTATTCTCTTATTAGGACACCTGTCATATTGGATTAGGGCCCACCCTAATGACCTCATTTTATCTTAAAGACCCTACCTCCAAAGAGCAGATAACCTTATTTTCTCCTATTGAATCAAGTTCTCTGCCAATGACAGAGGCCATGGACCATGGGGGCTGCAGTCTGCAGAAGGAGAGAGCATCTTTCCCAGCTTTTGTGGTTCCATTCCTTCAAAGCTCTCTGACTGGTCTGCTTGTGTCACAGGCCCGTGCCTTGGGTCAATCCATGTTGCCAATGGCGGGGTTGGGGGCCAGGGGAGGAGCTCTGATGGGCCACGCCTGAGTTGTGGCTCATTCTCAGGGCCCTACGGCCTTGAGAGGTCATAGGTAGTGACTGATACAGTCTCAGCAGAACCACATGGATTAGAGCCAGGGATACTTTGTCTTAAGGCAAGAATGCTACCAAGACCAAATAATAGAGGTGGTTTACCACGAAGATTGTTAGGCAATGTGCTGAAACAAGAGGAATAAAGCTGTAATGGAGACATGACAGAATGGCGGGTGTGTGTCTGTCTCTGGGAGGAGATTCTTTCTCATACCCTTTTTTCAAAAAAAAGTTTATTTATTTATTTATTTATTTAGGCTGCGCCAGGTCTTAGTTGCGGCATGCAGGATCTTTAGTTGTGGCATGTGGGCTTCTTAGTTGCGGCATATCCATGCAGGATCTAGTTCCCCAACCAGGGATCAAACCTGGGCCACCTGCGTTGGGAGCGCGGAGTCTTACCCACTGGATAACCAGGGAAGTCCCTTTCTCATGCCTCTTGAAACATACTTCTTAAGTAGCTGTCTACCTTTTCTGCCCATGAGTCCACTAGTCCTAAATAGCTTAAATGGTCAGCTAACAATAAGCATTTACTAGGTATTAGCAATTGATTTATGTACATTATTTCACTTAATTCCTATTTGAATAGCCACTAGAATTATCCCCACCTTACAACAGACAAAGTGACCTGTGTTAGGTGATTAAGAAGCCAAAGGAGAAATAAACTGTGACATCAACAATTCCCTTCACGTTGGCTTGGTGAGTTCCTCTGCCCGCATGTAATAGCGACTGAACTCAGGAATGTCCTATGACTGTGAAGAAATCCTTATTCAGGTGTACTATCCCGTGACGCAGAGCTATAAGGTAGGTCTAGAAAAGAGTCACTTAGGTAGGAAACCACAAAGGTAACAGACCCGGTACTGTCTTTAGAGTTCTAGGTGGTTCTGCTCTGCATGTTTGTGCCATATGGCCAATGTCTATGACCCATGACAAAATATTCTTCCCATCACGCACTTGCAGCCAATCCTGACTCTGGGCTGACCGATGCTTCTGTTTATCCTCTCGTTATTTGAACAGCACTGTGGCCCTGAAGGTTTCTGGGGGACACTGTCCTTCATCAGTAGAGATGAAGATTGGACCTCAACAGTTAGATTCCTGTTCAGTCGTGGGAACCTGACTGCGTCTATATTAAGGCAATCTTTTAATTAGTGCTTTTAGCAGTGATGCTTGCTCATCTCAGGCAAGAAGCCCAGAGTATCAGACAGGAGAGGGGCCTTGGAGACCCACGGTTCCAACCTCCTTATTGCAGAGACGATGAAACTAAGTTAGATCCGACTTATCTACAGGAGAAAACACCAGAAACAAGGTCATTTATTCATTTCTCTGTAATTTTAGCTCTTTTTGGATTTTGAATGCTACATTAAATCATAGCACTTAAGATATTATATATATGTATATACATATATATATAAATAATATATATACATATATATATGTATATACACATACACCATTCTGCATTTGATCTTGCAAAGTGTAAGCAAAGATCTCAAAGTTAAAACTATCCGACTCAGAGACTCAGAAAGTTTAAATAATTTGCCCAAGTCTGTCTGAGTCAGCTCAGCCTTCTGTAACAAAAATACCACAGACAGGGTGGCTTAAAGAACAGAAACTTATTTCTCACAGTTCTGGCAGCTAGAAGTCCAAGATCAAGGTGCCAGCAGTCTGGTTTCTGGTGAGGTGTGTTTCCTCGTTTTCCTTACTTGGTGGAGAGCGAGAGAGCTCATCTCTCTAGTGTCTCTTAATCCCATCATGAGGAGGGAGGGGGGCAAAAACCTTTAGTCCATAGCAAAGGTGCACATCTAGGAATTGGCCCTGGAATTCTAACTCCAACTGCATGGCAGTAAAGCCTAGAATTTAAATTTAGAGCCAGAGGTATACATCTTAAAGCAATTACGTGCTTAGCTTTCCAACAGTTTACTGACAGCCAATTGCTATGCATTCATTCATCAAATTTTTCTTGAACACTTCCTGTGGGCCGGGGTTCTTGCCCTCATGGAATTCATTTTCTATTAAAGGAAATGGTTTGTTGACAGGCATTCACAGTGCAGTGTGATGAGGGCTATGTTGGTAAGTTTCATGCTGGGTGCGATGGGTGCACGCAGAGAGGGATCTAACGTATTCTTGAGGGACCAGGAAAGCTCTCCAGAAAAAGTGAACTCTAACCTGAGACCTGTGTAAGACTCAGCCTTATGGGAGGAGCAGGAGGGCTTCAGGGACAGAAAGTAGTGTGTGGGAAGGCTGGATGTGAGCAGGAGCATGGTGAGTTGGGGAAGGAAATATTGTTCAGTACAGCAGAAGCCAAGTCCATAGGGGTAGGACAAAGGGATAAGACGTGCTATGGACTCAATGTCTGTGTCCCCCTCAAATTCACATGTGTAAGCCCTAATCCCCAGTGTGATGGTATTCGGAGGTGGGATCCTTGGGAAGTGATTAGACTGTGAGGATGGAGTCCTCATGATGGGATTAGTGCCCTTATAAGAAGAGACATGAGAGACAGAATCTGTCTCTCCTCTGTGTGAGGATACAGCAAGAAGGCCAAGAAGGCATTCATCTGAAAACCAGGAAGAGATGTCTCACCAGAAACCGAGTCTGCTGGTGCCTTGATCTTAGACTTTGAGCCTCCAGAACTGTGAGAAATAAATTTCTGTTCTTTAAGCCACCCAGTCTATGGTATTTGTTATGGCAGCCTGAGCTGACAAGACAAGACTAGATAATTTGGAACCAGATAATGAATGGCTTCACAGCATGTGGTGGGACATAATTCTAAAAGGGTCCCCTGAGATCTCCCACCATGATTCTCAATATGTGAATATGATGAGACATCACAGCCATGATTACATTACATTACATGGAAAAAGGAATTTTGCAGATGTAAGTAAGGTTACCAATCAGTTGGCTTTGAGTTAATGAAAAGGGAGATTATCTGGGTGAGTCTATTCTAATCACACAAGCCCTTTAAAAACAGAGCGTTTTTCCTGGCTAGTGGCAGAAAGAAGTCACAGTGATGGCAAAATTGAGACTGCAACGTGCTGTTGCTGGCTTAAGGATGGGGGTGGCCATTGTCAGGGAATGTGCACATCTTCAGCTGACAGCCAGCACAGAAGTGGGACTTCAGTCCTACAGATTCGAGGAACACAATGTGCCAGCAACCTGGATGAACTTGGAAGTGGATTCTTCCCCCAAACTTTCAAATAAGGATCCAGCCTGGCTGACACTTTGTGACAGTGTGACGTCCTTAGTGGAGCCCTCTCCAGCACATCCAGACTGCCCGCCTGCAGAGCTGTGAGAGAATAAATAGTATGAGGCAATTTGCTACACAGCGATAGAAAACGCATATTCAAGCCAAGTTAAAAAGAAAATAGATGTAAAACCCAAAAATAATCCACTACCAAATGGAATGTTGTAGTACATTAAAAAATATGACAATATTGTTTAAGATTAGAAAGTCTGTTGGTGTAATTTACATTAACAGGCTGTATTAGGGTGTAAGTTTGGCTCCTGGAACAGAGAGATCTAAAATAACAGCAATTTTAACAAGACAGAATTTTGTGTCTTACACAAAACTCTGCGCAGATGATCTAAAGCTGGTGTGGTGACTCATGGTCAATAGTGACTTACACTCAGTCATTGCTTTGCCCCCTTCAACACATGGCTTCCATCTTCTGGTCCAGATGGCTGCTCCAGCTGCCTTCATGATATATCCCAGGCAGTAGGAAGGAAGAAATGGAAGAAACAGGTGTGCCTTCCTATCCATCCCCAGCTCTTCCCGGGTAACTTCAAGGGCAAGAGCAAGACAAAGACATGGCAATTGCACATACTTCAAATCACAACTCAGCAACCAGAACTTAGTCACATGGACACATCTAGCTTCAAGGGATTTGAGGAAAGTATTGAGTGGCCATGTGTCCCCTGAAATTTTACTACTATGGAAGAAAAAGAGAACAGATAATAGGGGAAAACTAGGTGTCTCTGCCCCAAGGGGGGAAAAAAAGATTCTCTTATTAAACGCAGATAAAACATTTAATAAAATGAAACACGTTTGTTATCAGTCAGCGTTCTCCAGAGAAACAGAAAAAGCATATACTTCTACTCAAATCTATATATTAACAGAATACATACATACATACACACACACACACAGACACACACACACACACACACATTTATTGCAAGCAATTGGCTTAGGTAACTGAGGGGCTGGCAAATCTGAAATCTGTAGGGCAGGTCAGCAGGCTGGAGACTTTCATGCAAGAGCTGATGTTGCAGTCCTGAGGCAGAATTTCTTCTTCCCTAGGAAGCTTCAGTAGACGCTTAAGGCCTTCAACTGATTGGACGAGGCCCCCCCCTCATCCCACTGGAGATTACTTCAATGGGGAGTAGCCTGCTTTCCTAACCACATTTACAAAATACCGCCACTGCAACACCTTGATTAGTGTTTGATTGGATAACTGGGGACTCTAGCCTAGCTCAGTTGACAATCAAACTAATCCTCAAGCCAAAAAAAAAGTAAATCAGGCTTTGAAAGTATTTCCTGAACCTGATAAACGCAATTGTAGTCCATATAGATTATATTGTACATCTCAATATTCGTGCAGTTATTTTCTGCTATAAAAATAAAACCTCAAAGGCATTTTTTATTCTGTTTTGCTGTGATCTAGCAATGCTTTTCATTTTAATTGTGGAAGAAGAAGAAAAGAATTCCCAAGTAAGAAAAAAGGCTTCTATTTTTAAGATGTATTTTCCTATTACAAGTATGGCTCTAATGAGATAAGCATACAAATTATTTTATGTTTAACTGTTTTTAATTCTTTTCAGTTCTGCCTTCAGAGAGGTATTAGAAGTTTTTCTTACTAGCAACTTTGCTAAATTTGCTTTTCTGCAGTCTGTGGATATTCTTAACAAAAGTTCATTAATGAGGCAAAGGACTTTGTTTTCAGAAAGTAGGTAAAAATGACTATTTGTATTGTAGGTTCTGATTTTGAAAGGAGACTCAAAGGTTATGAAGGATATGTCAGGTTTAAAATGGCATAAATCTACTCAGTATTCTGTAATAACCTATATGGGAAAAGAATCTGAAAAAGAATGGATATATGTGTATGTATAACTGAATCACTTTGCTGCACACCTGAAACTATCACAACATGGTAAATCAACTATACTCCAATATAAAATAAAAATTAAATAAAAAAAGAAAGTGATAAACCTGCTTAAAAAACATAAAATGGCATAAATCTGGATGGTCAATGTATCTTTCTTTTTTTTTTTTTTTTTTAAACATCTTTATTGAAGTATAATTGCCTTACAATAGTGTGTTAGCTTCTGCTTTATAACAAAGTGAATCAGTTAGGTCAATGTATCTTTCCACACGATTGAAAGGTGGACTGTCAGAATAATGCTACCATTTAAGTTGAATCACTGGACTCTGGATTCTTGAATGGTCACCTATATGCCATACCTGATGATAGCAGCAGGGAGAGGGGACCTCAAGGGCAAGCAGTGGCTTTCTGTGCACCAGGGCAGTGAGAGGGCTGGGTGTCACAGGTAGTTCTGAGTACCATCGTGTCCCTGCCAGCCTGAACCCCTGCTGCTCTGGGCAGAATAGATGAAGATGTTATCGTGAGGGCATGGCAGACAACTGTTGGCTACAGAAAGGGGACACCACCGGGAAGCCAGCACAGTGGAGGCCGGGTCACCCGCCTGGCAGAAAAACACTAACAGGAAGTAGCCAACTTGTCTGTTGATGCCAAGTCGGATTCTGTGCATTTTTGCCTAGGTGAGGGCTGGGGTGCCTGCCTGGGCCGGGACGCAGCAGCCAAAGGGGACCTTGACCATTCAGCAGAGAGGCAAGTATCTGTGGGGACTCAGGACTGCAAGGGAGGACAGGATGCCTGCCCAATTAGGGCAGGGGGAGGGCGTTCTCAACACACTGATGTTACTGAACAGGCTATTTTATTTTATTTTTTAATTAAAATTTCTTTTTCAGTATGATCACAATTTTATTATATCTTATATATAACTTTGACAGTACATATACAACACGTTAATAAAAGTTACTTTTTGTTTTGCCATTATGGGCAATTTTTCCTTGCCTTTTTAAAAAAAAATTTATTGAAGTATAATTTATTTACAATGTTGTGTTAATTTCTGCTATACAGCAAAGTGACTCAGTTATACATATATATTCTTTTCATATTCTTTTCCATTATAGTTTATCACAGGATATTGAATCTAGTTCCCTGTGCTCTACAGTAGGACCTTGTTGTTTATCCATCCTCTATATAATCGTTTGCATCTGCTAATCCCAAACTCCCAGTCCTTCCCTCCCCCACCCCCTCCCCCTTGGCAACCACAAGTCTTGAACAAGCTATTTTACGTTATTAAAATTTTATTATGAAATGTGCCATAGATGATAAAAAATAGGTAGTTTAAAGAGGGATAATAAAAATGAACAACCATGTGCACACCATCGGTTTGAGTAGCGTGATATCTCCAGAAATTTAAAAGCACACTGCGTGCTTCTCCCTGATCGTGTCCAGCTCCCTTTGCACGAGAGGGAGCCAGGGTAGTGAATTTTGTGTTTACCGTTCCTTTCCTTTTCTCCCATCTCCCATGTATACACACCCAAGGAATACATTGTTTTGTTTTGGCTATTTTTGAGCTTTTTATAAATGGAGTCATACTATCTGTATTTTTTGAGTTGCTTCTTTCACCAACATATTTCAAAGATACAACCATGTTGATTGGTGTTGTTCGTAGTTTATTCATTTTCATTGCTTCACAGTGGACACTGGTGTGTGTCTTAGTTCGTCCGAGCTGCTATAACAAAATGCCACAGACTTAGTGGGTTATGAGCAAGAGAAATTTATTTCTCATAGTTCCGGAGGCTGGGAAGTCCAAGATCAAGGTGTCAGCGTGGTTGAGTTCCGATAAGGGCCCCCTGTTTCACAGCTGGTGCCTTCTTGCTTTGTCCTCACGTGATGGAAGGGGTGAGGGAGCTCTGGGGGGGGGGGTCTCCTCATAAAGGACACTAATTCCATTCACGAAGACTCCACCTTCATGACCTAGGTCATGACTCTCAGTATGTTTAGCTCTAACAGACAATACAAAGAGTTTTTTAAAGCTGAGCTGAGGGATGGTCACACTTCAAAACTAGTGACGGCAGTGATTCCAGGAGAGGGAAGACAGCTTCGTGGATGTTTGAAGCACTGGTGAGATCACCCCCACATTTCCATTCACTCTAAGAAGGTTTTTGTTGTTGTTTTGATCTGACCTTCCCTCTAGGTCCTGGGAGTCAGGACTGGGGTCAAGTGGAGTAGAACCTTTGCGAGTTGCACATTTTTACCACTTTTTTTTGGGTAAAATATATTTTTCAATTTTATGAAAAAAGATGGTGACAGTGGCTGACAATTTAAAAATATTTTCCTCCTTAACAAAATAATCCATCAACTCTATTTCAACCCCTCTCCCATTTAAAAAATGTTCTAAACCATCTGCTCTGGCTCCCTGTGGCAGCTCAGGGGAGGCCCCACAGGAGACATCCTTTAACTGTGGCCGTTAGTAAAGAGATTGCAAAGCTCTTCATGTTTGTGTGTCCTCTTCTGTATATATTTAGAACATTTTTCTATTGAGTTTTTGCCTTTTCCTTATGATGGAAAAAGGACAAGCATAATATATATTATATATATGTGTATGTGTGTATATATATATATATATATGTATATATATATATATACACATATATATACATACACATAATTAAGAAGAGCATAAAAATTGTGAAGTCCCTCCAAAAGAATCTAACAAGAGATGTCTGGAGAAAATTTAAATGTTATGGAAGACTTAAATAAATGATGCTATAGAACATATCCTTGGGTTGACCATCTCTATAAAAAGGTAGTATCTTAAAGATCCCAATTCTTCCCAAACTGATCTATAGATCCAACACTTTTTCAATCAAAATCCCAGAAAGAATTTTTGTAGAACTAAGCAAGATAATTTACTTAAAATGAAAAAGGAAAGGTCTAAGAATAACAAGAAGAAGCAGAAAATAAGCAAGTCTCATTATAAAGCTGTGATCACGAAGACAGTGTGATATTGGAGGATAAACAGACAGGTAGACCTCATGTCCGGAAATAGACCCCCACACGATACACAACTGGTTATGACAGTGCTGGCATGGCAGATAGATGGGGAAAGAATGGACTTTTTTAATAACTGTGGATGAAACAATTGGATGAAATAACTGGTGATTTAAAAAAATTAAAATAATTATTAAAAAATTTACCCTTATTTCTTTTTTAAAAATTGAGATGTAACTGACATATAACATTATATTAGTTTTAGGTGTGCAACACAATGATTTGATATATGTATATACTGCAAAATGATTACCACAGTAAATTTCGTTAACATCTATCACTTCATGTAGTTACCATTTTTTCCTTGTGATGAGAACTTATACGATCTAGTCTCTTAGCAACTTTCAATTTTTTTTCATTTTTTTTGTCTTATTGATTCTTACTGATCTATATCTATATACATCTCTATCTATATATAATTTTTTTCCTATTTGCTAAATCTCTGCTCATCTTTAGTTTTTCCTTCCATACTCTTTGGTTTCTTTTTTCCCCTAGCTTTAATGCTTGACTCATTACTTTTAAAGCTTTTTTCTTTTCTAATGTAGATATTTAAGGCTATAAATTGCCCTCTGAGTACTTCTTTAGCTCATTCCATGTATTTTGATATGCAATATTTTCATTGTTGTTTCTAAAACATTTGTAGTCCATAATATGATTTCTTTTTTGACCCATGCGTTGAGATTTGGATATATTTGGAGTTACTTCTATTATTTTGTTATGTACTTTTAATTTTTCCAACTTTTGCAGTTTCTTTCTTTTTTCATCTTTTCTTGACTTTATTTTGACTAAAGTCTTTTTCCCTAATTATATTTACCCCTTTACTTAATATAAGCTATCTGTTCTCTTAGTGGTTACTTTAGTTATTTTAACAACCATACTTAATTTAAATTAGGTAAGATTGTATCTTTACTTTAACCCTAATCACCCTTTTCCTATTTATATGTGTTCAGTTATTTTAGTATTTTAATTTGTTGGCCATTATACCACCACACAACATTTCTACTTGTTGTTTTTATAGTCAAGATTTGTTTAGATTTAGATTTACCCACATATTTATTAATATCTTTGCTCATTATTTCTTCTCGCATCTTAGATAATCCACCTGGAATCATTTTCCTTCTGCCTAAATGCATCCTATAAAAGTTTCTTTAAGTGAGGGTCTGTTGGTGGTAAATCCTCTAAATTTTTGTTTGTTCAAAAAAGACATTTTTCCAGACAAGTGTCTTTATTTCACTCATGTATGAAAAATAGTTTCACTAAGTCTAGAATTCTGAGTCAGGGGTTATTTTTTTTGTCAGCATGTTGAAATTATTTTACTTTCTTCTGACTTCTGCATTGCTATTGAGAAGCCAGTTGTCAATCTAATGCCATACTTTGCGGGGGAAACTTTTTCCTTCCCCCCCCTTCTACCCCTCCCTCCATGGGCTGCATTATAATCTTTCTCTAGGATGTGTCTAGATTTAGAGGGTTTTTTTTTTTGCCATGTGGCAGTGAAAGCGCCAAGTCCTAACCACTGGACCGCCGAGCAATTCCCTAGAGTTCTTCTTATTTATCCAGTTTAGGATTATTTTTGGGCTTCCTGAGTCTAAGGATTGGTATCTTCAGCAAGCCTAGAAGATTATTAGCCATATATATTTGAGTATGGCTTTCCCCCCATTATCTCTGTTAGCTTCTCCTATAAGATGTGTGTTAGACCTTCTCATTCTGTCTTCCTATAATAATATTTCTTCCATATTTTTCATCCTTTTTCCCCCCTCTCCAGATAATGTCTTTGGTTGAATCTCCCAGTTAGCTAAATTGTTTTCTTCTGATGTGGTCTAATTAGCTATTTAATCCACATTTTCATTGTTAGGAGGACTTTTTGGTTCTTTCCAAATTAGCTTAATTGTTCTTTCTAGTTTATTTCTTGTGTTTTCAAGCTTTTCTTTCATTTCTTTGTGTATATTAAATATAGATATTTGATATTTTCTGCCTGATAATTGTCTGATTCTGCTTTCCATTATTTCTGCTGGCTTTCACTCATGGTATATTTTTATTTCCTTATTTATTTTGTGATTTTTGACTCTGAATTGCTCATTTAAAAAAATGCTATTTGCAGATACTCTTTGAGCCTGGAATTTGTTTCTGCTAGTTTCCTGGGAGCTCTATAAAAGTTAGAACCCTTTTAACCTGATTTCCTTTGAAGATTTTCTGGACCACACATGTCATGGGAATTTGGATCAAAAACTCTCATGAATTTTGGCTTGTAGTTATAAATTCTCAGAGAATGTTTTCTCTTTCACTGAGCACCAAAGTTGAAGCAGGGAAGTTTTCTTCCATTCTATTTTTCATGACAAGGTTATTTCTCATTTATATTTACGTTGAGGGTAGAGCCCTCAGTGGGGTTCTGGTGTGTGTCTGTGTATATATGTGCATGTATGTGTGTATCTATGTATATGTGTGTATATATGTATATATGTGCATGTATGTGTGTATCTATGTATATGTGTGTATGCATGTGCGTATGCATGTGTATGTATGCATGTGTATATATGTGTCTGTATGTGTATCTATACATCTATGTATATACGTGTATGTGTGTGTTTATATGAGCACATGTATGTGTATGTATGTATGTGTCTGTATGTGCAAATGTATATCTCTGTGTGTGTATGTATGTGTGTGTATGTTTATGTGTGTGTGTTTTATAGAACTCCCCACCTTAAGGAGGCCCAGGCTTTATCCATGTCCCTCTTTTCTCTCTGTGGCATCAGAGTGGAAGATAAAGATTTCCTGGTTTTGTAAGAAACTCTCAACGTGGATGGTGGCCTTGTTGTGTGCTTATTCTTAGGATTCTTGAACTCACTTGGCTATACAATTTTTTTTTTTTTTCCGGTACCAGCTTAGCAATGCATTTATACTTTTTTTCTTAATATGGCTTAAAAAAAATTTTTTTTCAAGATGGTGTTTTAGGGCATCTAATCTGCCACACTAATGTAACTGGAAGTTGAAAAACCATTTCATACTCATTATTTTCTATATCTATTTGTTAACATCAAGTAAAAATATGGAAAAAATATGGGAAAAATATGGAAAAACTGTTCTTCAGTCCTCTGAAATTCTGAAGAAGCTATATGGACTTAAGTTGAAGCAAAACACAATCTATTCAATTATAAGAAAACTTATCTTGACTTGAAAGCTTCTAGAGTTGACAACTAGAGATCGTCAGATATTTATCTATGGAATTTTAAGAAACTGGCATAAATTTACTTTATTACCTTTTACCTACTTAGTACTACTACTACTACTAATGAATTCTATCATGTAATCTTTAACAACCACCTAGTAAGTGTGTGCTCTGGGAATTAGTGAGAATTTCTGATACCAAAGAATCACTTACCATGCTATATTTCCCTCAGCTAAGATTTGAGGCAGCTTACAAAAATACATTCAGTACAAAAGAAGAAAATTAATCACTGAGAGAATCAGGGCTACAGATAGATAGGAAATTAAATCTTAGGCTAAGATGAACACACGAGAAGTACATAACATTTTCTTCCCAATATAGGTGGCCTGTCTTTGGTTTTAAGCTCTTAACACACATAAGAGGAGGGTAGGCAATAACATGACCACGTTGGTTTGAGTGTCCTGTTCAGTTCAGGTCAGACTGACCCTGTACCTTCTGAACCTTTTGGCAACACTGTTGAAATTGCATCACAGCCCCAGTGACAAAGATTGGCAGTAAGAAAGTGGCCAGGGAGTACCTTTTATGTTTAATGATAAAAAGTGAAACTCTTCTGAGCTATTGACAAATACGCTACTGGAGAGTTGGTTTAGGGCTGGACCCACCTGGTGAAGCACTGACCTTTATGTGGTCTGGCATGGGGGTGGAGTTTCACTGAGCTTCCGGTTTCTATCTGCTACCAGGTTTCAGATCGCTGTGCAGTTTTTCCCATTTTGGCAAAACAAGCGCCTTTCTAAACCCTCCGTAATCTTGTGGCTCCTGATATCAGAAGGGCCTGAGACAGGTCTGGGCCCTTAGAAGCTACTATAATAACAACAGAGAAATCCTGTGTTGGTTTAATTGTTTTAGTCCTGTGTTGTTTGGACCCTGATTAAGGTCCAAATCCATAGGGTCAAATTATAAGGAAACCAGCTAAAGATGTGAAACTTTTAGAGAAGTCTTCCACTATGTATGTTGTTTTTTTTTTTTAACATCTTTACTGGAGTATAATTGCTTTACAATGGTGTGTTAATTTCTGCTTTATAACAAAGTGAATCAGCTATACATATACATATATCCCCATATCTCCTCCCTCTTGTGTCTCCCTCCCACCTCCCTATCCCACCCCTCTAGGTGGTCACAAAACACCGAGCTGATCTCCCTGTGCTATGCAGCTGTTTCCCACTAGCTATCTATTTTACATTTGGTAGTGTATATATGTCCATGCCACTCTCACTTCGTCCCAGCTTACCCTTCCCCCTCCCTGTGTCCTCAAGTCCATTTTCAACGTCTGCATCTTTATTCCTGTCCTGCCCCGAGGTTCTTCCTCAGTATGTATGCGTGTTGTCAGCAATTCCTGAGCAGGAACAATTTGTGTGTGTTTGTGTGTGTGTGTGTGTTCTCACTGTACTGTAGTAGGCACAATGAAGGTGTGTAAAAACAAATGTAAACTTCATGGTTCAGTTTCCTAAATTTGGGCTTGATCATTTTGGCAAAGCCAAAGGGGATAACATTTTGTGTTAGCTCCTCACTTAATGACTAATAAATAAAAAATATTAACTTAGGTCAATATACTGGCTCACAAGTGTGCACTTGGTTTAATCATTCTTCTTCTTTGCTTCAAGGATTTTGACTCTTTCTTCTCTGCAAAAGAAGAGAATATTATTTATTCCTTCCTTGGCTTGCCTCCCCCTCCAGGCTCAAAGGTAAGCTTGAACACCCCCTTGGGGTCCAATATAGGTCATAAGAAGTGAGGATAAAATCAGTACCGACACTGTTTAGTAAGTGATGATTTTTAAATTAACATGATTTTAATATACTTCTTATTCTGATGAAGTCTTATGCATAGAGATAATGCATGGTTTCTACTAAAGCATGTTTCAAAACTATGCTTTTATTATTTTTGCTCTGTTTACACCTTGTTATAGTAAGCTTTACAATACCTAAGAAATATCATTGCATTCAATTATCTTAAGTGCGTTAGTTAAATATGTAAAAATATAAATTCTCAGATTGTGTCTATGAAATTATTTTGTTATGAATTTCTCATGACAGCTTATGTTAGTTAATTTTATAATGATATGTACTCCTATATTAATTATTTCTATTTAAAATGAATTGAATTTTGCTTTTTTTGTCTGATGAGGAGGGAAAAAGTAAGATCTAGACTCAAGAACAAGATAAATTTCATCAGGTTTCTTTTCCCCTCTGGTGTTTCATCTTTGATTATGCATAATTATATCAATTAAATAAAGAATTATGCTAATAAAGCAAATACCATGAATTTGAATGTCTGGTGGAGATCACCTGGTTTTATTCCTTACCTTCACTGCATTCCTCACCTCTACCAAGCATCTCATACCTGACTCTCCATAGATACAAGACAAGCACACATTTGTCTAATTCATTTATTTCTTAACTAATCTGTTTGTGCCCAGCTTCATTTCAAAAGAGATTTGTGATGACTGAGTCCCAGTTAATTCTCACCATAGGAGACACAACTAAAAATCCTACCTTATAGAGATGGGTGTGTCTCAGAAGCATGTGGATGTGCTGTCTTCCATGTGTCCGCATTCTTCAGGTAATGACACCTGAGGTCTCTTAGTGCTTAGGTTAACACATGCAGGTGTAACACGAATTCCTTCTCCAAATGGTAACATGTAGATTTTACAGTTGGTTAATGTTCTATAAGGGGATAATGGTTCTATACGGGGAAATAAAGGTATTTCCCTTTTAATGAAATACCTTTCTGGCTTTGGTCAACTTAAATGCAACATATCTCATACACGTTATTAAACTGTGGGTTTACTGTTGTGGTTTTATGTCTCTCACAAGATTTGCTTATTCTCAGGCTTAAGCCCTGAGAACAGCAACTCACCCAGTGCCATTCTCACTTTAAAAAAAAAAAAAACTTTAAAAAACATTTTAAAAAAACTTTACTGTTCAGTAGTGTTAAGTATATTTACATTGTTGTGCAAAAGATCTCCAGAACTTTTTCATTTTGTAAAAATGAAACTCTATACTCGTACAACTCCTCTTTTCTCCCCCCAGTCCCTGGTAACCACTCTTTTGCTTTCTGTTTCTATGAATTTTTCTATTTTAGATTCCTCATATAAGTGAAATCAAACACTATTGTATTTTTATGACTGGCTTACTTCACTTAGCATAATGTACTCAGGGTTCCTCTATGTTGTAGCAGGTGTCAGGGTTTCCTTTCCTCCTTTTTTAACGCAGTATTCCATTGTATGTGTGCTCATCTGTTCATCCCCTGATGATATTTGAATTGTTTCCACCTCTTGGCTATTGTGAATAATGCAGCTGTGAACCTGAGTGTGCAAATCGTTCTCATCTTTTAAGTCAACTTCCTCTTGAATCTTCTTACTTTGCTTCATTCTCCTCTTGTTTTTCCTTTACTTCTGTTTTAAAGAAAATTTATTTTTAAAAATTCACCCAGAGTTTATAGTCATTATTTGTTAGAGAGTTTATAGGATATTACTTGCCTACACTGGAATTGGAGTTGTCAGTGATATTAGATTTTAACATAGGTTGAGACATATGTTATTTATAACAATAAAACAATAATTCAAAGAAAAATGGAAATGAAGGGCCTAAACAAACAAAAGAAAGCTGGAGTGACATTAATAATATTAGATATAGAGGAATTCAAGACCAAAAGCATTAACTAGGTAAAAGAGGTATTATGAGAAATGGTAAAAATCTATAAAGAAAATGTAGTAGTCATGGATCTTTATGGATCATACTACATGGCAGTCAAATACATAAATCAGAAACTCCTAGACATACAATGAAAACTTGTTAAAAACATACCTTTCAATAAATATATCGTAGTTATTACATATAAGGCACAATTTGAAGCATACAAACAAATGTAATCAGCCAACTTAATTTTTAAAAGTTTAAAAATTAAAAATTTTTCTTCTAGCTTTATTGAGATATAACTGACATACAATACTGCAGTTTAAGGTATACAGCATAATGATTTGACTTACATATATCATGAAATGAAGTTTAGTGACCATCCATCATCCTGTACAGATACAAAATGAAAGAATTAGAAAAAAAATTTTTTTCCTTGTGTGAGAACTCTTGACGGCTTTTGTATATAACACACAACAGTGGTAATTATATTTATCATGTTGTACAGTACATCCCTGGTACTTATTTATCTTGTAACTGGAAATTTGTACCTTTTGTCTACCTCATCCAACTCCCCTCTCCCCACCCGCTGCCTCTGGTAACCACAGACTTTTTTCTATGAGTTTGTTTGTTTTTGAAGTATAATTGACCAACAACACTGTTAGTTCCCTGTATACAACATAATGATTTAATATTTCTGTACATTTCAAAATGGCCACCATAAGTCTAGTTACCATCTGTCACCATACAAAGATATTACAGAATTATTGATTGTATTCCCCATATTGTACATTGCATAACAGTGACATTTATTTTGTAACTGAAAGTTTGTATCTCTTAATCTCCCTCACCTATTTCTTTCCTCCCTCCATCTCCTTCCATTCTGGCAACCACTCTGTATTTATGACTCTGTTTCTGTTTGGTTCTGTTTGTTCATTTACTTTGTTGTTTAGATTCCACATTTAAGTGAAATCATACAGTATTTGTCTTTCTCTTTCTGACTTATTTCACTTAGCATAATACCCTCTAGGTCCATCCATGTTGTTGCAAATTCCATTCTTTTATAAGGCTGTGTAATATTCCATATATATATATATGCCACATCTTCTTTATCCACTCGTCTATTGATGGGCACTGAGGTGGCTACCATACCTTGGCTATTGTAAATAATGTTGCAATGAACATTGGGGCATAAATTTTTTCAGGTTAGTGTTTTCATTTTCTTCAGATAAATACCCAGGAGTGCAGTTGATAGATTGTGTGGCAGTTCTACCTTTAATTTTTTGAGGAATCTCCATATTGTCTCCTCTAGTAGCTGCACCAATTTACAGTTTTATCAACAGTGCATGAGGATTCTCTTTTCTCCACATCCTCACCAATGCTTGTTATTTGTTGTCTTTTTGATAATAGCCATTCTGACAGGTGAGAGGTGATATCTCATTGTGGTTTTGATTTTCATTTCCGTGATGATTAGTGATGTTGAACGTCTTTTTATGTGCCTGTTGCCCATCTGTATGTCTTCTTTGGAAAATGTCTATTCAGGTCCTCTGCCCATTTAACATTTTTTTATGTTGAGTTATATGAGTTTTATTTTTTTTAACTTTTAAAAAAAAATTTATTTTATTTTATTTATTTTATTTTTGGCTGTGTTGGGTCTTCATTGCTGCACGTGAGCTTTTCCCTGGTTGTGGCAAGCTGGGGCTACTCTTTGTTGTGGTGTGTGGGCTTCTCATTGTGGTGGCTTCTCTTGTTGTGGAGCACAGGATCTAGGTGTGCAGGCTTCAGTAGTTGTGGCATATGGGCTCAGTAGCTGTGGCACACGGGCTTCGTTGCTCTGTGGCATGTGGGATCTTCCCAGACCAGGGATCGAACCCGTGTCCCCTGCATTGGCAGGCAGATTCTTAACCACTACACCACCAGGGAAGCCCATGAGTTTTTTTTAATTTTTATTTTTTGGCCGTGCCATGTGGCTTGTGGGGTCTTATCAATAGTTCCCCAACCAGGGATCGAACCCATGCCCCCTGCAGTGGAAGAGTGGAGTCCTAACCACTGAATTCCCTATATGAGTTCTTTGTATATTTTGGATATTAATCCCTTATCAGATGTAGTATTTGCAATATCTTCTTTAATTCAGTAGGCAGCCTTTTTGTTTTGTTGATAGTTTCCTTTGCTGTGCAAAGTCTTTTAGTTTGATGTAATCCAGTTTATTTATTTTTACTTCTGTTTCCCTTGTCTGAGGAGACAGATCCAAAAAAATATTGCGAAGACTGATGTCAAAGAGCATACTACTTATGTTTTCTTCTAGAAGTTTTATGGTTTCAGGTCTTACATTTAAGTCTTTAATCTATTTTGAGTTTATTTTTGTATATGGTAGGAGAAAGTAGTCCAGTTTGATTCTTTTCCATGTAGCTGTCCAGTTTTCCCAGCACCATTTATTGAAGACGCTGTTTTTTCCTTATTGTGTATTCTTGCCTCCTTTGTCATAGATTAAGTGACCCTAAATGTGTGGGTTTATTTTCAGGGTCCCTATTCTGTTCTATCGATCTGTATGTCTGTTTTTGTGCCAGTACCATACAGTTTTTTTTTTTTAACATCTTTATTGAAGTATAATTGCCTTACAATGGTGTGTTAGCTTCTGCTTTATAACAAAGTGAATCAGTTATACACATACAATATGTTCCCATATCTCTTCCCTCTTGCATCTCCCTCCCTCCCACCCTCCCCATCCCACCCCTGTAGGTGGTCACAAAGCACCGAGCTGATCTCCCTGTGCTATGTGGCTGCTTCCCACTAGCTATCTATTTTACATTTGGTAGTGTATATATGTCCATGACACTCTGTTACCCTGTCACATCTCACCCCACCCCCTCCCCATATCCTCAAGTCCATTCTCTAGTAGGTCTGTGTCTTTATTCCCGTCTTGCCACTAGGTTCTTCATGGCTTTTTTTTTTTCCCCTTAGATTCCGTATATATGTGTTAGCATACTGTATTTGTTTTTCTCTTTCTGACTTACTTCACTCTGTATGACAGACTCTAACTCCATCCACCTCATTACAAATACCTCCATTTCATTTCTTTTTATGGCTGAGTAATATTCCATTGTATATATGTGCCACATCTTCTTTATCCATTCATCTGTCGATGGACATTTAGGTTGCTTCCATGTCCTGGCTATTGTAAATAGAGCTGCAATGAACATTTTGGTACATGACTCTTTTTGAACTATGGTTTTCTCAGGGTATATGCCGAGTAGTGGGATTGCTGGGTCGTATGGTAGTTTTATTTTTAGTTTTTTAAGGAACCTCCATACTGTTCTCCATAGTGGCTGTATCAATTTACATTCCCACCAACAGTGCAAGAGTGTTCCCTTTCCTCCACACCCTCTCCAGGATTTATTGTTTCTAGATTTTTTGATGATGGCCATTCTGATCGGTGTGAGATGATATCTCATTGTAGTTTTGATTTGCATTTCTCTAATGATTAATGATGTTGAGCATTCTTTCATGTGTCTGTTGGCAATCTGTATATCTTCTCTGGAGAAATGTCTATTTAGGTCTTCTGCCCATTTTTGGATTGGGTTGTTCGTTTTTTTGTTATTGAGCTGCATGAGCTGCTTGTAAATCTTGGAGATTAATCCTTTGTCAGTTGCTTCATTTGCAAATATTTTCTCCCATTCTGAGGGTTGTCTTTTGGTCTTGTTTATGGTTTCCTTTGCTGTGCAAAAGCTTTTAAGTTTCATTAGGTCCCATTTGTTTATTTGTGTTCTTATTTCCATTTCTCTGGGAGCTGGGTCAAAAAGAATCTTGCTGTGATGTATGTCATAGAGTGTTCTGCCTATGTTTTCCTCTAAGAGTTTGATAGTGTCTGGCCTTACACTTAGGTCTTTAATCCATTTTGAGTTTATTTTTGTGCATGGTGTCAGGGAGTGTTCTAATTTCATACTTTTACATGTATCTGTCCAATTTTCCCAGCACCACTTATTGAAGAGGCTGTCTTTTCTCCACTGTATATGCTTGCCTCCTTTATCAAAAATAAGGTGACCATATGTGTGTGGGTTTATCTCTGGGCTTTCTATCCTGTTCCATTGATCTATATTTCTGTTTTTGTGCCAGTACCAAACTGTCTTGATTACTGTAGCTTTGTAATATAGTCTGAAGTCAGGGAGCCTGATTCCCCCAGCTCCATTTTTCATTCTCAAGATTGCTTTGGCTATTCGGGGTCTTTTGTGTTTCCATACAAATTGTGAAATTTTTTGTTCAAGTTCTGTGAAAAATGCCAGTGGTAGTTTGATAGGGATTGCATTGAATCTGTAGATTGCTTTGGGTAGTAGAGTCATTTTCACAATGTTGATTCTTCCAATCCGGGAACATGGTATACCTCTCCATCTATTTGTATCATCTTTAATTTCTTTCATCAGTGTCTTATAATTTTCTGCATACAGGTCTTTTGTCTCCTTAGGTAGGTTTATTCCTAGATATCTTATTCTTTTTGTTGCAGTGGTAAACGGGAGTGTTTTCTTAATTTCACTTTCAGATTTTTCGTCATTAGTGTATAGAAATGCAAGCGATTTCTGTGCATTAATTTTGTATCCTGCTACTTTACCAAATTCATTGATTAGCTCTAGGAGTTTTCTGGTAGCCTCTTTAGGATTCTCTATGTATAGTATCATGTCATCTGCAAATAGTGACAGCTTTACTTCTTCTTTTCCGATTTGGATTCCTTTTATTTCTTTGTCTTCTCTGATTGCTGTGGCTAACACTTCCAAAACTATGTTGAATAATAGTGGTGAGAGTGGGCAACCTTGTCTTGTTCCTGATCTTAGTGGAAATGGTTTCAGTTTTTCACCATTGAGGACAATGTTGGCTGTGGGTTTGTCATATATGGCCTTTATTATGTTGAGGAAAGTTCCCTCTATGCCTACTTTCTGCAGGGCTTTTATCATAAATGGGTGTTGAATTTTGTCGAAAGCTTTCTCTGCATCTATTGAGATGATCATATGGTTTTTCTCCTTCAATTTGTTAATATGGTGTATCACATTGATTGATTTGCGTATATTGAAGAATCCTTGCATTCCTGGGATAAACCCCACTTGATCATGGTGTATGATCCTTTTAATGTGCTGTTGGATTCTGTTTGCGAGTATTTTGTTGAGGATTTTTGCATCTATGTTCATCAGTGATATTGGCCTGTAGTTTTCTTTCTTTGTGACATCTTTGTCTGGTTTTGGTATCAGGGTGATGGTGGCCTCGTAGAATGAGTTTGGGAGTGTTCCTCCCTCTGCAATATTTTGGAAGAGTTTGAGAAGGATAGGTGTTAGCTCTTCTCTAAATGTTTGATAGAATTCACCTGTGAAGCCATCTGGTCCTGGGCTTTTGTTTGTTGGAAGGTTTTTAATCACAGTTTCAATTTCAGTGCTTGTGATTGGTCTGTTCATATTTTCTATTTCTTCCTGGTTCAGTCTCGGCAGTTTGTGCATTTCTAAGAATCTGTCCATTTCTTCCAGGTTGTCCATTTTATTGGCATAGAGTTGCTTGTAGTAATCTCTCATGATCTTTTGTATTTCTGCAGTGTCAGTGGTTACTTCTCCTTCTTCATTTCTAATTCTATTGATTTGAGTCTTCTCCCTTTTTCTCTTGATGAGTCTGGCTAATGGTTTATCAATTTTGTTTATCTTCTCAAAGAACCAGCTTTTAGTTTCATTGATTTTTGCTATTGTTTCCTTCATTTCTTTTTCATTTATTTCTGACCTGATCTTTATAATTTCTTTCCTTCTGCTGGCTTTGGGGTTTTTTTGTTCTTCTTTCTCTATTTGCTTTAGGTGCAAGGTTAGGTTGTTTATTCGAGATGTTTCCTGTTTCTTGAGGTAGGCTTGTATTGCTATAAACTTCCCTCTTAGCACTGCTTTTGCTGTGTCCCATAGGTTTTGGGTCGTCGTATCTCCATTGTCATTTGTTTCTAGGTATTTTTTGATTTCCCCTTTGATTTCTTCAGTGATCACTTCGTTATTAAGTAGTGTATTGTGTAGCCTCCATGTGTTTGTATTTTTTACAGATCTTTTCCTGTAATTGATATCTAGTCTCATAGCGTTGTGGTCGGAAAAGATACTTGATACGATTTCAATTTTCTTAAATTTACCAAGGCTTGATTTGTGACCCAAGATATGATCTATCCTGGAGAATGTTCCATGAGCACTTGAGAAAAATGTGTATTCTGTTGTTTTTGGGTGGAATGTCCTATAAATATCAATTAAGTCCATCTTGTTTAATGTATCATTTCAAGCTTGTGTTTCCTTATTTATTTTCATTTTGGATGATCTGTCCATTGGTGAAAGTGGGGTGTTAAAGTCCCCTACTATGATTGTGTTGCTGTCGATTTCCCCTTTTATGGCTGTTAGTATTTGCCTTATGTATTGAGGTGCTCCTATGTTGGGTGCATAAATGTTTACAATTGTTATACCTTCCTCTTGGATCGATCCCTTGATCATTATATAGTGTCCTTCTTTGTCTCTTGTAATAGTCTTTATTTTAAAGTCTATTTTATCTGATATGAGAATTGCTACTCCAGCTTTCTTTTGATTTCCATTTGCATGGAATATCTTTTTCCATCCCCTCACTTTCAGTCTGTATGTGTCTCTAGGTCTGAAGTGGGTCTCTTGTAGACAGCATATATATGGGTCTTGTTTTTGTATCCATTCAGCCAGCCTGTGTCTTTTGGTGGGAGCATTTAATCCATTTACATTCAAGGTAATTATCGATATGTATGTTCCTATTCCCATTTTCTTAAATGTTTTGGGTTTGTTATTGTAGGTGTTTTCCTTCTCTTGTGTTTCTTGCCTAGAGAAGTTCCTTTAGCATTTGTTGTAAAGCTGGTTTGGTGGTGCTGAACTCTCTCAGCTTTTGCTTGTCTGTAAAGGTTTTAATTTCTCCATCACATCTGAATGAGATCCTTGCTGGGTAGAGTAATCTTGGTTGTAGGTTTTTCTCCTTCATCACTTTAAGTATATCCTGCCCCTGCCTTCTGGCTTGCAGAGTTTCTGCTGAAAGATCAGATGTTAACCTTATGGGGATTCCCTTGTGTGTTATTTGTTGTTTTTCCCTTGCTGCCTTTAATATGTTTTCCTTATATTTAATTTTTGACAGTTTGATTAATATGTGTCTTGGCATGTTTCTCCTTGGGTTTATCCTGTATGGGACTCTCTGTGCTTCCAGGACTTGATTAACTATTTCCTTTCCCATATTAGGGAAGTTTTCAACTATAATCTCTTCAAATATTTTCTCAGTCCCTTTCTTTTTCTCTTCTTCTTGTGGGACCCCTATAATTCGAATGTTGGTGCGTTGAATGTTGTCCCAGAGGTCTCTGAGACTGTCCTCAGTTCTTTTCATTCTTTTTTCTTTATCCTGCTCTGCAGTAGTTATTTCCACCATTTTATCTTCCAGGTCACTTATTCTTTTTTCTGCCTCAGTTATTCTGCTATTGATCCCATCTAGAGTATTTTTAATTTCATTTATTGTGTTTTTCATCATTGCTTGGTTCCTCTTTAGTTCTTCTACGTCCTTGTTAAATGTTTCTTGCATTTTGTCTATTCTATTTCCAAGATTTTGGATCATCCTTACTATCATTATTCTGAATTCTTTTTCAGGTAGACTACCTATTTCCTCTTCATTTGTTAAGTCTGGTGTGTTTTGACCCTGCTCCTTCATCTGCTGTGTGTCTTTCTGTCATCTCATTTTGCTTATCTTACTGTGTTTGGGGTCTCCTTTTCACAGGCTGTGGGTTCGTAGTTCCCGTTGTTTTTGGTATCTGTCCCCAGTGGCTAAGGTTGGTTCAGTGGGTTGTGTAGGCTTCCTGGTGGAGGGAACTAGTGCCTGAGTTCTGGTGGATGAGGCTGGATCTTGTCTTTCTGGTGGGCACGTCCACGTCTGGTGGTGTATTTTGGAGTGTCTGTGTCCTTATTATGATTTTAGGCAGCCTCTCTGCTAATGGATGGGGCTGTGTTCCTGTCTTGCTAGTTGTTTGGCATAGGGTGTCCAGCCCTGTAGCTTGCTGGTCGTTGAGTGAAGCTGGGTCTTGATGTTGAGATGGAGATCTCTGAGAGATTTTTGCCGTTTGGTATTACGTGGAGCTGGGAGGTCTCTTGTGGACCAGTGTCCTGAAGTTGGCTCTCCCACCTCAGAGGCACGGCCCTGATGCCTGGCTGGAGCACCAAGAGCCTTTCGTCCGCACGGCTCAGAGTAAAAGGGAGAAAAAATAGAAAGAAAGAAAGAAAGAGGCTATAATATAGTGAAGTAAAATAAAGCTATTATAAAGCAGAGCTATACAGACAAAATCTCACCCAGAAGCATATACATATACACTCACAAAAAAAAGGAAAAGGGGAAAAATTAATATATCCTGCTCTGAAAGCCCACCTCCTGAATTTGGGATGATTCGTTGTCTATTCAGGTATTCAACAGATGCAGGCACATCAAGTTGTTTGTGGAGTTTTAATCCGCTGCTTCTGAGGCTGCTGGGAGAGATTTCCCTTTCTCTTCCTTGTTCGCACAGGTCCTGGGGTTCAGCTTTCGATTTGGACCCGCCTCTGTGTGTAGGTCGCCTGAGGGCGCCTATTCCCCACCCAGACAGGACGGGGTTAAAGGAGCAGCTGCTTCGGGGGCTCTGGCTCACTCAGGCGGGGGGAGGGAGGGGTACAGAGGAGGCGGGGCGAGCCTGCAGTGGCAGAGGCTGGCATGACGTTGCACCAGCCTGAGGCACGCAGTGCGTTCTACCGGGGAAGTTGTCCCCGGATCACGGGAGCCTGGCAGTGGCGGGCTGCACAGGCTCCAGGGAGGGGTGGTGTGGAGAGTGACCTGTGCTCACACACAGGCTTTTTGGAGGCGGCAGCAGCAGCCCCAGCGTCTCACGCCCGTCTCTGGGGTCCGCGCTGATCGCCGCGGCTCACGCCCGTCTCTGGAGTTCATTTAGGTGGCGCTCTGAATCCCCTCTCCTTGCGTGCCTCGAAACAAAGAGGCAAGAAAAAGTCCCTTGCCTCTTCGGCAGCTGTAGACTTTTTCCCGGACTCCCTCCCAGCCAGCTGTGGTGCGCTAACCCCTTCAGGCTGTGTTCACGCCGCCAACCCCAGTCCTCTCCCTGCGATCCGACCGAAGTCCGAGCCTCAGCTCCCAGCCCCGCCCGCCCCGGCGGGGGAGCAGACAAGCCTCTCGGGCTGCTGAGTGCTGCTCGGCGCTGAGCCTCTGTGCGGGAGTCTCTCCGTTTTTTCCTCTGCGCCCCTGTTGCTGTGGGGTCCGCGCTGATAGCCGCGGCTCGCGCCCGTCTCTGGAGCTCGTTTAGGCAGCGCTCTGAATCCCCTCTCCTCGCGCACAAGGAAACAAAGAGGGAAGAAAAAGTCTCTTGCCTCTTCGGCAGCTGCAGACTTTTTCCCAGACTCCCTCCCGGCTAGCTGTGGTGCACTAACCCCTTCAGGCTGTGTTTACGCCGACAACCCCAGTCCTCTCCCTGCGATCCGACCGAAGTCCGAGCCTCAGCTCCCAGCCCCGCCCGCCCCGGCGGGGGAGCAGACAAGCCTCTCGGGCTGCTGAGTGCTGCTCGTCGCCGAGCCTCTGTGTGGGAATCTCTCCGCTTTGGCCTCCGCACCCCTGTGGCTGCGCTCTCCTCCGTGGCTCCGAAGCTTCCCCCCTCTGCCACCCGCAGTCTCTGCCCGCGAAGGGGCTTCCTAGTGCGTGGAAATCTTTCCTCCTTCACAGCTCCCTCCCACTGGTGCAGGTGCTGTCCCTATTCTTTTGTCTCTGTTATTTCTTTTTTCTATTGCCCTACCCAAGTACAGGGGGAGTTTCTTGCCTTTTTGGAGGTCGGACGTTTTCTGCCAGCGTTCAGTGGGTGTTCTGCAGGAGCAGTTCCACGTGTAGATGTATTTCTACTGTATCTGTGGGAAGGAAGGTGATCTCCGCGTCTTACTCTTCCGCCATCTTCTCTTCCATACAGTTTTTTTTTTAAATTAATTAATTAATTAATTTATTTATGGCTGTGTTGGGTCTTCGTTTCTGTGCGAGGGCTTTCTCTAGTTGCGGCAAGTGGGGGTCACTCTTCATCGCGGTGCGCGGGCCTCTTTTTATCACGGCCTCTCTTGTTGCGGAGCACAGACTCCAGACGTGCAGGCTCAGTAGTTGTGGCTCACGGGCTTAGTTGCTCCGCGGCATGTGGGATCTTCCCAGACCAGGGCTCGAACCCGTGTCCCCTGCATTGGCAGGCAGATTCTCAATCACTGCGCCACCAGGGAAGCCCCTTCCATACAGTTTTGATTTTGTAGTTTTGTAGTATACTTTGAAACTAGGGAGCATAATACTTCCAGTTTTGTCTTTCCTTCTTAAGATTATTTTGGCTACTTGGGGTGTTTTGTGACAGCAAACAATTTAATAGATATGTATAGATATATGTATACACACACAAGAATAAGAATATATTAGATAGATATTAATAGAATGTATTCTTCTATTACACTTATTAAACAATTTCCAAATCTATTATGTTCTTGGTCACAAAGGAAACTTTCATAAATTTCAAAAAGGGATGATTTTACAAGATACATTTTTATCCCAAGTATAGAATTACAATCTGGAAGAGAAATATCATAAAAACTTAAGAAATAAATATATGCCATTTCAAATAACTCCATATCCAAGGGAAAACAAAACTGATATTACAAGTCATCAAATAATAAGCAAAAGATATTATTTCATACACAAACCCCAATATACAGCCAAATCTCTATACAGAGGAAAATTGTTAACTTTAAATATTCCTATAATTAAAGCAGAAAGGTAAAAACTTAGTAAAATAAATATTCAACTTATAAAATTAGGAAAATAGAAAAAAAAGAGTAGGCAGTGAATCAATAAAAAGAAAAACCAAGATTAATTTAATACAAAAGAGAAAGTGTGTGTCTGTGTGCCTCTGTGTGTGCATATATGAATACAATTTATATATAATTTGAATATATATAATTTGAATACATTTATATGTAATTTGACTATATATAATTTGAACAGACAAATGAAATAGATGAAATCCCTGACCAGTTGATATATTACTTGGAAAACTTTCAGTTATATACCTAGATCAATTTCTGTTATGAATTCAGATGGGAAGTTTAAATAATACATTAGCAAACTGTATCCAGCAATGAATTAAAGGTAATACACCAAATTAGAGCAGAATTTTTTCTATCAAAGTAGTTCATTACATGAACTTACTGATGGAGAAAAGCTGTAAGATTGTGTCCATAAATACCAAGAAGATATTTGATATAATTCATCAGACATTCCTAGTTAAAATAAACACGGATTAAAATATAAGTAGAAGGAAACTGAGTAAATATGATAAAAACCAATTATCAAAAGAAAACTATATCCTAATGAACCATGAAATACTGAAGCATTTCTATTAAAATCAGAAGAAAGATAGGCATGCCTGTCATCACCATATTATTAGACATTGTTTTAGAAGCTGTAGTTAATACAAAAAAGTAAGAAAATGAAATATCTCATATATATGTAGCATATATGAAATATAAAAATTATCTTTATTTGTTTATGATGTAATTGTATGCCTAGAAATCTCAACAAACTCCAATAAAATCCATTAGAATTAGTATTATAGTTTATTAAGTTTCTGGATTAAAAAATGCAAAAATTAGTAGCTTTTATTTATATCAATTATAATGGATAGGAAGTTAAAATGTAAAAAACATATCTCACTCACAATGGTGATAAAAATCTCTAAAATGTTTAGGAATAAATTTATCTGAAAGACACCAACAAATACTAAAGTAATGGAGAGACCTATGATACCTTGAGTAGGATGACTTAACAATAAGAAGTGATAATTCTAAACTAATAAATACATTTAGTGCTATTTCAATGAAAAGCCTATTTAATATTTTTGACACTAGGAAAAATGATCTTAAAATGAATTGGAATAATACATGCCTGAGAAGAGCCAAGAAAATTTTGAAAAAGGAGACTTTGTGTAGCAAAGTCTTGCCTTTCTGAATATTGAAATTTATGTTAAAAACTACAGTGATAAAAGCTGTATATTGGCATGGGAACTGATCATACATCCATGGATATGTTTATATATTTATATATAGACTTGTGTGTTAACAGATCCAAATGTATACATAGAACTTTATAAACGACAAAAATAACATCTCAGTTCAAGGGAAAAATAATGGTATGGGCATAATTTGTCATCTATCTGGAAGAAAACAGAGCCCTACTTTATATCATATACAAAATTAGATTCCAGGTGGATTAAGTCTCTAGATGTTAATAATTAATACAAAATAATAGAAATACATATCAGAGAATAAAACTTAGATAAATTTGTGTGCATAAAGGGTGACAAAACAAAACAAAAAAACCCAACAAAATTTGTAAAATGTTATAGACTGGAAAAAAAACCTCGTAACCTAACAAAGGGCTAATATTTCTGTTGTATAAAGAACCTCTAAAAATTGATAATAAAACACAAACAACTCGTAAAAATGGGCAAAACATATGAAGGCATTTATCTGAATAACAAATGTAAGTGGCTAAAACTCGTGAAAAATATGCCTTTCCTTTCCAGTAATGAGGAAAATGTAAATTAAAACAAAAATGAAATTCCATTTTCTCCCAACGGGTTGGCAAAGATTAAAAAGAGCAATCATCTTCATTGCTCATGGAGATAAAGGAAAAGGGGCCAGGCACATATTACGATGGGAATGTAAATTGCTACAATTTCTTTTTTTAGAAAGAAATCTAATCCTCCCCACCATTTTATTCATTTTAATATAGCGTTATTTGTACAGGTACAAACGTGTGAACTTTCTGAAAAACCATCAACTGGGAAATATTTGAATAAGTTGTTATATATTTAATATTAAGCAGATGTTAATAACAATGAGTTACAACCATATGAATTAATCTGGACAAATGTCCACGATGTACTAAGCTAAAAAATCAAATTGTGCATAGTATGTTCCCATATCTGTTTAAAAAAAAAACACAAAAATGAAACAAAAATAGCCTCTATGTATGTATTAAGGTAGAGTGATACCTTTATATGTACCTATAAAATTTTTAATATTGAGGTACATATAAAATTTTTAATATTGAGTATCATAGAAGCTTGGGACTGGAAATTGTGTATATGGCTTAATTTTTTCCCATGAGCTTGAAGTGCCTTTGTAATAAAAATCACCGACTCCTACCCCCACCCCATTTTTACTAAGATATAATTGAAATGTAACATTGTATGAGTTTAAGGGGTACAACCTAATGATGTAATATATGTAGGTGGTGTGAAATGATCACCACAATAAGTTAACATCCATCACCTCACATAGTTACAATTTTTTTCCTTCTGATGAGAAAAATAACCTAATATTTTAAGAGACTGGGAACCGCTGGTTAAGTCAAGAGAACATAAAGTAGAAGGTGTATCCTAGCCCTGCCCCTAACTTGCAATGTGACATTTTTTGCCTTTATTTCCTTGCCTCTAAGGTGTGAGTGGTGGTGACTGTCCTATGGAATTAGGTTACAGTGTCGTAGTGAAGATAAAACGAGGGATGAAGACAAACATAATTTGGATAGTTAAATGGTATTGAAATGCAAGCTATTTATCCTCAAGAAAATTCTCAGACATTCTCAATTTCTATGATGCAGGTGACAAAATCTCCCGAGGAAGCATCTTCCCTTCCCAATGGTGATGTGACAGGAGAAGCACAGAGCACCACAGAGGTAAGAGCTGGTATCTTGAACCATCTCCTGGAGACCCATTTACTCAGAATGTCTACTAGGTTCTAATCTTTTCATATCTGTTTGTCTATCTGTCTACCTCACCTATCTATCTATATCTACCTATCTATCTATCTATCTATCTATCTATCTATCTATCTATCTATCATCTATCTTTCTATCTTTTTTAATCTCTAAAATTATAAAACCTCTTTCCACACAAGCAATAGAAAATAAATACTCCCTAAATGTGGAATCCTTTGGACTTCTCTTCACAAGCCTTAAATGGGTGAATTAACTCCTATTAGGGTCTTTATTACTCTACCATGCACATGAGTCAGGTCTATGGACTTACACCGACAGATCCAATCAGCAATGTCGAGGGTTGGTGATCCCATACTCTAGGGGTTAAGTGACTAATACACAGACGTCCACGTTTGCTTTGTTTATGTATTGTGTATCTAAATAAGGAAACAACAGCACGTGTGGTCTGGTGTTGCCTTAGAAGCTTGTCCAAGGTTAGTGATACCATGGGTTTCCTTTATGACCAGGGAACAGAGAAGGCTGAAGAAAGTAGACAGCAAGAGGCACAGAAAGAGGGCAGTGAAGATGCGGGCGAGCTCACCGGATCCCCAGAGAAGAATGTGAGTGTTTGCTTTTTTCACTGTAGTTTCATTGGATTCAGTTCTGTTCAACAAGCATTTATTTAGCTCTGCCAGGTGCCAGGAATCTTTCTGGGCACACGAGAGTGGGCGTGAAAGTCAGGAACTGAGGGTTTAGCCAGGAGGCAGCAGGTAATTTTCACTTAATGTGTTAACTGCTGTGTTCAAGGTGGGTAGAGGGCTGAAAGGAAGCCAGAGGAAGGACCCTGAACCCAGGCCTGGAGTGACAGGCTATGCAAGGCTTTAATGATTTGTCATTGTGTTGTTACGTTTAGGTTGGGTTCATGTTCTTTCTAAAGCAAAGGACCTTATGCCTTGGTCATGCGTAGTGATGGACTCCTATCACACTTGTCGACTTAAAAAAAATGTACAACGTGAGCGTTGTGAGTTAAGTTTTATTTGGGGCAGAATGAGGACAGCATCTCAGATAGCTCTGAGAAGCTGCTCCGAAGAGGTAGGGGGAAACGTCAGTACATATGTGACTTTGGTAAAGGGGAGTCCATGCAATCAAGAGCATATTTTTTTGCATAAGGTTGCTGCTAGTCTCATGAAGGTTACTGTTAGTCACGAGGAGCAGACGTCACCATGAAGGATTTTAGTGCTTTTCTAGATATGACGAGATGCAAGAATTGGGCTCATAAAATCTTCTCCTGAAAGCATCTAATTATCTGAAGACCTGTTCTGCGAGTTTTTCCCAGAGCACAGAGTGCCTCATTCCTGACCTCCACCCCGAACTCCTTTCAAGGGGTGTTGAAGGTCAGCAGCTGCAGCAGCTCCTGATTTAATCCTTGCAGAGGCAGATGGCAAGTGCCAGTTTGTAGCTGGCGTACTCCAAGAGGATTTGTGGGAAGCCAATGGGAGCTGAGGATCATAGGGTCCCTGGGGGAGGGAAACTGACACCAATGCAAAGCCAATCAGGGGACTCTCAGGGCCCCGCTGATGCAAGACCTGTGAGCTAATTCTAAAGCGTTCCAATGCAGGGCCCGCAGGGTAAAGGGCCGAGGGTGGTTCTGGAAGCACCAAGCTAAGATAATGGTGGATCAGATGGGCTACTTATTCAAGGGATTCTGAAAATGTGGTTGGGAAGCCAGGCAAAGGGGAAACCCTGGAGCCACCAGGGAGCCCGAATGGGCTGAGCCTCCTCTTGGGAGAATTTCAGTGGGCTTCTGCCTTGGGCCAATTGTAGCAAAGACTATTTACCAAACCTTGATGGTTTGCAATTGTACCTATTTATTGATTCCAGGAGAGATGTGGACAGCTTTTAAGATCACTGGATTCTTGTTCCCAGCAGATGGAATTTGAGTAGGAAAGGGGCCAAGACTGACAACCACGTTGTGGAAAATGGGGGTGGCATCAGTTTGTCTTTATCACAAGGAATTTAAATTTGGGAGGAACCAAGGCAGTAAATTCCCTTATGTTTGAATACTGCTATTTCAAAATGTTGATGATTTAAGACCCTTTGACGTTTCTGTTTTGAAGAAAGATGAAATCTTCAGTCTTGATCTAGAAGTTAGATGGGGTTTCATGGCAGCCTGTATAATTCAGAAATAATCAATTTAAGGTGAAATAGAGTGACAATTTAATTATCCTGTAATTTATAAAAATCTTTAAAAACGTTTTATAATTTGAACTTTCCATGAATTGCCTAATGCACTGGTACAGCATTATTGATTTACACGTTGAAATTCAGTTTGCTCCTTTTAAGACAGAGAGACAAAGGTAAAAACATTACACCCCAATCCCTTTCTCCCATGAGACCAAGAGGAAGACAGCATTTTAAAAATCAGACCCTGACTTCTACAGCAAGGGCAGGGCTGGCTTCAGCTTCTCAGCCGCTGGGCTGGTTAGTTCAATGAAGTGATAAGCCATCCAGCTTGGGGATTCTCTTTGCTAATATTTTTAAAAATTGTGAGCCCTTTACAAAGTAAATTATAGTCTTGTGAATCCTAATAGGAATTAAAAACATCGCTGTGTTATTTTTGCTTGGGCTGCGATGAAGAAATGACTACATAGAAGACTTTTATTTTAGGTGAATATAGTGTGAACATTAATGATCAACTCTTTAATAATATTTCTTCTACATAAAGAGAGATTTTGACTTTTTCCCATTTGACAAGTGATACATGCTCTTTGACTTGCTGTAATTCAGTTAAATAAGGAAAAAACTATGATTGGTCAGTGAACATTAAAAATGACATAACATGATTAGCTTTGGGATTGAATATATAGGAAACTCGATTGAAATTTAAAAAAGAGACAAAAACGATCTGATATTTGGGATGCTTGCATTTTGTGCTTCAAATACCTTCTGTCTGTTTTTCTGGTTTTTGGATTGTTTTTCAAGGTTAAGATGGGAAGGCGTCTTGGCTATTTGACATCACATCTTTCCCGGCTGTGCACCCAGGCTTACATGGGCTTATTTGTGATGAACAGAAAGGCCAATTAGATCATGTGTTTTAGCTCTTTAACACGAGTTTTTATTTTATTTTATTTTTAAAATTTTATTGAAGTATAGTTGATTTACAATGTTGTGTTTAACTTCTGCTGTATAGCACAGTGATTCAGTTATACCTGTTATATAGATATCGTTTTTCATATTCTTTTCCATTATGGTTTATCACAGGATATTGAACATAGCTTCCTGTGCTGTACAGTAGCACCTTCTTGTTCATCCATTCTCTATATAATAGTTGGCATCTGCTAACCCCACACTCCCAATCCTTCCCTCCTCCACCATCCCTTCCCTTTGGCAACCACAAGTCTGTTCTCTATATTTGTGAGTCTGTTTTTGATTGTAGATAAGTTCATTTGTGTTGTATTTTAAATTCCACGTATAAGTGATATCATATGGTATTTGTCTTTCTCTTTCTGACTTACTTCCCTTAGTATGATAGTCCCTAGGTCCATCCATGTTGCTGCAAATGGCATTATTTCATTCTTCTTTATGGCCAAGTGGTATTCCATTGTATATATGTACCACATCTTCTTTATCCATTCATCTGTCGATGGACATTTAGGTTGTTTCCATGTGTTGGCTATTGTACTAGGTTGGCCAAAAGGTTCATTTGGGTTTTTCCCTAAGATGTTATGGAAAAAAGCCGAACAAACTTTCTGGCCAACCCAATAAATTGTTAATGCGAATTTTTAAAGTACCAGTCACATCCAGTAGACTCTTCTCAGATAAATCCAAGGCATTTAGATAAAATCTCTGGCTCTGTTGAAACCATCTTGGGGACATCTCATGGATTTGTACCTTTTGCTCCTCCAGCCCATTGTATCTAAACCGCAACTCCCTGTGCTTCCTTCTCTAACCAACATTCAGTGAGGGATATAAATAACATAATCTTTGTGGCTCCAGATTTGGTTCATAACACTTCTGGCCATGGACCGTCAGCTTCACTAATTTCTCTAGACACCATAATATCTGCTTTATGCCCCCACCTCCTGGCTGGCAAGAGATTCAATCTGGGCGAAGCGTTTCAGAGACTCACTCCTCTTTGGGGACTTAGAGTCATCATGGGGTCTTCAGTGGTGACTGGAGGGAAGAAGGCCCTGGTTCTTTGTGGTGGTGACTTTGTGACATGGGTTTCCTGCTGCCTCTTGGCAGCTGTTGACGCTGGTCCCTCAGCTTGGTTCAGGCCCTCTGCCCTGGCTGGACGTGGCCATGCCTCTCACAGTGACCAGTCGCATGCTTCCTCATACATCGTGCCCAGGTGCTACCCAGATGCCCCAGTGGTCCCTGGTTCAGCGTCTACATCAAGCAGGGCCTGGGTAGCGCCACCTGGAACACCCACCTCCTTCTGCCCCCTTCTCTCTTCAATCTGGCTGCTTCATCTCCTCAGCTCCAAGCCCTAAGCTCCAAGCTCGTTTTTCCAGGGATTATCTAGCTTCCTCGCCTCTTTCAGCACAGGATTTTGATAAGCAAGGCTTATAACTTCTTCCCTAGAGGCGGAGAACCAGAACAAGTATGAGGCTGTCTTCTTGGAGTGTGGGGAATGACAGTAACTCTATTCCCTCCCTCTAATTTTGGGTAGTAGGGAGAACAAAATGAGAATTCTTATCCTGGTATATACAGTCATACTATTCATGACAAGGAATACAAAGGTATTTTAACCTCTTATTCTGAAATGATTACAGAGTATGAAATGATTACATAGTACAGAGTCCTGTGTGCCCTTTGCCTGGCTTCCGCTAATGATGACATCTCAGATGGCTGCAGTAGGAGATGGAAACCAGGAGTATGACATTGGTGCATCTCTGTTAAGTAGACTTGCAGACCTTATTCAGGGTTGGCCATTTTTTTCAAACCTTTCATTTGTATGTTAAAAGTCATTCCTCTGTGTGTTAAGAACCATTTTCAAGTGTGCAGTGGTAACAGCTCCCCCCAGTGGCTGGCGGTGTTAAAATGAGTGACAGACCAGCTAAGTGAGTGTCTGAGTTGTGTTCATCTGATCTCAACTATTGCACATGCTTACTCAGTACACACTTGCAAATGTTCAAAGGATGCCATTTTAATGGGGAAAATATTTACCGAAGAATATCACATTGATTTGAAAAAAAGAGATGAGGACAGAAACTGTTATCTCCTTTAGCGAGATGGACTTCCCCTGACCACCAACCCAAGCCTCTGGGGTTCTTACACACAAGATGCAGAGGTGTATATTTCCTACTTGCTGCCAGGTTGGGGCAGCGTTTGGGAGGCAAGATGGTGCATATTGAAAATATCGCTCATTCCTGCCTCAGAAGATGTCACCTGTAGCTTCAGTCTCCCTGTAGAGAGGGGACTTCATGGTGCCCTTCCCTGATGAGCCAGGGAGGGATGAGGGGATAAGGAGGAGAGGGGAGGCTTGTGGACAGTAGCAGAGGAGTAAAGGAAGAAAGCAGGTCACCTCAGGTTCTGGGCACACTGAGAAGGGGACTACAGACTGGGGGTGTCATGAGAACATTATGAAACCCTGGAAATGGAGAAGACGCAGCTTGTTCATCTTGGTGTTTGGTTTCCATCGAGGTCAAAGTATTTTACATGGTATTCTTTGCTAACTCAGTGGTCCTCTCCAAAATCTTCTAAGACCTTGGCTTGACTGACTACATGATTATGGTCTATAAATCTTCCCCACTTTGCTTCCTCCGAAATCTGTCTTGAGGATAGTTGCTCAACCAAGGGGTGGGCATTGGTTTAGGTCCTCCACAAGCTCGTGAGTCTAAGGCTGCGTCCCTGTATTGTCTGCAGATGGAGAGAACCCTGCTCTTGCCCCTGACCTTCAGCCTCTCTGAGGCTGGCTGCCCTCCTCAGGTCCCTCTGGACTGGCCCCCGCCCTCCTTCCACACCAGCCACTTGTCCTAACCAGCCACTGCCTGACACTCACCGTGGCTGACACCTGTCCTTAGTCCTGGCCACGTGCCACATCAGCAGCCTGCCTCCCTGGCCAAGTTCCCAACAGAAATAGCTGTTGGTGAGGTTCTAAGACTTTGAAGGCTTCCTCTGATTAGCTTTCTTAGAAGAACAACAAGGTAAAATGATTTTAAGTTGTAACTTCGTCAAGTGAATGATTCATACCCTATCCTAAGATCCTGCAAAATCTCAACTTAATTGACCATGTGATTATAATTATCTTAAAAATAACCTTTTGCCAATACAATTATTTGCCAACCATAAAAATCAATCCAAGCATTGTATATAGATGAGTTTTAAGGATCTACCTAATTCTGACACTTTATAATTCTGTGAGCTAAGGATGGATGTTTAAGTTTTTATTTAACTAATATATCACACCTCCTCCTAAGAAAAATTTGAGGCATGAGTGGCATACATAAATACCTTCATTCAACATTTTATTGACAGACTGAACGCTGCCATATGCCGGGCAGTCCAGGGACTGAAAATGAGCTTCTATTCTGGTGGAGCTGGTGATGGTCATAGCCAAGGTTCTTCAAAGCTTACCTGACCTTTTGAGGCTAAGTATTTCTATAAATTCTCTGAGCAGTTACTTTCTCTATTTAATGTCTCTTTCAAGAAATTAAGGTCAATTCAGATATTGATAAAGCCCTAGGTCCCTCGGTAATTGCTGCTAGCTAACCTGTAAAAGTTGAGATTAGCACTTATTCCTGTAAGAACCCCTACTGCCCTCCAGCCTAGGTCTAAGGATAATCCCATTTTTAATAGTGTGTTTTTTGTTAATTCATTTGTTTCAGATGTACACAATTAATAAAAATAATTGGATTTAGAAAAATGTAAAACTCTACATAGCTAACAATTCTGTGTTGCATATAGTGAATTTTAATTTGATCTCATGTGGATAAGAAGAAAATGAATGTTCTTTGAGATCTAAAGAGTAAATAGGAGACTTTATAGGTTCATTTATCTAGTCACTTAACACATTTATTGAGCTTATACCTTGGTTCCAGACAGTGGCTGGGTCCTGGAGATCCAGAAATGAATAAAGACACAAGTTGTGCCCCAAGGAGTACACAGACTATTTAGGGAGACAGATAAATAAATGATGATTATGGTAGCAAATAAGGGAGTCCCTTAACTCAGGCTTATGGGTCAGGAAAGTCTTCCTTGAAAAGATCATTTTAAGCAGTGTCCTGGAAGGTGCCGCTGATGTGAGAAATGTGACTGTTAGCTGAAATAAAGAATCATGAGGCTAGAGAGGTGAGCAGGGGCCAGATCATGGTGGCCTTTCAACTGTTCTAAGGATTATGGATTTATCTTGAAAAGATGGAAAGTTTTCAACACGAGGGCAGCATGGTAAGGTGGGTTGTCTTTTAGAGTGGCATCTCTGGCTACTGTGTGGAGAACAGGTTGGAGATAAGGAAGACTAGAGGTGATGTAACCCCGGTGAGAGAAGATGGTGGTCCTGGCAAAGGAAGGACAAGGCATGGGCAGAATGAGACAATATTAAAGAGGTGCAATCAACACATCGCTGAGAAACCAACACCTGGAATTTGCAACAAGTGCAGGGCTCTCTTTTCCTGGACTTTATTTTAGCTTTAAAACTTGCTGTGTTGCCAGAATTAATTTGGAGATTCCCAGTGCTGGAGAACCTCTTGGGCTGACTCAATCTTGGCTGGCTGGATCAGGTTTTCACATTTTGAATTTTCTTTGCCAGTCTCAGAAATCTGAGAGTATTGCTCTGGAGCTGGCCAAAAATGTGAGGCTGGGCCAGAGCAGGTGGCAGTGTGCTGGGTCCTCCACCACCTGCCTTCCATGAGAATCTTGAGAGGCATCATGGAAGAGTAGGAAAGAGACTAAATTAGGAACAAGGAATCTTGAAGTGAGTCCTGGTCATGTTGCTTACTTGTGCTCTGATTCTCGGCACATTACTTAACTCTGTGGTCTTGGTGTCCTCATCTGTCCATAGAAGGGACTGGGTAAGAGGATGTAAGCAAATATGAGATTGCTTTCAACTTCCTGAGTCCAAAATTCCATGAGCTCAGGGATGGGAAGGTTCTTATTTCTTTGCAATTTTAGGAGATATCGCCTGGTTCTCCCACTTTGATCTGGGGGAAATAGAAATTCCAGTGGGTTGGCAGTGTGGAGACCTGTTTGAGCCCAGGACGGCCTCACCCTTTCTTACCTTAAAGTTTCTTTCTTTAACCAGAAATCAGTGTTTAAATATTACATGGTTCAGAAATGTTATCATTTTGTTCTGATGCTGAAAAAGCTTTTGATCTGTTTTTATTAATTGGTTCAGAACTGAAGTAAAGGCATGCTTATAAGGACATAGAAGCCAAAAAGCCATAATTTTGTTCAAATTTTCGAATTGCTTACGTATATGGTTTGAAATTTCCCTGATAGCTCTATAGGTCTGCAATATGCTTTAGATATAGATACAGAATCACACATATAATTAAGCAGTATTACTAATTAGTTATATTTTCTCAGGAGTAAGAGTGATGAAAATATGTCTTTAATTTCATAATATTCCAAGGGCTTGAAATCTAATGGATGAAATAAGTAGGCATTGCTCAGTTATCATATCTTTGCTATTGATATGTTTTCTCAATAAATAGATGTCTTTCATTTTGATAAACGTGCATTTTATTATAGTTTGCTTAATTTTCATTTATTTTTTAAATTAAAAAATTTTTATGTGTTTTAATTTTTTTATTTTCATACAATTTTTAAAGGTTACTTTTAACTTACAGTTATTATAAAATATTGGCTATACAGTTTGCTTAATTTTTAGATTCAACTTAAAAACTTATGCGAATTTATATTTTTCTTTCATTTCTGTTTATGGACTTAAGGAAGAAGAGGGAGAGACAGCAACAGAAGAGGTACAGTAGCATATTTCACAGTCGTGTTGTACTTAACAAAAGCATCTTTTAGGTGAGAGAGTTGCAGCTTTAGCCACATTCTCCTTGTTCTTCATGATACAGAGAAGCGGATGCAACCCACACTCCCAGAAAGTCCTCCTTTAGCCTGCCAAGAAGAGAAATAAAATAAGATGGAGATACATTTATCAAAGGGAGATTGATGGGGAAACAGGGTGTGGCTTTGGACTCTTTTCTGAGCCTCCTGTGGTGAAGGTGTCGTCAGTGAAGTCAGGCCAGGCTGGACCAAGTCCTTCAGTGGAGATTTCTTCTCTATTTTTTCTTCCCACCCCATTGAGTAACACACACTTTATGCAGCTTGCATGGTGCTTACTGGTGTTGTTTGATTGCCTGCTATTCACTTTGTTGGTGAGGGAGGGATTCTCTCCCTCTGTTTACAGGAATGGCACAACACCTGCCACTGGACAGGTGAGATGGACAGTGGTTTATTAGTCACACGTTCTCCAAGCCCAAGGGATGAGGCTATCCACACATGCAGGGCCCCACAGGGGGGGTCACTTGGGACCAGAGTGAACAATTGGGGGCAGTGGGAGGCAGGCTTTGTAGTATCAACAGGGTGGGGTGTCCCCTGGTCCACGTGGAGGATGTGATTGGCCTGTTTGCATAATTCTGGGGGATAAGCAGGCACTGTGTCTGGTCCCTTGATAAGGAGGGCTGCTCAGGTGGGAGACCCAATCTGTGGGAGCAGAAGGGGAGGTGAACCAGTGGTCAGGCCATTTTAAGTCTTCCCGATTTTACCAGATGTTAAGGCAGCAGATAATACTGAGTCTTAATTTTAGGTCTTGCACCACAGGTGTGTACCTTAGACACCATGAGGTTTAAACATGCAGCTCATCGCTTAGCATCTGGAAGATATTTGACATTAGGTAACCACATGGTTCCAGGATTTCTAGTGGGGATCTACCCAGGGGGAGCATTATTATTTGTATGTGTGTGGGGGTCTTTTTTTTTTTTTTGGAGTAGAGTTGATTTACAATGTTGTATTAGTTTTAGATGTACAACAAAGTGATATATATATATATATATATTCTCTATATATCCATATATATTCTATACATAGAATACATATGTCCATATATATATTCTATATATTGTATACATAGAATATATATATCCATGTATATTCTATATATTGTATATATAGAATATATATATCCATATATATTCTATATATTGTATATATAGAATATATATCATATATATTCTATATATTCTACACAGAGAATATATATATTGTACATATTCTATATATAGAATATATATTCTACGTGTAGAATATATATCCATATATATCCTATATATTCTGTATGTAGAATATATATATATGCATATATATATTCTATGTATTCCAGACATAGAATATATATCCATATATTCTATATATTCTATACCTAGAATATATATATATTCTAAATATTCTATAAATAGAATATATATATATTCTAGGTATAGAATATATATATCCATATCTGTATTCTATATATTCTATATATATAGAAAAAAATCCATACCTATATTCTATATATTCTATATATTCTATATATTCTATATATTCTATATATAGAATATATATATCCATATCTATATTCAATATATTCTATATATAGAATATATATATTCTTTTTCAGATTCTTTTCCCGATTCTTTTCCCTTATAGGTTATTATAAACTATTGAGTATAGTTTCCTTGCTATACAGTAGGTCCTTGTTGGTTATCTGTTTTATACATAGTAGTGTGTATATGTCGATCCTGAGCTCCTAATTCATCCCTTCCCACAAGGGAGCACTGACGACTTGAGAAGAATTTTTTTTTTTAACCCTGTTTGGGAGCATTTGCCCTTTAATTTGCATTTAAAATCAGTTTCTTTAAATATTTTAGTTACAGATTCTGAATAGTGAAGACATAGGAGATGCTGCAGGCACTCAGTACTGGCTCCCACCCTGTCCCCCTACCCCAACCCGCAGGCCTTGCTTCTTCGCTCAAAATGCATATGGACACCCTGCACTAAATAAATGGCCCCCCGTGTCAAGTGTCAGCAGCCTCAGGACTGGATGCAGTTGGATACGAAGCGATGAAGCCCAGTAGCTTTCATGACAGGATGTGAGCATTTAACCATGCTCCGAAGAAATCCAATGATTGTGCCCAGACCCAAGGCAGTACCTCAGAGGTGACATTTGCCATTTCCCCACTGTGTGGGAGCCTCAAGTTGGCTTGCCTGTCGAATCTGCACTTTATTATCTGGATGTTGGGGAGTTTTAACTTTAACCCCTAACAGGGATGGCATCATGTCAATGTGTGGATGAATCTTTTCCGAGGATGTTAGTGGATTCTGGGGGCAGGTCCAAAGTGACATTCTCGGATTCTCCCTACTTCTATTCCATCCTCTCATGTTAGCCAAATCTCAGTGACCTTTATTGTAATCAAGACTTTTAAGAATATTGTTTTTGAACATTTTTGGGTTAATCATTTAAAAATGCTAATCAGAGGGCTAAATTAAAAATGAAAACTCAAGGACAGAGAGAATATTTACCAAAAGTCACGTGTATTGTCTAGGTATTTCAGTGGAAGGTCATCAACATTAAAGAAGGTCCCAAATGTCAAAAGAAACTCCTTCCCAAAACTTTTGTTGATTTTTGAAATTACAAAAAATTCATAATCTTTATAGAAAATTTAGAAAATACAGATAAAAACAGAAAATAAAAATATCTTATAACCCCGTTACCCAGAGAGAACCACTAGCTACATACTCACATACACATACACATATTTATCAAACTTTGATGAATACGCTTCTGTAATCTACTTTTGTTCATGTAATTAATCTATATATTTTTTGGGGGGATGGTAAATATAGATCTGCTTCATTATTTTTAATATTATTTTATCAAACTAATCCCTATTCTTAGACCTAATAGTTATTTTTAGCCTATTCCATACAGCGACTTTTCATTATCTATGTATCTTTCCAATAATAATTTCTTTAGTTTCTCTCTTACTAGACAAGCTTCCATTTTTTAAAATCCCATTTTTATATATAAAAATAAGACAAACGTATTATTAATTTGAAAGTAGTTTCAGATTATATATGTAGGTTGCTGATAACTTTGGCTTCAAGAAATTAGCTCGCTATAACAAATATAACCAGCTTATACATTTAAAACCTTCATCCCTTCTGACAAAATTCTATTTGCTGAGATTCTTTCTGTATTTTATTCTTCCAACTGCCTTCTGAATTTTTAAAGGCAACAAGATGAGAGCAATCTGTTAATATGAGTAAAGACTCTATGCTTAAGAGGAGTCATGAAACTTGTTAGAATTAATGTTTTGCCCTGCAGAACCATCCCAGATTGTGGGGTCTGTGTTTAGGAAGATGATGTCTTTGTGTGTGTGTGTGTGTGTGTGTGTTGTATGTGTGCAGTGTGTTTGTGTGTTGGGTGGGGTGTGTAGGAGGCCCTCAACTCTAGTCTGATGTTTTACACTCTTTTCCTCACTGTATCTGTTGACCCTTACACTTTTCAATAATAATGTAATTTTTATTACAATAAGACGGAAGAAATAACCGCGGAGGGTGCAGAAGGGGAAGCAGAGGAAGAGGAAGCTGAGAAAGGAGAAGAGGAGGGGCCAGGAGAAGAAGAAGAAGGAGAAGAAGAAGAAGGTTCTTAGGCCTTTTCATGCTTTATTCTTCCACTTGTCCAGGTAGCCACATCGCTCTGGGGTTGAAGGTTTGTTTATTACCGTCTGCCATGTAGACCACATTTCACTTGGTGATAGAAGTGGATTTCAATTCGATCTATTTGTCTGTCTTCCCGAGGCCCTGGGCTGCCCCTTCCTGGAGCCGCAGGGCTGGTGAACTCTACCGGACCCGTTTCTTGGGCGCTAGGGCGAGGAAGGCCTGTGGTTGGTATGATTTCTAGGAAAAAGCATAACTTTGAGGTGAGGAAGAGTTTGTTTTGTACTTGCTCCCTCCTCTTCTTCTTTATTTAAGTGAAAGCACAGGATGTGTTCTGTTATCAGCGTTCTATCACATGGACTCCTTTACTGACCAACATACTTACATATCCTTAGGAGAGTTTACAATCGATGTTCATAACAATGGCAAGAAATTACAACCTAAAAATACCACAAATCTGGCTGCTCATGAAAAAAGATATTGCTACTAGAGATTCAACGATAAGTGCTTGATATTACATTTATTCAATTATATTCATTGATTTGTATCAAAATATTCATTTATTCAATATTAGCCCAAACACTCATGTAGAAACACTTTGGAATATGGTGAAGTCACTTGAGGTAACTTTGACAAGTACACTTGCTGCCTTGTAATTTTTTTTTTTAACATCTTTATTGGAATATAATTGCTTTACAATGGTGTGTTAGTTTCTGCTTTATAACAAAGTGAATCAGCTATACATATACGTATATCCCCATATCTCCTCCCTCTTGCATCTCCCTCCCACCCTCCCTGTGCCACCCCTCTAGGTGGTCACAAAGCACCGAGCTGATCTCCCTGTGCTATGCATCTGCTTCCCACTAGCTACCTATTTTACATCTGGTAGTGTATATATGTCCATGCCACTCTCTCACTTCGTCCCAGCTTACCCTTCCCCCTCCCCGTGTCCTCAAGTCCATTCTCTACATCTGTGTCTTTATTTCTGTCCTGCCCCTAGGTTCTTCATAACCTTTTTTTTTTTTAGATTCCATATATATGTATTAGCATATGGTATTTGTTTTTCTGTTTCTGACTTACTTCACTCTGTATGACAGACTCTAGGTCCATCCACCTCACTACAAATAACTCAATTTTGTTTCTTTTTATCGCTGAGTAATATTCCATTGTATATATGTGCCACATCTTCTTCATCCATTCATGTGATGATGGACACTTAGGTTGCTTCCATGTCCTGGCTATTGTAAATAGAGCTGCAATGAACATTGTGGTACATGACTCTTTTTGAATTAGGGTTTTCTCAGGGTATATGCCCAGTAGTGGGCTTGCTGGGTCGTATGATAGTTCTATTTTTAGTTTTTTAAGGAACCTCCATACTGTTCTCCATAGTGCTGCCTTGTAATTTTAAACTTATACTGACGATGAAAAAGAATTATGTACTTCTTAATAGTCTGGTGAGTGCCACATAAATACATTAATAAGATAATGATAGTGGGCATTGAGATCACAGGGGAAATGCTCAAATATTGTGGGCCATACAGATAAGACGGTAGGTATGAAAACATCGAAAGATCATTAAGAGCTATAAAAATATCTGGTTTAACAGACAGTTAACAAATACCCATGTAAATGTTATGTTTTTATTGACATTATTTGACCTTGCAACCAAGGCAGCTGTTTATTCTCTAGGGCAGTGAGGCTTACAGTTTGCTCTGGTGCCATAAGTGTTCTTGTTAATTTAAATTAAAAAAATTTTAGTCTCCTTTCTGTCCATATTATGCCTCTGCTGAAACATGTAAGATAGATTTGGGGGCTGTTGATATCAGGGGAGCAGGAAGAAGAGGAGAATGAGGGAGTGAGCCCTGGACACACAGCGGGTCTTCAGTTAAGGTCTGCGGTCACTCTTGGAGCCTGTCTAGTGAAGGGTGGACAAAGGGTTCAACTGGATAAGGAAAAAGAAATCCCCAGTGCTTGTAAATATCGTCCAACAAACAGCTCTGCTCTATGTACCAAAGACCAATTTGAATATTATGAATCTCCCCTCTTAATTTACTTACACTTATACATAAAATACTACTATTAAAAAATGAATATATTTTTAGGAAATCTTGTAGCTGGTGGGAGTAACCATCACATTGTATTATCGAACCATGAAAGTTTCATCACTCCTTTATTCAAATTACAAAGCAAATCCAGCCCATCATTTGATGTTTTCCCAGGTGGTTTCTTTCAAGTTGTGGACACATAGACATCAATTTTAGGGCCAAATGATTGTCTTTTTGGAAGTGATCCCATTTCCTTTCTTTATTTTTTATTTTCTTCTAAATAAAAGAAAATAAAACATTACTATTGAGCAGTCTGTTGTCAGTCTGATTAGTGTCCCTAATCCCATTTCTAAGGAATGAATAGGGGCTCAGTTTTGGAAAAAAAGAAAAGTGGCGAGTTTACTTTTAGAAATTTTATCTGAAGAATGATGGGAAAGGAGAATATGCCAATGTTTATCATTATACCAACTCCCCCAACAGTAAAAGACTCATAAGTACTGTTTAAATTCATTTCCATTCACTCCGTTTGTAATGTTCTTTTAAAATTATTCAGTTTTAATGTACTTATAAAAAAATATTGAATGTGAAATGACACAGCTGAGAGGGAATCCTTCATGTAGCCAGATGGCTTTATAGGCTGATTATGGAAAAAAGAAAGGCAAATATCACTGTGGCCAGCCCATTTTGACTGTTTCTCTGATGGCTTCTAGTTTGGAATTACTATATTGTCATGAGGTCAAAATGCCTGACAGTGAAGGAAGGAATCAGACAGCTTCCTAAATCCCACTCCCGACCCCCGGAGAGATCCAATGTCCTTCTTGAAAATGCAACATGGCAGTGCAGTCATGCATTTCACTGGGCAGACCATTCAGTGTCTAAAGACAAACCCATCTCATGGCTCATGGATCTGCCAGGCATTTTATTGGAAAAGATGGTTCTAGGACTGTGGCAATGAATGGAACTATGAAACATTTCTCATTTCCTGTGTTTGAAATTGATGCTAAATTGATGCCCCAGGAGAAGCAGTGTATAGTCTGAGACTGAGTTCTGTCTCCTAACAGGCTGATGCTTAATACTGACCTCTAGTCTAGCTGTGGACCATTTCAATGTCCTCCCCCAGGACTAAGCTGTAAATTCAGCCTCTCCATTTTCCATGAAAACGCAGCGGGGAAACTATAATTGAAGATGTCAACTTCCTTCTTTTTTTTTTAATGTTGAAATCCAATAAATCCAATTTATTTCCAAAGGCTGTTATGTCTTTATTTTTACATTCTTACATTTTCTTGCCTTAAGCAATGGTATTTTATGACTATTTAATTTCAAAATTATAAGAGAAACGGCCCACAGACATTCCTACCAGTATTAGGAGACAATGTCTACGTCCCTTTTACGATAATATCTGCTTAGTATTTACTTAACACTTCCCTTTTAATCATTCTCAATTCCTTCTGCATTTAAAAAGTTTTAAATTTTTTATCAATTTTTATTGGAGTATAGTTGCTTTACAATGTTGTGTTAGTTTCTGCTGTACAGCAAAGTGAATCAGCTATACGTATACATATATCCCCTCTTTTTTGGATTTCCTTCCCATGTAGGTCACCACAGATCATTGAGTAGGGTTCCCTGTGCTATACCGTAGGTTCTCATTAGTTATCTATTTTATACATAGTAGTGTATATATGTCAATTCCAGTCTCCCAATTAGTCCCAGCCCCCACTTCCCTCCTTGGTAACCATAAGTTTGTTCTCTACGTCTGTGGAAGATTTCAACTTCCTTCTATGTTTGATAGTTTAGCACAGAGAAAGGATATAAACATCATTTGGTTTTCCATGAGAAAAATTTAATTTCCTTTCTTTGCACTTGATGAGTAGTGGTTTCTAGAATAAAAAGCAATACTTCCCTTGATTGTATGTTGAAGAGTTCAGTTTTTGATAAACATTCTCTGTCTCTCTTTAACAGTCTTCTCCTTAATATTTCCCCTTTCTTTTAGGAAACCCAAGCCACGAAGCACCATTTCAACTCTCTTCCCACAAACCAAATTCAACAAAATGCTTTGGCCCGAAGCTAGCACACGTCTGTCAGTACATCCAGGGTTCACCGAGGAATTGTATGATCCGACACGGTTAGATCTCCGTGCATATACCTGCTTAATCATATCAACATGAAATCAAATGTGAAGACAACACATGCCTACCTTCATGGGCCTGACATTTGTGGCCTTTGCTTAATTTTTTTTTTTTTTGCTCTGCATGAATAGACCTTCTAATACCCTGAAAAAAAATTCAAAATATAGAACTTCTCTTTGTGATATGACAAAAGTATTTCTTTGTATGTGCCTTATGCTACTTTTCTCAGAATTAGCTTTGAAAATGAAGAGATTCATAGAGAATAATCATACTAATAAAGATGAATAGCAAATATCTTGTCCCAAGGAGGAGATTTCTTCATTTCTAGTCTCTCTGTGTACAACCTGAACTCAATCTGTCTCTTGCAGAGTCTGAATGCTCAGCAGAACTTTTCTGTCTCCATTGGGATGGATCCTTTTTGTTGCACTGATTATTTGGTCCATGATTTCAAATGTTATGTCTTGTTATGTCGTATTTTATATTATTCACACAGCTGCATACATTGTCTCCGAAGCCTTGTTTAAATGTCACTACCGTCCACATGTGTGGGGGTCATGATGCAGACAAATAAATTAGCCACCCCAGTGCCCTTTGCTCGTTTCTGCGCTGCAGGGAGTGGCTGCTTCTGCTTCTCTTGCGTTGGTTGATTTGCAGTCGTGGCTGCTACGTGCAAAGCCCGTGACTGTAATTTTGCCTCTTGACGCTGAGTGTCTGTTCAGCAAGAGCTGGTCCGGCCCCATGACTTGTTCACCAGGTAGGTCTGAAGCGATTCTCTGCTCACCTGCCCCATCTCAGTGTCTGATAGCTATGTTTTTCTTTATGGTAAGATGTTGCTGACATCTCTCCCCTATCTGCGTATGTGCCGCTCCGTGTATTTTTCTTGCAGCCGACGTTGCTTCTGTACTCTCAGAAGGGCCCTTCCCCGTGCTGTTTTCCTAATTAAGGACAATGATGGCCATCAGCTTGGAGTGGCCATAAACTTTTCCTCCTTCTGAATCTGCCTATTGATTTTGCAGCTAAGTCTGTTGGTGTCTTTGGGGAATGTAGTCTCTGGTGGCAGAAGTCGTGTGGCTCACAGGAACTCTGGCAAACAGCTCTTTTCTTGTTACCCTAGTAACAGAAAGAGGCATTTTGAAGAGAATGAAGATGATTTTATTCCAAATTGTTGAAGTAGACTACTTTGAAGACATTTCTCCCTAGTTAAAAATAAGGTGAGAGACTGCAGTGGGATGGAAATTCATATAATTAAAAATTAGTTCCTATTTTGTACTTCGTTGCACTAAATTATATCCTGTCTAAAAAGCATCACAATTTTATAGCACCTCCACACCCAAATAGGCTTTAAGTTTTTGCTGTTGCTTGGGCTGACTCTTAGCCCTTGTGGTAGAGTAGGATGGAGATAGATTTATTTAGCTAGGTGCCAACTTCCCTCCTATTTCTCATATTTTTAAATGAAGATAAATATTTGTGCTAATAATAAGCAGAGTAGACCACTTATTTAAATTGAATTAATTTTTTCTTATGTTGTCTTTCTGTAGTTAGGAAATTAATATTCTAGTAAATATTCTTTGGTCACTCACATTTCATTTTCTATTAAATATTATTAAAATGCAAAAATCACTTAGGTCAATAATACCATGTAACTAGTATCAGTTTTCTTCCAGATTTGGCTTCACCTATAACCTCCAGTGGCTAGTGGGTCCAGTGGCACAGTGACAAATATGGGCTGTGTGATATCAAAATATAGTTTAAAAAATCCACATGTTTTATCAATACAGGAAGTTTCTAGAAACTAAACAGCATTATAAATATGCAAAAAAGAATAACTGGAAAGAAAAACCCAAGTGAATAAGCAAAATCCGTCTGCAAAAAAAGAGAAAAGACCAGAGACATGGAGCAATTCTATGGTGATCTGAAGCTAATAGAGTTTCAAAGAGTTGATTAGTCTACAGAGGGCCTGAACATTCAAAGTAACTGTTTCTTTTTTATTCTTTAATTTGAAAAGCAAGTACACAGAAATTTGAGTACATTTTTTAACCACTGAACAGTAAATACTTCCTTCTCCACATTTCCCCTTTGGGGTTTCCTTGCATTTCTTTGGGTTGTAATCTTCCTTTGGTACAAAGATCCAAGGTATGCAATAAGGAGGGTTTATCGTTGTCATCGACTTTTCTAGATTAAATGTAAGAGGTGTAGAAAGGGAGTGGAATGTTTTGCCTACAAAGTTCCTTGAGGAATATTTAGAAAAGTTTTCTTTAAAAAACAATGTTAAGTGTCAAACCTGTGCAAGGGTGGTGAGGGTAAGACGACCCTAGTGAGTTGTAATAATAGAGAAGGACCACTAGGTGGTGATAAAAGACAAGCTCCTTGATACAGCATCGCTGTCCTGGAGCCCCGCTGGCTACGCGTGCGGGTCAGTGTACTGTTGAGATCAGAAGGTGGGCATACATCATTACACTTACAAATAATTTTATGACAAACGTCTCTGTATGTAAAGCATTTGATAATGGAGTATTTTCTTATAATACATGCCAAGGAATAAAGTTATTGGATTAAAGCAAACACACACACACACACACACACACACACACACACACACACACACAAGAAGGTGGGCATAAAGTATTTGTCCATCAGACAGAAAAAAACAAACAAAACCCCTCCAAACCCATTGGCCAATTAATCAGTATATTGTTTATAATGCCTTTATCCAAGACAATTAATTTTGGGCAAAATGTTGTGCATTCTTAAAAGCCATTAAAACCAGTCATTGATTGAATTTCACACCCTTGCGTTACATAGAAGGAGTCTAAAGTCGGTCAACAACTGATTGCCTACTGACAATTTTGATCAAGATACAGGATTGTCCTTTAGCCTGTAAATGGCTCTAGCTCCTCACTAAGTGTAAACAGAGCCCCTTTTGGCCAAATGGCTGATTGTCATCTCCTGGTTTAAGCCTTTTAATCCTAATACAACGTATTTCCAAATGTTAGGAAGTAGACTCATGATCCTTGCAAAAGCCTTCTTTTCACGGGTGCCTGAGATACTCGGCTTTTTGACTATTTGTTTTGGAAGGACTTTCTCGTAAGTAGAAAAAAATGAGTTGTGAAATCTCTAAAACACATCAGTCGGTCGGACAGGTCTTCCAGAACCAGACATCTGGAGATTGTTACAGATGTAGTAATGCTCTCAGGGGTGGAAGATTCAAATCGGGAGAGGGCTCCGCCAGGTGGGTGTGAGTAGCATGGAGGGTGCGGGGGTCAGGGAAGAACGCGGGGGGAACTCGGTCAAGTCCAGCAGACGCATCTTGTCAGCTCAGGAGGGTGATGCCTTTCCTCACCGACTCACGGGAAGCAAACTCACCGTTTAGGATTAAAATTAGGCTGCTGGATATTGTGTTTCATAGTACTTTTACTTGCTGACATTTATGGGGTGCCCGCTGTAAGTCGGGCTCTGTGTCAAGGGCTCCACGTGATCCCTGCAGTAACCTGGTGAGGTGGACACGGTACCCATTTCATGGATGAGGAAACTGAGGCACGGGGACGTTCAGTCCTTGTGTGAGGTTACACAGCCTGAGAACGGCCACGCTGGGACAGAGGTCTATGTGTGTTCTGATCCAAGGCCAGGACCAGCCTCCCAACAAACACTTTCCTCTCTGCCCTTGACCACTGCCACGCCCCTGGCCGGGCGGTGGGCAGTGGGGCCTTGCCCGCAGAGCTCCTCCTTCCCTGGCCTCCTCTGGTCCACGTGTTCTGTCTTTAGACTCAGTGCCAGGTCCCGGAGCAAGGTGACTTGTACTTGCTGGCTGTGATCCACTGTGTGCTGGTTTCTTAGCTAAACCATCAAAAAAATAAAATAAAATAAGATAAAATGGGAATTCCCTGGTGGTCCAGTAGTTAGGACTCGGCGCTTTCACTGCCGGGGCCGGGTTCGATCCCTGGTTGGGCAACTAAGATCCCGCAATCCGAGCGGCTGAACCAACCAACAAACAAAAAACCCCCAAAAACAAACAGAAAAAAGCATTAGAGGGTAATTCCATTCCCCTCATTCTCAAGTTCTTGGGCTGCTCACTGTGGCCACCAATGCCAGCCCTAGTTTTAGAGGGATTTGAACCACTGTCAGATGACAATACTCTAGAAATTGATTGGTGGCTTTAGACCCCAAGTCTTAGGTTGCAGAGAGAAAAACTAAAAATTGTCATCTGTCTTTTCCAGTCTGCTTGTCCTTGGGTACACTCCACTCACTGATGCTGAAGGAGTGCCCAGAAGTCCTCTGGGGCTTACCTGTCAACCACCGTCCAGTGATGCACCCATAGCAGCCAAACCCTCACGGTAGTTGTAGCTGAGGGGATGGTTCCTTCAGGCTCCTAGAATGACTTAATGAGGTAAAGTATACCTTAGTCCCAGGACATGAATTTTAGTTTGCTTGTTTTGTAGCAGGTCACTTTTCTCTGTGGTCTGTTATAAAAAATGTTTGCAGGACCCTGTGGGGCTCCTGGTCACAAAAACCTTCTGTGTCCCCTGTTTCTTCTTTGTAGGAAATAGGTTTCATTCAGCCTCCTTGACCTTCCCTGAGTTCCAAAGGGTTAGATTCAAACAGTTGCTAATCAGGGAAGGGAGGGGATGGGGAGACAAGGGAGGAGCAGTCAAGGAGCAATAGTGCAGCCTTGGGGCAGGGTCCTGGCTCCTCCTCAAGGGATACAATATAAATAATAATATCTCTGAGTTCTTCTGTAGAACCAGAGCTCCCACCTGGGTGGAGGATGGTAACTTCAGGCCGAGGGTAAGATTCTTGGAGCCCTGCCCTGTTACCTCACCAGCCAATCAGAAAACAGCCACAGACCCTGCACCCCTCACCCCAAATTTTGCCTAGAAAAACTTTTCCCGCCAAACCATCCGGGGGTTCGGGGTTTTTTTTGAGCACCCATTCTCCTTGCTTGGCCCTGCAATAAACCTTTTTCTGCTCCAAACTCCGATGTTTCTGTTTATTTGGCCTCACTGTGTGTTGGGCACACAAACTTTATTCGGTAAATGGTATATGGGGCTAGGTCCAGAAGGGTCTTGAGTACAGGAGCCTCTGTCCCTAAGGAGTAGGGCAGCACCACTTCCAAGTACATCACCGTGTTCAGCAACCAGGAAGCTTCCCGAAACTTATCTGAGTTGTTGTTTTTTCTTAACATACACACACTACTATATATAAGATAGAGAACCAACAAGGACCTACTGTACAGCACAGGGAACTCTGCTCAATATTCTGTGACAACCTATATGAGAAAAGAATCTGAAAAAGAATGAATATACGTATATGTACAACGGAATCACTTTGCTGTACACCTGAAACTAACACAACATTGTAAATCAACTATACTCCAATAAAATTAAAAATAAATAAATAAAATAGAAAAATTAAGGTTTCCTTATGTAGGCACAGTTGATTAAACCATTGCCACTGGTGACTGAATTCAATCTCCATCTCCTCTCGCTTCCTGGGAGGTAGGGTGGGGAGCAATGAGCGTTCTAACCTTCTAATCACGTGGTTGGTTTTCTTGTCCATCAGCTCCCATCTTGAAGCCATCTAGACCCCCCCCCCCAACTCCTCAATGAGTCACTTCATGATTCAAAGGGGCTCTTTTGGATCCACTTTTATCACTAAGGAAATTCCAAGGGTTTTAGGAGCCCTGTGCCAGGAACTGGAGACAAAGACCAGAAATATTTCATATTATACCACAGCACCCATTTTAAGGGCACAGTTTGATGAGTTCTGACAAATGTGCATATCCATGTAACTAACACCCCTGTCAAGATACAGAACCTTTCTATCACCTAGTCGAATTCCCTTGTGCTCCTTCGTGGCTAATCCCTCCCTTCCAGCCCATCCCCAGGCAACCAGGACACTGCTTTCTGACACTATAGATTTCCCTTTCTAGAGCTTCATATCAATGAGTAAAACAACTCTTTACTCTTTTTTGTCTGGTTTCTTTCCCTCTTCAAAATGTTTCGGAGAGTCATCCATGTTGGTGCTTGAATCAGTAGTTTAGAAACCGTGCAACCCAGACTGGGACTTGAACCCATGGTCTTTTCTTTTTTTATTTTAATTAATTAATTAATTATTGGCTGCACTGGGTCTTTGTTGCTGCACGCGTGCTTTCTCTAGTTGCAGCAAGCAGGGGCTACTCTTTGTTGTGGAGCACGGGCTCTAGGCACAGGGGCTTCAGTAGTTGTGGCACACGGACTCAGTAGTTGTGGCTCGTGGGCTCTAGAGCACAGGTTCAGTAGTTGTGGTGCACGGGCTTAGTTGTTCTGTGGCATGTGGGATCTTCCCGGACCAGGGATTGAACCTATGTGCCCTGCATTGGTAGGTGGATTCTTAACCACTGCACCACCAGGGAAGTCCCACCGTCTTTTAATTAAGGTCACACACCTGGTCTCAGGACTTAATGAAGCTCAGGTTATTGATGTCTTGTTGTAGAAAGAATTCAGTGAGAGACAATGTGATAGGTAAGAAGTGGATTTATTTAGAGAGAAACACCCTCCACAGACAGAGTGTGGGCCATCTCAGAAGGCGAGAGGCCCTGAAATATGGGGAGGTTAGTTTTTATGGGCTGGGTAATTTCATAGGCTAATGAGCGGGAAGATTATTCCAGCTATTTTGGGGGAGGGGCAGAGATTTCCAGGAATTGGGCCACTGCCCACTTTTTGATCTATGATGGTCGGCCTCAGAACTGTCATGCTGCTGGTGGGTGTGTCATTTAGCTTATTTTAATGTATTACAATGAGTGTATGAGGCTCAATGTCCACTGGAAGTCAACTCTTCTGCCATCTTGGACCTAGTTGGTTCTAACCAGTTTTTGTCATGTCCTATGGCTAAGTCATATTTTTTGTTTTTTGTTTTTGGCTGCGTTGGGTCTTCATTGCTGCGCACGGGCTTTCTCTAGTTGCGGCAACTGGGGGCTACTCTTTGTTGCAGTGCACGGGCTTCTCATTGTGGTGGTTTCTCTTGCCACAGAGCACGGGATCTAGGTGCATGGGCTTCAGTAGTTGTGGCACTTGGGCTCAGTAGTTGTGGCTCGCAGGCTCTAGAGCACGGGCTCAGTAGTTGTGGCGCACGGGCTTAGTTGCTCTATAGCATGTGGGATCTTCCCAGACCAGGGATTGAACCCGTGTCCCCTGCATTGGCAGCCAGATTCTTAACCACTGCACCACCAGGGAAGTCCCTATGTCATTCTTCTGATGGTTGTGCCCTGCCCCCTTGCCTCTCATTTCAGTTTGTACCCTTCTACTGCTGAGTATGGGATTACCAGAGTTTGTTTATTTATACATCTGTTGATGGACATTTGAGTCATTTCCAGTTTCTGGCTATTTTGAAGAAAGCTGCCATGAACATTTACAGACAAGTCTGTTTTGTACACAAATGTTTTTTATTTCTCTTGAGGAAATACCAAGTAAGGGAGTTTCGACTGTAGGTTTCGGTTGTAGATGCATTATAGAATGCATCTGTCATTCACCTTTGTGACCCAGAGCACAGCGCCTTGAGCCCAAGCGTTATGTGAATTTCTTGGTCAGAAAAGAGAACTAATACCTAATGAATGTTTGCTAGGTGTCAGATACTCTTTAAAGGATTTTTCATTGATTGCCTTACTTAATCCTTCCAATGACTGTAAGACCTAAGTGTTATTTTTACAGAATTTTATTTCCAGCTGGGGAAATGGAGGCTCAGAAAAGTTAAGTGGTCAGCCCTGGAGCACACAGCTAGGAAGTTGTAGAACTAGGATTCAAACCCTCTTTGACTCCAAAGGGCAGGTTTATTTGTTCCTATTATTTTTGGTCCCTCCTCAAACAGCTAAGGCAGTTTAATTTGTGGGAAAATCCTTAAATTCTCCAGAGAGCCTCTGTGGGATCAGTAGAGCCTCTCTGGCCACAGACACAAGTCAGATCCTGCTGCGATGGCCTCTAAGGGTTAGCCCATAACCCTGGGATGCTGTATCATTTACTGTTGTAAATGATATACGGTTAAAAATAAGAGAATCATCAGTTGGGTTTAACAGTTTTGCCTGCATTGTCCATGTTATCAATGTTTGGCTATTAAACGAATTCTCTATTGCCATCTTGTGAATTTAATTATCTGGCTCTTCACGTGTTGATTCACAATAAATAACACTTCCACCATGTTCATTGGCTATTCTGTATTCTGGAGCCTTTTTCTTGAGCCGTGGGAATCTTTTGGGGGAAAAAAGAGATCTTTGTGGGATCCAGGGTTCAAGATTTTATATCCATCCATCTCCTTCAAGTGGGTGTGAAATATAAGAGGGCAGTTGCTACCAGAGTTCAGTGTGGCACACAGGGCCAGGATAAGGACAGGTGGGCTGGAAGTGGGGCTGACCTTGCTGGGATGCACTGGTTTGCTCCTATTGATGAACAAAATGGTGAAACACTTCTGCAGCCGTAGGTAAATAGCATACTGCTCTGGCTCCTCCCCTGGGACACCCTCCTCTCCACTGCCCCCCAATCCAGCAACTAAAGGGTTAGCACCCGTCTCCACAGGGGGGCCCCAGGACCCTGTTCCAAAGTCCTGGCCACTGTCCATTCCCACCGGTTGGCCCCATGACATGAAATTGTTAAGAAGTTAGAATATAACTCCTGGCTAAAAGTCATTTTCAAAACAGAAATGTACAGGCATTGGGTCAATCATATTTTTACCCCACTTTTCATTATTAAAAAAACCAGCAACCTGTTGTTTTATCCCTTCATGATGCATGCATGTGCTTTAGGCATAAACAATTGGTTAAAGTCTATTTCCAAGTTTTTCTGGCTGTGCCAAAGCACAAGCAGACATTATAACACAGCAGTACAAGCACTGATTTTGGGGTCAGACAGCTTCACTTTTTTTTAACATCTTTATTGGAGTATAATTGCTTTACAATGGTGTGTTAGTTTCTGCTTTATAACAAAGTGAATCAGTTATACATATACATATGTTCCCATATCTCTTCCCTCTTGCATCTCCCTGCCTCCCACCCTCCCTATCCCACCAGTCTAGATGGTCACAAACCACCGAGCTGATCTCCCTATGCTATGCAGCTGCTTCCCACTAGCTATCTATTTTACATTTTGTAGTGTAAATATGTCCATGCCACTCTCTCACTTTGTCACAGCTTACACTTCCCCCTCCCCATATCCTCAAGTTCATTGTCTAGTAGGTCTGTGTCTTTATTCCCGTCTTGCCACTAGGTTCTTCATGACCTTTTTTTTTTTTTTTCTTAGATTCCATATATACGTGTTAGCATACGGTATTCGTTTTTCTCTTTCTGACTTACTTCACTCTGTATGACAGACTCTAGGTCCATCCACCTCACTACAAATATCTCAATTTCATTTCTTTTTATGGCTGAGTAATATTCCATTGTATATATGTGCCACATCTTCTTTATCCATTCATCCGATGATGGACACTTAGGTTGCTTCCATGTCCTGGCTATTGTAAATAGAGCTGCAATGAACATTTTGGTACATGACTCTTTATGAATTATGGTTTTCTCAGGGTATATGCCCAGTAGTGGGATTGGTGGGTCATATGGTAGTTCTATTTTTAGTTTTTTAAGTAACCTCCATACTGTTCTCCATAGTGGCTGTATCAATTTACATTCCCACCAACAGTTCAAGAGTGTTCTCTTTTCTCCACACCCTCTCCAGCATTTGTTGTTTCTAGATTTTTTGATGATGGCCATTCTGGCTGGTGTGAGATGATATCTCATTGTAGTTTTGATTTGCATTTCTCTAATGATTAATGATGTTGAGCATTCTTTCATGTGTTTGTTGGCAATCTGTATATCTTCTTTGGAGAAATGTCTATTTAGGTCTTCTGCCCATTTTTGTATTGGGTTGTTTGTTTTTTTGTTATTGAGCTCCATGAGCTGCTTGTAAATCTTGGAGATTAATCCATTGTCAGTTGCTTCATTTGCAAATATTTTCTCCCATTTTGAGGGTTGTCTTTTGGTCTTGTTTATGGTTTCCTTTGCTGTGCAAAAGCTTTTAAGTTTCATTAGGTCCCATTTGTTTAGTTTTGTTTTTATTTCTATTTCTCTAGGAGCTGGGTCAAAAAGGATCTTGCTGTGATTTATGTCATAGAGTGTTCTGCCTATGTTTTCCTCTAAGAGTTTGATAGTGTCTGGCCTTACATTTAAGTCTTTAATCCATTTGGAGTTTATTTTTGTGTATGGTGTTAGGGAGTGTTCTAATTTCATACTTTTACATGTAGCTGTCCAGTTTTCCCAGCACCACTTATTGAAGAGGCTGTCTCTTCTCCACTGTATATTCTTGCCTCCTTTATCAAGGATAAGGTGACCATATGTGCGTGGGTTTATCTCTGGGCTTTCTATCCTGTTCCATTGATCTATATTTCTGTTTTTGTGCCAGTACCATACAGACAGCTTCACTTTTGATTCTTGGTTCTGCTACTTCCTAGCATGTGTGATCTTTGGTGAGTTATGGCGAGTCACACAACTTCTCTATGCCTCAGTTTTCTCATCTGTAAAATGGTTATGGTAATATCTACCTCACAGTTTTTGTTAGGGAGAAATGGGTTAATGGATGCAAAGACCTCACACCAGGTGCTACCAAAGTGTTGGCCACTGTATTTCCATTGAATTCTTGTGGATTCACTCAGTGAGTGCTCCTTTCAGACATATGAGCTGTAGTTGTGAATTCCAAAAGAGCTTATTCTATGGCTTCAGACCAACTTTGTTGAAGTGGATTTTGGCTCCATGCTTTTCTGTCTTCATGTTTTGGTCAGAGATTCTTTTGCTAAGGATTAATTGATTCAAAATAGTAGAAAGTAAAGAGAAAACAGGCTTTAAAAATGAAAGACAAACATAATGCTTGAGTTTTGCATTTTGGTCTTTACTCTTTTCGCCTATAGATTTGGAAGGAAGCAGGCAATCACTGTGGGCCTTGCATCTAAAATCAACTGAAGGCAAAGAAGTATGGCTTCCTGGGCAGAAACCCTGCAAATTCCTTGGGGTTTGAATCTTTGATTTTAAATCATTAATGACAAATATCGGGATTCCTATTCTTCCCAGCCATTCTTTCCCTTGGTAAGACCATATTTCTGAATTGAAATGACAGGCAGAGCTTTTTTAAAAATTTTTATTTTATTGAAGTATAGTTGATTTACAATGTTGTGTTAATTTCTGCTGTACAGCAAAGTGACTCAGTTATACACACACACACACACACACACAGACACACACATATATATATATATATACACATTTTTTGGTATTCTTTTCCATTATGGTTTATCACAGGATATTAAATGTAGTTCATTGTGCTATACCTTGTTGTTTATCCATTCTATGTATAATAGTTGGCATCTGCTAATCCCAAACTCCAATCCATCCCTCCCCCACCTCCCCTCCCCTTGGCAGCCACAAGTCTGTTCTCTATGTCCGTGTGGCTTTTTCTGTTTTGTACGTAAATTCATTTGTGTCATATTTTAGATTCCACATATCTAAATATGTGGAATGAGTGAGTGATATTGTATGGTATTTGTCTTTCTCTTTCTGACTTACTTCACTTAGTATGATAATCTCTAGGTCCATCCATGTTGCTGCAAATGGCATTATTTGATTCTTTTTTATGGCTGAGTAGTATTCCACTATATGGATGTACCACATCTTCTTTATCCATTCATCTGTTTATGGACATTTAGGTTGTTTCCATGTCTTGGCTATTGTGAATAGTGCTGCTATGAACATAGGGATGTATGTATGAACATAAGGATGTATGTATGTATGAACATAGGATGTATGTACGAATTAGAGTTTTCATCTCTTCTGGATATATGCCCAGGAGTGGGATTGCTGGATCATATGGTAACTCTATTTTTAGTGTTTTAAGGAACCTCTGTACTGTTCTCCATAGTGGCTGGAGCAATTTACATTCAATTTACATACCAACAGTGCAAGAGGGTTCCCTTTACTCCACACCCTCTCCAGCATTTGTTATTTGTAGACTTTTTGATGTTGGCCATTCTGACCAGTGTGAGGTGGTACCTCATTGTAGTTTTGCTTTGCATTTCTCTAATAATTAGTGATGTTGAGCATCTTTTCATGTGCCTGTTGGCCATCTTATGTGACAGGCACAGCTTTAAGGGTAAAAGCTATATAGCAGCTTTCGTTCTAAAAGTGTCAAGAAATAAGATGGAAAGATAGGCTTTGTGGGGTGTGTGTGTGTGTGTGTGTGTGTGTGTGTGTGTGTGTGTGTGTATGTGTAGAAAAGAATAACACCAAAGAAATGGAAGCATTGAGCAAGAAATGAAGAGCAGGGAGCTTCCAGATCAAATGCACAGTCCTCATGATGGCAGAGCATTAAACCACTGGTTCTTCCATCATCCACACACAGACCCAAGGAGAAAGGGCTACAGATGGTAGATAAAGTTTTCTAAAAGATTATGACCATTTTCATATAAGAGTGCTTCCTTTGTGAACACCTATTCTTGGTTAAAAGTTCATTGGATGTGTCTTGGGGGAAGGCAAAGGAAGAAACTAGAAATATACCTAAGAAAAGGAAAGATTTTTTTTGGTAAGTGATGATGATGGGAGATTATTTTCAAAGATGCAATTGCAAATAAGGCTTTATTTGTTTTATGAAAAACAGCAATACAATGGAGGTCCCAGAGTCCTCTTTCCTTTTACCAGTATAAATCTCGAGGTCAGCTAAGGGTAGCTGTCCCTTAAGATCTACTTAAATTTGGCTCAAACCCCTGTTTCATTCATAGAAGAAAACCCATCCCCCATTGGGAAGTTTTCAAAGCAAAAGATTATCTTGATGACATGTTAGTTTAGTGGAGAGAAAACCTACAATGATTGTATGTTTCTGTGTACATATAACATGCGTATATACACATATCTGTTATAGTTGCTTTCACTCAATTGAAATAATTTTTAAGTTAAAAAGAAGGACTCAGAAAGGATAGGTAGGCAAACCAACCCTCTTAATATGGGTCTTTTTCAAAATAATTACAGCATTCACGTGGCTGAATTTGGACTGGTCTGATCTTGTCAGATTTGGCTTACTGGGGTGTATTTGTTGTGTCAGTGAGTATTTATGCTCTTCATATTAAGTAAAATTGGTGGCAGAGGTGGGACTCAAATCTGCATATTATGACATCCCAAAGTGGCACACTCAGTCTGTCCAAAGTCATGGAGAGAACTGTGAATTTTATCTAAGTGCCTTTCCTCTGGTCTTGCTCATGTTCAATCCATAACCATCAGCCACATCAAACCTTATCATGTCACTTCCCTCCTTGAAATCCTCCCTTTCCTGCCTGTTGCTTTTAGCATGAAGTCCAGACTCTTCTGTGTGTCTAAGAACGCTCTACAATGAGGCTGTGCTTTCCAGGGCTGGTCTTCTCTCTGCATTCCCCATCACACTTGAGCCATAGTGAATTGCTTTTTTTAAAGGGTCCTACTGAGCCATTGTCCGTGGTATTCTTTCTCCTAGGGTGCTTTGGCTCATACCTAGAAAAACCTTTTTGTTCAGATCTTAGCCAAGACATCATTTCCTCAGTGCAGCATCACCTGACCACAGCTCCCCTGCCCCCATCTCTTCTGTGTCCAGTGAGCCTCCCCTAGCCATTCACATACTCCATTTGTTTAGAACTCTGATCACCCTATTAAATCATAACCCAAGGCTGTCCTGGGAAACTGGGTGACAGCCACAGAAATCAAGACTTCCAGGAGGAGTGAGTGATTAAGCCCATCAGGTCACTCTTTAGTTCTCCTGTTTGACCAGCACAGAAGAAGAGGTGATCCAGGAACTGTAGTGACCACCGTGGCAGCCTGCTGGGGTCTGTGATCATGCAGCTGTTCCTGAACTTTCACTTGGTTTGCTTTGCCAGGGCTGGGAAATGGTGGGCACTACCAGAACTTGGTGATGGGCTTTCCAGTTCACTTTCTTTACCCGGCTGGGGCAGCGGTGTACCCGTCCATGCCACCCCCGAACCCAGAGACACCTCTGTAACTGAGTCTTTGTTCTATAACCATTGTGCTCTTACATTATGCATATTCCTTGACGAAACGTGTCAGGAGAACACAGAATCATGGATGACACTGGATGAAATGGGAATCAGTCAATTAAGGAAACTCTTGTGAATATATTGAGGCAAGAAATTCAGTTCATGAGGCTGGGCTACGTGGCCCCATTTGCTCAAAAACATATTAACAAATTGTACTCAAATGTGATATTTCTAACTCGGTGGTTGGCCCTGTAGGTCAATGTGTGGTCTCCTTCTTGTTCTATCTCAGCCACACAAGTGTACTTGGCTGTTGCTCAGACACACCGCCTGTGCTCTTGCCTTCTCTCTTTCTGTTCTCTGCCTGGCATGTCCTCCCTCCATCTCCATGTATGACTCACTTAGGTCACCACCTTCAGATGTCTGCTCAATGTCATCTTATCCATAAGGCTTCCCCTGACCACTCCATTTAAAATGGAACTCTCTCCCTCAAAATTAAACATAGGATTACCATATGACCCAGCAATTCCACTCATAGGTCTATCCCCAAGAGACAGGAAAACATATATCCATGTAAGAGCTTGTACACAAATGTTCAGAGCAGCATTACTCACAATAACCACAAAGTAGAAATAGCCCAGATGTTCAATCAACTGATGAATAGATAAATAGATGGTGGTCTCTCCATACTGTGGAGTATTATTCATCCACAGCAAGGAATGGAGGGCCCACACAGGCTCCAACACAGACAAGCCTTAAAGACATTATGTGATTGAAAGAAGCCAGACACAGAAGGCCACATATTGTAGGACTCCATTTATATGAAATGTCCAGAACAGGCAAATCCAGAAACAGGAAGGAGATCTGTGATTGCCAGGGTCTGGGGAGAGGGGGTAAAGGCGAGTGGCTGCTAATGGGTATGTTTTTTTTTTTTTGGTGGGGAGACTGGGTATGAAAATGTCCTGAAAGTAGATTGTGGGTTTGGGTGCACAACTCTGTGAATACACTAGAAACCACAGAACTGGGCAGTTTTAAAGGGTGAACTGTATCACAATAAAGCTGTTATTAAAAAAAAAAAGTGAACTCCCTGTCCTTCTGATACTCATTATCTCCCTTTCTTGATTTATTTTCCTGCTAATCTCAACATACTATACCATTTATTTTGTGTACTGTCTGTCTTACCTCACTGGGTTATAAACTCCGTGTGATTAGAGATTTTTGTCTGTATTGTTCACTGTTGTATCCCAGGAGCCTAGAATAGTGCATACAGTAGGTGCTCAATAAATATGTGTTTTCTAATTGATTGAATAAATGTGACTATATAGTTGATCCTTGAACAATATCAACTGTGGGGTTTAGGGGCGATGACCCTTCACACAGTTGAAAATCTGACTATAACTTACAGCCGTCCTCTGTATCTGGGGTTCCATATCTACAGATTCAACCACCCTGGATTGTGTAGTACTGTAGTATTTACTACTGAAAAAAATCCATGTATCAGTGGACCCATGCAGTTCAAACCTGTGTTGTTCAAAGGTCCACTGTCTATACATTGAAGCTGGCACAGATGTCCTTTCCAAAAGATGATAAAAAGATTGTTGCTCAGATGAGGAAAAGAGAGCAGACATGGAGACACTTTCGTGTTAGGTTACCGTAAGAAAATGACTTAGTGAAACTAGATTTGGGTTGAAAACCTCAGTATAGACTTATGACTTTATAAGATGTAAGACTCTCTTCTCTCAGTGAGTAACTAAAGGCTCCTTTCTGGGGTCAATTTGCCTACAACTGTGTGGGCCCAGCAACTAACGTTCAATCTTTTACTCTCTCTTCCCCCCAGGAAAACTTATAGTGTATTAATAGAAAACTTGAGGTTCATTAAGGCCAACTGATCAGGAAATGATTGCCATTGAAATGATAGTTTGTTACTCACAGTTCCCAAAGGAGGGGGTGCTCGGTGCCATGGGGGGGGGCCACACGGGGAAGCACCAGAGTGGGTCAGAAAGCAAAGGGAGTGGGAGAAATATGGGCAAAAGGCTTGATTGTGGTTCTTGTGGAAAGGAACAGCCTAGGCAGGCAAGCAGGCTTAGGATGGGCTAGTTTGAATAATTCCAGTGGACTCTGGGGCCTAGGGACTGCCTACTTGTCTGGTACCTGGCCCTGATTAGGACAGGGGGATAGTAGCCCAGAATGTGAGAAGAAGTGGTCAGAGTGTGGGTTCTAGACAGGTTGGTTTGCATTTGGAGAGCTCGTGAGTTGTTGACTATCTTTAGGAATTAGCTAGCTCTGGGAGGGGCAATCTTTCAAGGGTCAGCAAGATCCCAGATGCCAAAGCATCAGGACACAGAAAATGTCATGGTTAATACACCTGAAGGGTAAATAGCACTAGATCTTAGATCTTGGAAACCAAGATAATCCTGAGGTGTCTTGTTTTGAGAATACAGAAGGGTTTGGGGGTCAAGTATATACTGGAATGTGCATGGAGGTCATCTATAAAGGGGTTTCCAACAGTTGGGGTGGCCAAGCATTGCAGAGTTGGGTCTGAAAAGCAATTATAACAGCCAGATGGAACAAGCCAAGTCTATGAGAACCTTAAGTCTATGAAGATGCTGAACAGATCCTGGAAGGTGCCAGGGACCTGTGTCCTAAAGTGGTTGTAATGTTCACAGGGGCTTATATGTTATCAGTTCCAGGCACACCGTAAAATAATTGAACTGTTATGAGCTCTTCACTAAAACTTTGGCCAACACCCAGACATTATTACTCTATATAACTTTAGACTTGTTCAAGTCGTTCTGTTGGAAGTTGAGAATGTATACCATACTTTATTATTCTGGCCAGCTTGTATTTTTATCAAAGTGTTTGTTGTGTGTGAAAACTGAGAGTTGATGTCTAACAATTTCTAACTGCTAATTGTATTTCAAATGCTTAGGTCATACACACACACGCATGCATGCACACACTTTGCGTGCATGCACACACACACACACAAAATTGGATCTGCCACTACAAATTCCTATAATGGCACAGCTACCCTGCTCTTGGAATCAGGGAAATAACTCTGCTTCTTAGCTTGAAATATGCTGGGGAAATGTCTCCGCGAAAGATGAAAGTCAGCACAGCATTGTTTCCCTAAGCCTTGTTTCTTTGGTAATCTTTACTCTCTGCCTCCCAGGCCCGGTTCTGAAGCCAACAAATGTTGCAAAAGGCAGCAGATGACCTCATATAGTTCCTGCTCCTTGAAGTCCAGCTAATACTTGATTTTACTGCTCTTTGTTGCTTGGTGGCACTTGGAGGGGCCAATTTTATGAGGACGATGGTTAAGTGGCCCCAACGAATTCTGAGTCACAACCCAGTCTCTGAGGCTTCCTCCTTAGCTATGCTCTGGAGAATGGACGTTGGGACAGAATGACTGTTCTGCAGAGCAAGTGGGTAAAACTGAGAGTTTTAAAGCTGGATCCTTGTTTTATCTTCTAAATAATGTGCTTGTTAAAGTCGGGGGTGGTTGGGTGGATTCTTTCATTTAGTTAAACTATAAGCAGAAAAGTGAATCTGTATGGTCTGAAGGGAAGGTGAAACAAATAGAGATGTTTCCAGAGTCATGAATATATACACGTCAGAGTCAGGATTCGAACCCAGATCACTCCGTACCTCAAGGCCATGACTCACCATCTCCATCCCTGTTTATACATGACAGATACTGTAAACATTGTAAGCATTGTAAATACTTGTTTTCTGAATCTTCTTCCTCTTTCTCTCTTCTTCCTCCTGCTCAGGGCTCCTCCTTCCATTGCCCCCTCTCCCTCCTCCCCCTCCTCCCCTTCCTCCTCCTCCCGGCCTTCTTTCTTCTCATTATTATTATTATAGCCACCACTTATCAAATGTTTACTATGTTGTGTCTTGAGTGTTGTATCAAGCATTTCACCTACAGTGTCTCAATACATTTTCTCATGCAACTGGTGTCATCATTCCCATTTTGCCACGAGGAAATTGACACTTAGAAACATTACGTGGCTCACCTAAGTTCTCAGGGCTAGCCAGGGGCTGGGATTTGACCCCAGATTTCCCTGACTTCATAGCTGGTGCTCTTAAACTATCATTAAGCACAGTGCCTTGATATCCACTTATCTGTAAATCTTAATTGAGCCAAAAAAAGCACACAGCCTTCCCTCTTGGCATGGTTCAGTGGTGCTCAGGCCTTGCACGTTTTGTAAAATTCCAAGGTCAGGGGCTTCCCTGATGGCGCAGTGGTTAAGAATCCGCCTGCCAGTGCAGGGGACAAGGGTTCGAGCCCTGGTCCGGGAATATCCCACATGCCACGGAGCAACTAAGCCCGTGTGCCACAACTACCGACCCTGTGCTCTAGAGCCTGAGAGCCACAACTACTGAAGCCCACGAGCCACAACTACTGAAGCCCGTGCTCCACAACAAGAGAAGCCACCGTGATGAGAAATCCGCACACCGCAACGAAGGGTAGCCCCCGCTCACCGCAACTAGAGAAAGCCCGCGCACAGCAACGAAGACCCAACGCAGCCAAAAATAAATAAGTAAAATAAATTAATTTTAAAAAATTCCAAGGTCAGTAATAACGCCCCTGGTATTGTTTTATACTAGCGTAGATTGGGTTGACTTAACTTCATAATGACAGTCGGGACCTGGTGCCCATATGGGCATGTGCCGCCCTCACCTTGGCTGGTGTGTGCGGCCAGCTTCCGGCAGGTTCTCTCTGAGAGAGCCCTCCTGGAGCTGCGGCTGCTGAAGTGATGCAGACAACGTCCCCGAGATCTTTGCTTTCCTCTAGGGCCCAGTATGGTCCATCCGTGCTTCACCTTAAGTAATTCTGACCACTGGGAAAGAACTTATGCCTGCAAGCCATAAACGATGGTTTTTAGCTGGTCACTGCAATTCTTACTTTATTATATCAGTAATACATGTTTGAAGAGGAGTGTTTTTCTTTGTTTTCTTTTGCTTATTGAAGTAACTCATCACAGGATTCCCTGGCAGGAAACCCCACCAAGATGTGAAATAGACATAACGGAAGGACATTTACATAAAGGCATAAATTCCATTTGTCCAGCCAAGCAGCATGCACCATGGTTGATAAAACCACGTGACGCTCACAGGCTCTTGAGTACTGGAACCGAGATGGATTTTTCTTTGATGTCAGAGGGTCACGATGGTTTTTCATCCAAGAATAAAACAGTGGGAACTGTGTGAACGGAGACCAAGAAGCCAGTTTGTTTTCAAGCAATATCTGTAATCTGGAAAGCACCCTAGGAGGGCCTGGTAACTGTGGCAACAGCATTGCCACATGAAATGGCTCTCAGAGCTCAAGGGGCTCAGGCTGGGAGGCTAATTCCTGCAACAAAGTCTTTTCTGTGTTCGGGTGGACCCAGGAAAGCCACAGGCTGTGACAGTGGCCATGACAAGCCTTCAGCCCGAGGACCCGTGAGGGAAAAATGTGTCTTAATTGTTGCACCGTTAATTATTTTATGAAAAGATGAATGAAAAAATGCCAGCAAACCCGATGAATGTGCCCATGTGATTCGGGCTCCTCTCCTAAAAGGTTAGCTTTGCTTCATTTGACATGTTACCACATAAACGCATTTGATGGTCCACAGAGTCTGAATGTGTTCTTTAACTATTTCTCATTTTATGTACAAATTGCACAGTAGCCAAAGCTGTCTCGAATGTCTAGAAGGGACTGTAAAAGCCATCGTCTCTCAGAGTTTGTTTTAAAATAACCCCCACTATTAGAATATTATGCTTCCATTAGGTGCTGCTTTAGTTGGTTTTGCCACTAGTTCCCCACTCAGAAATGAAGTAGGATTAAAAGTAGCACCTTTTCCACTTTGCTGTACACCTGAAACTAACACAGCATTGTAAATCAACTCTACTCCGGTAAAAATTAAAAAAAAGTAGCACCGTTTTCATGATGTGTGATTCCCAAAGTTGTCTACTTTAGTCCCATTGTTTAGGGAGTTTATTGTCAACTAACAGATAATCAGTGTGTTACAAATTCAAGACAAAAATAGATCCCAAGTTAATAAAATGTTTGGGATGGGAAGTATTGAGCCTGAAAAAAGGTTTAATTTTGAATTTTAAAGAAAGAGAATTGCTAAGTTTGGAAGTTTTCGTGACAGTGAAAATGTGTCTGAATTCCAGTTCATTTTGATCAATGACAACAGCTATGTTGGAAGTTACAACGGTAAGTCCTAGGCTTTGTGGTTTGCTCTTGTTTTTTTAATCTTCCATGTGTAAGAGTTTGGATTAATTACTTAACCTCTTTTTAGGTGATTTCTTTTTTTAAAAAATTGAGGCAAACTTGGTATATAACATTATTATCTTTCAGGTATACAACATTATAATTTGACATCTGTGTACACTATACAGTGATAAGCACAATAAGTCCAGCTGTCGTCTGTCACCATACAACTGACACCCTTCACCCATTTCGCCCACCTGCAACCCCCTTCCCCTCTGGTAACCACCAAACTGTTCTGTGTATCTATGAGTTTGTTTCTGTTTTGTTTTGTATGTTCATTTTTTTTTAGAGTAAAAAATAATATGAGTAAAATCATATGGTATCTGTCTTTCTCCGTCTGACTTATTTCACATGACATAATACCACCGAGGTCCATCTTCATTGTCACAAATAGCAAGATTTCATTCCTTTTTATGGCTGAATAGTTTTCCAGTGTGCGTGTGTGTGTGTGTGTGTGTGTGTGTATACCCCACATCCTCTTTATCCATTCATCCATCAAAGGACCCTTCGGTTGTTTCCATACCTTGGCTATTGTAAATAATGCTGCAGTGAACATGGAGGTGCATACATCTTTTCAAATTAGTGCTTTTGTTCAATTCTTAATTTTTTGGGGAATCTCCATAATGGCTTCCACAGTGGCTGCACCAATTTACATTCTCACCAACAGTGCAGGGTTCCCTTTTCTCCACATCCTTGCCAACACTTATTTGTTGTCTTTTTTATGACAGCCATTCTGACTGGTGTGAGGTGATACCTCACTGTGATTTTGATTTGCATTTCCCCAATAATCAGTGATGTTGAGCATCTTTTCAAGTGCCTGTTGGCCATCTGTATGTCTCCTTTGGAAAAATGTCTATTCAGATCTTTGGCCATTTGTTAAATTGGGTTGTTTGGTTTTTTGTTGTTGAGTTGTATGAGCTCTTTATATGTTTCAGATTCTTGAGTTCTAAAGTGGGGATAAAAATAACACTACCCTTCAGAATATTGTGAGCATTAAATGAGATAATCGATGTGATGTGCTTAGTTCTGTGACAGTAAGGGTTCAGCACTGCTTTATAAAATCAGTGCTTGCTTAATGGATCAATTATGGGTACATTCATCAGATCATGTGTGCATTTCTTTGGAAACTATTATGCAGTAGAGAATGTGGTGGTGGAAGGGTACAGTAAAAGTTAGCCAATCTCTTGGCTTGGATTGGAAGTTATTCAAGATGTTAGCTTCAACTTCTGGACTTCACAGCTCACCATAGGATTCACTATGGGATTGGAAAACCATTCTGCTCCTTATACAACATCCTGCCCTGGTAACGGGAAGGAAGTTCTTTTTCCAACAGGCAAGAGTTAGAAATGCACTGTGTTCCTTGGACAACTGCTGGCCTGGGGTCTAGAGCAAGGAAAAGGGGGCACTAAGGGGAATTCTAAGGACAAGGAATCATAGACGAGGGTCCAGCCCATTTGCATCCCTGGAGGCTTGAATTGTGGGTACAAATCCCTGACAGCAGAGTATCCTGTGGATCTTAAATTCAAGCATGAAAAGAGTTGGAAGTCAGGCTGTGTCTTGCAGTAGATGGCTTGGGATTTGGTTCCTCAGTTCATAAGGTCCTAAGAATGGGGTCTGCCAGGAGCCCGTGTGTGAGGTCATGAGTCTATGGCTCTGTGCGGGGAAAGGGCAGGCCTCCCGGCTCTTCTGTTTTGTGGCTGTGTGGCCTCGAGAAGCCTTGGTTCATCAGGAGAGCTGTGAAGAATACTAGAACCTAACCCACAGGGGTGATGTGCTGATCATATGAAAATGTACTCCAAGTGTCCCGCACAACTCATGGTGCCTCCGAAGCCCTGAGCTCAAAGTAGGCATAAGGGCTTCCTATGAGGTGTAGGGACTTCTGACTGCCTTAACGCAAGGGCCTCCCTGCAACTTCCCCTGTAGCTCCAAATTAGGTGAGTTCCCTGTGGGGCTGGCATGGTGGGCAGGGACTTGTGGGACTCTGGGCTGTAGACACAAGCGTTCTGCCTGCCCCACCACCTTGGGGTGCAAAAATTGATGGAGTCTCCCTGGGCAACATGTTTGGGAAAAGTAACCAGCTTGTCAAAGGCTGTTGGCTCCTAGAGCCTTCAGAGAGCTCTGTGGCAGGACCCAACACCTCTGCAAAGCTGGCTGGGAATAGAGAGGTGTAGTTCTCTCTGTCCCTGTCTCTGTCTCTGTCTCTGTCTCTGTCACTCTCAGTAAGGCAGCAATAGAAGCTACAGGGCGGGGCAAACCCTACCACACTCCAGAAGACCAAATTAACTGTACACATGTAGAGTAACAACCCAAGGAAAGTCAAGAACTTTCTTGAAGGGGTAAAGGCCCCAAAGTGTGGGTATAAAATATGTTGAGATATCAATAAACAAGGACTTACAGGAACAAAGCCTAGAAGTTTGCACCAAGTGCCCTTGACTTACAAGGCAAGCCCTCCACCATCGGGATCCCCTTCAACATTAGCGTCAGTTTAAAAAAATTACAAATAGAATACATGTTCGTGGTAAAAAAAAAAAGAAGTTCAAACAGAAGAGAAAGTCAAAATTCCCTTTGTCTTGTTGATCCTTTTCCCAGTCTTTAGAAGTAACCATTTAATAATTGCTAATATTAGTAATTTATTCATAATGAATAAAAACTATTAATATGGTTTTTGTATATTCTTCTGGAATTCAAATATATATTTTCTATAAGTGAAAAACCAAGTTGTACAATGGTTAAGAAGACTATGTATAGTATAGTAAATATAGTATATTATGGGATTTACATTCTTTTCTGACTTTTTTTCTTTCTACTTAAAATATTCTGGCAATCTTTCCATATCAGCATATATAAATTTTTCTTATTTTTTTGAAAAACCATATAGTATTACTACACTGACTTAACTAGACATACACTGTAGAATTTGGGAGTAGCTTCTACTTATTTGCTCTAACAAATAGTGCTATTACAAACATTTTTGAGCAGTCATTTTATATATTTATGCAACTATCCATGGGCTAAATTCTTTTTTTTAATTTTTAAATTAAAAAAAATTTAATTGACATCTAGTTGATTTACAATGTTATGTTAGTTTCTGGTGTACAGCACAGTGATTCAGTTCTATATATATATATATACACACACATACATATTCTTTTTCATATTCTTTTCCATTATGGTTTATTACAGAATATTGAATATAGTTCCCTGTGCTATACAGTAGGACCTTGTTGTTTATCTATTTTATATTATTAAAAAATTTTTATTGGCGTATAGTTGATTTACAATGTTGTGTTAGTTTCAGGTGTACAGCAAAATGAATCAGTTATACATATACATATATCCACTATTTTTAAGATTCTTTTCCCATATAGGTCATTATAAAGTATTGAGTAGAGTTCCCTGTGCTGTATATTAGGTCCTTATTAGTTATCTATTTTGTATATAGTAGTGTGTGTATGTTGATCCCAATCTCCCAGTTTATCCCTGACCCCCCCCCCACCTTCTCCCCTGGTAACCATATGTTTGTTTTCTACATCTGTGACTCTATTTCTGTTTTGTAAATAAGTTCATTTGTACCATTTTTTTTAAGATTCCACATATAAGTGATATCATATGATATTTGTCTTTCTCTGTCTGACTTACTTCACTCAGTATGACAATCTCTAGGTCCATCCATGTTGCTGCAAAAGGCGTTACTTCATTCTTTTTGATGGCTGATATTCCACTGTATATATGTACCACATTTTCTTTATCCATTCCTCTCTCGATGGACATTTAGGTTACTTCCATGTCTTGGCTATTGTAAATAGTGCTGCAATGAACATTGGGGTGCATGTATCTTTTGGAATTATAGTTTTGTCTGGATATATGCCTAGGATTGAGATTGCTGGATCATATGGCAACTCTACTTTTAGTTTTTTAAGGAACCTCCATACTGCTTTCCATAGTGGCTGCACAAACTTACATTCCCACCAACAGTGTAGGAGGGTTCCCTTATCTCCACACCCTCTCCAGCATTTGTTATTTATAGACTTTTTAATGATGGCCATTCTGACTGGTGTGAGATGGTACCTGATTGTAGTTTTGATTTGCATTTCTCTGATAATTAGTGATGTTGAGCATCTTTCCATGTACCCATTGGTCATCTGTATGTCTTCTTTGCATAAGCTAAATTCTTAAAGAGTATTTTAAGAATTTAAACTGTGTTAGTTTGTACATTTTAAATATATATTGCCAAATTCCTCCCCAGATATTGTACTTACACTCCAGACCATGCTGTATAAGAATGCTTGTTTCCCATACCTGACCTTTAAATTTTTGCCAACATTAAAAGGAAATCATTTTTATTATTTTTGTCTTAGTTTCTGTAATTATGTGCCAGTTTGAGACTATTTTCCTATACTTTTATGTGAACTACCTATTTAAATTCCATTTTTTTCTGCTATTGGGTGACTCTTTACTGATTTGTAAGAGCTCTTTGTCAAGTGAAGAAACAGGCTCTTGTGTATATACACCACGCTTATTGAGAACAGCTTAATCATTTGTCATTTGTCTTGGTTAGGATGTTTTGTTTTGTTTTTTCTTCACACAGAAGTTCAGAAGGCTTACAGAGTTAAATTACCAGCATCTTTTATGGCTGTTGGGACCAGCAGTCTTTAACTAGCCAAGGAGGACCCTTTCTTGAGGTTGACCTTGTGCTATAGCAGTGGAGGTGCTTTATTTATTGAAGGTCTTGAGGTTGGAGAAGCAGCTGAGTCATTGTAGAACAATGGCTGCTTTCCTTACTTTGTGACCCTGAGGAAATTTCAGGAAGTCTAAGCAAAATATCTCCACCCTACTGCTCCCAGGAATGCTTCTGGGTCTCTGGTTAGCAGCCCACTGCAGGGGCACACCTCTGTAGATGTCTCTTATGGGAACGAGATCTTGCTCTGCCTGATTTACTGAATGTCATGGGATGTGGGCCTTTGGTCCCAGTTCATAGGGTAAGCTCTGCTTGATCCAGCTCCCGAGTATTCTGCTGAGACAGCTGCTTGGGTGAAAATCCCAAAGAATAGGTGCAGGGTGTGTGGCAACCAAAATATCTTCCTTTTCCCTTGTAGACATCCCTTGGGTTTTCCAGAGAAAACCCAAGGGATGTCCATTAAGACAAATCCAGAGACATTAGTCCAGTTAGTGACTCGGTCAGACTCTCTCTTGCAGACATGGAATGATGGGTTAGCAAACCACAATCACCAAAGTTTTCCAATTTTGCATTATTTTTTATGATTCTTTCAGATTGTTTGCTTATGAAGTATTTCCATGATTCAAATACGGTTCATGTCTCCACATTTAATTTAACTGTATTAGTTTCCTAGGTACCAAGTTATCACTTGTTGGTGATAACTTGGTGATTTAAAGCAGCAAAAATTTATTCTCTCAATTCTCTCATAGATCTGGGGGCCAGAAGTCCAAAATCAAGGAGTCATTAGGGCTGCTTCCTCTGAAGGCTCTAGGGAGCATTCTTCTTTGCTTCTTCCAGCTTCTGGTGGCTTCCAGTATTCTCTGGCTTGTGACCGCATCACCTTAATCTTCGTCTCCATTTTCATGTGGTCACCCTCCAACCCCCATGTCTCTGTGTGTCCCCTCCTCTGATAAGGAGACCAACCATTGGATTTAGGATCCACTCTAAATCTAGAATCATCTCATCTTGAGATCTCTAACTTAATTATATTTGCAAAGACTCTATTTCCATATAAAACAACATTCTGAAGATCCAGGTAGACATGAATTTTGGGGATATAGTCCATTTGGTTCACTACATCACTATTTAGTCTATTACATTAATTGAGGCAAATTATCTTAAAACTTTAGGTGAATGTAGACTCATTGTCAATACTCTAATCATCTGAGAGCTCCAAGTAGCTGGTACAGAATTGACAATTGTTGACGGAAATTTGAAATAGTATTGCAAGCCGAGCCATTTTGAGAAGAAACTTATCACCAGCAAAATTTTCCACAAAATGATAATGCAAAATCAGTAGAGATCTTGATCAAAGATTCTTGGTAACGTCTCATAGATAAGTATAATCTTTATTGACTGGGTGATCTTGACAAGAGCCTTAAAGTCCTCACTAATAAAATGAGGATGGCGATGTGCTTTATTTATTGGAGTTGTGTGAGTTAAAAAGGAAAAATGCATTTGGAGTGTTTAGGTGCTTAGTTGGAATATCATAAAGGTTCAATATAGGACAGCTTTACAACTCTTAAGAACTGAGAAAAGACTCCAGCAAAGCATACACAATGAAAATGATTGGTGATACAGGTGTTTCTTAAAAGCAAGTCATTAAATAAGCCCATTTGAGGGCCCAGGCATACAGTTATAGAGAGCTGGATCTTATCATAACGATAGGGTATCAAAATCAGTCCGAGTCCCCGCAGGAAGTACATCACACAGGGCCAAGCCAAGAAGGGCTTAATAAAAGCACCAGGTACAAAGGTGTGGAGGCAGGGTATAGGGAAACCATTAGGGTGAGTGCAGTAGTAAGAGCAGGAGGAAGGTGTAATAGCTGTTGCCACACTAGGATCAAAGAATGAGAAAGAGGAAGTGGTCCAAAGGATCAAGAAGGGGAGAGTCTCTCTCCTAGAATGATTAATTCTGCCTTAAGGAGAGCAGTGACCAAGTCACCTTGCAGGAGGCAGTCAAGAGAATTAATGCCAAGAAAGTACTGTTCTTCCTCCCTCCAATCTCCTGTGGGGCTCCCCTTTGCTGAATCAACTTTGAAGCCAGAGAGCAAGGGGGCTTGTTGATCACCAGGGCTGTGTGTGTGGTCAACCCAATCCCCATGAAAGCCATGGCGGAGAAGTGTGGGGAGCGGGTCTTGAGGAGGCACGTTGAAAGGTACCTGACTCACTCTCTTTATCGTTTGGGCTCTTGGTCAGATTGTGGCACATCCTCTCTGTAGAATAATATTCAAGAATATTCTCTTGAATAAGAGGCAGATGGTGGCTTAGCATCATTATAATGACCGCACGTTGGCATAGCTTCTGGTAATAGCACCAGACCTTCACCGAGGGGCTTATGGATTCTGCCACCTCTGGCAAAGGATGAAAGAATGTGGGAAATATCACTTTAGAAATGGCTGCAGACACTTCCATATCCCTAGGCAGCTACTCCTGGGTCCTCTGGAAAGATACAACTCTGGGCTTACTGTCATGGAGTAATCAAAATCGCCCTTTGCCAGGGATGTGATCTGTTGTAACTTCCTGGAGGGCAGCAATCCAGGGACTAAAGGATTAGTTTCTGGCGTCTCGAAAAGCAGCTATCTCACTGGGTGGCGCCTGGGCAGTACTGGTTCATTTCTGCTTCCTGCTTCCCAGCCCCTGATCTACCCCTATTTACCTACAGCGTGGGTTGGTCTGGGACTGGATTCAATGTCACTTGATTCTTTCCTGTGTAAGTTTAGTGCCCATATTCCCATCCATTTGTTTATCTGGAGGTTTCCAGGAGACAGTTTCCAGAAGATGTGGTGGCTTAGCAGGAACTATCTCCGAAGCAGGGTAGCTGGTGAGTGATTCAAATTCTACATCTAGAGTTTGGGAAGTTTGGGGTATCACCACTGAGCACACCTCAACCCCAGTGTCCCAGGCCACTTCTAGGGCTAGTGTGAGGGCTTCCTGGGTCCATCTTCTTTTTTTTTTTTAATTTTTATTGGCGTATAGGTGATTTACAATGTTGTATTAGCTTCTGCTGTACAGCAAAGTGAATTAGTTACACATATACATATATCCACTCCTTTCTAGATTATTTTCCCAGTGCTTTCTTGTTTTTAAAAATAAATTTATTTATTTATTTATTTATTTTTGGCTGTGTTGGGTCTTTGTTTCTGTGTGAGGGCTTTCTCTAGTTGCGGCAAGCGGGGGCCACTCTTCATCGCGGTGTGCAGGCCTCTCACTGTCGTGGCCTCTCTTGTTGTGGAACACAGGCTCTAGGCACGGAGGCTTCAGTAATTGTGGCACACGGGCTCAGTAGTTGTGGCTCGCGGGCTCTAGAGCACAGGCTCAGTAGCTGTGGCTCACGGGCCCAGTTGCTCCGCGGCATGTGAGATCTTCCCAGACCAGGGCTCGAACCCGTGTCCCCTGCATTGGCAGGCAGATTCTCAACCACTGCACCACCAGGGAAGCCCCCCAGTGCTTTCTTTTTCCTTCTTTTTTTGTTTTTTGTTTTTGGTTGCACCACGGGACATGAGAGATCTTAGTTTTCTGACCAGGGATTGAACCCGTGCCCCCTGCAGTGGAAGCACAGAGTCTTAACCACGGACCGTGAGGGAAGTCCCATGGGTCCATCCTCTTGAAGGTAGACTACACTGCCAGTGTGTCCACCTTAGACCCGAGGGGGGCTGGAAGGCTGCTTGGACCTGGGGGCTGGTAAGGGACAGAGCTACAAGGAGAAGGGAAGGGGTACAGGTTGTGAGCCTGCTGTCCTACCTGCTCCCTTGATCTGGTCCACAGTGTTAGGGGCCATCTGCCTTGATGGCATCTCGCTCCCTCCAGCCCCCTCTACACACTTCTGTCAACCCTGCACTGTATTGTTCTAAAACCTTACTGACCTGGCATTCAGAGGTCAAGTTCAAGCTCTTAGTCTAGCCCTAACCTGTGTCCCCTGATTTATCTCCCACTCTGGACCCACACAGACTTTCTACTTGAGCCCGTTGCCCAAGTAACACCCCCCGCTTCACGAGCACACCTGCTCATATGCACACCCCCCGCACCCCACATGCTTGTTCACCATCATCCATCTCCAGGACTTTCCCATCTTCCCCAAGTGAAACTCTGTCCCCATTAAACGCTAACTCCCCATTCCCCCACCCCCAGCCCCTGGCAACAACCATTCTACTTCCTGTCTTGATGAATTTGACCTCTCTAGGTACCGCATATAAGTGGGATCATGCAGTATTTATCGTTCTGTGAGCTGCTTATTGCAATAAATATTTCAAAACACATCTCCACCATGGGCTGTGTAAGAATTTCTACACCTGGGATCAGAATTGTTGGGTCATCAGGGAGATTCGGCTTAGTTTGGCTAAGCTGGGGCCAGCCTGTGCCCCAGAACGCGCCCCAGCCTTTACTCTCACCAGCAGAGCTGGCACAAGGTCCCAGGTACCCTATATCCCTGCCAGTTCTTGGCATCAGTCAGGTTTTGAAGTTGTGCCAGGCTGACAGATGTAAAGTGATTTTCCGTGGTATTGATTTGCATTTCTCTGACTACTAAGGATTTTGAGCACCCTTTCCAGCGCAGGTCACCTTTCACAACCTCCTCCCTGTAAATTGCTTTTAACCCTTTTTCTGTCAGGGTTGTTGAGATTTTCTTGTTGCTCACAGACATTTCTCATTCCACATTTTTGATACCTTGCTGGTTTTATTTCTTGCAAAATCTTTTCCCACTTTATCATCTATTATCTTAGTCTGTGGTGATCTTTTTTGAGCAAAAGTCCTTCATTTCCTCCCTTCCTGCCTCCCTCCCTCCCTTCTTTCTTCCTTCCTTCCTTTCTTCCTTCCTTCCTTCCTTTCTTTCTTTTCTTTCTTTCTTTCTTTCTTTCTTTCTTTCTTTCTTTCTTTCTTTCTTTCTTTCTTTCTTTCTTTCTTTCTCTCCCCCTCACTCTCTCTCTCTCTCTCTCTCTCTTTCTCTCCCCACAATGTGTGGCTTGTGGGATCTTAATTCCTTGACCAGGGATTGAAACCATGCCCCCTGCGGTGTAAGTGTGGAGTCCTAACCACTGGACCACCAGGGAATTTCCAAAAGTCCTTCATTTTCATGTCTTCAGACTTACTAGTTTTTCCATGCACCTGAAGTTCTGTTTAAGAAGTCCTGCCCTACTTGTCGATCATAAAAGTATCCTCTTATCTCTCTCTATTAACTTCATAGTTTTACCTTTCTCGTGTGGGTATTAAATCCATCTGGAGCTCACCATTATTTATGTGTTATGTGGAAACTCAGTTTTATTTTGCTTGATATACTTAATTTCCCCAATGCTATCTGCTAAACAATCTGTTCTTTCCTAAATGGTTTTTGCTACCACTGCTACCATATATTAAATTCCCATATAGACCCAGATTTTACTCCACACTCTCTATTCTGACCCCTGACACATTTTACTTTTTTATTACTCTAACTTTGAGGTGTGTCTTGGTACCTGCTTGGACAAGCCCACTACTTCACTTGGATTTTTCAAAGTCGACTTAGCATTTACAAATCTTTCTTCCTCCATATAAATCTTCAAATGGTTGTTGAGTTCTTCAAACACCCAGCTGGAATTTTCATTGCCATTGCACTGCATCTATAGGTTAATGTAGGTAGAATGACACTTTTTTTTGTCCCCTAGTGTTTTCCCATCTAAGAGTCATCTTTCATGGCTTCTTGACTCCTTCACACCCAGTGATAAAGGTTGAGAGGGAAGCCTGAGGGCTTGAAATGGGGCACCCCTTCCCCGGAAGAGGAGCACGGCTGTCTCGGTCTGTATAATCCACCAAAATGGGTTTCAACAGGTCCCAGTGGGAGCCTCAGATGCTGTTCTCTCCCGGAATCCTTGCCTCCATCTGGGCGGGTTGAGGTGGAGGGAACCTGGATCTTGTACCTCTTTCACCTCCCAACACCCACAGTCTCAACAGGCACTGGCCTGTGTCCCCCGTGACTCATGTCTGTGTGTCTTTTAGTTTATTTGTGTCAGTCACTGCCAGGTGCCCTGGAACCCCAGCTTGTTCCTGCCCCCCTCATTCCGAGCACACAACAGATGACAAGTAAACCTCTGGACAAAAACACAAAAGCAACACACGAGAATGAGAAAAAGCACACAATTCAGCATTGACCCTTGAGAGATGAGAGTGGCCTGGGACAAGCTCCCCATTTCCATGGCGTTTAGTCTGGCAGCAGGCCAAGCCCTGTGGAGAAGACAAAACCCCAGTAAAACCCCCTGTTCTTTCTTTCCTGAAGGGTCAGAGGGCAGAGTTTGGTGAAACTACAGGCACTGGAGAGTGAGGGGTGATCCTGGGAAGGAGGGGACTAGAGGGAGGGTGTCCCCAATCCTGGGTGGAAGCTTCACCATCCTGCCTGATTCCCTGAACTGAGCAGAGATGGGACAGAGCCCAGCTAAGGGAAAGGACGTCAACTGAGAAACGAGCTCCTGCTGGAGAGACAGAGTGTGCAGTCTGAGTCCAAAGAAATGAATTACCTGCTCAACAAACAAACATTCACATCCTTCAGAAGACTCAGTCTCCAAAACGCAAGGCTCACAACATCCAGGAGGATATGATATACACTCCTTTGGGGTATGTTTCTTTCCCTGGCTATATTCTCACACACTCTTCCCCATATCACCTGAGTTTTTCTGAAGTCGTTTAAAGTTCCTGACGTCACTATTTTATTTATTTATTTATTTATTTTTGGCTGTGTTGGGTCTTCATTTCTGTGCGAGGGCTTTCTCTAGTTGCGGTGAGCGGGGGCCACTCTTCATCGCGGTGCGCGGGCCTCTCACTGTCGCGGCCTCTCCTGTTGCGGAGCACAGGCTCCAGACGCGCAGGCTCAGTAGTTGTGGCTCACGGGCCCAGTTGCTCTGCGGCATGCGGGATCCTCCCAGACCAGGGCTCGAACCCATGTCCCCTGCATTGGCAGGCAGATTCTCAACCACTGCGCCACCAGGGAAGCCCCTGACGTCACTATTTTGACAAGGTTTTCCTTTACAGAGGAGGTTCTCAGCATTAGGAGCGCATTAAAGTCCCCTGGGGCCGCCCCGCCCAGACATCTCCATTCAGTCCGTCTTGGATGCGGCCCTGGCATCTGCTGGAACTAACAGCTCCCCCAGTGCTCCTGCTGTGCATCTAGGGCTGAGGCTGACTGCCAGGGTCTGCCTGTCCTCCTCCGGGTTCCTTGGGGCCCTGCCCCCAGCCCCCCAGCTGCAGCTCACACTCACAGCTCCTCCCAGGGGAGGCCCCTCTGTGGGCCACCAACCACTGCTTAAATTCTGGCCATTTGTTAAGATTTCTGACTAAAAAGGAATGCATGGAACTAAACGTGTCCACCAAACAAGCCAACACACAGGAAAAAAAGCGAAGTGATGTTCCTTTTTCAGTAAAAGAAAGTAGTGTAGCCACATGAGTCATTTTGCTGGCCCCTTCCGAGCCCTTGCTGAGATTCTTCTGCCCTGCCTCTCCCACCACCAAGAAGGAAAGGTGATCCCAGCGGGTTGACACGTGCCTGCCTATCCACTGCCTACTAGCATCCAACCAGAACCTCTTTTGAGCCCATTTGAAAAAAGGAATGCACCGGGTCAGACAGAGGTGAGCCAGGTCTGTAAGGTCGAGTAGCCCAGGGGCTGGTAACCACTGGGAGCTCTGTATGTGCTGATAAACCAGCACCGAAGCTGGACGGTGAATGAAGCAGACGTGCAGAAAGGAGCACCGATCAAAATCCTTGGGGTCTCAGAAAGGGAGTGGCTCCTGAGACGTCCTCAGTTCCTGGGAGGCCCAGGCATATTTCTAAACCACCTTTTTACTGGATCTGCTGTTCTTTCCAACCAAACTGCTTGAGATGAGAAAAAAATTCTGAAAACAATAATGCTGCTTACAATGCTTAGAATCATATTATGAGTATAAATGTTCTATTCTTTTTAAAAAATTGACTTTTTATTTTAAATAAGTATTTTTAAAACATATTTAAATTCCTGTGGATTTAAAAAAATTATATCTCTTTTGAGTTATTTTTTTAGTGGTTGAGGTAGGGATTACAATATGACTTAATTTATCATAACCCACTTCAGACTAGTACTAACTTAATTCTGACAAAAATGTAGAAATTTTGCTCCAATATAGTTCCATTCCCCTCTTCTTTTATTCCCTCCTCCAATTGTACTGTTATTGTCTTATATATTAAATCTATAGATGTTAGAAATCCAACAATACAGTGGTGGAGTTATGGCTTTGTAGAATCTATGTCTATTGAAGAAGTTAAGAGGATAAATGAGAAAAAAATATATTTATAGACTTTAACGTCCATATTTACCATTTCCTGAACTATTAATTTCTTTCCCTGGATTTTTTATCATCTGGTACCATTTTCTTTCACCCTGAAGGACTTCCTTTAGTATTTCGTGTAATGCAGTTTTGCTAGCAACGAATTCTCCTACTCTTTGTTCATCTGGAAATATCTTTATTTTGCTTTCATTTTCAAAGAACAGATTTGGTGGATATAGAATTCTTTTTTCCCCACCAGTTTTTTTGTTTTTTAACATCTTTATTGGGTATAATTGCTTTACAATGGTGTGTCAGTTTCTGCTTCATAACAAAGTGAATCAGCTGTACATATACATATATCCCCATATCTCCTCCCTCTTGCATCTCCCTCCTTCCTACCCTCCCTATCCCACCCCTCTAGGTGATCACACAGCACTGGGCTGATCTCCCTGTGTTCCCCACCAGTTTTACTGAGATATAATTGACATCTAACCATTGTATTAGTTTTAGGTGTACATGGTGATTTGATGTATCGATATATTGCAAAATGATTACTACAATAAGTAGAATTCTTGATTGATAGTTTTTTTTTTTTCAATTTTAAGCACATTGAATATGTCATTCTCCAGCTTTCTGGTTTCCACTTGTCAGATGAAAAGATACCCATTAATCATACTGATGCTCCTCTGTACATGAATTGTTTTTCTCTTGATACTTTCAAGATTTTCTCTTTGTCTTTCTACAATTTGACTATGCAGTGTTTGAATGTATCCTACTCAGTATTCATCGGACTTCTTGGATATATAGATGTTATTGACTGTATATTTGTTGAATATTGACTGAATTCATATGTTGAATTCTAATTTCCAGTGTGTTGGTATTTGGAGGTGGGATGGTCTTTGGGAGGTAATTAGGTGATTAGTGCCCTTATTAGAAGAGGCCAGGGAGCTAGCGTGGTCTTTTTCTGCCATCTGAGGATACAACAGGAAGTTGTATCTCATCAGAACCCAACCTTGCTGGCACGCTGATTTGGATGCCATCCTCCAGAACTGTGAGAAGTAAATGCTTGACGTTTAAGTTACCCAGTTTATGGTAATTGCTTTAGCAGATTGAATTAAGATGGTAGATTAATGCTTTTTCATAAATTTTGGAAAATTTTGGCCATTATTCCTTCAATTTATTCCTGCTTCTTTTTCTCTCTTCACCCTTTCTGAGACTCTCATTGATTGCAGATATTATACTTGATGGTTTTTCATAGGTTTCTGAGGCTCTGTTCATTTTTATTTAATCTTTTTTCTCTCTATTCTTCAGATTGGAAATTTCTATTGATCTACCTTCAAGTCCATAGAAACTTTCTTCTGCTCTCTCAAATCTGTTGCTGAGTCCTCCTGGTGAAAGTTTCATTTCAGTTATTGGATTTTTCACCCTCAGAATTTTTTAATTTATAATTTTCTATCTCCTTATTGAAAATCTCCATTTGTTGATTCATTGCTCTCATAATTTCCTTTACATTTTTTACACGTGGTTTTCTTTAGTTCCTTGAATATATTTATAATAGCTACTTTGGAGTCTTTGTCAGCTAAACCCAACATTTGGGGACACTCCGTGACAGTGTTTATTGAATTTTTTTTTTTTCTGGAGTATGGGTCACTGTTTTATTTACATCTTGTAATTTTTTGTAGAAAACTTGATCTCTGAGGGTGTATATCGTATCAACTCTCAATTCTGATTTTCCCCCAAATGTTTTTATTTTTTTTCCCTTGTTCCTTTGTTTAGTGACTTATTTTGGTTAAATCTGCAAATCGACATTTTTCCCCTGTGGTATCCAGTTGTTGTTGAATATGCTTTCTTTAAAAATTTTTTTTGTGTGTTTTGTTTTAAAGCCTGGTTTCCTAGGGCTCACCTCTCCATCTGTACAGCTTAGTACTCAGCCAGTGAGGTAGCACAAATACTGAACTACATTCACGGTAGAGTGGGACTTGGATTCTGTCTCTGAAAATCTGTGTTGAAATTCAAAGTTGAGGAAAAAAAGTGTTAGTGAGGGCCAAAGTAGGAAATGGACCAAAAAAGGCACACACTTGAAAAAAATTATTGACGTATAATGTACATTCAGAGAAGAGCAGTTATCCTAAGTGCTCAAGTCAATGAATTTTCATAGACAGAGCACACCTATGTATGAGAACTCAGATTAAGACTCAGAGCATAACCAGAAACCCAGGTGTGCCCCTCAGGTCCCCTTCGATTCACTCCCATGCCACCAGGGTGACCGCTTTCCTGACCTCTAACACTGGAGGTTAATATTGCCTTTATTTTTGAATTTTGTGTCATTAGAAACTTACTGTCGGTCTTCTTTGCTGTCTGGCTTTTCTCAACATTATGTGTGTGAGATTTCATCTACATTTTTGCATGTTGTTGTAGATAGTTCATTCCTCTTGTTGTATGGACCGTCATTGCTTGAATCTGTGGTCTGCTAAGCACTCAGTTTCCTAAGCACTCTCAAGTTTTACAACAGCAGAATATACAATTTTGCTCCTTGAAACTAAATAATGTGCAGATTTTGGTAACAGGCACATGAAAATATGCTCAATGTCACTCATCATCAGGGAAATGCAAATCAAAACCACAGTGAGATATCACCATACATCTGTCAGAATGGCTATTATCAAAAAGACAACCAATAACAAGTGTTGGTGAGGATGTGGAGAAAAGGGAACTCTTGTGCACTTTGGTGGGAATGTAAATTGGTGGAGTCACTAAGGAAAACAGTAGGGAGAGTCTTCAAAATATTAAAACTAAAACTATCATATGATCCAACAATTCCACTCTTGGTATTTATCTGAAAAAAATGAAAACACTAATTCAAAAAGATATATGCACCACTATGTTCATTGCAGCACTATTTACAATAGGCAAGATATGGAAGCAATCTAAGCACCCATCAATAAGTGAATGGATAAAGAAGATGTGATATATGTGATATATAAAAATATATATGCCATAAAAAATGAAGCCCTGCCATTTGCAACAACATGGATGGATTTTGAGCATATTATGCTAAGTGCAATAAGTCAGACAGAGAAGGACAAATACTGTATGATTTCACTTATATGTGGAATCTAGAAGACAAAACAAAAGAACAAACATAACAAAAGAGAGTCATAGATACGGAGAACAAACAAGTGTCTGCCAGAGGAGAGGGGGGTTGGGGGAGGAGAGAAATAGGCGAGGGAGATTAAGGGGTACAAACTTCCAATTACAAAATAAATGAGTCACAAGTATGAAATGTACAGTGTGGGGGAATATAGCCAATAACTATATAATATCTTTGTATGGTGATATATCATAAGTAGGGTTATCGTGGTGATCATTTTTGTTAATTTTCTTTTTAAAAAATTTTTTTATTGGAGTACAGTTGCTTTACAATTTTGCATTAGTTTCTACTGTACAGCAAAGTGAATCAGCTATACGTATACATATATTCCCTCTTTTTTGGATTTCCTTCCCATTTAGGTCATCTTGGTGATCATTTTTAAATGTATAGAAATATCAAATCACTATGTTGTGTAACAGGAACCAACATAGTGTCATAGGTCAGTTATACTTTAAAAAGAAACAAATGCATAGAACAAGAGATGAGATTTATGGTTATCAGAGGTGGGGGAGAGGGGGTTGGGGGAGAGTGGTCAAGAGGTACAAACTTCGAGTTATAATTAACTACTAGGGATGTAACGTACAACGTGATAAATATAAGTAACACTGCTGTACATTATATATGAAAGGTGTTAAGAGAGGAAATCCTAAGAGTTCTCACACAAGGAAAAAAATTTTTTTTTCTCTTTAATTTTGTATCCATATGAGAAGATGGATGTTCACTGAATTTACTGTGGTCCTCATTTCATGATGGATGTTAAGTCAGGTCATTATGCTGTACACCTTAAACTTATACAGTGCTGTATGTCAATTATATGTCCATAAAACTGGAAGAAAAAAAAAAGAACTAAGGAAAGCACAGAAAGAATAAATGTCTTCTCCTTATGGAGAGCATCTCACAACTCTAATCAGGGATTCAGGGAAGAAGAGGGCACTTGGAATTTGACAAAAGACAAAGATGAGTGGGGAAAAATGCTCCCTCAGTACATTGCTGTAATTTCCTTTCAAGCAATTGAGTTCCTCCCAAGTCCCTCAGAAGCTGGGTACCATAGGTGCACATCTTGTAGGGAGAGGAGCTAAAGAGGGTAACTTGCCTCTCCTCTCAGCACCACTTCTTTGCTCTCCATTTCTATCTTGGAAATGTTACAGACCAGGAGGAGAGGATGGACGGTTGTGGGGTGGGGTGAGAGAGAAGAAGATGGGGAGAAGAAATTTAAATATTGGTGAGAAAGGAAAGAATGACGATTTTGGCTAAATTTAGAATTTTTTGAAGTATGGTTTATATTTATTGTCTATTAATACATCCTGAAAAAGTATGTACAGACTTTAAAATCAGTTGATGACCATGTTTATTTTAATTTTGGGTGAAAGCTCAGAACTCTCCAGGGAATAGCTGGAAGCACATAGAAACCGGTCCTTGGGCGAGTGGCTGGCCTATCTGCAGACGGCACAGAGCATCAGTCCGCTAACAAAGAAAGCCTTGAGTTGAGACTACAGGAAATTGAATTATGAACTGTTCTGGAACCCACTAAATGGATTATAAAACGACTGTTTTATGCCCTCAGCCAAACTCCTCTTGTGTTTGGGCAGCTCCCCGGCTCTGTGGCATGAGGGTGGGTGGGTTTCCCTCACACTCAGACAGGTTTCTACATTTGCATGGTAACATTTGCATTTTGCACATTGATTTAATTCACTTGGCAAGTTTATGCGAATCATAACAGAAGCCTTTATACACTGGTGGAGGAAAGAGAACCATAAACTGCTGCTTGAGAAATTATACTTTAGGAAATAGCCTTTTTCTTGGAGAAAAAAAGCAAAATTAATGACTTAGTAGCCTTATCGGAATAACACACAGAAGACAATATGGTGTTCTTAAGCCTGAAATACCCTTGCAGGTTGCAAGCCCAGAGTCGGTCATGGCTATTTAAGTGGGATAGAAATGGATTTTTAAAATGTGGAGAGGCAAATTCTAAAACATTATTGTGAATATTAAAACCAAGCCAAGAATTTAATATGCTTTCTTTTATAATGTAGCGGTCCCTTCTTTTTTTAAATAAATTTCTTTCTTTCTTTCTTTAATTTATTTTTGGCTGTGTTGGGTCTTTGTTGCTGAGCACGGGCTTTCTCTTGTTGCGGTGAGTGGGGGCTACTTTTCATTGCGGTGTGCGGGCTTCTCATTGTGCTGGCTTCTCTTGCTGCAGAGCACGGGCTCTAAGTGCACAGGTTTCAGTAGTTGTGGCACACAGGCTCTAGGCGTGCAGGTTTCAGTAGTTGTGGCACATGGGCTTAGCTGCTCTGTGGCATCTGGGATCTTCCCGGACCAGGGATCGAACCCATGTCCCCAGCATTGGCAGGCGAATTCTTAACCACTGCGCCACCAGGGAAGTCCTGCGGTTCTTTCTTAAACAGGTGTGGTTATAAGCTCTCAAAGGGCATCATTGAAAAACTCCCCCAGTGACTAGACTCAGCATGGAGATGCTTCTCTTGTAATGGCTACCTAAGTAATTTAAGAATGGATGTGATTCAATAATTCACAATGAGTTAAATGAAAACATATGCAATTGTTTACAAGCCTCAGAACTTTGTTCATGGAAACAAAATATTTTGGGGATATGAAAGAAAAACTGGTTCAGCAAATACCTGCAAAATAAATTGTTGACCAAAGTATGGGAAAATTTGCAATTTTAGAAGATCCTAAGGGAAGAGCAGTCTGCTCTGCTGACCTTCTCAGGCCCCACTGGACGTGGCTACAAGGTCCACACAGGAAAGGGGAGAAACTTGTCCCTGAGCCCCAAAGTCACAAAGTCTTAATCAAAACATTCTCTTTGCCTTTGACTTACAACACTACTTTCTGAAGGGGAAGTAGAGGAGGCGCTGTGTTCCCCACATCCTCCCACTAAGTTCCCCTGGTTCCCTCCAAGCGTCTTCCCCAGGCCCCAAGCACCATCTCTCCTCTCCTTCTATAACTCCAGTGCCATTCCCCGCCCCCAAGCAGCTTATGAAAATGGATGCCTGGGTGGGGTGGAAGGAACCAGAGTCCTACACCCCATCAACACTCCATCTCCACTTAGACTCCCAGTTACACTGAAATACAATATTTAGCACAGTGCCTGGTCCAGAGCAGGAGCTCAATAAATACATGTTGGCACGTAGTGGACCAACGCTTGGGTTGCATGTAGATTCACTCCCGTATCCTGCGACGCCCTCACCCACATCTACAGTGTGGAAGGGATCTCAGTGACATTGAATGATCTACACAACAATCTAGTTGGTAGGCTACGACTGTGACCTTGTAGGTATGAAACATGGCAGCTAACGACCCCGAGTGCCTGTACAGGTCTGAATGGCGGGCGCGTGGAGTCCTTCTTGTCTGCTGTCAGGGCCCGGGGTTTCCAGCCACAGGCACGGCCGACTTTGTTTCCCAGAGAGGGATTGCATGGATAGGCTAAACAAACAGATACTCAGCAGCTCCCTCTGCAACTCTCACCCTGCTTGGGGGACTTTTCTCTGCTGTGCTTTTCTTTCCTTTCCTATTTTTTTTCCTTTCTTATGTCTCTTGTGTTTCTTACTCTCCTGGGAAAGGCTGGTTTTGCATAGATACTCAGCCAGCTAGAACATGGATTTCTACAAGAACTGGGCATAGTCTTTGGAGCCTTGGTTCTTCTCAGCTGATTTTGTTGTTTGTTGCTGAAGAGCTGCTTCTTTTAGATTAAAGTGACTTTCAGGGCAAAGGCTGGAGGCGGGGGTGTTTTACGGGTTGAACTGTGTAACCCTCCTAATCCGTATGGTGACGTCCTGACCCTTTAGTGCCTCACAGAGTGGCTGTTTTTGGAGATGGGTTTTTACCAAGTTAAAATGAGGTCATTATGGTGGCCCCTAATCCCATATGACTGGCGTCCTTATAAAAAGGGGAAACTTGGAGACAGGCTTGCAGATGGGGATAGTGCCATGTGAGCATGAAAAGAGCCATGAACAAGCCAAGGAGAGGCTTGGAACAGATCTTCTCCTCACCGCCCTCAGAGGGAACCAACCCTGCCAACACCTTGATTTCAGACCGCTAGTCTCCAGAAATGTGAGACAACACATTTCTGTTGGTTAAGCCACCCCGTCTGGGGTACTTTGTTATGGCAGCCTGAGAACATTAAAACGGGGTGACTGACAGATTCAGAGCTATTTAGGAAACCACATGTTCAAGAGAAGTATGATGGCAAGAAAGAGGGATGTATATGTACATATGTATACAGATACAGATGCAGATACATATGTTTGTATAGTCTCATTTTATTTATGTATGAGGAATGGGGCGTCCTTTTAAATAGGAAAATATGCAAACTCTTCAGTAAGTGTATTTGGCTGGGGGCTAAGCTGCCACCCTCTGTCCTCCAGGGAGGGTGAGTTCTACAGCAACATTATGAGCGGCTGCTTTAGAATTTCACCTTGGGTAGGTGCCCTGAAGACTGAATGACTTATTTAGAAATGATTTTGTCAGTTTGGGTTTAGAACATCCTGTTTGCTAAACATGACTAAGTCTGATGCTTCTGATCTCTCTGCCATGAAACCTCATTTGAATCTTTAGGTTCAATAAAGACTGTCTCGAAGAAATCCTACATCTTAGGAAGAGACATACAGAATTGTTTACTGTGGTTTGTAACTGGGTAGTGAACATGGCATTTGTAGAACTTGGTGCGGCTCTGGAATGTCTGGGTTCTTCCACAGCAAGCACGTGTACTTTTGATGTTTTTAGCGCAAGTATGGGAAAAACCATGTGCTTCTTTGCTTTCATTCCCAAATATCCCTTTTATGTTCCGATAATAACTAAAGTGCCTTCCTACTTTTGACGTTCTTGTATTTGAAATTTTGAATGTGATCTTTTTTCATCAGCTACAAACTTCTCAAATTATTTTCTTGGCATCCTCTCGACTTAGTCTCTTGCTTGTACACAACTTTCCCTACTGTCTGGATTTTTCTATTCTCTTTATTTTAAAAGGATGTTAAGATTCAGTGATCTGACTAGAGACTCTTAAAAGGGATATTCATCTGTAAGGAATAGAAGCTTTGAAAAAAAATAAAATGATGATTTAGAACTCACAAATACTACTAAAGGGAAAGACATCTAGAGAAGACAGAAGGCTGCATAAGAAGGTCTTTGAGCTCAACTTTATGAAATAATGTACAAAGGATGGAGGGGGAGGTGCTCTATATAAATAGAATAAAACTCTTTGGCAGGGACCTGTAAGAAGAGGGTCAGGTGACCGAGAAGTGTAAGACCTTTCTATGAGGAAGATGCTCTTGTGCCCTAGTTGGAGGAAAGCCAACAGCCTCACTCAATCTATGGTCTTCCAAAGGGGGTCTTCTGGTTAGAAAGCATAGAACAACATATAAAGGGAGGTAGACACAGGAGAAGTGAAAAGGTAGTCGGAAAATTGGTCGAGCATTTAAATGGCAAGTAGATGCTTCAGCTTCAGACCAGTCACATCCCAGAGCATTTCTCAAAGCTCCCACCAGGCACCTTTGAGGAGTTACAGTCTTGGGAAGGGGCTCCAGACACTGGACTCATGTGAGTCCCTTCAGAAAAATGGGAAAATGGAGACTCTGAACTGGTGAACTTCAAGTCAGTCTCTGGTAGCCTTGGGAAAGGTGCATGAAACAGATGGCGTCTGAATATGTACAAGAGGAGATGACAAACACTGGGTGCCAGCTGAGGTTCCTGATGAACAAAACCATCACCATTAGCTTCATTTTCTTCTTGCTTTTAATTAATGAATTTAGGAATACTGTATGCATGTTTTCATCTCCTTAAAATACTTGATGAAGTTTCTCATAGAAATGTTCTTTGATACGGTGGAGAAATAAGGAAATATGGGCTAAGGTCCAGGAGGTGGATTCTGACCTATGAAGGACTGTCTTCAAATAGCGTTGATGAAGGACACAGTCTGGAGGTAAAGAGTTGTAATTTTGGGCCACAAGTCTCTGCCCCGGGGTGGCTTTTGTTGTCAGTCATACAAATGAAGACTTAGACGTGCTTGTTAGAGTGCAAGGTCCCTGTAAACAGTCATTGTGTCTTGTAGAAATTCATGTCCCCCATGAGGGTTTAGCTAATGACTTGCACATGGTGGGTTATCAGTGTTTGTTGAGTGAATAAATGAAGAAACAGAATGCATGTGAATTAAATTTGCACATCACAAAAAGCCAAATGGAAATTCCTATTGGATACTCAAGATTAAAATATTTCTCCAATTCCTGGAACATTTGCCAAAAGCCAATATAAGATGTTAAAAGAGTGAACATAAATTTCTGCACTGAGTTTATTGTCTCCCCCACCCCTCCAACTACAGGTGCTATGACTGTGAGAAAAAAGCGGACTGTGAATTAACTGACAATGAGTTAAAAATGGGACAAAACTTGGGGCAATGGAAAAGCTCAGTCTACACTGATAGAAAAATGGTGTCCATCTGGTCTCATTATGGCCTGTGGTGGGCAGATCATACATAGAGTATTGAATCCATTTATATGTGTGACATATTTTTGGAAGGAATGTCCAGATTAGACTAAGTACAGAAGAAGGCAACTGGAGAACATCACTTTATAGACCCAGTTAAAAGGATGAGGACTGTTTCACTGAAGAGAGGAGAAATTTGGAGGAGAATTTGTTGCCAGAATAGTGACCAGATTAGTGCTGGCCCATGAACCAATTGCATCCAAAGCCACTGGGGAAATTCGAAAAACTGACCCAACCTCAGATCCTGTCCAACTCTAAGAATCTATTACAAGATAAGGGAGAGGTTTTTTAAGATAGGTTATCATGCAGAATCAGGTATAATCCTAGGAAGCATTACTGCAGAAGAATCAACTGGGACCCAGATAGGCTAGGTGTAGGAAGTAGAGCGACTGAAACAAAAAAACCCAAATCAACCAAACAACTGGGTCTAGTGGGGGACAGGTCTAGGGGTGAGTGGAATAGATTTCTGTATGCTGTTGAGAGCTCTTTGCCACTGGAGATATTTAGGCAGAGTTTGGATTACTCTGATGCCACTAAAAGGGATTCCAGCTTTGGGAGGGAAGTTCATTTGAAAAAGCTTAAAGTTTCTTTCATTCATTCAACATATATTTGTTGAGTGCATCCTACAGGGCTGAGGATATAGGGCTGAATAAGAACAAGTCCCTGCCCTTTTGGAGCTCACATTTTATGATTTAATGATTTCAACAAAGTCCAGACTTAAAGAATGCCAACGCAGGAGATGGAAAAACCGAAGGCATGTAATTATGCAGCGAAACATTTAACTTAGAAATGAATATATTCTCATTTTCTCAGCAGAGTTAAGTTGAAAGAAAAGAAATAGGGAAATTTGATTTTGAGTGTGAATTTAGGCAAAAAGAAAAAAAAGCTGGCAAGTATGTAAAACGCTATCAAGTATGCTGAAAAAAATATAACTTTAATGTTGGTATGTTTAATGGAATGAAATCATGATGCTTAATTAGCCCACAGACAAGAGAATAGAAATGGGCAGGTTGGTGACCCTAAAAAAGAAACGCATAGTGTATCTTCTTTTACTCACTGGCCTTGGTAAGAGGTTTCTGCAGGCAGATAAGTTTTTGGGAAAAAGATGTTGGCACAATAAGGTCTTAGAACATCCTTTGAGCGTCAGTCAGAGGAAATTTAAGTTCAAACATTCCCTTGCTTTCAATGATCAGCTTAGCACTGTTATAAGAATAATGTCATTGTATGCAGTGTATTCGGATTTTCCCATTTGAATAAGTAATTTGGGGCTCTAAAGAGTTCTTTGGTATTATATTTGAATTTAATGCTAAATTTAAAGAACTTGAAAAATGCACAGATTAGGACTTTTATTTCTGTCAATGAGGTAATCCACATACACGGAAAACCTTACTTCTATTAAAGAAAACCCTAGAAATACTGGATGACATAAAAAAAGATCCTTCTAAATGCAAGGTTGAGATTGCAAGAGATAGAGGCAACATTCAAAGAAATTATGGCAGAGAATTTTCCAATCTCAAGGAAGAAAACAAATTCTTCGATTCAGGAAGTTCGGTGAGACCTAAATAAATAGAAATAAACAACAGCTAGATACATGGGAACAAAATTGTAAAACACCTAAAACAAAGGTCCTACATGGAAGCAGGGAGCAAAGTCAGGTTACCTAAAAAAGAAGAACAAAAATTAGACATCATCAGACTTCTCAACAGCAGCAGTAAAAGTCAGAAGACAGTAAAGTGACGATAAAAAGAATAGCTAACCTTATGGCAGGCATTGTTATGTTCTCAGGGTTTTACATTTACTATGTCTTTACAACAATCCTACAAGGTAGGAACTATATTATCCGGGTGTTGCCAATGAGGACGCTAGGCCCAGAGTCTCTGAGTCACGTGCCAAGTTCCTACAGCTAGTAGTTGGCGAAGCCAGGCAGAGCCTGTGCTTATGACTCTCACACCATACAGGAACATTTTCAAATAGCTGAGAGAAAATACCTTCAACTTAGAACTATATACCTGGGGGTATCATTAAAACGTGAGTGCACAACAAGGGCATTTTCAGACAAATAAAATGGAAACCAGATGGAAACCAGTAGACCTTCACTGAATTCACTGAAGAGAACAGCTATTAAAAAAAAAAAAAAGCATGGACTATGTAAAATAACAAAAATAATGATGACTAGTTTGGGGCTCTAAATAAAGGGAATGAGAATGCAGGACAACAAGGCAGGGAGATACAGCAGGAAGAGGGCTGGAGACTCCACATTGTAAGGTATGTGCTGCCTGGTGGGATGAGAGAGTGGATTAATTTGGGGCATCTGCCATGTATGTCTAGTCTAATTTTAAGGATAACCACCCAAAGAATAGAAAGGGGAAGGCATAATTTCCAAATGTATAGAGAGAAAACTTGATTTATCGAATAATTATTTTGATATAAAATATTCAAAATCATATTGATCCTCTTCTCTTGGGGTTTTATTATTGGATGTGAGTTTAAACGTGACTCCCCTGTTGAGAGGGAGGACACAGGCCTTTGCTGAGTGCCTGCTGTATGCCAGCTCTTTGGCTTACGTTGTCTGAGTTCATCATCAGAGGACGCCTACAAGGGAATGAGTATCACCCCCAATTTCCAGATACAGAAGCCAAGGTTCACTCAGAGAGTTTTCTTAACTTGCTCACAATCACACAGCTTTTATGAGGCCAGATATAACTTTAAACATGTCACTCTGACTCAGAGGCCAGGATGTTTTCCCCTCATTAGGGTTTCCAAACTCCTGAGGAGCACAGAGCTTTGTAAAGGGACTTTAAACCCATGTGTGTGCCATTAGCATTGTGCATGTCCCGGATAAAGAGTTTTCCTCCTACGTGTTCTCTGTTGTTCAACTATGTGTAGAGACACTTGTGAAACAGAAGGTGCAAAATCATTTAAAATTTATGAGGCTTTTTCAACAGTGTTTACCTTCCCAGGCAACAGACGTCAGGAATGCAGGATGTCTTTTTTATGTCAAGAAAAAAAAAAACCCCAAAAAACAAGCAGTCCGCTTACTAAATATGTGGGAATCCCTGAACTTGGCTTTCCACGCAAGACCCTCCAAGACCTCAGTGCACTGCACTGAAAGGGGTGTCTTCCACATCCACATTGATCCTGCTCCCAGGGGCGTGGAGAGTTCACTGCTTTCCTGCCAGAAAAACATATACTCCTTTTGGTTTTAACTCTACAGGTCTTGGCCAGCCTTCATACAATTTTAGTTAGCAATAAAAGATTTAAATAAAATTTTACCTATTTTTTTAAATACCTTCTGCTCTGGACTCAGCCCATCTTACACTCATTCACTCACTCATTCACTCACTCACTCCTTCATCTAGCACTTGCTGGGGTCACTGTGTGCCAGGCCCCACTGTTACTGAATCTGGACAGCCCTGAGGTCTGACAATGTGTAAGAGGCTTGCCCAAGGTTATGAGCTTGTATACAGAAGGGCCTTGCCTTTAGATTCACTGTATAGGGCTGTCTCATTTTATTTGTACATATTTCTATTTAATCTCCTTTCTCTACTCAACAGATCTTTATCTAAATTGTTGCTTGTTCGATATTTCCTGTACTTTTTCAAGGGAGTGGTAAAATTTGCTTTTCCTTAACTCTTTTTTTTCTGGATGCAATCTGATCTGCTCTGTTTCTGGCCGAGCACTGTGTGGATTAAGTCGGTCCAGGGCTGGGCAGGTGGGGTTCCCGGACAATGTGGGGGAACAGAGAGTTCAGGCTGGCTTCTGGCCCTGGCAGGGACACAGCTGTAGGGATGTCTTTGAGGACAGAGATTCATGCCAGATCTGGAAGGGTAACTAGGCTTGGCCACTGGGCAGCCTGAAAGCCTGTGTCTGAGGGAGGCGATTGGATGAATGCACTTGAATCTGAATAGAACTTTCAGCCTTCAGACCTGAAGGGGGTGATGAGATCTGAGAGGAAATGCGGTCCAGACGTCCTAGTTTTGCCAGCTCAGCCCTGGTTTATGCCTGGCAATGTCCTGCCTGATGGAGCATCTGGGCTCTCTGTAACGCAGTTGAATTTGAAAGATGACCAGAAATACACTCTCCCTTTCTTCCTGACCTTTCTTTTCAATGACAGTATAAGTGCAACTGGGCAGGTGGGCCTGGGGGTTGTGACCCACCTCTTGGGAGGCGTTGGCAGAGATGTTTGATGCTGCTGCCCCTGCTGGCCACTTAGGGTATTAGCCAGTTGGCCAAGGTCCCAGGCAAGACCTCTGAACAGATAAATGGGACCTCTATGCACAAGCTGGAGGGGCCCTGGGAACGTGGGATGTTGTAAGTTAGATCTGCATGAGGGTAATATTTTCTCTAGTCCACATTGTACTACTTTAAAGTAGTCACAGAACAATTACACTTTACAAATAGGGGAACAACTATTCAAATGACTACAGATATGTCACCTGAAACCATGGAGGCCAGAAGACAGTGGAATAACATCTTTAGGTGCTGAAAAAAGAATCGTCTAGTCAAAATTCAACATCCTGTAAAAACAGTCTTCAAAATTGATGGCAAACTGAAGACATTCTCAGATGACTGGAAACTAAGAGAGTTTGTCATCATCAGACCCGCTCTAAAAGAAATGTTAAAGGAAGTTCTTCAGGCTAAGGTAAAATGATACCAGAAGGATACTTAGAACAGGAACAAAGGAAGGGTAACAAAAATGGTAACTATCTGGGTAAATATAGTAGACTCTTCTTCACTTCTTAGGTGTTTCAAAATATGTATGGCCATTGAAATAAAAAAATAATAACACTGACTGATTATATATGAAGATATAATCTGTATGACAACTATAAAGTTTATGATATAAGCCATATAAAACTATACAGTTATAAATCATCTTCTACATTTTACTTGAAGCAGTAAACTATTAACTCTATGTAGACTGTGAAGTTTATATTTTATATATATATACATATATATGTATGTATGTACACACACACACACATTTCATATTATAATCCCTAGAGCAACCACTAAAAAAGTACCATATATATATACACACACACATATATATATATATATATATATATATATATATATATATATATAAATATATAAATATATGTAATATGGCCAAAAAGCCTAAGATAGGGCTTCCCTGGTGGCGCAGTGGTTGAGAATCTGCCTGCCAATGCAGGGGACACGGGTTTGAGCCCTGGTCTGGGAAGATCCCGCATGCCGCGGAGCGGCTGGGCCCGTGAGCCACGATTGCTGAGCCTGCGCATCTGGAGCCTGTGCTACACAACAAGAGAGGCCGCGACGGTGAGGGGCCTGCGCACCGCGATGAAGAGTGGCCCCCGCTTGCCACAACTGGAGAAAGCCCTCGCACAGAAACGAAGACCCAACACAGCCAAAAATAAATAAATAAATAAAAAAAAAAAAAAAAAAAAATCTACACTAATATCACACAGAGTAGACTTTAGAGCAAAGAAGCTTACCAGGGATAAAGAGGGGCATTATACATTGATAAATGGTCAATCACCAAGAAGAATTACAATCCTAATATGTGTATACACCTAAACTTGAAAATACATGAAGCAAAATTGAAAAGAATTAAAAAGTAGAAGTAGTTAAATCCATAGTTATACTTGGGCACTTCAACACTCCTTTCTCAGGAATCGATAGAACAAATGAATCAGCAAGGATATAGATGATCCGAATAACACTATGAACCAGTTTGACATAATTGATATTTATAGAACATTTCACCCAAATGTACATTGTTTTCAAATGCACACAGAACATTGACCAAGACAGACCACATTCTGGGGGACAGAACAAACCTTAACACATTTAAAAGAACTGAAATCATTAAAAGTATGTTCTCTCATCATAATAGAATTAAACTAGAAATCACTAAGAGAAAGATATCTGGAAAACCCCCAAACACTTGGCAATTATAAGCAATCCATAGGGATTACTGAAGTGACAAGGGAACTTAGAACACATGTAGAGCTGAGTGAAAAGGAAAATATGACCTATCAAAGCTGGTGGAATTCAGCTAAGGCTGTGCATAGAGGAACTCTTCTGGAATTAAATAGTACAGAACTAAATGCTTTTAATAGGAAGAAAGAGCTCTCAAGTCAATAATCTAAGCTTCCACCTTAAGAAAATAAACAAACAAAGCTATAAGTACATACAAAGAAAAAAATAATATAGATTATTCTAAAATTTATATGAGAAGGCAAAAGACCTAGAATAGCTAAGAGAATTTTGAAAAAGAATAAAGTGGGAAGAGACAGTCTACTCGATTTCAAGATTTATTACATAGCTACAGTAATCAAGACACTGTGGTATTGGCAGAGGGGTGGACCCATAGATCAATGGAACAGAACAGAAACCTAGAAACAGACTCACACAACTAAGCCCAATTTGTTTTTGACAAAGGTGGAGCAATTCAGTGGAGGAAAGATAACCTTTCCAGGTAACGGTTCTGGAAAAATTGAGTATGCATAAGCAGAAAAGTAAGTCTTCAAAAGTCTCACACTTTATACAAAAATTAACTCAAAATGGATCATGTACTAAAATGTAAAACTATACAACTTTTAGAAAGGAAATATAGGAGAAAACCTTTGGGATCTAGGACTAGGCACAAGCAGAATCCCTAAAAGGAAAAACTGATAGACTGGACTTCACTGAAATGGAAAACTTTTGCTCTGTGAAAGAGGATGAAAAGACAAGCTACAGACAGGGAGAGAATATTTTCAAACCACGTATCTGACAAAGGACTAGTATATGTAAAGTAAAAATACTGGTAGGACTTCCCTGGTGGTCCAGTGTTTAAGACTCTGTGCTTCCACTGGGGGGCATGGGTTCAATCCCTGATCAGAGAACTAAGATCCCACATGCTGCATGGTGAGGCCAAAAAAAAAAAAAAAAAAAAAACCTACTAAATTATATACATATACAGACACATATATAAAGAATTCTCAAAACTCAACTGTAACTGTGAAGGTATTTTTAGGTGTGATTGACATTTAAATCAGTGGACTTTGAGTAAAGCAGATTGCCCTCTGCAATGGGGGAGGCCCTCATCTAATCAGTTAACGGACTGCCAGCCCACCCTGCAGATTCTGGACTTCCAGCTTTCACAATTGCATGAACCAATTCCTTAAAATCTCTTTCTCTTTCTGTCCATGTCCTGTTGGTTCCGTTCCTCTAGAGAACCCTGGCCAACACAAGTAGTTGTTTGAGGCAAAAATTCAGGGGGTTTTAAATGCTGGAAAGGGGAAGTTCATAGTGATTATGCTAATGAAGAATCTTCTGGATAGGATGAAATGGGTCCATAGGTCTGTACACTGTTGGCCAAAAGAAGTCCCATTGCTCACTGTTTAGGAAAGTGTCTTCAATTAAGTCCAATGGGTCTGACATCCCAGGTCCCTTCAGCTGGTTGGAGCCAGTTGAGAAGAAACACAACATCTGTTCTGACAAGTACTTGTCAACTGCTGCTGTAAAGTGGAAAGGTTTTCTTTATATATGTTTGAAGCCCAGTGTCCAGCATACATTAGTCCTCAGTAAAAATTCCGTCCAGTTTTTCCTTTAAGATTCAAGCCATAAAATTGCCACACCAGGAAAAGAAGACTAGATCAAAAGGAAGGCAAAAAATAAACATCAAAGAAATTGAGTAAGACTTTCCACTCTTTCCCCTTGGTATGCTGATGTTAACCTTAGTCAGAAGTAAGGACTTCATTCCTCTAACTTAATTCTGCCAGCAGCCTGAGTGAGGCTGAAAGTGGATTCTCCCTCAGAGCTCAGTCCTGGCGACACTTTGATTTTGGCCTTGAGAGACTCAAAGCAAAGAAGCCAGCAGAGCCCACTGGACTTCTGACCTCCAGAAGTGCAGGATAATAAACCTGTGTGATTTGAAGCCACTCAGCTTGTAATAGTTTGTTTCAGCCACAATAAAAAGCCATACCCTATCCATTTTGGCATCTGTGGGCCTTTGCTGGTGCTTACATTGCTGCCAGGAACACCTTTTCTCTATTTCTCCACTTTGTTTGAAGTTCCACCTGTCCCGGGGGGTCCAGTTTTCCTGGCAGTTCCTCTGATTGGCACTTCCCTTATCCCAGTGACCCAACAGAATCAATCACGATCTATGGCGCAAAGTTCTATCTCGGCTCCTGCCTTGATCCGGCTCACACTGTCACTTGTTTGTATCATGGCCACTCCTTGTCTCCTCTGACTTTTAATGGTTGGTACCCTTGTCCCTAGGCTACTGCCTGATGGTCTGTCAATGAAATATTTATTGAGGAGCTATGCTGTGCCGGGCAGACGTGTCTCTGGTGGCGGCGGACACAGTGATACCTAAATCGGGCCCGAGCCCTATCCTCGTGGGGCTTACAGGCTACACACAGTCAGCGCCCAGAAACATTTGCTGACTCAATTGAACCAATACATCCTGGGAACAAGGGGGCCACAGTCACCAGGAAGCAGGCTTGGCCAGGTCTCTCTGTCGGGGCAGCCACATGCAGACACATCTTGAGCCATCCTCCTGCTCTGTGCACCATCTGCGGGGCTGGTGTGGGACCAGGATGTTTACCATAGGGCTTGGTAGAAGTTGGTCCAACCGCGATTTGCCTGGGGCATAGTAATCAGAGCGTTGTTTTTCTTTTTCTTTTCAAACTTCCTTTTTCATATGGTGACTAAAATGAGAATACTTGTGCATATATGTTTTAGTTTCCAAAAGGCTTTTTCACCTTTACCTTGACACTGGATCCTCATGACAAACCTAGGATTATATGAACCCTATTATACAGGTGAGAAATCTGATCCTTCAAGAGAATTTCCGGGTGGACCTGAAGGGTATTATGCTCAGTGAAATAAGTCAGACAGAGAAAGACAAACACTGCATGTTACCACTTGTATGTGGAATCTAAAAAATAAAGCAAACAAATGAATATAACAAAACAGAAACAGACTCACGGATATAGACAACAAACTAGTGGTTACCTGTGGGGAGAGGGAAGGGGGAGGGGCAAGATAGGGGCAGGGGACTAAGAGGTATATACCACTATGTGTAAAACAGATAAGCTACAAGGATACGTCCGTCACATAGCACAGGGAATATAGCCAATATTTTATAATAACCTTAAATGGAGTATAATCTATAAAAATTTTAAATAACTATATTGTGCACCTGAATCTAATATATATTGTAAATCAACTATATTTCTATAAAAAAATTAAAAGTAAAATTTGAAAAAGGATTTCTGATAGAGACTTCAGCCTTCCACGCAGCATTTTAAGACGTCCCTCACTAAAGCAAAGCAAAGCAAAACAACCAAACCTAGGTCCCATGATTGAGATTGCTGGAGGAGTGGCCCAAGCCAAAGGAGTAATGGACCACAATGGGTTATATTGGTGACCCAGGGAGAGGTGAGCTTTGGGACAATCCTGGGAAGAGAGAGGAAGGTGGAATTCACACTGTAGAGTGAGCCCATGATTAAAATGGTAACTGATTGTAAAGGTAAGGGTGGACAACGTCCAGAGTCCATCAGAACTGAGCAGTGATTAAACTGATGGCAAGACTTTGGGGTATAAGAAGGAGCGGGTAACCTACTTGGAGCCATTCTCTATCTGAGTGGGAGAAAACATGGACGGGAGGTAAAGTAAGGCAGAAGATCCTGGCTACCTCCATCTGCCTGGCCAGCGGCATCCTGCGCCATGTGTCACGGGGCGTCCTCCCCAGCGGGTGGGCTCCTCCACTCATGCCTGTCTCCCCAGCATCTAGAGCATGGTCTCCTGGGGACAGGGTTCGAATTCCATCTTTTTCTCAGATGGAGGAAGGATGGCCAGATGACAAGGCCCAAGAGTCTGGGCCTGAGAAACAGATTTTCCGGGGGTCCCTGGCACAAGGGCAAGAGGCAGCCTTCACCCCACCCCTCATTTCATGCATGCAGATTGCTAAGGCTCTCTCTCACCAGCCAGATCCCCAATTTATTGATCAACTACAGGGAAGAGACCCGTCAACCAGCCTGGATGCTGGGATCCACGGGCCCAGTGTTCTCTCCGGGTGGGGCAATTCATGTCCTGATTGAGTCAGCTGACCTTGCTGGTAGAGACTTTTACAACATACACCAGAACTCTTTACTTCTTTGCTGTCTTTACTTCTTCTTTTTTTTTTTTTTTAATTTTTTTAATTTATTTTATTTTTTGGCTGCGTTGGGCCTTTTTTTTTTTTTTTACTTATTTATTTATTTATTTATTTATTTAGGCTGTGTTGGGTCTTCATTTCTGTGCGAGGGCTTTCTCTAGTTGAGGCGAGCGGGGGCCACTCTTCATCGCGGTGCACGGGCCTCTCACTATCGCGGCCTCTTTTGTTGTGGAGCACAAGCTCCAGACGCGCAGGCTCAGTAGTTCTGGCTCACGGGCCTAGTTGCTCCGCGGCATGTGGGATCTTCCCAGACCAGGGCTCGAACCCGTGTCCCCTGCATTGGCAGGCAGATTCTCAACCACTGCGCCACCAGGGAAGCCCTGTCTTTACTTCTTAATGTGCATGTCTTTTGGCTCATGTTTTCACTCTTCGCTTCATTATTGTAACAGGTAACGGGAAGCTCTCATGTGAGTCCCGAGCAGAAGCGTTGCCTCAGATGCGGAGTCCAGCGGCCTTGCTGTGCCTGAGGCCTCTCCATCCTGGATGCCAGCTCCTTTCTGGCCACAGGGAAGCCCTGGGAAGGGTTGAGGGCTCCAGATCCAAGACAATGGCTTCTGACAACTTGGCAGAGTAGCTGGGAAAGTTCTTCCCTTCAGAGAGCAGCAAGCCAGCTCCAAAGATAATTCAGGAGGGCGTGTCACAGCCTCTCATTTTTGTATGAATACACATTTAGCCCCTAGAGGGGCCTTGCCTCTCCTCTGTCACTGTTACACTCCCAGGAGGAAAGATGTGGAGATTTATACCTGAGGAAAGGTTTTCTAAGGTTCTATAACATGGTCTTGTTGTTTTGGGAGCTGAGGGTGATTGCCAAGAATGTCCGACAAAGACATTCTTGCTTCATGTGTTTTCAAGAGGAAAGGTCTTGTGCAAAGACTGTGAGAATGATGGTTCAGTCCTTGCTTGCTCTGTGGAACTCCACCAGGAGGAACTGGGCTATGTAAATTATTGAACAGCAACTTCTCTCACCAACGGGGAACTTTTGTCAATTTCAGAACAGCTATTATTATCACTAAAACCATTGATGTAGTGAAATTTATAGTGTTCCCTTTTGAGACTGGAAAATCTATCAAATGCTTAAACCATTTTCTTATGCTATAAAGTAAAATTAACGATGTGTCTTTTTAATGATCTTTTTTCTAAGATTAAAACCTTTGATGTGGAAAAATACTGGTTACTGTCTCTATTTTGAGACCTGGCTGAATTACATTAATTTCTCTGTCCATGACAGATCGCCCCTGTCCACTGCAAATTCTACCTTCCCTTTGTTTAAATAAGTGAAACTGATTATTCAGTTTTCCACGTTTTCTAAATTATTGATTTCACTCCAGTGGTTCAATTCATTCCAGAATTTTATTCACTAATGGTATGACACTGCACTTTCTTGCATGACGAGGTTCTTTTATGGTTGGCAATAATTCTGTCGATAGGAACACATGAAAATATCCTATTTACAGCTCTGTAGGTGGAACTTGGCTAACATAAGGCATCCTGATTTGTTTGTATGTGGCTTCCAATAGGATGTAGAGTTGAAATATTAATTGTACAATTCTACTGTTTTTGAGCAGATGAGCAAAAATGAATAATTTCCAAAAGTCCTTTCGCTGTGACCAGGGCTTAAAGTACATGGCAAAATGAACAAAAACAACATTCCCCAAATATGGACCATGACCAGAGTCAAAATGACGAAGCAAGACATCCCTCCTGGGCCCCCATCACTGGCATCCCTTTCCCTCCTGGTGTCCCAGCCCAGCAGCCTGGGCACCCCAGGGACTTCACTGTGGCCGAGGCTGTCATCCCCAGTAGTGCCAGGCATGGCCTGAGCGATGGTCTCCTATTGAAATGTACCTACCTTGAGTCCCAGCACACATCCTAATGTGCCACCCCTTCTGCAAACAACACTCTAGTTTTCAGCAAAGCTCTTCCATATTTTAGCCTGAATGACTGACAACTGGCCGCATCATGTGACAGGGGTGAGAAACCAAGAACAAAGAGATGTCACCTCTTCCTCCTCTTTGGTCTGCATGATGCCATGGGCAGGCTTCTGGGGGGGTCACAGCAAGACAGGAAGGGGTATCCTCAGTGTCTGCTAGTGCATGATTTAACACTTTTATGGCAACACCACGCGCGGGTTGGGGGCTTAAAAACAAATGATATGAGGTCTCCGTTCCCAAGTGACAAGGTGACAAACATGTGAGCCAAGAGCCAGCAGCCCCAGCAGTGCAATGTGGCGAGTGGGGCTGCAGAGGCAGGGACAAATGTGGCAGGAGGCCGAAATCACTAACTCTGAGCTGGGGAGAGAAGGGGACATTTGATGTGGGTTCTGATGGCTGAATAGGAGTTCTCTAGGGACCTGGGGAAGGGAAGAGTGGGCAGGAGAGTAATAAATAATGCTAGAGTGTTATGTCACAAGTGGCAGACGGTCAGCATGGTTGGTAAGAGGTCTCTAATGAGGCTGGGTGAGCAGTTGGGGTCAAATTATGAATGGTTTTTTCAGTGTGGGCATGCGTCTGGCCAGAAGCAACCACTGTTTTCAAGCAAGGGCCTGATTTATTTAGGTCAGATTCTTCTAAGAGTGGAGCTCAGGGGGAGGCCAAGCATGGGGTGGTTGCAAAGCACCAGCTAGAGATGGGGAGGCCTGGACTGGGATGGACGTGCTTATGGAGAACTGACTGGATTTTGTGAAGGGTGAGAGGAGGGGCCTCAGGCATCCCACCCGGGTGTCGGGCTGGACGATGACACTGTAGATCCACAAAGGGGGTCACAGGTCCAGCTGGTTGGTGGGGAAGCTTGTGAGCTCAGTGATGACATCTGCTCTGATGGGTCCTTCCCTCTCGGATGGAAAGGCTCTTCTCAAATGCATCTGTCTGCCTCTCTGCGTCTCACCCCTTGCCCTGCCTACTTCACAGTCTTGGGAGCTTTGGCAATTGTTACAGAACAAAGAGATGGTGGAACCTTATGGAGAGGCAAAACCAGGGTCCCATCCCTCCACAGCATGCCTGGGCTCTAAAGAGATGCAGCAGAAGGAGGTGTGACATGGCTGGAAGAAGCTTGCCCACAGATGTCTGTTCGTGGCACGAATTTTGGCTCGTGTTGGCGTTTTCATGCCTGGGCATTCTATAATGGGAGTCAGCCCATTGATGAGAGACTGGGTCTCATCCAAGTGAGTAGATCTGGAAATTCCTGCTTTATCACTTGCTTTTTCTAGGACAAAGCATATAAGAGCTCCATCCTTCCTTGGCTGCATGGGGTCAGGGAGTATGGCAAGGCAGAAAGTGCTGAGAAAAGCATGTTCTCCTGATTCCAGGGAGAGAAGGACCCAGTACTTGAGAAAATTTTACATAACTATAATGCTTTTATAACACTCAACCCTGTTTCCAAGGGTAGCCATTGTTTTCTGCCCTGTGGGCTTTGGGGACAGTGTGGTCCATGCACGAATGTCAAAAACCAAGTTCACTTCTCAAAGTGCCTCAACAAGCTTCCTTTCATCTGTGTTCATGAACTTAGACAGCATGTTGCCAAATGGACATCGTGTAATAGACAGAAAGGACAGACGTATCGCGCCATTATTTATTTCCCTTTGATTTATTTTGCTTTAGAACATCATTCTCCAAAGTGAGGACCTTGGAACAACAGTCCTACAACGTGCTCTTTGAAAAATGGGTTACATTATTAGATACGTTTGGAAAAGCCTGCATTCCTCATGCCCCTCTTGAATTTTCACAATTCACCATAAAGGCTCTGAGAAGTCCTGCACTAAAAAACTGTATGGACCAGGTTGTTAGTACATGAGACTCTAGACACTGTTTTTAATTTTTTAAAATACACTTTTAACGCCCAGGGGACAGACTTTTGTAAATGTTGCCCTAGCACACACAAACCACGAGAACCTTAAAAGTCATATTCTTAAGTCCATAAAAAAGGAAGAGGGACTTCCCCGGTGGCGCAGTGAGTAAGACTCAGTGCTCCCAATGCAGGGGGCCCGTGTTCGACCCCTGGTCAGGGAACTAGAGCCCACATGCATGCCTCAACTAAGAGTTCACATGCCACAACTAAGGAGCCCACGTGCCGCAACTAAGGAGCCCGCCTACTGCAGCTAAGACCCGGCACAACCAAATAAATAAATTTAAAAAAAAAAAAAGGAAGAAAAATGGAAAAACCATGGGTAATGGAATGCAAGGCTGGTCCTGGACATCTAAAGAGGATCTTATCATTTTTTGCATGGCTCTTCCTTTTTCATTTTTACCTCGTCTCTAATTAATTTTTCTTATTGCTCTCCACCCTATTCCTGGATGTTTTGCCTCAGAGGGAAGCAGGGTAATTGGCTTCCTATCTCTTTTTTAAAGGTTTCTGATCCAGCTTGCAGTCCAGGCACTAATGATGGTTTATGGGGTTTCTTCTTTTGAAACAAATCTCTGCTAACTCTTGCCAGCCTTCCATTCACATCAGGTTAAAAGTGATGGACATACATGATTACTTTAGGTTATTTCTAGTTGGCCAGAGACTGTTTTCTGGGGTCCAATTATTTGACCTCTCTGTGGTTCACTCTCCTCATCTGTAAAATGGGGATAAAACAGCACTCACCTCACACAACTGTAGTGAGAGAAAGAAACAAGTTAATGCTTGTAAAACATTTAGCGTAATGATTGGCATGGAGATGTGATAACAGTTAATAATAATTTTACCTCCAAAAAAGACAGTGAGTTAGTCACACTGACTATGATTAATTCTTTCTCCCAGGCTTCACTCAATGAAATCAACAATTAAAAATTCTGGATAACAGAGCCTTCACATCACAGTGTTGTTCATTCATTCACCAATAAATAAATGCTAACACTTTTTACTTTCTTTTGGAGATCAGAAGTGCTTCTGTGTGGACTCAAACAACCACTCAAAGGGCCCTGGAATAGCAGGACTAGGGATACAAAATTAATGCACAGAAATCTCTTGCATTCCTATACACTAATGATGAAAAATCTGAAAGGGAAATTAAGGAAACACTCCCATTTACCATTGCAACAAAAAGAATAAAATACCTAGGAATAAACTTACCTAAGGAGACAAAAGACCTGTATGCAGAAAACTGTAAGACACTGATGAAAGAAATTAAAAATGATAAAAACAGATGGAGAGATATACCATGTTCTTGGATTGGAAGAATCAACATTGCAAAAATGACTATACTACTCAAAGCAATCTACAGATTCAATGCAATCCCCATCAAACTACCAATGGCATTTTTCACAGAACTAGAACAAAAAATTTCACAATTTGTATGGAAACACAAAAGACCCCGAATAGCCAAAGCAATCTTGAGAAAGAAAAACGTAGCTGGAGGAATCAGGCTCCCAGACTTCAGACTATACTACAAATCTACAGTAATCAAGACAGTATGGTACTGGCACAAAAACAGAAATATAGATCAATGGAACAGGATAGAAAGCCCAGAGATAAACCCACACACCTATGGTCATCTTATCTTTGATAAAGGAGGCAAGAATATACAATGGAGAAAAGGCAGCCTCTTCAATAAGTGGGGCTGGGAAAACTGGACAGCTACATGTGAAAGAATGAAATTAGAACACTCCCTAACACCATATACAAAAATAAACTCAAAGTGGATTAAAGACCTAAATGTAAGGCCAGACACTATCAAACTCTTAGAGGAAAACATAGGCAGAATACTCTATGACATAAATCACAGCAAGATCCTTTTTGACCCACCTCCTAGAGAAATGGAAATAAAAACAAAAATAAACAAATGGCACCTAGTGAAACTTACAAGCTTTTGCACAGCAAAGGAAACCATAAACAAGTTGAAAAGACAGCCCTCAGAATGGGAGAAAATATTTGCAAATGAAGCAACTGACAAAGAATTAATCTCCAAAGTTTACAAGCAGCTCATGCAGCTCAATGTCAAAAAAACAAACAACCCAATCCAAAAATGGGCAGAAGGCCTAAACAGATATTTCTCCAAAGAAGATATACAGATTGCCAACAAACACATGAAAGGATGTTCAACATCACTAATCATCAGAGAAATGCAAATCAAAACTACAATGAGGTATCACCTCACACCAGTCGAATGGCCACCATCAGAAAATCTACAAACAATAAATGCTGGAGAGGGTGTGGAGAAAAGGGAACCCTCTTGCACTGTTGGTGGGAATGTAAATTGATACAGCCACTATGGAGAACAATATGGAGGTTCCTTAAAAAACTAAAAGTAGAACTACCATACGACCCAGCAAGCCCACTACTGGGCATATACTCTGAGAAAACCATAATTGAAAAACAGTCATGTACCACAATGTTCATTGCAGCTCTGTTTACAATAGCCAGGACATGGAAGCAACCTAAGTGTCCATCAAAAGATGAATGGATAAAGGAGATTTGGCACATATATACAATGGAATATTACTCAGCCATAAAAAGAAACGAAATGGAGTTATTTGTAGTGAGGTGGATGGACCTAGAGTCTTTCATACAGAGTGAAATAAGTCAGAAAGAGAAAAACAAATACCATATGCTAACACATATATAGAATCTACAAAAAAAGAAAATGGTTCTGAAGAACCTAGAGGCAAGACAGGAATAAAGACGCAGACATAGAGAATGGACTTGAGGACACAGGGAGGGGGAAGGGTGAGCTGGGACAAAGTGAGAGAGTGGCATGGACATATATACACTACCAAATGTAAAATAGACAGGTAGTGTGAAGCAGCCGCATAGCACAGGGAGATCAGCTCGGTGCTTTGTGGCCATCTAGAGGGGTGGGATAGGGAGGGTGAGAGGGAGACGCAAGAGGGAGGAGATATGGGGATATTTGTATACATATGGCTGATTCACTTTGTTATACAGCAGCAACTAACACACCATTGTAAAGCAGTTATACTCCAATAAAGATGTTAAAAAACAAACACGAATGCTTAAAGGAACAAAGATGTATGAATTTAAAAAAACCAGAAAACTACACCCCCCCCCCAACTTTTCCTGCACCTCCCTTATGGCACGGGTTACAGCGGTGACAAGAGGGCACAGGGCTGGTAAGTGGCTTTGGAGCCCATGATCTCAGTCACCACTGGGTCAGTTTCATCTGAAAAATAGTAAAGTCTCCCACGCACTCCACCAGGGGTGGAAGTGGTAGAGGGGTGGAATATCGGAAGCTTGAATGAAACGGTTTACAGACATGGCGCTTTCAAAGTAGGAGAGTTTGGACAAAGTAAGAGGCCCTCTAAACTGCACTGTAGCTTTTGCTTTTAACGTGATTCCACCCCGCGGAAGGGAGCGGGCAAGAAGTCACGGCTGATTAATAATTGATTTCCTTGCCGTGCCCTGGCACACCCACCTGTGGGCTAAAGGGAAGGAAATGTCTGAAAGGCCAGAGCCGAAGGGGAGGGCCCCAGCATACAGCTTCGGAAACAAGTGGCCAGTGCCCTGACTTCCTTAGCCTCCTCCCTGCTCTGTACTTCTCCCCCTTAACCAACATGATGGTCAGAATCAGAAGGAAACGTCCCTGTGCTCAGGTCTAGAGATGCTGAAGCGCTTGGGCAAAGTCCTAGGGGTGTAAGATGGTATCCCTGGGACAATGGAAGAGAGCTGTTGAGTGGGCTGGGGGTTCCTGCTAACCTCCTACAGAACAACTCTGACCTAGCTCGTTTTGGGGTATTGGAGGCCCAGACACATTCCATTTGCAAAGAGAGTTTCTAGTACTAAAAATAGATGGAAAACAATGATGAAGTCTTGATTCTAAATGGTGACTAATGCTGGGTAACTGTTATGAGCTTACTTGCTATCTGTATATCTTCTTCAGTGAGGTGACTGTTCAAGTCTTTTGTACATATTTAAGTTTAGTCATTTGTTTTCTTACTATTGAGTTCTGAATGTTCTTTATATATTCTGGATATAAGTCCTCCTTCGTCCCCCACTTAGAACCAAGCAGCTCTTCCTTGTTCTCCCACCACCTTCTGTTAAACTTCATTCACGTCCAGATCCAACTCCTGAAATGGACAGTTACTGACAAGTTGGTCTCTCTTCTGCCATGGGGGCTCCCTGAAGGAGAAAGATGATGACTTTTATCTTTTTTTTGTGCCCTCTTCAAAAGATGATCAATATATGAAGTCAACGCTCCAGAGTTTATATGCTTGAAATGAATGTCCTCTCTTGCAAATGGTCCCCGGGACTCTCTTCAACGCCTCTCTAGGAGCTGTTAGCAGAGCTCAGGGCACGTGAAAGTCTCCTCAATCGTAAAAGAATCTTTGAGTGTGGAGTTGATTTCAACACCTCAAAAAAGAGAAGGTAGATAGCTTCTCTGACAAGGATGGTGCATACCTCTGAAGAATGGGTTTCTTGAGAGGGTGGCCAATGCTCCTGCAGGCAATGCTGAGATAAGGGTTGGTGGCTCTCTTCCACATAACCCTCCGTCCTGATGTCCACTGTTCAAATAAGGGAGCTGGAGGAGCCAACGTCCAGAGCCAGAAGCTTGCAGAACCAGGATGACTGGCCCTGCCTCTCTGTCACCTCCCTGGCTTGGAACTTCTACCTTTAAGATGCAAGGCGGGACTTCCCTGGTGGCAGTGGTTAAGAATCCGCCTGCCAGTGCAGGGGGCACATGTTCGAGCCCTGGTCTGGGAAGATTCCACATGCTGTGGAGCGACTAAGCCCGTGCGCCACAACTACTGAGCCTGCGCTCTACAGCCCACGAGCCACAACTACTGAGCCCACGTGCCACAACTACTGAAGCCCAAGCGCCTAGAGCCCGTGCTCCGCAACAAGAGAAGCCACCGCAATGAGAAGCCCGCGCACCACAACTAAGAGTAGCCCTCGCTTGCCGCAACTAGAGAAAGCCCGCGGGCAGCAACGAAGACGCAACAACGAAGACCCAATGCAGACAAAAATTAAAAAAAAAAAAGAAAAAAAATTAAAACGCTTTAAAGAAAAAAGATGCAAGGCAAACACCTATTTTTAGACTTTAGAATCCAGTTAGGTTTATTTATTTATTTATATATTTATTATTTTTTTGGCCACGCTGTGTGGCTTGTGGGATCTTAGTTCCCCGACCAGGGATCGAACCTGAGCTCTTGGCAGTGAAAGCTTAGGACTTGCTCCGCTTGGTTAGCCGCTGGACCACCAGGGAATTCTCCGGGTTAGGTTTAGATGCTCCAGCACTCACTGGAGGTGTCAAGGGGAGCACGTCCCTCCGTGGATGATGTGCATTATGCTGAGGAGGAAGTACAAATACCCACCCCAACAGCTGAAAGCCAGGGGTCTTGTTCTGAGTCCTTGGGTTTTCATGTGCCATAAAATTGCATTATGATGAAAAAATCCCAAAATAAAGCAAAATACTTACATGAAAGTACAAAATACAAAACTTACTGATGCGAGTTTATACACTGTTTACTACACTCCGGCTGTGGCCTAAGGGCTGAAGGGCTCTATTTTTTCGGAGGTGGCCAGGGTCATCGGAACTCAGCCCTCCTGCCTAACCCGACCCTCTTTAAACCAGGGTAGACTGCCCTTTCTGGACCCACTCGGAGTGTGAATCCCTTCATTGTCTGGGAAGGTGGGGTCCCATCTACTTATAAGAATGAGGGGCTGCCCTATCCCAGTCTGTAGGGCGTGACTGGTCACAGCCTTGTAGGCCCGCATGGGCCAACCTGGCTGTAGCCAGAATCTCCTCACTGAGGCCTCACACAGCCGGCACGTACACCAGATCCCGAGCCAATTTCAGCCACTTCCTCCGAGCTCGGGATATCAATTCCCACAACCCTTCACCTTGGTCCCTGAGAGCTTTGCTTAATGCTTCAGAAAACCGCTGCTGGCCTGAAATACCTCCCCGGCACAATCATTCTAATTAGTACAGTGGATGCCCAAGAAGCACCATTTTCCAGGCCTCAAAGAAACTCTGGTCGGTTCTCTAAATTTCCATGCGGGTCCCCGGGACTGTCTGAGCCATGGTGCTGGTTCCACCGGGTTCTTTATCGGAAGTGCAGGACTTCCCGCTTGTGGCAGCTCTCCCCTCTTTGAGATGAGTAAGAAGTAGGCACCACCTCCACGCCCTGTGATCACCAAGGGGGGAAAGGATTGCCCCGTGCTTCCCATAACCCCCGGACCCAACCCAACGGCATAAGCGGAGCTTTCTCCACGCCCTCCAGCCCCTGCACACATCTCTGCCCTTTGTCCATCCTCCCACTTGTCTATCCAACAAGTACTGTTCAAGCATCCACTCCGTGCCAGGCCGAGCCTCTGCTGGGGATGAGGTGGTCTTCCCATGGATGTTCGGCAGAGGAGCATTCCAGACAGAAGGAAGAGGAGGTGCCCAGACCCTGCCATGGAATGAGCTCGGCCTGTTCAAGGAGCACAGGAAGGCTGCTGTGACCGGACGAAGTGGACTTTGGCCAGGGGCCCCGTTCTGTAGTGGAGGCTTCCAATCTGAGAAACGGCCCCTTTCCATGGGGCCATCACTGATAAATACGTGTTCTGCAGTATTTGTGGGGCGCTGGGTCCCCTTCCTTCTTATTAGAGCAGTGCTTCTCCATCAGGGCCAACTTCGCTCCCTTTGGGACACGTGCCAACGTCTGGAGACAACCATGTGTGTGCGCGCGCGCGTGCACACCTGGCATCTAGTGGGGAGAGGCCAGGGTTCCTGCTAAACATCCTGCAACACACAGGACAGTCCTCACAACTCTGATCCCAAATGTCAATCGTGCTGAGGTAGGGAACCCTTGTTTTGGGTCTCAGCAGCCTATGACTGGCAGTCACGGGTCCCCTGCTGCGGAGAGGGTGTGGGGTGGAGGTGGGGGACATGGGGCAGAGCTGTCTCTGCTTCTGCAAAATCCTTTCCTCAAGGGGAGCGCTGTGCGTGACTCACAGGTGGGACCCACCCCACGGTGAAGGGGACAGAGCAGCCACTATCCGGGCTCCTCCCGGAGCTTAGCAAACACCAGCCAGCGTCGGTGAGCTCTGGTGCAGGAGACCGTGCTTTCATTTTCCCGACCTGTGTATCCAAAGCTACGCGATTTGTGCACACTGACCCGTGTCACCACACGGTAGCACTGAGCCACGGGCAGGCAGATTCCTGTCTCAGCCTTCCCTCTGCCTGGATGGCTTTTCATCGTTCCAATCTCAGGGGACACTGGCCTTCCACCACTCAGTCCCATCCTCCCCAGCCCCTTTTCTCTAGGTCTTGGACCCTCCTTGCTCTCCTCGATTAAAAAACATCTGCCCTGTGTCACAGCCCCTCGGGATACCAGAAGCGAGGCCTAGAGCCCTCTGAGCCGAGGTGAGCTGAGGTGTGTGTGGGTGACAGACGTGGCTTGGTACCAACGCCGGACAGAGGAGGCACAAGAGACGGAGCGCGAGACTGGGAGGGGCTTGGGGGAGGGAGAGGACGGGGGTGCCTGGGGAGGCCAGGCATTACCTCACTCACCCCTGGGCTCTGGCCGCCTCACCTAAAGGCTGTGGAAGCTGCATCCGCCTGGCTGTGCCGGACCATCAGCGCTCAGCTGCGAGGCTCATTTGGTTACCCCAGGAAACGAGCTGCATCAACCGAGTGAGGCTGGTGATCGTGCCACCCTGCTCCCAGCGCTGACTCTTATCTGATCAGCCTCTTCACGGGGCATTCGCCAGCCACCCACAGCTTCGCCCACTGGATCCCTGGGCTGGGGTGGGGGTGGGGTTGTCTTCCTTTCTCTCCAGCTCAGCAACAGTTGTTCTGCACCTTTCAGGCTTTGGCGCTGTAGCTCACCAAGTATTGGGGGGTCTTCGTCCTCCCCCCGAGAAGAGCTCACTTCATCTTTGCGCAAGAAGGATCACATGCTAACCGTGGCAAAAGAAGGCCTGGCATTGCTCTGAGGTTACTGCAGATACGAGATCAAGGAAAAGAAGTCAGTTCCTTTGGCCTGGGGTAGGGCCTGAGGGTGGGGAATTTTAAAACTTTCCCAGGCAACTTTAATGTGCGGCCAGGGTTGAGAACCCCTGAATGAGATGACCCATGACGTGTCCCCAACTCTTAAAAAGCGTACCTGTATATTTTCGCACATGAATCTCTAGCTAGCTATTTTTTCCGTGCCAGAGGGAGCTGGGGGCCCACTGGCACCTTCTCATCCATCTGACTGCTCACCCCCTCAGCCGCTGCACGCTCCTTAACTTCCCCGCGCCTGTTTCCTCATCTGTGAAGTGGGAATGGGCATACTGCCTACTTCGCTCGGCGGTCCTAAGGATTTAAGAGCCCCCGTAACTCCCCATTCCGTCGTCTGACCTTGACTCTGCTCATAACCAAGTTGTTTGCTATGAAAATAGCATCTCTTTTCTGAAAGGGGGGGGGACGGACTTCGTTCTGGAGGCATCTGGGGTTTGGGGAGTGCGGGACCGCGGGGCTTTCCCCCGCACGGAGAGCGTTTTGGAAGTTAACTTTGGGACCGTCCCCTGGGAGGGCAGGACGGTAAACGCAAAGCCCCGGCCTAAGGGGCATCGGAGCAAACTCCACCGTCGTGAACGTCTGGTGCTCCGTGAAAGATGCTCTTCCCCTGGGGGCGACCAAAGAGGAACAAGGCAGACCGTGCCTGCCGCCTCCCCTGGCGCTCGGCGCGGGAGTCCCGCCACTTCCCGGAGCCCCGCGCGGGGCTCTGGCGGGGACTCGGGGGGGGAGGGAGGACGGGGAGGGGGAGGAGGGGAGGGGCCCCCTCGGGAGGGCCCCCCCCCCTCCAGCAGCAGCGCCAGCTGCAGCAACGACCCGCGTCCGCGGGCCCGCCGTCCCGCCCCCGCCTCCTCCTCCTCACCTATCAGATTTCCCGTGCGCATGGCGCGCCGCTCCTCCCACCTCCTAAATGCCGAGCGGAGGGGACAGCCGCGCTGGGCCTGGACCCGCTCCTCCGCGGACGGTCGCAATGTGGCTCTGAGCTCCGGCGGCTGCACCGGCTCCGCGCGCGGAGTGCTGGGCGCACGGTGAGGGCCGGCGGGGCCGAGCGGGCGCGCGGGGCGCGCGGGCGGGGACGGGGGAGCCGGGGGCGGCGGCCGGGGCCGGGCGGTTTTGCCCGCCAGCGCACTTCCGAGGACCGCCTACGGCGGGCTTGGGCTTGACCTCTTTCTTTCTTCTTTGCACATTAAGGCAGTGGTTACAGACTAGATGTGATCAAAGTTGGTCCAACAGTGTATTCATTTAAAAGATTTACCTTTGTTGTTGAGAGCGTTTATGTTCTAACCGCTGAGCAAATTTCAGTTATCCGATACAGTGTCACCAGCTGTAGACACCTTGCTATGCGGTAGATCCTCAGGAGCTCTTATTTCCCTCACGCTCTAGCGCCTGGCAACCACTCTTCTACTCTCTATGATTTCCACTTAAAAAAAATTTAAGCTTCCCGTGTAAGCGATACCATGCAGTATTTGCAGCATTTGTCTTCTCCCTATGGTTTACTTCACTTAGCATTATGCCCTCCTGGGTTATCCATGTTGTTACAAAGGGCAGGATTTTTTCTTTTTTAAGGCTGAAAACATTCCATTCCATCATTCATATGTGTGTATCCCATTTTCTTTTCTTTTTTGAAGATTTTTTTTGATGTGGACCATTTTTAAAGTCTTTATTGAATTTGTTATAATATTGCTTCTGTTTTATGTTTTGGTTTTTTGGCCACGAGTCATGTGGGATATTAGCTCCCACCCTATGGATGGAACCTGTACACCCTGCCCTGGAAGGCAAAGTCTTAACCACTGTACCGCCAGGGAAGTCCCCCCTACGTTTTCTTGATCTGTTCATCTGTCCACACTTAGGTTGTGTCTATACCTTGGCTATTGTGAATAATGCCGCCGTGAGCACGGGACTACAGACAGCTCTCTGAGATATTTTCATTTCCTTTAGGTTTTATACTCAGAGATGGGATTGCTGGATCCTGTGGTAGTTCTGATTTCTTGAGGAACCTACGTACTCTTTTCCATAGTGGCTGCACCTGTTTATATTCCCATGAACAGGGCACAGGGGCTCATTTTCCTCCACATCCTCGCCAGCATTTGTTATCTCTTGTTCTTTTGATAATAGACAACCTAACAGGTGTGAGGTGACATCTCACTGTGGTTTTGATTTGCATTTCCCCGATGAGTCCCTGATGATTACTGATGTTCAGCATGTTTTCACATACCTGTTGGCCATACGTCTTCTTTGGAAAAAATGTTCACATCTTTTGCCCATTTTTAAACTGGATGATTTGTTTATTTCTTGTTGTTGATAACAATGTATTACTGAAGGGTTATCCCTACTCACCTCACACACCCAGGAAGTTGGGTTATTGGGTGGACACAGTGCAAACAGAAGATTAGGGAATTAACATTGGATAGAAATGTCTCACAGTTAAAATGAGTAACTGATCTAAAAAAAAAAAAAAAAAAGAAGTCAGCTCCTTACCAGTCTGCACAGACAGCTCCTGCAGAGCGTGGGCATTGTGCAGGGGCTGACAGACAATATGATGAAAAGACATCTTTTCACCGAGTGCCAGTAGGGTTTTGACTTTGTGGAAGAGATGAGAAAGGGAGTCTGTTTAGATCATTCCTACGTGTGGTGAGATACCTTACAATTTCATAATCAACATTTTTGCAATATCTGTGCCAGTCATGTGTGTGTGTGTGTATGTGTGTGTATGTATGTGTGGTAAATATTGCATCTAACTTTTAAAAAAATCCTGTTTCTGTTTCACTTTTTTGTTGGTTTGTTTAGGTTTCTGACTTGTTGGGGATAAATACAGCTTCCAAAACCCTTTCCAAATCAGCAGTAATCAGATATTGTGAAGTTATTTTTCACTCTTCCTTTATATTAGCATGACAAACTTTAAAAAAGTCTCTGTTATGTTTTTACCCTTTGTAAATATTAATATCACCTCCCATCCCCTTGTCTCCCTCATTTACTATTTCTGCCCCCGCTTCTTGAAATGGAGGAGTAGAATTTAATGAAGATAGAGATCTGGGGAAGTGTCATATTCCGGTGAGCACTGGGGCATGGGACATGGCGGCTGTGTAGAGTGTCTTATAGACAGGAAGTCCCTAGAGCCACATTTGTGGCTAAATGCATGCTGATTCTGCCCATCCTTACATGTACTAAAATATTTCAGTTAAGTTGTGTAGTCTGGCAGATGGCCATCCTTTATGGTGTTTCGTCTTAAACAGCTACAAGTAATAGGCAAATTGTTTCAAAGAGAGTGCATTTAATATCTTCCTTTTGGTGAAGTAAGTCAGACAAAGACAAATACCGTATGATCTCCCTTCTATGTGGAATCTAAAACAAAACAAAACAAAAAACTGAGCGCATAGAGATCAGATTGGTGGTTGCCAGAGGCCGGGGGTGGGGATTGAGGGGTGGAGGTGGGGTGGGCGGTAGGCAAAGTGGGTCAAGGGGCTCAAAATGTACAAACTTCCAGTTACAAGAGAAATAAGTTATTTTTTATTACAAGAGAAATAAGTTTTTTTAAACATGGTAAAAAAAAACCCTATTTATCTATCCATCTATCTATCTATCTAGGTATATCTTCCTTTTAAGGAATGGCTGCACATCTATTAAGACCTGTTTTCTCTGTTCTTTCATGTTTTCTTTCTCTTTTCAAGTCAGTTCATCTTATATAGTTCCTTTGTTAGATAAACTTAAAAAGTAATTAAGCTCTGATATGTGCAGAGAGGATTTCAATATGAGGTCCACTGACATTTAACTCCTGCATATGCAACTCGGAGTGTAAAGATATTTCACTAAGTTGTCACCTCAAAAAATTGACAAGGACAGTGCTGTCTTTGCGAAGATTCTTCCAGACACTGGCACCCTTTCTTCTGTATGATTTCTAAGTAGGTGCTTTGAATAAACCAGGACGACGATTAATGTCTGGTTTTATGAGAGGCTACATGCCTGGCCAGGCTTCCTTGCGTGGGTGACAAAGTTCATCCTTTCATCAGGGGACCAGCGCGCAGCCCTCCTTCCTCAGTCCTGCCTGCCCAGCTGCAGGCAGAAGACAAGCGCAGACTCAGGTCAGTTCAGACCAATTCTGGAAGGGTGTCAGGGTCTCCATCGCCTCCTGCCTGGGCATGGACTTGGACTTGGGCTCCGAGCCAGGCACTGGTGTCCCAGGGGAGTCTTTTGCCTTCTCAGGATGCTTGTCTATTTGACCCAGCTTCTGATAAAATTTTTACTTGATTCTCTGCCAGAACTAGATCCTCGTCCTGGGTCCTGGTTCCAATGGCCGTGAAACTCGGCTTGGCCCTGGTGCTCTGTTGACCTCCTCTGCTGTTCCTCCCCACCCCCAGGAAAGTCCCTTGAATGGGTAGGGGCTACTTCCAGCCCTCCTAATTCCAGACTTTTCTCCTTTGCCCTTGGCCTGAGGACTGGGCTCCTTTGAGTTTTTGTGGCTGGTCTCCTGTGGGTTTTGACAAGACTTTTCTTTGTTTACGAAGGGAGTGAACCTGTGTCTGAAGCAACATGGTGAAGGGGTGGTTGAGGTGATTTGTAGAGATTTTGACAATGAACGTGGCCTTCCTTGAAAACCAGAATTATGAGATATGGATATGGTGGAATGAGACTCATTTGAAAGAACACATCAACCAGAATTTTTATATCTAACTTTGAATGTTTTCCCATAGCCTCAATAGAAAAAAAAAGAGCCAGAGGTTGTGTGAGACCAAGTAGGGTAAAGGAAGTAGCTGGCCATCTATTCACGCATTCATGGAGGGATAAAGACTTTGGACGCTGGACCCAAATGCCTGGGTTCACATACCAGCTCTGTCAGGTACTTGTTCTGTGACCTTGGGCAAGTTACTTAATTTCTCTCTGTCTCAGTTTCCTCAATTGAAATCAGAGGTCATAATGGTATTTATCTCATTGGGTGTGTTTATGAGATTAAATGGTTCCATAGCTATAAAGTTTTACAACAGTGCCATTATGTAATATGTACCATAGAACTTATAGCTATTACTATTATTTGCCTTTTATGTGCCAAACACTTAAAACCATGTTGTATAAAATTGCTTCGGATCAAGAATGAAATATGAAAACGAAGTAACAAAACTGGTTTTCTTTTATTGAATGAAAAAAAAAAAGCACCTTGGTTTTAAAAGCAATTGCACCCAAAATGTGCCCAAACTATTTTGGGCAACAGCAGAATTGTTGGAATAAAATGACTAACGTCAGGGCCACAGTATTTAATTTGATGTATCAGTTTTGGTTCCTACACCTTATATTTAACTTCTGACTCTCTGTAATTATTTGAAGCCTTTCCTGGGCGTTACTATTTAAGTTTTCAGCTTTGTCTATGCTGTTTCTTACCATTTCTAATTTATTGATTAGTTTTGTAGAGGCATTTTGCACTCAGGATGTTTCCTGAACTCTGCAGGTTTCCTTTCTAATCTCATTTCTTAACCTTGTGCTCTCATGTTTTCTTTCTTGTTTTGCTGATTTTATGTTCTTAATTTCTTGTAGCAGATCATTTATCGCAAGAACTTTTTTTTTGGTGGCTTAGGGTGTGGTCAACATTTTTAAACCGTGAAGTGCATGGTATGACACAGACAGCTTTAAAAATCAGAGTTTAGAAATACTAATCACTCCAGTTTCTAATGAACGTGGCCTTCCTTGAAAACCAGAATTATGAGATATGGATATGGTGGAATGAGACTCATTTGAAAGAACACATCAACCAGAATTTTTATATCTAACTTTGAATGTTTTCCCATAGCCTCAATAGAAAAAAAAAGAGCCAGAGGTTGTGTGAGACCAAGTAGGGTAAAGGAAGTAGCTGGCCATCTATTCACGCATTCATGGAGGGATAAAGACTTTGGACGCTGGACCCAAATGCCTGGGTTCACATACCAGCTCTGTCAGGTACTTGTTCTGTGACCTTGGGCAAGTTACTTAATTTCTCTCTGTCTCAGTTTCCTCAATTGAAATCAGAGGTCATAATGGTATTTATCTCATTGGGTGTGTTTATGAGATTAAATGGTTCCATAGCTATAAAGTTTTACAACAGTGCCATTATGTAATATGTACCATAGAACTTATAGCTATTACTATTATTTGCCTTTTATGTGCCAAACACTTAAAACCATGTTGTATAAAATTGCTTCGGATCAAGAATGAAATATGAAAACGAAGTAACAAAACTGGTTTTCTTTTATTGAATGAAAAAAAAAAAGCACCTTGGTTTTAAAAGCAATTGCACCCAAAATGTGCCCAAACTATTTTGGGCAACAGCAGAATTGTTGGAATAAAATGACTAACGTCAGGGCCACAGTATTTAATTTGATGTATCAGTTTTGGTTCCTACACCTTATATTTAACTTCTGACTCTCTGTAATTATTTGAAGCCTTTCCTGGGCGTTACTATTTAAGTTTTCAGCTTTGTCTATGCTGTTTCTTACCATTTCTAATTTATTGATTAGTTTTGTAGAGGCATTTTGCACTCAGGATGTTTCCTGAACTCTGCAGGTTTCCTTTCTAATCTCATTTCTTAACCTTGTGCTCTCATGTTTTCTTTCTTGTTTTGCTGATTTTATGTTCTTAATTTCTTGTAGCAGATCATTTATCGCAAGAACTTTTTTTTTGGTGGCTTAGGGTGTGGTCAACATTTTTAAACCGTGAAGTGCATGGTATGACACAGACAGCTTTAAAAATCAGAGTTTAGAAGTACTAATCACTCCAGTTTCTAATGAAATATTCCAAATCAGACGCAAGGCAAAAAATGTTCCATCTAGAGATGGAACCAGGGATGGAGAAATAGCCATCCAGAGATACTTCTCTTGTATTTGCTGAGTATCACCAGGACCTGTGTGAGAACTTTTCACCCACTTCTGGGAGGATATTTCCTTCCAGACTGGCTTCTGCACTTTGCTTTCCCCCTTTTCCTCTGTTGTAGTTACGTATATTTGCCCTGCCATTTCTTTTTATGTCAGGTATATTTAACAAGGGCAGGTTCAGCTGTACCTTCAGATATAATTTGAATGACTTGTCCTTGATTGCTTCTGTTCCTGTGTGAAATGTGTTTTCTTCTCTGAGCTTCGATTTGTGTCCTGGACATCATGTTTTATCTGCTTTTCTGTTACCTAAGGAGATGAATGAGGAAGAGGTGTAGCTGGAATTGTGGCTATTTATGATTTTACGATCAGTGGATTTAATCTCTATTTATTTTTCCTGTCATTTTATTCAAAGTTGCTTGGAAAGTTCTGGGGAATTCACAACATGACAGCAGCATTCTTGTACGTTTGTGTCTCCTTTTGCACACACATGTGAGTTTCCTTTAGAGTACACTTCTAGAAAAGAGTAATCGGGTAAAAGGACATGTTATCCCCATCTTTCCTAGATACTGAAGAATGCTTTCCAAGGTGGTTGTACTAATTTATACACCCACCTACTGTATAACCTACTGTATAACTCAGTATGCAATTTCTGTTTCTCTGTAGCCTCATCAACGCAGAATTATTGGACTTTTATGAACATAGGGGTGCATGTATCTTTTTGAATTATAGTTTTATCTGGATATATGTCCAGGAGTGGGATTGCTGGATCATAGACTTTTAAATTTTTGTTAATATGATGGGTATGAAATAGTATCTCTGTTTTAATGTGCGTTTGCCTGATTCTAGTAAAGCAGCTTTTCATATATATGTATACATAATAATAAAAAAAGAAAAAAAATATAAAATTATTCTTCTGTGAATGGTCTATGTCTTTTGCTCATTTTTCATGTGGGGGTATCTTTTTTATTGATCTAGAGAAGTTTTTTTTAGAAATTCCAGATCCTTCATTTTAGTAATACACATTGTAAGTATCTACTACTAGTCTATGGCTTATATTTTTATATTTTGTTGGCCAATATTTTTCCACTTTTAATTTGCCAAATTTTCATTTATAGTTTGTGCAGTTTTTTCTGTCTTAAAATTTCCCCCACTTTACGGTTTTAAAGATTACCTCATATATTTTCTTCTATTAGTCTTTAAGTCTTACTTTTCATGTTTAGGTTTTTAATCCTCCTTGGATTTACTTTTGGTATGTTTTGAGCTAGGGATTCAGATTTAATTTTTCCATATGAATAGTCAGTAGTCCTAGTTCATTCATTGAATAGTAAGTCCTTTCCCTGGTGATTTGTGATGTCATTTCTGTGAGTATATATGTAGATTTCTGAGCTGTCTATTCTGTTTTATTGGTTGTCTTGATCTGCTCAAGCTGCCATAGCAAAAATGCCATAGACTGGGTGCCTTAAACAACAGAAATTTATTTTCTCACAGTTCTGGAGGCTGGAAGTGGGAGATCGGGGTGTTAGCAGGGTTGGGTTCTTATGAGAACCCTCTTTCTGGCTTGCAGATGGCAACCTTGTGGCTGTGTCCTCACAAGAGAGTGAGATCTCTCTCTCCCTCTTCTTAAAAGGCCATCATATTGGATTAGAATCCCACCCTTATGACCTCATTTATCTAATTACCTTCTAAAAGCCCTGTCTCCAAATACGGTCACATTGGGGTTAGAGCTTTCTTTTGTGGGGGAACAATTGGGTCCATAACTTTGCTCTATTTGTCTATACCTCACAAATACTTCATTGACTTAAAATATCCTTACACTAAGCCATGATATATCGAGCAAGTTTTCTTTATAACATATTTAGCTGTTTTTAGCCTTTTATTCTACATGTGAATTTTAGGTTCATTTGTCGAGTTGAGTTCAAAAGTTTGTGGGTCTATTTCTGGGATTTCTGTTCTGTTTTGTCATGGTTTTATGGTTTTGCTTGTTTCTGCCCAAATACCACAGTGCTTTAATTGCTCTCTTTATAATATGTCTTGCTATGATAGGGTAAGTTTCCCCACCTTGTTCTTTTAAGCCACTTTTCTAGATCTTATAGCTATGGGGGGAAATGGTATCATATTTATGATATTGCATCTTTCTATCTATGAACATAGTATGTCTATACATAGTTTGTGTCCTTTTGTTATATTTGTTATTTATTATATTGCTATCTGTTGCATTGTTCATTGAATGTTCCTTAATAACATTTTAAAATATAGCAATCTTGCACATCTGTAGTTAGATTAATTCTTGATACCTTTCTTATAGTATTTGATGCCCTTGGAATGAGATTTTTGTTAAGTTTTGTGCTGCTTTAAAAAATATTCATTTTGAAATAATTCTAGACTTACAGAAATGTTGCAAAGATTGTACAGAGAGTCCCTGTAAATCTTTCACTCAGCTTCTCCTTTACATGGTTATGTAAGATATTAACACTAATAGTTCAGCTATTGAGATCAGAAAATTAACATTGACACAGTACTCTTAATTAATCTTCAGACCTTATTTGAATTGTGCCATTTTTCTTGCTAATGTCATTTTTCTGGTCCAGGATCCCAGCAAAACCCCATTTTGCATTTGGTTGTTATGTCTCCTGATCACCTTCAATCTGTAGTAGTTCCTCAGTCTTTCTTTGTCTTTCACAAACTTGATATTTTGGAAGAGTCCAGGGCAGTTATCTTGTAGAATGTTCCTCAATTTGGATTTTCCTGACATTTTCTTAGGATTAGATTGAAGTTATGCATTTTTAACAATAGTAACACTGAAGTTTGGTAAATTGGATACATTTTCTTATTGGTTATAATAGTTTATATGTAGATTCTCTTGAATGTTTTATATAGAAAATTGTATTAGATATTTTGGTTATTTGTGTCTTCCTAGGATGTGGGAGGGTTTTACTTCTCTAAACTTTTGAAGTTAGGCACAGTCATATGATTTTTTTTTGTCAGTGAAATGGGAGCTGAAGTGGTGAATGCTAAGAGATTTAATTGCAGGTGCTTGATTTTCCAGGTCTCTATTCTCTGCTTGTGTAAGCACGTATTGATATGAACATGTCATAAGAAAAATAGCATAAAATGATAAATCAATGTATGAAGGATAGCTTCCTTCAAAAGTAGCCTGGATCAGCAATGGACTTTGCTTATGTGAAAATAAACTTTTACAGTGTTTAGATCTGAGATTTTGGGGTTGTTTGTTAATGTGACATAATCTAGACTATTTGGTTTGATACAATATTTTCTGTAAATAATAATATCATAGTTTCTTTTCTTCCAATTCTTGTTTCTCATTTCTTTTTCTGGTCTTATTGCATTGGCTGGGGACTTGAGTACAATATTTGATAAAAGCAGTGATAATAGACATTCTTGTCTTGATCTTGACCTTGAAGGGAATTCTCTTAAGTTTCACTATTAAGTATGATGTTTATGATTGGGGTTTGATGAATACCTTCTCAATTATGAATTAGTGCTGAATTTTATTGATTCCATTTTTTTTGGTTGCATCCCTAGAGATAATCATGTATTTTTTTCCTTCATTTAATTTACTGATATAGTATATTAATAGAAACCTGATATATTATTTAGGACCTTTACCATTTATGTCTGAAGGAGATATTGTTCATAATTTTCTTTTACTTTTGCTGTCTGAAGTTGAAAATTTTTTTTCTGTTTCTCTAAAACAGCTTGTATAAAAGAAAGATTTTTATCAGTATTCTGTTCCTTTAAATTTTGTACGTTTAAATCTCAATCTTTTTGAATTGTTGTCTTTTAGGGTGGGGTAAGGTGCAATATCTTTAATTATTGTTTGTTTATTCAGGTTCTATTTCTTCTTCAGTGAACCTTGTTATTTGTGATTTTTTTACAAAATGATTTCATGTAAGTTGAAATTTATTGCATAAAGTTGTTCATAATATTCCATTATGATTTAAAAATGTTTATTTCTTTATGGTTATGGACCTTTTTAATTTTTAATATGATGCATTTGTGCCTCTTTTCTCTTTTCTGGTTAAATCTTGCTAGAACTTTATTTTATTGGTGTTTCTAATAAACAGTTTTTGAATATGTGGGTATCTCCTCTGTTTTATTCTCTATTTCATTCATTGCTACTCATCTCATTTCCCCATCTTTTTTGCCTTTTTAATGTTTATTGTCTTTTCACTAGCTTCTTGAATTATATGTGTAGCTTATTTTAAATCCTTTTTCTATCTGTAAATTTATTCTTAAGTGATTTTTAGTTGCATTCCAGAGGTTTCAATATGTTGTTCTTTCATTGTTATTTGGTTTAAAATATCCGTTGTGAATTCCACTTTAAGCCATAAATTATTATTATTATTTTTTTGATTTATTTGATCATTCATTTATTTAATTTATTTTTGGCCATGTCAGGTCTTAGTTGCGGCACACGGGCTCTTTGTTGCAGTGCGCAGTCTTCTCTCTAATTGTGGCGTATGGGTTTTCTCTCTCTAGTTGTGGTGCACAGGCTCCAGGGCACGTGGGCTCTGTAGTTTGTGGCACGCAGGCTCTCTAGTTGAGGTGTGCAAGCTCAGTAGTTGTGGCATGTGGGCTTAGTTGCCCCGTGGTGTGTGGGATCTTAGTTCCCTGACCAGGGATCGAACCCACATCCCCTGCATTAGAAGGCGGATTCTTTACCACTAGACGACCAGGGAAGTCCCAGCCATAAATTATTTCATATATACATTTAAAAGTTTCAAAACATACATTTTTTCTCCATTATGTTTTTATGTTGATTTTTAGATTCTAAAAATGGTACACGTGCAATTAAAAAGAGTGTTTATTCTTTATTTCTCTACATATATATTAAATGAAGTTCATTAATTTTCTTTATTAAATCACTATTATTACTGTTTTTTGGTTTGCTTGTCTTATACTTTCTGAGAGGAGTGTGTACACATACAATTTATCCTTGTAATACTTGGATATACTGTATCCAAGTACACAGTTTATACTTGTAATACTGTCTGTTTTTGTGTTGTATGTTTTAAGGCTGTGTTGTGAAAGGCTTCCAGGTATATCAAGGATCTGTATTATAAGATTAAATGGTGAACTGCTATGTTGAGTTGCTACTTTTGGCTTGAATTCTCTTTTGTCTCAAATAGCTGCACTAGGGATCTCCCCCAGCCCACCTCACTACCTAGTACTGCAGGTATCCGTCCCACCTATTTTTGTACCTTTACTTTGGGTGTGTTATTTGAACCCGCATATAGATGGACTTTTTCTCCCAATCTGATAAATTCTGTTTATAAATGAGTTTAATCCACTTATAATAAGTATGATTTCTGAGGTACTTGGATTGAATTCTATTTTCTCATGAGTGTTCTCTTTACCAAAGTGTTTTCTTTTTTTTTATAGATTTAAAATAAATCTTATTTTATTTTTGGCTGCATTGGGTCTTCGTTGCTGTGCACAGGCTTTCTCTAGTTGTGGCAATTAAGCGCTACTCTTTGTTGAGGTGCACAGGCTTCTCATTGAGGTGGCTTCTCTTGTTGTGGAGCATGGGCTCTAGGCATGTGGGCTTTAGTAGTTGCAGTGCGTGGGCTCAGTAGTTGCAGCACACGGGCTCTAGGGTGCGCGGGCTTCAGTAGTTGTGGCATGCGGGCTCAGTAGCTGTGGCTTGCGAGCTCTAGAGCACAGGCTCAGTAGTTGTGGTGCACAGGCCTAGCTGCTCTGCAGCATGTGGGATCTTCCCAGACCAGGGATCCAACCTGTGTCCCCTGCATTGGCAGGTGGACTCCCAGCCACTGCACCACCAGGGAAGTCCCCATTTTTTCTTTAGTTCTCTTTTCTTCATTTTTTGTCTCCTGTTGAATTGATAAAGTTTTCTATGTTTCTATATTAGCCCTTTGCTGGTTTGCAAACTACAGACTGTATTTGCATTATTTTAGTGATTATCCTTAATTTTGAGTCATGCATTTTAACCATATACAATTTAAAGTTTTTCAGTATTTCTATCATTTTCCCTACCATGACAAGGACCTTAACACACTTTAATTATCAAACAACCTCTCTCCCTTATTTTGTAACTGTTTCTAGAGTTTGGTTTTAACTTTTTAAACATGAAAAATTAGTTCTTTATATGGACATAAATGAATTAAAATTAATTAATTTATTCACATAAATTAATTTATTAATCACATATTTGGTCAATTTCTCTGCCATTGTTGTGTCCCATATCCCTCGATGTAGGTCTGGGTTTGTACATCTTGCTGAAGTGCATCCATTAATAATTGTTTTAGTGATGGTACCTGGGTGGTAAACTTTCATACTATTTGTGTGCTTGAAAATGTCTTAATTATGGCTTTACATTTGCATGTTAGTTTAACTGGGTGTAACATTTTAGATTGGCAATGATTTCCTTCCAGCATTTTGAAGATAACACTCAATTATCTTCCATCATGAGAAATTTCTGTCAGTCTAGTTGTGTGGATTTTGTGGACAATTTGCCTTTCTCTCTGATAGCTTTTGAGACTTTCTCCTTATCCTCCATGTTCCACGGTGCCCCCATGATGTGTTGAGGTGTGGATTTATCTTTATTTATCATGCTGGGTACTTAGGGTGCCGTTTTGATTTGAGAACTCATATCTTCATTCTGGAAAAGTTTCAGCTGGTATTTCTTCTGATATTTCTTCTCTGCTCTTCCCTCAATTCTTTTCTTCAGGAACTCTTGTCAGGTTAAGCTGATCCTCTTAACCTGTTTGCAACCTCTCCTTTGTCTTTCTGATAAGTTCTGGTTGTTGTTGGAGAGTTATCTCTGAGGGAAGATAATGATTCTCCTTTCAGTAAGGGTCTACCTTTCTCTATGGAAACTGGGAAGGCAAGCCTGGAGGTTTAATCCTCATTTTACTCTAGAGCAGGGGTCCCCACCCCCCAGTATCTAATGCCTGATGATCTGAGGTGGAGCTGATGTAATAATAATAGAAATAAAGTGCACAATAAATGTAATGTGCTTGAATCATCCCGAAACCATCCCCCCCACCCTCGGTCCTTGGAAAAATTGTCTTCCATGAAAATGGTCCCTGGTGCCAAAAAGGTTGGGGACCGCTGCTCTAGAGGATCACTTCCCTCAGGTTTCCGACTTACCACCTCTGTTCACTTTTCTCCAGCTTGGGAAGTGCAACAAGTAAGACTTTTATGAATTTCAGTTCCTCACCTTTTCCTACCTTCACCTGCCCATTCACCCGTACATGTAAAATTCTGGTGTTTCCAGTGTTTTTCCTGGACCAGCACGTTCAAGGATTATGCCAAGAGTTGTGTCCCTTCATTTCAGTGTTGCTTGTATAATTTTGGCCCATTTGAACTTATTGTTTCATTTCAGTGTGGACAAAGTAGAGAAAGAAATGTCTCGGTACCCTATTACACGTTTAAGCAATCATATCAATAATTGCTAATATTATTCAACCCATCAGCAGTGGGTCATTATGCTGAAAGCTCAGCCTCTCTGTACACCAGTGCCGAATCGAATCTTGGAGACAGAGTTTTGGGTGAAGTAGAAAAAAATAGCTTTCTTGCTTTGCGAGGCAAAGGGGGACACAGTGGGCTCCTGCCCTCGAAAACTATGTGTCCCAACCCAGGGGAGTTTGGTGAGGAGTTTTATGGCAACGGTTCAAGGGTGGGGTTGCTGACAAGATGAAGGTATGTGCAGGGCCTCAGGTGGTCAGTCTTCTAATCTTGATGAGCTTCTCTGGTCCCTTTAATCTTGCTTTGGGTGATTTCTTGGCTGTTCCTCCCTTGATTAGCAACTGTTCGAATCTGCCCTTTTGAACTCAGGGAAGGCCATGGAGGCTGGAGTCTTGCCTACAGGAAACACGGGACAAAAAAGGCCTCCGTGCCCGGGAACCCCACAGGGCCCCACTAGGTTTCAGTCAGAGTGGGTGTTCAATATCCCTATTCTGTATGAGGTCTGGCACCATGCCCAGGTGATTGGAATCTTTAGAAAGAAACAGGTACCCACTCTAATTGGACATGAATTAAGGAACTGAGAAATTTGAATGAGGCAAATAAATGGTAGAGAGATAGCCTTTTTAAGGTGTAGGTGTAGATGGAAGAATGGCGTAAACATTCCATAGATAAAACCTGTCATGAATGCTCCACAGTTAACTCTCAAAGTTTTCTGGAGAACCCATAAGTAACTGAAACTGGATTTTTTGGATACCCTTATTTGGCTTTCTCAAGGACAAAATGCCCAATTTCCCTCCTTGCTAGTTATTAACTAATCAGTTTACCCCTCAAAAAAGTGCAAGTAAGATTCATTATCCCAAAATTGAAGTTTTTCTCCCTATACACATTCTCTTGTATATCTTGTTTTTGCTTCTGCTCTGAGAGTCAGTTTACCAGTTGCTTCCCATGCGAGAACATCATTTATAAGAAAGATAACTAAACTGCATGCAAAATATGCAATTTCCCCTGCGTTACGCTTTGACGGATCTACACGTCCCATTTTAGACTTAGGGCATAGCACTTACGTCCAGTATCGCATGCCCACTTTTCCTGGTTCTTGTTTTGCTGACTTCTAACATGCTTCTCACACTTGTCTAATTGAAACTCCTTCTTGGATCACCTGTAGTTTGTACTTGTTTTTCCATCAGGTAAAACGGAGGAGCTTTTTCAGGCTAATGAAAACCTATGATGCCAACCACCACGTGGGAGATTTGAATGGTTAGAGAAGAAGACTTCGGAGGTTAGAAGGGCATTTTGCATGTGGTTGGTTATTCAGATTCATGGGGCTGATGGCTTTTGCTGTCTTGCTGCCCCACCCCACCTGGGCTGTTACCCCACGCAGTCAGTCTGTTCTTTGTTTGTTCGATGTCTTCATTAGTCTGTGGGATATGTTTCACACACTGTTCGAAGATCAGAGAAATTTGGGCAACCCTGCCTGTGAATCTTCTCTTGAGGTTCACTCTGCACATGGTCTTTGTAAAGTTTCCCAAAAGTCCTGCATTAAAGAAGCCTGTTTAATTTTGTTTAATCCAGTGGTTCCCCAACTTGCAGTTCCACCTCTCTCCCACCCTCACCCCTCTGCACCCAACACACACACAGTCCGCTTGACGTATGTGTGGGCACATACGTGGGCACAGTGGGGCACAGTGTGGGCCAAACCTCCCCCACACTGATGGAAAGGACTCCATGTTCCCACTCACTCTCATCTTGGCTTCCCTTCAACCCTTGATTCTTTCCTTTTTCTTTTTTTATTTAATAGTTTTATTGGAGTATAATATCCACATCATATATTTTTTTGCATAGAGTTTACAATTCATTGACCCTCAAATTCTTTTTTATAAATCTGTGTAAAATATACATAAATTAAATTGACCACGTTAGCCACAATTCCACGATATTTAGTACATCCACAGTGGTTTGCAACCATCCCTACTATCTAGTTGCAGAACATTTTCATCATCCCAAAGGGAAACCCTGTACCCATTATCAGTCATTTCTCCCCAGAGCCCCCAGCCCTTAACAACTACCATTCTACCTTCTGCCTCTATGGGTTTGACCATTCTAGGGACCTCTTGTAAGTATTTGTCCTCGTGTGACTGGCTTGTTTCACTTAGCATCATGTCTTCGAGGTTCATCCATGTTGTAGTGTGTGAGAATTTCTTTTCTTTTCAAGGCTGAATACTATTCCATTGTATGAATATGACACATTTTGTTTATCCATTCATCCATCAATGGGCTATTGTTTCCACATTTTGGCTCTTGTGATTGTTTCCACATTTTGGCTACTGTGAATAATGCTGCTGTGAACGTGGGTGTACAAATATTTGTTCAAGCCCCTGCTTTCATTTCTTGTGGGTTTATACTCAGAAGGAGAATTATTGGATCATATGGTATGTCTAGGGTTTCTTATTTTAGGAACTGCCATACTGTTTTTTACAGTGCCGTGCCATTTTATAGTTCCACCAGCAGTGCACAGGTTGGGTTCCAATGTCTTCACATACTTGCCAGCACTGGTTAATTTTTAAAAAGTTGTGTTTTTGTAATAGCCATCCCAGTGGGTGTGAACTAGTATCTCATTGTGTTTTTTGCATGTGGGATCTTAGTTGCCTGACCAGGGATCGAACCCATGCCCTCTGCAGTGGAAGCGTGGCGTCTTAACCACTGGACCACCAGGGAAGTCCCCTCATTGTGGTTTTGATTTTCATTTCTCTAATGATTAGTGATGTTGAGCATCTTTTCATGAGTTTATTTGCCATCTGAATATCTTCTGTGGAGAAATGTCTATTCAAGTTTTTTGCCCACTTTTAAATATGGGTGTTTGTTTTTTGTTATTGATGAACCCTTACTTGTTAACACATAAGATACTCTTACTGTCATGAACTTATGGGAAAGATATTGACTGGCATTTATTTCTTTTCTGCTTTTCTCTCTCCATCATAGTTCCCCATTGGTTATTATTTATTGCTGTCCTAGTTTGTCCTGTTCTCAGACTTGACCCAACAGATCCATTCCTTCCCTCCCCTTCCCACATCCCATGTTGTGGACTCTTGTCTCTTTAGCTGTTGGTTCCTTGGACAGAGAGTTTTACTTAAGCCAACTGCCCCCATTGCCTTCTTTTTCTTCCTAAGGATTGTCATCTGCTCTCTGATTTTAGCCACAGTTCCTCCACTGAAGCTGCATTTTGGAAGCCCAGGAGCTTCTGGCTCCACAGTTTTTTGTAGGATTGACATTGATGATGACCTCTTCCTCCTTGAGGCTCCTTTGGTCCCTGGGACACTTCTCTGTGAGGGGAGGGGACTGAGCAGTGGGGTTTAGGACTGTGGACCTTTGCCTGGCTGTAGATGCTAGCTTTGACTGTGAACTCACTCTAGTGACTTCATTCTGTGGGATTCTCCTCAGTGAAGGAGAACATTAACACCCACCTCGGAGATGTGTGGTGAGTACTGAATGAGTCATCACATAAAACCTGCTTAGACACAGTAGTTGGCACATAGGAAGTGTTAGTTTTTAGACACTATTGGAATGTTACATTTGGCCCTCTATATCCGTGGGTTCTGCATCCTCAAATTTAACCAACCATGGATAGAAAATATTCAAGAAAAGAAATTATAGAAACCTCGCACCTGCAACTGTTTACATAGCATTTACACTGTATTTACAAGTATTGACATAGCACTTAAATTGTATTAGGTATTACAAGTAATCTAGGGACTTCCCTGGTGGTGCAGTGGTTAAGAATCTGCCTGCCAATGCAGGGGACATGGGTTTGATCCCTGGTCCGGGAAGATCCCACATGCCACGGAACAACTAAGCCCATGCACCACAACTACTGAGCCTGTGCTCTGGAGCCCTCAAGCCACAACTACTGAGCCCGCATGTCACAATTACTGAAGCCCGCGTGCCTAGAGCTCATGCTCTGCAACATGAGAAGCCACCGCAATGAGAAGCCCGCGCACTGCAAGGAAGAGTAACCCCCGCTCTCTGCAGCTAGAGAAAGCCTGTGCACAGCAACGAAGACCCAATGCAGCCAAAAATAAATAAAAAAAATAAATAAATTAAAAAAAAGTAATCAAGAGATGATTTAAAGTATACAGGAGGATGTACGTAGGTTATGTGCAAATACTACGTCATTTTATAAGAGACTTGAGCATCCTTGGATTTTGGTATCCGCAGGGGTCCTGGAGCCAATCCCTGTGGATACCGAGGGATGCCTGTAATCTGGTTTTTCTCTTATGTGTCCAGTTGGTCGTTTTTCACCTCCATTTGTTCCCCTCCTGACTCTTGTTTCCTAAATTCTGTTCTTTGCTCCTCATTGTTCTCTTCCTAGACATTGTCTTGCTGTTGTCATTTCATTGTCCACCTTTATGCAGGCAGATTCTCATTAGGTTACCTCTCTACCTTTTAGTAGGAGGCTTCTTATAGCATGAAACTGTGCTGTATTGGCATATTTTGGGGAGGACATTTTGACCCTTGTCAGATCACTCCATGTCAGCTGCCCCCTCACAGCTCATACACAGCCATGTCAGTTCTACCACAAACCTGGAAGATTTTGACCTTTCACCTATTTCTATGAATTGCATTATTTTGAAGATGAAATCACAAGTGTCACCCTGCACAGTGGACCTAGTAGGACCACATTAAGTGATTAATCTGCAGATGTAAGAAGGGATGGTGGGGCTTTATGAATCAAACAAACTAACATCATGGAAGTCTTAGGAATGATTTAGAATGTAGCCTGGTGCTTACTAGTTACTGGATAATGTGAGGTACTTAATTGACTTTCACAAAAACTTTAGAAGGTAGTTAGTATTATCTTACCATTTTAGATGTTTTCCATTTCTCACTTATAGAGACAATAGTCTTTTTTTTTTTTTTTTTTAATTCCAGAAATATATTTAACCCTCTGTGGCCAATTGATTTTCTTTTTTTTTTTAGTGTTTTCCAGTATGTTTTTTTTTTTAACATCTTTATTGGAGTATAATTGCTTTACAATGGTGTATTAGTTTCTGCTTTATAACAAAGTGAATCAGTTAGTCTTAAGAAGGTAAATATGCCCAGAGTCTCATAACTAGCAAGTGACTGACTTAAGATTTAACCCAGTTCATTGGATTCCAAACACAGAACTCTTAACATCTTGACTGTCTTCAGTATGTATCATTTCCCATTTTCCATTTCTCATTTTATTTTTTCCTGCCCCCTCTTCCTGTATTTATTGGATATGCTACAGCTTAGTCCATTTCAAAGAGAGGATGTGTGTGTATTTATCAATAATATCTTGTTTGAATGTTTGAATTAATTCAATACTGCTTTTAGTTTTTATTATTCCAACTCTTTTCTATAATTTTCATTTGTTTTCTAAATTCTTTGAGAGCTTAGTGCTTTTCTTTCCTTCTTTTCTGTAATAATGGAAATACTTAAGGCTATGCATTTGCCTCTGAAAGCAACTTTGAACACATTCTAAGGAATCTTATCTAGTGTTCTCCTTTGTTTTGTTTTATAATTAAACTGTTATTACACCTTTAATATCTCCTTTTCACCTCAGAGTTAATTTTCTCTATTTCTAAGTGGTTAGGATTTGATGATCTTGTTAAACTTAATGTTAATTCCTGGTTTTATTGGTTTATTGCTGGGATGATGGCCTGTTGTTTTCCTCTTAGGTCTGTATACAGTTATACTGCTATTCAGAAGTACATGTAGTTATCATAATGGGAATGCTGGCTTGAAATGAAAATTACCAGGATTTGAAAACAGTGCTTATAACTCACTTATTTTAGTCTAAATTTGAGCTCTCGTTTCTCCAACTGATATGCTTTGTTTCTTTTATTATTAAAATAAACTATATATTCTCAATAAAACCCTTAGGGCACATTTCTAACTTCGTTTTTTATAGGAAAATGGTCCCACCCAGCCTGTTCTGTAACAACCAGCACTCAGTGAAAAGACGAAGAGCTGTTGTTAAGTGGAACAGTAGGAGTAGCTAACAAATCCATCAATGTTTAACAATTTTAATGAGCTTTTCAAAAGTGTCATATTTTCACTGTGAATCGTTTCACATTAAAATCTCTGGTTTTCTTGCCAACGTTATCTTTAATGCAAGCTGTGTGCTTCCAGCCAGATTTGGAGCGAAGTGAATGTGAGTGAGCTGGAAGCAGAATCCGTAAGAAACCCGTGTCTGAGGGAAATTTCCTGAGCATGTGGGTCTTGGTTCTGTTAATTCCCTCTGGCAATTTTAGCCACATTCCCCCCATGTCCCAGGGCAGTGACTCATTCAGGACTACTTGGGAATTGGTGACTTAGGTCAGTGAAATGTCTTTCTCACATATTTGTGCTCCTTCCACTGATTCATGGTGTCTGTGCTGGGTTTTCGAGTGAGAAACAGTGAAATACACAAGGAGGTGACTGGCATTTGACCAGGAGATGATGTTTGCATGTTAGTATTTTCTTTTTCCATTTCAGGAAAGGTGGTTTCCATAGATTCACTGAAAAGCTATGATGACCTAGAGGTGGCCAGAGGAGAGAAGGTAGTTCCGGAGAGGTAAGATGAGGCAGAAAAAACTAAGGAAGGATGGGACACAGCTGAATGGCAATAGCCCCCAGCTCTTTTTGACTCTTGAATGTTGTAACCATCTGTCTAGTCTTTGGTAACAGTTCCTGCCTTTAGAGTTTTCTTTAAACAGAAATAAAAATCAAGTGGGGAAAAATTACGGAAAATTATGGAAAAAACATTTTTCCTTTCAGAATATTCATAGAGAGAGGAGGAAGCATGTTCTGACAGATCTAAATGCAATGTGGCCTGTGGGAGGAATTCCACCTAGTACCGTATTGTGTTTGCTGCCTAGCACAGCTCGCACAAGACGCGTTGCAGATATTCCGGCAATAACCGCTGTGAGTAATTTTATTCATTTATTCACTTAGTAAATGTATAAGTGTTCTAGGGCTGACATAACAAGGGACCACAGAGCAAGTGGCTTAAACAACAGAAATTTACTGTCTCACAGCTTTGGAGGCTGGAAGTCCGAGATCAAGGTGTCAGCAGGGCTGGTTCTGAGTCCTGTGAAGGAGAATCTGCTCCAGGCTTTTCCTCAGCTTCTGGTGGTTTGATGACAATTTTTGATGTTCCTCGGCTCTTAGAAGCATCACCCTGATCTCTCTCTTCATCTTCACATGGTGCTCTGTGTGTGTGTGTGCATCTGTGTCCAAATCTCTCTGTTTTCTAAGGACCCCAGTCATATTGGATGAGGGACCACCCTATTCTGGTATGACCTCATCTTATCTAATTACATCTGCAATGTCCTATTTACAAATAAGGTCACATTCTGAGGTCCTGAGGGTTAGGAGTTCAGTATATGGACTCGGGGGGAACAGAATTCAACCCGTAACAGAAAATATTTATTTACACAGCCAGTGAATGTTTACTGAGCATCTGCTATGTGAAAAGTACGTTATGAGGTATTGAGGTTTAAATAAATACCAATAAAATATTTCCTGTCACAAGCCACTTACAGTATAGTATAAACAAATAATGTAGCAACAAATAACTCTAATCCAGTGGTGCTATGGTAAAGGTATGTACAAGGAATTGTGGTGGAGATGACAGGAGAACTTCACTCAAGGGGCAAAGTTTGAGCTAGATCTGAAGGGATTAAAAGGAGATCACTTGGTAGACCATGGGCATTCTGGCCAGGGAGAGCAGAACGAAGGTCTGAAACAAAGTAGTGCACTCATGGGACTTTAAGCCATCTAGTGGCAGGAGCGTGGGCTGCACTGTGGAGGTGATGGGTTGCCACTGGAAAGGTTTTTTTTTAAATTGCAGTACAGTTTATTTACAGTATTCTGTTAGTTTCAGGTGTACAGCAGACGTGATTCGCTTATATATATGTATATATATATTCACTTATATATTTTATATGTATATATATTCTTTTTCAGATTCTTTTCCATTATAGGTTATTACAAGATATTGACTATAGTTCCCTGTGCTCTACAGTAAATCCTTGTTGTCTGTCTATTTTATATATAGCAGTGTGTATCTGTTAATCCCAACCTCCTAATTTATCCCTCTCCCACCTCCATCTCTGCTTTGGTAACCAAAAGTTTGTTTTCTATGCTTGTGAGTCTGTTTCTGTTTTGTAAATAAGTTCATCTGTGTTATTTTTTTTAGATTCTACATATAAGTGATATCCTATGATATTTGTCTTTCTCTGTCTGACTGACTTCACTTAGTATGATCATCTCTAGGTCCATCCATGTTGCTGCAAATGGCATTATTTCATTCTTTTTTCTAAAAAATTAATTAATTAATTAATTAATTTTTGGCTGTGTTGGGTCTTCGTTTCTGTGCAAGGGCTTTCTCTAATTGCGGCAAGTGGGGACCACTCTTCATCGCGGTGCGCGGGCCTCTCACTATCGCGGCCTCTCTTGTTGCGGAGCACAGGCTCCAGACGCGCAGGCTCAGTAGTTGTGGCTCACGGGCCTAGTTGCTCCGCGGCATGTGGGATCTTCCCAGACCAGGGCTCGAACCCGTGTCCCCTGCATTGGCAGGCAGACTCTCAACCACTGCGCCACCAGGGAAGCCCCTATTTCATTCTTTTTTAAAGGCTGAGTAATAGTCCATGGCCACTGGAAAGTTTTAAGCACTGGAATGACACTACTGGACTTGTGGTTTTGAAAAGTTCTGATTGACAGCATAGAGGCCGGAATGGAGGTGGTTAAGTCCAGAGTTTGTGAGATCAAACAGTCAAAATGGGCTTGAGTTTGGTGCTTGTGAGTGGATTCTCAGGCCCTTCAGCCTGAAAAGAGGAGTGGAATTTGAGATGTCTATGGGAGGTCCATTTGGCATTTGGATTTGGAGATAGGCAAAAAGTGCGGAAGGACAATACGGATTAGGGGATGATTTTGTGTATAACTGGGGGAGGGGGGGTGGATAAGGGAGACCATGTCAAGTAACAGGAGAGGGTCAGCAACACACCTGAATTTTAGGGGCAAGATGAGGAGCAGAGCCAACAACGGAGAGTCAGGGTGAAAAATCAGAGTGATCAGAGGAGAAGCAGATGAGTACAGCATAGAAGCCAAGGACTGTGTCTGTTGCGAGAAGAAACACCCAACATCACCAGCAGGTCATGGAAGACGAAGCCTGCGTAGAGCTCATGTGCCTTGTTGCTCAGTCTTGACATTATATCTTTTACAGTCTCATCTGATATATATGAAAATATCAGCCGTTTGATATCCAAAAGGCAATTAGAATCTTTGCTGAAATCTTTCAAAGGACGCCAAAGGCGATTCCATTCATAATGCCCAACAACATTTTAAATTCTCCCTGCTCCTTCCCTGTAATCTGCCACCTTCCAAGTTACCCGGTCCCCGTCCTGTAAATTCCAAGTTACCCGGTCCCCATCCTGTAAATTCTCCAACATCTCTCCAATCCAGCCCTTTCTTTCACCCCAGCACCTCTTATCTTCCACGTTGATTCTGTTCTGTTCTACTAGTAACTCTCCACCTTTTCCAGTATTTCTCAATTCTTCGCTCATCCATGACCCTAATTCTGTGCAAGGAACAAGCTGGTAAAGGCAGCATTCTTGGCAGAAGTGGGGAGGAGGAATAGGCTATCGGTATTCCTCCGTTAATTCTTTCCTGACTCAAAGCAGGCTATTGGTGACCTTTGGTAGAGTGCTTTCAGGTAAGCAATGGGAGTAGAAGCAGATAGCAGTGTGTTGAAAGTCAGTTAATTGGGGAATAAGGCTGTACAAAGTGGTGAGTACAGGCTATTTATTCCAGAAGCTTGATTTGGAAGGGAAAGAAAATAAAAGGCTGACCAGAAGATGTTAGGTTATTGAGATAAGGTCCTTTAAACATTTTTTTGGAGTGAATTTTTGTTTTGCAATCATACTTACAGCAGAGATTCATGTAGGCCGTGGCTGTCATCTTAAGAGAAAAAAACAATACCGTTTGCATTGCTCATTATTATTATTTTTTTTAAGATTTTTTTTTTTGATGTGGACCATTTTTAAAGACTTTTAAGTCTTTTTTGTTACAATATTGCTTCTGTTTTATGTTTTGGTGTTTTGGCCATGAGGCGTGTGGGATCTTAGCTCCCCAACCAGGGATCGAACCCACACCCCCTGCACTGGAAGGGGAAGTCTTAACCACTGGCCCATCAGGGAAGTCCCACATTGCTCATTATTAATATGTATTGTCATTGGAACTGATGAAGAAGAAATTCACAGTACCCCCAGGCCAGAAGCCTGGATCCCAGAACATGGACATTTACTACTAGAGAGGCTTAAACATTATGAGAACAGGGTGAGGTATGAATGTGGGTCCACCTTGAGGGGAAGGAATGAGCCGAGCGATGGGGCTTATTGATGCAGGGAAAACTGCCTTTTGTTTTATGCTCATAGACTTTACCCAGATTACTTATTCAATAAATATTTGTGCATCTCCTACCATTTCGTTCCCATTGCGCTAGGCCTTGGGGTTCCTAGGGCTCCTGGGGCTGTAGCAAGGCAGATATAATATGCCATCATTTCTTTGCTAATTTTTTTCTTAACCCAAAGATTCCCAGAGGGAAGTGCCTATTGAATTCTTCTATTAAAAGGCTGAGGATTTAGGTCCGGGAACAGGGGAGTGGATGTCATTATTTATCTAGAGGGGGAGGTGGATGTAGACAGGTGGCTCTGTCCATCACAGGAGGACCATGAGGGTTTGCCGTGACTAGCTGTCTTACACCTTGGCCCTTTGGTAATAAAGGAATCCTAAAAAGTATGTGTGACTCAGCAGCACCTGTTGCCACTGTGGTGAGGTGATCCCAAGTTCAGAAATGTGGGGAAAGGTCAAGTTTAAATTAGTGAATGGTTATGTGCGATGGCATTCACTTTCTTTGCTTCTGCACTCCATAACACCTAGAAATACAAGATGGTTAACAGAATATTGCCATGGAGGTGTCTTGACAAGGCCTGCACTAGGATCTGGGTAGGAATGTTTGTAACCGGCACAATATTTATACGCATGTGGCAGTTGTGAATCTTGTTATTAGGGTGTCATGTGGAAATCTGCTTTCTTAAGAAGACTACAGAGATGTTTGCCCAATCCTTCCTCCTAGTTGCTAATTCTCCTCAAATATCTATGTTTTACTCTTCATGGCTCGTCTTTGTAAATGAAAGTTTGGGTTGAACTGTCTTGGGAGTTTGAGGGAAGTCTCTTGACAACTGTGTAGGCCAGTGTTTGAATCAAAAAAGGGGTCTAAACCCTCCCCCATCAGTGAGTCTTTTGGCCAAGTGTCATGGCCTCAACATTTTGTCCAGACCCTGGGCACAGGGATCTGCTTCAGGCCAGGCCAAGTGAACTTGAACCCAACAGGCAGAAGTCACGAGGTTTTCTCTACTTCTGCTAGAAAAACAAAGCTCCTTTCCTAGTCATGTGTCCTCAGTAGAATCCACCCACTTTCTTAAAGACAATCAGCAAGTAATGACAGGCTGGAGGAAGCTATGTGATTACTATATAGGAAAAAAATGACAGGCATAAGTAAGTATTCATCACCTTGAAGTAGAAATCACCCACTTGTTACAAGAGCATCCACTGTGAAATCAGATTGTTCTACCACACCTCCTGCAATGAAGTCAAGAGCCTGAAATAGCCCACAGTTCAAAGGACATTCCAGCAGAAGACAAATGATAATAATCGCAGTTACCATGGGCAGCTCAAGAGTGGACCTGCCTATGTGGATGAGACTGCTGAAGTTTGGCTTCAGCTTTTCACCTGTTTGCTTGTAGATTTCTGTGCTTGTCTGCTGTCAGGATTGAGAGGGAGCTGTGAGTGATGAAATCCGTGGTGAGAAGCCATCCCACAATGAGAAGAAGTTGTGGGTTGAGGGCGATCTGCGTGTGTCATGGAGGGTGCAGGTGCGAGTCAAGAGGCAGTTCTGCCAGAGGTTTATCTGCTCCTGAACGAGTCACTCTGCTGTGTGACAGGTCACACAGGTTTTTGCATTTCGTGTCTGAACAGCCATGGTTTATTACTGTGTGTGCATGATTTTCTGAACAAACACTATCTTTCTCTCTCTCTGTTTTTAAACTGAAGTATAGTTGATTTACAGTGTTGTGGTAATTTCTGTCATATAGCAAAGTGATTCAGTTATACATATATATATTATTTTTCATATTCTTTTCCATTATGGTTTATCACAAGATATTGAATATAGTTCCCTGTGCTCTACAGTAGGACCTTGTTGTTTATCCATTCTATGTATACCAGTTTGCACCTGCTAATCCCAAACTCCCAATCCTTCCCTCTCCCAGCCCCCTCCCCCTTGACAACCACCAGTCTATTCTCTATGTCCCTGATGTTGTTTCTCTTTCATAGGTTCATTTGTGTCATATTTTAGATTCCACATATAAGTGATATCATATGGTATTTGTCTTTCTCTTTCTGACTTACTTCACTTAGTATGATAGTCTCTAGTTGCATCCATGTTGCTGCAAATGACTTTATTTCATTCTTTTTTATGGCTGAGTAATATTCCATTGTGTATATGTACCACATCTTCTTTATCCATTCATCTGTCATGGACATTTAGGATGTTTGGCTATTGTCTTGGCTATTGTAAATAGTGATGCAATGAACATAAGGGTGCATGTATCTTTTTGAATTGTAGTTTTGTCTGGATATATGCCCAGGAGTGGGATTGCTGGATCATATGGTAATTCTAGTTTTAGTTTTCTAAGGAACCTCTGTACTGTTTTCCACATTGACTGCACCAACTTACCTTCCCAGCAACAGTGTAGGAGGGTTCCCCTTTCACCACACCCTCTCCAGCACTTGTTATTTGTAGACTTTTTAATGATGGTCATTCTGACCAGCATGAGGTGGTACCTCATTGCAGTTTTGATTCACATTTCTCCAATACTTAGCTCTGTTGAGCATCTTTTATGTGCCTATTGGCCATCTGTGTTTCTTCTTTGGAGAAATGTCTCTTTAGGTCTTCTGCCCATTTTTTGATTGGTTTGTTTTTTGTTGTCGAGTTATATGAGCTGTTTGTATATTTGAAATCAAGCCCTTGTCAGTCGCTTCGTTTGCAAATATTTTCTGGCATTCTGTAGGTTGTCTTTTTGTTTTCTTTATGGTTTCATTTGCTGTGCAAAAGCTTGTAAATTTGATTAGGTCCCATTTGTTTATTTTCATTTTTATTTCTATTGCCTTGGGAGACTGACCTAAGAAAACACTGGCATTATTTATGTCAGAGAATATTTTGTCTATGTGCTCTTCTAGGAGTTTTACGGTGTCATGTCTTATGTTTAAGTCCTTAAGCCAATTTGAGTTTATTTTTGTGTATGGTGAGAGGGTGTGTTCTAACTTAATTGATTTACATGCGGCTGTTTAGTTTTCCCAACACTTGCTGAAGAGACTGTCTTTTTCCCATTGTATGTGGAAAGATTAATTGTGGAAGATTAATTGACCATAGGTGTGTGGGTTTATTTCTGGGCTGTCTGTTCTGTTCCATTGATCTACGTGTCTGTTTTTGTGCCAGTACCATGATGATTTGATTACTGTAGCTTTGTAGTATTGTCTGAAGTCTGGGATGGTTATGCCTCCTGCTTTGTTCTTTTCTTCAGGGTTGCTTTGGCAATTCTGGGTCTTTTATGGTTCCATATGAATTTTAGGATTATTTGTTCTAGTTCTGTGAAAAAGGTCATGGTAATTTGATAGAGATTGCATTAAATCCGTAGATTGCTTTGGGTAGAATGGGCATTTTAACAGTATTAATTCTTCTAATCCAAGAGCATGGGATATCTTTCCATTTCTTTGAATCATCTTCAACTTCCTTTGTTAATGTTTTATAGTTCTCAGAGTATAAGTCTTTCACCTCCTTGGTGAGGTTTATTCCTAAGTATTTTATTTTTGGGGTTGCGATTTTAAAAGGTATTTTTTTTACATTCCCTTTCTGATATTTCATTGTTGGTGTAAAGAAACGCAACGGATTTCTGTACGTTAAGCTTGTATCCTGCTACCTTGCTGAAGTTATCAGTTCTAGCAGCTTTTGTGTGGCGTCTTCAGGGTTTTGAAAGAAGACTGTCTTCCATCCTCTTAATCATCCTATGTCTACCTCCTGGCACCAATAGGCAGATCTGTGCCCTGTGTGTGCCCTTCGTTCCCTGTCTTTCTTCTTGCACAGCTTTTTATTCCCCTTCCTGCTAAAGCAGCCTGACTTAGGTTTCTTTTTTTAAAAAATATTTTTATTTTTGGCTGTGTTGGGTCCTCATTTCTGTGCGAGGGCTTTCTCTAGTTGCGGCAAGCGGGGGCCACTCTTCATCGCGGTGCGCGGGCCTCTCACTATCGTGGCCTCTCTTGGTGCGGAGCACAGGCTCCAGATGCGCAGGCTCAGCAGCTGTGGCCCACGGGCCCAGCTGCTCTGCGGCATGTGGGATCCTCCCAGACCAGGGCTCGAACCCGTGTCCCCTGCATTGGCAGGCAGACTCTCAACCACTGCACCACCAGGGAAGCCCCCTGACTTAGGTTTCTGAATGCTCCTAAAAACAGTCCACACTTTGCCTCTAGTAAGCCACCAGCCTCCTCAGTGTGAACAGCAGGGAGTGAAACTCTTGATATGGCTTCTTCCTCTTCCATTGAAATAAGCCAGGTTCTATTTCTTCTGAGATATTATTGAAGTCCTATGCAATGTTCATAAAGCAAAAATACCTAACGCACTGAAAAATTTTGTAAACAGTTTAATCCTCAGGAGATGCCATATAAACCAAGTGTTCGTTTTCATGTAAGAAAATGTTATCCAAGTTGCAAAGAAGCATGATTTGGCTTTGGGAGACCTGGGTGGCTTCTCTATTCATTCAGATCTTTCCTTTGGGTTTTTTTGTGTCAAATACTGTGAGTCAGCAGATGCTACAATGGCGGAAAATATGGAAGATGGTCCCTGCTCTGTCCTTCTGGAGTGATCAGCCAGTGAGAAAGGTGGGCAGTAGTCCAAAGTCTGCACAAAGAAATGATAAAATCCCATTCATGAAACTGATAAAATACCACGCAGTGGGTGGCAGAAGTAAAGGAGAGAACACTGCTGCTGAGGAATGGGCCCTGAAGGGTAAGGTAGAGCAGAGTGGGATGGGCGGGGTTGTGGCAGAGGTTTTGGAAACTCACACAAGGAAGGCCATTTGCACAGGAGGGAAGGATCTGAAAGGGAGCAAGCGTGGCCTGAGAGGAGAGGCAGGGAGAGGTCAACTGGAACAGAGAATGCAGGATGTGAGCTGTTTTATAAGGAGCTCGGTGGATGAGTGGATGGTCATCTTAAAGATCCACTGAACTTATTTGTCAAGAAATGAAATTTCAAGTCATGAAAAGTTCAGATGTGTTACATACAGCTCAGTCCAACTTGAATCCTGCCTACTGTTGCCATGGCCTCCTGTTGAGGGCGCTTCATGTAAGTCGAAATCTGGGCAGGCTGTATTTCCAGAATGATCACACTCCCTTGTTTTAGTGATTTTTCTTCCCTCTCTCCTCCATGCCTGTGGTTTGCACGCTGAATCCCTATCACTCTCGAATTTCTTATTGAGACCCGATTCCAGCATTCTAGATTCTGTGACTGTACCATTCAGGCCATGGGAGTCCAGAATAATTGGGGAGAAGATGTTCTTTGAGAAAAATCTCTTGTATTTGTTTTCAGAGTGTTTTATATGGGGCTAAAGAATACTTTATTTCACCAGACTCAGGCAGTCAAAGAGTTTTTCCAAAAATTTCAGATTTTTCTAACCTGGTTATTGCACAGAAGAATCAGCAAGGATATGTTCTGCTGTATCCTTTTTTGGTATGTTATTAATTTGTTTTGTTTCATTTTTGGACAGAAGAAGGGTCCTTATTCTTAGCTTATTGAAGTCATCAGAAGCTTATTTTCTTTAAACAGTTGTTTTTTTAAAATTATTTATTTATTTATTTCTGGCTGTGTTGGGTCTTCGTTTCTGTGCGAGGGCTTTCTCCAGTTGCGGCGAGTGGGGGCCACTCTTCATCGCGGTGCGCGGGCCTCTCACTATCGTGGCCTCTCGTTGCGGAGCACAGGCTCCAGATGCGCAGGCTCAGTAGTTGTGGCGCACGGGCTTAGTTGCTCCGCGACATGTGGGATCTTCCCAGACCAGGGCTCGAACCCGTGTCCCCTGCATTGGCAGGCAGACTCTCAACCACTGTGCCACCAGGGAAGCCCCAGGAGCTTATTGTCTTTAAAAGCCCATTGTAGATTGGCTTTCTTAAATCTATGGACACCATTTTTTGGTTCTTTTCGACACTGTGGATAAAACTGTTCAATAAAATTAAAATTGTTCATTGTTATTTGGGCTGTTCAGAAAAGAATGCTTCAAAGGTTTAAAAGAACTAGGTTCAAAATACCTTGAGTTGGGCCCTTGGTTTCTTAAGAATTGGGAGCTGCAAGTAAAGGCATTGTTATTATTATTATTATTTTTGAAATAAAGAAGTCTTCAGCAGTGGGTAGATTGCAGAGTGAGGAGACAGAGCCTGAATGGAGTATGGACCCCTGCATACACATGTCTCTGTCTCACTGTCAGAATTGCAGTCACAAAGCCCGGTGGGTTGATCTTTTCCACATTTGGGAGAGAAAAAGAGACAGAAGTTCCAGAAATGGAGCTTCCCAGTGGAAAGCACAACTGATAGCCTGGAAAAGAGCGATGCTTTCCTCTGGATAATAGTTTATATAATTGAGGGAAATCTAAGGAGACCCCCTGGGACCAGCACCACCTTTCAGATAGCAAACACTGGGAGGTGGTCCCTGGTATGGACTGAATTGTGTCCCTGCCAAGTTCACATGTGTGTGATAGTGTTTGGAGCTGGGGCCTTTGGAAGGTAACTAGGTTTAGATTTAGTGCATTCTCTTTGCCTCTCTCTCTCCTCTCTCTCTCTCTCTCATCCCTCCCTCTTTCCTCACTGTGCCACATGAGGACACATGGAGAAATCAGCCATCGCAAGCCAGGAAGAGAGCTCTCACTGGAACCCAGCCCTGCTGGCAGCCTGATCTCAGACTTCCAGCCACCAGAACTGTGAGAAAATAAATGTCCGTGGTTTAAGCCTCCTTTGACTATGGTGTTTTGTTACAGCAGCCTGACCTGCCTAAAATGCCAACCCCTAAAATGCCTTCCTAAAGCTAAACATTTATTGATTCTGAGACCAGGGATCATTGGTATGGATCTCTGGGCTCTGTTTTCTCAGTCACTTGATGTGGTTGAGCTGTCATATTCAAAGTAAGCGGAAGGCTTCTGTGTTGTATTATGGATGTGTTGTATTATTATGTATTATTATGGAGAGAGGCCCCATTGGACCCCAGACTCAGCAGTCCATAAAGCCTAGAGACGCCGACCCCCTGATGTCCTCAGAAAAGCCAAACTCCTCACGTGTTCCTCCAGGCCGTGCTGGCCCCCAGCCTCACTTCCAAGCTTTCCCTTTGCACGTTGCCCTGTTTCTGGGACCCATGGGCCTCCCCAGGGCAGCCATCCTGAACACCCTCAGGTAGGACTTCTGTTCTCTCCTCCGTGCTGTCAAAGCAAAGCCAGAGCCGGACAGCGGATAAAGCAGGAAGAACACATTTTGTTCCAGGACTATTGCGATAGGGGAAATGAGACCTCAGTACAGAGCTGGGCTCAGCTTGGAGTACGGCCCGGACAAGTGGGGATGTATAGCCGAGGAGCAGGGTGTGGGATCCGTGGGTAGGAAATTACTGAGAGGAAACCTCCGGGGTCGGGGGGATTCTGGCTAAACTGAACTTGACAGGATTCTTGCTGCAGGTGGGCCCCAAGCCTGGGGGGATATGGAATTTGACCAGATACTGAGGATGGGGGATTCTGGCTAAACCCACTTAGCAGGATTCTTGCTGAAATTGGGTGACACAAAGATTACCTGGGAGTCCAAGGCTGAGGCCTCGTTGAGAAGTGGATTCAGAAGAGCCTGACACAGTTTGGTCAGGGAGGGGATCTGTCAGGCCCGCAGACCTCCTTGTTGTGTCATGTCGTGTCGTAGTTACCTGCTCTGCTCATCCTGTGGGCTGTGAGCCCCTCAAAAGTTTGCCTTCTTCATCCTGGAACCCGGGGCCCCCCGGGCCCCTGCCGGGCACAGAAGAGGTGCTCAGAAGAGGTTTCCTGAGGCAGTGAAAGGGTCTGGGATGAGGGCGCAGGGCTCGCTCCTTCCCCACAGCAAGGGGCTACCCTGAAAGCTCTTCCAGTGGGAAGCGTTCCTCTCCCAGCTGGTCAGCCTCAAAGGATGGGCACAGGATGCCCCTGAGGCCACGTCGGTGGGGACACTTCACCAATATAACTTCCTGCAGCCGCCGGCAGCATGAGAGCTGAATGGTAAGTGGGATTTTTGTTCACAGTTCTTGGTTGAGCTCACGAGGTGATGTGAAAGGCACAGAAAGAAACCATTCGTTGTGGGGTTGGGATGTTCAAATTCCCTTGTCACCAAAGAGGAAGCCCCAGGCGCCCTCTAAGCACCTCTGTGTGCGGACTCCAGCCACTGGCTCAGCGATGACCCGCAGTGTCAAAGTGTGTGCGTGGCCACAGCCCAAGGACGCCTCCTGGGGAAGGGGCTGCACAGGGAGCCAGAACAGATGGTCTCGAGCATGTTTTAAATGGGAGAGGGGCTGAAGTAGAGTTGATGGTTTCTTTTGTTAAGTAGAAAAATTTTAAAAAATGGTCAGCCACCATCACCATTTTTTTTCATAAAATTGAAAAATATATTTTACTGAAAAAAGTGGTAAAAATGTGCAAAGTTTCCACTCCACTTGACCCCAGCCTTGACTCCCAGGCCTTCGAGGGAAGGTCAGATAAAAACAACTACCGAAACCTTCTTAGAGGGACTGGAAATGTGGAGGTGACCTCACCCAGCGCCTCAGATATCCACGGTGCCGTCTTTCCCCTCCTGGAATCACTGCCATCATTAGTTTTGAAGTGTGACCATCTCTCAGCTCAGGTATGAGAGCCTGTCCACCAGTGGTGACAGAAGACCCTGAGCACCAGAATAGGACTAATAAAGTGGATCTGACACCTTGGATGGGAAAAAAATTACATTCTTATTTTCATGAACCTTTCACTGAATTTAGCACTTCCTTCCATCATGAATATGGCACGGTATAAGTTTCCTAGGGCGGTGGTAACAAAGAACCTCAAACCGAGGGCTTAGGACCGGAGGAGATGGGGTGGTGTGACCATAGAGATGGCACGGTATTAGTTTCCTAGGGCGGTGGTAACAAAGAACCTCAAACTGAGGGCTTAGGACCGGAGGAGATGGGGTGGTGTGACCATAGAGAGACAACAGGTACTTATCTTCTCCCAGCTCTGGAGGCCGGAAGTTGGAGGTCAAGGTGTGGGCAGAATTGGTTCCTTCTGAGGGCTGTGAGGGAGAGTCTGTCCCAGGCCTCTCCCCCAGCTGCTGGTGGTTGGCTGGCAATCCTTGACGTTCCTTGGCTTCTACAAGCATCACCCTAATCTCTACCTTCATCTTCACATGGTGTTCCTCCTGTGTGCTTATCTGTGTGCAAATTTCCCCTTTTAATAAGGACCCCAGTCATAACTGGATGAGGGCCCGCTCTAATAGACCTCATTGTAACTTGGTAAAGACTCTCCAAATCAGGTCACATTCTGAGGCTGTGGGGATTAGGGCTCCAACGTAGGCATTCTGGGGGGCCCCACAGATCAGCCCCTAACAGGCACCGACCCACTCAGCAGTGGAGCCCGCGACTTTGCCTCCGAAAGAGCTCATCAGCATTTTCACAGCATAGTAGTAGCTGTGGACCCTTCCAAATACTGGCGGAGCTCATGCTGCCTTCAAAATGAAGATGGTTATTAGACATGGAGCTACAAATCATTATCAGATACAATAATACAGGGCATTCCAGCATAGAAGATTTTTTTTCTTATAAAATGATTTTTAAAGAAATTGATGTATTTCAATGTTGTTAACATGATAGCCCAAAGAGAGCCTCCACTTGATGCCTGAAATCCACAGCAATAGTGCAAGTTACCTTCACCAGCATTTATACAGAGCAGGGAATTCCAGTTTTCGCCAATTGATAGCGTTGTATGTATGAGGAGATTCCACCCTACAGACAGCTGCGGAACTCCATATCCATGGCTTCTTTCCCTCACAAACTGGGTAGAAACACATTCACTGCTCCAGGGGTCTAAGCTGTGTGTCTTCTTATGGCTCCATTTCTATAAGATAGTCTGTAATTTGGATTCATGCTGTATTTTCTTTAAGTGACTAAGTTTAAAAGGCTTGGGTTTTGTTCAGCAGCATAGAATATTACTTTGGTACACTTTTAAAAGTATTTTGATACATTTATTTCAACATCATTGATTTCCTTTGTAATCCTGTATCGTTTATTTTATGAACTGTGGTGAAAGTTTCCATGATATAAAAATGTTTGTGGAGGGTTTGTGGCTCCTGCTGGCTTCGGGAAGTACTTACTTCCACAGAGGACTGTAGGAGACCCAGTTCTGTTCCTCTTGCTGGCTGACCAAGAGACAGTCACTGTTCTCTGAACCCACCCGGCTGCGTTTTCTCTCCGGTGCCCTTGAACCCTCTGTGGATATGGCCTGTGATGCGAGCAGCCAGCCAGGAGAGAGGCTCTCAGGGCAAATCTGGACCACTTTTCCCACGCTCCTCCAGGCTGGGGTCATCCCGGGGGCAGGGCATCCTCTGCTTGTATGTGACAGAATCCCTCTGGCAAGGTGGACTTGAAGGGGAGAACTGAGGTGACATTATGGGGTGCCCCCCAACCTGCCAAAGGGCACACTTTGATTTGAAGTTGTCAGGAGGGTGAAAGTTCCCCCTCTACCCCTCTTGAGTTCTTGTGGCTGGACTCGTAATAAAACTGACATAAGACAGATGAACAGGAGAAAAAGAAACAAATTTGACTTTTTGTGGATGGAGGTCTCATAGAAATGGGACTTGAGAAGTGGCCAAAAAGCAGGCAGCTCTTAAACCTTTGAGACAATAAATTTGTGAGGAATTGACAAGATAAAGAAACTTAGGTTTGGAGTGCTCTGTTAGGGAAGAATATAAACAGAGCTTGGGCTGGGGTGATAAAGAAGTGACAAGATCTGGAGGATTAACCAAGATGGCAGAGTAGAAGGACGTGCTCTCACTCCCTCTTGCGAGAGCACCAGAATCACAACTGGCTGCTGGACAATCATTGACAGGAAGACCCTGGACTTCACCAAGGAGGATACCCCACGTCCAAGGACAGAGGAGAAGCCACAGTGAGACGGTAGGAGGGGTGCAATCAGAGTAAAATCAAATCCCATAACTGCTGGGTGGGTGACTCACAGACTGGCGAACACTTATACCACAGAAGTCCATCCACTGGAGTGAAGGTTCTGAGCCCCACGTCAGGCTTCCCAACCTGGGGGTCCGGCAACGGGAGGAGGAATTCCTAGAGAGTCAGACTTTGAAGCCTAGTGGGAATTGATTGCAGGACTTCGACAGGACTGGGGGAAACAGAGACCCCACTCTAGGAGGGCACACACAAAGTAGTGTGTGCATCGGGACCCAGGGGAAGGAGCAGTGACCTTGGGGGAGACTGAACCAGACCTACCTGCTGGTGTTGGGGGGTCTCCTGCAGAGGCGGGGGGTGGCTCTGTTTCACCGTGGGGACAAGGACACTGGCAGCGGAGGTTCTGGGAAGTGCTCCTTGGCGTGAGCCCTCCCAGAGTCTGCCATTAACCCCACCAAAGAGCCCAGATAGGCTCCAGTGTTGGGTTGCCTCAGGCAAAACAACCAACAGGGAGGGAACCCAGCCCCACCCATCAACAGTCAAGTGGATTAAAGTTTTACTGAGCTCTGACCGCCACAGCAACAGTCAGCTCTACCCACCACCAGAGCCTCCCATCAAGCCTCTTAGATAGCCTCAACCACCAGAGGGCAGACAGCAGAAGCAAGAAAAACTACAATCCTGCAGACTGTGGACCAAAAACCACAGTTACAGAAAGATAGACAAGATGAAAAGGCAGAGGGCTATGTACCAGATGAAGGAACAAGAAAAAACCCCAGAAAAACAACTAAATGAAGTGGAGATAGGCAACCTTCCAGAAAAAGAATTCAGAATAATGATAGTGAAGATGATCCAGGACCTCGGAATAAGAATGGAGGCAAAGATTGAGAAGATGCAAGAAATGATTAACAAAGACCTAGAAGAATTAAAGAACAAACAAACAGAGATGACCAATACAATAACTGAAATGAAAACTACACTGGAAGCAATCAGTAGCAGAATAACTGAGGCAGAGGAACGGATAAGTGACCTGGAAGACAGAATGGTGGAATTCACTGCTGTGGAACAGACTAAAGAAAAAAGAATGAAAAGAAATGAAGACAGCCTAAGAGACCTCTGGGACAACATTAAACGCAACAACATTTGCATTATAAGGGTCCCAGAAGGAGAAGAGAGAGAGAAAGGGCCAGAGAAAATATTTGAAGAGATTATAGTCGAAAACTTCCCTAACATGGGAAAGGAAATAGCCACCCAAGTCCAGGAAGCTCAGAGAGTCCCATACAGGATAAACCCAAGGAGAAACACGCCGAGACACATAGTAATCAAAGTGGCAAAAATTAAAGACAAAGAAAAATTATTGAAAGCAGCAAGGGAAAAACGACAAATAACATACAAGGGAACTCCCATAAGGTTAACAGCTGATTTCTCAGCAGAAACTCTGCAAGCCAGAAGGGAGTGGCATGATATACTTAAAGTGATGAAAGGGAAGAACCTACAACCAAGATTACTCTACCCGGCAAGGATCTCATTTAGATTTGATGGAGAAATCAAAAGCTTTACAGACAAGCAAAAGCGAAGAGAATTCAGCACCACCAAACCAGCTCTACAACAAATGCTAAAGGAACTTCTCTAAGTGGGAAACACAAGAGAAGAAAAGGACCTACAAAAACAAACCCAAAACAATTAATGAAAGGGTCATAGGAGCATACATATCGATAATTACCTTAAACGTGAATGGATTAAATGCCCCAACCAAAAGACATAGACTGGCTGAATGGATACAAAAACAAGACCCATATATATGCTGTCTACAAGAGACCCACTTTAGACCTAGGGACACATACAGACTGAAAGTGAGGGGATGGAAAAAGATATTCCATGCAAATGGAAATCAAAAGAAAGCTGGAGTAGCTATACTCATATCAGATAAAATAGACTTTAAAATAAAGAATGTTACAAGAGACAAGGAAGGACACTACATAATGATCAAGGGATCAATCCAAGAAGAAGATATAACAATTATAAATATATATGCACCCAACATAGGAGCACCTCAATACATAAGGCAACTGCTAACAGCTATAAAAGAGGGAATCGACAGTAGTACAATAATAGTGGGGGACTTTAACACCTCACTTACACCAATCGACAGATCATCCAAAATGAAAATAAATAAGGAAACAGAAGCTTTAAATGACACAATAGACCAGATAGATTTAATTGATATATATAGGACATTCCATCCAAAAACAGCAGATTACACATTCTTCTCAAGTGCGCACGGAACATTCTCCAGGATAGATCACATCTTGGGTCACAAATCAAGCCTCAGTAAATTTAAGAAAATTGAAATCATATCAAGCATCTTTTCTGACGACAACGCTATGAGATTAGAAATGAATTACAGGGAAAAAAAACGTAAAAAAGACAAACACATGGAGGCTAAACATTACGTTACTAAATAACCAAGAGATCACTGAAGAAATCAAAGAGGAAATCAAAAAATACCTAGAGACAAATGACAATGAAAAGACAACGACGCAAAACCTATGGGATGCAGCAAAAGCGGTTCTAAGAGGGAAGTTTATAGCTATACAAGCCTACCTAAAGAAACAAGAAAAATCTCAAGTAAAGAATCTAACCTTACACCTAAAGAAACTAGAGAAAGAAGAACAAACAAAACCCAAAGTTAGCAGAAGGAAAGAAATCATAAAGATCAGAGCAGAAATAAATGAAATAGAAACAAAGAAAACAATAGCAAAGATCAATAATACTAAAAGTTGGTTCTTTGAGAAGATAAACAAAATTGATAAGCCATTAGCCAGACTCATCAAGAAAAAGAGGGAGAGGACTCAAATCAATAAAATCAGAAATGAAAAAGGAGGTTACAACAGACACTGCAGAAATACAAAGCATCCTAAGAGACTACTACCAGCAACTTTATGCCAGTAAAATAGACAACCTGGAAGAAATGGACAAATTTTTAGAAAGGTACAACCTTCCAAGACTGAACCAGGAAGAAACAGAAAATATGAACAGACCAATCACAAGTAATGAAATTGAAACTGTGATTAAAAATCTTCCAACAAACAAAAGTCCAGGACCAAATGGCTTCACAGGTGAATTCTATCAAACATTTAGAGAAGAGCTAACACCTATCCTTCTCAAACTCTTCCAAAAAATTGCAGAGGAAGGAACACTCCCAAACTCATTCTATGAGGCCACCATCACCCTGATACCAAAACCAGACAAAGACACTACAAAAAAAGAAAATTACAGACCAATATCACTGATGAATATAGATGCAAAAATCCTCAACAAAATACTAGCAAACAGAATCCAACAACACATTAAAAGGATCATACACCATGATCAAGTGGGACTTATCCCAGGGATGCAAGGATTCTTCAATATACGCAAATCAATCAATGTGATACACCATATTAACAAATTGAAGAATAAAAACCATATGATCATCTCAGTAGATGCAGAAAAAGCTTTTGACAAAATTCAACACCCATTTATGATAAAAACTCTCCAGAAAGTGGGCATAGAGGGAACCTACCTCAACATAATAAAGGCCATATATGACAAACCCACAGCAAACATCATTCTCAATGGTGAAAAACTGAAAGCATTTCCTCTAAGATCAGGAACGAGACAAGGATGTCCACTCTCACCACTATTATTCAACATAGTTCTGGAAGTCCTAGCCACGGCAATCAGAGAAGAAAAAGAAATAAAAGGAATACAAATTGGAAAAGAAGAAGTAAAACTGTCACTGTTTGCAGATGACATGATACTATACATAGAGAATCCTAAAACTGCCACCAGAAAACTGCTAGAGCTAATTAATGAATATGGTAAAGTTGCAGGATACAAAATGAATGCACAGAAATCTCTTGCATTCCTATACACTAATGATGAAAAATCTGAAAGAGAAATTATGGAAACACTCCCATTTACCATTGCAACAAAAAGAATAAAATACCTAGGAATAAACCTACCTAGGGAGACAAAAGACCTGTATGCAGAAAACTATAAGACACTGATGAAAGAAATTAAAGATGATACCAACAGATGGAGAGATATACCATGTTCTTGGATTGGAAGAACCAACATTGTGAAAATGACTATACTACCCAAAGCAATCTACAGATTCAATGCAATCCCTATCAAATTACCAATGGCATTTTTTACAGAGCTAGAACAAATCATCTAAAATTTGTATGGAGACACAAAAGACCCCGAATCGCCAAAGCAGTCTTGAGGGAAAAAAACGGAGCTGGAGGAATCAGACTCCCTGACTTCAGGCTATACTACAAAGCTACAGTAATCAAGACAATATGGTACTGGCACAAAAACAGAAACATAGATCAATGGAACAAGATAGAAAGCCCAGAGATTAACCCACGCACCTATGGTCAACTAATCTATGACAAAGGAGGCAAAGATATACAATGGAGAAAAGACAGTCTCTTCAATAAGTGGTGCTGGGAAAACTGGACAGCTATATGTAAAAGAATGAAATTAGAATACTCCCTAACACCATACACAAAAATAAACTCAAAATGGATTAGAGACCTAAATATAAGACTGGACACTATAAAACTCTTAGAGAAAAACATAGGAAGAACACTCTTTGACATAAATCACAGCAAGATCTTTTTTGATCCACCTCCTAGAGTAATGGAAATAAAAACAAAAATAAACAAATGGGACCTAATGAAACTTCAAAGCTTTTGCACAGCAAAGGAAACCATAAACAAGACGAAAAGACAACCCTCAGAATGGGAGAAAATATTTGCAAACGAATCAACGGACAAAGGATTAATCTCCAAAATATATAAACAGCTCATTCAGCTCAATATTAAAGAAGCAAACGCTCCAATCCAAAAATGGGCAGAAGACCTAAATAGACATTTCTCCAAAGAAGACATACAGACGGCCACGAAGCACATGAAAAGATGCTCAACATCACTAATTATTAGAGAAATGCAAATCAAAACTACAATGAGGTATCACCTCACTCCTGTTAGAATGGGCATCATCAGAAAATCTACAAACAACAAATGCTGGAGAGGGTGTGGAGAAAAGGGAACCCTCTTGCACTGTTGGTGGGAATGTAAATTGATACAGCCACTATGGAGAACAATATGGAGGTTCCTTAAAAAACTAAAAATAGAATTACCATATGACCCAGCCATCCCACTGCTGGGCATATACCCAGAGAAAACTGTAATTCAAAAAGACACATGCACCCCAATGTTCATTGCAGCACTATTTACAATAGCCAGGTCATGGAAGCAACATAAATGCCCATCGCAGATGAATGGATAAAGAAGAGGTGGTACATATATACAATGGAATATTACTCAGCCATAAAAAGGAACAAAATTGAATTATTTGTTGAGAAGTGGATGGATCTAGAGACTGTCATAAAGAGTGAAGTAAGTCAGAAAGAGAAAAACAAATATCGTATATTAATGCATGTATGTGGAACCTAGAAAAATGGTACAGATGAGCAGGTTTGCAGGGCAGAAGTTGAGACACAGATGTAGAGAACGAACATATGGACACCAAGGGGGGAAAACTGCGGTGGGGTGGGGATGGTGGTGTGTTGAATTGGGCGATTGGGATTGACATGTATACACTGATGTGTATAAAATTGATGCCTAATAAGAACCTGCAGTATAAAAAAACAAACAAAACAACAAATACTAAACTTTCATTGGGTTATTTGTATGGAAATATGTTCATATAAATGTTTCAGACATTACATGAAATTTCTAAAAATCTTATATTTGTATTTGTATGGAAATATGTAGGGAAATATGTTAATATAAATGTTTCAGACATTACATGAAATTTCTGAAAATCTTATATTTGTATTTGTATGGAAATATGTATGGAAATATGTTAATATAAATGTTTCAGACATTACATGAAATTTTTAAAAATCTTATATGTTCTGGTATAATGTTATAAGTAATAATCCTAGTTATTACTTTAAAATGTATATCTCAGAAATAACTAATTTTCTTGTCAACTGCATTATTATGAACTTTCATCAAATCTTTAACTGTGGTCATTTTTAAGTCTTTTGTCATTTACAGACAGTTCTGGGTGTACTCTGATGCTTTTGCAAATATGTTCCTATAAAAGGGTTTCATCTTCAAGAAATTCATGGAAAAGACTCTGACAAGTACAGGTTTCTGGTAACTGACTGTACTGCTGAACTGAATGAATAAGCATTTTCAGAACTCGAATGAAAAACTGATGAACTCATAAAAGTGCTAACAAAAGATCAAGATGAAAAAAAAAATTAATTACATGGGACTGAGTGAACTGATGAGGATGAGTATAATTTTTGTGACTTTCTGTCTGAATTAAAAAAAAAAAAATCCCACAAGGACTCAGAGGCAAAGAATATACAAGTCAATTTTCACTGCAAAGTAAAGGAGCTGTTACAGTGGAGGATTACTGGACTGAATGTCAATATTATGACATAGTATGAGTGTGTTTCATGTTTGGTAATTGCAATCATTGTTGCTTTTGTTGTGGTCATCCATGTACAATGCTTGGTGTCAGTCTACTTATCTCTTGTAAAAATAAAATACAGTGTGTGTGTGTGAAAAAAAAAAAAAAAAAAAGAAGTGACAAGATCTGTTTATATAGGTTTCTCAGCCCTGGATTCCCCATCTCTGGAGATAAAGGTGTTCTTCTACCTCTAGATGCAGGGGGTGCATCTTTCACATGGGAGATTTATTTTTTTGATTTCAGGGAGACAGAAAGGAGGGTCAGAGTGACCCTCGTGCATTGGCTGTTTCTTAAGTAACTGTAATTCAAAATAATCCATATGCCATTGAGGCATATTTTGGAGTGACCTGCCCTGAGCCCCCAAAAAGTCATGACAGGAGTAATTATCACCAGGCAGGCATGATTCTCCCCAGTTGGAGACATAGACACAGGTGTGGAGTATTTAAATACCCTGTGTCAAATTACAAACTGTTGTGATCCAGCCAGAGGTGAACAAGATCTTTTGTTTCCAAATTCCCGGATCTTTCCATCCCAGCAGGCTGCCTGAAGTTAACAAAAGAGGACTTTTTTTTTTTTTTAATCTGCTCTGCAGCATCTTAAGCTGATTTAAAATGGAAAATGGAGTGGGTACTGATTTGGCAATTAATGAAATATTGAAGCATCATCATAGCAACCTCATACTTTGATTAAGGAGCCTGCCTTTCATATCTGGCCATCTGGTGTGTTAAAGCAGCCGTCAGTGCTTTAGAGTTTATAGAAAAAGCAAATCCCAGACTTTATTTCCTGGGGTTGTATTAATCTTATTTTTAATTTTCTGTATATTATGATGTTTTAACATTTAAAAAACACCTTTCTGGCTGGGGAGAAGAGCTGTCAGTTCTTAGAGATAAGAAAGTGCCCAGCCAGGAGCTTGTCTTTTTTTTTTAACATCTTTATTGGAGTATAATTGCTTTACAATGGTGTGTTAGTTTCTGCTTTATAACAAAGTGAATCAGTTATACATATACATATGTTCCCATATCTCTTCCCTCTTGCATCTCCCTCCCTCCCACCCTCCCTATCCCACCCCTCTAGGTGGTCACAAAGCACAGAGCTGATCTCCCTGTGCTATGCGGTTGCTTAGCAGGAGCTTGTCTTTAACATGTAAATGAACCCATCTGGAGCCCCACTTCCTCTCCATGGCCCTGGGGCCCCAGGAGAATATTCCTGTGCCTCAATCATCCCAGGGCTAGGCACCAGGCAACTAAGGGCACCCCAAGAGCCCAAGGCCCACCAAAATTATTCAAACTAGCCAATCCTAAAGCGTTCACCCTGTCGTGTCTCGAAGGGTCCTGGCCTTAGTCCCCATCATCTGTAGGGGTCTTCTGGCCATCACAGGGCAGGTCACCATCCTCATGGAAGACGAGGGACCCAAAAGTGTCACGTTTCAAAGGCAGGTCTGTCTGTGGTCGCTTACTCAGCTGCTGTCCCCATCCCGTCCTTAGAGACCTGTGGCTCGATGCTTAGTCAAAAATAACCAAGCAAGGAGCACTTGATCCCACTCCCCTAAAACCCCTGGGGAGGTTGCTTAGCTCAGCTGCGATCACAAATGTCCCACTCCACGTCCTCAGGCACTTCTAGATGTGGCTGCCTAGTGACCTGCTCAGTCTCTTCCTTAAACCAAATAATCGCAAAATCAGGATGCTGCCCACGGCTCTCCTGAGTGTAGACCACAGCCGCTCTGAGCTTGACTGGGACACCTGGGCAAGGGAGGCCCTGTGCACAGCAGAGGCCATCAAGGGCTTAGCAGGAAAACATCCAAAAGGATAAAAGCAAACAAACAATAGTTGGGGATGGACAGGACATACAAAAGGAAAAAAAAAGAAAAATTAAGCTGCTTAGAGATACCAGCCAACCAACCATTCTCAAAAATTTTGCTTAAGGAAAAAATAAAAGAGGAAAGGGTTGTCCCCAGGAGAGGTCCCTGCAGACACTGGGGTTTCCCTTCCTTCCTCTTATTGACCTGAGAGAGAAACTGATGATGTGACTTTGGGTGGCTAAAGCCTGAAGCAAAAAACAAACAACTCCCACCCCAATACAGCTTTAGGAGGCTACAAGACCAAGAGAAAAAAAAAAAGCGAAACTGAAGTATTTTTTCCTGAGCAAATGGCAGGTCTAACCAACATTACTAGAGCCCTAGATTACCTAATGATTTCAAAACACACTCCTAGATACAGAGGGAGAAACTGGAGAGGGAATTAAATAAATTATGGATACATAGAATATTTTAATATAAATATATAAATATATAACACGTGTAACTGCTAAATATTTTGATTAAAATATTTAATACTAATATTGATATAAACATTTTATTATTTATACTATTAAATTTTTAATTATTAATATAGTTCATGAAAATGATTATATATGATTATATAACTGAGACAAAGATTTCATATACATAGATACTAAATAATATATAATTATGTAACTAAAGTAAAACCAAGTTTCATAATTTGATCCAGTTAAAAACCCAAAATTTACATACTAAAAAAAAATTGTGACAAAAAATAAAAAAGGCACCTATCGGCTTTTGTGCTTGTACCACAGAGTTTCTCAAATTAACTTTAACATTTGCTAAAATGCACTAATTAACAAAACTTCATGGACTTAGTCAGTACTGGGCCTCAAGTTATAGTTATATCTGAGGATCCCACTGAACTGAAACATTGTACCCCCATAATCTTAAAAAAGTAACTAAATATCAAATGGAGGAGAAATGGGTATACTTTGTTGTCTTGCCTAAATTACCCGTCATCACAGGACCCATAGCTTTGAAATATTCCAAATTGGACATAGATGGTCTGACACAATAAATAATGAATTAAAATAAAAGGACTTTTTTTTGACACTTACAAATTGGCTTGGTAAAATGGAATCCCATTAATCCCATTAATTAATTAATGGAATCCCAGTTAAAATAGTTAATATGGCTCCGTGTACATTAATACAGGGCCGTATTAATTATATGAAATCTAATTAGTAAAGTGTGATTATCCCCACTGTTTCTCCATTTGACAGCTCAATTTTCCTTGTTCTGGAATCTGGAAAAAGTAAAGGGCGTGATGATGTGATGGGGTGTGTTCTTGAGGCTCTTACTCCTGATGTCTTCCTCACCTTTTACTCCTTTCCCTTATGCTTCCAGAAAAATCTCTTTGCCCCTTCCACCAAAAAAGCCGCCCTGGAAGCATCACTGACAGGCTGTTCACAAGATGCGGGGGTGGGGTGCACTCACCACATAACAGAACCAACAGGAGATGCTTGATATATTGAGGTTTATTTTAAGGAATTGGGTCACATGGTTATGGAGGCCGAGAAGCTCCAAGATCTGCAGTCTGCAAGCTGGACACCCAGGAGAGCCAAGAGTGTGGTTCTAGTCTAACAGCTCGAGACTCAGGAAGAACTGATGTTTAGCTTGAGTCTGAAAGCAGGAAAAACCATGAAGTCCCAGTCCAAGCAGTCAGGCAGGAGGAGTTCCCCTAACTTGGGGGAAGGTCAGCCTTTTTCCTCTATTCAGGCCTTCAACTGATTGGATGCAGCCCACCCACATTAGGGAGGGCAATCTGCTTTATTCAGCCTCCTTATTCAAATTTTCATCTCATCCAAAAAACACCCTCACAGACACACCCAGCATAGTGTTTGACCAAATGTCAAGGCACCTCATGGCCTAGGCAAGTTGACACACAGCCATTGCACTGCAAGAGCTCTGTTGTTCCCACTGCCTTGGATGCTGACACTCAGGTCTCCTCCAGTGGGCAGGGGCTGGACACCAGGTGGGAGCTGAGAGCTATGGCCCAGCGTCGGTCTGGGGCAGTTGTAGGGAACCTTATTCCAGACTGCTTTATCCAAATGGTGCCCACTGGTGTTTTCAAAGGAACCAGCCTAGAGTAGAATCACCTGGGACATGTTAAAATATAGATTCCTGGGCTCCAGACCTGCCTTATCTGAGTCTGTGTGGGATGGCACCTTTTTTTAAAATAATTTATTTTATTGAAATATAGTTGATTTACAATGTTGTGTTAATTTCTACTGTACAACAAAGTGATTCAGTTTACAGATATATATGTTCTTTTTCATATTCTTTTCTGTTATGGTTTATCACAGGATATTGAATCTAGTTCCTTGTGCTATACAGTAGGACCTTGTTGTTTATCCATTCTTTATATTATAACAGTTTGCATCTACTAATCCCAAACTCCCAATCCATCCTTCCTCTATACCCCCTTCCCTGTGGCAACCACAAGTCTGTTCTCTACGTCTGTGAGTCTGTTTCTGTTTTGTAGATAGGTTCATTTGTGTCGTATTTTAGAGTCCACATATAAGTGATATCATAGGGTATTTGCCTTTCTCTTTCTGACTTACATCACTTAGTATGATAATCTCTAGGTCCATCCATGTTGCTGCAAATGGCATTATTTCATTCTTTTGAAGGGATGGAACCTTTGAACTTGCATTTTTAACCAGCCTCCTGGGAGATTCTTCCACCTACTGAGTTTGAGAGCCTCTGGGTTTCTCAGGCTGCATGTCATCCATTCATTGTGCGTTCCCTGCGATGCCGTTCTGCTCTCCAGTGGCCCGTGGGTTGGCGGCAGTCTTCTCAGATGTGTAAGGATAGCTCTGGAGCAGGTGTCCTGAAGGTGGATCCCAGCCCTCTGAACTGCCCACCACCCTCTGTGAGTCCCTGGCTCTGGAATTCCCACCTCTGCTGCCACCTGTCACATCGCACCTGCCCTTCAAGAACAAGCTTGAATACCATGTCCTTCACCTGACCCATCCAATGGGCTGGGCACCTCACCAGTTATCTCTCCCTTGAGGCCACGGGCCTCTTGGTTGTGTGCTTTGGCCCCGGGCACTCTCTCTGGCCTCAGAGTGGACCATTGCTGTCCATGCCAGATCTTTCCCTTCAGATCCAGGAGGTCCTCCCCACCAACCCACTTGAACTTAACTTTCCAGACTGTCCCTTTGGCTTTCCAGCCCTTGGGGTGTGGACTTCCAACGCCTTTGTCTCCAGGTCCTGTAGCCTCTGGTCCTTCAATGGAAGGTTGGATTCCTGGTCCTGGTGACACATGCTCGATCAGAGATGCAGATGTAAATGGGAGTGTGAGGTATAACTTCCGGAGAGTGTGTTTCCTTTTTTTTTTTTTTTAAATAAATTTATTTATTTTATTTATTTATTTTTGGCTGCGTTAGGTCCTCGTTATTGCGTGCCGACTTTCTCTAGTTGTGGCAAGCGGGGGCTACTCTTTGTTGCGGTGGGCAGGCTTCTCATTGCGGTGGCTTCTCTTGTTGCGGAGCACGGGCTCTAGGTGCGTGGGCTTCAGTAGTTGTGGCACGCGTGCTCAGTAGTTGTGGCACACGGGCTTAGTTGCTCCACGGCATGTGGGATCTTCCCAGACCAGGGCTTGAACCCGTGTCCCCTGCATTGGCAGGCGGATTCTTAACCACTGCGCCACCAGGGAAGTCCCGAGAGTGTGTTTCTTGGTCACTGCACTGTAGGCAGGAAGTTTCTTTCAAGTGCATTTGAAGACGAACGGCCCCAGGGAGCGCTGGCCAGTCGGGCCGTGGAGCACGGTGCTTGCTCTGCCTTCTGAACGCCAGTGCTGTGAGTGAGCTGAGCGTCCCTTCCTGGGGACTGAGATTCAGGCGAAGGGTCCAGGAAAGGGCACAGGAGGTGGAATGAAAACCAAGGTTTGCTGTTGAGGCAACCACAGAGGAAGAGCAAACTTATCTGCGAAAGGAAGCAAAATCGAGAAATAGCAACTTTTCCCCTGCATTGGTTTTCATGTTTCTTCCTAGAGTATACTGCGGGAGAAAATGCAATTTCGTTTCCCTTACACCTTTCCCCGCCAAAATCGACAACACATCCTAGCCTTGCAAGTAAATAATCTCACAAAGAAAGGGTTGTAGACTTCTCAGTCTCCTGCAGGCTCAGCCACGTTCTCAAAGCCCTTTTTTTTTTTTGAAATTTATTTATTTATTTAATTTATTTGTTTATGGCTGTGTTGGGTCTTCGTTTCTGTGCGAGGGCTCTCTCCAGTTGCGGCAAGCGGGGGCCACTCTTCATCACGGTGCGCGGGCCTCTCACTATCGTGGCCTCTCTTGTTGCGGAGCACAGGCTCCAGACGCGCAGGCTCAGCAATTGTGGCTCACGGGCCTAGTTGCTCTGCGGCATGTGGGATCTTCCCAGACCAGGGCTTGAACCCGTGTCCCCTGCATTGGCAGGCGGATTCTCAACCACTGTGCCACCAGGGAAGCCCCTCAAAGCCCTTTTGCGTCCTGTGGTGATTTCTGTGAAGTCAGTGGGGGCTGCAGCTGGTCAGGAGCTCCATGGGGGACCCAGAAGAACAGCAACTGGACTGAGTTGGCCTCCAGAGAGTGGGCTAGTTCTGGAAAGCTCCATCATTGTTCCATTTCTTTTATGAAGAATGTACTTGGGACAGATTTTTACTTACTGAAATTTCGAGGTCCTCTTTTGCTATCAAAATAACCAACCCTTTCTACATTTCACTCGGTGGGTTTCTTTTTTTGCTAACTCCTATGTCCTCTTATCCAGCATAACATTCTGAAAACATGGACACTGAGTTGAGAATTGATGGGTTGGTTTCCTCCCTGTGTTAGGTTCTTTAAGCATCAGCCATGGGCTCTGTTACGTGACTGTCACTGACTTACATGTCCGTTGTGTCTCCTTAAAAATTTCCTAACCCATTAGGCTAAAAAGATTCTCGGATATTTGCTTGCTGTTATTATTGTCAACAGGGGAACCATGTGTTGGGATTTGTCTTGACTGAACCCATTTTACAGATGAGAAAAGTGAGGCTGGGGATTAATGTCTTGCAGGTGGGTGGTGCATTGGCACTACAGCAAATGCTTCAGTACAGCAAAAGGTGAAGAGCTGCTGGTGAGTCATGAGTGATTTTAATGACACTATGCTTTTTGGTTTGTCCTTATAGGGTGTCCCGAGGAAGAGAGTCATTTTTTTGGCAAACAAACCAAGCCCAGAACCTGATCGTGCTGAACGTCATATGCTGACAGCTCTTGGAATCTACCCTTTGGCTTAGCTTTCAACCCAGAGGTTCATCTTCCCCAGGAAAAGAGTGAGTTATTTGCTTTCTTAATGTTATAACACTGACATGGATGATCCTGAATTTGTGGAGAATAAAAGAGAGGTGAGCAAAAGATAAAAGAATCAGGAGATTTAAACAGTAACCTAAAAACAGAACAAAACAAAACAAAAAATGGCCACTGCTAGCAGAGACAGAATTCCAAGGTAGTTGTGCACATCTGAAGACTGGTTTTGCTTCTTTCTGGGAGTGACGAAGTGGTGCTTAAATCAATCAGAGAAGAATGCCAATGGCCTGTACATTTAGGTCTAGCCTTGCAGGTTCTCTAGCTGGATGTTGTTATGGAGTCAGAGAAGGGCAGAACCGGAAGGACAGACCTAGTGAACCATGTGTTTCCATATCCTTCTGGGTAAGGAATGTGAGGCTCCCATCGGTGAAGAGCTGGCTGATCCTGATCTTCCACTAGGGGGTGCGAGACGCTGGCAGCCGTCTCTGCCTCTGTGTAGAACCCTGGCGCTCCACTTCTGTCTGCAACAAGATTCCAGAGTTTCTAAAACCTGAGCCATGAAACATGGGTCTTGTCCCCCATCTCAGCCTCCCAGGGTGAAGCTAAACAGGCACTCCTGCTTTTGAGGTCTAACCATTTGATTTTGTTCCTTTCAGATGGCTTATGTGAAGATGAGATGGATATATATATCCCTGGTGGTCCTGGGAGCCCTTTGTCTGTATTTTAGCCTGGACGGTCTGAGTCCTTTTAAAGGCAAGCCATTGGTTTTCGAGAACGAAGGTGGGAACTTCCTTCAGCTCCCAGATATAGACTGCAGGCAGGATGCCCCCTTCCTTGTCCTGCTGGTGACTTCATCCCACGAACAGATGTTTGCCCGCTCGGTCATCCGGAACACGTGGGGGAGAGAAAAGATCGTGGGGGGAAAACGAATAAAAACATTCTTCCTCCTGGGAACCACCCCCAGTAAGGACATGTCGAGAGCAGTGGCCCAGGAGAGCCAGCAATATCGTGATATTATCCAGAAGGACTTCATGGATGTTTATTTCAATCTGACTCTGAAGACCATGATGGGTATGGAGTGGATCTACCGCTTTTGTCCGCAGGCATCTTTCGTGATGAAAACGGACTCTGACGTGTTTGTCAACATCTACTATCTGACTGAACTGCTCCTGAAGAAAAATAGAACAACTCGGTTTTTCACCGGCTTCTTAAAACTAAACGAATACCCAATCAGGAATAGGTACATTAAGTGGTTTGTTAGTGAATTAGAATATCCGTGGGACAAGTACCCGCCCTTTTGCTCCGGCGTTGGCTATGTTTTCTCCAGCGATGTGGCGGGCCAGGTGTACAACGTTGCTGAAAGTGTCCCGTTCATTAAACTGGAAGATGTCTTTGTGGGGCTCTGCCTGGAAAAACTGCAAATCAAACTGGAGGAGCTTCACTCCAAGCAGACTTTCTTCCCCGGTGGGTTACCCTTCACCATATGCCGTTACAAGAAGATCGTGGCCTGCCATTATATCAAGCCTCACAATATGCTGTTGTATTGGCATGCTCTGGAAAGTTCCCTGGACGAAGAGTGTCCAGATATCTGAAGGGAGCCCAGCGGAACATCTGGACACACAGCAGACAGCCCACGGTGATGGTTTTTGAAAGATCTTGGATGGCACGGCTGAGACTCCTGGGGTAGGGAGGGAGTAAGGAAGGAAGAGGCAGAAGAGTGAGGGTGATATCCTGAAGGCTTCCCAATCTAAACCTGAATGCCACCACTGATGAATCCCCATTTGGTGCCCCAAGCCATAACAAATACTCTCTCTCGAGTACCTACCCTGTTGCACTAAGTGACGTACGCCTGCATTTTCTCACGTCGGGTCAGCATCCATATGGAGGGGTGGATGTTAGCACCCCATCTCACACACAAGGAAACAGCAGCTTAGAGAAGCACGCGGGCCTGTCCCAAGGATTACAGCCAGCAGACGCTGCAGCAGGGATGAGAGCCCACCTCTCAGCCCACCGCCTCAGTCCACCCCTGCGTGCTGCCTCTTGGGAGAGGACGGTAGTGAGGGAGGCTCAGAGGGAAGCCTTGCTGCTGGCATCTGTCAGTCCCTTGCTAGAGTCCCCTCCTCCTCAGATCCCATTCCTGTGCTTTTTAGTGCAGAGACTGGGGTGCACCAATGCGCCCCCAGCTCCCTTTGTTCACTGCAGTGGGTCTGGCTGGCCTGAGACCGTGTTAGCAGCTTGGCCCTCAACTCACTGCAAAGCACGTGCCAGAAGACACCTCCACAGCGGCTGCAGCTCAGCCCCCAGGAAACACCCAGCTCGAGACAGCAATCAGCCTTTAAAGATTTGGCTCAGAAATCTCTGTGAAGCTCGGCCCATGGTACAGACTCGTTGGCCACTCTGCTGAGCGTGGGACCCCGAGAGCATGGCATTTCCCCCCAGCCATCTGCGGCAACCCCGCCTGTTGGCTCCACATGCCCTTGGTCTGCACGTCAGGTCTCCAAGTGCAAACTGGAAGGCAGTTGGATGCAAGGCTTCGTCTGTGAAGGATGCTGGGAGCTTTTCTGGGAATTTGGGTGGATTTAACTCAAGACACTCTTAAGAACCCCCTGGGACACTGAGCACTGAACTGAGTCCTGGTCAAGGGAGCGTCTTCCTGGGTCCGTTTCCTAAATCTGATCCCAGCTCAGCTTCTGTGAACTTCTCAGATGGCCAAGGAACAGCTGAGTTTTGTGGTGTGGAGTTAAACCTTCAATATTCTTCTGATGGTTTGGAAGAACCCTGTTCTGCAGGGTTGGGTGGCAATGAAGCACTTTTTTTTTTTGCCAGGGTCTTTGCCCGTTCAGTCACTGTCACATGACACGCAGAGCCATCTTGCTCCCGGTCATTGAGATGAACGGTTCTTACTTTCTACTTTACGGAACTGGATGTTAGCAGCCTGCAAAGCCAAGACCTCACGTGGCTGTGAAACTTATAAAAGTTGGGCGAACCTCTTACCTGAACTCAGAAAGAGATGTTCGCTGCAAAGTGGTCATGGCCGTGTTAAATGGCAAAATGGCATCTTATTTTGCACAGTGTTTCTCGCATCTGGATTGAGCTGCTTCTTGGCAGATGTGTTTTCTTATCCTGGCTGCTCTGAACGTGCTGGGTCATGTTCAGAAAAGCCACCTTCTCAGGTGGGAAATCAGGGACTGAACTTGTGTTTTGAAGCCTGGATTTTGCCAGGGTGGATCCCTCGGTCCCATAGGATGGGCTGTCTCTCAACTGTGATCTTTGAGGGTGAAGCAGTTTGTCTGGCAGTCCAGCCCTTGTCTGGTGTGCATGTTCATGTGGCCACCAAGCTGGGTGGGTGAGTGTGGCTGACTCAGGATCTGGTCTTCTCAGCATCCACCCAAAGCCCTCGGCCGTAGGGGTCCATGAGCACAGGCTCAGCTCCACCGAGAGCCTGTCTGCGTTCTTAAAGGGCTTTCTGCAAAACACATTCGGCCCCCTGCACCCCCCGCCGACTCTATTTCTTTATGTAATGAAGACCTTTTCTTCTCGAGGGAAAAAAATGTTTCGTGACTGTAGACCTCGAAGGGACCATCGAGCTCATTTGGTCCTGCCTTTACGTAGGATGAAAATAAAGCTCGAAGAGACCCGGAGGCTTGCCCAAGACTTTGCCCGAGACTTCACAGCTTGTTTGTTGTGGAATGCAGGTTCCAGCCAGAGCTGTATTCTGTGATGCCGTCTTGCCTGGGTGAGAGTGAGAAACCGTGAAAGTGTGAATTAGGAGGCAAAGCGATGCTTTTCCAATAACACCCAAAGTGAGTTTCAAAGTGGGATTGGAGAGGAGCCAGGCTGGTGATGCAGTGGCTTCACTCACGGGCATCCAGGGACGAATGATGCTGATGGCAAAGGTTATTTGCTGGGCACTGAGATAAGGGCTTTAAAAATATTACCTCCTTAAATGCGCACAACCACTCCAGTGGGGAGGTGACCACCCGTTTCCTTGCTTTACAGATGAGGAAACCGAGGCAGAGAGAGAGCACGAACAGCTAGCTCAAGCTTATATAGCTGAAAAGCAGCAAAAATAGAATGTGAACCCCAGCTCTTGGGGGCACTGTGTGTGCTGGTTACACGCAGCGCTGCGGCCCCTAGGCGGTCAGCGGGCCCCAGGGATGCAGTCAGTGTCCAGAGGGATGCAGGTGCCCGCTGCCTTGGCTGCTCAGGTTGCACATCTGGCCCTTCACCAGTCTCTCCGCATCACGCACACCCACCCTCCAGGATCTGAACCCCGAATCCTCCCCTCTGCTGGGCTCCCGCAGAGCCAGCCTCTCCACTTTGGGGCTTGATTCCCAGCTCTCCTTACCTCTTCAAGAGCAAGACCCCTGCCCAGGCCTCACTCCCACTCTCACCGTCCATCTTCCCTCTGCTGGCTCAGCCCACACGTGGCCAGATGTGCTGTCATTCCCCATCTTCCAAACCATCATAAAACCCTTTCCCTTCACTGCCCCACTTCTCCCTTTGCTGTTCAGCCCCACAAGAGCGTTTTCCATATTTGTCTCCTTTTCTGTCTGAAATCCCCTCTGAAATCAGAGTCTGGTGCCTGACTCCACCAGATGGTTCTCACCAACGTCATTGATGACCCGAGATGCGGGGTCCAAGGTCTGGTCTCTGCCCTCATCGTGCTGCCCGCACGGCTGGTCTCGCCCGCTTCCAGGACACTGGATGCTTTGGGTTCTCCTCCTCACCGGTCCCTTCTTTGCTTGTTCTATCTCCTCGCTCTGCCTTGGCCTCCTTTCTTCGCTGGTTGTACTCTGGTGGTCTCATCCAGCCCCACGGTTTAAAATATCCTCTCTCATGTTGAGGATGCCCGTTTATCTCCAGCCTGGAATTCTCTCTCACTTTTCAATCTCATATGTCCCACTGCCTGCTTAACACCCCATAGTGAGCAAATCCGAAACTGAAGTTGGGATGAACCCCTCCCTCCACTCCTAATCCACACCACCTGCAGCCTTCACTACCTCAGGTAATGGCCCTTCCATCCTTTGGTGGCTCAAGTCAAACACTTCGGAGCCATCTGTGACTCCTCTCTCTCTCAGCCGGTATGTCAGGAGAGAGACCATCATTTTATATCCAGAAGCCAATCACTGCCCCTCACTGTGCTGCTGCCACCCTATCCAAGCCCCCATCACCTCGCACCTGCGCTCTGGCAATAGCTTCTACCTCGTCTCTCCACCTCTGTCACTGCGTCCCCTTGGTCTGTTTCCTAGGCGGCATCCAGACTACTCCTTTGAAAATATGGACCAGAGCATCTTACGTCTCTGCTCCAAACCCTCCAGTGACGTCCCATGTCTGAGAAAAGCCGCATCTTTAATATCGTTGTCTGCCTCTGTTATTCTCTAACCTCATCCCTTCCTACCCTCCCCGCACTCACTCTGGCCTCCCTGAAAGGAGGTACTATTCCTGCAGCACAGGCCTCCTTGCTCTTCCTGGAGCATCCGGCCACCCTCCACCTTCCTCAGGGCCTTTGCAAGGGCTGTTCCCTCTGCCAGGCTCGCCCTTTCCTTAGACAGTCTCGTGGCCCATTCCTTTGCTTCCTTCACGTCTTTGGTCATGTACCCCCTTCTTAATGAGCCTCATCCTGATTACTTTCTTTGGAATTGCAACTCAACCCACCCCCGTCCCCTTGCCTTGTTATATTGTTTCCATTGCACTTATCAATTTCTAACAGAGTATACAATATCTATTTATTATCATGTGTCTATTTTGTTTATTATTTATAGTTCACCCCACTTGAGCAAAAGCTTTGTGCAAGAATGGGTCTTTGTTTTCTCCACTGATGTACCTCAAATTCTTAGCACAGTTCCTGGTACATAGTAGATGCTCAAGAAATATTTGTCGATTGGACGTGAGATGACCTTTGTGGAAGGTGGTTTTAGAGGGGAAGTGATGAACCTCGACTAAAATGTGAAGGATTTCTAACATGTAGCCAACACTATGGGTCCAACGTATGGTTCCAGTATCAATCGGTAAATGGGATGCTGAAATCCTGTTTTTACTGAAAACTGGGACCTGAAAACCTAGAAATGCTATATGGCAGTGCTTCTTGACCTCACATCCCCCTTTTTCGAGAATGGAAAACCTCCCACGTTGAGAAGTAGACAGAATCCTATAATGTACTCCGTGCGCCTGTCCCCGAGTCCTCCCCACCCCTGGCTCCTGCCATGGCCAATCTTATCTCATCTACAACCTCCTTCTGTTTTCATGATTATAAAATTTTGGATCTTTTCCTCAACCGTATGCAACTTTTAGTCTCAGGAGAAGGACAACAGTAAACCAAATTGTTATGAAATAGACCTCATTTCTAAAGATGATGACACCTGCAATAAAAGGTAAAGAGGTAGTTTCAGGTGAAGGTAGAATTGCTGTGCTTCCGAACTTCAAGAGGTTTTAGAGCTCTGGTCCCATCCCTTTAGTTTATGTGTGAAAACCAAGATTTGCAGAATTTGAGCTTCAGGTCAGCACTCAGAGGGTTGCTGACCCTCAGCCTGATGCTACACCCATGGTGCTGTACTGCCTCTTTCTTTCTTATGAACCTAATTCCTATTTGTCTTAAAACACACCACGGTAGCCACATAGGGTTACAAAAAGGGAGGGAGGAAAAATCCAAACACACAAAACCTGTCAGACCTCCTTTCCTTGAGCTCCCAAGTAGCATCTGCTCCTGGACACCCCTCCCAGGTGCATCTAAAAGGCACATCGAAACCACATATTCACCCATCCGACCCCTAGCCCTGTCTTCCCCCAGCGTTTCGGGTTGCAGGAAATGTCACTGTCCATCTGCCTATTCAGTTCTTCGACTTTCCTGTGCCTCGCTGCGGCCCTGCCATGCCTGATGGTTGCCGATTCCCGTGGATTTGGCCTCTTCTCTCCACATCCATCGTTGCAGCCTCAGTCCAGGGCACCATCTTGTATCAGCTGGTCTCAGGCAACATGTTTTTTACTGGTCTCAGATCTGATCATGTTGCCTTCCAACCTCTCCTCCGCTTTACACCCAGAATAATTTTAAAAAAAGAATTATTGAAGTATAGTTGATTTACAGTGTTGTGTTAGTTTCAGGTGTACAGCAAAGTGATTCACTTATACATACATGTGTATAAATCTATTCCTTTTCAGATTCTTTTCCATTATAGGTTATTATAAGATATTGAAGATAGTTCCCAGTGCTATACAGTAGGTCCTTGCTGTTCAACTATTTTATTTATAATGGTGTATATCTGCTAATCCCAAACTCCTAATTTATCCCTCCTCGCCCACCTTTCCCCTTTGGCAACCATAAGTTTATCTTCTATATCTGTGAGTCTATTTCTGTTTTATAAATAAGTTCATTTGTATCATTTTTTTAAGATTCCACATATAAGCGATATCATAGGCTATTTGTTTTTTTCTGTCTGACTTACTTCACTTAGTATAATAATCTCTAGGTCCATCCATGTTGCTGCAAAGAGAGTAATTTTTTTTAGAAAAGTGGATCTGATTAGGAAACTCAGAGACCCAGGGAAGCTGAGTGATTGCCCTGGGGGAATTCTGTCCTCCTGTCCACACGAGCCATGAGCTGCTTCAGAAGTCAGACTGGCAATGCCAGCTACTGCTGCACAACCAGCACTGCTCCAGTGATCCCCACGTGCTGGCACGAAGCGCTAAAATGTACTTTTAAAACAAACTGAATTAATTTTCATGTGAGTTTTTTGATCCTCTTGAAAGTGGTTACTCTGGGGTTGGGCTGCCTGGGTTTGAATTTTACTTCCCTCCCTCGCTCCATAAGCAAGTTACTTATCTTTACCTCATTTATTTTCATCTGAAAAATGGGACAATAGTAGTTCCCACCTCACAGGGTTATTGTGTTAGTTGAGACATTGCGTGTAAACTGCTCAGTAACCTGGGTGCTTCTGATGACGGTCAGTGTTTGGGCTGTGAATTTGGGTGCATTTTATAGTGATCCGTGGGCAAATCAAGAGATCTTCAGGGTGAGTCTTTAAGACTTTGTTTCAGCTCTTGTTCCTTTCTCTCCTTTTAATCTTCCCTGGCACTCTTGAAGAAGTTCTTATACCCATTGCGTTCCTCAACATCGCAGAGCACAGTGTTTCTAGACTCAGTTAATTCAGAAGGTATGACAACCTGAACAGGTAAAAAACAGACGGAGCCGGAGGTGCCTGAGAGATTATATGCAGTTTAAAAAACAGCCTTCTTTTTCCAGATGAGAAAACCGGGACTCAGGAAAATGGAGTGACTTTGCTAAGTCCTTCAATTAGCGGCATCTCCAGGATCAGAAACCAGCATCAGAAAACTCATGTCAGCCATTCATTCTTCTATTTATTCACCCCTTGGGAAAATATGCTCAGTGCTTTTTACAAGACGTCAGGAATGAGAGTCAGGCTCAGGTTCACGGCCAGCCATCTGTTCTGCAAACAGAGCCTTAGCTGGGTAAACACACAGTGTCAAGAAGATGAAGGGGGTGTCTGTTCGCTGGACAACTGAAAGAAGAAGCGTTTGTTCAGTGCCTTCTCTGTTGACAGACATCATAAACCTTTTCCATACCTGCTGTGTCCTCGATTCCTCACAGTAGCTATTCTTATTATAAACAACCCACTGGTTTTGGGCTGAGGTTCAGAGTGACTTACTGACCTGCCAGGGAGGCTCAGATGTGGCAGAGACCACCCCCCCTTAGCCTTCAGTGCCTCCCCCTTCACCAGGGCATGGTTGGTGAGCCCTCCCACGGTGCTTAAGGACCGGCAAAGCCTCCTGAGTCTCCTGGGAAGCTCAGGACTGGCCCCGCCCAACCGCGCAAGGAGTCTGCCGTCTTGTCTTTGTTCCACGTGCCACCACTTCTTCTCCAAGTGTTGACAGCACCTCTGCTCCTTCCCTGTCCTATGTGACCTTCTGGGACTTGGCCCTTTGTCATCTATGGTGTCCCAGGAATCTCCTGTTTAGCTGGGTCCTCCAACCTGTCCTGTCCTGGCCAGCCCCATCTTGAGTTCACTCAAGTCTGCGTCTGACGGCTTGAACAAGTGTCTGGCTTCAGAACAGGAACCCCTCCAGGCCAGTCCAGCCCACTTTTCACCTCTCTTTACCCGAAGCCCTTGCAAAACAAGCCGTCCCTCCAAAGAGTGTGGGTTCAACACTGCAGGCATTGGCTTCTATCAGCGTGCGTGCATGTGTGCGGGCGTGTGTGCGTGCGTGTGTGTGCAAAGGTGTGATCTGAGGCTCTAAATAGAGGCTCCGTGCTCAGTGGCAGCCGGTTTTTGTACGTTATCTGCCCTCCCCAAGTCTGTGAAGGGCGATAAGGAGAGCGAGGTGATGTTTGCCCACGTGGGATGTGAAGAGCAGGTGTCCCCAGTGTTCTCAGCCCTGGACGTGACAGTGTGGAGTCTGAGAGGTGTCCCTTGTCACCTGTTACACAGCAAGTATGTGCCACGTGCCGCGCTTGGTGTGGTGGAAACCCGGGCTGCAGGAATGGTCTGCAGTCGCCTTGGTCAGAGATTTTCCTGAGCTCCACCTTTCAGGCAGGATACTTAGAAAAAGTGAAAGAAAGTGAAAGAGATCAAACAGCCTCTTGAATTGGGATGTACTTCTTAGAAGCAAGGGCTGCGCCCACACTACTATTTAGAGTGGTCTGCTGCACTGAGCCCTGATACACCAGCTAAAGGGAAAAGGCCAGGTCTGGGTGCTTCTCCTGGGCTCTCCAGGCTGAGCGTCTACGGCTCTACAGGAGATTAAATAATTGACAAGCCTGCTTTTACACAACACCTGCTGTGCCTCCTCATTTTAAAAATAGACGGGATGTTTACCTTTTCTCCACGCCTCCCGTTTGGAAGTATTTGTTTTCTCATTTTTTTAAGAATTCATTTTTGGCATTTGTCATATCAGGACTGACATTTTAGCAATTTCCCAAGTGATTGTCAAATTCTCCCAGGCTTCTCTTCCCTCTGTCCAGGCCGCTGCCTGGTGGGGAGGAGATACTTAATAAACTAGTTGTTGGGTTAGGTGTTCAAGCAGAATGGTGGGGTGGAGTAGAAGATAAAGTGAACCGCAGGTCCCTTCAAGCACCCATCCCTGAAACCTCTTTTCTAGATTGTTGTTGCTACTCATTTTTATGTCTGTTTGGTTTTACATGATCCAGAAATCTGTATGTGAACTTGGGCTGAGGTGTATTAGAGATAAACTCTCAAGGATGTGTCTGGGAGGTGAACTATGCTTACATTCTCTGTTTTGAATTTGATGGAAGGATTTGTAGCTTGTGGGAACTTAGAAGCATGAGTTCCTCTATTTTCTTGCTTTTCAAGTATGACTGTGAGGAAAAACCCTTTGCTCTCAGATTGGACACTGAGTGGTGAAGCTCCCCGCCTCCCATGTGGGGCAAAGAGCCATGAAGCTTGGGTGAGCCCAGGGGACAAGGAAGCGGGGGTATGTCCTAGTGCCTGCCAGATGGAATAGGGACAGACCAAAAAATTAGCTTTTAATTAAATAAAAAACCCCAATTCTTCTCTTATCAGACATAATCAACCTTAAGTATAAGTAGAAAAATGAATTCCATAGCCAAATGTAGCTTTTGGTGTCATATTGTTTTGCCTTGTCTCTTTGTCCCACTACCTCTGTACTCTGGTTGAAGAAACCCGTGCCCAATGCAGGCAGAGTTTAGGTCACCAGGGTGGCGTTTACCTGGCCTGGCCCAGAGCTCCTGCCACACACATTCCGGGGGAGTTAATGCAAGGTCTTCAAGTCCTCAAACAGAGACAAACCAAAGAAGTAGTGATACTCTTAGTTAAATTCTGCTTTGGAAAATGTCAGATGCCAGGGGTGGGGGGTGGGGATTGATTTATGTTCCACCTGGTCAAATAAAACATCAAGAAAAATCCAGTGTGACTGGAAATTACTTAATGCCAACCGAGGACACTTTGTGGTCAAATTTTGCTTGTCCTAAAGGACAAGAAATAAAAATAAAACTCTATACTACTGAATGATACCTGAAAATGTTGTCTCCCTGTATTTTGGGGGAATTTATTAGACTCTTATGTCATCATATTTTGGGAGTAGGCATATATATTTATTTATGATGTATTAAGAGTGGTATTTATCTTTAATAAAAATTAAATTATTATGATAGCAGAGTGCACTTAACTTGGTTCGTTCTCAGTTGTCGATAATGCGATAAACTTGTGTTCTTCCTGAGAAGTCAGCAATGTAAGATTTAAACTGGACAATCTTCCTTTTTCCCCCTGACATTGATGTTTTTTATATTTATTCTGTTTGGGGAAAATATTTTAAAAATTCGACTTTGATTTTATATGTTTAGAAAAATATGCTGAACAACCTTGACAGGCTTATCTTTGTAAGAGATGGGGATTTCATGTTTCACTTGGAGTTTGGAAGCAAAGAAATGGAGCTGTAACTCTTGCAGAGTCTTTAGGGTGCAGTGCCTGGGCGAGTGACAGGAGGTGAGGTATCCTGTTGGGAATCATAAGCCCAGGGTGTTATGAGGCAGGCATCCTTTGGAATTTTCTTTCTCTCAGGTATATTTATAGTCTTTAAAAGCTACCATTTAAGTTTAAGAAATAAAAGCTTGTGAATTGATATGACTGTACCTTTAGAATCTTCCTGGTAACTCATCTCTGAGGTATAGCTTGGGTCCTTGATCTTTCAAAGTTCATTTAAATGGAAATAAAATGATTGAAACAGATGTGTTTTCCTTTGACTTGAGCACGTATTTGCCACGATTCCTGTGGTACCGCAGACCTGCAGGTCACTGTCCATCCATGCTTCCTGCAGGTGGCATCCCCAGCCCATCAGAGACACAAAACAAAAGTTGGAGGGGGCTTCCCTGGTGGTGCAGTGGTTGAGAGTCTGCCTGCCAATGCAGGGGACAGGGGTTTGGGCCCTGGTCTGGGAAGATCCCACATGCTGCAGAGCAACTAGGTCCGTGAGCCACAACTACTGAGCCTGTGCGTCTGGAGCTTGTGCTCCGCAACAAGAGAGGCCGTGATAGTGAGAGGCCCGCGCACCACGATGAAGAGTGGCCCCCACTCGCCACAACTAGAGAAAGCCCTCGCACAGACACGAAGACCCAACACAGCCAAAAATAAATAAATAAATTAATTAATTAAAAAAAGAAGTTGGAGGGATCAGGCAGGGGGTGCAGGGCTGTGTGTCAGGGGGTGTGGATGCCTGGAGATGGGCAGAGAAGGGGACGTCTTCAAAGTGATGCTGAAAACTTGGCCTCTGTGCACTGGTGCCGAATCGAATCTTGGAGAGTTTTGGGTGAAGTAGAAAAGAATACCTTTATTGCTTTGCCAGGCAAAGGGGGACATAGTGGGCTTGTGCCCTGAAAAACTGTGTGTCCTAACCTGGGAGTATTTGGTGAGGAGTTTTATAGCAATGGTTCAAGGACAGGGGTGCTGATACGGATCAGGGTGTGTGCAGGGCCTACACTCCTTTAATCTGGCCTCAGGTGGGCTTCATGAAGAGCTTCTCTGGTTCCTTTAATCTGGAATGAAGAATGCTGACATCTTCCATTAGTTGGGGGTTTTAGTTTTGCAGAAGAGCTCAAAGATATTGTTATGTGTATCCCTTGAGGCGGAACCAGGACCCTGCCCCAAGGCTGCACTATTGTTTCTTGGCTGCCCCTCCCTTGTCTCTGCATCCCCTCCCTTCCCTGATTAGCAACTGTTTGAATCTGCCCTTTGGAACTCAGGGAAGGTCATGGAGGCTGGAGTCTATTCCCTACAAACAAGAAATGGGGGAAATGGAAAGGCTTCCATGCCGAGGAGCCCCACAGGGTCCTGCTTGGGTTCAAAAGTATGGGTGACCTTGCAGCCAGGCCATTCCCTCCCTCCAGTGACGAGGTGGGGATGTCCCTGGTCCCCTAAAAGGCCTGACCTGCCTCACTTACCGTTCCCCTCACAGACTCCACTCCCACTATTGTCTCTTTCCCCCATCTGCAGTTCCAGTCACCCCTCCCTTCTAAAACATTCCCATGACACACAAACCTGCTCTCACTTTCCACTCAAAGACAGCCCTCTAGACTTCCCTCCTTTTCCAGTACTGTCCCCTTCCTCTATTTTGTCTTAAGATGATAATGTCTCCAAAGAACAGCCATCCTGCCACCCATCCTCAGCTCCCGTTTTCTCCTCACCTGGCCACTGCACTGACAGTTCTGTTGGACGCACCAGTGCCCTCCACCTGACCAACACCGATGTCTTGCTGGAGCCCTTGGCACCATCTGACATGGCTGAGCCCACCCTGCTCCCTTGGGTTCCCTCCCTGCTCCCTTGGGTTCCCCTCCCCTGTCTTCCAAGACCACATGCTCTGCTGTATTTCCTCTCACCTCACCTCTTGGCCTCTTCTTCCTGGTCTCCTTTGCTGATTCCATGCTCACTCCCCAGCCTTGCCAGCCAGCATTTGGAGAACTCCAGGGCTGAAACTTCAGACCTCTTCTCTTCCTCGCCATTGACTCTCGCTTGGAGTCAAATGACCTCTTTCCATGTGTATTAGTCTGCTCCAGCTGCCGTAACAAAATACCACAGACCAGGAGGCTTAAACTACAGAAATGCACTTGCTTTCAGTTCTGGAGGCTAAAAGACCTAGATCAAGGTGTTGGCAGGGTTGGTTCCTTCTGAGGCCTCTTGGCTTATAGACAACTGTCTTCTCCCTGTGTCCTTACGTGGTCTCTCCTTTGTGTCCTATTCTCTTATTAGGACACCTGTCATATTGGATTAGGGCCCACCCTAATGACCTCATTTTATCTTAAAGACCCTACCTCCAAAGAGCAGATAACCTTATTTTCTCCTATTGAATCAAGTTCTCTGCCAATGACAGAGGCCATGGACCATGGGGGCTGCAGTCTGCAGAAGGAGAGAGCATCTTTCCCAGCTTTTGTGGTTCCATTCCTTCAAAGCTCTCTGACTGGTCTGCTTGTGTCACAGGCCCATGCCTTGGGTCAATCCATGTTGCCAATGGCGGGGTTGGGGGCCAGGGGAGGAGCTCTGATGGGCCACGCCTGAGTTGTGGCTCATTCTCAGGGCCCTACAGCCTTGAGAGGTCATAGGTAGTGACTGATACAGTCTCAGCAGAACCACATGGATTAGAGCCAGGGATACTTTGTCTTAAGGCAAGAATGCTACCAAGACCAAATAATAGAGGTGGTTTACCATGAAGATTGTTAGGCAATGTGCTGAAACAAGAGGAATAAAGCTGTAATGGAGACATGACAGAGTGGCGGGTGTGTGTCTGTCTCTGGGAGGAGATTCTTTCTCATACCCTTTTTTCAAAAAAAAGTTTATTTATTTATTTATTTATTTAGGCTGCGCCAGGTCTTAGTTGCGGCATGCAGGATCTTTAGTTGTGGCATGTGGGCTTCTTAGTTGCGGCATATCCATGCAGGATCTAGTTCCCCAACCAGGGATCAAACCTGGGCCACCTGTGTTGGGAGCGCGGAGTCTTACCCACTGGACAACCAGGGAAGTCCCTTTCTCATGCCTCTTGAAACATACTTCTTAAGTAGCTGTCTACCTTTTCTGCCCATGAGTCCACTAGTCCTAAATAGCTTAAATGGTCAGCTAACAATAAGCATTTACTAGGTATTAGCAATTGATTTATGTACATTATTTCACTTAATTCCTATTTGAAGAGCCACTAGAATTATCCCCACCTTACAACAGACAAAGTGACCTGTGTTAGGTGATTAAGAAGCCAAAGGAGAAATAAACTGTGACATCAACAATTCCCTTCACGTTGGCCTGGTGAGTTCCTCTGCCCGCATGGAATAGCGACTGAACTCAGGAATGTCCTATGACTGTGAAGAAATCCTTATTCAGGTGTACTATCCCGTGACGCAGAGCTATAAGGTAGGTCTAGAAAAGAGTCACTTAGGTAGGAAACCACAAAGGTAACAGACCCGGTACTGTCTTTAGAGTTCTAGGTGGTTCTGCTCTGCATGTTTGTGCCATACGGCCAATGTCTATGACCCATGACAAAATATTCTTCCCATCACGCACCTGCAGCCAATCCTGACTCTGGGCTGACGGATGCTTCTGTTTATCCTCTCGTTATTTGAACAGCACTGTGGCCCTGAAGGTTTCTGGGGGACACTGTCCTTCATCAGTAGAGATGAAGATAGGACCTCAACAGTTAGATTCCTGTTCAGTCGTGGGAACCTGACTGCGTCTATATTAAGGCAATCTTTTAATTAGTGCTTTTAGCAGTGATGCTTGCTCATCTCAGGCAAGAAGCCCAGAGTATCAGACAGGAGAGGGGCCTTGGAGACCCACGGTTCCAACCTCCTTATTGCAGAGACGATGAAACTAAGTTAGATCCGACTTATCTACAGGAGAAAACACCAGAAACAAGGTCATTTATTCATTTCTCTGTAATTTTAGCTCTTTTTGGATTTTGAATGCTACATTAAATCATAGCACTTAAGATATTATATATATATATATATATACACATATATATATAAATAATATATATACATATATATGTATATACATATACATATATATATGTATATACACATACACCATTCTGCATTTGATCTTGCAAAGTGTAAGCAAAGATCTCAAAGTTAAAACCATCCGACTCAGAGACTCAGAAAGTTTAAATAATTTGCCCAAGTCTGTCTGAGTCAGCTCAGCCTTCTGTAACAAAAATACCACAGACAGGGTGGCTTAAAGAACAGAAACTTATTTCTCACAGTTCTGGCAGCTAGAAGTCCAAGATCAAGGTGCCAGCAGTCTGGTTTCTGGTGAGGTGTGTTTCCTCGTTTTCCTTACTTGGTGGAGAGCGAGAGAGCTCATCTCTCTAGTGTCTCTTAATCCCATCATGAGGAGGGAGGGGGGCAAAAACCTTTAGTCCATAGCAAAGGTGCACATCTAGGAATTGGCCCTGGAATTCTAACTCCAACTGCATGGCAGTAAAGCCTAGAATTCAAATTTAGAGCCAGAGGTATACATCTTAAAGCAATTACGTGCTTAGCTTTCCAACAGTTTACTGACAGCCAATTGCTATGCATTCATTCATCAAATTTTTCTTGAACACTTCCTGTGGGCCGGGGTTCCTGCCCTCATGGAATTCATTTTCTAATAAAGGAAATGGTTTGTTGACAGGCATTCACAGTGCAGTGTGATGAGGGCTATGTTGGTAAGTTTCATGCTGGGTGCGATGGGTGCACGCAGAGAGGGATCTAACGTATTCTTGAGGGACCAGGAAAGCTCTCCAGAAAAAGTGAACTCTAACCTGAGACCTGTGTAAGACTCAGCCTTATGGGAGGAGCAGGAGGGCTTCAGGGACAGAAAGTAGTGTGTGGGAAGGCTGGATGTGAGCAGGAGCATGGTGAGTTGGGGAAGGAAATATTGTTCAGTACAGCAGAAGCCAAGTCCATAGGGGTAGGACAAGGGGATAAGATGTGCTATGGACTCAATGTCTGTGTCCCCCTCAAATTCACATGTGTAAGCCCTAATCCCCAATGTGATGGTATTCGGAGGTGGGATCCTTGGGAAGTGATTAGACTGTGAGGATGGAGTCCTCATGATGGGATTAGTGCCCTTATAAGAAGAGACATGAGAGACAGAATCTGTCTCTCCTCTGTGTGAGGATACAGCAAGAAGGCCAAGAAGGCATTCATCTGAAAACCAGGAAGAGATGTCTCACCAAAAACCGAGTTTGCTGGTGCCTTGATCTTAGACTTTGAGCCTCCAGAACTGTGAGAAATAAATTTCTGTTCTTTAAGCCACCCAGTCTATGGTATTTTTTATGGCAGCCTGAGCTGACGAGACAAGATTAGATAATTTGGAACCAGATAATGAATGGCTTCACAGCACGTGGTGGGACATAATTCTTAAAGGGTCCCCTGAGATCTCCCACCATGATTCTCAATATGTGAATATGATGAGACATCACAGCCATGATTATATTACATTACATTGAAAAAGGGATTTTACAGATGTAAATAAGGTTACCAATCAGTTGGCTTTGAGTTAATGAAAAGGGAGATTATCTGGGTGAGTCTATTCTAATCACACAAGCCCTTTAAAAACAGAGCGTTTTTCCTGGCTAGTGGCAGAAAGAAGTCACAGTGATGGCAAAATTGAGACTGCAACGTGCTGTTGCTGGCTTAAGGATGGGGGTGGCCATTGTCAGGGAATGTGCACATCTTCAGCTGACAGCCAGCACAGAAGTGGGACTTCAGTCCTACAGATTCGAGGAACACAATGTGCCAGCAACCTGGATGAACTTGGAAGTGGATTCTTCCCCCAAACTTTCAAATAAGGATCCAGCCTGGCTGACACTTTGTGACAGTGTGACGTCCTTAGTGGAGCCCTCTCCAGCACATCCAGACTGCCCGCCTGCAGAACTGTGAGAGAATAAATAGTATGAGGCAATTTGCTACACAGCGATAGAAAACGCATATTCAAGCCAAGTTAAAAAGAAAATAGATGTAAAACCCAAAAATAATCCACTACCAAATGGAATGTTGTAGTACATTAAAAAATATGACAATATTGTTTAAGATTAGAAAGTCTGTTGGTGTAATTTACATTAACAGGCTGTATTAGGGTGTAAGTTTGGCTCCTGGAACAGAGAGATCTAAAATAACAGCAATTTTAACAAGACAGAATTTTGTGTCTTACACAAAACTCTGCGCAGATGATCTAAAGCTGGTGTGGTGACTCATGGTCAATAGTGACTTACACTCAGTCATTGCTTTGCCCCCCTCAACACATGGCTTCCATCTTCTGGTCCAGATGGCTGCTCCAGCTGCCTTCATGATATATCCCAGGCAGTAGGAAGGAAGAAATGGAAGAAACAGGTGTGCCTTCCTATCCATCCCCAGCTCTTCCCGGGTAACTTCAAGGGCAAGAGCAAGACAAAGACATGGCAATTGCACATACTTCAAATCACAACTCAGCAACCAGAACTTAGTCACATGGACACATCTAGCTTCAAGGGATTTGAGGAAAGTATTGAGTGGCCATGTGTCCCCTGAAATTTTACTACTATGGAAGAAAAAGAGAACAGATAATAGGGGAAAACTAGGTGTCTCTGCCCCAAGGGGGGAAAAAAAGATTCTCTTATTAAATGCAGATAAAACATTTAATAAAATGAAACACGTTTGTTATCAGTCAGCGTTCTCCAGAGAAACAGAAAAAGCATATACTTCTACTCAAATCTATATATTAACAGAATACATACATACACACACACACACACACACACACACACACACACACACACACACACACACACATTTATTGCAAGCAATTGGCTTAGGTAACTGAGGGGCTGGCAAATCTGAAATCTGTAGGGCAGGTCAGCAGGCTGGAGACTTTCATGCAAGAGCTGATGTTGCAGTCCTGAGGCAGAATTTCTTCTTCCCTAGGAAGCTTCAGTAGACTCTTAAGGCCTTCAACTGATTGGACAAGGCCCACCCTCATCCCACTGGAGATTACTTCAGTGGGGAGTTACCTGCTTTCCTAACCACATTTACAAAATACCGCCACTGCAACACCTTGATTAGTGTTTGATTGGATAACTGGGGACTGTAGCCTAGCTCAGTTGACAAATCAAACTAATCCTCAAGCCAAAAAAAAAAGGAAATCAGGCTTTGAAAGTATTTCCTGAACCTGATAAACGCAATTGTAGTCCATATCGATTATATTTTGCATCTCAATATTCGTGCATATTTTTATTCTGCTCAGCATCTGAATCTCCTTCCTATATTTGGGAAATACACTTTTCTGTGAGTGTCAGTGAGAGCCCAGCCCCATCTACCATTCTGGAGACCCCAAAGTCCGATCCTGTCCCTGCTCGCCCCCAGCTGCTCTGTGACTTAAGCCTAGCCGATTGGATGCTCTACCAGTGACCTTGATAAGGAATGGGTTTCACAAAGAAGCAGCTCTGGTTTGGGGCTGTCCCTGGTGTCAAGGGCAGAAGCATCCCGCCAGTACCCTCACCAGGCTGTTTCTGGAAATTTCCCTGGGCCCTGGGTTCCTGCATAGCCTCCTTGGTTCATGTCTATTCTCTAAGCCCGCTTTTTTCAGCCTTCTCATTGATTCTGTTAGAAACCTGCCATCTCTTTTTTGTTGTCCCTTTTGTGATAAGTTTAGCTTGAATCGGTTTCTGCGGTGCGTAACCCTAAATACTAATTGGTATATACAGAAAGGTTACAGCGAAAATCAAACCTAATGGTGGAATGTGAGAACACCTTTTAAAGTGGTGTTTCTCGACTGGAACGGAGGCAATATTGCCCCTCAGGGGACATTTGGCAATGTCTGGAGATCTTCTCAGTTGTCACAACCTGCAGAGGGATGGTGTGGATGGGGGGTGAGGGCTCTGTGCCATGGCATCCGGCATCTACTGATAGAGGCCAGGGATGCTGCTACACCTCTTATGAAGTCAGTAGTGCTGAGATTGAGAAACGCTGCTCTAAAGCAAGAAACAAGACAAGGAAGCGTGCTTCCCCTGTTTCTATTCAGTGCTATATTGAAGAATCTAGAAAGCAAAATAAAGCAAGAGAAAAAGAGATGTGAGGACTGGAATGGAAAAAAATGTTTACTTCTTGCAGATGATATGACTGAACACCTGAAGATAATATTCAGAAACTAGTAAAACCATAGATAACTCATCACGGTTGCTGGATGTAAGATCAATATACATAAGTAAATAGCATACTAACAACAACCACTTAAAAAGGAATACTACTATTTCTCTGTGTTATTTTTGCAACTTCTTGTGAATATATAATTATTTCAAAATAAAAAGGTTTTAAAAGATAATAATTTCAAAAATTTCTTTAGTAACAGCAACAAAAACTATAAGCTATTTAAGATTAATTTAACCAAAATGTGAAAGAAATTTATGAGGAAAATTATATATCTTCATTGAAGAACAAAATAAGAATTAAATAAATGGAGAGACATATCATATTCATGTTTGGAAAAATCCAATGCTGTAGGTTGTCACTTCTTTTAAAATTCATCTGTACATTCAATGCAATTCCAGAAAAAATCCTAACAAGGCTTTTTATAGAAGTCAACAAACTGACCTTAAAAATCATATAGGGGACTTTCCCTGGTGGCGCAGTGGTTAGGAATCCGCCTGCCAATGCAAGGGACACGGGTTTGAGCCCGGGTCTGGGAAGATCCCACATGCCACGGAGCAGCTGAGCCCGTGCACCACAACTACTGAGCCCGTGTGCCACAACTACTGAAGCCTGCACGCCTAGAGCCCGTGCTCCACAACAAAGAGAAGCCACCACAGTGAGAAGCTTCCGCACTGCAATGAAGAGTAGCCCCTGCTCGACACAACTAGAGAAAGCCTGCGCACAGCAACGAAGACCCAATGCAGCCAAAAATAAATAAATAAATAAATAAATAAATAGATTTATTAAAAAATATCACATGGAAGAACTAAGGGCCAAATACGTAAACTCTAGGCTGTGAATTTTAAAAAGCTTCTATAAAAACTTGTATAAACACACAAAATCTTGCTTTGGCTTTTCTGTATAGGTTGGGTTCAAGGCAGGTAAAACTGGAAGCAAGGAATTCCATGAGAATAATCTGTGCAAGAGGAAATGACCCAAGCCAAGGGGATAATTGCAGGGAAATATTTAAGGAGTGAGATGTACAGACTTGGTGATTAATTAATAAATATGGGGAATAAGAGAAGGAGAGAATAGGATGATACCAAGCGTTTCAGGCCTGGTAATTGGGTAGATAGTGGTTCCATTTCCTGGGATAGAAAACACAAAAGGAGGACTGGCATTTGGGAGAGAAGATATTGAATGTAGGTTTTGTCGATGAAAATTCAAGTAACTATCAAGAAGAAAAAAAGGGAGTTTCATTAGAGCCAAACTGAGGATGGTAACCCAGGAAGCAGATTCTCAGGAAGCTCTGAGAACCATTCTGCTGATAGAAGTCTGCTGCATAGTCGTCTACATTTTTGAGACAAAAGATCGTACATCAAAATGATGCACTGATATTTTACATAAAGTTCCCCAAGGATTCATAGTTCAGGTAAGCATGTACAAAGCGAGCAACAAGTCATCATCACCCCCTACAGAGCTGGGAAAGAATGCTACTGTTTAAGAAGTTACATTGCTAACGTCAGAAGAAAGAAAAAAAAATGGATCTTTACTGTCGAGCAGGCACTCCTGTCTTTGAGCAGCTCTGGTTAACGTGTAATGTCGATGCCCACTGCACATTAGGGAGGGAGGAGGCCCAAACAGACACACAGAGAGAATTTTATGTTTAATTTTTTCTTGTCCTGATTTAACAGATAAATTTTATTTCATCACTTTGGACAGAGAGAGTTTGTAATGGATGGGGTCATCCAAGTGGAGCTGTCTGAGAGGTAGTTGATTGTATAGGTCTGAGAGCCCAGGAGAAAGATCTGGGCTGGAGACCTAAATCTAGGAATCTAGAACATAATAGAAGCAGTAAGAATGAATGAAAATCACCAAGAACAGTCGTTAGATAAGAAGAGGGTGTGTTTAAGAACCCAGATGAACAGGCAGAGCAAGAAAGAAAGAAAAGAGGAACATCCAGAGGGGTGGGAGGAGACCAGAGTCTTGTGCCAAAAGCCAAGAAGAGGGAGCCAAAGGAGTGAGAATGTGGCTAGTGAGCAAATGTGGCTGAAGTTCATGGAGAACTCTCCATGGAGACTCTCTGAGTCTGGTCAACTAGATCAAGCAGCAGGGGCACCTTGGGCACTTGGCAAGAGGCTTTCAGCAGTGCAGGAGGAGAGGAACCCTGCATGGAGGGAGTAATGGCATGCACCAAAGGCAAGGCAGTGGGGCAGTGACGTTTCTCTCTTAATCAATTTGTGTAAAAGTGTGTGTGGAGGGGAGGTCAACGATTCACTGGTTATGAACAAGAGACTTGGCATCTTGGCTAAAGTTTAGTTTCATTCTCTGTGCTGAGAGGTGGGTGGAGAGAAAAGTTCCTCTTCATTTGTCCTGGACCTATCTGATGAGAATCAGTGATGAATTACAGAAGATGTTCCTCAAAAGGCTCTCTTGCATAAAGCAGGGTACATCCACATAAAAAATCACTCTGAAGACATGAAAAAGAATGGAGAAGATTTCTCTATACAGATATGGGTTGTTCTCTAGAATATATTGTTAGGTGTGAAACCACACAGGACCCTGTGGGGCTCCTGGGCATGGAAGCCTTTCTGTGTCCCCCAGTTCTTGTTTGTAGGGAATAGACTCCAGCCTCCATGACCTTCCCTGAGTCCTAAAGGGCAGATTCAAACAGTCACTAATCAGGGAAGGAAGGGGATGCAGAGACAAGGGCGGAGCAGTCAAGAAACAGTAGTGCAGCCTTGGGGCAGGGTCCTGGTTCTACCTCAAGGGATACACACAACAATATCTTTGAGCTCTTCTGCAGAACTGAAACCCCCAACAAATGGAAGATGTTAATATTCTTCATTCCAGAGAAGGTCACAGTTTGATAACCTTGAGAAGCTCATCAGGAGACCACCTGAGGCCAGATTAAAGGAGTGCACACCCTGCCCACACCCTGATCCTTATCAGCAACTCTGCCCTTGAACAACTGCTATAAGACTCCTCACCAAATCCTCCCAGGTTGGGACACACAGTTTTGTGAGACATGAGCCCACTCTGTCCCCCTTTGCCTGGCAAAGCAACAAAGCTATTCTTTTCTACTTCACCCAAAACTGTGTCTCTGAGATTTGATTTAGCACTGGTGCACAGAGAACGAGTTTTTGGCATCAGGTGAGAAACACAAGGTGTAGAATGATGTTTATGGTATGCTACTCCTTGTGTAGATATACATATTTACTTGTGTTTTCAAAAAGAGAGACTAGAAGAATACACAAAACTAATAGTGGTGGTCATCCAAAGATAGGGGTGTAGGAGACGAGGTAGAAGGTTTCCATGAATATATTTAGTATATGGTTTTATTTTGGAACCATGCACATGTTTTACATAGTTTAACAAAAGAAATAAAAGTAAGATAAAAAGCAATTCCTAAAAACTGAAAACAATTGACCCTACCCCTATCAAGGTGAAGAAGAACCACACAGAAAAAATACTTCCTTGGTGTGACTTTCAACACAATATTTTGAATCCATATCTCTAGGAAAATTCTTCTAAGGATCTATAGCAGATCAAATAATTCTTAAACTCCATTCAGTACTCTTCTTGTTAGTAGTAATATTAATATTGTTAATATGAGACTATTATAAGTTGTTAATGTAAAACAAATACGTAATTATTGGACTGTCATTAGAAATTAAGATTTCTAGTATAAAAGAGATACAAGCATAAAATCAAAGAAGTTAAATCAAAACCTTCTAATATTAAATTTGAATGGGATATATCAGAATTGTCTTATGATTTTTTTTTCTCTTAAAAAGTATTACCTAGTTCTGTTCATCAAAAAGGCCAAGAAGCAATGACATCCAGATTGTGGTTTCTAATACAACTTCCCTGTGAAAGGAATCAGAGGTTTTTTTGGGAAAAAAGAAAGACTGACTCATGGTCTGAAGCACAAAATGGGCAAGATTTTCACCCTGTTGTGTCAGAAAGCAAGGAGGCTGTTGTAGGCGCCATGGGGCAGAGTAAGGATATAGGACTAGCAATCCAGGTGGCAAATGGCTTGCTAGAAAACTCTAGACTGGAACTTGACTCCTGTTTTTAGTTCTAGCTCTCGACTTTGGGCAAGATGCTTAATCTCTCTGAGACTAGGTCTCCATGAAATTTATTTTTCAATAGTAAGAAGAAGATAACCACCCTTTCCTTATCCTCAGCTCAGGGCTATTGCCATCCCATAAGACTACCTTTGCATAAAATAGAAAACTGCCCCTTCTTCCTGGCCTCTTAGCTAGGTGCCCTTGGGAACACAGTATAACCAACATTTATTATCTCACAGTTTCTCTAAGAATCCAGATACAGCTTAGCTGAGTGTCTCTGGCTCAGGGTCTCTCATAAGGCTGCAGTCAAGGTGGTGGCTTGTGTCTCATCTGAGGGCTTGACTGGGGGTGGATCCATGCCCAAGCTCACTCAGTGGCTGTGGGCTGGATTCATGTCTGTATAAGTTACTGCTCCACCAGAGAGAAACAGAACCAGTAGGATGTGTCTACGCCTATGTCCTTGTCCAAGTCCATGTTCATGTCCACACCTGCATCCAAACCCACAACTGCATCCACACCTGCACCCACATGTCTCTCTATCTAGATCTATATATTGCAAGGACCTGGCTTATGTAATTGTGGGGTCTGACTAGGTTAGTCTGAAATCCGTACGGCAGGCTGTGAGGAAGGCAGGTGAAATCTTTTGGGCAGAAGCTGATGCTATAATCCACATCCTCAGGGAAACCTCGGTTCTGTTTTTAAGAGCTTTCAGTTAATTGAATCAGACCCAGATTATCTAGGAAAATCTCTACTGCATAAAGTCAACTGATTCTAGATGTCGATCACATCTACAAAATATCTTCACAGCAACACCAAGATGTGTGTTTAATTTAATAGCTGGGTACTGTAACTTGGCCAGGTTGGCACATAAAACTGACCATCACAAATTCCTCAAGAGCTGCCAGCCAGCGGGTGTCCTCACTTCCTTGCTTTGTGGGCCTCTCCATAGGGCAGCTCACAACACAGCAGCTGGCTTCCTCGGAGCAAGGGAGTGAGAAGAGCCAGAGAGAATGTCTGAGCAAGACAGAAGTTGCAGCCTTTTGTAACCTGATCTCTGAAGTGACATCTTGTCACTTCTGTTGTATTCTATTTGTCAGAAGCAAAATCTGTAGGTTCAGCCCACAGTCAAGGGGAGGGGATGACCCAAGGGTGTGAGTAGGAGTCTGCAACCATAGGGGTCCTACTCAGTAAATGCTGGGATGAGTAAGTGAGATAATGTGTGTGAAAGAATTGTGTCATCCAGTAGATAAATATTAGCTAGAACCATATAAAATTGCTAGTATTAGATTGTTCATTTTTTACCCACAAAAATGGCTCTCACCTAACGTAAGTTGTAGTTAAATAGGGAACTGATAGGGTGTAAAACAACTTTATAATTTTGGAGGGGGCCAGGTATGAATGGAATCTTGGATAAATGGGAGCGGTGATGGGTAGAGAAAGAGAAGCAGTGTCAATTTTACTAGGTTTGCATTTGGCTTGTTCCTCTCTCTCTCACTCTCTCTATAATTTCTATCATCTATCTATCTATTTATCTATCTATCTATCTATCTATCATCTACTACCTATCTATCTATCATCTCTCTATCTATCTACCTATCTATCTATCTATCTATCTATCATCTATCTATCTATATCATCTACTACCTATCATCTATCTATCTACCTATCTATCTATCATCTATCTTCTATATATCTATCATCTACTATCTATCTATCATCTACTATCTATCTATCTATCTATCTATCTATCTATCTATCTATCTATCATCTACTACCTACCTATCATCTATCTATCTATCATCTATCTTCTATCTATCTATCTATCATCTACTATCTATCTATCTATCTATCTATCATCTATCTATCTATCTATCATCTATCTATCTATCTATCTATCTATCTATCTATCTATCTATCTTCTATCTATCTATCATCTACTATCTATCTAGCTAGCTAGCTAGCTAGCTATCATCTATCTATATCTATCCCTGTATCATTGTCTACTGATTGACTATCTTCCTATCTATCATCTATTTATTATGTATTTTGACTGGTCAGCTGCTGGGATTGATTTGGGCATATTTAAAATGCAACCCAAGGCTAGCGCTTTGCAAAGATTTTGTCTGCACCTTGAGAAATGAGTTTGTTGTGAACTAAGGGAGTACCCGCAGCATACCCCTCTGAGGCATCTGTCCACAGTAGATTCTTTTCTCTCCTTTCATTTTCTTTTCTTCTTCTATGTTTTCTCTTTCTGATCCATTTGGCACCAAAGGCAATAGACTTCCCAGCCCTTTGTGGATGAGAGAAAAAGAGCAGGTCCTCTGTAACCCTAAAGGTATAACTTTTAAAGCGATAAACCATAGTTAGCTTATCATCCTGAGGCCACCCTCAATGACACACAAGTCCTGTACACAGTCTTACCTAGAGAAACAGATATGTATGTTATTTCTATATTATTCTACAGATAGAAATATTTATCTAGAGAAATAAAAAAATAAGCAAAGAAACAAAAGTGCACATGGAGCAACTTTCCACCTGGAGGAAAGGTGTATCTCTTCTGTCATAAATGATCCTGAATTGGGTTTCTGCCGCTGCCAACTGACACTTTTATACTAAATTGTATTTTTTTTAAAGGGGTGTGGTCAGAGGAAAGAAAATTCACACCAGTTTGAAACAAAGTAGGGCAAGTCAACATACTTCTACTCATTTTCTTTGAGTGCAATTCTTTTGTTCCTCTGTTTCTTCCATAGTTTTTAATGGGCATCATCCTCAGATTCAAAGACCAGATGTGTTTTCTTATCATCCAAGATGAGCTCTTATTAATGGAAGAGAAGAAAATCAGCAATGTGGATTTTTAACTAGAACTTGGAGGGAACAGAAAATAATGCCACTCTGTATTCAGAAATCCCAAACATAGTGCCATGCTGACCTGGAGGAACAACCAACTTTGTGGCGTCGAACCCCTTCAGTTAACAGGATGGCACCGGGGTTACTCACCTGCTGTCCCCCACACTCTTCCACTCAGTCCCTCCACAATGTGGCTCTTGTCTCCCAGGTGTGAGGAGTAATAAAGTGTGTGAGGTTAATAAAGAGGCGAAATGCGTGGGAAACTGAGGTTTTCCTTTTTCTTTTTCCTCCTTTACTTATTTTCATTCCCCCAAGACTTGTTCCTCCCCTCAGTCCCTCTGTCTGCAAATAAAATATTGTCTTTTTAACCTAAATACAAGAAACACAATTAAGATTCAGTAATTGACATGTTCATGAAAGACATGCACAGATAAGTTCATGGCCGCACTCTCCATTCTAGCCCCAAACAATCCAAATGGTGTGATGGAAAATAGTGACGTGTTTGCACAGTGGGGTCCTACATGGTAAAGAAAATGAATGAACCAACTCTACATGCAACAGTGTGGGTGAATCTCACACACATGATTTTGCATGAAAATTACACAAACACAGAAGAATAAAATGCATTTACGAAAAGTCCCCAGACAGGCAAGACTAATCAGTGGTGTTGGAAGTCTGGCTAGTGGTAACCTCTGAGAAGAAGGGTTGGAGCAGTAACTTGGGGGGTCTGAGAGGGGCCTCTGGGGTGCTGACAACGTTCGTTTTTGGTCTGACTTGGGTGGTTACACAGGTGTGATCACTTTGTAAGAATTCATCAATTTCTATACTTACAGCTTGTGAAATTTTCTACACGTGACTGACATGGATAAAAAAGTTTAAAATAATACCAATATGCTAATAGGGAAAAAATACAACAAAGGAAGTAGACACTTTGGAAAAGCTCCCCATGAACTGCTCAGAAGTTCGCCAAGGGAAAAGCAAAGGAAAGTTGGGTGGAGTCAGAGTTGAGTGGAAGTGATAGAGTTAGTTCTTTTTCTGGACTCCTTGGAGCTTTGATACAGGTGTGTAATTGGAATTTGGGCTTTATAATCAAAACTGAAGTCCTTTGAAGGATTTCCAAATAACTCAGTGTATTGCTAAACATAAAAAAAAAAAAAAAGTGCAGGGAATTCCCTGGCGGTCCAGTGGTTAGGACTCTGTGCTTCCACTGCAGGGGGCACGGGTTCAATCCCCGGTCAGGGAACTAAGATCCCGTGTGCCTCACGGTGTACAGAGATCGTAAAAGCCAAAATATGTACATATTTCCAAAATGATTCAGATAAACTAGGAAAGTCAGAGCCAAGTCTAACCCTCCAGGAATGTGTGCACTACTCTGGTAGTTGGGCCTTGGGTCAGAGGAGGAATCCAGGACTGGGTTTGCCATTGTTCTGGCACCAAATGCCATTTAAAAAATGCCAGTGCAAAACAGTGGTATCTATTTAGACCTGAGCCACCAAGAAAATATTTCAGAGAGGGTCTTCTCCTCCTTAAAGTGCAAAATCAACGGGTCCTGCAGGACGGAAGATGGAAGGGATGTTTTCTGGCCTTCCTTGCCCTGCAGGGTCTCTGTTGCCAATCCTTTCTGGAGACCAGACCGATAGGAGATGGACTTCTCAGCCCTTTTCCCAGCATCCATCTCCACCTGGCCCTCCATCCTGACCTGCACTGCCTTGTCTCCTTCCTCAGGACCTTGTCTGAGGGCATCACCTCGTCAACGTTCATGGAATTGACCCCTAGGTGCATTTTCAGCTCCTCCCTCTCCCTCCCCCACCCAACGAGTCACCAAGCTCTGTGGCTTGCCCCTTGCCTCAGCTCTGGAAGAGGGGTTCTCATCCTTAGCGAACACTGCAATCACCTGGAGAGCTTTAAAGCACGGATACCTGGCTCTCACCCCTGAGGTTCTGCTTCAGTTGGTCTACAGGTGTAACGTGGGCATCTATACTTTGAAAGTCCTCCTGACTCTGATATGCAGCCCAGGTTGAGAACCTCAGCTCCAGATCTGGCCTCTTCCTCTCCACTGCTGTCCTGTTTTCCCTTGTTCCCGCTGACACTATGTTTCTTTGCCCTATTGAGACAGCCTCCTAACTTTGTCTCTGTCTGGCCTCATTACTCTGATCCATATGTGCTGTCCTCTTGATATCCTAACCTAAAATCCTACCTCTGGCATTCATAGTCTGCCCTAAGTAACCCCTATCTACTTTTTAACCTTATCTTACCCCACCCACCGGTGCCTTGCACCTCCAAGTACGCGTCCCATCCATCTGCGTGCCTGCATTTTCCTGGTACCTGTTAAGGGTGTGTCACCCATACCCGCCCCTGAGCCCTAAAGGATCTGGGCCTTGATTTATCTCTGTGTTTATTTCAAAGCACCCGGTATTTGTCGAAGATGTTTTACAGCCGTGCTTCAAGAGATATGCAGTGGTTTATGCCCTGAACCGGCTCTGACTTGACCACAGATGCACAGATGAGACATGGAGGTGTCCGAAAGTTCCCTTTGCCTCACCACCGCGCTAAGATCTCCGCAGGGGGTGGAGGAGGTGGGGTGGGGTGGGCTAGAGAGACTTGCCCTCTGCTAGGCACAATTTGTGCCGAGTGCAAAGAAGCCTGGAAGACTGCGCATGCCCTGGCTGTCCCTAGCCGCCCCCAGAAATCTCCGCCCCTTTCCTAGAGCCTGCCTCCTACCCCTTCAAATCCTTCACTCCCCTCCCCTTGGAGAGAAGGTACTTTTAGAGCATGAACCCTCCTTTCTCCATTCCTTGATCAATGAATCAAGTTTCTGCTCTGCTCTACCTGACATTTGATTGGCATTTGCAGGTCTGGGCAAAGGACTCATTAAGGGGTCACCCACCCACTGGGGATCAGTAACAGTTGTCTTCTCTCAACACCCAGCTGGATCTCCATACCCCTGGAAACCTTCCTTCCGTCAGTTAACACATCTGTTTCTTCTCCATTTTCCCCCAGCACACTGTTTATACCCAGGAGACACAGAGTCTGCCCTGTGTCCCATATAGGTAAGGATTTTCTATTCTGATGAGACTGAGAGATCCCAGGAGATGGGGCCCCTCCATTGCAGGTAATAAGAGACCTGGTCTCCTCTGCATCTAGGATGCTGTGAGTAGTATTCCATCCAAGGGAGAATTGAGAAATAGCCACTCAAATCATTCTCTGTGCTCTGTGGTTCTGAAACCAGCTGAGAAAGACATTCTTCAAAGTGGATGTTCTGTAAATGCAAAATTCATGAGATAATACATTCTGAATCTGAATTCCAGAGGCAGTGGGATTTGAATCTGTGTTGGAACAATCACTCCACACCCTTTTCCCCTTTTCTTGCTCTGCTCTGTACTCTAGAGGCTATCAAATGAGAATATTTAATTTTGCAGGCTCCTTTGTAGCTAGGGTAGCTCTTTACAGAACTCTGGCTCAGGCAGAAGTCCCTGGGGGAGGCCCCTCTTGTGCTTCCCCTCTTCTGTCGACCTGGAATGCAGGCATAATAGCCGGAGGAGCAGCAGCTGTTTTTTCACACTTAGAGTCATATGGTAATTATGATGATGCCAGAAGACACAAGGATGACATTGTTTTGGGTTGGTCTCAACCTATTAATAATGATGCTATTCACTAGGAATGCCTGGGGGTGTTCACCTGGGACCTTTTGGTGAGTCCTCAGAGACATTTCCCTGACCAGAGCCAATGTTGAGGCTGGACTGGCTCTTACAGATCTTATTATAATAGCAAGATGTACCTCAGCAACAACTATTAGGGAACTTTGCAAAAATCAGATTTATGACTCTGGGTTCTGGAGGGTACATGCCAGGTTTAAGACCATACTGTGAGGTTGCAGGTAGAGAGGGAGAGAGAGAGAGAGAGAGAGACTGAGCATGTGTCTGGGGTTTTTGCCTTTACTGGGGTTGAGGGTGGGGTGTCTAGGGTTGCAGGTTCATTTTTTTACTGACAAATTTACAACATAAGAGTGGAAATTAAAGCACAGGAAAGGGCACACAGGGTCAGTCTGGTGGTCAGTTATCTAGGTCATCCAGGACCTTCTAAAAGGAGAACTTTATGGGTGGGGGACGGCCTGGCCCTTGACCTAGTTATGTAGCTGGCAATGTGTTTATTTGAGATGGATTTCTTGGCGATCAAAAGCTTAACATCAGCACTTATGCTCAGAAAAGCTAGTTGTCAGGCACTCTCACTGCAGACATCCTTGAGTATTGGCCTCGGCCTTGGACTGTTTACTACCAAGCTTCACATTGTATGAGAAAAATAAAACTCTTTACTTCTTTAAACTAGTCTTTGTCAAGTTTTTCACACACACACACACACACACACAAACATGCACACGCGCCTGATATCTCTAATGTAGGGGTGGAAAAATTCCTTTCTTCCCTTCTAGGTTCTTTGGATGGTTTAATAATGAAATTGACACAACACAAAGTAACAAGAGAAAATTTAATTACATACATATATACGAGAGTTCCATAAAAATATGAGACTCAAAGAAGTGACCAAAGCAGGAAGCTTTTATATCTTTTAGACAAAGAAAATAAATTTGTGAAGAATTGATAAGACAAAGGGGTTTAGGCTTGGCATAGCAAATTGGTGAAAAAATAACCAGGTTCGTTTACACGGCCTTCTTGGCCCTGAATTCCCAGGCTCTGGTGATAAGCATGCCTTCTCCTCTCCTGGTACAGGGAGGGCACCTTTCACCCTGGAGATTGATCTCCTGCTTTCAGGGACACAGAGAAGGGTCAGAGTGTTCTTGCAACAGCTGTTTCTCAAATACCTTTAATTCAAAATAATCAATCATATTTGGGGGTGGCGTATTCTGCTCCCCTTTATCTCCATAAAATCCTCCTCTCCCATGCTTCTGGTTAATTAAAGGAGAGGGTTCTTCAACTCTCCTGCTTTAAGCTAATGCTTTAAGGGCAGGGTGGGCACATTCAACAGCAATAAGGTAATTAATAAGTAATTTATTTTCTGCAGCTCATTTTTCCTTTAACCTCTTATAAGCCTCCTACACTTACTAAGTGATTTCTGAGAACTTAATATCGGTCGTGCTCTGGCTCTGGAGTGGTCAACCAGCCATGTAGCTTTGCTGGCTGTGGTGTGCTGGTAAATGCTTAGGGGTGGGGGGACCCCGTGCCATTTGTGCATTTCCCATTTCTAGGGTGTAAGTACTACCATCAAGGTGATTTCAAGCGTCCAATAGAGATGCACACAACTGGTCTCTGGGGGCCCTGAATGCCATCTGCAGCACACCCCTGGGACTCAGTGCTCCCAAAGATAACATCAGGGCTCTTGCAAAATTCATTTTCTTAAGAGTGGGTCTTAAACACATTTCTCCAGATAAAAGGCTTTTGATGACTAGATCCAACCCGAGGGGAATGGCTGGGAGGCTGAGTAGATTTGGTCCTAGACTAGTGGCTTTCCTTTACCCTGAACTCCCCAAAAGTCTTGTCAAGAGCTCCACCACCTTCCCATTTTCTTTCTTTTGTGTCATGCTGATTATGAAACCCACCAACTTCACTCTAATTTCTTTTGGGAGGGAATTTAATAGACCCATTTTTTTCCAACAGTTATGTTTAATCATCCATTCCAGGCTGATCTGATGTGTTCAAAATTGCTATGAATTATTTCTACCTTTGGTTATTTCACGTACTATTTCCTTATGCTGAAGTTCACATAAGGGATTCTGCCACTAGGGAGTATCTGAACTAAAAGGGGCTAGCCACGCAGCATTGACAAAGGCCGACTTGGCTGTTAGTGATGCTGAGGAGAGAGCCTCCCCTACGTGGGTCCTCACCTTCCCCAACCACACCCACTCACTCAGACTATAGGGACTTGCCCTTCCTCTTGGGCTGAGCTGGTGAGATCCCAATTATGTCACCTGAAGTTACAATTTCATTAATTGGGTCTCATTAACCAGGGATTGGTTATACATCTATTTGTTTAGTTCAGGTTTCCTGTTACACTTGGAAGGAAGTGTTTGCTAAGCAAATTAACAGTGTAATCAAGATCCCAGGGAGAATGTTTAAGTGATTAAACGTCAAAGGTAAATTACAATAGAGTATAATCACTATTTAAATAAATACCCCAGGGTCTTTCCCTAGAAACATCTGGGAAGGCAAATAATTTAGTTATTTTATACACCTAGAAATCATAAAAGCAAGATTTTTAAAAATGTTATTCTGTAATTGAGAATATTCAGATTGATGTGACTGCACCCAAATTGTGCAAATGAGAACTTTGAGTATACTTCAAAGGATAGTTACAGAAACATTAATTATATCCCATATGCATTATATTATTTTTTAACCATAAACAAGATGTACAGTCTTTTTTTTAATATATATATATACATTTATTTATTTATTTTTGGCTGCTTTGAGTCTTCTTTGCTGCGCACGGGCTTTCTCTAGTTGCGGTGAGCTAGGGCTACTCTTCGTTGCGGTGTGCGGGCTTCTCACTGCGGTGGCTTCTCTTTGTTGTGGAGCACAGGCTCTAGGCACACAGGCTTCAGTAGTTGTGGCACGTGGGCTCAGTAGTTGTGGCACGTGGGCTTAGTTGCTCCGCTGCATGTGGGATCTTCCAAGACCAGGGCTTGAACACGTGTCCCCTGCATTGGCAGGCAGATTCTTAACCACTGCACCACCAGGGAAGTCCAAGATGTACAGTCTTTCCATGTGATTCCAACTTAAGTGTGGATCACTTGCTAATCAATTCACTTCTGTTGTTCAGTTTCCCAAATTTAAAAATAGCATTATCTGCCCTTACAAAGACTTGGACATGAATACTCATGGCAGTTTTTAATTTAGAGTAGCCCAAACTAGAAGTAACCCAAATGTCCACCAACAGGTAAATGGATAAATAAATGTTGATATATTCACACAACATAACAGTACTCAACAGTAAAACACGAACAGACTACAGATACATGCACCATGGATAAATCTCAAAACTATGATGCTGAGCAAAGGGAGTTAGACACAAAAGCATTAATACTGTGTGATTCCATTGATATGAATTTTAGAAAAGACTAAAGTCACCTACAATGACCAAGAGTAGAATAATGGTTGTCTTGGGGGGCCAGGGATTGAGAGTATGGACATCTTTGGGGGACTATTCACTATTCAGTCTACCACAGTCTGCCTCAGGCTCCCAAAGATTCGTACCCATGCTACATGCAAAATACAGTCACCCGGTCCCAGAGACCCCCAGATTCTCAAATCATTACAGCATCAACTCAAGTCTAAAATCTTATCATCTGTCTTATCAGATCAAAAGTCCCAAATCTCATTATCTAAATCACTGAAATCAGGTATCAGTGAGACTCTGGGTATGATCACACTGGGGCAAAATTCCTCTCCATCTGTGGGTACGTGAATTAGAGTCCAGAATTTCAATGATGGGAAGCATCATCCCCCAAGTGAGTCACTGGAAGTGATGGTAAGTAGGGCCAATGTTACTTCCACACTTGATTTCCACACTTACATGTAATACCTACTGGGGACACAGGATCATGTTTTATTGTTGATTTACTACATCCTGGAGGGTAGTGCCCACCCTTGATGGGTATCACCTCCAAGCTGATGCTTTACCTGTGTCTTCAAAGAATAATTCTATTGTGCTATCAGGTCAGAAGCTTTGGTGTGGTACAGTATGTGATAGGACCAGTGACTTTGTGGTCATTGGCCCACTGTCAAACTTTTTTGCTGTAGAGTGAGTCTCTGAGCCCATGAGATGTTACGTGGGATCCGTATTCGTGGATCAAATATTCTGTAAACCTTCAGCTAGTGATGCTGCCTGAAGCCCTGTAGACAGGAAAGGCAAACACACATTGGCATATGAGTTAATGGGCCATTCCCTTCCAGGATATCTGGTTGGTCTCTGAATGATGGTACCATTTTGAGAGTTCAGGGTGGCACTCTATTGTTTGAGGGTTGGACATTCAGCCATAGCAGTAGCGAGATGAGCCTTGATGAGTTGGAGCCCATGCTGCTGGGCTCTTGCATAGTCGCCTTCCTGTCACCATGGCTATTCTATTCATGTATCCATGGTGTAAGCACTGGTGTGGTCAAGGAATGAGAGGACTGACCTCAGTTGGCTGAGTCATTTTATCTACTTGGTTGCATGGTGAGTGCTCTCTGGTGGATGCTGACGTAGAACACAATGATCTTTACACTTAATGCTCATTCCCACAGGACCATCTACAGACCTCCTTGTCCCTAATCTTCAAAAGTTCCTTCCTCCAAGCCACTGAACTGCGAGCCAAGCAGTTCACCATTGCCCATGAGTCCATACATGTGCTAACCTCAGTCCACTTCTTCTGCTCCAAGGGGATGACAGAGGTTTGAAGCTCTTCCCATTGGGAGGAGTTCCATCACCATGACTTTCAGGGCCCCCTCCCTGAGCGCTCAGCGACTGTAGTGCATCAATAGTCTGTTTTCAGGGTGTACCATGTAGCAAGCTGACTCATCAATTAACTAAAACTTAGCCTTTTATCTCCTCTTTAGCAGGTAATAAGGTACAGTCTTCATCCTTGTGGCGACAGGTGTGAACAGCAGCCGGCATTCAGCAGACGTGGGAGCTAGATCAGCCTTGGTGAGGGGGCCATGCCGAACCTCCCTCCACCCCTGCCATCTTGGCTACTCCACCCATGGTCCATTGCAGGGGCAATGGGTGACTGAGGACAGAGGCCATTGGACACCACCAGACCAGTCATCCTGTCCGACTGGTTGTAGAGGCACAGAGACCCTCAGTGGACAGTGCCATGGACACGGGCATCTGCATGCCCCCTGCTCACTCCCAAAAGCCCATCCACATCCTTTTGCCCTGGGCTTCCAGTGTCTTTGTCTGCTGGGGCTGATAAAACACAGTACCATAGACCGGGGGAGGGAGGGAGCTTAAGCAACAGGCATTTGTTTCTCACAGTTCTGAAGGCTGGAAGTTCAAGATCAGGGTGCAGGCATGGTTGGGTTCTGAGCTCTCTTTCTTGCTTGTACCTGGTCACCTTCTGCTGTGTCCTCACATAACAAAGAAAGAGAGAGAGCTCCCTGGTGTCTTCTTGTGGGGACACTAATCCCATCATGAGGATCCAACTGTCATGACCTCATCTAACCCCAGTTACCTCCCAAAGGCCCATCTCCAAATACCATCACATTGCAGGTTAGGGCTTCAACATATAAATTTTGGAAGGGGGAGGGGGTGGAGACACAATTCAGTACATAGCACCCAGTCTCTGCTCTACAACCCTGCTTCTTCTAGGTCTCCACCAGAGGTCTCCATCCACTGGTGTAACAGTGGTAAATGACATGGATCTCTAGGCCACCTGCAGGCGCAACTTACCTGTGCCTTCTGGCCCTGCTGATGCCTCATCTGTAGGCTCCGCTCCCATTGTAAGAATTATTTGCTGATTGCCTGCCTGACCTTGTGAGTGTGCAGGTCATGATGGGCAGTGATGGCTACATGGTCACTTGGTGTTCATGGTCAGGTAATCAGTCTCAATCAGGACCCAGCAGCAGGACAAATGCTTTTCTTTTCAAATACTGTGTATTTCTCTGCGGCAGAGGCATGGGCTTGCTCTAGAATCTTAGGGGTCTACATTGTGATTCTCCTGCTGGGGTTTGTCTTAAGTGGCACAATGTATTTCCCCACCACAGACCCACAGGGTCTACCAGGCTGCATGGCCAAGCAGCAGGCACACTTACACCACAGCCTGGACCTACTGCGGTGCCCTTTCCTTTTCTCAGTGTCCCTGAGAGCTGGCACCTTCCATGCCACACAGTAAACGTGTTCGGTAATATTCTGAAGTTTGAAATATGCTACTTCCAGAAAGCGGAGAACCAAGCTGTGCTTCCTTCTTAGAGGTGGGAGGTAAAAGATGCAATAATTCATCCTTTACTTTAGAGGGGATGTCCCAGCAAGCCTCGGCCCATTGGGCCCTTAAAAATTTACTGAATATCCTGAATTTTTACAGCATTTTCTCCCACTTTCTGGAGCACTTCTATCTTTCAGAAACCTCCAGCATACTTGCCACTTTTGTTCATTCAGTCTACTTACCACGTCATCTATAGAGTGGGCCAACGTGATGTTCTGGGAAAAGTCCAGCTGGCCCAGGCCTTTTCGGATTACATTATGACAGGGGGCAGGAGAATTAATGCAACCCTGTGGCAGAGCTATAAATAAATGCTGTTCTCCGTCTCATGTGTAAACTGCTTCTAATCCTCTTCCCTGATAAAGATGAAAAATAATGCATTCATCAAATCAAGGGCTGCATATCACATCCACGCTAATTGATTCTAGAAAAGAGACCACATCTGGCACAACAGCTGTTGTCAAGGCTGCTGTGTGGTTGAGTTTGCAGTAGTTCACGTTTATCTTCCAAAACCTCCACGACTTGGAAGGGGCCCAGTTAGTAAATAAAACGGAGGAGGTGATAGAATCCACCGCCCCCTGCACTGATTTTTAAGGATCTTTCATTTCTCTGGGAAATATTGTTTTTTATTTAGTCTCTTGGCCTGAAGTCAATTACATGAGTTTCTGCTTGGCTTTCCCACTGTGATAGCTCTGACCACTTAGGCCAAGGAATCCATACGTGGTAGAGCAGAGTCCTAGGGCTACCACAACAAAATACCACCAGTGGGTTAGTTTAAACAACAGATATTTATTTTCTCACAGCTCTGGAGGCCAGAAGTCCATCATGAAGATGTGGGCAGGGTTGGTTCCTTCTGAAGATGTGAGGGAGAATCTATCCCCTCCCTCTCTCTTAGCTTCTGGTGGTTTTGTGGAAATCGTTGGCTTTCCTTGGCTTGTAGAAGCATCACTCCAATCTCTGCTTCCATATTCCCATGGTGTTCTCCCTAAGTGTGTCTCTGTGTCCAAATTTCTCTTTTTTATAAGGACACCAGTCATATTAGATTAGGGCCTGTCCTAAAGACCTTAACTGATTACATGTGCAACCATCATTTCCTAACCAGGGAACATTCTGAGGTACTGGGGATTAGGACTTCAAAAGGTGAGTTTTGGGGGACACAATTCAACCCACAATGTCTGGGCTCTCCAACTACCAAGTCTGTCCATTCCAGTTATATTGATACATAGAGGATGGGGAGATGGCCACTGGGTGAGTCTGTGTACCTGCCAGACCTGGGCCAAGTCTGGCTTTATTATCAGCCCCAATGTGCCCCCACTCCAACAGGGGCACCCTGGTGATGCTTCAAATCCCTGAGTGTCAACCACCGTGTACAGCAGCCCTCAAACTGTGTGCGTCTCCTTTCCGTTAGTGGCTGTGGGTCTCTTTGGGGAACGACTGGGGAATCATTACCAGAGGCATTTGCTGTGGTGCTGAGGGCCCTTCCTCCTGAGAATACAGCGTCTTCTTTAGTCAATGGGCTTCAGCCCTGAGAAGTGGCTCCGGTACAGAAAGTGGGCAGGGGCTGGGACTTGTCATTGCCCTCAGCATCCCCATCAGCCATCCTTGATTTTGGTTGAAGGTAGAGATGGGGCCGTACCCCACTGGCTGCCTCTCTGTCTTGTTCCTCGGAACTCTGTCCTAGTTTCCACGTCCAGGGCTCTCTGAGGGGTGGGCTCTTCTAGCTGCCCTTCCAGCCGTGCTTCCCATCACAGTAATCGCATCCTTGTGGCTGCCGGTGGGGAAATGCTGCCCCCAGGCCTCTGTACTTGGTGGATTCCCTCCTCCCACAGCATACTGTGGTCAGCCAGCCCCTAGCTTCCCAGCAGTGCTGGGGGCTTCTCACCTGCGGATTCCTCACCAGTGTCTTCAGATGGTTCCCAAGAACACAGGTGGCACGGTCGCTGCTCTGGACAAGCCCCCCGACAAGTTCCCCCAGCTCCCGCTGGTGCATGTCCGCTGGGTCCTGCAGCTCCAGTGGGGCAGAGCCCCTCTCTCCTCTAGCCGACCCAACCCTTCCCTGGCTGGGTTACGTTGCAAGTAAACCCAGGTTGCTGGCAGGATGGTGAGTTTGGAGTAGATCCCGGGGAAAGTGTGGGGGGCGCATGTTTTCTTACAAGGCAGGGGCCTCTGCATTGTCTTCAAGCAAGGTTAAGGCGGAGATGCATTAATCAGAGAAGAGTTGGCTACTTATATAGACCCAGAGGGTTTAGGATTTTCGTATTGACTCAGCTGTCACCATCTGGAGTGTCTGAGTCTCTGTCCTTTCCCATCAGGGCCCTCACTTTGTTATACCAGGCTTGTGGGGGTGGAGTCAACCTTCCTTGCAGGTTTGTTATCCTTACACTTAATTCCTGGGCCGGAGCCTCAGCTGGTTCAACCCTCCACGAGTCTCTCTACACACGGCCAAGGAGGTCCTATGGCTTTCACCTTTGTCTTTTATTTCCTCTTTTTTAAAAAATTCAAGTGTAGTTGATTTACAGTGTTGTGTTAGTTTCTGGTGTACAGCAAAATGATTCAGTTATACATATATATGTTCTTTTCCATTATGGTTTATTATTGATAATAATATAGGATATTGAATATAGTTCTCTGAGCTCTACAGCAGGACCTTGTCGTTGATCCATTCTCTATGCAATAGCTTGCATCTGCTACTCCCACACTCCCAATCCACCTTTGCCTTAAGTTGATGACTGACCAAAGTCAGGCTTTCGCCGTGTTTCGCCAGGGCTCTGACAGTGCCCAGCTGCAGCCTCTGAGCCCACAGTCCTCATGTTGCTCTGTCCCGAACCTCTTGGCGCTCCCTTCCAACGGGATCTCATCCCATCCATCGTCTGTGAGGGGCGTCATGATTACACTTGGGCTGAACCATCTGAGTACATTGAACTGTTCCAGGAATTGTCCGTCGTTGCCCATCACCAGTGTGAAGTCCACATGGCCATCCAGATGGTGGATGATCCAACTACCTACTCCCATTTTAGAGTCCGCTTCTTTGGTCCAGTATTGCCCAGACTGTCCTCAGCAGGACACAGAGATGGAGGCGTGGGTGCGGAGCTTCACTGGGGTGGGGAGGTGCTATCAGGGCCTGCACTTGGCAGGGAGTGAGGGATGCAGGACTGGGTCAGGAAGGAAATGGAGCAGCAGGAATGTGTTGGTAACAGAGACCTCGGCCAGCCCCGTGGTGCTGTGAAGGTGGGACGGCCCTTCAGAGGTGTCCCGAATTGAGGCCTGGGGCTGGGCTGTTGTCTTCCCACACTGTGGGTCTTTGGAGACAGGTTGCCCTTGGGAGGGGAGTGAAACCTTGGGCAAGGAAGCTCACTTTGGCTGAGGACCATTCCTGGAGACACAGCAAAGTGTGAGTCATGCAGGCGACACTCCTGGAAGCCGGGGGGACATCTGAGGGTCTCCCTCAGCATCTGCCTTGGGGAAGGCTCAGGTGTGCCAGGCAACACATCCCCAGCCCGTCTCAGAAAGGAGCCTGTCCACCTGTGTCCTGAAAATCACAAAGCCCAGAACCTACTCCCCAGGAAAGAGTTCAGGGGCCCCCAGGCCTGCCTGAGCCCCGACCAGGCCAGCTTCCCACAGGGGGGACAGGGGTGGACAGAGCACATGGGGGCCTGGATCAGGCCCCCTGCAAGTGTGTCCTGATGCGGCAGGGCCGGGAGGGCTCTATCTGTCCCCACTCCTCTCTCCCCAAATCCCTCCTCTTCTTGCAGGAACAAGGTGTGAGACGCAGACAGAATAGTGGACCTGGCCACAGAGGCTCCAAGAGGCTGGGAATGTCTGCTCCAGGGTCAGGCAGGCCTCTGGGGGAGAGAGGAAGTGGTTCCTCCAATTGGTTCCTCCAACTCGGCACAATGGGCATTTGTGGACATTTTGGCTACACAGCATCCATTCTTACTTGTTAAAAACATCGAATCTCCTCTTGGAAAAGTACTTCTCTCTGATGTGTGTTGCCCTGGGCGTGTCCATCAGTCAGGGTGTTCTGCCAGCTCCAGCCAAAGGGTAGGCACATGACCCAAACTCAGCCATGCAGACTTTCTCTGGGACTTGAATTTTGAGGGGAATCATCTCCAGATGGAAAAAGGTGGTGGGAGCACGTTCCTCCCACTGATGGGCACTGAACCAGAGGGTTGAGAGGTCCTGCCGTGTAGACACCCAGGATCTGGTCCTGCTTCCCAGCACTGTTCTCATCTCCACCTATTCCTTGAGCTGCCCAACTTTCCCCTGAATTTTGCTTGTGACCCGGAGTTAGATGCTGTTTACAGCCAAAACCCTTGAATATGATAAGATGCAGCCCAGTCTGGTCCCCAGACGTGTGTTCATAACCACTAGCTATGGACGTGTTGGCTAAGAAACCCATCCTGGTTCCTCCGGCATTTGCCACGTTGGCTTTCCATGGGGTCCATTTTCATTTGGACCCCAGATCGTTTTGTTGAAATGTTATTGCTGAGAGCTGGGAGGATGGGGTGAGGCAAGGTTTCTTATAAAGGACAGATTCAGGTTGGGAGAAGGTGTCATTAGCCCTAAACAATCCTTTCTCATGAAGAATTTTCTGTCTTGATGATAACCCTAGATATTCATTTTCTTGTAAAAGCTGTGCTTCAGGCATCGTCAGGACCGGACAGCATCAATGCTGACACTGCCGTTGAAAGTGTGTCTTCCATGCTCACTTCGGCAGCACACATACTAAAATTGTAATGATACAGAGAAGATTATTGGGGACCCTGTGCAAGGATGGCACGCAATTTTGGGAAGCGTTCCATATTTTTAAATGTCCATCGACAGATAAATGGATAAAGAAGATGTGGTATATACACACACACACACACACACACACACACACACACACACACACACACACAATGGAATATTACTCAGCCATTAAAAAGAATGAAATAATGCCACTTGCAGCAACATGGATGGACCTAGGGACTATCATACTAAGTGAAGTAAGCCAGAAAGAGAAAGACAAACACCATACGACATCACTTATGTGTGGAATCTAAGATACGACACAAATGAACCTATCTACAAAACAGAAACAGACTCACAGACATAGAGAACAGACTTGTGGGTGCCAAGAGGTGGGGGAGGGATGGATTGGGAGTTTGGGATTAGCAGATGCAAACTAGTATATATAGAATGGATAAACAACAGGTCCTATTGTATAGCACAGGGAACTATATTCAATATCCTGTGACAAACCATAATGGAAAAGAATATGAAAAAGAGTATATATATGAGTCACTTTGCTGTACAGCAGAGATTAATACAACATTGTAAATCAGCTATACTTCAATTAAAAAAAAATGTGAGTCTTCTGTCTGCTTTGTCTCTCAGCTGCCGCTGGGAGGTTATTGTGGATATTCCTGTGATGTGGGAGTATTTTATTATGATCATGAATTTATTTTGTACTAACAATATACGTATTTGGTTATCAGGTGAAATTTTCTTTTTCTTAAATTTCAAAAGGCCAATAGGACTCAGTGTTTGAAATGCTTCTTTTCTTTTGTTTTGCTGACAGACATTTTTTGAGGTGCTTTTGGGGGTGTGTGTCTTATTTATTAATAGAACTGAAAGAGAAATTATTTAATGTTTTTCTTGGTGAACTGGCATGGAAAAATATTTTTATCTTTGACCAGTTCCTTGCTTGATGTATGCTGGCACCTGAATGCTGGGTCTTCAAATCTCTCTTGAATGTGACTTTCTTTCCTTTCCAATAAAGGGAAAAGAAAACCCTTTATTTTCATATTGAGGGTAGAATAAGCAAAAAATGGAGCTGAGGAAAATTTTAGCTTTTTATTCTAGTTGACCTCTTTTTTCCAAGAAGAGCATTTGATTCTCCCTTAAGACATAAGAGTTGATAATCCCTGGTGCCATAAACCTCTCTCTAAATGTAAATAAATACGTGCTTCTGTTTTCAACTGGGTCACATCACTCCAGCTTCCAGAAAATTTCAGTCCAAGTTATGGGGGTCCATATATTTATCTTCTTAACAATCAGCCCTGGCATTCATTCATTCATTCATTCGTTCTCCATTGAGCACTTATCATGCCTGGTACTGTTCTAGATACTAACAATGCATTGTAAGCAAATAAGAAAATAGATGTTCTTGTAGAATACCAAGAAAGTTCTGGCTAATTTTAGCCTGAATTATGAAAGTAGAAGTACTACTTTATTCTATTCAAGAACAAAATATGGTTGGAGGATAATCATTCATGAGTTTTATGACTAGTGTTGTTTACAGTTTTCTTTTTTTGTGTTCCAGCTTTAGGGTGAGCATTCATAGAATCACTGAGTCACCCAATATCACCGAATAAAATGAAGTGTGTGTGTGTGTGTGGGTGTGTGTGTGCGCGCGTGTGCTGGGTGCCCAGGGAACCCACCCAGGGATGTTATTAAGGTAAAAATTTACGTATGTCTTTCTCATTTGGCTTATCACCCTGCAGTGCCATCTGGTGGTTGAAATGAAGGAAAACATTCCAACAAACACTGAGATAATGTGGTATAAACATTTGGCCCCTGTACCTGTGATGAGCATATAATTTATACAAACTGGGATAGTTTTGAATGTAAAAAGGAAAACTATTAATAGTTTCCCAGGGGCAACAGGCATAAACTAAGACTGTCAAAGGCAAACCTATACCAGATACAAGAGTAATAATTTTAATATATTGGGCATTTATGATACACCAATGCTTTACACGTATTATTTAATAAAATCCACATAGTAACCTCATGCAGGGTAAGTTCAATTACCCTCATTTTGCTGTTGAAGTCATGGGGCTTGCAGATTTTCCAGATGACATATAAGATGTCCATTTAATTACAGACAATCAACAAATCATTTTTTAGTATAAGTCCTAATATTCAGGTAAGCAACAAATAATTTTTAGTATAAGTATATCCCATGCAATATTGGAGACATATTTATACTACAATATTATTTGTTGTTTATTTGAGATTTCAAATTTAGCTGGATGGTCTGTTCTTGTTGTTGTTTTTATTGTTGTTTTTCCCCTAAATCTGGCAACCCTAGCTTGGAGAGGTGAAGTAACTTACTTAAGATAGTGTAGGCAGCAAGGATGAACTGGTATTTGAAACCAACTCTTTCTCAGGATGAAGCTCAGGCTCTTAACTGCATGGCTTACTTTTGGTGACCACGAGCCCCTCCTGGCCAAGCAGGACACATTTGGGTGGGGAGGCCGAATCCCGAGTTATTTAATTGTCTTTCCTCTTCAGTTATATATGTAGGTCCGGACTGGGTAGTGTATGAAGATATGGACTGTAATGATTAACCCCACAGTTTGTTTTAATTTAGTGACCTTCATAGAATTTGGGGGCAGAAAGTGCAGTTGGGCCATAGCAACAACTAGACCCAGGCCCCGGAAGGTGCCAGAAGATTTGAGAAGATTTCCACGTGGACAAATGGAGATGCCAGCTTGGAACTTTGGGTGCCAAGCAGCAGATGCGAGGGTGGGAGTGTCACATACAGAGTCCAGCGTTGTTGAACACAGAATTCTTAAAGCAAATCCTCCTGCCCGCTCCCCAGCAGGGTACCATGAGGAGGGGCACACTAAGGCCTCCAGCAGGGGCCGGCTTCTCTGATCCAGGTTGGTGGGCAGCCCAGCTGTGGCTGGAGGGCTAAGCCTGGGTCACCAACTTCTAGAATGTGTGTTGGGAGGAACTTCTCATCCACAAACCCTTCTTAGGAAACCTACCCTCCAACCCACAGACGAGGCCCTGGCAGCTACTTTTGTTCTTGGTGGCCCAGCCCTGTGTGACCACGACGGCAGGTGGCAGTGGGGACACCTGAGCAAGCTGGATGGTCAGAGTCCGTCCCCCAGGAACCTAGAGAATGGACTCAAGACACTAGTCTCTGGTGGTCCCCTGAGGAGGAGATGAAACCTGGAGCTGGGAGGGTCCTGATAGGAGGGAGGGAGGGGGAAGGAAGAAAGGGGAGGAGGGAGGGGGGAGGGAGGGGGAAGGGAAGAGGAGGGAGGGAGGGAGATCCTGAGGTCTCCACAGTGCCGGGAGCCCTGGCTTTCTGGTGGCCTCCCAGCCCCCGGTTCTGGACCCCTGCTGCCCAACGAGCATCGTATTCCAGTTCTGGAAGCTCCACGTGCTCCCCGGCAGCCCCTCAGCCTCCCCGTCTGTGTGATGCTGTCAAGACCGTCATCCCGAATGACATCCAGCACGAGGTCCAAGAATCACAGCCCTCACCCATGGGGTTCCCCTCGTATTAGATACAGAGAAACACTGCGTTATCTCCATTTACCCAGAGGCGGGTTTCTTTGGATCCGATTTCCCTGGGACTTCTCCCCCATAAGCGAATCTTGGCCTCAGGACCATACTGAGTCCGCTACGAGGTGCGTCAGAGTGCCCCAAAGGAGGCCGCCCTCTAGCCTGAGCTGAGGGCTCCTGCTCTGGCCTGCGGGGCTGCTCCCTGCCTGAGCCCTTCCCTGCAGCCACGGAGTCTGTTACCCTCCCGCCTGGGCGGCAGGCCCGCTTTCCCAGGCTTCCTGGCTGTTCCCTCTGTGGGACTTCGGGGTCTGGTGTCCCAGAGGATGGGGTGACCGGCTGACTGTGCGGCACGCGGAGGTCTGTCGCCACCTAGTGGCCAGTGGAGAAATCGTGCCCAGAGCAGAAGACGTCCTCTTGGGCCGGGGGAAGCAGCAGCATCCGTGAGAGTTGGAGGACCACTGAGATGAGCAGAACCGGAAGCCACGTAAGTCAGAGAACAGGAGACTTACATCTGCGGACTGACAAGCCTGCCGCGGATAGGAGGCTGGCGGTAGTGGACGCAGCGTTGGCTTGGTTCCCCCACTGCCCCACCGCCCTGCCATGGACCATGTGAAGTGCTATTTCCTCTTGTGACCTTGCTCCCCTGGCCACAGTGGACTGGCCTGGAGCTGGATACCAACTTAGACGGATCAATGAGCATTCCACCCTGGAGTTATGGACGTGAGACCTGCAGGATACAGTCAGTCTTTTTCCAGGGCTGGAGGGCAGTGCCGATGGACCGTGGCTTTTGACGAAAGGGCAGCAGCAGGAGCTGAGCTTCACCCACACACGGGGAAGGGGAGGAGAGGGGAAGGGAAGCGGGAAGGGATACAGGTGTCGGGCTCCGCTGGGCCTGAAGCCCAGACCCGGTTCTGTCCGTGCCGTCTGTGAGCCACTCTGGGTCCTTATAATAAATCGCTCATTTTTGTTCAGATGACGCACATTGGATTTCTGACACTGACGGCCGACAGAAGTTGGATGAATGCACGTTCAAAGCCAATCGGCAGTCCCCCCAGTGTGTGCCGTCAGATCAGCCAGTGCTGTGTCCGCAGGGAGCAGAGGCACCTACAGCCCCCTGAGGCCCTGGACAAGCTCATGGGGACCCCGCCCAGCCGTGGGGTGGGTAGAGGAGCCGAGGCCTACGGGGGTGACCTGAGGGGTATTGGAAGGCCCCTCCCACGTACACATCTTCCCTTAGTACCTGTCACAGCGCCTGGGATTCTCCCAGTGGGGAAGCATCATTCAGGTCCGGACATCCTCCTTCCTGACCATCCTCCCTCCTGACCTTCCCTGATACAAACACCTCAGGGGAGGGTCAAACCGTTACCCTCCACCCCTCACCACTGTTAGACTACAGGCTTATACTGGTGAGATCTATTTTTATTGCGTGCCTTTCTCCGCCACCTGACTGTAAGCTCCATGAGGGAGGAAACCACGTTTGCTTTATGTCCCTGTTGCACGAAAAACAGGCCCTGACAGGCCATAGGTGCTCTACATGTGTTGAGTAAATGGGTGGGTATCGGGACCACCTGTACTGTAAATGACAAAATTCTTGAGGTCACTTCACCTTTCGAGGCTTCACCTGGGCTGGTGTAGGCACAGAAGGAGACCCCAGGCTCTCCCTGCCTGCAGTTTGGCTTGGCTGAGGGCCAGCCTGACCTAATTCTCTTCCAGGTCATGATCAGGCTGATAATTGATGAGCTTAACTGATACAGGAAGATAGAAGAAGCAGACAGGAAATATACATGCATCTCCTGTGTATATAATACCCACAGACTCACTGCATACTGCGCTCCTCAATAAATGTCATTAGTCCCTAAAATATTTTCCTACAAATATAGCATATAGAATATACTGAACAACCCATCTGGTTTAGTATTAATGTGTTTTTTTTCTGCCACGCAGTAAGTCCTCGTGTGCTCTGGCCTTGAGAGCTGGTGAGGCCGACGGAAGCATTGTTCCCACCAGCACACCAAAACGCAGCGCTGAGCATTATACTAATAATCACAGAGCAATCTTCGGCCATTTGACATTGTGAAGATGGTATCTTGATGATCTAGTTTTCAATTGACCATTTTTTTTGTCTTAGGCTTTTTAAAATGAACTTTAAATTTTAGAATTGTTTTAGATTTACAAAAAATTGAATATAGTCCAGAGGGTTTCTATATACTCCATACTCAGTTTTCCCTGTAATTAACACCCTACATCTGTATGGTACATGAGGAACATCAAACAAATCCCAACTGAAGGGCATTCTGCAGAGTATCTGCCCGGTAGGTCTCACAACTGTCAAGGTCATCAAAAACAAGGAAAGTCTGAGAAGCTGTCACAGCCAAGAGGGGCCCAAAGAGACATGATGACTGAGTGTCATGGTGGATCCTGGGTGGGGCTCAGGAAAGGAAAAAAGGATTCAGGGAAAACAGGAGATCTGAATGAAGTATGGACTTTAGTTAATGAGAATAAATCAATTTTGAGTTGTTAATTGTGACAAGGGTACCTACTCATGTAGGATGTTAATAAGCAGGGAAGCTGGAGGAGAGGGTACCTGGGAATTCCTTGTACTATCCTGGGGATTTTTCTGTAAATCTAAAACTACTCTAAAATAAAAAGTTTATTTAACAACAACAACAAAAAATCCATGTGGAATCCAAAAAACAAAACAAAAAACCCCCTTGAGCTATATAGATACAGAGAAGAGGTTGGTGGTTGTCTGAGGTGGGGTTGGGGGAAGGGTGCAATGGGGAAAGGGGGCCAAAATGTACAAAATTTCAGTTATAAGATAAATAAATCCTGGGGGCTATAGCATGGGAACTATAGTTAATAGTACTATATTGCATATTTGAAAGTTGCTAAGAGGGTAAATCTTAAAAGTTCTCATCACAAGAAAAACAATTTTTGTTAACTCTGTGAGGTGATGGATGTTAAGTACACTTACTGTAGTAATAGTTTTATAATGTATACGCATATTGAGTCATTATGTTATATACCTGAAACCAATATATGTCAATTATATCTCAGTTTAGTTGCCCTAACAAGCGATAGTTGCCCTAACAGAGAGAAATCTTAGTATAAGGTGGCTGATGGATTGAACTGCAAGAGGCAGTAACGTACGCTGTAGAGACAGACATCCGAAATCACATCTTTCATGATAAGGGCAGTTTTCTGAATGAGGAGTTAGATGAGCGAAGCCCCTTATAAACTTTCTCATAAATATCCTAATAAAAAGACAGCGCAGTAGAGCAGGAAAAGAACGGGCAGACTTTGGTGTCAGAGACAGAAGCAGAACTCCTGGCTTACCGATGGCATGGCTCTTGGCAACGCAATGTCTAGAGCCTCCGTTTTAATCTCTAAAATGGGTATGATACCGCCCTCTCAGGACTGTAGGGCCAGTTAAATGAGACTGTAGAAACTGACCCCGACACAGCGCTGGGCCCAGGGGAGGCAATCCCTCCACTCACCACACCTCCACAACAGGTGTGAATCACAGGGAAAGCACTCTGAAAGTGGAAATTCTGTTTGTAGAGTGTGCTTAATTCAGTGAGTTAGTTTTCTTTCTAGTACGTATACTATCTAAAGCTGGAACACCAATTCAATATTTTATTGCCTGTTAGAGGTCATTGGGATCTGCCTGCCAATAACTGAATAAAGTCCTTTAAAAATTATGCCCTCTGTGGGTATCTTACTTGCATCCTGAATTTGGTTCAGAACCGTTTAAATTAATTTCAAGTGTGGTATTACCATACATTCCAAATGAAAGAAATCTAAATCCATGAGATTTTAATTTATGATTAAAATAACCAGGTGCTTAAACAATGAGGTGTCCTTCCCCCATGGCTGACACTCTTCTGATAACATCAGGACTGGATCTGACGAGGCAGCATTAGATACAAATAGTATGCTTCTCTCCCACTGCTAAACTAGAGGACATACTAGTGGGGGGCAGAGAAACTCATTTTCAGAACACCCTGGGAAGCATTCTAAGGACCAAAAGGGAATCAGAGTGATGTGGTAAAATAAGCAGATAGCTAGGTAGCCAGAGTGGTTTAAAAGGGCGTTCATTCTTTCATTTGGCAGAGGGTAATGCTTTATATGTTCAAATGTGTGTTGAGACTCTCTCCAGGGGGGGTTGAGTAGATCTTTCTGTGAGAAGGAAGGGCAGAGAACTAGAAGGAATTACAAGGGCTTTCAGAATAATCATCTCACTTTCTCAGATGACAAAGTGGTATGTATATTCATAGCAATCTTGGAATGTACAAATAAAAGAGAGAAAAAGTTTTAAAAAATTTAATTTTACCAGAAGTAACCATTGTCAACATTTTAGTGTATATAGTTTTTTAGTTTCTGCTGTGGACTGAATGTTTTTTTGCCCCCCAAATTCATATGTTGAAGCCCCATTGTGAAGGTATATGGAGATAGGGCCTTTGGGAAGTAATCAGGTTTAGATGAGGTCATGAGGGTGGGGCCCCCATAATGGGGTCAGTGTCCTTATAGGTCAGAGACCTCTCTCTCTCTCTGCCATGTGAGGACACAGACAGAAAGTGCTGTTTGCAAGCCAGGAAGAGGCTCTCAGACACTGAATCTGCCAGCATCTTGATCTCAGACTTTCCACCTCCAGAACTGTGAAAAATAAATGTGTATTGTTTAAGCCACCCAATTGATGGTCTACCTAATGTGTATTGTTTAAGCCACCCAATTGATGGTCTACCTCTCTCTCTAACACACACAAACACCCATAAACACCCACATACTTACACATTTTACAAAAAATTACAATTACATTGCAAAAATTTTTTCTATCATTCTTTTATCACTTAATAATATAGAGTGTACATTGTCACATGACATTCTTCTGCAACTTGGTTCTCAACGATTTTATAGAATTCCATTAAAGGATTTCCCATTCTTTAGTTAAATTATAACCATACTATATTTAACAAATTTCTCGTTCGGTTGCTTCCGCTGTATGTAGGTATGTATATATGTACGTACTGTTGACCTAAAACAAATAGACTGCCAGATATTTCTCCAGCAAAGATGGGTTTATTCGGGATCAGCAGAGAATTGCAATTTAGGGTCTGCAACCATGGTAAGCTACCTTCAAATTCCCTGCACAGGGAGGGAAGGAGAACGCTTTTATAGAGGGGAAAAGGAAGTTGGTAGGGCTCTAGTAAACAAAGAGTCCGCGGTGTTGCACTGGCTGAGTCCTTGCCAGGAAAGAAGAGGAGTCTTTTTTTCTTCCTGTTGGGCTCTGCAATCATGGCAGGGTGTGAGAGCTCCCCCTTCTGGTCTCCCGAGGTTATTTAATTGAGGTAGGAAAAACACTGCTGTGTTTCTACTCTACTTTCAATATTCACACTGAACACTTCTGTGGCCAGATATGTGGGGAGGTGTGTTTACCCCCCGCCAAGCAATTCTGTGACACCATCTGGGTGTCCTACAATTTAATTCAATTCTGACACTACCTACCTGGAGAGAGTATCAGATCCCACATGTTAAGAATGTGGTCCTATAAGACTGCCCCTTCCCCCCACTTCAAACACCAATCTCAAGTCCAGGTTGTTACCTGTGCTTCCAACCAACTGCTATACATTGAAGATTTCCATGGACCCGTTCCTTGGGTTTGATTAATTTGTTAGAGTGGCTCTCAGAACTCAAGAAAACAGCTTACTTACTAGAGTACTGGTTTATTACAAAGGAGAGTAAAGGATCAGAATGAACAGCCAGATGAAGAGAAACATAGGGGGAGCTGTGCAAGGGTCCCAAGCACAGGAGCTTCTGCCTCTCTGGAGTCTGGGGTGAACCACCCTCCTAGCACTGGATGTATTCTTGTTCATTGACCTGGAAGCTCTCTGAACACCATTCTTTTGGGTTTTTATGGAAGCATCATTATATAGGCATGATTGATTAAGTCGTTGGCCATTGGTGATTAATTCAACCTCCAGCCCTCTCCCCTCCCTAGGTAGATGCAGGGCATGGGGCTGAAACTTCCAACCCTCTAATCACAAGGGTGATTCCCCTGGCAACCAGCCCCCATCCTTAGGGGCTTTCCAAACATCACCGCATTCACAAACACAGCCTTGGTTGAAGGAGGCCTTCTGTGAATAAGAAAGCCATCTTTATCTCTTATCACTTAGGAAGTTCCAAGGGTTTTAGGAACTCTGGGGATGAAAACCAGACACATATATGTCTTATTATAAATCACAATATTATACCATCTATTTACCTATCTGTATCAATGAGAGTTCTACCAGAGAAACAGAACCACTAGGAGATGATATATATATATCCAGATAGGCAAGTCTGAAATTCACAATATAGACCATCAGAAAGGGCAGCTGGAACTCCGTATGAGCTAAAGCTGAAGTCCACAGGTGGAATTTCTTCTTCTGAGAAGCCTCAGTTCTGCTCTTAAAGCCTTTAAATTGATTGAATCAAGCCCACCAAAATTATCTACAATAATCTCGTTTACTTCAAATCAATTATAGACATTAATCACATCTACAAAATACCTTCTCTGTAGCACCTAGGTTAGTATTTAATTGAATAGTTGGGGACAGTGACTTATCCAAGTTGACACATAAAACCATTTATTATCTATCTATGCATTCATTCATCCATCTGTCATTTGTCATAAACACTACCCTACTATACCTTCTTTTATATAAACTATGTGTACCTTCCTTGTTGTTTCCTCAGAAAGGGGAATTACTGAATGAAAGGTCATGCTCATTTTTAAAAATTCTGAGTATAGATGTAGATCAGGGGTCAGCAAACTTTCTCTGTAAAGGAAGATAATAAATACTTTTGGCTTTGTGGTCCATATATCTGCTACGACTACTCAGACTTGCTTTCAACAGCCATAGACCATATGTTAGTAAATGAGCATGGTTATATTTTAATAAAACTTTATTTACAAAAACACATGTTGAGTTGGACTTTGCCTCAGTATGGACAAATTATAAAGGGCTGCTTTTAGAAAACACTATAAATGGAAAAGGAAGATAGCAAGAGACCCTGCCAAAGGCAGAGAGAAGGAAGGGCATCTCATTCGCGCTTAGAGCAAGGACAGGAGACTCGTGGTGATGAGTGTGTAAAAATGGTGACACAGCTGAGCTCCATGTGATGTTAGCAGTGCCGTTCACTACATGGGGGTTTCCCTCTTTCCAAGCCCTTTGATGTTAGGTGTTGCCATGTGGTTTGATTTGGACAGTTCAATATAAGCAGAAATAACCTGTTACTTATGCAGGGAGTGGCAGGGGGTGGGGGACTTTAAGAGCAAGCACAGGATTTGTCATATTTCTGTCTCAATGAAGGAAAAAATTTTAAGATGAAACTTCCACCAACCTGGGTGTCTGAGTAAGCAAGATGAGCAGAATTCTCCTGAGTGAGATATAAACTTATACTCTGTGCAGCCACCAAGATTTGGGGATTATTTGTTACCATGACAGAGCCTATCCTATCCTGACTGATATACTTAACAATAGCAACCCTTAACTCAAATCGTATCCTTTGTTACTATTTATCTTTTGTACCCTACCTTATTTGTCTTTATAACATTTACCACCACACAACATACATTTGTCTGCTCATTTATCGGTTGTCTGTTTTCCCCTCTAGAATATGAGGTTCCCCAAAGCAGAGATTTCTATTGTGCTCACTGCTGTCAAAGCTCAGTATTATTTATTATGTGAATTAATCAACATCACTGAAAGCATCCACCCTATAAATGAGCACCTTCTAAGTGTGGGGTATTCTCCAAGGAGTTTATATGCAGTATCTCATTTGGTGCTCACAATGGTGTATGAGGTAGATAGTATTGTTATCCTTATTTTTCCTTATAGGTGAATTATTCTCATTTTACTTATGAGAAATATATTTGTTAGCTTTTTCTGTGTAGTAAATTACCACAAAATAGCTTAGAACCACACATATTTATTATTTCCTAGTTGCTGTGGGTCAGGAGTCCAGATAGTTAGCTTGGGCTTTTGCTTAGGGTTTCCACAAGACCGCAGTCAGGTTTGGCTAGGACTCAGGTCTCATCTGACAGCTTGACTGGGGAAAGATACACTTGCAAGCTCATGTTGTTGCCAGCAGGGTTCAGTTTCTTGCAGGCTGTTGACTGGAGTCTGCCCACAGTCTCAGTCCCTTGCCGTGGACCTCTCCAACACGACTGCTTGCTTCCTCAAACTGTGCCTGCTGAGAAGGCAATGGAGAGCATTGGCTGGCAAGGTGGAAGTTACCACCTTTTGCAACCACAGAAGTGACACCCCACCACTTTGGCTGTATCTATTGGTTAGAAGGTCCCCTCACACTCAAAGGAAGGACATTACACAAGGGCATGAATACCAGTAGGGAGGTGTTATTGAGACCATCTGGGAGTTTGCCCGCCACAAGGAACTGTATGTTCAGAGAAGGGACATCACTTATACAAGGCCACATAGCAGGTAAGTGGTAAGGATCATGCTCCGCAGAACCTACCTCACGGAGGCATTATTAGAACTATATGTGATTACAGATCAAAAAGTAGCTTGCGTTCACTAAGCAAGACTCAAATATTAATTTTATTCCCATTAGGGTCAGAATCAGGTCCCTGAATAATACACATCTTTAAAAAAAAATGAAATCAGAAAATTTAGACTCACTTTAAGAAAGAGATTGGTTTTTGATGGCATGAAATTATGAAACTAATTGCTTGGACCTAGGAGTACTTTGCTTCTTCAGATAATGTAATAAATTCTTCTCTCTACACTGATAACAGAAGTCAGTGGAACTATTTCTATTCACACCTTTATCCTAAGTCCTTTTATTTGGGCCAGAAAGAGTACATTTCTCATCCTCCTTTACAGGTACAGTGGACATTTGACTAAATTCTAGCCACTGTGTTATGTGTACCTCCTGGAAAGGTGCCTTACCACTGGGTGACTCAGCTGGTCAGTGCATCCTCTGGACCTTTCCTTTATCCTGCTCCAGCCACCAGCTGAGGCTGCAGAGCAGAGAGAAGGAAGGACTCTGGGAACTGGTCCAGGACTTTTACCTCTGGACGTTTTTCTGCAAGAGAAAATGCCTACATGAATGAGCCCCTGTTTTCTGGGGTTTCTCTCCTATATATCTGAAGCATATGTGGCTGCAACTAATCCTGACACAATAGGGAATATTTACAACCTAGGGATGTGTCATAAAGAGCAATTTGCCACCTCATTAGGTTAGCAATAAGGCGAGGTTCTCAGTAAGACTCAGGTGGACTGTATTTTGTTTTCTGCTAAATGTGCCTGATTGATCCGTTGTGATTTTCCACTCTTCCAAATCAAGAGATCATGACTCACTTGCCTGGTGGCTTTATTGCAGAGACTGCTTTACCCATCTGGAATGTAAATCTCTGCTTTTGTATGAGTGCCAACATGCTTAAACATGTTTTAGATACTTTTCGCAGTCATTAAACATGGGAAATGGTAACAGCTCATAAATACTACTTGGTGTTAATCACGTCAGATGTCACTACATTTACTCAAAATGGAACCAGGATATTTTTCCTTTCATTGTGTAAAATCAAGCCCCTTTGTTCCCCTGACTTAGAAACCCCCAAGTGATTTTCAGCATTTGAAAATGGTTCCTCTTTCTTCTCTGCTGTGGTTACAATAAAAGCCCCAAATGTGAACCCAAAATCCAAGTTTTAAACACTTCAACAGATCCAAAAGAAGACAAGTTTCCTCTTCTAGAGAAAAAAAAGGAATAAATATAAAAAATCTGACTTTGGGCCAGATGACCATTTTTCCTACAAGTGGTCCATTAGATGATTCTAGATAGCACAAACACAATTTTAATTTTCATAATTATGACTCTACTTTAGTGTCAATCAGGAAAAAACATTACAAGAAAAAATCATGGTCTTAATTCCATGGATATTATGATTTAAGATGAGACTAAAGTAGGTAATTGTGCAAATTAAAGTAAAATATGAAGTGAATATTGGCTGTGGGTTACAGCTGCTGTTTCGGAATTCTGGACTCCATGGAAGGTGAAAATGGTCGAGATGGTAAGAGACCATGGGCTCAGGTGAGCTGCAGGATCCCAGAGGGAGTGCAGACAAGGAGGCCCCAGGGGCTGGTTGATGCTTTACATCCCATCAGTCTATGTGAATGAAATGAGATTGAAATGTTTAATATGAAATTCACATTGATATGATTGATAAGAGATTGATATGAGAATGACATGGGGGTTGTGATTTTCCTTCACTGAATGCTGTCTGCTTCCTAACTCCCTCTCATTATACTAATTTTTAACCATATGAGTGTGTGTGCATGTGCACATGTGGGCCTTCAACTCCAGTGGTGGGAGGTGGGGAATGTGAAGAAAGGGGGCTAGAGTAGGAGAGATGATGAGGAAAGACCTCGATCCATAGGTATGGACTTTGAGAGATTTCCCCCTCATTTAGTCTGTGGGTTGGAATTATTTTAAAAAATTAACTGGAAATTCAGAAATTGGATGGAGACCTCTGGTGGAGACCTAGAAGAAGCAGGGTTGTAGAGCAGAGACTGGATGCTATGGACTGGATTGTGTTTCCACCCCCTCCCCCTTCCAAAATTTATATGTCGAAACCCTAACCTGCAATGTGATGGTATTTGGAGATGGGCCTTTGGGAGGTAACTGGGGTTAGATGAGGTCATGACAGTTGGATCCTCGTGATGGGATTAGTGTCCTCACAAGAAGAGACCAGGGAGCTCTCTCTCTTTCTTTGTTATGTGAGGACACAGCAGAAGTTGACCAGGTACAAGCAAGAAAGAGAGCTCAGAACCCAACCATGCCTGTACCCTGATCTTGAACTTCCAGCCTTCAGAACTGTGAGAAATAAATGCCTGTTGCTTAAGCTCCCTCCCTCCCCCAGTCTATGGTACTGTGTTTTATCAGCCCCAGCAGACAAAGACACTGGAAGCCCAGGACAAAGGGATGTGGATGGGCTTTTGGGAGTGGGCAGGGGGCATGCAGATGCCCGTGTCCATGGCACTGTCTGCTGAGGGCCTCTGTGCCTCTACAACCAGTCGGACAGGATGACTGGTCTGGTGGTGTCCAATGGCCTCTGTCCTCAGTCACCCATTGCGCCTGCAATGGCCCATGGGTGGAGTAGCCAAGATGGCAGGGCTGGAGGGAGGTTCTGCATGGCCCCCTCACCAAAGCTGATCTAGCTCCCACCTCTGCTGAATGCTGGCTGCATTTGTCCTGTTACTAGCCTAGCCGTGGGGGGACCACCAGCCATTTGTTAGCAAATTGATAACATTGGAGTCCTTCAGTTGCAGCGGGAGGAATTTATCCTTATTGGAATTGACATCTGCTCCTAATATAGGTTTGCCTTTCCTGCTCCTGTCCTGCCAGCACCACCATCAGAGGGCCTCAGGATGAATGATTTATCAAGTTGGATCTGCATGACATCAGCTCACACCAAGGACCCATTTTATGGACAAAGAAGTGTGTCATGAGTACAGGACCATATAATCCATTGTCTCTACCATGTACTACATAACCTGGAAGCAATCAGCCTAAGTCAACAAAGAAAAGGCCATTAACGGCTCAGCAACTGTGCCAGCTCAGAGCTGATGTCCCCTGGAGTCAGACACATCCTCTGGGGCAGCAAACACATGGTGCTGCAACAATAACCAACGTGATGCTGAACCAGCAGCCAACATCTGGTGCTTGGTTTCTAACGGTCAGAATCTGCAGGTCTGGGAAGCAAATCTTGGAAGTGGGATCAGCTGCCCTCACTGTCACTCCCAGTGGATTTTGCCAGAAACCTTACATTCTATAGGATTAGAGATCCTGGTTCCTGGGGTTAGGGTTTGGGGGCTTCCACTCAGGTTCACAGTAAAGATTCCATTGCACCTGAATATGACATCACCCCATCTTTTGGGCCTCCCGTGTGGATGGGCTAGTAAGCAAAGAAAGAAGATACTCTTCCCGCCAGGATCATTAGCCTCGGTTATCACCGGGCCTATGGTTGCTGCCACGCAGCGGAAATGGGGGAGGATGACTGGGGCTTGGAGGTTGTCTGGGCTTCTCTTGGTGCTCCCCCTCTGGTGAGAGTGAGGACTGGACAGCACTTAGGCAAGCGGCCCGGACCAGCGGGAGAGCTGATGGACCATGAGGAAAATGTAGAGCCAGCGGCGGAAGAGTGGGCATGACACATTTCAATCACGGTCCCTGGTTAGCTGCAGGTTGCTTACTCACCCACACCTTCTCTATGGAGTCATCTACAGAGATTGTGGCTTGTCACAGACTTGAAGATCATCACAGACTTGAAGATTCACCAATGGAATTAACATAGAAGAAGAGCAATCTGAGAGGTGCGAGGGGTGTCCAGCAGACATGTGATGCTCTGACTCGTGTGCTCTTGGCCTGGCCTCTGATTTCAGCAGGGGCCGGGACTGCATTTCTGCTCTGTGTTCAAGTCACTTCATGCTGATAACAGCTGATGTTAAGCATGTCTTTCAGGTTTTTACTTTCTATTCTGGGGCTTCTTGGATGCTGTGACTTGGGGGAGCTCAACGTGGGGAGTTATGTCCTTGGAGAAAATCCTCTACCTGGGGAGGCAGAGGCTGGCGGGAAGTGCTCACTCCTCCTGTCCTTTGGTGAATGGTTCTGGAGGCAGTGTGTACACTTCTCAGGAGGTCCAAACGGGATGGAGTACTATGGTCCATAGTGGTTTCCTTGATAAGACTGTTGCTTCCAAGAACACCTACTGAACACTGGCAGAAGACCTCAGACTTACCAAAAGGCAAGAAACTCCTCACGTACCTGGCCGTGTTGCTGACAGGGTCTTGGTGCTCTGGCCAGGTATCAGGCCTGTGCCTCTGTGGTGGGAGAGCCGAGTTCAGGACATTGGTCCACCAGAGACCTCCCAGCTCCATGTAATATCAAATGGTGAAAGCTCTCCCAGAGATCTCCATCTCAATGCTAAGACCCAGCTCCACTCAACGACCAGCAAGCTACAGTGCTGCACACCCTACATCAAACAACTAGCAAGACAGGAACACAACCCCACCCATTAGTAGAGAGGCTGCCTAAAATCATAATAAGGTCACAGACACCCCAAAACACACCACCGGATGCAGTCCTGTCCACCAGAAAGACAAGATCCAGCCTCATCCACCAGAACACAGGCACTAGTTCCCTCCATGAGGAAGCCTACGCAACCCACTGAACCAACTTTAGTCACTGCGGGCAGACACCAAAAACAACGGGAACTACGAACCTGCAGCCTTCAAAAAGGAGACCCTAAACACAGTAAGATAAGCAACATGAGAAGACAGAGAAACACGCAGCAGATGAAGGAGCAAGGTAAAAACCCACCAGACCAAACAAATGAACAGGAAATAGGCAGTCTACCTGAAAAAGAATTCAGAGTAATGATAGTAAATATGATCCAAAATCTTGGAAATAGAATGGAGGAAATACAAGAAACGTTTAACAAGGACCTAGAAGAACTAAAGAGCAAACAAACAATGATGAATAACACAATAAATGAAATTTAAAAATCTCTAGAAGGAATCAATAGCAGAATAACTGAGGCAGAAGAACGGATAAGTGACCTGGAAGATAAAATAGTGGAAATAACTACTGCAGAGCAGAATAAAGAAAAAAGAATGAAAAGAATTGAGGACAGTGTCAGAGACCTCTGGGACAACATTAAATGCACCAACATTTGAATTATAGGGGTCCAGAAGAAGAAGAGAAAAAGAAAGGGACTGAGAATATATTTGAAGAGATTATAGTTGAAAACTTCCCTAATGTGGGAAAGGAAATAGTCACTCAAGTCCAGGAAGTGCAGAGAGTCCCATACAGGATAAATCCAAGGAGAAACACGCCAAGACCCATATTAATCAAACTATCAAAAATTAAATACAAAGGAAAAATATTTAAAGCAGCAAGGGAAAAACAACAAATAACATACGAGGGAATCCCCATAAGGTTAACAGCTGATCTTTCAGCAGAAACTCTGCAAGCCAGAAGGGAGTGGCAGGACATATTTAAAGTGATGAAAGGGAAAAACCTATAACTAAGATTACTCTGCCCAGCAAGGATCTCATTCAGATTTGATGGAGAAATTAAAACCCTTACAGATAAGCAAAAGCTAAGAGAATTCAGCACCACCAAACCAGCTTTACAACAAATGCTAAAGGAACTTCTCTAGGCAGGAAACACAAGAGAAGGAAAAGACCTACAATAACAAACCCAAACCCATTAAGAAAATGGTTATACATATCAATAATTACCTTAAATGTAAATGGATTAAATGCTCCCACCAAAAAAAATAGACTGGCTGAATGGATACAAAAACAAGACCCATATATATGTTGTCTACAAGAGACCCACTTCAGACCTAGGGACACATATAGACTGCAAGTGAGGGGATGGAAAAAGATATTCCATGCAAATGGAAATCAAAAGAAAGCTGGAGTAGCAATTCTCATATCAGATAAAATAGACTTTCAGATAAAGACTATTACAAGAGACAAAGAAGGACACTACATAATGATCAAGGGATCAATCCAAGAAGAAGATATAACAATTGTAAATATTTATGCACCCAACATAGGAGCACCTCAATACATAAGGCAAATGCTCTCAGCCATAAAAGGGGAAATCGACAGTAACACAATCATAGTAGGGGACTTTAACACCCCACTTTCACCAATGGACCAATCATCCAAAAAGAAAATGAGTAAGGAAGCACAAGCTTTAAATGATACATTAAACAAGATGGGTTTAATTGATATTTATATGACATTCCATCCAAAAATAACAGAATACACTTTCTTCTCATGTGTTCATGGAACATTCTCCAAGATAGATCATATCTTGGGTCACAAATCAAGCCTTGGTAAATTGAAGAATTTAAGAAAATTGAAATCGTATCAAGTATCTTTTCCGACCAGAACGCTATGAGACTAGATGTCAATTACAGGAAAAAATCTGTAAAAAATACAAACACATGGAGGCTAAACAATACACTACTAAATAACCAAGAGATCACTGAAGAAATCAAAGAGGAAATCAAAAAATACCTAGAAAAAAATGACAATGAAGACACGACGACCCAAAACCCGTGGGATGCAGCAAAAGCAGTTCTAGGAGGGAAGTTTATAGCAATACAATCCTACCTCAAGAAACAAGAAACATCTCAAATAAACAACCTAACATTACACCTAAAGCAGTTAGAGAAAGAAGAACAAAAAAAAATCCAAAGTTAGCAGAAGGAAAGAAATCATAAAGATCAGATCAGAAATAAATGAAAAAGAAATGAAGGAAACAATAGCAAAGATCAAAAAAACTAAAAGCTGGTTCTTTGAGAAGATAAACAAAATTGATAAACCATTAGCCAGACTCATCAAGAAAAAAAGGGAGAAGACTCAAATCAACAGAATTAGAAATGAAAAACGAGAAGTAACAACTGACACTGCAGAAATACAAAGGCTCATGAGAGATTACTACAAGCAACTATATGCCAATAAAATGGACAACCTGGAAGAAATGGACAAATTCTTAGAAAAGCACAACCTTCCGAGACTGAACCAGGAAGAAATAGAAAATATAAACAGACCAATCACAAGCACTGAAATTGAGACTGTGATTAAAAATCTTCCAACAAACAGAAGCCCAGGACCAGATGGCTTCACAGGCGAATTCTATCAAACATTTAGAGAAGAGCTAACACCTATCCTTCTCAAACTCTTCCAAAATATTGCAGAGGGAGGAACACTCCCAAACTCATTCTACGAGGCCACCATCACCCTGATACCAAAACCAGACAAAGATGTCACAAAGAAAGAAAACTACAGGCAATATCACTGATGAACATAGATGCAAAAATCCTCAACAAAATACCAGCAAACAGAATCCAACAGCACATTAAAAGGATCATACACCATCATCATGTGGGGTTTATCCCAGGAATGCAAGGATTCTTCAATATATGCAAATCAATTAATGTGATAAACTATATTAACAAATTGAAGGAGAAAAACCACATGATCATCTCAATAGATGCAGAAAAAGCTTTTGACAAAATTCAACACCTATTTATGATAAAAACCCTCCAGAAAGTAGGCATGGAGGGAAATTACCTCAACATAATAAAGGCCATATATGACAAACCCACAGCCAACATCATTCTCAATGGTGAAAAACTGAAACCATTTCCTCTAAAATCAGGAACAAAACAAGGTTGTCCACCCTCACCACTATTATTCAATATAGTTCTGGAAGTTTTAGCCACAGCAATTAGAGAAGTAAAAGAAATAAAGGGAATCCAAATCAGAAAAGAAGAAGTAAATCTGTCGCTGTTTGCAGATGACATGATATTATACATAGAGAATCCTAAAGATGCTACCAGAAAACTACTAGAGCTAATCAATGAATGTGGCAAAGTTGCAGGATACAAAATTAATGCACAGAAATCTCTTGCATTCCTATACAATAATGATGAAAAATCTGAAAGGGAAATTAAGGAAACACTGCCATTTACTGTTGCAACAAAAAGAATAAAATACCTAGGAATAAACCTACCTAAAGAGACAAAAGACCTGTATGCAGAAAACTATAAGACACTGATGAAAGAAATTAAAGATGATACAAACAGATGGAGAGATATACCATGTTCTTGGATTGGAAGAATCAACATTGTGAAAGTGACTATACTACCCAAAGCAATCTACAGATTCAATGTAATCCCTATCAAAATACCAATGGCTTTTTTCACAGAACTAGAACAAAAGATTTCACAATTTGTATGGAAACACAAAAGACCCCGAATAGCCAAAGCAATCTTGAGAAAGAAAAACGTAGCTGGAGGCTCCCAGACTTCAGACTATACTACAAAGCTACAGTAATCAAGACAATACAGTACTGGCACAAAAACAGAAATATAGATCAATGTAACAGGATAGAAAGCCCAGAGATAAACCCACACACATATGGTCACCTTATCTTTGATAAAGGAGGCAAGAATATACAATGGAGAAAAGACAGCCTCTTCAATAAGTGGGGCTGGGAAAACTGGACAGCTACATGTGAAAGAATGAAATTAGAACACTCCCTAACACCATACACAAAAATAAACTCAAAATGGATTAGGACCTAGATGTAAGGCCAGACACTATAAAACTCTGAGAGGAAAACATAGGAAGAATACTCTATGACATAAATCACAGCAAGATCCTTTTTGACCCACCTCCTAGAGAAATGGAAATAAAAACAAAAATAAACAAATGGGACCTAGTGAAACTTAAAAGCTTTTGCACAGCAAAGGAAACCATAAACAAGTTGAAAAGACAGCCCTCAGAATGGGAGAAAATTTTTGCAAATGAAATAACTGACAAAGGATTAATCTCCAAAATTTACAAGCAGCTCATGCAGCTCAATATCAAAAAAACAAAGAACCTAATCCAAAAACGGGCAGAAGACCTAAATAGACATTTCTCCAAGAAAGATATAGAGATTGCCAACAAACATATGAAAGGATACTCAACATCACTAATAATTAGAGGAATGCAAATCAAAACTACAATGAGGTATCAGCTCACACCAGTCAGAATGGCCATCATCAAAAAATCTACAAACAATTAATGCTGGAGAGGGTATGGAGAAAAGGGAACCCTCTTGCACTGTTGGTGGGAATGTAAGTTGATACAGTCACTATGGAGAACAGTATGGAGGTTCCTTAAAAAACTAAAAATAGAACTACCATATGACCCAGCAATCTCACTACTGGGCATGTACCCTGAGAAAGCCATAATTCAAAAAGAGTCATGTACCACAATGTTCATTGCAGCTCTATTTACAATAGCCAGGACATGGACGCAACCTAAGTGTCCATCAAAAGATGAACGGATAAAGGAGATTTGGCACATATATACAATGGAATATTACTCAGCCATAAAAAGAAATGAAACTGAGTTATTTGTAGTGAGGTGGATGGACCTAGAGACTGTCATACAGAGTGAAGGAAGTCAGAAAGATAAAAACAAATACTGTATGCTAATACATATATATGGAATCTAAAAAAAAAAAAATGGTTCTGAAGAACCTAGGGGCAGGACAGGAATAAAGACGCAAATGTACAGAATGAACTTGAGGCCATGGGGAGGGGGAAGGGTAAGCTGGGACGAAGTGAGAGAGTGGCGTGGACATATACACACTACCAAATGTAAAATAGATAGCTAGTGGGAAGCATCCACATAGCATAGGGAATCAGCTCAGTGCTTTGTGACCACCCTGAGGGGATAAGGAGGGTGGGAGGGAGATGCAAGAGGGAGGAGATATGGAGATACATAAATACATATAGCTGATTCACTTTGTTATAAAGCAGAAACTGACACACCATTGTAAAGCAATTATACTCCAATAAAGATGTTAAAAAAAAAATGACTGTCACTTCCTCCTTCCCCATCTCACTGTTCTAGGTTGAATTGTGGAATTGTGTCTCCTTCAAAAAGAATGTTTAAGACTCAACCTGTGGTACCTGTGAATGTGGCTTTATTTGGAAACAGGGTCCTTGCAGATGTAATCAAGTTAAGACAAGTCATACTAGATTGGGGTGGGTCCAACCTGACATGTCTGGTGTCTTTATCAGAAGATGAAGTGAAGATGTGGGGAGAGAAGGCCATGTAACAACAGAGGCAGGGATTGGAGTGATGCAGCCACAAGCACAGGAGCACCAAGGATTGACAGCAAACACCAGAAACCAGGAGGAAACATCAAGAGTCTCTTCTACGGGTTTCAGTGGGAGCACCGCCCTGCCGACACCTTGATCTCAGACTTCCGGCTCCAGAACTGGGAGGGAGTAGATTTCCACTGTTCTAAGCCCCCAGTGTGTGGTTCCAGCAGCCCTAGAAAACTAACACACTGGTTCTTTTCATTTCCTCTCTCTTGCCCTGGAATCACCTCGCAAATAAACTACCTGCTCACAAATGCTTTTTTCTCAGGATCTTCTTTTTTAGAAACCCAGGCCAAGAAACCCCTATGCTGTGTAAAGAAGGTTACTCTAGTGTCTAAGGAGACTTAAGTGTCTGCACAAACTCCTTTTTTCCTTTTTTTTTTGAAATATTTTATTATAATGATACTTGCCCATTGCTGGCCATCTGTTACGTGCCTAGCACTTTACAGACATATCAAATTTAATCCAATGCAAGCCCATGTACTAGATATTAGTATCACTATTTTACAGAAGAAAAACTGAGTCTGGTAGAGGTTAAGTAACTTGCACCATTTATGACCGCAAATCATTGTTATTTCTAACCACCTAGGACCAAAACCCTGGCCAGTAAATCTTGAATTTTCCTTATGGTCTCTAGCTTTTATCTATGAATCCTCTTGTATTAGTTGGTATATGAGTGTGGCTGCTATAGAGACCAAAATAGCAGTGGTTTGAACACGGTAGACATTTATTTCTCTCTACAGAAGCCTACGTGTGGGGCAGTCCTGCTCTTCAGAGCCCCCGAGGGCTCAGATTCCTTCTCCCTACTCTCTCTGCCATGGATGTTGGGCCTTGCCAGTAGCTGTGTGTGGGACACACTTTGGGCTTGGCACTGTAACAAGCCTTGCTGGGAACAGGAAGGTGAACACATCGTGGTTCCTAAATCCAGAAGAGGGAGACCACAAAGGCAAAGTTTTGCTAGCAGGTAGACACAGCCAATGTGGTCTATGGAATGGCAAGAATACAACAAATGGGGAGAGAAGATATCCAAGTATGATCAGCCAACAGGTCCTGGCTGGGAGAATACACAAAATAAACAAAGTAATAAAGAGGCAGGGAATTCCCTGGCTTCCCAGTGGTTAGGACTCTGTGATTTTACTGCCGAGGATGCGGGTTCAGTCCCTGATCAGGGAACTAAGATCCCACAAGCTGTGTGGTGTGACCAAAAACTTTTTTTAAGAAAAGAAAAAGAGGTGAAGAGAAAGTAATATTAAGCTAGTTCAAGACTTGAGAGGCAGAGCTCCTTGGGATGCTATAAAAAATCCCCAAACAATCCACTGACCCCGACTTCCACTTTTGAAGGAAATACACCAGGTGACTTAAGCAGAGTGGGGACATGAGAGAAATGAGACCAGAGAAGTCCACTGGACCGGAGAATTTTCAGCGACTGGCGGCCACTGGATACACAGTGACTTCAGCAAACCCTGGTGTATGTGTCCTCGGGCTGCCAGGACAAAGAGCCACACCCTGACCGGCTTAGAAGAATGGAAATGACCCCCTAGAGGGGTGGGATAGGGAGGGTGGGAGGGAGGGAGACGCAAGAGGGAAGAGATATGGGAACATATGTATCTGTATAACTGATTCACTTTGTTATAAAGCAGAAACTAACACACCATTGTAAAGCAATTATACTCCAATAAAGATGTTAAAAAAAAAAAAAAAGAATGGAAATTTATTATCTCAGTCCTGGCGGCCAGAGTAAGAAATCAGGTTGTCTGCAGGCCCGGTGGTCCCTCTCAAGCCTGTAGGGGGGCATCCTTCCTGGCCTCTCCTAGCTTCTGGTAGCCCCAGACTTTCCATGGTTGACGGTAGCATCGTTTCAATCCCTGACTCTGTCTTCCCATGGCCTTCTCCCTGTGTCTCTTCACATTGTCTTCCCTCTGCATATGTCTGTCTTTCTGTCCAAGTTTCTCCTTTCTGTGAGGACACCAGCCAAGCTGGATTAGGGCCCACTCTAATGGCCTCATTTCAACTTGACTTCTCTGTAAAGACCTTATCTCCAAATGATGTCACATTCTGAGGTCCTGCAGGTGTGGACCTTTTTTGGGGGAGACACAATTCAACCCATAGTGGCTTGCTTGATAGACATTCATTATCGGAAGTCAAAGTCAATTTAACTCTCATCCTCAGAAGCAAGAAAGATCCCACTACCAAAGCCCATGTTAGCATCCAGGGAGTGTCATTTCCCAGGCAGCTCTGAGCCCCTGTGCAAGCACTAATTGCCAAAAAAGGGCAATGCGATTGTTTCCCAGACACGTGCACCTGTGATGTGTCAAGCCATTTTGACATGCCTAAAAATGAGAATTCTGCCATAAAAATAGAATAGAAGAAATTAGATGGTGATGTTCCGAAGGCAGTTTATGCTTTCCTATGCTTTGGAATTCATTTAAAAAAATAATTTATTTGTCTTTGAAAATCTAAGTTCACTTTCAAGGACCACTTTTATTTTGCTTTTCATCCAGTCATTAGTGTGTGAACTGTATCAGTGTGTGAACAGGATGGTACCTAAGAGGGGAACTCCTGGCTTGGGGCCAGGGTACCAATAGAAGCCCTCCAATTTAATGACTGCTTTTAAAAGATTTTGCACATTTTTAAAGCCCACTCATCCATCAGCAAGCACCACTCTTTGCCCAGTGACAAAGCCAGATTGACCTCACGGGGCTTCTTGTCACGTGGAGGACACCTGACACCTGAGGTCTAGGGCTGGGAGCCTGCTTGACAAGGATGTACTTGTAGACACAAATCATCCCCTCCCATTCCTTTAGGTCCTCTCCTGAGGCCAAAATTATTTGAGGATGTGTGGTTTTAAAACATGACCCCCGAATTCTTTGACACTCCTCCATAGAGGGGTCTCCCCAAATCTGGACTCTGTGACTTCTTGGTCAATAGCATATAGTGGGATGACTGGGGTTGGAAGAATTCTATGACCCCCAATGACCCCCACCTTTGTACACCCCCTGTCCTTTGAGTGTGGGCGCAAGCTGTGAGTATGCTGTGCCATCGCTCCTGTGATTATGTTACATCATAGGTTGAAAGGGAGATTATCCAAGTGGGCCTCATCTAACCACATGGGCCTTTTAAAAGCAGAGAGTTTTCTCCAGCTGGCTGCACAGGGGAAGTCACAGATTGGAAGCAGAGGGAGGCCTGATGCACCGTTGCTGGCTTAGGTGGTGGAGGGAGTCACGTGCCAAGGAATGTACGTGACCTTGAGGAGCAGGGAGTAGCCCTTGGCTGACACCCAGCAAGGAAACGGGGACCTCAGTCATACAACCACAAGCAAATGAGTTCAGATCACAAAAATAATGGACTTAGCAGTGGATTCATTCCCAGAGTCTCAAGATAACCCAGAACCCAGCTAAACCTGCCCAGAGAACCCAGCTGAACCTGCCCAGACTTCTGACTTACAGAACATGAGATAGTAAATGGGTATTGTTTTAAGCCACTAAACTTGTGGGAGTTCGTTACTCAGTAACAAAAAACTAATACAGTGACACTGCCAATTTCTAGGTCCAGGCTTTAAAAGACTAGGAGCTTCCACATTCTGTCCAATGGGGCAGTTGCTCTTGGAACCAAATTGCCATGCTATGAGGGAGCCCAAGCGGTGCCACAGAGAGGTCCATGTGGAGAGGAATGAAGACCCTCACCATTAGGACCAATCTTACAGCCTTGTGAATGAACCACCTTGGATGTGGGTCCAGCTCCAGGTGATCTGTCCCAGCTGACACTGTGTGTTGCAGGACAGGCCATCTCCACTGAGCCCTGCCCAGATTGAAAAATAAATGATGGGTTTTAAGGCACTAAGTATTGGGGTGGTTTAAATAGAGGGTGAGTTTTCTGCAGATGGTCCAGGGCCAAAATTCCTCATTATGTCCCTAGTGATATGGTTGATGTTAAAAATAACTGAAAGACATGCCTGCATGAGAGGGTAAATGGCTCCTGCAACTTTAAGGACACATTATTCTAGTCAACTTTCCTCCTAAGATTTCGTGATTGAGGAATGCAATGGGCAGAGGGCATTTTGCAAATTCCTACTTACAGAGGGATTTATTAACTTTGTACCCCAGTTAACCACACTCACAAAAATGATCATCTTCAATGCTTTTGAGGGTGTGGTGAAATAAGCCATCTCAGACACTGCATGTGGGATTGTAAACGGGCATGGTTCTGGAATCAAATTTAACTCTATCAGTAATTTTAAAGTGAATAATGTTTTGACATATGACTCTAATTAAAAGAGCCTAATGTGAGATAGGGTACCAAATGCAAAATAAAAGAAAAAAAAAACCCAACCCTCTACATGCATAAATACATTCATCTTGGTATTGCTTGCAATATTGAAAAGCTGGAAACAACATAATGTTTAAGGGCTTGGATATTCTCACAGTTATTATGATAATTTATAATGATATTATGTATCATAGCATATTATTATAAGTCCATTAAAGCAATGCTCATGAATGGTTTTTCAGTGATAGAGAATGTTGCTTATAATATAGAGTTAAATTTAAAATGATATAAAATTGTACAGACATCAACATATTCTACTATGTAATACATGAAAGTACATATGTTTGTTCAAATAAAAGATTTCTAACAGTTAAAATACAGATGCAACTTAATGTTTAATAATTAAAGAATTAATAAGTAACTGATGGTACATCCATAAAACATACACTTTTTAGCCACTCAAAATTATTTCATAAGAATACATAAATTTATGGAAACACATTTAAGCCATTGGTTAAGTGGGGATATTAGTTTCCTAGGGCTACTGTTACAAAGTACCACAAATTAGGTGTCTTAAAACAACATGTCTTCATTGTTTCATAGTTCTGGAGGCTGGAAGTCCGAAATCAAGGTGTCGGCAGGACCACACTCCCTCTGAAGGCTCTAGGGGAGGATGCTTCTTTGCTTCTTCCGTCTCCTGGCCGGCAATCCTTGGCATTCCTTGGCTTGTAGCTGCATCGTTCCACTCTCTGCCTCTGTCATCACATGGCCTTCTCCCTGTGTCTTCATATAATCTTCCCTCTGTGTATGCCCCTGTGTCCAAATTTCTCTCTGCTTATAAGGACACCATTTATATTGAATTTATCACCTTCTGTAATCCAGTACGACCTCACTTTAATTTAACTAATTACCGAGGCCCTATATCCAAACAAGGTCACATTCTGAGGTTCTGGGTAGACATGCATTCTGAGGCGGACACTATTCAACCCAGTATAGGGGATGAAGTGAAAAAATTCAAATTTTGTGGGTAAAATTATATATAATAATGCAATAATGATTGCAGCTAGGTGGGGGGCTCCCCTGGCACCCCCATCTAGCTGCATTCAGGTCCCACGAGCCTCTTTAACATCCTCAGGGTACCAAGTCTCCTGCCATCCATCCTGCTGCCCAGATGCACATTGTTCCCTCTGCCCCAGGAGTGGTCCTCCGCACCCTCCACCTTCCTGCCCAGTTCACTACTTACATCCCCCCACCCCAATCTGAGCTCAAACCCAGTTTCCTCAGGGAAACTCCCTCCTCACCCCAACCTTCATCAGAGTTCCTTCAGAGATTTTACTGTGATAGGAATTACAGTGTGAATATGTTTTATGTAAATTTGAACTTTACAAGTTTAAAATAGCACAGGCTAAAAATATTAGTAAAATCTCTCTTTATGTTCAAACTTTGAAATAATGCAAATCTCCCAAATTAAAAAAAAAGAAAAAAAAAAATCCCTCAGGACCACACAGTTTGAGCTGCATTTCCAGTGACTTGTCAGTAGTGTTTCCACTCTTGCCCTGGGGGAACCTCTCAGTAACTGATAGATAGGAATACCCCGGGGTCGTCCGAGGAGGACCGTGCATTTGCTATGGAATTGCTGACAGTGGTTTTGATTATTATGTATGCATAGTTGTTATGGCACTTGTGGGGAATCAGAACATACCACCCTAAAATGTGCCACTTTGGCATATGGATTATTTTAAGTTGAAGATGACTGAGAAACAGCAGACACCAAACTCTCCACCCTCCATTCTTTTGTACCATGAAGGGCAAAGGGATCTTAATACTGGAGACTTTTATCAGAATCAACACAAACAAACCTTATCAACACAACACTTATCTTCCATTAGTCTCACCCATGTACTCACCTTCCCACAGTTTGCCACCCCAATAGCCTGAACTCCTTTTCCTTTTCTTGTCACTTCTCTACAAATTTATTCTCTTGTTAGATACTAGATAAGCCCGAGTCCTAACCACCCCTTTGAGCTACCCGGCAATGAGTTTCCTCTGCATGTATCTGTACTGCATGTGTTAATAGATTCTTGTTAATCTCTTGTTTTTCTCTTGTTGATCTGTCTTTGTCAGTTTAATTTCCAGGGTCCCAGCCACAGACTGAGGAGGGTAAAGTTTGTTTTTCCCCTCCCCTACACCCTCTTTGTTATTATACCTTAAATTTTTCTAGAAGCTCTAATGATATTCTCCAGTAGTACTGCTGAGGCTGAGGGTAGGGCTGGAAATCTTGGCTGATACTGTGCTCCGAAGGCCAGTCTGCAGAACTGGTGAATGAAATTCTAAATGTCAGGAAGGAATGAAGCCAAAAAAATTTTAAAAAGCACATTAGGGCAAATATGAGCTACACTGGCCTTCAATTTTTATTCTTGTGGCTCACTGCCCTGGAATTATTTGAGTTTTGAATTATGTTAGGCCTTCAGGGACACAGCTCCTAAATAAGATGCTATAAGCCTGTGTATATTTGTGAGATTATTTGACAAACATATTGACTCTCTATCTGCTTGTTCACCATTTTTCTGACCAGCTCCTAGCACCAGAGCCTGGTAGGGAGGGAAAAAAACCTTTTCCTCTACCCTCTTATGTTCATTTACCGAGGCCTGTTAATTAAACTGACAAAAGAAAGGTGAATAGGAGAAAAAGGTTTATTTTGTGTGCATATGGGAGCCAACAAAGGAAGTAACTGGCTCATTGAATGGTTAAAGACTTACATAGCTAATTTAGTAGGAGAAAGGGAGGGGGTGAGAAAAGGTATTTTAGGGGAAGAATACCTATGTTTCTTCCGGACAGATGGGAGTTGAGAAATTTGTGGTAATATTTGTCTATACAGGTATGAGTGGTCTTTCTGTCTTCCTTAGCATCATAAACTCCCCTGAAGAAGGGATTTGGAGTAGGTTTTATTTGTATTCTCCCTTCTGGGCATAGATCCACCCTGGAGAGGAATTTATGGCAGCCTTATTTCCCAGGAGGTCCTGCTTTTAGTCAGTAAAGGGAAGCTCTGAGAAAGCTTTTTTTCTTTATTTCCTTTTTTTTTTTTTTTTTGGCATCTGTTGACTCTCAAATATCTTCAGCTTAAAAATAATCTTTATGCCAAAGTGACATGTTTTGGGGTGGCATGTTCTGATCCCCTTCAACTGGAAGACACAGCATTTCCCCTGTTTATTCGCTTCAGCGTCTTACTCTAAGTATATGGTCCATACCTTCTGTTGTCACCTCTTCTGTGCAGATACCCTTGACCCTGAGTCCCATGACAGGATTAGAATGCGATGAGGGAGACCAGCCAGATACTCAAAAAGAACCGTAAGAGAGCAGACAATTCAGTACACTGCTGCTTCAGGATTTGGGGGGATGGTTTTTTCCAGGAATTGTCAATGCTCTGAAAAGCCAAGTTCCTTAGTTCACTTCCCGGGGGCTGGGAGTGGGGTCTGGGGTGCCTGCAGAAAACCTCTTAGCAGTTCTCCTGCAAACGCTCCACAGGAAACTGGACTTGACTTCTAAAGCTGGCCCCATTCCCGAGGACTTCACTCTCAGGACTTTTTGTTTTTTCTTTCACAAAAGAACCTGTTCTTGTGGATGTGGAGGAGCCGGGCTGTGAGAAGAAACCCGCTTTGCCAGCTCCGGGCCTGTGCCGGAGCCAAGAAACAAGGTTGGCCGGTGGCCGGCCACGTCCACGTGCAGGAGGAGGCCAAGGGCAGGAGAGGGCCACCAGCCTCCCGCTGGCCTCCTGCAGGACATAAGAAAGGCTTGGGGCAGGAACAGGGGGTGGAGGCCAAGTGCAAGGGCAGCCTTGGCCCTGAGGCATGGCGTTGTCAGCCTGAGCGGACCCGGGGCTGGCTGATGATTAACGGGGAGTCTGCGGCTCCAGGGCCCGAGGCAGGGAGGCCACCTGTGTGTGCACAGCCCGGCCTGTGACGTGAGCGACTTCCTGGTTACAGGTGAGAGTGGTCCGGATTCTCCGTGGCTGAGAGATTTGTTCCTGTGTTTCTGTGGGGAGAGCTCAGAGGCAGGAGAGGGGCCTTTGGGGACCGCAGTACCTTCGCTGAAGCCCCAACGGGCAGATCCACCTGTCACAGGTGAGACATCGCGTGAGCCTGGTGTGTGTGGCCAGCGGACTCCCCGCAGGTACCCGCTTCCTCCTGCGGAGCCGGTGCTCAGCCCCGGGCAGGCCGCTTGCTGGTCTTGGGGGGGAAGTGCTGGACGATCCAACACGTATCTGTTTCCCAAATTCCACAGAGTTAAAAATTAAAAGATCAGGCTGCTCTGCGAGTTTAGGAACTTGAGACGATTTCTCATCAAGCTTCACAGGGAGCTGTTCTCCTAACGCCTTGAAAGCTGAGACTCGCTGGAATTTGAAAGGTCTGGATTCAAAGGCTGGAAAATTCCTGGCACTCCCGTTATTCATTGGACAGACTTTAAATGCCATTTATTCTTCCCCAATGAGAGGCCTGATGGAAAGGAAATTGCTCTAAACCTCTGGAAGTCCTAAGATTCCCCACGTCTAGCAGGCAGGGCCAAGGCACCTCCGAATACGGGGGCGCCCAGAGCTGGGGTACTGGGGTGGAGGAGGGCCCCTGGTGCTTTTGTATGTGCACATAGAAGTTTGTGGAGAGCCCCTGGTGTGTATTTAAATTCCCTCCTGTCCTACTTGTTTCTGGGTTTAGGATTTATGCTGATGCCTAAAAACAGGATGTCTGCAGCCTCTGGATTTTATGATTTCAAGCTTTTTCCAAGAACCCAGACATAAGGGTTTGTGTGTGTGGGTAAATAAGTGAAATAATCACATCTGGCAATTTTCTTCCTGAGATGACAGGCTTGGTGGGTGCAGACGGGTCTCCTGAGTGTTTCTGCCTTGTCTGGGCAGTAGGAAGTGGTTGTGATTTAAATCCTGTCTTGATGCAATTTAAAAAAATATTTTTATGGGGGTGTAGCTGATTTACAATGTTGTGTTAGTTTCAGGTGTACAGCAAAGTGAATCTGTTATATATATACTTATATCCACTCTTTTTAAGATTCTTTTCCCATATAGGTCATTACAGAGTATTGAGTAGAGTTCCCTGTGCTATACAATAGGTCCTTATTAGTTATCTATTTCATATATAGTAGTGTGTATATGTCAATCCCAATCTCCCAATTTATCCCTCCCCCCGGTAACCATAAGTTTATTTTCTACAACTGTAACCCTATTTCTGTTTCAATGCAATTTAATAAGATTTACGATTTTTGAAAGACTTTGTAGTTTTTCAACTAAAAGTAGGTAATCCAAGTCTTCTGTAACAAAATGAATGAGAAGTAAAATCTCAAACTACTCCATAGAGATATGAACTTGCAAATTACCTGGCAGAGCCTTCCTTTAATTAAAGCAAACTGTCTGAGTTCAGTTACAACTTGGAATCAAGTTCCTTCCTGTACACATCCTTCAAAAAATACTGTCCCCTCAAGATCCACGTCTGGGGTCCTGTAGCACTTGGGGTGTTCCTACGTGCCCCCGCTCGGGAGGTTCTGCTGGGCTCTTAGAAATGGACTCGTTCTGTCACACAGAGAATAAGCGAGTTAAGTAATCTGGTGCTAGTCTGCAGCCTGGCTGACTAGACAATCAGTGACTAGAAGCCTTTCCTGGTGGACCTTAAGCTCATGCTGCAGTTTCAGTAATGCTGGGTCCGCACTTCACATTTATTGCTTTCAGGAAAATGTGTGACTTTTATAACTCGGCAGCTCAATCTCTCCTCCATCCTCCGCTTGAGCCTAGATTTCTAGGTGACTCGTAGAGCGATTGGCTGGTCCACTTGTGTTCATTGAACCTTGAAAACTAGTAAATGATTTATTTGGTGCTTGGTAATTTGGGATCTTGGATCCATCTGGGAAGGCCATGATTTCAGTTTGGTTTGTGTTCAGCTGCTGGACCGCTTGGTATCAAGGCGTATTTGTAGGGATTTACTGAATCTTTTTTAGATGACGTCAGGAGCTGAGTTGCTTGGTGGGAAGGTCCTGCAGCACAGTTGCTGGGACCCTTACATTACACACACGAGCAGTTATGGTTTACTCTACAGGCTGAATTTTGCTTTCCAAAGACATCAGAAATCAGAGGTGGAAACCCCACGTTCCTGCTCGTGAGCTGTGAGCACCCAGTGCTGCCCTTACAGGTAAAGTGGGGTCACGGGCCGGGCATCCCCCGATCCCTCACACCCCACTCTATTTGATTCAGCAGCTTGTACGAGGTGCTTTCTGAGGGAGGAGGTGGGGCGGTTCTTACCTGTGTCTATTTCAGTTGTTGTCTTTGGGCTTGTGGGTTGTGGTGGCCTATGTCCTGTTAGAGACGACAATATGGAGCCCGGGGGGTGTGGCAGCTTATCACAGAATCCCGCGCCGGCTCGCTTAGGGAACCCGCTGCCCCCTGATTTGGGGGGAAGGGACGTATGCCCACCAGCGGAGCTGTGAAATCCATGTGGAGGCCAAAGCCCAAGTGAAAACTCCCCGCAGGTCGGGTCGCTGTGCTAAGGACGTGTGAAATAAAGAAACCCTTTCCTGGGGCTGAGAAGCTGGTGTTTTTGTAGACAGTTCACGATATGTTCAGTGGGAGATTTAACTTACGTACTCTAAGCAGTGCTGGTGACCGCCCCGGATAGGCCTGTCCCAAGGAGAAGGAAAAAATAAAAATAAAAAATGCAGGGATGGAGAGTGAGCAAGAGGGTTATCAAAGAACAAGGGAAGGGCCGAGAGATGTACATGACAGGATCCAAGCATGTGCTACCAAGGGGCCAGGAAGGCCTTACTTGGTCTACCCTGACCTCTCTCCTGCCCCAGCCCCAGAGCCCCCTCTACGGTTCCCCAAACGTGCCAGGCACGGTCCCACCCCAGGGTCTTTGCACCTGCTGTTTTGCCTGGGAAGCTCTTCTGTACCTACCCATGTGCCAGTCGCCTCACCGCCTTCCCTGTTCACTGGGCATCTTCTTGGGAGCCTTTCTCTGACCTCTGCATTCGAAGCACCAGCCAGCCCACCAAACACACATCCCCTCACACACACTGCTCTCTTTTATTTGTCTCCATGCCTCTTACCACCTAATAAGCTTATGATCTAGTCCTTCCTTTTGCTGTCTGTCTTCCCTCTTGCTAATATACACCTGCTGTGAGTAGGATTTTTTTTCTCAATGATTAAAGCATCCTGATTGAAGTGAGTAGCAGTAAGTCCACACTCTGACCCTCTGGTTAGTGATTCTGTGGTCATGGTATAGCACGTGCTTCCCACGACTTATACATGGGCTTGGGAGCAAGGTCGTTGAATACACTGATTCTCACACGTGAGCACGTACAGGAATCGGTCCCATGTTGAACATTAGGCAGATTTCTGAGCGTGCCCCCCAAAGCTTCTAATCCAGCAGGTCTGGGCTGGGCCCGAGAATTTGCTTTTCTAACAAGTTCCAAGATGAGGCAGGTGCCACTGGCCACGCTGACGTATCTCTCCAGGGAAACACACGAGCTGGGAGGGTCCCCATGCGCCTCTGAATGGAGACAGGCTGTGACCTGCCTGCTTTGCTTTCCCAGGTGTGGAGGAGCATGCGAGATGCGGGCAGCTACCGAGACATCCTGGCCGCGCTGGTCGTCCTGGCTGGGCTGGCAGGTAGGGACCACGGAGCTGGCTGGCGTGATCCCGGGCATCCACCTGCAGTGCGCGGAAGGGACTTGGAGGAGGCCACGGGGGCGCGTGGCTGCCAGCAGATTCTGCCTTAGGCTCTTCCTGTTGGGTCCCCCCCTCCCCCACCTCCTCCGTTTCCTGCTGCGTCGGCCTCACTCCGGAAGGGTCCTTCAGGTGCACAGGAGCCCACCAACCCTCCTCATCCGAGTCCTTGCTTGGGTACCTTCCCAAGGTCATTGCTCTTGTTGAAGCATCCCATTCCCCCGCCTGGATATTCTCCCCTTCCATTTCTACCTGGTCTTCAAAGAAGACCTGACTTGGGCATCACCTCCTCCCTGAAGCCTTCCTGACCTTGCAGTTTTCTGGGTGATAGCCCCAGCTCCCGTTGTTGACAGAGTGAGGGACCCATTGCCTGTGAGACCCCCCAGTCCTCCCCACAGCTCCTCCTCATCCTGGAACTTTCCCAGAGTATCAGTCGGAATAGATTCCAGCTGTCCCAGGCCAGGGTCTCTGGATCAGATTCTGCGTTGCAGGAGATGGAGTGTGCAGACCCCGGGGTGGTTAGGGGAACAGGAGTTTGTACACCAGCTTTCTTTTGACTATGTCTTGTCTTGATTTCTATGGCTTCTGGTGTGTTTGTCTTGTTTTCGTAGCTAGGTTTTAAAGTCCTCAGGGTATTCTTACTGCAGGGATTTTTTTTTTTTAAACTTCCATTTTTTTCTTTTAATTTTACTTGTGACAGTTTTTTTTTTTTTAACTCATTTGCGTTTTTTTTTTTAAATTAATTAATTTATTTTTGGCTGTGTTGGGTCTTCGTTTCTGCACGAGGGCTTTCTCTAGTTGTGGCAAGCGGGGGCCACTCTTCATCGTGGTGCGTGGGCCTCTCACTATCGTGGCCTCTCTTGTTGCAGAGCACAGGCTCCAGACGCGCAGGTTCAGTAATTGTGGCTCACGGGCCTAGTCGCTCCGCGGCATGTGGGATCTTCCCAGACCAGGGCTCGAACCTGTGTCCCCTGCATTGGCAGGCAGATTCTCAACCACTGCGCCACCAGGGAAGCCCCCTACTGCAGGGATTTTAAGGTGCTGTATTGAAGAATAATATACATACAGAAAAGTGCACAAGTCATAAAGGTACAGCTTGATGAAATTTTACAAACTGAGCACCTTTGTGTGTCAACGATGGGGCCAAAAACACTTCACAAATGCTTCCTTCAGCCCCTCCCCCTCCCCCAAAGTGACCATAGTTCTGACTTTTAGTTGTGTAGATAAGTTTTGCTTGCTTTATATTTTACACACCTATAAACTCTGTTTCAGATGGCTAGATAACAGTTTATTTTTTCTTTTTTTTAACTCCGTCCACGACAGCTTGAAAAAATCAAACAGAATAAAATAGCATAGGAATGATCAGAGTGTGTGATGTGCAGTCAGGACTGTTTTACAAATTTTGGTTTTGGGTGTGTTTACACATTAAGCCAAGGGAACCAGGCTGTGGTGGGTGTTAACGTGTATTTAGGGGCAAAGATGTTTGGAAGCCCGTGCCTTGTAGTATATGGTGCTAAGCGTTTAGTAGGTGCTTGATATGCATTTGTTTATAGGGTGGAGAGGAAAACATTTTCCCTGCTTGTGTAGGGACTCATGGGGTTAACAAACCAGGCTCAGCACACATTTTAGGGATATGGCGCCAACGTGGCTATCTCAGCCACGGTGGCAAAAGTCTCTTCCGGCGGCTTAGCGGGAAACTGATGAACTCTGCGTCTACAATTTTTCTGAGCTATTTTTCCTGAAGTATTGTTTTGAAGGCAGGGGTGGCTTGGGTTGAGGTCTAGAGATAGCTATTTCAGGAGGGGAGAGGATTATGGGTAATCCTAGAGCCCCCTAGGGGATGGGGTCCATTGCAAAAGCCTGAACTCCTAGGATGCTTCATCTTGGAAAGCGTTGGGTAGAGACACCTCCAATGGCTTTGAATAGCTGAGGACAACCTCCACGTGTCCCCAGAGGACTCCTGCCAACCCTCGCCTGTCCACCTTTCTCCTAGCGTGATGGGTTATTTGTTCACTTGGTGAATATTCACTGGGAGCCTCTTACGTGCCATTTAGGTGCAGGCACTGGGGTGAGCAAAACCAGGCACAGTCTCTGCTAACAAAGAGCTTAGACATCAATTGATAGAAAAATCAATACAAAATCACCACCATGACAATTGCTTCACTGATTCGAAAGCATGTTATGGATCATTTGACCTGCATAGGGTGGTCTGGGAAGGCTTCCTGAGGAGGAGACGACTTGGCTGGGAGCTGAGGAGTAAGCGAGACTAGTTCTTCAGGCAGTCACTGCCTGTGCAAAGGCCCTGGGGCCAGAAAGACTTGGTGAGTTGGATAAATAGAAGATGGTCTGGTGGGCAGAGGGCGGAGTTTGGGGCAAAATGAAGTTAGAGAAGATGTTGATGTGAGACTAAGAAGGGTCTTAAGATATGATAGTGTTAAGGGTGATCTGGTCTGTATCCTAAAGGATGGAAATATTTTAAACAAAATCTGGGGTGTGGTGGTGGGAGGTTGGAAAGGGTACCTGGTCACATAGGCATGTTGAGAAGACCCGTCTGGCTGCCACGTGGAAAGCAGTCTTGGGTGATGGTGGTGGCACAGCGGTGATGATGGGACCTCCTGCTATGGTCAGCGGGACATGGGGGGCAGCTCTGATACACCTCGGGACCCCCTCCCTCACTTTCCAGTTTCCTCCTGATGCTCCCAGACCCCGATGTGTTTTGACTCCCATTTTCTCCATCGGAGCTGTCTTACCTGGGCACTTCCCTTCTACTGCCCTCTGCTTTATTTCCCTTTCTCCCTTCTGCTTTTAATTGTCTGCTTGTCTGTTCATTTCCAATGTTAAGTAAGAGATGGGAGCAGGTGAGGGGTCTACAGGTGCAGGAGGGAAGCTGGAGAAGAGGTAAGTGGAAGAGTAGAGGGGTTAGTTGTTGCAGACCCTCTGTGCCCCACACGCAAAGGAGACACCCGGCTGCTACTCCAAGGAGCGAAGAAGCAGTTGCAGAAGAATGGTACTTATGTTTAGGATCTATCTGCAGAGGACTGAGAGGGGCCAGGCAGCTGGCCCATATGCTACGGTGTGAGTGATTTCAGTTCTGCAGCTGTTCGGGCACAATGAGTAGAAGAGAAGCTTCTCTATCCTGGGTGGCAGCCAGTCATTTACATGGAGAGGCCTGGTGGAGCAGGATTTGCAAGGCAGGAGGAAAGTAAGGGGGGGCAGGGCTGAAGCCCTGGATTTGGAATTGGAGGGTGTTGGCATGAATGAGCATCTTGCAAGTGGATCATCTCCTGCAAGGGAGGACCCGGTGTTGGGTGATCACCATAGCTGGTGGCCGAGGTGGGTGCGGGGACATTGATCGTTCCCATGGCTCTGCCCCTGGTTTGGCCCTTTGCTCTACAAAGGGAAAGGGAGAGCAAAGGGGAAAGCGGACTGTTTGATGAAAGGCCTTATTTACAATTTTCTCATATTTGTCCTGTGTGGGGCAAGTTACACACACCGCAGCTGATAGGATGCAGGTGAGGGAGCAGTGAGATTCCAGGGCCTCACGTTACCAGAAATAGAGCTTCTGAGTCACAAGGCAGAGCTGGATGGGAGTTTACTCACGGTGGTAGCAAGGATCGCAGGCAACGATGTCAGGGGAGTTTAGTGATTAGGATTTGATGCCGCCTGTTTAATTTAAAGGCCAAGTTCAAAGTGGAAGAGTTTCCATTTGGTCCAGGTCCCTCCCAAACTCCCACCTCCAGAGCTACACAGTAAGGTCTGTACCTGGTGCATTCTTGCTCCCATGTGCAGTCTGCAGGGAATTTAAAGACTGGCTTGGAGTGAACAGTGTTTTGGAGTGAATAACTTACCCGGCACCGGGAAGTGATAGAACCAGGGTTTCAGATGCTTTGCTTATCCTGTTGGAGCGGCCTGGACGGAGCAGCTGGCCGGGCAAGCCTGGGTCTCACCGCCCCTGTGCTCCCAGCACCCAGACCCGTGGGCTGTGTTCAACCTACTCCCATGGACCCGAGTCTGAGTTGGGAAAGATGTTGTTATCACAGTGTGGAGTATGAGGACACGTCTCGTCTTTTTTTTCCTCGGGGTGTAGATTTGGCTGTTTCTTTCCTTTGAGTTTTTTTTAAGATGCAATTCAGGGCTCGTGGAAAGAGCCAAGTTGGCACAGAGGCTGTGGCTTCCCTGGGGAATCATTTCTGACTTCCCTTCTTCAGGCTTTTTCCCTTTTTTTAAAAATCCCAGATCAGAGGGATCCTTGGATCAGAAAGATGTGCCCAAGGGTAAGGGAGAATACCCAATATGAGGGGTTATTTAGGGTCATACTTTCTCTCTCTTTCTGTCATGCCCAGAGGCAAAACAAAGAATAGTGATCATGTTTACCCCCAAACAGGATTAGTCCTAGTTAATTCTGACCTTCTCTCAGTTCTGCCTCTTTGGAGCCTGGGATCTCCTAGTTGACCCAGTCCTGCGGGCCTCAAGGACGCTGCCTGTACACCCCATTCTCTCCCATTGACCTGGCCCTGCCATGGGCATCATCCCTGAAGTGCATTCTGGGTACTCAGGTGAGCGTCAATGTGTTAATGCGTGTCTGGTGGGGAGGTTCCTTCCCAGAAATCTTTCAGGTGGTAATTAGATTCTTTTAGAACCTGCCTTACAACTTGACCTTATAAGATTGGAAGGAAAGAGGGGCTGCAGTTATTTGGGGGCACCCAGTGTGGATGGGGGCTGCCTGGTGGACCCGCAGGGTTCATATAGCTCTGGAAGGTGATAGAAACATGTAGTCTTCATTATTTTAAAGATTTTTTTGATGTGGACCGTTTTTAAAGTCTTTATTGAATTTGTGACAATATTGCTTCTGTTTTATGTTTTGGTTTTTTTGTCCATGAGGCATGTGGGATCTTAGCTCCCAACCAGGGATCGAACCTGTACCCCCTGCATTGGAAGGTGAAGTCTTAACCACTGGACCGCCAGGGAAGTCCCTGGAACATGTAGTCTTACTGATGGTGGCAGGTGTGGCTGAGAAGAAACCAAGAGTGTGGGCTGTTGGGGGGTCTTTTTACTATAAACTCTGAGTGAGATCAGAGGGCAAAGAGTGGGAAAGAGGGAAAATTCAGAGTGGGAAGGGCTGAGTTTGTGTCTCAGCCCCACCACTGTGGTCACAAGTCCTGAGATGTTGCTGGTCTTGATTTCCTCAGCATTAAAACGTAAGAGGTAACAGATGAGAAATCTTGGAGATTATCAATTGCTCTGCAAGTTCTACTTTGAATTATTATTACAAACATGGGAAAGTCTAGGAAAACTCTGACCACCAATTCGCTCTTCTGGGGTGATAAGAAAATCAGTCCTAAATGGCCGAAAGATTTCTTGAGTTCTTCAGGAGCAGAACACACTCCGTCTTGAGTGTTTCTGACTGAGTTCCCATGAGCTGGAGAGGTCTTGATGCCCTCCATGGGGAAGGCCAGTTAGGAGTTGTCATTCCAGTTAAAACCAGCGTCAGAGTGCATCTGGTGAGCAAAAGGTAGAATGTTGTGAGAAGTCTGAAGGAAACATTTTACTTTCCTCTATGATTTTCTTGGTTTGTCTTGTAAGTCACATAGTAGTGACTGCTTACTGAGTGCTTGAGGGTCATGTTAGGGGCTTTATGTGGATCGTCTCATTTGGTTCTTAAAACTAGTTGCTGTGGTACTTTTAACCAACCTTGGGTCCACTTGCGCAACACACAGCCAAGCCAGTCTACTGACATGAGGTTGTGGTGAAGGAAGGTGCAGCATTTATTCCAAGCACCAAACAAGGAAAACAGGCAGCTAATGCTCAAAAGACCCAGACTCCCTGTTAGCTTTCAGGGAAGGGCTTTAAAAGGCAGTGTGAGGGAGGGGGTCATGGGGTTCATGAACAGCTCATGGACATTCTTCTGGTCGGTTAGTGGGGAGATAACAGGGTAGTATTTCAGGAGTTAACATCATCAGCCTTCTGGTTCCAACCGGTCTGGAGTCTATGTGCTTGTGGTCAGCATGCACTTAACTTCTTTCACCTGGTGGGGGTTTCAGTATCTGCAAAACAACTCAAGAATATGGCTCAGGATATTATCTATAGCCCTGGAGGAGGAACTAAGTGTCCTTGACTTTGTTTTATGGCTAAACTATTATTATTTTGTCTTGTTTGACTGTTTTCCTTTTTTTCTGCATTTTCTCACTTCTCTGGTTAAATTTGCCATTTGGAACTCAGGGAAGGTCTAAGAGGTTAAAGTTTTTCTACAAACAAGAGGCAGAGGGGATAGGGGAGGGGAGGGTCTGTCCCTGGGAAGGCCCCATAGCATTCTACTGGGTTTCAGTACTAGTGTCCCTGTTTTGCAGTGAGGGGAGTGGTCAAGGAGAAGTGTGACAACATGCCCAGTGAGGCAGGACTCTGGAGTTCACAGTATTATGCTCTAGAACTACCTGCCCACCAGCTGGAGTTTTAAACACAACACTAGATGCTCTAAGACTCTCTACAAGGCTGCCAAATGCATCCCCCCAGTGTTGTCATTGAGGGATCTCACTCTCCTGCATCCTTTACTTCCCCACAGAGTTCTCCTTGAGGGATCCCACTCTCCTACATCCTTCTATGTGTTTTCCCTCTCTGTGTCTCCCCCACGTATCTCTTCTTGTCCTTAGGAAGAGGGGTGTGGTATTAGTGACAGTTCCGTCCTAAGGGTGCAGGGGGTGTGCGGTGGACCATGATCACGGCAACCTGGGGTCTCCACCCTCTATGCAAAGAGAAGCTTCTTTCCACTTCCCCCTTTGAGCCTTGGGATCTCCTCTGAGGTGGAAATCACATGTCCTTCCCACTTCACGGGAAGGAAAATTCTCACTTCATGGTGAGGCTGAAAAACTTGCCTGAAGTCGCAGAGCTAGGCTAGTGGTGGCTCTCTGGACAGGCTGGGGTCAGATACTTAAGGTAACATCCCGCAGGAGGTGGAGGAGGGACATTTCTCCCTCCAGTCCCAACCCCGCTGGGAGTTCTGTGGACTGTGGAGTGGGGGGAGGGCCATGGAAAGGCAGGCATGGACGTGGCTTCCTGTCCACTGGAAGCTCCTGAGCTACTGGGAGACCTGTTGTTGAGACCAGTAGGACATGGAATCTGAGCCATGGGATGGTCACCCAGTGGTCACAACTGGTACACAGAAGTGCTACATTGCACAGTTGACTTCTGTAGTCATCCCCTCACCACCTCGAAAAATTGGTTGTCTTTTAGCTTGTGGATCCGGCAATGAAATCATAGAGGGTCCCAAGAACGTCACGGCGCTGAAGGGCTCGGAGGCTCGCTTCAACTGCACCATCTCGCGGGGCTGGAAGCTCATCATGTGGGCTCTGAAGGGCACGGTGGTTCTGAGCATCACGCCCACAGAGCCCATCATCACCAACAACCGCTTCACCTCCGCGAGTTATGAAGAGGGCGGTAACTTCATCTCTGAGATGATAATCTACAACGTACAACTCAATGATACGGGGCAAATCAAATGCAGCCTCCAGAACAGTGACCGGGATGGATCCGCCTTTCTTTCTGTCCAAGGTGTGTATGCAGGTGACTCCAATGGGAGCATTTGGAGTTCACTGGGTTAAATGTCAGGGGGCTGAAAGGGACCTTCTGAAGTTCATGTCATATATGGGGGCATATAGGGTCTACCTTCAGTTGGTGCTATGCTTAGAATTATTCTGAACTGATGGATATTTTGTTACTTATCACCACGCTCCCTCCCCCTCTCCCTTCTTCCTGGCCTTCCTTCCTTCTTTCATATGTGGACTCGCCTTCAGTTGGTACTATGCTTAGAACTATTCTGAACTGACTAGTGTTTGTTGTTTTTATGTGTTTATTTCTCTCCTCCCATCCTCACTGACTGTCTTGCTACTTTCTTTCTTTCTGCTTCTCTCCCTTTCCTCTTCCTTTTCCTTCCTTTCCCTTTCCTTTCCTTTTTCTTTTATTAAGACTATCAAAGACAGCTTTTATCACTTTTTCATCTGACCAATTTCAGTACTAATAACTTTTCTGGAAGTACATCCCGTAATTCTGGGGCCAGTTGCGGTCACTTGTCTTTGATTTAGAGAGAGAGAGAGTTGACGATCATTGCCCTTTTTCTAGTTTTTCATATACTTGACTCTATTTCTTTGCCTGACATCATTTATCAACTTTGAATCATGCTTTAACTTTTTCCTCTTTCCAGCTGAATTTCCCTAATCTATTACTCTTACTGCCCCCAGTGGTTCTTATAATCAAAGGTGTGTGTTCACTAAGCCCTATCAAGTCTTTTAGAGAAAATAAAAGAGTAAACAAAATTTATAATAATGGATAACTTATTTTTCCTTTTATCATTTATTCATTTTCATCATAGGGCAGTTGTGGGATCAAAGGTAATTTTCAGGTGCTGAAGATTATGCTACTTAGTGAAAAAAATAAAAGGATACAAGAATTCAAAACATCTTTATCAAAGTTTAATCATTTTGCATTCCTTAAAAGTGTAATTATGTACTATTTGTAGATGCATTGGAGCTTTTAGAGTTCCTGATTTCTATGGCAGCATTTCTTTTAACAGACTACATTGTGTCTTTGAAATTTTTTCTTATGCCTGTTTATTAGTTTGTTTAGGAGAAATTTCCAATGATTTGGTCTATATTCATATTGCTATCAAATCAAATTTGATAACGTTTGGTGGAGTTACATGTCTACCTATTTCTATTTGCATTTTTTAATTTAGTCAAATTGTTATATCTTTACTTCTATGTGTCTTTAATTTTGTGTGGTTTAATTAGGGGCACAATGATATTCTCTAAATAAGTGATTCTGTGAAGCTACCTGGATTATTGGCTTAGTTTGCATGACCAAATTATTATTCTAATAATTTGTGGTATAAAGGAAAGAACACAGGACAAGGAACCAAAGATATGGGTTCTGGTTTTGTTTTCATCAGTTACCTACCTTGGTGACTCCTGAAATGGCTCAATTTCTTTATCTTTAAAGTGAGGATAAGGCTCCCCTGCCCACATCACAGGTTTACTCTGAGGATCGGATGGAAAAATGACTGAGGATGGTTTGAAGACTCCAAAGCCCTGTCTGTTTCAAGTTACTGCAAATGAAGCTGGTGGGGCAGAGAGGTCTAGTGGTAAATAGCACAGACGTGGGAGCCTGACTGCCAGGTTCAAGTTCCAGCTTTATCACTGACTAACTGTGTGACCTTGGACATGTTACTTAATGACCTTGTGTCCTAGTTTGCTCATCATAGGGCATTTGTGGGATCAAATGAGTAGGTCTATATAAAGCCTTTAGAACAGCACCTGGTTCATATAAATGCCCATAAAGTCATTTGCTATTATTTGTTGCATTCCCAGTAGGAGCATGCCATTGTGTTAGGCATTTAAGGGGGACCCAAGGTGAATGCAATAAGACACAGTCCTGCCCTCAAGAATCTTACAAGAAGAGTAGATAATGCAAGTGCATGAATAACAGTGGTGCAATGTGGATGCTGGCAAGTGCAATGAGAGGGAGACAAGGTAAGGTTCAAATTGGGAAGGGAGATGAGAGACTTAGTGAAGGCTTCTAGCATGACTCCACGGAGCAGGTGCTTACGAGATGTGCCTTGAAGGTCTGTAGATAACAGACAAAATGAGGAAGCAAGAGAGGAGGAGGGCACCCCTGGATCAAGGAAACAGGGTTAAAGGCATGACTTATTATTGCTATGCTTATGGCATATCAGATTCATAAATCCATGTGGTTTTATAGCATCTTTCCCAAGATGCATCTATGAAGTTGTCTGAATACCCCTAACATGCATTTTTATATGTTGGTAATTACTGTAGCTTTTGGTTTTAACACAGATGGAAGAGCAAGAATCTAGGGAAGTTAAAGTCTTCCCCAAGGTCACGTGGAAGGAACCCATAGATCAAGACAGAACTCCATCCATTTACCCTGGTTGCACTGGGCTGAATGGCACTTTGCTCTTAGAGAAACAAAAGTTCTCTGGGCAACAGGGTCTCTTCGAGGGAAAAGGACCATGAAAAAAGAGGAAGCATCCAGTTTATTTTGAAAGTGAATTTTCTAAAGTTTGTTTTTTTCCTTCCCGTGTATCCACAAGGAAAAGAAAGAGAAATTACATAACTCCATGTTGAGTCATCCAAAATCTACATGAATATTCTAGCCATCACCCTGTGTAAAGTGCTTGTCATGCCACTGGATGACCTTTGTGAAAGCCAGTGGGAAAAGGTGGATCACAAATATTGAGAAAGGAAATGCTTCAGATTGCTGTATTTTTGCCCATACACCAATTAATCACACACCAAACTCTAGACCTCTTGTGTTTTGAAGGCCACTAAGCTAAGACTTGAGTTCAAGATCAACTGTTACTAACTGAAGCAATACCACCCCTCTACCCCCAGTTTCTGTCATCTTAAACCTCTCAGTCAATGAAACAATGAATGAACTAAAAAGAATAAACACAAAATTCTGTAGTCTGACGGGACAAATCTGTTCCCTTCTCACTGCTGCATTTACAGTAATCCTTGAAATAGCTAAGGTGATTTACTTGCTCCAAGACATTATTCAAGAAAGTAAAAACTGGAAATTAACATTTCGGAGTAAGAAGAGCTTTCAGAGCTGATCCAGCTCAGTCTAGTTTGGAAACTCCCAGGCAACCCCTAGATTCTTTCAGGGTGGTCTCTGTGGTCATGACTGTTTCCATGGTAATACTAAGATTCTAGTTGCCTTTCTCACTCATTGTCATGAGTGTACAGGGATTTTCCCACTGTACATTGGGAAGGTCTGCATAACTCAGTGGACCGGCATTTTCCAAATGACTGATGTAAAATGATACAAAATCATACAAGGGTAAAAGATCCATCCAAAGTGCCAACTAGAGCAATGGATTCTAATGTAACAGCATGAAAGTTCCTTAATACGGTTTCAGTTTCCACAGTGTAACTAACCTTTAGGCAACCACTACTTGTCAAGTTTTGATGTATCAGTAGTATCAAAGAATATCCATGATTATCTGAAAAGCTTCCTCACCATCCCAACCATATATCCGTGTGAAGTCAGATTTTCTTCATATACTCCAAAGAAGGCAATATATCGCAACAGAATGAAGGCAGAAGCAGATATGAGAATCCAGCCAGATGTTAAAGAGGTTTGCATAAATAGAAAACAATGTCATCTAATTTATTTTGGGTTAAAAATAAAGATATTTTTCATAAAAATATGTTAATCCATATTAACAGGTAATAGGTTATTAATGTTATTTTAAAACAAATGTTGGAAAAAAATAAGCAAATATTTAATTCTTATTTCAAATATGGAAAATATTGATAGAACCCACGTAAATCAAAGGTCTTTGGAGTTCTCAGTGGTGTTTAAGAGTATAAAAGTTACTGAAACCAAAATGTTTGAAAACCACTGATCTTGTTAAATCATCTTGTTCAGCAGGCAGTAAACAGAGAGCCTGAACATTTCAGTGACTTACCCAAGGTGATGGCAATTTTGTGGGAAAGCCAAGATCGAGAACAGATCTTTTGATTCTTCGTCCAGTGTTCTTTCCATTATATTACATGGCAGGGAGTTTTAGGGTATTTTAATCTGAATGTTTCACTGTCTATACAGTTCACTAACGCTGTGTTTTTACCTGGGCCAATACTCAGGTTATTTTAGTAATACTAGCAATACAAGTGCTATTTTCAGATGGGTCATTTACAGTGTGAACCCTGGCATATGCAAGCGGGTCTTTACTAAAAACTTTAAAATAATTGATCTAAGTAATATATTCTGAAACAATTTAAGGTAGTTATTTCTATAATTATATTAGATTAGATTTTTATTTAATTTGTACCTAGAAAAATATTTTAAGGCAATATCATAGGAAATTATCCTTAAAAATGTGACTCAAAAATAAAATGAATCTGACTGACCAAAGGCCAGGAGAGACTTGCTTCCCATGAAACTTTGAGATGTGTTCTCCTTACAATGAAAAGAATGTACAGGTTGTTTCCCTTTTTGCTTTGGCTCCTAGGGCAGCCCAGGGCAAGTTTGCAACTCCACTGCAGAGCTTGTGTAGCCCTCCATGGTGGGCACATCCGCCCTCTCTTTCCCATGTAATTTATATTCCCTTGGATCCTGATTTTTAGTTATTCATTTTCTCTGGAATCTATGTTTTCTCGTGAGCCACCTCCCCTTCTTCTGTGAACCTGACAGGTATAAATTAAATACACAGATCAAACCTGAGTTAAGGTTTCCAGATACAGACACAGTCAATTTGCGCTCTGGAAGATAGTGTTCATGCAATGTGATCTGAAGGAGAATTTTAAAAACATCTATCACTGAGAAGCGTGATCATTCCTTCCAAACATTTTTCTTTTCTTCTTTAGTTATGGGGCAGTTGTTCATTCCTGAAGGCAGTCTAGTAGTCATGGAGGATAAGCCTTGTAATGTGACTTGCCGCGCATTGGGCTGGACCCCACTCCCACGTCTTTCCTGGGAGATCGGGGTTCCCGTGAGCCATTCGAGCTATTACTCCGTCCTGGAGCCTGAGGACCTTCAAAGCGCAGTGAGCGTTCTGGCTCTGACGCCGCAGGGCAATGGCACTGTGACATGTGTGGCTGAGATGAAGGGGCTGCACGTCCACGAGTCGGTAACTGTAAATCTTACTGTGGTTCAGCCTCCCTTGGGTAAGTGAAGACGTTTTGCTTTATACAAAGTGGATTATTATTGCATGCTTTACGTTTTGTATGTTGTGCTGCTTAATCAGTGATGCCCAGGAGAATCTCACGGTGATCTTGATCTCAGGTAGGGATGGTAATGGAGACAAATGACTTGTGTCAGCTTCATGACCTTGTAATTTCACTTTTAAAATTCCGTCTTCAAGTGCCTCTCTCTTTTCTACTTACATATGGAAACCATTGAGAATCTTGACAATTACTTATAAAATAGCATCAAGTTCAGATGTAAATACTTGAATTCAATGTTTTTCTCTAGCTTTCACTCATTGTTCCTGTCTGATCCCATCCCCTGGGCCAAGGAAGTGAGCTCTTTCAGTATCTGAGGAGGTCATGCACGTTCTCAAGGATTCCTTCCAATCTTAGTGGGATTAGGAGGGTTCATTTTTTTACCCAGCAAATTCACAGTGTATCTCAAAGTACCAGGTGTATGTTTTTTTTTTTTTTTTTTTTAACTTCACAAAATGACATAAGTTTAAAGTTTAGATCCCGAAGAAATTCTGTTGTAGGGTCCGGGGCAAACGCCAAACTCTGACCACACCTTCATGGGGCCTCTGAGCCTGCTTGACCTCGGAGGTCACTTGGGCCAACTAGAAAGCACAGGGGCCAGGGCTGAGTTTCATGCCTTCATTTTACAGAAGAGGAAAGAAAGGGAGGCCCAGAAAAGGACTACACTCCGTTCCAGGTCTTATGCTGATGGCACAGAGGGATCCCGAAGCCAGGAGGAACTTCTCCCTTGGTCCAAAACTCTTCCCACTATGAAAACACTTCTACTTAGATCTTCCAAAGTTTGGAATAAAGTTACAGCCATAGCAAGATTAATAATAACAATAATAAAAATAAAAAACAGTACTACATAGCTCTTATTAAGTAAAGATGCATGTTTTTTTTTTTTCCCAACTCAGTGTTTCACTTTATTTTTAAAAAAATTTTTATCGAAGTATACTTGATTTAAAATGTTGTGTTAGTTTCTGCTGTACAGCAAAGTGAATCAGTTATACGTGTACATATATCTACTCTTTAGAGACACTGTTTTAAGCAGTTCTCAAATATTAACCAAATTACACAACTTTCTTATGAGTGGATGCTGTTATTATTCCTGATGTAAAGATGAGGCGACAGAGACACATTGTTTGGAACTTGCCCACGTTTATAGTAGACGGCAGAGGTGGCCTCGCCAGTGTGTCTCCAGAATCTGCTCGCCCGTCCACTCTGCCCTCCCTCTGTGAGCGGCCCTGGAAGGTTTGCGAGTGTCCTGGGGCTGCCGTAACCTCAGACTGGGGATTTAAACAACAGACATGGTTTCTCTCACAGCTGTGGCGTCTAAGAGTCCAAGGTCAAGGTGTGGGCAGTGTTGGTTCCTTCTGAGGACCAATCTGTTCCAAGCCTCTCCCCCAGCTTCTGGTGGTTGGCTGGCAATCTTTGGTGTCCCTTGGCTTGTAGACCCTGCATCACCTGATCTCTGCCTTCATCTTCCCATGATGTTCTCCGTGTATGTGTGGCTCGTGTCCATATTTCCTTTTTTTAATAAGGACCCCAGTCATATTGGATCAGGGGCCACCCTATGACCTCATCTTAACTAAATTCCATCTGCAACAACCCTGTTTCCAAATAAGGTCACATTCTGAGGCACTAGGAGTTAGTATTTTAACAAATGAATTTTGGGGATAGACAATCCACTGCCTAACAGATGATGTCTCTGTGAACCTGTAAAAAGCCATTTAGAGCCTAAGCTGTGGTTAGCACCAGTCATCCTGAGCTTTGCACTGCAGAGATTGATCCCCAATGCAGTACCATCACAAGCTTGCACTCCTGATGTCTGGCCCTTGTCTCCAACTCAGATGTCTCCAGAGACCAGGCAGACAACAGAAATTAAAGCGTGAGTGAATCCACGTGTCAGGTAGAAGACAGAGTGCAGGGGCCTGCTGGGAACCAAACAGCATCTCCATCGACACGGAGCAGCTGTACAAGCTCCAGCTGGTTGTTGCCATTAGGAATGGGGACTCAGACTGCCAGCGCTTTGACCTGGTTCTGGGGAATATCAGTGTTTTTGAGGGTAAAGGACACAGAAATCTATATTTTCTTTGGTTTTAAGTCGAGGTTAACTTATTTCAGCTTATTAAATTCAAAGGATTTTAGCTTATTTCCTACCAAGACTGTATATGAAGATGAAGCCAGAATTCAAACCTAACTTGCTTTCTTATTATTTTGGACAATTAAAAAACCTTTAGAAAAGTTGGTGCAAGAATAGTACAATGAATACCAATGTATCTTCACTTAGATACAACAGATGTTAACATTTTCTCATGTTTGCTTCTCTCTCTTCACTTTTCTTTCCCTTCCTCTCTCCCTCCCTTCTTTCCTTCCTTTCTTCCTTCCTTCCTCCATCTTTCCCTCACTCCTTTTAAAATTTCTTTCTTTCCTTCCTCCTTCCTCCCTTCCTTCCTTCCTTTCTTCCTTTCTTTACCATTTGAGATTTAGTTGGAGATTTTATGACATTTTACCCCTAAATACCCCAGCATGTGTATAATAAGAACAAGGCCATTCTACATAGCCCCAATGTAGTTGGCAGTCAGGAAATTTAACATTGATACAATACTATTATACAATATTCAGTCCATATTCAAATTTCCCCAACTGTCCTTTCTAGATTTTTTTCCCCCCAAACCAGTATCCAGATAAAGGCCATGCATTGCCTCTGGCTGTCAGATCTTCTTCTGTCTCCTTTAACGTCCAGTGGTTCCCCCACTTTTTGTCTTTCCCGATATAAACATCTTTGAAGGATCCAGACCATTTTTGCAAGATACCCTTCAATATGGATTTGTCTGAATTTTCCCAAAGTACTTTGATTTTGGTTAAATATTTTTGGCAAGACATGGGTAATGTCATGTGGGCATGTGATGCCAATTTTCTCTATTATTGGTAATAAGTTTGATCATTTGGGTAAGGTGGTGTCCCCCAGATTTCTCCATTGTAAAGGTAACTTTTTGGCCTTTATAATTAATATACGATCTACAAATACTGTGTGAATATCTTGTTTCTTGACAATCTTTCACATAATAACATTTGCATTCATGGATAAGTCGTTGCCTGAATCACTTATTTCTATAGTGGTTGTAAAAGAGTGATTTTTCTGGTTCCATCATTTTTCTATATTTATTAGTTTGGCATTCTTCTGTAAAGAAGAGGCATTTCTTTTCTTCCTTTTCTTTCTTTCTTTTTTAAAAAAAATTTTACAGTTTTAGTACGGACGCATTTTTATCCAATACATTATGATTTATTTCCATCGTTACTCATTGCGACGCTCAGATTCCTCCAGATTCGGCCAGTGGGAATCCCTTCCGGCTGGCTCTGCTGTCCTTCCGATGTGTCCCTCTTAGTTTTTTGTGTTTTGTTTTTAACATCTTTATTGGAGTATAATTGCTTTACAATGGTGTGTTAGTTTCTGCTGTATAACAAAGTGAATCAGCTATATGTATACATATATCCCCATATCTCCTTCCTCTTGGCTCACTAAGATGTTCCGAACTTTCTTCACCTTTCCCTTGTTCCAGCCTGGAATCAGCCAGCTCTCCAAGGAGCCAACCCAGTTTGCTTTTAAGCAATTTAAATATGACAAAGTATGGTCCAGGCTTTGAAAGGGAAGATTGAAAAAAGTTCCATTAGCACCAAATGGAATGAATTTGTTTAAACCACACACCTTAACAAGGTAATAATGCAGCGAAGAGCTCTGGTCTATGATGATGCCTCACAGAAATGGATTTGGATATTAGCTCGCCTGCAAAGCTTCTCTTTTATAGGGGAAGGGCAAGGGACATTCGGTTTCCCGTGATGGGGTTTAATTCGGCTGATTTCTTCTTAGCCCGGGACCAGTGAAGTGAGCGGCCTTAATTACGGCAGCTGGAGTCACGACAGTTTCACAGAGGAGAGCAAGTTAGGGGTGTGTTGCAATGAGTCTGACTTTATTGGACTCATTTGGAGAAGGGTAATTTGTTTCTAAATTCTTCATCAAGATCCAGAGCAGCTGGTGGCTGGCTGCGCCGTTGTGTGTTTTATGCAGGTTTTAGTGTCTGAAGGCCTCGTTACTGCCTCGGCCGGGAGAGCTGGCTTGTAGAAGCAAAGCCACGTTTACAGAGAGCTGAAGATGCACGAGGCTGTGCTTGTTCAAGCTTCTTCAGGAATCAGACAAAAGCATCAGTCCTGCCACTCATTCCTAAAAGTGCAAGGAATATGTGTTCATTTCCGGAATAATCCTTTCAAGTCCTTGAAAGAAGAATAACACTGGCAGCTTAGGAAGTCTAGTGAGTTCAAGCCAAAAGGTTGTATTACACACATTGATTCTTTAAAGAAAAGCATATTGAAAGGTCGCAGGCTAATGTTTTTTTAAAAAAATCTATTTTCTCCATTATAGAGGTAATACAGACTTTAAGCATCACAGACGTACATACAGCTAGAAGGTGAAGGCCCCCATCATGCCTGCCATGAGCCAAGGTCCCTCAGTCCTCTGTCTGACCGTCTGGATTGTTTTCTCTACATACTTACAAGTGTGTAGGCTGTGAACTGTGAAAGTGAAGCCATATTTTTCAGACACATGAGCACCTTGTAGACTGTAGTGATTCCTGGTATGATCTGAGTTTCGTGGGATGTGGTCATTTCACGAGCAGACAAGAGTGGTGGGAGTGACCGTCCTGGTGGGAACTCTGGCACTAGCTGTGTGATGTTGGGCAAGTCACTGGCCTTCGAGGCTCAGTTTTCTTGCCCGTAAAACGAGGTGGGGAGGAGCATAGGGCAGGCGTTCCCTCTCCTTGGCTGCCTGTCAAGGGAGCTTTAACACATGTGCTGATTCTCAGGCCCCACCCCAGAGGTTCTGACTTACTTGGTCTGTGTGGAGTCTGGGAATTGGCATTTAAATAAAAAGCTCCCAAATTACTGAGCAGTCAGGATTAGGGGCTACTGAAATGGAAACTCTCCAAGGCCCCGCCTCCTGACCCAGCCTCATCAGGTGCTACTATTCAGACTTGGACACCAGACAGCCTGGACTCAACCCCCAGCTTGCCTACTTACTTGCTGTGTGACTTTATGCAAGTGACAACCTCTCTGTGCCTCAGTTTTCTCATCTGGGAAACTGAGATAGTAATAATCCCTACCTTATTGGGTAGTTGTTATTGTGAGAAGTAAGTGGGTTAAAACACCGAGAGCACTTAGGACAGTCCCCGTCCCAGAGCCCACAAGACAGGAGAGTGAGCTCTGGTTATCATTTATTTTATGGATTCAGAGATCTCCTGTGTCCCTTGTAGTCAGGAACATGCTTTGCCCATGCTGGTGGTGACATTTGTAGTCATCCAGTTGGTTTTGAGAAATTCTATGTGCCCTTTTAAAACTCTGAGCATTCCTATGAGAGCATCTGGGAAACACTATTTTCCTTGTCTTCACAGATGGGAAAAAGACAATCTCGGAGCTGAGATTAAAATCACACAGTAAATCCAGTCATGCAGCCCTCACGTGCATGTAGTTGTGTGAAGGAACGTAGGGAGGAAGGCGAGCTGTGTTGACCTTGGAGATAATCTTCCTTAGTCACTATTTGTGAGTTCTCAGGTATAGTATACCTATTCTCGCCTGCAGATCTGCCATTCACCTTGAATCATCACACCCACACCCTTCAGTAAGGCTTGGCGTCCAGCTAGATTCCCTGTTTCCTTTAAGACGTGGGCTGTAACTTCCCCAGAAGGATTCTTCCAGATTGGAGACCCAACATGGCAGAGTAGAAAGACATGAGTGAGAGCCCCTGGGGCTTCCCTGCTCTGAGCGCCCTTGACCCTTTTACCGAGTCTTTATCCTGAGTGTCTTATTTGCATGACGAAGGAGTTGGGTCATGGATGAGATCATTCCAAGATTCTGTTTTCTGTCCACTGTCACGATTTTTGCTTTATCAATATATGACTATTGTTTCTTTTTCTTTCAACCCACTGTAAAGGTGCTCATTTAAAAATTAGCCTCATGCTAAACAAAAATACCCATGATATATATGTGTGTGTGCACATATATGTAAGTGCTATATGATAAATTAAAAGTTATTATTAAAGTAAGGGAGGTTCTTCTGTGTAGCTCCAATCCTAAATTACATCTCTTCACAGTGCACACCTCACACTTTTCTGTGGGCTCCCCTGGAGTAGAGGGTTTAAGTCTTTCTTAGGTAGGAAGCTCGGTGGGAAATTTGACCCCCAGTGGAAGCAAAGAATGAGCCCTGTGGCTGCCATTTTGGTGAGAGTCTGGGGCTTTCAGGTGAGTGCAAGCATCACTTCATTGAACTTGGTGGTTGAATTAAGGGACATGAGAGGCAGGCAGGGCACAATATCACCCGCTCTCTTTCTTGATTCTGTCCCCAACCCCAGCGAGGTGGCCTCCCGTCCTTTAAACAGGCCCTCCCTGGGGATCGCTGGCTGCCTCTGTGCAAGATCAGAGGAAAGTTGTTATGCCAAGACTCAGATGACAGAAGCTGGCGCACTGAGAGTTTTCTCCAGCAGGGGAGGAAACACCGCTGACAGAGAGGGTCTGAGTAGGTCAACAGTGTGTTGACTTTTTCCAGTAAGAATTTCAAGCCTGTCTCTTGGATCTTGAGCCAGACCTTAATGTTTAACCCCAGCTGGCTCCCTTACTATGAAAGCTCCTATTATTTGCAAACTTCAGCTTGTAAAAGAGTTCATCAGACCGAATTAAAATGACCACGGCAATCTTGAACACGTGTGCTGGACTTTACAGCGTTCTGCACCTTGACCCCCATCTCTCGAGTCTCTGAACAGCCTGGTGGGGTGAGAATTGTTACCAATGAGTGAGCCCAAGGCCAAAGGGAGCACAGGGACACGGTGGCCATGAGATTTGATTGGTTCCACGGACACAAAGCCCAAAGGTCTCTGTCAGTCAGGAAGCTTCCATAGAGTGGTCTGCTTGTGAATATCCTAAATGCAGTTCTGGGCTTAATAATTTTATCATCACATCAGAGAGAGGGAGAATATAGGGGTGCCTTGGAATGTGGCAGGTTGCTTGGGCGGTGCTTACATTTTGGCTGCATTTTGGGATTCTCAAAGTGTGACTCCAACCACCTGCCTCAGAATCACCTGGGGTACCATTCCAGACCCCTGACTCAGCATCGCGGGAGGTGGGCTCTGAATCCGTGTGCACAATAAACATTCCAGGAGATGCTTGGGATTCTGTTTTCTGTGGAGCAAGGGGATGAGCCGTATTACTCTCTGGATGTGAAGGGTCTGGCTTGTTTTGTTGTTTTTGGACCATATACTATATTTTATTTTTAAAAATTGAAGTATAGTTGATTTACCATGTTGTGTTAGTTTCAGTTGTACAGCAAAGTGATTCAGTTATATATATATACATATATATGTATATATATTCTTTTTCAGATTATTTTCCCTTGTAGATTATTACAAAATATTGAGTATAGCTCCCTGTGCTATACAGTAAGTTCTTGTTCTTTATTTTATACACAGGAGTGTGTATATGTTAATTCCAATCTCCCAATTTAGGGACTGGCTTGTTCTAAAGCTGCATTTATGGGACATGGGAAGTGTATAATCCTGTTCCTTCCTCCTTCACTTTTTTGGAGGGTAACTCTTTTCTTATCTCTATCAGTCCCAGCTCACCTCAGAAAAATGGTGACTGATGTGGAGATAGATGGCATTAGTTCTGACTTTTCTAAAGTCCTGTAATTCTTGTCTGAGCATCTTAATATGGGAGAAAGATGAGTCCTAGGTCTGGCTCAGAGGCAGCTGACTGCCTGACGTACAGATTTCTCCATGTAGAGTCAGAAGGAAATTCAGCCTCTTTATCTGTCCATCCATCCATCTATCCATCCATCTATCAATTCATTTGTTCAAGGTGTCCAATATGTGCCAGGTGCTTGGAGCATAAGGAAAATAAGACACGGTCCTTGTGGGGACTAAGTCTAATTTAGATAGGAGCAGAAGTGTAAGAAGAATGGACCTGACAGTGGTCAATTTCATAGACATTTAAGATGGCGTCGAATGTGATATGTTAAAAAAAAGAAGGAAATGTAAAAACCATTGTAGGTAATGCAGAGAAGCCTTGCACAAAGGGCAAAAGACAAATATCTTTCTATATTACATAGTTCTTCAAAACACAGAGTTCCCTGGATTTTAGCACTTGCTTTGAGATAAACCTGTGGATTATTCTGCAGTGGGATCCTTGCTCGCCCATGAATCAGCAACCAGATGTCGACACCAGAGCATTCGTGATCATCTCTAACCATTCCCGCAACTTATTCTGAGGATTTAACTTTGAAACTATGATTTCAAGGAAAACTCTAAGTCAGAACATCCAAGAGACATTTTCCAGCTATATCTCTGGTTCCAAAGTGCGGGAAGGACGTTGATTTAAAAGCAAACCCTATCTTCCTTCATAGGAAGTCTGTTGTTTTAATATTTTTCTAATGACTAGCATCTAATAAAATAGCACAAATTTACACTGAGATGCTACCCACGTACTCAGGGTTGAGTGACAGACTTTCTTGAATAGCAATTCACATTTAAGCTGACCAACGTAAATGTGGTTTGACTTCAACGTGGTTCGGTAGGAGAAGTGAAATGCTGGATGAGGGCTCTCTGGGACACCCGTGCAGTTCCCACAGCCCATGGCTAGGCGGCCTGGTCCCACAGGACTCCCTGATGAAGGTGAGGTTCTACACCTGTGGCAACTGAGCCCTTGAAATGTGGCCACTGTGACTGGTGCTGAGTATTTAATTGTATATAATTTAAGTTAAATTAAATTTGAATTTAGACAACCATATGATATGTAGTAGAAAGTTACAGCTAGGACATGGCTATGAAAAATCAAAATGGCTTTTCTTCTCTCTTTCCTTCTCTCCCCAGCTCTCCCTCCCCCCTTTTTTTTGACTGCACTTTTTTATTTGGTCCAGAAATTAACATAATAATCACAAATTTTCTTAGTACTTCTAGCTTGCTTAATTAGTACAATGTATTTTGCACAATCACTATTTCAGCACCCTATTTAAAGTAGTGTACGTCAAAACTCTTTTTAAGGAAAATGTCTTTGCTATCAACAACTTGTAGAACACATCATCGTTGCAATTACTTTCTGGGGGAAAAAAACCTTTACATTGTTAAAGTACTACTAGACACATTAATGTAAATAAGATGAAAGGAACTTCAAAAGTGTCACAGTTGTTTCCATTCCTAAAAATAAGTTGGTGACGAGCCATAGCTTGAAACAGGTGAGAGTAGGTGAGAGTTTCAGTTATATGTCCGTTAATCTCTGTACAGATTTGAACAAAATAAGCAGCAAGCGATATCCAAGCTCCTTTATTTTTCTGCTTGCCTTGCCCCACCTGATCCTTCCTCTCTCCCACCTCCATGACTACTGGATAGAACAAGAGGGCAAAGTAGACACTAAGGAAGGTGGCTCCCAGAGAGCCACGTGAGGGGCAATTACTAGAAGAGAAGCGAATTGCAGGTGAGGTGTGGGTGGCACTGGGGTGGAGACTTGCACTAGGTTCCTTTGGGAGTGACTCTTCCTCAGTTTGCTCTGATTTCCTCTGGGCTTTTGACTCTCCGTGGGTGGGGACATGGAAATGAGAACCAAGGTCACCCTTCCAGTCTTGTCCAGAAGTAGCTGCTCAATAAGTACTTCTTTTTTTAAAAAAATTATTTTATTGAAGTATAGTTGATCTACAATGTTGTGTTAATTTCTGCGGTACAGCACAGTGATTCGGTTATACATATATATATATATTTTTATATTCTTTTCCATTACCGTTTATGACAGGATATTGAATATATAGTTCCCTGTGCTATACAGTAGGACCTTGTTGTTTATCCATTCTATACGTAATGGTTTGTATCTGCTAATCCCAAACTCCAATTTGTCTCTCCCCCATCCCCTTTCCCTTTTGGTAACCATAAGTTTGTTTTCTAAGTCTGTGAGTCTGTTTCCGTTTTGTAAATAAGTTCATTTGTATCATTTTTTTAGATTCCACATGTAAGTGATATCATATATTTGTCTTTCTCTGTCTGACTTACTTCACTTAGTATGATAATCTCTAGGTCGATCCTTGTTGCTGCAAATGGCATTATTTCATTCTTTTTTATGGCTGAGTAATATTCCATTGTGTATATGTACCACATCTTCTTTATCCATTCATCTGTTGATGGACATTTAGGTTGCTTCCACGTCTTGGCTATTGTAAATAGTGCTGCTATGAACATAAGGGTGCATGTATCTTTTCAAATTAGAGTTTTGATTCAGCAATCCCAGTCCTGGGCTTATATCCAGTCAATAAGCATTTCTTGAATAAGTAAAGGATGTCAGAGCATGGAAACCACTGTTCCAACCTCAGGGAGTCGTGGCCCAGCCCAGCTTATTCACCTCTCAGAAATTTTAGAGGGGTTAACCAGAGAATGCTTGGACTGTGTTACTAGGCTGGTATTTATTGGCAGCAATAAACACTGTAATGGAAAATACTGTAGAGCATTGAATATTTAAGCACACCGAAGGGAACTTGGCCTTTGACATCTGGCTGTAGCAGACTGAATAGTTACAACATTGTTGGAAAACATAATCTAATTTATAGTGTGGCGGAATCAGTGATTACATACCCTTGACAGTGGCAAGCATCACTAAAATATATTTTTTTCTCCTTTCTACCTTATAGACAGTATTGATAAACCAGGTACATCATTGCCTGCCTGGGCCATAGCTCTACTTGCAGTATCATTGTCATTGCTTTTGATTGTGATCATTGTTCTGGTTATAATGTTCTGCTGCTGTGTCTCCAGGAGAGAGAAAGAAGGTAATTTTTTTGTTGTTGTTCATACAGATTTATATATATTTTTGAACTTTTGGTACAGGCATTTGCAGTTCATTAGCTCATCGGCTCTTTCAAAAGATATATTGGCTTTTAGAGTCCTTGAAAGGAAATGCATGCCATTCATAGAGAGGGAAAGGACTTTCTCAAGGAAGGAAGCCATTCCTCTGGGGCCTGAGTCAACCCCCCCAAGGAAGACAGATCTTCACACTTTGAGAAGGTCAAGAGGCAGTGCCTTTCTCATCAAAGACACTGACTATTTGAGTTTTGTGTTTACTGCCAAGGACATAAGGCTGTCGCAATCTGTCATTTAGATGCTATGTTTTTTCTAGAATAATACCCACCTATCTGAACACATCAAAAGATTATTTTCTATTTTGTAGAATTCTGAGTCTCCTTTTGTAGGTGAATATTGGTGTAGTGGTAGAAAGAAAAACATGGTCTTCTGTTAACAAAAATAGTACAAATAAAATAAATAAAAATAGTTACACATGTCTTCTAAATGAAGTCTTTTGAGATACTCCAAGATATATGAAGGAGTGGCCTTGTTTGGGGAGCAGGCCAACATAGGGGTGGGCTTATTAATATTAGGGTGGGCTTATTCTGGAGTTAGTTTGTGATTTCAGAAACCACAGGGACTTTGTCATATGGACAGCTCAGGACTTTCCAAGTGTTGAGTGTGTGTGTCCATCTTTGTCTTTCCTTCTCTCATGAAACCTCCACATACTCCTACTGAATATTTAAATTAAATATCTAATATTCAAATTTTAAATTTGAATATGAAATTAATTTTCTTAAAGTTAGAGTTTTGATGTTTAGCTACATGTCAGTTTAATTGCACTTTTAATTTTATTAACACTAACTGCCATTCGATGAGCACTTTTTGTGTGTCTGCCAGGCACCATGTTACCTAACTCTTTTACTCAGAATAGTTCTCTTAGTGAGATATTCCATGAGAAGTTCATGGTCCAGCCTTAACTAGACTAATTGTCTAGCCTTAGCTCCTGCATGGGTTTGGTTTGTCCTTGGGGAATTAATTCTGTGCTATACCTTTATTCTTTAGGAAACAGAAGTGAGAAGTAGTAAATACCTGTTGACCCATATTTGATGGGAATTTGTTTTTACCTAGGAGTTACCCTGTATGCCACAGATGCGTTACTCAAAAAAAAAACCACGGGATTTTAATGAAAACTATGAATAACTTAAATTTTAATTTAGAACTGACTAGGATTGTTCATTGCCTTCAGATTATTATTTCTGACATTAGCTATTGTGGCATATTTGGAGAACATTCTGTTTATTTGGACTTCTGCATCTCTTAGGCTTTTGTCTGTCCCACGCCAGCCTACTAAGAAGGTTTGTGGCCACACAGGATGTGCACCAGGGAGATTCTCTGATTCTCAGCTTCCTCATTTACAAAATGGGGATAAGTATTATCCTATAGATTGGTTATGAGAATTAAGTAAATTAACGTAATAAAAGTTTGTGTGATTGTGATCTGTCCTAGATTTTATCCTTCATTTAACTTTGAAAAGTTGATTCACTATGGACGCTACACTTCACCTTGACATAAATGTATAGGATCCAGCGAAGACTTGGATTGTCCCATGATAATTATTTCCATGCTTAAAAATATTAAATAGCAAGTGTTTTAAAGAGTATTTTCTGGTGCTCTGCTTTGTTGGTGCCTGGAGAATTCTCAGTACTCTGCCTGGTTTACTGGAGACTGACTGAGGACGGCTGAGGACCCCACTCAACGTGGCCTGGAGGCTTTGGGATCGAAGCTTCACAGGAACACTAGCGACATTCCTCTATTACCAGAGGGACACTAGATAATCTCTCCCCTTCAATTCAAATAAGATTGCTTCTGAGGTTCAATTTGAGGTGTGAATCAGGGGATGTTGTCAGAACTGCAAATAAGTGAGAACATTATCCAAAAAATAAGGAAAATGAATATTTTTTTTGATCTTGATAAAGCTTGATGCATAGGAGCCCTAGATGGGACGGCAAAAGTGCAAAGCACACTGGCTTTAGTGCCAGATGGACGGGGGCTGCTGTGTGGGCTCCGTTACTCCCCATTGTGAAATGCTAGAGTCCCTCCAGTCCAAGAATCCATTGATTAAAAACATTAGCAACTTAATGAGAGCTTTTGGGGCATGGACACAACTGTATGAATTGATAACATTGGTACATATTGATTGAAAAAGTATTTCAGAACAAAAGAAATATAGTGCTGAGGCAATGAAATTCCTTATCTGTTAAAGACATGGTTATACTCTTGTAATAGTATCTAGTTTGTTAAAAATATGATAATGCTAACACCTACCTCTTGGGTTGTTGTGATGATTAGATGAAATAACACCTTGCATAGCACTGGCATGGTGCCTGAACAGGTAAGTACTGAATGATTGACAGCACAGACTGGGAACACAGAGCATCTCTTCATGGTGAACAGTAGAGTCTTTATAACCTCAGAAATTAGATTCAGTACTCACTAAGTACTTACTGGGCACCTACTATATTTCAGGTACCCAAGTATCACAAATACTTATATTTATGATAGTGAATAGCGAGTTCTACTTTCCTTAAGCTTGGAAGCCATTTGATAGTTCACTGTTGGGAAGCTTAATATCTATTGGATCACAAACACTCAGTAATGTGAGTATTTAAAATCAGGGGACCTATAAAAATATATGAGATTTTATTTTCAGAATAACTATCCCGATTTTGCTAATGTGATTTTCTTCCTTTTTTTTTTTTTTTTTTCAGAATCTAGTTATCAAAGTGAAATAAGGTAAGTTTGAGATCACATCAATTTTCTGAAAATAAAAAACAAATGAAAACCAACCAACATAGACACACAGAGCTGTGGGATTTTAGGATTATGTTACTCAAAATTAGGTACTAAAAATGGACAACTCTGAAAAACACGTATGCCAGTCACAAACTCATAGGGCAACATTAATTGCAGAATAAAATAGGTGGGTTCCTACTGCCTAAGTTCGACTTGCTCACTTAGGAAAGTGGAGTGGAATTTTAGTTGGTGTCTGGCATTCGCAACTCTTTCCACAAGAGGACACTCTGTACTGTGACTGTTGGCCCTCCTGCTTTGAGTCAAGGCTAGAGATGTGAGGACCATTTCAAGGATGTCAAAGAACCAGGCAGAGGTCCTGCTGGAATTTCTGGGGTGGTAGGGGCAGTGAGACCAGCTGGGTGGCTAAGGCAATGAAACTGACCAGGCAGACAGATTAGGAGTGTTCATAGCTCACTGTTCAGGGCGGAGGGACAGAGAAATTCCTGCCATTCTCACGGCTGTCCAGAAGTAACTGCAAACACTTTTTTTTTTTTTAATTTTATTTATTTATGGCTGTGTTGGGTCTTCGTTTCTGTGCGAGGGCTTTCTCTAGTTGCGGTGAGCGGGGGCCACTCTTCATCGCGGTGCGCGGGCCTCTCACTATCGTGGCCTCTCTTGTTGCGGAGCACAGGCTCCAGACGCGCAGGCTCAGTAGTTGTGGCTCACGGGCCTAGTTGCTCCGCGGCATGCGGGATCTTCCCAGACCAGGGCTCGAACCCATGTCCCCTGCATTGGCAGGCAGACTCTCAACCACTGCACCACCAGGGAAGCCCTGCAAGCACTTTTAAGGTAACTATGTCAAGCACTTACTAAAACCAGTTTCAATGTCTGCAATATTTACATAATTATAAATACACTCAGGGGAAGGATTTTTAGACAGTGGTGATTTTGTTGGGGGTGTTAAAACCCCGTCTACTTTTCAGTATTTTATTAGATAATTTTAATATGTGAAATGCTGTGATTTAAAATATCTTCCGGCTACATGTGGTGAAGGACGATGTGTGTAATCATCGTGTAACAGATACCATCCGTTTTCCCTCGACCCCAGTCACTCCCTGGTGATAATGTGGTTCGCTTTCTCTGAGGGTGCCACAAAGCAGCAATCTGAAAATACACCTCCTTTGGGGCCTGACTTGGGGCAAGAGGAGAGGAAGGAAAACTGACCTCTATAATGATACTGGAATTTCTCTCAGTTGCTATCACCAGCAGGGTGGCGGTCTGAATTCTTCTGTTCGTCATTATTGACTGTGTAATGTCAATTCTATTCTCTGGGATCTTAGGTGATTTCAAAACGTAGTACAGTGATCAACAGCTATTCAAGGCAATGGGTAGAGAACAACAGTAACGATGGCAATAATAATCATGACAAAAGTAGTGACAGTAAGAGCTAGCATGAGTGCCTAGCGTGTGTGTCAGGCTATTTCACACTTGGTGGAGGTGATCTTCCTTAACTCTCCCAATGATTTTATGAGGCTATTTTTCCATTTTGCAGATGAAGAAGCTGAGGGGTATAAGGAGGTTAAGTAATGTACTCAGTATCTCCTGTCCAGAGAATGGAAGGGTCCGAATGTGAACCAGCTGACCTTGCTCAGGGCCTGAGCTCTTGTCCGTGTGCAGCTCTCACCCTTAGATCCAAGTGCATTGGGCCCAGGGAAGAAAAATGGGGCAGCTCACTGGGGCCCCCGTGTTGCACCTGCTTCCCCTCCCACTGGGTCAACAGTGCTAACGCTAGCTGCTCACAGATTTCTACTGCATTAAAAGAACATGTATATATATTTCGTATATATATTTTTCCTGTAGGATCAATGCATGCTTATTTTAGAAAAAAAATCTTAAGTAAAGATAGTTGATAAGAAATGGTTTTAAAATCACCCCTAATTCTATTGCCCAGAAGTAACTGTTACCTAAGTACGTATATATTTACACACATGTGTGTTCACCAAGATACACACACGTATATGTTTTGTGAAATTTGGATCATAATAAACATCATTTAATATCTGTTTCTCCTCACTTGACACTATTCTGAAGATTATTTCTGTTGACAAATACTTGCCTACAATGTTTTTGTTTCATTTGCTTAATAAAGTTTTTTATTAAAATATAAGTATAGAAAAGTACACAAATCGTGAGTACATAGCTTGATTAATTTTCATAAAACATATGCACCTGGACCTGGACTGCTGACGCAGAACTAGGACACCCCCAGGACCCCAACCCCTACTCGGGCCTCCATGAAATCATCTGCTGCCTCTTCCTCAAAGGTCATGTCTTCTGACATCTATCCCCACATCCCCAGAAGTTAGAGTTGTATAAACTTGATATAAATGAAGTCACGTGATATGTCTGCCTTCTTGAACTTCAGGCTGTGAGATCGATCATGTTATTGAATGTAGATGTCAGTGGTTTATTACTATATAATACCAAGTAAGGGGCGTATAGGCAGTTGATTTTTCCATTTTACACTGAAGGGCATTTGGGACCATGACGAACATTACTGCACTAAGCGATCTTGTGTGTGTCTTTTGGTGACATGTATACCAGTCCTCATTCCTGTTTTGCATTCTGTTGGGTATAATCTATTAGTGCAAGCTGGGTCATAGGGCAGGTATATGTTCAGCTTTAGATGATGTTACCATACAATTTTCAAAGTAGGTGTAGCAGTTTACACTTCTACCAGCAGTGTATGAGAGTTCTCACCTGTAATAATTTTTACAGGTGGCATGGAATTCCATTTTAGAGATACATTGTCATTTAGTTTACTAGTTCCCTACCTATGGCTGGGCACCTGTGTTTGCACTTTTGCTAGTATAAATAGCTCATGAATGAACATTCTTTCAGATAAATCTTTGCACATACCCTTGTGTATTTCCCTTGCTTATTATAATCAGTTCTTAGTGGTTAAGCATAAATATTAAAAAATCTTTGGGTATCTATTGCCAAACTTCTTTTCCCTGGGAAGCTGCACCAATTTTTGCTTTATTTCAGAGGTTGGCATACTTCTTCTATCAAGGGCCAGATGGTAAATCTTTGGGGTTTTGTGGGCCACATGCTCTCTGTCACAACTACTCAACCCTGCTGCTGTAAGAGGAAAGCAGCCATAGACAATATGGAAGCAGACGGGTTCCAGTAAAACTTTAGTTAAAAAAACAGACAGGGAGCTGGATTTGGCCTGTGGGTCATAGCTGGCCAGCCCTGCTTTATTTGGTCACTGGTGTCTGAGAGTTGAGTACCAACCACCTGGGGACTGGAGTCTATGGGCCTATCATGATGAAGTTCCATTTCTCCCCATAAGGGGAGTGTGCGAGACACAGGCCGTCGACACAGGCCGTCCACACAGCCGTGCTGGTGGCTGTGAGGGTATATCCCGTGGCTAGCCACCCTCCAGAGGCCAGTGCCCGAGCTTCGGCCTCGTGGTGAGTTCACCGTGTGTGAATGCTCTGGGTGGAGTAGTGAGACCCGAGCATCCGTTGCTGATTAACATTTGGCTTTTTCAAATGGTCTAATTCTAGGAAATCTGCAAATATGAAGACAAACAAAGACACTTCTGGGACAAAGTTAAAAAGCGGAAATGAAAACTATGGCTACAGTTCAGATGAGCCGAGGACCACAAGTGAGCGGCCGGGCGGGTGCAGTGGAAAGATCTGGAAGGGAAAGTGTCGGGAGAAAGACTGGCCCATCAAACACCGGCTTCTGAAGGCGGCTGCCTTAGCGGTTGGCGGTCATTATTTGGGGAGTAATTTTTAGAAGAAGGAGACATTCCAGAACTAGAAATATTCTAGGAGAAGATAACAGTCAAAACCCACCTATTTGTCTAAAGTTTAAAAGAAATCGAGGTGGAAATCTAAGAGTTTTTTAAAAATAATTTTTTTCTCAATGTTTTCTCTCTTTTTAAAAAAATGCTTCTACCTTAAAGTGTGTGAGGAGGCATTTGAATACATTGAGGGTAACGGCCCCAAAACTTCAATTAAATCTGAAATTCTGAAAGAAATCTTTTCCTCTTCAATCTGACAGTCATAACGGGGGGTGTCTCTGAAACCACTGTCACTAGTGAGAGGCAAGGGTAGTATTTGAACCAAGATCCTTTTGAAAGCAGTTGAGAGAAAGAGAGATGGTACAAATTACCCCTTAGCGGTTGGGGAGGGAGACTGGCCCTCACAAGTTGCCGACAAAACAAATTCCAGAGATAGATTTTTGGTTAATTGATTCTTGCTGAGAGGCTAGAAAACTTTTGTTCACTGAGATTGGGACTCTATTCTTGGCAACCCCATAATTTCCATTTTTCCGTGGCTGTCTCCTATGTACATTCCAGATTGTATGCTTCAGATTTAAAAGAATTCCACAAAGCATAGACAGTTTCCTTTGATAATCTGATCAAAGCCTCTTGCAGAATTTCCTGTGATAGAATATTTATTCATTAATATTTTATATGATTAATCAAGTAGCTTGACCAAAATCATGGCCCAAACTGAAACTCTCTGGCTCCTTTTTTTCCCCTGTGTTTATTTCCCTCCACAAGCGGTTAAAGCTATGGATTCATCTTGTCTCTGGATGAGACTAACGTGTCAAGAAAGGAATCGATTTTGAGTCCTTTTGCTACGTTTTAAATTTCATTAGAAAGATAAAGTTCTAAAAATATGTAACCTCAAGTAAACTTAAAAAAACCCATTTGTGGTTACAGATTATTGATGCCAGGGGCACTACTTAAAAGCAAAGGTATTTCTTTACGGATCGGAATTGTTAGAATAGGTAGTGTGGTTTTGGTCACTTGTGACGCTAAAATCATTTTTCTGTTGCAGAGACTGCTTCTCTCCCTGCAAAGTCCTCTGAATCCAGTGTTCCAGAACAACGTGGCAGTAGGCAACCGCATCAGGTGACTCAGACCTTCCTCTCCCTTTTGGACTTTTTTTTTGCTACTTAAAAACCCTTCCCCCGTGGTAGGTGATTACATTACATTCATGATGGACAAATGTGGCCTTTGCTCACCTCCAAGTCAACGGGACAGCATGGAGGAATGGGGCTGGAACACGTAGTATCTCTTTGTAGTGGGTTTTTGGGGGAAAGAGCAGAAGTTTAATTGGGGGCTGGTAATCTTGAGGTGTCTGTTAGACGTCCACACAGAGGTATGGGGCGTGCAGATGGATGTGTGAGTCTGGGGCTCCAGGTAGAGGCACGATCGCAGGTGTTCCTGGTTGCTAGGCAACTTTTGATGGGCACCTCCCTTCCAAGGGACGTTACACATAAAGAAAACCATCCATTAGGAACCGTGAGGACACGGTACATTTTTTTTCCAACACCGAGTTAGCATTGGTTGTCACTCATGAATGAATTAGAGTTCATATGCAGAAAATATGATTCTCTATATCCAAAAATCATATTAAACAAACGTGTATATAGCCAGGACCATTTTCTGGCCTGTGCATCTTCAAAGGAGAAGTACTTGGATGCGATTCTGCCATAATATCCCCAGTGGGTGTTTTCCCCATTTAGCTTTTGGGAAAGCCAGACTCACAGATTGGGTTTCCGGCAGTTTGCTGGATCAGGTGGCCTTGGCTTTGTTCTGCCTTGGAGTTGCTACTGGCCTGAGGCGCTACTGCTGAGCGTGTGCCTTCGAAGCCCCATGTTTCCTTCCTGGCATAGCTGTTCACTTGAGTTTCCAGGCAGCTCCAGGCTGTAATATTCCTTCCTGCAGTCGGGATTCAGCTCCATACATACAGCTTGCCAGTGATGTGTGCCTCCCCGGCCTTTGGGGGGAAGGGGAGTTTTGATTGATGCTCAGCCATGTATCGGGAGGAACGAAATGATGCTGTTAGCGGCAACCAAGGTAGCCAGGCGGGAAGACGTATGAGGGGTCTTCACAAAAGCAGATGGGCCTACGTGACAAATTGTGAGCCCCCGGTACGAGTTCAAGCTACTTCCTCAGGCTGGGTGGCAGGAAAATAGAGACGTAAAATTCTTCCCATCAAGGCTGCTCTCTTGGGCACATATATCTTTTGGCTGTAGAGATGCAACTGTTTCCCCTTCGAAGGGCTGGTCTCTTGACTAAGAGATGGTGGGTGAAAGGGAGTAATCGCCGGGCTGTGAAGGATGTTTCCTGTCAAGACCCCACGACTGGACCTGAGTGGGGAATGTAGTCTGATGAAGTGGCTCTCTCTCCCCAAGCACCAAGCATGGTCACCCCAAGAACACACTTAAGCCAATCTTTACTTCCGTGGCCTTTCTGTGGTTACCTTTTTCTGTTGTGTGTCTTTCCACCTGACAAGCCACAATGCTCAGGTCTGCAGTGTAGGATGGGGCAGGTGGGGAGGAGGTACAGAAGAGGGTCATGTCAGTTGATCCCCCTTGATATAAATGAGGAGAAAGGGGAAGTCTAGATGCATTTGGATACAAGAATGGAGGCTGACGTTTGGAGCTCTGAATGGATGCTCTTAAGCTTGAAGTGTTGTTTTGAAAATATACAGGGAGAGAAATTTAAGAAGTTTCTGCTACTTAAACATGTAACCGGTTAAATAATCTATTGGTGGAAAAAGAACAGTGGCCATTGAGGTGCTGGGCCCTGGGGGCTGGTAACTCACATATCTGTGTTTCTTGAAGTGTATGTAAGGCTACTGGGGAAGCAGGGCATCTTGGCCAGAGCACCAGGGTCCTTAAGAAACAAAGAGGATGAAAGGAAGATGAACTATTTTTTCCTGAGCTAGAAACTGACAAAGGGTTTTTAAATAGCTGGATTTTTCTAAGCGAGGGAACTTGGACAAGCACGTTTATGAAGAGGCCCATCTTTGGTCATTAAGCAAAGGGTGACTTGCTGGTGTGGGCCCAGGCACTGTGTCCTGGATGCCCATTTGAAGAACCTGAACATGAGATGTACTGTGAGCTATGCTTCCCGTGAGGCACTTAAAGGAGGACAGGAGCAGACAAATATCATATAATATAACTTCTGTGTGGAATCTAAAAAAATGATACAAATGAACTTATTTACAAAACAGAAATAGACCCACAGACATAGAAAAGAAAATTATGGTTCCCAAAGGGGAAAGGGGGAGGAGAGATAAATTAGGAGTTTTGGATTAACAGGTACGCACTACTATATATAAAATAGATAAACAACAAGGTCCTACTGTATAGCACAGGGAACTCTACTCAGTATTTTATAATAACCTATGAGGGAAAAGAATCTGAATATATATACATTGGGATTGGCCAAAAAGTTCATTCGGGTTTTCTGTACCATCTTATGGAAAAACCCGAACGAACTTTTTGGCCAACCCAATATATGTAACTGAATCACTTTGCTGTACACCTGAAACTAACACAACATTGTAAATCAACTATACTTCAATTAAAAAAAAAAAGGAGGGAGGGAACAAGATGGTCAGTAGAGGAAAGGGCTGGGCCTTCAGTAGGTCCCTTCTGTGTCCTTATTCCAAAGAGGACATAGTCCTGCATGTGATCATCTGGCTACAGAAGAGCCACCAGGTGGTCAAGCCATAGCCTGTAGAAGCAGGTCCAGGCGACCCTTAGCCAGAGGTTCCTTTAGAACTTACCAAGGCCAGGCCTGCAGCCCAGCCTGGTCTGTGTGGCCACATCCCCTGCTGTGCAGGCTCATGCGGACTTTCCTCAGAACTCCTTAGGACACGGAGCAAGGACAGTGCAATCTGTCCTTTCTTTCCTCATAACCTTTCTCCATGTGCAATGAGCTTTGCTCCCTGGAGGGCCCAGGACAGGCAGCTGAGAGATATTCAGACCCTGTCCTTTGTCCTTTCATCCTGCCTTCCTCTCTGCGTGTCTCTGTGTGACTCATTTTGTCCACTTTGCCGTCCTTGCTGCTGTGGGGTGTGGCCACCCACGTGGGCCTCAGGGGCCCAGAGCAGGTGCCCAGCAAGACTCCTGCCCGAGAAGCTGGCTTGTTAGAGTTCCGGGTAGTTGACTACAGATGACACAGTTTTGCAGAAAATCTGCGCTAGGCTCAGGTCCCGAAAAACCTGTCAGTTAAACTGAGATATCTCAAGCTGTGAGTCAGCCTGCAGCAAAAGCACAGCCCAGACTCCATCACTGTGGAGCTGGTTGGGTCGGATGCAAGTCCTGTGGGTGGAGACAGGGTGTGCATGACAGCAGCTAAGGCTCCTGCTCTGGGTCAACAGGTCTCACTCAGAGCAGGGCCATCTTGGCTTTGGCAAGCACAACAACTCACAAGTCCACGTGCGCGTGTTCTCTCCACGCTGTCTTCTCTTCTGCTCGGCCGGTGTCTTACTTGCCCCCTGCATCTCAGGAGGTCTTACGTAGTGGGCGGCCATTGACTACACACAGTCTGGCACAACATTCTGGGCGTTCCTTACACAGTAATTCCTTCCGGCGGAGAATGTTCTCAACGCCCAGCATTGTGTGTAACCAACAGGGTGACACCAGGAGCCTGTGTGCATATAGACTGATCATCACAGGGCAATCATGACAAAAAATACTATTTGACCAACATAGACGAGTATGCAACATTTTGTTTTGGATCCCTGAAGAAAGTTACATGATTCCAGGTCAAACTGCCATTTTGCTCCTTTGTAATCTTGGTCACTTTGGGTTTTCTTCAAGGCTCTCTCGTTCAAACATGATCCAAGAAAGGGGAAACCCGAAGGGCCTGGGGTGCTTAGGGGACTCATCACTGTGGCCTTTGGGATGCCCAGGCTCTTGGCCCCACCTGCAGACTTCCTGTCTCAGTAGAGCTGGGGAGGCAGCCTGGGCATCTCTGCGTTTTAGAGCCAGCTGAGGGGGCTCTGACACGTGGCTAGACTGAAGGGTTATTGGCTGCCTTATAGTAAGATGGCAGTGGGGCTTGCAGGAGGGAAGAGTGCGACTTTGCCAAAGATGGACTTGCCTACTTTGTCATTTCACCCCATCCAGTACTTATGATTTGTTCGGAGTCCCAAGGCATTCACGGTAACCACAGCGGGCAGAGGCTGTACTGGACCCCTCCCCGGGGTTGATGGTGCCTGTACTCTTGCTGGCATCATGTGGACCCCCTTACAAGGAGAGAAGACCCTGGAGTCTGTGGCCATGTCCGCTCAGAGCTGAGCACAGGTGCTGAGGAGCGGGCGGTTTTCAGGGTTACTCCCACCCAGAGTTCCACCACCTGTGTCTACATCCGCAGGCTGCAGAGAGCTTCTACATGCTGTGTCTTCATCATGCATTGCCAAGTATGATTTAAATTACATCCTACGCTCAACAGTTACTAGAACAGGAGCCTGGATTCTTAATGCTTTAGGAAGGGGTGAAACCCCGTCCGCCACGGCACCAGCCCCCCATGACCCTCGCTCCTCCGACATCCTTCCCGTTAAGGTCCGGAACGCCAGAGGCCCACTCTGCTGTGGGGAAGGGCAGTATGGATGTCGTGGCGAACCTCTTTTCTGAGATCTCCAGGTGTCTCCCGATGTTTTCAGTGCTGACCGTCCTTGAAAACATCAGAGGGGGTGAGGGCTCAGCTCAGGGACAGTGTCATCAGGGACAGTGTCATCGGGGACAGGCTGTGGGCTGGAGGTCGGCTCCACAGAAGGCCAGCCACTGCGGTCAGAGGCCACAGGGGGCCATGGCTGATGTAGGCCAGGTCCGTTGGGAGTTGCTGGCTTGTAAACCATGGGAAGACGCCCCCGCTAGCCGCCTGGAGCATCTCCCATGCTCATCCCTACCTCTCAGCCCGCTGCCTTGCCAGGGTGCCCCGTGAACTTGGGGCTCTTTACCAGAGGCTGAGATGGAGAATCCTCGTTCCTATCACCAATGGGCAGAAACGGGGGAAGTGTTTCCTGTATCCTGGGTCCCAAAGAATGCTCACTGAGCGTGGAGGTGCAGCCAGCGCCTAGAGACACACTTATCTGGGTACCTGCTGATCGAGCTGTGGTCCTCAGTACAGAGAAGCTCTTTGTGGGCGGGGGGAGGGCTTGTTAAAATGCACACTCCTGAGTCTCTTCCAGAACTTCTGGATCAGAATATCTGGAAGGTATGACTGAAGAAAGGGCATTTTTACCTTGTTCCCCAGGCAATCTGCTTTAAGGAAATTGTTTTGTGGCTCAGCATGAAAACAGACACATATTGCATTGCTTCTAAGGGAAAGTCATTCTGAGTTTTGGGGGTTTGCTTACATCTGTGCATTTGGAATGATCCGTGTTCACAACCTCACTGCATGGAGCTTGCCACAGAGCATGGAGGATCCGAGATGCTTGTGGTGGGGCCGTGATGAGGGTCAAATGGAAGTGTCTCAGCACCAGAATATTCCATAACCACGTGGCACCATAGCTGAGGAACACTTTTTACATCTCCCATGTTTTAGGTGGGTCTAAGGCACATCTCATTCAATATATATGAATGATAGAAAGAGGATTTTGGGTTGTAGAGACCCCAGGTCATGCACTAAATTTTAAGAAGGCTCAGAAGGTAAAAAAAGAGACTGATTTTCCAAACTGACATAAACCAAAACATGACACTTTTCTACACTGATTATTTCTATCCTGGCTGCATCTCCGGTTAGGATATATAACACTGACGTTATTTTCCAGACAAGAATTTCTGTTGGTGAAGTACAGATAACGCAGGTATAACTGCCCACGAAACACACTGGTGCAAAACTAATAAATAAAATCAGAAATTCTTTCTGAAAATTACAGTTAATGGGAAAGGGAGCACCTTTTATTTTGTTAGGAAGCCATAGGGTTTGCAAATATTTTGCATCATGATGAATATTTCAGTGAAACGATCCACCTTTTCCTCTCCTTGACTCGCTGTCAGTCCATTTCTCTGGTTATTTCAGGCAATTCTGTGTCTTTCCTCCTGAATCTTTCAGTTTTGGGGGGTGAGCTTATGAATAACTTGAAACCTGGACGATGTCTTCCCTGCTAATCTTTTCCCCATTGAGGTCAACAGAAATAAACTCTTGACAAACTTAGAAAACAACAATGGTTGGTGCAACCGTGTCATGGGGACAAAAGGCAAACGCCAGCAAAAATCCCAGGCATTATCACAGAAGAAGAACTGTCTTTACGGTGCAATGTAACCCCATCAGCCCTGTGGGGCTACATCCTTGTGTGATGGGGAGTCAATGAATTAAAACCACGAGTCAGAGTGATTCCACCCCCCAGACTTGCTGACGTTCCATTGTGATGTAAATTATTTATGGCACCCAGTTACATTATTTAAGACGTTAAATGCAGCTCGGGTGCCCTGGAGTCTGAGTCAGCATCCTCAGGGCGGCGGGAAAATACGCTGCATGTATTGTATTTTATTTTAATTATTTATTTATTTTTAATGTAAAGGACTGATGACTTTTAATTAATTAATTAATTAATTAAGTTTTGGCTGTGTTGGGTCTTTGTTGCTGCACACGGGCTTTCTCTAGTTGTGGCGAGCAAGGGCTACTCTTTGTTGTGGTGTGTGGGCTTCTCACTGTGGTGGCTTCTCCTGTTGTGGAGCACGGGCTCTAGGTGCACGGGATTCAATAGTTGTGGCACGTGGGCTCAGTAGTTGTGGCACACGGGCTTAGTTGCTCCAGGGCATGTGGGATCTTCCCGGACCAGGGCTTGAACCTGTGTCCCCTGCACTGGCAGGCGGATTCTTAACCACTGCACCACCAGGGAAGTCCAGTGCATGTATTTTAATAGGGCAACACTCTTCCACAGGCATTGGCCCCTCAGAGGAGTGAGTGGTCTGCTTGGTAGTACATTTCAGAATGTAAGAGCCAGGAACACTGTCCGAGGAGACAGAAGGGTGATCGACACGGAGTCAGTTCTTCAGTTTTGCTCCTTTCCTTTAGAAAGAATGTGTGTTATTTAAAGAAGGTTAGAAATATTTTACATTTTCACACAATGGTGAGAATTTCCATAGTAATATTGAAAAACAAAACAGTGAATCTTTACTGTAATTTGCCTTCATACAAACGCTGGATTCTTTGAACTGGATCGCTCTTTAGGCCCTGAACTTGGGAAACATTTGCAGTGTGTGTTATTGAAAATCATAGAGGAAGGACCTGTGTTAACATTTGTGTTCCTCTCTGCACCCTCGTTTTATCTTAGCTGACGAGTTGAGCTTCCTTCTCAAGTGTGCCGTTATGGTGATCTCAACCAACTCAATCTACCCTTTTCTCTCTGTCTCCAGGGATCTGATCAGCACCAGCTGGGCCCAGCAAGTCGCCCACAGGTTTCCTTTAACGTGGCCAGTCCTAAGAAGGTCAGGAATGTGACTTTGGTATAGTATAGGCATCCCTTTGGCTCCACATGGCACTTGGCTGATGACCTACATTGAGATATTGTCAGTGCTCATGATGATGTCATCCCTGCTCATGATGATGTCATCATTGCTCACGATGGTGTCGCCATTGCTCTCCATCATCCTGTGGCTGGGCTCCAGCTTTGCCAACATGACCTAGAAGAAGCGATGTTGGCATCATCAGAATGGATATTTTATACGGAGGGGAGGAATCCATTTTCCCAGCTTCTAAAGTGGAATTTGACTTTTAAAATGTTTCGAGATTTCAGTGAATTCCATAGTTACTAAGTAAAAGCTGCAAATTCATCATGATCGTGCTTCTCACCACTCAACACTCCTGCTTGCTAACCCAACAAATGGTAGATAAGTCTACATCCCACCATGACATTTAAGAAGTTCTTATTATCTGAAATCCTATGAAGTGATATTTATGTATGTTTACTATGTGGGTATTATTGCATATTATCTGTGAAAAAAAGAGGATAAAAATTAGGATCAATCAGACATCTAAAATTGCCCAGAATGGGGAGCTCCCTGGTGGTCCAGTGGTTAGGACTTGGCGCTTTCACTGCCATAGCCCGGGTTCGATCCCTGGTCGGGGAACTAAGATCCTTCAAGCCGCGTGGCGTGGCAAAAAATTAAAATTTCCCAGAAAATCAGAACTTATAGGTTATAAGTAATTTTAAATTCTAAAGCTAATGCATACCTTGAGAAATATCTCATTATTGAATATTGACATGAAGACATTCATTTTTATCTGCTCCCTTATCAGTCTTGTTCTCATGTCCTCGGATGAGTTAGATGTGGATGATGTTTTGTGGGGGACATACCTCCAGCCATGAAAAAATTGGAAATGGGCAATATGTTCTTTCATAAATAAAAGGGAAAACACCAAAAAACTTGTATTGCTTTTCTTAACTCTTTACTATTCTGGGGGTAGTTTAAAGAATCATAAAGTTTAGGAACCAAAAATTTTCCAAGAAACAAAACAGAGACCTCTATAAAAAATTTTTTTCTTTTTTCATGTAGAGATTCTCAGTGTATTTCGCTGTCCACCCCATCGCTTCATATTTAATGTAGATGCTATTATTTGGCAGTGCTCTGCACTGGTTGGAACAGATTGCTATGATGGTCAGTAATTAGCAACTGCTCTGGGCCCCCAGGCCCAACCACGCTATTGCTGAAGTGGAATTCGACTTTTTTTTTTTTTTTTTTTTAACATTTTTATTGGAGTATAATTGCTTTACAATGGTGTGTTAGTTTCTGCTTTTTAACAAAGTGAATCAGTTATACATATACATATATCCCCATATCTCCTCCTTCTTGCGTCTCCCTCCCACCCTCCCTATCCCACCCCTCTAGCTGGTCATAAAGCACCAAGCTGATCTCCCTGTGCTATGCAACTGCTTCCCACTAGCTATCTATTTTACATTTGGTAGTGTATATATGTCCATGCCACTCTCTCACTTCGTCCCAGCTTACCCTTCCCCCTCCCCGTGTCCTCAAGTCCATTCTCTAATAGGTCTGCGTCTTTATGGAATTCGACTTTTAAAAGTGTTAAGATTGTGGTGAATTCCTTGAAGTTACCTGGTAAAAGGCACAAATTCATCGTGATGATGTTTCTTATCACTCCACACCCCTGCGTGCTAATCCAGTGGTAGAGAAGTCTATACAGGCAGACCTTGGAGATGTTGCAGGTTCGGTTCCAGAACACAGTAATAAAGCAAGTAACAAGAATGTTTTGGTTTCCCAGTGCATGTGAAAGTGACACTTACACTATACAGTAGTCTATTAAATGTGCCCTAGCACTATGTATAAAAAACAATGCACAGACCTTAATTAAAAAATATTTTCTTGCTAAAAAATGCTCACCATCATCTGAGAGTTCAGTGAGTTGCAATCCTTCTGCGATAGGCACATCAAAGATCACTGATCACAGGTCACCATGTCAATTGAATAAAGCTGCACAACCTAAAAGTTGAGAATTACGTTTTACTTGGCAGACTTTCTGAGGACTTCAAGCCTGGAAGGCAGCCTCTCAGTTAACTCTGAGGGAACGCTCCAAAGAGGGCAGGGTGGAGCCAGGATATATAGCAGTTTTGCAGCAAAGAGCAGATCGTTGGAACATCAAAAAGTTTCTGTTAATTAAAGAAAACCAGACACCTCAAGCTAAGGAATTTAGTGCTTTTCTATGTATGGGAAGATGCAAGAGTCTGGGCTCATTGCAATCATTCCTTCGATGTGCACCTCAGCTCTCTGGGGCCAGGAGCCTCTTCTTTCCCATCCTGAGTCCCCTCGGGGACACCGCTTGTGGGGGGCTGCAGTGGCTGAGGTCTTGATGGCTGCACCACCCTTTGTTTGCTGATATGGCAGGCAACGTTTTTCATCCACAACCATAATGAGTATAATAATAATGAAAAAGTTTGAAATATTGCAAGAATTACAAAAATGGACTCAGAGACGTGAAGTGAGCAAATGCTTTTGGAAAAATGGTGCCGATAGACTTGTGCTGGGTTGTCACAAGACTTCAGTTTGTAAATAATGCAATATCTGCGTAGCAGAATAAAGCAAAGAGTGATAAAACAAGGTGTACCTGTATACTACCATGATTTTTAAAGTATTTCTTCATCATAAATCACATTTGGTCTCTACCCTGGACCCCCTCCTATGAATTGACAACTAACTCAAGGGGTATTTGCTGGTACAAAGTGGGGCTGTGTTCTGTTCTGTACTGTTCTGATTGGTCGGTGCCCCTACACTACCCACTCTGATTGGGTGGTGCCCATACACTATCTGTTCTGATTGGGTGGTGTTCCTGTTTTATAGGTTGTCAAATATTTTGTATATGCCCGCTACTTAGAGGATCCTAAAAAAAAGATCACCTCTTCTAAGACTGTGTCCCTAATGTGAGGGAATTGGTCACTATTTTCTTTAGAGTAGAACTAAAATGCAAAATTTCGAAACACCATGAATATAGCTATATCACTTTTGTCACCTACAAATTGGCACTTGCCATCTAGATTTACAAGGATTAAATTATGAGCCACTGCAGCTGCTGACCTTCAACACCGTCTGAAAGGAGTTCAGGGTGGAGATGAGGAGTGAGGCCCTCTGTGCTCTAGAAAAAACTGGCAGAACAGGCCTTCAGATAGTTATTTTCAGGAGATGGTTTTTATGAGCCTAATTCTTGCATCTCCACATATCTAGAAACACATTAAAATCCTTCATGGTGACGTCTGCTCCTTGCGACTAGCAGTAACCTTCACGAGACTAGCAGAACCTTCTGCAAAAAATATGTGCTTGATGGCATGGACTCCCCCTTCACCACAAAATCACATATGTACTGACCTTCTCCCCTGCCTCTTTAGAACAGTCTCTCAGAGCTATCTGAGATGCTGTCTCCTGGCCTATAGTCCTCATCTTGCCCCCAATAAAACTTAACTCACAACTCTCACGTTGTGCATTTTTTTCAGTTGGTACTTTCCAAAGAGTCCTTTTTATGAGAAAAATTGACAATTCAACTGCTTAAAAGTGAGACTCTTGTTTATTATAACTTCTTTACTCCCTGTCAATGTGATCCTGTCTCCTGCCTCCATCCTTGAATGGGTACAAGTCAAAGATAAAGCCCAGAAGGTTCAGGAGACCTTCTGGTCTCCTGTTAAGCAGAGCTGTTCAGTGAGTGAATTCCATATTCTTCGCTTCATAGTTTACTCTCCTTAAATTGCCACAGGACACGGATCCTGAGACAAAGCAAATGTCATGTCATTTACACTTTTTGTAACCTTTACAGAACCTAGCATTCTGGAGGCACAGAGTAAATATTGACCTCAAACAAGTCAATATTGAGAAACACAGTATATTGAAGTATAATGAATATTTGCCATCTGCCTACTATAAGAATCATATTCTTGTGGTTATTTTAGAAGTCGGTGGGGGGTTGCATGTAGAATATAGTTGAACGTCAAGTTTTAAACTCTGGAGATCAATGCCGAATGATCTTCATAGAAATTTCTTCAATTTGCTATGTGCTTGGTGAATCAGTCTATAATATTTTTTCATTTATCAGGCTCGGGAAGTTTTCCTGTGTCACAAATAAAAAGGTTCTTTCTTATAGTAGCTTATTCTACGAGTAAGTTTTCTCAAAGGGACCCCTAGCTAGTTTTTATTTTGCAAGGGGTATGGATATTTTATAAACAAAACTATCTAGAGCTGCTCTGTCCAATACAATAGACACACGTGGTTATTTGCATTTAAATTATTTGAAATTAAGTAAAATATAAGATTTATTTCCTCAGTCCTACTAGCCACATGTCAAGTGCTCAATACCACGTCTGGCTAGTGGCTACTGTATTGGACACGCAGATTACAGTCTTCATTGTTGCAAAAAGTTTTTTCTGGACAGTGCTGACCTAGAGCTAGCTACTTGGAAATGACCTTGATGTGTCAAGGGTGGGCTCTTTTACACAAGCACGCAATCCATGTTTTCTCTCAGTGTTATGTCTGTGTACTTGCCAGTTTCTATTTAGGAATCCTGCAAACCCCAGGGCAGCTCTCAACTGATAATGGGATTTTGCTGATGTGGCAAATTTATCTCTCACTCCTGCAGTGCAGAGAGCTGAAGCAGCCTCAAGGGGAAGGGGTGAGAGGAGTCAAAACATCACGACCAAGGGTGTTTCTCAGAAAGATAGATACGGCTCTCTGCTAATAAATGGCTGATGAAGGCCCAGATATATTTAAACAAATGTTCCTCAGAGCCTTGATTCATAAAATGCTACCCAGGGAGACCACACCTGCCCATCCTTCCAAGGGTCTTTGACCCTGGTTATGCTGCCAGATTCCAAGCCTGCCCTATGGAGTCAAGGATCTTTCATCGTTTACTTACGAGTAGGACTCAAGTCATAACGTCAACACATTGAAGATAATTGGAGAGGTCCAATAGAAGCACTTCCTTTGCTCTATGTGGCCCTGTTCTTGGAAAACACTTAGGGGCATGAAGGCTGGGTTGCCAGTTCCTAGGCGGTGATGACCTCAGGGTGAATGGATGCTGCGGAGGATACAGGAGATGCTGTGTCAGCATCTGGACCTGCCATTTACGTGAGTACGATGCCCTTGGGGAAGAACACGTGTCCTGTGCAAAGAGGGAGGAAAATGCTCTCTGTGGAACAGATGGGAGCATGGAGTTCAGAGACGAGAGGAATAGGTGAGCGGCAAGACAGGAGGGAGGGTTCAAGGGCACGTAGGATGGGATAGATGGCAGTGCAGCAGGCCTGTGAAGGATGTGTATGTCTGCGGAGCTGTCACCATCCATAGGGCTGACGGGGTAGGAGAGGTGGCCAGCCCTGTATGGAGAGGGTCTCTGACGGTTGCTGGGCCACAGGTAGAGGGACACAGCCAAGCTCTGGAAAGTTGGCAGGGAGGGAGTCAGGTGACAAAGATGCCACCTCCTCACTCTCCTGCTCACCAAGCCCATCCAGAGCCAGGGGTCCAGGGAGCCCACTGATGGCATCCACACGGGATGGAGAAGGGCGAGGGCAGCCAATGGATGGGAGAGGCAGGCAGAAGACACCGAGCCAGGAGGGTTTGGCAACCTTTAGGAAACAAATCAAGGCATGGAGACATGTCTTGTGCTCGTGACATCACGGGGAAAGACGTTTTGCCTTGTAGGGTTCTGCTTTTTCCTCTCCTTGGGGTGAATCCATTTAACGAAAGAGGACACACATGGCGGGGAAAGGAATTTGGCTGCATTGAAGTTGAGTAAGTCATGTCTTTGGTGACACATCAGTAGAACAAAGGGATTGAATTGTGGACCCCTGAAGTCCCTTCTGGTGCTTACCCTCGTGGAGATGTTCACACACAGACACACATGCACACATACACGCCCTGCCCTGTCTTCACCTGACATGGCCCAGTTCATAGGCCCGAGGCTGCCCTGCTCTGAGTGCGTGCAGGCCTCCCTCATCCCCGCAGCATTTGGAGGGAGCTGCGTTCCCCTGCAGATGGTAAATATTTAATTCTCACCCTGCACAGCCTGTAAATCATGCCACAGGCCACGGCCTCGGATGAGACTCACTCTCCAACGTTTATGAAGCAGGTGCCCTGGCTTCTCAGCCTGGAAAATGCAGAGTTTGGGGCAGCAGGCTGGGTCCTGAGCTGAAACAACCCCAAAACTGTCTTCCTTCTTTTGTTGGGTGAGACATGTTATTTCTAAAACTACAGTGAGATTCAGGACCCTGCGGGCTGGTGGGAAGCTTTGTGAGAATCATTGCTCAACCAATGGCTTCAGAATGAGAGATTCATGCTTGGCCTCATAATCATACTGTGTTGACAAAGCAGAAGATGTATAAGATTCCAGTAAAGTCTATGGGGAAAATGTAGTACAGAATGTATTGATTACATTTCTCTACAGAAACCTTAAGAATGTGGGATGTTTCACAGAGTAACTTAATTTGGGAACTCTTGGTAATAACTGCTTCAATTTCATGGCTAATAAAGTCTGTGGTAGTTCAAATCATAGCACATTATTGTCTAAATCAAAAACCAATTTTAAAAATTCTGGTTGATCTAGTTTTGTTTGTTTTCCTCAGAATGTACAAATTGGACTGAATTAAAGGAAATGCAGTCAGCACGAAGGCTTATATTATGGCAACAGCCTCTTCACAGTTGTGTGGTGTACACGCGTGCATGTGTGTGTGTTTGTGTGGTGTGTGTGTATGTGTGGCTCTATGTGTGGGTGTATATGGTAGTATATATATGTGTGTGCATGTGTGTGTAAAGAGCAAAGTTAAGGGGAGAGACACTAGTTTTGTGTCTACCTCGGGGGCCAACAAACTCTAGCCCATGAGTCAAACTCAGCTGCTGCTTAGTTTTATATGGCCCATGAACTAAGAATGGTTTTTACATTTTGAAGTGGTTGAAGAAAATTGAAAGAAGAATAATATCTCATGACATGTGAAAATTAGGTTAAATTCAAACGTCTGTGTCCACAAGTAAGATTTTTTCGGTACCCAGTCAATATTTACATGTTTTCTGTGGCTACTTTCAGGCCTGATGGCAGAGTTGAGCCGCTGAGACCATTTAGCCCACAAAGCCTGAGATAGTCACTATAAGATAGCCCTTTGCAGAAGAAGTGTGCCCACCTGCCTCATGCACACAGGCAGTTTCATGGGTTATTTCCCTTAATCCTCGCTCAGTCCTGTGCGGTTCCAATGAACAAAGTGAGCTCATAAGCTGTGGTCACAGAGCAACATGTATGCCTTCTGACCCCAGGCCTTTCGGACTCCTAGGCTGGTGCTCTGCCTACCCTCTGTGCAGGGCAGAATCTCCCCTGCATCTCCACCACTCTTAGGACGAAATCTAAAATCCTGCCAAGGCCTCCAGGGATCAGCTGGGTGTATCCCCAACCCTCCCTGGCCAGGCACCACTCTCTACAAATCCCACTGTGGTCTCCGAAGCACGGAAGGTTCCCCCGGGGTCTGTGGTCCTGCCCACCCGAGGGTCTTTGTTCCTGCTTGGATCACTCACTCCTCCTCCCCTCACTTTGTCCAACTCCGGCTGATCCTTCAGTTTATCCTTGGTGAAGCCTTTTGGATGTTTCTGTACTCTGTCAGTTAGCCACTCTTCCTGCTGTGGTTCCGGGCGGGAGCTGCCCGCACAGAAAGATGCCCGTGAAGGGCCAGAGGCAATGCACGTGGAAGGGTGGTGTGCAGCTTCCCGTGCCCTGGGAGCTCACGCCTGCGGAGGCTGGCCTGCTGCCTGCTGGATCTGCAGCCCCTCCAGCACTGTCGTGACCTTCTCCTTTGCTTCTCTGGGTCCTGGCACGTGTGTGTGGCTCTAGGGGGAAGGGTGCCAGCTTCTGCAGGGCGACTGCGTCATTGCGGGTGGGTGAGCTGAGAGAAAGGCAGGCGGCCGTGTTTCTCCCCGGGTTCAAGTTTGCGTGGCTGCTGACTGTTGCTTCACACCACACTCTTCTACTGGGGCCTGATTGCAGGGACCACGCTTGCGGTGGGCTTCTCAGCTTCCCTTCGCAGGCCCTGGTTAGTGACTCTTTTCTGACCATCTAACCCTCCGCTTCTGGACCTTTTCCTCCCTGGCATCTCCTGTGATGTGGGAGGTGGAATTCTGGTAATTAATCCCTTACTCTGTATCACTCGGAACTTTCTGCTTCCCTAATGGAACTCTGACTCTCTCCCTGCTGGGTTAATGCTTCCATGCTGCTAATATGTCATTTTAGGCGTCTCCTTCATTGCATTAATGACGTAATTGTGTAATTAATCACGGACTGCCTACTTTCCCATTAAGTTCCGCGAAGGTGGGAGGGCTTCTCCTCCACCTGCTCCCACATGGCCCTGGCGTTGCTCCCATCGGGGCAGGTGCATTCCGCGTGGTCTATAAATGTTTGCAGAATGAACGATTTATTCCAGAACCAGCAAGGGAACATGGAAATTGGTTTTGCTCTTAGGCTGTGGTTCACATTATTTTCAGAACCTCCAGGCTGTCGAGACCCGTTGACCAAAACACACGTTAGTGGCCACTCTCCCCTCCTTGGCTCACCTGGTTCCACAGTGTCCCCAGCCAAGGGGACACAAGCTGAGGCTCAAAGACGCACAGTTAAGGTAATCATCACGATTTAAAAAAATTTTGTGGGGGTTGTTGCAGAGTTAGATTTTTCCTTTTTGGAGCTTAGAAGCCCCCAGAAACATGATGCAGAGGAAACACCCTGCAAAGAAGCAACTGGGCTTGCAGCCAACTTGCTCTGTGACCTCCTCTGAGTCATGGCATCGTTGGTCAAAGGCGTGGCCCTTCTTCTGGTGTAGGTGCAATGCTTGAACTTCTTAGTGATTGACAGTCCTGGTGACTTTCAGTTGAGGGCGGGTTCCTAGATGTCCTGCAATACTTGGGAAAAGCCTGAAAAATTTCAAATATCCCATCTGACATCTACGTAAGTGATAACTCTGTTTACTTGAGCCTATATTTCACTATAAATATTTCACAATAAAAAAATCATAAAGTATAGTTATCATGTGTGTAAGGTATATCTAATTTTCTATGAATGAAGCTACCTTGAAAATCAAGGGAAAGTTAAAGTTGGTTTTGGGAGAAGCTTCTTCAAGACTTGTTTGCCATTTTGGAAAACCGCATCACTGATAACACTGCTACTTAGAATATCTGAGTTGCTATTACAGCGTACTGGGATCCATCTGGATTTATAGCTGCTGCATCCTTGGTAATTCTTATTGTAGATTCAGGGATTTGACTACTTCATATGTCTTCTGGTGTTGTCCTACTGGGTGTTATTTTTGCTGTCTTATAAATGACTTCCCTTTTATATCTCCTTTATTTTTAAAAAAATTTATTTTATTAAAAGTAGTTGATTTACAATGTTGTGTTAACTTCTGCTGTACAGTAAAGTGGTTCAGTTATACCTATATATATATACATTCTTTTTCATATTCTTTTCCATTACGGTTTATCACAAGATGTTGAATGTAGTCCCCTGTGCTCTACAGTAGGACCTTGTTGCTTATCCATCCTATATACACTAGTTGGCATCTGCTGACCCCAATCTCCCAGTCCATCCTCCCCCTGCCCTTCCCCCCCAACCACAAGTCTGTTCTCTTCATCTGTGAGTCTGTTTCTGTTTCATAGATAGGTTCATTTGTGTCATATTTTAGATTCCACAGATAAGTGATATCCTATGGTATTTGTCTTTTCCTTTCTGACTTACTTCACTTAGTGTGATTATCTCTAGGTCCATCCATGTTGCCACAAATGGCATTATTTCATTCTTTTTTATGGCTGAGTAGTATTCCATTGTATATATGTACCACATATTCTTTTTTTTTTTTGAATTTTATTTTATTTATTTTTTTATACAGCAGGTTCTTATTAGTACCACATATTCTTTATCCATTCCTCTGTTGATGAACATTTAGGTTGTTGCCATATTTTGGCTATTGTGAATAGTGCTGCTAGTCTATGAACATAGGGGTGCACGTATCTTTTCAAATTATAGTTTTGTCTGGATAGATGCCCAGGAGTGGGATTGCTGGATCATATGCAACTCTATTTTTAGCTTTTTGAGGAAACTCCATACTGGTTTCCATAGTGATTGCACCAATTTACATTCCCACTAGCAGTACAGGAGGGTTCCCTTTTCTCCACACCCTCTCCAGCATTTGTTATTCATAGACTTTTTAATGATGGCCTTTCTGACCTGTGTGAGGTGGTATCTCATTGTAGTTTTGATTTGCATTTCTCTAATAATTAGTGTATACCTCCTTTATATCATATACAGGGCATTATGTTGGAGTTTTTATCTTGAAATTTAGGTATGTAGTTAAGTTACATTATCTATGAATTTAATTTCAGAAAAGTAAAATAGACATTGCAAAATAATTGTTACTCATATGCAAAATAATCTTTACTCATATGGCGTTGCATTTGAAAGTGTAAGAGTCTTTAGACTATCTGCTCATGATTGTCGTTTTAGCTTTAAAATATCTCTGTGTTTCCCCCAGTCCACAGAGTCACGTGTGGCTTCTGAAGGAGGTTTGGCAAAGGGAAAAGAGAGGAATCCCCCAAACTGTTTAGGTATGTTCAGGTATTCATTTTTTCTCTTCCCATCTGTTGTTTTTCTTAACTGGATATTTACACATTCCTTGGAAGTTTTCAGAGCCTCGTGGTAATTATTGTGCTGGGCTTGACATTGTCTTTTTGCAAAATGTGTTTCTGCCGGTGCTGAATTCAGCATTTACATGCAGCTAAGGTGCCACTTAAAATTGGATGTGGGTTCCACTCCTGCCTAGGATGGAGAAAGCTGGAAAGAACATCACTCAGACGTTCATGAGAAAAAGCCAGATAAGCTACAAAATCATAGCTTTTCCTGAACCCATCAGAGTGGTAATCGAGTAGCCTGAATTCCAAGGGGGGCAGAGTCTCTCCCCTGAGAAAAGTCAGGACACAAGTACTGCATCAGAACAGAGAGAAAGTCACCTCTGCCATAAAAGTGTTTCAAAGAAATCAGCAAAATTTAACTAATCGTTACAGGCCTAGTGTGGACTAGCATGGGGACAGCAGAGAGACCCCCAGACGTAATGGGGTTCACACTCACCCCCAGACTCTCTCCTATGGAGCTCCACCTGGGACTCTCCAGGTGGATCGGGTGTGAGGCTGGAGAGAGCCTCGTTGGTGGTGCAGGCCTGCAGACAATCTAGGTATCATTGCAGGGGTAGAGTGGGCAGGAAGTTGGGGGGAGGGTCAGGAAACCCCACCCTAAGGCCTGATCCTTCACTCAAAGCCTTAAGCTTCTGGGAGAAGAGGCAGTGGGATCTGTAGCCTCCAAGGTGCAGGTACACACCCACTGCTGCTGAGGGAAGGAGAGAAGACGGACCCTCTAGCCGGGAGAGGGGCAGAGAAAGCCATGGGCCCAGAATCCTACACACACCACTAGGATCTCCTGTCGCTGGGGTGGGTAGGGAGCGCTCTTGTGTAGGACTCACTGAAGATACAGAGCAGCTTGACCTTCATGGGAAGAAGGCTCAGGGATACCCAAAAAGCTCCACCATCAAGTCCCAAGCACACAGGACCATCTGAGGCTGATGCTGGGCTGGGTGACAGAGATGCCGGGCACGTCCTCCTGCCAGCCCAACAAGGACCGAGCAGCCAACAGCAGGCTGCAGGGGAAGGAGCGAGAGCACCCAGAAGCTCAGGAAACTCAGAGAGGCAGCTGCGCAGGGCTGCGTGAAAGTTGAGGATGGGGCACAAACACAGAGAAGAACCTTTCTGCACTCCAGCCCCCACCTGAGCACAGAGCATCTTAGGGAAAGTCAAGCCTTTGGTTCCATGAAGGTAACTGGATCAGTCAGCTTGGGCTGCCATAACAAAGTACCACCGACTTGGGGGTTTGGAACAACAGAATTCATTTTCTCACAGTTCTGGAGGCTGGAAGTCCAAGATCAATGTGTCAGCAGGGTTGGTTTCTCCTGAGGTCTCTCTCCTTGGCTTGCAGACGATGACTGTCTTCTCACTGTGTCCTCACATGGTTTTTCCTCTGTGCACATGCATCCCTGGTGTCTCTTCCTCTTCTTATAAGGACATCAGTCAAGTTGGATTAGAGTTCACTCTTTTGACTTCATTTAACATTTATTACCTCTTTAAATGTCCATCTCCAAATGCAGTCATGTTCTGAGTTACTGGGGGTTAGGGCTTCAACATCTGGATTTTGGGGTGAGCAACTCAGTCTACAACAGTAACAATAAAAAAAAAAACTGAAACCCAGTTCGATCCTAGATTTACTCAATTCCTCACACTTTTAAAAAATCACCTGCCATTATATTATAAATTCTTTCCCTGTTGCTGTACAATCTTTGTAGTTGCCATGTTTAATGGCTACATAATATTTCTTCATGTGGTTTTGTCATCCTTATGTTCCTTATTGTTGTTACACATTTTAGGTTAGTGCCGTATTTTTTTTCTGCAAGTAAAAATCTTTATGCACATGTTTTTCCATGTGCATAAATGATGATTTTAGAATCATCCCTTAGTATAGATTCTAAAAAGAGACATTATTGCATCAAAGGGCATGACCCCTCTCATGGGCTAAATTGTGTCTCCCCCAAAATTCATGTGTTGAAGCCCCTAACCCTAATATGATAGTATTTGGTGGTGGGGCCTTTGGGAGGTAATAGGGTTAAACAAGGTCATAAGGGTGGGGCCCTAATCCGAAGGGATTGGTGTCCTTATAAGAGGAGGAGGAGACACCAGAGAGCTCTCTCTCTCTCTCTCTGAGCAAACGCCCACAGAGGAAAGGCCATACAAGCACACAGTGAGATGGCAGCCTTCTGCAAGCCAGGAGGAAACATCACCAGGAATCAAATTTCCTGGCACTTTGATCTTGGATTTCCAGCCTCTAGAACTGGGAAAAAAAAATTTCTGTAGTTAGAGCCGCCCCTTCTGTGGTATGTTGCATGGTAGACTGAGCAGACTATTACAACCCATTTCCACACATGCATTACTTATCTATAAATGCCCATATTAAAAGTTAGCTGCTTTTCTTCTGGCTGTTTACATAAACTTCTCTGTGCCTACCCCTTCTGAATAGACTTTTCTGTCATCTGTAACTTAAGATATTCAAATGCACTTCTCTCATTTAAATACTTTTTGAAAATCTATGTCAGATCCTAACACTGATATCCCATAATTCAAAAGTATATATTTTGTACTTTTAAGCTTATCAGTAACAAAGTGGTACCCTAATTCTGACATTTATTTTTCTCTTTTTTTTAGATCATCCCTTTCATGTACCAGGAAACAAACACATGAGCAAATGAACAAATAAGCAAAACAAAAAACAAAACTGAAAACACCCAAACGCCCCCAAACCAAAACACTCTAGAATTATACAAATTCATGCCTAAAGCTTATAAATATTTTTTAATATAGAGATTTTTCCAAAGTGTATTTTTATATGTTAATACATAAAGACTGTTATTTAAATACTTGTTGTTATGACATGATTCGTGTTCATTTAAAAAATAGAGGAAAACTTTAATAAAACATTTTTCTGTCATGTGAGTCAGCAAACACTGTGAGTGAAAGTTATATAAAAATTACAAATGAATAACTGAGGAGAGATTTACCACTGCTGGATGATCTGACTTTTAAGATAAACCCTTGATTTGCTCTGGGACATAGCTTTTCTGGGACTACAGAAGTATCCTGCCAAATTTGCTTCAGAACCTTTATTTTGCTATCTTCAGTTGAAGAGTCAGTCAATAAACATTCATTGATTTTCCAAGGTTCCTTAGGACACAAAGAATAAGATACTGTTCACATCCAATTTTCAAGTCATTTGTTTGTTAAAGTCTTGTTTTAAGGCTGGCTGCTGCTTACCATGGTCTCCCTGTAGACTTGTGTTTGGGTTCTCACATGAGCTAATATTGTCTGAGAGAGAGAGACATCTGTGCTTCTTGGGTCTGTCTACTTTGTGTTTCTTCAAAGACTGGCTATATTGCAGCCAATGTACAGGCCAGGACTTTCTGAGGAATTAGGGAAATTTTCAGATCATCCAAAATTGTCACTTAACAAAATTGGCTCATAAATTCAGTTACCTCCTCACTCAGTTTCTTGAGGACACACATAGCAAAATTGATGGGGTAAGGGGAGAGTTTTAGTGTGAGTCTCCTCCCCTACCAAAGGCCAAAGAAGGTGATTCCAAAGGCCTACCAAAGGCCAAAGAAGGTGATTCCACGAGGCGGGAGTTAGGGAGCGAGAGAGGGAAGCAGGGAAAGGGGAAGTCAATGTGCAGGCATGCATGTCACCAGTCTCGTCTATAAAGCCAGCAGGGATGCTGTTGACCCAGTGAGGGCTCCTTGAGGAAGGGTACGGGAGCCCCCGGAAAGAACCCCCTGAAAGACAATAGGCTGCAGCACCTGTCACCTGCTCCATCCCCACTGATGGGGACATTAATTTCCTTCTCCTTCTCTCCCAGCTTCTGAGAAAACCCTGCAGCACAAATGGGAAAGACTAAAGGTGACTGCCTGAGTCGGGAGTGGAAGGGGGCTGCAAAGTGCAAGATGAGTCTGAGGGATCCCCTAATTCCTCACATCAGTGGACAGTGGGTCGAGGAGGTGGTACTCAGGGCACCAGAAAGCATCTGCCTCAGGGACCCTCATCTCCCTTTTCCTTATCCTATTGATCGATTGACTCCACAATCAAACAAGCGAAGATGGGGGAGGAGGAGAAGAGGAGGACTTGAAAAAGCTCAGATTTGATGAATATAACTTTGGTACCCCGATTTGAAGACTAAGTCTTTCTGCTTTATTGGCAAACCGCTGAGAAATTGTGCAGAGCTTGCAGCTGCTCTTTGATTATGATAATTATAAGGAAATGAACGAATGAAGAAGCTCAGGGGTATAGATGAACATGCTTCCCTTGTCACTGATATGCAAGTGGTCCTCTCCATGGTCTATGGGAGTAACTAGACCTAAAAATGAATGAGTGTAACAGGCTCTAAACTCATGCATCTTTTCAGGGCCAATGTGGGCAGGCGCAAGGGCAACCTGCAAAATGCAAAATTTAGATCTATTCTCTGGAAAATGCACGACTCTTAAGCTTCAGTGACCAATGGAAGATCATGGTGAGAGGGCGTTGGCTACAATTGGTCATGTGTTGGGTTAGCACCAACGTACCCTTGACTTTTATTTCATCACTAAGATAAAAATAGTTAACGTCTGTCTGAATGTGACATGCCATGATATAAAGATGTAATTTGATGCCTTCTTAAAAGATTAAAACATAGAACAGACGGCTGAAGTAAGAGACTAGATAATGTAGCATCAACTGAGTAAATGTTTGAATGAATGTTTTGAAAAGTGAGCTGTTAGCCTCATTACCAAGTAGCAAGTTTGTGATTGAGGACAGTTGACTTCGGGGAGTGGGGTCTGGGAGATTTTGCTGTTGTTTTCATATAGCAGTGAGTTATTTGGAAAAAATTCATCTCAAGGGCTTTTCACATTTAGGAAGAGATAATGCTAAGAGAGGCGGTCAAGGATGGCGCGACTGGGACCCCAAAGATGACCCAGAGATGGGACTGTGGCCAGCAGTCCATCATACATGTTTTCCAGAGAAGAACACATCCTTTAGGCAATTTAGAAAGAGTTGTTATCAGAGGGCAGTCTCCTTTTTTTTTTTTTTAATTAATTTATTTATTTTTGGCTGTGTTGGGTCTTCGTTTCTGTGCGAGGGCTTTCTCTAGTTGTGGCAAACGGGGGCCACTCTTCATCGCGGTGCGCGGGCCTCTCACTATCGCGGCCTCTCTTGTTGCAGTGCACAGACTCCAGACGCGCAGTCTCAGTAGTTGTGGCTCACGGGCCTAGTTGCTCCGCAGCATGTGGGATCTTCCCAGACCAGGGCTCGAACCCATGTCCCCTGCATTATCAGGCAGATTCTCAACCACTGCATCACTAGGGAAGCCCCAGGCTCTTAATAATGTTGAATGAATGAGTAGAGAGATGGTGTGTGAAGCAAGGAAGCCCAGGAAAGGTTGTACAAAGACAGTGATGTGGTGGATTGTGTACTGATTCACGGTGCGAGGGAGGGAGGGCTCCAAGGGGAGAGAAGTCCTTGGAAGAGGAAGGAATATTACCAGTGGGTTAGGGTGAAGCCCAAGAGATGCTCAGGCAGCAGACAGGTGGTCTAGGGAGGAGCAGGTTCCAACGAGGAGCAGGGTGGAGCCCAGAGCAGAGAAGGTGGGAAACATTACAAAGGACCTGCCCTTGGGCTGGGTCTTCCATGATTCGTGGGGGATGGGTTACTGAGGATCTTCTCAGGGAGAGTGTTTGTATGGCCAGGGTCTCCTCAGATGACATTGACCACGAATCATCTTCCAGTCTGTAACCAAAGTCCTGAGCTTCACCTCCTGTTTTCTTGGTAGTAAGAGCTAGTCACTGGTGACCTGAGCAGTCTGCCTGGTCAGTGTCCCTACAGCCCCCTCCAAGGTCACAGCCAGTGATTCCTGCAGGAGGAGCTGCCTCTCTTGGGCTCATGTGTCACTGAAATATTTAAGGGGACCTCCCTCCCCCAGCTTCCCTGCCCGAGGATGGAATTAGAGCTGCTTAGTCACTTTCTTCTAAAAGGCCATCAGAAATCATCTCATCACTCTGTATGTACATCTCATTTAGGTCAGTCTCCACCAGAATGCCAAGCCTTTAAGGTGGTCTTTTTCCACCCTGATTTGTGCCCCATAAATTTCTTTGTATCCCTTAATAGGATTCAGTCTCCCGTCCCTTCCTCACCACTCAAAACCTTCCAGTGTATCCTCTGCAATCGAGTCTGTCATCCTCAAAATCCCCTGAACCTTCAATCTCTTCTCAGAAAGCTCTCTTCTTTCCCAGAATGAGATCTGCTCTCCCCTGAGGACACTGCCGTCCTTTTGAGTGGTGGCTGTTTCTTCTCCCATTCCCCACGGAACACAGGTTGGGAGCTGGGGTAGCGTCCTTTCTGCTTCATGTGGTTTCTCCCTGACCATTTTCTCCCTGCTTTCCTCGAAGATTCTGGCCTTTTGAGGTAATTGCCATTACCATATGTATTAGTCTTGGATTTTCCAGAGAAACAGAATAGATAGAATATATTTGTATATTTATATCTATATCTATTTATATCTCCTATAATAGGATATATTATTATAATACAATATAATGTTTTGTATATATTATATATTTTATATGTTTTATTTTAAATATATAGTATATATTTCTCTCTCTCTATATATATATACACTAAAATTTACTATATATATATTCTAAAATATGTGTATATATTTACTATAAGGAATTGGGTCACACCATTATGGAGGCTGAGAAGCTCCAATATCTGCAGTTGACAAGCTGCAGACCCAGGAGAGCTGATGGTAAAGTTCTAGTCTAAGATCAAAGGCCTGAGAACCAGCAGAGCTGATTTATGCAAGGTCCCATCTGGATCCGAGTCTGAAGGTAGGAGTAGACGGCTGTTCCAGCTTAAAGACAATGAGGCAGAGAGAAAGAGTTCTTTCTTACTGAGCCTTTTATTCTATTCAGACCTTCAACAGATTAGACAAGGCCACCCATACTGGAAGGGCAACCTTCTTTACTCCCATCTACCGATTCAAATTTTTTTTTCATTTTCTCACACATACCTTTACTTCTCCTGTCCTATATTTTTTTATTGGAGTATTGTTGATTTACAGTGTTGTGTTAATTTGTGCTGTACAGCAAATTGATTCAGTTATACATATATGTACATTCTTTTTTTTTTTTATAATCTCACCAAGAAACACCCTTGTAGACACACCCAGAATAATGTTTAACCATATGTCTGGGTGCCCTGTGGCCCAGGAAAGTTGACACATGGTATCAGCCATCACACCACACTTACCTGTCACCATCCTCAGCTCATCTTCTGGTCACTTCTCCTTGCTCATTGAAGATTTGAACACTTAGTTCATTCTTATTATCTGGGCAACTGTAGAGAAGATATTTTTATGTTTCTGTACAGTTAGGGTTTTCTGAGCCAATTTTATTGAAACTCGGGACCTGGGCTAAAAGAACAAGTCTTGGAAGATGAAGGGTGATGAGACAGCAAGAGGCTTTCCTGAGAGATCTACCTCCCTGGAGGTGTGTGTTTACATTTCAAGGTGGGGATGGGACTCAGCACCTTTGCATGTCCCTGGGTTCTCAAGCTGGAGACACTCACTTCCTCTCCTTCTTGGAGTCATTTATTTACATTCCAAACGGTAAGAACCCAGGATCCTTTCCAAGGGGGATTTTTTTCCCTAGGGAGTGACAAAAATCCTTTCCTTGACCAATTTCAGTTGGGCTCCTGCACATTCTCCTAGACTCATCTGTGTACTTCCTTCTAGAAGCCAGTTTTGGCAAGACCCTTGCTAAGTCGGTTTAACCAGAAGCCCCATCCTTGATATCTGATCAGGTTCCTCATCCTCCACCATCCCCCAGATGATATCTGGTCACTCTGGGCTGCCTCTAGCAAGAGTCTTGATAGGTTAGTTTACCCAGAACCCTCACTTACCCCTGATGTTTCCTCTCAGTAATTTCACCTCCACTGCACCCACCCTGCTCCTTGACTGTGATTCCCAATTGCCCACTCTGTACTCAGAGTTGAACCTGGTCTATACTGAGGTCTCTTTTTCCCTTTTGCAATAGTTCTGAATAAAATCTGTTTTTTACCACTTTCCTGTCCAACTCTGTTTTTTCTTAGATAGGAGATAAGTCTTAATTTTCTTTTTCAAGAAGGGGAGGAGGGCTACTATACAAGCCATCCTATTAAACTACTCAGATGCATATTTCCATTTGCAACTGCAGTACATGTAGGGGAACATCTGATGTAGCCTTCACTGCATCAACCCAGGGGCAAGAATTGGGGTGTGGGATGGGGAGGGGTGTAGTTATGATAAGTGAGTAAAATTAATTTATTCTTTCTCTGGGGACTCACATCTACCTCCAACTTCATATGAGGAAATATAGATACTGAACACTTCACATTGTCTTCAGCGCTGCTCTAGGTTCTCAGTGATTCAACATTCATGACAAACCTACATGCAGCTCCTTCTCAGCTCCTTCCTTTCCTCACTGCTCACACACAGGTTTTCTCTGTTTCACCTCAAGCATTTGCTCTTTTGGTCATTCTTTAGACCTCCGTAATTTTAATTCTAAATATATTTATCTCAAACTCCTCAATTATTATCTTTACGTACTTAAGTCCTGTGTCCCCACAATGCTTAGTCTACACCGGGGCCACTGGTTAGGGTTAGGTCCTCCTTTTTCACTGAGCATTACTCCTTTTTTTAAAACCCAGTTTAGAGTTCCTTGTCCTTAACTATAATCACTCCCTTGTGAATGCCCTCAGCTCTTTGCCCTTCTCAGATTTGCTTGGCAACTTCAGACGTGGCTGAAGTAAATTTTCTGACTATTTCACACCTGCTTCCAAGCAACCAAATGTGCTAGAAACAATTGCCAGCAGTGTTGACTGGTCCCACTTTGAATTCATTACATCACCTCACATAGTTCCTCAGCACTGCCCAGCTATCCTGTTACTTCCTCCATTCAATTCTTTCTATTACATCTAGAGAGAACTACTTCACACTTTCTCCTCTCTCCTTGGAACTGCCAATATCCTTTTGCATCAGTCAGTTTTTGCTGTGTAACAAGCAAGTACAAAAATCCCTGTACTTGCATACAACAGTAAGAATTTGTGATCGTGCTTACCGATCTATGGATCAGCAGGTTTGCTTGTTCCATGTGTCTCTTCTTATTCTGGAGGTCAGGGAAACATTCTTCTCATGACAGTGGGAGAAGTAAAGAGACCAGGCCCAGCTGGGCAAGGTCATTTCAATTCTCTGTTCATCTCACATTCACTCACATTCCACTGGCCAAACTAAGTCATAAGACCAAACCCCACATCAACATGGTGGGAAAGTCTACTCCTCCGATGGAGATGTTGGGGGAAGGAAGCACGTATTTGCTGAATGATAATCACTCCCAATTGATGATCATGTTTTATTTCAATTGCCAGCCCAACAAGAGTCTCTGTCTGACTCGTGCCCTCTGCCTTCTCTCTTGTGATAAAGGGTCTGCTGTGTCTAAACCCCACCCTCCAGAGTGCCCTGGACCCTCTCTCTTCTGGCTACTGCAGGTGGCTTCCCTGCACCATCAATTTTTCCTTCTCTCCTGGGTCACCCCCATCAGCAGACATGCTGACCAGCTCCCACACCAAAACATTGTCCTTCTTTGATTTTTCATCCCACTCTTGTCACCAACTCAACTTGCTGTTCTTTATAGCAAAATTCCTCAAAAAAGTTGCCCCAAATTACAGTCCACTGTCTCACCTCCAAATTCCAACAAGATTTTATTCTCCCGTTAGGATCACAGTGGTCAAGGTCACCAACAACCACCATCTTATGAAATCTAATGGATATTGTGGCATTCATCTTGACGCATTGGTGAGATTTGGTAGAGTTGCTCACTTCCTCCTTAAAATCTCTCATTTGGTTTCCATGAGGCTCCCTTCTCCCCCTCCTACTTTACTAACTTCTCTTCCCATGTTTTTTTCTTGTTGGTTGTTTAGGCTGCTTCTCTTCTTGTCATATCTAAATGTTGGTTCATTTTGGACTGAGTCTTTGATTTTCTTCTCTATCTACAATCTCTCCCTAGGTCTCATGGCTTTAAAAAACAGGCGTAAGCTGATAGTTCCACATTTTTATATTTGTCCTTGACTTTCCCCCTAAGCTTCAGACTTGTTATCCAAATTACTACTTGGCATCTCACTTAGATGTTGAATAGACACCTCAAATCTACCCATCAGTGCTAAATTTCTCCCCAAGCCCACTGCTTCCCATGTCAGTAAGTGATGTCACTTGGAGTCAGGCCATCTGGTTTTGGTTCTCCTTTTCACATCTTTCATCCATTGTCTTGTTGGAAATATCCTTCAAATACATCTGGAACCCATCTATTGTCACCACTTCTGTGGTTGACAACATAATGGCCCCCCAAAAATGTCCATGCTCTAATCTCTAGAACCTATGACTGTCACCTTACATGGCAAGAGGGACTGTGCAGATGTAATTAAGGTTGCAGACCTTGGATGGGAGATTATTTTAGATTATCTGGTGGCCCAATCTAGTTACATGAGCCCTTCAAAGTGGAAGCAGAAGGCAAAAGGTCAGTAAGAAAGATAAGATGTAAGAAGGACTCAACCACTGTTGCTGGCTTTGAAGATGGAGAAAAGAGGCCATGGGCTAAAGAATGTGGCAGCTTCTAGAAGCTTGGCACAGCTCTCATTTTAGAGCCTGAAAGGAAACAGAGACCTTGGTTCTGTACCCACAAGGAACTGAATTCTGACAACTCGAATGAACAGTAAATTCTTCCCTACAGCCTCCAGAGAGGAATGCAACCCTGCCAACACCTTCATTTTAGCATCATGAGACTGTATGGGACTTCTGACCTAAGGAACTGTAAGGTAATAAATCAGTGTAGTTTTAAGGCACTGAGTTTATGGTAACTCATTACAGCAGCAATAGAAAACTAATACAACCTCCATTACTATCACCCTGTAGAAGGCACCGTCGTCTCTTGGCAATAGTCTTCCCGTTGCTTCTACTTTACAAAATAACCAAAGTGATATTTAAAAATATAAACTAGAAAATGCCATTATCCTGTTTCAAAGCTATTCTTCTGCTCTAAAATCTTCTCAGCATATTTAGAAAAAAATCCAAATTTTTTTATCATGACACACAAATTTCTACATGTCTGATGTCTATGTAACTTTATAACCTTGAATTCTTTCATGTGTCTTCTCTCTCATTTTGCTTCAAAGACATTGATCTTGTTATTTCTAGAACAGACCAAACTCATCCCTGCCCCAGGGCTTTTATCCTTGCTGTAACTTTTCCCTTGAATCCTTGCTGTTTTTCCAGATATTCACCAGGTTTGTCCCCTCATTTCATCCAGTTCAGTGGTAACACGGCACCTCCACAGACAGGACTCTTGGTCGGCCATATCTGCAATCATCCCATGTCCCACTCCTGCCACCTCTATTCCTTCACCTGTTATACTATTTTTGATAGCATTTATTAGTATTCAAAATGGGTATTATAGTCTCTTTCCTTCGCTAGTTTATTGTCTGTCTCTGCCACTAGAAAATTAGCTTCATGAGGGCCCCTAAAATTTTGCCTTGTGTGTTGCTGTTTTGTGCATTGTTGGCTAGAACAGCTTCTGGCCTGTAGTAGGGTTTTAATATATTTTTGTTGAATGAGTGAGGAAGCACAGAATGTAGCTAGAGTATCTGAGTCTTTGAGTCAATGAATCCATCTCTTCTGCACCTCAAGTGCTTGGAGAGGGAATGGAGAGAGATGCTCTCCATTTTCTACATGATTACTTCTTTATCAGACATATCGACACATCAATTGGCTCACTGGGTGAAGGATCTCTGCAGAGCTTGGAAAGAAGTGGGGCTAGGTTGGGCTAGCACGTTGCTCATGTCCCAACACAGCGGAATCAGAGCCCAAGAGGCAAGGCAAACAGGGAGAGCATCTGACAGTGCTGGTCAGCTGCTGTCTCAGAACTTTGGGGCTCAGAGATGCAAGAGGCCATGGCATTTTGCTTGCTTCTTTGGTTTTTGGCTGAACTCACATGCTTTATGAATATAATGATGGCAAGAAGAAGGTTCTCCTCTCCTCCCATGTACAGGATGATCTGGTACCATGCTGTTACAGCCTGTGGGAGAGGTCACCGAGTGTGATCTTCCAATTAAGTCACACATCTAGCATCTCTCACTTCTGATGACATTGCTGAAGTGCTGAGACATCAGGGCATGCGATGTTAAAAAAAAAAAAAAAAACTTATTCATAGAACAACTCCTTCATCTAGCGAGGTGTGTACTTGGGTCTACATGACCAGCACAACGCCTCCAAATCACTGTGCGCTTCCTTCCACCCATGTTTCAGGACCCAGCTGGCACATTAGGACTCAAGCTTCTGTAGCTTCTTCATTTACATCATGTATTTTCTAGTAGTTTTGATCATCAGTTTTTTACTATGATTGGAAAATAGAAATTTACATTTTTTTAAATTAAAAAAGTACTTTGTCTTGGTCAAGTTCCTCTGCTGGTACCCTTTTCCTGGGTGATGTAGCATTTTGGAGCACATGTTAACTTTAGAATTTCTATCTGTAGCAATCTACAGCTTAGGAGTCACGTGGGGCCGCAGAGGAGCCATGCCCTGTGATGCCTAGAGATACATCCTATCATTCATTGGAGCTTACTCTGTGCCAGGCTCTGTGCTAAGAACAGCACTTTATATGCACAATCCCTCCTCCTCCATTCCCTTTTTGACTCAGTCCAGCTTCTTCCCCCAGCACAGTATGGAATCAGCTCCTGTCAAGGTCACCAATGACTACCATTTTGTCAGGATCAAAGACATCCACATGGGTTACCTCACAGGTCCTCTTGGCAGTGTTAGATCAAGTTGACCACTTCCTTCTCTTGGAAGACTTTCTTCTTTGGTTTCCAAGTTGATTCATTTTCTTGATTTTCTTCCTCCCTCAAACTGCCTTCATTATTGCTTGTTTTTACCAGATGACATGTTGGAAAATTCCTCGTGGTTGACTGTCCTTCTTTCTTCATTTATGTTTTCCCCTCAGGTGTTTTTTTATGGTCTCATGACTTTGAATAACATCTAAATGCTGATGACTTCCAAATTGATGTTCAACCCTGACTTCTTCCCTGAGCTCTAATATCATATATGCAACTGCCCCCTTGACATATCTATTTCAAGGTCTACTAGGCTGCTGAACCAAAAAGTTTAAAACAGAACTTTTGATCCCTCACTATAAAATGAAAAAAATAATCTAGAAGTAATCCTTGGTTCTTCTCTTTCCATTATCGACACATCCAAATCCATCAGCAAGTCCTGCTAGCTCTCCTTCCACAATGTACTTCCCCAACCCATCCACTTGGCTCATCCCCACAGCTCCCAAGCTGGTCCAAGCCATCATCACCGCCTCTCTAGACAACTGCCCTAGTCTCTTCACTGGTCTCCTTGCTTTCACTCTAGCTCCAGTACACGTCATTCTCCAAATAGTAAGGAGAGTCTTTAGAAATGTAAATCAGATAATACTATTTCCTTTGTTAAAACTATCCAATGACTTCTCATTATGAAATGGAGCAGGACCCTATGGGGCCTTCCTGGGACAAACCCTTGGCCCCCCTGCCCCATGTCCTCTGCCTGCCTCTTGTCTGTAGAAAACTTTAGACAAAGAATAAGTTTAATCAGAGAAGTGAGAAAATGCAGAAGTGAAGGAAAATAGTCAAACAGGACAAAATAATAATAGTTTAGTCATTACACAAAGTGAAGTACTTTTAGTTCCTCCTCAAGGGCTACAGATAATATTCTGAGCCATATCCTTTGAGCTGTTTTGTAGATACTGAAACCCCCACCAGGTGGAAGAAGTTAACTACATGATGACCAGACTGTAGCCATGACATAGCTGCTCCACCTTACACATTTTCAAGAACTGGCCTCAAGGAAATGGGAACAAACCAACCCTGGAACTAAAGATTAACTGTACTTAAAACAATCAAGATGACACTGATCAGACCATCACATGACCAATTTCAAGATGGCTGTCCGAGCTGACTGTGCTGCTGTGCATGTAGCTCCCTACTTCTGCCTATACACCCCTGAAACTCCCCTTTAAAAGCTCTTGTGCCCTAATCAGCAGTGGGGAGTTGGCTATTGGACATGAGTCCAGCTTCTCTCCCGGTTGCCAACCTCTGGGATAAAGCAACCTTTCCTTTCCTACCAACACTCTTCTCTTGAGTATTGGCTTTCGAGCAGTTAGCAGCTGGACCTGAGTTCAGTAACAATTATACTTAAGAAAAAATCCTCCAAGCTCTCTTAATCTGGCTCTACCTTATTTTTCTTTTTTTTTTTTTCCTTTATTTTTTTATTATTTATTTATTTATTTATTTACTTTTGGCTGTGTTGGGTCTTCGTTTCTGTGCGAGGGCTTTCTCTAGTTGCGGCAAGTGGGGTCCACTCTTCATCACGGTGCGCGGGCCTCTCATTATCGCGGCCTCTCTTGTTGCGGAGCACAGGCTCCAGATGCGCAGGCTCAGTAACTGTGGCTCATGGGCCTAGTTGCTTCGCGGCATGTGGGATCTTCCCAGACCAGGGCTCGAACCCGTGTCCCCTGCATTGGCAGGCAGATTCTCAACCACTGCGCCACCAGGGAAGCCCTCTACCTTATTTTTCTGACTTCAGTTGGCACCCCTACCCCTTCATCACCCATCGACATACTTATGCACTGGAATACCATGCTGCCAACTCCCCAGCCTACTTGTCTTCATTGGTCAATTTTGTTTCTATCTCAGGGCCTTTGTACTTGCTGATTCTCTGCCTTGAACACTGTTTCCGTACATCTTCACATCATTCAAGTCTCAGATTCATGTCACCTCCTCAGAGAGGCCTTCCTTGCCAGCTGAGGCTCAGAGAAGTACAGTAACTTCTGTGAGGCTGCTCCTCTAGTAAGTAACACGTTTGAGATCTGAGCCCAGGTAATTGAAATCCACATCCTGTGTCTTGACTACCATCTTCTCTGTCTTTATTCTTTCATAGTAGGGGCCAGAGAACACAGTATGATGCAGGGCTTGTTGCAGAAGACACAAGGGATGAAGGGAAGCAAAGGAGATGAATAAGGAAGAAGTGGGCCTGTGAGCATTTTTGGCAACAGCAGCAGAGCTCAGTAACAGAACAACTGGATGTTGAGTAAAATGAAGAGTAAGACTGTTAACTCCTCAGTACAGCCAAGAATAAGATGCTAGATCATAATTCATAGATTACAAGATCAGGACTACAAAACTAAACTGCTGTCCCCAACTAGAGAATATTATTTATTTCCTAGGAAAGTAAAATACAAGTAAGAACCTAACTCATATTTGTATTGTGGTTAGCGCCTTATACTTAGTTTAACAACTTAGTAAATACCCTCAGCAATTTATCACAGTGTGGTGGTTATTCTCAAGTAAGTCCTTTAGTTTAACCTTACTATTAAAATAATACCAGTGGGAAGTGGTTTGAGTAGAAATACCTAAAACTGGTGACCAACATTGTCACAGGATTGGAATTGGAAAAGACCAGGGGAATAATAATAGGAACAGTGAATGTATCAACTCTTGTGTTAGCTCATTTAGGTGTTCCTTATGGGTGAATCTCTACCCCAACCTTCCTGGGAGAGAGAAAGACATGAGGTTTCTATGACGGGGCCAAGAAAGATGGTAATTATATAAACACACTGAAACACCAGCATGATCTTTAGAGCATGTCCTGGGTTTAATAGTGTCCTCCCCAAATTCATATCCATCCAGAACCTGTGAATGTGACTTTGTTTGGCAATAGTATCTTTGCAAATATAATAAACTTAAAATTATTTGGTCTTAAGTCCAATATGACTAGTGTCCTTACGAATGGGAAAATTTGGACACAGAGCCATACACATAGGGAGAAATCCCTGTGAAGACAGAGGAAGAGATTGGAGTGATGCATCTGAAAGTCAAGGAACACCAAGGATTGCTGGCAACCACCAGAAGCTAGAAGAGTTGGAGGGATCCTCCCCTAGGGTCTCCAGAGAGCATGGCTCTGCCAATACTTAGATTTCAGAGGTGTGGGTTCTAGAACTGTGAGGGAATCTTCCTTTATAAACACCTAGTTTGTAATAATTTGTTATGGGAGCCTCAGGAAACTAATACAGTGCATCTAAGTAATTAGACATCATCAGATGCTCAATATAAGTAAAAATACCCCATAATCACTTTTTTTTGGTTATTGTTGAACCAGCTTATTCTTATTTTAAAACGTGGTTTCTAGCAATCTATATGAACAGATGGTGCATTCACAAGGTTGTCAATAAAAACTTAAACAGGAATGCGTGAAAAGCCTCCCTCCTTTCCCTGATCCATTTCCCTTCTCCCAGGCAATATTTTTCATTTGTTTCTCATGTAATCTTCCAGGAGAGTTTTATGCATATACAAATAATTCAAGGGCATATTCTCCCCCCATTTTTAAAGCAAATCATAGCATACTATATACTCTGCTTTGTACCTTGCTTTTTTTTCATTCAACTATTTATCTTGGGAAATTTTCCATGTGAGTGTATAAAGAACATCTTGATTTATTCTTACAGTTGCAAAAATTTCCATTGCATGCTTGGAAAGATGATTTATTTAGCTGGTGCTCTCATGATGGCCATTTAGATGGCTTCCAATATTTTGCTTTTATAAATGATGCTGCAACAAATAACTGTATACATATGTAGTTTCATGTGTTTGTGACTATATATGTAGGATAAACTGCACAAAAGTAAAATGACATAATCCTAAGGGCATGTGCACTTATTGTTTTTAAAAATTGTTTCATTGTGGTAAAATATACATACCATAAAAGTTACCATTTAAATGATTTTTAAGTGGCACTAAGTATAGTGTATATTTCAGTGGCATTTAAGTACATTCACATTGCTGTGCAACCATCACCACCATCCATCTCTAGAATTTTTCATTTTTCCAAACTGAAACTCTGTACTCATTAAACACTAACCCCTCATTTTCCCCTTTCCCTAGCTTGGGCAACCACCATTCTACTTATGAATTTGACCACACTTGGTACCTCATACAAGTAGAATCATATAATATTATCTTTTTGAGCCTGATGGATTTCATTTAGCATAATGTCTTCAAGGTTTTTTCCATGTTGGAGTATGTGTCAGAATTTCTTTCCCTTTTAAGGCTGAAAAATATTGCATCGTATGTATATACCACATTTTGTTTATCCATTCATCCATCAATGGACACTTGGGTTGTTTCCCCCTTTTGGTTATTGTAAATAATGGTGCTGTGAACACTGGCATAAAAATATGCATTCGAGTCCCTGCTTTCAATTCTTTTGGGTCTACACTCAGAATTAGAATTGCTGGATCATATGATACTTCCCTGTTTAATTTTTTGAGGAAATACTATACTGTTTTCACAGCAGCTGCACCATTTTACATTCCCACCAACAGTGCACAAGGATTCCAATTTCTCCACATGCTCACCAACACTTTTTCTTTTCTTTTTTTTTTTTGATAATAACCATCTTAATGGGTGTGACATTGTATCTTATTGTGATTTTGATTTGCATTTCCCTAATCATTAGTGATATTGAGCATCTCTTCATGTGCTTTTTAGCCATTTGAATATCTTCTTTGGAGAAATGTATTTTCAAGTTTTTTACCCACTTTTAAATTGGTTTGTTTATTTTCTTGTTGAGTTCCTTATAATTGCATTTATATATTTAAAAAATCATAATATTTTTGTGCTATTTTTGTCAAAAAATATATAATCGGCAGTAGTTATATCATAACCACTTTTCAGTTCATTTATTTAATTAAAATTTAATAAGAAGCTGTTACGTAGCAGTTACTATTCCCGAGTTGATGAAACAAAAATGAATTAGAAATCATCACTGTCTTTGCAGAAGTGGCAGATGAATAAATAAATGATCATAACAGTGTTCAGTAAGGGCTGCCTGTCATGGGGGAACACAAGGAATCTTCTTGGGCATAAATTAAGCCAGGAATGTCTTGGGCTCTACTACCTGAGTCCAATAGAAGAATGTTACTCTATTCGATAGTCATATATGAGAACCATAAGAAAGGTTATTTTCAATGTCTCCATCCTAAAGTGATCACTTTCCCATGAACTCTTCAGCTACAAAATGGTACAGAAAGTGTGGCATGAATCTCACCAAGTGAACATTACTAGCATAGAGACTAATCAATCTAATTAAATTTTTCTTGAGCACTTTTACTGTACACCCAATACTGGGCTAAGGCAGGGTCAGAAAAAAGCTCCTTTGATCTTCTCCATGTCTGCCTTGTACTAATGTCCACCTCCTAGGGCAGGACTGACAAAAATATGGCATATGGCACCCACGGTGCCTGTTGCATCACTAATTGATGGTGGTCTTTTCCCACTTTGCATATGGCACCCGTGACTCCAGGCAGACACTACCAGCCAATAGGAGTAGGCGTTGGAGACTAACCCCATTTTCTATTTGGCTGTTGAGAGTCTCTGTGTATAGGAAATTTAGGGGGTCTCTGTTAATGTCTGCTGTTTCGAGGAGAGAAAAATTGGGGGCTACAGGAAGTGAAAGCAGAGAGCCTGTCCTCTCTGGGCCTAGATACTGGTGAGTTGAGGTTGCCACCTCTTTTGTTTTTCTTCCTAAATTTATAATTTCTGTTTTCATATTGCATTTTTTTCATATAAATGTATAATTTTATTTTTTTCTTCTAGTTTTATTGAGATATAATTGACATACAGCACAGTATAAGTTTAAGGTATACAGCATAATGATTTGACTTACACACATCAGAAAATGATCACCACAGTACGTTTAGTGAACATCCATCTCATATAGATATGAAATTAAAGAAATAGGAAAAAAAATTTTTTCCCCTATGATGAGAACGTGAGGATTTGCTCTCTTAACAACTTCCAAGTATAACATACAGCAGTGTGAATTATACTTATCATGTTGTTGTTAAACATATTTTTTTTTTCCTACAGGTCTTTCAGAGTTTTTATTTTATTTTTAGTTTTTGCATTTTAAGAGTGAAAAATTCAATGTACTTACCTCTGAAAAAGAACTATTGGAAGGCAAGCTTTGATTTGATTGATGAGTTCACACATTTGTTTGCATCTCATTCATCTTTCTATTCTCAGCGCCTGGGACGTGATAGGGCCTCAGAGAACATGAGCTGGATGAATGACAATTTACAGGAAGCTGGAGCCTGGAGCCTCCCCATTTGGTGAAATAACTGATGTCCAGGCAAGGAGGAAAACTCTGAGACTCAATGACTGCTCCTTGGGGAGCATCATGCATTCATGCATTCATCCAACAAACGTTCATCCTTTAGACTAGCAGCACAATCCCCAGCCTCTTGGAACTTCCAGTCTAGCAGGGGGAGACAGACCTTAGACAAATAAACACGTAACTATAAACTGATCAATCAGGAAGGATGCAGTTTAGATGGTTCCAGAATCGGCTGGTGCAGAGGTGGGTGGGGCTCTGTGCTCAGTCACTTACTTTGCCGTCCTCTGAGCCCTGACGCAGGTCCCCTGTAGGAAGGACCAAGGGCACAGTGATAAGCTGCCCAGGCTGCCTTAGAGGCTACGGGTTTTTAAATGCGAACGGCTGTCCTCCACGAGCGAGAGGTCTGTTATCCAACACGCTCCACGGACACAGCCAGAGGTGAGAACGGAGTGTGCTTTCTAACACCGTTAAAATTTTATCTGCTGAGACTCTGGTTCCAAAGAGGCAATAAACTAAATATTTAAGAGCGCCTGAATTAAAATTGACAGACGGACCCAAAGAAGTCTCCTACTTTGCAATTATAAAAATTAGCATAGCTTCCACTTCATGAAAATGTACACTTACAGGCTTTATTGGTTTTCATTTTATGGTGGCTTAGCTAAATCTGAGCCCTCAGAGTTTGGATTTTTAAAAATTTCATAAAAATAGTGACTTCATTCTCTTCTTTTTAAAGCTTCAATTTCTTTTCTCCTTTTTATGACATGATGGGCCAGTTTCCAAATCCTCCTAAGATTTTGGGATGCTTATTCTGTTTGATTGGTTTCCTTTTTTGAGTGCTCTGTTTCTCTTTCATTCTCTCTCTGTGCAAAATATAAAATTTGAACCCTAAAATAAAATCCCTAAAATTAAACGCTAAAAAAAGTTCGAACCTGTATTTTCTTTACTAACACATTCCATGAAGTATTTGGAGGATAAGACAAAGGAGACCAACTAAAGCCCTCTCTACCAATAAGGATGTTATGAAGACCAAAATGTTTAAACATCCAGTTGTTAGTAATCTTCCTGTCATGTGACCGCAATATTGATTTCAAGGAAGTCAATACTGTTAGTTTCCCACTTGCTGTTGTACAGTCGAGTTGCCCCTTGTGTATTTTTCCTGCCTGATCGCTGATGTTTGTGGTCCCCTCATTGCTTCATTGGCTTTGGACAGTTTTTCCAAAATGTTTCTCTCAGCGTTCTCTTTGCAGAAGAGAGAGATGTGTGTCCCTGCGGTTCTGGGGGATAACCCAGAATGACTTACCAAAAGCACAACATTTTTGTGTAATCTCCTATTTCAGTTTCCCACTTACCCCTATGATTTACGTTCTTAATCACATTCCCACTTGTTTTAACATAAAAATGTCTATTTCCCCAAACCCTCAAGTCACACTGATGCTTTGGGATGCTGTGTCGAGCAGGTGTGCCCTACAGGGGTGTGTCTGAGGGACGGGGGGGTACTTGGCACAGCTGAGCTGCACAGTGTCTGGGGATGGGATTCAGCATGAGGTGTATTGAGCTTTCCATGCGGCAGGGTAAAGAACAGACCCTGACCTTCTCTTGTCGTCTCAAGAGCCTAACAACTTGTTGTCCTGATGGCCTTTTCAATCTCCTTCTGCATCTCCAAATGCCTTGTCCTTCCTAAGGTTTCCTTTATTATCCCAGCTAGAGGGAGAATCTCCCCTTCCTTCAAATCCACGTGGCAAAAGCAAAACAGAACAAAATGAAAGGAGGAGACAGAATTAGATGGAAAAGGATGGAATTAGAAAATCTTTATTTTGCAATCATGACTATAATAGAGTCAGGTGAAGGTCATAGGATGAAAAATTGTTGGGGAACAGGATAGACACATGGTCTCAGAGTAACACTCCCTGGGTTATTCATTAATTACGAGGGAAACTTCCCTTCCCAGCCCAGCCATCTGTCGGCATCAGGGTCATGGGAAAAGCTGACTTCACCGGCTCTTGCTCTGATGCAAGATGAAGGGCGCAGCATCAAATATTTAGCATTCTGGCCCAAGTTGTTTTAACCTGAATCTAACATTGAGGACACAGTCAGACTCAATCAGACTGTAGGACATTCAACAAAACAACCAGCCTGGCCTCTTAAAAAGAATGTTGCCAACAAAACAAAAATAAAAACATAGGCAAAGGATCTGTTCTAGGTAAAGGGAAGCCAGAGAGCCATGATGATTAAATACATTGCATGATCCTTGATAAGGTCTCAGATGGCTGGGACATTTGAATACGGACTGTATATTTGATAATATTATTTATCAGTGTTAAATTTCTTGGATGTGACAATGAGATTCAAGTTATGTAGAAAAATATCCTTTTCCTTAGAAGAAATATTTGGGAATAAAAGATTTGGGAATGAAGTGTTATGATGACTTCAATTTACTTTCAAATGATAAACAAATAGGGAGAGAGAGAGGGAGGGGGGGACTCAAATGTTGGGAGGATTTAATTGGTGAATTTGGGTCAAATGTACATAGGTGTTTGTTGTAATCTTTGACTTTTTCTGTAAGTTTGAAGTTTTTCAAGCTATTGCAGAAAAAAAAAATCCACATATCAACATAACCATCTACAACTCTCATTTGGCAATTTTAACCTTGTATTCTACTTGTTCGTGGGTGTTCTACTGCCCTTAATGAGATGTTGACTTTTCTAAGATGAAGTCCCATCTTGTACGTTCCATAGGCACCCACAGAGGTAATTCATGGCTTTCCACACTATATGTGTTCAATAAATATTACTTACATGAGTGCCAGAGTACTAATCCCTTGCACACTGAATGAATGAATGAACCTCTCCGCTGCTCACACTAGGGCAGTAAAATAGCTCAGTCTCTGTTGCAAAGGGTAAGGAATTTTACCTTCGAGAGTCATGAGCGTCTTGTGAGTGCTTCTGGTATGCAAGCCTCACATTTAGGATGCCGGACTTCTTGGCCTTGAAAGCCTGACCTTCATCTATACAAGACAATGGGATTTGTGTGTATGTGCACGCATGTGTGGGTGTGTGTGCGCGCATGTGTGTGTCTTGTGTGAGGGAGCTGCCCAAATAAGTTGAGAGCTCTGCAATAACAATGCTTTTATAATAGAGGAGAATGGTACAAAAAGTTTCATATAATAAAGCTTTTATGAAGTGATGTTTTAGGATATTGGGCATGAACAATAGGAAGGAAATGCACATTGAAGTTAGAGCAATCATATGTTTCAGAATTACATATTTATCCAAGGTTCAGACTGCTGTGTATTTTTCTCATGTTCATTTGATTTGGGAAGTGCTGGTTTATCTTCTAGAGGGGCTTGGTGATGGAGAGGAGGGGCTTTAAATCTTCACATGGCTTTAACCATGTTTTACTAAACTCATCATGGATGGGGATGGAGGCATAGTTTCTTTACTGAAGGGTCAGGTTGATTTCGGGAGACTGCTCCCCTCCCCTTAAGAGGACGGACTTTCTTCAGTGTGGTCCCTTCATGAGGCTTGGATGCTGAGAGCCTCCAGGTTGGTCTGGATGCTGGTGGAGAAGGTTACTGCTGCTGAGACCCCCAAGGGGAAGGGTCAACATTGTCCAGGGGGTGCTCAGGAAAGCAGACTCCCCACCTCTGGTTTGGTCCAACCACCAGCCAGATGGGCAGTTGACTGCCTTCCTAGCTCACCTGCAAAGCCAGCACCTTGCCAAGGTGAGTGCTATTTCTACTTGGTGACAATGTAGTTGGTCTCACCCAATGAAAGCCTGTCATTCCCGTTACACGACCTTTCATTGCCCCATGCAAAACAATGAGCCCTGGCATCACTGTGCCCAGGAGTGTCTGGCTTCTTCCCAGAACCAGCTTCCATTACAGGCGCCTCCTTGCTGGCTGTGAATGGGTCTTTGCCCACAGCGAGGAGGACGCTGCTCTAATGAGATTGTTTTACTTCCAAATCTTCCCCAGTGATTGCGCAGTGGCAGCCGCACACGATACAATAAAGTAAGACCACAGTCCTACACTGTGTATCACTCTTTGTTATTGTTTTTCCATTTTGATTCCATTTTGATGTGTTGATTCTACTCTGGGGCATGTAGAGATTCTTCCCTTCTCTGCCCCTTTTGTGGAACAACGGGGCAGGGGAGGAGCAGGTGGGTGTAATTCCTCTCTCATTCTGGGTCCCACTGTGTCCCAGTGATTGACTTCCTTGAATATTGAAATTTTCCTTTATATTCATTTATTTGAACAGGAACCCCATTTGCATGACTTGAGTATGAAGCAATACAAAAGCGTAGGCTGAGATGTCTCCAACCAGCCCAGCTCCCACTGGCCCTGTGCTCTGCACTTGCCCTCAATGACCATTCTCCACCCTCTTCCTGCCTGCTCAGCCTGGAAGCTGCCCCATGGAGTGCAATGACCAGGCCTCTTGACTCCGTTTAGTCAGAGGGAGATGCTGACAGAGTTTCCTGAAGTTATTGGTCCTGGGTGGTTAACTTCCTCTGCTGCTTTGTTAATCCTGCCTACACTTGGGTACACAGTCTCCACAGTAAACTCTTTTCTGTTAAACCCATCTGAGCGGACCAACAGCTTGTGGTCAGACCCAGATTGACTGAAGGGCGAGAGAGCAGGGCTCAGAGAGGTCACTCGGCTCTCTCAAAGTCACACAGCTCACTTGCGGAGCAGGGCTCTGCTATGGACTGGATGCTTGTGTCTTTCCCCATCCCTGATTCACATATTGAAGCCCTGACCCACAGTGGGATGGTGTTGGGAGGTGGGGCCTTTGGGAGATGATTAGGGTTAGATGAGGTCATGAGGGTGGGGTCCGTGATGGGATTAGTGCCCTTATAAGAAGAGGGAGAGACATGAGAGCTCTCCCTCCACAGGCATGCACTAAATAAAGGGCATATAAGAATGTAAGAAGGAGGTGGCCCGTGCAAGCCAGGAAGCAGTTTCTCACCAGCACCTGATCTTGGAATTCCAGCCTCCAAAACTGTGAGAAATCAATGTCTGCTGTTTAAGCCACCCATTCTGTGGTATTTTGTGGCCCCAGTAACTAAAACAACCCCGAAAGCCAGGAAGTCATGTGCTTTTGCATGACTTAGGACACTCTGACTTCCTGAGGAAGGCATTGGGGTCGGCAGGGTTTTGGGTTTCAACATGAGATGGTCTATAATCAGGAAGAAGCCTTCGTCCTGGCGGTGGCTCCGTGGAGAGGCAAGGCCATCAGCAGGAGGCTGCAGGGCGGATTCTCAGAGGGGGCAGCGATGCGGGAGGTGGAGGGGACACCTGGGCAGGGCTTGAGGACAGCTGGCCCAGGTTGGGGGCAGACTCCAGGCTGAGCGACCCGCCCATGGGCACAGAGGGGAGGGTCTGTTTGGGCACGTTTCCCCTCCTTCTGAGAATGAGTGTCTTTGATCGCAGTGGGTGGCTGCACTCTGGCTTTACCTTTGCAAACCTTTCTCCTCTGCCCTTTGGTCTATGAGGCTCGAGCCCTGGGGAGTCCTCAGTTCTGTGACCTCAAAATGTGCTGGGGGTCCAGCGGAGCAGCTAAAAAATGACCTACATTGAGGTCTATCAAGTGAAAGAGGATGGATTTGCTATATTCGATCCAGGTTCTAATTTATTCACGGGGTGGGCGGCCTCTCAGCATGTTGCCATCTGACACGGCTTCATCAGAGGAGCTGAAAGCCTTTGACCTCCCCCCAAACCCCATTTTCCATTCTCAGTGGCTGACTTACTCTTATCAAGTAAACGTTACCAGTTCAAATTTCCTTCCAAGGAAAGAAAGGAAGGAAAGAAAAGGCGGGTTCTGAAAAAACTGAAGAATGTCTCAGAAGGAGAGTTTGGAGAGAAAAAAATCACAAAGAATAAATAACTCAGGAAGAGGGGTAGAGAAGCATTTCTCTCCACTGGTCAGCTCTGCCACATGAGATCTGTTAAGGTGATGAGAGGAGAGGTCGCCTTGTTTTCCCACCTGGGAACATTTTTCTTTGAGCTCTAGCAACTTCTGAATGTGGAGAAAATCCTTCCTGACTTTGTGGTATTCCTACCTGCATTTAGAAAGCCAAGCTCTGTGGGGGGCAAAGCAGGAATAAACTTAAGAAAAGAATGATCTGGAAGGGAGTCTAGTGCAGGACCAGCTTCCTAAGGTGACCAGCCTGCCAACAGCTTCCCTTTCCACTGGGGGATGTGCCCCACCTCCTGAAGTTTTCTATAACGGGGCCTTTAAATCTTGAACGCTCCAACAGGAGTTGGTTATGGCTGCCCTGGCATTCAAGCTTCCTGAAACCCGAAGGGAAGAGTGAGGGCAGGGGTATACTTTTATCATCACCTCTTTTCTAAACTGCAAGAAATAATTATCGAGGTCTTTTTTAAACACATTAATTCCCTTGTCTGAATAGAGATTGAAATTTGTTAACCAATAATTAATGTCTTTTTTACCTTTTAATTAAAAGTTAACTGCAAGTGGAAAGTGCCAAGGAACTTTCTCCCGCTGTACCCAGGCAATTCACGTACTCTGGGCTTTCCTGACCTGCTGGCCAGTTGAAGGGCCAGAAGGTGGCCTTTGTATGCAAGTGATGAGGGCCTTGGGGAGCTTGAAAGAAAAGATATTTCTTTTATGGAAAATGATGCAAAAGGTAAGTCTGAAACAATGAAAAATGAAAATCATCTCCAAGTCCACAATCCCTTCAGCTACCCATCGCAGCCCCACTTCCTTGTTTCTGGAGAGGAGAGGAAGGCTTTGTTTTGTCTTCCTGGGGATGACTGTTGAGTCATCACAGATGACTTTCTCTAGCTTTCTCCAGCGTCTCCCATAAACGGAGGACAGCTGGCCACCATGCTCTAAGGCTCCACTGGGAAGGTGCCTCATTTTCGCTCTTCCGATTGTCTCAGCTGTCACAGATGGCGTTTAACTAAAATTTCCCCAAAGGATACTGTCTTCCCATCATTGTTTATACCTTAGTTCATGGCATGTGCTATATTCTGTCCAAGGTTGGAGGATGGGACACAGAGTCCTTACTTAGAAATTATTATTTTTTATTGTATTTTGCGCAATCCAAGTTCAACTTACATCCTTGTAGGGTTCATATTTACCATTTATTGAGCTCTTCTTAGGTGCCAGGTGCAGTGCTAAAGCCTTGGGATGTTGGTCTGAGCTCTATGAAATTGCAGATATTCAACTGCAATTGACCTACGAAACCAGACATTTCCCATGGTTTAACCTAATACATAATTTCACTTAATCCTCACAATACGTTTATGGGGCAAGTGTCATTTGATTAATTTTTTGGATGGTGAGGAACCACAGTTCAGGGAGGTTAGGGTATTTGCTTCATCTCGCAGAGCCGGTAGGCTGGCAGAGACAGCTGTCTTATACTAAATAGCTTGCACTATTTTGCACCTTACTTAAGGGCTCGGGAACCATACCTATGTGTTTCAAGAAGTTTGGACTAAAATTCAGTGCTTTTCAACAGGATGCAGTGCTGTGATCTGAGGAGGTACTTAAAGCAAAGTGGGCAGGTTCAGAGTCACAATGACCAGGGAGGGTCCCCTTTGGCATTTACTGGGTGGGCCAGGGGTGCGAAGCATCCTGTAAAATGTGGCGTGGTCATGACCCACGATCAGTCATTTTGCTCCAGGGCCAGTTGCTTCCTCTTTAGGAACTTGGGCTCCACGGGGAGTCAACCCCAGGTTTCTTTGGCGTTAGAATCCAATCATTCTGAGCCTTCAAAGGGGGCGTTTCTTTCTGTGAGTAGCTGACGGGCTGTCTGACCAGCCCCCTTTTGAGGATGTGCTGGTCCTGCCAGGCTCAGGGAGGGCTCCTGGGGAACATGATTCTGGTACGTGACCGCATCCCAGGCATAGTTGATTCACCCAGGGGTGTACGCCATGTTGGGCTGATTTCTGGGAAATCTGTGCACACAGAGACCGAATGTGGCTGGAATCACTACATGTGAACTTGGGCTTGCAGTGGTCGTCCTCCATCCACGTGGGCCTTGAGTAGCCGAGAAGCCCAGTTTGCAGTGAAAGAGGGTAGAAGCCAATCACTAGCGCTTCCTGGTTCCCTAGCAACCTCCACCCCCCACCCCCAGCCTTCTTCGTTCATCCTCACCTTGCCCTTGACTTCTAGGAGGCAGGCTGCTTCCCTTTAATCAATCCTCTTGGGCTTAAGCGAGCTGGATACGGTTGCTATTTTTCAAAACCAAAATAAGCCTAAGCAAGAGGACTCTCTCTGCTCTACCTTTGCACACACAGGGGGATGTAAAAATGAGCATGCTTCAGACTCCCTCTCTAGAAAATAAAGTTGAACTTCATGCAAATGTGAAGATGCTCATCTAAATTTGACTCCACAGGAGGTTAATATTTTTAGAGTAGAAAAACTTAGCTTTCATGGATCAAGGTGAACTTTCCATACTTAAAAAGGCAAATTACTTGTGACACTGAAAGCTGTTATTAATTAAAACAATTTATAAAGGAAAAATTCTTGGTTTCCCAACTTAAACACATTTTTTTTTTCTTGAAATCCTTCTTTGAAATCGGTCTTGTTATTTAACTGGAAGTGGATCCAATATTCACCTGTTTATCATGTGGCTAATTTTAATAAAATGGACAAGCATTATTATAATTGAGCTACAATTCAAAGTAAGAACATGGGTGCATGCCACATCAAATAACTATGACCTGTGAATGTCTTTCATCCCACTGATTTTTTTGTGGGCATGGGGAGCAGCTACTTTCCTTGCATTCAGATTGTTACCGCTTAAGTATTCTAGCTTAATTATCTTCAAGGTTTCCTCTTCATAAAAGTCACCAAACTACTTGGAAATAATAGTTTCAACATCGACTAATAGAATTATATGTGAAAAAGTTCCATCCTCAGATACTGAAAGGAATGATGACAGCAGGAGACATCTACCCTACACTTCTTTTGTTTTTTTAATTATAAATATCAGATCCCATTGTTATGAAAAATAATATACTTAATTTATTTAAAAAATGGATTATACCTGTTACACAATGGGAATCAAATTCTCAGCTCATCAGGCACTTAGGGAAATTCTTTGAGATTTGAGAATTTTCTGGAACTTTTTTTCTGGAGTTGACTTTCAAGGTGAATCATCAGGATTCTAGATAACTTCTAGTGTTTTGGAACTGAACCCAGCTCCTGCAGAGGCCCTGGCTTTGCTCCAGGCCTTGGTCTGGATTCTTCATGTCTGAATCCACTTCATTCATTTATTTTTCCTCCCTCCTTGGGAGGCTGGGGGAAGGGCCTATTGAGTAGGCCCTGGACTTCCCATGATCCCAAACCTCATGATGGCAGGAGCATATAAGAAACAATAGGAAACCAAGGCAGGTCACTTCAATTCTCTGAACCTCAGGTTTTTCTTCATATTTAAAACAGGCTAATTATGCCTAGATCAAGGAGGGATTAAATGTCATAAGGCAGATGAATGTGCTTTAGAAACCAAAGTAAGGCATTGGCAACTGAAACCTTGGTAATGTGATCTCTCTGTGATGCTGAGGGGCCGTCAGGTGTTTAACCATGGAGCTGAAACACAGGCTGTCCATTGCTTGACTTCTGGTTTTCATGCTGATACTCTCCCTTTGGTTTTGTGGGGCTTACCCTACATTCAAAAAGCAAGCAGGTGAGGACAAGAGCCATGCCCACAGACGCCAGAGGTGAGCGGGCTGGCTGCCGAGGCCCCTGGACTAAGGCAGAGTGACACAGTGGTGACCTGAGGCTTTGCAGCGGACTGCTCAGCATTGAAACCAACACCTGTTGGCTCTGGGGCCATGGGCTGTGCTCAGTGGTGGCGAACCTTTCTACCCTACGGTACCACTTACTTCATTGGGATGTGGTAAGAAGTAAATGAGATTGTGTGTGGGGAATGCCGAGTGCAGGAGGTCCTCGATGGGTGCTGGCCATTTATGACCCATGCTGCATAACTCCTGCTCCCTGAAAAACCTGTCACCTCCACCCTGTCCCAGAATAACTCAGGGATGGAGCGGCGACTGGGTGAGTGGGGGGATGAAATAGCCCCGTTATCTCCCCAGGGGGAATGTGTCAGAGATGAGATTCCTTTTTGTGTGCTCCGCAAAACGTACTCTTGTTTTCCCGACATCTGGAAGTGAGCGAACCCAGCGCTGTCGTGGCCCAGAATGATAACCACCCCGTGCATTACAGTGGACAGACACAATGGCCGGTAACAGAAGACGCATTCCTGGCGGGTGTCCTTTGGGTCAGCTTTCAGGTAGATGGCGCTGGTGCCCGTGAAGTCCCTCCTGGTCAACCCCTTAGTTCAGCCTAGTTTCATCTGTAAGAATTCGCCACACCTAATAGGACAATCCAGGGTCGCAGAAGATGCAGCTTTTCCTCTTCAGACCAACGCCCAGAATTGCCTGCCTTTCCTACCTAGCATTGCAACCTGACTGTCTGACTCCGAGTTCCTGACTTCGCTGGCCCTGCCTGACCCCTCTCATTTAAAGCGTGATGTATGTACACATAATCTCGGACCATTTCCATTCCTTGGCTCTGGGCCTCTTTCCCTCTCCTGCACTCAGTGACTCTTTGGGAGACCTTTTGGGGAACTTCCCCTGGCTCCTCCTTTCCTGTATCTTGACTCCGCCCTCCCTCCAGTCTCTGCTCGTCCTTGGTCCTCCCAGGACAGACTTCATATATGGTGAGTGTCATGCTTCCTCCCCACTGCTGGGCCCCTCCCTTCTCCCAGGGATAAAGCCCCTCCCTGTAGCCGTTCATCTCATACCCTATATCTCTACCCCCCACCCCCAGGCTGGTATCTCACATGTTTCTTGCTGCTCTTTAAATAGTTCAAGTACTTCATGAAGTTTTAGGTATTTTTCCATGGCCCTAGGGATCAAAGGATGCACAGCCTCCGGAAGAATTATATGTCCCTGTGGATCTTATTAAAGACATTGCTATTACTATTAAAGAATATGTGTTTATGGGGGAGTGGGCTGGATCTTATTAAAGGCATTGCTATTACTATTAAAGAATATGTGTTTATGGGGGAGTGGGCAGCGAGCTCATCCACATTTTAATATTTTGGGTAAGGGAATTGCTATAAATGACATTCTGGCTCCTAGACTGTTCAGGCCAAAATAGGACCACTGAATAGAATGTTATCACTCAAAATATTTTTGACTTGTAGGCACCTGTTTGCAAAAGCTATTTTTCATCAGATGAATGAAAGCTTTTTTTCTAAGTTCTCTATGTGATGAAAATGGCCTTGCCTTTTGGAATCCAAGTATATGATGGCATTTATGCCTTTTTAACCTTCCTTCTCCACAATTACGTCTTAGTCAGAATATCTCATCTATGAGCTTAGTAACTCTGCAGCCACTGTGGGGGGAACATTGCATTCGTCCTCCCCACCCCGCCAGCTGCTTAATAGGGAATTAAATTTTTCTAAAGACTTTATTTCACTGAATTGAACTGACTGAGATTTTTTTCTAATTTTTACTGTATTGGTAATAAGTTCTTTGGCGTGATTTAATATTTGGAATTATTTAAAGCAAGTGTTCATATTAAATGGAATGAACTTATTTTTTATGCGAATGTTTTACTGTCTTGAAATGACTAAAATGACAGGAAGGTTTTGCAGGAGATCAAATGTGGACAACATTTTTGCTTTCATCTTGGAAGATTCTAGCACAATTTCCCAGCATCTATTGACATATGCATTAGGTCCAGAGAGTGGGCACCATATATAATTCTTTCATGACCCATTTAAATGCTGTTTGACTTAGAAGGTGCCACTGGGGATACGTTATGATTGTTTACTTTCTGTCTGCCCCTCTCTCCAGCCCTTGGGACACACACACGCGTACACACTGCCCGCCCCCCCTCCAAATCTTTGTCCTGAACAACGCTTGCTACAAGGAAAGGGCTCTATTAAGGGGTTTGAGGGAATGAGACAGGGGTATCCACCAGGTTATACACCCAAGAAGAAAAACAATGATCAAATTTTTAAATTTTACTACCATGTAAACTATTATTTTTTTTTCTCTTGAGGGAAAATAGGTGGATTGTCTGAACTCAGGGAATTGAGAGTTATATTGTGGGTGAGTAACAACAAATAAACCACCTGTTCCCTGGTACTTTTATTTCCGGATCACTTGGGGTTTCTCATGTAGACACTGTCCGAGACGCAAGACTCATTTCATCCCACATGACCCCTGAGGACTTCTCCTGGGTGCTCTTGTGATCACGGGCTGAGCGTGTGTAGTATTTACGAATCCTCCTAACCCCTCTCTAGCCTCTGACGGACACTTCCCCCGATACCAGTGAGTCCAGCCATGTTATCATTACAGGCTGCCTTGCAATCAGCACACACATTTTGGAGCCATGCTGCTTGTTTCTAAAAACAAACCTTTACAGTTACTAACTGTGGGACTTCAGGCAAATTACCAATTTCTCTGAACCACTGGTTCTTTATCTGAAAACACGAGCTTAATAGAATTCCCTACCTTATTCAGTTTTGTGAGTACTAAATGTAATGAGGCACCTAAGGGGCTATCCAGGCGGGCTTTATCAGGAGGCAGAAATCACACCAGTTTTTGCTCGGATTGGAGTTGGTATAAAAATTGATAACGAGTAAAGTTGTTGACTAGGGACCAAAGGAGCAAAAAGAAAACACTAAGGTGTCCTAGAGGAAGCAAGTATGGGAAGCAGCTCCCACCCTTGGGGCTGAGGGAACAAAGGGAAGAATTGGAAGAATTATTAAAACTTAGAAGCTTAGAGGAAGGGCCTCGCGGAGCTGAGGTTCAGACCTCTGAGGATGGGGGCGTGGCTCGGGCTGGTGTGTCTGGAAGGAGCCCGGTGAGGCTTGTTCTGCAAATGTACGCAAAACCAGCAAGGAGATCCAGCCAGGAGGAGTTGCACTGCTGGGGTGAAGAGGTGCTGCCACCGAGAGGAACAGGAATCAAGCAGGAAGGGCAAGAAAGAAACAGGAACACATCTCTCCTTCCTCCTCCACCCTTGAAGCCTCCCTCCCGTGCTCCCTCTTGGCTGATTCTGGAAACGAGTGGCTGGCCAAGCCGAAACGTGCATTGCAGAATCCCACATATAGGATCGTGGAGCAGGGATATAGGAGGGAGAGCCTACTAATTCCATCCCCTTTGTGATCAGTTTCTATGAAGTGAATGAATCGTATTTTCCTGCTTTTTTTTGTATGCCTGGTGAATTTTCTGATGCCAGACACTATGAATATCAGATTGTCGGGTGCTGGATTTTACTGCATTCTTTCAAAGAGTGTTGGGTTATTTTTCTGGCACATGATTAAGTCAACTGTGGATCGGTCTGAGTCTTTTGAGGCTTGCTGTCAGGCTTTGTTATGTGAGCCAAGAACAGTCTTTACTCTGGGACTAGTTTAACACTATTACTAAGGCATGGGCCGTTGAGGCCTTGACCTGATGCCCTAGATTGCTCCTCTTTGCCTGGTGGCAACAGGCATGGTTTCCAGTTCTGTGGGACTTCCAGGGATTCTTCAGGGGCTCTTCCCCAGCGCTGGGAGGTTTCTTCCACTTTGGCATCAAGGAGTGGCTTTTGCATAGATCACTGTTCAGTCCAAGATTCAAGGGAAACTCTGCAGATCTCTGCAGCTCTCTCCCTGCTGCAGCCTCTTTTCTGCTTTTCAGTCTTGCAAACCTCAGTCTCCCTGGTGCCCTTGGCTTCACACTTAGTCTTCAATTCCTAATTAATCACCCCAGCCTTGCCTTATTTTTCTCCAAAGCCTTGATTTCCCCAGCAACAGCCATCTCATTCTGCTGTCCTTATGGTTACCCTTTCCTACCTATTTCTCGAAAGCCTGACACGCGTCTCCTTACCCTGCATGCTCACTTCTGCAGGGGTAGCACCCCACCTCACCAGGGTGAACGTTTCAGCCCCCGCGTGGCTGCACCCCAGGGGCCTCCGCGCTCTACCTGCTGCCATTGGGGGTTCTCCTGGCCAGCTGGCCAGCAGGCGGTCCAGCTCCCATCCCCAGGTCAGGGTCTGCTTTCTCCCATCACAACTGTCTGTGTCAGGTCGTACCTGTAAGTAGACTCTGAGGTGGAGGTTAAAATATTCGCAGGGTGATCGAGGGGGTGTCCTGTCATTATAGCCATGTGGGGGTTGTGAGTGAATAAGGGCTGCCTGGCATATCAGTAAACAAAGGATGTTGCAGCCATCACTCTACCACAGCCACCCCATTGGTGAGCCCTGAGGGGACTCAGGAGGGGGACAAATGGGCTGCCCCCTGTCAAGCCCTCAGCCACTGCAGCTGCCCCCCCAACTGTGCGCTGTGAACGGATTCAGGGTGGAGAAAAGCAGGATACCGGCCCTAGATGGTTAAGGTGCATATCAAAGGAGTGATTTCAATGAGCCCAGACTCTTGCATCTTCCCATACAGAGAAAAGCGCTAAAGTCATTAACTTGAGATGTCTGGTTTTCTTTAATTAACAGTGATCTTTTGATGTTCTCACTACCTGGTTTTTGTTGCAAAAACTCCCATATATCCTGGATCCTTCCTGACCTCTTCAGATCAGTCCTTCAGAGTGATCTGAGATGCTGCGTCCCAGGCTTAAATCCTCAGCTTTGCCTACCAAATAAAATGTCATTCTCAACTTTTAGGTTGTGCTTTTCCTTTTTCCAGTCGACAGAGTGAAGGCCAGGGTGGAGCAGAGGGGGAATGTGGGCCGTGATTCCAGCAGATCCCACAGGAAGCTTCAGAGCTGGGATGGGTAACCCTGCAGAATTGTCCTGAATTGCGACAAGGGGGCCAGGCCTTTGTTGGATGTGGATGTGTCACCGGCATGGCATAGCAGCTTTGGGTGAGGCAGCTCCCTTGGGTTGAGCGCAGGTTCCCTGGGGGACTAAGTACAGGGCTGAGTCCATCACCATCACCGACACTCAGCAGCCGGGGAATCAGGGCTTCCGTCCTGGGAGGGCGAGGGTCTGGGGTGGCCACTGGAGCGTCCTCCATAGAAGGAACCTCAGCCACGGTCCAGTGTCCAAGTCTGCTTGAGCTTCCATAACACAGGACCACACACCGGGCGGCTTAAACAACCGACATTTATTATCTCACAGTCTGGAGGCTGGAAGTCCAAGATCAAAGTGCCAGCAGGGTTGGTCTCCTGGGACCTCTCTCCTTGGCTTGTAGATGCCATGTCCTCCCTGTGTCCTCAAGAGGTCATCCCTCTGTGTGTGTTTGTGTCCTAATCTCCTCTTCTCATAAGGACTCCAGCCATATTAGATCAGGGTCCATCCATATGACTTCATTTCACCTTCATTATGTCATTAAAGGCCCCATCTGCAAGTACAGTCACATGGGTGTTAGGACTTCAATGTATGAATTGGGGGTGGGGAATGGGGGCCACAATTCAGCCTGTAACGCCAGACAAGTGGGCTGGCTCTGCAGAATCACTGATTTGAAAATTTGAGTACAGTTGTTGGAGAGTGAATTGGAGGAGTTCACCTGTGTAGGAAGGAAAGACAGGGAGAATAATTAAGGACTCAACAAAGCACGATTCTGAATGCTGTCACGGCTGCCGAGATGGGACAGTCCTCCCAGCAGGTCCCAACGTTGGCCTTCCGAGAAGGGGCTCTTTGAATACAAACACCCACTGACCTTTCCATCAAAGAGCACGCTGCAGGGGGTGGCACGCTGGCTCTGGGGGCTGTCCAGGAGGCCTCATCCCAGGGACCGACTTGGACATTTAATTGGGCTAAAAGGGACCACAGGTTATAAGATGACCTTTTCATTTATAAACAGGGAGTGATTTAAAAATGTTTTTTATTTTAAAGATTTTTTTTTGATGTGGACCATTTTTAAAGTCTTTATTGAATTTGTTACAATATTGCTTCTGTTTTATGTTTTGGTGTTTTGGCCATGAGGCATATGGGATCTTAGTTCCCCAACCAGGGATCAAACCCGCAACCCCTGCATTGGAAGGTGAAGTCTTAACCACTGCACCATCAGGGAAGTCCCTAAACTGGGAGTGATTTAAACCTTGAGAATAGTAGCAGCTTCAGGTAAGACTGTTGCACTTGAAATTAGGAGAAGAGACAAGAGAGAGGGTCCACAGAACAGTGGCAGAGGGGTTTGACCCGTATGTGTCCGTCTCCCATATAATCCCCCTTTCTCTCCTGCTGGTGGAGCCTTTTGTGAAGAAAGAGTGACCTCACCAAGGGTCAAGGTGGGGTGGAAGTTTGGATAAGTAAACTCAAGTTATTTTAGCTGAGACAGAGAGATATGGGGTGGGTGGGAGAGAAGAGAAAGCTCAAAGATAACAAACTTGCAATGCCTTCCAGAAGTAATAAAATGTACACATATATCATCCAGAGTGGCCAGTTAAGGGTGACCTCTAGAGCAGGGGTCCCCACCCCCGGGCTGCGGACCAGTACCGGTCCACGGCCTGTTAGGAACCGGACCGCACAGCAGGAGGTGAACAGCGAGTGAGTGAAGCTTCACCTACGCTCCCCATAGCTCGCATTACCGCCTGAGCCATCCCTCCCCCCCTGCTCCCCTCCCACCTCGCCACCAGCCCTTAGAAAAATTGTCTTCCACTAAACTGGTCCCTGGCGCCAAAAGGGTTGGGGACTGTTGCTCTAGAGCACAGAACATGGGGAACCCACGTGTTGGGCAGCGGCAAAGTAGCAGGGGCAGGATGGCAGCTGTGTGATATTTGCTAAAAACCTTGGAAGGCCATGACTGAATATTTCTATTAATCTATTTTTTCTTTAAAAAGGCAGTAAAACACAGTCTTGGAGGTTTACCACAAGTCAATCTTGCCAGCAATTAATTAATTAATTAATTAATTTATTCACAGTAGGTCCTTGTTGGTTATCTATTTTTTTTTTTTTTTTAAACTGATTGGAAATTGAATGCAAACTAAGACCACTTGACTGTTACTGAAATGAATAGCCCAGTTTGCTTTTTTTTTTAAAGAAATTCACGTTCTTTTATTTATTTATTTATGACTGTGTTGAGTCTTCGTTTCTGTGTGAGGGCTTTCTCTAGTTGCGGCAAGTGGGGACCACTCTTCATCGCGGTGCGCGGGCCTCTCACCATCGCGGCCTCTCTTGTTGCGGAGCACAGGCTCCAGACGCGCAGGCTCAGTAATTGTGGCTCACGGGCCCAGTTGCTCCGTGGCATGTGGGATCTTCCCAGACCAGGGCTCGAACCCATGTCCCCTGCATTGGCAGGCAGATTCTCAACCACTGCGCCACCAGGGAAGCCCTGGTTATCTATTTTAAATATAGCAGTGTGTACATGTCAAGCCCAAACTCCCTAATTATCCCTACCCACCTCACCCTTCCACCATTCCCCCTTGGTAACCATAAGTTCATTCTCTAAGTCTGTGAGTCTGTTTCTGTTTTGTAAAGAAGTTCATTTGTATCATTTTTTTAGATTCTGCACATGTGGTATCATATGATACTTTTCTTTCTCTGTCTGACTTACTTCACTTAGTGTGATCATCTCCAGGTCCATCCACGTTGCTGCAAATGGCATTATTTCATTCTTTTTAATGGCCAGCGATTTTTAAAAGTGTTTTAAAAAGTTGGCTTAATAGCATAGAGATTTTTGAAATATCCTCTTTTCTCCTTTTCAAAAGAGAAAATTCTTACACATTAGCTTTGGAAAGTGAATCTAATTTTGTAGAAAAGTGTTCTCTTTATATAGCAACATTCACACTTAGTGACCAATAGGATACTTATTTGTTGGAAAGTCGTGATGGGAGCTGACACCATGCTGGGCAGGGGCAGCGGAAAAGTGTACTGGGTGGGATGGTTTCATTCTCTTTCAAGAGACTTAAAGTCAAGGAGAGACTAGATTTGTGTAAACAGCAAACACATGAATGAAGCATTATGATAAAGAAGTGTTTCTAGGAGAGGTTTGTAGAATTAGGTTGCATTTCCACTTTTGTAGATACAACCAGGGTAGCCTCCCGGCTCTGGACCATGTGACATCCAGAGGTTGGCAGAGGGCTGGGATCTGTAGGAAGGATAAGAATTCAAGGCAGCAGGAAACAAGGTGGGGAATCAAAGACAGGAGCCCACTGGGTCTGCCCATTAGGGTGGGGATGCCGAGACTTGGGGGTGGGGACCTATAGTCCCCAAGGGACCAGTGTTGGCTTCTGGTTGGGGAGCAGTAAAGGCAGAAGGGAGGGGGAAAACCAGCCGCTGATGCTCAGCTGGTGAATCTTCCATCATGGGAGGATGACCACATTCTCTGTCCTGAAGCCTTTCATGTTCAGGGATTAGGACCGCACTGCAGCTGCACATGGAGTTCACAAAAAGCCACAAAGGATGAAGCGGTAGAGAAGCAAAGGTGGAGAAATGAAAGAGGAGGTGGATATTTTTAAAACTCCCACATCTCCTGCCATTGTACGCAAGTGATGCATTGGGTCTGAAAGTCTGAGGAGAAGCCTTAGGTCATCAATATATAGTATCCCTCTAAGTAAGCCCAAAGGAAGATTTGAAAGACTTCCTGGTCCAACTCTGCACCTTCAGGCAGGATCACGCTTCCAAGAAGATGAAAATAATCTAACCATATTGTATATTTTTTCATACATTATAGAACCACATGTCTGTATTTTAATTCAGCAAGGCTGAAGTATTCCCCCAGGTCTAATATATGAAGCTCTAGATCTAATTCTCCTGAAGTTCCTTCAAAATTTATTTCCCAGCTCAATATATTTAGTGTATATATTTTTGCTTATGTTGGCAGATGTGAGGTTTTAATACTTCTATATTACCAGTGGAGGAAATGAGATGGTGAGGAATGTAGAGGCTTGGCCAAGGTCATAGGGAAAACGATTGCTCCTGTCAAGGATTAAAGTTCTAAGCTTCTGGTTCCTGGCTCCATCTATCATGTAATATGGTGTTTGGCTGATCTGAGGAGGGTCATAGGATAGGGATGTGTTGAAGCTGTTTAAATAAGACTGGTCCATGTAAGAATCAGCAATGTCTGTGCACATCCTAACAGGAGGCAAGGGGAGTGGGGGTAGGTGGCAAGACGGAGCCTGGGAAGTTTGGAAGGAGTGAGTAAGTGATGTGTGTGTGTGTGTGTGTGTGTGTGTGTGTCCTATCACTGCTTCAAGCAGTGATTCTCAAACCTGACTGCTTATCAGAACGACATGGCAAAGTTTAAAGACCATCCGTTTATTGTTTATTACCCTTGTCCTTGGGGAGTCCAAGATGAGGACCATGGAGTCTTTGCCATCCTTGGTCTCATGGCTGGTTGGGACACCAGTGCCCCAAGAGCATGGATGGCTGAGATTTGTGGTCCAAGAGCCCACCTGGGCACGTGACAGAGGAGCACTCAGTGTCAGGGCGCCCGTGGAACTGGCCAGCGAGCATCGTGGAGACGTGTGGGGCGCACATGCAGATGCATCCTGTGTCACCCGTGGGCACTGATTTCCCACGGGCAGCTTGCTTCTCCCTCTGTGGCCACACTCAGCATTTGCCTTGTGTTTTCTTTTTTTAAAACATCTTTATTGGAGTATAAATGCTTTACAATGGTGTGTTAGTTTCTGCTTTATAACAAAGTGAATCAGTTATACATATACATATGTCCCCATATCTCTTCGCTCTCGCCTCTCCCTCCCTCCCACCCTCCCTGTCCCACCCCTCTAGGTGGTCACAAAGCACCGCGCTGATCTCCCTGTGCTATGCAGCTGCTTCCCACTAGCTATCTATTTTACATTTGGTAGTGTATATATGTCCATGCCACTCTCTCACTTTGTCCCAGCTTACCCTTCCCCCTCCCCGTATCCTCAAGTCCATTCTCTACTAGGTCTGTGTCTTTATTCCCATCTTGACCCTAGGTTCTTCATGACCCTTTTTTTTTTTTTTTAGATTCCATATATATGTGTTAGCATAAGGTATTTGTTTTTCTCTTTGTGACTTACTTCACTCTGTATGACAGTCTCTAGGTCCATCCACCTGACTACAAATAACTCAGTTTCGTTCCTTTTTATGGCTGAGTAATATTCCATTGTATATATGTGCCACATCTTCTTTATCCATTCATCTGCTGATGGACACTTAGGTTGCTTCCATGTCCTAACTATTGTAAATAGAGCTGCAATGAACATTTTGGTACATGACTGTTTTGAATTATGGTCTTCTCAGGGTATATGCCCAGTAGTGTGATTGCTGGGTCGCATGGTAGTTCTATTTTTAGTTTTTTAAGGAACCTCCATACTGTTCTCCATAGTGGCTGTATCAATTTACATTCCCACCAACAGTTCAAGAGTGTTCCCTTTTCTCCACACCCTCTCCAGCATTTATTGTTTTTAGAGTTTTTGATGATGGCCATTCTGACCAGTGTGAAATGATATCTCATTGTAGTTTTGATTTGCATTTCTCTAATGATTAATGATGTCTAGCATTCTTTCATGTGTTTGTTGGCAATCTGTATATCTTCTTTGAAGAAATGTCTATTTAGGTCTTCTGCCCATTTTTGGTTTGGGCTGTTTGTTTTTTTGATATTGAGCTGCATGAGATGCTTGTAAATTTTGGAGATTAATCCTTTGTCAGTTGCTTCATTTGCAAATATTTTCTCCCATTCTGAGGGTTGTCTTTTTGTCTTGTTTATGCTTTCCTTTGCTGTGCAAAAGCTTTTAAGTTTCATTAGGTCCCATTTGTTTATTTTTGTTTTTATTTCCATTTCTCTAAGAGGTGGGTCAAAAAGGATCTTGCTGTGATTTATGTCATAGAGTGTTCTGCTTATGTTTTCTTCTGAGTTTGATAGTGTCTGGCCTTACATTTAGGTCTTTAATCCATTTTGAGTTTATTTTTGTGTATGGTGTTAGGGAGTGTTCTAATTTCATTCTTTTACATGTAGCTGTCCAGTTTTCCCAGCACCACTTATTGAAGAGACTGTCTTTTCTCCACTGTATATTCTTGCCTCCTTTATCAAAGAAAAGGTGACCATATGTGCGTGGGTTTATCTCTGGGCTTTCTATCTTGTTCCATTGATCTATATTTCTCTTTTTGTGCCAGAACCATACTGTCTTGATTACTGTAGCTTTGTAGTACAGTCTGAAGTCAGGGAGCCTGATTTCTCCAGCTCTGTTTTTCTTTCTCAAGATTGCTTTGGCTATTCGGGGTCTTTTGTGTTTCCATACAAATTGTGAAATTTTTTGTTCTAGTTCTGTGCAAAATGCCAGTGGTAGTTTGATAGGGATTGCATTGAATCTGTAGATTGCTTTGGGTAGTAGAGCCATTTTCACAATGTTGATTCTTCCAATCCAGGAACATGGTATATGTCTCCATCTATTTGTATGATCTTTAATTTCTTTCATCAGTGTCTTATAGTTTTCTGCATACATGTCTTTTGTCTCCTTAGGGAGGTTTACTCCTAGATATTTTATTCTTTTTGTTGCAATGGTAAATGGGAGTGTTTTCTTAATTTCCCTTTCAGATTTTTCATCATTCGTGTATAGGAATGCAAGAGATTTCTGTGCATTAATGTTGTATCCTGCTACGTTACCAAATTCATTGATTAGCTCTAGTAGTTTTCTGGTAGCATCTTTAGGATTCTCTATGTATAGTATCATGTCATCTGCAAACAGTGACAGCTTTACTTCTTCTCTTCCTATTTGGATTCCTTTTATTTCTTTTTCTTCTCTGATTGCTGTGGCTAAAACTTCCAAAACTATGTTGAATAATAGCGCTGAGAGTGGGCAACCTTGTCTTGTTCCTGATCTTAGTGGAAATGGTTTCTGTTTTTCACCATCAAGGACGATGTTGGCTGTGGGTTTGTCATATATGGCCTTTGTTATGTTGAGGAAAGTTCCCTCTATGCCTACTTTCTGGAGGCTTTTTAACATAAATGGGTGTTGCATTTTGTTGAAAGCTTTCTCTGCGTCTATTGAGATGATCATATGGTTTTTCTCCTTCAATTTGTTAATATGGTGTATCACATTGATTGATTTATGTATATTGAAGAATCCTTGCATTCCTGGGATAAATCCCACTTGATCATGGTGTATGATCCTTTTAATGTGCTGTTGGATTCTGTTTGCTAGTATTTTGTTGAGGATATTTGCATCTATGTTCATCAGTGATATTGGCCTATAGTTTTCTTTCTTTGTGACATTTTTGTCTGGTTTTGGTATCAGGGTGATGGTGGTCTCGTAGAATGACTTTGGGAGTGTTCCTCCCTCTGCTATATTTTGGAAGAGCTTGAGAAGCATAGGTGTTATCTCTTCTCTAAATGTTTGATAGAATTCACCTGTGAAGCCATCTGGTCCTGGGCTTTTGTTTGTTGGAAGATTTTTAATCACAATTTCAATTTCAGTGCTGGTGATTGGTCTGTTCATATTTTCTATTTCTTCCTGGTTCAGTCTCGGAAAGTTGTGCTTTTCTAAGAACTTGTCCATTTCTTCCAGGTTGTCCATTTTATTGGCATATAGTTGCTTGTAGTAATCTCTCATGATCCTTTGTATTTCTGCAGTGTCATCTGTTACTTCTCCTTTTTCATTTCTAATTCTATTGATGTGAGTCTTCTCTCTTTTTTTCTTGATGAGTCTGGCTAATGGTTTATCAATTTTGTTTATCTTCTCAAAGAACCAGCTTTTGGTTTTATTGATCTTTGCTATCATTTCCTTCATTTCTTTTTCATTTATTTCTGATCTGATCTTTATGATTTCTTTCCTTCTGCTAACTTTGGGGTTTTTTTGTTCTTCTTTCTCTAATTGCTTTAGGTGTAATGTTAGGTTGTTTATTTGAGATGTTTCTTGTTTCTTAAGGTAGGATTGTATTGCTATAAACTTCCCTCTTAGAACTGCTTTTGTTGCATCCCATAGGTTTTGGGTCATTGTGTTTTCATTGTCATTTGTTTCTAGGTATTTTTTGATTTCCCCTTTGATTTATTCAGTGATCTCTTGTTTATTAAGTAGTGTATTGTTTAGCCTCCATGTGTTTGTATTTTTTACAGATTTTTTCCTGTAATTGATATCTAGTCTCATAGCGTTGTGGTCAGAAAAGATACTTGATAAGATTTCAATTTTCTTAAATTTACCAAGGCTTGACTTGTGACCCAAGATACATCTATCCTGGAGAATGTTCCATGAGCACTTGAGAAGAAAGTGTATTCTGTTGTTTTTGGATGGAATGTCCTTTAAATATCAATTAAGTCCATCTTGTTTAATGTATCATTTAAAGCTTGTGTTTCCTTATTTATTTTCGTTTTGGATGACCTGTCCATTGGTGAAAGTGGGGTGTTAAAGTCCCCTACTATGATTGTGTTACTGTTGATTTCCCCTTTTATGGCTGTTAGTATTTGCCTTATGTATTGAGGTGCTCCTATGTTGGGTGCATAAATATTTACAATTGTTATATCTTCCTCTTGGATTGATCCCTTGATCATTATGTAGTGTCTTTCTTTGTCTCTTGTAATAATCTTTGTTTTAAAGTCTATTTTTTCTGATATGAGTATTGCTACTCCAGCTTTCTTTTGATTTCCATTTGCATGGAATATCTTTTTCCATCCCCTCACTTTCAGTCTGTATGTGTCCCTAGGTCTGAAGTGGGTCTCTTGTAGATAGCATATATATGGGTCTTGTTTTTGTATCCATTCAGCCAGTCTATGTCTTTTGGTTGGAGCATTTAATCCATTTACATTAAGGTAATTATTGATGTGTATGTTCCTATTACCATTTTCTTAATGGTTTTGGGTTTGTTATTGTAGGTCTTTTCCTTCTCTTGTGTTTCCTGCCTAGAGAAGTTCCTTTAGCATTTGTTGTAGAGCTGGTTTGGTGGTGCTGAATTCTCTTAGCTTTTGCTTGTCTGTAAAGATTTTAATTTCTCTGTCAAATCTGAATGAGATCCTTGCTGGGTAGAGTAATCTTGGTTGTAGGTTTTTCCCTTTCATCACTTTAAATATGTCCTGCCACTCCCTTCTGGCTTGCAGAGTTTCTTCTGAAAGATCAGCTGTTAACCTTATGGGGATTCCCTTGTGTGTTATTTGTTGTTTTTCCCTTGCTGCTTTTAATATTTTTTCTTTGTATTTAAACTTTGATAGTTTGATTAATACATGTCTTGGCTTGTTTCTCCTTGGATTTATCCTGTATGGGACTGTCTGCACTTCCTGGACTTGATTGACTATTTCCTTTCCCATATTAGGGAAGTTTTCAACTATAATCTCTTCAAATATTTTCTCAGTCCCTTTCTTTTTCTCTTCTTCTTCTGGGACCCCTATAATTCGAATGTTGGTGCGTTTAATGTTGTCCCAGAAATCTCTGAGACTGTCCTCAATCCTTTTCATTCTTTTTTCTTTATTCTGCTCTGCAGTAGTTATTTCCACTATTTTATCTTCCAGGTCACTTATTCGTTCTTCTCCCTCAGTTATTCTGCTATTGATCCCTTCTAGAGAATGTTTAATTTCATATATTGTGTTGTTCATCACTGTTTATTTGCTCTTTAGTTCTTCTAGGTCCTTGTTAAATAGTTCTTGTATTTTCTCCATTCTATTTCCAAGATTTTGGATCATCTTTACTATCAACATTCTGAATTCTTTTTCAGGTAGACTGCCTATTTCCTCTTCATTTGATAGGTCTGGTGGGTTTGTGTATTGCTCCTTCATCTGCTGTGTGTTTCTCTGTCTTCTCAATTTGCTTAACTTACTGTGTTTGGGGTCTCCTTTTCGCAGGCTGAAAGTTCGTAGTTCCCTTTGTTTTTGGTGTCTGTCCCCAGTGGCTAAGGTTGGTTCGGTGGGTTGTGTAGGCTTCCTGGTGGAGGGGACTAGTGCCTGTGCTCTGGTGGATGAGGCTGGAGCTTGTCTTTCTGGTAGGCAGGTCCACATCTGGTGGTGTGTTTTGGGGTGTCTGTGGCCTTATTATGATTTTAGGCAGCCTTTCTGCTAATGGGTGGGGTTGTGTTCCTGTCTTGCTAGTTTTTTGGCATAGGGTGTCCTGCACTGTTGCTTACTGGTCATTGAGTGGAGCTGGGTCTTGGCATTGAGATGGAGATCTCTGGGAGATTTTCGCTGTTTGATATTACGTGGAGCTGGGAGGTCTTTTGTGGGCCAGTGTCCTGAAGTTGGCTATCCCACCTCAGATGCACAGCCCTGATGCCTGGTTGGAGCACCAAGAGCCTGTCATCCACACGGCTCAGAATAAAAGGGAGAAGAAAAAGAAAGAAAGAAAGAAGAAAATAACATAAAATAAATTAAAATAAAGTTATTAAAATAAAAAATAATTATTAAAAAAATTTTTTATAGTAAAAAAAAAGAAAGAAAGAAGAGAGCAACCAAATCAAAAAACAAATCCACCAATGACAACAAGCACTAAAAACTATACTAAAAACAAATCAAAAAAAAAAAAAAACAGACAGACAGAACCCTAGGACAAATCGTAGAAGGAAGGCTATACAGACAAAATCACACACAGAAGCATACACATACAAACTCACAAAAAGAGAAAAAGGGGAAAAAATATATATATATCATTGTTCCCAAAGTCCACCTCCTAAATTTGGGATGATTCGTTGTCTATTCAGGTATTCCACAGATGCAGGTACAACAGGTTGATTGTGGAGATTTAATCCGCTGCTTCTGAGGCTTCGGGGAGAGATTTCCCTTTCTCCTCTTTGTTCGCACAGCTCCCGGGGTTCAGCTTTGGATGTGGCCCCGCCTCTGCGTGTAGGTCGCCTGAGGGCATCTGTTCTTCGCTCAGACAGGATGGGGTTAAAGGAGCAGCTGCTTCGGGGGCTCTGGCTCACTCAGGCCGGGGTGAGGGAGCGGTACGGAGGAGGCGGGGCGAGCCTGCTGCGGCAGAGGCATCGTGACGTTGCAGCAGCCCGAGGTGCACCGTGCGTTCTCCCAGCGAAGTTGTCCCTGGATCACGGGACCCTGGCAGTGGCGGGCGGCACAGGCTCCCGGGAGGGGCAGTGTGGAGAGTGACCTGGGCTCGCACACAGGCTTCTTGGTGGCGGCAGCAGCAGCCTTAGCATCTCATGCCCGTCTCTGGGGTCCGTGCTGATAGCTGGGGCTCGTGCCCGTCTCTGGAGCTCGTTTAGGAGGTGCCCTGAATCCCCTCTCCTCGTGCACCCCGAAACAGTGGTCTCTTGCCTGTTCGGCAGCTGCAGACCTTTTCCCAGACTCCCTCCCGGCTAGCCGTGGCACACTAGCCCCCTTCAGGCTGTGTTCACGCAGCCAACCCCAGTCCTCTCCCTGCGATCCGACCGAAGCCCGAGCCTCAGCTCCCAGCCCCCGCCCGCCCGGGCGGGTGAGCAGACAAGCCTCTCGGGTTGGTGAGTGTTGGTCGGCACCGATCCTCTGTGCTGGAATCTCTCCGCTTTGCCCTCCGCACCCCTGTGGCTGCGCTCTCCTCCATGGCTCCGAAGCTTCCCCCCTCCGCCACCCGCAGTCTCCGCCCGCAAAGGGGCTTCCTGATGTGTGGACACCTTTCCTCCTTCACAGCTCCTCCCACTGGTGCAGGTCCCGTCCCTATTCTTTTGTCTCTGCTTTTTCTTTTTTCTTTTGCCCTACCCAGGTACGTGGGGAGTTTCTTGCCTTTTGAGAGGTCTAAGGTCTTCTGCCAGCGTTCAGTAGGTGTTCTGTAGGGGTTGTTCCACATGTAGATGTATTTCTGATGTATTTGTGGGGAGGAAGGTGATCTCCAAGTCTTAGTCTTCCGCCATCTTGAAGCCGTCTCTGCCTTGTGTTTTCTAAAACAGACACAACTTCACAACTTATTTATTTATTTTTTTAAACATCTTTATTGAAGTATAATTGCCTTACAATAGTGTGTTAGCTTCTGCTTTATAACAAAGTGAATCAGTTATACATATACAATATGTTCCCATTTCTCTTCCCTCTTGCATCTCCCTCCCTCCCACCCTCCCCATCCCACCCCTCTAGGTGGTCACAAAGCACCGAGCTGATCTCCCTGTGCTATGCGGCTGCTTCCCACTAGCTATCTATTTTACATTTGGTAGTGTATATATGTCCATGACACTCTCTTATCCTGTCTCACAACTTATTAACAAGAGATATCTGCTTTACTAAAGATGCCCTGGGGAATGAATAGTGTTAAATTGTGTGCCACGTGGCAAACACTGATGAAATCCCCTTTAAGGTCCTTCTAGCCTTTCCCCAAAAGTCTTCTGCAAGTGCTTGCTAGGTTTTCTATATGTTTGCTTGAATCACCATAACAAAGCACTGCAGGATGGGAGGCTTAACCAATAGAAAGTTACTTTCTCTCAGTTCTGGAGGCTGGAAGTCCAATATCAAGGTGTTGTCAGGGTTGGTTTCTCCTGAGGCCTTTCTCCTTGTCTTGTAGATGGCCATCTTCTCCCTGTGTCCTCACATCTTCTTCTCTCTGTAGTGGGACTGTGTCCAAATTTCCTCTTCTTATAAACACCAGTCCTACTGGACTTGGGACTATCCATATGACCTCATTTTACTTTAATTACCTCTTTTAAGGCCCTATCTCCAAACACAGTCACATTCGGAGGTATGATGGTTTAGAACCTTGATACATGAATTTTGTGGGGGACACAATTCAGCCTATAACATCATCTATCCATAACCTTTACACACACACACCCCCAGTTTGTCCCAAACAATTGCACGCTCTACTCAGTAAAGCCACAGCCCACACTCTGCACACCACCAATCCTGGCCCCTCCCTTGGGGAACCCCCACTACAGTGTACTTACTGATCCCTAAACCTCAGCTGTTGCAATTCTACACGTGTGTCTGTGGGAGGAGAAAATCCGTGTCTGCACCAGAGCCAGGGCAGCAGAGCACAGGCTGGTTCTTGGTGTCCCTTCTCTTGTCCCCTCTGCCTGAGCACAGCCTGCAAAACCACGGGACCCCACCAAGGTTGCCACTGGGAGAGCTCCCCCGTTCCCTCCAGGCACCGGGTGCTCAGAATTCCCAGCCACACAGGCTCCCCTTCGGAGCGTGTGGTTCTGCTCCTCAAGGGGAGGACAGAGTCCTGCTCTCTCTCCTCTGGTCTGTGGTACATTTGCGGATAGCACTGCAGTCCCAGTTCTCCACCTTGACCTTCCTCTCCCCAACTCCACTTTCTAACCCGCTGTGGAGTCCTAAAAGCATCCCACCTGGGCTCTCCCACGTGTGAAATTGGGGACAGGGGGCGGGAGGAAGGAGAGTGAGAATTTAAGGAACATGCTGTCAGGATGTTCCAGCAGGCAGACGCTTTGATAGCTTGCAAATGCTTTGTGTGGTTAGGATATGTACATGTATGCATAATTTATATATTAAGTCCCTTTCTGTTGCTCTGTGAAATACGATTTATTATAATGAATGTACCAATCTTCCCATTGAAAGGGGCCTTTCTACAGACACAATTCCTACCTAAAGCGGCTATAAATTAAGAAGATGGGTTCCCACAAGCCATAGGAGACTCGTGTTTTTTGCTGCTTCATGGTCCTGCTCACTTGTGCTCACAAGGCACAGATGAGGGCTCGGACCCAGCGCTTCTGCCTCAGCCTCCTCGGGCAGCCTGTGCTCACAGGTTTTGAAGTTTCCATCCGGTGCTCATGCTGTTGATTGTATTTATCTGTTCTGGTTCCATCTTGAAATGTGCATTCTGGTTCGAACACTCCCCAAAGAACCACGTTCAAGCCTCTTCTTTGATGGCATCCAGAGGGGTTCTGTTCTCTCCTTTTACCATGCTTTTATTCTTTGGTATGAAGCTCATCAACCCCCTCCTGGGAAGTGGGGAGCTGCCAGCAGGGCCAGGACCAGGCTGGCACAATCCCGGCACCCAGGGCACACAATTTAAGGAGGCGCTGATTCTCGGGTTTGAGCAAGTGCAGCGTCAGCATGTGCAAGGACCTGAGAGTGAGTGCCTCCTTAAATCTTGCACCTGCCCTGCGGTCACCACTTCTTACTTCCTCCTCCAAACTCAGGAAGTAGCTTCTGTGGATCCAACAGTTTGGGTTTCAAAGAGTAGGTCACCCAAATATTCCCAGGTCCCACCAGGGCATCTGCGTCCCAGGGTGGCTGCGAGGTAGAGATGGTGGGACTCCACCCAGGAGCAGTCACCGTGGGCCATTCCCAGGCAGTGACAATCAGGAAAGAACAGGGAATGCGGAGAGAATTAAGATTTGCCATGATTGTTGGGGTGCAGAGCTGGGGGTGCCCACTGGGAACAGAAAGCCTGGAGAAGGAGGGCATGGAGGTGGCCTGAGAACCCCATGGGGCGTGAAGTGAGGGAGGGAGGAGCCGTGGAGGAGGAAGTTGAAGGGAGACGCTGCTGAGGTGATGGAGGTGATGGAAGCCGATGGAGGAGAGTCAGAGACGGGGCTGTGACTGGCACTGATTCCAAGAGCAGCTGCTGATTGAATGTCTGTGCTCTGGGTGAAAGGTGAGGCCCGTGGGGCATCTGAGGATCCTATCGCTGTACCCAGGTCCTCATTTATTTATCTACATGAGCTATTCCATAGTCATCACTTGGGTATGTTTGTATTTCCAGTAGGTCCTTGGCATGTGAGGAGTTACTGTTACCCTTCCGAGTATTTGCCATGAGAAGGCATCGTTGTTACCACTCTGGGGCTCCTGTGCTTGAATCTGGGCCCAGCTGAAGCCGGCAAGTTGCAGGAAGGACCAAGGAGACAGGCAGTCACACGCATCTCAGTTCTGGGCATCGGCTACATTCTCACCCGTGACGTCTGCCTTGTGAAAATCAAGGACCCACTCGGATGCTCCTCAGGGTCTCAGGAGTCCAGACCTGGGCAAAAGGATCTTCACAGCCAGGTTGGACGGGCAGATTCCAGGGTCAGAGCCATTTTCCTCCTGGTTCTTGCGAGGCTATGACGCCCACAGGCAAAGCTGGGGGAGCTGCTCTCCTCTGAGGTCACAGCGTGACTCTCCAAGTCCATGACCCCAACTGCTCACATCCTCCCACCAGGGGATGAGTACCTGGGGTTCAAGCAGGCTGGCAGGTTTGGGGCTGGAGGAGGAGGAGTGGAGAATGCTCGGCTCTGAAGGCTGAGACTGTGCGACAATGATGAGGAAATGGCAGCTCCCGAGAAAACCAGGGGGGTGTGGAACGGCCGGCACCGGTGTTTTCAGAACTGGTCTTCCTTCTAAAAAAAACCCCCTTCTGTCCACCGACATTGAAAGTGCATTTTTCACATGTCTAAATCCTGTACCCCCTGAAATTATGAACAAAAGCAAACCTGTGATGATCTGTGTGCCTCTGACTTTGACTCTTTTGTCATCTGTGGTTTCCTTCCCTCCCTGGCAGGACTTGGAGATGTGACCGAGCCCGCCTTCTTCCTTTGCTCCACTAGGTGGCCCTGGGAGCCCTCAGATATCTGCCAGGCGTTCAGACAGGTGAATGAATCTCATTGGTTCACGGGAGGCATGATGCCACTGGGCAGCCCTTTTTAAGAGAAAAGCCAGGGCCTGGGAGCAGCGACCCCTGAGCAGTGCTCTCCGTGTGGCTGGTAGAGATACCGGAGCTGCTGTTACAGCACCATGAGTGAGGTGAGTGGGGCTTTGACTCCTGGAGGGAAACCTGGGGGTGAGAAGGGGCTCAGTTAGGCTCAGAAAATGTAGAACCCTTCGACCCTGGAACTGTTTGCTTGGGGGACTGACTCTGTTCATATCTGGGTTTGCATGGTAAGTGCAGACATTGGTTAATTTTGCAACTTTTAAAAATTCACCTTAGGTAGAGAAAGGGATTCATCATTTTGCTTGTGATTTAATTGTGACTTTGGAAGGTGCTTTGGGGTTTAGACCTCAGGAGAGAAAGCTGAGTGTTTTTAGTCTCTTGCGAAGATTTGCACTCTTGCAGCGTGTGTGTCTTCAAGTGTTTTCCTTGGTGGGTACCTGTCAGAATGTGAGCAGGCAGGCCAGCTGGCGAAAGTCAGCCTCAGAAGAGAAGTGAGGGAAGGATTGCATTGCGTGACCATGTGGAAGCATTGCCTGTACAAACTACATCTGCAGTTAATCAGAGTAAAACCAGTAGAGAAATGCAAATTGTATGAACCACAAAAAATCTGCATGTATGGGTGTGTCGGTCTAAGACGGGAGAAACTCTGGCTCCAGTTTTCAATTGAAAGTCACTGCTCTGTATCTGTTTATCCGGAAGAGTTTGTTGGGGCAAACTGATAGCTCATTGTATTTTTTAAAAGATCCTATTCTCTGTCTCTCTTTTCAAAAAGGCAGTTTTGGGGTTGTACACCATCACCCTCTAATTCCACTTGGTAGCTGAGACAAATCCACTTTCATATCCTTTTGGCTGGCACTTAAATCATTGTTTTTAAAAATCTTTTATTTTGCCTTTTTTTTTTTTTTTTTTGACAGACGGGTGATCCTTTTTTTTGGGAAATCTACAGTAAAATTAACAACTTCAGAAATAAAATGCCTCTTCCCTGCTTTCACCTCTCTGATGGGTGACTTTTGATATAAACATGACATGAAGACGGAGCAGGCAAAGTGTTATACAATTTAGGAACAGGGTTTGGGATGGAGCCAAGGGATCGGGCAAGGAAGAGTGCGAGTGTGGATGGAAGATGGGAAGGCAGAAACCTTCCAGCAGCAACAAACCTTCCACCACAGCAGCTCCTGTTTGCCCAGTGTCCCCAGTACCAAGCAGGGCATCTAGTTACCTTATTTGAACTTCCCCACAAGCCTGTGAAGTAGGTGCTATTATGATTCGCAATTGACAGATGAGGAAACAGGAGCAGAGAAGTTCAAGGTCAGCTGGCTCAAAGCCACCAGCTAGTGAAGGGCAGATCCAGAACTTGGGTGGGTCTTGATGTCCAAATTGCGTATGGAATTTTCTGATCCGTATGAACAGTGCATGCCAGAGAAAGTGAAAGAGGTGGAGGGCGGGGAGCTGAGGCCAGGAAGCTGGGGCTCTGAAACAGAGACAGGGCAATGAGAGCCAGGCCTTCTTTTCCTGAATGCTCAGGTGAGGGGCTTTCTGCAGAGTCGACAGAGATTTCAGTATCTTCTCTGTTTGCATCGGCTCACCTTGCTTGCAAGTAGAAGGGATGGCCATGTGGGGTGGGTTTTTTTTTATACAACTTAATAGTTTCAGATAGAAGAAGGACTTAGAAACCTGTGTAGCCCAGGGGGCTCCCTGTCTTCGATCAAGTTAGCTAAAGGGGACTCTTCGGGAGTGGGGATCCTCCCGCTGGCTCTCCCCTGTGGCTGTCACCCCATCTTCAGCAGAGGCTCCTTGTCCCGTGCCATACTCATGAGCTTTCCAGAATGCCTCAGCTTGGCAGTGTCACCTAACTGTGGGTCCCCAGGGAGACAGCAAACTTCCCAGAGCTCACCCATCATTAGGATCACAACCTCGTTTCTGCTGAACATGTAATTAGGGCAGCTCTGCAGCCGCGGCCCCGCCCCTCAGCATTCCGTCAGAGGCCTTTGCGGGCTCTTCCAAGAACTCTGCCTTCTTCCTTGAATGTTGATAAAATCCCACAACGTGAACATCTCACACCTTTGCCCCCCTTTGCTTCCCTTCCAGCTCTCTCTGCCTTTCTCCCTCCTGCGCCCATCCCTCGCCCCACGTCACGTGCAGCCCCGGTGACCAGCTCTGCGGCTCATCTCCAAGTTTCTGGGAGCGTGCCCCTCGGAGGGCGGAAATTTGTCCCTTGACTCAAACTTAAATCTGCTTAAAACATTTAATAAAGTTGAACAGAAGCTCCTTTCTGGGTAGAGGACGGGATCTCTCCCCCCTCCCCCCTAAGCTTTTCTTTAGTTGGATGACTTCCATGTGGCTTCTAATTTTAATAATTCTTAGGCGGGGATGGATTTCAGATGATCATTTACTTAACTGTGTAACTAATTACCCCAGAGGGCCAAAGCAATGGATTTTGTCAGACTTTCCCCTGACTTCAGGATTTATTTGAGTCTGATGGGCACAGAGTTCCTGCTCCAGCTGTCAGGGTATAGTGTAGGCTGCAGAAATTCCCTAGCTCACAGCTGGGCTGGGAGGAGAGGCCCCCAAAGGGCCAAAGGCTCCCTGAGGTGAGCTCTCTCTTTGAGTTCTTGCAGCCTTTAGTGGGGGACTGAGCCTGGAGCTGGCTTTAAACTGGGTGACTTTACGACAACACATCTTTTTCCCCTTTAACGACGCTTTTTGGGGGTAAATGGCATGTGATTGAAAAGAGCAGCTCAAGTATAGCAAAGAAAGTCAAGTCCAAATTTAGGGTAACGTGAGAGAGTGGAGGTGGTTTGCAGGGGTGTCTAATTGGCATTTCAGTATTAAAGTGTGTCAGATGTGCCTGGAGCAATCTATGAAATGAGCTGGAAGATAATTTAGCCAGGATCAAGATACAGGCTTAGGTACATTCACTGGATCAAAAATCCTAAACACCAAGGTCGAAGTTTACAAAATGTATTCTCATCTCTTCCCTGCCCAAGAAAGAAAAATGCTCCTTTTTTTTTTTTAGTGACCTAAAAATACCATTTGAAGAAAAGTTCCACCAACAATGACAATCAGTTCCATCTTCTCATTCAGGTGTCTGTTTTTAAGTTGCTTTTCAAAAGAACTTATTTAGGAGAGCCAGGAGCAAGATTTTAATGCATAAAGGCACACATTTGGAGAGTTGATTTAAAAAATGACACACACCATCGCCCTGTTTGTGAGAGGATCGGGGAGTTCACAGTTGCATAATGCATCCGTTGACAGCTGTGAATCAGACTTGAGACTCCTTTGGGAAAGCGTTCTCCGGACGCTTCCCTGTTGCTGTTCACAGTCTCTTTTCTGGCATCGGCTTGGATGGGATGTTGCAATTTGATGCCAGGTTTCTGGGCCTTTCTCCCATCCAGACATTGGCCACGACAAAAGGACCACACCTGTCAAGGCATGGTTTGAACACACCGAGGAATTTTGTGGGTCAAATCTTTAGAACCACATGTGTATCCTTAGCACAGAATCAGAAGCTACTTGCCTGATACATTAAATCTCTAAAGCAAGAAGAAAGCAGTGAACAGTATTGTTCTGGACAGAGATTGCAAGGGAAAGCTATGCCCACTTATATTGGGGGACAGGGGATGGAAAAGACTTGATTTTTTTTCCGGAAGTAGCCATTGGTTTAAAAATCACATATGACACTGGTTTAGGGCTCACCTACTCAGCTCTCAGTGTAACCCTTTGGTGAGAGAAGTAGTAAGATGAAACAGGCCTAAAATGAAAATTAGTATAGTTGTGTGCTTCCTATGATGTAATAGTGAACTGAAACAGGTGCTGACGGGTGAGTAATAGGTTTGCAAGGAACAGTATAATTTAGACCAGTTAAGCCCGGATTCTGAGGGTAACTGCACAATGTAGATTTTGCAACTGGCCCAAAAGGCTTAGCAAAAGAAGGTCAAATGAAAATGCGATTTCTTACGTGATTTTAACCTCATTTGGGGATATACCTGAGGGGAGATATAGGAAGATCCAGCAAGATCCATATGGCTTTGCTGGATCACACATTGATAGATGCTCTCTCTACTCTAATTGGGAACAATAGGTCTAGAAAGACACCAATTGCAACTTGGGTTCGAGTTTCAACATTTCCTAAGTGGGAAGAGGCCACAGTGAAGCAGGAGAATGTGTTTGCTGGGCTGGTGATGGTAATGGATTATTATAAGATTGATTTCCCCAATCCTGCATTTCATTAACGAATGCTGTGGGATTAAGAAGTCTCACCGTTTTTCCTCTTTTGAATTCTAAGAATGACAGAATGCAAGATGTATTTTTTTTTTAGAGAGAAAAATTGAATAAATGACTCACAATTGATTTTATTAGGGGTTTAGTGGAATAGTGTGATCAAGATGAAGAGGAAACATGAGCTTTTGTAATGGAAAGTGCCTTGAATTTATGATGAACACGTTCTCTGCATTATGTTTTAAAATTCTAATTTCTGCTCTCAGTGCTTTATCAGAGGTGTTGTCATAGGTGGAAGGCATTCACAATTTGCTTGGGGTCTTTCTGTTCTTGGTCCACTGGGCATACTGGACTATTTGAACACCTGAATGATATCATGAACCCAAGCCTGGGGCTTTCCATTAATTTAGAATGACTTCCCAGAAAGGGCTTCATAGTGGGGGAAAAGAAAGATTTTAGGGGATACATATGCACAGGTATATATTATGTTTGATTGATATTTTTATAAAACACAGGAATAAAGATCATGCTGTTAAAGTATTATCTTGATTTATCTGGGCTGCTATAACAAAGTACCACAGACTGAGTGGCTTATAAACAATAGAAATTTATTGCTCACGGTTCTGGAGGCTGACAGTCTGAGACCAGGGTGTCAGCATCCTCAGGTGAAGGATCTCTTCTGGGTTGCAGACTTCCCACTGTATCCTCACCTGGTGGGAGGGGTGAAGGAGCCTTCTGGGGTCTCTTTTATAAAGGCACTAATCCCATCCATGAGGGCTCCACCCTCATGACTTAATCACCTCCCAAAGGCCCCACATCCTAATGCCATCACCTTTGGGTGTTAGGATTTCAGCATGTGAATTTTGGGGGACACAAACATCCAGACCATAGCAAGTATTATGGGTTGCATTTTATTTATTAGAATTATCCTACCTAGACTTTGAACTTCCTGAGTCATCCATAGACCTGGCTCGTGGTTTGGCACTTTGTAATGTTCAGTAGATTAATCTACCGGATGAATCAGTAGATTTCAGGTTGTGGACTTATCAGTTACTGTGACCAACAGACCAGCACCCTCTTCTCTAAATGTTGAGATTTGTGGTCCAGGTGAATTTGGAGAGAAAGAAGTTCTCTCTTTTGTTGTTTACGGGTTTGAAACCTGTGTTTGCCATTTAAATCCTTTTAAATTGGAAATGGGTGCATTGTTATACATGCAAAATAAATACTTTCACAGCAGACAAAGAAAATGAGAAAAACTTAGAAGAATCTCAATAGAAAGAACTCTTGACATTTGGGAAAATGTCAAGGAAAATAGGGAGCTGAGGGAGGGATGGAGAATTCTAATATCCTTCAGTTTGGGGTTATTCTTCATTGAGACTATTTTGCTTCAGATAAGTTCTGTGAAATTCAAACAAAAAGGGGTGGTAACCTGAGGGGCAGATCCCATGACTACCTTGAAAAACGGCTGCTGTATTGAAATAGCAAACCAATTTGCCTGGGATTAGAGGCGAAAAAGAAATAGTCCAAACTGATCTTTAGTAAGTTAGCTCCGTATGCCCAGTCGTCATCAGCCAAACTGTGAATTCTGGAGTATTGTTGCAGGTGCAATATATCTAGCATACAGAAAGCAAGTTGTGTATTGAAATATTTTAATGAATACTTCAAAATGAAGCACCGATGTTAGTACTAATTAAAACAAATATTTTAACTATAGGTGCATATTTAAATATTGCACATTAATTTATATTTGCAGTAGGAATACAGGATGATTCATATGCAAAAAGACATCAATTCCTATTTGTCCTCCTGGGAAGCAGGACACTGAATGGTGCTTCCAGGCTGCTGTGCAGTCTTGTGGGGTCTGTCTCCACTTTTTTTATTGTCCCCAGGCACAAACTACTTACCGTTCTTCCAGTCTTTGGAACGAAGTGAGGTATAAATAAGGAATGGAGAAACATTTTCCGTTCGATTTGGTACAGGTGCCCTTTGGGTATGGATAGGAGAATGTTCTATAGCTCATTGTTTTGTGTCATAAGCCAAGCAAGCTTGCCACATCTGGCAACGACCCAAAACCCATAAATCCAACATCCATTTCTGGGCTGTTTTACATGAACAATTCAGTATAAGTTACACATTCCAGGCAACAATCTGCTTGAATATTGTTTGTGCCTTGCAAGTAGCCCTAAATTTATGCTTCAGAATCTCACTAAATGACTCCTTGTTCCATATCTGAAAGGGAAACGCTTGGCTATATTTATAACATTGCCAGTGGAAAAATCAAGCACCCACTAAACGCCATTATTTTATATTTTACTCTTAAACTGCCACTTTATAAATAAAAGGAAGACAAACTAGAATCGTAAAGTAAGAAGGTAATCATCCACAAATTGAAAACGCCCCTGCAGGACATCTAAAGGGAAGAAGCCAAAAAGTGTGAACTGCCCCACTCAAACAGGGCAATTTTCATATCATGATGGAACTATAAGGAAGAACAGGGGGTCCTTTGCTCTGGGAGGTTTCAGCCTCCAGTTTGAGGACACTGGTGGATTTCCTAAGACTGAAATATCTCAAGTCATCCATATTGCAATCCTTCACCAAATGGCCTGGAATATCTTTTGAATGTTAGTCTTCAAATACTTGTTTATGGCGATTTGATAACTGAGTTTCTATCTGGATTGACGTGAGATTATGCTTTTCTGGCTATTACAATCCAAAACTGTTGTGGAGTGGCACTGTGAAAGAAATGGTCATTTGTCCCCATAACACTGCACCTGTATCGTGGCCAAGGTTCTAACAAAGTGACTAGTTATTTTAATTTTATACAATGCCTGAGAAGAGGACCCCAGAGATTGACAATACTCATTAACATTGGTCTTAACCAACCAAGAGAGTAAAAATATAGCAAGGAAATATGTTCTTTCTTTTTCCCAAGATCTTTTTGAAATTTTTTTTTTTAGCCAATACACTTTTCTGTCAGTCATGTGGTTAAGTTCCAATATTTAAAAACGAATTAAGAAATTACACTTGTTCTAAAGTGTAAGATTCTTATATATATAATTTCCTTATTAAGTATTATCCACTGTCTCCTTAGGGGTTGTTAGAAAAATATCACTTTATTTTCTTGAGCCTGGCAAAATGGCTAATTGTACCTAGGCTTTTCTTTTTCACATTTCCACACGCTTGTTTGATGTGCAAAAGAATCCCTGAGGCCGTGAACTGGTCAAATTCTGAGCCTGAGAGCATCCATTGTGATGGTCTCCTCATCTGGGAGGGTTGAGAGGTCATCAGTAGACACAGGTGTTGACACAAACCTGCCCACATTCAAGGTGGCAGAGTGTGTTGAACACTCTATAAAGATCCTCTCTCCTTATGAGTCTCAAAGAGCTGTAGATGGAGATGCAACAAGCAAAACTTCAAACTATTATGCCATAGGAACACATCCCTGAAACAATTCAAGGTGGTTTGAAATGATTCTGGTCTCTCCCTAGTGAAACCATTGCTATCCTGCCCCTTCCTTTCTTTGACTTTTTCACCATTAGCTGCGGTAATTCTAATAATAAACAACCACAAGTACTTAAAAACTAACATTCAAAGCTTATCAGCTTTTGGGGAACCATTTCCTCAGTCATCCTGCAGATCCGTGACAGAGCAATGGAATGGTGTACACAGTGACCGTGGGTATCAATTCTCAAGAAGAGTGGTCTTCAAAGCCTTTGATAGCGTACCCTCTCAGGAAAAAAACTGGAGCATGCGTGCACAATAATTTTTTATTTACTTATTTTAAAATTATTTATTCATGCTAATGTGCTCATCTCTTAAGTGCAGTTATGAAACATACAAAAAATAAGCACTGAAAAGAATGAGAGAATGATGAAATAAGCTATACTTTAGATATCTTGCTAATTGTGATGGCTTTATTAATCTTAGTCAAAATTTCAAGGCACCGTATATACTTGTGAGAGATAATTGTTGATGGAAAACGTGGAAATCTATAGTTCAAATAGTCTTGGTAACTGCACTTTTTAAAAAAAAATCATTTATTTATTTATTTTATTTTGTTTATTTTTGGCTGCGTTGGGTCTTTGTTGCTGTGCGCTGGCTTTCTCTAGTTACGACGAGCAGGTGCTACTCTTCGTTGTGGTGCGCGGACTTCTCATTGCGGTGGCTTCTCTTGTTGCGGAGCACATGCTCTAGTAGATGTGGCACATGGGCTCATTAGTTGTGGCTCACGGGCTCTAGAGCACAGGCTCAGTAGTTGTGGTGCACGGGCTTAGTTGCTCTGCGGCATGTGGGATCTTCCTGGACCAGGGCTCGAACCCTTGTCCCCTGCATTGGCAGGCAGATTCTTAACCACTGTGCCACAAGGGAAGTCCTGCACTTCTTTTTGAGCCGAATTTGTTGACTGTGATTTTTAAGCTTGTATTGGCACTTGTGAAGATATTCTAATAGGAGAAGTGTTAGGTAGTGTTTCCATTGTTTCCCTGTTTCTTTTGCTGGAAGTATTAATATCTGTGAAAATTTTATGCAGGAATTTTTTAATTCCTGTAAAAAACAGAAAATTTACCATCTTTCTCATTTTTAAGTGTATAATTCAGTCGTACGGTTTATTTACTTTGTTGTGAAACAGATCTCCAGAACTTTTTCATCTTGTAAAACTGAAATTCTACCCATTAAACAACTCCCTGTTCTCCTCTCTCTATCCCCTGTTAACCACCTTTCTGCTTTCTGTCTCTATGAATTTGACTACTTTAAGCACCTCATATAAGTGGAATTATACAATATTTGTCTTTTTTTTGTAACGGGCTTGTATTACTTAGCATCAGGTCCTCAAGTTTCATCCATGTTGTAGCATGTGACTATGCAGGAATTTTTTAAAGCCACTTACCTACTGTGGTGGGATTAGGTTGGTTAAAGGTAGGTGTATAAATATAAATCCTCTTACCGGAGCACAAGGAACTGCAGTGCAGCATGTGGTGATATTCCAAGAGCAACTCAAGAGTGAGGGAGTCATAGAAAACAAACTCATGGTTACCAAAGGGGAAAGTGGTGGGAGGAGGATTAATGGATACATACCACTATATATAAAACAGATAAGCAACAAGGTCCATCTGTATAGCACAGGGAGCTATATTCAGTATCTTGTAAAAACCTATAATGGAAAAGAATCTGAAATAGTATATATATATTATATATAATATGTATATATAAAACTGAATCATTTTGCTGCACACCTGAAACTAACACAACATTGTAAATCACTATACTTCAATTAAAAAAAAAAAGGGGAAAAAAGAGGGAGGGTGTTCTGGACAATCCTCAGTCGTGGGATTTCCACTGTTTCCCACCCACCAAATGATGATGTCGATATCAATCCAGATAATAGCTACTGGTAAAATCTAATTTCTTTCTTACTGATCTTAGATCCTAAACTGATATAAATAGACATTCTAAAATTCTCTGCACCATGCATAGTTGTAAGAGTTGAGCACCTTACAATCCCTGAGGTGCCATCCATACTTGAGTCTGTGTCAGTGGTGCCCTCTGGAATTGTGCAGTGCACAACCTGTGCAGCTGAACATGGTGGCCCTGCCCCTTCCTGGGGCGCAGCTGGCCTGCTTAAAGACCATTGAGCCAGAGAAAGAAGGTTGTTTCTACCGTCCTGCTTAGAATTAAAGGATGCCCTATTGTCATTTCATTCCAAGTAGTCATTTAAAATAGGGAACTGAGTGCCCCAAGGCTAATCCTGTTCAAAATCACAGAGATTCTTGAGGAAAAGTCAGGCTAGGTTTCACTTACACATTTCCTATCCTATTAAATTTCTCATTTTCTGACATATCCTGGATACAGCCCAATTTCTTTTATACCTGTCCCAATTCCATTTAGGACTTGGACATGAAACATATTAAAACTAATATTGTCCTGGATTATTTTTTTCAGAGTAAAAAAAGAACAACCACAGAAATCTTGACAAAGTTATTCTTTCCTTCACCAGGGCTTCCACTTTGTTTCTAGAGATTCAAGTATCCAAGCCGACCCCCTCATCCTCCCACCCCAATCACACATGAAGTTGGTAAATGTCAGTATTGCTACTCTTGTACAATATCTCTTAAAGATCTCTGTTCACAAAGTTTTCTTCTGCATCGTCCAGCAGAGTTTCCTTGACTTTGAGTTTACACCAGTGACCTTCATTCCTTGCCTTACCCTCCTTGGCTCTGTTTGAATGTGCAAGACCACTCTAAACCCCCAAAATCAAACTCTTAGAAATAGTTGGCTCAGTGAACAGAGTCCTTTTCTATGGTCAAAACCATTGCATGTACAGGCAGACCTTGGATGTATTTTGGGTTCAGTTCCAGACCACTGGAACTGAAATAAAGTGAATATCTCAACAAAGGGACTCACACAAATGTTTTTGTTTCCCAGTGCATATAAAATTTACATTTACACTGCACTGTAGTCTATTATTAAGTGTGCAATAGCATTATGTCTAAGAAAAAGTACCTACCTTAATTAAAAATGCTGTATTGCTGAAAAGATGCTATCATCTGAGCCTTCAGCGAGGCATACTCATTTTGCACAGTCACATCAAAGATGACTGATCACAGATCACCATAACAAATATAATAATGAAAAAGTGTGAAACATAGTGAGAATTGCCAAAATGTGACACAGAGACACAAAGTGAGTAAATGCTTTTGGAAAAATGGCGCCGATAGACTTGCTTGACACACCATTGCCACAAACCTTCAATTTGTAAAAAATGCAATATTTGCAAAGTGCAATAAAATGAGATATGCCTGTAATTGGTAATTACTTACTCTTTCAAATTTGTTTGCCTTCTAGATTATGAACCTTTAAAAGACAGAGACTGTGTCTTCTACACCCTTCCATCTCCCGAGCACATACCATTCAACCCACATTGATGGAGAATCCATTATATGTTGGACATTGTGCTGGGTGAACGGGCCCCACCCCTCAAGGAGCTTATAGGCTACTGGGGGAGACAGAGTTCACATAAAATTAACTGGATGACGGGGTCCATACAGGGTACGGGGCTACTCAGTGTATAGACCAAGTGCCAGGGAAGCATTGGTTAACATCATCGTGCAGACCTGGGAAGGGGAAGAAGGATGTGACCAGCAAAACCTTCCCAAAGAGTCAATGCTTACAAAAGTAGGGGCTCAGTACATGTTGGTTGAAGAATAACCACTATAAATAATGGTTAATCTTAAAAGTCATGTATGTTAGACCCTCATGCAAATTTAGCAATCTTCAGGTCCAATGAATGGATACACATCTATTAGGATACTATTCAGTTATCCCTTGGTATCCTAGGGGGATTGTTTGGTTCCAGGACCACCTTGCCCACGGATGGATACCAATCCAAAGATGCTCAAGTCCCTTATATAAAATGGCATAATATTTGCATGTAACCTACACACATCCTCCCATATACTTTAAATCACCTCCAGATTACTTATAATGCCTAATACAATGTAAATTATGTCAATAGTTGTAAATACAATGTAAGTGCTAAGTAAATAGTTGCTATCATGCAGCAAATTCAAGTTTTGCTTTTTGGAACTTCCTGGAATTTTTTAAAAATATTTTAAATCTGCGGTTGGTTGAATCTCAGATTCAGAGCTGTCGGATACAGAGGGCTGACTGTAGTTGATTTCTAACTCCTGCTTAGTGATGTAAATTGCTTTAAACATGCTGGACATTTTTTTCATCCTTATTAATGAATAGTTGGGTTCTACTGACTTGTCATATCTTTCTTTAAAAGTGTTAAGTGAAAATAAACCTGTTCAGCACTTTGGAAGCAGATTACATGAGGACAGTCAATAAGATTTTTGGAATTGTGCATATTGTGTTATTTTAAAAGTTCCATATTCTAATTGTGAGAAATGCCTAAGTGAATTTAGATATGCCTGTAATCTATCTTCTGTGAGGGTATTAACATTTGTCCATGGCAGAATATCATTGCACGCTTTGTATCTCAGAGCCCCGGGTGGCTTCTTAAGCATTATTATTATTTTCTTGTCATTGGAGTTCGTTCAGGGCGTGGGCTCATCCCTGTATTTATAGCTCAGTTCTCACATATGCATAAGTCCTGTCAAAATACCGAGATAATACAGTGCCACATCGCAAATATTATTTCTGGCAATGTTCTATACCTCCAAAATGTGGGCTATTTTACTTCCTCTTGATATCTTCTTAAAATAGATGTACCAATTTGTCAATTTGTACTTCCACCAAATACCTCTTGCAAGTTCACTGTTATTTTTTCATCTAGATTTCATCTTTCCCAACTTCAAAGCAGATTCAGTTCGTTTGGGGGGCACTATTTTGTGAATTTCCATGTCATCATTTTTATGCTGAGTTCTTGCTGAGAGCCAGATTTGACTGAAATACACGCAAGAGCTCCTGCACAGCTGAATTTTGGATGAGGATTTGGAATTCTCACCTGACACAAATATATATGCCGTGTAATATAACTGTAGGGTTACAAGCAGGGCCCTCAGGGGACCTTGCTCTGCTCCTGTGTCCCTTCAGTATTACAACAAGGAAGCAGGACAGAGGCTGAAGAGTAGAGCAGATTCCCATCAGAAATGAGGTCACTTGAAAACAAGCCACAGCTCTGTCATCTTTTGCTCCAGTCTACCTCTGCCATAAACCTCTTTCCAGGTGACAGGAGCTCAGAGCTGGGCAGTCTAAGTGAGCCTGCCATTGGGTGGTGGGGAGAAGACCAGTGACACGATCTGGGGGGACAGTGAAAAATAGAAATGTGGTGCTCCATGTTGAACATGATAAAGAATTTCGAGAACGTGACGCCAAGTGTGGGCCCTTTAAGCGAGGGACCCTGTAGGGGACTGCAAGTGTCACAGGGCTGGCCCCAGTGAGGTGGGGGCAGGGAGGTGTGGAAATGGGGGCTGCCGATTGCTTTTTAGTGAAAAAAACAAAACTAAAAATAGAACTACCATATGACACAGCAGTCCCACTACTGGGCATATACCCTGAGAAAACCATAATTCAGAAAGAGTCATGTACCAAAATGTTCATTGCAGCTCTATTTACAATAGCCAGGACATGGAAGCAACCTAAGTGTCCATCAGCAGATGAATGGATAAAGAAGATGTGGCACATATATACAATGGAATATTACTCAGCCATAAAAAGAAACAAAATTGAGTTATTTGTAGTAAGGTGGATGGACCTAGAGTCTGTCATACAGAGTGAAGTAAGTCAGAAAGAGAAAAACAAATACCGTATGCTAACACATATATATGGAATCTAAAAAAAAAAAAAAAAAAAATTGTTCTGAAGAACCTAGGCGCAGGACAGAAATAAAGATGCAGACGTAGAGAATGGAATTGAGGACATGGGGAGGGGGAAGGGTAAGCTGGGACGAAGTGAGAGAGTGTCATGGACATATATACACTACCAAATGTAAAATAGATGGCTAGTGGGAAGCAGCCGCATAGCACAGGGAGATCAGCTTGGTGCTTTGTGACCACCTAGAGGGGTAGGATAGGGAGGGTGGGAGGAAGACACAAGAGGGAGGAGATATGGGGATATACGTATATGTATAGCTGATCCACTTTGTTACAAAGCAGAAACTATCACACCATTGTAAAGCAATTATACTCCAATAAAAATGTTAAAAAAAAAACCAAAAAAAACAAAAGAGAGAGACAGAGTGATGAAACCTAATTCCATTATCCCTTTGCCATGCCTGGAGCCTTTTATATATGGTTTTCCCCTCTCCAAGTGGAGGCTTCCGGAATGGCCCACGCCTGACCATGGAAGCAAGGTGGCTTGAGGGTCTTAGCCACAAATCAGATGGAGCTTTCATGCCAGCTTGGAGGAAGCCCACCCAGGGACATGCTTGAACAAGGAATCAATGGTACTGTCTGACCCCGTGCGACTGTCATGAGGTTGGAGCCATAAAACTGATTCAAAAACACTTGGAAAGCATATATTTTTTAAAGACCATATAAATGCTAAGCTATAACCTTAGTGTGAAAAATTCCCCCAAGTCGGATTCCAAACATCTTTACTGAGTGAGGTTGCTGACTCTGAGGAGCCCGTTTCGTCCTGAGACTTTTCCTGCACTTAAGCCTTCCGCCCTCACCCTTTTCTCCTTGTGTGTGTGATGTCAGGGGACACAGAGGGCAGGTGTGTTAGGCTTGCCCAATTAAGGGAACATTTTTGGGCTTGGGAAGTGCAAAGCTCTAACCATAGTAAGAGCCAGGTGGGCGGGTATGAGACAGGTTGATGGCGTGAGCTTCCTCCATTTTTAACAGCCCCCGTCCCTGGAAGGAAACCTTCAACTAAATTACAGCTGGGTTCGTTTTCCAGCAAATTAAGTTGTTCTGGATTTCAGAGGGATTTGAAAATAAAATTTGGAGCAATATTGCTTGTGAAGAAGGCAGAGACATTAGACTGAGCTGGTCGGTGCTTCTGGGTGTGTGGGACCTGTGTATGTTTTGTTTTAAGTGGAGAGAGTGCTAGAATTTTCACCTCCCCAGAGGGCAGCTGATTCAATGGCCCGTGTAGCTTTTTTCTGTTTTTCATTTTATTTATTTATTTTTGAAGCATAGTTGATTTATAGTGTTGTGTTAGTTTCAGGTGTACAGCAAAGTGAGTCATTTATACAGACATATATATAATATATATATTCTTTTTCAGATTCTTTTCCCTTATAGGTTATTACAAAATATAGAGTTCCCTGTGCTCTACGGAAGGTCCTTGTTGTTTATCTATTTTATATATAGTATAGCTTTTCTCCTGTCTTCTAATTTCTCTCAAGTCTCTTCTTGAGCTGTGACAGCTGATTTAGGACAAAGCCTTCCCCTCTCTTCCAAGAGTATAAAACCTCAGACTTCTACCCTGTTCTGAAGCTATTTTTGTTTTACTTGAGTGGGAAAAAAAACCCTGGCTGCTTTTTTATTACCAAAAAAGAAAGACTCTAGCTTCTGAAGCCTGGAACAGCCCCCTTCTGGAGAAGCCCACAGAGTAGCGAGTGGGGCTGAGTCAACATCTGCACTGCGTCACAAGAAGTCAACGTACAGGGACCGAGCTTTGGCTTTCTTAGGAGGAGTGTCCAGGCAAGAGTTTATGAAGCTAGTTAAACGTGTGAAAATAAATCGGGACACCCAGACAGAGGGAATTACGGAGAGAGAGCTGTCTGCAGGGTCCTGGAGCCCTGTTCCAGCATCTTACAGATCCTTGGGGCTTCTAAAGATGGCCCAGGCAGGTTGAGTTGACTGTGGCTGTATATTGACCCACACGTCCTTTTATTCAAGCTCAGGCTTGGGGAGAGTCTGCCGACTGGGCGAGAGGCACACACGATGTAAGGGGGTCACTAGGTCCTTCCAGCTTCCTTCCACCTTCCTTCTCTGGTCATCGTCTACCCTCCTCCTGCATCTTCTCTTTCTAGAAAGAAAATAAATCAGTGATTTATACCAAAAACACAAATGCATCCACAGCAGAAGCAGAGGCCCAGGAAACTTCAACTGAAAGTAACAACAACTAACAGGCAGAGGCTGCAGAGTTTATGACAAAAAATGAACATGGAGACCAATAGTCTGTCTTTGGATTCTTATCATAGCCACGTGAAATACATGCTTAATTTAGTCGTATTTATTTTAATTCTCCACGAAGAAGAAACTGAGCAGGCGAAGAAGAAGCTGAGTGAAATCACTTGTTCAGGGTCCTTCAGCCACATTTCAGAGCTGGGTTTCCTCTTTCCTCAAACTGCTGAGCCCCATGTGCCTCTGTTACCTTAATTTACTGCAAGTTGAATACGATGGAAAAGAAGGAGGCATTTGTCTTTCCAAGCCTCTTTTACCATTACTTTGCAGTCTGACTTTTTTCTAGGGACCACCTCCAGGCAATGTGACTATTTTTATCTCATTGAATTCTCACAACCTGATGAGGTCGATGTATTGTTATGCCCATTTTATAGAAGCAGAAACTGAGGCTCAGCGAAGTTATGTGTTGTGAGCAGGGTCACACAGCTGCTGAGTGACAGGGCTGGAGAGCCTGGACAGCCTGATTCCAGGGCTCTCTTTCTTTTCTTTTTTTTTAAAGTCAGGTTTATTAAGGTATATTTTATATATAGTAAAATTACCCTTTTTAAACCTGCACAGTGGATGAGTTTTGACATGTTTACAGTCTTACACTTGAGATATAGATTATCAGACTATATAGACTGTCAGACTCCCAGAAGTTCTTTCGTGTCCCTTTGGAGTCAGTCCCCTGGCTCTACTCTTAGCCCCAGAACCCAGGTTCTTCAGCATCACACCTTAAATAAAAGTAAACCCAACTGGTTATGCAAGGTGTTTACAGTGTCTAGAGAATAGCATGATCACATAGTTGAAAATAATTTAAATCGTATATTGCAACAATTTCCAAATGGTGCTTTACAGTTGAGAGCTGATGTATTAGAAGTGTAAAAAAACAATGACCAGGGAGGGGTGACAATCCGGGTCCTCGTCAATCACTCCAGGGTCTCACAGAGCAGACAGGCTACGCTGTAAAGTAGGGGGTGCTCAGCTTCTGCCCAACAGCCTCAGCACAGTCTCCATGTGGGTGTCTGTCCTGGCCCTTAAACCGACGTTCAGCATCACTACCTGATCCCGCTCACGGGGCCTGGCTCTGGCCAGGCTTCTGTGACCACGCAGAAACCAGCGAGGGGCTTCCAGCCAGCAGGGCCCCTCTGCCGCCGCTCTGCCCTGCATCTCTCATCTCTGCACCCATGTGGCTGCAGACAAGGACGTCCGTGATGCAGCTGGGAAAGCCCTGGCTCTGGGCTGGTTCTGAGTCATGTCCTGTGGTTTAAAGAGAACACTTACCTTCTTTCTAGCCCGAGACAGCATCCTGCCTCCGTGCACTTTGGGGTTCAGGGGAGAATTCAGCCCCCTCCCACAGAATGGCACAGCCATGGAGAGCAGGCACCCAAAGTGATGCGGAAGGAGTTTGCCCCTGTGCGCTCTGGGACCAGGGTCCAGGGCACGCGGGGCAAGGCCAGTGCAGAGCTTTCTTCTATGTGCATCTAGTGTTCAGCCCAAGTGGAGGACTCTGCCCTTTGACGTGGTGCTTATTTGCATTATTCGTTTGCCAGGACTGCCGTAACAAACCCCACAGACCAGCTGCCTTAAACCATAGAAGTATATTCTCTCTTGGTCCTGGAGGCCACAAGTTCGAGGTGAAGGTGTCAGGAGGGTTAGTTTTTGCTGAGGGCTGTGAAGGAGAATCTGCTCTGGGTTTCCGTCCTTGGCTTGTAGGTTACATCTTCTCCCTTTGTCTCTTCATATTGTCCTCCCTTTATGTGTGTCTGTGTCCAAATTTCCCCTTTTTATAAGGACACCAGCCTATTGGATTAAGGCCTGTCCTAATGACCTCACTTTAACTCGATCACCTCTGTAAGGACCCGATCTCCCAATCAGGCCACTTTCTGAGGTCCTGGGGATTAGGGCTCCAATTCTGGGGACACACAATTCAACAAGTAACACTGCAAATGTGGCGGTGCCTTCCACCCAATTTCAAAGACCATTTGGAACCTTCCATGCCTTTCATTTTCAAGGATAGTTGACAGCAACGCATGTGTCATCGTGACTCTTTGTTGAGCTAAGTTGAATAAATGAAGCAAAGTGATTTTATTGGCATATTTGAGATACTTGGATTTGAAAATTTAGAGGTATTTACTGTAAGTGAATTTAATAGGACATGAACTCATCCCACGATGAACTCATAGGACTCATCATCGCGTCTATAAAATTAGAGCATCCCATACAGAAGCCGTTACAGCAACTATTCTTTAAATTGCAACCTTTACCTGTTGTGAAATTGTATGGGTGGCATATGCCATTTTTATAAAACGGAGGCTATATTTATGTATGTCCACACAGAAAAAAATGGGAAGCAAATACTCTGGAATATTTCATGGAAGATTACCTAGATTAACTCTGAATAGTTGGATTATAAGTAGTTTTTTGCTTTCCTCCTTGTGTGTTTATTTTCCAAAATTTTCATCGTGACCATCTCCCACTTTTATAAATAGAAAACAGTGTTATTGGAAAAGAAGATGGGCACAGAGAAGGTTTTTAAGGGTAGAAAATACTAATTTAAAATATACAGCTATAAGATAGAGTATAAAGCAAATTTCAATAAGGCAAACCACCAATCCCTAAAAATGAGGGATCTTTCATAAATGGTCTGCCTCACTATAGCCATGATAATTGCTTCTATTACCATAAAGGTCAGGATGAAAATGCTAGAAGCTGAATATAGTATTAGAGGCGGAATTATTTGTCTTTCAGAGGTGCAAGCAGGGGGTGGAAGAATTAGGAGGAATAATAAAGGTTAACGCATTTGTCATGCAAGATCCTGTCATTCTCTTTTTAACCAACTTCTTGGCTTTCTTTGAAACCCCTGCAGCTGAAGTTCTCTTCTGAAATTGGTTTCTACACCTTTAGGCATTAAATTAGTGGATTTTTTGAATACTCAGTGTTTGGAATGTTACCAGGAGAAACATAGATGGTTTTAATATACCAGTGGCAAGAAATTAAATCGATTCTGTCCTTATCACAAAATGTTGGCAGAAAAGACCCCTCTGCTCTTCAGACAGATTCAGGGCATTTGATTTGGAAGGGGCCTTTCACGGTGTGCCTTTGATGTCACTGAGAAGCCATTGGTTTAATGACTGTGGTGGCTCTGAGCACCATCGGCGACCTGCTGGCTGACGCAGCTGTTTATCTTATTTCACTGCACGATCGCTGTGATTTCCCAGCTCTGTCCATTTAAAATCTGATATTTCATCTAAGACACTCACGATCTTTCGTCAATAAAACATTATATATAAAATACCGTAGAAACACGCCTTAATATAATACCCTAGGAACATGCCTTTTTGTTTCTTTATAAACACAGTGATCAAAAAAAAAACCTCAGAAGGGCGGACTGAGATCTTTGGGGCTGGTTCTGCATCTTGTCATCTCTCCTGTGAAGGATATTGACCTTGGTAAGAATATGCAGTATCTGAGCCTTCATGGTCCCTGTGTCCCTTCTACGCCAGACATGCAGATCGGTGTTTTCCCTCTTATTTATGACCCATTTGAGGCTCTGCTTGTCACGATGCTGCCATTTCAGTGGCTTCAGAATCCCCGAACCCATTAGCAATCTGAATATCAGGATGCAACAGCACAAAAGGAAAACAGTGCCACGCAGAAAAATAACTTCAGAGGAAATGCGTCATCAGGGGATAGATGGTGTGAAGTAACACTTGCTAAACAAGAGCTTCCAAGCCACCCTGGGGATGGGATGGATTTTTCTTTCCCTCTTTTGCCAAATCTCTGCAAATCCTTGGTAGACAGAGTCCAACAGAGGCCAGATGTTGGGGACAGAGTGGAAAAGGTTAAAAGATGCCTTGAAACATGTATTTTCCTTCCCCTTGATACAGAGATGCCATCCACTTGACATTGCCCAATAAATAGTGCCTCTACTGGAAAACTCCTTCACTGATGGACAGACAGGGAGAGCACACTTGCTGCGTGTCAGGTCCCTACATGTGACAGCAGGAGGCAGAGGTTAGCATCTTTCCTTCTCAGGAGGGAACAGAGACTCGATAAGGGATTTCCCCAGCCGTGCCCAGCTGGTGGGGTCGCTGGGACTCATGGGCCTCCCTCGAGATGTGGAACACCCCTTGCCCTCACCCACTCCAGTGTGAGCTGGGGACCCTTCTCCGTGCCCCTGATCTTGGTCATCTTTTGTCAAGCTCTTACCCACCGTATGAGATGGTTGGTTTAGTCTCCGTCCCTCTAGGCTGTGAGCCAAGCAAAGTCAGAGGATGTGCCCTTCTCCTGGGGACCCTCAGGGCCCGGCCCAGGGCCTGCCTCGTAGAAGGAAAAGTAAATTGTTAGTCCAGGAGCGAGTCACCCCCCAGGTTGCTTCCGGGCCTCTGTCTGACACTGAATCCGTGACCTTCGCTGCCCATGGTTTTGTGCATCGGTGAATGTACCTAATTTTGATAATCTGCTTTTGAAAAGAATCTTTTATTTCTTAGCCTGGGAGAGACCAGAGTCCTCTAACTGGGGAGTTTTCCTAATGCAGCAGTGGTGACAGGCTGACCCCAGGACTGTGAGGAGACCATTCACTTCCTCCCCTGATGGCTGGATAACGGGGCTGAGAAGAAATGCCTCTGTGAGCCAAAGGCTTCCGTGGGCCCTTCTGTCCTTTGTCCCCTGTGGACCTGGCTCCATGAGGGTTGTCGTCTTTTCTCCAGGGTTGTCAAAGCAAATGCATGCATAGAGGGAGCTCTTTCCAGAATTTTGTGGCACAATGGGCGAGTTGCTTGGGAAGATGGAGGAAGGGGTGGAGACTTGGGGGGGACCCTGGGGACCCTGGGGATGACCGGGGACCCTTACTGCTTCAGAAGGCACTTCGTCCCCCGACTCTAAGGGGCCTTTGGAACTGGTCACCCTCTAGTCATATTGCACCAAATTAAGTATCAAGTCAAGTTCTAGAGTGAAGACAGGTTTATCCACTTAATAGGTGTAGATTCAGAAAATATTCTTGGACTGTCCGTTGTGCCCCAAATTTCACCTGCTGGAATTCATTTCATATTTCATTCTTTCCAAACTTCTAGAATGAAAAATAAATATCTTTTCATGGGAACTTGTGTTTTATCCTAAAGATGAAAACAATATATACTGGCTGAATGATTTCCCAAGTAGACATAATCTGTCCAGGGTTCTGAGTTTGCATTAATGAGGAAGCAGGTTTTTGTGATTCCGTGTCCCGTACGACATATGATTGGCATACCCAGTTTTATGGGTATCAATGGCAAAGTATGACAGTATTCTAGAAATCGTATAATAAAAACCCACAAAATGACGGCACAGATTCATGACCCACAGTCATGGCCCGTGAGAAAGCTGCAGATGAAAAGTTTCAAAGGCCGTATTAGAATAATTTTCTAAATCCTTGAAATGACTTGACTTCTTGAATCTGTTACTTGCTTTGGGGAAACGTGTGGCCAGCGCATGGTAGCGCCCACAGGAGCCTGGGATAAAAGAGAATTTCAGCGGTACGAGCCACCCGTCTCCGTGTAGAATGTTGCCATTTTGTTTATGACTTTTCGCAGTACTTTAGACTTTCTAAAATATTGCATTAAGATATTATTTGCCTTCTTTCAGCTTTATTGAAGTATAATGGACAAATGAAATTGTAACATACTGAAAGTGTACAACCGGATAATTTGACATATATGTATGTTGTGAAAGGATTCCCACCATCGAGTTAATTTCCACATCCATCACCTCACATATTTACCTTTTTTTTTTTTTTTTTTTTTTTTGGTGAGAGCTCTTAAGTTTCACGCTCTTGGCAAATTTCAATTTTATCACAGAGTGCTATCAACGACAGTCAGCGTGTTATGCACTGGCCACTCAGACCTTGCTCATAACGCGGTTTGTACCCTTTTACCCGCGCCTCCTGTTTCCCCCCGCCCAGCCCCTGGCAGTCACCATCCTGCTCTCTGCTCCTATGACCCCCAACCCCAGATTGCACATATAAGTGATCCCAGACAGCGTTTGTCCTGATTAATGGGTTTCTTGGTGCCCTCTTAAATTCTGTGCCCAAGGCGAATGCCTCTCTCTCCTAACCTACTGGTGATTACTCCAAGAACTCAGGTTTTGTGATCGATTTCACGGGGAAGAGTAGAGGGCTGAGAGGTGACAGCACACGGAGGCTTGTGACGGACACGCAGCAGGCTTGTGTTTGAGACTGTTCGTGATGGGCAGGACGCCAGCATGCTTCCTATTCAAGCCGGCGTCGTTGAGACAAGTATTCCTGATGTGTGCACGGCCTCTACGTGTAGCACCAAAGTGGTCAGACACACTGTAACGTCCACTCTCAGCTCAAAGTATAGGAGGAAATAGATCCGAAGCCGCTTACGTGCCGGAAAATTGGTGTGGCCTATTCCACTAGTGAAGCATCTAATATGAAAGGACCGTCCGTGACTTTGCAACTTGGTGGAAAAGAGCCACCCAGCCAAACTGATATGTGAGTGAGACACGTCTCTCGTGTCACTTGAGGCCCCTGTGGGTGGCCGGCTGGCGTGGGCTCCGCAGACTTCAGGCAGGTCTGAAGTGACAACGTGTCACCTCCTGCCCACACCGTGTGTCCCCACCTCCTTCCCCAGGGCGTCCTCCTTGTTCCCGAGCAGATGTCAGGTTGGAGACGCGGCCCAGACTAGAAGTATCCGGAATTAAGTTCTGTGGCGCGTGTCTCGGGTCAGTGCGAGATGGGAGCTGGCGGACGCAGTTCCAGCATTGCCGGAGGGCGCAGGCTCGGGGTCTGGGTGCGCCCGGCAGTGCCAGCGGGATGACGAGTCCTCGTGTGGGCTGTCTGGGCCCCGCTCCCCCTCCTCCCGCCTCATTACTGGCACCTCCCTCCCCAACTGAGTTGTAGCACAAATGGCTCTTGCCTCAGGCTCTGCTTTCTGGGAAACCAAACTAAGACATATTCCTTGTTATTTTCCTGTAGCCCTCGGTGCAAGGGGGCTGTCAGGAAAAATCACTTCAAAAATCATACTTTTAAATACCGATCCTGCCTTTTTACAAATCCTTGGCACCTGCTGGACTACCAGAGGAACTACAGTAAGTCTCCTACACGTGAAACTTAGTTGCGAACTTTCAAAGATGCGAACGTGCATTCGCATGTCCAAACACATAAGTTAGTTCACGCGTCTGGTGTACATTGTCACGTGCGTGCACCCTCTACAAGTGGTTGTGCTTTTGTGTACTTTACTGTACAGTACTGTATAGACTATAGCAGTACAGTATCTTTATTTCAAGCCCAGGATGTCCAGAAGCAAGCGTAAAAGCAGCAATATATAGCCAATTGTATTCGTTGGGTACCTAGACTAACTCTGTTGGACTTGCGAACAAATTGGACTTACTAGCACACTCTGGGAACAGAACTTGTTCGTACGTAGGGGACTTACTGTATATATACTCACTCTTCATTTAGGCTCCTTTTAACTGGGGTTTATTAAACTCTGAAATGCTATCCTTGTGTTAGTTAACATCACCGAGGAAGGAAACCTCCCTCCCGAGACCCGTGGGAGTTGCCAGGTGAGGGTTTAAGGGTTGAGGACCCAGAGAAGACCTCTCCCGGCCGTTGTTCTGCCTTGTTCCTTCGCATCCCCTCACAACCGCTCTGCAGACTCCCCAACATCATGCAGGCCTCCAGCTTGTGCTGCAGAAGAAGGCGACTCCAATGCTGTATGTCATGTTAACTTCTTGGGCTGTGTCCTTAGATGGGGACCTACCATTTCCTGATGGTGAAATGGGCGCAAGATAGAAGGAGCGGGTTTTAATGGTGATGCATTTTCTCTTACGTTATTTTTCTCTGTGGTGCTGTCTTCCTTCCCTCCACGCGGAAATCTCCCCACCTGCTGGGGTGGGGCCTCAGGAGGATATTGGGGGATGCGCAGGCTCAGTGGCTCCCAGGGCAACTCTGGAGCCAGTGCCTCTGGGTTGGAGCTCAGGCTTTGCCACCTCCCCGCTGTGTGACCTTGAGCACGTCCTCTGTGCCGGGGGATACAATGTGTAGAGTGATGTTGATGAGGACAGGGGCGCTATCTACCTGGTTAGGGATGCCGTCAGAATTCACTGATGCCCAGGACCACTTGGAGCATGTCTGGCTTCGGCACCTCGACATCCAGCCTGACTCAGACCCTCTCCAGGTACAGATTCAAGGGAATTTCAGCCACTTCACCTGGTGATAAAAAAAATCATGTGTGATGACTGCTGTAGACCCCAGGAACAGGAAAGCTCTTGGATGTTCCCCCACTGCTCTCAACCTTGCCTTCAAAATGTTGCCAGGTCTCAAAGAATTCTGAAATGAGGTGCTTTCAAAGACTACTTCTTTTCTGTCAGGATCATTTTCTGATCTGAGACACCATCTCCTTATGACATCTATCAGCTTCATTTTACCTTCATCATATAAGACCTGACCCAAAACCCCTACCTTAGAAATCCTTAAAAATGAACCCCTCTTCTCCCCTGTGCACACTTCATTTTGGTTTTCTTTAGGTTTCTAAAAGGTAATCTTTTATGGAACGAAGTATTCACAACATTTGAAAAATGTCAGTGTTTAAGGTATTTAAAGATAGTGGGGCTGGGTGTGCACCTATTTTGTACTTCTATACCATTGAATTTGACTTTATTCAACTCTAAAACCCTGTCCTTTTATTCCGTGGAATTCACTTTGTTTTTTGAGTCGTCTATGAATTATGTGAGGAAGGATGGAGGGTTTAAACCCTGGAGCGGTTCAGCCCCCAGGGATGGCTGCTGTGCCTCTAGTTTGATCCTTCACAATAGTGATCAGATTTCCATCGAGCAGCGAACTTACCAGCTTTGTGTTTAAAAAGAGGAGACAGAATAAGCACAGGCAAGAAGAAAGTGGCATTTTTACTTGCAAATCTACTGTATTCAAGAAAGGTGTAATTTGGTTTAAATCAAGATGATGTGTATTACAGGTTGAGATTTTAGATAATGATGCTATGACATGGGGAGCTAGATGGAGTTTATTGAAGATCAGTTGATGTTTGGCCAGATGCAGCCTTCTTCCTCCGTGGGAACATGGGCAGGTCTGGGTTCTGAAAACTCAAGAACTTTCAAGTGAAATATGAAGAAAGAACCCACACTTATCTAGCCTTTCCTTCCACTTCCTGCCAGAGAGTGGTGGTTTTTCTTCTCAGAACGAGGCAGAGCACCCCCGTGACCTGGGTGGGAGTTTGCGCTTCTCGTTGACTGGGATGGGGCGTGTGTGTGTGTGAGTGTGTGTGCGTGCACACGCGTGTGCGGCATGTGTGTGGTGGGGTTGGAAATAAACGGGAGGCTTGGCTTTGCCTCTCTCTCGAGTTATCAAATGTACCAGGTAATAAGCGTACAGAGGGGTGGTTAATTTTGTTCGCATAAGTCTATATCATTCATTCACCCTGTTTATTTACACTAATCAGAACTTGAAAGCAAGATTTTCCCACATGATCCGGCTTCTGTTAATCAAGCGTTGGCCAAGGACCTGGGAATTTCTCATGACAACACTGAGCAATATTGGGAACTGATTATTATTTTTTTAATATTGTTTTTAGGCTGAAGTCTTGGACCCAAATATAAATTTTAGGGGCACACTTATCCCTGGTGGAAGTCATCTATATTGATTTTCTCCTTGGTCAGTGCCTTGCCTCTCTTTCCACGATCCCATCAGATAGTTACATAACGATGACAATTCCTGAAAGACACTAACCTTGGCAAGGAAGTCCAGTCTCCAGTCAAAACTTCCATCCAATTAGCTACATGACCTTGGACAAATCAGGCTCCCTGCCTGGCCTCATTTTCTTCACCTGAAACTTAGAGACTTTACAATCACTTTATTTTTTTTCAACTCAAAGCATATTTTCTGATAATGACCAGAAAATTGGATTAATGAGATACTTCTCTCTCCACGGACTAGAACAATTCCGAACATCATGTTAATTAAAGACAGTCACTGGGCAAGCTTCAAGGAAACATGCTTATACGTTTGCATATACAATACAGTGCACATAGCTCCCCAGACCACATATCCAGAGAATCATGCCCAAAGATTCAAGACTAACCATAATATGTTCATACTTTTGGTCAACCTGGTAAAATGAAAACACACAGCTGTTATCAACATAAACACGGACAGAAAAATAACCCAACAATAGGAGAAACTCTATTGATATAAGAGTTTTTAGTTGATTCCAATTTATTTGAAGACGAGGCATTGAACATAGCGGTTGGAACAAAAATATAGCAGTGTAATCTTTGACAAAAGGGACAGCTCTAATCTTCTCGCAGCTGGCACAAACTCTTGGCTGTTTCCCTCATATTTTTGATGCTGTTCTGCTCCATCAACCGTCTCCTCTCTGGTTTCCTTGTGACTAGTGAACTGCATGCATAGAGCAGTGGATCTGGTCCGGTGGGATGGTGGTCTGCGACGTTCCGGTACCTCCTTTCATGGGCTGATCTTTTCCTGGTCTCATGAGCATCGTGCTTTAACCATCTGAGCTAAAGTGACATAGAACTTGATATAATGCAAGAGGTATTTGAAACAATAAGAGAGACAAAAATCCTCCTGAAAGTGTCTGATAACAATTTCTTTCTTTTTTTTTTTTTCATGCCTTTAGCGACAAGGAGCTGGGGCAACCAATGGAAAAGACAAGACCTCTGGTGAAAATGGTAAGACCCCATGAATAGTCCAGCTACTTTTTTCCCATCTGTAGCCTTGGGCATGTGGCAGGTGCGAATCATAACTTCCATCCTAATCGGCTACTATATACGTCTGCACTTTGGTTTGGAGTGGATTTTAGCAACTCAAAGCAAGCACCGTGGTCAGGTTTTACAAAGAAAACTGAGATAAATTCAGTGATGAGAGCACTTTCCCTCCCAAAGGAGGACTCCCATTTTGGGCAACATGATTATGATGCAAATATTGTTCTCTGCTTTCTTCATTAGCGTTGGTGAGAATCATCCTAGTTGTTGTGAGGATAAAATGAGATCAAATGAGAGAAGCGCTTTGAAAACTGTGAAGGGCTCAACTTCACAGGAAAAGAGGGTTAAAACTCGCTTCGCTCTCCCTCGTACACAGAGCGCGGTGCTGGGCTGGTGGATCATGGCGGGGATTCACCAGCAGATAAAAATAATAGCAGAGACCAGAGCATGTGCCTCCTTGATTCCAGTCTCCACCTCAGCCTTAAATTGTAGGAATGAGCATTAAATTTTATGGATGGGGAAACAGACTGGGAACAGAAGAGCTGGGATATGGCCAGGAATGGGAAGAGCGTGGACTTGGAAAGAGACAGAGCTGGGAGGAAGCCCAGCTCCCCAGCTTTAGCGGTCGTGATAGAGGGTGACTTGTCATAATAAAAAATCGCCAAGTAAGCACCGAGGGTTAGTTATGGTTCTGGTGAGGTTAGGTTCTGGGTGTTCCTACTTTTTCTTAGTTACAAAATGAATACACCTTTTACGGAAAACTACTCCTGCTTCCTGCTGGATGGAATTTAGGCTGGTGTTCATCCAATTGTGGATAATGCCAATGTCAAATACCAGCTGTAAACATTCCTTAGAGCCCTGAAAACCACTTAGGGTCCTCAGTCATGAGTTTGAGTGCGGCCTGAACAAGACTAAGGTACTAGAATCTTTCTCTGTGGTGTGCTCATCTGGGGCCTTGCTGACTCAGCTGCCTGTTTGGCACCATCGTACTGGACAGGGTCTGTGGGGTGGTGACCGCTGGGATGAAATGGTCATTATATTAATAAGCAGAGGGGTTGGTGCTCAAGAATGTCCTGATCAGACCTGGGGGGTTGGGGAGGGTGGGAGAGGAAATAAATTCTTTCATAAGCCTTTCACGATGCCCACGGCTTTTCTCATCTTCTCTGTGTGGGTTGCGGTGGGGGTGGGTTATTAGCAAGGAGGTCAGGAAGCAGAGAGGAGCAAAGTGAGAGCTGCTCAAACAGAGAAGGAAGGGCTGCCACATGGGTTCTTCCCGGTTTGCCGGGTTCACAGATTCATATCCATCTCATCATTGGAGTTCACGTCCATGGAATCTGCCAACCTTGGAATCATTGAATTTAGAGTCAAAAGGCTTCTCAGAGATGCCCTTGTGCAGCAGTTCTCAAACATTTTCCTCTCACAACTTCTTTCCATTCTTAAAAATTCTTAAAGACCCCTAAGAACTTCCATTTTTGTTGGCTATATCTGTTGATGGTTCCCCCATTAGGAATTAAAATGGAGAAATTGTTAAAGGGTTTACTTATTCATTCATTAACAATAAAGTGACAAACCTATGACATGTTAACATAAATAACATTTTAAAAATAAAAATTAATGATATTTTCCAAGGCAGAAAAAAAAAATTTAGTGGAATTTTGTATTTTTGCAAATCGCTTTAATGTCTGGCTTCATGGAAGACGGCTGCTTCTCCATTCAATCTGTTGTAATATCACGTGTTGTGTAGCCTCTAGAAAATTCTATGAGAATTTTCTATGTGCACCTATGAGCGGATGAGATTTTAAAAAGCTACTAATACCTTAGTACCATTAAAAAATAATTTTGATTTTGTGGGCTCCCTCAAAGGAAGGAAGTGCCCCCAGGGTACCTGGTCCACACTTTGAGAACTGCTGCTCTAGGTAACTCCCAGGTCATACAGGAGGAGCCTGGAGTCTGAGATCAAGCAGAGTGGTGACCAAGGCGGGACTAGGTCCTTTGTGCTTGATGCCTCTGCAGCGCTGTTTTCCCCTGGCATCCACGGGTCCTTCAAAGCAAGTCTACACGCTCTGCTTTGCACCAGAGGGAATTACCAGCTGTTATAGAAGACACTACTTTCTGCTATTCTAAGGCATGAAATTTCCTTCAGATAAAAATTGATCCACTCTAGTGAAAATTGCGTGTGCCTTTTCTGGAGGTATAAAAATTAATAGAAAGAAAAAAAATTCAAGGTGCTATGGATAAAACTTTTCTTTATGTAATTCTAGATATTAGAGGATACTCATTTTTGAATAGAAAAAGTTAGAGATTATTTGATAGTTATAAAATAAAGGTGCTGTATACATTCAAATTGTTATTAACATGTTCTGTCTTAATTTCAGATAAAACTGCTCATGTGTGATATACGTACATGGTATTTTTTTTTTAATAGCTACTTTATTTATTTATTTATTTATTTATTTATTTATTTATTTATTTTTGGCTGTGTTGGGTCTTTGTTTCTGTGCGAGGGCTTTCTCTAGCTGTGGCAAGTGGGGACCACTCTTCATCGCGGTGCGCGGGCCTTTCACTATCGCGGCCCCTCCCGTTGCGGGGCACAGGCTCCAGACGTGCAGGCTCAGCAGCTGTGGCTCACGGGCCCAGTCGCTCCACAGCATGTGGGATCTTCCCAGACCAGGGCTCGAACCCGTGTCCCCTGCATTAGCAGGCAGACTCTCAACCACTGCGCCACCAGGGAAGCCCCATACATGGTATTTTATTATATTATTAAGTTTGTGCATTTGCCTCTAAAGATGGACAAAGACAAAAGCTGATAACAACCCAACAAAGATTGGGGTAAAGATTTCTAGAAGTGGTCTAAAAGGTGTTTTCCTAAAAATGTGTAATTCCTTATTCTTAAATTCATAATATGAGACGATCACCTTGGAGTTTCTGTTTTAACCTAATATTACATTCCATTGAAATTCAGATTATTTTACTCTGTCATCACGGGTATCTAGAGAGAGCTTTTATCTAATGTATATTTCCTATTAATACAAATGAAGCTGCCTACACATGTGGAAGGAACAGGGCCCCATGAGAGCAGAAATATGAGACGTAGACTATCAAAATGTTATGAGGTTGGGATAGTAGTCAATTAATTGTAAAATGAACATCTCTCAATTTTGTTAGTTGACTACAAGCCAAAGTGTTCTTATTTCAAATATTATAAATTTATTTGAGGTCTGTAACACAAAGCAATGAAGACTATCGTAGTGAATTATGGATGACTTGAAATTCTAAATTGGATCACAGAAGACACAAGTCAGATACATTAAAACCCCAGCGGGATCTAAAGTCTTGGGCTCTGCTGAAATTTTGTTATATTGAGTATTATCTCAAAAGAGCTATTGGCTTGGGATCTGGATTCGTTTAAGGTTTATTTTTGTGTCATTGTTGTTGTTGCCGTGGTATTTATTGATGTGAAATTTGACATATATCCACCCCATACTATCCAGAACAACCCTGAAATTGTCCTTATTCTCCAGGACACCAACCTCTGGATACACAACCCAGCAAATCCGGATGTTCCTCATCTCATCTGCAGTGTGAAGACATTTTTTTTCAGAAATATTAGGGTTGTATTATGTTTTAATTTAAAAAATAAATTCATTAGGATCTTGTTGGTTCAGAGATTTTCATTCCTATATGAACAAAGTATCCTTATGATTTGAGTAGTTTAGGCTAAGGACTTCATTTGTTTTCTGGATATAATGCCCTACTTGAGTGAAACAACAGTTCAGACCTTCAGTTACAGCTCATCTGCTACATTAAATTCAAACATGTTTATAAATACAGACACTACCATCTGAATCTAGATTAGTCACCAGTAGTCACCAGTTTGGACACAACCAAAAGATTTTTTTGTAAGACAATAATTTCACTGGGTCTCTTGATTTATATCTTGATAGTCATCTTTCAGAGAGACTCTAAGAGTTAAATTCCTTTATTGACCTACAAAAATAGGAAAATACTGGAAGTAGAGTGGCTGCTGGGAGACTTCCAATCCAAAAGAAAGATTATAAGTAATAAACTTCTGATGGAGCTTACTTTTCAGAGCTTGGAGGCTTACCAAAGCTAAATTGAATTTCTAAAACTGGAATGGATTTCTTTTGACTTAGTGAACTGTGATATATTTGTTTCCAAAAGTCTGTCTTTGGAGGTGAGAGGCATGTGGACATACCTGAGTTTGATAAGAGAATCCCCGCCACCCCAATCCAGGCTGTAGGTAAATGCCCAGAAGGAAGGTATCGTTCTGAAATACCGTGGGGCTCACCGCCATTGTAGTTTCTTTGAGATGTGAGTAGCCGAGCAAAAACTTAGCACCACTTGAATAGGTGCTTCTTCTTTGGAAAAGAGGTCATGGCTTGAGAAATTTCTAGTAGGTGTGGGATTATGCTAGGAGCACCTAAGATTTAGTTTGCTTTGATATGATTATACAATTACTAACAATGAATAAGATCAAATGTTGTTGTACTGGGTACTCTCCTCTCCTTGTTTTGAATAAAACTAAAAATCATAGACATTTAAGTTTATCTCACCTTTGGATTTGAGGGAACACACACACACACACACACACACACACACACATACACACACAGTAATTTTGTTTTTCTGCTATCAAGTAGGTAGAGAGAGAAATTGATTGAGAAGGAAATGCATTCATAGACAAATAGATACATTAGCATTTATCTGAGCCTGATTTTTCAAATAAGAAATAAAATTCAAATATTTATTCCCAAAGCACTTTACACACCACCCGCCCCCTTTTCCCCTTGGCTCCAGACCACCCAGCAGACACCCCATTTTTTTCCTGTGGTGTTCTTGATGACCTTTCTATGCCTACGCATCGACTTGGGCAGATTGTCTGGGGTGCATTTAGTCTATCACCTCTCCTTGGTTTGTGGAAGTGTGTGGGGCAAGGTCTTGTGTGCAAGGATGGAAGATCAGCTTGGAATAGAAAGGGACTGCTTTGGGGCCAGGAACAGAAGGGGACTGACTGTGTGCTTACTACCGCACCCAAGAGAGAAGGTCAGTTCTGGCAGGAGGTGCTGCTGGGCTGGTCTGGTTCCTGGGCCCAGGGAGGTTAGGATGGAAGGCAAGGGGGGAAATGCAATTTCCAGAAAGGCCATGGAGGGATCATAACTGCCTGAGGTGGAGACATGACTCGGTTCTGCTTCAAATACCAGATGGGATAAATCAGAGTCTGAGGCTGGATGGAGAGAATTTGGATGCGTGTCGGTTCTGCAGGCTGCTGTGTGCAGGGATCTGGAAGCCAGGGGGGCTGTAAAGCTCTCCTCCACCCTGAGGATGTAATATGCCAATTCTGCATAAATCTCAGTACGAGTTTAGGTGGAAACTTACTGCACTGAGCCTCTAAGCCCCTTCAAACAGGGAAAACGATAACCTCAAATGTTGAGCTGCCACGGGTCTCAGAAATGTGTAGGTTAAACTTTCAGAGACTGCATCTGGCTGTGGGAAAAGCACCTCCCTAAAGTAATCAATCACTAAGGTGTGCAACGATTCCCAGGCCAAGAAGCTCTAAATCGGTTTCCTGTTAGAGCGCTAAAACCTGCATGAAGTCTTGAATTCACCTGGACTGATGTATTGTGTGTGCTGCCCTGAACCCCAAGTCACACAGAGCTTTCAAGGTGAAAAATCAAATGGCTCTGGTCTCTGTCAGGGGTCGCTTGGCCCTTTCTCCCCTTCTTTTTCTGCATTTGAAGTAACCAGAAAAAAAAATTCAAAACAAGAATGGATGAAATACGAACACGGCTTCCAAATACTATTAGCAGGACGTGCCCTTTGTGCTATTGGCTCTGAACTCTCTAAAGAATCTCTGTTCCGGAAGGAAGATATGGATACACAAGTTTGCTTCTGATATTGATCCAGATGGGGAAGGAATGAAATTGGAATTGCTTATGAAGCCAGGGTTTTAAATCAGGGTATCCACACACACCTGGTCAATGGGTAATATCGTTCAACAAGTGAATCGATTCTTTGTGAAGGTTATTTTAGGGATTAGTGCTGACAGGGAATTTATTACTGCCAATCTTAGTTACAAGGGTGATTTCCCCCCTTCAGGCTGAGCATTATAATAATGTCAATGCGCTAGTAATACCTTGGATAAATACGATGCTTCTAATTCACTGTCCTTGGAGTAAACATGCTTGAAGCATTGTTAATAGACGTGGAGCTTTTTACATGCTCCTGGTTATAATTCTCTATGGCTGTAGGTGTTTGCATAGTTTAAAATGCTCTCACACACAACCAATTCTGTGGCAGACTTGGGAGGTGGGTGGGGGAGGTGATGTCAGGCCAAGTTCCTTGAGAAGTCAGGTGATAGGCCCCAAGGTCACATAAATCACAGGAAAGACAGCAGGTCATCTGGCCTGCCGTCTAAACACACCAGCTTGTCCCCAAGTTCGCTCTCTGGTGAGTTCTCCTTGACCGGGAGTCTTGGGTGTAAACTGGCCACTGGGGTGGGCTGTGGTCTGAGCCCATAGAACTGAAGGAAGTTAACAGACTTACACCGTGGCCAGGCTGGAAACCATAGTCTCATCAGCACCATCATTTCATCAGTTTAGTTAACTGTTCTCTGGCAAAGAGGTGTGATCACAGACTAATTACAGGGACAGCCCTGCTAATTTTCAAAACTAAAAAACTGAAGCAATATTCTAATTTGTAGGCTTATCTTTATTTCCTCTTCCCTTCCCTCCTCTCTTCCTGTCTTTTTGAGATTATATGTTAGACAGCTTTAGACCAACTGAAGATAGAATTTTGTATCATATGGAGAAGGCCCATATGCTTCAGCGAAAATAATGAAGTTATAAATTATAACTAATTAAAAGAATTGCCACTCAAGATCTTTTTAAGCCTATGAAGTAGCTTGTTCCAGGAAAATGATGATCCCTCTATCCTTTGCCCCAATCAGGAGATAGGAGTATTTCCTATTCTGCTTATCAATTATTTGTATGGGCGTAATACGTCTCAAGTGCTTGAATATGTTTTGCTCTTTTAAGTAGGTGATACATTCATAATTTTATTTATAGAATTAATTTGCACAACAAACAGCTTTTCAGAAGAGGGAAACAACTAGAATTTCAGCCTGAGCTACATTTCAGCCTAAGCTAAGATGGTTGAAATTTGTAGGGTTCCTATCAGTAGGTGTATCTGTGATTACAAAGGCATGTAGAAATCCTTTTGGGCAACAGAGTGAGCTGAATTGTCTTCAGAGACTGGACCTCCTCTTAGGCTGGACCTGCTCTCTTAACTGAGTTGTGCAGGAAAAGGAAATCTCCGTGTCTCTGTGATCATCTCCTGGCATCCTTAGAGCAACCACAGAACTCAGTCAGACCCTAGGGCAGAAGTCTCCCTGGGTCTCACCAGAAAGTTCTCTGCCAGCGATTCTAGAACGTCATTTTGGGGTGAGCACCGGGGGACTGTTGTGAGTTTCTGTAAAATCCACACAACACGATTGATTGGTTTCGTCCAACATTCTTAATCAGTAACGAGTTGGAGTTCCCAATCAATAGTAATTAATTGCCAAGATTTGGCTCTGAATTCAGACGATTCAGTCAAGAAATGGTGCTATTTCACTCCGAGTACAATTTTTTATTCTCTCCTAAGTGGGCCCCTCGTGCTCAGGAAGTGACCACTTTTCACTAACTTTGGCAAGCTAAGAACAGGCTGGCTCTGAGTCCTCTTTTAAAAAAATTTTTAAATTGAAGTATAACTACTCTACAATATTACATAAGTTACAGGTGTACAATAACAATGGACATTTTTAAAGGTTATACTCCATTTATAGTTATTAGAAAATATTGGCTGTATTCCCCATGTTGTACAGTATACCCTTGTAGCTTTTTTTACACCTAGTAGTTTGAACCTCTTACTTCGCTATCCCTATATTACCCCTCCCCTTCCTCTCCCCACTGGTTACCACTAGTTTGTTCTCTATATCTGTGACTTCTTTTTTGTTACATTCGCTAGTTTGTTGTATTTTTTTTAGATTCCATGTATAAGTGGTGTCATAGAGTATTTTTTTGTCTTTCTCTGTCTGACTCATTTCACTCAGCATAACATCCTCCAAGTCCATCACTGTTGCTGCAAATGGCAAAATGTCATTCTTTTTTATGGCTGAATAGTATTCCAGTGTGTGTGTGTGTGTGTGTGTGTGTGTATCTCACATCTTCTTGATCTGGAATCCTCTTCTTAAGAGTGACTTCAAAATGTGATAGTGGGTTTTTAGCCCTGCGCTAAAAGCTAGTCTAGCAGACCAGCTGCATCAATGTAGCTTTGCCTCACAGAGGGCAGGTGCCTCCCACTTTGGGGGGGAGACAGGAGAACAAAGGCCGTGGATCACCACACAGTGGAGTTTGTCTCGAGGTTGGCATGACGTCACCCAGCCACAGGCTCTAGAAGACAAGCCCCTATAAGCTCATCCTCAGCTGTTCTCTGATTGCTGCCTCTTTACATCTTTGGCTCTCTGCAAAGGACAGGGCCGGCTGTATCAGTTGTAGGGTCCAGGGAATATTGAAAGCATGGGCTCCTTCTTAAAAATTATTAAGCAGATCATTCAGTCAAGCCCTGGCTCTTCCGAGTGAGGGTCCCTGCACACGTTGCCTGCCGTGTAGCCGGCCTGAGGGGTGCCACATACAAACTCCTTTTTAAAAAGAATTCAATATGTATCATTCATTTCACAATATGTTTTTTCCCAGCACTGTCTAAATTGCTACCCTGGTTTAAGCACAGCAGATAGATAATGGGAACTTTTTAGTATGAAAACTGATTTGCATCTAATTAATTTTCCAAGTCAGAGGTGTAAAACTTCCCTTCTCTTTATATGTTTCCTTACCTTTTAATGGCCTTGGCGAATATTCCTGGATCACTTTGCATATTGGTTGTGACTCTGTATGATTTCTGGTTTGGGTTCTGACTTTGAAGAGGACTAAAGATGGCTACAGAGTCTTCGGCTGGTGGAGAGGGAGTTCTAAATCCCCTCCTCTTGCTTTGGGGCAGCTGGGACTCCTCAGGCCAATAGCACACAGCAGAGGGGAGGCCTGTGAGTTTCCGGGCTGGGACCTTAGGAAACTGGCAGCTTCTGCTGTTTCTCTCTGGGAATGTTTGCTGTGGGAGTAGCCAGTTGCCACTTAAGAAGTCCTGCTACCTTAAACCATCAGGCTGTGAGGAAGCCCAGCTAGCTCGTGGGGCAGCCATTTGGAGAGATGCCCACCCGGCTGGCAGATGTGTGGGTGAAGGTCCTCGGGTGACCCCAGCCCCAGGGCCTTCTGGCTGCAACCGTGTGGGAGTCCCCGTCCAAGAGGAGCTCAGCTGAGCTTGCCAACCTACAGAACTGGGAGGAAGAATACTCAGGTCTTGTGCCTAAGCTGCTAATTTGGAGTGATTCATTCCCCAGGAATAGTTAACTGGGACACGTGTTACCCTCTCAGCTTTGCTAACCCATCGGTTGCTTCTCCTTCACTCACCCCGCCCTCCTTCAAGTACATCCTGGATCATTTTCTTTGCTGGTTAGTATAGCATCCCTTCAGGATGCAGACCTTTGGGTCTTTAATAACCAGAAAAGAGATGCTGCAAAACACTCTGGACTCTAGCTTGGTTTTGCTCATTCTTTCATTCACCCATTTATTCAGGAAATATTTGCTAAGCACCTAATATAAGTTGGAGATGGTACTCAGAGCTGGGGATGCGATACTTGAGAAAAGCAATGCTGGGAGAGTGAGGTCGGACGTCCTTAGTAATGAATGCATCAGCCAGGGTCCTGGGAGGAACTAGAGGGCACCTTCCATGTGAGTAATTCGAGGAGAGTTTACTCCCAAGGGACCATTTGCAAAGGTGCGTGCAGGGTTTAGGGAAACCCACAAAGAACAGTGTAGCACCTCAGACTAGAAACCTCAGGGCCTGCAGGGAGGCAAGAGAATCCAGAGAGGGTGCTGTGTGCAGAAGCAGCCTGACAGGGGCTGTGGTCTTCTGTTGAAAGACATAGCTAAGCCTCGGGCAATTCTGCAAACTTCTAGGGTTGCCAGATTCAGCAAATAAAAATACAGAATGCCCAGTTAAATTTCAATGTCAGATAAGGAAAAAAAAAAAAAAAAAAAAGTATAAGTATATATCCCATGGAATATTTGGAGCATACTTATACTAAACTTTTTTTGTTGTTTTTTATCTGAAATTCAGATTGAACTGAACAGTCTGTATTGTATCTGACAACCCTAGCAGGAAAGGAGGCAAGGGAATAAATACCCAGATCTCGTTCTGTCTGTCTTCTGATTGCCTGTAGGACCACCCTTGGGATGAATCCAACCAAAGCCACAGCACAATAGTTAGGGCAAGGGTGGAGAGTGAATCAGGAGGGGCGAGAGGTGAGAATTGCCTTGCATCTTACCCCAGCACTTCTCCGACTGGGCTGTGGGCCAGGTCACCCGTGCCCCTCTCAGTCTTCCCTAATTAAAAATGTAGCCTGTTACACCGTAAGTGATTGCAGCTTTACAAAGACAGAGCAGGAGTGATTTTTGTACCCAAATTCTGGATTGGTTTCAGGAAAAAAAAAAAAAAGGAAAGAAAAGAAAAGCAGTCCATCAGTATCATCCTTTCATTTTAACTGCGGTGTTGTTGGTTGGCTTAATAATTTTAAAAGAAGGAAAACTGTCAGACCTTCTGGGAAAGATGACGTATCTGACATTCTTAGAGCAATTAGGCTGTCCCTGTAAAGGTTAATGTGTGCTCACACAGTCAGTTTTAGCCTCCCAGCCCAACTCGGGTGTCATTCAAGGGTCAAGGGAGGTGGCCGGAGATGGGGGGTGCTTACTGGGAATGCAGCCAGGACGGGGGTGAGGGTGTCCGCCTCTCAGTCCAGTCTGAAGGGAAACCCTGATGGAGACAGGCCAGCCAGGAAAGGGGGTGGGGGGCAGAGCAGGCCTGGATCCCCCCTGAAGTCAGGGTTATTGGGGCAGTAGGGAGAGAACAGCAGCTTACAGCCTCCTGGGGTTTGGGGCCACCAGGGCCCACATAGGGATGGGGCATGGCCAGGCCCCCTCCAGTGAACTGGGGCTGGAAACCACACCAGTTTCCAGAAAAACTGCTTTCAGTGTGTGTGTGGGATCTACTGTGTCTGTGCATAACGCAGCCAGCCGCCCTGGCCACCAGAAAGGTGAGAGAAGGGGGGCTGCCAGGACTCCAGGTGTCCCCCGGGAGGCCTGGACAAACTGCCGTCTGGCCTGGGGCAGGGGTATTGATCTGGGATGGAGGGCACCGTGCTCTCCCAGCCAGCGCTGCAGATTAGAGATGCTAACCTTTGCCTTCACTGTCCTGGGGGGGCGTCAAAGAGCAGATGTGCTTTCATTCTGGTCCCTCTTGGATTCCTGGGTCCCAGAACTTTGAATTAAACTTCAAACTTGTGACTGTGAGATCAGCTGCTTAGAAGAATATGAGAAATGACCATCTCTTTCTTTTAATTAAGTACAAACCAGAACCCAAATCTTCATCCCTCCCCTTCCCCACACAACCAGGGAGATTGTTCTTTCGGGCACCACGGTGAAGATATTTCCCAAAGAAATGAGGATTTGAGCCCCTTTAATATAAGCCAGACTTTGAAACTTCAGGAGGAAGAAGATTAACCAATACTGTGGGATCATTGAATTGAAAAGATAATTATTTATAGACTTCACTTTTTCCAGCATGAAGGTGAAGGAATATTTATTATTATTATTTACAGAAATTGCCACTTATGAGTGAGAAGGTCAATTATTTGCATATTACTAGATTTAATTTAATAAGACATTAAAAAATTATATTTTTCTTGAAGATTACCCCCTTTCTCTCAAAAAGCGAACTAAAGAATAGATGCTTCTTATCAACCCGCTGGGATGCTTTTGGGTTCTTGCTACAGCTATCCTGTTCCAGCTGCCACTTTCCTTCTTCCTGTTGGGATCTGGAATTGAGTCGACCAATGATCAGCTGAAATATGTATTGATTCGACAGAGCCAGACCTGCGGGGCCGCAGGGGAAGGACGGGAAATGGGCAGATGACGAGATGGCCTTCCTCACAGTATTTATGAGAACGCTCTTTCCAGTAACTTATGATTATGCGAAATGGAAGCTTGCTGCTATTTTTGTGCTTGGCAAGTGGCTTCTTCAATCTCTCCAAAGCACATTCTTCTCTCTCTACCCTTCCCCCCGTCCCAGACCCTGAAGATAATTGAAAAATTGAACTGCGCTCTGGCATTCATTTGGAAAGCAAAATCTTCTCCGATGTCAGAGCGATGCTTTCGTGGCTTTGGTGCTGATGCGAGGGAAGTCACTCTCCCTTTAGACTCGTCCAATCACAGTCAGCTCACAGAGCCAAGCGTCCTGCATGGCAGGGCGCATTTCCCACACCACAGTCATCACTAACTGTGCTCATCACAGTGAGATGAGGCTTCTCGTCTCTGGCCTTTCTTAGGCTTCAGGGTTTCAGAGTTTCAAGACAAACATGAACCTCTTGGCAGTTTGAATTGATGTGCACTCACCAAAAGTTCAATTTCCCACCAGCCCATAAAGACCTTGTTTTTATAGTGAGCTTTAAAGATGGGCTGGGTCATCAGACGCAGCCCATGGCGATGCCTGTTATAGATGACAGTGCATTTTCTGGCCGCCTAAAGTGCTCTAAATGTTCCTCCCAGGTAGTCGCGCTCACTAATTGTTTCCTAGGAATTTCAAAAGGAATAGAGAAATGTTTAGCATCAAATTTTTGCTGGGTCTATCCATGGAAGAGCTGACACCACACCTGCCTCCTCTGCAGGGCTTTTCCCGTTTCAGTCGATTGCTTGTAAGGTTCTTTACTTTTTAGCCATTCCCCTGATTGCAGAGCTTCTGAGCCTGCTCGGCTGCATGGTCTGGCCCGAAAACCCCTTCTGAGTCTCAGTTTTCTTGTGAAGGGGGTGGGGGAAGGGTGAATCCCCGAAGTTTCTGGTCCCTGCCATTCTGTGCTTTGGCCATTTGCTGGTGGTTCACTCACAGTGAATCATTTCACTTTTTTGGTCCCCATGTCCTCTTTGTGGGACGATGCTCTCTTTGGACTCTTGTCTAATTTGGCCACTTTCTGATTCTGTCTCTTTTCTGTACACATCGAGGGAATGTTGCCGGTGAGTCCAAAGAAGAAATGAGATGCTATTTCTTGGTGGAAGCAGGAGAGGGGAAAGAAAGTACAGTGGATAGAATCTGAATCGGATTGTCACTGGCTGTGAACATGTGATAACTAATGTTAACTATTTCAACAAAATGGGTGAAAATGGAAAAATACGGCCTTTTATCTGGACAAACTGCATTTCCGAACGTGGCTTATTTCCGTGGATGTTTCTGTGGTGTTCATTCAGGTTGACAACGAGGCTGCCCGGCTGGGGACAGGCCTCCAGGCAAGGACAGGTGTAGACAACAAGAGTCCATGCATGAAAGGGACACAAAGAGGTGGGTCGCCTCCTAGGGCGAAAACGGGCACACCTATGCACATAAAGAGGTTTGCTGTCAGTGCTCCCTTAACCCCTAAAATTAAATTGCTGCTGTGATTTTGCAGCCAGAAGGTATTCCAATTTTCTTTTGAAACTTTATAACCATTTCCCTTGTGGGCCCAGGCAATGCCACCGGGTGCCCTGCATCATTGGAATGGTATGTGAGGTTGTCAGTGGGGTACCCTCCCCAGCCCCATGGCAATTGAATATTGAGTTGCAGCTACTTCTGGAAAATGTCTCACTTGCATTTTCTGTCAATCCAACCCATTGACATCTTAAATGACAGCAAGGCGTGCAGGAACGGCACTATAATTTGAAATCATGAGCTAGATTAGCGTAGGGAAGGCTAGCGTAGGGTCTTCGAAGACATTGTGAGCGAGCTGCAGATAAGATGTTCAGTCTTTTTCTGTTCACACACCTCAAAGGTGAACAAAACAAACCAAAAATCTTGCCAATTACATATCTGGGCTGGAAGCAGCCTGCTAGGTTGGCCATTCACAGCTGGCAAAATAGAAGTCCCTGCTGTGTAGTTTTTCAGTTCAGCTTAAAATGACTTTAGTGAAAGGTCAGATACTATGGCTCTGGGGAGCGCTTTGTTCTCGAACAGACTGATGTTAGACTTTTTCTCCCCCTAGCATTCTATCTAAATGTTCCTTGTCATCAGCCTCTACTTAATGCTCCCTTGAGCTGCTGCCACCAAAAATGGATATTTTATCACTGCTTCCATTTTTAATCTAGACAGTAATGCTTCTACTACCTCCGTTGATAATTAGAATGCTTCAAGGGACAATATTTTCATGCCGGTCCTTTGAAAAATTACGTTATTAAAAATTTATTTCAAAATTAAATACTTTTTGATTATGTTGCCTGACACTGGAAATTGTTTTCTTTTTGGAGTTCTTGTAATAAAAATATTCTGCTTTATTTTCGGTCTGTAAGAACTTCTGGATGGGGGGGAGGGGTCAGATGGTCTGTCTGTACAAAGTTCAAGGCCTTGCTTTCCTGTCACAGGATCACATAAGGCCCTGGTTAAGCAGGGCTCGTGGGACCGAGCGCAGCCCACATCTGGATTCTTCCCAGGTGTTCTTCACCTGAACCAGTAGAGAGGACTCTGGAGCTTTAGCACATTTCCACTTACCTGGGAAAGCACTTCTTATTCATTTCTTCTTGGGATTACTCGTCAGAACATTATTATTAAATAATGCTTAAAACTAAAACCCAAACTCTACTGTGAGCTAGTCCTCCCGAATCTGAGACGCTCTGTGTGATTGAGCTACCTCGCCCAGAAATCACATCATTTTATTCTTCCTTGGGTGTTTGATTTTATTCTCTTTTTACAAATATGTGAACCCATCTTCCTGGTAAGTAGAATAACAAAGCCCAAAGCTTAAAATGACTCACGTCTAAAAAGCTCTTTCCAACAAATCAGCAAGCACTTGGTCATGGGCTCTTAAGATAGTGTCACTTTAAAAAAGCAAACAGAAGTGATGTGTTTTTGCCTGAAACCTACAAAATGGGGTGTGGAAGGAAGACTGACACTGTGGGATCAAGAGACCAGAAGGTGTTGAGTCTAAACCCACGGGCCGGCAGTTCCCGGAGCTGAATGTACATCTCTGTTGACATGTAAAGACACATTTGTGAACAGAGGCTCATACCTCGATGAAGAGCCCTTCCCTGTCTTAGGACATTTGTGAAGCACAAGGTGCGTCGCCAGATGGGGAAATCAATGCGGATGGCAGCCTCGGGTTTAAGATGTTGAGCTGTAATGGGTATTTATTGGTCTGGCTGCAGCTGGACCTGGTAGGTACCAAGCTCTGCCTATGCCTCACAGACCTGCTTTCAAAGCTTTGTTCCCAAAGTCAAATTCTATATACACAATGGACACATCTGCCCAATGGTCTTGTGCGTCTAAGAAATCTTGTAATCCCTGAAAATCTGCCAAGGAAAACACCTGTCCGCCTGGATTAAAGGCGCAGGGCTGAAGAGCTGCAGCGGGATGTGTCAGGGGAGAGAGTGCACCGCCTTGCTCAGCTGCTGGCGGGGGTCCAGGAAGGATGCAGAAGCACCTGTGACGCTGCTGGAGAAAGGCCTCTCTAATCTGTCAGTGCCTGCCGCAGAGAGCAAAGGGGAGGAAAAGAGAACCCCGGTCCCAGAGTGTGAAAACAGCTTTGGTCCCTCTCTGGTGTCCATGTGATGATTTTCCAACACACAATGCTGTTTGCTTTCCACGTCATTCACAAAGCTTGGCAAATTTCACGAGAACCCCAAGGCTTGTCTGGCCTTTGTCTTCATCAGCTTTTCTCCTCCGGCATGGAGTTCTGGAATGCATTCCATCTGCCTTAGCACCTACCTTCCCCCCACCCTTTTTTTTCCACTTTTTATTTTATATTGGAGTATAGTTGATTAATAATGTTGCGTTAGTTTCAGGTGTACCGCAAAGTGGTTCAGTTATACATACCCATGTATCTATTCTTTTTCAAATTCTTTTCACATTTAGGTTATTACAGAATACTGAGCAGAGTTCCCTGTGCTATACAGTAGGTCCTTGTTGGTTATGTATTTTAAATATAGCAGTGTGTACGTCAATCCCAAACTCCTTTAACTATGCCTTCTCCCCACCCTTCCCCCCTGGTAACCATAAGTTCCTTCTCTAAGTCAGTGAGTCTGTTTCTGTTTTGTAAATAAGTTCATTTATGTCAATTTTTCTTTTTTAGATTTGCATATAAGCAATATCATACTATGTTTCTTTTTCTCTGTCTGACTTCACTCAGTATGAGGATCTCTAGGTCCATCCATGTTGCTGCAAATGGCATTATTTCATTCTTTTTTATGGCTGAGTAATATTCCATCGTATATATGTACCACATCTTCTTTATCCATTCTTCTGTCGATGGACATTTAGGTTGCTTCCATGTCTTGGCTAATGTTTACAGCACTGCAATGAACACTGGGGTGCATGTATCCTTTCGGACCGTGTTTTTCTCAGGGTATATGCCCAGGAGTGGGATTGCAGGGTCATATGGTAGTTCTATTTTTAGTTTCTTAAGGAACCTCCATACTGTTTTCCATAGTGGCTGTACCAATTTACATTCCCACCAACAGTGCAAAAGGGTTCCCTTCTCTTCACACCCTCTCCAGCATTTATCGTTTGTGGATTTTTTGATGATAGCCATTCTGACTTGTATGAGGTGATACCTACCTTTCCCCTTTAAATCAAATCTAGAATGATGGAGTGAGGGGAGTTAGAAATTCAATGGGGTCAAGTGAGGTTTTTTAGTATTAATTAGGTGCATTAATGCTGCTTTGAAGCTACTTGAACATGTCCTGTGATTATGATTGCATGTGACTTTTCTTCCTATTTCAAACTGGGGAACTTTAGAAAATTCTCTATATTGGTGAAATTTTCAGAGTTTAATCCTTTAAAGCTGGTATTTTGAAGTTTAGACACTGGGGCAAAAGTGAGTCTGAGAAGGTTCCATCCTTCTGAAATGGTAAAACCAGGTAACATAAATGAAAGGAAAACCCTCCAATTATTTCAAAGCTCTGAAAGGAAGAGAAAAAAATGGACCTGAAGCAGAATGCAAGGAGCGGGCCAAAACCTGGTTGGGGAAAATGCCTTCCTAGGAGCTCCACCTAGCTCATGTTCATTTCCTAAATTTTCAAGCACTTGAAAATCTACATACTTTCAAAAGCTAGAAGGGGAAGGGTGTGGTGAGAGAAGCTGATGCCCCATGAGGAGAAAAGGAGAGATGAAGCAGGAAAACCTGAGAGTGATGGTTGGCAAAGGTTACTGGATATGCAGGCAATATTTCTGTAAAAAAACTCCTGAGGTTTTTAAAGTATTAAGTGCTATAAAGAAATGGCCAGCTGTATCATAAATTGGACAGATGTATATATCAGAAGAACATGTAGTTAGGTGAAGACAATGAAGCCATACTATGCACAGGGATGTGTATTTGAATTTGTTATCAGCTTGAAACAAAATGCTTTTAAATGAACTATACCCTTATAATGACATATGTGTAAGTAGATGAGGTTTATCTATAAGAAGCTGAAACCCTAAAATAACAATGGCTTAAACAAAAACGTTTATTCCTCTCTCATACAAAAGGAGTCTAGAGGTAGGTAGTTGAGGGCAGTCAGGATAATTTCAAGGAACAGCAAGCATCTGTATTACTGTTTTGCCATCCTTAGCATAAGGCTTATGGTCCAAAATAGTTGCCCGAGCACCAGCCATTTCATCTGCATTCCAGCTAGTAGGAAGCAGATAGGAATAAGTAAAAAGGGCAAAGGGTTAGCTTTCTTTTAATGAGATCTCTTTCTTTCTACCCACATTGCACTGATCAGAACCTAGGTCACCCAACAGTAAGGAGGATAAAAAGCTTATTCTGGGTAACCATGTGCCCAGCACCAAATCAGGGGTTTTATAACTAAGAAAAAGGGGGTCAATAGAGGCAAGAAATCAACTCGGCCACAACACATTTCTACTAGTGGAGTTTCTCGAGCACTTACATACCTGGCTGGCTTGCATGGAGGGCAGGTCTAAGGTGTTAGATGACTCGTAAGTTCTCCATATTCCCCTTATCCTTAATAAGCTTGAAGTCTTCAGAGTGTGAAGGAGGGAAAACTGTGGCTTTTCTGAGAGGTCTGCTGTTAAGTAAGTTAGCTGCTGATTCCTGGGAAGGAATTTTCACCACGTACTCCGAAGAGGAAAGAAACACCTGACGTGTTATCCTCGTGTCCGACAGTGTTCTTATTTACCTACTTTCATTCAAGTTATTCTCCAGCACATACTAAAGAATTTTCTATGCAAATAAAATGAAAGCCTGCTATCTGATGTCATCCCTTTCCTTACACAACTCCCCTCTCCTCCCACAGCCCCACGTAAGCTAGGTGTGCCTGTAGGAAGGAGATGCTGGCACAGACAGCAGAATCCACTCTTGCTAGATTCAGCCGAAAGGGGTTTATTACAGGTTATCGGTGCCTTGCAGAATTTCTGGGAGGCAGAGAACCCAGCCCTGGCTGTACACAGCCAGGAACAATGCATATGGAAACACTCAACCACACAGCAAGTTCTTCCAGCAGAAGCCCCGCTGCTGTTGCTGCTGCCCGGCCCTTGGCACAGGGCACAGGATGCTTGATGTCTGCCGACTGCCCTGGCGAAACCCTGTGGATGCCTCTGCCGGACGGGGGCTCTTCCTATGTTTGGTTGCCTCCGCTGGGTTCACTTCTGCCTTCTCAGATCCTGCCACGCTGCACCTGTTGGGCTGGCCCTTCACCTGGGCAGCAGAATTCTGCTCCCAGGACACCTGTGGTGGAGGGAGAAGGTGGAAAGAGAGGGTACTGGGCGACCCAGCCTGTAGGCCCCCATCTGTTACCACCAGGAGATAACCCTGCCTTTGTCATTGTTCTTTACGCATTACAAAGCAGCCAGTGCACACTCTCTTGTAAATGTCTTGAGACAGAAACAAGCCTCGATTCATTATCACCCCCATTGCAAACACAGGGGAGGATGTGAACCTCAGAAAGGCAAATCTGACCACACTCAGTCAGTTGGAACTTGAATTTGAGGCTTCTCTAGCGAAGCTGTTTCTTATCATACCTCTTCGGCCTTTATTTTTTTCCTAGAAGATGTAGGCATTTTGGCTAGTGTCATGGGCTGAATTATATGTCCTAAAATTCATCTGTTGAAACCCTAACCCCTAGTGCTTCAGAATGTGACTGTATTTAGAAATATGGCCTTTAAAGAGGTAATGAAGGTAAAATGAGGTCATTAGGGTGGGCCTTAATCCAAGATGCCTGGTGTCCTTATAAGTAGAAATCAGGACACAGGTACACATAGAGGGAAGAGTGTGTGAAGACACAGTGAGAAGACGGCCGTCTACATGCCAGGGAGAGAGGCCTCAGAGGAACCAAGCCTGCTCACACCTTGACCTTGGACTTCCAACCTCCAGGACTAGGAGCCAATAAATGTCTGCTGTGTAAGCTGCACAGTTTGTGGTGGTTTGTTAAGGCAGCCCTAGCAGACTAATACAACTAGGAAACCGATTTTGCCTTCCCAATAGAAAAACTTTTTTCAATGATATTTATATCTTTTTTTGGTTCTCTTCCTAGACTTAATGAGTTTGGGGAAATTTTTGATCTCACCAGTGCTTATTCTTTTCCATTGATTCCCACAGATGTGCACTTATTTGATTACCTAAATGCCACAGCTGGGTAGTCATCTGAGCAAGGTGCATCCAGGTAGGGGCCAGAGGAATGGGATTATGAGAGAGAGAGGCTTTACATTACCAAAGCCCGACGTGAACAGTGGAGGCTGTGGGTTTCAGAATGCCTCTATTTTAGGACAAAAGAGGATTTCTCTCTCTTGGAAAAAGCTGTTAAGTACCAAAAGTGCACTAACTTGGTAAATGCAAAGTTAGGAGAAATGGGAAATGTGTTTTCATTGGATGCGAGAGAGAACACGGCAGATGCGGAAAGCCACCCCCTTGCCTGCCGCCGCTAATGCCTGACCCTGCTCATTAATCTCTGCCGCTTAGCAGAGAGCTGGAAAATTGCAATTCTCCGCACTAGCAGCCTCCATTCAATAAATCCTGAGCCAGCGGGCAGGAGCGAGAAATCGCCCGGAGCCGGGAGCTCGGAGCTGGCTTGCTAGGATTCCACGCTCCCGCCCAGCAAGGGAGGCACTGTTTTAACTCAGGAACAACTGGCTGAGGATGCGGTGGCCTCTTCCTTCCTGGTCATTTCCAGCCTTTTAAAGAATGTGTTGTCTTTGTTTTTATTGGCGTTTCATGAAATGGCTGCTCTGTGCCAACATCGTGATGAACTAGGTATACCAATTTATTTTTATTATTATTTTTTTCTCAGGAGGAATTGACCTTTTCCCTAACACTAGCTACCTTGTTCTCTGGATGTATTTTGATCCAATTTGAGGCTTAAGGGATAAACATTCCAATTCTTGCTTTTCTTGTTTGCCCCTTTGCTTTTCCTGCCTGGAGGGCTGAGTTTGGATCCTTACGAAGGAAGCCACGCTGGCTGTGCTTGGGCCACTCGGTGGCAGCCCTGGTCCGGGGGCGGGGGGGTCAGTGGGCAGCTCTCAGAGTCCCCAGGAGCCCAAGCACAATGTCAGTTAGCTTCTATGTATCAAGGGCAACCCAACTGACAGGTGTTAATTCTTTCCAAGTTAACATTATACGTTGAAAGAAGGTAGGACATTCTAAGAAATTTGGCATTAAAATACCCCATTTGCAGGGCATACTTAAGTTAAATGACTGTTATTTCTTGATGGCGTGCTAAAATTTAGGTCCTTTTATAGTACGCTCTATGCTTTGCCTCCTAATCAAGGCAAACTCCTACTCAGGACAATTATATCCCAATTTACTGCTTATGTGCAAATTTCTGATCTACATGATTAGGCCTTAGGAGGTAATATGTTTCTAGAAAATAAATCCTAAAATATGGAGGGTTATAAATGTGTAAACGAAAGCCTTTACCTGTGTGTGTGTGTGTGTGTGTGTGTGTGTGTGCGCACAAGCCCCTGTGTTCACGAATTACTGCCAGTATCTTTAGGCAATGACTTTGCATCATTGTAAACAAATATGAGTTGTTTACAACTGTCTCAAATGAGAGTTCCTTTGATCAAGCATGGTGGTTAATATGATACATTTTGGAATGATGCTGAATTTCCAACTTTTAAAATCATATCCTGAGCTGTTGCGGGATCCATGAATAGCTCTGTTATACCCTGGATGGCTACATGTCTGTTAATTTCTAAAGCATTTATGCTAATTATTTGAAGTCTGCCACCTTGATGGTAACTGCATGGGTGAAGAATACTTTTTCAACAAGTGAAGAATAATTTTTCAAAAAGTGTTTTCTCATTGGTGAAGGGCCCCTGTCCCCCCTCCCAATCTGGGCAGGTGGGTGTGAGTTTCGCTTTGGGTTCGGGCCTCCTCCCTCCACTCTGTCCCCTTCCCAGAGACCTTACCTGGCCACCTTAAAGCATGCACCTTTGCTCTCCCACTCAGCACTCTGCTTTGTTTTTGAAATTTCTGAAATTCTAATACTTATCCGTGAATTTACCTTTTTATTTTCTCTTTTCCCAGGAGAGCAGGGTTTGGTGCTTGTTCTCTGTTTTCTCACAGCCCCTAGAACAGTGATGGGCCCGTACGAGGCCTTCCAGGTCATTTGCCGAACGACAGAATTTGGTTTAAATTCTCCTGGACCACCTAGTAAACAGGCAGATTTTCCAAACTGGTAGATGGTACCATGTGTTTAGACTTGGGCTATTTAAGATTTCTTTTTTCCCCCTAAGCAACATTAACTGGTCCATACAGAAGGCTGTCATCTTGGCCTCTGTCTAAGGCCCTGAAAGTAACAACATACTGGGGAATAAAAACAAGACCTGGATCCTGAATCAGCCCATGGCCAGCGCTCACGGGGTGCTCTTGGGTGAGGCACCTTATGGTCTCTGAACCTTTGTAAAATGGGGACGGTGGATATCCCCTGCAGCTCTCATAAACGTTTGCAGAAGCCAGACAAGGCACAGAATGCAAAGTTATTTTAAAACCTAGAGAGCCCCAAAGTTAGATTAGGTCTGAATTGTGTCTCCCCCAAATTCCTATGCTGAAGCCCTGACCGCCCCCCCCAACTGCCATTGTCCCTCAGAATGTGACTGTATTTGGATATAGTGCCTTTGAAGAGGTGATTCAGTTAAAATGAGGTCATCAGGGTGGGTCCTAATCCAATCTGACTGGTGTCCTTATAAGAAGAGGAAGAGACCCCAGACCATGTGAGAACACGGCAAGAAGGCAGTCGTCTACAAGCCAGGGAGGGAGGCCTCAGGAGAAACCACAGCATCTGACACCTTGGTCTCGGGCTTCCAGGCTCCAGAACTGTAAAAACAAAAAAAAAAGTCTGTTGTTTAAGGCACCTAGTCTGTGGCATTTCATAACGGCAGCCCTACTGGTTAATACAGCTGCTCAGTAAGAAATTTTGATGGGCTGTAGGGCTGATCTGTGTTTATCAGTTCACAATCTGTGTTTATCATGCAAAGGGGCTTTTAGTCTATCAAACCGTTCTCCCATTGGATGGATTTTCATGACAATATCATAGACTTGTCATATCCATTTGGGATTGTCTTTACCCGGTAGCAGTTCCTTCCTTTTATATTTATGATTCTCGATTTTCCATTTGCCATCAAATGATCTGTAAAAGAATATCCACTTACGTCTAGGAAGGAAGATCCATTTAATGCTCAGGGAAGACTGGTTCTTAACATAACGACATCTTTAAGAAGGGCTACCTCAACGTTTCTCTTACGATACAATAAAATGAAAAACAGCAGGGCCATTCCCTGTCTCAGTTACTGCAAGGAAAAGGCAATATTTCAGGAAAATGGTGTAAGGAATACCTAGAGCCGTGCAAAGTATAAATCTGAATAGGATTGGGTTTTTTCCTGGTGGGGAGGTCATGGCAACACTGAATCCTGAGACATCCCAAGCCCCAGGGAGCATCATTTCTTCATCAGGCTGGGGCCATCGGCAGTGCTCTGTGCTGTGCCTTGGTTGTTTGATGAAGTGTCTGCCCAGGGAGGAAAGTCTAATTGCTTGGGACGGTTTTGCAGCTGTGCCTTTTGTTCTGAGAGAGAAGATGGATGGGGACACGGAGAGCTGGATAACGGATAGGTAGACAGATAGTGTGGTGGAAACAGTCAGCTGTCCCGCCTGATAGGTTTTAATCCTCACCTCCTCGGACTGCTTCATGTCTCTGAGACCAGATGCTCCAGGCAATGGGCCTGGCAGTGTTTGGGTGAAGTCTGAAGGTCTGTGGGGGGCCCTGGTCCACGGAACATGGCAGTTGGAGTCCTGCTCATGCCTCCTGAGCTCTACGGTCAGGAAGTGGGTTTTCCTCTCATTCTCCAGGGCAGTTGGCAATTGCTATCTTTTTGTATCACACCAGCGGATTGGAATAAATAATCTCTTGACCATTCTCCTGGTAAGCTTTAGAACTCCTTTCGTGGAGGGACACACAGAAATGATCAAATTCCAGGACCCCAGACAGATACAGGTGAGAAGGACTGTTCAGTCCCCGGCAGTTTACAAGGTGCTCTGGTGAAATACTGCCTGCTCAGGCTCAAAAGCCACCACCAGGAACCGAGTGGGATGTGTTCGGTCCATGTCAGGCATCGGGACCCTGAATAAAAACGTCAGGTGCAGCCCACACAGCGCAGATGTGAGCGGCAGCAGAGGACAAGTGGGGTGGCCGCAGGGAGATCTGGAAGTGAAGACGGCTCAGGCCCCCTGCACAGCTCACCCAGATCTACTGTCCCTTCTGATGGAGAAGCTGTGCAGAGCCCAGTGCCCTCAGGGCCTCCCGCAGCACCACCCTTCTTCTGCGCTCTCCCAGGTGTCTATTCACAGGACCTGGGAGTCCTCTTTAGGTGGAGAAGTCTCTGTGCTCTGTGTTGCTGAGCGGGGACCATCCCAGCACAAGCCCAGCAAATGCCACAGGCCACCTGAGGGGCCTGATGCCTTGACGCCCCTGCCCGGCTGTGTTTGGCGGTTGCATGGCCGGCCCTGCTGGAAAGCATCCCTTCCCCTTCGCGCTGGGGCCCAAGCATCCATAAGTCTCACCACTGAGCGGATGCAGGGCCCTGGCCGGGCTGGAGAACCACGTGACTGCCCACATCCTTCTCTGACGTAGCAAGTCCTGCCTGTCACAACTGGGCCTGCGTGCAATTTACACCATGGCCTTGATTTGCACATGACACTGGTAACTAGGTGGAACAGGCTTTAAAAAAAATTTTTTTTTAAATTTTTTTGGCCATGCTATATAGCTTGTGGGAGCTCAGTTCCCAGACCAGGGACTGAACCTGGGCCATAGCAGTGAAAGCCCAGAATCCTAACCACTAGGCCGCCAGGGAACACCCGGAGCAGGCTTTTAAAAAACTATTTTTACTTCTCCATTTTTGAGATGAGCAAACTGAGACTCAGAGAAGCGAGGAAGCTTCCTGAGAGCCACAGAGCAGCCAGAGACACCCCCGATCCTCCTCGCCTTGACCCGCACCCCTGCTTCCGCCAGCGGCCTCATCCGGGGCGGGAGGGTCCGAGGGCTGGGAAGGCGTCAGCTCCATCCGCCAGGAGGCTGGAGAGCTGTGTCTGCCGGACGTGAGGCCTGCCTTTTGTTTACTCTCTGACATGGTGCTGGTGGCAGGCACTGCTCTGGGCACGGAGGGGCTTAGCCCACCCGGAGCTCCCTGGCATGAGAATCCACCATCAGCAGGAGTATCGGAAGATGCCCACCTCTGCACGCCTGGGCCCCCCTTCTCCCACCAGGGCCCTGACCATTCCCTGTAACCCTTTAGACAACGCTTCCTGACGTCATTCCACGTGGCCACGTTTTCCATCCGAGAGAGAGACCTCGCCTCTTCTTCCCCATGTCACCTGAGGTCAATGCCCCACGGAGGTTTTGCCATGGCACCTTCCAGCCTCCTCCTCGAGAGGCCGGGTGGTGGAAGAGGGGCTGAGGACCCCCTGCCACGTGGAAGTGAAACGGTTCCCACCCAGGGTGAGTGACTTGGTGAGGTCCTCCAGGAAAGGCCTGCACCGGACAGCCGCCTGGCTTATTGATTAATGGACTCACTTGCAATCATCGGTTACTCATGGGACACCTACTATGTGCCAAGCCCTGGCGGAGCCACTGGAACAAGGCAGGTGATGTCCCCGCCCTTACGGAGCTCACGCTGTAGTGGGACGATGGACCACAAACCAGGGAGGAGCGCAGGAAGTAGAATAAGATAGTGATCACCCCAAGAAGAGCCACAATGCGGGGGGGAGGGGATGGGGTGGGCCCTGGAGGGAGCACACCCTCCTGGGGCCCTTCCTGTCCCCAGCGGGCATGGCTGAGGTCCTACCTTTGGGTTTCAGTTGCTGCTGGTGGTAGGCATCTCTCCTCTGCCCTGGAGTGACGGGGAAGGGAGGCTTTCGTATGGCCACCCTGCACCCTCCGTGGTCACCATCACCCAAGACATGGGAGGGGAGCCTTGGCAGGCAGCTTGATGACTGAGATTTCTGCAGGGCCAGGGGCTCTGGGCACTGGCAGTGGTCCCTCAGATGCTCTCCTCCATCATCCCTTCCCTCCTGCAGAGTCTGGGGTGCTCAGAGCTCTGCTTTTCTAGCTCCCAGGACCACATGGACCCATCTCCAGGCCCTCACATCATTTGCATTGAACACTGTGCCACCGATTCTAATTAGCTGTCCCCTATCCATCACAGACTGGGTCCCCCTCCTGCTTTGCACATCCCTGGACGGCTCGGCAGAAGGAGTAACCATGGCTGACCTTCCCCAAGAAATGCTTGACTCTACAAAGTAAAGAGAGAGTAATGATTCCTGAAAGATTAGTGGTTTCTTTTCTAAACACTGGAATACTTTTCAAACGAGGGAGAAATCAATAAACCACTTTTGGCTGAAGATATTAGGTGAAGATATAAATGTGGAATTCATTTTTATGACCCGCCCTTACTGTCTCATTATACATTCCCTAAATAGATGTAATTTTCTTCATCTTCATTCATCATGTGTCAAAAAATAATATTGCTGTTTTCTTCCATTATCATAAAAGGGAAAAGATAAACTAGGCTATTCAAAAGCTTCAGGCTGCAGCAACATTTTAAATCTGAAAAAGAAATCTCCCATCTTCTGTTGAGTCAGAGCTCATTTTCCCCCTTTGCAATCACGGTACAGTAGATGCAAGGGTTCCTCTGGGAGGACAGGGACTTGGGTCTGCAAACCATTTATGACAATCTTGGTACAGAAGCTGTTGCTTCTCCTCCCTGCTGTGGGCAGGTGAGCTGGAGCCATCACATTTCAAGTTTGCTAGATATTTGCACTTTAGCCCCGGGCTCATGTGATAACATTAGTGAAACATTTTTAAAGGATGAACTTGAGGTTCAGGAAACTCCTATCCCTCTTAATGGTCCTGCCCCTTAGAGGGTCTCTGAAGAAAGGGTCCTGCAGTGTGGATTAAAATGTGGATGGTTACCCGATGCAGTAAGAGACGATCCCACTATTCTCCATATTTGGGTTCTCATGGGTTAAAGAAGATCGCCCCAAATAGTCCCTGGACATCCGTGCACTCAAAATCTCTGCATTTAGGGGCCTCGGCAGTCAATCTGGGATAGAGGAAAACAATTCTGCTGATTTAGATCATGGACCAATCAGTCCCGGCAAGGCTTACAAAGCCAGCATCCTCTCCTCCCAGATGGAGGTGGGATTGGAGGGCTCCGGGCAGAACCTGCTTAGTCTCTGGGAAAATTGAGAGGGGCCTGCTCAAGGGTCTACAAAGGAAATGTCACACAACCAGATGCATCTCTCTCTCTCTCTATCATCTATCTACTTATTCTATCATTCTATCTATCATCTATCCATCTATCCATCTATCTATCTATCTATATCTATCTACCTATCTATCATCTATCTATCTTTTCTAACTACCTAGCTATCTAGCTAGCTATTTATGAGAGAGAGAGAGAGAGAGAGAGAGAGAGAAAGATTGTGTGAGAGAGAACAGGACAGAGTAAACAGGAGAGAAGGAACCTGTCTCTCACATATTCCCAGTGTCCTCTACCCTCTGTGCTGGGGGCGCTGCCTGAATACTATCATCCAAGGGCACTAAGACAGGCATTGAAGAGATGGACCACATTTAGGTTAAGTGATGAACTCAGGCTGCCTGGTGACAAAGTCAAGGAATAGAGCCTTGTCCCTGCTCCCTGGCTGGGCTTCCTCTCCTGCCACAAATGCCCCCGCTTTTCCCATCCCCAAGCTAGATGTGCTCTTCACACTGTCCGGCCCCTCTGCTCCAGGTGTGAGCCCAGGGTGGCAGGGTTGCTCTCCGTCCAGGTGCCAAGAGGTGGGTTCTCCCCCCAGTTCTTCCTGGAATTAACCTCAGGACCTTATTTGTTACTTCATCTGAAGCCAGGTAGCTGGATCTCAACTCTGCCTGCATCTTGGAATCACCTGAGAGGCTTTTTAAAAAAGTAGGGCTGTCTGGCCCTACCTCCAGGGACGCTGATTTATCTAACTTGGTCTTGTTCTCAGGAGCTCTTCCGCTGTGGCCATACAAAGAGGCAGCCCTGAGTCTGGGGTGGGTCCTTGTGTCTGTATTAAAAAATAATGCCTTTGGGACTTGCCTGGCGGTCCAGTGGTTAAGACTCTGCGCTTCCACTGCAGGGGTCATGGGTTTAATCCCTGGTCCAAAAAAAAAAAAGCAAAATAAATAATGTCTTTAATGATTCTAATGATTAACTTTCACTAGACCGAAGGAGTGATTAGAGGGTTTTATTTATTTGTTTGTTTTCAGCATTTAGCTGGAAAGGTCACAGCACAAAGGGACAATCAGCACAGGGGATCACTTCGCTTTGGCTTATATCCTATTTTCAATGCTCTTAACCGTGAATGAGTTCAATCCTCTGCCTTAGCAAAAAAAATGCGAAGCCTACCTTGTTGGCACAAAATGTAAGACTTGTGAAAGTCCAGCTTGATTGTGAAGGTCGAATGGTGTCATCCATCTGTGACAATGATAAAAACAGAAGCCCTAATTCAATAAGTAAATCTCATTGGTAATAGAAGGGTGTGTGCACAGAAACTCAGCGACTTTTTTAGCTCCAGCGGTTGTATCACTGGGTCCATATCTGTAGCCCTATTTAAATTGTATCTACATGAGAAACCAGAGGAAAGTAACACCATTGCTAGCATTTAAAAAAATTTTTTAATTGAAGTATAGTTAATTTACAGTGTTGTGTTAGTTTCAAGTGTACAGCAAAGAGATTCAGTTAAACATATATATATATATATATATATATATTCTTTTTCAGATTCTTTTTCATTACAGGTTATTACAAGATATTGAGTATAGTTCCCTGTGCTATACAGTAGGTCCTTGTTGTTTATCTATTTTACACATAGTAGTGTGTATCTGTTAATCCTAATGTTAAATGGGGCCATAAGAACAGAAAATCATGCACAGAATGTATCTACGATGTGGAGACTGTGTCTTTGAGTTTCATCGTCCCTCCCTGGCAGGGGTAGAGGTCAGTCAGCCAGAAGATGCTTCTTCTGAGCTCTGAGAAGGTTCAGGATGCACTCCACCGGCTTGTATGTTGCAAACTAGGTCTTGTGCTGGGGGTGGTGCCATGTGGTGCCCCGGAGGCTTTGTTGATCCAGAGCTGCTGTCCGTCTTCCTGCTTGCAGCTCAGTGACTGCCTTATGTTTGTGTTTTTCTTGCTCCAGATGGGCAGAAGAAGGTTCAAGAGGAGTTCGACATCGACATGGATGCGCCAGAGACAGAACGCGCAGCAGTGGCCATTCAGTCTCAGTTCAGAAAATTCCAGAAGAAAAAGGCTGGGTCCCAGTCCTAGCGGGAGAGCCCCTTCCTAGTCTGCCAGAAGACACCACCTTCAACCATCCTGTCAAGAAATTAAAAGAACAACACCCTCGAGGGAAATCATTTGCGCACAATACCCACGTGCACCTCAGTCCCGCAATGCATGTACAGAGACCCGTGATATTTATACCCTTGTAGGAAGGCATAGACCATGCAATTGTGAGCGCTTCATATCTCTTTATCTCCAGTATCATTCCTCTTGCAACTGATTATTTTCCTTGATGTTGTAATAAAATGGAGTTGAGATGCATGATTCAAGTGTCTGCCTCCGCTTCTCCCTTTATATTAACTTGGGAAGTTACCGTTGTCAGAAGTAAGGCTAGATGTCTATTTTCTTCTCCCTCTAAGAGTTAGAGCTGAAACACGGTGCCTTCTGTGAGGAGCTTTCCTGCTGAGAATGGGAGATGCGTTCTCAGCTGTGCCTGTCTCATTTGGAGAGTTCTAACCTCTGACAGGCGATGGTGATGAATTTTCCTCTTATGATGGGATTAGAGCCCTGGATCCTGGGGTGCTAAAGAGTCAGAAGGTTCCCTGGGGAATTAAGACTCATCCAGGAGAACAAGAAGTGGGAGGGCAATGCATCTGTTTAGGGGGAGTCACCCAGGTTTACACAGCAGGTGCGCATTTCGGAGCTCCGCAGGGGATGTCCCCACTATCGAGGGCCGGTCTGCCCCTCACCTGCAGCTCTCCGTACCTGTGCTGCTCCAGGGCCAGGTGGTTCTCTGTTCTGCCCTTCCATCCCCCTCCCCAGCTCCTCACACCCCTCAGGGAGTTATTTGCCACCTGTTAGGATTATTTAGCACATCCTGCAATTTGGAGAAGCTGCAAGTTCTCTCCCATCCCATCTCTTCCCCTGCAAACCTCGTAGGTAAATTGCTTCCCACACCCCAAAGGGTAGGCAGGGAGGAGAGGACTGTCACATGCAGAGAATACTCCTTCGAGTCAAGAGCCAGGGGGCGGGGTGAGTGCCTGCCTTGGGGCCCCAGGTGGCAGGAGCCCCCCGCCCCCGAGACTGGCTGTTGGTTTGAGCTTTGCCACATGAGAACCTGATGTGGAAGCTGCATTTCGTCTTCATTCTTTTTTTTTTTTTTTTTTTTAGTATTTAATGTTTTATTTTTGCCTTTAGCTTAAGAAAGCAATTATGCTTTTTTTTTTTGGGGATGCAGCAAAAGCAGTTCTTTTTTAACATCTTTATTGGAGTATAATTGCTTTACAATGGTGTGTTAGTTTCTGCTTTATAACAAAGTGAATCAGTTATACATATACATATGTTCCCATATCTCTTCCCTCTTGCGTCTCCCTCCCTCCCACCCTCCCTATCCCACCCCTCTAGGTGGTCACAAAGCACCACCGAGCTGCTCTCCCTGTGCTATCGTCTTCATTCTTTTTACTGGACAGTTCTCTGGGGCTGCTAGGGACAGGGCAAACGCGGGCTCCTCTGATGGGTTTCCAATTAGAGAAGCACTACTTAGGATCATTGCAGCACTGGCAACCAGCCAGGGCTCCTTGGGACTCCTGATGGCCTGTGGTCCCCACTGAAAAGAGGACAGTGGGTTGAGGGAACTCTCCATAGAAAAGCTTCATTAGGCAGCAGGGGTATGAATGTGACGTAGTCTTCTTAGGAGTTCCCTGGAGCACCAATGTAAAGAAAGTTGGGAACAAATCAAGTGCTTAAGTAATTCAGATGAGTTCCCTCTACATCCCATCCTCACAGCAACCCCACTGCTCCCTCATTCTCTGAATATTTCACATAAAGGAAGTGGGCTATCCCCTTGCTGGATGTGTCTGGACCTGATGGCCAGCACAGTTCAACAAATCTGGAAGCAAATCTGGTTTTATAGTGAGGGTGCTCCCCCTAGAGGGGACTTTTCGTGCAAAGCAGGGAGTCCGAGGGAGGGGTTCTTCCCCAGTGTTCTAAGGACAGGAAACTCTCCCTCCCTCCCTGACAAATCCCCATGGGAGCAAAAGGAGGGGAGTGGGGTGAGGGCTGTGACGTTTGGAGAGACCCCTCAATGATTCTGATACACCTTCATTCCAATCACAGGACAAGGGTGTAGCTGACTTCTTGTGAACCACAGGGATGAATTTAATTTTTTACTTCCCAGGTGGATTCATGAGAGTCTAAAACTCCAGCCAACAGCAATGGGGGAGACTCCAAATGTGCCCCCTTCTGCATGGAATTGGATGTGTTGGGTCTATGGATTCGTGGAGCCAGAGGAAAGGACAGTGTCTCATGGCTCCCGCCTTTGGAGGGCCTTTCTGCTCCCGTGGGCTGCAGTGTTCATTGCAGAGAAGAGGATGGAACTTTCCTCTCCAGGGTGCTCCCGAGCTGGGCTGCACATGGTGTCAGTTTCGTTTCATGCATGTTTATTGGACTCCTACTACATGTATGTACTTGGTGCTGTCACGGTGCTGGCAGGCTGGTGGGGAAGAGGAACCGATAAATAGACAGTAAAATGGGGAGATTCACACTGCAGTGCAACAGAGAGAAAATAGCTCATCCAGGCTTGGAGAATCATTCAGGTCTTCCTGAGGAATTGCCACCCTCAGCAGCCATCTGAAAGATGATGGGAGTTGTAGTTAAATAGCCTGGGTGGTTGGCTGGTGGAAGAGAGTCAGGGCAAAGCCCAGGAGAAGGAGGTGCTGAACTTTGCAGACCCAGAGATACAATGTATTGGCACACCCCAGCTTGGGGGGTGTGTACTGCTACCCAAACTTGGGCAGGCCAGGAGACAGGACCCCAGCACTTGGGACTTGGAACTGGATTCATCTCTGACCTACAGGTCGGCCAAGTGACCACAGAGAAATTTACCTTGAGCAACTGGTCTCCTTACCATCAAGGTGATGATAAAATCTTCTTGGCAAGCTAGATGGGAAAATGTTAGGGACTTAAAATATCTCATTGTGGGTGTGTGATAAACGGAAGATTATTAATGATAAACCATGAGGTAAAGAGTCAATCATCACCTCCATCACCAGCACCCTTTCTCTTGAGTCAACCCAATTCATGGGACTCTGCTTCTCTCGGCTGTAGCCATCTGGACCAGTGGTGGGCACCTGACCCAAGAGGTGGGCTCTGACAATCGGAATCTTTTCCTCATGCGTCTGAACCAAGAGTCATGGGACCTGAGCCAGTTAATGGGAAGGAGATATTGAGTAGGGGCCGAAGCTGGTATTGCGGCAGGTTAAAGCTGCCCAAAAATCTTAAAACAAACTTTTTTTTTTTTTTTTGCAAGAAGCTGCAAAAGTTCATGTGGAGAGAGATGCAGGGGGATGCATGAGAGGGTCCAAGACCCAAGATATATGGGCCCACAAGAGACGGGAGGGCAGCCTAGGTTGACTCATTTGGTTGAAATGAGCAGAAACCCACTCACACGAACTAAAAAAAGAAAGAATTATTCGGGTCTCACAGACATCCAAGAATAGAACATCCAAGACATGCAGGAAAAAAATAAAATGCCACGGACAAGCAGAATTACGTTGAATTTATAACTAAACTGGGGTACAGTGAGGGAAGAACTGATGTCTTTATATTATTGTCCTTAGAGCATTTTATGACTTTCAGTCAAGTTTTATAGTTTTCTTTATATAGGTCTTGCAGATTTCTTTTTGTTCTGTTTCTAGGGATTTCACAGTTTTTTTGTCCTTCTAAATAGAATCTTTCCCCAAAGTGTTCTCTAGTTGGTTTTGCTGTTTTCTAGGAAAACTACTGATATCTGTATATTTAACTCATTAACTACTCATCTTACTGAACTACATAATATCTGATCGTTTTTCAGTGGATTCTTTAAGATTTCCAAGCAGACAGTCTTATCTATGATCTGTAATTAACAATATTTTTTCTCTTCTTTTCTATTATTTTTAGCTTCTTTCTTTGTTCTTTCTTGTCTTCCTTACACTCCATCCTTGTGTTTTGAGGGAGGCATAGGGATTTTTTTCCATCTCAAGTGACAGTGAGAAACCATCTCATGCATGAGGTAGGCATCTCCATAGGTCATTTATTTGGGTTGTTTGATTTTAACTTCATGGGGTTGTCTTTTCTCAAGTCTTGCAAGCCTATTATTGTACATTTGAATGCACACATTTTGTATACCCTGAAGTTTAACCTCGATGAATTAGTATAATTGTAGGGGAAGATTAGATAGAGGGAAAAAGTTTACGATTAGAGTTTATTTAGAATTTGTGTTTAAGGTGAGGATTCATATTAATGGCATGTTCAGGAGTTTTCACTTGACTCCAATTCAAATCATGGATGATCCAGGTGAGGTTTTTCAGTCACTGTGCAATGTCCAATATCCTAGCTTGGGCTGCTATAACATAATACCATAAACTGGGGGGCTTAAACAATAAATATTTATTTCTCACAGTTCTGGAGGCTGGAAGTCCAAGATCAAGGTGCCAGCAGATTTGGTTCCCCAGTGAGGGCTCTCTTCCTGGTTTGCAGACGGCATCCTTCTTCTTCTTTTTAAATTTATTTTAGTGAAATATAGTTGATTTACAATGTGTTAATTTCTACTGTACAGCAAAGTGATTCAGTTATACGTATATATACACACACATACATATACATATATATGTATATATATATATATATATACATTCTTTTTCATATTCTTTTCCATTACGGTTTATCACAGGATATTGAATATGGTTTCCCGTGCTACACAGTAGGACCTTGTTGTTGATCCATTCTCTACATCATAGTTTGCATCTGCTAACCCCACACTCCCAATCCGTCCCCCTCCCCCCTTGGCAACCATCCGTCTGTCTCTAAGCAGACAGCCTCCTTCTTGCTGTGTCCTCACATGGTGGAGAGAGAGAGCTCTGGTGTCTCTTCTTCTCTTATAAGGGCACCAATCCCATCATGGGGGTCCACCCTCATGACCTGTGCTAAACCCTGTTACCTCCCAAAGGTACCATCTCTTAACATGATTGTGTTAGGAGTTAGGGTTTCACCCTATGAATTTTGGAGGGACACAAACATTCAGTCCACAACATCCACCTTCTCAGGAGCAGGGCTCACCAGGTCTCCCGAAAGTCCTTTACTGTAATGTGATTGGACTGAATAACACACTGGCCTTGCTCCACAACCCCACTGATCGACCACCTGGCTCTGATGTGTTCTCACTGCCACTGTTTCCTCTCAGTTGCTGCTTTGACGTTTTCCTCACAGCTGTGACAGTGGACTCTGCTCGGTGACATGTTGCCCTTTTGGAAGTAGTTTGTTCATTTGCTAACAGATGCTTAATTGAATACCGGTGACTGTTGCTTTGTTTTATGTGACCTCCCTGGGAGTCAGGGGTCTGCAGGGCAGGGATAATGATGGGTTTGCATAAGGCCCCATCAGGGTTTATGGATAAAACGACCAGAGGATTGTCAAAAGTACAACACTGAACTAGCCCTCTCTCTGCTCCTTGCCCTGTAAAGCAGATGTGAATATGAAGATTTTGAATTCCCGAAGCTACCATTCTCCTTATTTCTATGTGCCAGTGCTGCAGGGTCTCTGCTGCTTGAGAGTTTAGAAAAATGCCATCACACAAGTTGTGATGGCTCACAAAGGGTGGGTGGATGGAGAAGGGCTTCTCTGTTATGCTTTTTGGGCTTCAGGTAGGGGTTTTTCTTACAGCCCCTCAACTAAAGAACCATTTCCTAGCCCACCTGTGAAATGAACTGAGGAGTTCCAGTGAGATGACTGTCTTGTCCCAAGCCAGGCTGTCATTGACTCATGAGATGGATTCCTGCACAGAGACACCTGGTTGCAGGTGAAAGCACAGTGAGACTGGGAGAAGTCTTCCCTGCCATGTTCTCATGTGTACCTTACCGATGCCAGAAACATCACCCTGACTACATGTTTCCCTCTGGTACTGCCACGGCGCCCCGTGTCCTAGTCCTTTAACCATCCACTGTGCTGTGGAAGCCACACACGGAGCATATCCAGCTCGAGGCAGGAGAGCTTGTGCCCCACTCTCTAATGATCCACTGGTCCAAAGGTCTGCGTTGACCTGATAACAGGGAGAGAGCCTCACCACTCACACCGGGATCACTTCACCGTTCCTCTGATTCCTCCACTTTGCACCCAGTGTTCTCTTTCTAGAACATTCCCCTGTAGCAGCCAGAGTATTCTTTTAAGAATGTGAATCTGATTGTGTCACCTTTTCCTTGCCTTATTGCCCCCACACTTAAAACCTTGCACCAGCTTCACTGTGCTCTTAGTATAAAGCCAATCTCCTTGACGTGCCTTCTCCCCTCACTTTCTGGATATTTCAGTTTTTCAGATGTGCTGGCCTTCCTCCCATGTCAGGGCGTTTCAGTCTGCCCCTCAGTCTTTGCATCCGGTTACCTCCTATCATGCTTTAGTTCTGAGCTGACAAGTTACCTTCTGGAGCAGTTGAGATAAAACTAACTGCTGGAAGAGCTCAGCCTCCAAATCCAGGAGACTGCACCCAATAGAAGCTTATTTCTTACTCAATGCAGAGCCTGATGCAGGTGTTCTGAGCCGTGGCTGTCCTCCTCATGGAAGATGGCATCAAAGGTTTGTAAAGGGCCAGGCCCAGAAATGACTCAAAGCAGTTCCACTGGTCTGAACGCAGGCACGTGGCTACACTTATTTTCTAGAGAAGCAGGAAATTCATCCACCTGTGTGCTCAGGAGGTGGAGGAAACACACCACTGTTTCTGGTACAACTCCTCCCCTCACACCCCCACCCCACACATAAGGTCCTGTTCTTGAAGGCTCTTATTACAGCTTCACTTTCACATGCATTTATGTGCTTCTTTGATCAGTGTCACATCCTCTGCTCAGCTCCGTGAGGTCAGGGACATCCATTTGATGGCAAGTTAGTTGCTTGCTAAATAGTTGCTGGGAGAGTGAATGAATAAATACATATCCAAGTTGCATGTACTCTGAAGAAGTCAGCTCCCATTGTATTTGAGGGCATGAAGATCCATATTTGAGAGACATAAAGGAACCCTGTGTTTTCATTCAGTCAACAGCCAAGCAAGACCTTGATGTGGTCAGAGTTCAAAATCAGCCTTCATGCTTCATTTTTCTTTCTTAAGAGGGTCTTAGAAAGGCAGCCGTGTGGTGGATTTTTTTAAGTCATCTCAGCTGACAATGGGTAGACATACAATAGAATCAGGACAGATGGGCACCAAGACATGTACATTTCTAGGACACCTCCTTCCAAAAAATAAAAATGAAAAAGCAAACAAATCCCCAAGCCTGTGGTGGCTGCAAGGACAGCAGGTGTCTGAACACTGCAAATCCAGGATCCTGCTTAGCATATTTTTTGTCATTCCTTCCATGTGGAATGAAGCTCCTCCTCTCAACCTACCCTCCCAGGGAAGCAGACCGCCCTGCACCTGTGGTCAGAAGAGCCAGGCTTTGGCTCCAACTCAGTTACTTCCACCGGTGTTGTTCTGGGCAAGAACCATAACTTCCACTGGTCTCAATTTCCCCCTCTGTAAAGTGGGTATAATAAAGCCTCCAGGGTGGTAAGGAGGGAATAGAGTCCCTTCTGTGTGTCAGGCTGAAGCAAGCCACTGAGCAGTTTATACATATATTATCTCATTTAATCTTAATAATCTTATAAAGTAGGTGTTTTATCCCCATTTTACAGACGAGAAAACTAAGGCTCAGAGAGGATCAGGAAATGCTTAGGGTCATGCAGTTAGTGAGGGATGAAGTGGAATCTCTCACCTGGGTCTTACTTGAGAGCCTGCGGTCTTTGACACCTGTATCACTCAGTACGAGGCATCAAATACCAATTTCTTATGCACATAGGGTGGCTTTAGGGGTCTACAATCTTTAGTGGTCCCCATGATGCCTCCCTCATTCATTCAAGCCCTTAGGAGTTCCTTTTGCCTCCGAATTCCAACAGGGGTGGTAGATAAAATAATGGTCCTTAAAGATGCTCATGTTCTAATCCCCAGAACATATAAATATGTTACCTTAGATGGCAAAAGGGCCTTTGCAGATGTGATTAAGTTAAGGATCTTGAGGTAGAGAGATCATACTGGTTGTCTGGGAGAACCCAACGTAATCGTGGGGTCCTTATCAGAGGGAGGCAGGAGGATCATGTTAGAAAAAGATATGATGATGGCATAGAGGTTGGAGTGATGCCCTTTGAAGACGGAGGAAGCAGCTGTGAGCCAAGGAATGCAGGTGGCATCCAGAAGGTGGAAAAGCCAGGGAAACAGCTCTTCCGTCAGAGCCTCTAAAAGGAGCTCAGCCCTGCCCAAACCTTGATTTTCAATCCTTAAAATGCATTTTGGACTCCTGACCTCCACAGCTGTAATAGTAAATTTGTGTTATTTCAAGGTACTGGTTTGCTGTAATTTGTTACAGCAGCAATAGGAAATTCATACAGTGGTGTTTTCTGTGCTGTATCTCTTGTACCTTAGCACTTGGTGTGGTCTTGTAACTTACCTGCTACGCGTGTGTTAATTATTATCGCACTAGCTAATGGAGAATCCCTTGGCAGGGGGAGACCACAGTTTACCTCTCTCCATAAGGACAGTGCAGACACATCAACGCGTCGAGTAGAAATCTGTTGAGGTCCAAGATGGTGGCCCAGTGATGAGGCCATTGAGATGACTGGCAGATCACCGTGTCACCAGCGTGGGTCTCTGTGGATGGAAGCTGCATAACATCGTCACACCCACATTTTCTGTGGGATCCCCCAAGGTGGGAGGTGTTGACAGCTGAAGTGAGCTGGCAGCATCACGGCATCAGCAGCTGCCATGACCACACAACTGTGGGCAAAGGGCACACATAGGCGTGTCCTGCTGCAGAGGTTGGCCCGGGGCCAGCACTGGCTGTCGCCGCAGATCTTCTCGTGGTTCAGGTGCTGCTCAGGCTCTTTTGTGTGTGATCTGTTTGCAACCCAGCCAGCTGGCAGCCTTTGCAGCGCTAGGGCACGGAGTCAAGCTGGTGAACGCAGTGGCCATGGGAATGGCTTTGCTGCTGCAGAGCCGTGAGTGGGGCGGGGGCAGTGCAGACTCTGAAGCATTTGTAATTTCCCCCCCAGCATTGCCGCCCTCCCACTGCAGCGTAGCTCCAAGTGCATCCTCCTGGTGGAGATGCATGTTGGATGGGAGAGCAGGAATCGGGATCCTTTATTAATTCGATAACCTCCGAGTTGGGTGTGTGAGGGTGAGTCCAGGGAGCTGTTTGTGGAGTGGTTTCTGTGACTGTCTGGGTCTAAATGAACTTGCGGGCTCTCAATCCAGCACTCACTGACTCGGTCCTCTCACCCCCATCTACCGCTCCCTTATGTGGCTTCCTGTTCATAAATCAAAAAGCGTTCAATGCTTCAAGCCACCATAGGGATCTCATCCACCCCCGCGTTTCATAAACAAATAAAGCAAGGCTCCGAGAACTGGAGTGGCTGGTCCACGGCTGCACCACCTGGGCCCGGCCCACAGTCCTAAAGGGCCAGCGTGTCCTGATGAAGCTTAGCCCACAAACAGGGCTGATTCAACACACCCCCGACTTTCCATCAGAGACACGAGGCTGTGCTTTCCTCCAGCCAGGCCTCAGGAGGCCACCCACTTGCCAGGTTGCACAACCTTTCGCTAAAATTCCCTGGGAATGGAAGTGGAAGAAGCTCAGAAACAAACAAATGTGGTGCCACACCATTGCTATTTTACAGTCCAAATCTCAGAAAAGCGGAGGGTAGGGGGGTGGCAGTCAAGATTTGAGCTCAGCTGCTTTAACCAAGACCCCCAGTAAAAGTGTCTCCAACGACAGGCTTGTCTCACAGGTGACAGTCTGGGTGAAGCCTTCTGGGGCTGGGAGAGCAGCTCCTGGGATCAGAAACACGTTCCTTCTGTCTCATTTGAATCCATCCTGAGGACCTGCCCTTGCCCTTCTGGTTTAAGATGGATCACCATAATGTCCACATTCCAGTTCCAGGAAGGGGACATGGGACGGACACCTGGGAGGATGGATATAGAGGGATGGTACATTCTCTGCCACAAGGGTCACCTTTGGTGGCCTAACTACAGAGATGGGCATTGTCTATGGCCCAAGTTCCCTGGACAGTTGCTGTCTGTCCACTTCTCTTGGTATGTCTGGTCTGGGGAGGTGGGATTGATGTGGTGAGACAAATGGTCTGCGTGTCTCCCGTGTGTCCTGGCCCTGGTCACTCCAGTTAATGCTTATGGCCTCCTGCAAGCCTCTGCTACTCCCCAGGGGCTGGTCTCAGCCTGCATGCAGGTCTCAGTGGTGATGGGACATCACTGCTACTCAAGGCAGTCCCTGGCCAATGCCCGATGGGGGGCCAGAGGATAACCATCGTGGCTCCCTTGCTCCTCAGGTGGGGTCACTCCGAGGCTGTACCACCCTGCCTTCCAGAGACCCTGGTGGAGGTGAACCCCAATAGCACATAGTGACCTCCTCGACCACATGCTCTTGATTGGCTTTATCCCTTCCTGCCTCATGTCAGCACTTCCCTGCCCACGCTCCCTCTGACAACCACCCCGTCAAACCACCTTCATCCAAATCCCTGCCTTAAAGTTTGCTCCTGGGGGAATCCAGCCCAAGACTGTGAGACAAGGGAGACGTGTGGGCATTTTTAGCCAAAACTCCAGGTTCCAAGAATTCTGGACCATATGGAAGATATGTTTTGTTTATATTATATTTTTTACAACCTCCTTTTATGAAGAAATCAGCTTCTTAAGAATTAAAAAATGGGAAGAATTGACTTATGTTTCTGGAGCAGCCTCACCCGCTCCATCACCGGAACTTCAGCCAAGAAACCCTCCCTCTTGTTCTTGGGAATTTCCTGTGAATGCTCCTCTGCTTTTTCAGGTCAGAGAACAGGAATTTCAGGTCATTTCAGGGACGCTGCCTTCTTTATTGATTTGTTATGACTTGGCGCTCAGGTCTCTGGGACGTGGCTTCTGCATCTCAGGATGAACAGGGGTAATGCTCTCTGCATGTGTGCACCCATCCCTCCCCCCAGGGATGCTCCCCAGGGCCCACTCTCCCTGCTCCTTCCAGATGTTCACTTCCTTGCTTTTTGTGGAGTCTCCCCCGGCCCCCTTGCCCTCCAGGCTGCTCTCCAAATGATCCTCGCTCCCTTGCATTTGGTCCAGTCTTGTTCCCTCAAGGCTCTCTGCCAGAGGGTTACTGCTTTCCAGGAGGGTCCTTGATGCCTGTGACAATAATTCTCTGATGGACACAAGATCTAGGCATCCTGGCTGCACCTGTGCTGTCCTAGGACCATGATAAGCTATTCCAGTTAAAATCAGTTCCATTTGGGATGACACGGATTGCACTGTGGCCCCTCAGAATTTCCTGAGCCCCATCTCTCCTCTTTTCCTATAGTTTCTAAGCCCCAGGCTATGATTCCCCAGTTTTCTTAATGGACGATCTGACAAGCTGAGTTGTCTTCCGGACAGATTATACCATCTTTATCTTGCTTTAACCCGGATGCCTGAGCAGGGTTGGCTTGGTCCTGGGTGTGCTCCTGGGTTGGCTCTGGCCTGAGACCACGCTCCTCCTCTATGTGAGGTCTCCCCTGAACATCATGTCAGTGTTTCTCCATGGGGTCCTGGACTTGACAGCCCTGTTCTGTAATAAGGGGTCTGACTATGTCTCTGAGCCAACAATAGCTCCAGCAGGTTTTGAGGAAAAGGTGGGACCAGCAGAGTTTTGAATGCAACTGAACGAGAAAGACCCAGAACTTTTTTTTTTTGGCAGTGACCGCCAGGGAATCCCCAAGACCCAGAACTTGATAGACCACTGAGGGTGAGGAGGGGGAACCGCTTGCCTCCTCTTCTGTTCAACTTTCCTGCTCTTGGGTTGCTCTTCCTTTCTGTCTCACCTGGATTCCTACTTTTGATCCCTTCATCATAATAGTTGTATTGCTTAGGGTAATTAATGCTAGCTGCTGTAACAAACAACCCCACATCTCAGCGGTTCACTATACAAGAAGCGTGTTTCTCACTCCTGTACAATCTGATGAGCGCTGTCAGCTCTCCCGGGCAGCTCTCCACCCAGGTGGTGACTCAGGGATTCAGGCTCCATCTCTTGGGTGAGTCTGCTCTCCTTAGGTCATTTGCTTGTGAGAGAAAGAGCTTGAGTGATTACCTGGTGTCTTAGTTTCCTAGGGCTTCCATAAAAAATGGACACTAAGTGGGGGCTTAAAACAACAGAAATTTATTGTCTCACAGCTCTGGAGGCCAGATTTCAAGATCAAGATGTTGGCAGGGTTGGTTCCTTCTGGAGACACTGAGGGAGAATCCATTCCATGCCTCTCTCCTAGCGTCTTGTGTTTCTGACAATTCTTGAGTTTCTTTGGCTGTAGACGCATAACTCCAATCTCCGCCTCTATCTACACTTGGACCTCTTCACTGTGTATCTGTGTTCCTTCTTTCTCTCTCTTTCTCTCTCTCTCCTCTTACGAGGATACCTGTCATTTGATTTAAGGCCTACCCTAGACTCAAGATTATCTCATCTCAAGATCTTTGATTTTGTTACATCTGCAAAGACCCCTTTTCACAGATAAGGACATCTTCACAGGCTCTGGGGGTTGGGGACTTGGATATGTCTTTTTGGGAGCCACTCTTCAACGCACTACACACGGTTTGTTTTACTGTCAGCCCTAGAAGTGGCACAAGAGTCCACCCACATTCCACTGCCCAGAACTAGTTGCACAGTACAGCTCTACTTGCAAGGGAGCCTGGGAAATAGAGTCGTTCTGTTTGCTCAGAGGGAGGAGACAGAGGCGGTGGGCGTCCGGCCAGTCCCCGACATTGGCTGATACTCAGGGAGCACTTCCTCTGAGCCAGGTGCCCTGCTAAGGACTTTGCAAGGACCATCTCATTTTAATCATCTTAATTCTCACAAGAAACTTCTGGGGTTGATGCTCTTTGTTATACAGATAAGTAAACAGAAGCACAGAGTCCTCTGAACAACGTCCCATGTCATTTGTAAATGGGTGAACCGCTGTTTTCACCTGAGCAGACTGTTTTCAGGGTCTGTGCCTTTAGCTCCTATGACAAAGCCTCTAACAGCCCTGATGCCTGGCTGTTGGTCTTTGTGGGCACAATTGTTACCCTCCTCCACACGTCCCCTAGTCTGTTCTCAGACCCATACTCATCACTGGGCACTGACTTGGCTGGAGCAAAGTGCTTACAGGGTGACATGCTCTTTCCTTCACTCTGGAGAGGGTCTCATCTTTCTTCTCCCCACAATGACTTGTTCAAGGACACCTCAATGGACAAGGATGAAACAGCCAAAGTTCTTACCGTCTAGGTCCGAAACCGGATGACACCAATCAACGAGGATGATAATGCAGATACCCCAAGTTGACTGAAGTAAATGTTAACAAGATCATCTGCCGAAGAAGAAAAGCTGGCTAGTGGAGCATGATATGTACCCCAAGCACAATTATTGACCTTTGGGTGAGAGGTCACTGGAAATTTATTTCTATTTTGGCTGCTCACAGAACTGCATTTCAGCAGCTCTAGCATAATCTGCATCAAGCTGCAAAACGTCAGTTGGCAGCTCGTTTGAGGTGGATCCAAACTACCTTGTCTGAATAGAGCCATGCAGCGTATCTGTAAGCAAGAGGGCCTTGGATTCACGGAGGGTGGGAAGGAGGGGACCAGGGTTACTGTCTCTCTCCCTGCTGTCCCGTCTGTTCTAGAAAATTTTCTGCTGGCTTGCAGAAGTCCAAAGAGCGAAAAACACGCTTGTGTAATTTTGTACTTCATTACGATTATTGATCCAGATCTGTCTTGTACACATAGACACAAAGAAATAAATATTTGTTTAAGGAAATAAAGTCCAGGAGAGGAGTGAGATTGGAGGAAGGGTAAGACTGAAAAAAAAGAATCCAAGAGAAAAAGAAGGGGAAGAGAGGAAGGGAAGAGAAAAAGAGGAGGAGAGAAAATAATTTCCCTCTAGTTTGGTTTTGAGGTAAGAGAGAGTATTTCTCACCATGCCCTTGACAAGGACATAGTTAGGGGACACGCCTGCTAAAAGTTCTGGCAAATCTTCTCTCAGTTACTGTAGATGCAGTAGATTTCATCCTTGGAGCTGGAGTGCCGTGGTCCATCCATGGATGGGGGAAGGGGGCACCTGAGGGTCTGAGTTGGCATCAGTTTACTTGGTACCTGCTATATAGGAGGCATTGTATCAATTCTACAGGAACATAGAGAGAATGATGTAATTAGGTACAAATCTTTCTTTCAGGTCTGCTTTGATTAAGCATGATGTTAAGACATGACCATCTGTCTGCAAGGAGCTTGATTTTTAATGGATGTGATGGACATGCCCACAAAGAAGGTAAAAGTGGCATGTTCTTTGGCAGACAGATAGATGAAGAATGGGAAGGGAGTGAGATACATTTCAACCCAAAGAATCCTTCATGGCAAAGTATGGGTCTTAAAGAAAGCACAGAAATTGGACGTGTGGAGATAGGGAAAGGGACATTCCAACAGGGGCAGCCACAGAGGCAGGAAAACATTTTTTGGGATAATAGCAGGAAGAAATAGAAAATATGAACAGACCAATCACAAGTAATGAAATTGAAACTGTGATTAAAAATCTTACAACAAACAAAAGTTCAGGACCAGATGGCTTCACAGGTGAATTCTATCAAACATTTAGAGAAGAGCTAACAGCCATCCTTCTCAAACTCTTCCAAAATATTGCAGAGGAAGGAACACTCCCAAACTCATTCTATAAGGCCACCATCATCCTGATACTAAAACCAGAAAAAGATACTACAAAAAAAGAAAATTACAGACCAATATCACTGATGAATATAGATGCAAAAATCCTCAAAATACTAGCAAACAGAATCCAACAACACATTAAAGGGATCATACACCATGATCAAGTGGGATTTATCCCAGGGATGCAAGGATTCTTCAATACATGCAAAGCAATCAATGTCATACATCATATTAACAAATTGAAGAAAAAAAACCATATGATCATCTCAATAGATGCAGAAAAAGCTTTCAACAAAATTCAACACCCATTTATGATAAAAGCCCTTCAGAAAGTGGGCATAGAGGGAACCTACCTCAACATAATAAAGGCCATATATGAGAAACCCACAGCAAACATCATTCTCAATGGTGAAAAACTGAAAGCATTTCCTCTAAGATCAGGAACAAGACAAGGATGTCTACTCTCACCACTATTATTCAACATAGTTTTGGAAGTCCTAGCCATGGCAATCAGAGAAGAAAAAGAAATAAAAGGAATACAAATTGGAAAAGAAGAAGTAAAACTGTCACTGTTTGCAGATGACATGATACTATACATAAAGAATCCTAAAAATGCCACCAGAAAACTACTAGAGCTAATCAATGAATTTGGTAAAGTTGCAGGATACAAAATTAATGCACAGAAATCTCTTGCATTCCTATACACTAATGATGAAAAATCTGAAAGAGAAATTAAGGAAACACTCCCATTTACCATTGCAACGAAAAGAATAAAATACTTAGGAATAAACCTACCTAGGGAGACAAAAGACCTGTATGCAGTAAACTATAAGAAACTGATGAAAGAAATTAAAGATGATACCAACAGATGGAGAGATGTGTTCTTGGATTGGAAGAATCAATATTGTGAAAATGACTATACTACCCAAAGCAATCTACAGATTCAATGCAATCCCTATCAAATTACCAATGGCATTTTTTACAGAACTAGAACAAAAAATCTTAAAATTTGTATGGAGACACAAAAGACTCCGAATAGCCAAAGCAGTCTTGAGGTAAAAAAATGTAGCTGGAGGAATCAGACTCCCTGACTTCAGACTATACTACAAAGCTACAGTAATCAAGACAGTATGGTTCTGGCACAAAAACAGAAACATAGATCAATGGAACAAGATAGAAAGCCCAGAGGTAAACCCACGCACCTATGGTCAACTAATCTATGATAAAGGAGGCAAGGATATACAATGGAGAAAAGACTGTCTCTTCAATAAGTGGTGCTGGGAAAACTGGACAGCTACATGTAAAAGAATGAAATTAGAACACTCCCTAACACCATACACAAAAATAAACTCAAAATGGATTCAAGACCTAAATTTAAGACCGGACACTATAAAAGTCTTAGAAGAAAACATAGGAAGAACACTCTTTGACATAAATCACAGCAAGATCTTTTTTGATCCACCTCCTAGAGTAATGGAAATAAAAACAAAAATAAACAAATGGGGCCTAATGAAACTTAAAAGCTTTTGCACAACAAAGGAAACCATAAACAAGACGAAAAGACGACTCTCAGAATGGGAGAAAATATTTGCAAATGAATCAACGGACAAAGGATTAATCTCCAAAATATATAAACAGCTCATGCAGCTCAATATTAAAGAAACAAAAAACCCAATCCAAAAATGGGCAGAAGACCTAAATAGACATTTCTCCAAAGAAGACATACAGATGGCCAAGAAGCACATGAAAAGCTGCTCAACATCGCTAATTATTAGAGAAGTGAAATCAAAACTACAATGAGGTATCACCTCACACCAGTTAGAATGGGCATCATCAGAAAATCTGCAAACAACAAATGCTGGAGAGGGTGTGGAGAAAAGGGAACCCTCTTGCACTGTTGGTGGGAATGTAAACTGATACAGCCACTATGGAGAACAGTATGGAGGTTCCTTAAAAAACTAAAAATAGAATTACCATATGACCCAGCAATCCCACTACTGGGCATGTACCCAGAGAAAACCATAATTCAAAAAGACACATGCACCCCAATGTTCATTGCAGCACTATTTACAATAGCCAGGTCACGGACGCAACCTAAATGCCCATCGCAGATGAATGGATAAAGAAGATGTGGTACATATATACAATGGAATATTACTCAGCTATAAAAAGGAACGAAATTGGGTCATTTGTTGAGACGTGGATGGATCTAGAGACTGTCATACAGAGCAAAGTAAGTCAGAAAGAGAAAAACAAATATCGTATATTAATGCATGTATGTGGAACCTAGAAAAATGGTACAGATGAACTGGTTTGCAGGGCAGAAGCTGAGACACAGATGTAGAGAACAAATGTATGGACACCAAGGGGGGAAAGCTGTGGGGGGGTGGGGATGGTGGTGTGATGAATTGGGCGATTGGGCTTGACATGTATACACTGTTGTGTATAAAATTGATGACTAATAAGAACCTGCTGTATAAAAAAATAAATAAAATTCAAAAAAATTATATAGCTTCATAATTTTGGTAATTATGTATAATTGTGTAAATAATACCCCTGCAATCAAGATATAGAACAGTTTTATCACTCTAAAAATTTGTCCTTCTACAGTCAGTTCTCAGGCAACTACTGCCCTGCTTTATGTCACTATAGTTTTACCTTTTCCAAAATTTCATATTAATGGAATCCTACAGTTTATAGACTTTTGTGTTTGTCTTTTTTCATCTAGTATGTTTTTGAGATTCATCCATTTTGTTATATGCATTAATATTTTTTCCTTTTTACAACTGAGATGTATCCCATAGTATGAATATACTGCAATCTGTCCTTTCACCAGCTGATGGACACTGGATTCTGCAACAAACATCACACACAAGTTTTATATGGACATATATTTTTATTTCTTTTCTTTCTCTATAAGTGGGTAGGATTTCTGGATCATATGGTAAGTTTATGTTTCGATTTATAAAAAAATGGCCAAACTGTGTTCTAAAGTGGCTGTGATATTTTGCATTCCCACCAGCAATGTATGGGAGTTCTATTAATTGAAGATCCTTGTCAACACTTGGTAGTTTCTTAAGATTTTCAAAGGTGTTTTTTATTATTTTATAGGCTCCATTGTTGCTGAAAATAAATCAAATACCATTATTATTTCCAAATTTTTGTCTGTGCCCCAATTTTTGTTATTGAGCTTCCCTTTATCCCAATTTTCTGAAAATTTACAGAGATGTGCTTTGAAGTCAAGTGGCTTTCATCCTCTTGTACTGAATGTTTAAGGACATCTTTCCAACTGGAGTCTCATGTCCTTCAGTTCCTGGAAATTTTCTTAGATTATTTATCTGGTAATTTATTCCCCTCTATTTTTCTCCGAACTCATTTTCTAAAACATTTATTGTTTGAATGTTGGTTTCTTGAATGATACTTTCATTTTGTTTATTTTTCTCTCCTATTTTTTTCATTTGTCTATCATTTTCTCTAACTAACTGGAAGATTTCTTTTCAGTTTTGTCTTTTAATTCTTTTCTTATCTTTTCCATTTTGATCTCATATTTTTAGTTTCCAACATCTAGTTTTTTTGTTGCCTCAATAAGTACTCAATATACTTTATTCTTATTTTAATAAAACCGTATCTACCCATATTTATCAGGATATTAGTTGTAGTTTTTTCTCCCCAAAGATAGATTATTCTCCTTTCATCACCCTAGTTTCCCTTTTCCTGTTTGTTTTAGGATTTGTCTTTCCTTTTCCACTGAGTGAACAGGTTGACAGGAGGAAGATTTTACCCTCAGGGAATATTTGGCAATATCTAGAGATATTTTTGGTTGCCCCCACTAGGGTAGGGGTGCTACCCTCTCTAGTGGGTAGAGGTCAAGGATGCTGTTAAGCATTTTATAGTGCACAGGATACTCACCCCTTCCCCACAAGAAAAAATTACCCAGCTCCAAATGTCAATAGTGTGGAGGTTGAGAAACCCTGTGATGCTGGATGCTTCTGTCAAACGTCTGCTGATCCCTGACTGTCAGTTCATACTTAAAGCGCAATGCATTAAAGAGTATCTATGGGAAGAGGTCGTTGACTGGTGGATTCAAAGAAGAGAAACTTGGCTGGGTCTTTTCATTGCTATGTGTAGGTCATTGTCAGAGCTGAAGAGAAATCCTCAAACTCCCCCTAATGTGAGGACATGGGGGTTGAGTCTAAGCATGGCAGCCCGTGTGCTCCAAACTAAGGAAAGGGGCCCAGGGTCTTACAATTGAGTGTGTAAACTTTGATTTAATTCCCGTGTCTCAGTCTATACTCTGAGCTCAACTCTATATACTCTCTGTTTCAGTCTCTCCATAGAATAAGCTTCAGCCTTCTGCCAGGTCCAGGTGGATAACTCAGTTCTTACAGAGACTTTCAATCAATGCTTTTGTTTTCGGTGACACCTGTCTCCCTGTTGCTCACCTGAGCTCTAAACTTGGCCCATCCTCCCTGGGGCCCTTTCCCTCCTTCAGAACCAACTCCGCTGCTTTCCCACGACAACTGCCACACACATCCTATTGCCAACTCTTCCCTCAGCTCTCAGTAGACGGGCTCACCTCTCATTTTACTTCTCAGACTGAAGCCATTTCAACATAAGTCCCTGACTCCGTTTCTCTCATGGACAACATTTCTCAGCCCCACCTCTTCTCTTGCTCCTGTTTACGAAGGAATACCTATTCCCTCCAAAATGTGCACAATTGCCCTTTTGCGGGATCTACTCCTTCTGGTCTCTTTAGGAAAGGTGCTCCACAGCCTTACTCTTTCTCCTAAATCTTTTTTTTTTTTAATTGGAGTATAGTTGATTTACAATGTTGTGTTAGTTTCAGGTGTACAGCAAAGTGATTCAGTTATATATATATATATGTATACATATATTCAGATTATATATGTATTTAGATTATATATGTATTCAGATTCAGTTTATATATATATATTCAGATTCCTTCCCCTTATAGGTTATTACAAAATAGAGAGTATAGTTCCCTGTGCTATATAGGAGGCCCTTGCTGTATAATAGTGTGTATCTGTTAATCCCAAACTCCTAATTTATCTCTCCCCCCTTTCCCCTTTGGTATCCATGTTTGTTTTTTAAGTCTGTGAGTCTGTTTCTGCTTCTCAGATAAGTTCGTGTCATATTTTAGATTCCACATATAAGTGATAAGCTATAATATTTGTCTTTCTCTGTCTGACTTACTTCACTTAGTATGGTCATCTCTAGGTCCATCCGTGTTGCTGCAAATGGCATTATTTCACTCTTTTTATGGCTGAGTACAATATTCCATTGTACATATGTACCACATCTTCTTTATCCATTCATCTGTCGATGGACATTTAGGTCGTTTCCATGTCTTGATCTTTCTCTTGAATCCTTGGTCTCTCCGTCTTCATAGCCTCTTTTTTCCCTGTAAAATATGGTTAGATCTGCTCTGTCTTTAAAAACAAACTCATCCCATGACCCTGGTATTTCCTAAGACTCCTATCCTACCCTTTACAGACACATATTTTTGTAAAAGTTGTCTAAACTGCTTGAAAGCACTTCCCACCTGACCTTTGTGGACCAGCCCTCGTCATGTCACTCGTCATGAGGATCTTGCCCAGTGTCCTCTCACAGATGCTCCCATGTTTCTCTGCCCCCTTGTCCCTGCCCCTCCTCTCTACTGATTTCTTCTCTCCCTCTCCTGGGTTTTCCTCTTCCTCCCACTCGCTAACAAGTGGACGAATTGCTACAGGCTCTACACTCAACCTTCATATCTTCTCTCCGGGATACTCTTATTTATACCCATGGCGTCTATCAGTTGGCTCCCAGATCTTCATCACCAACTTCCTGGTTTTAAATGCTCAGGCTCCATCCATATAAGGTACTCCTGAGGTAAAACTAAAACTTGATTTTAGATTATGTGGGGGAAAAAGATGGGAGTCAAAATGCTGCTATGGTGGCTGGGGTCACATGTGCAGAGGACAGCACGCTGTCCACATGCTGTAATTCCTTAGTGAGCCCACATCATCAAGCGCGGGAAATAGCCTCCAGCCCAGCTAAAGATTCAGTATTTCTGCTCTTTTTCCACATTAAGTCTTTACCTTACTCTGTCTTAATTTGGGACCTTTTTCACACCTAAAATATTCACATAATTCTCTTTCTCGAATTACCCTGAAATTACATTTTGTAGTCCATCTGTAACTAGACCAAAGAAATATGGTCTTTCATTCTTTTTAAGTTCAAAATAAAAGCATGGTTTTGTTTGTGCTATGACTTGGAGCAGAAGGGGCCAGGCAAACCTCTTCTGAAACCCAAATTCAGTCACACACTCATTATGCTGGATTAAGTCTTGTGGCTGAGGTTCTTGGCCCTGACTCACACTATAATCACCTGGGGAGCTTCTGAAAAACACCAGTGTTCAGGCTCCACCCTGGACCAGTTATGAGGCTTGAGCATCAGTGCTTTTCATGTGATTCAAATGTGCTGCCAGAGCTGGGAGCCACAGTTCCAGTTAGTTTTTTTCCTTTGCCCAAATTTTGGCCAAGACTCAAATCTTACTTCTAGTGATTCTCCAACTTTAGTGTAATTTAAAATCACCTCGAGCACTTATTAAGACAGATTTCTGAGCCTCACCCTCAGAGTTTCTGATTCCATAGATCTGGGGTGGGGCCCAAGAATTTGCATTCCTAACAAATTCCCAGGGGACGCTGACACTGCTGGTCTGGGGACCAAACTTTGAGAATCACTGCCTAATTCTGCCTGAGGATGTCCGTCTTCTGAAGTTTGCTTCTTACCGTTAGGGTAACCAGCTGGTCTTCATGTTGGTGCTAAAAGTCCCACATCTTGGGAAACCCCTCGTCTTCAGGAAAACTGGGACAGATGGTCACCAAAAAGGTGTATCCCCATCCTAACCCCTAGAACCTGTGAATATGATCTTATTCTGAAAAAGGGTCTGTGTAGATGTAATTAAGTTAAAGGTCCTGAAATGAGGAGATCATGATGGATTATCTGGGGGGCCTCAAAACCAGTGACAAGGGTCTTTAAGAGAATGAGACCAAGGGAGATTATACAGGTAGAAAAGAAGGCCATGTGATCACAGAGGCAGAGTATGGATTGATCCCTTCATAATCCAAGGAGCCCCAGGAGCCACCAGAAGCTGGAAGAGGCAAGGAGAAGACTCTTCCCTAGGGCATCCAGAGGGAGTGTGGCCCTGTCAACACCTTGATTTTGGATTTCTCTAGAACTGTGAGAGGATTTATTACAGCAGCCATTGGAAGTTAATACATTTGCCCTAACCACTGCTCTTCTATTTGGGGGGTTTCTTGTTTCTTACACTGATCAAAAGGGAGATATTCTCCTATAATAAACCATAAGGAAAAAAATATGAAAAAGAATTTATATACACCTATATACATTTATATGTATAATCGCATCATTTTGCTGCACACCTGAAACTAACACAACATTGTAAATGAACTATACTTCAATTAAAAAAAAGATATTCTGAAAATACATTGCCTCCACAAAGACTGGATGGTTGACTAATGAGTCTGTAAAAATGCTTCCCAGAAAGAATAGGCTAGAAACCAATGTGGTACAGCTAATCTGATATATTAAAAATTCTGAAGATTATGTACAGTAGGTCATTAAGCAGCAAATGAGGTAACTAGAAAATCTATTCATATTAAATGTGCCACTCTGTCATGCAGGATATGATGGCCCAGCAAGGGTGGGCGTTCCGTCAGAAATGTCCTGGAGCAGTTGTGCTCTAGGTACAGAACAGAGAGCACGTAGAGGATCTTGGGGCTTGTTAGCACTCCCGACCACTGGGAAAGCACCTTAACACCAGGTGTTGAAGGGTTTTCTGTGTTCTGAGAAGGTGATGGCACATGACTGGGCCACACAGAGGCAGAGCCCAGGTGAAAGGGCTGGACCACCCTGAGGGCGGGCACATCCTGTCAACTCTGGGTCACTCCTGGGGCCAAAATGCTTGGAAAGGGAAGGTTAAGATACGTATGAAAAGCTCCAGAAATGGCAGGTTGCTCTGCAAAAGTCTTTGAATTTTATGCCTTGGGCTGGCTCTGCTCTGGAAAATCAGGTGTGGATCTGTCTGGGGCCCCCTGATTGCAGTCCTCTGTTTTCTGCATCTCTTCTGGGTTTTCTACTGGCTGTTCCTCAGGGTTCTCCAGCTCCTATATCCTTGCTGAGATCTGAGTCTTGGTTTTCTCCTGAGGGTCAACGTCTGGACTATTCTCTGAACATAGCACTGTGTGAATTACCCTGTCTAGGTTGCCTATACTTTGTACATACCCAGCATATACTGTGACATGTTAGACTTTTTCTCCTGTTTATTTTTTTAAGTTTGTTCATCTGTTGTCTCATGTACACTCTTCTGCACACTGAGATGACCAATTCTTTAAAGACAAGAATTAGGCTATCTGCCTTTCCTCACTCTCAAGACACTCAGGTCTGGCACACAGTAGGATCTTATCTAGTAGAGATGTAATTGTGGTTTCCCACTATGGTTTTTATTATTACTGGATCTAAATATTAATAAAAACCATTTGGTTCAGCTGTGAATTGAATGGGGTCCCCCAGAACGGACCTCAAAAGGGGGCTAAATGTTCCAGAATTTGAGGAGAGAGGGCCAACACAGCAGACCTGGGGGAGGATAGTTGAGTTGCGGGCACAGCTCAATACCTGGCACCTTTGCAAACATTCAATGAATTTTTGCTGAATGAACGCTGCCCGAGAGGATTAGCTGTGTCCAACATCTTATAATAGGGCCAAACCAGCCCAAGGCATAGAATTCAAAGACCGTTGCAGGGCAACCTGCCACTTCTGGAACTTTTCCTACATATCTTAACTTGGGGTGTTTTGCATCATAGAGGAAATCTGTTTTGAAACTCAAGTTCTGCAGTGGCTGCTCTGTTTAGACTTACTTTCTGAGACCATAGAAACAAAAACTCTAAGTTAAATTTAATGTCATGTCCAGCCCAGGACATGACCAGCCCAAAGGCCCAAAGGTGTTTGAAATCTGGTGTTCTGTCCCCAAAATTCACATGAATGTTTATTCTATTCTCCAGCGTTTGCCTTGTAAATTACCCCTCAGGAAATACAATCAATCTTTAGGGAAGATGTATCTTGTGCTTTGTTACATTATTTCCTACTCCTTCTGAACCCTGAGTTCAGGGTTCTCCTCGTAGCCTGAGAAGAAGCCTGGCTCAGACTACAGCTCTAATGAATTGTGTTAAAATAGTGATTTTCAAGAGGAAGTGATGAACATAGAGTTTATAAAACATAAACATGTAAGTTTCAATACTTAGCTCTCCATGGAGGATGACCTTAGAGAAAATTAAAGTTCTTATTGCTAAAAATAGAAGTAACCTGTCGAGATGCAATGGGCTAGTGTAACAGGCTCTGCAAACTTTTCTCAAAAAAGCAGAATTGTTAGTAAGCTAAAATGGCTGTGGGATTTTAATTCACAGGTTTACCGTTGCAACTTTTAATTTGGTAAGCCCAACATTAAAAAGATGCTTTGTTTGCAAAGCTATCGACAATGTAGTGATGGTTTCTTTGGGTTTATTCACTGATTTTATTGAGACTGCAGTTGGCAGAAGAGAGAGTGACTGCTTTTGAATATTGTTGATGTTATGCCACACAAAAGCTCTAAATTGGAGAAAGAAAAGCTTAAAGTCACCCTAGAACAAGCTATCTCCTATCAATGTGGAGATAATGATTTAAGAAACTAAAAATCGTGCATTAGTCACTTTGGTGCAAAGCTAGGAAAATGTTTATGTAGGTCCTTACAAATTTCCATTGGATTTTCTTTGGCACTTTGTTCCTAAGTCCCAAATCCAAGGTGAATTTTATAAAATGAACTTATTATGCTACAAAAGAAAAAGTACATCCAAAGATAGTCATGCTTCCTGCTGATAAAAACTGGTCATGTTCTCTCAGCTATTGTTCGAAGAACTATTTCTAGAAGCTTACTAATGTCTTTAAAACTTAGAAGTACAGGCCAATGTCATGGAAATGAAATGAAGCTTATGAAAAATTAGTCTCTTTCTAGTTTTAGCACTCTCAATAAACACTGCAAAATAGATTTTTAAAATAAGTTCTGACCTTGGGGAGGTATGGTACATGACAGAATAAAACAAAATAGAAATAGTATTTTAGAAAATTATGTAAGTCCACTAACTGTCCTTGGCTTTAAAGGTGGATTTTCACGGACATAAAGAATAGATTGGTGGTTGCCTAAGGCGAGGGGGTTGGGGAAGGATGGGGTGGGAGTTTGGGGTTAGCAGATGTAACCTTTTATATATAGGATGGATAACCAACAAGGTCCTACTGTATAGCACAGGCGACTATATTCAATATCCTGTGAATAACTGTAATGGAAAAGAATATAAAAAAAGAATGTATATATATATATGTATAACTGAATCACTTTGATGTACAGCAGAAATTAACACAACATTGTAAATTAACTATATTTCAATAAAAAGAAAGAAAATAAAGGTGGATTTTGCCTATAAGTACTCAATTTAAAGAAACAATGGCAAGAAACTAAGTTTCATGAAAAGAAGTGACACTTCTGAGGTTCTCGGAGTTAACTTCATCTGAGGATGAAGACATTTCTATGGATGTGTGATTAAATCATGGAGCCCCTTTTGAGAGACATCTAACATGCATTGGAGAGTTAACTGATGCTCCAAGTGCCTTACAACCACAAATCTATAGACTATTTCAACACTATGTTTCACAAATTACCACCTGTAACTCCACAAGGTATAGCTCACCATCAGGCAAACAGGCAGCATTAATTATCTAGTCAGGGTAAAGGGGAGGCCATGGTCACACATAGCATTGTTGCATTTTCCAAGTCACCTCTTCTCTAAGTTGTCCCAACAACTTGCTTCTATCAGTGCTGATGTTTTATGGATAAGCTGAGCTGCCAGGTTGAGCTGGATGTTCTTACCTGCTTCTTTTTTAAAAACGTGCTGGCCTGTTTCTCACCTTGAATTTCAAGAGCCAGGTGGAGTTTTTTGGAAGTACAAATTCTATAAGTTTGTATGTTATCTTTAGCTGGGATTCAAAAAGAAAATAGGCAAGCATTTATAAAAGGGTGACTTTTCAAAGAATGCTATTTCTCTATTTTTAGTTTTAACCGTTTGAGCAGACATTTAAAAAGAATACTTCATGTCAGCAAGGAAGCTTGCGGAATGAAACTTTCCTTAAAAATTCGAACTTAACTAAAAATCCCAGTAAAAACACTACGTTTTAGCTTAAGGTAGGAAACTGTGTGGAGAGAGAAAATATAGGGGAGAGTGTAGGGGTCTCACCTGGGTTCTTTCCTCAGATCTAGGGAAATGAAGCAACTTTTGGCTTCACAGTTTTCAACCATTTTGACATCAACAATCTTCACCTCAATTTCATTTCAAAAACTGTTATTGATGGCCCTTTTCTGGATCTTATAACCACTGAGAGTTACTCTGCCTTCAAGGAGGGAAACTTCCTCACCATGGCTACGACCTTTGGTATCTTCCACTGTCTCACTCTGAATGTCCTTTTTTACCCCTCCATCAAACCAGCAGTCCTGCAACCTTCCCCTACTTTTCCCAGTCCAGCAGTATTCTTTTATCTTAGTTTCCCCACTTTGTCTGGATTAGATAATCAACCATTTTAACTGTTCTATTACTAGTGTCCTAAGTTTCAGTACCTGTTTGATTTCTTGACCCCCCTTTTGCTTTTGCCTAACTTTGATTAGATTCGTGTGTGTGTGTGTGTGTGTGTGTGTGTGTGTGTGTGTGAGTGTGTGGTCTTGATGTTGAGCTTGTAGATGTTATTAGAAAAAGATACTCAATCACATTCATTGCTCTCATCACAAAATTATTTTATTATATAACCTCATCTGAGGCCTCCTTGCTACCTGACATTTCTTGTAGTTTATTCTAGTTAATTCCCTAGTGAATTGCCACAATGGCTGATCTACCCCTTTTCTGTTCTCTTCAAGTTTCACACTGACTTCCTTAAACTGCCTCACTCTCTGAAGGTGAACTTGTGTCCTGCTTCACTGAGAAGACATGGCTTCTTGCACCTCAACATCAGAATTCCTCTTCCTCCTCTCTTCTCTTTTGCTAATTAATATTTCAGAAGATAAAGTATCTCTCTTCCTTTTTCATTGCTGGAAAATTCTCAGCTGTTATCTCTCTATTACTTCTGCCCAATTTTCCCTCTTTTTTTCTCCCTTTAGGACACTGAACATACATATGTTGGACCTTCTGAGAGTATCCCATAGGCCATTTACGTTCTTGTTTTTCCTACTGTTTTATTCTCTCTGCAATTTGGGTGATTTCTACTAGCTTTTCTTCCAACTCACTAATACTGTGTTCTGCATGTCCAGTCTGCTGTTAAATCTATCCATTATTGTCTCAACTTGAGATATTATACTTTTTTCAATTTTACATGTTCATTTGGCTTTTTATGAACTTAAGTTCTCTGCAAAAATTCTTCATCTTTTTGTCTATATTATGATTCTTCTCCTTCATTTAAAGAACCATATCAATCAAGTTAAAATCCTTGTTTTCTATTTCCAATATCCAGTTTATCTGTGTTTCTACTTCTATTGAATTTTTCTTTTTCGATTGACTATTTGTCATATTGTTGCAGGAAAATGGGGCGCAAGAGGATGGTCATGTCTTCAGTCTCAGGCGAGTCCCTAGGATGGGCCACCAAGTGAGGGTCCTTGGCTTCACGCAAGAAAGAATTCAAGAGAGAGCCATAGTAAAGTGAAAGCAACTGTATTTAGAGAGATACACATTCCATAGACAGAATGCAGTCTGTCCCAGAAGGGAGAGAGGCTCTGAGATATGGGGTAGTTAGTTTTTATGGGTTGGACACTTTCATAGGCTAACAAGTGGGAGGATTATTCCAACTATTTTGGGAAAGGGGGAGAGATTTCCAGGAATTGGGTCACCACTCACTTTTTGGCCTTTTAGGGTTAGACTCAAAACAGTCATGGCAACTGTGGGTGTGTCATTTAGCTAATGTATTACAACGAACCTATAATAAAGCTCAAGGTCCACTGGAAGTTGAATCTTCTGCCATCTTGGGCCTAGTTGGTTCTAACCTGTTTATATTGTATCCTCAATGGCTGTGTCATTCTTTTAAAGGTTGTACCCTGTCCCTTCCCCCCTGTCTCAATATGATCTCCCCTCTTTGCATATCTAATTTTTAAAATGTATACTGTATATATTGATAAAAGAACAGTAGGGACTCCAGGGGATGTTATCTTCCACCAGAAAGACTTGCTTTTTCCTTTGTTAGGCAGAGAAGATAAGAGACTGATCACCTTACTGTAATCAAGATTGAGCTGAGTTAGGTGCTGAGCAGCACTTTTAGTAAGACTCAGCTTACATCTGCTTCACTATGTTTCTGGTTTTTTAATAAATTTTATTTATTTATTTATTTATTATTATTATTATTATTTTTTGGCTGTGTTGGGTCTTCGTTTCTGTGTGAGGGCTTTCTCTGGTTGCGGTGAGCGGGGGCCACTCTTCATCGCGGTGCGCAGGCCTCTCACTGTCGCGGCCTCTCTTGTTGCGGAGCACAGGCTCCAGACGCGCAGGCTCAGTAGTCGTGGCTCACGGGCCCAGTTGTTCCGCGGCATGTGGGATCTTCCCAGACCAGGGCTCGAACCCGTGTCCCCTGCATTGGCAGGCAGATTCTCAACCACTGCGCCACCAGGGAAGCCCATGTTTCTGGCTTTTGATAGAGAGCCTAGCAAGACTTCATCTCAGCTGTGAAAGACCAGAAAGTTCAGTTCTGCCCTTCAGAGGTTTTCAAAGTAGCTCTTTAACTTTATATGTGTAATATTTGTTTATTTCTGCATAACTAATTACCCCAAACTTAGAGGCTTAAAACAACCAACATTATTATGTCAGTTTCTGTAGGTCATGACTTTGGGAGCAGCTAAGCTGGGTGATTTGGCTGAGGGTCTCTCACGAAGTTGCAGTCAAGACGTGGGCTGGGATTGCCATCGAGGTGAAGACTGGACCGGAGCTGGAAGATCTTACAAGCTTAGTCACCTGGCTGTTCACCTGAGCTCTCCTTTTTTCTCTGACTCTTGGCCAGAGAATTTATTTCCTCACTACGTAGCCTCTCTACAGGGCACTTGTGCATCCTTATGACATGGCAGGTGGTTTTTCTCAGAAAGAGTGACTCAAGAGAGAAAGCAAGGGCGAAATCACAGCGTCTTTATGACCTAGGCTCAAAAGTCACACTCCATCAATGTCTGCCACGTTCTATTCCCTGGAAGAGAGTCACTAAGGGGAATTAGCTCCACTGAAGGGAAGAGTATCAAAGCATCTGTGAACGTATTTTTAACCGCCACACCTCCACACACATTTTTCAAAATCTGGCATACGACTTCAGCGAAGATCTGCTTTGTGTTTGAGGCAGACTCCCAGGAAAACTTTGTCTTTTAAGCACCAAGAGAATGCAAGCAAAGTCACTTTGTTGTTGAGAGATCTTGGCTTGCTTCCATCGTCTCCCACACCGCTCCAGAGCCCAGAAGCTGTCCTGAGGCCCCTCTCGTTTCCAGTTTGTCACAGCAGTCTCATTTGCCCTTACATGCTTTGCTGCTTCTCTTTGTTTCAACAGAAGCTCTCTGCTTTTCCTTATCCCCGGCACCCACCAGGAATGGAAAGTGCCCCTGTGGAAACACGGATGGCCACCATCATTTCACCTCAGAATGGTTTTCCCATATGTGGAATCTTAGCTCCTCTAGACCTTATCATTTCCACAGTTCTTTGATGCCTTGAAAATATAATTCTGTACTTTATCCACATTTTTGTGATTATATCAGTAGGAGCATTGGCCTGACTACATCCTCGCCTGAGGCAAAAGCAGACACTCTTCCTTTGAAAGGAAGCATCCTGTTTGTTCTCTTGTTTCTGAGCCCTTGAGGCCCTGCTCCATGAAGTGTATGCCCTTTCCCTGGAATCTCCCTTCGCTCCTTTTCTGCTCCTTTGGCTTCCAAACAGCTCTATGTTTTTGCTCTTCTAAACAAATCCATTTTTTCTTTCAACCTTGACAACGCTTTAAAACTACACTCCCTCTCCCCTTTCACAACAGCCTCGTCTCCCACATGTGTCCTTTATACTCTGGTTTCTGAAAGTTCCCTGTAAGGTCCTCAAGTGACCTCTTGACCTCTTGAAGAAGCCAAGAGTCTTCTTCTCAGCTTTCTCCACACCCAAACATCCAGCCGTGTTTACTGTTACAAACTCTCCCCCTCTGTTCTTTTCTTTGGTGTTTCCCTTGAGGGATCCTTTTTTTGACACATCTTTCCCCACTTGCTGTGCTTTTTTATCCTGTTCCTGGATGTTCTCTCCTAATTTCACTAAAACCCAGGATTTCAGCATCCACTTCTATTTGTGTGATCTCTGAATTTTCAAGTGCTTACCAGACATCTCCATATGATTGGGTCATTATTACCCTAAAAACAATATTTTTCCCTGAAATTTTATTTTCATAATCTCCACTTATTCTTCAAGACTCAGGTCATGCTGCCCTTCTGGCACCCATCTCTGGTCCCTCAGGCTGCAGGAGGCAGGATGCGGATGGGGCTTCTCTGTGTGTTTCCATCATGCATTCACCACCCGGGATTGCGTCCCCTGCTAACTGTCTCTCTTGCTCCCCTAGAGCAGTAGTTCTCAACTACTCAGCTTTTGAACCACTCTCCCCACCCAGAGGAATTTGATGATATCTGGAGACTTTTTATGTGGTCACTCTTTGGGGGTTGCTAACAGCATCTAGTGAGTAGAGGCCAGAGATGCTGTTAAACATTTTATAAGGCACAGGATGGCCCCCACAGCAAAGGATTATCCAGCCCCCAAACCAGTTTCTGGTTCTGAGAAAATGACCTCAACTATGAGCCTTTCAGGAAGTAGTAGCATGTTTTCCTAATCTGTGAGCCTGCAGTGCTTGACTCACTGTTTGCACTCAGTAAACATCTATTAATAACCAAAAAGGGTCTACTGTATAGCACAGGAAACTATATTCAATATCTTGTAATAACCTATAATGGAAAAGAATCTGAAAAAGAATAGATTTATATACATATAACTTTCAATTTTATATTTATTTCAGCATATAAATACAAGAATGTTTTAATATATTGAAATAAAAAAGAAACCAAGCATATCCCTGAATAGTCACACTTGGCTTACAACACTGAAGGGTAGCAGAATATGCCATCCCCAAATATGACACTTTGAAATAAAGAGTATTTTGAGATGACGATAAAGCCAATATAAGAAAAATTCCCTGCCCTCCCCCTATTTGCCTAAAAGCAGATTATACATTTGTAGAGGTGTTCCCCCATTCCCACACTACAAGAAAGGACAGAAGATAGTCCTTGGAGACAACTTTGGACCTTTATCAGCCCAGAGATGCCCCAGAGAAGCCTACAAAACTCACTTTACTAGGTAGCCCTTTTCTTCCATTAGTGTCCTCATATATTCACCTTCCCAGAGTTTGCCTTCCCTAGAAGTTCAAAGTCCTTTTTCTATGTCTTATCACTTCTATGAAAATGTGTTGTTCTTTTGTTAAGGTGCTATACACGCCCAAGTTCTAACCACCGAGTTACTCATCATTGGGTACTCTCTTGTGTATAGAAGCTGCACGTTTCAACAAACTTCTGTTTTCCTCTTGTTAATCTGACTTTTGTCAGTCTAGTTTACAGGGTTCCAGCCAATAAGCCTAAAATGGTAGAGGAAAAAAAAGTTAAGTTTTTCTTCCTCTACAGCACACATCCAAAACATTTTGAACAAGTTCAGAAGTATGGCTGTTCACTTAACAAGTCCTATGGGCTGGAACTAGGCATATAGTGGTAAACAACAAATTCTTTCAAAGACAGACCCGTTCTTCTCACTGTTGGCAAACCCTTGCTCTTTGATGGTGGATTTTAATTTTTGAAATTGTCTAAAGTCTTTCAGAATTGAGACTAGTGAGTAAAGGGGATTAGCCTGAGGCCTTCTCTGCGAGTTAAAAACGGAGTATAAATAAAAAATTTAAGCCTGTATTTCTTGGATCACTTATAAATAAGTTCAGAAAGCCATTCCAACATGGCTTTATATGTTTTAGCATCACTGAAACAGCTTCTGGAGACAGAAGGTGACTACTCTGAGAGGTTCAAACTCATGTTCATATAGAAATTATGTCATAGTGATGCTAAAAACTTGGCCTCTGTGCACTGGTGCTGAATCAAATTTTGGAGAGTTTTTGGGTGAAGCAGAAAAGAATAGCTTTATTGCTTTGCCAGGCAAAGGGGGACACAGCAGGCTCCTGCCCTGAAAAAGTATGATCCAGGAGGATTTGGCGAGGAGTTTTATAGCAATGGTTCAAGGGCAAGTTTGCTGATAAGGATCAGGGTGTGTTCGGGGCCTGCACTCCTTTACTCTGGCCTCAGGTGGTCTCCTGATGCGCTTCGAGGTAATCAAACTGTGACCTTCTCTCTGGAACATCTTCGGTTTGGTGGGGTTTTTAGCGCTGCAGAAAAGCTTAAGAATCTGCCCTTTGGAACTCAGGGCAGGTCACGGAGACTGGAGTCTATTCCCTACAAACAAGAAATGGGGGACAGAAAGGCTTCTGTGTCCAGAAGCCCCACAGGGTTATGCTTTCAATAGCCACATTATCTCTTATTCATACCCTGTTTTGAAAGTGTTTTTAAATACCTTGTGAAGAGGCAATGGTTCCTACTCTATTAGGGAAGACTAGAATAGTCAGAAGATTAGGGAAAAAGAAGAACATTCAACATCCTCCTTGTGAATGACCCCTTAAAGTATTTCTATCACTTTAAATCACGGTGTCTCTTTTTTGCCTCTGGCTAGGAAACGTCCAGGCATTTTAGATTAGGTTTTCTGTGCTTCCAACACAAGCATATCATGGGGAAGCCAAATTACATTTAGAAGCTACATTTTTATTTTGATGATAGATTGTTGATTGACTTTGCACTCAATTTAATAGCATAATCATCTTGCTCCCAAGTGGCTATGACACGCTTAGTGCCCTAGGCCATGAGCCAGAATCAAGATCCTGTGTAAGAAGTCATCAAGCTCTTTAAAGGAAAAGAGAAAGATAATAGATGCCCTGATCCACACTCTCCAGCCCCACCAGCTGTTTTGAATTCATTTTCATTTGGACTCCAAAATTAATAAATTGTTTTTTTTCAAAATAGTGATGCTAAAAACTCAGCCTCTTTGCAACAATGCTGAATCGAATCTCAGAGACAGAGTTTTGGGTGAAGTAGAAAAGAATAGCTTTATTGCTTTGCCAGGCAAAGGAGGACACAGTGGGCTAATGCCCTCAAAACTGTGTGTCCCAACCTGGGAGGGCTTGGTGAGGAGTTTTACAGCAAAGGTTCAAGGGAAAGTTTGCTGATAAGGATCAGGGTGTGGGCAGAGCCTGCACTCCTTTAATCTGGCCTCAGGTGGTCTCTTGATGAGCTTCTCCGGAATGAAGAATGCTAACATCTTCCATTTATTGAGGGTTTTCGTTCTGTAAAGAGCTCAAAGATATTATATGTACCTCTTGTGGTGGAACCAGGACCCTGCCCCAAGGCTGCGCTATTGTTTTTTGACCACTCCTCCCTTGTCTCTGCACCCCCTCCCTTCCCAGAGTAGCAATGTTTTGAAAGGCTTCCATGCCCAGGAGCCCCACAGGTTTCAATAGCAGTACCAGTTTATACAAACTGCTGTGTCCTCAATGGACAAAATAGGTGTTTGTTTGTTTTGCAATACGAAAGCAAAGGACTTCCACGGTTATAGTTTTAATGTTAGACATTTAGTTCCATTTTCCTTTTCAAAATACACACACACACACACACACACACACACACACACACACACACACTCACATACACAGCAAACTGCCATGAAAACTACTAGAACATCTAACTGAATTTCAATGGATATTACAGTTCTACAGGGCCTTATAATTTGCAGCACACATTTTGTGTTTTAGTTGATTTAATTTCCAAAATGACCACTGGAGGTGAGGAAACTGACCAGAGATGAGGGAGTGACGTTCCCAGGACTCGAGATCAAGTCTTCTGACCCAGTTCCTCTACGTTCTTCTTTACTAGTATTGTACAGACCCCTTGGAAAGGGAAAAAGCCTTCGTACGGATCCCTGAGAGAAACACAAAAGGGAAATGCTGCCAGTTTGGTGATCACATTATTACCTGAAAACTGGGTTCACCTTTTGATGGGTGTCCAGCCAAAAGACACAACCAAGCCAAAGATGGGAGAAGGAAGGATTTACTCCTTGCAGTAAGTAAGGAGAACACCCAGGGGTCTTTCCCAAAGCAGTGTCTCCCTGGAACAGCAAAATTGGGGATGTTTTAGGCTAAGGGCATGTGTATATTCATGAAGGGGCTTGGGTGGTCAACGAGTTCAATCTTTAGTTGACTGAAGTCATGAGGGTCAGAAAAGGTCCACATCATCCTCCCTTAGGTTCCAGTTGATCTGGTGGCTGATCTTCAGGCCAATCCTTACCACTGAAACAGAACTGGGGGCCCTTACAACTGATACATTATCTTTGCTATTGTTACTTTGCTTGCCTGATAACAGTTGTTTGTTTCTGCCTTATTTTGTTCCCTTAAGACTCATTACTGAGACCTGTTCAAGGGCAAGCATTGTGACCAGGCTTAGGCCAGAAATGGCTTCTCTTATGTCAAGAAAACCATGCCTGGTTCTCTTTTTCTGGGGACCCCCTTCCTTATCTGGTTGCAACCTCGTCTAATATTATCACAGAATCAGAGGCAAACCTGAATGTCCAGGATCTCAGATTATGTTTATGCTTTTAAAGGTTAACATCAATAGAAAGATCCCTATCATTATAGGACTTGAGTGCTCTCCATGAATTTATAGACTCCAGATTGAAAAACACCATGACTTATGACAGAGAATATTTTTTAACTTTCCTGAGTGAAGGTGTAGAATTTGCCACGTTAGTATTCAAGCTGCTGCAGAGAGCAAGAGTCAGTCCTCAAACCCAAGCATCCAAAAGGCAATCTCGTTTCAGGTATACCCTAAGCTCCCACTAAATGGTGCAAATGAATGAGTCCTGGTTCATTAAACACAAGCACAGCCAGTTCAGGGGTTTCTCGGGGAATTAAGGGTTCCTCCTTTTCCCCACATCGTGGTGAGTCCACTCAAGGGCCATGAGTTTAGAAAGTGTCGTACCCTGGGCGGGAGGGGGCGTCTTGTCCTTGGATGCCATTGTCTACTCTTGCGAGCTTCTGAGACATCCACATTCCCATTTAATTGGGGGTCACTGGTCCACCCAGATCTTTCTACCTGGAGCCCTTGGCAGGTGTCCTTGACCTCCCCTTCAGCATCCACTGAGCAATTCTCAGCAGGGAAGGTGTAATTGTTAATTTTATGTGTCAATTGACTGGGCTAAGGGATGCCCAGACAGCTAAAACATCATTTCTGGGCATGTCTGTGAGGGTGTTTCTGGAAGAGATTAGCATTTGAATCAGAAGACTCATCCACCCTCCGGAGTGGCCCAAACAGAACAAAAGGTGGAAGAAAGGCAAGTTCTCTCTCTTCCTGAGCTGTGAAAACCATCTTCTGCCCATGACATTGGCTCCCCTGTTTCTCTGGCCTTTGGACTCCAAGACTTACACCCCTTCCCAACTGGTTTAGCCTGAGGCTGAATTACACCATCAGATTTCCTAGTTTTGTGGGAATTTTGCCTCCATAACAACGTGAACTAATGCTTATAATTAATCTCTGTCTCTCTCTCTGTCTTTCTCTTATTGGTCTCTTGGTTTTGTTTCTCTGGAGAACCCTGACTATTACAGAAGAGACACTCTGTTTTGTGTGGAACTTTGCGGGGCTGCACCAGTGGTCACTTTGTATCACACCACCTGGGGTGGTGGATGTCGGTCCCCAGCTAAGAAGTAAGGCACAGATTGCCTCTACTCTTGGGTGCCCTAACTTCTCTAGGTGGGGAGGGGACGTCTGTCATCCGCACCTTGTATTACTCAGGGGTCTTCAAAGAAGCAGAACCAATAGGATCTCTCTTTTTTTTCTCTCTTTCCTCTCATCTATCTGTCTATTGACAGAGGGGAGAGCAAGAGAGATTTATTCTAAAGAATTGTTTCACAGAATTGTGTGATTGTGAGAACTGGCAAGTGTGAAACCTGTAGGTCAGGCCAACAGGCTTGAAATTCCAGTGAGAGGTCAAGTCTCAGTCCTGAGTTCAAGTTGCACAGGGCAGCAGGCTGGAATCTCAGGCAGGATTTCTATGTTGCAATCTCCAGCTGAATTCCTTCCTCTCTGGGAAAGCTCAGCCTTTGTTCTTAAGGTCTCCAACTGATTGGACGAGACCCACCTGCATTATGGAGGGTAATCTGCTTTACTCAAAGTCTACCGATTTAGATCTTTTTCGTATCTACAAGATACCTTCACAGCGTCATCTAAGCTGGTGTTTGACCACCCGAGCAGGCACCCTGGCCTGTCCAAGTTGACATATGACATTAACTATCACACCCCTCCGCGCATGACTTGGCTCCAGAGGACAGACCAGCCTGGGCCCTTTTTCAGGACACCCACTGACCCCTAACTGTCAGGCACCCTTTTCTGTGCTCCTTCATCCCAGCCTGGGGATGATTAAAAATTCTCCCATGGGGCAGGAAAAACTGGCTCTCACTTTATCCTATGTTCTTCCAAATCTGTTGTTTATGGTATAAAATGTATATCCCTGGATCCGTCAGGATTTTAGTTTCTGTGACTCAAATGGCTTTTCTTGTAAACCATGCTTTCTCCAGTGAGTTGCAAAGGGCATTTTTGAACTCAAAAGCTGAGGGTTGATGCCCTGGTTCTGCTGCACCATCCCAGCAGGAAGGGATCACACAGGGAAAGATCCCATGATGTCCAGGTTGCCTCCTGACCCAGGGGAAGCAGCAGAGGGCACAAGAAGAGTCCCCAGGAGTGAGAATGACAAAGTCAGTCCATCACCACGTTAGCGGCTGCGTGTCTAGGACGTCAGACTGATTGATGGTGCGTTATGTGCACCTGGACCAGAACCTCCTCCGTGGCCACCTCTGCATCTTATTCATTTGTATCGACCACAGTTAGAAGTTGAATGGAACAGAAGGAAGCTTCCAGTTTTTCCTCACACCTGATGACTGAGGCAGGCTAGGAGATATAGCAAGTATAAATTTCCTTAAATGAGAACTGGAATCTCTTCCTCATCTCTGGCTGGCACTGTTCTCTATGGTAGCTGAAAGTTTTCACAACCATGGACACCAAGGGCTGAAGGAATCTGCACATCTCTCTTCATAAAGCCCTTGCCGATGGTTCGATTGTAAAGCCAAAACCCATCTATTTTGTCACTCAGATCAATTATTATAACGATGTTTTGAAAAATGCGACTTTTGAAGCACAGACACGGAATGGAGATTTATCTGCCTCACTTATAGTTAGTCCTCTGTGTCCTTGAGTGAGTTTCTAATTTCTCTTGGAAAAAGCTGGCTTTGTGAGATATGGCATACTTTTTTTTTTTTTTAAGGGTGACCAACACATTTTACTTTATTTTATTTTTTAACATCTGTATTGGAGTATAACTGCTTTACAATGTTGTGTTAGTTTCTGCTGTATCACAAAGTGAATCAGCTATATGTATACATATATCCCCATATCCCCTCCGTCTTGCGTCTCCCTCCCACCTTCCCTACCCCACCCCTCTAGAAAGGGGTGTGGGTGGTGGGTGGGAGGGAAACTTTAGCATATCTTTTAATTGCTGATGAAGAAAGACCTACGTAAATCTCAGGCTCTATTTCTTTGCTCAAAGACATGCCATCTTCTACAACTAGCATAGAGGAGGCTCTCAGTATTATTTGTTGAATGAAGGAATGCATGTTAATAATACAGATGCTCATATGAAATGTAAACTAGTCAGGGAGTCACGGGGGGGGGGGGTGACACGCACCCACGTGACTTACATCACTAGGCATTGCTGGCCCAGATATTAGCATATCCATTTCCTGATCGCCAGGACCATTTAGTCAGTGAGTGAACTGTCAAAATCTCTAGGGTGAAGCAGAGAGGAAGTCCCTGGAAACTTCCAGAACTAAAGGGAAGCCTGGAAAATTTGACTCAGAGAAAGAGCAGTGACCCAGGTAGACTCAGCAGCAGGGCTGGAGCCAAGGGCCCTCCAGTCAGGTCATTGTTGCTGGCAGTGTGGTCCCTCCTGGACACTGAATGCCAATGCTGACATGCCCTGGGGGCAGAGGCCACTCTGGATACCCGCTCTGTTTAGCAGCCACTGTGAGCAACTTTCTCCACCATCCCGGCATCTTTGGGTCACCCTCTTGGATGCAGAGGCTGGGGCAGGAGCTTCCTGCCAGCCGAGTGGAGGTCACATACCCACTCAGTAGCAGTCAGCATGGCACACCTGGCCTGGCCATCCACCAAGATGCACACAGTTCGGGGATCCCTCTCTAAAGGAACTGTGTTCAGAATCCCAGTAAGCAAGACCCTCAAATGATGTTCACTGCTGTGTTGCAACTGAGTCATGAACAAATGTAATTTGATAAGAATGAAATCAGCATTAATACCAAGGAAAGCAACATTATATTTATATGGGGCCACTTACCACTGAGGTGGGCTTGTAATGAACACTCGACAAACATTGTCTATTACTGTTATTTTATGATCATTGTTATTAACAATATGGAATTGTCCAGATTTAAAAAATAGTAGATAGCCCATGGGCTGGCCCTCGGTAAAATTGTGAAGTGGGGGAGCTAGCCTCAGGCACCCACCTCTGTGTGTTCCCAACACTCCCATCTGCCTCCTCTGCACCTCTACTTTCCTTCCCACATTTCTTTCCCACTTTCTGTTCCTTTTCCCCCATGCCATTGAGTCTTATTCTTGCTGGTGGTCAGCTAAGGTTTGTCAATGTAGTTAAGGCTGAGAATGGCTTAAATGTCAGCTAGGCAGAGCTATATGTATTGATTACCATGAGCTTGTAAAGATGTTAAAGTTTGCAAGACCAAATGAATGACTCTTTAATGGTGACACACTGCTGCAGGAATAGCTAGCATTCATTAAATAAGCACTTACATGTTGGCACTGAGCTAAATGCTTCGAATGCATTTTCTCCTAAGCACAAATGCGTTTAATCCTCAGAACTCTTGGAGACAGTTACTGTTATTCTTATCATCCTGATTTTCAGATGGGAAAATTGAGGCTCAACCCAGTTTTGACTGATCTGTAGCTCATCCTGAGGGCTATAGATCAAACTACTTCATCCTCAGCCTAATTTTACATACCCCCAGGGCTGATTCTTGACCCTGAAGTACATTCAAGTAATAAAGAAAATAACTTGAGGCATATTGAGGAGTTCTGTATTAGTCAGGTTCTCCAGACAATGGAAAGGAATTCGCTCATGTCATTATGGAGGTCGGGAAGTCCCGATATCTGTAGCTGACTTGCTGGAGACCCCGGAGAGTCAATGGCATAGTTCAAGTCCAAGTCTGCGTTTGAAGGCAGTAGACTAACATCCCAACTCCAGCAGTTAGGCAGAGAGAGAAGTTCCTTCCTACCCAGACTGTTTGTTCTATTCAGGCCTTTAACTGATTAGACAAGACCCACCACATTGGGGAGGGCAATCTGCGATACTCAGTCTACCAATTCAAATGTTGATCTCATCCCAAAGCGCCCTACAGACATACCCAGAACTATGTGGTTGGACCAAATGTCTGGGCACTCACGACCTAGTCAAGCTGACACATAAAATTCACTGTCACAAATCCTAATTTTCTAAAGAATTTTGAGTTCCTAGAAGCCAAGGGCAAATTTTTCCTCTTTTTTTGAAATTTTCTGTTATTTGTTAATATTCAACACCCAGCTAGTTGAGTTGAATAAATCTTCACCAGACTTAGCTCACTCAGTGGAACAATTCCAGTGGCTCTAGTGGGAAATTCTGAGTCTGGGGTGTCAGAGCCAGAAGAGTCTGTTTTCAAGTCTTATGTCTGCAACCAAGCAAGTGATTCCAGATCCCCAAGCCTCATTGTTTCCTCTGTTGAATGGAGGCTCTGTTTCCCAGTGATGCTGTGAAGGTTAGAGAGTAGGCAAGGGAAAGTTCCGGGCACACAGTAGGTCCACCGTAAGTGGGTGCTGTCACACTTATGAGAAGAGGAAACCAAAAGCGATTTTCCTGTCAGTAATCAAAGATGGCAGCTTTTTACTTTCGCCAAAGTAGTTTAGGGAAAGGGAACTCCCCAAGTCGCCATCCATCAGCTAGCCATTTAAAGGTTTTTCTCAATCTATTCTGGATGACTTTATTTAAAAGACACCCAGCATGCCTCCTTTTAAAAGATAAATCCCTGTAAATATGACCTTTGTGTTCTAAAGCAGCTTTTATCTGTGCAAACAAAATATTGGAAATCCTGAGAAAGCCTTTTAAGTGGAGACATTTGCTGCAGACTGGCATAGCCAGGGTAGATGACCTTTTAACTGACAGTGTACCAGCTCTCAAAAATCAAGTTGAAAGGCAATTTGTCAAATAATGTTCCTTTAAAGAGTTGGAAGCTATGATTTCTTCCTTTCTAATAACAACGTTGGGGTTTACTCTTTCTGCAAAATATTTGCTCGCTCTTTTAAGATCCCCTCCTCTTCTCCCAAGCATCCCTGGTGCTTTGATGTAGACGTTAATTCTCAGTGGGTCAGGGCCTCTGCTGAGATAACTCAGAGAAACAGATTAGCCTCCAAGGCTCACAAAGACCTACCAAGAGATCCAGAAGAAGTGGAAGGATAAATGTTGGGTCTGATGTTGCAGGCCACTAAAAATCCATTTTGGAGTTAACGGTGCTATTGAGTCTTCCTGCTGAATTCCCCTGGCTGAGTCTGCACGGAAAGCAAAGGTCAACTGTGGCCTTCAGGGGGAATGCTTGCCCCTTGGTCTTTCCAAAGCAAATAGAACAATCATTTAGGAGGAGCGGGTCTAAAGGTATTTCATCACTTGAAATAGACTTTAACTTCCTTACATTACTTGGTCAATCCACCCCTTTTTGACTTGACATTCTTAAACTTTATGACTGCCCTTTAGGTTCTGGACTTCCCTGAGGACTCTGGCTATTCTGCAGCCTTGCCTGTGATCTTATTTCAAAGTATCTCTTATGTTGGGGGAATTTTCTATTCTTTCGGTCACCAGTATCTATGCAAATATTCAGATTTGTTTTGTTATTTAGTGTGTGCTTTAAAAAAAAAAAAAAACCCAATAGAATGTTTGGCTGTGTGGGTTTCTAGAATGCACCATCTACTGATGAATTTGTTACCTATTGCCACTTTCTGGGAGTCCTGATTTGTCTCAAATACACCAAGGCCGTGAGTACAGATGGCCCGAGATTTGGCCAGCATCCTATGTCGGTCCAAAGGCATGAACTCGGAACGTTTGCCATTCTGGGCCGCCTGTAGCCTGGGGCCTCTCCTTTAATAAACTCCAGATGCACGTACTACCTCTCCCAGGAGAGGGTCAGCTTCTTTTCAGCCCTGTATCTCCCCACCCTTGGGATGACCCACTGAGTCAGGGTACACAACTGCTCTTGGTGTCCCCGTCCCTCTACCCATGGTGCTCCTGACCCAGGAGGCCATTCTTCAGGGTCCTGCCGCCACAAGAAAGCAAGTACAGTCAACTTCAAATGGCAGGAAATTGCTGCATCCCCACGTATTTTTGTCTCAAGCTAGCTGAAAGCCATGAAATGCTGATTTTATTTTTATTTTTTATTGCCAGAAGCACATAACTGCCTCTTTAAATTATTTCAGCTAACTTCTGCTGATGGTCTGTGGCTAAACAGCAGTGTCAGTTGAACTGAATTTGTGGGGTGATTTCACATAAAAGAGGCATGGCGTAAGCAGGAGATCTGTACTCCAGAGTGTCTAATTAGGAAAACCTAACAACAGCCTTGGTAAATATCTCCCAGGGAGCTTGCATCTGGGCTTAATGCATCAATTGCATATTAAAAATTAATAGGATTTGTGAGTCATTAAAAACTATGTAACAGTCATAAAGGCACATTCAGCTCTTCCGGAAAACAGAAGGTACAGTTTTGGGTTTAAAAGTCATTCGTTGTGTGCATGTGTGTGTTTGTGTGTGTGTGACACAAAAATATTCGTAGGGGAGCTTTGTTTCACGTGCCTCCTGCCTCGGCCCCCACCCTGTATTCTGCACCTTCTCTTTGGGTACCTACATGGGATTTCATGACTATAGGTTCTTGTTATTTTGCTAGATGTTACGTTTGGAAGATTAATATCCACTAAGCTTTTTAATATGTTAAGCAAACACATTTTAATATAGAGCTTCTGAAAACTGGGAAACTCTCCAGACCCACAAGAGTCATGTCAAATAATGGCATGTGGGCTTCCTGAAGAGTTGATGGAAAGATTGTTGTGGACAGAGGTGTCTTCTCTTCACCCCATCCTTTAGTTTCCTAGGGTTGTCATAACAAATGATCACAGACTGGATGGCTTACAACTACAGAAATGTATTCTCTCAGTTCTTGAGAAGAAGTCCAAAATCAAGGTGCCAGCGGAGGCATGCTGCTGCTGAGGGCTCTGGGGGAGGATCCTTCCTGCCTCCTCTAGCCTCTGGGGGCTCCAGGTGTTCCTGGGCTTGTGGCCGCATCCCTCCAACCTCTGCCTCTATGGCCACACAACCTTCTCTTCTGTCTGTATAATCTCCCTCTGCTCCTCTCTTTTAAGGGCACTTATCATTGGATTTAGGGTCACCTGGATGATCTAGGATGACCTTAGCTTGAGATTCTTAATTAAAACCTACAAAGACCTTTTTTCCAAATAAGGTCACATTCATGGTTCCAAGTGGACATATCTTGTGGGGGAAGACACTAATCAACCCATCACCCCTCTCAAACCACAATGCACAGCAGAGAAAAAGGCCACAGCATTGTTCTAACTCAATTTCCAGGAGATATTTGTTAGAAAGTCAAAGCCTGCCGCAGCGGAAGCAGGATTCCACCTGCTTTCTTCCTCCCAAGATATTGTTTGGAGATTCCCTGCCTGATTCCTGGAGGGTGACCCTTTGCAGAGCTCTGGGATTTTTAGTATTTGCACATAAACATTGGGACTTGGGAGTAAAGCCTTGAATTAGGTGGTACTACTCAGACAATTGCTCACTTAACAAAAGGGTTTGGATGAGTAAAAATCCCAAAGAATTAGTCTCCAATAATGGCATTTTAGCTCCCTGGAGAATGAATGAGGGAGATCTTTGAGGTCAGAGGTGACTTCTCCTTGCATTTCAAACCACAGCATGTGGACTTGCTACTGCTGTTGATTCTGGCGGGAGGGGAGGGGCTGGCAGAGCAGCCCACACTCCCCCATGAAGAGGGTCACGGTCAACAGGGATGGGTGAGAAGATGGGGAGGGGGTGAGGGCAGGAAGAGCAAGGGGAGGTTGGGAGAAGCAGAGGGAAAAGTGTAGGAACCACAATAGCTCAGAACACAGGGAATGAGCCCAACCAAGGGGAGAAATGGGAGCATAGCCACAAATGGAGGCTTTGGGACAGAACATTGTGAGGATGCAAACCCTCTCATAGGATGTACTACATTCCGGATGTCACTGAATATCACTGGCCCAATCAGAAACCATAGCAGTCTGCTATGGGTCTATAATTCTGGCCTTGGGAATCCTCACTTAGAGTGGACTTGGCTCAGAGCTGATCCAACGTAAAGCCATAAAGATCCGTCCTGAACTGAAATCAGGGTGTATATTTATTTGTTTTCTTGCTTCCATGTTCCTCATGAGAATGAAAGCTCCATGGGGACGGGGCCCTTGTCTGTCATGTTCACTGTTGAGGACGGATACCCAGTTCCTATCCTCAGTGTCTGACAGGTAACACATGCTCAACAAATATGTGATAAATGAAGAAATGAGTGGTGACCATCAGGCTTTATCTGTTTGTATTTTGTTCAGATTTGAACCTTTGATCTTTCTTTGACTTTTACCACCTAGTCTACCTGGGGTTTGAATTGCCTTCTATTCACCCCATTAGTGAAGGATGGACTCTCTCCCAAGGGTTATGGAGAAGTGTAGCAGGCAGGTGGAGCTCTCCCCCAAAATCACTTTCCTCTCACATTATACATGGAGCTCACGTGTTGGATGTTAACTCACATGGGTACCATCTTCCCCTACTGAGAAACAACCAAATAATAATACAATAATATCATTATTATTATCATATTTTAAGGACAGTATAATATATTTGCCAAGAATAGAGACTCATTCTTGGAGTGAGACTGAGGGAAGTCCAAACACCAGTTGAGCCATTTTCTGGCTGTGCTTGACCCGGAAGAAGTCTCTTGACTTCTCTTAGCCTCAGATGAAGATCTGAGCATGGAGAGTAACATCTTTTATGCAGATTAAATGTAAGGCAATACCGTGTATAAACTCCTAGCACAGCGCCTGGGGCGTACAAGGCAGTCCACAATCGTGATTATCATGGTTGCAATTTGTGTGGCTAGTTCCTTTGAGACAGATTTCTTAGCATAAAACACCTATGGCTATTCTTGAGAAAATCCCAGTTTGTTGGCATGCATTTTAGAAGATGAGAAAGGTCACTGGGGGCGGGGACACAGGTGTCATGGCCATATTCTAAATTGTAATGGGGTGTTCCTTTGACAAAGTTCTAAGCACTGTTCCCTCCTTTATAATCATGCATACCTCCATGCTTGCTTGAGGGTAAAGACTGTAGTCCCATACATTTTATTAATTCAGATATTGGTCATAAAGGATGGCACACATCCACTTCCTGAGTCCCAGGGGAGGAGTGCATTGTGGTTAACCCATGCTTCTTGTCTGGCTGCCTCAGAGACACTTTTTTCTTCTTCTTCCCCACCACTCCTAGGCAGTCTCCTCCTAGAACATGGTAACCAGGTCACGTTAGTCAGAGGGAAGATGAAAGGAAATCTGTGGATATTGCTTTACAGTCCACTTGGGAAATCTGTGCCCTTTTTTCAGGGGTTCAATCTTTTTACATTCTGCACCGTATGTCAGGCATTGAATTTCCTTCAAGTCTATTGCAGCATGAAGCTTCTGTTGGCAGAAGTAATTTCTTGGAGCTATAAACATTTTGGCGGAGCTGGAGAAACACTGGTGGTCCCAGCCCATTTCCAAGTGACCATGCCACTAAACCGCAGGAAACAACAAATTTGGTCCAGGCTCCACTGACTGCTAACATGGAGTTGGAATTTATGATACAGTTCAGAGTCTCATGATCCTGGGAAATGAGGAAGAAATAGAGATTAAATTCCCAGCTTTACGGCATATGCAGCAAATGGATACAATCCTGCCTCTTATTGTGAACTCAAAAGACTGACTTTGAAGATCTAGAAGTTTCTGTTGTTGATGCTACTTAAAAGAGCCTGGTTCCAAAATCATCAAGAGCTCTATTTGTAGACCAAATGGAGTTTTAATGGCCTGCAGTGCCATTTGAATATTCATGCTAATAGGTATTTTC